>NC_042623.1:180201430-182658914 GCF_901001135.1 Rhinatrema bivittatum
TGCCAGAGTCCAAGGGCATGTCCAATCTCGTGTGCTGCCACCTGTACCAGGTCATTGAGCCACACCCCTGCCAGAGAGAGAGAAGAGGTAGAATCAGACCAAGAAAACTGAACTGCAAGACAGACAAAAGTAGAAAAAAAAATCACTGAAACAGCATGGGATGCAGTCTGTCCACTTCCTCACTATAAAGCATTCCTATTACTCTTCCTGGACTTCTGCGTTTCATTACACTAATAAAAGCCACAGAAGGAACAAACCCAGGGCAGAAGTGCCTGTGCCAAATATAAAGAAAAATTCCCCCATCTCCATATCTCTCTCCCCCCTCCCCTGCAATATTTCCTTTCTACAACTACCACTTGGAAGATCTCACCCCAAAATCCCCAACTTTAACTTCTCCTGCCTACAAGCTCTCCCTCTGCTTGTACTCTCCTTCCTTAATTTGAGCATTTCAGAGACTTGTATGGCCCAGGGACTGTACAGCAAACACAGAGACATTGGGCCCAGAGACTGCACAGTGAACATCACAGATGTGCAGACAGAGCAGAGCAGAGCCATGCAAGGACTGAGCACCCTGGGGGTATCTGTTGATGTGCTTTAGGTGTTGTCATGTAGAGCAGCCCCAGTACCTTGTTTCCAGCTGAAGCGAGAATGGCCCAGGATCCAGAACTCATGGTTGTCAAAGTGAATATCTCCCTGGGGAGGCAGGAAAGCATGTGCCAGCTCTCCATTCACCCCATCAAAGCAAGGATGGAGGGGAGAAGACCAGCAGTCTGTGTGGTTGGAAGTGTAGAGCCTGGCAGAGAGAGAGAGAGACGAACACTAAAGGGGCAGATTCTACCCTTTACCCGGCACTTTGATTCACCCACCACAGACTAACTTGCTGCTTGTGAACTGTAGAATTGATGGGTCAATCAGGATCAGCTCCAAGGCAATGGTGCCATGGGTGAAATAGTTAATGGTGACCCCTCATATCCGCTGCCTCCTGAAATGAATCCATGTAAAAGCATGCACTCCCCGCATTAAGACCCCTTAGGGCTGGATATTAAACATTGCTAAACCGGATAAGACTTATCCAGCTGGCTACCTTACAAGGGATATTCAGCAGCTGAAACTCCACAAAGTCGCTAATTCTCTGGCAAAATTAACCAGATAAGCAGCTCCTCCCAGCCTTGCCACATTCATTCCACCACCATTTCTCTGGCTGACGATTTAGCTGGACGAGTACTTACCAGACGAGTGGTTGGCTGCTGACTGCAGCTGGATATTCAGCCACCGCCACTTAGTGAAATTAGTTGCTACTTAATTCAGCTAAGTAGTGCTGAATATTGGTCTCTTAGAGGTTTCATTTTGAAGAGCTATAAGCCCATCTTCTCACATTCATCTACATAAACATTGGACTTTTGTGGATAGTAGGCAAGTCAGGAGGGGGATGCTCCAGTGAAGCTCTTAAAAATATATTTTAGCTTTATATATCTTCATATTCTTGCATATTTTAATGTAGGGGAGATAGATATTTTTCCAAATTTTCTTGCCATAACATTGGCATAAATTTAAATAGAAATAAGTTTAAAAAATATTTATAGAGGGGTCACATGATGCTATGGTAGGCGTTGGACATGCTTTTGTCACTGCTCCTGGGGCCTCCCTGAAATGCACCCTTAACAGAGCACACCCTGCTTGCGAGGACTTCAATTTGACCTTAGCACAGTTGAGAATTGTTAGGCTGAGTGCCCCATGGTGTTTTTAGGCGAGTCCTGATCAGATTCGTGAAAAAAGAAAAGGAAAAAGTGAAACCGGCAGATCCAAAGATGGCTGGAATTCCAGGAGAATAAGATTCACAAGGCAGAACCTGCATTGTTCTGGGGAGACAGGAAAGGTGGGTTTTGCTTATTTAGAACACAGGTGTAGTTTCATGGACTCAAATTCTAAGATTGGAAACAACAAGTATGTAGAGACATGTTATATTTGGCAAATCATACACAAGAGTCGGACAAATATCTTTTCATTGACAGCTCTTAACTTGCTGCTCTATCAAAGAGCAGAAGTCTGTTTTATTACAAGTTTCAATTATACCAACATGCTAACAAGGCGAGGAAGTTATTGGCTTTCCTAGTCAAATGCAAGCTAGGGGCAAAATATATTACTGCATTATGGGACAGGGGGGAATAATATTGTTAACTCTGCTGAAGAATTGCAGGATGTGTTTCTGGATCATTTTCAGCATCTTTACTCGAGGCAGGCAATGGACATAGAAGTTAGAGAAAATATTTTTCAGAGATTCAAACCTCTGCAGCTCAAAAAAATCGCAGCTTGCCAGACTGAATGCACCAATTAGTGTGCAGGAGATTCAGCTGGAATTTGGGGAGACACCCTACTATAAAGCCCCAGGACCTGATGGCTTTGGTGAGGAATCTTACACAATTTTGATTGATTGATAAGATTACACTTCCCTTACTTACCATGTATGGATATGTGATAGACAGGTTTCCTTACCAAATGAATAATGCCCTGATTTGATTACAATATTGCCAAAAAAGGCTAAAGATCCGTCCTTACTGGAATGGTATCAGCTGATAGCCCTTCTAAATTTTGATCTTAAGCTCTTGGCTAAGATTTTTGCAGATTGCCTAGCAATCTTTCTGCCAGATCTAATAGCAGATCATCAAGTTGGGTTTGTCTGAGACAGGCATTCTGTAATGAATATAAGGAAGGTGTTGTCTTCCTTATATCGGAGTAGGGGTCATGACATTCCCTCCATGCTAATTAGTTTGATGCTCAAACGGCCTTTGACTGGGTGGCATGGATTACCTTCATGTACTTGAACGCTTTGGCCTCATAGGTTATGGCTGAATGTCGTTTGGCTTCTGTATACACAACCTAGAACACATGTCTTGGTGCATGGTAGTCCCACAAGAGAGTTCATTTTACAATGAGGTACACGCCAGGGTTGTCCCCCTCACCTTTGCTTTTCATTTGACTATAGTACCTTGAGGGGAATTCACCAAAATGATAGTATTACTGGGATTAAAATGGGTAATAAAGTGTTTAAGACTGTGGTATTTGTGGATGATCTTATGTATTTGAGTATCCTTACCAGTATAGATGGAAGAATTCTCTCTCTTTGAATCTTTTAGTAGATACAAATTACATTTTCACAAGTTGGAAGTGTTGGTGTCACATGCTTCCCTTAAATCACACTGGAGAGAAGGGTTTCCGCTGCGTTGAGCGGGTGACTTCTACATAGTTGGGAGTGGACCTTCCAATTAATCCAGGTACGTTATATGAATTAAGCATATTACTATTGCTTAACTTAATTTTTGGCATGATATGGCCTGCCACCTTCTGTAATGGGCAGAGCGAATCTTTTTAAATGATTTTATGGCTTAAATAATTCTTACTCTTGCAAAAAAATGCAATGTTACTCTCAGATATGCTATGCTCAAAGTTTCTGTGGTGGGGTAAGAGCCAGGATTTCTATAGTCAAGATGGTGGATAGCTGGAGGGAAGAAGGTTTGGGAATCCCGAATGTTGAGGACTATAACTTGGCTGTTATGCCATGTTAGAGACAATCTTTTAACGTGTCGCACTTCACACCCCTGGATTTTGAAAAAAGTTTCATAGCTCCTTCTCAACTTAACTATATTCTTCATGCAAAGATTGAAAGTCTTCCAAGAGGAAATCTATAATTTAATAATTCCGTTACAATGGGCCCGGTGTTTCTTTGCCACAAGTTGGGACATAGTCCGAGAGAATTGGGATACCTCCTAATCAAAGAATTTAGATTTTACTCTGGGAATGCAATCTGGAGCCTTTGTCCATTGGGGCTGCAAAGGGTTTAACCTGGGTATCACAGGTGGTGGATGATAAAGGGAAAATAGTATCCTATTTAGAGTTACAGTCCAACTTTGCATTACACCATAAATAATTTTTAATTACAGCATTATATTAGAACTCAAGAACTAACTTAGAGGAGACCTTTCAAGAACAGATTGAGGAATTTTTTTCAAATAGAGGTAAGAAGAAAACTGAGGGTGTCACGTATCCGTAAGGCTCTTGTACTTTTGGGGCCCAAGGCCAGTTATGCCAATCTGTTGAGTAAGTGGCAAACTGAATTGTCGATTGCTTTAGATGAGCTTCAGCTGTCCTCCGCTTTTGCTCACATACCAGAGTTATCGGAAGATGCAAATCTAAGGGAACTGCAATATAAATTTCTACATAGAGCATAACACCTACATGGCTGTTCAGAGTGAAGAGTATTGACTGGATAAGTTCTTGAGGAGAAGTCCATTACCTGCTATTAAGTTCACTTAGAGAATAGCCACTGCCATTAGCAAACGGTAACATGGAATAGACTTAGTTTTTGGGTACTTGCCAGGTTCTTATGGCCTGGATTGGCCACTGTTGGAAACAGGATGCTGGGCCCGATGGACCCTTGGTCTGACCCAGTATGGCATTTTCTTATGTTCTTATGACTCTGATCTTTTTGTTAAGGGCCAACAAAATAGGGGTCTGTTGGGTTACTTTTGGATTTGTCCTGTTATCCAACGTTTTGGGGCAAAATCTGTAAATATTTTTCATCTTTTAGATCAAAAACTGACATTTCCCCCTGATGGGGTTCTATATCCATGTCAGTAAGAGGCAAAGGGCCTGCTCTTTTACAGAGGAAAGCCTGACACATGGGGAAGAAAGCGATTCTTATGGTTTGGAGTGATCAATTTCCGCCCTCTTTTTGGGATTAGAGGAACAAAGTGCATAGATTAATGCAAATGGAGAATCAGGCTATGTCCAGATCCTATAAAAGTAAGGATACGGTCATTGCAATATGGGACCCCGTATATTCAACAACTTTCACCCAGGGCTAGAAGCGAGCTGATAAATGATCCTTGAAGAATCACATTCTGTTTCTGTTACTTTAAGTGGTGATGTGCATGTATTTTGTGCAGTTGGGTAGAATTTATCTCATTTCCTGGAGTAATGCTCTGTAAAGCTAGGTAAAAGGATTGGTGGGGGGAGGGATTGGTGAAAGAGCCCGATTACAATAGAGAGATTACTATTCTTATACTGCAGTTGTGTTTTCTATACTTAGATGTGCCTTTTGATGTGTAACTCTCCTCGTATTTATGCTGGTGGGGGCTGAAGGAGGGAAGGGTGAAAATTGGATAAAACTAAGTTTACATGACTGTTTTTGAATGTTGCTAGATGTGGATCAGTGTTAAAATGTATATCTGGTATATTTTTCCCTCTTATTAATAGCTTTAAATTAAATATTTTTATCATTTTCATTACAGGATATTTGCAGAGCGTATCAAATATTAACAAACGTTATCCATCCGCGTTGTTAGTATACAAAAGCAGACAGGTGTATGTACTCAGTAAATATTAACCTGCCAGTTGTATTGTGAATCTTTTCAATTTTTTTTTTTTTAGTAGAAATTAGGTAAACAGTTGAGGGTTAAAGTGGAAAAAGAGCCATTTCCTTCATCCGCCCCACCACCCCAGAAAAAAAAAAAAAAAAAAGTTGGTTTCAAAATTTCAGGTCCCTCCTGAAGTGCAATGCCCTAGGAGGTTGCCTGGTTTGCCCATTGATGCAGATTCTGCAGGATAATTCAAGAGCAATGTTCTGAAGCAATCCAAGAATCTACCATTCCCTGTCCGTACCCAGATCAGTCCAGACTCCTGGGTTTTGCCTCCCCTCCAGCAGATGGAGACAGAGAAGTTTTGACTAACACTGCTACTTATGATGAGGTGCCACCTGCAGCCCCCTCAGTATTTTTCTGTCTCCAGCAGATGGTGGAGGTGCAAAACCTGCAGTCTGAAAGATAGAAAAGAATGTTTGACAGAAGATTCAAGTTCTCTACGGCCTCCCAGGGGGTAGTTAGGTCTCAGGCGGGCTATCCCTCCTGGTATTTGAGGCAGAAGGGCTAAGGGTCGGGGAGCCTTCTTCAGCCCTCAGCTCCTTAGTGCTGGTCAGGATTGATACCAGGGGTCCTGGCTCACTCATCCTGCAGGGGACAGACAGAGCCTGCTGCCTTCTCAGGGAAATGTTTCTTTTTATAAATTTTAATTTAAAAAAAACCCAGCAAAAACAGTTTCTCTGGGCTGTGACGCACTTTCCGACATGGCTCGCACCCTTATTTAGTTGAGCAGCTCTCTCCGGCTCCCCGTCTCTCCAGCGGCTTCTTTCGCTCCTGCCCCGCTGCATTTCTCTTTTCTGGCCATGTACGAGCCTTTCGCAGGCAGCTTGTGCTCCGATGCCTCCCCGGTGAGGAGGGCCCATCTGGGAGCGGAACGATGGACAAATTGGGTGGGTGCCATGAACCTGGCTGGCTCTCTGGCGCGGCAATCTCCCGGGGACCCCCTTCCCGCTCAGTGTGGGAATGGAGGTCATTTTGGCTGCCCTCAAGAAAATAGCCACTATTACTAATATGAGTAGCATGGGATAGACTTAATCTTTGGGTTCTTATAGCCTGGATTGGCCTCTGTTGGAAACAGGATGCTGGCTTGATGGACCCTTGGTCTGACCCAGTATGGCAGGTTCTTATGAGAGCTATGGGTGCTTCCCTGTATGAACCTTTGAAGCGAATGACTCTTAATGATCTTACTTTGAAGGTGAGCTTTCTGGTGGCATATGTTCTGCTGGAGAGTGTCCGAGCTCCAGTCCTTGTCATGCAGGGAGCCCTTCTTGAGGATTACAGATATAGGAGTGTCCCTAAGGACTTCCCCTCCTTTCTGCCCAAGGTTGGGTCCTGGTTTCATTTAAATCAATCGGTGGAGCTCCCGTCCTTTCCAAATCCGGTCTCCGCTACACCTCAGTCTAAAGACTTACGGAGGTTGGATGTTAAGTGGGTGCTCTTGTGGTATTTGGAGGTGACTAACAGTTTCTGCCTGTCCGATCATCTGTTTGTGCTGTGGGAGTGGTCCCAGGCAGGGACATAAATCCTCTAAGAGCCACTATTGCTCGGTGGTTGAAGGAAGCAATCAGTTCCGCCTCCATTACTCAAGGTTGTCTGATTCCCGTCTGTCTTCGGGCAGCTTGCACTCGTTTCGCAGGCAGCCTCCTGGGCAGAATGTCAGGTATCGCTGCAAGAGATCTGTAGAGAGACTACTTGGAAGTCTTTGCACACCTTTGCCAGGCATTACCCCTCTGAATGTCCAGGCCCCAGACACTAGAGGGTTTGGAGAGTGTGTGCTTCGAGCGAGACTCTCGAGGTCCCACCCCAGATAGAGAAGCTTTGGTACATCCCAGGAGTCTGGTCTGATCCGGGTGCGTACAGGGAAAGGAAAATTGGATTTTACCTGCTAATTTTCGTTCCTGTAGTGCCACAGATCATTCCAGAGTCCCGCCCAGTGGGGGATAGGGAGATTAGGAGAGTCCGTTCGTTACTTCTTTTCTGTATCTCTGAAGACTGGCACATGTTCTTGTTCGTTTTTGCTCAGGGAGGTTAATTGCTCTGGCTATTCTCTGGCTTGGGTACTTTTCAATACTGAGGAACTGCAAGTGGCACCTCATCATAAGTAGCAGTGTCAGTCAATACTTCTCTGTCTCCATCTGCTGGAGGGGAGGCAAAACCCAGGAGTCTGAACTGATCTGTGGAATTACAGGAACAAAATTAGCAGGTAAGAACCAATTTTGCTTTTTTGTGAACACATTTTTTCATATGAAAGTTCTTTATTAAGTAGAACATTCTACTGCAGTGCTAGATGCTGCCTAGCTGAAGGTTTGGAGTGGGCTGATATGAAATGAATTTTTAATCTCATTCCTAAGCAGGTTTCATATAGACTTCACATGCTGTTTGAGAAGTGTTGCTTCATGGGAATCCCCAGGGCTCCAGTTATCAGTTACCTTCCACCGTGCTCTTCCTGTATGAGCCAGAATGCAGAGCTGGAATGTTCTCACAGCATATTCTTCAAGGTAGAGTTGAATTTCCTGATAAACCTGCACCTCTCAGCTGAAAGACTTCCTGGCTTCTGCCGCAGATCCCATTCCACAGCAGCCTGCCAGGCGTCTCATCGCAAGATGGGGGTTCTGTGGTGGCTCCGCGGGACCTCTGTCTCTTTCGCCGAAGTTTTAAAAGACTATTTATATGTGAGTTATATGGTCAGGCTCATTTTACAAGACTGTTGATATAATCTGTTGGTTGTTGGGAGTTTTTTGTTTTTTATTTATAGTTTATTGAATTTATCGATTTTACATCAGTAAAAACATAAGAAATTGTAAATGATAACAACCATATTACAATAATAATAAGGAAAAATAATATGAGGTAAGAAAAAACCCTGTTACAATTCTTTTAGTCCTCAGTTTGGGGAGTGTTATAACAGGTAATTATCACTCACAACTCCATATCTATACCAATGAGAGATATCTATATTAATTATTCATCAAAAATGTGCCCAACAAGCGGTTTGACACCCCCCCCCCCCCCCCCGTGACATCATCTATCCGGGACGCTTACCGGCATAAAAGCCAGGGGCCTGCAGCATGCAGCCGCCAGCGCCTGGCATGCTGCCCCCTTGCCGAGTTCATCTCACTCTGTCGGAAAGAGCCCAAATTTAACACACATGGGCAGAAAAGGAAGATAAAAGTGTTTCCCTCGATACCATCTACTTCTACGGCAAGGGGTCCTATGGACACACATATTATTCGAACTGTAAATTTGGATTCTTCAAACCCCAATCCGGAAGTTCCTTTCTCATCAGGTTCCACATGGAGTCCTGGCCAGCATCATCACCTCAAAACCTAGAGGTTGTAACTAATATTGATTTAGAAAATTCAAATGTGATATCAATAATAGAATCTCCTAGAGATAAGACTGAGGACTCAGAAGTTGTAGTGAAGGTGGAAAGTTGGAAACATCTACACAAGCAGCTACAGTTATGGTGGATAATAAAAATGTAGGAAATATCTGACTTAAAAATATAACTTTAATTGATGTATGGAGGTCAGTTAATAATATGGAGAAATTATTAGCACAGGCTATGGCTCAATTTGGATCTTCCAGTACTGAGACCAAGAATAAGCTCCAGAACATACAAATCATTTAAATAAATTGATCAAACACATTACTAACTTACAAATGGCAAGTGCGTTGTTTGTTAAAGACAGCCTTGTGACACAGAGACAGCTTGAAAGTCTGGAAACGGGATGAGAGTTAAAAATCTCTGTTCTTTTTAAACTTCCCAGTCACAAGGCTGCTATCAGCAATTGAATTGCTTCGAAAATATCTAGGAGAGGTATTGCAAATATCAACTAGTAAAGAGATATTGATTTCCAAATTATTTTATGTTCCTCGAACTCAAGTTAATAATGGGGCTCTAGAGGATGATTTCGTTGTGGGTTCAAGACGGTAGCCCTAATCTAACATCTTTTCGGAAGCATCAATAGATGAAACTCCAACAAGGGCTACACTTCTGGTTACCTTTGTTTGTGAAACAGATAAAAATCTTGTTTTACAAAAAAATACTTCAAAAACAAAGTTTTTTTTGTTCTGTGGAGGGAAAATCCAGATTTTCCCTGATGTTGAGAAGGAAGCAATTTTTCTTGTTAAAAGGAACGGGTCCTAGCCTTAGGCACAATGTTTTATTAAAATTCCCATGTAGGTGTGTGTAACAACTTGCTAGGAATAAGTTTATATTCTATGATCCATCACTCTTGAAACTTTTCTTCTGATAAAGAATCTAGTAAATAAAGTTGTGTTAATTATCTGTAATAAAAAGGGAGGGTTTTTTTTTTTGTTGTTTTTAAACATTTTTGGTGAATGTCCATTTTTTGCATTTGTGACCGAGTGATGGGATCTTGCTAGCGGTGCTTTCTGTGTAGGGATCTGTAGCAGTCCAGCTTGCTCTGTTTCCCAATTTGAACCTCCCATTAGGAGGTGCATTTGTGTCCTAGGGTACATTGTAGTATTTGCTTGCCATCTTTTCAGTAGGCTGGGTTGCAGCCATTTGAGTTTCTGTTTTGGTTGCAGTAGTTTAGTTACTGAGTGAATTTGCCATTACAGCTCAGGAAATGGGTGTGGGGAATTCATGGCGGAATGAGCTGGTACAGTTCAAATGACTTTATCTGATAAGGACATTGCATTTCTCATCCTTCTTCTTCTTTAAGGATGCCATGACAAATGAGCCTGAGGAGGGTCTGAGGTTCCACTTACCTATCTTAATATCAGACTCTTCCTGTGGTCCCACATGCCGGAAGGAGAAGGGAGAAATGGAGCTCCACATCCTGAAGGCGAGAGATAAGGCTCTCTCAGTATCTCCTTTATTCAAGGTGCTGGGATACTGAACAATCCTGGGGAGAAGAAAATCTAAATTGAATCGCCTAGAGCCAGAGAGATAGGAACAAAAAGATCTCAAAGCAAGAGTAGATCCTGAGGACTGCTGTAGGACTGCTGGCTGAGAGAGGAGCTCATCGCTCCTGGAGTCTCACTCTCTCAGCAGGGAAACTCACAGCTCCTGCAGTCACAGCCTCTCAGAGAGGAGCTCATCGCTCCTGGAGTCTCACTCTCTCAGCAGGGGAAAGTCACAGCTCCTGCAGTCACAGCCTCTCAGCAGATGGTGCTGTAGAGAAGTTTTTTTTTAACCCTCTCCTAGAAGCACACCTAACCATTTGAGATTTCAGCATTACCACAATGAATATGCATGAGAGAGCTTTGCATACCTTCAGTCTCTAAAGTATGCAATCTTAGCATATTCATTGTAGTAATCGTGAAAACCCAGTTGACTAGGTGCACCTCCAAGAGAGGCTTGGAGAGCCTCTCTTGGAGAGAAGCATTGTTGTAGGAGTATGGGCTGTGTAGGAGGTTCATTCACAGCTCCTGCAGTCCCAGTCTCTCCAAGTAGAAGGCACCACAGAATGTAGTCCAGTAGTGTAAAAAACACCAAGTTTCTTCTTTAGATCATTCACCTTTGAGCCCGATGTAATAAAACGATCTACATTTTAGTTCATATTTTCTTTACTCGCTTAGTAAAAACTGAATTAACTTTTGATGCAGTAATCTAATGATATGCAAATGCATCAGGAGCTATAAAGCTCGCAAAATACGTCTAGTACACATAAAATATTTTATATGCAAAAGTCATGGTTTCTGTGCAGAAAATCTGTGCACAAATCATGTTTTGTCCGCATAAATCCAGACCAAATGACTGCCAGCACTGTTTAATAGTAAGAGCAAAGAGGCAATTAAAGCAAAAAGGACAGACCCAAAACGAAGAAATGCATAAGCGTTGGTAAGTTACATGTAAAATAGTAGTAAGAGGCTAAGACAGAATTTAAGAAGCTTGACAGAGGCAAAAACAAACAAACCAAAAAAAAAAAACATGTTCAAGTACATTCAAAATAAAAAGCATGTGAGAAAGTCATTTGGAGGGCTAGCTGAATGAAGGGCAAAAAGGATGTTAAGAAAGGAAATTGCAGGAAAAACTGAATTCTTTACTGAGGAGGATGTTAAGAACTTACCCACACCAGAAATATTCTTTGATGGCGATGCTGAGTCAAAGTAAGGTCCATCGAGCTCAGCGAGTACCTGGCAGATCCCATAAAGTAGATCTGTTTCCTGTAACGTATTCCCAGGGGCAGCAGTAATTTTCTTTAGTTTACCTGGCTAATAATGTGTTGTGAACTTTTCTTCCTGGAGCTTGTCTGAGCCTCTTAAATCCTGCTGCTCTAGTCCCCTTGATCACCTCCCTCTGGCCACACATTGTACAGTTTGATTGTGTGTTGATAAAGCGCTATTAATTGTTTTGAATCTGTTGGTTCGTTTCATGGAGCATCCCCTTGTTTTAGTATTTTAAAGGGTAAGTTACCATCCTTTGTTTACCCCTTCCACCCCACTCAATTCTATAAATTTCAATCATGCCCCCCTTCTCAGCCATCTCTTTTCCAAGCCTGTGCAACCTCATCATAAGAGATGCTCCATTTCCTTTATCATTTGTGTCTCCCTCCTCTGAAATTTTTCTGGTTCCACTATTGCCTTCTTGAGATGGGGCAACCAGAACTACCCAACAGTACTCAAGGTCAGGTCAAACCAGGGCTCGATACAGAGGCAACGATATTTTCTGTTTTATTCTCCATTCTTTTTTGGATCATTCCTCACATTTTTTGCTTTTTTGATCACTGCCGTGCGCTGTACCAAGGATTTTGACATTGTCCACAAGGACTCCCAAGATGCTTTTCATGGGTAATGACTCCCAGTACAGAATCCAGCATATTTTACCTGCCAATGGATTTTTCCCTATGTGCATCACACTTGCACTTTTCCATTTGGTCTTTATCTGCCGTCTTTACTATATTACTACTATGTTGGTTGGAGATTTTAATCTGATGGAAGTGGATGGGAGCATCCCTTCTGCAGAATCTACAGTAGTAGAGAGATAGTGGATACCCTGCCAGGGGCTCTGCTCAGACAGATGGTAATGGAGCCCACGAGGGAGGGTGTGATACCCCGAGTTGCTTGTGCTGTGCACTAATGGGGATAATGTCCCTAATTCCTGGTGGGGTGGGTGCTTACCCGAGCACCAGTGGATCGACAATATGGTTTGATATTGCAAATAGGATCCAGAAAAGTCACATGAAGACCACAGTTTTGAATTTAAAAAATATGGTAAATTCTGGTAGCAGGTAACTCTGGTAAGTCCAGTAAATCCTGAAGTGTTCCAGTAGGGTGCTTTCACACAAATACCAGCAGACGGGGGGTGCGACAAGAGGACACTCATCTATTATTATAGAAGAGTGAACCAGAAGAATGAGTTCTGCTTGCTTTTGGAAATGTGCAGGGGAGGGAGAGCAGAGGAAATGCCACTCAGTGAAAGTGGATAACAGCATCTTAGCACTGAGCAGGAACATGGTTAGAAACACAGACCCCTTCTGTTAAATGATAATAGGAAAAACTTGTTTATAAGATAAGTACCCCAGAGCTAAATTTGTAAATACACAGGAAGTAGAAGGGGGTATAAGCTGGAGCAGGCTATGTGTGAAAAACTCTCCCACAAAACACACACCCCCCCCCCTATATGCACACTATGATCACTGGTGGGTGAAGGAGAGCTGAGGGGTCAGCACTGGTGGAAACTGGGCGTGGAGGATCAGTGGAGAGAGAATCTGCCCTGTATCCCCCCAGTGATCCTCATTCCCCCCCCCCCCCTCCAATACAGGGGGGTGGGGGGGGACAAGAAGTGCTGGATTAGGGAGCAGTCCCTGCTCAGTCTGCTCCAGGCTCACCCCCCCATCTGCACTGCCTCTTCAGCCTGAAAAGCAGTGCTGGTACCTCATCCCCCCCCCCCCCCCCCCCCTGTAAGTGCCTTAATGCTGCTGACTTCCGTATGCAACCTTTGGCCTCATTTCTTTGAGTAGAATTCATTGTCCATGCTTAACTTCGTTTTTGCCTGCAGGTTTGGAGACCGACCTCACATGAACAAATAGGAAGTATGCAGGAGACGAGGACATGATCATACAGCAAGGTTTTGGCCACGTTCTGTATATATTTCTTATCAAGGGGGGGAAGTAAAACTTTTTCTCTTCGTCGTCTTGGCTTGTTATCAGTTTGTCCTTAGGTGGTTTAAAAAAAGGAAAAACAAATATATTCTTTCTGCTCTTTTCTGCTTGCAACCTAAGCTCTTAGGAACGCAGATGACTTGTGCTTGCTTAGATTAAAGCAGATGTATTTTAAGGTTAGTCTATAATAAGGAAGAGGAAATAGGTTTCATCAATTTTAATTAGGTGTAATTGAATCTAGTCAGTTCTGAACAAACTACTGGCAAGGCGGGTTTTTTTATCATTATCAGGCTGATTAAAAAAAAAACCTGCGGGAGAGCTGCCGCTCCGTGTTGAGTGCCCACTGTCCTGACGCACGCTCCGGCACCTCTCCTGGGCGCGCAATTCTTCATTTAAATTAGGGCCCCACACCGATAAGGAGGTGCTAGAGACACTAGCACATCCCTAGCGCCTCCTTTATTAGCGGAAGCTGCGGCTGTCAGCAGGTCAGAATAACCAACCGCTTAACCTTTACTGGCATCTGTTTTCAAACCCTCCAACAGCCACAGGTTCAGAAAACAGACGCTGGCAAAACTTGAGCATCTGTTTCCAACCTGCCAACCAGCGGGCAAATTTTTTTTTATTTTTATTTTTTTGGGGGGGGGGGGGGGGCCTCCGACTTAATATTCTTCTAGATGGTTTCAATATATCATTAGTTGGAAGAGATAATATCGACGATTATTTTTCATATGGCAAGGTCCAGAAATGGAGTTGAATCAATTTTTACATATGTTAAATATGAGTGATGTAAATCTGAATTCACTATATCCAAGGACACCCAGACAGTTAATTTTCATAGATACTCAGGTGTTTTGTCCATCAGAAGAAATTGGTTACAACCGTTTATAGAAGACAATTGATAGGAACACCCTACTACATTATAATAGGTTTCCATCGAGATGGTTAAAGGACAAATTCCTGAGGGGCAGTTTCTTCACTACGACGTCTATGTAACTCCACCTTGGACTAAGATTCAGCCCAAAAGTTGGAGCAATAGATTTTTTGAGCTAATGTAGTTATTCGAGATCTTGCATTAAAAAAAGCTTATAAGCAAGCATTATATGCTATCAGAGAGAACTTCTTTTTGTAAAATAATAAAGATGTTCCATCTAGATTAATTTGCACTATACCCCATTTCAACCAAGGTTTTTGGTGTATAAAATATATTAAAATATTGGCATATATTATCACCTTTGAATATTTTCAGCCAATTACCTATTTTGCTATTAAAAACATCAGTCCCTACAGGACAGATTAAAGGGATGTAGAGATGCTGGTAGACTCAATCAGGTCAAGGACAGGTTTCTTGCGGGTCGAGCTCGGTTTGCAGGCACGTTCTGCAATGTACAAAATTTCAGCCCCCTAATACCAATCACATATATTTTTTGCCTGAGTTGTTCATTTGTGATAGTAGTGGTGTCATATAGATTATAAAATGCCCCTGTGAATTGTTTTATGTGGGTCAGACAAGCAGATTGATTAGAGCTTGTATTATAGAACATTGTAGTCGAGTCAAAGCTTTAAAAGAACATGCACCCCTTGTAGACCATTGGATTGACTTTAAATATTCTTGGGAGGATATTAAGTTCTTTGTAATAAAGAAAGTGTATTTAAAGAATGGTGGGAATCTATCTGCAACACAGCGTAAAGTGGAACAATGTTTTATTTTCAATTGGTCTAATCTGCCCCTAAAGGACTTAATGGTCCTGTTGAATGGAATGTGTTTATGTGAATGGGGATTGTTTATCTTTTGCGGACGGGATAGCTGGTTAGCTGGTTCTCCTCATTTTATCCTTAGTGGATTTCACGTGATGAGTAATGATTAAAGGTGATTCAATTTGATTGGATCACCGGTTTGGGTTGAATTCCCTGCGACATGTTGTATATAATACATGGAATTTGGAACACGTCATTAAGCTCCCTTCAAACGATGGGGACACGTCAGTTCCGTGTAGGTGTAAGGCTGATCGGTTGGAAGACAGCGTTGGTAAGCGAGATAGTATGTAGAGAAATTTGTCTTATCATTTGGCATGTTTGTGTCTTGCAGATGGTGAATTAAGATCCGGAATTTGGAACTTTAGACATATATGGATACGGTGAATTAACTGTAACCTTTTGAACAACTGTTGGATATATGATGTATCTCCATTTGATGTTTGGGTTATGCAGATGGTAATTTTGAATTTCTGGTTAGAATCGAGTCCTTAAATTTGCTTGTGATGGAGTTGGTTTAATTTCTGCCTTCATCCATTTTATATATTATTCATTACTTTCCATCCTTTTTCTCAGATGTATATAACGGACGGCTAGTGGTATACGAGACTGGTCGGCAAATTCTGCCGCAGTGTGACTTCTTGATCTGGTGAAGAAATTTATTGGAAACATTTAGGAATAGCGGTGGGTTGGAGTATGTATAGACCATTTTGTTTCATAAGTTGATGTATTTCGGTAAAAAGCAGTACATATCCTTTAAGTAGAAACTAGATACTTATTACATTTTTATTTCATTTAGAATTATCTTGTTGAAATTTATGATGATTTATTGAGCTTGAATGACTGGAGAAGTCACATTGCTGAGAGGAATAGTATGATCAACTTTATTCCATTGGATTTTCTTCTCTCTATTGAAGATACTTTTACGAATGCTGTGTGTTGAGTCCATCCCTGAGGAAGCCCTCAAGATAAGGTGAGTGAAACAAAGATCGTTGTAGGACTTATACATTTATTTTCTAAATATTCTTCATGAATTAGTTACTAACATTGTTTAAACATTTATGAAAATGTAATGAGTTTGAAGTATAAACATGGTTTTCCTGGCTGTCCAGATGGACTCAGAACAAATGGGATAGTATCCACGTGCTAGCAGTTGGAGACGGATCTGACGTCAGCACGGGGCGTATATATCCCCACAGGAAGCGTAGCTATTCAGTAATTTCCGTCTCCAAAGCAGTTTGGAGTGCCTGCACGCTAGTTGAGCGTGCTTTCCAAGACTACTTTAAGTTTTCTCTTTTCTTCTCATTCTAGATTCTACTTTGTTTTTCCCATCTAATCGACTTAGAGCCCCGCGCTCCTGCAGTAGATACCCAAGGGTTCCTCCCCCAGTGAGCTCCCGGGGTGATAGCCGTGCTCCCCCGACGGTGTGAATGATGATGGAATGTGTGTGTGAATGAAATGAAAGTCCTCGGTCCTGCCGAAGCACAGCAGATTTCCTCAGCAGAGAAAGCCTAAATCCAGGAGTGGCAGCTCTCACCCACGGCCTTCCAGATGATTGTGGATCATTGGGGGATTCTGGACATGGATTTACTGGCGGACAAGTCCAGTGCTCAAGTACCCAGATACTTCAGCCGCAAGCGCGAACCGTTCTCACACGGAATCGATGCCCTGGTTCAGCCATGGCCTCCAGGGACTCTACTGTACGCCTTTCCTCCGTGGCCTGCTCGGCGCTGTCATCCGCAAGATTCAGAGACACCGGGGCCTAGTTCTTCTAGTGGCGCCAGACTGGCCAAGAAGACCTGGTATGCGGACATGAGAAGACTGCTGGCAGGGGAGCCTCTTCCCCTGCCTCCTCTCCGGGACCTTCTACATCAAGGTCCCATTCTTCACGGGATCCGGCTCAATTCTCTCTTACGGTATGGCCCTTGAGAGGGCTAGATTGAAGAAGAGGGGGTTATTGGAGCCCGTGATTGATACCTTCCTCAGAGCTCGCAAGTTTTCCACATCCCTCACATATATCCAGATCTGGAGAGTATTTGAAGCATGGTGTGTGACACTCACGGCACCAATCCACATGCACCCACAATCCCTATTGTGTTGGATTTCCTGCAGGATGGACTTCAGAAGGGTTTGTCCCTCAGCTCCATCTGCGCTGTCTTGCTATGGTCCCAGGAGGGAGGGCAAGACCATCGCCATGCACCCAGATGTTTCTCGCTTCCTGCAGGGAGTCAAGCATATTCGTCCACCACTGAAGTGGCCTGTGCCTTTGTGGAACCTCAACCTGGTTTTGGATTTCCTTGCAGGATCCACCTTCAGGCCCCTTCGGGGCCTGTCTCTTCGTTCTCCAACCTTGAAGATGGTGTTCTTGCTGGCTGTATGTTCAGGCCGCTGCATCTCAGAGCTACAAGCATTGTCCTGCCGTGATCCCTTTCTCAGAATCACGCTGGAGGCTATCCATCTTCGTACGGTTCCCTCCTTTCTACCTAAGGTGGTTTCACAGTTTCATCTTAATCAAACCATATCCTTGCCTACCACGGCGGGTCTGAAGAAATCGAAGGGCGTTTATTGCGCCATCTCAACATTGGCAGATTGCTGCCCAGATATTTGGAACTTACACAAGACCTACGAAAGATGGACCATCTATTCGTCCTGACAGCGGGAAGAAGCAAGGTAGAGAGAGCAAGGTGAAGCGGCCTCGTGCCCACCATCGCCCGCTGGATTAAAGAAGTTGTCAGAGCAGCGTACGTAGAGGCTGGGAAAGTCTCCGCTCTACAGGTCAAGGCCATTCTACCAGAGCACAAGCGGCATCCTGGGTGAATCCAGGATGCTATCGCCTGCGGAAATCTGTAAGCGGCGACATGGTCCTCCCTCCATACCTTCTCCAGGTTCTACCATCTGGATGTCCGGCCAGGGAGGACTCAGCATTTGCGAGGGCGGTACTACATGGGCCTCAGGCAGCCTCCCGCCCAGGCTGGGAGTAAAGCTTTTGTACATCCCATTTGTTTGAGTCCATCTGGCTACACGCCAGGAAATGTTTGAGATTACTACCTGATAATCTCCTTTTCCTTAGTGTAGACAGATGACTCAGCATCCCGCCCAGCTGCCTGCATACATGGGTTTCACCGATTCAAGGTAAGCCATGTCATCTATTTCCATAAGAGCGTACACTCTACCAGTGTCAACGCCTTCCGTTGGGAATGCTGGCGGTTCTCCAGCTATCATCAATCGGTCAGGGGAATCCTGTTTCACTTTTTCACTAAGCGTCAGTACACCATCTAGAACAGCTTTGCAAGGAAGATTACTGAATAGCTACGCTTCCTGTGGGATATATACGCCCCTGTGCTGACGTCAGATCCGTCTCCAACTGCTAGCACGCAGATACTATCCCATTTGTTCTGAGTCCATCTGTCTACACTAGGAAAGGAGATTATCAGGTAGTAATCTCAACATTTACGTTAATGTGTGTGTGAGGGTGTGTGTGTGTGTGTTAGAGAGATTTTAATTGTTTAGATAGGTGTTCAATATGCGATAGTACAAATAAATGTTAAAAAATTATTACAAAACATTTCTTCTTCTTGTGTGCACACTACAGCCATGGCATTTCCATGCCCACGTGGATCCACATGCTACCTTCCTCCTCATCCTGCCTGCATAATGGCAAGGAGATGCCATTGAAACAGATCAGAAATTGATCCAATATTGCAGTAGCAACCAAAGAAAAACAGGATCAATGAAACCCGGGAGGTCTTTCTTAAGCACAGAACATATTAAAAGCCCAACTCAGCCGAGTTTCGCTCATTGAGCTGCTTCAGGGGCTAGCAAAAAATAAAGCATGTATAGAAACAATACATGAAAATAGAAATAAAAACATATACACCTTACATAAGTAAATATGAAATTATATGCAGTAAAATAAATAGAACAAACTTAATCACAAAACAAACATACGTCATTCAAACATGGTCTAAAGTTTTGTGTATAAGATTGTTATATGTCCCCATATAACCCATGCTTAAAAATTGTGCAGTCTATCAAAACATTGGTGCAATCTAAGATCAACACATTTTTACCTATTCATTCTACTGCTGATAATTTGTCTCCATACATCTGGTAAGCTTTATCAGTGTGCTGAAAAGCCAGACATAATTAAACATAAGACACATTTCACTTGTATAGAAACAAAGTAACAAGTCATTTAACAAATAGCAATTCATAGTCTGATTGAAACAGTATCTGCTCCGATCTAAAAGACAATCTTACAAAAGTTCTGACTTCTCTTTGCTGGAAAGAGAGAGCCCCGGATGCACAAATCACAATATCCGCACTACTCAAAGTCACAATTAAGAACGTGTCTGCTCAGTTTTAAAAAATTATTTTAATTGCCACGGACCGGCTGACTATTATTTGACAGCCCATGCGTATCAAAGGAAGGAAAAAAGTTTATTCAAAACTTGTCGCCACAATTAAGTCAGCGTTCAGCATCGGCTGATGGCTCATCAAACCACAATAGGTGGTGCTGCACTGTGTCCTAATATAGACTCAAAATTTTGAGTTAGATGCCTAACATTTAATAATGAATCAAAAGAGTAAAGCAAATTTTTAAAAACTTAGCACCACGACTAAGTCAGCATTTTGCATCGGCTGATGGCTCAAACAAAAATAAATCACCAACCACCGTGCTGACCATAACAACAATTTACAGTCAGTCAGCGTTCCACCGGGCTGCACATCATCCCATCACCTTATACCTTCCTTTTCGCGCCATTTATTTAAAAAATTAAAAGATTTTTTTTTAAATTAGTATTAAATAAATTAAAAGCATGCCACTGTGTTATAATCATAATTAAGCTTCTATACATGCTTTATGAAAAAATGACAATCCAAATAAAACTAAAATTTGGTCCTCCGTAGTAATATAAACATAGCACCAATTATATTAACTTTTACATGCTGTTTTTTTTTTAAATGCATATTACATACTAAAATATAACTAATGTAAACAATATAGAAAAATATAAAACTATGCACCATTAAAATCATTAATTAAATAAGCATGATCCTATGGGAACATATATATATTTTTTACATTTTGCAGAGAGGGGAACAAGGAAGATTAATGTGAATTGGCACCAAACCAGAGGCACTAGCCAAAAACCTATGTATAAATCATAAATACATAAAGGGATAAATCAATAGTTTGATGAAAACAATACATAAATTACAAAAAGTAACCAATATTAAAAACAAAATAGTAAAACCAGGCACAAAAAACCGAGGGAATAACTTAACTAAACATATTGTAAACCTTTGGGAGCACAAAGGGTCAAATCATACAACTGAGTACAGTAAAAATAATAAAATGAGCCAAAAAATAAATATATATATATAACCGAAATCTTAAAACCAGATCCATAAAAACAGTGAAAAGCAGCATCTGGGTTTGACAGGTCAAGGTTCTGTGCTGCTTTGTCGAGTGCTATAGAAATGTCTTCTGAGGAGCAGGGTTTACGGAAGGAGATGGTTTTCTTCTGGGTTTGTGTTGTCATGGAGGGGGAATTAAGGAAATTTGGGCATTAATGATTAAATGGTCAGACCAGGGGATGGGGGTGGCTAAGGGAGTCTTGGGTGCTGAAAGGTGGGAGTTGACAAAGAGGAGGTCGAGGGTATGACCCGCTTTGTGTGTGGGTGAGGTAATGAGCTGTCTGAAACCCAGGGCTTCGAGGGTGATTAGGAGGGTTTCACAGGCAGGTGTACGGGGGATGGTGTCCACGTGGAGGTTAAAATCTCCGAGGATGACTGCGGGAGTGTCAGACTTGAGATTGTCTACAATAAAGTCAATGAGGGGGAAGGGTCGTGTTCGAGGAGATTGGGTGGGGGGTAGATGAGGCAGATCTGGAGGGCGGATGATTTGAAAAGTCCCAATCTCTAACCTGGGGGGGGGGGAGCAAGAGGGTTGAAGTTTGAGGTTAAGTGCTTTTTTGTGGCCAAGAGTAACCCGCCAGCCCTTTTTTGGGTCTCGGGATCGAGAATATTCGTAGTGGTGTAGGGGGAGCTGGTTGAGGAAAACATGGTCTGAATCTTTGAGCCATGATTCGGTAATGGCGCATAAATCAGGATTGTCAGCTGTGAGCAGGTCATGGAGAATGGGTGCTTTTTTGAGGATAGATTGTGCATTGAGTAGGGTTAAGGCTAGGGTGGCTAGGCCTAGGAATTGGGTGAGGGGTGAGATCATAATAGGCACTAGTGAGTCCCGGCAGTTGGATGGGTGAGGTTGAGATGCTTTGGGTCTGCGCAGGTGGGGGAGGTGTAAGGTGGGGATAGTTAAAATGCACATTTCTGATAGAGGGAAGGAGTACAGGGAGGACGGTAAAGCTTAGGGTGGGTGTGGAAGTTGGGGGTTAGGGATAGGCTACAAAGTGACTGGGAAAGGGTACAAGGTGGATAACACTAGCGAAAAACTGTGCTATCTGGTACCTATAAGATCAGAGAGAAGAGGAGAGACTGGGTTAGGCTGCACAGAGTTTAGAGGACAAAGAAAACAATTCAATGAGAGAAAAAAAAACCAGAGATTCATGTAAAAGTATGTAAAATATTGAAGAACGTTCTTAATTGTGATTCCTTTGAGTAGTGCGGATATTGTGATTTGTGCATCCGGGGCTCTCTCTTTCCAGCAAAGAGAAGTCAGAACTTTTGTAAGATTGTCTTTTAGATCGGAGCAGATACTGTTTCAATCAGACTATGAATTGCTATTTTGTTAAATGACTTGTTACTTTGTTTCTATACAAGTGAAATGTGTCTTATGTTTAATTATGTCTGGCTTTTCAGCACACTGATAAAGCTTACCAGATGTATGGAGACAAATTATCAGCAGTAGAATGAATAGGTAAAAATGTGTTGATCTTATAGATTGCACCAATGTTTTTGATAGACTGCACAATTTTAAGCATGGGTTTATATGGGGACATATAACAATCATTATACACAAAACTTTAGACCATGTTTGAATGACGTATGTTTGTTTTGTGATTAAGTTTGTTCTATTTATTTTTACTGCATATAATTTCATATTATTTACTTATGTAAGGTGTATATGTTTTTATTTGTATTTTCATGTATTTATATGTTTCTATACATGTTTTATTTTTTGCTAGCCCCTGAAGCAGCTCAATCAGCTAAACTCGGCCAGAGTCGGACTTTTAATATGTTCTGTGCTTAAAGCTCTCCTGGTGTTCAAGGAGATGCCATTGCCACACCATCCCCAAAGTTGTGGCACTGCAGGCAGCCACCAAAGCTGTGTAATACTTCCACTGGCCCTGGATGAGAAAAAGACACGATAGGAGCTTATAAAATTATTTGTGGGGTGGAACGTGGAAATAAAGGATGGTTATTTACCCTTTCAAATACTAAAGCAAGAGGACACTCCATGAAACTAACAAGCAGTAGATTCAAAACAGATCATAGAAAGCACTTTCCACTCAGCACACTATCAAGCTACGAAATTTGTTACCAGTGGGCGTGGTGAAGGCAACGAGCGTAGCAAGTGAGAGGTTTGGAGAAGTTCCTGGAGGAAAAGCCCATAACACATTGTTAGCCAGGTACATTAGGGAACGTCATTACTATCCCTGGAAGTAACAGGAATTAGATCTATTTTATGGGATCTATTGGGTACTTGTGACCTGGACTGACCACCGTTAGCAACAGGATGCTGGGCTCATTGGACCTTGATCTCACCCAGTATGGCAGGTCTTATGTTCTAATCGTGTGCGCCCACTTTAGCACCATGCACACACAACTCCTTAAATCAGGAGTAAAACCTGCACTGCCATATGTACCAACTCATATACCCACTGCTAATGTGGGTATATGAGTTGGTAACGCATATGGCAGTGCAGGTTTTACTCCTGATTTAAGGAGGAGTTGTCTGCAAACCCCCGTACATTCTGAACTCTTGGAGTTTGAGTCGACCTAAAAGTAAATCAAAGCTTCGGTTAATAAGATGCCACCTGGTCTGATTCCATCCCCAGTTAGTCTGCCAAAAAAAAAAAAAAAGTCCCTTGTCAGAACTCACTCTCACCAAAAGAAAATTTACAGAAAGAGTCCCTAGAATTTCATAGGCTATGTTCCATGAAGAGAGAGACTTCTTGCTCCACTAAACCAAAGGGGACAGAGAAGGCAGGAATAAGAACATAAGAAAATGCCATACTGGGTCAGACCAAGGGTCCATCAAGAATGAAGGGACACTGGGAGGGGAGCAGGGGTGGGGGAATGATGGACAAGAGGAGGGCAGAAGGAACAGCAAGTTAAACTTCAAGTTCAGAGCCTTGAGCAGCTTTGCTGTCAGGTTCAGCTGGTTTGTGCTTTGGGACCCTGCGGTGTGAATGTGAGATACACTTGAGGGGCTCCAGGGTTTGACAAATCACCACAATCCCAGCCAGAGTAGGGAAAGGTGATGAATGTCATGCACCTAGGGTTTCAGGAGATGGAAATCCAGCCCTGCTCATAGGTGGGATACAGGCTCTCCTGGTTCTCACCTGTAAGTCAGGTTAAAGTGGTCCCACTTGTACTCCAGTGGGTTGACTGTGTAGCGCTTACTTCTTGGCCATGCCCTGGAAGTGTCTGCAGCAGGTGTCAAGGACTGACCGGATCTCTGAAGAATGCACTCTCCTCTCTCCTACAGTAAGAGAAAAGTTTGAAATGCATGGGACAATCTGAGCTGCCTTAAGGCCCCCCCCCCCCCCCAAAAAAATACCTCATTCCTATCCTGCACTTTCTTCTATGCCAGTACTGAGACCCCACTAACGCAGAGCTCTGCCCATGCACTTCCCTCCTGCCCTGGCACCACCTCCTGCTATCCTAGTAGACCCCCATACAGCTTTGCCCATGCACTTCCCTCCTGCCCTCAGGTACTCTTGCCATTCTAGTACTGATCCACACACAGCTCTGCCAACGCACCTCAGCCAGCCCACAAAGAACTTGGGCTAAACCCAAGTGCGGATGACATCCAGTAAGTAACTGCAGTGAATAGGGACCAAGAGACATGCAAGAGAGTCCATACAGCTGTTTGGATGTGGGTGGAAGTTAGATCTGAGCGAGTCAGGGCTACTCTGGGCTAGTAGAGAGGGAGTTGACTAGCTATTTCTGAATTCAGGGTTACAGATTAAAACTGACAGAAGGAGCCTGTAGGTTGGGTGTCTCGTTGGCCCCTCAGTTCCTGTGATGCTTCGATAGCAGTGGTAATAAATGACCTTGTGCTGGATCCATGCTGTGACATAAGGATTTATTGCCAGTAGCTTATACATTAGTATCTTGCAATGCCCTTTATCAGGGCATCTCAGATTCAGTGGCAGCAGCTCGTGTAGGTAGGGGGCAAAAGTTTAGATCATGTGACCCCCCCCCCCCCCCAACATTACACTAGCTTCCAGTGTGGGTAGGGACTGGGGAGATTTGTAAGAAGTTAAGTGGTGCAAGAAGTTAAGTGATTGATGATGGTGAGAGGGGAGTAGGAGGATGATTGGAGGAAGTGGGAGGAAGGGGAGGATGTGGGAAGGGATTTTACTGTGGAGATTTTTTGTATTTTTTATACATGATCTTTTAATGTATTTGTCTTGTTTAGACTAAGCTCTACTGAGAAGGGACTGCCTTTTTTTGTTTTTGTACAGTGCTGTGTATATGAGACTTTCAGATATGAGGCAGGAAATCAGCTTTGAATTATCAGCAAACTCGATTTGGCTGGTGTGTTCACGGGTCTTGCCACGGCCCTGGCCTCTCACATGGGATTTCTTTGATGACAGGAGCGGGAGACTGCGGCAGGCCCTATGAGCATACAAGCCGGATCACAGGCCCAAGCCAGCTCAAGGTCCTGGGGCGGCCCGGACGGATTATCTCCAGAGGGGAGGGGAGAGAACGATGGGAGGGGCAGAGGGAAAGGGGAAAATGGGGGCACCTTCCAATGCTATCTGATAGGGGCAGACGACTCATACACTGGAAGGAGGGGGTCTGACTCCCTTGGAGGTCTAGGCCTTGGAGGAGAAATACAACTTACTCTAAGTGCAGAGAGGCAGACAGGAACCAGGTGAGGATGATAGAGAAGATACAGCTAGAGAAATTGGGGTCAGAGGGCAGGGCAGGGGTAGAGACAGTCCCATAGTACTGTAGCCACTTGGGAAGATTTTGCCGGGTTGATAAAGCAGTGTGGACATTCCTCTCCTCCCAACAGAATACAAAAAGGAACCCCAATAATATTTATACAAATATAGAAGACTTCAGTGCACCACAGAGCAATAAAGCTCTC
This sequence comes from Rhinatrema bivittatum, assembly GCF_901001135.1. Lineage (NCBI taxonomy): Eukaryota > Metazoa > Chordata > Amphibia > Gymnophiona > Rhinatrematidae > Rhinatrema > Rhinatrema bivittatum. The sequence continues at coordinate 180,226,963 of NC_042623.1, forward strand.
AATTAGATGTAACACTATCATCCTATTTTTTAAATAGGCAAATATATACTGAAATAAAACAAATCATGAAAACTAATGAAAAGCCCCTTGCATTAAAAATAAAATTGCAGCTTGTTATAAAAACAGCAGGATAAAAGATAAGAGCACCTTGCTATGTAGAATTCAAAAACATGGTGTACAGACCTGGCAAGATCATCTCCAAATGATAAGTTCTTGAAGAATTGCCTAAGTTGCTTATTGAAGATCTCTTCTTTTTTTTTTTTCAACTTTTTATTTAACACAAGAATGAAAGGCAGAATATATGAAGTGCTTCAGACTCAAATGAAGACAGTACAGTCCACTGGCACACCCACCCATCCCCGAGCCAGGGGATATTTACAGCTTTCATTTCGTAGAGCAAAGCATAAATGCTCAATGTCAGCTATTGTTCGAACCTGGTCCTGCCAGCGGTGCATCCCAGGGCTAGTCTTCCAAAAAGTAGCAATGGTGAACCAGGCAGTAACCAAAACCTGGCCCACTAGTGGCCTATACTTGCAGGGAATCACCGAACCCCCATCGACCTAGAAGACCAAGTGCAGGAATAATACCAATAGAAATACCCAAAATGTCATCAATTTCCTGCTTTACTTGACCCCAAAACAGACACACACTGACAGCGCCACCACATATGCAGGTACATACCTAACTCACCGCAGCCCCACCAACAGCTAGCGGCAGCATCCCAGTGGATTTAGCTATAAGAAAGAGTTGTTCTGTATGTATGATGCAAAAATTGAACCATAAGTTCAACCCATTTAATACAGACAGAGCTGCAAAAGGCATCGAACCAAATAGGTTTCCAAACCTTAGGATCATAAGCAGTTCCCAAATCAGAATTCCATTAGATATTAATTTTTGAGATGTCATCTCAGACAAACACTGTAGTATGCCCAATAAATGGCCATTATTCCTTTAGCAGAGGTGTCAGGATCCCTCAAGTACCTCTCTCCGTTTTGTACAACGCTCCCCAGGGTGAGGAAATATCTAGGTGAAGGGCCAGAACTTCATGCAACCGCAGGTAGTGAATCCACATATGCCAGGTAAGTCATGCTCCTCGCATAAGTCCTCAAAAAATTGGAGACCATCTTCATCCCAGAGTCGCATGATCGTACATAGACCCAGGCCTCTCCATATCAAACTCAGAGGAGAAAGTATACCCTGAAATACAGGTTATTCCCATAAATCGGTGGGAGAGGCAACATCTTCCCACCCGAAACCTGAAGAAAGTGAAGGGCCCGAGAGCATACCTTAAGTGTATGTGAAAGAATAGGATGGCTCCTGCTGGCTCTACATCTCACTGGGGAGGGATCAGGAAGAAATGGCGACATAAGGGAACCACCCTCTAATTGTATATGCTCTAACCCCACCCACGGGGCATCACTGTGGCCAGCCCAGCCCTTGACACACACCATCCGAGCGGTCCAGTAATAGACAAAGTTCGGTAGGGCCAACCCACCCCGCCACTTAGGCATACATAGCTGAGCAAGAAACTGATCCACGCTTGCTTATGATTCCTGGATAGGATTATAGACAGTGCTGGGGAGGAGCCGGCTGTCGTGGTACATGTGGGCACCAACGATATAGGAAAATGTGGGAGAGAGGTTCTGGAAGCCAAATTTAGGATTTCAGGTAGGAAGCTGAAACCAGAACATCCAGGGTGGCATTCTCTGAAATACTCCCTGTTCCACGTGCAGGTCCCCAGAGGCAGGCAGAGCTCCGGAGTCTCAATGCGTGGATGAGACGGTGCAAGGAAGAGGTTTCAGTTTTGTAAGGAACTGGGGAACCTTTTGGGGAAGGGGGGAGTCTCTTCCGAAAAGACAGGCTCCCCCTTAACCAGGGTGGAACCAGACTGCTGGCGCTAACCTTTATAAAGGAGATAGCGCAGCTTTTAAACTAGAACAAGGGGGAAAGCAGACAGTCACTCAGCAGGGCATGGTTCAGAGAAATGTATCCTTGAAGGATACTAATGAAAAAGGAGAGTTAGGGGCATCCCAACAGAGAGGGTCCAATAAAAGCAAACATAGTCCATGTGCCTATATGTAAAAAAAATCACCAAAGCTAATGATTTCCGAATTATCCCAAACAGCTGAAAAGCAGGTTGTTAATACAAACAAAGAACACACTTTGAAATGTCTGTATGCCAATGCCAGAAGTCTAAGAAGTAAGATGGGAGAGTTAAGAGTGTATAGCAGCAAATGATGAGATTGACATAATTGGCATACAGAGCCTTGGTGGAAGGAAGATAACCAATGGGTCAGTGCTATATCAGGGTACAAATTATATCACAATGATAGGGAGGTTCAACTGGTGGGGGTGTGGCACTTTATGTCTGGAGGGCATAGAATCCAACAGGATAAAGATCATACAAGAGACTATTGCTCAGTAGAATCTATATGGGAGCAATCCCATGTGTGTTGGGTAAGAGTATAGTGATATGAGTATACTACCATCCACCTGGACAAAATGGTCAGGCAGATGATGAAATGCTAAGAGAAATCAGGGAAGCAAACCAATTTGGCAGTGCAATAATGGGAGATTTCAATTACCCCAATATTGAGTGGGTAAATGTAACATCAGGACTTGCTAGAGACAAAGTTCCTGGATGTAATAAATGACTGCTTCATGGAGCAATTGGTTCAGGAACCAACAAGAGAGGGAGCTATTTTAGATTTAATTCTTAGTGGAACGCAGGATTTGGTGAGAGAGGTAATGGTGGGTGGGGCCCACTTGGCAATAGTGATCATAACATGATCAAATTAAACTAATAACTGGAAGGAGGACAATAAGTAAATCGCAGCTCTAACACTAAACTTTCAAAAGGGTAACTTTGATAAAATGAGGAAAATAGAAAAAAAAAAACTGAAAGGTGCAGCTGCAAAGGTTAAAAGTGTTCAACAGGCTTGGACATTGTTTAAAAATACAATCCTAGAGGCACAGTCCATATGTATTCCACACATTAAGAAAGGTGGAAATAAGGGCAAAATGATTACCATCATGGTTAAAAGATGAGGTGAAAGAGGCTATTTTAGCCAAATAATCCTTCAAAACTGGAAGAAGGATCCATCTGAAGAAAGAATAGAACAAAACATAAGCATTGTTCAACTTAAATGTAAACATTGATAAGACAGGAGAAGAGAGAATTTGAATGAAGTTGGCCATAGAGGCAAAACTCATAATAAAAACTTTTAAAATATATCCGAAGCAAGAAACCTGTGAAGGAGCCGGTTGGACCATTAGATGACCAAGGAGTTTAAAGGGGCTCTTAGGGAAGATAAGGCCATTGCAGAAAGTCTAAATGAATTCTTTGCTTCCGTGTTTACTAATGAGGATGTGGGGGAGATACCAGTTCTGGAGATGGTTTTCAGGGGTGATGAGTCAGACAAACAATGAAATCACTGTGAACCTGGAAGATGTAGTAGGCCAGATTGACAAACTAAAGAAGTAACAAATCACCTGGACCGGATGGTATGCATCCTAGGGTACTGAAGGAACTAAAAAATGAAATTTTTGATCTATTGCTACAATTTGTAACCTTTCATTAAAATCATCCATTGTACCTGAAGACTGGAGGATGGCTAATGTATCCCCAAATATTTAAGAAAAGGCTCCAGGGCTATTCGGGTAACTATAGACCAGTGAGCCTGACTTCCATGCCGGGAAAAATAGTGGAAACTATTCTCAAGATCAAAATCGTAGAGCATATAGAAAAGACATGATTTAATGGAACACAGTCAACATGGATTTGACCCAAGGGAAGTCTTGCCTAACAATCCGCTTCATTTTTTGAAGGGGTTAATAAACATGTGGATAAAGGTGAACCCTTAGATGTATGTATTTGGATTTTCAGAAGGCATTTGACAAAGTCCCTCATGAGAGGCTTCTACAAAAACTAAAAAGTCATGGGATAGGAGGGGCGATGTCCTTTCGTGGATTACAAACTGGTTAAAAGACAGGAAACAGAGAGTAGGATTAAATGGTCAATTTTCTTAGTGGAAAAAGGTAAACAGTGGAGTGCCTCAGGGATCTGTACTTGGACCGTGCTTTTCAAGATATATATATAAATGATTTGGAAAGGAATACAACGAGTGAAGTTATTAAATTTGCGGATGATACAAAATTATTCCGAGTAGTTAAATCACAAGCGGACTGTGATACATTACAGGAGGACCTTGCAAGACTGGAAGATTGGGCATCTAAATGGCAGATGAAATTTAATGTGGATATAGGGAAAAATAACCCTTGCTGTAGTTACACAATGTTAGGTTCCATATTATGAGCTACCACCCAGGAAAAAGATCTAGGCATCATAGTGGATAATACTTTGAAATCATCAGCTCAGTGTGCTGCAGCAGTCAAAAAAGCAAACAATGTTAGGAATTATTAGAAAGGGAATGGTTAATAAAATGGAAAATGTCATAATGCCTCTGTATCGCTCCATTGTGGGACCGCACCTTGAATACTGTGTACAATTCTGGTCACTGCATCTCAAAAAATATATAGTTGCGATGGAGAAGGTACAGAGAAGGGCAACCAAAATGATAAAGGGGGATGGAACAGCTCCTCTATGAGGAAAGGCTGAAGAGGTTAGGACTGTTCAGCTTGGAGAGAGACGGCTGAAGGGGGATATGATAGAGGTCTTTAAGATCATGAAAGGCCTTGAATGTGTAGATGTGACTTATTTACACTTTGAAATAGGACTAGGGGGCATTTCATGAAGTTAGCAAGTAGCACATTTAAGACTAATCGTAGAAAATTGTTTTTCACTCAACGCACAATAAAGCTCTGGAATTTGTTGCCAGAGGATGTGGTTAGTGCAGTTAGTGGTAGCTGTGTTTAAAAAAAGGGTTGGATAAGTTCTTGGAGGAGAAGTCCATTAACGGCTATTAATCAAGTTTACTTAGGGAATAGCCACTGCTATTAATTGCATCAGTAGCCCTGGGATCTTCTTGGTGTTTGGGTAATTGCAGGTTCTTGTGACCTGGATTGGCCACTGTTGGAAACAGGATCCTGGGTTTGATTGACCCTTGTCTGACCCAGCATGGCAATTTCTTATGTTCTTATTTGATTTCTGGTGCAATTTTTGGGAAATGTGTATCTGATTTTTTTTTTTTAATTTTGTTTTACACTGTGCAGGGAAAATTTAGAAATTTGGAGGAATCTAGAAAATTTAGATCACACTCTCTCATTCTTTATCAGGGGCTGTTTTTGTTTGCTTGCAGTACCATACAGGGAAACTCTTGACAGCCTGGCTTCAGGCAGGGATGCTTTTCCCTCCTAGCAGCTCACAGTAATCTGTCAGTTCATTTCTTTTCTGGGTGTGTATTAGTGTGACTGTGATTGCAAACTTTACTACAAGGAACATGGGGAGGGGGCATGGGAGGCAGAGACCCTCAGTATGTGTCTGCCACTCACTCAACTTACCGCTGATACTGCTGCCCGCTGGGCTAGAGGGATCAGATGTCCACAGGGTGGGGCTGGAAAGGTCAAGAGATGTGGTGGACTTTGACCATCCTTCATCCTCAGAATCGTGTTGCCGTAGGCACCAAGAAGTAGAGGACAGCTTACACTATACATATCCTGGCCTGCTAGGAAGGGCATCTGGGAGTTTTAAAATTGCTCATAAAGACACAAGAAAAAGCTAAGAGCCCAATATGCAACAAAAACCTCCTACAACCCCAGTAAAACTATTTAAAAACTTTTTTCTATACTGACGATCATGAAAATAGATATCACATCGGTATACATAGAACCAAGGTTAGAATTCAACATCGAACAAGGGTTACATCAAACAATGGATAGTCATGAATAGGTATAAGTGGTTAAAAAAAACCCAACACATATCAATAACCATTGAGTAACTGTAGAAAAAAACTGTAGAAAGGACAATAATAACTGTAGAAGGAACAGATGCGGGAGTAATGAAGTGAATGGCTACATATGAAAAACAAACGGTTCGGTTAATATGATGCCAAATGCCCTGATGAAGAATGCTAATGTTTGATTAGGCTTGGTGCTAAAGAGGATGCGAGCGGGAGTAAGGGGAAGGTGATGAAGGGATACAAGGTGGCTATGGACCAATTACAACATGTTGCTTAAGAACAGTCTATGACAGGAGGCTGAGTATCAATGTAGGGTGGTGCTAGGGGTAATCCAATATTCTGGCAAGTACTGGGCAACCGATAGAATCGGTAACGTACAGGCCAGTGTCAGGTGGCAATTATGGTCAGTGAGAAGCATCAGTTCTTTAGGGAAACGCTTGTTTGAAAAGCCACGTCTTAAGCTTTTTCTTGAAAGTCAGCAGGCAGGGTTCCTGGCGAAGATCTGGGGGAAGAGCGTTCCATTGGGCGGGACCAGCTGTGGAGAAGGTGCATTTCCTTAGAGAGGACTTGGCAGGAGGAGCATACAGGGTACCTTTGTACGCTGGTCTGATTGGTCTGGAGGACGTGTGATGCTGAAGTGGGATATTTAGCACAAGAGAGGTCTGACTGTGAATGGTCTTGTGTATCATAGTTAGGGCTTTGAGAAGGATTCTGAATTTAATGGGGAGCCAGTGTAAATTCTTAAGAATGGGGGTAACATGCTCTCCTCTGCTGGTATCAGTCAGGATCCTTGCAGCGGTGTTCTTTAGCATCTGAAGTGGTCTGGTGTATTAGCGGGGATGCAGAGGAGGAGGGAATTGCAGTGGTCTATTTTTGAGAATATGATGGCTTGGAGTACCTTGCGGAAGTCGTGAAGGTGTAGGAGGGGTTTCAGCTTTTTTAGTATTTGTAGTTTGTAGAAACATTCTTTTGTGGTGTTGACAAATTTTTTTAGATTCAGATGGTTGTCCAGAATTACACAGAGGTCTCTCACATGGGTGGTGGAGGTTATTGATCGCAAGGTCATTGTCATCCTGTGCGATAAGCAGGAGCTCAGTTTTGGCTGTGTTGAGTATTAAGTTGAGGCTGGCGAGGGGGAGGTTGATAGACTGCAGACAACTGTTCCAGAAGATGAGGGTTTTGGAGATTGATAGTATTATTCAATCAACGGCCAAGAGGCTATCATTAACCCAAAAATATACAGAATGGGACAGATCCTGTAGAAATCCTACACCTCCAGTTCTGGAAACAAGCTCCATGTCCACAGAAACCCCCCCTCATAATGGGGGCAGAGCAGTTAGGGTGCTTCCCCCTTTCTACTCACCCTGCAAACAAATAATTCAAATTCTGGTCTTCTCAATACAGTGAAACAAACTCCCTCCATGATCAGCCTCTCTGAAGTGATTCAATATACCTGCAAAAATCCATTGTATTTCTTTCTTTACCTATCATTTTCGGAGTCTCCAAGACGTGCACTTGTTTTCCCAAGTCGCTAAATGGGGTTACATTGTAACATAGTAATGATGGCAGAAAAAGTCCGAAATGGTCCATCTAGTCTGCCCAGCAGGCTTTCTGAGGATGTACTTCCGTAGCATGGGTCATCATTTGAACTGCAGCACAGTGCCAGGGTCAGTGGGGCTTTAACTAGCAATGCCAACCAGAAAACGAGAAATGACTAGCCAAGGGATACTTACCCTCCGACCACCAAAGCATTAGACCAGACTTCAGACTTCCCAGTTGGTAGCTCACAGGCCTCGCCAGGACTGGGTTCAGTTCTTAAGGACAGCAGCATAGACCAACCCTGTCTGGCACAAACGAAGCCTGGGATATGTCCACCAAAACCTTTATTCATTTGGCCCTATTGTACTGTGGCTGCTCTTTGCTAGGAAGGTCTGTCGTGACCTCGTGAATCTCAAGTCCTGCCAACCTGTCTTCTCCATCAATTATATCAGTGTTGGCCTATGTCTTGGCCCCTCCAGACAAATATGCACTACCTTGCTCTCGACTCTGCCAACCATGGCTTGATAAGCCAATGATACACAGCTGGAGCCTCTATGCCAGCACACCTATGACATGCAACTGGGACATGGGTGATCCATAAGACAACTGATGTTGAATGCCTGCACAAAGAGTTTGGCCAGTCCTGAAATGAACTAGAAGAAGCTACAGTTAGTGTAGAAGACTGAAACCAAGGGACAAACAGTGGGGTCTGAGACAAGCGAGATTGCACCTGCCAATCCTCCCATCACCTGTCCTCACCTGTTACATCTTGGCAGAGTGGAAATAGCTACACGGGATGCATGATGGGAGGCATACTGCCGGGGAATTAAAGAACGCATTGAATCAGAGGAGACCTGAAGCAGAGTAGACCCTCTCCAGCAGCTTTCCTGTTGCAATCACCTTCCTGACATACGAGGAAGGCATGTATCACCATTCTTGTTACATCATCTGCAACCATTTATTTCCCCTGGCAACACTGGGGAAATAAATTGTCTGCAGCCCAGACAGCTCACAGTTGCCGAAGCTTGGTATCACTGAATTCAAACTGCCAGAAACCGTTGCAGCATTACAAGAATCATGTAATCAGTCCCTGTGCCCGACCCTAGGAAGTCAATATGAGCAATTGAGAAATGCGTATTCCATCTAATGAAGCAGAAAAATACAAGATCCAACATACCTTGCACATCCAAAGCACAGTTGTACTACTCTTCTTCAAACAGCCAATACTGATGCTGTTCATCTGTTTTCCACCAAGTTCACCATCAGAAATGCTTTCCAGATGTAACTAAAGGCCACTAGATTCCACCATAGAAGAGGTAGAATTTGCACGTGTGTATTTGCGGTATATAAAATATTTTAAATAAAAGGGGAGCACATTAGTGGCAAGTGATTGATATGGTTCACCCCTCCCTCCCTCCCTCCCATGGCAGATCCCTTTTCTGATATCTCTAAAGGCATCGCTATAAGACACTAGGAGAGTCTCATTCAGCGCCTTGGAGAAATCTAGCAAGCGTGCTGCCTGTTTGGAAACCATTATTTCAACTTATTTTCTCCAGTGGCAAGGCTGCTTGTCCTTTCCCAGACACGAAGGAGACCCATTCCCCACATTTTCTTATTTTTGGGAGTGGGGGATGTTTCCCCTGGTTTTTTTCCACCACAGGATTAAAGCTCAATCCCTCTGCAAAATCTTTATCAAGGAATTTCTAGCGAGGAACTACTAATTCATAGCAAGGAGCTAATTGGTTGATAAAGGACACTGTAGGTGTCCAACACAAGGGAGAAAGAGTGGAACAAACCATGAAGGACTGTCTCGCTTTCTGGTACCCAAGGAATGTGTAATTGGGACATGCAAAGCCTAAATTATTCTGGGATGTCTTAGAGACAAAGGGAAACAGAAGGAGCTGCTAGAATCTGCTTTTACTATTCAATCTTTACATTTCTGTTTTCTCATCTGAACTGTGAACTGTACATTTGGAACATTCAAAAATTTGGAACCAATTATTTTCTTTCCTATCATTTTACTATTTTCCAGTAAACTGGAACCTCACATTTTTGTGAGTTTTCTTTTGACCGTGCAGGATCTCCTTGGGTCTTACTGCATTATGCTGACCCCCAGTGGAAAAATCCTGATGAGTCTGTAGTCAGTTTCACCTAATTTGCAGAACCCAAAGCGGGCCCCTTGCCTGGTACAGGGAGAGCCTAGAGAAAGGGAGTTATACCGATGACAAACCTCTTATAAGCTCCCCCGCATGTTAGCCAGGATCAACATGTGGCACCCAGCCATCTATGCTAAAGATTTTAAGTTATTGCACAGACTGGTGCTGTTGAGAATCTCATACAAATGGGGGGGGGGGGGGGGGGAGGAGAAGTATGAACTGGGTTTTTCGAAATGATTTCAATCTAATTCAGAACCCAGGTCTGCAACTTTATATTCAGCTAAATGGGAAAGTAACCTTCCAGTAACAACTCTACCTATGGAAAGGCAGCACTGCAGATCTTACAACGGACCCCTAGAATACCAATACAACCTCCTACTGCAAAAAAAACAGAATACGTTGGACTGCTACAGACCCCTAAAAGAATTACATGAGTAGAATTCCTCACCTCTCTCAAACTTGCAGAACGTGGACCCTGACCAAATACAGAATAAGGGAGCACAAACTAGAAACAGGAATATGCAGACTGAAGCTGACCTGGAAACCCCAGAGGCCAGACTCTGTATGCAACGCAACAGAGAAATAGAAACGAATGCATTTCATCCTATGCAAAATACAGAGATAGATATGCACATTTCCCAAGTTGAGAAAAATCAGACTTCTCACCTAGGGAGCAAGCAAAACTTTATAATCTTTGGAGGAAAGGAGAAACAGCAGATAGAGCAGCAAAAAATACATGGGACCCTACCATGAGAAAGAAGCTGACCAGAGACAATATGGACCAGCACCAGAACCTAGGAATTGTCCTTGTTCCTGGCCTCTCTGACTTTGTAATTCTTTTACCACTTTCTGTATTACTTTTGCAGCACATGTATAAATTGTCAGGACAAAAAAAAAGCCTCTAATCAGAGAGAAGAGCAAGCAGAATTTTAAGAAAAGCAAGAAGAGAGAAATAAAACGAAAAATGTTAGAAAAAGAATAAAGGTGAAGAAGTGAGTATAAAACAGAAAACTTGACTGACCAATTCCAGTTTCCGTGTGGGGAAACTCTCTGCTCCCTGAAGGCTGTATGGCCAGGGGGGCAGGAGAAGCAGTAGGACTGCCCCAGTCCAGGAGGACAAATTCCTGCACCTCCTTCCCCCTGCTTCCTCTGTCCAGGGATTCATCACCCGTGAGAGGAGCTGTCTGGCCACTTCTGCTCTTGGAGGACAGCCTCCCATCCTCCCCGGTGAAGGATACAGCTGGCAGCCCCTGCGTTCAACCCTGGGGCTCTGAGCCCACCCCGTCTGCCTCAGAGTAGAGTAGGATGTGCAGGAGAAGCAGGCACAGGATGGCGGGATCTCAGCTCTGCACTGGTTTAGATTGGAACCATCTGGATACAAAGCATTGTGAGGAGAGATTGTGAATTTCCTCCTGGGCTGTACATATCCAGAAAGATGCAGGTTTCCCAAAAACAGACAGGGGAAAAAAAAAATCAAAGGCGTCTCATGAAAGAATGAGCAGGAATAACCTTGTAATCTTGGGGAAAGAGGAGAGATAGCAACAAGAGCAGTTATGATGCCTGGGATCCTCTCAAACCAGAAATAGGGACAGCGCCAGAATCCATGAATTGTCGTTAGTGTCAACATCTTTCTTAAGACAACAGAATGCTTCAAACAATGCCCGAAATGAAAATACAAGTCAGATAAGCAGCAACTACAAAGACAACAAAAGCCTTTTTAAATCTAGACAAGCCCATTCTTCTCACTTATGACAGTTGCCCAATTCTTTCCCTTTTAAAAACCTCCAAATCCAACCCTAACAAATAGATCTAGATGCCTTTGTTCTGGTACATCCAGATCCCAATTATTTGTCGCTTTTATTAACCCACCCTACAAATGTTTAGCCAAATACACTTAAGGGTTCAGTAACTCTAAGGTATCGGTATGGAAGTACATACCCATAAGAAACTACAAAGTATGCAAAATCTAACTTTGAAACTTGCCCGAGAACGTCCAGAAAGGTTTTCCTAGGATTTGAGAGATGTATGGACTGCCATTGATTCCATAAACATATCATGCACAGCATTATGCCACTGCCAAACGGAGGGTGAACAACCCTCTCTCCATATCAATAAAGGTTTGTCGCTGTATCAGCAGCTTTTTTTTTTAACCAGAAGTCTATCCCCTTCTTTTCTCACATAGTTGAACAGTTCTACTCCATAAAGCACCAATTCTGGCTAAGGGGGAATGGAGCAGTCCAAGATCATAGGACATGCCCAAAATGCACGAGTTTGTGCATCTTTCTCTTCAAAGATTTTAAACAGGTTTCCGACAGAGATAGGTGCCTTGAAGGCAACAGAAACATAGGCCCTGTGGAAAAATTGAAATTGTATCTCTAAGGTACATATTGGAGATTTTTTTTTTTCACATTTCTGAAACAAGCAAGTAAAGTCCCTTGAGAGAGAGAGAAATTGCTCTTTTCGGACCACCTGCTCCACGAACCACCAACCCAAGAACCTGTAGTTCATTTTTGCAACTTCTTATGAATAAGGGAGAGAGAAAGCTTTGTATGTTCCTATGAAAACTTCTCTCAATAGATTCAATATTCATGTTCATATTGTCTTGTTTCAACGACCATACATAACATAACTGTAAACAGAAAAAAAAAACAAACAGTCTTAGAGCAAATTGACTCGTTACTTGAGAACTTAATAGCATACCGTCCTCTACCAAATCATGTTGAATCTGTATAATACCTTGGGCTTTTCCAATATAAAAAAAAATATCTAGATTGGGAGCCAGGCAAAAAAATCCAGATTCCCCTGAATTAGCAGAAGCGGTGAACAACTACTTATCCACCTTAAGTGCAGTGAGCTTCCTCCAAGCCCAACGCATCGGAACCACCAGCATAAAGCTTGCCAACCCTGGAGGTAGGCGGTTTGATATCGCATGCAATACATATCTCAGATCTAAGTCAGTCATCATGGCCTTATCACAATCGATATACGTAAAAGCAGAATTATTAGTCACTCAAACTAGCCAAAGAATAAAATTCCATATCTGGCAAGTCCATCCTCCCTTGGGACAAAGGTTTTTTCAACCAACAAAGGACTATTCTAGGCTTCTTCCCAGACCATACTAATTTTTAGGGGTGTGCATTCGTTTTGAACGCATATGTAAAACGCAACATATATATATTTTTTTTTTTTGTATTGAAATTTTTATTGAATGTACATAATGGCAACAGTGTATAGAGCTATAATGAACAACCACCAAAGACAACAGATCATCAACACAATGGAACATAAAGAGTTGTCATAGGTACATCGTGAGTTTATAGAACCGTCCTCCTCCCCCCACCCCCACTCTTTCTGCCCCCCCCCCCCATGTGTGATCAAAGCATAATATAAACAAGATACATAACCATGATAGTCAGTCTGGATAAACACCTGATACAAGGACTGTTCACCTAGAAATAAGGTAAAGAGGGACTGGTTGACGGCTCATCCCCCGTCTTTGTCTGGTGCCACGTCCTGTAAGGGCCCCACAGATCCTGACGTTGCTTCCCATCCCGGGGGCTATTCCGTCCCATCTTTTCATGCAGGAGGAATAATTTATGTAGTCGAGAAGAGACCCGTCCCATAAATATAGGTCCTGCATTTCTCCACTCCAGAGCCACCTCGCACTTGGCAGCAGCTAGAATAAACGTAATCAGTTTCCCCTGTGCCACCGTCACATTGTAAGGCAGATTTAACAGGGTTTGTTCAGGAGTAAGGGTGACCTCTATCCCCATAATATTCTTAATTAGCTGGGTAACCCCAGTCCATAGAAGTTGTAAGTAAGAGCATGACCACCACATATGTAAAAACGTACCCTCCATGCCACACCCCTTCCAACATCGGTCACTATATTGGGGATTAAATCTGCGTATTTTAGCTGGTGTGCAGTACCAGCGCAGCAGAATCTTATATCGGTTCTCAGCCAGTTGCGAGTAGGGAAGCCCCCGTTTGGTAAAAAGAAAAATCTGATCCCAGGTGTCGTCCTCTAAAGTGCGGCCCAGGTCCCTCTCCCAGGTCTTCATAAAAACTGGTTTTTGCTGTGGGTCCTTATTCAAATAATTATAAACCTGGGATATGGCTTTCCGCAGGGTGTCAGCCTGATCGCACCAGGCCTCCAATTGTGTTTTGCCCAGGACCAATTCCCGCCCCACCGATTCAGTCAGAAAGAAGTGACGGATTTGTAAATAAGGGTAGACATCCAGCCCCATTAGGTCATATTTGGCTTGTAGCGTGGGGAATGAGACAAAGCTATCCATATCCCATAATTGCCCAAAATGCATGATGCCCTTCCCACGCCACCGCTGAAAAGAGTCATGGGCGGTACCAGCTGGAAATAAACGGTTCGTCTGGAGGCCAGAGCTGTAATAGTATCGTCTGTCTCCCGTCAACTGTCTACCCCACTGTGACCACACCTGAAGAGTGGTCTGTGTCGAGAGCGCCAAGGCTCTCCAGGGAAGGAGTGTGTTCCTAGGTTGCCATATTATCGAGCTGAGGGGGGTCCCACCATATATAGCCTGCTCAATGTGCACCCATTGTTTCTGTTCCCCTTTGCGATTCCAGTCAAAGATAGCCCTAATTTGGGCCGCTATATAGTACCACTGCAAGTGGGGGACACTCAAACCTCCCCTATCTTTGGGCAATACATAACCCCCCTGGAGACCCTAGGCGGACGCCTCCTCCAGAGGCGTCCGCCTAGGGTCCTCCAGGAGAAGATCCGTCTCTGCCAGCGAGTGAGCACTACCTTGGGTATAAGTATAGGCAGTGCCTGAAATAAGTAGCCCAATCGGGGCAAAAGATTCATTTTCACGGACGCTATGCGGCCGAACCAAGATAAGTAGAGTCCGGACCATCTATCCAAATCACTGAAGATTTGGTGTATAAGGGGTGTGTAATTAAGCTTAAAAAGGTCGCCGGGATCCTTGCTAATATAGACCCCTAGATATTTGATTTTGTTGGGAGCCCATCGGAACCGAAACTGAGCTTGTAAGTTATCAAGTTCTCCTGTGGTAGGAGTATCCTTGTACTCCTACCACATGACCTACCTGTCATGTGGTAGGAGTACAAGATGGCGCCGGTGACCATGTGACAGGGGCTGACCAATGGCACGGCAGCCCCTGTGACACAGGCTATCGGCGCCATGAGGAAATCGCAGACGAGTGCAGGGATGGCTTCCTAACTCCCCGCTGGACCACCAGGGAGTTTTGGTAAGTCTTGGGGGGGGGGGGGGGGATTAAGGAGGGTGAGGGGTTTAAATTTTTATTTAGGGAACCGGTGAACGTATGGACAGACCCTCAACTTATGGAATTCTCCATATGTCCATATTGAACGAAATCGACCCTCAACTTCAGCTTATCAACGAAAACTTTTTGTCTGCACATCCCTACTAATTTTATTTTTTCTAGTATTTAATATCTTATTTTGACATAAATTGAGAGGGTCTTGCAGGATGTGTAGCCATTTGGGAAATAGGACCATTTTAAAGAGATTTATTCCACCACCAAAGAAAGCAGCATTTTCTGCCAAATGTTTACCTTATCATTGGTAAAGATCATTAAAGAAGGTATATTCAACTCATAATTGTCCCAAATACATTGATATCAACTTCCAAATATTTTAAAAAATGCCGGAGCCCATTTCATAGGAAATTCCCCCATCCAATTAGTTCTGAGGCTGTCAGTGCTACACAAGGGCTTCTGACTTGTCTGAGCTTAGATCGTGAAAAGTTTCCAGATACATCCATTTTACTTAGAGTTTTAAGAGAAAAAACAAAAAAGGAGTTATACAAAAAAACACTAACATGTCATCTGCAAATGCTACATATTTAAATATCGCAGTGCCCAAAGCTACGTCATGTGCTCCTTGGTCCTGTTGTATGGATCGTAAAAAGGTTCTAGTACTAAAGAGAGCAATAAATGGGACAAGGGCAGCCTCATCTTGTCCCTCTATTCACTGCCAATGCCAAACGTTCACCATTTGCTGCTATGACTGCCACAGGGCCTTCACAATAATCTGATATCCTGCTTGAACGCCTAATCTAGCCTCATACTCCAACAACCCAAACAAGATAATTCTATTCCACCATATCAAACACCTTTTTGGCATCAAAAACCTCACCACTAAAAAGGGGGAGAGTTTTAGCTTTACACAAAGTAATAGCAGCAATTAGCTCGCGCACATTCACTGCAGCGCATCTATTCCTTACAAATCCCGCCTATCCCCGAAGCAATAGAATCTGGCAGAACACAGGCCAAGCGATCCGCCAAGATCTTAGCTAACAATTTTTAATCAAAATTTAATAAGGAAATAGGGCAATAAGAGATGCTGAAGTAGGATTCTTTTCTAAGTTTAGGGATTGCCTTAATCACCGCTTTATTAATTTCTCTAGGAAAACAGCCTCTGTCAATTAATGTGGCAAACTTTCTACAGAGTAGAGGTCAAATTTGCTCTGCCAGAGTCTTGTAAAACTCACTCGAGAATTCATCTGGTCCGGGTGCCTTCAGAGACAGCCTAGAAAGACATTTTATTGGGTATTTGTAAGGCTAATAGGCCTATTCAGTTTCTGCAAATGCTGACCCTCAAAGGACCACAGACCTGAATTCTGCAAATATGCCTTACATTTGGTGTCATTGTAGCCTTCCATGTAAAAGTCCACAAATGATTTCAGTATCCCCTGATTAGAAATGAAGACTGGAGGGTGGCTAATGTAACCCCAATATTTAAAAAGGGCTCCAGGGGCGATCCGGGAAACTACAAACCGGTTAGCCTGACTTCAGTGCCAGGAAAAATAGTAGAAAGTGTCCTAAAGATCAAAATCACAGAACATATAGAAAGACATGGTTTAATGGAACAAAGTCAGCATGGCTTTACCCAAGGCAAGTCTTGCCTCACAAATCTGCCTCACTTTTTTGAAGGGGTTAATAAACATGTGGATAAAGGTGAACCGGTAGATATAGTATACTTGGATTTTCTGAAGGCGTTTAATAAAGTTCCTCATGAGAGGCTTCTAGGAAAAGTAAAAAGTTATGGTATAGGTGGCGATGTCCTTTCGTGGATTACAAACTGGCTAAAAGACAGGAAACAGAGTAGGATTAAATGGACAATTTTTCAGTGGAAGGGAGTGGGAAGTGGAGTGCCTCAGGGATCTGTATTGGGATCCATACTTTTCAATATATTTATAAATGATCTGGAAAGAAATAAGACGAGTGAGGTAATCAAATTTGCAGATACAAAATTGTTCAGTAGTTAAATCACAAACAGATTGTGATAAATTGCAGGAAGACCTTGTGAGACTGGAAAATTGGGCATCCAAATGGCAGATGAAATTTAATGTGGATAAGTGCAAGGTGATGCATATAAGGAAAAATAATCCATGCTATAGTTACACAATGTTAGGTTCCATATTAGGTGCTACAACCCAAGAAAGAGATCTAGGCGCCATAGTGGATAACACATTGAAATTGTCGGTTCAGTGTGCTGCGGCAGTCAAAAAAGCAAACAGAATGTTGGGAATTATTAGAAAGGGAATGGTGAAAACGGAAAATGTCAAATTGCCTCTATCGCTCCATGGTGAGACCGCACCTTGAATACTGTGTACAATTCTGGTCGCCACATCTCAAAAAAGATATAATTGCGATGGAAAAGGTACAGAGAAGGGCGACCAAATGATAAGAGGAATGGAACAGCTCCCCTTTGAGTAAAGACTAAAGAGGTTAGAGGACTTTTCAGCTTGGAGAAGAGACGACTGAGGGGGGATATGATAGAGGTGTTTAAATCATGAGAGGTCTAGAACGGGTAGATGTGAATCGGTTATTTACTCTTTTGGATAATAGAAGGACTAGGGGGGCACTCCATGAAGTTAGCATGTGGCACATTTAAAACTAATCTGAGAGTTTTTTTCACTCAAAGCACAATTAAACTCTGGAATTTGTTGCCAGAGGATGTGGTTAGTGCAGTTAGTGTAGCTGTGTTTAAAAAAGGATTGGATAAGTTCTTGGAGGAGAAGTCCATTACCTGCTATTTAAGCTCACTTAGAGAATAGCCACTGCCATTAGCAATGGTAACATGGAATAGACTTAGTTTTTGGGTATTTGCCAGGTTCTTATGGCCTGGATTGGCCACTGTTGGAAATAGGATGCTAGGCTTGATGGACCCTTGGTCTGACCCAGTATGGCATGTTCTTATGTTCTCTTTCAGCCAAGCAAGATGACATACTTTTATACCCATTAAAGTGATTCTCCAAGGTTCACCTAGACATGGTTTAATGCAAAAAAAAAAAAAAAAAAAGTCAGCCAAAAAGAAGGGATGGGATGGATTTAGCAGAGGAAGAGATTGGAACAAAGGTGTATCACATCCTTCCCTGCTCAAGCCATCACATGATCTCCAGGAATTGTCCTTACAACCTTGTGTGCTTTGTAATTCTTTCTATAGCCCCCCCATTAAAACATACTTCCACGAACTACTGTGCTTCCTCCCAGGGGATGTGCTTATAGCATATCTCTGCCGTCAGAGAGATGGTCGCTGCATACACAGGGTTCTTTTGGCATGTTGGGACAATGCAATCCTCCTGCTACAAGCTGCTCTTCTGTACAATGCTGGAACCCTCAGGCCAGCCATGCCAATCTCATGCATTTGGGTTGCTAATTTCAAGATGTTCACCAAATGGCAGGGATATTGGGACCATCTGCAAGCCGGGAGTGCTAAAATGTCTGGATTTTAGTCCTCCGGGTGCAGCTGCAGTCACTTCCAGTCGATCCTCTACACTCTGCCATTCTTGCCATGAAGCACTTCTGCTCCAACCTAGCACCAGCAGTGTCTTCAACTAAACGCTGCCCCAGTCATGTACACCGGGATCACGGCATGCCCCAGTCCCCCAGGAGGGGGAGGACAGCCCGGAGCGGGAGATCGCTCCCAGGACCCCCAGGTACCTGTAAAGTGTTTTTTTTTGGGGGGGGGGGGGGGTCGGGAGGGTGGGGGAAGCTAAGTGGTAACTTTTAAAGGGGCACAGCCGATAAACAAAACGCAATCGGGCCAGATGGGGAAAAACCCACATGTGAATCGGAACCCGAACAGATTCAGATTCACATCTCTAATGGTAACCGTGTTCAGACAGCTCTCGCTTAAGCGCACATATTTTGGGCACCTACGTGGGCCGCAGCAAGGCACATGCACAACCCATGCACCCAGCTTTACTTGTACTCTGCGCCTAGTAAGTTATGTGCGTATGTATGCGAGTGAGCAGAGCCGACATGCACTGCTGTACCAAAGCTCTACAGCGGGTAATACAGGCACGAAAATGCATGCAACATGGCACCGCAGTGCGCCAAATCCTAAAGTGGGGCCTAGCCCACCAGGGGGCCACTCAATCTGCTTGGAAGACCACTTACCCCAATGGAATTGGGAAGGATGTCTGTATGGCCTGCTGAGCAAGGAGACCGGAAGTCTTTACAGAAACCCCTCCAACTTCTCTGAATTGGGAGGACATTTTTTTTACTCTTACCTGGTCTCAGAGCTTACTGGCTGAGTACAGAGACTGTCTCTGGCCGCTGGGGGGGGGGGGGAGGAGAAGAGGGCTCTGGTCATCAAACCCCCCCCCCCCGGCTCGGCTTCCTGCACCTGCTGCCTTTCAGCTGCTTCAGCAGCAAAATCAACGCTGGGAACCCGCTACTGGACCAAGGCAAACCTGAGGATCTCAGAAATTCTCATCTGGGGGAGGGACCTCTAGATATCACTGCATGAGAGCAGGGCTCAATCTTTTCTCCAATTTAAAAATAGAATTTCTTCCAAAAAGTATATGTCTGCATCTGCTGGAAACTGAGAAATACTGAAGGGCCGAGGTCACTGCTGGGGAGTATCTAGGGTGACGTCAGCTTTGAAATCTGACTCAGTCTCCATCTGCTGGCAGGGGAGCATAAACCCATTGGTCCTGAGTCCATTTGGGTACACGCTAGGAAACAAAGTTGGCAACTGAAGATGAACACCTGCATTACAGATGATCTGTGAATTATTAAAAAAAATATATGATTGAAGGCTATATCTAAGATGAAAAAAGAACAGTCAAGCACTTTACCTTCCATTTATTTAAGTATCAATTCTGTTTGCTGAACATGCTGGTTAACACTGATGCAGTAACTAGTACTCCATTAAAATCATGTTTGTTGGGGCTGGCTTAGTGGCAATGCTGTATGCTACCACGCAGAGGATGTTTCCAGTCAGCTCTTCTACCCTGGTGGAAGGAGTGTCATTGCACACAGATGTCAGTGGCCAGACAAGGGCTCATGATGGGACACCAGTGCTCCTTGTATGTAGACCCCAGGCAAGGACTCATTACAATGACTGGGCCTAGTGCCATAACTCAGGCCTGGTTCTGACTGATAAAATTAAAAAAAAATGTAAAAAGGGGAGGAGGAGGAAACTGCTTGGCCAATTAACTCATTAAAAATCCCCAAACCCTCTTTTTCCAGCTTTAGAAGATGACATGGTATCTAGGTCCCCTGTACCACAAACAGAAGTATGAAAAATCAGTAACCCCTGAACCTTTCCGAACCTCTGAAATGACTGGTGCTGTACTGTTTTACGTTTCACTTCATTCCATTTTATTTTTTCTCTCTCTCTTATAAGACCTGCAGTTGTTATAACTAGGGAAAATAGCCAGCACTTTAAGATAAGTCATTCTCTGTTTCTTGTTATTGATGTATTCTAGCTTGGCAAAGTTCCTAGAGTTCGCGTCTTAACACCAAACTTGACAAGTGTCTTTTTGACCTGCAATTAATATAGATATATGCCTATTTCAAATAGTATTTCACATATTTAATCATTAGGAGTTTTAGATGCTCGATGTCTATGGTACTTTGACATTTCTTTCTGCACGCAGATGCTCTTCTGTCAATTAGATTAAGCAAGATCAAGGTACATCTGATGTAAAGATTAAAGAATTTTTATAGCTAAATTTTCCTGGACATGTAACCTGACATAATTAAGTAATTAGAACACATACGGCCAAATGTCTGAGATAGAATTAGAATTAGTATAAGCCAGGGCTTCTCAACCGGTGTGTCGCGACACACTAGTGTGTTGCCAAACACCAGCAGGTGTGTCGCGTCTCCCGGTGTCCCACTGCCCCATTGTACTTTCCTTCTCCCTTTTTCCAGCCCCCGCGGTCCAATTGAAAGCCTCCTTTCTTCCTACCCCCACTGCCCAATGGGAAGCCTCCTTCATTTTGCCTTCCCCCACGCAGGCCAATCGGAAGCCTCCTCCCTGCCACCTGCCAGTGGGAGTAGGAAGAAGGGAGGAAGTCTTTGATTGGCCGGTGAGGCAGGCATGGCATAGCCCGGGATTGGGGTGGGAGGAATAGCAATGTAGAACCCCGACGAAGCAAGGCCGCTACGGGAGCCCATCCCCGTAGCGGTGAAGAGGAAAACCCGACCCCGACGGTGCAAGGCCGCTACGGGAGCCCATCCCGTAGCGGTGAAGAGGAAAACCCGACCCCGACGGTGCAAGGCCGCTACGGGAGCCCATCCCCGTAGCGGTGAAGAGGAAAACCCGACCCCGACGGTGCAAGGCCGCTACGGGAGCCCATCCCCGTAGCGGTGAAGAGGAAAACCCGACCCCCGACGGTGCAAGGCCGCTACGGGAGCCCATCCCCGTAGCGGTGAAGAGGAAACCCGACCCCGACCGTGCAAGGCCGCTACGGGAGCCCAGCCCCGTAGCGGTGAAGAGGAAAACCCGACCTCTGACTGAGGCACCTATCCCGTGGCGCCGAAAAAAGAAGGCCTGCCGGATTAAAGCAACGGCGGAACCGGAGCCCATCCCTGCAATGAAGGAAGAAGTTATTTTTGGTGAGAGCTGGTGTGTCTGTGTGTGAATGGGGGCCTGGGTGAGAGCTTGTGTCTGAGGGTGTGAATGAATGCCTGGGTGAGAGCTTGTGTCTGAGGGTGTGAATGAATGCCTGGGTGAGAGCTTGTGTCTGAGGGTGTGAATGAATGCCTGGGTGAGAGCTTGTGTCTGTGGGTGTGAATGGATGCCTGGGTGAGAGCTTGTGTCTGAGGGTGTGATTGGGTGCCTGGGTGAGAGCTTGTGTCTGAGGGTGTGAATGGGTGCCTGGGTGAGAGCTTGTGTCTGAGGGTGTGAATGGGTGCCTGGGTGAGAGCTTGTGTCTGAGGGTGTGAATGGGTGCCTGGGTGAGAGCTTGTGTCTGAGGGTGTGAATGGGTGCCTGGGTGAGAGCTTGTGTCTGTGGGTGTGAATGGGTGCCTGGGTGAGAGCTTGTGTCTGAGGGTGTGAATGGGTGCCTGGGTGAGAGCTTGTGTCTGAGGGTGTGAATGGGTGCCTGGGGAGAGCTTGTGTCTGAGGGTGTGATTGGATGCATGGGTGAAAGCTTGTGTCTGAGGGTGTGATTGGATGCATGGGTGAAAGCTTGTGTCTGTGGGTGTGAATGGGGGCCTGGGTGAGAGCTTGTGTCTGTGGGTGTGAATGAATGCCTGGGTGAGAGCTTGTGTCTGAGGGTGTGAATGAATGCCTGGGTGAGAGCTTGTGTCTGAGGGTGTGATTGAATGCCTGGGTGAGAGCTTGTGTCTGAGGGTGTGATTGGATGCATGGGTGAAAGCTTGTGTCTGTGGGTGTGAATGGATGCATGGGTGAAAGCTTGTGTCTGTGGGTGTGAATGGATGCATGGGTGAGAGCTTGTGTCTGTGGGTGTGAATGGGTGCCTGGGTGAGAGCTTGTGTCTGTGGGTGTGAATGGGTGCCTGGGTGAGAGCTTGTGTCTGAGGGTGTGAATGGGTGCCTGGGTGAGAGCTTGTGTCTGTGGGTGTGAATGGGTGCCTGGGTGAGAGCTTGTGTCTGTGGGTGTGAATGGGTGCCTGGGTGAGAGCTTGTGTCTGTGGGTGTGAATGGATGCCTGGGGGAGAGCTTGTGTCTGTGGGTGTGAATGGGTACTTGGGTGAGAGCTTGTGTCTGTGGGTGTGAATGGGTACTTGGGTGAGAGCTTGTGTCTGTGGGTGTGAATGGATGCCTGGGTGAGAGCTTGTGTCTGTGGGTGTGAATGGGTGCCTGGGTGAGAGCTTGTGTCTGTGGGTGTGAATGGGTGCTTGGGTGAGAGCTTGTGTGTAGGGGTGTGAATGGAAGCCTGGGTGAGAGCTTGTGTGTAGGGGTGTGAATGGAAGCCTGGGTGAGAGCTGGTGTGAATGGGTGTAAGAGCTTTTGTGTGTGATTGAGAGCTTGTATATAAGAGAACATGAGTGTGATTGAGAGAGCGAGACTGGTCAGGGAGGTGATGTGTTTCTGTGTGTGAGAGAGAAACTGGTCAGGAAGATGACTGGTGTGAAAGAGACCGAGACTGGTCGTGGGGTCTAATTGGGGGTGTGTGTGTTGTGAGTGACTGGTTGTGGGTGCTAAGGAAGAAGATTAAGGACAGAGCTTCAGCAGCCCTTGCTGCTTCTGGTTAGTGCTATTGGCCTGGAAGGGAAAGGAGTAGGAGAGTTGATGGAGAAGGTAAGTACAGGTGGCTTTTTAAATTTATTTTTCTTGATTGACTGCCATTTTAATTATTGGGTATTATGCGATGTCTGCTGTTTTGAAATATTTTATTGATATTTGGATATGTTTTAATAATTTTTATGAGTATTTAATTGAATATTATTTTGTTCAGCAGCTGCTTTGTAACATTTTTGGTATAACTTTACAATGATTTCTGTGTGGGGCTCTGTAGCAGCTTGGCTTATTCTGTTTTCCCAATAGGAAATGTTTTAGTGTTTAGGGCCTGGTTTAATAGTTGTATTTCTTAGATAGGGTTGTTACTGTTTGCGTGTGTTCCGTAATACAGGTGTAACTTTGTGCAGGTTAGTTTGTGTGCATTATTGCAAATCCTGAGTCTTTTAGGTGCTATATTTCTCTTTCCATTTCTCCTGGTTCGCACTGTATGCAGAGTGGCTTTTTTGGTTTTCCGTTCCAGTTTCTGTCTCCATATTTATAATTTGTGTTTTTTCTGTACTTGGTGAAGGTCAGTTCTGGGTGTGTGACCAAAGTGAGGTATTTTACTAGCATGTAGGCATTTGTATCAATCTTATTTGATGTGTTTTCTCAATAGGATATGCATTAGTGGTAAATTACTGTCTTTTAATAAGGAAGGCTATTGTGCCTGGTAGTAAAGGGAGTTTGTTTTGCTTTTACTGAGATGTCATCAGAACCAGAATATCTTTTTTTTGTATGGTGAGTTGTACGGGTTATGCCCTAGATCTGCTCTGCACTCATTGCTGAGGGTTGAGGGGATTCCTGTGGATGCAGAGTGCATGTTTACACTTAGCCCCGTGATGGTCACATGTTCAGTGTGTCACGCATATGAGAACCATTTGTCAGGTGTGTCCCGGCCAAAAAAAGGTTGAGAACCACTGGTATAAGCCATAAAGATCAGCAAGACAAAGGGTATATATACCGGACATCCAGACACTCAAGGCTGCTGGGTTTTTTTTTTTATTTTACAAATTTTTCAAAATTCAGACCTCAATTCAAGTGCCTGACAATATAGGCAGAATGTGTATCAAACAATATATACTTTTTGAATACATATTTACTTTTACTAAAAAAAAATTATATTCTTGATACCACACAATACTAGTCAAGCTTACTGCCTATAATATTACTTATATATTAGTTGTGGAGATCCAAGGTTAACAGAGCAATATTAATTTCACTTAATTATAAAAAAAAAAAAAAGGCAGTTTAAATTTTTTTTTTTCATTTCTAAGCTAACCGGGAGTTATCTGATCCTGTCCTGTGTCTAGAGTCCATTGATGTGTGAACAAAATTTTCCAATTCTTCAGGAACATAGAATACGTATCTGTTCCCTCCAGTTCTCAACACGCATTTGCGCAGGAATCTCAAAGTCACCACTGCACCGTTTTGTCTAGTTTGAGGTATCACACTGAGGAATCTTTTCCTTTTGAAACATCTGGGTATATCCAGATTTTCTGGTTGAGATAAGGAGTGGATCACTTTTGAAGAAGTTTTTTAATAATCTCCATAGGTAACAAAAGTTTAAACCAATAAAGTACCTCTCCCCTCCACTTGTTCTTCTTGCAGAGTCTCCAGAAAATCTGTAATATTCAGAATATTTTCAGTAGTTTCCTTCTGTATTTCGTTTCCCTCTTTCAATGCTGAAACAAAATAGGCTTTACAGATCTTGGGCAATTCTTCAGTAGGTATTAATAGGACTTCTTTTAAGTAACAATTAAACTTGCTGAAATTAATCTGCATTTAGGAAAATTAAGTATCCTAATGTTACTTCTAACCTCATTTTCTAAAATTTCAATGCATCTGTTAAATGCAGTTTCACATTTTATAATCTCATTCTGAACAGAGTTTAAATTCTCCATTTTTCTTCCACTTGTACTATTTTCTCATTTTGAGCTTTCACAGTAGTTTAAGTTTTCAAAAGAGTCCTGTGTACCTTTCAAAAAACTTCTGTTATAGACAGTGAATTTTGCAACGTTGAGCTAGCAAACCACAAGGTTTCCAATGTAATGTTAGAGTACCCAGTATTAAAGCCTTTGGAAAAACCTATCGGATTAACCACTACCTTCAGCTCTTCAGAACCTCTGGACATCTGACACCTTCCCAGGAACATTTCCTCCCCCTCCTTTGGCTGGAACGCCTACTGAGGGTACCCCCCTTCCCTTCTATCTCAAGGCCTGCGTTGTTCCCAGCAATGCTCACCTCTGGCATACTCACACCTAACAACATCATCCATTGTGAAGAGAGTTCTGAGCTTGCTGTTTCTGCTGCCTTTGTGTGTGTGTGTGTGTGTGTGTGGGGGGGGGGGGGTGGGGGGTGGTGTCAACGGTGCTCCAGGACTTAAAGATATTTCACCCATAAACAACGCTGTCTGCTCAACAGTCGCTACAAGCACAGGACTCTCTGGCCTTCTTCCTGCTGGTGTGGAGAACCCCTCAATCATCATCTGCATCAGGGCAGGAATGGTGGTGCCCAAGGTAACCTCCCTTTATCCTGCCTTTCCTTTTAGTATGAAGTATGTCTTCAACCCGTTAACACGGTGAGGTAAGGTAATTAAAAAAAAAACTATGCAGGAGCTCCAAACGCTGCGTCCTTTCAGTTGAGCACCATCTTTGATCTCCTCAAGGCTGCTGTTCTATCCAAAGTATGGCATGCCCAAGACCCTATCAGATTAAACTTGTATTTGGTAAGAAACCATTTATAGTTCTCTATAAATAACCTGACTTGATCAATAAAAAATTTCTCATGTAAAATAAAATTATATTTTTAAGAATAGGGGAGGGACCCGAGGGTGTCACCACAGGAGAGCGGGGCTCATCTGTAGAGGTAAGATTTGTTTTGAGTTTTCTCCGTTAAATGGAGAAATTACTTACCTGATAATTTAGTTTTCCTTAGTGTAGACAGATGGACTCAGGACCAATGGGTATAGTGTACTCCTGATTGCAGTTGGAGACTGATCAGATTTCAATCTGACGTCAGCCCTAGTACATATACCTCTGCAGGAAGTGCAGCTCTTCAGTATTCTCCTCGAAAAGCATTGTGGATATATGTGTGACTGACTGATTTGATCAACTTGAATAACTTCATAACTTATTTAAAACTTTATAACTTTATAACTTGATTAGGTTGAATTTGGCTATAGCTGGAGACTGCCAGTGTCTTCAACCGGGAAACGTTGACACCCGGTAGGATGGGTGTCCTAGATGAAGGAAAGCATGGCTTACCCTTGAGTCACTCGAGCATTTCATGAGTAATGGCAGCCGTGGGTGAGATGCTGAGTCCATCTGTCTACACTAAGGAAAACGAAATTATCAGGTAAGTAATTTCCCCATTTCCTAGCATGTAGCAGATGGACTCAGGACCAATGTATAAAAGCTTCTCCCAAACTGGGTGGGAGGCTGTCCGTGACCCACTTAGTACTGCTCTTGCGAATGCTGTGTCCTCCCGAGCCTGAACATCCAGGCGGTAAAACCTGGAGAAGGTATGAATGGAGGACCATGTTGCCGCCCGCAAATCTCGGGGGTGACATCTTGGTTTCTGCCCAGGACACTGTCTGGGCTCTAGTAGAATGGGCCTTGACTTGTAGTCATCAAGTCATCAAGGTGGCCTCTACGTAGACCACCTTGATGACTTCTTTAATCCAGCGGGCTATGGTTGCTCGTGAGGCTGCTTCCCCTTGCCTCTTCCCACTGTGGACGACGAATAGGTGGTCCATTTTCCCCATACGGGATCAGACAATTGCAAGTATCTGGATAGGAGTCTGCCGATGTTGAGGTGGTGTAGGCTCCGAGCCTCTTTCAAATCCTTATGCTCATCTGGCGATAGTAGCGAGATGGTTTGTTTGATATGGAAGTGGGACACCACTTTGGGTAGGAACGACGGAACTGTGCGTAATTGGATGGTTCCCGGGGTGAGTGAGGAATGGCTCCCGACAGGACAGTGCTTTTAGCTCGGATATACGACGGGCTGAGCAAACTGCCAGCAGGAAGGCTGTCTTCAATGTAAGTAGTCAGAGACAGGCCGCGAAGAGGTTCCTGCTAAGAAATCCAGGACCAGGTTGAGGCTCCAAAGAGGTACCGGCGACTTTAGAGGGGTGTCGGATGTGCTTGACTCCTTTTAGGAAGTGTGAAACATGCGGGTGAGAGGCTATGGTGTCACCCTCGAGCTTGGATCCGTAGCATGACAGTGCGGCCACCTGTACCTTGATGGAGTTGAGGGACAATCCCTTCTGTAGGAATTCCAATATCGCAGGAATTTTGACTGAACGTGGTATGATGTCGTGGTCCTTGCACCAGGCTTCGAAGATTTTCCAAATCCTTATGTATGTTAGAGATGTAGAGAACTTCTCGGAGTAGGGTGTCAATTACAGCCCCCGGGTATCCGCTCTCTCTCAAGAGAGCCCTCTCAATGGCCAGAACATGAGAGAACAGAGCTGGATCTTCGTGTAGGATTGGTCCTTGTTGTAACAGGTCTCTGTGTGGAGGTAGTGGCAGGGGTGTCCCTGTCAGTAGTCTTTGCATGTCTGCGTACCACGGTCTTCTTGGCCAGTCTGGGGCCACAAGCAGTACCGGTCCCCTGTGTAGTCCAATCTTGTGAATGATTGCGCCTAATAGGGGCCACGGTGGGAAGGTGTACAACAGTCTCCTGTGGCCAGGTCTGCACCAAGGTGTCGATCCCCTGGGACTGAGGTTCCTGCCTGCAACTGAAGTAACTTGGTACTTGGGCGTTGGACCAGTTTGCCAGGAGGTCCATGGTTTGTGTTCCCCAACGGTTCACTATCAGTTGGAATGCTGCAGTCGATAGCTTCCATTCTCCTGGGTCTAGACTTTCTCTGCTGAGGTAGTCTGCCGTGATGTTGTCTTTCCCGGCGATGTGGACAGTCGAGATCTCCTGGAGGTTCCCTTCCGCCCACGACATTAGTGGGTCTATTTCCAGGGCCATCTGTTGGCTTCTGGTTCCTTCCGGCGGTTGATGTAGGCCACCGTTGTGGCATTGTCCGACATGACTGACCGCTTTGTTTCGGAGTCTGTGACCGAACCGTAGGCAGGCTAGTCTGACTGCCCGGGCTTCTAGACGATTGATGTTCCATCCTGACTCTTCTGTGTTCCACTGCCCTTGGGCGGTTAGCTCTTCGCAGTGTGCGCCCCATTCTCGTAGGCTGGCATCCGTGGTGAACAGGGTCCAGGTCCGTGAGGATAGTCTTGTTCCCTGGCTCAGGTGTTCGTCCTGCAGTGGATTCCATCGCGATAGGAGGGAGCATTGTAGGGGTCTCTTGTGAGCTCTTGCCCATGGTACTACCTCCAGAGTGGATGCCATGAGCCCGAGGACTTGCAGGTAATCCCACGCTGTGGGGCGAGGTTCGCTCAGCAGGGTTTGCAACTGGTTTCTCAGTTTTGACCTTCTTGTCTGTGTTAGGATGACCTTGTCTTCTTTGGTGTCGACAGACAAGTATTCTAGCGACTGTGAGGGCTGCAGATAGGTCTTGTTTGTATTGACCACCCATCTGAGGTCCTCCAGTAGAGTTTTGACTCTTGGTTGCCTGGAGACTTTCCTCCGGGGATTTCGCCCTGATCAGCCAATCGTCTAGGTAAGTGTGTACGAGGATCCCTTCCTTCCTCAGTGTTGCCGCCGCCACCACCACTACGATTTTGGTGAATGTCCGGGGTGCTGTGGTTAGCCCGAAGGGTAGTGCCCGGAACTGATAGTGACGGTCCAGGATTTTGAAGCGTAGGAAGCGCTGATGATCTTGATGGATCAGGATGTGTAGGTATGCTTCCGACAGATGCAGGGATGTGAGAAACTCACAGTTGTATAGCTCTTATTACGGAGCGTAGTGTTTCCATGCGGAAGTGGGGGATCCGCAGGTGGCGGTCGACAGACGAGGTCCAGGATGGGCCTGAAAGTACCCTTTTTCTTGGGATCGATAAAATAAATGGAATAATGTCCAGTATTTATTTGTTGTGGAGGCACTGGGGTTATGGACGCTAGGGCCAGTAATCTGCTCAGCGTAGCCTCCACTGCCACCCTCTTGAAGGGGTCGTGGCAGGGGGATTCCACAAATTTGTCCAGAGGGGTCCGGAGGAAATCCAGGTAGTACCTCTCTCAAATGATAGTTAGGACCCACTTGTCCGAAGTTATCTCGACCCATCTTCGGTAGAATAGAGCGAGTCTGCCCCCTATGGCTTCTTCCTTTCGATGGATCGGCTGATTCTCATTGTGGGGTGTGGCTGGGGCCTGGACCCGAGCTGGTTCCCTGTTCCGAAAGGACTGGTTCCTGCCTGTAGGACAAGGCGCTTGATAAGTGTTTTTGTATGGATTGAAGCACTGTGAACCTCTGCCCCTGGAGGGTCGGAGGAAGGGTCGCTGGTTTTTTTTATTCCTGTCCTCCAGTAGCCGTGGTAGTGGGGACTCGCCCCATTTGTCAGCCAGCTTCTCTAGTTCGCTGCCGAACAGGAGGGATCCCTTGAAAGGCATCCTTGTGAGTCTAGTCTTGGAAGACGCGTCTGCCAACCAGCTTCGGAGCCAGAGTTGTCTCCTGGCTGCCACTCCTCTAGCTGCGGTGCGCACCAGGTCAGAAGCAGCGTCCGCTAGGAATGATACTGCTGGCTCCATGGCTTCCCCAGGAGTGTTGCTTCTGGTCTGTGATAGGCAGGCTCGTGTTACTACAGTGCAGCAGGTGGCTATCTGTAGGGACATTGTGGAGACAAGGGCCTGTTTAAGGATGGATTCCAGCATCTGTCTTGGGCATCTTTGAGTGCTGCGCCTCCCTCCACTGGGATGGTAGTGCGCTTCGAGACTGCGCAGACCATGGCATCCACTTTTGGGCATGTCAGAAGGTCTTTGGTCGCCAGATCCAGAGGATACATGGCTGCTATTGCCCGTCTCCCTTTGAACGAAGACTCTGGAGCAATCCATTCCAGGTCAATTAATTAGCTGTTGGACGGCTTGTAGCAGAGGGAAATGGTGGGAGGTCTGACAGAGTTCCTCTAGCAGGGGATTCATCTTAGGCTCCCCCGAGGCACTTGTGCCCAGGATAGCAAGCTCCTTCAGGCTGCTGGTGACCAGGTCTGGAAGCTCGTCCTTGAAGAAGCGTCTCATGGTCCGGTGAGGCTTTGTCCCCGGGGGAGTTCCCCCTCCTCTAGGGGCTCTGATTCTTCCTCAGAGGTGTCCGTGTCCCCGTGCGTGGGGCCTGGCGCGTAGGTGTCCTCTGTTGAGGGCTGTGGCCATGCTACGGGAGGCTCCGTCTGCATGTGAACGAATGTGTGCAGACCTTTGAAAAATTCCACCCAGGAGATAGGCACTGGGTCCAAGCTAGGCGGCACTGTATCCCTGGGGGACCCCGTTTGAGGAGGGGTCCCGCTATGCGTTGCTAAGTCCGGGGTACTTAAAGAGGAGCTAGCACTCAGGCCCGGATGGGAATGGCCCTGGGCTTGATTCCCCAAGGCCTCCTCGCACTGGGTACACAGGGCGTCGGCCTCTTCGTGTTGTGTGGCTCTGATGTGGCATGCTGGGCAGAGGCTCAGAGTCTTGATCTCTTTTTCCGGTGGTGCCACGAATATATGCTCGTAAAATCTCATGTGCTCCGGTGCGTCGAATATGTGCATCTAGTTGTGCGCCCGGAACAGTAAGCGTGAGTTACGCACATAATCTGTGCGCATGGTACTCGAGTGTGTAACTGTGTGCAGAAGTGTTGTGCGCACAAGAAAGGGTGAGCCTTGCGCACAACCTATGCGCACGGATCGAGATGGTGGGCAGGGTGGCGAACAGGGCCAAAATGGTGACGGTGACCACGCGAGCAATATGGCGACCACCTCGAAGGGTCTCCACGTGGGGACCCTTGGGTTTAACCGGGGCCTGGTCCTGCTAGGGCGGATCAACTGGGTGGCACTGGTCCCGGCCGGCGACCTTTGCGACTCCGAGCTTCGGATACCGGAGTCTTAAAACAAGATTTCTACTTTACCTTGTCTCTGCGCTTCCCGGTTTCGTCCCGTGTGGTCTCCAGCTGCGGGGGGAGAGGGCAAATACCTTTACCGCTGCACTCGAGTTAGCACCTGCTGCCTCTCAGCCGCGCCCAAAATTGGGGGACTAGGTCCCCGCCATGGGTCGGCCGCCGGACCAAGGATTACCTCCGAGGGACCACAGAAATCACCTTGGGAATTCTCAACTGGGGGAGGGACCCGAGGGTGTCACTGCAGGAGAGCGGGGCTCGCTGTAGAGGTAAGATTTCTTCTTAATTTGGGATTTTCTCCGTTGAATTTTGAACGCTGGGAGAGCGTGCAGGTACTCCCAAACTGCTATGGAGACGGAAAATACTGAAGAGCTGCACTTCCTGCAGGGGTGTATCTACTAGGGCTGACATCAGATTGAAATCTGATCCATCTCCAACTGCTATCAGGAGTACACTATACCCATTGGTCCTGAGTCCATCTGCTACACACTAGGAAAATCCGAGTTATTGAGTGGCTCTGATCTCAAATTGAGCGCAACATGATGCATCAACTAAGGAGCATTGATGTGTTAAAATTATGTAACATAGGGTTCCAAGTAGAAAGGCTATAAGGAAAGGGACTTCTTATAAAAACTCTTTCACTTAGAGCTGAACCAAGACAGTTTTGTACCCCAGATGGGAACACTCAAAATTCAGACAATTGTTATAATTTTAAAGGAGCTCTTTCTTAAAAAAAAAAAAAATAAAATAAAATAAAAAACCAAAAAACCCCACCCCACAAAAACCTTAGGTACCTAGAAAGGGCAGAGTTAATCCCTGCATAATGGCTCAACAATTTAGGGTATGGCTGGCATTTCAACTGAAGTCACTGTGCAAGGCTATCCAGTTTTAGGCGATCACGAAAATGTTACTTTTAGAATTCAGCATGGGGGATGGGGTACAGGCTAGCAGTATTTAACTATTGAAATATGTACCCAAGATACTGCTCAGCAGCCCCTGTCCAATTACAAATACCTACTTGGAGAATAGTAGAGAATAGATGTGATTCTATAGTTACAGTTATAGCTATCACAAATCTCTAGGTTTTTAACAGGATAAACTGATTCTTTGCTCTGCTTTCCCTGGTTATGAAGACAGCAAGCAACATTTCAGGCATACAGTCATAGAAATGAAGCAGAAGTTACTGAAATAATGCTACAGAATCAATTCATTCATTTTCAGACATGGCAGTCATGCGCGCACTGCAGTAGCCACCTTGTAAACAAAAAAGACCTCCCAGACACCAGACACCAATCAGGTTACGTTGTTTATTAGGACTTAGAACTGGATGATCACAAAGTGTACAAAATGGATAGCACGCTATCAGCAAGAGATTGTGGGTAGCAGCAGCATTCTTGCCAGCCAAACTCTTCCCCTACTCCATTATCTGGAGTGATGAGAAATTCACCCATTACTGCCTTCAAGAGAGAAAAATCAGAGCCCCTGTCTTTCCACCCCACTGTTTCCTGCAACATGGAAGTGCTCTGACAAATCCCAGGGAATGTATGCTGCAACCGACAATGAAATCACTAGCAGGGAAGCTTTATCCTAACATTTTAAAGATTTGGTCACAAACAAAATACAAAATGCAGGACTTCGGGTTGGAAAATAAATTCAAAACAGAGACCCCACTGTAATAAAGAGGCAGCTGCAAAAAGCATGTGTTGCCCATTTCTGACCACAATGTTGCTTAGCTATGACACAAGAACCAGATTCTAACCAATCAGCGGAGCCCAGTTTTACTCTATTGTACGGACATATGCACAAGAATTCCAAAATTACTAGGGTATGATAAGTAATAAAACAGACAGATTTTGCTTCATCAGTGGGGGGAGGTTTTGCCCAGGGGAGGGCTGGGCTATGCATACAGTGCGGAGCACTCCTTCCCCTGCCCGACAGCACAGAGTGGCAGCTGCCTCCATTATCTTATCACACTGTCTGGCAAGTGGCTCAAAATTGACGATCATTCAGCTGCAACTCTGGGCTCCTGCAAGAAACAAGAGGCTCATGTCCCACAGGCAAGAAAAGTCCATTCTGAGACGAGCATATGCTTCTGTTCTGACCAGTGTGCAATGGAGCTTCTCCCAAACGAAGACCCTGGACGCCTAGTGGTGTACAGGGAAGAGGAAGGCCCATGTCATGGCTTGGGCTAGCACCTGGTCTCGTAGATCCCACTTCGGCCAATGTAACGCACCCATTTAATCACATCGTGGTCACTGTAGTTCAGCTTTGGCTCAAAGACTTTCAGGTATCGCACCTTCAGCCCAGATGGTGCAAAGGGAACCTGTGAGAGGAGGAAAAGAAGTGCTGTAACAGAAACAGAAAAGTGACAGCAGAAAGAAAGCCCATCTGCCCAACTAATTAAAGTAAGGGACTGGTTAAAATACTTATAAGTCCTCCAACGAAGCAGGAACACCACCCTGTAAAATCCACACCATCAGGCCAATGCAATATTGGGCGTAGGAATCGGGCACTCAAAACTGAGCGCCTGCTTTCCTAATGTGCGCCCGATATATTTAAATGACCTGCTGTGCTAAAAAGGATGTGCATCCCTAACGTATCCTCTACATCCGGCATGCAGGAGACATGGCTGGGCACCCAGTGGCTGACCTGACAAGCTCCCTCCCCGCCCTAGGTCTGGCTCGATGGGCCATGTGGTCCAGGTTGGACCTAGGGGTCCTGTACCTGAAATTTGGAATCAGGTCTGTATGATAAAACTGCCCTTGCCAGATTGCAAAATCTCCTCCCTCTTGGCCAGGAACCCTCCTCTGGCAGGGCTGTTCCTGATTGGTCCTTTTCACTGACTGGTCCATTCACTGTCACATATCTGTGAAAGGACCAATCACCTTTCAGAAGGCTGTACTTCACAAGTGTCAGTGAAGAGGATCAATCAGGAACAGCCCTGTTGGAGGAGGGGTTCCTGGCCAGGAGAGAGGGAGAGGGAGAGAAAGCTGCAG
Source organism: Rhinatrema bivittatum (assembly GCF_901001135.1). Taxonomy (NCBI): domain Eukaryota; kingdom Metazoa; phylum Chordata; class Amphibia; order Gymnophiona; family Rhinatrematidae; genus Rhinatrema; species Rhinatrema bivittatum. Next base: position 180,261,003 of record NC_042623.1, read on the forward strand.
TCTGGCAAGGGCGATTTTATCATACGGACCTCGGATTCCCAATTTCAGGTACAGGACCCACTCTGACTGCTTGGCCCATTGGGCCAGACCTTGGTAGTGGTCAGACCATTTGTTTTGTTTACTTGTTTCTCCACGATATTAAGTCTGAGGAAGTACAGAAAAGCAGTATATTCTGCTTTTCTGTACACTTTTTGGGCTCCTCAAAAGTTAATGCCTGCTCCAGGGCAGATGTTAGTTTTGGCGAGTAAAATGTGTGGATGCAAATTTGTGATAAGCGCTATTAGCTCCGCATGGTTAGGACACGCTAACTCCTGATTTGCATCGGGGATTATGGATGTACATCCAAAACATTCATCAAGCTGCGCGCTGCCCGGGAAACCTCGGCTGGAGAAGAATCAAGGCTCCGCTCACAACAGTGCCTGAGCCCTAGTGGCATGTGCTCTAAAACACTTAGAGAAAGAAATCTCAGCAACCACACAGGCAGCCGTGATATTTTTTCCAACTCGCTATAGCTGCCAATATTGCTAGTTCCCCTTATTTACCTCTTCCATGGAGTAGAAACCAATCAAACTTCCTAACATTTAATAGCCTCCAATCACCACCTCAGATGCCGCTCGACATCCAAGGCATGCAAGAAACAAGTCGCTCTCATCTCTATTCCTGCTGGGCATTGGCAGGAGAAATAGATTCAAATGAACCTTTGAAACATTTTCAGCAACTGCATTGCACCCAGAATCAGAGAAAAAACTGTCCTCAAGGAAAGTAGCTTCAAAGAGAGGCTATGTAGTGGTCAAAAGGCAGGACTCGCCAAGAATCCAGAACTAGATTAAGGTTCCACAAGGGCACCGGTAGCCACCAGGGAGGACAAAGATGCTTAATTACCTTCAAGAACTGAGACACATCCAGAAGGGAAGATCAAGGCCCTCCATTGACTTGCCCCCTGTAAGAGGCGAGAACTGCTATATGGCAGAGTTAGTCAATTCTCTCTGTCTCCATCTGCTGGTGTGGAGGCAAAACCCAGGAGTCTGGACTGATCTGGTACGTACAGGGAATGGAATTTCTACTTTGAGAGACAGAATCTTGTCCCTCACACCAGGCTTCGGAAATACTCCAAATGCTAACATAAGCCAGAGAAGTAGAAAAGCATTCCAACCTGGCACAAGGTGGGATCACTGCAGCAGAATAACCACACTTCAATAACCAAAGGACAAAATCAACCCAGATCATATAGAATGGGTCCTTGCACCATACATCCAGTCAGGGCGGCTGCTTGAGAGGCCTGCCCACCAGCGGCCTCTGCAGATTGGTATACCATGGCCTCTGGGCAAAGCTGAAACCACCAGATGTGTTTCTGCTACCTTCTGATCTTTCGCATGACCCTGCCTAGTAGTGACCACAGCGGGAAGGGTTATAACTCCCCACCCCGCAGCCCCACTGAAACGAGAGAATAGATATGCAGAGCTTCTGATCCTGTCTGTGACTGAAGAACCTTGAAATGTCACATTGGCTTAAGTTGCCAGTAAATCCAGAAGGGTGACCCAGCATGCCACCATGAGCCGAAAGGCCTTGGCTGACAACTCTCACCACTGAGAAAGATGGCCCTTACACTGTCCTTTCTAGCAACGTAGAAGACATGTGTCAAGATGTTACTGTACTCATACCATGAGTGCATCCATCTGCTCTGACACCTGAAGGCTCTGTTCCAGCTTGAGGAAAGATGCGCTACCAGGGCACATTGTCCGACAATATCCCAACCATATAAGCCTCCCGAAGCTCAAACATACATGCCAGCCAAACTGCACTTGTTTCCAATTAGCTGAAACTCCTTGATGCTCCAGCGATCTGTACTACAATTCTGGCATCTCCAAGAAGGTCTGCTTACAACTACTACTGCATATGGAACGCTCACCTCCAAGAGAAGCCCCATGTAGTCCTGAGATTGTGAACCCCATCGGGAAGCTGCGCTGAAGAGGCTGCATGTGTGCCCTTGTCCAAATAACCCCCCCCCCCAAACATGGCTGCCAAACCCAGGACCTGTAAATAAAAGGTCACATTGTTGGGCAAATAGACCTTCCCAGAGTCTGAACTGGAGCAATCAACCTTTCAAGGTGATTCCCTGGCTGAAACATACTCAGCCCTGCTAGGAAAATTTTGGCCAAGTTCACTACTCAGCCTTGCTCTTGCCATGCGAGAAGCCAGGTGATTTTTCTAATGCAGATACGGGGAGCCAAGACATCAATATGGAAGGATGCCGCTATCACCATGACCTTAGAGAAGATATTGGGTGCAATGGCCAGCCAGGACAGGGCCTGAAACTGATAAGGATGTCCCAGAACAGCATACCGCAGGAACCAATGCTCCCAATGAATGGGAATATGTAGAAATGCCTCCGTCAGATCCAGAGATGGAAGAACTCCCAACTGCACTGCCACTGTTATGGCACACAGCTTCCATACGGAAATGAGTCTCCCACAAAATGCCACCTGTGGAACAGCATCCTGTATTTGCTTGCAATTCAAGAACAAGAATTATGGCCTTCAAGTCCAACAGCCTCCTTAAATAAGTCTCCACTGCCACCCTCTTCTGTAGAGAGTTGCAAGGAGATACCACAAGGCATCCAGAGGAATGCAAAGAAAACTCCAGAGCATAGCCTTCTCTCAACACTTCCAGGACCCACTGGACAGATGTGATCCGGACCCAGCTCTGATAAAGGCGAGACAGACAAGGTGCTCCGCTCCCGAAGCCCAGATTCTTCTGAGGCTTTCTGGATCGAAAGGACTGAGGTTTACCAAAAGGACGAGAACTCTGATAGGGCTGACAATGCCTGCAGCCTCTAGCATGGCCTCTTGCCCAAAAGGATGCAATGACAACTTATCCTGCCAATGAAGGACCCGGGAGTCCCCTCATCTATGTACCATGTTCTCTAACTTTTCCACATAAACCAGAACTTTTACAGGGTAAAAGAAATTGTACCTATCAACCAATTTCACAACCACAGCTGACATCTAGCTGCTCTCAAATCACAGCCTGCATCAACTAAGGAAGCAGCTCCAGTTGCAACAGCGGTATGCTATTTGACCCTGGTCCCTCAGGCTCCAGAGACAGGCATAGACTTGCCCGAGCCATCAGGGAGCAACAAGAGGCAATTTGCAAATTCACTGCCATGGTCTCAAGACCTGCTTAAGAATAGCTTCAATTCTCCTTTGCTGAGAATCATTTAGAGCTGCCCCTCCAGTGGAATGTTGGTCTGCTTAGACATAGCACACACACCCCAGGTGCTTCCACCTTCAGAAAACCTCACCACCAGTTCCAAGGGGTACAAGCCCACCAAAGCATGTCCCTTTTTAAGGTTTGGCTTCTGGAGCATCCCATCCAAGGGCAATCAGCTCCTGAATAGCATCCAGGAGGGAAAAAAAAGAGATGCTTGTATAGGGTGACCAAAATGGGATCACTTGTGCACCCATAGAGTCAGCCTCAGTCACACCAAGCGGCTTCAGAGTCTGAAACAGACTAACTCATCACTATGAAAGAAACCAAGCAGAGTGTTTTATGTGGCTCTAAATCTGGAATGATTTCCCCCTCAGCCAGAGGGGTGAAACCAGATCTTTGCCAGATTCATCTGAATCCACATTCTCTTGCAAACCAGGGACTCCTGTACTGCAGTGCTTGCACAAGTAACAACCACTGGAAACACTGAGTACATGACCCCACTTTGAAGGTATCGCCCTCTCTCCTGGACATCCCTATAGAAAGGACTGTGGTCCCTGGAAAATCCCACTCAGGGGAAGGAGGATGGGTCTATACCAGGCCTTATAGGTCTCAATCTGATGTCCTCGGATCGAACATCTCCTGAAGATGTTTCTGTCCTAGGGTTAACCGAAGGGAACACTTGCAATGAGTTGCCTTCAGCTCCAGTTCCCCCCTGACCAAGGGGACAGCCCAGCAGCCAGGCAGCACTGGTATAGACTCGCAGAAATCCTTGGCTGTATAGCCCTTATATGGCTAGGTGCCTGGAATAGTCACTAGTGCCATACTGCTTTGCTTCACTTGTGCACCAAAAAAAAATAATTTTTGGATGCGTTCAAGCACACACTCAATAGGAGCATTGCAAATATAGGCCGTGAATATATGCTGCTACCTTGCACGCACGTGCGTGTGTCACCATGCGGCAGTCATTAGCACAAGCAAGCACACGAAAATGCTGCCGCGGCCTACAACACAATTCGCAGAATCATGCTTGGGAGCAGGCCCTAACCAGAGGGCTGCTCCGTCTGCCGTGCTTGCGCCTCCGCCACACCTCACTGAACTCCCCAGAAAAGGGAGAGGGAGGACGTAAGCAGCACCAACCACTCACGCCAAGGGAGGAAGACCTGGAAAGAAAGGAATGGGGGAATAAAGCCTCCCTGCTCTTTGCCCATTTTTACTTTTCTTTTTAACCTGAGCTCAGCCGGTCCTGCTACGGGGGTAGAGGGTGAAAGATTTTATTCACCAAGCCTCCCTCATATCCTGAAAAAGGCTGCTGGGATGCAAGATGGCCGACCTAGCTGGACACACTTGAGGTTGCTCTCATCAGGGCCTTATTGATTTCTTCTGAAATGCCTTATTCCGCGAGGAAACTGCAGGCCAGAGAACGAGAGGCTTCGTCCGCTCCCTTGGTGACAAGTTTTGGGTCCGGCAGACACCCATGTGCGGCAAGGAGTTAAGAAACTGGCTTGCTGGAAAATGTTTGGGAGGAAGTCTAAGCCAACATCTTTCTGGAGCTGGAAACTATCCCCAGAAGAACGGATGGCTCCGGCTAACCCAGCTGAGGTGAGTTAGTCTGACCAGCACCGTGGAATAGCACAACCCAAAGACGGGGAAAGCAAATGTTGCTTACCTGATGTAACAGGTGTTCTCACAGGACAGCAGGATGTTAGTCCTCACAAATGGGTGACATCGAGGATGGAGCCCTGTACGGAAAACTTTTCTGTCAAAGTTTCAACAAGCTTTGACTGACACTGGCACACTGGGTGCACTGAGCATGCCCAGCCTGCAATTATCCCTGTGAGCCACAGGTGTCTCCCTCAGTCTCGTCTTATAGCTAAAAAGCGCAAGCGAAACTAAAATAAAAGTATACAGACCCAACTCCGCGGGGGTGGCGGGCGGGTTTCGTGAGGACTAACATCCTGCTGTCCTGTGAGAACACCTGTTACATCAGGTAAGCAACATTTGCTTTCTCACAGGACAAGCAGGATGGTAGTCCTCACAAATGGGTGAGTACCGAGCTGAGGATGCCCGGGAATGCACCAGATACACCGCAGATGCGCAAAGGCGTAACAACTGAGGTGGAAATGGGAACGGAGGGCATCCGCAACACCATAATGGGTTCGTGGAAGGATGTTGGGTAGTGAATTGAAAAAAGTAAGAGTAGGCGGACTGGCCAAACATGGAGCATGCCGGCTAGTCAAATGTAAGCAATAATAGGCTGCGAAGGTATGGAGAGGACTCCAGGCTGCAACCTGATAAAAAAGTACAAGCAGCAGTAAGCAAAGGGAAGCTGTTAAGGCTAAGACGGACACAACAGTATGTGGATACCCACAGTGTTGTAGTGAAATGTCTGCTTGTTGGTAGGAAAGGAAATATAGACCACTTAATCAGAAGGATTAGGTCTGTGTGGCCACTGGAAGTAGCAGCTTGACCCTTGCATGAAGGAAAGAGTCAAGTGGAATTCACATGGAATGCAGTGCAATGTAGATAGAATGTAAGCGCAGCATTACTGTCCATGAATGTGGAAAACCCAGTCTCTCCCTAGGGCGAGAGAGAGAGGTTAGGAAAAATTAATAGAGTATTTCCTGAGGAAAGGAGATACAACATCTACCTGAAAAGGATAGAAAGTTGAATGCGTAGAACTACTCAGTGGCAGAGGAACGGAGTCAGGTGAGTATGGAAAGAGTGCATAACTCACGGACCCTGCTGGCAGGAATGACATTAAGAGGGAAAGAAGTTCCCTTGCCAAACTGTGGAAGAGAGGAATGGAAAGGCTCAAACGTAGAATGTATGAGACTTATAAGGAGAATATATATGTTCATTCCGTGATTAGAGAAATAGAGGCGGCTTGATCAGTGGATAATCCATGGTAAGCCGACTCAGAGAGGATTACCGAAAACGGGAACCCAACTCCCAAAACGATACACCTCCTAAGAGAAAGGTGTATCTATGTGGAGGATGTCTGGAGAACAGAATCCGAGGGAGTAAGAAAAAATGGTGGAAAAGTAAAAGGGGTAATACCTCTTTTTTTTTTTTTTTTTTTTTTTTAGCGTCAGGAGGTAAAGCCTGCCATATTAAACGGCAAGATTTATGTTTAGAAGGTTTTGTGACGCTACCAGAACCTAAGAACATCAGTAAGTCTATGATTTGGGACTGACTGGTGAGGGAATAAAAGGTTACTGATATGATGGATTGAGAAGTATGGGAAGCATACTGATCTCAGTCAGGGAGTGGGGAAAAGAATACTGAACCCCATCCCAGTTCAACATTAGAAGAATGCTGGCTACGAGAGGCAGCAGAAGAGATATATTGAAGAGGCCTTTGATGGAAGAAAAGGCATCTAAGGGAACGCATAGGAAACATGTGTAGGGAGCAGAACCTGTGCATCGTATGGAATGATGCAGACGCAGAGGAAAGTTTAGTTAAACTCAGCGTTAAAAGATTTGCCCTGTACACATGTAATTGAGACCATTCGAGAGGATAGAACCTACGTGGAGAAGGTCAGATAGAGCGTTCATTAAATCTCTTAGATATGTGGCCCAAAGACGCATGAAGTGAACAAGGGCCAAGGGTAGAGCTGCGCAGCTGTCTAGCAGAGCAGCTAAGAGGTTGTGCGTGCTTATGAGTTGGAAAGCACATTGTCCCTATGCTGTCTGTCTGTATGCACAAAGAATTGTTGCAAAAGCAGTATTGGAAGGCATAAGGGCATAACTCATGGGTGCAACGTCCAGGAAGTTTATGAGAAACTATGCTGGAGTGCAATAGATGCATAATGGGTTGACAGCTTTCAGGAGAAACTTTATAACCCTAAGGAATTGCGAGCATGAGTCGAAGGAGACTAGGTCCTAGTTCGAACTGGGATAAGAATCAGGGACGAAAGCAATGAAACCACTTAGGTCCATTGAGTATAGAATGTCACTGAATATAACCCATAGCAGTTTTGAATTATGAGAAAAAATGCATAGTGGGAAGAAACCCCATAGCCCAACCATGAAAAGTTGAAAGGTTGAGGTTATGGAAAATATGCGCAGGGACATATAACAATGTATCAGAATGTCTGTGCGCATGCTGGACAAGAGGGTCTTAAGACTGTGGTGTCCAGAAGTGTTACAGAAGGGATTTATGGCAGTGACAGTAATCCCAGTTAGTAAATGTATAGTGAGTCCTGAAAAAAGTGAGAGCTCTTTGCATGTACTGAAAGGAAAGTGAATGATGTTACACTCCGCAGAGAAAACAGCATTCACCAACAGTGATGCAAGAGACAGTTCACTTACCGAAGCTGGTGCCGGCGGCAGAGCTTGGGGTTGTAATGTTGACTCACCATAAAGCACATAGAAACATTAAAATAATGTACTTACTGCAGTATGGAGTGATGGTAACCAAAGATACCATTGTACCTGTGACGTCTAAAGAAAGTTGGATTTTCTTAGGTCCAGGATGTGCGGAGAGTAACTATTTTCTGTTAAAAGAAAGAATAGTGCAATTAAAACTCCCCAACCCCCCTCCCTTCTCCCCTCTGCACTTCGTAGCGCCTGGGGGAGTGTACCGGGACTTTGGTACAAGGTGGGGTGGCCGCTCTGATATCTGACCAGATGGGAGACCAAGAAGTGTCCCAATGGAGGATATCATGTAGGCTCCTGCAGGTGTGTGAGCGGTAAGTGGTACCCGCATTTCTGTATGCTGTACAAGGAGACACTGAGACCTGTGGCCAGGCCTCAAGGTGGACTTGTACATGGGGCAATGGTTGCTGAATCTCATGTTTAGCAGATCAGCCAATGCAGCTGGACCTTGGTTGGGAGGGAACCAAGAGTCAGAGCATTGGTCGGCACAGGGACTTGTTACTGACAAGAGAAGAAGCCCTGCTGCAATCCCAAGAAGATAGAGGGGTTCTCCTGATATTGTGGCTAACATAGCTAACATAGTGATATGTGACACTAATACAGTTCTAAAAGGCACATGACCCAGAACTTTTCGAACCACGGTCCGAATGGGAGAACACAACTCTATGGGAATGCCGCCGAAGCGGGGTACTTACCATCCGACGTGGATCGCCGCAAGACGAGCCGGTGAAGATTGTTGACCCCGACGGTCTCCGGAGTCCTCGAGGGTAAGGCCGGGGACGTAAACGTCCATCTCGCTCTGAAACCCGGTATGGTGGCACAGGTACAGAGGAGACAGGCCAGGCGTGAGTGGCGTTTAGACTGCTAAGTGTAACAGATGGCCATAGTCCCACACCACTTGACGGTGGGGCACGCCAGGAACAGAGGAGCCCTAACGGAACTCATGTTCCCTCCCTCGTCACAGCGGCTCGATGTGTCGTGACGCCAATGCAGAAGCTGTCGGACCTGGATCCGGAAGTTCTGGATCACCAAGGACTGCCAAAACTGTAGGAACAGTGCTGATGGCAGTGGTGATGTCGCTCTGCCCGAGCGTTGTCCAGCCTGGAGAAGGATGGCACCGATGTGCTGGATGGCGTCAGCGGCGGACGATCACGATGTCGGCGATGATGGGTGCCACGGTGCTCGGCCCGGTCTTTCCCCAGCGCCGAGATGGAAGCCCTCGTCGTCCTGGAAGGCGATCGATGACGAACTGTCAGCACGCCTGCTCTGCTCCTGACACAATGGAGTGTCTTAAGCTAATACGGGGCTTAAAAAAGAACCCAAAGCGTGGAGCAATGTGAGGAGGCGAGGGTATTATGTGGCGGTGCTATGTCGGTATTGACGATATTGAAGGCAACCTAAGGGGCTTCGAGGATATCATCAAAATGGGTATGAAAAATCGTCGATGACTGGCCAGGAGAATGATGACAGTGACGGGCACTGACAGCAGTGGCATAGGTATCTTTGAAACGATGTGGAATCGAATAATCGAAAAACATTGCCGTTATTGAAAAAGATACCGGCATCGACTGAGTCGAAGTCGAATCAATAGGGCGTCAAGGACACCGAAGGAAAACGGAGGTGTCGAGGGCATCGATGCATGGAGGCGGGCATTTATGCCGTTTGTGGCATGGCCACGGGCATCAACTATAGGGCCACAGACGTTGACGGTATCGATTTGGACAGACTCAGATTTCCAAGTGTACATGGCATCGGTGCCCCAGACACGTGTGTCGGTGGCATCGATATGGACACGTATGGAATCGATGGCATGGATCTCCCAGTCGATGAATTCCATCCCGGCATCAACGCCAGTCCTGGAATCGGCATGGGCATCGATGCCAGCCATAAGGCTGGCATTGGCATCAACGCCCATCCACGGAATCGAGCCGGCATGGATATCCACCGATGGGATCCACCTGGGCATCGAATTTCACCGATGGGAGCAGCCTGGCATCGACTGCCCTCGATGGATGCATTCTAACATAGATGCCCATGGATGAAACACCTGGGCATCGGTGTCCATCGATGCAAAAGGACCCGGCACCGATGCCATCGACGGACGGCCATCCGGCACCAATGCCATCGACGGACAAGCCATCCGGCACCGATGTCCATCGATGGGCCCATCCGGCACCGATGTCCACCGATGGGGACCATCCGGCACCGATGTCCACCGATGGGGACCATCCGGCATCGATGCCCACCGACGAATCGATGTGGCACCGATGCCCCCCGATGGAAAGGGCTGGACATCGGTGGGGAGGATGGGGCATCGATGGCATCCCCAAAAGGGGGGGGTGGCATCGATGAAGTGACCCTGGGATCGTTAAAAAGTGTCTCGGGCAGCGGTGGCGGCGACCCGAGTATGCATGGCAGTGACTAACAGCGTGTGCGTCAATGGCATGCATCCGGGTAGGGACGGCACCGAGGAAGCCCAAGGAAAAAAAAACAGTGCGTAGGAGGAAAAAGCCTGGTAGCACTGAAAAGCAAAAAACATGGATAAGGGCATCAGGGCACCGTGGGGGGAGGGGCGCTGATGACATATAAAAGCCCAGGGCGGTTTAGGAGGGTACCGGTGTAGTGATAGGTATCGACTGCGTGAGGGTACCAGGGAACGAAGGACTTGAAGCTACAGAGGTCCTAAGTTAAGGAAAAAATCCCTACCCCACTAGCATAAGCAAGCAGAGTGTCACAGAGATACTCGCAAGCTGTTTAAAGCTAACTGAAAAATGGGGGAAGGGAAGGCTTCAGTCAGTTAACAGCCTTAAGATAGTGACAGGAACCGACTGAAAAATAAGAATTAGTACTCACCGAGCGTCGTAAAAACGTACGCGGAGGGAGACCTGTGCAGGGAAAAGTGTTTTTTGAAGTGAAAAGTTAAGTGTTTCCATGAGGTAATTAGTTAAAAAATCCTCACAGAGCTCCAACCGCTATGCTGACTGCAGAGCGGAAAAAAGAAGACTGAGGGAGACACCTGTGGCTCACAGGGATAATTGCAGGCTGGGCATGCTCAGTGCACCCAGTGTGCCAGTGTCAGTCAAAGCTTGTTGAAACTTTGACAGAAAAGTTTTCCGTACAGGGCTCCATCCTCGATGTCACCCATTTGTGAGGACTACCATCCTGCTTGTCCTGTGAGAAAGGTGCCGGCCCCATGGCTGCCCCAGAGTTCCTGTGACCTCGCTAGTAACCCTGTTTCTCAGTGAATTGTAAAAGAAATATTTGATTTACCATCCATTCAGAAGACAGTTGGTAAGACCTGCTTTAATTAGATGCCATTTGGGAAAAGATACAGAGACTTTAAACATTCAACCAAAATGAGCTTGGTAGTTCGTTCTCTGGGCATTTTGGATAACCTCTTGAAATCCATTGGAAACAATGTGAATAAGAATTCCTGTAAATCTTTCAAAAAGGATATTAGCGACATCACAGATATTCAATCAAAAATGATTAAGGAGAACCAGTGCAAGGGAGGAACCTTTGTTTTATACATTTTCTAAAAGATGCTTGACATTCTTAAAATCCCTGAGCAGGCATTGCCTGTTTCAAGAGTGCATTATATTCCACCACTTAAAAAGGGCCCTCCTGATCAAATGGGGATTCAGGTCCTTACAACTTAGTTCACCTCAGCTGGATCTTACTAACATATTAGAAACTTCCCAGAAGAACTGGTTACTCCTGATACACTCATCGCATTTTTTCTTCTGGAACTGACTGAGAATGAATATGAAGGATGGTTTTTCATCATCGTGCGGAAACCATTTTAGATCTCAAAGTCTGTGCCTATCCAGATTTGGATAGATTGAGGCAGCAGCTCTTGTTAAGGCCCAGAGTGTTAGAATGGGGTATTTTTTCCCTGCAAATATGTATTAAATACCAGAATGTTTCATCTCTTTTCTTTTTACCTTCACAACTCTCCTCTTTGAGTGATGAAGTACCAGCAGTGTTAAGTTCCTTTATTGTTCCTGACTAAGCGTAAGATTCTAGTAATTTAGTCTGTTAATACTGATTTTGCTCCCTGTATGCGCTAGATCTTTTCCTTAAAGAGTGGCAAAAGTATTCCTGCAGTAGTCGACTTGGATCCCCCTATAGAGGACTTTGATTATAAGACTTTCCCCCCCCCCCCCCCCCTATTTTCCCTTTTGATTTTGTATTTCCTTATATCTGATTGCAATTCAAGTGATTTCTTGAAATGTATTTGGAAAATGCATAAAGAAAAAAAAAAGAAAGCTGCCAGACTAAAGGTGCTCAGAGATGGACCCATTGATGTACCCTCAGGAGTATAAGCAGCGTGACAAGCTTCCTTTAAGTTTTTTTTTGTTTTTTTTGTTTTTACTACAAGCAATCCCCGCTAGACAAATGCATGTCCACCATCTGTTGGAAACTGAGAATACTGGCAGGCTGATGTTGGGGCAGAACTATCTGTAATATTAGCTTCTACTCCGCCTCCATCTGCTGATGGAGGTGCATAACCCGCTTGTGGGGATTGGCCTGCCTAAGTGCAGAGGAAATCCATATTCTTGGCATGCTTCATGCATTCACCCAGGAATTAAATGTTCACGTGCACAGCCACTTCCATATCACATTCTGAGCAGCATCTGCATCAGTCCAACATGGAGACTGCTTTTTGTTCGTCCCCGGGATCCTCAAGATTACCTGCTCTGATTTGATCACTTGAATAGAACAGCTGAGCAGACATTTGTGCTACTGCCATTTTTAGTTAATGTACTCAGAGGCAGATGATGAAGCTGGTACAGCTGCTAAAGCTCTTCCAACACTAGTAGCTGCTAATGCCGTAAGTAGCTGGCCAGCAATCTTACGCGCCCCTGCCCTCCGTCTCACCTCAAAGTTCATGGAGATGGGTGGCCGAGCCCACTTCTTTTTATCATTGGTAGGAAGGAGTTCGATTTCTGCACTGATTTGAGACTCCTTCATCCCAGCCATTCGTTTAATCCTAGAGAGAGACACAAGGAGGTCACAAAGTAGGACGGGCGCCACAGAAGCAGAAATATGCATTGGCGTCCGAACAATCCTGCTAGACACTCACTTCCACACTATTGCGTTCTCACTGGCTTTGTACTTGGCTTTCCCCTTCATGCAGATGACTTGTACACCACTGGTGTTGAGTGGTGTTGGAATACGCACCTAGTACAAAAAGAAGACCAGTATGACTGAACACATTCTAGGTTTGCCCATAAAAGTAGTCCTTAAAAATTATCTAAGTTTAAAACTACTGACTTCAGAGAACTCTTCAAGCACTAAATAAGGTGAACTGCAGTCTGGCGTACAGAAGATTCACTAGATTCAGCATGACATAATCCCACTGCAGTTCATGCACCCAGCACCTTTATCGCTAACTACTAGATACGATTTAACTATTATAGGCACAATATTCAAGAAATCAGTTTAAGAGGTTCAAGATTCTGGAAACACTTCGGAAAAAAAATAGTCAGCGGTTTATAACAGATTCCAATATTGAACAGTGACCCAAATGCTACTCTCTTCCCCTCAAATAATATTGAAGAGAACCTTAATGCAGTAAGCACCACATTTTTAAACCAGATAACCTACTGATGAACAGATTTCCTCTAGGAAGGCTGTTTGAACAGTAATTTTGGCTATAAAGCATTTTACAAGAGTTTTGGACTTCAGGCTAGCTCCAACATGTACCCACTTTAACAGGTGATAGCAGATTTGTAAAATGTTTAGTGCAAAGCCCTATGCTCTCAGTTATCCTGGGGGCATTCCTCCATCAATTCTTGTATAGTTGGCACCTGATGCCTCCACCTGGGGAAGAAGAGTGTTTAACAAGGTTTTCCTCCTTTTCCCATTAGGGAAAAGTGTCAGATGTGAACAAAGCTGGCAATAGACGTCATTAAATCACAGCTACAAGCTCCCAAAAAAGAAAATTATTACTTACCTGCTAATTTTCGTTCCTGTAGTACCATGGATCAGTCCAGACAGTGGGTTATGTCCCCAATCCAGCAGATGGAGTCAGCACAAGCTTTGAGGGGGCGTATCCATATATACTACTACCCCCTCTGCAGGAGTTCAGTATCGAGTATATCAAAGCCAGAGTAGAAACCCCCGAAGGATCAAGTTTGTGGAAACAGATAATGAAAACAATTGTAACCGCAACAAGTAACTGCAAACATCCTACCAACTTGTAGGGAGCTGTGAAAAACAGCGAAAAGAAACGACTGTGAAGACACAGAACACTGCGAGCAAGAAGTAGCGCAGAGCTGAGCAGGATCAAGAACCCAAACGCGGTGGGCGTCTGGACTGATCCATGGTACTACAGGAACGAAAATTAGCAGGTAAGTAATAATTTTCTTTTCCCTGTACGTACCTGGATCAGTCCAGACAGTGGGATGTACCCAAGCTTCCCTAAATCGGGTGGGGCCTTGCGAGGCCTGCTCGGAGAACCTGCTCGCCAAAGTGTCCAGAGACCGAAGAGGCGAGGTGCAGACGATAGTGCCTCGAGAACGTGTGTAACGATTTCCAGGTGGCTGCTCTACAAATTTCTTGAGAGGATACCGAGTGAGCCTCCGCCCAGGAAGCCGCCTGAGAACGTGTAGAATGCGCTACGATTCCGGGTGGGGGAGTCCGACCCGCCCCAATGTAGGAAGCAGCAATGCCGGCCTTCAGCCATCTGGCAATGGTAGTCTTCGAGGCCTGAGACCCCTTCTTAGGACCAGCCCAGAGTACGAAGAGATGGTCAGAGGTCCGGAACTCATTTGTAGCCTCCAGATAGAGGCGCAGAGTGCGCTTGACATTCAAGAGACGGAGAGACTTCGGCTCTGAGGAAGAGAAGGACGGCAACTCCACCGTCTGGTCCACATGGAATGCAGAAACCACCTTCAGAAGGAAGGAGGGAACAGTGCGAAGCGAAACTCCAGAGTCGGAGAAACGGAGATAGGGCTCTCTACACGACAGAGCCTGCAGCTCCGAGATGCGTCGAGCGGAACAGATGGCCACAAGAAATACAGTCTTGAGAGTGAGATCCTTTATCGTTGCGCTGCGCAGCGGCTTGAACGGTGGTCCCGACAGGGAGCGAAGCACAAGGTTAAGACTCCAGGAGGGACAAGGGTCCCGTAACGGAGGACGCATATGCTTGACACCCTTGAGAAAACGAGCATGTCAGGATACTGTAGAAGAGAGCCCTATCGCTCAACAGCGAACCAAGGGCGGCCACCTGAACCCGTAGTGAATTATAGGCGAGCCCTTTTTCCACCCCCGCCTGTAGAAACTGAAGGATCTGAGGTACAGAAGCCTTAGCGGGTCTCGTGGCCTGGCTGGTACACCACAGCTCGAACACCTTCCAGACTCGAACATAGGCTGCTGACGTCGAGGCCGCAAGACAGAAGAGTTCTGCCTGCTCGAAAAATACCGGGCCCTGATGTAGGAGCTGGGGGAGGTGCCCCAGCCTGATTGGCCCGATCACCAGCTGTAGCAGGTCCACAAACCAGGGTCGCCTGGGCCATTCTGGGGCGACGAAAACCACGGTCCCCTGATGGCTTTCTATTCTGCGGAGCATCCTGCCCACCAGGGGCCATGGTGGAAAAGCGTAGAGCAGAAGATGTGGCGGCCACGGGAGGACCAGGGCATCCACTCCCTCCGCGCCGCGCTCTCTCCGGCGACTGAAGAAGCGTGGAGCCTTGGTGTTGAGAGCGGACGCCATCAGATCCAAGTGGGGGGCCCCCCACCGATGGACGAGAAGTTGCATCGCTTTGTCTGAGAGAGACCACTCTCCAGGGTCCAGCAGTTGACGACTGAGGAAGTCCGCCTGGACGTTGTCCACACCGGCGATGTGCGAGGCCGCTAGCCGGACGAGATGACGCTCCGCCCATTGCATCAGCAGCGCCGCCTCGAGCGCGACCTGCGGGCTGCGCGTGCCTCCTTGTCGGTTGATGTAGGCCACGGTGGTAGCGTTGTCCGATAGGATTCTGACTTCCCGGTTCCGAAGAAGCGGGAGGAAATGTCGCAGAGCTAGCCGGACCGCTCGGGTGTTCAGACGGTTGATTGACCACTTCGCCTCCACCGTGGACCACGTCCCCTGCGTGGCGCTTCGATCGCAGACTGCACCCCAGCCTGCTAGACTGGCATCGGTGGTCACCACCACCCAATTTGGCAGATCGAGGGACACGCCACAGGCCAGGTTCGGCGGATCCAACCACCAGCCCAGACTGTCCCTGGCATTCTGCGGGAGCGGGAGAATCATCTGGTAGTCCTGCGATACTGGTTTCCAACGGAGAGGAGCGCCCACTGTAAGGTCCTGAGGTGCGCGAAAGCCCAAGGTACAAGGTCGATGGTGGACCCCATCACTCCCAGGAGTTGCAGGTAGTCCCAGGAGGTGGGCTCTGGTAACACAGAGAACCGTCGTGTGTGATCCCGCAAGGATTGAGCTTTGTCCTGGCGCAGAAAAACTTTGCCCAGTAGGGTGTCGAAGGTCGCCCCCAAAAAAAACCCAAGCGTTGCGAGGGCATGAAGGAGCTCTTGGAGAAGTTCACTACCCATCCCAGGGAATGTAGAAACCGTACTACTCGAGTCACCGCTGAGCGTCCATGATCGAATGACTTCGCCTGGAGGAGCCAATTGTCCAGATAAGGATGAACCAGGATGCCCTCCTTCTGGAGAGCTGCCGCCACGACTACCATGATCTTGGTGAAGGTGCGCGGCGCCGTCGCCAATCCGAACGGGAGAGCCGTGAACTGAAAATGCTGGTCCAGAATTTTGAAACGAAGGAAACGGTGGTGGTCCGGGCGGATGGGAATGTGCAGGTAGGCCTCCGTTAAGTCCAGGGAGGCGAGGAACTCCCCCCGATGCACCGCCGCAATCACTGACCGGAGCGTTTCCATGCGGAACCGAACGACTCGAAGGGATTTGTTGACTTCCTTGAGGTCTAGGATAGGCCGGAAGGAACCGTCCTTCTTTGGTACGACGAAATAGATGGAATAGTGGCCCGAGCCCACCTCTCCGAAGGGTACGGGCGCAATAGCGCCTATCTCCCGGAGTCTGTCCAGAGTCAGCTGCACCGCTCCTCTCTTGAGGTCCGAGCCACAGGGGGAAAAGATGAACCTTCCCTGCGGGGGGGCGGACAAATTCCAATGCGTAGCCGTGTTTTATGGTATCCAGGACCCACTGGTCCGAGGTGATCCGTGCCCACTCCGCGTAGAAATACGTTAGTCGGTCCCCAATCCTGGGGACAGGGGAGTGGGCGAGACTGACATCATTGTGAAGACTTGGTATAGGGGTTCCCGGTTCCGGGAGTAGTGTGTGCGGGCCGACGCCCACGAAAGGAGCGCGACCAGGGCTGAGACCTGGGGGCGGATGACCGGGAGCCCGTCTGTCTGTATCCCCTGTAGCGCCGTTGCGCTCTGGTCCGAGAAGAAGAAAAATGCTCTGGATGGTCGAAAACTATCCTCCGGCAGCCGATGAACAGCGTTCTCCCCCAGGGACTTGATCTGGTCCAAATCCTCCCCGAAGAGGAACTTGCCCCTGAAGGGAAGAGAGCCCAGACTCGACTTAGAGGACGTATCAGCCGCCCAATTGCGTAGCCACAGTAGTCGTCGTGCTGCCACTACCGAAACCATGGACCTTGCGAGGACCCGAAAAAGGTCGTACGAGGCGTCCGCCCCATACGCCACTGCGGCTTCTAGCTGATCTGCCTGGGCAGCCTCATCGGACGGCAGGTTCTGAGACGTGAGGAGTTGTTGCACCCAAAGGAGACTAGCCCGCTGGGCAAGGGAACTGCACATCACCGCCCGCATACCCAGAGCGGAGACCTCGAAAAACCGCTTAAGGAAAACTTCCAACTTACGATCCAGTGTGTCCCGCAACGCCGCACCTCCCGTCACTGGGATAGTCGTCCTCTTCGTGACCGCCGCACTGCGGAGTCCACCTTTGGGACCTTGATGAGGTCCAGAAAATCTTCGGGGAGCGGGTACAGCTTTTCCATAGCCTGGCTGCTCTTCAGGGAGGCCTCCGGGGTGTCCCATTCCCTGGTGAGAAGTTGTAAAAACGAGTCATGAATGGGAAAAGCCCGAGCCCTCGGCCGGAGTGCCGCCAGGACAGGATCTCCCTTCCTTGAAGAAGTGACGACAGTGGGAGCTACTGGGGCAGGCGGGTCTGGTGGCGGGTCCAAATCTAATTCTTGGATGATCTGCGGGATGAGGTCGTCCAGCTCTTCCCTCTGGAAGAGGCGTAGGGTACGCGGACCATCCCCCTCCTGCGTGCCGTCCCCTTGTCCCCCGTCCGGGAGGTCAAGTCCATGTCCCGCTGGGTCTGGCACCGCCCCCACTGCCGTGGGCTTGGATCAGACCCGGGTAGGAAGGCGGGAGGCCCCCACTCCCGGAGGGTTGGGGGGGGGGGGTCCCACAGGTGCTTCCAGCCCCTGCAGATAAGCGGTATGCATGAGCAGGATAAACTCCGGAGAGAACCCCGGCCTGCTCGGGTGCGCTTCGGGGGCGGCGTGGTTCCTGCTCCCTGGCTCTGGGTGCTTGGTTCCTGCACCAAAATCGGGGGAACATCCCCGCTGGTAGAGTCCTCCAGGGATCCGTTCTCCCTTGTGGCCTCCAGGGATCAGTTCCCTCTCGTGGCCTGCGCCTCAGGGCGCTCAGAATGTAAAATGGCCGCCGTTCCCGCCAAAAATGGCGGAGTGGCCGGCCCGCGCCGCCCGGGCAAAAAAGAGAAATCAGTCAGGGACTGTGAGGTACCTTCCCCCCCGGGAAGGCATCGTGCACAGATGCCCTCCCGGGAAATCCGGGACCCCGGGTCTCCGCAGGCCACACAGCGGGACAGCCGCGGCATCGGGATCGCTGTAGGAGAAAAGAAAAAGCCACGGGCGGGGGGGGCCACGCGCACAAAAGCGCCGCTGCGGGGGGGCCCGGTCGGCCCGCACTGCCCGCTGTCCGAAAATAGAGGAGGGTGCCGCGGGGGAGCCTTCCCTGCCTCACGACCCGCCCCAGACATCTTTCTCTAAATGGCTCAGCAACCCATGAGGAGCTGTAAAATGGCCGCGGGTGAGGGAGTAAAGAGCGAAGAGGCCGGCTCCACCGGCTTTTGCGGGCACCGGGGGCTGAGCTGTGAAAGAAAAAACTACAAAGGAAAAACAAACTTACCCCTGGCTGCAACGAGAAATAAACAGCAAGGCCGCAGAGAAGAGACAAGGAAGATAAGCCACTCCCCAGAAGTTGAAAGAACTCTGCCTTACTTTTCTTTTTTTTTTTTAAACTTAATACAAACTTGATACAAACTTGATCCACAGAAAAAGACAACAAGCCATAATCAAGCAAGAAAGTGAAGAAAAAGGAGGGGAAGCCTGATTCCCCTACTCTCATCTGCTGGAGTCAGAAGATACTGAACTCCTGCAGAGGGGGGTAGTAGTATATATGGATACGCCCCCTCAAAGCTTGTGCTGACTCCATCTGCTGGATTGGGGACATAACCCACTGTCTGGACTGATCCAGGTACGTACAGGGAACACAACACACATTTACTTTAGAGCATTAATTCCTACTAGGTAGTACCCTTCAAAAAACATCTCTTTTTCAACTATGATCTGCCCCCTCTCCCTTCTCTGCACTGCACACCCATGTGTATGAAGGCTGCTGCGCAGATAGTGCTGAAGCTTTCACAGGTTTGTATCATCCTTACTGTATCTGGGCTTTCCTTCCTCTGCTCTCTTGTTGCTAAGTCTGCATGCCTGCTGAAGGAAACCCAAAGCTCTGCAGCTTCACCGCTGCTCATGAGGTGAGCAGAGCTCACGTCCTCCCCCCCATCTGGGAAAGGTTCCTCTTTCCTGTGAATGTGTTTACGCTAGGCCTGCGACCTTGCTTTTATTCCTTTAGAACAGAAGAATGTGTGCCCAGCAACTTTAGGCCCAGCAGGCCTACAACCTTCTTTCTATTCCTCCAAGCTGTGTTACTATTTATTTTACATGTAGTAAGGTCTGTATTCACCCATTACCTGTTTTGTAAAACATTTCCCAGTCTAAGCTTCCAGCTATACTGATTTCCATAGGAGCCTCAGACTGTAGGTGGCACCAGCCTAGATATAGGCGGAGTTTGGTTTTGTAAACTTCTGTCTCCATCTGCTAGAGGGGGGGGCAAAACCCAGGACTCTGGACTGATCCTGGTACGTACAGGGAATGTCTATTACATCTTATTACTTAACCCATCAGAAAATGGAGGGGGGGGGGGGGGGAGACATGCAATCAGAAGGACTGTATTAGCAGAGATTTTAACAAACATGTAGACTACAAGTTTGGAATGAAGGCCAAGCAGCGTAATGAGATGCACAAATCCTGCATCAGCATAACCTACAAGGCCAATATTTGAAAGGTCAGAGCCACAAAACGTTTGCATATCTGGAAGACAGCTCAGCATGCACCTGAACACACTCTCCATAGAAGGAATAAAAGGTTCTAGTATTCCCTTGTCAGCACCAAGCTCCTCTAAACTCTGTTACATAACAAAGCATTTACCTCTGTAGCAGACTATTTAAAAAAGTTTTTATATACCGCCTAAAAGGAGAAACCATGCTAGGCAGTTTACAGCAGAACTTTGGGCAAGATGCTAATTTAACGGCCACTGCTAATGGTATTCAGCTATCTGTTTCACCAAATGGGTAACAGCTTCCTTCTTTGTGACCTGCTTGGTCTTACTTCAATTTTCTGTGCCAGTAGTGAGGGTTTGAAGTTGGATTTTATCACTACTTTCACTTCCAGCTTGGTGCGTCCCACCTCCCGTACCAGGGGGATCACGCGGAATGGCAGGATAATGTCCTTGGTGGTCCGGTATCTGGAAAGGGGCAAAAACCAAAAAGGAAGCTTCAGACAATAGAAAGAGCCACAGCTATGGATGCCCAAGCCCTTGTAACCTTGCTCTAGCACCTGCACAAGGACCTAGAAACAGAATGATGCATGCTGATATTTTGTTATACATCTCAAAAATCAAAGAATGGAGCCTTCCACTGTAAGTGGACTATAAATATTTTAAATAAAAATAGATGTAACTGCTACAGAGCATTCCCCTCTATAGTCTGATCTCTGGCTTTGCCCTCACTTCTGTGCAGTAAGGAAAGGTGCAAGCTTTATAAACCAGCATAAGCAGCACCTGTCTCAGTTGTAGGTTGCTGGTTATTCTGAGATGCAAGCAGGTCACACCTGAAGTATTTTTATATTCTGCTTTTTGGCATTTCAAAGCAGATTACATTCAGGTACTGTAGGTATTTCCCTATCCCCAATCTAAGTTTGTACCTGAGGCAATGGAGGGTGAAGTGACTTGCCCAAGGTCACAAGGAGCAACAGTAATTATGACCAGCTTAAAATTCAAAGTGGGATTGAAGTGACAAGATTTTTCCCCTGCTTAAACTTTACATGCAGAAGAAATTGTCATTGTGTTCCCTTTTAACAATTCCTATGACAGTTAAAACCAATGGGTACTGCCCATACCGGTAACCACAGAGGTCTAGATGTTACCCTAAAATCCCTCTCCAGTCTGAGCACTTAACCAGTATTTGAAACAAAAATAGAAGTCTATTTTGACTGTTCTGACAAGGAACTAAAATGGTTACCTCAATTTAAACTAGCAGCCAAGCTACTAAATTGGACAAGATGGCCCTGTTGCAGGAGCTAATAGAAATAACAAGGATGCTAAGAAGTTTCTCTCCTCTTCTCTTGCACTCCGGTCAAAGGGGACTTGGCACAGCAGTACCTAATAGGGACTACTGTTTGCAGAACCAGGCCCCCAAATACCACATCTGCTGATGCCCATTTGTCCACTAGAATTCTTTGTGAAGATGTGAACAGACCCCACATTGCCACTTTACGGTAAGCAAACTTGCCTTTCTTCAGAGGAACTGTAAACGGTGTTTCCGTAGACAGCAGGATGAATTAGCCATGCTGTCATGGGAGTCCCAAGCTCCCGAGCACGCAGTGTTAATTTTGTGTCTTCTGCCTGCATGATCTGTGAAAGGGTAGTAGGCGACTAAGTAGATAGAGATTGCAAGAAGCTTGTCCTAGTTTTGCATCCGCTGCAGTTTGTTGATCTAGGCAGTAATGTGATGTAAACGTGTGAAGAGGACCACGTAGCTGCTTTGCAAATGTCCACAGGTTGAACATGTCAGATGTGCAGTGGAGGTTGCCATTGCTCTGACTTGGTAAGCATTTGAGAGGCAAATGTCTCTTATAGCAGAACTGGATACATTGAGTTAACCAGCTGGAGATAGTGCATTTAGACACTGGGAGACCCGGTGTATTTGGGTTGAATGAGAAAGAGCTGGTAGGTACAGTTATTGGAATGTGTCCTCTTTGTAGTATGCTAACGCTCGTTTGCAGTCCAGAGTGTGTAGCATGCGTTTCCTATTATTAGTATGAGGTTTGGGAAAAAACGTTGGAAGTTCTATTGTTTGGTTTAAGTGGAATTGTGGCACCACTTTCGGGAGAAAGGCCGGGTGAGTCCGTAGAACTGCTTTGTGGTGATAAAATTGCAGATAGGGAGCGTAGTGAACTAAAGCTTGTAATTCACTGACTCATCTTGCAGAGGTTATTGCTACTAAAAATACTACTTTCTATGTGAGGTATTTAACGTGGGCCGAATTGATGGGTTCGAATGGAGGAAGCCTGAGTTGTTCCAATACAATGTTCAAATTCCATGGAACTTATTAATAACCTAGCCTTATGCCCAACACCTGTTCTTAACTCCAGCCTACATTAGGCCCTATAACTTTTACTTTATGTTGTTAACCCCATTTATTTTTATCCAAGTTCAATCTACCTGTTTATTGTAAGACATCCTCTTGTCATGGTTACCGTTTAGAATGTAAACAGACTTGATTAGTAATTCTGTTACTGGAAAATCGGTATATAAAAGTGCTAAATAAACTTGTGGTTTAGAGACTGGCGGATGAATATGTGATAAACCCGTGATAAAACGAGAGATCAAGGGGTGATTTGAAATAGATTGGTTGTGATAAGGCCTATGGTATGCTGCTATGGCACTCAGGTGAACTCGGATTGAGGAAGTTGCCAATCTGGTCACAAAACGAGTGGCGGTAATCCAGAAGTAGTTAAGGGGAACAATCCAATTGAGGAATGTTATAGGATGCACACCAAGCCGAATACCTTTTCCATTTATTTAGAGTTTTTCTATACCGGCATTCGTGATTAGAAATCACATCATGCTGGTTTACATAAAACAAGGGGGGTGTGAAACGCAGAAACGAAACATTAACAAGTGCAAAGAGGTCATAAAGTTACATTACAACAAGGTATATATAAACTGGGGAGAAGAATTAGAGCAAGATAATTGAGCAGTTAGGATTAACTATTTACATTATATTGTGAAGTCTCTTAAAAAATGATGCTGTCATTCAACTGGGAAGGCTTGCTTAAATAGCCAAGTCTTAAGCCTTTTTCTGAATGTAGTTAGGCATGGTTCTTGTCTCAGATCCGGGGGAATAGAATTCCATAGTGAAGGTCCGGCTGTGGAGAAGGCTCGGTCTCTGAACGTTAAATGTGTGGTTTTGGTTTGGGGAACGAGGAGTGATCCTCTGTAGGCTTCTCTGATGGGTCTAGTGGATGTGTGTCGTTTGAGTGGGATTTGTAGGTCGAGCATAGCATGGTGATGGATAGCTTTATAGATGATGGTGATTGATTTGTGGATAATTCTAAAGTGTATCGGCAGCCAGTGTAAGTTCTTGAGAGTGGGAGAGATGTGATCTCTTCTCCTGGTATTAGTCCGAATTCTCGCAGCAGAGTTCTGGAGCATCTGGAGGGGTTTAATGGATGTGGAAGGGAGTCCAAGTAAGATAGAGTTACAATAGTCTATCTTAGAAAAGATAACTGCTTGAAGGACCGTTCTGAAGTCTCGCACGTGAAGGAGAGGTTTGATTCTTTTCAGAACCTGTAGTTTATAGAAGCCGTCTTTTGTTGTTTGTTTGTTTGAAGGATTTTAAGTTAAGACGGTTGTCGATAATTATTCCTAAGTCCCTTGTTTGGGTGGTGAGTGGGTTGGTTGGAAGACACGGAGAGGTGTTACTATTTTCTGGAGAGATAAGAAGTTCCGTCTTAGCCGTATTTAATATCAGATTTAGACTAGTGAGAAGGAGATTAATTTCTCGAAGGCAAATTTCCCAATATTCAAGAGTTTTGGAGATGGTTTCTTTAATGGGGATCAAGATTTGCACATCGTCGGCATATAGGAAGTGAGTTAGTTTCAAGTGGGTTAGCAGTTGGCAAAGCGGAAGAAGGTATATATTAAAGAGAGTAGGGGATAGGGAGGAGCCCTGTGGAACTCCTAGAGATGAAGTATAGTGGGAGGATTCTTTTTTGTGGATTTTGACCTTATAGCCTCTATTGCTGAGGAAAGTATTGAACCATGATAGTGCAGTTCCAGAAATTCCTATGTTTGCCATTTGAATGAGGAGGATGGAATGGTTAACGGTGTCAAATGTGGCCGAAAGATCTAAGAGAATAAGTAGAAAGGATTGGCCTTTGTCTAGACCCATGATGATATGGTCTGTCAGGGATATGAGTAGAGTTTCCGTGCTTAAAGCTTTACGGAATCCATATTGAGAGGGGTACAGTATTTTGTGATCTTCAATGTAGTTAGAGAGTTGAGTGTTGACAAGCTTTTCCATGATCTTGGCAATAAATGGAAGATTGGAAATCGGACGGAAGTTGTTGGGGTCCTTGGGGGTCTAGATTAGGTTTCTTTAAGAGCGGTTTTAAAGAAGCTAGTTTAAGGTCATCTGGAAATAGTCCCCGGGACAAAGAACAGTTGATGATATCCGCCAGTGTTTTGGCAATTGTTTCCGGTATTAGTAGGAGGAGCTTTGAAGGTATTTGGTCGAAGGGGTGGGAGGAAGGTTTCATTTTCTTAAGTAACAGAAGGACCTCAGAGGCTGTGATGGGATCGAATGATTCAAAGGAGGTTCCTTTGTTTAATAGGTGAAGAGCATTATTGAGAGCAGTGTTACTGGGGGTCAATCGCTTTAGCAGGTTGGATATTTTGTCTTGGAAGAAAATAGCCAATTCCTCTGCTTTGAAACTAACTGTGTCTAGTGGATAGTTTCCTAGATTCTAGAAGGACTTTTTGAGCAGCTGTGGATATGCCTTGTTCTGTTAAAAGGAACCGCTCAATCTCCATGCTGTCAAATGGAGGGAAGACTGTAGCGGGTGGAGAAGAGTTCCCTGCTGTGCACCAATAGATCTGGTTGATTTGGTAGCAGAATCGGTTCTGCGATGGAGACGTAGAAGGTAGCAGTACCATGGTTGTCTGGGCCAAGTGGGTGCTATGAGTATCAATTGAACCGCATCTGCCATGCATTTTTGAATAGTCTGTGTGAGGAGTCGTATTGGTGGAAAGGCATACATTAAGCCCTCCGTCCAAGAAAGCAGGAACGCATCTTGCGCTACTCGGTTTGGGCTGGGCCAGAGGAACCTGTGCATTGGTTTCCATCGCAAAGAGGTCTATTGTCGGCATTCCCCATTGTCGAAATAGCTCGTGAGCTATCTGATGGTTGAGTGTCCATTTGTGGGGATAAAACACTCGACAGTCTGTCTGCCCTTGTGTTGGCTATTCCTGGCAGTTAAGTTGCCTGTAAGTGAATGGAATTCTGATGTGCTAGTTGGAAGATTAACATGGCTTCCTTGCAAAGGGACCATGAAGTGGACCCTCCTTGTTTATGTAAAACATCACCACTTGGTGTGTCTGTATAAATCACTCTTCATCCCTGTAGATGGGTTTGAAAGGCTTGTAGGGCGTTTCGAATCGCTCTGAGTTCTAATAAGTTGATTTGCAAGTTCTGCTCTGGAAGAGACCACAAACTTTGGGTCTCGAGAAAGTCTAGATGGGCTCCCCAGCCCTTTTGAGATGCATCTGTGGTAAGGACTGCATTGTGAGGGGGGAGGGTTGAACAAAGCTTCTTTGGAGAATGTAGGCTTCTTGAGCCACCAAGCTATGTCTTTTTGCATTTCTGCTGTAAGTAGGAGGCAGTGTGTCAGTGGTTGAGAGTGTTTCCACTGTTTCAAGCCCAACTGTAGACGATGCATATTGGGTCTGGTATTGGGTACTGTGAATAGGGCTGCTGCCATACGACCCAAGACTGTCAATACTTGCCATGCTGTAGGGTTGTGCATTCGGTTGAGGGAGCGGAGGAGCTGGCACATTTGTTTTCTCTCCTCCGGTAGGTACGCTCTGTGTCGAATGGTATCCAGATCAGCGCCAATGAACTGCAGGATTTGAGTAGGTGTCAAATGCGATTTGTGATAGTTTACTACTAGTCCCAAGTTCTGTAGGCAGTGGATTACTTGCCGAAGGTGATAGAGTAGTGTTTCCCGAATTGAGGCTACTATGAGCCAGTCGCCCAGGTAGGGAAAAATAGTCATTCCGTTTTGATGTAGGTGAGCCACCACTACTATCATACATTTGGTAAAAACTCTGGGGGCCACTGATAGGTCAAAGGGCAGGACTTTGTACTGGTAATGCTGTTGCTTATATTGGAAGCATAGGTATTGCCATGAGGCTGGATGGATAGGAATATCTGTATAGGCATCCTTCAAGTCTATTGAGCACATCCAATCATTGGGTTGCAGGAGTGGTAGAATGGATTTGAGGGACACCATTTTGAACTGGACTAGATTTTTGTTCAATTTTCAAAGATCCAGAATTGGGCAAAGGCCTCCGGTTTTCTTAGGAATGAGGAAATATGGAGACTAGTAGCCCGTGGTGCGGGTTTTCAGTGGGACAACTCGGATTGCCCGCTGTTGTAAAAGTGAGGCTATTTTCTCTCCGAGTTGAGGATGAGGTTGTTGAAGTGAATGAGTGATAGGGTGAGGTAGAAGGGTTTTTTTGGCAAACTGAAGTTGGTAACCTTGTTTCACTATATCAAGGACCCAGCAGTCTGATGTTATGTCTTGCCAGGCTGGGAAACTATGTGTAATCCTTTCCGGGGCGCCTGAGGTAGTAGTGGTGGCTGATTCCTTAAAAAGATTGCGCTGACTTGCCAGGAGCTACAGATTGTTGCGCGCCTGTTGCCTTTGATTCCTGGGTCTTCCCCTTTTATTCTGAGGCCAATGTTGCTGTGTCTGTGAAAGTTGGCATGGTAGGTAAGACGGGGTCCTAAATTGCTGAAAAGAGCGGCAAGGACGACATGAAAACTGTTGACGTCTGGTATTTCTGAAATAGCGTCGAGAGGACGAAAAAGTAGAAGGGGTCTTTAAAGATTGAACGGCTACCGTTTGGTTATTTCAGCTTGGTAACATTGTCATGGAACTTTTCAAACAAATTGTTGCCAGCACAAGGTAAGTTGGCGAGCTTTTCGTGAAGGTCTTCTCTAATAGCGCTGGCCCGAAGCCAGGCGATGTGACAAGCTGCAATGGCTGTCGCAGAGGATCTTGAGGAAGTTTTGAAGCCTTCATAAACGGCTCTTAGGAGATGGCGAGAGCACTCTTCCATGTCCTGGAGCGGAGGTGGGAGTGGTTCCGCGGTGGATGTAAGTATGCCCTTTGTAGCTTGGATACATTCATACATGTATTGGATCATGTAGAATTGGTGGGTTTGTATCTGAGCTGTTAGCATGTAGTTTTGGTATATCGTCTAGGGTACGGTCGTTGCGACCAGGAGGATGAGGCATGTGTTTAAAAAAAAAAAAAAAAAAAAGAGCGCTGCATAGCAGACTCGACCACTATAGAGGTATGTGGTAACTGCGTGAAAGTGTAATGAGAAGATTTGGGCATCCAGAATCTGTTTTCTGTGAGACTGCCGCGAGTGAGGAGTCTCTCAAGCCTTTTGGAGGACATTGTCCAAAACCTCCTGTGAAGGGAGTGATGTTTGTTCTCCTGGTGTATCAAAAATTTTTAATAAACTGAGTGTTTCGGATCTGGGGTACGGAAGCTTCTGGACATCTAAATGTAAGATGGATCCCAATTTGTCTAGGAACTTTGGGTATGAAAGGTCCTCAGGGGCGAATAAGGCTCCTGAGGCTGTTCTGGTGGGTCTGAGGGGTAACCCTGTTGATGAAGATGGTGAAGTGGGAGGGGATGATTAATGACCTGGTAATGGTAAGTCAGGAATTGGTGATGTATGCGGAGGAGATTGTACCGGTTCAGTAGGTAATTCCTCTGGGTCTTGTATTAGTTCTGAAGACCTGGAAAAGGATTCGTACGGCATCAAACGAGTTTAGAAGAGTGTCAAAAAATCCTGACAAAGCCTCTGACAAATTTGAAAAAGCTTGTCTTGCTAATGGAGGCATTTGTGGATGAGGTGCACGTGACTGAGGTCTTGGTGTGCGTATTAAGCCAGGTTGTAGACTCAATCTTAGATCTGGAAGGAAGAATGTGTTCTTCTGTCGGATGACTCTTAGGTGATGACAGCGGTTTATCATCGTACCATGGTCTTGCATATATTTATGGTGATGCCACTGATCACAGAGATGAAGAGGCTGAAGAGGAAATTATCTTCGCCAGATCTGCCTCAGAAGCTGAGATATGCCTTGACGTGTGTGTCTGGTGAGAGGAACTTGAATGAGGTCAGTGACGTAGAGATCTATGTGTCCAAGTACCTTGTGGTCTGTGAGTGGACTGTGTGTGGTGACTGTGGTCTCCCTTGGAGCCCGAAGAGTGCCTCTGATAGTGGCTAGTGTTGCCCTTTGAGGACGTGTGTCGACATTTCTCTGGTCTATGCACTTCCTGTGATGGTGATAAGTGTGGTTGGCAACTGTGCGACGGAGTCGTCTCGGCTGAGGAGGAATGTGCTGAATGAAAAGACGATTGTGATGAATATACCCGTTTTTGTGTTGATTTTGTGGGCTGCTGCTGACGTTTATTCCCATCATGCGTTGACTGTATTGGAGTCAAAGATGTTCCTTCCTGTCCCAGCGACAGGGGCGATTGTTTGTGCACTGGTTGCGTCGACTCAGATGCCGGATGTGTCGGCAGCATCTGCTGCAGCGCTGGGAGTGGTCGTTTCGGCGCAGAGTGAGTCTGTCCCGACGCATGATGCGCTATCGACGCATATTGCTTCGGCTTATGGGAATCGGAGCGCCGTGACTTTGGCTCTGTGTGCGCCGGCTTCAGTGCAGCACCCACTGAATTGGACCCCTTTGATGATTGGGGTATGGGTGTTTGTGGGCCAGGTCCCTGGTGACCACTTATTTTTATTCTTCGATTGAGTACTTTTTTTTGTACTCAGGTTGAGTCTCCAGGCCTAGGGAGTTTGGAATCCAAGGAGGTGGCTCTTCTCTCCGTTAGGGCTTGAGTCTTTGATGGCCCCGGCGAGGAAGGAGCCTCTGAAGGAGGGGCATAGGAGCCTCCTCCTCTTTGCCAAGGTCCCGGATCTTCTGGGTGCTTTGCCGCGAGGCCCTCAGACATTCAGCCGCAGTGCTCACAATCAGCCTGAATGTGATCCAGGCCAAGGCAACGATAGCACTTATGTCCATCTGTGATGGACATGATTTTTCTGCATCCACACTGTTTAAAACCGGAAGGCCTGTTCTGTTTTAAGACATTTTTATGATCAAAAAAAAAATCACTGAGGAGAAAAAAAAGCTCCGCATGCGATCCCGTGCGTGGAAAGAACAGACTGAGGAGAATCTGTTACTTTCCTGTGCGGGAACACACACGCAGCCGCAGAGGACAAAAAACTACCTCTGCTTAGGAAGCTCTGCCTCCAGGGCCCTGATTGACAGTTCCCACGACAGCATGGCTAATTCAGCCCTGCTATTGACGGGAAAAAACAGTTTGAGGAAACTGAGCAATCATATGCTTCTCTCTTTAAGACTTAGTAATGTAACAGATAACATGGGTATCTATTCACTGCAAGATATTCAAAAGATGCTTTAAGCATGTGATGAGATGCTAAGTGTCACATGAACAAAGTGTGGAGGAACAAAGCCTGCAAATTGTGCAGGGTTTGATATAGATAACTTCTTCCAGAAATCAAATAGGACTTGTTATACAAGCTGGAAGTAGATTACCTTTAGATAACCAACCTAACTCTTGACTGGAGGGGTGCGGACTTGCTGACTATAGCAAGGTGGTTGACTTGTGGTTTTTATGTTTTTGCATTTTAAGAGGTGGTTGAGAGGGAATTTTAAAGATGTCATTTAGTGCATTTTTATGATATGTATTGTTGAGGTAAAGACTCAGCAAGATGTTGCATTGATACTGAGTCATATACAATTGATATGACACTATCCTGGAGACCAGCATTGAACCTTGGAAAAAAAAAAAACTTTTCTTCCTAGAGTGTCTAAGAACTTTTGCTCTTTGCCAGGAGGAGTTGATGAATGGGGGCATATCCGCTTTGACACTTTCTGGGCGGATTCAACCACCACAGATTGATGTGGGAGTTGGGCTCTCTGATAACCAGGGATGTGCTGCACCAGATAGGCGGTATCCATTCTTTTGTTCACCGGAGGTACTTAACATGGGTGTTCCCACAATCTGTACTGCAGGTCCATCAGGACTTCATGCACCGGTATTGCTAGTATCTCCTTAGGAGGGTCCAAAAACTGCAGAACGTCTAAGGTCTTCTGCCTGGTATCTTCTTCTGATACTAGTTGAAAAGGAATAGTATCAGCCATCTCCTTTATAAAGTTGGTAAAAGAGGTCCTCTGGGGGTGACGGCTCAGACAAGATGTCCTCTGATGTGTGTGTCTGTCATCCCAAGTATCCGATACAGGACGTTGTGGAGAAGTATGAGGAACAAAGAGAGGCATCGATGGCATCTGGATTTTGTGGAGGCATCGATGGAGATATCTGGATTCTCTATCGAGGAACTCCAGAAGGCCCTGGTATGGGTTCAGATGGCGGAGAATCCCCTGAGGCATCGTTGTCACCGACTGGAATCGGAGTTTTAGGTGCTGATGGTTGTACCGAAGAGCTCCGATGAGGGCATCGAGCTTAGACAGAATTGGCTGAAAAACTGAGAGGTCTGGTACTGGCATAGGCAGCGGAGCCGGCATGGGCATCGGCTCCTGTGGTTGTCTATGGCCGAAGATCCTAGCGAGCTTCTTTCACTGCCTGGCGGATAAAACCGTCCAGCTCCTCCCTTAGTTGGTGAGGTCAGAGCAGCTATAGGTGGTGGCAGAGAAGGCGTATTCGGCACTTCCAGAGGTCCCTGTGGTGGCTCGATACCCGGCACCTTTGCAGGTGGGGATTGCCTTGGAGTAGTAGGCCTCGATGGCTTTTGTAGACTAGACCTCTTCGGTGATGGCTCTCTCGGCAACAGTAAGGCCTCCGGTGTCTATGTCCATCGATGCCAATGCTTTTCTTTTCAAGCACGGATGTCGATTTTACCGATGCCATGGACGGAGTCAGTGATAGTCTTCTCTGGAGCAGTCAGTGCGACGTTTTCGAATGACTAACCTTTTAGACACTCCAGCTGGAGACTGATACGACAGAATAAGTTGAATATGGAAGATGTTCCATCTTCTCTTTTTGGGCTCTTCTGCCCTTGGCGGTCATTTCAGCACATTGAGGGCAGGAAGAAACATCGTGAGACTCACCCAAGCACAGAACACACTCGACATGCGGGTCTGTGATAGACATTGTGCGAAGGCACTTTGGGCATTTTTTGAAGCCTGTTGCCATAATGAAGGCTGGACAGCCGTCGATGGCCTGACAGAAAAATTCTTTTAACCTGAAACAGGAAAAAATTGTACTCACCGGCCGGTGGAGACAGGGAGACCCCTATATAGGGGATGAAATGAGAGACTTTAAAACTTTTTCTTTCAAATTTGATGTGTGAGGAATTCACACAGGGCTCCTTCACCGCGATGCTAACTGCAGTGTGGAAAAACAAAGACTGAAGAGAGACCCTTGTGGCTCAAGGGATCATGGCATGCTGGGAATGCTCAGTATGCCAGTCAAAAGTTTCTAGAAACTTTGACAGAAAGGTTTCCGTGACAGGGCTCCGTCCAGTGATGTCACCCATATGTGAGGACTATCATCCTGCTTGTCCTGGGATAAAACCCATATCTGGACTAGTGTAGCAGAATAAAATGTTAAACGTTTTCTTACTACTTGTTTCAATCTTTTGCATGTGTGGAAATGCTGACTGGTTTCTGAAGGGATTTTAAAGTGTACTTGTGCCTGCAGACTTCACTTGTACAATGGACCACAAAAATTGGAAAGTAAGGATTCTACCGATAGAGAAAAGATAGAATCACAAAAAAAAAAAAGGCAGCCTACTGCAGTTGGACCTTAGTGATGCTGGCATCTGCTCTAGTCCTACTCCTCACTAACATGACCAAGATGGAACTGCACAGTCTCAAAACTATCCTACATTACTAATTATGCAGGAACTTCCCTGCAAAACAGTGTACAGAAAAACATGTTTTTACACCATTATGACTATGCATTTCAGCTCCAGGACTAGAGGCGTCGCCTAGTGATTAGAGAAACAGACAGCACCAGATATTAAATCTTGCTTTTCCAGACACTCATTGTGACCTTGGGGCAAGACAGTGACATGGCCAGAAATGTAAGCCCTCTGAGGTAAAATCTACCTATTACAACTGAATATAACCAGTGGCAAAAAAAAAAAAAAAAAAAAGTTAGAACCTATAAAAAAAATATGTAAAATGAACAAACACTGCAATGAATTTTCCACAACAATCCATGAGCAAGAGAGCAGGTTCTGATTGGCCAGAAATAAAGCAAACTGCAAGGGCAGACTAGACATACCTCATCAGTTCAAATTCTCCATCCGGTGGAATGAAGCTGATGCTTCTCTCTGAATCAAATTTGCTGAGCCTCACACACTGGTGAAATGTACAGTCATCAATGGCTATTGATTGCTTCCCACTAGGGAAAAGGAGACAAAAACATAAAAAGGTAACTGTTTCCTAGCACCACTGCTGCATTTAAGTCAACTAAAACTGTATGCAGAGCTAGAAACAGGTCACCTGGGTACACAGCACCTACTGCTAATCAAGGTTAAAGCATAGTCAACTCTATTAGGTCAGGATTAATAGCTGGCACACAGGCCTGTACTTGGAGTGAAAAGGGGATACAGAATGAATGGAGAAACTATTACTTACTTGATAATTTCCTTTTCTTTAAGGACAGGTGGATCCATGGCCAGTGGGTTATGCACCTCTACCAGCAAATGAAGACTGAGCAAAACTGATGTCATGGTATATATACCTCTGGCACTGACCTCAGCCCGCCAGTATTCTCTATAAAAGCCAACTGTGGACAAAAACTTTATCAACAACCACTCTAGAACTCAGTTAACAGGAAACTACTGAGCTCTGATAAGGAGTGTAACACTAGTCTAGGGACTGGATTAATACTTACCAGTAATCCCTGGAACATGCAGCCAGACAGGAAGACAATAACACAATCATCCGGCAGCCGAGGGTGGTAAGGTGATCTACCTATGCTCCGTAAAGAAAAGGAAATTCAGGTATGTAGTCATTTCACCTCTTAGCATTTGGCTAGGTAGATCCACGACCAGGGGGATGTATCAAAGCTACTCCTGAGCAGGGTGGAAGGCTGCCCGTGGTCAGATCAATACTGCACGTGCGAAGGATGTCTCCTCCCGGGCCTGCGCATCCAGGCAGTAATGCCTAGAAGAGGTATGTAAGGAGGACCACATCAGTTCGGCAAATCTCCATGGGAGACAGCAATCTAATCTCTGCCATGACACTGCCTGAGCCCTAAGCTAACCAGGGATTGGCTGCTCAGCATCCACATACTTGGCCGTGACTTCCTCCTTCATCCAGCGGGCTATTGTAGCCCGCTACACCGGCTCACTATTTACTCCCACCATGATAAATAGCCGGCCCATAAACCTCTAAATACCTCAAGATATGACTCTTGACATTGAAGGACCGTAACAAGTGATATTCATCCACATCTCTCCCCCTGTCCAGATTCGGAAGGAAAACTGATCGATTCAAGTGAAAAGACTACCTTTGGCAAAAAGGACGGAACATTATGCAACTGTATTGTCCCCGGAGTCATTCGCCGAGAGTTCTCGGCAAGATAATACCTGCAGTTGGAGTCACTACACGCAGAACAAATTGCCACAAGAAACAGGGGGGGTTTTTTTTAGGCTTTTTTTATTTTATTTTTTTTTTATAAAGGTCCAGGTCACTGCCAGGTAAGGTTGTGGCTGACTTATTGCAGTGCTAACCTTCCTGCACCCACTTAGCTTTAATAAAAAAAAAAAAAAAAAAAAGCAAGTCCACACCAGCAGAAACCAGCTATCTGACCAAAGCACTCATGTGAGGGAAGGATCTGAAGATATCGCCTCAGGAAACCGAGGGAAGGACCATAAAGTATCACCACAGGAGAGTGGAGCAATAAACTTTTCCTCCTCTTATAAAAACTATTCATGCAAACCCCAGGATGGAGATATGTCCATCTGCTGGAAAGTGAGAATACTAGCTGGCTGATGTCAGTGCAGGGGTGTATATATATATATCTATATCTATATATCTATATATCTTGATGGTAGCTCTGCTCTGTCTCCATCTGCTGGTACAAGTGCATAACCCACTGGCCATGGATTCACTTATTCAAATGCTAAGAAACAAGGTAATCGCAACTCGTAGTGTGCATCCTGTGGCAATAAGTCTTTCCTTGGGATGTTGCTGTCCACCTCCATCTCTTCCTGCCCAAGCACAATTCTCTGCTCTGCAGGACAGCAGCACTTCCCTGTGGCTACCTTCTCTTCACAGGCCGCATCTGAAGTCTGACCCATGCAGGGCCCCAGTCTCATGGGACCTGCTAGCCTTAGGCAATTCAAACTTCAGGCAGAGCTGGTGGCAAACAGGTAAGAGGTACTGCTCACATCTCGCAAGCCGGAGGGGATGACTGTGCCAGAGGGACCCACAGAGGCTGACTTGTCCCTGGTCCCATTCTCTGCATCTACCTAGGGTAAAGTCCTATACATGCTGGGAATGTGGCAGTCCTCTGACACTGGGCCTCAGATGCTGAAGTCCTGGCTCTTAGGAAATCTTAATTAGTACCTATTTCCAAAATATTTTTCAAGCTGTTAGGGAAATCCTTGCTCATTTGTCTCATTCCCCAAATTCAAAACAGATGCTTCATCCCTCCCTTTCTGCCCTACTGGGTTTGGCATAAAAGTGTTAGACATCTATGAATGCTGCTGGTTTTAACTTGCACAACAATTTTTTTAACTTTTTTTTTCTTGTTTAGAGTCAATTAGCCAGGGCTGCAGGTTCTGCCACCTTCATCTGCTGGAGACAGAGAAATACTGAAGGGGCTGCAGGTGGTGCATCCTACTTACAGGGATGCTCTTCAAGTTTTTCTCTGTCTCCATCTGCTGGAAGGGAGGCATAACCCAGCAGTCTGGGCTGATCTGGGTAGTCCAGGGAATACATTTTTTTTGAACAGCTATATAATCAAGGCAGGCAGCCCATGATATCTCAATGCTAACCAGAACTTCTGAAATATTAGATTTTAAATGGAGATACCAGAAAAGCTACCAGAAATCCAGAGTAATCTATTTGCCTAACAGCATTCTACTTGTTTATCTGTGAAAAGCAGAAAGGCCTACCCCTCTGTAGCCAATTCTAAACAGTCAAAAAAGCTATTCCCTACTTCACAAATGGCAATCTACTCAGAATCCCTCTTTTCCCTAACCACCAAATAAATCATACTTATATCTTTGCCATGAAATGTGTCCAATTTACATTTGAAGATTATAGCCAGGACTGCCTTGGGTGGCAAAGCATGCCATAATCTCACCATTAAAGAGCTGCCTGAGAGGTCCCTTCCTTGTACAGTGTATTGTTATATTTGTGCTAAGAAAGTAAACATCTATCACTAAGCTCACATGACTCAGTAAAATTCATAGAAGCACTGCTCTAGAAAGGATAGAGAAGAAAAAGATGATCAAATTGCATGAGACATGCAGTCCTAAAAACTAGGTGGCTATGTCTGAAAATCTACTTCAGGAGGGGCAGCCTCTCCAGAATGAAAATGTGCATTGCTCTGAGGATGGGAGGAAAGCACTGTAAGCAATGGACTACTTTACTGGAAGGGCAAATGCCCCCCCCCCATCATATCTGTTAACAATACTAGCAGCCAGATGTGTGGAACAACTCACTACTGTAGAACCAAATCAACCTTTGCTCATAACTATAAAAAAATATGGCACATATGGCACATATGGCAACAAGTTTTCATGGCTCTTAATATTCACCACTCAAATCCATATGATTATTCGTGTCAAAACAGAGACCAGTATGTTTGCTGTTGGCTAAAGAAGGGGTGAGAATGCAGTCAATAAAATGAACAAAGCAGCAGTTGAATAGCTCTTGGGCATGGGAGTAGGGAAATCCTAGCTGCCAAACTGTTAGAGTTGCTTTACTTGGTGCGTAACACCAACATTGAATGGAAGGGTTATATTTAGACTTATTCCTTAGTCTACTATTCCTGCCATGAAATGCAATTCATGCTATGAATGAAACTCAAGAATGACTAGGCAGTTCTTGGGATTTTCAGGGGGCATCAAGAATGACATTAGATAGCCCATGGGCTCACTCATCCTGTGTTCAATACAGTAAGGGAAATAGATGTATTCATGCAAAAACATATCTTGATAAAAATGTAAGCAAAGAGTTTGTGATCAAGAAAGGAAGACCGGGCAGTCCAGCATGGCTTCCAACATGAGAAGGAACAGATTGCCATGCTACTGTTAAAAAGGGAGTGCTGAATATTTCAGATTGACTAAATATGAAAAACAAGAGCTACACTGCACACACACACTAGTAAGCCCCTTTATAAAGAGGAACCTCTGAACACTGCTACATGTAAGTTTTTACTGTATGACGACATACAGGCAAATACTCACGTTTTCCCAGTCTCATCAGCAGTACCTTTGCCTTGTTTCTCTATCACAATCTTGTCATTCATTCCAAACTTGCACTCTGGCATTCCACTTAAGTAACTCTTCATCACCACTCTGCCCGAGACATGGGCACTGAGAACCTGTCCTAGAGGGGGGAAAAAAAGATGCACTGCTCTTACAAGGCATGTTCTTCATAGGCACGCATCTAAATCTGTCTCCTGATGCCTTTAACAGCTTCATGGACAGGAAATTGGTTCTTACCCACTAGCTTCATTCCTGTAATACCACAGATCAGTCCAGACCAGTGGGTTATGCACTCCCACCAGCAGATGGAGTCAGAGAACAAAACTTTGAGGCACTGCTATATACCAAGTGTGCCACCTGCAGCTCCTCAGTATTAATACCCAAGCCAAGATGAGTAAAAAAGTTTTTTTTCTCCTAACAAGGGTGAACAGAAAACCAAGGGCTGGATTCCCCAGAATCTGGAAAAATCCCAGCTCCGCCCTCAACTCAACACACAACATGAAAATAGTATCATAAGAACATAAGAAAATGCCATACTGGGTCAGACCAAGGGTCCATCAAGCCCAGCATCCTGTTTCCAACAGTGGCCAATCCAGGCCATAAGAACCTGGCAAGTACCCAAAAACTAAGTCTATTCCATGTTACCATTGCTAATGGCAGTGGCTATTCTCTAAGTGAACTTAATAGCAGGTAATGGACTTCTCCTCCAAGAACTTATCCAATCCTTTTTTAAACACAGCTATACTAACTGCACTAACCACATCCTCTGGCAACAAGTTCCAGAGTTTAATTGTGCGTTGAGTAAAAAAGAACTCTCAGATTAGTTTTAAATGTGCCCCATGCTAACTTCATGGAGTGCCCCCTAGTCTTTCTACTATCCTTTCCTTCCCTTATAGACTTCTTATAGCCAGTGGTTAACTACCAGTCTATTGGCAGTTTTACCAGGGCGGGCCTCTGGACTGATCTGTGGTATTACAGGAACGAAAATTAGCAGATAACATCCAATTTTCTTTTCCTGAACACACCCAGATCAATCCAGACCAGTGGGATATACCAAAGCCACACTGCACCAGGCAGGAACCTGAAAGACCTGCTCTCAGAACACTTTCCCAAAAACCCGCATCCTCCAGTGCCGTACATCCAAACAGTAATGTCTTGTAAAGGTATGCAGAGAGAACCAGACCACGGCCCTACATATTTCTTCATGAGATACCAACTGACACTCCACCCAGGAAGCCGCCTGCGCTTTAGAATGTGCTTTCAAACCAGCTGGAATGGGGCGACCCTTGCCAATGTAGGCAAGGGAAATGGTCTCTTTCATCCAGCGGGCCAAAGTAGCCTTGATTCCTTCCCTCCTTTCTTTGGGGGGGCCCCCCCCAAGCAAAAACAAAAAGGTGGTCCAACTTCCGAAAGGAATTAGTGACTTTCAAACATAGCAGTACCTGAACAGCCAACAGGTGAAGGTCTCTACTGGACAAAGAATCTCGAGACCAATCTGGAAAACTCCACGGATTCACATGGAAGGCAGACATCACTCTGGCAAAAAGGAAGGCACCGTACACAAAGATATGGTATCAGTAGGAAAGGATCCAGACAGGAAAGCCTGCAGTTCTGATCTCAGTCTGGCAGAACAAATGGCCACCAAAAAAAACCCCAGTCTTCAAAGTAAGGTCTTTTAGGGAGGCCCAATGGTTCAAAAGGCAGTTCACAAAGCGCCTGCAAAACAAGATTAATATTCCAGTGCAGATAGCTTATTGAACTGGTTGGCATAGATGCTATACCCCTTTCAGGAAGAGGATAACATCCAGATGGCTGGCCAGGGGCTTGCCATGTACCTGGCCCCAGAGATACCCCAGGGACGAAACCTCGACCTGAAGGGAAAAGCCAATCCTTGACAAGCCCTGCTGCAAAGAGGCCAAAATGAGAGGAATGTTCACCAAAAGTGGTACTAGCCCTTGCTGATCACACCATGACTGAATTCATTGAAGTAGGACGTCTAGCTTGGAAGAGGGTGGAAGTCACCAGTTCCGAGTAACCCTTCATGCGTAACAGCCGCCTGTCAAAAGCCAAGCAATCCTCCGGATCAAAAAAGGATGGGTCCTTGATGCAAGAGACCCGGAAGATGGGCGAGGCGTAACGGACCTTCCATCGCCAACTAAATTAGATCTTTGAACCAAGGACACCGTAGCACTCAGCCCAGATGTTCCTCTGTGTGTCAAAGAACTCTACCATGAGTGGCCAAGGGGGAAAGGCATACAGGAGAATCCTGGCCACTTGCTCACCAGGGCAACCAGCCCTACTGACCCAACCTCCTTCTTGTGACTGAAGAACCTTGCTGAGTTGGCTCGCATCGCCATCCGATCCAGCTGGGGGACTCCCCATCTGGCACAAATGTGATTCTGGGCCTCCAGGAACAGTTCACTCCCTGGGATCTAGCTGTTTATGACTGAGGAAGTCATATACCCACTATGCGAGAGCCTGTGATTCCTTCCAGATGACACTGCCCAAGCAAAACAGAAGATGAGCCTCCTGAGCTACAGCCGGGGCTCTTGGTTCCTCCCTGCCAGTTGAGGTATGCCACCGTAGTGGCGTTATCAGAGAAGATGCAAACCATTCTCCCACAAACCTGAGGCTAAAATGCCACCAATGCCCTCTCTTCTTGAGGTGATTGATCCCTCCTGGCCATTCTGCCAATGACCAGGTGCCCTGGGCAGCATGACAGGCACACTGCCCCCCAGTCTGGAGACTTGCATCCATTGACATGCCCACCCAATCTGGGACTTCGAGCAGCATGCCCTTCTGCAAGTTGGTCTTCGATATCCACCACTACAGGCTGGACCTGGCCTGCTTAGACAATGGTAAGGGCAGCTGGTACTGTTCAGACACTGGGTTCTATCGGGACAGTAGTGGTTTCTGCAATGGCCACAAGTGAGTGAAGGCCCATGGCACTAACTCCAATGTTGATGCCATGGAGCCCAGAATCTGCAGATAGTCCCAAACTCTGGGGGGGGATCTGAAGATGTAGGTGGTGAAGCACTTGCTGTTGTAATTTGCGCATCCTGTCCATTGTGAGGAACACCTTGCCCATCTGAGGGTCGAAACGAGCTCCCAAATATTCCAGGGACTGCGACGGATTCAGCTGACTTTTCATTCGCCACCCAGCCTGGTGACTGGAGGAACTGCGTCATTTGGTGGACTGAACGCAAGCAGTCCTCCAACTTTGCTCGAATCAGCCATCGTTGAGGTACGAGTGAACATCCCCCCCCCTCCTTTTGGAGGGCTGCTGCCATAACCATCTTCACCTTGGTAAAGGTGTGTGGCACCATAGCCAAGCTGAAGGGAAGAGCCCGGAATTGAAAATATTGACCCAGAATCTTGAAGCGCAAGAACTTCTGATGATCGATCAGGATCGGAATATGAAGGTAGGCTTCAGTGAAATCCAAGGAGGTGAGGAATTCTCTTTTGCAGATGGCTGTGATTTATTTATTTTATTATTTTAAGTTTTTCTATACCGGCATTCGCGATAAATATCGCATCATGTCGGTTTACAATTAACAAGTAGATAGGGAACAAAAAGGCAATAAATAACATTGATCTAAGTAATAATAATAAAATAATAGTAATGGTAGTAAAAAACATTAAACAAGAGAAGGCTAAGGAATGCAGTTACAATAAAACAAGGGAGTAATATAACTTGGATCAGAGAAAAGAAGCAGGGGTTTAAATATAGATAACAATATGCCAGTCAATGTGCTTATAGCGTTGAAGAATTGCCCTTATGAGGTAGGGATATTAATTACTATGATTAAGGCAAAGTCTGAGCGAATAGGTAATAATGGAATAGGTTCAGTTTAGTTCAGGAAAGGCTTTCATGAATAGCCACGTTTTAAGTCTTTTCCTAAATGTAGGAATGTGATGACTGTTCTTAGAGTCTCCATCCAAAAACACGGTACCCTCAAGCTCAAATTCACCCGTTTCAGGTCCAGTATGGGATGGAAGTTACCCTCCTTCTTTGGAATCACAAAGTAAATAGAACATCTTCCTCGTCCCTGCTCGTCTAGTGGGACCGGGATAATCACATCCAGACCTAGCAACCTTTGCAGGATGTCTTCCACTGCATCCCACTTGTTGTGGGAAATGCAGCACAATTCCAGGAAGGAGTCCTTGAGAGGGTGAGAAAATTCTAAGGTATAACCATCCTTTATCACCTCCAGATCAGAGGTGATTTTGACCAATTCCTCATAAAAATGGGACCACTACAAATGAGAAGTGGGTAGGCCTGATTTCATTGGGCAGACTTACCGACCCCAGCTCCCTGGCCAGAGCTGCCTCTTGCAGACTTGCTGGAACCCCGAAAGGACTGCTGTCGAGCTGTTTGGAGCCGGAGGAGGTGGGAACCCCTACCAGACCTGAATCTCAGAGAATCCCAAAAATAGGCACGTGGAGAAAAGGACTTTTTGAAAGGCTTCCTGTCTTTGGGCAGCTTGTTACCCTTGGCTTCCCCCAGGGACTTCATAAGCTGGTTGAGATCTTCACCAGAAAGGGAAGGTTACATAACAGATTTGAAGGATGTGACCACCGCCCAATTGCAAAGCCACAGCAGTCACCTAGCCTCTACCGATGAAACCATACTTCGGGCTGCGGTGTGCACCAGATCGTACAAAGCATCAGTCACATAAGTGACCCCCATCGCTTGGGAAGGAGTCATGACCCCGGAGGAAGCCAGATCCTGAGGCTTTTCAATCCAACACAAACAGGCACGCTGCTGCATTATGCTTGCACAGACCGCCGCTTAAAGACGAAACCTCAAACAGGTGCTTAAGCTGAAGCTCCAACTTGCGGTCCTGCACATCCTTCAGAGCAGTGGCCCCTGCCACCAGGATGGTAGTCTTCTTAGTGACCGCCGATACCGCTGCATCCACTTAGGTGTCTTAAGGTGTTCCAAGTGTTCTTAGAGCACTGGATACAGTTTTGCCATAGCCTGGCTGACCTTCAGCCCGCCTCCAGGGATCCCATTCCCCACTAATAAGCTTTTGGATTTTCTTCGGGATAGAGAAGGCACTTGGAGGGCCTCAGACCATCCAAGACCGGGTTGACACCCTCACTATTGGACTCCTCCTGGGTTAGCTTCATCCCCAACTCCAACACCTGAGGGATAAGGGGCTGCAACTCCTTTTTAAACAAAAACTGTGCGTGGATCATCCCCCTCTGACTCATTCACCACCAGAAGCTGTTCGTCCCCACCGGTATCCAAATCCAGCGTCTCATTAGGGTCAGTGGTGGTGTCGCCATGTGGAGAGGGAACCTCTTCCCTTTGCGGGTTCTTAGAGATGTCCAAATCCCCACACAGGCCACAGATGCACACTGAGCCCCGAGATTAATCATGAAGCCTGGGACATTTCGGGGCGCCCCAACCCCTGTCCAGGGGTTTACTTTTGCTGACTTCCTGGCCAAAGAGGCCTCATGCATCAGGAGTATGAACTGACTAGAAACCACCCAGGCCTGCATCCCATGTCTCCCCCCAAACAGGCTCCCGGACCATGGGAGAAAGCGGAGGGGAATCCCTCCTGGGACTCCTTCCTGGAAGTTGCAGTGGAAGCAGCAGGAGCTCTGCCCTTAGTTCCAGTCCCCGAAGCTACCAAACTCGTGGCCTTCTTGGGCTTAAACCCCTTACCAGAAGACCCCTCTCCCCCTGAAGCACAGGAATAGAAATATATATAGAAATGACGGCAGAAGAAGACCGAACGGCCCATCCAGTCTGCCCAGCAAGCTACGCACTTTATCTTTTTTTTTTTCATCTTTTTCTCACCCACCTGTTACTATTAGCATGGAGAGGGAATCCAAGTGTGCAGACCAAATGCCACAGGCCGTGCAGGCCTCCACAAGTGGCTTGTCTGCCAGTAATATGATTGCAGCGAGATTCCAAAGGACCCCCGGGCCAGGAAACAGTGCTGGTGAGGTGTTCGCGGGAAAGAGAGCCACTTCACCAAAATGGCACACGCCCCAAAAATAACTGTTCCGCTGAGCAGATGCGTGGGAAAGCAGCCGGCAGAGAAACTGCTCTTGTGCTAAAATTAGCTCAGCACCACCAAGCGAACACAGGCAGGAAAACACCTAACCCCACTGGGGAAAGGAAACCCTGCAGCCCTGCACAAACGCAGCCTGCTCCCCCCCTCCAGGAACACCTCAGTACCTGTCGGGCTCAGCCCTGCCGAGCAGACAGATTCACCTCGTAGTGGAGATACTGCCGCCTCCCCCCCTCAACTTAATAAAAACCAGAAAGAGAAAAAAAACAAGAATTCCCCAATGGGGATACTTCCCTGAGCCAGCAGTCAACCAGAGTGGGGCTTTGGGGTCACTGAGGGAGCCAGTCCCCTGGCTATCGGGGATCCCGGGATGCCCGGGCTATTGCTGCCAGGGGGTATCCAACCCCCCTCCCCCCGTTTGCCCAGCTCCACCCGAGGGATGGCCCAAAGATGGAACCTGGCACCTCGGGAAGCAAATGCAACTCCAGATAACTCAGCCAAGAGCTGCAGGTATGCACCACCATCTGCTGAGTCAGAAATACTGAGGAGCTGCAGGTGACACTTGGTATCAAGCAGTGCCTTAAAGTTTTGTTCTCTGC
Source organism: Rhinatrema bivittatum (assembly GCF_901001135.1). NCBI lineage: Eukaryota > Metazoa > Chordata > Amphibia > Gymnophiona > Rhinatrematidae > Rhinatrema > Rhinatrema bivittatum. The sequence goes on from NC_042623.1 coordinate 180,304,109, forward strand.
CTCCATCTACTGGTGGGAGTGCATAACCCACTGGTCTGCACTATCTAGATAATGTTCAGGAAGTGAATTTTTTTTTTTTTTTAATTATAAGAAGGAAAAAGAAAAGCTCAGTACTTAAATGTAATTATCCATTTTACATCTAATCTCAAAGTAGGCTACAATAAACTAATAACTCCTACCTAAGGCAAACAAAAAAAACCCAAAACCTTACCTTTCTCAGTCTCTTCCAGGCTGAGGTCACAGCCACCTCCCCTAATTCCCTACTCAGTATTAAACTATAGCTGTATATTGTTCAGAGCACTGTTACTTCCCATTTAATCAGACTATGGCAACACAAACATGAAGAAAAGTTAGTTTTGGATGGATGTGTACCACTGTAGGACCTTACCTTTTACCCTAGAATAGAATTCCAAGGTAACCAACAGGCTCCAAAATGATGGCATTAACTGGCCTAGAAGCCTGTAGATTCTACTGTACCATTATGCTTACCCTGTGGTGACATTAACAGGTTGACACTTTCCAGCACATCCAGGAAGAGCTCATTCCTGCGATACTTGATCCCCTCTCGCCTCCAGCCTATCTGCCCTGTCACCTGGCTGGTGATCTGGGACTGCTCTTCTTTAGTCTAGCAAGAGAATACAGAAAATCAGGATATTGAGTCTACATCCTCAGCCTGTTACTGGGAAAGATACTGAATAAGGATTCTGGAAATCAGTTATCACTATTCTACTTAAGTTTTTTGAAAGAACAGGATTACTACTATGTGAACAGCTGCAAGCCTAGTAGTACACAGGCTTGCCCAGCTAGCAGGATTCCAGACTGAAACTTGGCTTCTCAGGCACCATGCCCTCAAATTTCACAGGATAATAGTTGCTCAGCAATTACTTCAGTCTCCACACAAAAACCAAGAGTCCCCCCCTTTCATTCAAAGAAAAAATCTGACAGAATGCACCAGAAATCAATAGAACACCTTTCTGAGAATACAGCCTACAATACTATGTAGCTTGGAAAGAACAAATTAGATGCAAATGTGATCTTATCCCTAGAGTAGGTGAAGCAGAGCTACAACAAATTCACACAGAACTAATGGAAGAGGAGACCTTAAAACTCCCAGAAGTTTATTGTACACCGTACATGCATGTGTGCCTCAGTCTGACAAAAGATGCAAACTCTCGCTAACTCCAAAAGCCTGCCAATTCCATTTACCCATCAACTTCAAATTAGGAACATACAGCAACATGTTACTAGATCTCCTACCTGGTGCTACAGTCAGGTCCAGTCACACGCAGAGAGGAAAGGAAGTGATGCAGAGCAGGTGTACGGTACACGCAGGGTTAACAGGCAAGCAGGTCAGCATAAGGTTTGGAAAGAAAATAAAGGCAGGTTAGGCCTAGAATCACCCAAGGAGAGGGGTAGTTTTACAGACACTAGCACAGAATTCTTTACTGAAGACTGTAAACACCAAAATTTACCAAAGGGAAAAAGAAACAAACATTAAATCTAGCAACACCTTACATGGAAGAGAGTTTCACCTCTTATACCATTCACAGCTCTGAAGAGGAGATGCATAATTGTGACCCAAATTAAGATATCAAACAATGTGAATGAGCACACACTTCACCCAAAAGCCAAACCAAACAAAGTAAAAAATGAAATGATGAAAACCATAACATTGGCAGGTGATACCATTGTCTCATCACCGCCCGATCCCTATGCCCACATCAAAAGAATAATTTGGACACAAGGCCACAGTTTTACTGTCCGTTTCATTAAATGATTTCCCCCACTGGCACATGGGCCAAGAAATGACTAGCATCACAAACCTAGATGCCATCTTTCTGTCCACCTTGAACCAAGCAAGACTGACAGTTTTCTCAACATCCCAGTTGTGGTACTGAGCAAGGGGGCCACCTGTACCTCCCAGCAGATGGCACAAAAAGTAATTTCTTCAATTAATATGCTATGGTGCAGCTTATCTGATATTTTTGTTTTCCTTAGTGTAGACAGATGGACTCAGGGCCAATGGGTTTATGCTCCCCTGCCAACAGATGGAGACTGAGCCAGGTTTCAAAGCTGTCACCTTAGATACACCCCTACAGAGACCTCAGCCATTCAGTATTCTCTTCAAAAGCCATTGTGGACATACTCTTGAATAAAATTTGATTATGAAAAGAGTGACTAATTATACTCAACCAAAAATAACTGCTGAATCCCAGCAATGTTATAGATGCCCCGACCTAGGGGTAGGTCGATGGCTTACCTGTAACATCTTGGAATCTAGATTCACCTCATGGGTGATTCCTTGGAACCATTCAAGGGCAGCCGTGGGCGGGATGCTGAGTCCATCTGTCTACACCGTGGAAAACAAAATTATCAGATAAGTCATTTCTCCATTTCCTAGCGTGTAGCCAGATGGACTCAGGATCAATGGGATGTATGAATGCTACTACCGAATGGGGCAGGAGGCTGCCCGCGGTCCGGTTAGCACCACCCTCACAAAGGCTGCATCCTCTCAGTCCTGGACGTCCAAGCAACAAAACCTGGAGGTGGTGTGCAAGACAAAGTTGCTGCTCGACAGATGTCGATAGGAGACAGTAGCTTAGCTTCCACCCAGTATGCCTGGGCCCTAGTGGAGTAAGCTCTAACCTGAAAGGGTAAAGGCTTCCCTGCCTCTACATAAGCTCCCGTGATCAGTTCCTTGATCCAGTGAGCTATGGTAGCTCACAAAGCTGTTTAGTCTTGTTTCTTTCCAGCGTGAAGCACAAAGCGGTTCACCTTGCGCACCGGTTCTGAAAGTTCTAGATACTGTACTAAAAGCCTAACGTTTTAGTGGAGTAGGAAACTGTAGTCTTCTATCTAGGGACAGCAAGGAAATGGACTGATTCAGGTGAAACTCCTAAACTATCTTTGGCGAGAAGGAACGAAAAAAGTGAAGCTGCAATGTTCCTGGAGTCACGGCTCCAGACATGACAGTGCCTGCAATTCGGAGATGCGACGAGCCAAGCATATCACCACCAAGAATACAGTCTTCAGCGTTAACAAGCTTAGAGACAGACTGCGCAGCGGTCAAAAGGAAGGCCCTGCTAAAAAGTCAAGTACTAGATTGAGGCTCCATAGGGGGATCAGCCACTTTAAGGGTGGTCAGAGGTGTTAACTCCTTTTAGGAAACGAGCCAAGTCCAGATGTGTCAACAGGAGGGCTCCATTCACCTCGCCTCTGAAACAGGAAAGGGCCACTACCTGGATCTTCAAGGACTTGAGGGACAACCCTTTGTTCAGGCCACACTGTAAAAATTCCAGGATCATAGGGATTTTGGTCATCCAAGGGAGCACCCTGTGTTCCTTGCACCAGGCCTCAAATATTCTCCATATCTGCACGTACGCCAAGGACATAGAGGAATTCCACACAGAGCAAGGTGGCCAATTACTGCCGCCGAATATCCCTGCTTCATTAGGCGAGCCCGTAAGACAACAGAGTTGGGTCCGCGTGAAGGATCAGACCTTGTTGGAGAAGATGCCTTGTGGAGGGAGGCATAGGGGCTCTCCACCAGAAGCCTCCGCATTTCTGCATACTCTGGGCATCTGGGCCAATCTGGGGCTACCAGGACTAATCCTCTGTGGTATTCAATTTTACAAATGACCTTGCCCAGCAGAGGCTACGAAGGGAAGGCACACACACTAAGTCCTCCTCTGGCCAAGAATGTTGATCCTTTGGGAGCGCTGATCTCTTCTGCGACTGAAGAATCTAGGAACCTTCGCATTGTGAGATGTGGCCAGTAGGTTGATGGATGGGAGGCCCCAGTGATATACCAGGAGCTGGAAAGCTCTGGTTGACAGACACCCATTCTCCTGGATCCAGACTCTCCTTGCTGAGAGTCTATTCTGACTGTCTTTTCCCACAATGTGGGAGGCAGAGATCTGCTGTAGATTTAACTCCGCCCATTCCATAAGGGGATCTATTTCCAGAGACACTTGGTGGCTTTTGATTTCTCCCTGGCCATTTACCTAAGCTACCGTTGTTGTGTTATCAGACATCACGCAGACCGCCTGGCTGTGGAATCTGTGGCTGAATTGCAGACATGCTGATCTGACAGTTCAGGCTTCCAGGCGGTTTATGTTCCAGTGTGCCTCTTCCTTGGTCCATCACCCCTAGTTTGTCAATTCCTGACAGTGAGCTCCCCACCCTCGGAGGCTCATATCCTTCTTGAGGACTAGCCAAGTTCTGTGGAGACAGGCTTACACCCTTGCTTAGGTGAACTTCCTGTAGCCACAACTGCAGCCAAAAACATTGGTGGGTGGAGGTGAATCGAGTAGTCCTGAGACATAGGGTTCCAACGTGACAGCAGGGAGTGTTGGAGTGGCTGCATATGTGCCCTCACTCAAGGTACTACCTCCAGGGTTGATGCCATCCGGCTAAGGACCTGGGGCACATTGTGTCATCAACCTACGCACTTGGCACATCAGCTTCCTTATCCTAGAGGGGGTGGGGGGAGGAAGACTGTCCCGCTTGGTGTCAAACTGGACTCCCAGGTACTCTAAGGACTGGGAGGGCTTGAGGCTGCTTTTGTCCATGTCCCAACCAAGTTCCCAAAGCAGGGATGTGACCCTGGTCACCTGGAAGCTCTCTTCCAAAAAAGACTTCTCCTGGATCAGCCAGTTGTCTAGGTAAGGGTGCACTAGGATCCCTTCTTTCCTCAGTGCTGCCGTCACAACCACCATAATTTTGGAGAATGCCAGGCTGAAGGACAATGCCTGGAACTGATAATGACAGCCCAGATTCACAAAGCATAGGAAACGCTGGTGTTCTTGACAGATTGGAATATGAAGGTAGGCTTCCGAGAGGTCCAAGGAGGTTAAGTTGTATGGCCATTATGACCGAGCATAGAGTTTCCATGTGGAAATTACTCATAGATGACTGTTGACACTCGAGGGTCCAGGATGGGGCAAAATGAACCCTCTTTCTTGGGTATGATGCTCCATATTTTCCTGGGGAATTTAAGGCTCCTCAGTTTGAAGGCTATATCAAGATAGATTCCACTGCCAGTTTGTGCTGAGTGGCAAGGTGACATGAACATGTCCCAAGTTGTCAGATGTGATCTTGACCCACTGCTTGGGGGAGGGGGGTCAGCAAAACTTCTTTGGGGAATTCAGGCCAAACCTGAGCCCGAACCATTTCCTCTTTTTGGTTCTTGGTTCTGAAAGAATTGAGACCTTTCCAAGGGCTGAGATGTCTGAAATGACAAGTTTCTGTAGGGCCGAAACCGCTGGGAACCCATGGCCTGAACACTCATGGGCCAGGGGCATTGCGACCTTCATCATCTTCTGGTAGCCACTTACTGGCTAGCTTTTCCAAATTGCTTCTGAATAAGAGGGATCCCCTTGCGCACTGCCGCGATAACTGAGCGCATGGTCTCCATACAGAAGCATGAAACCTTGAGGGCCCTGTTCACCTTCTTCAAATCCAAAATGACACCACAAAGTAAATGGAGTAACGTCCTGTCTTCCGTCCCCCTGGAAGAACGGGAACAATAGCCCTCAGGGACTCCAGCCGAAGGATGGTCTGATGGACTATTCATCGTCGCTGGAGAGCCACATGGAGAAACCAAAGAGGTCGAGCAAATTCTAAAGCGTAGCTGTGAGTGATCATAACAAGTACCCATTGGTCTGATGTTATCTTGGCCCATTTTTCTAAGAAAAGGGAGAGTCGTCCTCCGATGACCGGCATGGAGGAATAGGCCGGCTGCCACTCATTGTGAATATTTGGCTGAGGGGGCTCCTTGGCAGGTGCTGCAACCAGGAAAGGACTGCTACCAGGACTGAAACCTCAGGTTTGTCACGGGACCGTGCCCCCAGCTCTATGCTGGGAAAACACCGCTGGTCCCTAAAGCAAGAGTGGGGCGGGGGAAACCCTCTAGACCCCTTTGGGCCTATCTTCTGGCAACTTGTCCACCTTATCACCAATTGCCAGAGATTTGATTAGTTGCTCCAAATCCTCACCAAAGAGGAACTTTCCCTTGAAAGGGAGCACACTAGACTGCACCTTTGAGGATATGTCCGCCGACCAACTGTGCAACCATAAGAGCCTTCTGGCTGATATAGCTGACACCACAGTTCTGGTGGAACATAAGAAAATGCCATACTGGGTCAGACCAAGGGTCCATCAAGCCCAGCATCCTGTTTCCAACAGTGGCCAATCCAGGCCATAAGAACCTGGCAAGTACCCAAAAACTAAGTCTATTCCATGTTACCATTGCTAATGGCAGTGGCTATTCTCTAAGTGAACTTAATAGCAGGTAATGGACTTCTCCAAGAACTTATCCAATCCTTTTTTAAACACAGCTACACTAACTGCACTAACCACATCCTCTGGCAACAAATTCCAGAGTTTAATTGTGTGTTGAGTGAAAAAGAACTTTCTCCGATTAGTTTTAAATGTTCCCCATGCTAACTTCATGGAGTGCCCCCTAGTCTATTATCCGAAAGAGTAAATAACCGATTCACATCTATCCGTTCTAGACCTCTCATGATTTTAAACATCTCTATCATATCCCCCCTTAGCCGTCTTCTCCAAGCTGAAAGTCCTAACCTCTTTAGTCTTTCCTCATAGGGGAGCTGTTCCATTCCCCTTATTTTGGTAGCCCTTCTCTGTACCTTCTCCATTGCAATTATATCTTTTTTGAGATGCGGCGACCAGAATTTTACACAGTATTCAAGATGCCGTCTCACCATGGAGCGATACAGAGGCATTATATTTTCCGTTTTATTCACCATTCCCTAATGTAAGGCATCTGCCCCATAGGCCACTGCTGCCTCTAGGTGCTCCGCCTGAGCAGACTCCTGAGGAGGAAGGTCCCTGGCACTCAAGAGCTATTTAACCCATCTCAGGCCCGCTCCAAATGCAAGGCTGCTGCAGACAGCCACTCAGATCCCCAGAGCCGAAACTTCAAATTTACGTTTAAGTTGAATCTCGAGCTTCCTGTCCCTTGAGGGCTGCTGCCCCGGCCACTGGAATGGTGGTCCTTTTGGTGATTGAAGACTAAAGCATCCACCTTCGGGACCTTCAGGAGCTCCAGGGTGTCCTCCGGCAAGGGGTACAGCTTATCCATAGCTCTTCCCACTCACAGACCCGCTTCTGGAGTATCTCACTCCCGGGTGATGAGCTACTGGGTTGAGGAAACAAGATCTTAGCCAGGCCCCTTAATCCCGCTAGGACCGGGTCCACGTATCCAGACTGGGGTCCTCTGGAGGTGCCGCAATTCCCAGCTCTGCCAGAACATGCAGAAAGTTCTCTCACCAGAAGGCGACTCTGGATAGCAATGATCCCAGCATAGTTCGCCTTTTTCAGAGGGAGGAACTTAGTTCTCTCTGAAAAAGGCGAACTATACTGGGATCGTCTCTATCCAGAGGCGTCACCTTCTCTGGCTCATCTTCCCAAGTCCACCCCTGCCGGAGGTGCAGAAGCTCATAAAGGGTCCTCACCCAAGGCCTGCTCTAGCCCAGGCTCTGTCACAGCGAGACCATCAGAGAGGCCATGAACCCACCGAATCTGGACTGCCCCTTGTGGCTCCAGCCACCTGGATTGCTTGCTGGGTGGCCCTTCTAGAAGCCTAGACCCCCTCCCCAGGCCGGTCTGGGCCTGATTGTCCTGGCTGACCAAATAGGCCTGATGCATGAGAAGAATAACTGAGAAACCAGATGAGCCCTGGAAATCCCCCACCGGGGGAACAGGGTAAGGCAGTGGGAGATCAAAAGGGGAGTCCTGGGGATTTCCCGGGCTCAAAACCTCCAGCGATAGTGTGGGGGGTGGGGGGAGGGAGGAGGAGACTCCCCTCCCCATGACGCCAAACCAGCCAGCACAGTATCCAAAATGGCTACCATTCCCGCGCTCAGCAGGAACAGGACTGCCTTGCTCTCCCTCCCGACGACCCTTCTACCCGCACCGCAGGGTCTGGCCATTGGACCTGCCGCCGCACTGGAAGAGCCCTTCCTGCTATGGAGGCAATGCGCACAGAGACCTGACCAGGAGAACCATCGAGTCGGCTCCCCGCAGGCCTCATAGGCAGCACCATGTGGCAAATCAAGCCACGAAAACCAGCACAGACAGAGTCACCAATCCTCCAGCACATCACGAAGCGGGCCCAACTCGAAAATCAGACTGGCTCTAAGTACGACCTGACACTTTCAAGGCCAGCTGCACCGGTAAGAACTGCCACTCCAAGCACTGAAAAAAACAAAACAAAAAACCCCCAAAAACCCCACCCCCAAAACAAAAACTGTTTTTTATTTTTTGCAGCGGGCTTAGAGGCTCTGCATCCCCGCAGGGGGGGGGGGGGGGGGGGGGGGACCGGACCACTGGCTATCACCCCGGCAGTCAAATAAAGGAGCCCACTGGGTCACCAACTCGAGCTACCTCTCGCTTGCTATCAGGGAGGATGATTCCCCCACCCCCACCAGGACCTGCCTACTCCCTGGGGTGACCTCCACACTTCTGGTCCTACCTTGACAGCCTAGGGAAAAATAGAGAAAAAACATTTTTTTTTTTTTTTAAAGAACCCTCACAGGTTTAGAACCGCAGGTTTTGCACCACCTCCATCTGCTGGAAACAGAAATACTGAGGAGCTACAGGTAGCACACAGATTTAAGAGGGGGTACGCTCAAAGTTTTTCTGTCTCCATCTGCTGGAAGGGAGGCAAAACCCATTTACTTCAGATTACTCCTTTTGAAGACTGCTCTCAAGCTCAGTTTTTGTAATATGACTTGCTGCCAATGACTTGATGTCATGTTTGTGAACTTTTGGGTCTAACTTTAAGCAAAAAGAAAAGATCCTAAAATATTGTGGCAAATGACAAAGGTGCAGTGTTAACTTTCAGCATGTTGTCACCACCGATATGCATACAGAATGAGTAGTGTCGCTTGACTGATACAGAAATGAATTTAATTTTGGGTGAATATTTTTCATAATAGTTTCACTTTTCACCTTTTTTGGTTTGGTCCATATTAAGATATACATAATCTTGCTCATTATTTCAATGTATATGTGGGGCATGGGACACAGGATCAATGACAGAAAGTAATGGTTAGAGCCACAATTAAACAAAACAGATAAATCCCAGAGCATACTTTAGAAGGATAAATGAGGAAGAGTGAATTAGGAAGTCAGATGAAAAAGATCCAAAAAAGGTGAAACCAAAATGCAAGGGAAGATTAATGCCAATCATGCAGCAGAAAAAAAAAAAAAGAGTCGTAAGTGACAAGACTTGAGCAGCTATACCAAAGCATATGGATATTATGAAACTCCCCCCTGATATTACCCAAGGGAGACCGGTTGATATGAACAAGTTAAGGCATTATAAACGGGGATGAAAGTAATTTTACATTATTTATAAAGTAAACAAAAATCAGAAAAGTTTGAATAAAAAGAAATAAAGTATTACCTCTAGATACTGAGCTCTTTAAATCAATCATTTTTTCCAGTTTTAAAAATATTACATCCAGGATTAGACATCTCACTTGAATAACCTGGAGGGATAAGCTCTGTTTGCAACACTCCCACAGAATATGAAGACCTTTAACAGGCTCTTGACTTCCTCAGAAGTTATCCAGCTACATTAATATTTGGACATTTATCTGACTAAATTCTAACCAGAATTTATCTGGCTAAAATGTGGCCAGATAAGTCAGGGGCATAACTGGTAGAGTTGATTTAGTGGATTACTTATGCAGCTAAGTCTATTAATCCCATAGACCTGTCCTAAAGTTAGCCAGATAAGCTTATCCGGCTAACTTTAAGATAGCCAGATATAGTCAGCAGTGCAGCCATGCCAAATAATAGATAAACTTAGAGAGCTAACTTAGCCTATCTGGCTAACTTGCCAAGCAGCACAGCAGCCGAATATGGACCTCTAAGTGTTTTAATGGAGATAACATTCTTGCAGTATTTATCAAGTCCAACATGTCTTATTGTTACACAAGGCTCTGCCATATCTGCATGGCAAACCAGCAACCATGCAACAGTTCCTAGGATTCCATTACTAGTACATGTCTGCAACATAAAACATTCCTACAAAAAAAAAAAAAAAAGTCTAGATCCACTCTCTTCCAAGAACTTTTAACTGTGAACCTAAATTTAAATATTTAGCTAGCAAAAAAGGTACCCAGTACAGTTTAGGCCATCTCACTTGAAAGATCTTCTGTACAAGTCCAAGAGAAATTCAAGGAAACATTCTTACATGCAGTTTGGAAAATTACAAAACAGAAAACTAAACTCGTGAAGAATGCACCTGTCAGACGTGCAGCACCCATGCATTGGATTAAAGAAAAATGAGCTGGTTATGTTGGGACAAAACTAAAAGTTCTGGATTTTTTTTTCCCAAAGTCTCAGACTGTGGAAATTGGGGAGGCAATAAATAATGTTCTTAAAAAATTTTTTTTATTTTAAGTCAAATAAGTTAATGCAACTTGATAAGCAATGGTACGTAGGAGATCAAATAAAACAGGAGAGGAAATTAAAACAAATATCTGATCGATAGTACACCGTCAGCCCACTAATGGGGGAGGTATCAATAGAAATTGAGAAGAAATATAGAAACAAATTACACAAGAAAAAGGCAGACTAAGCTAAAGGCAAGAATCCAAAATCATAAAAGTGCTGATCAAAAGCTATGGGTTAGATGTAGGCAAAGCTGAATCCTGTCTAATTCTATCACTGAGAAAAACATTTAACTGGGAAGGATAAAAAAACAAAAAACCCCACAAAACCCAACCACCTTTAACCCCTTGAAATTTAATTAAGCATTTACAAGGAAAATACAACCAAAAGAAGGCTCTCAAACTAATTACAGCAGGGCGCATAAGCAAAAATCGCTTTAGATACATGTGGGAACATATGAATCTTTAAAGCTAAAGAAAGGCAATAAATAAATACTTTTGATAAATTGAGTAATAAGATCAGTAGAGAACATTGCTGTCCAAAACACTAAAAGGAACTTTCCATGGATTTGTAAGCACTGCATGAATGACTAGATTAAAGAAGCAGATACCAATAAGCAGCAATAAAAGGAGTGCAGGGGAAAAGGTGTAGTGCAAGTTAGCAAGAGGCCAAGTTCTCTAAGGAAGTCCGGGTTTCAGGATATCCACAAGGAATGAAATAGGTAGATTTGCATTCAAATCACACATCAGGGAGGAGTGGGTTGAGAACCCCTGCTAACAAGAGAAAATAAAAGCAAAGAAACGTAAAATGAAAGCTATAGGATAAGAGGGACAAAAATTCTTATAGAAAGTGACACAGGAGTGAAGACGTAGATATGAAAAGGAATAGCAAAAGAATGGCGAGAGGATACCAGTGAAGCAGAGGAATACATTTTTTTGGTTCAGTGTATGATAGGGAAAGGCGATGCCCCTAAAGCAGGCTGCAGTGGCAAAAATGAACGGGAAGCTACCAATCCCACTCAGGACGATTCAGTACGGTGCACTCAGCTGAGCGCAGCGTTTAGCACCGCGTTTGACGCACGTCTATTACCCCTTATACCGTAAGGGGTAATAGCGCCTTGAAAACATGCGGCCAATCTCGCAAGGACTAATAGCGCTCATCACATGCAAATGCATGTGATGAGCCTATTAGTCGCCTGGGATACTAAAAGTAAAGTGTGCGGCCAAGCCACACATTTTACTCAAATTAACACCTGCCCAGAGGCAGGTGTTGGACAGCACCAGGAAAGTGTACAGAAAAGCAGAAAAAACTGCTTTTCTATATACCCTCCGACTTAATATCATAGCGATATTAAGTCTGAGGTCCCTCAAAAAAAATAGACACCTGTCCGCTGGTCCGAAAATGGACCTTCAATTTCACCAGCGTCAGTTTTCCGAATCCGTGGCTGTCAGCGGGTTTGAAAACAGATGCTGGTAAAATTAAGCATCTTGTTGGAGCTGCTTACAACCACCGATTCCGCTAATAAGGAGATGCTAGGGACGCGCTATGATCCCTAATTTAAATAGAGAATCACGCACCAAGGAGAGATGCCTGGGCGCGCGTCGGGAGAGCGAGGGCTCAACACGAAGTGCTGGCTCTCCCACACTTTATATTGAAATCGGCCTGATAAAGAGCAAACACTTTGAAACTACTTATGAGTTTAGATAAGGTAGTGGCCCTCAAGAGCAGCTGAATGTATCCCTCGGCTTTATTCAGCTTGTCTGTGGAAGACCCAATACCATTAAAGTAAAATGTTGAGGCGACATTACTCTGACAGACTGAAGTCTATTGAAAGGTCTAGAACTCTGCTGACTTATGAACTGCTTGGTCACCCTCATTGTGAGTTCCAAAACCTACACCTCAAAACTGAAAAACCTCAGACCCACTGAGCTTATTGCCCAGTAATCCAGGAGCCTTAGATTCCCAGTGATTTGACAAGCTTCTCTAGATCCTACCCAAAAAGCAGCTGATTCTTAAAAAGGAAATCGGGTTCTATTTCCAATACTTGATCAAAACAACCAGTTACACAGCCACAGCAAATGCCTCACAGCTACAACAGAGGTTGTACACAGAGCTACCATTCTGACCAAATCATAAGCACCATACAAAAAGGCCACTCCCAGATCCATGCAAGTCATATCCTCTATAGCTGACTCTCCAACGCTGCTTCCTATATTTTGAGAGAAAGATGTAATCCCCATTTTGCCACAGGCCCACTACCTAAAAGCAAAGCTAGCAGCTTCAAACGCATGTTTAAGGAGAGACTCAATTCTACTTTCCTAATCAAGGGACAGCACCCTAAAACTGGAATAGGAACCTCAAGTTTCTCCAGCTCTTGTGCCACCAGGCAATAAAGCTTACAGTCTGGACCCTCTTAAAACTAGCTTCAGTAGCCACCCACTCTCCAGAAATCAACTCTTATGGACTTGAGAACAGGAAAAACTTGTCTCCCCATAATAAGCTCCTCATCCAAATTAACATTTTACTCTTTCCTCTACAATATGCAAATATTCAAGAACTGCGTTATCAAGGTTTACAACTCATCCTTATGAAAAGAGGCACACCATCAGCAGCTCGCTGTCTGCCCTGGGAAAAATTCTCCTTCCTCCAAATCCTTCAGATTCATAAAGCCTTAAATAGAGAAATTACTACTTACCCGATAATTTCTTTATTTAGTAAGGACAGGTTAATCCACACCAGTGGGTTATGCACCTCTACCAGCAGATGGAGACGGAGCAAAGCTAACATCACGGTATATATATATCCCTGCACAGACAGCCCGCCAGTTTTCTCTGCAGAAGCCAACTGTGGACAACTAAACAATACATGATCCTAACTTAACAGAGAACCATTCAAATACTCAGTTAACAGTAAAACACTGAGCTCAGACGAGGAGTGTAATAAATTGTAAATAAGCCTTTCCCAAAACTCACTGATTCACCATAGCAGCCATTACTACACATTCAGCACAATGTAATTAAATTGCTCTTCTTGCCGTTGAATTACTTATGCTTTGTCTTCGCCTCCAGTTCCAGCACCCCTGCTTTATTGTAACTTCTACTTCTCTTCGCAATGTTAATATTTAAGGTTTACTGTACCCCTGTAAACAGACATGATATGATGGTATCATGAATGCTGGTATAGAAAAGCACCAAATAAAAATAATATCACTAACTTAGGGACTGAGACTGGATCTGACACAGAGTGGCTTACCTGTAAGAGGTGTTCTGAGGACAGCAGGATGTTAGTCCTCACACATGGGTGACATCAGAAGGCGCCCAAGGCGGAAAACATACCAGTTTCTAAAAACTTTGACTAGGCACACTGAGTATGCCCAGCATGCCCTAACACCACATGTCCAAGCAGGGCCCCTCTTCAGTCTTGTAACAGAATTACGATAAAAAAATCCAACTCTGCAGGGTGGCAGGCAGGTTTCGTGAGGACTAACATCATGCTGTCCTTTGACAACACCTATTACAGGTAGGCAACTCTGCTTTCTCAGAGGACAAGCAGGATTGTAGTCCTCACATGGGTGAATCCCTAGCTACAGGCTGCTCCCCCCCCCCCCCCCCCCCCCCAAAAAAAAAAAAAAAAAAAGACCAATAGACACCTAACCAGGTGCCAAAGGTACAACACCAGTGCTGTTGATAACTGAATGGGAAGACAGCCTGAACCCAAACAATGGGCCCTAGGTTGGAAGAACTGGGTTCTACACCTCAAAACAGGTTCCAGAGGACAGACTAGCCAAACCCTCTGTTGCTTTGGCCATCCTTATCCAGGCAGTAATGGGATGTGAATGTGTGGAGAGAACTCCACGTTGCAGCCTTGCAGATCTCCACAGGAATGGCTCGCAAGTGAACCATCAACAATGCCATGGCTCTGACAGAATGAGCCTTGATATGACCCCCAAGATGCAGTCCCGCCTGGGCATAATAGAAGGATATGCAATCTTCTAGCCAATTGGATATTGTCTGTTTGGCAACAGAATGCCTAACCTATTCCTATCAAAAGAAATCAAAAGATGGGTGGACTGTCTATGGGCTTCTGTCTGCTCCAGATAAAATGCTAAGGCTTGCTTGCAATCCAAACTCTGCAGGGCTCATTTGCCTTTGTGCGAATGGAGCCTGGGAAAAAATTAGCAGAACAATTGACTGGTTAAAATGGAAATCCATTACCACCTTAGGGTGTGTATACGCAAGACCATCCTGTCATGATAGAGCTTAGTATAAAGTGGATAAGTCACTAAAGCCTGGTTCTCACTGATCCTGTGTGCTGAAGTGACTGCCTCCAAAAATATGACCTCCCAGGTCAAGTACTTCAGGTGACAGATGCACAGTGGCTCAAAAGGAGCTGTCATCAGCTGAGCTAACACCACATTGAGGTCAAGACAAAAAATAGGAGGCCTTAGGGAAGGCTTCAGTTGAAGCAGACCCTGTATGAAACGTACAAGTATAGACTGTACAGAGATGGGTGAACCATCTAAACCATGGTGGTATGCAATCGCACTAAGATTAACTCTAACGAAGTTGGTTTTTAAAATCAGCCTCTAATAGGTGTATAATGTAGTCTAGCAGTTTTGTGTGGGGCAGGAGAACGGATCTAGGACCTTCTGCTCTCACCACACAAAAAACATCCTCCACTTCAGTCTGTAAGGCTTCTAGTGGAAAGCTTTCTGGAAGCCACTAAGACCCGAAACACCTCCTCAAAGATCAAGCAGCTGCAGGATTAACCTCTCAACATCTAGGCTCTGTCGCTCACAGCCTGGAGACTGGGATGCTGCAGCCTGCCCTGATCTTGCATGATGAGATCTGGGGAAGTCCCCACACTGATCGGTTTCCAAATGGACCACTCCTGCAGGAGTGGAAACCAGATCTGTCTCAGCCAATGAGGGCCTATGAGTATCATACTCCCTCTGTCCTGACAAAGCTGAGAGTCTCTTCACCACTAAGGGATTCGGAGGACACTCATATAGAAGACCCTTGCCCATGTTGATGGGCAAGGGCATTTGAAGCTGGTTTGCCACCTGACCTGTACAGGGAGAAGTAAAGGCAACTTCCTGTTGCAGGGGGATGCAAACAGATCTATGTATGGACTCTCCCAGAGACAGAAAATCCAATTTACTACCCCTGGTCCAGGGAGCACTCATGGGGTCTGAAGGCTTGACTCAGCTTGTCTATTACCACGTTCTGTGTTCTGGCCAGGTACATGGCTCTGAGCACCATCCTGTGGGACAGAGCCAGACCACATCTGGACAGCTTCCTGACATAGGAAGTATGATCCAATGCCTCCCTTCTTGACGACATACTACATGGCTCCTTGGTTGTCTGGATCAGGACAACTTTGTTGGACAGCTGAACTCTGAAAGACCATAGCGTGTACCCGATTGCCTTAAGCTCCAGAAGTTGATTTGACAAGAACATTTCTGAGCAAATCACAGCCCTGGGTGCAGAACCATGAGCTCCCCACCCCAGGGTAGATGCATCTGTGATTAGCACAATTTGATTAGGGAACTCCAAAAGGAAACTCCCCGCTCCAGATTGTAGAGTATCCATCACCAGGACAAAGAGACCTAGAGAGATGGGGTGTCTGCTGCAATCATGGAGGTTGAGTGGCTTGGTGCCACTACGAACATAACATACTGGGTCAGACCAAGGGTCCATCAAGTCCAACAACCCGTTTCCAACAGTGGCCAATCCAGGCCATAAGAACCCGGCGAGTACCCAAAAACAGTCTATCCCATGCTACTGATGCTAGTAATAGCAGTGGCTATTTAAGTCAACTTAATAGCAGATAATGGACTTCTCCTCCAAGAATTTATCCAAACCTTTTTTAAACCCAGCTACACTAACTGCACTAACCACATCCCCTGGCAACAAATTCCAGAGTTTAATTGTGCGTTGAGTAAAAAAGAACTTTCTCCAATTAGTTTTAAAATGTGCCACCCTACTCCTACTATCCAAAAGAGTAAACCGATTCACATTTACCCATTCTAGACCTCTCATGATTTTAAAGACCTCTATCATATCCCCCCTCAGTCGTCTTCTCCAAGTTGAAAAGTCCTAACCTCTTTAGTCTTTCCTCATAGGGGAGCTGTTCCATCCCCTTTATCATTTTGGTCACCCTTCTCTGTACCTTCTCCATCGCAATTATATCTTTTTTGAGATGCGGTGACCAGAATTGTACACAGTATTCAAGGTATGGTCTCACCATAGAGCGATAGAGGCATTATGACATTTTGTTTTATTCACCATTCCCTAATAATTCACAACATTGTTTGCTTTTTTGACTGACCTCAAGATCCATTCTGCTCTGCGCATATGTAAGTGTGCCAAGGAAGGGACATGGATGGTTGTGGCTATGTGATCCAACAGCCTCAATATGAGCCAAGTTGATACCTGTTGCAATGGTCGCTAGACAGATGGCCCTCTGGCATGGCAGAAAGGCCCTGGGCTTGAGCAGTCTTTAGCAGGGCTCCAATGAAATCCAATTAAGGTGATGGACAGATTGGACTTTGGGTAGCTGAGAACAAATCCTAGTGACTCCAAAACCTGGATAGTCAAGCACATTCACAGGATGGCCCTGCCTGAGATGTGCTCTTGACCAGCCAATTGTCCAGATATGGAACATGCACTCCCAGTCCGTAGAGGTGCACCGCCACCATGGTCAGCTATTTTGTGAAGATCTGTGGGGTGGATGCAAGCCCGAATGCCAACACCCGGTACTGGAAGTGCTGTTTTCCCACCAC
Source organism: Rhinatrema bivittatum (assembly GCF_901001135.1). Lineage (NCBI taxonomy): Eukaryota > Metazoa > Chordata > Amphibia > Gymnophiona > Rhinatrematidae > Rhinatrema > Rhinatrema bivittatum. Next base: position 180,321,321 of record NC_042623.1, read on the forward strand.
AAATCGGAGATACGTCCTGTGATTGGGGGAAGATCTTGATATCTGTGTATGCGTCCTTTAAATCGAGGGAGCATATCCCATCCCCTTTTAGCAAAAGGGGAATCAAGGTGCCCTGGGAAACCATCTTGAATTTTCTTTTTTTAGAAAGTTGTTCAAGGCCCTCAGGTCTAGGATGGGATGAGTCCTGTTTTCTTTGGAATCAGGAAGTACATGGAATAGAATCCCCATCCTCTTTGCCCTGGTGGTATGGGCTTGACCGCTCTGGTCATTAAGAGGGAGGAGAGCTCTGTTTGCAGCACTTCCTGATATGCTACCAGCCCCAAAATGGGCATGGAGGGCAATTTGGCAGGACACCCAATAGGCTTAATTGGTACCCCTGGCAGATGATGAACAAAGCCCACTGGTCTGAAGTTACACTGGGCCACTAGTTCGCAAAGAAATGCAGCCTGCCCCCAAACAGTGTCTACCGTCCCAGGTACGGGCAACTGGCTTACATTCCCTATAGCCCAGTCAAAACTCCATCCCTGGAGTTGACAGAGGAGCTGGCTTGAGAAATCTCTGCTGCTAGGAACAGCCACAGGAGCCCCAATTGTGGGTATGGGATAGAGGAGGATAGTACTTTATTTGGGTCAATGCCTCAACGGCCACCTAGATGAGGAGGATGGGTTCGGAGTACTGGTGGAGAGTTGAGGGTTTCATGATGGTCCCAGAGGGGGGGCCCACATCATCATTTACTCTATCTCTGAAAAAATCTCTTCAGTGCACAGCACGTCAGCAAGTCATTCCTGTACCACTGGTTGGAGATCTGAGGCCTGCACCCATGCCAGACTGTAGGTGCCAACTCCCGCTGCAGAAACCCTAGATGCTGGTTAGAAAATGTAGGCTGCATGGACAGTTTTCCACATTCCAAACCCTATCTTGCTGTTGAGGCAGCTGCTTGACCACCTCCTGCACCGGCTTCCAGATGTTCTGTGAGTACTAGCTCATGTAGAGCTGGTAGGCAGAGATGCAAGCAATAAGCATGGCACCTTGGAATGTCTTCCTCCCAAGAGTATCCAATGCTCTGTGATCCTTCCCTGGGGTCCTTAGGAGTGGATCCAAGAGCACTTGGTCCTCTTGAAGGTAGATTTGGCCATCACCAATTGGTGCTGCAGCTGACACTTATCGAATCCGGCAACCTTTTGGACAAGGTACCCCATCTGCCTTTTTGTTCACAGGAGGTACTGTGAGGGGATGTTTCCAAATCCTCAGCAGCAATTCCATAAGGCTCTCGTGTACTTGGACTGCCACCATCCCCTTAGGAGGCTCCATGAACTGAAGAAACCAGAGCATTTTGTGCCTGCATCATCTTCAATCAAAAGCTGGAATGGGATGGCCTTTGCCATCACCCTGACAAAATTTGCAAAAGGTCAAGTCCTCAGGCAGGGACTTCCTCCACTCTTCTGGAGGAGAAGAGTCTAACAGGAGACCATCCAAATCCTCTGAGGATTCTGTCTGATCATTCCAAGGGTTGTAGGGACCCTCATCCTCACTGTATACCACAGGAGATGGGGCCCTAGGTGCTTGGCCGACGTCCAGAAGTGCAGGCAGTGATGGAACTCTACAGGGGACTGCTGGCAGATATACAAAGCCCAGTCTTGGCAAAGCTTCCTCCTCAGAGGAACCGGCAATGACCAGCATTTCGGTAAAGGAATCCTCAGTGTCCCACTGGGCACTGGTGCCATCCCAGAAACTGATACCAAGTGGGTCAATAAGGCACCAATGAGCATACCGAGCTTCTCCAGAAGCAGTACAAGCACAGGTGGCACTGATCCTCTGCAGCTCCCACTCTACCATTAGCTGGACTCTACACTTCAGCTCCTCCTTGAACATTGCCAAATGCTAACACCAATTGGAGGAAGGAGGGATGGCCAGATCTTCCTTGGACCTGCAAGGGGGGGGGGGGGGGGGGGGGAGAGATCTGCGACAGGCACGAGGACCGGTGGAGACAGTTTGATACCTTGGACATCAATGGAGTTTTGGCACTCCTCACAACAGTGTCGCTTGAGGGACATCGCAGCAAAAGCCAGTGTCCCCCCATGCATCGACTGACCAGTGCTGATGCTTGGCTCTGTCTTTTCCCGATGCCAATGTAGAAGATGAACCAGCATCCTCGACCTAGAGGAGATTGGTAAGTGTCTCTGGTGCTCCCTATCCACCGGAGACATCAATGGAATTGACAGTCCTACCGATGTTGATGGCATGGTGGTCCATGGGTGTGGCTCCAAGGTCCTACGATGCTGCTAATGCCGATGGCTCAGACTTTTGACCCAAAAAGAGGTTGTCCATGTTGTCGAACCGAAACAAGACGTCCCTTTGGGTAATCTGGGCACATTAGCTGCAAACCCCAGACATCATGTGATGCCCCCAGGCAAAGAATGCAGACCTCATGAGGATCAATGATCTACATAGTATTCGGGGTACTAGGTGCATTGGCAAAAGCCACACATGGCAAAACAAAAACAGGAAACGGTCAGAACGATAGTGGCGGGTGTTGATTGAAGGACTAGCACTGAGGCACCACCAAAATGGAAGGAAACTGACAGCAAAAAAGGAAAAAACCAAAACCTTACCCTAATGCCAAATACCTGACTGGGGACACTGAGGAAGCACAGAGAGGGACCAGCGACAGATTTTAAAAAAGAGAAGGGGAAACCCTCCCCCCCCACAACTTTCCACAAGGCAAAAAGCCCAAAAAGTTTTAGAGCTCAATCCAACCGCGAAGAGGGACCAGAGTGGTATAGGGCATGCAAAGCATACTCTGCGTGCCTAGTCAGTATCAAGATACTGACAAATTTCCAGCATTGGGCTATATCTGTCACCCATGTGTGAGGACTACCATCCTGCTTACCTTCGGAGAAACCAGTAATCCCTGGATATGCAGCCACACAGGTGGACAATATCACCAACTGGTGCCAAGGGCAGACAGGAAGGTGGATTAACCTGTCCTTATTAAAGAAAAGGACATTAGATAAGTAATTTCACCTCAACATTTAGACAGGTTAGTCCACAATAGTGGGATGTATCAAAGCTACTCCTGAACAGGGTGAAAGGCTGCCCGCAGGCCAAACACCACCATACACTTGAAGGCTATGTCCTCCAGGGCCTGCACATGCAGGCAGTAATGCCTAGAAAATGTTGTGTAAGGAGGACCACATCACAACTCGGCAAGTCTCAAACAGGAAACAATCTAATCTTTGCCCACGACTACCTGAGCCCTTATGGAATAAGCCCTAAACTGACTAGGTGGGCTTAGCTAGCATAGCCCACAACTCCAGCTCACCCTGTTTACTCCCTCTGAAGTATAAAAACGGCCGGTCCATCTTCTTGAGACATTTAGGAACCACCAAATATCTCAAGATATGCCTCTTGACAGAGGTCTGTAAAAGGTGATATTCATTCACATCTCTCTCCCCCTGTCCAGAGTCGGCAGAGAAATTGATGGATTCAAGTGAAAATCCAAGACTTAGCAAAAAAAAAAAAACCAAAAACACAAAAAGACAGAATATGCAGTTCTATCACCTCTAGAGTCACTCACAGAAAGTTCCAGGCAAGACAATGCCTGCAGTTCAGAGACTATGCGCAGAACAAAATTGCTACAAGAAACAGTCTTCAAAGTAAGCAACCTTAAGAGGCAATGCAGTGGTCGAAATGTGGGACCCACCAAAAATCGAAAACCAGATTAAGACTCCAGAAGGGCACCGGTAACTGCATTGGAGGATGAAGATGCTTCACCTTTTAAGAATCGGGCCACATCCAGATGGGCCAACAAGGCTCCACCATCCAACTCACCTTGGAAACAGATAAGAGCCCTCACTTGTACCTTAAATGAATTATTGGCCAACCCCTTAAGCCATCCTGCAAAAAAACACATACTGAGCATGATCTTAACTGAATGAGGATGAGCCCCTTGGATCCTGACAACAAGCCTCAACCATTCACCAAACCCAAACATAGGCTAAGAACGTGGACAACTTTCTCGCTCGCAGCAAAGTGGCAGTCACCGCAATGGAATATCCACGCTTCAGTAACAGAGACCTCTCAAGAGCCTTTCCATAAGACAAATAGAGTCTGGGGCTACCTATAGCAATGGACTGGTAGGAGCATCCACCAGGAACTTTCAGAGATCTGCATACCATGGCCTCCTGGACCAATCTGGTGCCACCAGAAGCACTATTCCCATGTGACCTTAGTTTTTTTAATCATTTTGCCCAACATGGGCCATGGGGGAAGGCATATAGAAGCTTGCCTTCTGGCCACTCCTGCACATGGGCATAGATGCCCAAGGACTTAGATCTCTTCCTGTGACTGAAGAAGCGAGGTACCTTTGCATTGTGATATGTCACTAGCAAGTCTAGAAACAGGAGGACCCAGTGGTCCACTATGCAGTAGAACGCCTCGTTTGACAATTCCCATTCTCCTGGACCCATACTGATACTGAGAAAGTCTGCTCTTACATTGTTTTTTCTTGCAATGTTTGAGACAGATCTCTTGACGATGTACTTTCGCCCATTCCATAAGCCACTGTCGCCACATTGACATTATCCGAACTGCTCAATCCTGCAAGCAGTCAATAAATCATAAGTCAGCCAACTGGACAGCCTGAGCTTCCAGTCGATTGATGCTCCAGCAGCCTTGTGACCAACTCATGACAGTAGGCCCCCAACCCAGAGGCTTGCATCCGTCCTGACGTGCTAGCCAGTCCAGTGATCGTAGGGAAACCCCATTCCTTAGATGGTTTATTTGCAACCACTGCAGTGGAATGCTTATCTCCAATGGCAGGTGAAGCCGTATCTAATAATCTTGAAACTGTGGGCTCCAACAAGCCAGCAGTGTGTGCTGAAGAGGGCCCATATGCGCCCTTGTCCATGGAACCACCTCTAGGGTTGCCGCCATCAGCCCAAACACCTGTAGATAAGACCATACTGTCAGGCATACCATTTATCAATAGTCACACCTGCATCAACAGCTTCTAAATGTGGCCCTCTGGCAGGAACACCCCGTCTTGCTTTGTGTCTAACACTAAAATACTCCAGTGTCTGGGATAGCTGTAGATTGCTTGTAACCAAGTTCACCACCCATTCTAGTTCCTGTAGCAAGGAGGAGATCACCTTGGGTGAGACCTGAAGGCTCTTTCAAACTCTTGGCTCAAATCAGCTAGTCGTCTACATATGGGTAAACCAGAATGCTAGCCTCTCACTGCTGCAACCACCACCATAACTTTGGAAAAGGTTCTGAGCACGGTGGCCAACCCAAAAGGCATCACTTGAAACTGATGTCAACTCAAAACAGTAAAACAAGATGTCAATGCTCCAGTCAGATGCGAATAAGAAGGTACGCCTCCGAAAATCCAGGGATGTCAAACTGACTGTACCATCATGTACCATCATTACTGAGCATAAGATTTCCATACGAAAACAAGTCACCTGCAAATGACTGTTGACTCCCTTGAGATCTAGGATGGGGCAAAAGGAGTCCTTCTTGGGCACAACTAAATAAACTGAATATTGGCCCGTATTTTCTTGAGACCTGGGCACCTAAGAACTACAGCTTGCAGGCTGAGGAGCCTTGAGAACACTCCACTTGCTGTTTCTTTCTATGGAGAGTTGTAGGGAAACACCATGAAGACATCTGAGAAACTCCAGAGCGTATCTATCTCTTAACACCTCCAGAACCCACTGATCTGATGTGATCTTGACCCATCTCGGATTTAAAAAAAAAAAAAAAAAGAAGAAGTGTGACCCCCCCTATCTCCTGTTCGGCACACCTTCATTGAGAGGCTTGGGGGGCACCATTACCAGAGTAATGACTGAGACCTACCTAAAGGCAGAATCCTCTGGGAAGCTGCTCCTCTGTAGGATCAGAAGCAAACATCTGGCACAACGTCTTGTGCCGAAGGACCATGATGTCCGCTTCTTATCCTCTGATAACAGAGGAATTTGGGCCTCACCCCACTTACTGGGCCATTTTTTTTTAAGCTCACGCACAAGAGTGATCCCTTAAAGGGCAATTCCATAAGATTTGATTTTGAAGTTGTATCAGCTGACCAATTCCTGAGCCATAGCAGATGCCTGGCCGCTATTACCAAAGACAACCCTCTAGCTAAAGTGCAGACCAGGTTGCAGCCCACATCCACCAAAAAGGTGGATGCTGGTTCCATTACTGCTCTGGAATTCACACCAGATTCATAGACTTCCTGAGAGAGAAGTAAATAAGAGCGAGCCACCAGGGAGCAACAAGAAGCTATCTGAAAATTCATTGCCATTGCTTCAGTCTGCTCAAGGATGGCCTCATTTCATCTATCTTGTGCATCCTTCAATGCCTCTCCCCCTTCTACAGGGATGATAGTCCACTCAGTGAGAGCAGAGCGTAGCCCAGAAGGCTACTTAACCTGCCCAAGCCACCCCGGAGGCGGAAACGGACATCAGATCGGCGCGAGCCAGAGGGGAGAAGAACCCCTAAAATAGACTACCCTTTAATTTTTTTTTTTAATATTCTTATCTGAACTCAGCCCATCCCAGCTGAATACTGAATCTGTCTCCAGCTCTTGGGTGGGGGAACATATCTCTACTGCCTTGCTCAGCTTCGTGCATCCACTTGCCTCAGTTTTTTTGGTTTGTTTTTTTTTACAGCTAAGTTCATGCCAGCAAAAAAACAGCTACTGGACCAAGGCACTCATCTGAAAGTCACCTCAGGAAACTCGACAGAGGGATCATAAGCTATCACCACAAGAGAGTGGGGCAATAAGCTTTTCTTTTCTCCTTTTATAATAAAAAAAAAAAATAAGGACTAAGGCAATACCCAGTATGGAGATGCACGTCCACCATCTGCTGGAGATGGAGAATACTGGTGGGCTGATGTCTGTGGAAGGGTTTATATACAGTGAGATCTGCTTGTAGAGGTGCATAACCCACTGGTTCTGGGTCCACCTATCTGAAATATGAGTATTGTTTTTGGCATACACTTATCAGGAGATTGTCCAAGTACAGCAACCCCAACTGAAAGAACTCAGTGGACGGATCAGCTCTCTCTCAAAATGGAATCTCTCTACACTACAGGATCTGATACTTGGCACCGAAATCCAAGATCTGATATTGCAAGCCCACAGTCTACTCATGTCTGAAGTATTTGGTAGGAGAAATGGGAAATGCCTTCAGAAAACCAAAGCAAAATAGATCAACTGAAGCAGCTTCGGGTACTCCCAACTGCATACAAAGTAAAATTAAGCTTGCTAGTTCTTGAAAGAGCATGCAATTCAGATCTCATAAGACAGGGAACTTAACTTTTTCCCCACAAGGATGAATATGCAAAAAAGTATAAATACGTTTGGTAGGAAGAAGCGAGTCAATTTGCCATGGTGAGTTATCACTTAGTCCAGCTACAGAAGTTCCGATAAAAAGTTTCAAACTGTTTTGTTTATGGGGGGAGGGAGGAGTGTTCAAATTAATTCTTTACATCTTCTTACAATGATTTTTTTTTTTAAACTCTGGCACCTTGCTCCCCTCATGTTCTAGTTGGAAGCAAGGATGCACTGCACATCTCACTCATTTTTACCTGGCTCTTGATTCCCTGTTGAGTGATGAAGGTTTTCAGTGCTCCAGTCTCAGAGTTTTGAGGGTAACCAAAGTCCAGGATTTCTACAAGACAGACAAACATCTGAGGCAACAATGCTGGACACAAGCAAAAAACAGATTAAAAATGCTAGGGCTATTTAGTCTCCGTACCTACTACAAAAAACAAACCCAACAAAGTCTGCTCTACCCTCATATGCCTTCCTGAATGGAGAGATACTTTGCCCCTTACCAAGAAGCTGTTCCATGTGAAGAAATGGATCCCTCTTATTTCTAACCGCTTCTAGCTTTTATTCTTGAACCTCAGTAAAAATCCCCTCTGGCATTTTGTGCATTAAAATACCTCATATTTGAAATGGACTGCTACCCCACCCCAGAGCCAGATCCAGGTATGTATTTAGTGCCTCATCTCATAGGTCCTGAGAAGCACACATGGCTCCATTCTGAGCCTTCCTCTAGGCTGCCTCCAAGCTGTTCATGTCTCTGGAACTAAACACTCTCAGGTAAGGTCACAAGGAACTGCACAAAGACTAACTTTTGGTTGCTGCCGATGCCACACCCTGGCATCTCAGCACTCCCGACTCCCCCACTGTCTAGTTGCTCTGGGCAACACTGTTATCAGATCTTTGTTTGGTGACTGTACTATTTGGTCTTTGGCCCAAGTACAGGGCACCACATTTTCAAATTAAAGCTTGGCTGGCAATCACCAATTCCTCAATGTTTATAGGGAGCTTCAAACCTGCTTCAGATCTTGTCAAGAGAAAAAGGGGGAGGGGAGACAACCAAGAAGAGAACATCTCTTCCAAACCCCGTGAGGATACAAGTCTTGCTGCTTCCAATGATTTAGTCAGAATAAAGTATGATAACATCTCACAGAAATAGACATGCTGTTATCTCAGAGTACAAAACCTTGTAACTAATGCAGACAACATGTCCACATCTGAAGGCAAGAGGCATAGTATTAAAACTGTGTGTGAGCTGATGCAAAGCACAGCTAGGATCAGCACTCTCCCTCCCCTCAGGTCCTCACTCTAGAGAGATTCCTGGGCAATGCACACCAATCTTCCAACTATTTTACAGTTCAGCTGGCAAAGAAAAAAAAAATTGTTCTGCACATGGCAAGTGGTGTGCAAAGGGAGGGAAGGTGATAACCGAGAAGAGCCAGAACAAAACATGAGCAAGTGAACAAAAGAAAATGGATGTCCAAACACAGAAGAAGAATCTATCTGTGCAGCACTTTCTTTAGGTTTTGATTCTCTCATGAAGATGTAATAAAAATCAAACCTAAAAAAAATTACAGCAAAGTAGTGAACGGAGAGTCGGCAAGCGCTTATGTTTTTGCAGGGAAGTTGCATCTATTTGCAGATGGCTGTCCAGTACAAGAGAGAGAAAGCGGCACAATTTCATAAACTCCTCTGCTCCTTCCCAGCTATACCTACCTGTGCAGCCAGGGAACGTCCCATCCCTTCCAGCTGCAACATGGGCACCACATTTACCCCTCATGCCCAGCTATGTAAACACTGCACTTACCGGTGCATCTGCAGGACCTCCTTCCCAGCTCTTCAATGAAGGCCCAAATAATTTGATTGAAACTGGTCAAATTGTTGAATTACCAAAATGTTTACAAGAGTCTAAATAGGTTTCATATTTCGGCATTTAAGCTGGTATAGGCCAATTCAAATTTTTCATACAAATTGCTCTAAGTAATCAAGACCAACCTGAAAAAATGATTGAGAAAAATAATTCTCCGGGTTTAATCTATGAAAAGAATATATTATACAATATGTAAATCCTTGAAATATTTGTAGGATCGCCATTCATAGAGCCTATCAATACCATTCTATAAGCTGGAATCAAGATCTAGGCCCATAAAGTTTGACGCCTAGTAATCTATTGTACCTAATGTATTTAATGTATTTATCCTATGTATTAATTTTAATGTAATCATCTTATTTCTACCTTTTCATTTTTCCTCTCCCTCCCCATCCCTGTTTGCATTCCCTGCTCTATCTTTTCTTTGTTATAATCTCCTAATGACCTTTCTTAAGTTGAATATTAATTGTAAAGCACTGCCGCTAATTTCTATCTGTTCCAGCGCTGCTGCTAAAATTTTGTTGAATGTTAACCGACATGATGTTACTAAACGAATGGCGGTATATAAAGACCTCAAATAAATAAAATAATTTTTTTTTGGGGGGGGGGGGGGTTTAAAGTCTCATGAAAATACAGTGGACCCTTGAGTTACAACCGGCTTGACCTATGAACAACTTGGGTTACGACCAAGTTGTTCAATTTCGAGTTACAACCCGAATGCCGCTAGTGTGTTTTTTGTTTTGTTTATTCATCGATTGCTTGTAATTGGTCGGGTTTTTTGTTTTTTTTTTTACTGCCAATCATGTTTTTTGGTCTTGGTGGGCAGGACTTCTACAGTGATTGGCAACAGCAGCACCAGCCAGCCAATGAGGCCTGTCCATCTCAGGTGCACATGGGCAGACCCGGCACAGCACTCAGCTGGCAAGGTGCAGTATCAGGAGGGGAGGAATGAGTATGCTGGGAGGGGGAACTGCGTGTGGGGGCAGTGGTTTTTTTTGTTCTACACCATTTTTTATTTCTTCTCCCTGCAGAACATCACCTTTGTCTGTTGTTGGCAATAAGAACCCTGGTGCAGTTGTAAACAAAGACCCGAGATGCCATAGAAGCGTTTGTAAGCATCAAAGCAGTGATTAATTTTGCTAATTGCTATCAAGTAGCAGGGCCTAGTGAGCTTCAGACTCTCCCCAGGGAGAGAAAGGACACCAGAGAGCCAGATTCCAGGTGTTCTTATGGAAGGGGACTCTCCTTCCCAATAATAACCACCTTCCATTTCATCCTCCCCCCAAGCCAAAGATGTCAACTTGAATGGTCAGCACAGTATGAAATTGGTTCTTCTGCTAGACTAGGCACATTTTATAACTTGTTGGGTGCATACACTAGGAAAATTATTGGTGTTTCTGGTAATTACGCACATTAACAACCCTTTTTATTATGAAAATGTTAGGTAAGGGGGTGCTTTGGGAGGTTCGGAATGCATGATGGGTATTTCCATTATTTCTTATGGAAAAAGTAGTCTTGACTTAACCAGCTTGACTTACAAGCAGCCCTCTGGAATGAGTTGAGTTTGTAAGTCAAGGGTCCACTGTAAAACCTAGATCCCAATTACAGGTTTGTACTGCTAGGCTGTATGAGTGTGGCCCTACAAATATTGATACTTGAAGGATTTACATTCTTTTGATACATTAAAACCAGGGGAATTTGTGTCTCATTTTTTCCCATCCTAAATAAGCTTGGTAGCCTCAGCACAAACACTGATGGAAGCTTTATCTTAGTGATATTTATTCCAGGAACTCTCAAGTCAAAGATCACTGATAGAACTGAAAATCATCAATTTTATCTACATTTTGTTTTAGCCATGAATATCTATAATGAAAATCTATTCTGGATATGAACATATTCAGCAGGCAGCCCTGAGGAAGAAAGTGGGACCCTAAAAATCATTCCTGCACATTTACTTCTGTGCCATTATACCTCCTTTTCACACTCAGCTTTTTCATTCATGAACATTAAGTGGCCACTTTTATTAATGTTGTTAAAATTATAAACTGCCGAAGGAATCAAGCTGATCTGGAAGTAGTGTCTTCCCACCATTCAAACGTTTTTGCAAGAACTGTTTCCTCCTCCTCACTGGGCTTTCAGTTTAAACTGAATAGTCCTCTAGGGGAGGGCTACACCACCATATCATAACTCCCCTCCCAATGTAGCTCAGCTGTGGTGGTGAATAACTCCTGCCAAAATGCAGCATGCACCTTGTACTGGTGTGTCAACGTATCAGATGGCGGCAGAAAGACCAACCAGCTCATCTGGTCTAGCCAGTCATTCCTATGCATGTTGGAAATATATATCCCAGCTACATAATGGACTGCTTCTAATATTTCACTTTATGCAGAACCATTTGGATTCTCTTTTGAACACTACTTTCTTGGACAGAAGAGTGCAATATCTCCCCTTTAGTTCACACCCAGCACCCCTCCCATTTCAGACTACAAAACCAAACAGCCACCAGTACTAGTGTCTGCTGCCTGATCATCCAGCCCCCCTATCTTCTGTGCAAGTCTGCCAAACAGACCATGCAAGGTGAGTGCTTGCATTCCCACTAACACTTAACATTCAATACTGCCTACTTAACCATACTGAGTCTGCCAGAACAAAATGGCAGCGTCATTCAATTAAGGTACTTTAAACAGTAGGTTACACTTGTCACTCCTTTTTTTTCACAAATAGTATTCTGTGCTTAGCCAATAGCCTCCACTCGGGGCTGTAAATGCGACTTCCACAATATTCCCAGTCAGATAAGCCAGGCTCAGCACCATAAACACAAAATTGGTTTTATAATTACAGGTTATCTGCATAACCCAGACCCTGCACACTAGAAAAGCTTCAATGCCAAGGTTACAGTTGCAAGCCAGCTTGTCATTTTACTAACCTCACTACATATCCCATCATACTGGGAGCCAGTCTGGTTTCCAGATTCCCCCCCCCCCTTCTACAGATAGCAATTCCATTCTTCCTTACAATTAAGGGACTCCCCCATGCCTTACCACCCCTCAGTTTGTGAATTCAGGGAGAGGGAGGGGGGCCCATGTCCTCACCATCCAGAAGCTCATAGATAAGTACAAAGTTGTTTTTGATGTTCTCCTCACTGATCTTCCCGAAGTATGCAGTCATTACGTCACACATCTTGTACAGGAACTCAAAGACCATTGCAGCATTGACATTCTGTTTGGTGACAGCAGCTAGCCAAATGTTGGAACGCTTGACATGGAAGAAACTGGTACGTGCTATGTTGGTGACAGGAGAACGAACCTGTTGCCGGGCGTGGATGACATTGACACGGAAAGCGTCCACTGCATTCCGCCTACAGAAAGGTTTTATAGAAGTCATACAGGAGACAATATTAATACACCAATTGAAAATGAAAACCACACATACAAAACACAGCTACAAAAGATACCTTAACAGCCAAGGCACATCAACCATCCTCTGCTGCTAAACACTAGAGACTTCAAATAAGCTAGAAAATTCTGCAAACACTTGTGTAGTGAAAAGGTTTAGTGATATACAGTACTATCAAAGCAGATGGCAAGCTAGAGCAGAAAGAGAATCTAAGCCTATAAAGATGGCAATTTTTCTCTCCAGACCACCCATCTTGGCTGTAGTGAGACAAGAATTCTTCCTGCTGACTGCAGTCAACTCAAAATATTTCAGTGTCATTACCCCCCCCCCCCCCCCCCCCCCTCTCCTAAAACTATCACCTGCCAAAGAAGAGAACAAAACAATGAAAAAAAGTTCTTCTATTGAGGCAATACAGAACTGTGGTTGTCCTTACTACTAGGGAGTCCGATTTAACTAGAGCTCCTTGATTATAGTGGAGCATTGTGCCAGAATGTGGTTTTGGCACCGGCTACATAAAAAGATAACTGACATATTGGTACACACTTTGCTAATTATGCTGTTAAACCCCACACTGTATAGTCATTGTGACCCCTAAATTACTTTTCCAACACATTCACCACCAGTGCCTTAAGGCAGGTACTTACTAATACTCTCCCCTTCTCTTAATGACATCTACACTAGAGCCAGGAACAGACTGGGACATGTTAGCTCTGATGTTCCTTTCAAGTGCGTACAGAAGCTGACATTCAGCCCAAATAGAATGGAAGATTAGCCCCCTATGACAGAAAGCCTTCTGAACTACATAATCCTTAGATGCATAGTGAAAGCTGTATACTCTCCCCCACTCCCAACCCTGCAACACTTTCAGACCTCTTCTTCACATACTTTTATTTGTTTGTATGTTTTTATATACCGAAGTTTGGCGCAGGCCTTCACTTCAGTTTACATAAAAATCAAAACAATTTACATTAACAACTGTGGGAGCTGGCGCAGGCCTTCACTACGAAATACAAGTATAAAACTGTGGGAGGGTGGTATAACAAGAGTTTACATAGACAGTCTTATTTACATTAATAACGATGGGGGTATGGTTTAGTCATATCAGTTAATTTTAGTACTTAATTCTGATTGTCACAAAGACTGCAATTGGTCAGTGAGCATGGCAGTCTGTTTCTATTTTTCATTCCTTGGGCTTCTTTCACTGATAACCATGCGTCAATTAATCAGCACAGTAATGAGTTCAAGGGGGAACACACATTTCTTAAGACAGCAAACTTCGGCCACCATTGGCCAAAACATGCTATTTCCTTCAGTTTCTCTTGCTCTACTCCTGTAGAGCACAGAATCCCAAAATGTAGCTACTATACACTAACTTTACTGAAGACTGTCAAATAGTGTAAAACTCAAGCAACAACATCAATAGCAATACAACAGAATAAATATGTGAAAATAAGATGAGGCTTGTATAGTTAAGCAGTTTGCACAGTAGTGGACAATACGGTAGTTGCCATGCATCTTACCTATTGCTATCACAGCCAATGAGGAGATGAGATGGACAGAAATGGTGCCAGCGAGGAGGAAGAGGAGTGACAGCAACAAGAGAAAGGGTTAGAAAAACAAAACAAAAAAAAACCAGAGACCCCCCCTCCCAAAAAAAATCCCACAAAAATAAAACACAGAACACAATGATTGAACAGAAACCAGGAGAGGCCACATGAGTACAGCTTACATACATCCCCCACCCCAATAGGAAAATATGAGAGCAGTCACACAGCAAAGAATGATAGGCAAGCTCCCTAGACAGAATCCTCATGCAAGAAGCCAAGATTGCTGCATGCCAATCAATAGTTCACAACCCAAGTGCAAGGTTTAAAAAAAAAAAAAAAGTGCCATGTACAAGCCTTAGAGCATAAACAAGCTGGTGAGGGCAACACCTCCATCCATCAGTACATGAACTTTTCAAGCGCTATCAAACAACCCCTTAAAGATTGGGCACGTCCTAAACTCTCACCCCTCAACTGCCTTCAACTTTCTATTAAAGGTGAAACCTCAAAAGCAGTGGTCCCAAAACCTGTCCTGGAGGGCCACCAGCCAGTCGGGTTTTTGGGATATCCTCAATGAATATGCATGAGAGAAAATTTGCATGCACTGCCTCCATAACATGCAAATTCTCTCATGCATATTCATTGAGGATATCCCAAAAACCCAACTGGCTGGTGGCCCTCCAGGACATGTTTGGGGACCACTGCTCAAAAGCAAAAGATACCACAAAAGGCAATAGCTGGTTTAGACCCTTGATGGCATCCATTATCTATTTTATTCCTTTCTATAGACAAATGGATTTGATTTTGCAGAATCCTTAATCTTTTGCATTAAAGAGGAGAAACTTTTTTCTGTAACAGTTACACCAAACCTTTGGGTAACTGAGAAGGATCATTGAATGTGTGCGTCACTAAGTGACTATACTAATTTCTTATTTAGGAAGTCACCACTAGTTGCGGTTAGTATGCAGCATACCCCGTTTTAATGGAGTTAAAAAATCTAATCATTTTATAAATGCATGAAATAAAACATTTTATAGGTGATACCTTTTCATTGGCGGCTAAGTTTTGAAGAGCCATGCTGCTTTTATCAGGGCTACGCAGATTTTGCACTACAGCTTTAAAAACCACATCCCACTGTAACAAACCTAGAATTTGCTTTCCTATTCAGGCATCACAGATGTGATACAAATGGAAGATTGTCTTCTTCACTGGTGTGCTACATGAAGCCTATTTTGCCATCAGATAGTGACAGATTCCCTTCTATCACTGGCTACCTGGATTCAGCCATGAGACCTCTTAATCCACTGCCTGGCTAACTGATTTCGATACACTATTCACTATCCTGGCTCCCTAATCCTCCTAATAGACTCACTGCTACTATATGGTAATCCAAGATGACCAATTACAAACACCTATGTACTGCAATCTGTACACCTCTATATACCCTACCTTCATGTTTGTCACTATGCTACTCTAAACTGTGATGCAAACGTAATGAGTATTTGTTATAAATCTGATTATAATCCATCTAGTGACAAGCCTGGAGAAGGCAGAATACAAAGTTTATAAATAATTTCACAAAGTCCTTCTGCAGTTCCTCAATCTGCTGCTCATGAACTGTTTTTTTTCTTATTTCTGAGTATATTGTCTGACCTATTGTGAACATGTGTATAATTTGGGATTTACTGTGTGTATTGCTTATAATCACTGAGCTGCAGATCAGCAGACTTATTTTTTTCATTTATAAAAATTTAGAGTAGGACCAGCTGTTGCCTGCACATAAAGCTGTCCTCATGTGCCTCCATTTGCTTCCCACCCCCATCATGCAAGCAGAAGACTGACTCTCCTTAGACTGCCTGAGTGCAGCAGTCACCGATTTTGTCTCTTGTACTTTAAAGTCAGTAGTCTGTTTCTTCTGAGCATTTATGTGTTGGTAAGATATATTCTTTTATCAGTTGCAGAGTAGAACAACTTGTTTTTGGATTCAGAAAGGACAATTGCCTCTGGCACCAAAATGACCTTAGACAGTCATATTGACAAAGAATTAGGAGTTTGCAGAAGATGCAATGAATTCAGAATTCTGCAGCACAACCATTGTTAGATGTGTACCCTTGAGACTCACCCGATATGGTACAGTATTAAGAGTACATGTGATAGCTCAAAAGGCAAGAATCCCAGGTTCTAGAAAAACTTTTAAAAAATGGATAAAGGAAAATTGGTTCTTACCTGCTAATATTTGTTCCTGTAGTACCACAGATCAGTCCAGACACCTGGGTTCATCTCCCCCTATCAGCAGATGGAGACAGAAAAAAACACCTCACTGATACAGTGTCTGAGCAACCATGCCACCTGCAGCTCGTCAGTATGTATCTATATCAAAGCAGATAATAGCAAAAAAAATATGGAACTATTAAACAGCAATTAAGAACATGGAATGCAACACAGAACAATCTTACAGCTGAGCCGACGACTCTCCCGTTAATATATCTCCCTTCTAATTGGGCAGGCTCTGGACTGATCCGTGGTACTACAGGAACGAAAATTAGCAGGTTAAGAACCAATTTTCCTTTCCCTGTATGTACCCGGATCAGTCCAGACACCTGGGATGTACCAAAGCCCTTACCCAGGGTGGGACTTGGAGAGTCCTGCTTGCAAAATACTCTTGCCAAAGGAAGGGTTTGCCGGAGCCCCGACATCTAAGCCATAGTGCCTTGCAAAAGTATGCAGCGACTTCCAAGTTGCCGCTCTGCAAATTTCCTGTGGGGAAACAAAGTTGAGATTCCGCCCACGAGGCCGCTTGCGAACGTGTGGAGTGAGCACACAAGCCTTCCGGAACTGGACGACCCCATGTAATACATGTGGAAGAAATAGCCTCCTTCAACCATTGTGCAATAGAGGCTTTAGAAGCCTTGGAGCCTCTATTTAGGACCACTCCACAACACAAAGGTGATCAGACCTCCTAAAGTCATTGGTAATCTCAAGGTAACGAAATAAAGCTCTCTGAACATCTAGACATTTGAGCTCCCTCGCATTAGGATCAGATGCCAGTAAGTTAGGAAATGCCAGAAGTTCCTCTGACTGACATGGAACGCTGAAGCCACCTTTGGTAAAAAGGAAGGTACCCGTCTATAAAGAAACTCTGGATTCCGAAATCTGAAGGAAAGAATCTCAACAAGATAACGCCTGTAACTCAAATTCTTCTAGCCGAACAAATGGCGATGAGAAAAATTACCTTAAGTGTCAAATCCTTTAACATAGCCCTTCAGAGCAGCTCGAAGGGAGGTTCACACAGAGCTTTAAGAACTAGATTAAGGTTCCAGGACGGACAAGATTTCTGAACTGGAGGATGAAGATTCATACCGCTAAGAAAACGAACCATGTCTGGATGACACAAAATAGAGGAACCTTCTATTTTGCCTTGGAGAGAGCCCAGTGCTACCTGCACTTTAAGAGAACTGAGAGAAGTCCTTGGTAAAGCCATCCTGTAAGAAATATTATTGCAGGAATTAAGGCTCTAAGAGGGCAAATTCCCCTGACGGAACACCAGGACTCAAATCTTAAGAACATAAGAATATGCCATGCTGGGTCAGACCAAGGGTCCATCAAGCCCAGCATCCTGTTTCCAACAGTGGCCAATCCAGGCCATAAGAACCTGGCAAGTACCCAAAAACTAAGTCTATCCCATGCTACTGTTGCTAGTAATAGCACTGGATATTTTCTAAGTCAAATTAATTAACAGAAGGTAATGGACTTCTCCAAGAACTTATCCAATCCTTTTTTAAACACAGCTACACTAACTGCAACACATCCTCTGGCAACAAATTCCAGAGTTTGTGTTGAATGAAAAATAAGTTTCCCCAATCTTCCATACCCGAACATGAGAAGTTAGACTTCCTTCTAGACTGTAACAATGTGGTGACTACAGAGTCCAGGTAACCTTTCCTTTTCAAACGCCTCCTCTCAAAAGCTATGCCACTAGACAAAAGTGAGCAACCTGGTTAAAAAAATATAGGACCCTGTCGAAGACGACTTGTCAGATGGCCGAATCGAAGCGGGCCATCCACTGCCAGGTTGACCAGATCCACAAACCACAGACGCCAAGGCCACTCCGGAGCCACCAAAATCACCTCTCCACAATGCTTTTCTATGCGACGTAGAACCTTTCCCACGAGCAGCCAGGGAGGAAAAACATGGTAGAACCAGAGCGCCAACCCCTTCGGCGACTGAAAAATCGGAAGGCCTTGGCCTTCCAAGAGGTCGCCATAAGGTCGATGTGAGGTAGACCAACGATCTCGAATTAATTGCATGGCTGTCTGATAGTTTCCACTCATTTGGATCCAAGTGTGTGCGACACCTGAACATTCTCTGCTCCTGCGATGTGGGATGCTGCTAATCTCTAGATGTCATTCCGCCCAACCTCTGCACCTCTAGAGCCACTGCCTTGCTTTTGGTTCCACCCTGCCAATTTATATATGCTACTATTGTTGCATTGTCAGACAACTTGGATTCCGTAGTAATGGCAGAAACTCCTTCAAGGCCAAGCGAACCGCGCTGGTCTCTAGACTGTTGATAGACCATGCAGACTGTCTTGTGGACCAGGATCCCTGAACCGAAGGAGACTGAAGCTGCTCCCCATCCAGAGAGACTGGCATCGGTAGTAACCACCATCCAAATCAGGAACTTAAGAGGTCCACTCCCCGACAGATTGGAAGTCTGAAGCCACCATTTTATTTATTTATTTTATTTAACATTTTTCTATACCGACCTTCATGGTTAAATACCATATCAGGACGGATTGTCTCGGCAAACCCTTGATAGGTAAGCGGATATGATGTTCTTTCGATACTGGCTTCCAGTGGGACAAGAATACAGTCTTTAGTGATCTCATATGGGAAAATGCCCAGGGAACCAAGTCCAGCGTGGAGGCCATCGAGCCAAGTACCTGTAAGTAGTCCCAGACCTTGTGTACCAGCAACTGCAAAAACCAACGGATCTGGGTGTGACGTTTCAAAATTCAATCTTGAGAGAGAAAGACTGCCTATAAGAGTATCGAACAGAGCTCCTAAATACTCCAAAGTTTGTATTGGTGATAACTGACTTGTGATTCACTACCCCACCTAGGGTCTGTAGGACTTCAAGAACTCTATGAACTGACTTGTGGCATAGAGACTGACTTGGCTCTGATCAACCAATCATCCAAATATGGGTGAACTAGAACACCCTCCTGTCGAAGGAAAGCTGCCACCACCACCACCACATTGGTGAAAGTCCGCGGAGCTGTGGCGAGACCAAACTGAAGAGCCTGAAACTGAAAATGTTGACCTAGAATCATGACGTGGAGAAAGACAGAGTCCTGATGGATGGGAATATGTAGATAAGCCTCCATGAGATCCAAGGAAGCCAGGAATTCTCCTTTGCGTACAGCCGCTATGAATGACCTAAGGGTTTCCATACTGAAGCATGGCACCTTGAGTTCTGCATTAACCTTCTTTAAATCGAGTATCGGCCGAAATGAGCCCTCCTTTTTGGGGACCAGAAAATAAATGGAGTATCTCCCCTGACGGAGGTCTGCTCTGGGAACTGGTACTACCACACTTAACCAACATAATTGGTCTAGAGTCAGTTGTACCGCTGCCCGCTTGACCAGATAGTTGCATGGGGAAATTAGAAAAAAAAGTTTCCATACGGGACAAGTAAATTCTAAAACGTAACTGTTTACCATCACATTGAGAACCCACTGGTCCTGAGTGATCTTGGCCCACTCGTCGTAAGAGTGCAATAAGTGACCTCCTATAATAGGAACGACAGAGTGGACCAGCCTGTCATCATTGGGTAGAGACTTACCTCCTGTCGATCCCCTAAAGGATCTTCTGGCTCCACGCAAGAATTGTCCCAATGCTTGACCCCATGAAAAATATTGTCTCTGTGGTCCTGGCATACCACGGGTAGGCTGCAATCTTCTGTCAGACCGACAAAGAGACCTTGATTGAAAAAAATCTCTTACCCTTAGGTACCCTGAGGACTTTGTCTCCAAGAGACTGGATCAGCTGCTCTAGATACCCGCCAAACAAGAACTTACACCACTGCATCTACTTTCGGGAGAGAAAAAAACAATTCTAAATCCTGTTCTGGTAGAGGGTAAAGTTTCCCCATGGCTCTGCCACCCTTTAAACCAGAATCAGGAGTCCCCCATTCCTCTTCTACTAACTTCCTAACCGACTTGTGGTAAAGGAAAGAAGTTGGAGGATCTCGGATGGCACCTATTACCAGGTCCTCGCGAGGCATTTTAACCCCAAGAACCTGGTAAGCCAAGGGAAGCAAAACCTCCAGCTCTGCATTTTTAAAAAGGTGGACCACCTTAGGATCCTCTGCCTCATGAATAAAAAAAGAGACCAGGTCATCCCCTTGACCTGCATTATCGGTAGCCGGAATAACCGGAGCCACCAGGGGAGCTTGGCCAGACCCTGAACCAGTACCACCAGGAGCTATGATAGCATCCTCTGGATCAACCGCTCCAGCTGCATCACCCTGCAGGTGAAAAATCAAGCCCTGTGCTGAGGGAACCCTATTACTGGGCATAGGAGACCTCCTGGGGACCCCCCTTCCCCCCCCCCCCGAAGGACCCTCAGTGGGCTGGACTGATGGAATCTGCGGCTGTGTCAGGCCATATAGGCATCATGAAACAAAAAAAAACAGTCTGTGGAGAAAAGCCTCCCTGCACCAAAACCAGCATGGTCTAGTTGAAACAGGCAAACCAGAACTTCTCTCCTAGCCCTCCCTGCCCGTTCACCAACCTGGAACGGAGACAGAGTACCCTCCCCCACCCAACACGGAAACTGACGCATCAAAATCCAAAATGGCTGCTGTTCCTGCACCGGCCGGGTGAGGTATAAAAAGAAGTTGCAGCAGGTCCAAAAGACAATGATACCTGATGCTATTTAGCGTGAGAAGGAGCCACAGATGAACCCTTCCCACTGCCGGCACAGTTAGCGCATAACCCCGACCTATTAAGCCAGGAAGAATCAGAGCCGCATGAACGGCATGCCCTGCCGCAAGTCATAAGGTAATGATAAAATTAAAATCCTCTCTCTGAAGGTACTCGCCACGACAGAAGAAAATGTCCCCCAAACAGCCAGAGCCCCACAAAAAGCTCCTAAGGAGAGGCAGTCACTCGCCTGTAGAACAGTGCTCCAGTGCAAACAGGTTTTTGTTTTGTTTTTAAATTAGCTTTAGTTAAAAATTAACAACCTGCCCTGAAAAACAGGCAAAAATAGCCAAAACATTCTTGTACAAAAGTGTATTGTAAAGAGCCTGCAGCCTCCTCAGCGGCCTCGTGAAGGGAGGGATCTGGACAACCAGATTTACACCTCACGGGCACCCAGACCAAGCACACACAAGGGTACCAACACCCGGCTTGGCAGCCTCAACCGGACAGGGAAGAACCCTAAGGATTCTAAAAAAATAAATAAATAAAAGAAACCCCCGGGGAGGAAGGCTCAAAAGAAAAAACATTAGCTGAAAAAAAATTAGTCAACTGAGGAATTGCAGGATTAACAGCCTCTGCCACCTGCTGGAGACAGAGAAATACTGCCTAGATACGGTGTCAGTGAGGGTTTTTTTTTCTCTGTCTCCATCTCCTGATAGGGGGAGATGAACCCAGGTTCTGGACTGATCTGGGTACGTACAGGGAAGAGCAACTTACTTTTTTCTAGAAAAATACATAAGTCACTGTGGATTTAAGTAGTTGAAAAAGTTAAAAAAAAAGCTCACAGAAAAGATAAGTGACCATATCTGGAAAGCCTAAGAAGCTGGCAAAGTAGTCAAGAGAAGATGCAAAGAGAAGAAAAAAATTAGCAAAAAGTAAAATAGAGGCAGGAGGGACAAGACTTTAGAAGGAAGTGCAAAATGAACATCATAGGATTCTGGTGAAAGGGAGGAATACGTAGAGGCTAGTGAGAAGAAAGTGGAATTGCTCTTCGTGTTCCTGTTCAGTGTTAACTGAAGGTCAGGAGAGGAACCACTAAAAGACAGGAATGGAAGAGATAAACCTAGAAGTTTCCAGAAGACTTAGCTAGCTAAAATCAATATATAAAGCAATGGGGCCAGCTGGGATACATCCAATAGCACTGAGGAACTTTGAGAAGTTCCCAGCAGACCTTTCAATGCTTCTTTAGAGTTCTAGGAGGACTAGAAACAGGCAGACGTGGTTCCAATTCACAAAAGTGAAGAGGGGGCTAAGAACATGAAGCCAGTTAGTCCAACCTATGTGGTGAGTAAATTAATGGAATTATTACTAACAGAAGAAAGTGCAGTTATTGGAATCAAATGGATCACAAGATCTAAGTGAGTATGGTTTACCATAAGCTTTTTGTCTGAAAATATCTAATTAATTTATTTTAAGTTGAGTGACCAGAGCAATATATAGTGTACTTAATTTCAGTATGCCCTCTGACACAGACAACTTACAAGATCAGCATTTTCTTAGCATAAGCCAGATGTAGGCAACTCTGATTCTGGAAGGCCTCAAAGTAACTAACTGGATTAGAAACTAGTTGAGTGGGAAGCAACAGGTAGTGGTAAATGGAGTTCTGAGGACATTAGCAGCAGCATGCCACAGGGATCTGTCTTTGTACTGGTTGTTTTCAATATTTCTACATTATCAGAGAGTCGATGACCCTGTGCCTCCATGCTTGTTCACAAAGAACACGACCACTTGATTGTCCACTTGAATTAGAATGCTTTTCCTTGGAAAAGGTGCAAGAAAGTCAGTGTCCCAAATGCTCTCAAATCTAGTAGGTTAATCTGAAAATGCTTTATGAGACCAAATCCCTTAGGTTCAAAAAGTATGGTGCCCAACCTTTTGTAGTGTTCTATATAAATAAATATCTACATGTTAAAAAAAAAAAAAAAAAGACATACCAGTGAATTAACTATTTGTGTTTTATTGTACCCTACCCTGGAAGTAGGAAGGGCAGGTAATAAATGTTTTAAAATAAATCTGTTGCTGTTACTTGTGTGTGCAAACAGCTTGAAGCTTCTTGAATGCAAGGGTTTAGCCACCAGTGTAACTTCTGTTTCATGTTCCTTGAAACATATTCTGGTTGTCAAGGATTGAGTTAATGGGACCAACTAACAGCAGAGACCCCCACTGCAGAAGGCGAATGTGGTTAATGGAACTACACGAATAAATGCCATATGACCTAAGACAACCAGAACTGCTCTGCCTGTCGAGTATTGTGAATTCAATAGCTTGTAAACTAATGGTCTGCATGTTTGCCTGTTTAGACAAAAGAAAAGCTCTCACTTGCAGAGAATTTAGCCCTCCTCCAATAAAATATTAATTGCTGGGTTGGCACCAAATTCAACCTCTAAATTCACCAGCAAACCTAAGTTCTTTAGAAGCTGAATTAACATACCCTCCTGGGGAGTTGGCCATGACTAACCGATCTAGCTATGGGAAAATTTGGATTCCCTGACATATGTGCAATGCTACTACAGCCACACACTTGGCGAAGACCATTGGAACTGGTAACTGTCCGAAGTGGAGTACTTTGTACTGATAATGGGAAGAGACCACCCTGAAGCAAAGAATTCCAGGGGTGGGATGAATGTATCTTTTAGATCAAGCATGAACATCCTTTCATTCCCTTCTAGATGTAGGGAAGAATCGTGTTGAAGAAATTAGTTTTGAATTTCTTGGAGCAGACGCTTGCTCAGGTTTCTCAGTTCCAGAATGGGTCTCAATCCCCCAGATTTGAGGTGATGAGGAAGCATGAGTAGAAGCCCTGAGAATGCTGGAGTGCAGGACCAGCTCTATTGCCCTGTGCTGAAAAAGCAATGGCACTTCTAGACAGCTGTGTCAAGTGAGGCTGCTCCAGACTGAATGCCAAGCAATGAAGATAAGATGGTAGCTGGGAGAAATGCTAATATTATCCAGATACCATGATGTTGAGGAGCCAGTGGTCTTTGAGCCACTCCTCCCAAAAAGTCTGGATTCTCTCCCCCCCCACCCCCCGGGTATTGTGGTTGAGGGACTTGAGAGCAATCAAAATCTAGGTCCAGGCTTAAACTAAACTTACTGTGTTTTTCTTACACAGATAGTTTCATATTGTCAACAAGCGGGAGCTGGTATCTGAAACAAGAAAGGGGCGTTTCTGGAAGAATAGCATCTTATTAGCATAGGAGCTGTACCTTGAAGATAGTCCAGTCCCTCAACAGAACTTGAGCAGCTACATTTTGCTTTTTAATCTGTGCAACAGTTTCTCAATTAAGCCATGCACTATGCCTCCGAAGCAGTTGAGGTATGCGATATAGTATCAAAAGATTCATAGATGAATTCCTCAGCATCTTGAAACAGCTGTGGATAATTTCAGTCGTCAGTAGGTTGAAGAAAGACTATATACACAAAAGCTGAAATCCTTTCTAGTGTTCCACCACGAGGAATTGAGACGAAATCCATGCACTTAGCATGGAGTTCTGAAAGTCTTCCCAAAAATATCAAGCAACCTGGAATCCTTCCCTAGTAGTGTACTGGAATTAAATTCTTGCTTTTTTGGTTCTTTTCAGGGCAGATTAGGCAAAAGATTGATGAAGTAAAGGGAATCTAAATCTCAGGTATTTCTGCACTGTATTTGAAGTCCAATTTTCTTCACACTGAGGCACAGAAGATTGGTTTTTCCCCAGTGTCATCTGTAGCTGTTGGATACTGTAAACTGGGATAGCTGCTGGCGTGTCCAAAATTTGAAGGAGTCAAAGACCTCTGCACAAGATCTTTATCTTTGTGCAAGTTTATCCCAACCATTTTTCTTAACTTTTCCAAATATTTTGAGCAAAAAGGGTCTTCCAGAGGACAGGAAGGTTCTGGAGGCTGTTAGGTCAGACGGAATTCCCATTGATCCCTCTACCAAACTAAAGGGTGTTTGAACACTAATGATAAAGATTGTGACTTGGGATGGAGGGAAAGGGGCTCCCCTCTGAGGGGAAATAGACCTGGTACATATAGCTTGAATGGATAGGCTCTGCTGCAAGTGAATAAGGTAAAGAATCACCTTCAAGCAGTGTTCCAATGTGTATTCGCCCAGACTGGGGATACTGTGACTTCCTCCCGTGGGAACATGCTGGCAATACTGAAAAGGAAAGGATAGAAAGCACCTTCTCAGAGAAAAACAAAATTTCACAGCTCTATTTGGTTGAGTGGCTGACATCCTCTGACCTGGTATGGACAGTGGAATATCTGAGACTAGAATAGGCCCTTGCTCAAGTTGAAGGCCAATTAAGCGGTATCAGAAAACACATGGGATTTATCAGATGGGAGGTATCAGAACACACATACGCCTTCTGCTAACCCCCCTGGTTTAAGGGCTTCGGTGACTGGAGGGGGTTGAAGTAGTACGTCCCCCTCTGCTCCTGATCTTGGACTCACTACATAGAGCTGTGTCAGCAGTTTGACGTGGTGCAATTCTCAATGATCTGGGGCTCAAGAGTATGCCGTAGATTGTGTGTGTCAACGGTACAGAGGCTTTAAAAGCTTTGGCTGCACTTGAAATTTAGGTCTCATCCATGCACTGGAATAGATGAGACCTGGTGCTTTTTGATGCTGGTTGCTCCAGAGTGCCATCACTTTCTTTCATGACTAAACTACTTGACCCTAGTGTTTCAACCTGCCTTGCCAAAAGGAGTTTTTGGGAGGAGCTCCCGCTCAACTCTTTCCAGGGAGGCAGATAATGCAATATTGCAGGAGATAGAGACCAACTTTTAAAAGATTTATGCAGTTCTTCCATTTTATGAACTCTGGCATGTTATATTTGGGTGACATCCATCCACAATTATAGCAGTTGTCCAGGTCATGGTCCGGTCCCAGCTGAAAGTAGCAGAGTTTGCATCCATCTGTTTTGGACATTACTTTGCCACAAATACAGTTCTTGAATCCACTTACTGTGGCTTCCTTTTTGTTAGATATCTTCAGGCAACAAGTATTTTAAAACATTTTTGTGGTAGCAGTGAAAAGTGCTGTTAAGTCAGCAAACCAACTTTTGAAGAGAAACAATCTTAAGAATTTACAAAAAATAAAAAAAGATTGAGCACAGCACAGATATGTTCTCTAAGACAGAGGTGGTTCATGAGGCAAGGCCTGTATGGAATTTCCCACACATGCTCAGAGCTAAAAGCTCTACCAGCAAGGAGAGATGAGTTTGTTGCTGCTGGATGTAGTCACCCACATCATGGCTAGTTTTCTGCATTACTTGTCAACAGACAATTTCACCTTCACATGCAACACTATGTAGAAAATTTGGCAACTGAATAACCTAAAATATATCTACTGCTATTTCAGGAAGCAAACATTCTCTTTTTTGGAGAAGCAAATTTACCATTGCCAGAGAAGAACTCTGCACCCTCAAAAAATAAAGTATCACAGGTAAAATGTAGTTTATATGGTAGACACTATGGCAACTGCTCAATGAAATCCTAAGAAAAATCTGGGTACATACATATGACCAATGCAGCACTAAAACTTCCTGCACTCAGAGACCTTTGTACAGCCAAAGATCAAAAAAGGTTTCATGAATAAAAGGCAGTGTGCTACTAGCAGCAGCCAAGAGATAAGGGTTGGAAAAGTGCTCTAGTCCATTTACTTCACAATATTCTGAATTTATATATTGTTCAACCTAAATCTGAACATGTCAAAGAACAGAACAGAAGCTGTCTTTATACTAAAGCAAGCTTCCCTCTAGTCCTTTCAACTACCAGCTCAATAAGAACTAGGGCTAAGGATCCGGCACCATGAGCATTCAACTGTCTGGGGGGTTTCCCCCATCATGCCTCAGCCAGAGGCAACAAACCATGACTCCCTCTGGAACCTCGTCTGACCATTTGGTGCTGCCTAGTGATAGCCAAGACTCCCTTCCCACAGATTAATCTTTGCAGCAAGTCCAGGGAACAAAAGTCAGCAGCAGGACTAATTCAGATCATCTGCATAGCAATAGAACAGCATTTGCCACTAAGATTCTGGGACAGCCTAAAGCTGTACTTTAATCACCAATAAAAAGCTCTGGATATATGCTATGATAAATATCTGTCATCAATCATTTGTATAAATTATATCAATGTTATTGCATTCAAAAGGTGCTAAATGTAATACAGAACCAACAGCAAAGCTGCCAGGCAACTAAGAGCAATGGGAATGCAAGCACGCATGAGGCAGCCTTCTTTAAAACACTAGCTTTTGTATAATTGCTACAGCAAGTTAAACAAGGTAGTTTTGATGCACATTACAGGCTCCTTTCCTAAGCAGCACAATATCGCATGCGCGCTCACGCACACGGGAATGCTGGAATCTGCCTATATGACTCAGGTGTCGAGCCACATCGCAGTAGTGCAATCAGATTCAGCTGCAGTACTCACCCAATGTCATCTCTGTACACCCGAGAGATCAAAACCTCCCCCTTGTGATTATAAATGAATAAGCCTCCAATCATGGTGAACATTCAGGCTTCCCTTCCCATGATACTTAGATGAGTCCTGAAATGAGAAAGTATCATTCATCATCCTTTAAGACTAAATATATAGCTCATGGCAATTAAATATTGTGTTTTGGTGGCAAACTAAACCAGACCAGCTACTTTAAAATACATATCTACTCACTCATTGAATGATACCAAATCAGAATGATGAAAATAAAGCTTACATGTGTCACCAGCAGCATAAAATTGTCTATATTCCCTCCAGCTTGTGCATGCAAAGCTGCTCCAGAATTCTACTGCACTTGCTGAGGAAGCTCCGGTTAGCAATGAATATTGCATGCAGCAACTAGCCTGACCTTTTCTATCATCTAGCCTGATGCAGAGTTTCCATACCATATAGCATCATGCTACCTCCTGAGAAATTACTACTTACCTGATGATTTCCTTTTTAGGACAGTCAGATGAATCCAGAACAAGTGGGTTATGCATCCTACCAGCAGATGGAGACAGCAAACAGATGTCACAGTATATACATCTGTGCAGTTACATCAGCCTGCCAGTATTCTCTTCAAAAGCTTCTGTGGACAAACTAGCAAACGACTTGATGAAAAACAGACAACCATTGCAATACTCAGCCAACAGGCAACGTTGAGCTCTGACAAAAATGTTACACTAGTCTAGGGACTGGAGTAACACCAGTAAGACCTGTAACATGTAGGCTTCACAGGAGAATCATTATGTAATCATATGGCAGCCAAGGGAGGGAAGCTGGATTCATCTGACTGTCCTAAAGAAAGGAAGTCAGGTAAGTAGTAATTTCTCATTTCTTAGCATCCAGTCAGATGAACCCAGAACAAGTGAGATGTAACCAAGCTACTCCCGAACAGGGCAGGGGGAATGCCCATGGGCCAAAGACTGCGTCCTCCCAGGCTTAAATATCCAGACGATAATACCTGGAAAGGTGTGTAAGGAGGATCACAATGCAGCTTGGCAAATGTCTACAGGAGACGATATAACTTCTGCCCATGACACTGCCCGAGTTCAAGTGGAATGGGCCTGAACCCGACTAGGTAACGGCTTCCCAGCATCCACATACATGGTCATGACTACCTCCTAAATCCACCAAGCTATGGTAGCCCATGAGACTGGCTCTCCCTGTCTTCATCCTCCTTTGCATCCAGAAACAAAGGATAATGAAGACGTCGCACTCTTTTCAAAAAAACAGACATCAGAATTAGCCAACAAGGATCCACCATTAACAGGACCCCAGAAACATAAGAACATAAGAAAATGCCATACTGGGTCAGACCAAGGGTCCATCTAGGCCAGCATCCTGTTTCCAACAGTGGCCAATCCAGGCCATAAGAACCTGGCAAGTACCCAAAAACTAAGTCTATTCCATGTTACCATTGCTAATGGCAGTGGCTATTCTCTAGGTGAACTTAATAGCAGGTAATGGACTTCTCCTCCAAGAACTTATACAATCCTTTTTTAAACACAGCTATACTAGTTGCATTAACCACATCCTCTGGCAACAAATTCCAGAGTTTAATTGTGCATTGAGTAAAAAAGAACTTTCTCCGATTAGTTTTAAATGTGCCCCATGCTAACTTCATGGAGTGCCCCCTAGTCTTTCTATTATCCGAAAGAGTAAATAACCGATTCACATCTACCCGTTCTAGACCTCTCATGATTTTAAACACCTCTATCATATCTCCCCTCAGCCGTCTCTTCTCCAAGCTGAAAAGTCCTAACCTCTTTAGTCTTTCCTCATAGGGGAGCTGTCCCATTCCCCTTATCATTTTGGTAGCCCTTCTCTGTACCTTCTCCATCGCAATTATATCTTTTTTGAGATGCGGCGACCAGAATTGTACACAGTATTCAAGATGCGGTCTCACCATGGAGCGATACAGAGGCATTATGACATTTTCCGTTTTAGTCACCATTCCCTTTCTAATAATTCCCCTTCTAATCATTCCCATTATTCTGATTTCCCTATTGCATTCCCTAAGTAAAGCAAGACTATAAGCACTTGCATGCAGGGGAGTAAAACCAGGACTGGATCAACCTGCCCTGAAAATCTGGAGCCAGTTTGCAACCCTATTTCCCAATCACTGAATCTAGGAAAGGCCCAGGTGTCCAGCAAGGCTCCTACTAAGCCAAAAGCCGAAATACTCCCAGGACAACCACTCTGCACCTTGTGAGAAGAACAAAGCAGTGGAGTCCTCGACCCATCCCAGGCAGGATGGAGCCCAGGCCCCCAGGTAGGTTAAAAATATAAAAAACTCAGGTAAAAATCCACAATCTTCCTCTTAAACCGCAAACTTACAGGCCGATCCAATATAGCACGCTCAGCCGAGCACACTGTTTAACCTGCGCCTGGATGCGTGTCCACAACCCCCTTATGAAGGGATTAGCGCATCCAAAATGAACATCCAACCCCCCCCGTGAAAAAAAAAACTCTCCCTTAATCAAAAACAAAAAAAAAAAAAAAAAACAGGACAGAACAGTTACTTCTACCCTTAAGGAATAAAGGGCCGAGCCTTTAAGCCATCTTGCAAAATTTCCAAAGTGAACAGTTTCTTGACCGAACAAGGAAGAGTACCACGATCCTCACACACTCTCCAAATCTGCACATAGGCCATGAAAGTGGAGAACTTTCTAGCTCTTAGCAAGGCAGAGGAGATCATTGCCACAGAGTATCCCCATTTCAGGAGGCAAAACCTGTCAAGGGCCATACCACAAGACAAAATAGAGTCAGATCTTTACGAAGGACAGGCCCCTGTGCGCTGGAAGTTGAAGAGGCAAATCCAACAGGGACATCTGCAGACCTGCATACCGTGGTCTTCTGGGTCCATCTGGACCAAATAAGAGCTCCATCCTTCTGTGGCATTCGATCCTGCAACTCAATCTGCCCAACATAGGCCATGGAGGAAAGGTATACAGCAACATGTCTTCTGGCCACTCCCCAATGACCTCAGATCTCTTCTGCAGCTGAAGAATTGCAAAATTTATGCAGTGTACAAAAATCACCAACAGGAGACCCCTGTGATCTTGAATCAGCTGAAACTCATCTGACAACACCCACTCTCCTGGGTCCAGACTCTCCCTGCTGAGAAAGTCTGCTCCTACATTGTCTTAGCCTGCAATGTATGAGGCTGAGATCTGGAGATGCACCTCTGCCCATTCCATAAGATGATTTCCTACGACATTTGCTGGCTCTTGGTACCTCCCTGCAGATTGATTTAAGCCACAGTCGTTGCATTGCCCAACACTGTGTGGACTGGGCGACCCTGTAGCTGAACTGTAAAAATGCCATTGGGACCGCCCTGGCCTCCAGGTGATTGATGTTCCAGAAAAACTATGCACTCCAGTGCCCTTGCACAGTCAGCTTCTGCCAGTGAACTCCTCAACTAAGGAGGCTCTCATCCATTGTCAGGACTAGCCAGTCCAGAGGGGATAGTGGAAATCACTTCCATAGTGATCCGCCTGCAATCACCTCTGCAGCTGGGAGAAAACATCCACTGGCAGAAGTCAATTGAATAGTCCTAAGACTGCGGATTCCACCAAGACAACAGGAAGGGCTGAAGAGGATGCATATGCACACTCACCCATGGTACCATTTTTAGGGTTGCTGCCATAGCCACGTGGCTGGGCACAGTGTGTTTAGGAGTTGAGCTAGCAACTTCTGAATTCAAGCTTACGGCAGGAATACCTTGGCCTACTTTGGGTCGAACTGAACCCCCAGGTAATTCCAGTGACTGCTCCTGGCTAGGTTTGCCACCCAGCTGAGCTCCTGCAACAGGGAAAAATCACCAGGCAGCTCTCTTCCAGCGACTTGGTGCTAATCAGCCAATCATCCAAATATGGGTGTATTAGGAGTTCATTCTCTCTCAACCCTACCGTAACTACCAACATTACTTTGGAACAGGTTCTGGGAGTGATGACCAGACCAAGGACAGCACCTGAAACTGAATGTGGTGTCCTACAACTGCGAACCACAGGAAGTGATGTTCTAATCTGATGGGAATGTGGAAATATGCCTCTAAAGATCCAGAGGGGTAAGAAATTCCCCCTCGACTACATGGCCATTATCACCAAGCGCAAATGTCTTCATGTGAATATGCTTCACTCTCAAATGACGATTGAGCTTGAGGCACAATGAAATAATGGAAAAGTCACCCTGTATTTTCTTGAGATGTGGGTACTGGGATCACAGCCCTCATATTGAGCAACCTTGCCAATGCAGTTTCCACTGTCTTGTGGTGAGTGGCAGAGAGATACCATGAACAGGTCCCAAGGAACACTGTGAAACGCTAGCATTTATTCTTGTTTCACTTCCAGGACCCACTGATTCCATGTGATGTCTACCCATCTCTGATAAGAGGTGTCCCCCTATCTCCTGTTTCCAGGGGTGGGTCAGCAAACCTTCATTGGGAGGTTCCACTACCCAAGCCTGCACTTTTGGGATGTCAGGGACGAAGGACTGCAACCCATCGAAGGGTCAAGTACTCTTAAGGTCACTCAATTTACAGGGTGGAAAACACTTGGATCCTCTAGCACGCCCTCTCATGTGAAAGGAACGCTGCGCCTGCTTCTTATTCTCCAGCAAACAAGGAATCAGAGATTCACCCCACATACTGACCAGTTTCTCCAACTCGCAACAAAACAAGAGAGAGACATTAAGGGGTAATTTGGTGAGGTTAGCCTCTGAGGTCACATCAGCTGACCAATTTCTCAACCATAACTGATGCCTGGCCACTACCAAAGCCACCCATCTGGCTTACGTGCAGACCAAATCAAAGCCTGCCTCCACCTAGGTGGCAGCAGCTGGTTCCACAACTGCCTTGAAGTATACCCCCAGAGTCAGCCTCCTAGGAGAGAAGCAAACAAGAGCGAGCCACCAATGAACAAGCAGCAGCGATTTGAAAGGAGCATTTCAAGCAGTAGCAATGACCTAGGCGGCCAAAAATTAAGCGTACAGTACCACTTGTGTGCATAGGTAAGCGCGCAGCCACTACATGTCACTTAACATGGGTGCACAGACTACCCCACTGTGTGCACAATCTGGACACACACACCAGACAATCTTAGAGAGCATCCTTAGTGCGCAAAAAGCTGTTGTGGCCTAGCACACGGCACACAGTGAAAAGCCTCGGAGCGGAGCCTAGCCCTAAGGAAGCTGCTCAACCCCCCAGGCTGCCCATGTCCCTCAACCACCTATGAAGTGGAACGAATGGCAGACCAGCGCACCAAGCAGAGACTGGGGAGCAGGAAACCCTGTACAGCACAAAAAACAAAAAAAACCCAGAACACACCTCCTGCCAAGTCTTTCAAAAAAAGACTTCACAGGAGTTTTGGGGGGTTTTTTTTTTGTTTTTTTTAACCTTACTGGAGCTCAGCCGTACCTAGCTGACCACAGAGTGTCTCCAGCTGCAGGGGGGAAGGGATATGCAGTCACCAACATGCTCTGCTTCCTGCACCTGCTGGCTTTCAGCTGCTCAAGCAGCTAAGTCCATGCTGGAAAAACTAGCTACTGGAGCAAGGCACACATCTGAGGGACCACAGAAATCACCTCAAATTCTCAATTGTGGGAGGGACCATTTGGTATCACCGTAGGAGAGCAGGGTGAATTTTATCCTTAATTCTCCTTTATTTTAAAAATGAAGCAATCCCCAGTGGGGAAAGGCACATCCACCATCCGCTGGAGACTGAGAATACTGGCAAGGGTGTATATATTGACACGTCTGATTACTCAGTCTCCATCTAATGGTAGGAATGTATAACTCACTTGTTCTAGATTCATCTGACTGGATACTAAGAAAATACTGTGAACCTGCACAATTTCTTTTTTTTTTTTTTTTTAAACTTGATCAATTACGCCAACTGATCACTTTGAAGTGAGTGACCAGCTCAAAATGTGGAACTGAAATCTAATTTCAAGTTTGAAAGTTGAGATACAGACACAGCAAGTGACGTTTGTGCAAGTTGAACTTAAAATGAGATGAGACATTGTAACAGCATATAAGGACTTTTAAAAATCTTAAGTTTCTCTTTTGGTCTCCATTTCCCAATTTTATTCCCTCTATGCCAGCCTCTTCCTCCTGGCGCCATCAATTCATGCTTTTACTGGTCCAGCTCTATACCCCTGCTGCTTGTCCCTGCCCCAATGGCAGATGTTTTTTTTGGCCAGGGACTGCCATTATTCTTTGTGAACAAAACAGGTAAGAACTACACATCTGGGTACTGTCTCCTCAGCTCAGAAACTACCAGAACTTCTGAGCATTTGTGTGTGGACTTGTGTTGGTGCTTTACAGACTGTCTGAGTCTGCCTCCTATCCCTTGTCACTGCTTAGACCACAAAGGACAGATTGTAAATCCCAGAGAGAGAGAGCAAATATCTGCCTCATTACAAATTAATTTAAAAAAAAATTCCAAGTGGCCATGGAAGGGGGAAAAAACAAGTTTGCTTACCGTAAACGTTGTTTCCGTAGATAGCAGGATGAATTAGCCATGCTGTCCTGGGATCTGTCAATCAGGTCCGGGAGGCGGAGCTTGATAAAGCAGAGGATAGAGTTTTGTACCCTCTGCGGCTGCGCGTGGGTTCCCACGCAGGCAGTACAGATTCTCCTCAGTCTGTGATTAAGCAGTAGTAGATCTAATGATTGGTGATTGCCAGGGAGATGGGTGGGTCAGCATGGCTAATTCATCCTGCTATCTACGGAAACAACGTTTACGGTAAGCAAACTTGTTTTTTCCCGTCGATAGCAGGGATGAATTAGCCATGCTGTCCTGGGAGTCTCCAGCTCCTATCACGTTCAGTCTATTCTGTTCTTAAACGTGAGGCAGGTTGTGGCAATCACTTGGAGTAAGCTGATGCGGATTGTAGGATTGTTTGACCTAACTGTGTATCCGCTGCAGCTTGTTGACCTAAGCAATAATGTGCTGTGAAAGTATGCAGGGAAGTCCATGTTGCCGCCTTGCATATATCTATTGGTTGAACATGACTAAGGTGTGCCCATGTGGTGGATAGGGCCCGAACTTTATGTGTCTTTGGTTTGTGAAGCAATGGCACGTTCTGTTTGTCATAGCAGAACTGGATGCATTGTATTATCCAGCTTGAAATGGTCCGTTTCGTGACCGGAAGCCCTGTCCCCTTAGGGTCAAAGGAGAGAAATAGTTGCGATGGGCGTGATGGAGCCGCAGTTCTATTTCTATAATAAGCCAATGCTCTTTTACAATCCAGGGTGTGTAATAACGCCTCGCGTTCATTGGTGTGTGGCTTTGGAAAGAAAGTTGGTAGGTCAATGGTTTGATTAATATGAAACTGTGAAATAACCTTCGGCAAAAAGGAGGGATGCGTTCTCAGGACTACCTTTTGATGGAAGAACTGTAGATATGGTTCATAGTGAACTAATGCTTGAAGTTCGCTGACACGCCTCGCTGAAGTGACTGCGACTAGAAATACCACCTTCCAGGTTAGGTATTTTAAGTGCGATGATTCTATGGGTTCGAATGGGGCATGCATCAGTTGTTCTAATACTATGTTGATGTTCCACGGAACCGCCGGTTTCTTGAACGGTGATCTAATGTGCAGTATACCCTTGAGGAATCGAGCTAGAAGGGGATGAGCTGCTATGGTGACATTATTAACCGGTCTATGGTAGGCCGCAATAGCACTTAAATGAACACGAATCGATGCCGTGGCTAAGCCTGTCTCGTAAAGGGTATGCAGATAATCTAGCAATTGTTGCGGTGTGCAATCCACCGGAGATATGCGATGTGATGCACACCACGAGGAATATCTTTTCCATTTGTAACTAATTCAGTCTAGTGGAGGGTTTCCTAGACTCTAGAAGTATGAGTTGTGCACTCTGTGATACCTGTTGTTGTGTTAGTAGCCACCTGTCAGTCTCCAGGCTGTCAAGTAAAGGGAGGAGTGCATCGGATGGAGCAGGGTCCCTTGATCCTGAAGGAGAAGGTCCGACCGATTCGGGAGCCGGATCGGGTCGTCCGTTGAAAGGCGAAGGATGTAACTGTACCATGGTTGGCGCGGCCATGATGGGGCGATGAATATCATCTGCGCTCTGTCCGTTATGCATTTTTGTATTGTCTTGGTGAGGAGGGGAATTGGTGGAAAGGCGTAGAGTAGGCCTGTTGACCATGGAATCAGAAATGCATCTTGCGCTATTCTGAGTTTGCTTGGATGGATAGAACAAAACTTGGGAAGTTGCGTGTTGTGTTCCGTAGCAAAAAGGTCTATTGATGGAGTTCCCCATCTGTTGAATAATTGGAGTGTTACTTCTGCATTGAGTGTCCACTCGTGGGGATGAAATATGCGACTCAATCTGTCCGCTCTTGTATTTGCTATACCCGGAAGATAAGTCGCTTGAAGATGTATGCTCTGTCGATGAGCAAGTTGAAAAATTTGCAATGTTTCTTTGCAGAGGGTCCAGGAGCCTGAACCCCCCCTGTTTGTTGATATAGAACATTGTCACTTGATTGTCCGTATATACCATTAGTCTGCGGCCACGCAAGAATGTCTGGAATGCCTGTAAAGCCAGGCGAATGGCTCGGAGTTCCAGCAGGTTGATCTGTAGGGACTGTTCTGCTATTGTCCATAGGCCCTGTGTTTCGTATACCTCTAGATGCGCTCTCCACCCCTTCCTGGACGCATCTGTTAGAATTGTGTTGTGCATGGGTTGGCGAAATAGAGCCCCTTTGACTAACGTGGATGGAAGGAGCCACCACGAGATGTCTTTTTTCATTTCCTTGGTAAGGGTGATGGCCTGAGAGAGAGGTTGTGAGTGCTGTTTCCACTGTCGTTTGAGTCCCCACTGTAACCTTCTCATGTGTAACTTGGTATTTGGGACTAGGAAATTGGCTGCTGCCATGTGGCCGAGGACCACTAGCACCTGACGAGCCGATGTTATATGTTTTGTCTGTAAAGTCTGTAAAAGTTGCCGCAATTGAATTTGTCTGTCCAACGGCAGGAACGCTCTGTGTTGCGTGGTGTCCAGATACGCTCCTATGAATTGGAGTTGTTGTGCTGGTTGTAGCTGAGATTTTTGGAAGTTGACTACCAATCCCAATTGTTGTAAGCATTGCAGGATGTGATGCAGATGCGAGACGAGTAGTGCCCGGGTCGGAGCTACTACTAGCCAATCGTCCAAATAAGGAAAGATTGTTATTCCTTGTGGTCTGAGGTGAGCCACCACCACTACCATGCACTTGGTGAACACTCTGGGAGCCGCAGACAACCCAAAGGGGAGTACTCTGTATTGGTAATGTCTGTGCTTGTGGTGAAAGCAGAGGTAACGCCAGGAAGAGGGGTGCATTGGAATGTGAGTGTATGCATCCTTCAGATCGATGGAACACATCCAGTCGTTGGGTTGTAAAAGTGGTAGGATTGACTTCAGGGATACCATTTTGAATTTTTCCTTTACTAGGAATTTGTTGAGTTCCCATAGATCTAGTATGGGTCGCAGGCCTCCTGATTTCTTGGGAATCAGGAAGTAGGGGGGAGTAGAAACCTTGATTGTGAAGGTTTTTGGGGAGGAGTGCTATGGCCTTTGTTTGGCATAGGTGAATAATCTCCTGCTGTAGCTGTGGTTGGGTTCTTACCTGCTTTGGATTGGTGAATTGTGGCAGGTTTGATTTTGAGTGGAAATGTAACAGATATCCCTGACGTACAATGTCCAGAACCCATCGATCTGATGTTATGTGTTCCCACATGTGTACACACGACTGGATTCTTCCTGGCGGTGGTGAGGGATGTGGTGGTGGCTTCAGTTTCAAAAAGACTGAGCCGGCTTGGCTGCCGTCGGTTGCTGTTGGCTTTGTTGGCGTTGCGCTCTCGGTTTGCCTCGACGTGGAAGCTGAGATGGTTGTTGGTGACTGTTGTCTTTGGTAGGTTGGATAAGGTTGTGTACGGTAACCTTGATAAGGTCGGTAAGGTCTACGCCCATATGACGCCCTGCAAGAGTAAGGGTAAAAGCGTTTGGGGGCTTGATAAGGCTGATGGGCCTGTAACGATTGGACCGCTAGTGCCTCGTCTTTAAGCTTTCCTACCGTTTCTTGTAATTTTGTGCCAAATAGGTGTTCTCCTGTGCAAGGGAGATTGGCCAGCTTCTCATGCACATCGTCTCTAATAGAGCTGGAGCGGAGCCACGCTGTCCTCCTCGCCGCTATAGCTGTCGCCGATGCCCTCGAGGAAGTCTCCATGCCCTCGTATACTGATCTGAGTAGATGTCGTGAACATTCTTCCATATCGTGTAATGTTTGGGGCAGTTGTTCCCCTGTTGTTGAAAGTAATCCTTTTGTGGCTTGTATGCACTCGTACAAATACTGCACCATGTAAAATTGGTGGTGCATGATACGTGTAGTAAGCATAGCGTTCTGGTAGATTTTTCTACCTATTTCATCCAAGTATTTATGATCCTTGTTAGGAGGATAGGTGGCATGGAGTTTTTGTTTCCGAAATCTCTGCAACGCTGATTCTACGACTACCGATTCGTGTGGTAGTTGTGAGAGGGTATAAGGAATATCCTTCCTAATACGAAATTTGAGATCTGATTTCCTGGAGACCGCTTGTACTGATTGGGGTGTCTCCCAAGATTTCAGGAGGAGGTGATGAAGAAGATCATGTGGAGGAAGTGTGGTAGGTTCTCCTGGTACATCGAATATCTTCAACAAACCCAGAGTTTCTGCTCTGGGGTCAGGTTCCTTCTGAATCTGTAGTTGGAGGATGTTTCCCATTTTCTCTAAAAAGCGAGGATATGACAGGTCCTCTGGTGGAGAATATGGTTCTTGCTGACCTTCCGGAACATCGGAGGGGTACCCCGTTGAAGAAGCGGGGGATTCTGAATGGAACTGATAGTGTTCCGGTGAGTTGGAGCGCGTTGGAAAGGGCTGCGGAGTTAGTTCCCCAGGAGAGGTTGGTGTATCTCCTGTGTCAGCCCTTGGTGGTGAAGTTTTCTGTATAGAGTCTGTATTCGTGGGTTCTTTATCCAGTATGAATGACGACTGTAAGGTACTAAAGAAGCCTTCTAACGATTGTGACAGTTGCCAGAAGGCATCCTTGGTGGCCTGTGGCAGAACCGATCTTTGTTGCTTATCTACCGGCTCGTTATGGTCTCTAGTTGAACTAGACTTCTTAGATGGAGAAGAAGCCTGCGAGGATGTCAGGTAGATAGGTGATTTTGAATGTCTTGAATGGGAGATCCGCGATGATCTTGAGGTTGAAGGACTGATTTCTAACCTATCTCTTCGTCTATAGTGAGATTCACCTGCATGCCTGTTATGTCTTGTTTTTGAGGCAGATGATTTGCGAGGTGGGTCTCGTTCCCGATGAGAGGAGGTTGTCCTATCTGAGGAGTGCTCTGAAGACCTGCGTGTACGTTTAGGTGTTCTCTCGCCGAGTTGTGTACTGCCCGATAAGGAGTAGAGCTCTGGCCGTCTGCCAGAATGTTCCATAATGAAGGCGCCTTCTGGGTGTGGTAGCTTCCTTGTTGATGCTATCTTGTGTTTGTAGGACGATTCTGTCTCTGGTCGTCCCGTGGACTGTGGTCGGGAATGCGGCGCGGTAATCACCTTTGGTGGTTTTCGCGTCTTGTCAGATGAACTCGGCGCCGTCTTTGGTGCCATTGGTTCTGGCGTCTCTCTCGGCGCCGATGGTCCTCTAGGTACCGTTGATGGCGGCGCCGATATTGAGGTTTTTGGATCCGGCGCAAAGAGCGGTGGTTCCCGCGCCGTATATTTATTTATTTATTTATTGTTTTTGTTATACCGAGTTTCATGACTGGCATCACATCAACCCGGTTTACAATTAACAATGTGTGAAAAGCATAAGGTAACGTGATAACAATATTCCCAATAGAACTGTGAACTTTAAATACAGAGAATCAATTGAAGGGTGAGAAAGTTACAATAAAACAATAAAACAGGGAAAATTAACTTGGAGCTGGAAGAGGGGAGAGATTGAACAATGCAATATTTACATTTCAGCCAATTAGTGTAGTAGTATAGCGGAGTGAATAAATAAGCCTATGTGAATAAATGGGACAGTACATAAATATGAAACGGTAAAATAAGTAACCAAGAGTATAGGCAGCTGTCTTCGGCGCCGTCTTGTGTTTGCGTTCTTTGTGACGAGAAGATATCGTTTTTGAATGTGTCGATACCTGCTTCGTGTGATGTTGTGGTACGGGCGCCTTTGGGTATGGCGCCGTTTGTGACCTCTTTGGAGACGGCGCCGTTGTCGGCATCAGCGCGCCCTCCGCGGACTCAGACGCCATTTTGCATCTTTTTGTTGGCGCTCGATCCTTCTGATGATGTAGGCCTCGTTGCGAGTCCTTGCTGGAGTTACTCGACGCCCCTCTGCGGTCGGGAAGAACAGAGCCCTGTTTCCCTTGTACCTGCTTTTCCTTTGGGCGTGAGGAGTCTGAAGATGCCGTTCTGGGCATTGAATATTTTAATTGCTTCACCGGGCCCGGTGAAGAGTGAACCTCCGAGGGATCAGAGGTGCTTAAAAGTTCTTGTAGACGATAGGCCCTTTGGAGTTTGGCTCTCGGGGACATCTTTTTACAAAATTCGCATTGGGTACATCATGGCTGTCGCCGAGGCAGCGGTAACATCGGTCATGGCCATCCGTGACCGACATCACCTTACCACAGCGGCAGCGTTTGAAACCCGATTTGGACATTGAGGAGAATGTCAGCTCCGCGTGCGATCCCGCGCGCGGAAAGAACACACTGAGGAGAATCTGTACTGCCTGCGCGGGAACCCACGTGCAGCCGCAGAGGGTACAAAACTCTATCCTCTGCTTTATCAAGCTCCACCTCCCGGACCTGATTGACAGATCCCAGGACAGCATGGCTAATTCATCCCTGCTATCGACGGGAAAAAAAAAATTTTGGCTTTACAGAACAAGAAAAATGGTTCACTCCACTTAATTGATTGTGCATTTATCTGCCCATCAGATTCAAATGGCTCTTCCTTTTCAACAACTTTCATGACTTGGACACCTTAGCTGTAAGGATGAACACAGATAATCAAATAGCTTGCATTCAGATCTTGTCTGAGTGCAAGCTAATTGTACTAAACATTTCACAATCCATTTAAGATTGATAAATCCTTCCTTAAGAGCCTCGGCCATAGCTACAGGGACCAGGCAATGGCGTAGCTTTCTGCTTCAGGTCTCTGAGGTCATGCATGACAAAATGGCCAATACCTCCTGTATGAGAGAACATAAGAACATGCCATACTGGGTCAGACCAAGGGTCCATCAAGCCCAGCATCCTGTTTCCAACAGTGGCCAATCCAGGCCATAAGAACCTGGCAAGTACCCAAAAACTAAGTCTATTCCATGTTACCGTTGCTAGTAATAGCAGTGGCTATTCTTTAAGTGAACTTAATAGCAGGTAATGGACTTCTCCTCCAAGAACTTATCCAACCCTTTTTTAAACACAGCTATACTAACTGCACTAACCACATCCTCTGGCAACAAATTCCAGAGTTTAATTGTGTGTTGAGTGAAAAAAAACTTTCTCCGATTAGTTTTAAAATGTGCCACATACTAACTTCATGGAGTGCCCCCTAGTCTATTATCCGAAAGAGTAAATAACTGATTCACATTAACCCGTTCAAGACCTCTCATGATTTTAAACACCTCTATCATATCCCTCCTCATCAGTCTCTTCTCCAAGCTGAAAAGTCCTAACCTCTTTAGTCTTTCCTCACAGGGGAGTTGTTCCATTCCCCTTATTTTGGTAGCCCTTCTCTGTACCTTCTCCATCGCAATTATATCTTTGAGATGCGGCGACCAGAATTGTACACAGTATTCAATGTGCGGTCTCACCATGGAGTGATACAGAGGCATTATGACATTTTCCATTTTATTCACCATTCCCTTTCTAATAATTCACAACATTGTTTGCTTTTTTGACTGCCGTAGCACACTGAACCCACAATTTCAATGTGTTATCCACTATGATGCCTAGATCTCTTTCTTGGGTGCCAGCTCCTAATATGGAACCTAACATTGTGTAACTATAGCATGGGTTATTTTTCCCTATATGCATCACCTTGCACTTATCCACATTAAATTTCATCTGCCATTTGGATGCCCAATTTTCCAGTCTCACAAAGTCTTCCTGCAATTTATCACAATCTGCTTGTGAATTAGCTACTCTGATCAATTTTGTGTCATCTGCAAATTTGATTATCTCACTCGTATTTCTTTCCAGATCATTTATAAATATATTGAAAAGTAAGACTCCCAATACAGATCCCTGAGGCATTCCAATGCCCACTCCCTTCCACTGATGAAGTTGTCCATTTAATCCTACTCCGTTTCCTGTCTTTTTGCCAGTTTGTAATCCACAAAAGGACATCGCCACCTATCCCATGACTTTTTACTTTTCCTAGAAGCCTCTCATGAGGAAAGGACATCGCCACCTATCCCATGACTTTTTACTTTTCCTAGAAGCCTCTCATGAGGAACTTTGTCAAACGCCTTCTGAAAATCCAAATACACTACATCTACCAATTCACCTTTATCCACGTTTATTAACTCGTTCAAAAAAGTGAAGCAGATTTGTGAGGCAAGACTTGCCTTGGGTAAAACCATGCTGACTTTGTTCCATTAAACCATGTCATAATATATTTTCTGTGATTTTTGATGTTTAGAACAGTTTCCACTATTTTTCTTGGCACTGAAATCAGGCTAACTGGTCTGTAGTTTCCTGGATTGCCCCTGGAGCCCTTTTTAAATATTGGGGTTATATTAGCCACCCTCCAGTCTTCAGGTACAATGGATGATTTTAATGATAGGTTACAAATTTTTACTACTAGGTCTGAAATTTCATTTTTGAGTTCCTTCAGAACCCTGGGGTGTATACCATCCGGTCCAGGTGATTTACTACTCTTCAGTTTATCAATCAGGCCTACCACATCTTCTAGGTTCACCGTGATTTGGTTCAGTCCATCTGAATCATTACCCATGAAAACCTTCTCCTGTACGGGTACCTCCCCAACATCCTCTTCGGTAAACACCAAAGCAAAGAAATCATTTAATCTTTCTGTGATGGTCTTATCTTCTCTAAGTGCCCCTTTAACCCCTCAATCATCTAACAATCCAACTGACTCCCTCACAGGCTTTCTGCTTCCAATATATTTTTAAGTTTTTGCCTCTACGGCCAACTTCTTTTCAAATTCTTACCAACGCTTATGCATTATCCTATTTTCTTCTGTTGGATCCTTCTTCCAATTTTTGAATGAAGATCTTTTGGCTAAAATAGCGTCTTTCATCTCCCCTTTTAACCATGCTGGTAATCGTTTTGCCTTATTTCCACCTTTCTTAATGTGTGGAATACATATGGACTGTATTTCTAGGATTTTTTTTTGTGATGACCACACCTCTTGCACACTTTTTTTTATATTTATTTATTTATAACTTTTTTTATACCGAAGTTCAGGTAACAGAATTACTTATCACTCCGGTTTACATTATAACAAGTAGAAAACAATGACAACATATGTCTTACAATGAACAAGGGAGTGAACAACTTGGATAATATAACATAACATAACTAGGAACAGTAGCAGTATGCACTATTAGAGTGAGACCAGCACATGGGGAGGGAGGAGGGAGAAATTTCTTATTGATGAGTAAAAACATGAGCATAGGTTGTGTTATAGTTTGATTTCTTATAACATTTTACAATGAAAGAAACAAAGAAAACTTATGGATTACAAAGATCACTTTTCAAAGAAAGATCACAAGAAAAATTAAAAGCTTGTAATTCCAATGTTAAAGTCCACATTATAAGGGAGCTAAATAAGAAAAGAAAATAGAAGATCATAACCATATGTGTAATGGAGAAAAAACAAACTTTTTACCAGTTATTTAACCCCAATAATTAAAGACTGCCAATATGTACTCAGCCTCCTTTATCTACAAGAAATACCTCTAGGTGGGCAGGTTCCGTAAAAATAAACTTATTCTTAAGAAAAGTGACCAAGCACTTACACGGAAATTTAAGAAAGAACATGGCCCCAAGACCAAGTACTCTGTTTCATTGTCAGAAACTGCTTCCGCCTTAGTTGAGTGCTTCTAGAGACATCTGGGAATACCTGGACCTTTTGGCCACAGAAGCTGAAATCTTTGTTTTTAAAATACTTCTGAAGAACCAGGTTTTTCTTGCTCTAAAGCAAATGTCACTATAAAAGTGGCCCTAGTTGCACACATTTTA
The DNA here is from genome assembly GCF_901001135.1 of Rhinatrema bivittatum. Taxonomy (NCBI): domain Eukaryota; kingdom Metazoa; phylum Chordata; class Amphibia; order Gymnophiona; family Rhinatrematidae; genus Rhinatrema; species Rhinatrema bivittatum. Next base: position 180,365,177 of record NC_042623.1, read on the forward strand.
CCTGTGTAACTGCTCAACTATTTTTCTCATTTTGTCAAAGTTTCCCATTTGAAAGTTTAGCACAAGAACCGTGGATTTGCTTACTGTCCCCCTTCCAGTCATTAATTCAAATTTGATCATATTATGATCACTATTACCAAGCGGCCCCAACACCGTTACCTCTCACCAAATCCTCTGCTCCACTGAGAATTAGATCTAAAATTGCTCTGTCTGTTCTTGAACCAATTGCTCCATAAAATTCATTTAATCCATCCAGGAACTTTCTCTCTCTAGCATGTCCCAATGATACATTTACCCAGTCAATACTGGGGTAATTGAAATCTCCCATTACTGTACTACCAATTTGGTTAGCTTCCCTAATTTCTCTTAGCATTTCACTGTCCGTCTCACCATCTTGACCAGGTGGACGGTAGTATACCCCTATCACTAATCTAACACACAAGGGATTTCTACACATAAAGGTTCGATTGTGCGTTTAGTTTCATGCAGGATGTTTATCCTGTTGGACTCTATGCCATCCCGGACAAAGCACTACACCGTCTCTCGGGTGCTCCTCTATCATTGAGATATAATTTGTACCCCTGTATAGCACTGTCCCATTGGTTGTCCTCCTTCCATCATGTGTCTGAGGTGTCAATTAAGTCAGTCTCATCATTCACTACTATACATTCTAGTTCTCCCATCTTACTACTTAGACTTCTGGCATTAGCATACAAACACTTCAAAGTGTGTTTTTGTTTGCATTTTCTTTCTGCTTTTTAATTGATAGGGATAAGTTAGAATTTTTTAGCTCAGGTGAGTTTTTAGTTACAGGCACTTGGACTACTTTTCTTATTATTGGAACCTCACTGTCGGGATGCCCTAATTCTAATGCATCATTAGTATCCTTTGAAGATACCTCCCTCCGAACCATGCAAGTGGAGTGTGCTTTGGAATGAGATCAGAAGAATACCATGCTGAGGAGAAAAAATCCCAGACCTGGGATCAGATTCGTGCAATCTGGAGTTGAGTGAAGCGGGTAGAAGAGGAGATCACTGCTTGGGTGAGGAGACGTGGGTTGCTCACAGGGGTATCGGTTGGCCACAGATAACTGAATTGGGAAAGTTTGTTCGCGGTATATGCGATGCAGTGGTGCAATATGCAGGGAAGGCTGTTCATGGGAGTGACTTCCCTTCAGTCTATGAGGAATATAACCTGTGGTAGCTAGTGTGCAGTTAGGCACCGACTGTAAAGAAGGTCGAATACACTTTTGTGCTCAGTTAGGTTCCTACTGCCCTGCAAACATCTGTAGAAGTCCTCTAAGAAGGGGGAAGCAGATCCATCTACCTGCACCCTGCCCATAACTAATACCTTCAGGGCATACAAAAAAAAAATTCTATATAGATGTACATGTAGTCATGCGCCCTGTGAGAGAATGGAGAGGATTTGTCAGGCGCAGGTCAGTGGTGGTTTCATGGGTTTGAGCAGCTTGCAGTGCATGGGCATGTGCTTCAGAAGGCAGGGTCTGCCCTGAATGGGTGCCAGGAGCCTCGATGAGCTGCAAGACATGGATGGATTGTATATGGAAATTTTTGTAGCCTAGATTGACCTGTCAAGAACAGTATTATGGGAAGATTGGCTCACAGAGTAGGATTCATCACTGTCCACCCACAAGTTGGCGTTTAGGGAAGGAAACGATTGAATCCCATGTCGATGACTGTACCAGTGTTACCATGGAACTCGTGACGACAAAACCTCTCATGTAGAGAATCCGTTCTATGTTAGGTATCTGCTGGTTGATTGAAGGTTGCTATTGAAGATTGATAGAGGCTATCATAGTTCTCATGAATGAAGCTAGGGGAGCAAACCCTAGCGAGGGGCAATGAATGTACTATTGTGGAAGGAGATCAATCTCCTGTAACAGCAGCCTGTAGTGCGAATTGTGGTGTGTAGGCAGATCCGGTGCAGGAACAAAGTAAGTTGAGGGAGTGCACTCTGGTGTCACCGTGGACGAAGTGGGAGGCCTCAGGAGGGCCCGGTGAGGATCGTGACCACTCATCTGAGTGGGAAAAACGTCTTTCAAACCTTGGAGTTTTGATGTTCTTTGTGGGTGGGATCCCGCAGAGGTAATATCGGGTATGCCCTTTCATAACTGACATGATCCCATCACACTGGTAGAAATACCCAGCAGTCGCGGCGTGTCAGGTAGTCTCGACGTAGTAGGAAGTGTAGTTGCAAAGAACCTGAACTATATGGTGATAAGGTAGTCTTTGGTAGCAGTCATCTAGTACAGATGGAAGGCTACTGCATATACTGAAATCACATTTTCTGGTTGCACAGCTTTTTCATTAAATGACCAGTGCATTTTCTGCTTTGCAAGTTCAAAGATTGAGATCAGAAGTCTATTTATGGGAGACGTCACCTGTTGGCCCAGCCATATGGATTGGAAGGAGATCTCCCTGCTCCTATAATAGTCCATTACACTAGAAGGGACAGGTCAGTCCACAGCTTCATATAACACAGCATGTGTTCTGATAGCCTGACAGTGGCAACATATTCTGCTCGACTATGATAAATGGAGCATGGATAGCTGTCCATCCTCTGTCTTGTTCCAGTTTCTTACTGTCATAGAAACCTAGATGATACCTATAAATAAGGTTCATCCAATTTTGTACCTGGTGACTGCTACCAGAGATTCTACTTGATCTCTGGTGTTTGCCGTTCCCATGCAGTTCGTCCTAACACTTGAAATATTGCTGTTCTGCCTTCTCCAGTGCTCTCTGAATGTCTTGTGTCCAAGCTTGCACACTTAGTGTTTGCTTTCCTTTTGAACCTCCTTCACTTCAGTTTCATAGTGACCCCTACCTTTGACCTTGAGCTTTTTGGATAGGGAGTGATTCCTAACTCACCACATGGTGAGACTAAAATCCATGATGCCCCTTGCATAGACCTAACCACCTTTTTGTGATAGGAGTTAGGGAATGAGCTGCTTGGGAAGCCTACAGTGCTATAGCACAATTCTCAACTCAATCCTGAAAATGTACCTGACCTTTCAGGTTTTCAAACCAGCCTGGCCAGGCAGCTTCCTGATAACCACTGCTGGTGATGGGTGTTTTCTATTCTCTGGTGTGGCAGACAGGTGCTTAGGCTTCTTTGCTATCTGTGCAATAATAAAAATCACACAATGAACTGAGCTTGGAAAGGACTGGATGCTCCAAAAATTAGCTGCCCAATATATCTGAACAATATATCCAACTTCCCATGCATCCAACCTTTAGGCGTCCTGAAGCCTACCACTGTGCATCCAGTTAGGTGCCTCCAGGCACACTACCAAGTGCTCCAAAAGATGTCCTACACAGCTGTGTGTTCATATGCACCCATGTGACTGTCCAGCTAGGCGCACTATTAGATGCACAGCTGGGCATCCAGCACTAACCGATGTCCTAAAAAGAGAAGACTTCTGTGCAGTGGAAAGCACACGACCAGTGCTGCGGCCTACCACATGGCAAAATTCAGAGCCCGAGAGCCGGGCCTATCCCCAAAGACTGCTCAATCCACTTGGTTGCCAGAGTTCCAACTACCCCGGAGGTGGGAACTGATGTCAGACTGGCACACCACACATGAGATTGAAGGGGAGTGGAATCACTAAAAATCAACCCCCCCCCCTTTCACTTTAAAAAAAAAAAAACAAAAACAAAAAACCCCCTCTTTACCTGAACTCAGCCCACCCTAGAAGAGAATGGATGGGATCTACGGCTGTAGTGGGAGAGGTCATATACCTTCACCGCCACACTGCTTCCTGCACCCATTTACCTTTCAGCGGTTTTTTTGTTTTAACAGCTAAGTCCACACCAGAAAAAAGAAAACCAGCTACCAGACCCAAGGCACTCATCTGAAGAATAATCCATAGAAACATAGAAATGACGGCAGAAGACCACCAAACGGCCCATCCAGTCTGCCCAGTAAGCTTTGCACTTTTTTTCTCTCTTATCTTTTAGTAACCTTCTGGTTCTATTCCCCTTCCACCCCCACCATTAATGAAGAGAACATTGTTGGAACTGCATCTAAATGAATATCTCGCTTAGTTAGGGGTAGTAACCGCCACAATAAGCAAGCTACACCCATGCTTTTGTTTACTCAGACTATGTAATTCAGTCCTTGTTGGTTGTCTGGATACAGATCCACTTATCTTCATTCCCCCTGCCGTTGAAGCAGAGAGCTATGCTGGATATGCGTGAAGTATCGGTCTTTCTCCACCTCAGGAAATCTCGACTGAGGGAGGGACCATAAGATCGCCACATAGGGGCAGGGCAATAAACCCCTATCTTTATTTCTCCTTCTATTAAACTTCAACACAATCCCAGTAGGGAAATGCACACTCACGATCTGCTGGAGACTGAGAATACAGGCAAGTTGATGTCAGTGCAGGGTATACATATACACACCGACATCAGATTTGCTTTGTTTCCATCTGCTGGTAGAGGCACATAATCCACTGGTTCTGGATATGTCTAAATGCCAAGAAACTTCACTTACAAAGCAGGGGGAAGCTATTAAAAAAAAAAAAAAAAAAAGCTCTCTAAATGCCTGCAGCTATCAATTTCAACTGTCAAAAACATTAAGAAACTGAAGTTATTACATGTAACTGTTGACACCAGGGAAGATTAGAAGACCAAAAAGGTTTGATAGAACTACAAGTGACCTGTTGACAAGTTTAGCTACCACTGGAGTAGTTATCCATAGGTTCACAGTATAGCACAATGATCTGCATGAGAAAGTTGTCAGAACGAAACCTTTTCTACAGCCTAAAAAAAAAAACAAAGTTATCTAAAGCATGCAAAACAAAACTTTAACAGTGTTTTGGACTGATGAAACTAAAACTGAACTGTTTGGCCATAATCACAAAAATAGTGAAGCATCTGATGAAAACACACCTTGGCAATTTTAAGCATGGGAGTGGATCTTAAGCTTTGGGGTTGTGTGCCTCAGGAGATAAATTCATTGGTCTTCCACCTATACTAACTGAAATATAATTTTAGAAGCTGTGTCCCACAGTTGGTGAGAAGAGAGGTTGGATATTTCAGCAAGACAATCCGAAACATGCAATATTTACAGAAAAGAAAGATGAATGCTTTGGAATGGCCTCCATAGTCCCTAACTGATTATTAATGAATAATCTGTGGAGAGACTTGCAATATTCTTAAACTTCCTGCATGCAAGGACTATTAGAGGTCTGCAAGGAAGAGGGGGAAAATTCTCAGATTGGCTACAGGAAACGTTTGGAAGCTCTTAGTTCTGCCAAAGGAAGTGTTACAAAGTATTGACTGAAAGGGTCTCAAATGCTTGCACATGACATTTACTCTTTTGAATGTGTAGAAAAAACAGCAAACAGTAATTTTACAGAGAAATTTGCAGAAAAAATGTCATGTTTAACTTTGTACTAAGTAGAAGTTGCATCAGCTTCTGTTCACTTAGTTTCAATGAAAAATACAATTTGACCAAAATACCTAAACTTTTACACACTTGTACAAACCTATTGAGACTTGTGGATGATTACTGTATTGATATGGCACATCAAAATTCAGATAATGGATTAGAGCTCAAGGCTTCTGCTGTAGTTTAAATAAGCCTAAGTAGTAAATGAATAGTGGGACAGACTATACTACTACCTGTCATCCTAAAGTACACATCAGAAAATCCATATTAAAAGTAAGCTGCAGCATGGCTCCCTCTTCTATAGGCAGATTACAGAGGCATACCCTCTGCTAGTGCATGGGAAGGCAAGATAAAATTAGGTAGAACCTACAATGCCTCACAATTACAATTACCACAGCTCTACAAGAGAACTCAACCAGCAAGTAAAAAAAAAAAAAGCTCATTTTAGTGATACTCAAAGAAAGATCTGTTTGTAATTTACCCCAGATATCCACCCTCCCCTGCTCCCCCACCCCCCTTACCTTTAAGATTACAAGGGAATAATTAAAATTGCAGTTCAAAGTTTCCATAGATTGACTTCATAATTAAGTTAATACACACACACCACAGGCCCTACTCTGAAGAAGTGCTGAAAACTAATCTTTCAAAGCAGACGTTCTAAAACATTAATGCCAAGCTTCTGTTAAGGAAAAAAAAAAACCCCCACAAGAATCTGTACATCTACATTACAAAAAAAAAAAAGTCCCAAACTGGTCTGGACCTGAAAGTAATACTACACTTATGCACAGAAAATACCAAAATTTCTTCCCCTCACCATATTTTCATAAGAGAGACTGAGACTGAACATTTTCTGTCTTTTATATGTACTCTCCAATGTGGGGTTTAGTTTCTTCTATGGAAACAAAGGTATTTAGTGATGTTTAACAGTGGAGTGCCTCAGGGATCTGTATTGGGACCCTTACTTTTCAATATATTTATAAATGATCTGGAAAGAAATACGAGTGAGAATCAAATTTGCAGATGACACAAAATTGTTCAGAGTAGTTAAATCACAAGCAGATTGTGATAAATTGCAGGAAGACCTTGTGAGATTGGAAAATTGGGCATCCAAATGGCAGAAGAAATTTAATGTGGATAAGTGCAAGGTGATGCATATAGGGAAAAATAACCTATGCTATAGTTACACAATGTTGGGTTCCATATTAGGTGCTACAACCCAAGAAAGAGATCTAGGCGTCATAGTGGATAACACATTGAAATAGTCTGTTCAGTGTGCTGCCGCAGTCAAAAAAGCAAACACTTTTGAATTACTAGAAAGGGAATGGTGAATAAAACGGAAAATGTCATAATGCCTCTATCGCTCCATGGTGAGACCACACCTTGAATACTGTGTACAATTCTGGTCGCCACATCTCAAAAAAGATATAGTTGCGATGGAGAAGGTACAGAGAAGGGCTACCAAAATGATAAGGGGAATGGAACAGCTCCCCTATGAGGAAAGACTAAAGAGGTTAGGACTTTTCGGCTTGGAGAAGAGACGGCTGAGGGGGGATATGATAGAGGTGTTTAAAATCATGAGAGGTCTTGAACGGGTAGATGTGAATTGGTTATTTACTCTTTCGGATAATAGACTAGGGGGCACTCCATGAAGTTAGCATGGGGCACATTTAAGACTAATCGGAAAAAGTTCTTTTTCACTCAACGCACAATTAAACTCTGGAATTTGTTGCCAAAGGATGTGGTTAGTGCAGTTAGTGTAGCTGTGTTTAAAAAAAGGATTGGATAAGTTCTTGGAGGAAAAGTCCATTACCTGCTATTAACTGAGTTGACTTAGAAAATACCCAAAAACTAAGTCTATTCCAGCAGTGTCTATTTGCCAGGTTCTTATGGCCTGGACTGGCCACTGTTGGAAACAGGATGCTTGGCTTGATGGACCCTTGGTCTAACCACATATGGCATGTTCTTATGCAGGAGAATTAGGGCATCCCAAAAGAAAGGTTCCAATAAAAACAAAAATAGTCCATGTGCCTAAAAGTAAAGAATCCCTTGAGCTAAAATATTCCAAATTAACAGCCTGCTTTTCAGTTGACAGGGATAATAGAAACAAAACACACTTTGAAGTGGTCAGTATGCCAATGCCAGAAGTCTAAGTAGTAAGATGGGAAAATTAGAATGTATAGCCATGAATGAGAGACTTAATTAGCATATCAAAGTCATGGTGGAAGGAGGATAACCAACAGGATAGTACTATACCAGGGCTGAGATTATATCACAATGATAGGGAGGAACAACTTGGTAGGGGGGAATGGCACAGAGTCCAACAGGATAAAGATCCTGCAAGAGACTAAATGCACAATCTAATCTTTATGAGTACAAATCCCATGTGTGTTGGGGAAGAGTATAGCAATAGGATACTACCGTCCACCAGGTCAAAATGATGAGATGAGATGAAACGTAAGAGAAATTAGGGAAGCTACCAAATCAGTAGTAATGAGAAGTTTCAATTACTCCAATACTGACTGGGGAAATGTAACATCAGGACACGCTAAAGAGAAAGTTCCTGGATGGCGTACATGACAAGTTTTATGGAGCAATTTATCCAGGAATCAAAAAAGAGGTAGCTATTTTAGATCTAATTTTTAGTGGAGCACAGGATTTCATGAGATGTAATTGTGGTGGAGCTGCTTGGCAACAGTGAACATAGCATGATCAAATCTGAATTAATGACTGGAAGAGGGACAAGTAGTAAATCCACAGCTCTAGCACTAAACTTTCAAAAAGTAAACTTGATAAAATGAGAAAAATAGAAAAAAAAAATGAAAGGAACAGCTACAAAGGTTAAGAGAGTGTACAACATGCATGGACATGGTTAGAAATCACCATCTTAGAAGCACAGTCCAGGTGAATTCCACACATTAAGAAAGGTGGAACGAAGGCCAAACAATTGCCATTATGGTTAAAAGGTGAGGTGAAGGAGGAGAAGGAGTGAAGGAAAGCCCGTGGGAGGTCTGGAGACGCAGGACCTTACTGTTTTACCTGCAATTCGAAGCCGGAGAGGGTGAGAATTAGTCTTGCCCCGCCGGGCACGAACACTTCCGCGTCTGACGTCATCCAGAGGGGACTATAAAATCGACCCGCCCACTGGAGTCTAGCTGAGGAGAAGGAGTGAAGGAAAGCCCGTGGGAGGTCTGGAGACGCAGGACCTTACTGTTTTACCTGCAATTACTTGCAATTCGAAGCCGGAGAGGGTGAGAATTCGTCTTGCCCCGCCGGGCACGAACACTTCCGCGCCTGACGTCATCCAGAGGGGACTATAAAATCGACCCGCCCACTGGAGTCTAGCTGAGGAGAAGGAGTGAAGGAAAGCCCGTGGGAGGTCTGGAGACGCAGGACCTTACTGTTTTACCTGCAATTACTTGCAATTCGAAGCCGGAGAGGGTGAGAATTCGTCTTGCCCCGCCGGGCACGAACACTTCCGCGCCTGACGTCATCCAGAGGGGACTATAAAATCGACCCGTCCACTGGAGTCTAGCTGAGGAGAAGGAGTGAAGGAAAGCCCGTGGGAGGTCTGGAGACCCAGGACCTTACTGTTTTACCTGCAATTACTTGCAATTCGAAGCCGGAGAGGGTGAGAATTCGTCTTGCCCCACCGGGCACGAACACTTCCGCGTCTGACGTCATCCAGAGGGGACTATAAAATCGACCCGCCCACGGCGCGCAGTCGAAGTTGGCGCGCGTCGCCCAAGCCGCGCGCGGCTTTGCTGAGCAGCTGATCCTTCTACTCTTCTCCTTATGTAAGTAAAATAAGGTTTTATATTATTTTGTTTAATACTACCTTCTCCTCCACTCTCGAGACAGTATCCTATAACTAATAGTATTGAAAGTGCTGGAAAATCTCAACAATATAATATTTAGTACTCAATGCCGCATACTAAGAGGAAAGGACGCCTGAGGGAGATGGCAACTGCAACTCCCTCGACTTCCTCAACTCCTAAAATTGAGAAGTTTTTCAGACTAGCTCCAGAAAATACTCCCGAGAGAAGCGCTGCAAGTCATCCGGAGGAGCCCGGATTAGACTCGCCTGCTTCGCTAATATCACTAAGTCCGGGAGCCCCGGCAACTCCAATTCAACCCTGTCAGGATTTGTCGCAAGCCACACCACCGCTTGCTAATACTCCTACTGGAGTATTGGAAGAATCTTCCAATATATCTTCAGTAGAGAGAGAAGAACCATCCTTGAAGGGAGGACTGGCTGGACAACCCAGTACACTTGAAGAAGTGATGAAATCTGGGTTGATAGACTCATCTGCAATATCCCCCATGAAGAATTTACAAAAACCATCTGTGATAACACTGGACTCAGTCTGGACAGCTATTGTTACACTAGAAAATGCTATTTCAAAACTAACTACCATTACTTTACAGATGAATCATCGTATTGAATTAAATGAGGAAAATGTAAAGAAATATAATGAGAAATTGGTAGATGTTGAACAAAAGGTGTCTCAGATACAAAAGGTACAAGTTAATTTAATACAGGGGGAGAAATTACATACTAGGAATCAAGAAAGAATGGAAAATGAGATGAGATACCTAAATTTAAGGGTTATAAATTTTCCATTAATTAGATTTTCATCCTTACAAGATCAGTTTAGAAAGTATATGTTGGAAATTTTACAAATACCATCTGAAGTTTCTCCTCCTATATCTAAAATATACTTTATAAAGTCAACTAACTATTGGAGGAACAGATAGCACCTTTGGATGTTTCTCAGATATTAGAATCCTCCAGTGAAGAAGTGGTAGAAAGAAAAGGGACGGTTTTGGTCAAATTCGTATTCCCCTCAGATAGGGATAATGTTCTAAAATTGTTTTTTAGGAATAGATTAAAAAAAATTTTTGACCATCAGATTTGGATCTTCCCTGATATCACAAGAGCGACTCAAACGAGACGAAAGCAATTTCTAGATATGAAAGCACTTGCTGAACAAGTGGATGCTCACTTGTTAGATATCCGTGCAAATGCTTAGTAAATTATGATAACAATAGATATATATATTTTGAGCCAGAAGATTTAAAATCTTTCTTAGAAGCAAAAAAGTTAATGGGTGATAAAGCAGAGTGAGATTCCAGTTACCAGTTTTTGAATGTTGGGAAGCTTACACTTTCATTTTCCTTGAAAAAATTTTCTTAAGCAAGCTCCTTATTGATTAAGGGTTATCTGTCTCAATTTCATGGTAACTAAGATATCCTGTCTATGCATTAGAATAATATTATTTTGTAATGGATTGGAGGATTGATAATGGATGTGTTTATGATATGGATATCTGTATTATTAATGACTGTGTATGTCATAAATATATATAAATAATAAAATATAAATTAAAAAAAAAAAAAAGGTGAGGTGAAAGGCTATTTTATCCAAAAGATCTTCCTTCAAAAATTGGAAGGATCCATCTGAAGAAAATAGGAAATAGCATGCTGTCTGCTTTTGCATATATTCTTTTTATTAATATAAAACATTCATAAAATTGAAATATCTTAATTTTATTGCTGGGGCTGAATGAGGTGAGAATGCTGGAGTCTAGTCTGAAGGGAGAAACAGGAGGAATGGCTTGGAGTTTCTTAAGACCATTGTTAGGAAGTTTAAATATCAATGGAGAGTGGAAACAAAAGTTTTTAAAATTGCAAAACGTTGGCTTGCTTTTTTGCATGCAATGTAGAGGAGTGCATGCAAGCCTGTCATGCATATTCATTATGGATATCCTGAAAACTTGGCCTGTTTGTGGCTTTTGAGGACAAATTTGGCAACCCACTCAAGAATTCAACCAGTTCCTATCTGTTTTGGTTATATGCTGTTTATCATGTCATGATTTTTTTTTTATTTTTATTGAACTTTGCAATAATTTTGTAGGATAGGATGTACATAGAAACAGGTTTAACTTTAAACAAGGTTACAGAAACAAAAAAATATTGTACTTCTCTTACATATCCTCTATTCATATTGCTAGGTAATTAGAGACATTGCAAATCTTACATACGGAGCAGTCAGCATACATTGAAGATAACAGGAAAAAGGTTTGTCTTACTCCATCATACTTAAATTTCCCACTACTACTATATTGGCCTTTAGGAATGGGAATCCAGGTATGCTCTCAATTGTTCTGAATGATTGAAACTATATCTAGAGTTCTGATAAAAAATAAAGCAACAGCAGGGATATCTGGGCATAAACTGTGCTCCTCTTTCTACAACTTCAGTTCTCATGGAAATAAATTTCCTCCTTTGTAATTATGTGGATCGGGCAATATCTGGAAAGATTTTTTATAGTTTGACCGTAAAAATTTAATTTTTGATTTCTAAAAACTAATTTCAACACAAAATCCCTTTCCATCAAAAAAGCGAAATGAACAAAGTGGCCCTAGATGTAAAAACATGCCATACTGGGTCAGACCAAGGGTCCATCAAGCCCAGCATCCTGTTTCCAACAGTGGCCAATCCAGGCCATAAGAACCTGGCAAGTACCCAAAAACTAAGTCTATTCCATGTTACCATTGCTAATGGCAATGGCTATTCTCTAAGTGAACTTAATAGCAGGTAATGGACTTCTCCTTCAAGAACTTATCCAATCCTTTTTTAAACACAGCTATACTAACCTGCACTAACCACATCCTCTGGCAACAAATTCCAGAGTTTAATTGTGCGTTGAGTAAAAAAGAACTTTCTCCGATTAGTTTTAAATGTGCCCCATGCTAACTTCATGGAGTGCCCCCTAGTCTTTCTACTATCCGAAAGAGTAAATAACCGATTCACATCTACCCGTTCTAGACCTCTCATGATTTTAAACACCTCTATCAAATCCCCCCTCAGTTGTCTCTTCTCCAAGCTGAAAAGTCCTAACCTCTTTAGTCTTTCCTCATAGGGGAGTTGTTCCATTCCCCTTATCATTTTGGTAGCCCTTCTCTGTACCTTCTCCATCGCAATTATATCTTTTTTGAGATGCGGCGACCAGAATTGTACACAGTATTCAAGGTGTGGTCTCACCATGGAGTGATACAGAGGCATTATGACATTTTCTGTTTTATTCACCATTCCCTTTCTAATAATTCCCAACATTGTTTGCTTTTTTGACTGCCGCAGCACACTGAACCGATGATTTCAATGTGTTATCCACTATGACACCTAGATCTCTTTCTTGGGTTGTAGCACCTAATATGGAACCCAACATTGTGTAATTATAGCATGGGTTATTTTTCCCTATATGCATCACCTTGCACTTATCCACATTAAATTTCATCTTCCATTTGGATGCCCAATTTTCCAGTCTCACAAGGTCTTCCTGCAATTTATCACAATCTGCTTGTGATTTAACTACTCTGAACAATTTTGTGTCATCTGCAAATTTGATTATCTCACTCGTCTAATTTCTTTCCAGATCATTTATAAATATATTGAAAAGTAAGGGTCCCAATAGATCCCTGAGGCACTCCACTGTCCACTCCCTTCCACTGAGAAAATTGTCCATTTAATCCTACTCTGTTTCCTGTCTTTTAGCCAGTTTGCAATCCACGAAAGGACATCGCCACCTATCCCATGACTTTTTACTTTTCCTAGAAGCCTCTCATGAGGAACTTTGTCAAACGCCTTCTGAAAATCCAAGTATACTTTATCTACCGGTTCACCTTTATCCACATGTTTATTAACTCCTTCAAAAAAGTGAATCAGATTTGTGAGGCAAGACTTGCCCTGGGTAAAGCCATGCTGACTTTGTTCCATTAAACCATGTCTTTCTATATGTTCTGTGATTTTGATGTTTAGAACACTTTCCACTATTTTTCCTGGCACTGAAGTCAGGCTAACCGGTCTGTAGTTTCCCGGATCGCCCCTGGAGCCCTTTTTAAATATTGGGGTTACATTTGCTATCCTCCAGTCTTCAGGTACAATGGATGATTTTAATAAGTTACAAATTTTTACTAATAGGTCTGAAATTCCATTTTTTTTAGTTCCTTCAGAACTCTGGGGTGAATGCCATCCGGTCCGGGTGATTTACTACTCTTCAGTTTGTCAATCAGGCCTACCACATCTTCTAGGTTCACCGTGATTTGATTCAGTCCATCTGAATCATTACCCATGAAAACCTTCTCCATTATGGGTACCTCCCCAACATCCTCTTCAGTAAACACGGAAGCAAAGAAATCATTTAATCTTTCCGCGATGGCCTTATCTTCTCTAAGTGCCCCTTTAACCCCTCGATCATCTAATGGTCCAACTGACTCCCTCACAGGCTTTCTGCTTCGGATATATTTAAAAAAGTATTTACTGTGAGTTTTTGTCTCTACAGCCAACTTCTTTTCAAATTCTCTCTTACCCTGTCTTATCAATGTCTTACATTTAACTTGCCAAGGTAACATTTACTTCAAAGGATTTCTCTAAGTAGTCAGTTAATCCTGATAGTTTTTATTATGCTTTTGTTCTGTATGCTGCCTCAGGAGTTGTGTATTTATGTTTATTATGAACTGGGTTTATATTATTTTGTACATTGCCTTGCGTGCTCTAATACTGAGGTGATTTATAAATATTTTAAATAAAGATTACAAAATTGTGACCTCATGCAAATACCTTACAACATAGCCGTTAGGATATAGAAAGCATTTCATCTACACACCAATGCTATAATTCTTAGCAACCAATTCTGGAGCCTGGCAGCACAGAACTGAGGTCTAGCCAACCAGCTCACAAGATGAAGAACCTTTCCCACCATCTCAAAGAAGGAGAAACAAAACATAGGACGAATTAGTTTGCCCAGGAACACAAAGTCTATGGCAGTGCCTCAAATACATCCCTGGACAGAGCCTACAAGTTCCAGGTGATCTAGAATTTGGAGCCTGGCCTTTGCCATCATCCTGAGGCTAACAGCATCTAATGCTACAGGCCTGGCCCTGAGCCAATATGGCAATACTACTGCATGCTCAGGGCCAGAGCTGAATAGGGATGTAGTAATAGGAGGGATGAGTTGAGGAAGAAAGGCAAAAAAAAGTAAAAATAGCAAAATAAGCACGTTTAGACAAAAGGAAAAAGTTATCAGGGAAAAAGGACAGACTGGTTCCTGAAAATGCAGGCTAGCGTTCAAAATATTAGATGTTACATTTCCTAAATCAATAGGTTAGGAGAGCTCCCTATTACAAATCATACAGCAGATTGCCTGCTGATCAAGAACAAAATTAATATATTCTGAAAGAATCATGCACAGGAGTCTAAGTAATCACACAGATGGATACTGTTGAAATATGCCATTGACAATACTGAAAATATTCACATGCAGGCCTGGACACGCATCCATAAACCCCCCTCCCCCCCCCCTGCAAAACAGGAGTTAGTGTGTCCAAAATGCATGACCAATCATGTATAGGTAATAGCCTCATCATTCATGTACATGTGATGAGCGTTATTATCTATTCCCCCCTGGTCAAAAAATGTAAGCCCATTTTTACTCACCAAGCAGGCCTTAATTTTGAAGGAGCCCAAAAAGCATACAGAAAAGCAGAAAATACCGCTTTATCGTGGCAATATTAAGTCAGCGGAACTAAAAAAAAAAAAGATGTGGTGTCCTCCCCCCAAAAAAATTAAATAAATGAACAAGGGAGCCAGCAGTCAGGTTAGGAAAAGAAAAGCTCAATTAACTAGCATCCGTTTTCCTAAACTGTGGCTGTGCACAGCATTTTGCATTGGGCGCCCGTTTAGTGCATGCCAATATTGCATCGGCCTGATGATACATTATACAGGTATACAGCATATTCCTATTGTAGAAATTACTACACTAGCCTTTCAAGTGTTACATTTTATAGCTATCATCCAAGTAGCAGGACATGCTCCAGTGTCAGTATAAAAGAACCAGTAACCATTCCAACAGTGTCATTGACACACTGAACATCCGTGTATCTGGGTGACCTTCCTGAGTTCACAATCAGGGTTGGGGGGGAGGGGAGGAAGGGGATGGTGGAAACCAAACATGACCCTGAGTGCAGGGGAGGAGAAATCCTCCATTTTCTCTTGCATCATCTAATATTTGCTTTTTCATTGTTTACCTCTCTTCTCCTAGCTTCTCCCCACAGCTACATCAAGATTTTCCAAAAGGACCAAGTTGGTGACAGTTTCTCTTTTGCCCAGACTGGCAACAGGCACTTTGGCAAGCTCGAGAAAGCAATAGTTTTTGTTAGGCTTGGGTGATATGGACCCAAATTTTAGGAGTCGGGGACTTTTCCAGCCCTGTTCACAATTTAGCATGGGAGTTTTTCATTTGTACATATACTCCATATTTACCCAACTATTCAAATGAGAGGACCTTCTCCTTTCCCAAAATGCTATTACATTGAGAAGCTACTAAAAACTGAGTAATAAGTTTATTACAAATAAAATTTATTAACCAAGTAAACCTCATAAAAAGGATTCTGATTCCAGGAGGTGGCATACATTTGTGATCTGTCATTGAACATGAGAGTCAGCCTTAGCCTGCAAACTATGCACACAAACATGAAAGCAAACCGGAGGGGAAGAAAAAATATGCAAGTCAGAAGTTTGACTAATTTTTTTTCATTTTTATTAAATTAGCAACTAAGTCTGTGGCAGACTCGGAGTTCAGTAAAAAGAAAGTTTAGTGGAAATGCAGATGCTGGTAGATGCAACAGAGTGCATCTAGAAAGGCCATGGGTAGCCAGATGTTTGGGTAACAGCTGGTGACTATAGTATTTGAAATCTTGTGTGTGTCATACCTGTATTCAGCCAATCCTTGTAGAACCTTATCAGGCTGATTCAGAAAAACGAGGAGAGCGGGCGAGCACCCGCTCTCCCGGCGCGCACACAGGCCACTCTCCTGGGCGCGTGATTCAGGAGGGAGGCCTATGCAAATTAGGGCCCACGATAAAAGGAGCGGCGGCTGTCAGCGGGTTTGACAGCCGACACTCAATTTTGCCTTATCGGTTCTCAAACCCGCTGACAGCCACGGGTTCGGAAAACGAACGCCAGTATAATTGAGCATCCGTCTTCCAATCCGTGGGCTGATTTTAAGGGTTTTTTAAGTTTTTTAATTTTTTTTTTAATTTTGGGGCCTCAGACTTTTCTGTGCACTTCCCCGGCACCGACAGAAATTAACGCCTACCTTTGGGGAGGCGCTAATTTCTGAAAGCAAAATGTGCGGTTCGGCTGCACATTTTACGTTCTGTATCACACGGGAATAACTAATAGGGCCATCAACATGCATTTGCATGTTGCGGGCGCTATAAGTTTCGGGGGGATTGGACGCGCATTTTCGACACGCTATTACCCCTTACTGAATAAGGAGTAAAGCTAGTGCGTCGAAAACGCCATCCAAATGCCGGTTAACAGTGCGCTCCACCCAACAGGATGAAGTACAAATGAAGACAAAAACTGCCATATCAGGAGGAATATCCTAAAAGTGATCCCATTATATGGCTGCCAGCTTAATATATCCTCAGCACTGTGGGCAGGAATAACTGGGCAGACTAGATGGGCCAAATGGTAAGACATTTCCTGTATTTCCTCTTTGTGGGGGTACTTTAGGTTTTGGGGTTTGTTTGTTTTTTTTGCTCTGCTTAGCTCTTCCCCTCCTCTCAAGTTTCTACTCTACTGCCACCTCAGAGTACTTTTGGCTCTGATTTTGTCTCCTCAATGCAGGATTAGGACCTTTTCTGTTCTATGCCATTTCCCAGGTCCTGCTGGTATCTTACACTGGATGCCAAGCCATGAACTGTAAGCAACCAGGACTTTTCCAGTCCTGATATATCCTGCAGCATAGAAAAGTTTAACACACTACCTACTTAAGCCCTAGCTAGTCATACTACAAGACTAATGTATTAAAATGCATTCAGCATAACTCAGTTTTACACACAGTAGTTTTGTGCATGTAAACCTTACTGCCAGAGCAGCAAGGAGTTTTCCGAATGCAAAACATGCATGTAAAATGAGCAGGACACTCGCATGGAAATGCCATACAATTAAGGGCATTAAGCAGGCTCCTCTCCCCCAATGCAGAGGTGTGTTGGCCCAACCTAGGTTGTCTTAGTGCTGGAAACAACTCGTGATCAAAAATGGAATAAAACTTCACCATCACAATGAAACTGCCAATTTCTGCTACTTCAGCCCTTTATGATCTTGGGCGGGGAAAGAAGGGGCTCCAGGTGACGTTTACAGACAAGCCAAAAAATTTTTTTTTTTAAATCCAAAGCAAGGAAGGCCAGGGGCTGATTAGATGTTAATAGCTATTGGGGAAGGGTGCTTGACCGAGGGCTCTAAAGAATTCATCAACATCCCTCCTGTGACTGAAGCCTAATCCTTGGTGCCATAATTGTTTAAAGTGTCAGTTCAACCTGAGCTGAACGTACATTTTCCAGGCTACACCCCTCTTCTTTTTTTTTTTAAACTCCTAATGCATTACCATAGCATTAGCTTACTGCATCAAGCAGAATTTAAAAAAAAAATGTAACCTTGTTAAGAAACTGTGTCCTCAATTTCAGCACCCGATTTTAACACACATAGGGTCTACATGACTGCCTCAGGCTCAGGATGTACAACATCGGATGTCAGGAATCAGCTGGTTATCAAACTCAACTAACTATAAGTAGTAGATTAAGTACCCAACTACCTCACAACATGATCAAAATATTACTCTTATGAGTTTATCACCTTTTTGTAAGGTAACAGAAACAGGGGTTTCAGGGCATGCGGTTAAGACATTTTACTTAAAGCACAGCAGACATTCTCATCATTAAAGCTATAAAAATATAGGTCAAAAGCAATTTTCCGAAATGCTACCCAGAATGCTGAATTTCATCGAATGCTCCCCGAGTAAATGACACAGCTACCCTAGTTTGCCAGTGCAAAGCAGAGGGCCCTGATGCACTGAGATAGTAAAATTAGCTCACGGGCTATTCCGTTGCAACCGATAAGACATACCAAGCCTGTCTCTCAAATCGTGAGTGCAAGTGTGAAAAAAAGCCTTACCCCTAAGCCTGCAGCCGAACTCCGCTACCACAAGTCAGAAAGAGGGGTCGCAAAGCGGCCTCGCCCGGGGAGACGGGCTGAGCACAGAGCGGGGAGAGAAAGCTGGACCCCCTCTGCTACGTCCAAGGCTAAGCTGCCTCCCACTTCCCCGCGCTCCACAGTGAAGGCAGCACCCTAGACCAACGCCTGAGCCCCGTGCACAACCCCCGCCGATGCTCACCTGCCCTCCGCAGCCCCCCGCCTCAGGCGAATCCCTCCCTCAGACCGCCTCGTAAACGATTCCAAAATGTCCGCCAGCGCCGGCCTCCTCCCCGCTCCCTTTCTCCGCAGTGTGACGTCAGCCCGCCCGAAGTCACGAGCGTCGCCACGCCCCTCTAACACGGACTGCGCCTGCGTGCAGTGGCATAGCGTAAAATAAGCTGTTTGTTTGGGTTGTGGGATTCTTTTTCTATCTGTAGTAACCGGAAGTATGCCGCTCTATTCATTATTAGTAAGAGGCCAGCTATAACTGTATAGGAACAGTCGACTTCTCTCCCTTACCCTCTGGGAACAAGAGACAGGGCCTAGAGCATCTTTCCCGCCCACAAAAGTTGGCGCAAGAGAGGCGGGGGTCGGAAGAGGTTAAAGCGCGCGCAGAGGAGAGAAGGGATAGGAAGAGGTGAGGGCGCGCGCGCGCAGAGGGAAGAAGGAAAGGGATGGGAAGAGCTGAGGGCGCGCGCAGAAGGAAGAAGGAAAGGGATGGGAAGTGCTGAAGGCGCGCGCAGAAGGAAGAAGGAAAGGGATGGGAAGTGCTGAGGGCGCGCGCAGAAGGAAGAAGGAAAGGGATGGGAAGAGCTGAGGGCGCGCGCAGAAGGAAGAAATAGGAACACAGGGACATAAGCACTACCATGATGCGTCAGAACAAGGAGCATTAAACCCAGCATCCTGTCTCCCACAGTAACCAGTGCAGATCCCACGTTCCTGGCCGCTCTCAAAGTACATTTATGAAGAGAATACTGGGTACCTACTTAGAGGAACAGCCCATCATTTGGAGTGGGGGGAAACAGAGATAGTATTATTGTGGGATTTGCTTCATGCAGGAGCCTGAGGTGGTGAACTTTCAGCGCATATAAACCAAGCGGGTGTGGATTTTTTTTTTTTTAGTTAGCCCTTGTTAGGGTAGCAAGGCCTATTTATTTCCTTAAAACATTTTTAGCCCGCTTGTTATGAACCTGCCAAGCTAACCAGATTACAGCACAGGTCCTTGTTTAGTTAGGGTAGGCTCTAGGGATAAGACCTGGATAAAGGAAAAGGGGCATTGCCTAATTTACAGTATTTTTACACACACACACCCCCCCCCCCCCCTTGCTTCTCTGAGTTTGGACTGGCTTTGCTTTTCCCCTTTTTCTACCTATGAATTTTTCTTTTCCCATTTTGCCTAGTACCCTAGCCCAGAGACTCAGTTTCTTTACCACCTTGAGGAAATGGTGTATCTCACCATAGGTGTCATTGCTAGTGAAGGAGAAGTAAGAGGAGTGGAAGAAGAACAGTGGACCCATCGGGTGTAACCACATCCATCTCATCAAGATAAACAGGGACGAGGGGTTTGGAGGAGGCATCTAAATAGGGAAGCTTGGAGGACATTGAATAAGTGGACTAAAAATATGAAAATTGGGACTTTAAAGTAACATTCAAATTGTGATATTTTCCTATTCATCAGCTATTGGGAAGAAGCTTAGAAATTATCCCAGTGATTGAATAGTAACAGGACTAAAGACAATAATTGACTAATACATTTATTAGATCACAAATTTATTGACAATCTGAGGTGTAAAAATGGACTTGTACAGATGATATATTAACACATAGCAGTGATCCACGATCCTTTCAATACTTTTGCAAGAATTATCAAACTTTAGCCACTTGGCAGACTTAAAATTAAACTTAGATTAAGTTGGAAACCATGCCTATGCTAGAGGAAGTGGTAGAGATGTGTGGGCCGGATTTTCCCATGCAATGGTCTAGAGCAGGGGTCGGGAACCCATGGCTCACGAGCCAGATATGGCTCTTTTGAGGGCTGCATCTGGCTCGCAGACAAGTGTCGCCATACTTCGCGGTTCCCCGCTGACCCAGCTGCTCCCCGGTCCTCCGCCGCCCGGGCTTAAAATGCTGTCAGCCCGGGCGGAACGCGGCAGGACAGCTGAAGTCAGCGGCACCGGCGTGCTCTCTTCTCCTCCCCCCCCCCCCCCGCGGCCAGGAAGAGGAAGTGGAGAGCATCGGGTGCCTGCGCGGGAAGAAGAGACCACACTAGCGTGGTCTCTTCTTCCGCGCAGGCACCCGATGCTCACCACTTCCTCTTCCGGGCCGCGGGGGGGAGGAGAAGAGAGCATGCCGACTGGAGTCATCCGGGTGCCTGCGCGGGAGTCATCATGTGTCAGCCGGGTGCCAGCGCTGGAGTCATCGGGTGGCTGCGCGGGTCTTCCCGCGCAGGCACGCTAGTGTCCGACGGGAAGAAGACTGCAGCGCAGCTCGGAGGAAAATGAAAATCTTCAACCGCGGCCGATGGGACTCCGCCTTCGCCTCCGCGAGGGCTGAAAATGAAGGAGGTTAGCGTTGGGAGGAGGCTGCTGCTGCCGCGAGTTCCCGGGGGGGGGGAGGGGGAGAGAGAGAGTGAATGAGCGAGCAAGCATGTGTGTTTGAGATCCTGTGTGTGTGAGTGAGAGATTGCATGTATGTGAATGATTGAGATCCTGTATATGTGAAAGAGAGTATGTCTGTGATTGAGATCCTGCCTGTGAGAGAGAGAGCATGAATGTAAGTTTACCATTGGGAACCTGTTTGTTTGAAAGAGTATGTGTGTATGATTGAGATCCTTTGTGTGTGAGAGAGATCATGTGTATGTATGATTAAGAGCCTGTGTGTATAAGTAAGAGAGAGATCATGTGTGTCTGTGTCTGATTGACAGCTGGTTTAGGTGATGGAGCATGTGAGTATGTGATTGAGAGCCTGTGTTTAAATGAGAGAGAGAGACCATGTGTGTCTGTGTGATTGAGAGCTGATTTAGGTGAGGGAGCATGTGAGTATGTGATTGAGAGCCTGTGTTTAAATGAGAGAGAGAGACCATGTGTGTATGTGTGTGATTGAGAGCTGATTTAGGTGAGGGAGCATGTGAGTATGTGATTGAGAGCCTGTGTGTAAATGAGAGAAAGAGAGGACATGTTTGTAAGCATGTGAATGAGAGTCTGTGTGTGAGAGAAAAAGACAGCATGTATTTATGTGATTGAAAGCCTGTGTGTGTGTAAGCGTGAAAAGATAGACAGCATGTGTGTAAATGTGTAATTAAGAGCCTATATAAGTGAGAGAGAAAAAACATTTGTATATGTGAGTGACTGAGAGCATGTGTGTATAGGTGTGTCATTGAGAGCCAGTGTGAGAGAGAGCGCTGGTATGTGACTGAGAGAGGAGAAAGTTCCAAGCAAACCACCCCACCTCCTGCTAATTCAGAACAATCTCAGGACACCTGGATATCAAACGTTCCCAGGTATGCAGAGCAAAAAAATTTTTGTATCCTTATTATTTTTCATTACTGGATCTTTGTGTCTGCTATTTTGAAATATTTTGTTGGTATCTGGAAATGTTTTATATGAGTTTTTAATTATTGGATATTCCACTCATCAGCTGTTTCGAAATATGTTCTTTTTGTTAGTACAGTTTTACTGCTGATGATTTTATATTTCTTGATTTGTTTTATAAGGATGTGTGATGTTTCTTTTTTCCTTTGTTACACTGCATACAGAGACTCTGGCTTGTTGCAGTTTCCAATTCAGTTTTTGTCTGCATGCTTCTTGTTATGCGTTTTGGTCTCTTTATTCTATGTTAGGTGAGGGACAGCACGTGATTCAGGTGAGGTTTTCTGCTGGCGTGTAGTTTCTGTGTAGGACTCTATAGCAGCCTGACTTGGTCCGTTTTCCTAATAGGAGATGTATTGGTGTCTTAAGGCCTGGTGTAATATTTTCAGAGACTTATTGTACTTTAAAAGTGTGATCTTACATAAAATGCACACATTTACTTGTATTTAGTTTTAAACATATTGTATGGCTCTCATGGAATTACATTTTAAAATATGTGGCGTTTATGGCTCTCTCAGCCAAAAAGGTTCCTGACCCCTGGTCTAGAGAGAATCCTTTATGTATTTGGGGATTCACATGCACAAAGAGCTCACTAATTTGAAGAAGGTTAATTCCTTAGCATTCAGGTAGGTCAATCTCAATGAGTGGGTTATGCGCCTCTGTTAGCAGATGGAGACAAAGCAAAATCTGACGTCATGGTTATATAGTCCCGCCTTGACATCAGCCCGCAAGTATTTGCCATCTCCAGCAGATGGTGGACATCCATTTCCTTTCAGAGGATTTCCTTTGAGTAAAAAAAGAAAAGAAGTTGGAAAGCAAGTATCAGAAAGACTAGCTATCTATGTAGCACTGCTTGCCTCCTGAGGTAATACCATGCGGTCCCTCCTTCAGCCTGATAGCCTTGACTAGCGTGGACCTAAATTCCAATTGGCGGTGAAGGCATTAGCCTTCTCCCCTCAGCCAAGACCCGTTCCTAGGCACGTGGGCTTGGATGTACATTTTTTGTGTGTCCTATTTTGGGCACACTTATACGCGTGATTAAGCTAGGCACGAGCCTTCATTGGTGTGCATGCTTACAGCATGGTGCCCGCGACAAAAAAACCTAAGCACCCTTCTCCCTGTACTACATGCCACATCAGAGCCATTCAGCTGGAGCTTTCTTTAAGCCTGTACCAGTGCTGCCTGTATGCTCAGGGAGATTTACCTCCTGATTTTGCCAATGATGGTCCATCTCCTCGGTCTGAGGGGAATGGGACTGAGGTAGTCACAGCAGAAGTGTCCACTCCCTTGATAAGAACATAAGAAATTGCCATGCTGGGTCAGACCAAGGGTCCATCAAGCCCAGCATCCTGTTTCCAACAGAGGCCAAACCAGGCCACAAGAACCTGGCAAATACCCAAACACTAAGAAGATTCCATGTTACTGATGCAATTAATAGCAGTGGCTATTCCTTATGATTAATAGCATTAATGGACTTCTCCTCCAAGAACTTATCCAAACCTTTTTTGAACCCAGCTACACTAACTGCATTAACCACATCCTCTGGCAACAAATTCCAGAGCTTTATTGTGCGTTGAGTGAAAAAGAATTTTCTCCGATTAGTCTTAAATGTGTTACTTGCTAACTTCATGGAATGCCCCCTAGTCCTTCTATTATTCGAAAGTGTAAATAACCGATTCACATCTACTCGTTCAAGACCTCTCTTGATCTTAAAGACCTCTATCATATCCCCCCTCAGTCGTCTCTTCTCCAAGCTGAACAACCCTAACCTCTTTTGCCTTTCCTCATGGGGGGAGCTGTTCCATCCCCTTTATTATTTTGGTTGCCCTTCTCTGTACCTTCTCCATCGCAAATGTATCTTTTTTGAGATATGGCGACCAGAATTGTACACAGTATTCAAGGTGCAGTCTCACCATGGAGCAATATAGAGGCATTATGACATTTTCTGTTTTATTAACCATTCCCTTCCTAATAATTCCTAACATTCTGTTTGCTTTTTTGACTGCTGCAGCACACTGAGCCGACGATTTTAAAGTATTATCCACTATGATGCCTAGATCTTTTTCCTGGGTGGTAGTTCCTAATATGGAACCTAACATCATGTAACTACAGCAAGGGTTATTTTTCCCTATATGCAACACCTTGCACTTGTCCACATTAAATTTCATCTGCCATTTGGATGCCCAATCTTCCAGTCTTGCAAGGTCCTCCTGTAATGTATCACAATCCACTTGTGATTTAACTATTCTGAATAATTTTGTATCATCCGCAAATTTGATAACCTCACTCGTCATATTCCTTTCCAGATCATCATTTATATATATACAAGCTGTTAAGCCCGTTAAAACGGGCTACATTACATTCTCCCTCTCCCCCTTCCACTTACATCCCTGACTCTCACCTCTCCCTCATTCTCCCTCTCCCCTTACTCTTCCCCACCCCTACCTCCCTCCCACACACTCACCCACTCCTCCCTCCCTCCCCCAGTCCCTCCCTCTCACTCAGTCCCTCCCTCCCAGTCCCTCCCCCTCACTCAGTCCCTCCCTCCCAGTCCCTCCCCCTCACTCAATCCCTCCCTCTCAGTCCCTCCCCCTCACTCAATCCCTCCCTCTCACTCAATCCCTCCCTCCCACTCAGTCCCTCCCTCTCACTCAGTCACTCCCTCCCACTCAGTCCGTCCCTCCCTCTCTCTCTCTCTCCTCCCTCCCTCGCTACTGGCCGCTGCCGCCCGCCGCCTGCCGCCATGTTTTTTTTTTCCTAAGACTGACGTGCTCGCCCGCACATGCGCAGTAGAGCTGCTCTCTACTGCGCATTTGCGGCACGTCGGTCAAGCGTCGTTTATCTAGTTAGATATTGAAAAGCACCGGTCCAAGTACAGATCCCTGAGGCACTCCACTGTTTACCCTTTTCCACTGAGAAAAGACCATTTAATCCTACTCTCTGTTTCCTGTCTTTTAACCAGTTTGTAATCCACAAAAGGACATCGCTTCCTATCCCATGACTTTTTAGTTTTCTTAGAAGCCTCTCATGAGGAATTTTGTTAAACACCTTCTGAAAATCCAAATATACTACATCTACCGGTTCACCTTTATCCACATGTTTATTAACCCCTTCAAAAAAATGAAGCAGATTTGTTAGGCAAGACTTCCCTTGGGTAAATCCATGTTGACTGTGTTCCATTAAACCATGTCTTTCTATATGTTCTGTGATTTTGATGTTTAGAATAGTTTCCACTATTTTTCCCAGCACTGAAGTCAGGCTCACTGGTCTATAGTTACCCAGATCGCCTCTGGTGCCTTTTTTAAATATTGGGGTTACATTGGCCACCCTCCAGTCTTTAGGTACAATGAATGATTTTAATGATAGGTTACAGATTTTTATAATAGATCATAAATTTCATTTTTTAGTTCCTTCAGTACCCTAGGATGCATACCATCCAATCCAGGTGATTTGCCACTCTTTAGTTTGTCAATCTGGCCTACTACATCTTCCAGGTTCACAGTGATTTTGTTCAGTTCGTCTGACTCATCACCCCTGAAAACCATCTCAGGAACTGGTATCTCCCCAACATCCTCATTAGTAAACATGGAAGCAAAGAATTCATTTAGTCTTTCTGCAATGGCCTTATCTTCCCTAAGAGCCGCTTTAACCCCTCTGTCATCTAATGGTCCAACCGCCTCCCTCACAGGTTTCTTGCTTCGGATATATTTTAAAAAGTTTTTATTATGAGTTTTTGCCTCTATGGCCAATTTCATTTCAAATTCTCTCTTCGCCTGTCTTATCAATGTTTTACACTTAACTTGGCAATACTTATGTTTTATCCTATTTTCTTCAGATGGATCCTTCTTCCAATTTTTGAAGGATTTTTTTTTGGCTAAAATAGCCTCTTTCACCTCACCTTTTAACCATGACGGTAATCGTTTTGCCTTCCTTCCACCTTTCTTAATGTGTGGAATACATATAGACTGCACCTCTAGGATTGTATTTTTAAACAATGTCCATGCCTGTTGAACACTTTTAACCTTTGCAGCTGCACCTTTCAGTTTTTTTCTAACTATTTGCATTTTATCAAAGTTTCCCTTTTGAAAGTTTAGTGTTAGAGCTGCAGATTTACTTATTGTCCCCCTTCCAGTTATTAGTTTAAATTTTATCATGTTATGATCACTGTTGCCAAGTGATCCCACCACCATTACCTCTCTCACCAAATCCTGCATTCCACTAAGAATTAAATCTAAAATAGCTCCCTCTCTTGTTGGTTCCTGAACCAATTGCTCCATGAAGCAATCATTTATTACATCCAGGAACTTTATGTCTCTAGCAAGTCCTGATGTTACATTTACCCAGTCAATATTGGGGTAATTGAAATCTAAGCAGCAACAAGAGCAGAACCTGCACTTCAGCAAGTAATATCCACAAAACAGTGCAAGTAAATGTAGTTGTCCCAAAAGACACGGACCCGTGTTGCGCTGTGGCTGCGTCGTGGGGACATGAGATTTCAAGGAGAGATCTTGATTATAAATCCTTCAGACTTGGCAGCTGGCCCTGTAGAAGAGAAAAAGAGGGAGAGGGAAGGGGTTGTGGATGAGGTGAGAGGGGAAGGAAAGGGAAGATGAGAGGGGATGGAAGGAAAAGGGAAGAGGGTATGAGTAAGTGGGAAGGGTAAGAAGTTGTGGAGAAGAGAGGAAAAGAGAGCGGCTCTGATAGAGCGGTCTGACTGACAGAATCTAGCCCATTTGAACGGGCCTAACGGCTAGTTTTATAAATTGTCAGATGAAGAAAGTAGCTGCTTAGTACCAGTGTTTGAGGCCTTGTTGTGAGCTGGAGAGGTACCCTATAGAGCAAACTGAGCTACAATTATAGTTCTGCCAAAGCTCGGGAGAAACCAAATGCAGCCTGAAGCATATAGGCTAATTTATTTGCTAAATTACAACTTAAAGCTATTGGCAAAGTTAATGGCAGACAGGCTGGCGCCTTTCTTGAAAGATCTGGTGGGACCAGAGCAGCTTGTTTTCATGTAAGGCATAACCTCAGTAATGAAGGTGATAAAAATATTGGCTAAAATGGACTATGTTTCCCGTAACCATATGCAATCTTTGTTGATTAGCTTCAACGCTGAAAAGGCTTTTGATAGAGTAAACTGGAAATTTTTATTTGAATCTTTAAAATCCATCATTTTGAAGGCCCCCTTTCTCAATTATATTCACCTGTTATATAAGAATCCAAGGACTAAAGTTTTAGTAAATGGAGAATTATCCCTGAATTTATTATGGGTAGGAGTAGTAGACAAGGTTGCCCACTTTCTCCTTTGTTTAATCACTAGATTCTTTTCTATGATGGATAATGGGTAACCCAAATATACAAGGTATAGGCATATGTTCACGATCATTTACATTGTCTGCTTTTGCTGACGCTCTACTGCTACATGTGTTAAACCCAGAACAATCGTTATCTGCCCTAGTACAGGAGTTTGGAGCTTATGCGTCATTAGCTGGGTTCAAGGTGAATTTGGACAAATCTGAAGCAATGGCGGTGGGGGATTAGCCAACACATAGATGGCAGGGAGAGTTCCCATTGAAATGGGCAGAAGATAAGATACAGTACTTGGGTGTTCTTCTATCCAGTGATTTGACTTAACTTCAGGAAATTAATATATAGAGACTCATACAGTAAAGAAAATACCTTAGCAGCTGGTTTCCTCTTAACATCTTCCTACTCGGTAGAATATATTTATTCAAGATGGTCCTTCTCCCCAAGATGCTTTGTGTTTTTGGACTAATCTCTCCTTATATGACAAAACATTCTTTGATTTCATTTAGAAGAGATCTTACCTCTGGAATGGGAAGAGATCTCGCATAGTGTTCAATTAATTCATGATATCATGGGGGAAGGAAGGGCTGGGAATTCCTGACCTTAAAAAATATAATATGGCTGCAAACCTAAGATGTAAGCGATTGGCTTCAAGGATGGATTTATTATATAGGTGAAAAATTTGAATCTGAACTAATTCTACCCCTTTCAAAGCAATATATATTACATCTCACCCATTGTCAATTACCCACTAATTTGCAACAACATTGTCTAATAGAACCACTATGTAAATCTTGGCAGTGGCTCCTTGGCAAACTACATTTAAATTGAACCCGATCACCTCTTACCCTTAAATAGGCAATAAACAATTCACTCTGGGTTTGGAGGGGGTAGGTTTTGTGAAATGGAAGGCCAGCGAGTTACAAGTGGTGGGTGGATGATCATGGGGAGGTCATGGGTTTCACTGAACTATGGAAAACTTTTCATTTGTCAGAAAAAGATTATTTTTCTTACCTTCAGTCACGTCATTATGTTTGCTTTGTGTGTCCATCAGAGTTTAATAACGAGCATTGGCTGTTTCTACAAGAATGGTTTGATATAGAGGATCCTGGCAAACACACGGTGACTTCTCTTCATAAGTTGTTAGTACACACTGAACCTGAATGGGACTTTACCATATTGAAGAATAAATGGGAGGAGTTACAGCTAGGCTTACCCATGAGCGTCTTTAAAGCATGCTTTGCAGGGAGATCAAGAATAATGAGAAATATACAAATAAGAGAGACACAATTTAAGTTTTTAATTTGTGCTTTTATTTCCCAGAAGCAGGCAAATTTGGCTCAGGTTGCTACCTCCGAGTGGTGTATAAAATGCCTCATGGGGGTAGGGAACATGGGGCATTCATTCTGGTCATGTCCTAAAATACAAATTTTTTTGTAAAAAAGTATTTACATATATGGGATACATCATATCTAAAAACCTTGTGTATGATACATTAGCAGTGTTGTTTGGGGACATTAGATCAGACTCATGCTATACTTTATCACAAAGAATGTGGATTCAGAAGGAATTATTGTTGGCAAAAATGTCTATTTTATATTTTTGGAGACGATCGTCAATCCACTCACTCACTTTTTTGATCCATAATCTGTTGCTTATGGAGCAAACATCTTGTCCACTTACACATCCTAAGAGGAGAAAGTTAACATTAGATATATGCTTCCTTATATATCTCATTTACCACAGACTATTAAGAGTCAAATTCTCAATGGATTCTTGTAATAGTCTACGGTTTTCTAGATGAAAGGAATAATTCATGCAGAGGAAAGAGGGAATGGTTTGTAAAAACAGGGGGAGGCAAAGATAAGAATGCTCTCAAAAAAGGGAGGAGAACCTAGGAAGGTGGAGGAGAGGGCAAATGATGAGCAGAGCCAGTCCCAAACCCGTCATCTTACTTAGCATGAGGCCCTGCTTAGTGATATTCATGTTCAGGGGGAGGGGGGATTTTTGGATGTGGGGGCAACGATATATTGATGTACATAGATATTGGGTTATGGGGGAGGGAAAGATGTATGTGGATTATGTTAGTGGGGTCTTCGGGGTACATAAACACTGTATATTGAAGATATGTATGTATTTATCTTCTGTTAATAAAAAACATTGAAACATAAAATACAATAAAATTATGTTCATAAATAAAATCAAGGCTGAAAGGATACTGATAGATGATGATGATGTTCTTCGCTAATCTTTAATATCATTGTACAAAATAGGTCTTGTAGGTAGTCGTCTTATAACGTGTATTGGCATGTATTGAGAAGTAGAATTACTGGCAAATAAAGCACTTAAAACAGTAGCAGCTTTTTCAGGGTGTTCCCCACTTGTGCAGTTCTGTAGTACCAGATGTTTTCCATTTGGTTTTATGAAATAAGATCCCTTCCTTTCCATTCTCGTCTTGGAATAACTAGATATGTGTACACATAGTGACCAAAGAATCCAACCCAAAGTGCCCTACGAATCCCACGCTCTTATACACGTACAATTGCCTGAGCACATTCCTTTAATTTGGCCCCATTTCTGTATAAAAAGGTGCACGTTCCTTCACACTGCAAATCTTTCTCATGTGGGAACCTCCACATCTAGGCTAATTTCTGTAGAAAAATCCCTCTCTGCGAATACACTAGGAAAATTGGGTCTTACCTGCTAATTTTCGTTCCTGTAATACCACAGATCAGTCTAGAGCAGTAGGTTATGTACTCCCACCAGCAGATGGAGGCAGAGAAAAAAAAACTTTGAGGTACTGCTATATACCAAGGGGTAGATTTTAATAAAGTACGCCTGCGCAAACAAGAGTACGCAGGATTTTAATAGATATGCGCGTAGCCGCGCGTATCCTTTAAAATCCGGGGTCGGCGCACGCGCGCAAGGCTGTGTAAAATCAGCCGCCTGCACCCGCCGAGCCACACAGCCTGCCTCCGTTCCCTCCGAGGCCGCTCCGATTTCGGAGCGGCCTCGGAGGGAACTTTCCTTCCACCCCCCTGCACCTTCCCCTCCCTTCCCCTACCTAACCCCCCCCCCCCCCCCACCTTTGAACAGTTACGCCTGCCCAAGGCAGGCGTAACTCGCGCACGCCGGCTGCACGATTCCCCGGCCTAGGAGCAGTTTTGGAGGCCTTGGCCACGCCCCCAGGCTGGAACCACGCCCATGGCCCAGCACCCGGATGATGCGCCGCCGCAACACGCCCCCCCCCCCCCCCCCCAGGAAAGCCCTGGGACTCAGGCTCGGCACGGGCAGGGGGAACTTGGGGCAGGTTGTCGGGGGGTACGCATGTACCCCTTTGAAAATCTGCCCCCAAGTGTGCCACCTGCAGCCCTTCAGTATTGATCAATCCCCAAGCCAAGATACAATCGAAAAAAACATTTAAACCCACGAAGGGCAAACAAGAAAAAAACCTCAAGGGTTAGATTCCCTCGAACCTGGAAACCCCAGTTCCCTGTACGTACCCGGATCAGTCCAGACAGTGGGTTGTGTCTCCCTTCCAGCAGATGGAGTCAGAGAAAAGCTTGAAGGATGCTCTCTCTTATAGCCTGGAGTGTCCTCTGTGTCCATTCAGTATTGCTCTGACTCCAGCAGATGAAGGTTGCAGAACATGTGGTTCCCCATTTCAGCTACAGCAGGATAGAAGTTTAGATTTCTCTCATTCCTTCTTAAATTCTTTCACTGGATAGATCAAGTTTAAAAAAAAAAAGTTTCTGGCTTCTCAGTCACTTCCAAATTTGCAAGCAGAACTGGAAGCAGTATTACCTGGCATTTTTCAGAGTAGATTTGGTAAGTTTTTGTACTTTTTCCTTCTCAGGCTTCTCTGACTTCCAGGGGTGAATGTTGGTGGTCCAACCTCTCCCCCCTCACGACTGCACGTTGATCCTCCGAGACACCCCAATCTCCACGGGTCACAGAAGCACGTGAGCCCCGTGGGTTGACCCAAAGCCTGTTCCGCTTTGGGGCGCTCCAACCCCCGCCCAGGGGTGTACGTTTAGCTGACTTCAGAGCCAAAAAAGACCTCATGCCTCAGGAATATGAACTCGGGCGAGAAACCACCCGGTTCCGCCTCCTCACAGCTGGAATGAGACTCGGTGTCTCGAGTGCCTCCCTGAACAGGATCCCGGACCGTGGGAGAAAGCGGAGGAGAATCCCTCCTGGGACTCCTTCATGGAAGTCGCAGAGGAGGTAGGAGAAGCTCTGCCCCTGGTTCTAGTCCCTGAAGCAGGCAAACGAGCGGCCTTCTTGGTCTTAGGCCCCTTTGCCGAAGAGCCCTCTCCCCCTTGAGCCCAATTCTCCGGAGCACAGGGAGAGGAAGTCCAAATATGATGAGCCAATGCCACAGAGGCCTTGCAGGTCTCCAAAAGTGGCTTTTCTGCCCTTCAAAGCAGTGCGGCGTGATGCCACGTGACCCCCCCCTCCCCGGGTCGGGAAACAGCACTGGCGTGTAGACCACGTGGGAAAAACAGCCGGTCCCCCCAAAATGGTGGGCGCCAAAAATAACTCGGGCCTCTGAGCAGACGCACGAGAAGACAGCCGGCGGCAGGCAGAAAAAAGGCCCACGCGAAAAAAGTAGCTCAGCACCACCGAGCGAACGCAGACAGGAACACCTCTCACCCCGCCAGGAAAGGGAAGTCCTGTGGCCCTGCACAAACACAGCCTGCTACCCTCTCTGAGAACGCCCCAGTACCTGAAGGTCTGTTGGGCTCAGCACTGCAGAGCAGTCCGAGTTATCCGGCAGCACCGCTGAACACAGAGCAGAAGAACAAATAAAAAAGGATTGCCTCTTTTTTTTTTTTTTCAAATTAATACAAGCGAGAGAAAGAAAAAGACAATTCCCCAATGGGGATACTTTGAGTCAGCGGTCAAGCAGAGGGAGGCTTCGGGGCCGCCGAGGGAGCCAGTTCCCTGGCTATCGGGGGTCCCGGGACGCTCGGGCTATCACTGCCAGGGGTATCCAGGATTCGCCTGGCTCCACACGAGGGATGGCCCGAGAAACGGAACCTGGCACCTCGGGGAGCAAAAACAACTCCAGATAGAACAGCCAAGAGCTGCAGGTATGCACCACCACCATCTGCTGGAGACAGAGAAATACTCAGGGGCCGCAGGTGGCACACTTGGTATATAGCAGTGCCTCAAAGGTTTGTTCTCTGCCTCCATCTGCTGGTGGGAGTGCATAACCCACTGATCTGGGTATGTTCAGGAACACAAATAATGCAATTCAACTGAGTAGGAATTCTGTGATTTGTACTGACCTTCCACTTAAAAGGTCTCAGCCTATACTCTGAAGAAGGGAGCCAGCCAGATGGCTCATGGGCAGAACTATGTGCTATGTGACAGATCCAGCATTCCCAGTGTCCAGGAGGTGACTCCAGCCATTACTTTCACTGTCCAGATATCCTGGGATTCTGAGGGAGCCATAGTTTATGGCCACTGTGCTGACCAAGCTAGACAGAGAGATTATATGAATGGGGGAGGGTATCTTTGGGGACTTGAAAGGAAGCCCAAGGCACCTTAAGGCCAGGCGGAAGCTGGTTCTAAGTGAGATTAAAAAATGAGGGTTATTGTGTTAAAAACATCTTCACCCATCCATCCAGTTCTGAATTAAGAGCCCATCAGTGCAGGTAAGCATCACAGTAGCCACATCTTTCTCATCTGCAACTCTTTAAGAGCTGGAATTATTTGTTCTGCATGGCACACAATGAACTGATACATTGCAGCCTTGTTTGAGGCATTGACATAGGTTTGCTTAACCTTTTCACAGTGTCTCCTCGCCAAGATATTTTGTCCACACTTATTAGCTGGGAAGCTGAATGGCGGTTGCATCTTAAAAGGTTATCTTATTGCAGATACTGCAATTCCTCTTTCCCCCTCCCAAAGCAAGGGATATGATAACCGTCTCTGACCTCAGCCCGTTACTGAGGCCATGTGCGGGGAAAAAAAAAATTTTGCTTTGGCCATAGCTCTGGAGGCCTAACCCATTCCACTATCTTGATGATTGTCAAAATCTTTCATTTAAATACGTTAAGTAAAGAGCAGCATGCATTGGTCTCTGCCCTGTCATGGAACTGATTGCATGACCATATTTTCCTAAGCAAACAAGGTTTTACTCAGCATGTGAAAATAAATCCATACACGATGTGATCAGCCACACTTTTGAAAGTACGATGAAGATATTGAAATGTTTTTAAAATTGACCTTTCTAGGAGGCAGAGGTAATAAAGCATGTTCAGCAGGGCAAACTTTAATCCGCAGTTGTGCGCACTTCACTGCCTAGGCAGGTGTTTTTGGATAAAAAGTGTGCACATGGAAGTGTGTGTATTCCTTAGTGCCCTTACATGAAAATCTCATGCTAATGAAGGCATTTGCTATTACCCTGTATACAGAGAGGTGCGCTGGCTTACCTCATATTTTCTGAGAGCTGGAAACTTAACTCCTAGTGCAAGATGGAGTCAAGCTTCCAGGGCTAGCACATTAGTCTGCTGAAGGAAGCTGGAATTCCAGTGCCAGGACCTGTAGTCATTTTATGCACTGAAAATAATTTTTGTCCACATAAATCCAAAGTATAGGTCCCGGCCCTCAAGCAAACAGGAATAGCCTAGTGGTTAGAGCAGTAGGGGGGGGGAAGAGGAATAGCCTAGTGGTTACAGATTGTAAGCCCTCTGGAAATAGGGAAATATCTACAGTACCTGAATGTAAACTGATGTGATATCTCAGATCGAATGTCGGTATATTAAAAAAAATAAAAATAAGTTTCTCAGGATTTATACAGACATTTTTTGTGTGCATTAATCATATTTTATGTGCAGAAAATATGGTTTGTGTGCACAAATCATATAAATCATGTTTTTTTCTGTGCACACATTTTCTAGTTTATGCATTTATTTTTAACTCTGGATGCCTTACCATAGCCTTAGCTTATTGCATTAAGCTTGCATGATAAACTGTGCAATGAATTTCAGTGCAGTTCTAATACTCAGTTTATTATATCAGCACCTAGATTAGTACTTTGGATCCTTAGCTTTTCTGTAGGTTTATTTTTAACGATTGCACAAAAATAAAACACAAATGCTTATATTTCTTGGGTGTTGATTATTTTAGACAGGGATGTGATGCCAAGATTTTATCAAAGGGATCTCACCAGTTCTGTTCCACACCATGTGACACTATCATCTTAAAATAATTTTAACAAGAGCTCTCTCCAGCACAAAGACTTTCCTGAATAAATAAAAAAAACCAACTCCCCAGAAGAGAGAGATGGATGGTTCTGGGATCATGACTGACAATATATTACTAAAAAACCGAAGGATGGCTGCATCAGCACACGTTTCAACCCTTGACGTTAAGTTCTGAGCCTTGACGCTTGAACCCTTGTTAGTAGAGGGTTCAAGCGTCAAGGCTCAGAACTTAGCTTAGGTTGGAGCCTTGATATATGGCACTATTGCTCACAACTTTCAAACATGCAAATTCAGTCATGTCCACAGCACGTGTAGCTTTTTTGTACAACAGACAGAAGAAAAGTCTCATTAACACTGCAGATAATGGCAGAAAGACCCATTGATCCACAGAAGCTTATAGGATATCAAATATGAAATTCAAGGTGAAAAGTAACTGCAAACAAAATATTTGTTCATTAAAAATGTGAATGTTTGTAGACTTCTGAACTATGAAATTGGTAGTACCTTCTAAATGCTGAAACATTGCAGTCCAGTTTCCAGCTAAGTGTCTCCACTAAACCTTCTCTGACAATGTTGGTGCTCTCTGTGGAGGGCATGGGGGACTGTTAAGCCCTTGCCTTGTTCATGCAACAAAGCTGAGGCACTTACACTACACCCTTGGTTATACCATGCTTGTTCTGTGGTGGGCTGTGTGAGGGAAGCTTGCACCTGTTTCCTAGGCTGCACCTGTTCTGTGGGCTGTCTCTGAGAGACGCCCGCACTGATGCTGCTAATGTTGTGCCTGTGCAATGGCAGGGCAGCACGACACTGGAAGGGAAGCTTGCACCACCTCTGCCTGTGCTATGCCTGCTCTGCATGTAAACAGAAGCCTTTTCCTGCCAGTGTTAACAATCCAGCATAAAACTCACTAGAGGTTTTTTTTTTTATTTTTAAGAAAGATAAAACGTTTACAAAGATTGCCTTAGACGAGAACAACCATATGCCGAGCGAAGCATCCTAGTAAGTGGAAATTTAACAGTGATCCTGTGTTGTAATATGGAAAAGCTGTAATGAGAAAGGAAGAGACACACAATCTACAGCATGAAGAGAGGGGAACTTGTTCCTTCTTTGCTCTGTTCCCTTCGATCCTGCTCACAGATATGTATTTTCGGCACTTGAAAAACACATCTTGTGAAGGAGCTGGAGCAGAAAAAAGAAATGTATTGTTTCATGATAGAAATCTGCAGTATTTGTCATTTTCTCCTATTAAAGTTATTCTCTTTTCTACTTGTAAAATTTTTTAAATAAAGACAGGATTGGGTATAGCTTTATCCTGTAGCTGAACGTTATTTTGGAAGTTGCTCTGGAGAACTGAATGCATAGCTGCCTTCACAGTATGATTTATCTTGTCAAAGTCAGAAAATTTGGGCTGGGATCACACTGGTAAACAAATTTCTGGGATCATTTTGTTTCCTCCACAACCGTTGGTGAAACAAGTAGATTTTAACAAGCTGAACACAAATATGCATTTATTATGTCTGTATCATGTACCGTTTGCCAGAAAAGTGCGATATACATTAAGCATTGTTACATGTCTGTAGCAGCATAAGCTATAATGGCAATGTTGGCACCAGAAAACACAACTGTTTTGCTGCAGGTTTTCATTTGTAATCACTGTCCAACGCTTCGCGGATGAGAGTCCAACAATCGTCACCCAGCATGGAGGGGTTCCACTTGCCTTGATACCGTTTCTCCATTTTGACAATGTCTTGATGAAACCTTTCACCATGTTCGTCACTCACAGCACCAAGGTTATCTAGGAAGAAGTCCAAGTGGGAATGAAGAAAATGTATCTTCAATGACATGTTGTACTTCATCAATTTGTATGCCTGAAGCATATTTTCAACCTGTTCGACATGGGCTGCTGCCTTATAGTTGCCTAGAAAGTTACAAACGACATTCTTGAAGGCTGCCCATGCAGCATGTTCTGTACCTTGCAGAAGGCCATCAAAGTGGCTGTCCATCACAGCTCGGATTTGTGGGCCAACGAAAACACCTTCTTTTATCTTGGCGTCACTTATGCGTGGAAACATTTGTTAGAATCTTGCAGCTGAGCTGGGGCTTGCCCGAGCAAGTTCTGGCATGATCAGGCAGAGTTTCTTGGTGTATTTTAAAAAATGTCAGTCTCTGTTACATGTTACGTTGCTTATGGCCGTCAAAAATACGACATGTATTTTAAAAATCATAAAAACTACTGTCCAACAAGAAAATATATGTACGCGAGATTGTTTTAAAATTTCACAATTATTGTAACACAAAATTGGCAGTTTCTCAAAAACCTTACGTGATGTACAAATTTCGAAGTAATATCTGTGATCAGCATCCAAAAAATATTTGGAACACCAAAAAGCCTGCAGGAAACAAAAACTTTGTTTACCAGTGTAACCCGAGCATATCCCAGATGCTTGCACACTCTGATTTGGGCCAAAGGGAATAAAATGAGGTCTTCTGCTGCCAGAGATGGAGAGAAGACCTTGCAGGAGGTAATGCTGAAATCTTGCTGCCCTGGGCAGAGCTTTTCCCTGCTACAGGAATGCCAGTCTGAGATCAGGAGAGGACTGGCCTGCCTAGGCCCACCCTCGCTGATGCCTATTCTGGTATGAGGGTTTGAAATGAGGCCTGACGCTGCTAGAGATGGAGAGATGACCACCAGCCAGTGTAGGAGGATCAGGGCAGCCCTGACATAGGAAAATTGGTTCTTACCTGCTAATTTTCATTCCTGTAGTCCTACAGATCAGTCTAGATGCATGGTTTTTTTTTCTCCCCTACCAGCAGATGGAGATAGTGTTACTTAAATCAGTGTGGCACCTACAGTCGCTCAGTATTTCACTGCACCCAAGATACAACTCAACCATAAACAACTTCACCACTACCAAACAAGCAGGGGAAAGGCACAGAAGCAAAAAACTGAACCCCTCTGGACCAGTGCTTCTCAACCTTTTTCCCATCGTGACACACCTGATAGACCACGCTCACATGTGTGACACACTGCTCATTACAATTCACGGCAGAAATAAAAAATAAAAGGTCCGATAATTATTTTTGTTAAAAATGACACAAGGAAAAGATACATATTCTGTCTGAACAGAAATTGCATAAATAGTAAACATCCCACACCAAAACAGCACCAATTTCCAGCACTTAAACAGTAACCACCTTACCTAAGAAAAGGCAACACTGAAAATATTACACCAGGCCTTAAAACACCAATACACCTCCTATTAGAAAAACAGACCAAGCCAGGCTGCTATAGAGCCCTACACAGAAACTGCACGCCAGCAGAGAACCTCACCTGAATCACATGTGCTGACCCTCACTAACAAAGAATAAAGAGACCAAAACGCATAACTAGAAGCTTGCAGACAAAAACTGAATTGGAAACTGCAACAAGCCAGAGTCTCTGTATGCAGTGTAACAAAGGAAAAAGAGAAACATCACCCATCTTATAAAACAAATCAAGAAATATAAAATCAGTAGCAGTAAAAACCATACTAACAAAAAGAACAGATTTCAAAACAGCTGATGAGTGGAATATCCAATAATTAAAAACTCATATAAAAAATTTCTATATACCAATAAAATATTTCAAAATAGCAGACACAAAGA
This sequence comes from Rhinatrema bivittatum, assembly GCF_901001135.1. Classification (NCBI taxonomy): domain Eukaryota; kingdom Metazoa; phylum Chordata; class Amphibia; order Gymnophiona; family Rhinatrematidae; genus Rhinatrema; species Rhinatrema bivittatum. The sequence goes on from NC_042623.1 coordinate 180,403,386, forward strand.
CCCAGTAATGAAAAATAAGGATACAAAAATTGTTTTGCTCTGCATACCTGGGAACATTTGATATCCAGGTGTCCTGAGATTGTTTTGAATTAGCAGGAGGGATGGTTTGCTTGCAACTTTCTCCGCTCTCTCTCACACACTGCTGTCAATCGCTCACATATACACATGCTTTTTCTCTCTCACTTATAAGAACATAAGAACATGCCATACTGGGTCAGACTAAGGGTCCATCAGGCCCAGCATCCTGTTTCCAACAGTGGCCAATCCAGGCCATAAGAACTTGGCAAGTACCCAAAAACTAAGTCTATTCCATGTTACTGTTGTTAGTAATAGCAGTGGCTATTTTCTAAGTCAACTTAATTAATAGCAGGTAATGGACATCTCCTCCAAGAACTTATCCAATCCTTTTTTAAACACAGCTATACTAACTGCATTAACCACATCCTCTGGCAACAAATTCCAGAGTTTAATTGTGCGTTGAGTAAAAAAGAACTTTCTCCGATTAGTTATAAATGTGCCACATGCTAACTTCATGGAGTGCCCCCTAGTCTTTCTATTATCCGAAAGAGTAAATAACCGATCACATCTACCTGTTCTAGACCTCTCATGATTTTAAACACCTCTATCATATCCCCCCTCAGCAGTCTCTTCTCCAAGCTGAAAAGTCCTAACCTCTTTAGTCTTTCCTCATAGGGGAGTTGTTCCATTCTCCTTATCATTTTGGTTGTCCTTCTCTGTACCTTCTCCATCGCAATTATATCTTTTTTGAGATGCGGCGACCAGAATTGTACACAGTATTCAAGGTGCGGTCTCACCATGGAGCGATACAGAGGCATTATGACATTTTCTGTTTTATTCACCATTCCCTTTCTAATAATTCCCAACATTCTGTTTGCTTTTTTGACTGCCGCAGCACACTGAACCGACAATTTCAAGGTGTTATCCACTATGACGCCTAGATCTCTTTCTTGGGTTGTAGCACCTAATATGGAACCTAACATTGTATAACTATAGCATGGGTTATTTTTCCCTATATGCAACACTTTGCACTTATCCACATTAAATTTCATCTGCCATTTTGATGCCCAATTTTCCAGTCTCACAAGGTCTTCCTGCAATTTATCACAATCTGCTTGTGATTTAACTACTCTGAACAATTTTGTATCATCTGCAAATTTGATTACCTCACTTCTCATATTCCTTTCCAGATCATTTATAAATATATTGAAAAGTAAGGGTCCCAATACAGATCCCTGAGGCACTCCACTGCCTCAGAGCCGCCCCTGCTCAGCAGGCCAAATCTGCAAAGTGGCCAGAAAACAGGATAGCTCTGGGATCCAAAACCTCTCCTGAAGCACCATGTCAAGGCATGGATTTTTTTTCTGTGTGACCGCACATGATGCATTGCAAACATGAGGCAACTTTTCCCACATCTTGCGAGGGCTTCTGAGCTCCTGGCACCAAGCACGAGAGAACATCTCCCTGCACTCACCTCCATCCTCCTGCAGCCGTCAGTCCCCAGCACCCTGTACTACAGGCAAAGCATTGCAGAGGCTCTGCCTCAGCCAGAGTCCCAGGCAACTCCCAGCTGCACTGTTCTTTTTTTAATCTTAAAGGGCTAGTACCTTAAATGATAAAAGAACCCCTTAAAAACAAAATCGGGTACTTCCCTGTAGAATTATTCAGCCAGGGCCAGAAGGGACTCTTTCAGCAGGCGGGAGAAACGGATCGGGGATGAGTGAGTACCACTTGCTATCAACCCCTTCTTAATCTCTGGACACAAGCCGAATAAGGGTTACCAACCCCCTGCTTGACCCTGTTCTACTAAGGGGGGTGATCCCGCTAACAGGCCCTAGCACCACTGAAAGAAATTCTTCATCTCCACAGACTGACTGCAAGGTTTTCTGCACCTCTACCATCTGCTGGAGACAGAGGAAAAACTGAGGGAGTGCAGGTGGCACACTGTCTCAGTAAAGCTTTTCTTCTTCATCGCCATCTTGCTAGTAGGGGAGAAAAACCTATGCGTCTGGCTTGATCTGGATGATGCTCAGGAACTTGCCGTCTTGCAAGGAGCTCTTCCCTGCTGCAGAAACACCAGCCTCAGATCAGGACAGGACCAGCCTGCCTCAATCCACCCACCATTTCTGGTTCCACCACCACCACCGAGGTCTGCCTCCATCAGAGGTGAGTTGCCACTAAAGGGGCGATCCTAAGGAGATGTAGCCCTTTGGGAGCAAGGTCCTGGCCTGACCTGGAATTGTAACACTGGGTGGGGATCCTGGCAAGCCAAGCTCTTTCCAGCCATGTGAGAGAGGAATTTGATAATTGTTCATGATTTTTGGGGTGGTTTGATTTTTATATTTTTTTTTTGATTTTGTGAGTTGTTTTATATGTTTTAATTGTATTTTATTGCTGTATTTTATTGAATTGTATATTGTACTGAAATCCTGTAAGCCACTTTGAGTTCCTAAAGGCAGAATAGAAGCCTAAGAATAGATAGCTAGAAGAAGTTTGTAACATGCCATTTATTTGTCACAATTTTCTCTTTTTTTTATTTTATTTGTACACAAATAAGGCTTGTGGTGCTTTCTCCTAGGACTATCTGATGTCTTCTTTCATTACAAAAGCTCTTCCCATGAACGCATGCTTCTCCTTGCTTCCATGTGAAACAAAGCTGCCATGACACCCATCATCATCAAGGAACCTTTCACCTCCTCTGGCAGCAAGGTCAGAGGAAGTCAAACACCCCATAATTCTTTGCTGCTTGACAAAACAAAACAAAACAAAGGTTTTAAAAACAAAATATTTAAGGCAGAAAGGATAAAAACAAAAAACCATGGATCCTCTGGCAACAGATAGCTTTTAAAGATGCCTTTCAAAAACTGATGCTATTAATTTTGTTAAATAAAAAAAGGTGTTAAGTGAAGCCAAGCAATCAGGCACAAAGCTTCCCCCTACCCTTCCTCATACCCCGGTCCAAAGCAGAGGCGGAAGCTGGACCGCAGATCTTTGCAGCAGATTAGTGTGGAGTGGATGAGCCTTGCCGTTCACAAGCTGTATCCGTGCTAACTGCACCACACACACACACAGGCAGAGCTGGTCGTTACACTTTGTGTTAGGTTCATTTTTTCCCTTTTAGTATCAAAACAAAAAATAAAATGGTGCTTTTCAAGAACAAAAAAAAAAAAAAAAGTAAAGTTTTTGTCACATGACATCCACAAAGAACTCACTAGGGTTTCCCATGGCCATTCGGAATGACTGTCTGCTCGCTGTCAGTTCAGGGGGGACAGAAGCTAAATCCCGTCCCGGAGGGGCCCCTGGAGGGCCCAGAGCAGAAGGCTGCGTTGGCATCATCATCATGGCTGAGCTGTAGGGGGGAGGCACCCCAGGGGGCCCGTAGGACTGGTGCGTGTGGTGGCTTCGGACGCTATGGGCTGTGGAATGGTGGCTCCTGTGACTGCGATGACTGTGCTCGCTGGCCGTACGATCCCGGCGCAGGCTGTTCCTTGTCGTGTGATCAGATTCACTGCCACTGCCACCAGACTTTGAGTCCCCAGGTTTTACATCTTTCTCTTTTCTTCTTTCACTGCCACTACGGTTAGAACCACTGCTTCTACTTCCTGCGAGCAACAACACAGAACACAGTACCAAAATTATGTCTGGAATAGATAAAACATTTCCAAAGTATTCTGAATTATCAAACTTCAAGAGGAAAGCCAGCAATGGACACCATACTATATCTCAGAATGGGTCCAGCCCTTGCACACCATATCATAGGATTGGCCCCGCCCTCGCACACGCCATAGGGTATTTCAGGATGGGGCCCCTCCCTCGCCATAGGGTATTTCAGGATGGGGCCCCGCCCTCGCACACGTTATACTGTATTTCAGGATGAGGCCCCGCCCTCGCACGCGTTATACTGTATTTCAGGATGGGGCCCCGCCCTCGCACGCATTATACTGTATTTCAGGATGGGGCCCCGCCCTCGCACGCGTTATACTGTATTTTAGAAATGGGCCCCGCCCTCGCACGCGTTATACTGTATTTCAGGATGGGCCCCGCCCTCGCACACGTTATACTGTATTTTAGAAATGGGCCCGCCCTCGCACACGTTATACTGTATTTCAGGATGGGGCCCCGCCCTCGCACGCGTTATACTGTATTTCAGGATGGGCCCCGCCCTCGCACACGTTATACTGTATTTTAGAAATGGGCCCTGCCCTCGCACACGTTATACTGTATTTTAGAAATGGGCCTGCCCTCGTACACGTTATACTGTATTTCAGGATGGGCCCTGCCCTCGCACACGTTATACTGTATTTTAGAAATGGGCCCTGCCCTCGCACACGTTATACTGTATTTTAGGATGGGACCCTGCCCTCGCATACGGTATACGGTATTTTAGGATGGGACCCTGCCCTCGTACACGTTATACTGTATTTTAGAAATGGGCCTGCCCTCGTACACGTTATACTGTATTTTAGGATGGGACCCTGCCCTCGCATACGTTATACTGTATTTCAGGATGAGACCCCGCCCTCGTACACATTATACTGTATTTTAGAAATGGGCCCTGCACTCACACATGCCATAGTGTATCTTAGAATTGGCCCCACCTTCAGTTGCATTCCTCTTTCTGTGTATTTCCTACCACCTATTCCTTTGCATGTGAGGCCCAAAACGAGAGGATCTAGAAGCCACATTTGTGAGCACACATTCACTTTTTATGGCACCACTCGAGGACTGTAGTTACTTTATAATATTTTTATTATTTAGAAGTTCTATGGGAGAAGCCATCCAGAGTGAAACAATGGTCCAACGTCATTGCACTGCATACCTGGACATTCTGTACTCTATGGGACTGACTGAACACTGCCTTCCGGTTTATAAAACCCATTTAAGCATTAAACTGGAAACAAGAAAGTCCCAGCCACTGCAGCCAGTCCAATGTTTCCAAAGGAGAGATTAAGGTTGACCTATGCCCTGGCTCAGGTACCTTCACTAGGCTGACTGCCAGCGCTGCCTCCACCATAATTGTATCCCGGGTCGGGGAATCCTGGATGTGCGGTGTAAGGATGAGGGGGTGGATACTGGTACGGGAATGCCATAGGCCACGGTGCAGCTCCTGGATGGGGGAGTGGCGCTAATGTGTCTTGATCTGATGCCCCACTTGATCCATCATGGTCATTCAGAGATAAACTGGCCATATCTGTGAGGAGAATAAAAAACAAATTCCTACTAGTGGTATAACCCTGTGCAAACCTTTTCAATCTAAAAAGCGCCTACAACAGTGGCCAACATTAACCTGGACGAGACAAGGTCATGAATGAGCGTGATTAATTGCACTATAAAATTTCACACTATTTTGCCACGAAACATTGGCTTTCACTGGCTGGATAAGTTAGTCCGAAACAGGCGAAAACAGGCATCCTAATTTCCCAATGAGGCCGCAATCTGTTTTATTTTCAAAGAAAAATGGTTGGCCTTCAGTACTTAAAATAATTTGGAAGCTGCAGGGCAGAGGTGAGGTCCACTGGCAGAGCTGGGTAGCGGCGGGGGATGGTCTCAGCACTGGAGCACCAGAAGGCGCTGCAGGACAGGAGTAAGGTATATTGGAAGCGGTGTGTGTGTGGGTGTGTGTGTGTGTGAGAGAGTGTGGGGGGTATTCAATACAGGAAGAGCAGGTGGTGCTGCAGGGTAGGAATGAGGTGCATTGATTGACCTGTCTTGATGTTGCAGGGAGTCTCAGTATGGGAATAGCAGAGAGCAGGAATCAGGTGCACTGGCAGAGCTGTGTGTATGGGAAGGGTCTCAATGCATTGACCAAGCTGTGCTGGTATTGGGGGGGTGGTTTCCTCAGTATGGGAACACCAGAGAGTGCTGCAGGGCAGGAGTCAGGTGCACTGGCAGAGTTGCATATATGGGAGAGTCTCAGTACTGGAGAAGCAGGGGGCGCTGCTAAGTGCTGACAGAGCTATGTGAGAGACAGATTGATAAGGAAATAGCCAATAATAAGCTGTGGAAAGTTTTGCTTGTTTCTGCCCTTTTCCTGTCATTTTATAAAGGGACATTTCAATCTATATCATCTTACTTATTATTTAAATGACTTATTTTCCACCTTTCTGACTCTTCAAAGCAGATTACATTCAGGTACTGTAGGTATTTCCCTATCCCCATGGGGAAAACGTGTTCGGCTGACAGATCCTCTCCCCCCCATGGGCGCAGAATGCCACATTGCAGAGCTGTATCTCCACAAAGGGACAAAAAAAGATATTTGCTGTGTAGTTTGATGACAATCTAATCCTTGTGCTGTGTCCATCAGGAGGCTGCAGCAGGAGCACTGCAGAGACAGGAACATTTAGTAACAACAACAAAATCCAACAATTAAAGAGTTGTTTCCTCTGGGGACACGCAGTGTTATGCACTTATGAAGGGGAGGGCTGAGAGAATTGCGGCTTAGTTGATTTTTTTTGTGTTGAATTGTATTTTTAAGATGCACATGAGGAGCTCAGAAGTTTGAAATAAAAGAAAGGAACTGCCGGATAGAGATCAACAAACCTTCGCTAAAATCTTCCCACGTACATTGAACCCAAAGGAAACAAAACAAGCCAAATACCAGCAGGCCACTGACACATACTGCCACACAGATCCCCAAATATGTAGTAACACTGCTCTGAGAAGGTGATTTTATTGACGGTGTGCCGAATGTAGCCCGCTTTCAGCAGGTTGCTGGCAAATTTGCGGGCCTCCCGACGGTCTGCGAAGCCTTCCACGTGGTGATAGAGCCAGTCTACCACGTCAGAACCTGCAAGTGAAGCCGAAAACCAAGGAGAAAGCGTTAAGACAAATGCAAGCTGCGTCTTCCTGCCATCCATCCATCACAGAACTTCATCCCTTTTTTTTTTTTTGTTTTTGTGTTACTGTTTGTACTTTCTCTATATGTTAATCTGGTTGCAGTTCTTTTAACTCTGAAAGGAAGGGCAGTGTAAACATGCAGACCCCAGAATGCCTGATTTCATGTTTCACTGCTGCCACAATATCATCACATTTGGGGCTTTATTCAATTTAGCCCTTTTTGTCCAGACAAAGAGAGAGGAAAAGTCCTTTCTGAACGAGATTTTGAATCAAGTTGTGGAAGGGAAGCACCATCTCATGGGCAGAACTTCAACTCTCAGCCGGCCAAGCACACGCAGGTGCGTGGCCACCACTTCCCGGTCTCTCGGCGACCCAGCTACTCCCCCCTGCCCCAGCGAAATAGATAGGAATTCACCCTCCACCCGGGCTTAAAATGCTGATAACCCCCGGGTGGAAAGCGACAGCAGAGCTGGAGTCAGCAGCACCGGCATGGTCTCTTCTTCCTGCCCCTCGCGGCCCCGGAAGAGGAAGTGGTGTGCAGCGGCCACGCGTGTGGGAGAAGAGACCAAGCTAGTGCGTGCAGCATCGGCCCAAAGAAGAGCAGCATGGCGCGTTGCAAACGAGGAGCAACGTCGGCCCTTGCGGCCTTGAGAAATCGGAGGTTTGGTGTGGGATGTTTACTATTTATGCAATTTCTTTTCAGAGTACAATAAAAATAATACTGGACATTTATTTTTTTATTTCTGCCGTGAATTGTAATGAGCAGCGTGTCACACATGTGAGCGCGGTCCGTCAGGTGTGTCACGATGGGAAAAAGGTTGAGTCCCACTGCTCTAGTCCACTACACTCATGCTGAGTCAGAGATAAAGGGCACCTGCCTTTTGCCAAAGATAATCCCTGATGGGCCATATGGAGACTTGGTTGGAGGCTTCTCTAAATAGGCCTCCAGTAAGGAAATTTGATGCTGCTGAGGCAAAAAAAAAAAAAAAAAAAAGTCTTTGTCCCTACAGAAATGAGAACTTCCCAGTGTCTATTGCTGCCTCCACTCCCAGCTATCAGTGCGGGAGTGCACCATTCTGTCTGCCTGCCTGAACTGCAGCCTCCTTCCACCCTCGGCAGCCCCCCCCCCCCAAGGCCGTGCCGGGCTAGCCCTGCCCCCGACATCAGCAAGAGGCGCCAGCTTAAGGGGCCGAACGTAACACGCCAGAGGCACCGCGCGCCGAAGGAGCGCGACAAAGTGGCTCGGCCTTTTGTGCGCCCCTCGAGTTACTTATCCTTAGAAACTGTCAATTATTATTTAATATCTCTCTGAACCATTTAACTTCTAACTTTCTTTCACCGCTGTATCTCTCTCTCTTTTTCTGTACCTTACCCACTTAGAATTTCCCAATCCCAATTAATTTTATAGTCTAATCATGGAAATCCCAACAATTACTGGTAATGGACGCTATGGCTCCCTTTGTACAGGTTTAAGTAAACCTCCTCCCCATCGCTCTTCCTCTCAGAACAAACACTACCGCCCTCCTATTTGTATCTATTTCAATTATTTTGTTCAACGCACACTCGGTTAGAAATAAAATACCTGTTACACGGGCTTTTTGGTGTTCCAAATAGATTTTTTGATGCTGATCACAGATATTACTTTGAGATTTGTCCATCACATCAGGTTTTTGAGAAACAGCCAATTTTGTGTTACAATAATTGTGAAATTTTAAAAGATAATCTCGCGTACATATATATTCTTGCTGGGCAGTAGTTTTTATGATTTTTAAAATTCATGTTGTATTTTTGACAGCCAGGTTGGACAAAACCCAGATTTTATAGCAATAACAGAAACATGGTTAAAAAACTCTGACTCAGTCTTAATAAATCAAATAGCAAACAACAAGTATGACAGTTTCTCGGTTCCCTGCCCTAAACATAGAGGTGGGGATCTCATGTTAATCGTTAAAAAATCATATGCTATGAAATTATGTTCAAAATGTACACCACAAAATCACGTTATTTGAAGCTGCCAATTTTCAAATTTGTCTGATCTACAACATAATATATCGCCGTTAATAGAATTTATTGTACTTAATGTAAATCCAAACAAGCCAACAACTATCCTCCGAGACTTTAACCTCCACATGAATTCCAAAACTCTATCCACAGCATGCAGCACCCTTTTGGACTCACTTGCTGCACTTGGTTTCAATTTAATAGCCACAGGCTCAACTCAAAGTTGGACACAGCTTGGACTTAATCTTTACAAACACCTTAGAAACCCCAGTGAAGAACATTTAATGCACCTCCCATACCTTGGTCAGATCATTATTTAATAAACACTAGTATAAAATTTAAGTTAAATAAAGATGAGAACAATATTCCTCCAACTAAGTTTAGCTATCGCCCTCCGTTTAAAACCAAGGAACTAAATAAGGAATTTGAAAACTATAGGGATAATGTGGACCTTTCTAGCGCAACTAATGCCATTAATTCCTGGTATGATAACAATTTGATTACAGCAGAGAAAATAAACCCCCTGAAAACAGACATTTAAGAAACCAAAAACCCAAAATCCCTGGTTTAACAAACAAATCAGCGAAGCAAAAAAGAGATTAAGAAAAAAGGGGAGAAAGTGGAGATCAATTAAAACTGACCAAACACTCGGAGAGTATCGGTCATTTTTAGCGCATTATAAGAAAGTGATAAACCAGGCAAAAAAAGGAATATTTTGTTTATAGAATTCAAAAATTTACCCACAATCCGAGAATTTTGTTTAATATGGTTACGCACCTGACTAAAGCACATGCTCAAAACAATATTATGCTTCCAGAAAATAGATATGACACAGCCTAATTCTTCAAGAATAAAACAACTAATCTAATAGAGAGCATGGATCCCATTATAAATGAAGGAATAAACATGCAAGCCAGAGAAAGAGATATATGGTCAAGCTTTGAGGAAAGTTCAACAGAAGAGATAGAAAGACTTATAATGACGTTGAACCCCGCTAACCATCCCCTAGACACAGTCCCAATATTGTCGTTAAAAGCGATTGTGAACACTATCGCTCCAACCATGACTTCTCTAACTAACCTCTCATTAAAGGAGGGAATAGTGCCTGAGGTAATAAAGAGTGCTACCATCAAGCCAATATTAAAAAATCAAAATTTAGACCTGACCATTCTAAATAATTTCAGACCAATATCTAATCTTCCTTTCTTAGCCAAAATCCTAGCGAAAGTAGTCCAAAAACAACGGACAGAACATCTGGAAAAGAACAATATTCTTTTCCTAGCCCAATTTGGTTTCAGGAAAGATTTTAGTAAAGAAACTTTATTATTAGCACTAAAAGATACGGTACTAAGGGGTTTTGACAGTGGACAAAGCTACTTTCTAATTTTACTAGACCTCTCGGCAGCCTTTGATACAGTTAACCATACCATACTCAACAGATTAGAAGAAATTGGAATATCTGGAACAACTCTGCAATGGTTTAAATCGTTTCTGGAAAATCGTTCATACATAGTGCAAATTAATAACGCAAGGTCAGATAAAATTTCCCTTGATACAGGTGTCCCGCAAGGCTCCGCGTTATCAACTACTCTGTTTAATGTGTACATGTTACCATTGTGCCACCTACTAACTGGTTTAGGTTTAACACATTTTATCTATGCAGACGACATTCAAATTCTAGTCCCAATAAATGAAACTCTTGAAAAGGCATAGAAACTGGCAACTAAATATTATTAAGCAACTGCTTACACATATGAGACTAATCCTAAATGTTAATAAAATTGAGATTATTGTACTAGATAGAAAAACGAGACAGGAACCTCTTCCGGACATTTCATATGAAAACAATATAACAATTAAACCAAGTCAGGTAAGAGAGAGAAGTATCTCCCTGCCTGGCCCAAACTTTGGAATGAGTTGCCTACTGAATTAAGGATCCATTGTGGACCAACAGCATACAACTTGTGCAACGGCACACAACTGGTGACTGTTGGAAAAGATGAGGCAGCCTGAAATCACAGCAGGTTGGATGCGAAAGGAGTTGGGATTATACTGGAAATAAGTTCTTTAAGACAGATTGTCCAAAGGCTGTATCTTGTTGACCTTCCTTGTCCAAGCAGTAGTAAGCTGCAAATGTGTGAGGAGAGCTCCATGTTGCAGCTTTACAGATGTCGGCAATCGGTACTGAACAATAGTGTGCTGCTGAGGTTGCCATTGCTCTGAGTGCACTTTTACTCGTCCCTGAAGAGAAAGGCCTGCTTTTTCACAGCAGAAGTCTATACAATCTGCTAGCCAGTTAGAGAGTGTTTGTTTGCTCACTGCTTTACCCGGTTTGTTTTTGTCAAAAGAAACAAAGAGCTGGGTGGAATTCCTATAGACTTTAGTGCATTCTAAATAATATGCTAACGCACATTTACAGTCCAAGGTGTGTAAAACTCTTTCGTCTTGGTGCAAGTGAGGTCTGGGAAAGAATGTGGGCAAATTTATAGACTGATTCAAGTGGAAGTCAGTAACCACCTTGGGAAGGAATTTAGGGTGAGTACAGAGGACCACTCGGTCATGTAGGAACCTGGTATAGGGTGAGTATGTTACAAGTGTTTGTAACTTACTAACTCTTCTAGCAGATGTAATAGCTACTAGAAGGAGAACTTGCCATGTAAGAAATTTGACATTGCAGGAATCCATAGGCTCAAAGGCAGAATGCATGAGCCTTGTTAGGACTACATTAAAGTCCCACTCTGTGGCTGTAACGGGGGTTTAAGCTGAATTAAACCTCTCATAAATCTACTGACCAGGGGTTGCGTTGATATTGGTGCATCCCCTAGTCCTTTATGGTAAGCTGAAATAGCACTCGTGCACCTTTACTGACGAAGTCTGGAGACCAGAGTCTGAAAGGTGCCAGAGATAGTCTAATAAAGATGAAGTGGGGCAGGAAAAAGAGTCAATACTTTTCTGCGTGCACCGCGTGGTGAATTTTTTCCCCACTTACGATAGGATTTTAGTGTGGAAGGCTTTCATGAAGCTACAAGCACTTGAGAGACATTAGGTGAAATATTGAGAGGTTGTAGGATCAAGCTTTCAACATCCAGGCTGAGAGGGATAGGGTTTGAAGGTTGGGATGGCACAACCTGCCCTGGTCCTGAGTTATGAGAGTGGGTGCTGTGCCTAGGCGAATTGATTCCCTGATCGAGAGGTCGAGAAGTAGGGGAAACCATATTTGCCGAGGGCAATAGGGGGCTATGAGTATCATTGACCCTCTGTCTTGTTGTAGCTTCACTAGAGTTTTGGTTATTAGCGGTATTGGGGGATTCACGTATAGAAGGCCTGAGTTCCAGGGGCAAGCAAAGGCGTCCTTGGCTAACTGGTTTCTCTCTTTGTGCAGGGAGCACAAAGAGAGATGCAAAGAGGTCCATTGTTGGCTGACCCCAGCGTTGAAATATCTTGGTCGCTACTAAATGATCCAGGGTCCATTCGTGGGGTTGGAACTGGCAACTGAGGTGATCTGCAACTATGTTGTGTATGCCTGCTAGGTAAGTGGACCGGAGAAACATGGAATGTGTTAGGGCCCAGTCCCAAATTGTGCGGCTTCTTGGCAAAGGAGATAAGAACCCGTACCCCCTTGTTTGCTCAGGTACCACATGGCAACTGTGTTGTCGGTTTGTATTAGAACAGTCTTGTGTGAAAGGCAGTCCTTGAATGCATATAGAGCATAACATATAGCTTGAAGCTCCAGGAAATTGATTTGAAATGTTGCTTCGAGTTTCATCCAAGTACCTTGAGTTTGAAGATTTTCTACATGCGCTCCCCAACCCTAAGGTGGATGCATCTGTAGTTAAGGTCACTTGTGGAGCTGGTTGCTGGAAAGGTAGACCTATGAGCAAATTGTTCATGTTCATCCACCAGCGGAGAGAGAAACATAACTGGTGGGTTTTTTGAATTGGAGACGACAGTGGTTGAATGGCTTGGATCCACTGAGATCTCAATGTCCATTGCGTTATTCTCATAGCTCATCTCGCCAAGGGAGTGACATGGACTGTGGAAGCCATGTGGCCTAGTAGAGTTAGGAATTGATGGACTGCAGCTGTTTCCTTTGTATGCAGAGACTCCGCCAATCTGGAGAGTGTGTCTGTGCCGTCTTTTGGGAGAAAGGCTTTTGATACAGTGGTGTTCAACTCTACTCCGATGAACTGTAGGAGGTGAGATGGAGTCAGTTGGGATTTTTGGAAGTTGATCAGAAAACCCGAGTGAAGCAGATTGATTGTGAGCTTGAGAGAGTTGAAAGCTCCTTGTCTTGAGTGGCTTTTGATGAGCCAGTCGTCCAGATAAGGAAAAACGTGTATGCTTTCCTTGCGTAAATGGGCCGCTGCCACCACTAGGCACTTTATGAATACTCGGGGTGCCGAGGTAAGTCCAAATGGCAGAACCCGGTACTGAAAGTGTTGATGACCCACCAGGAAGCGCAGGAACTTGCGATGAGGAGGGAATATTGGAATGTGAGCGTAAGCATCTTGAAGATCCAGAGAACAGAGCCAATCTCCTGCTTGAAGAAGTGGAAGCATGGTTCCTAAGGAAACCATCCTGAATTTTTCTTCTCTCAGAAATGTGTTCAGATTTCGGAGGTCTAAGATGGGACGTAGCCCTCCTGGAATGAGAAAATAGTGGGAGTAGAATCCTCTGTCCTGCTGAGGTCGGGGAACTGGTTCCACGGCCCTGGCTCTCAGTAGGGTGGATAATTCTGTTTGCAGAAGAGTGGTACAATCTTTGTGTACCCAAAGGGATTTTGGTGGCGAGTCCTTGGGCACTGTGAGAAAATCCAGATGGTAACCTTGTGTTATTATGGATAGTACCCATTGATCTGATGTAATGCTTGACCAATTGGGTAGACAGAAGGAGACCTGACCTCCCACTGGTAGATTTGGGATCGGGTTGGTAGAGTGGCTGCTGTCCTCTGGCGGGCTTTCAAAATCCCGATGCTGGGCCAGTCTGAGGAGGAGGCTGATGCCTATATGCCCTTGGTTGTCTGGATTGACCTTTCTGGGAGGGTCTGGATGCCCTACCATGGGGTGCTGGAGGATAGTATCTCCGTGGTCTGTAATAGGGTTTTTCCTGGTGTCTTTCCTGACTGTCCAATGTACAGAAGATGTTGTATCTGTTGGAACAGCAGATAGCTGTGGAAGAGGCTCAGAATGCTCTTTTAGCTGCTCCACAGCATCTTGAACCTTTTCCCCAAAAAGATTTTCACCAGTACAAGGTAAATCCGCTAGCTTCTCTTGAATCTCGGCCCTGAGGTCAGAAGCCTTTAGCCAGACCCATCTACGGGCACTAATCCCCATTGCAGCCATCCTGCAAGGTGTTTCAAAACTGTCATAGGCTGCACGGACTTCGTGTTTGCCTGCCTTCAGACCCTTGTAGATTATGTTATTGAAGGAATCTTGGTGTTGTTAATGACTCAGTCAATTCCTGTATTTGCTTCCATAAATTGCATTGATATTGAGTCATATAAAGTTGATATGACGCAAATCTGGAGACAAGCATGGAACCTTGGAACATTTTCCTGCCAAGAGTATCCAGGAATTTTTGTTCCTTACCAGGAGGCGTAAATGAGTGTGGGCGGATTCTTTTCAACTTCTTTTGGGCAGATTCCACCACCACAGACCGGTGTGGAAGCTGAGGCTTTTGATAACCTGGTATGTGTTGAACCAAATACGTGGGATCCATCCGTTTGTTTACTGGTGGGATTGAACAAGGGTGCTCTCACAGTCTGTGTTATAAATCAACAAGAACATCATGGACAGGAATTGCCAGAACTTCCTTAGGAGGGTCAACAAATTGTAAAACTCCAGGGTTTTTTGTCTGGTGTCCTCTTCTGCCACCAGCTGGAAAGGCACGGTTTCTGCCATCTCCTTCACAAAATTTGAAAAGGAGAGGTCCTCCGGTGGTGATTTCCTCCATTCTTCAGGTGGGAATTGTTCAGATAATATATCCTCCGATGAAGTATCGGTGTCTCCCTCATCCCAAGTATCTGAGGAAGGATGCCGTGGAGGAGTGGAGTGAGGAATGAACAGTGGCATAGACAGCATCGAGGGTTTCAGCGGTGGCATCAATGGTGGAAGAAATGGGATCGATGGAGAAACCGGAGTTCTTGGATGGGAAATACCCGATGGTCCTGGTATAGGGTCAGGCATCGGTGAAGTCCCCGAGGCATCGTCTTCTCTGTTGGGAATCAGAGTTTTTGCTCCCAATGGCAATGGTTGCATCAGGAGAGCACTGATGAGGGCATCGAGTTTAGCAAGTATCGGTGCATAGAGTGAAAGGTCCGGTGTCTGCTTCGGTACGGGCATTGGAACAGGTATCGGTGCCGGTGATGGAATCAGTATCGGTATCGGTAACGGTAACGGCATCGATGGTTGAAGGTCTCTCAAAGCATCTTTTACTGCCTGGCGGATGAAACCATCCAGTTCCTCCCTTACAGCTGGTGAGGTCAGAGCAGCTATAGGGGGTGGCAGAGAAGGCGGAACCGGTTCTTTCACAGATCCCTGTGGTGGCACGGTACCTGGCACTGTTACCGGTGGAGATTGCCTTGGAGTGAGAGGCATCGAAGGTATCATGGCTCTTCCACTCTAGACCTTTTCGGTGATGGTTCGACGGGCATCGAAGGTGTTCCGGGAATCGAAATGACATCGGGATCCCGCCAATGACTATGGTGATGTTTCTGTCGATGCTCGGCGCTCTTTGTCTCAAGCACTGATGTAGATTTTATGGATGACCGAGATGGCATTGGTGATAGTCGGTCACCAGTTCCGTCCGGACGACGTTTTCGAATGACTAACTTTTTAGCTGCTCCAGCTGGAGATGACTGAGTCGATGGCATCAATTGAATATTGAAGAGATGTTCCATCTTCTCGACGGGCCCTTCTACCTTTAGCCGTCCTTTCGGCACATTGTGGACAGGTGGAAACATTATGAGCCTCGCCCAAGCACAAAACACACTCGACATGCGGGTCAGTGTGGACATGGTGCGAGGACAATTCAGGCATTTTTTAAAACCCATTGCCATATTGAAGGCCGGACAGCTGTCGATGGCCTTCTGCCTGAAAATATTTGTTAAACAGTATCGACCAGGAATAAAAAGAGTACTCACTGATCAGTGGTGAAAGGGAGACCCCTATGAAGGGGATGAATTTGAAAAATATTTTAACTTTTCTCTGAGAAAAACTATCACACAGGGCTCCTTCACCGCGATGCTAACTGCAGCGCGGAAAAATGAAGACTGAAGGGAGACCCCTGTGGCTCAAGGGATCATGGCATGCTGAGCATGCTCAGTGGGCTCAGTATGCCAGTCAAAAGTTTCTAGAAACTTTGACAGAAAGTTTTCCATAATAGGGCTCCATCCAGTGACGTCACCCGTATGTGAGGACTATCATCCTGCTTGTCCTGGGATAAAAAGAGGTTACAAAAAAGATACACTGGTAACACAGTGCTCATGGGCATCAAAGTGCTGATGTTACCAAACTACTGCTTGGAAAGAAAACACAGTCAGTGTTTTGGCAGCACTGCTGCCTGCTTCAGGGGCTGGTCCTGCTATTATGCTTTATTAAGTCGGATCGCAATGTCACAGAGTCATTCTCCCAGCAAAAATGTTTCTGTGCAGCACCTAGCTACATGCCTTCATTATAGCTATTAGTTTTACATACTTGCCACTCTCCATTTGTGATTGTCTGGTATGTGTGGATGCCTGCTTTTGCACCTTTTATATTATAGTAGAATTATTATTATAGATTGAGAACCCTGCCCTCTGCTTTTTCTCTTTCCCAGCATTACAAATCAACGAAAGGGCCTTATCACCCTAGTCCTCTCAGTGATTTGAAGTATCTTATGTATAGCCCTTCCTTTGAAAAGATTGGAGACCCCCGATATACATGCTTGAACCTGAGGGACATGCCAAAGCGCATGCAGTGAGGGACAGATTCCACTGGCAAGGTCTTCAAGGCTGCAATGTGCATTTCAGCAGGCACTTCTCCTCTGAAGTGCTCACAGTGCTTCAGGGGTTATTCCATCCACCTAGGGCCCATTTTTCAAAGAGGTGCACACATTTCTCTTATGCTCATAAAGATATTGATGGTGCAGGTGATTTGAGTAAGTTTGTTTTGTACAGACAATACTTAATTAGCTAATCCCATCAGGGTGACTTCTAGGAATATTTGGCATTAGAATCTTGATAAATGCATCAACTGCTGTTCTAGGAATATAGAGGCTCAGTGACATGCATCCAACTCGCCTTTTAGAGTGTAGGAATATCCCAATTCTTGCTAACAGGACAAGCAGCTAAGATGGATTCTCTGACATCAGAAAAATGGACATTGGCCTATATGGCTATCTGCAGTCAAATACAGATAAGAAAGAGAGACTTTATAGTTGCTGTGTACATGACCAGCTTGACAGATTTACAGGCCCTGCCACCTAGATGGAGCTGGTGAGGCCAAGAGAAACATAACAATTGGTGCTGTGTGAATCAATGCAGCCAGAACACTAGGGGGCCTCTTTTTATGACTCTGCGCCAATCGCAGAGCAGGTCTTATCAGTTCACTATCAAATGTGAACAACTGGCAGTTGTCATGCTGGCCCCTCTCTGAACCTGGAGAAAGAAACAAAGGACTTGGAAAGGGCATGAAAAACAGACTATCAAAACCTTAATTGTGTATTCATCTGACTACACCTATAACTTGCTGGGCAGACTGGATGGGCCGTTTGGTCTTCTTCTGCCGTCATTTCTATGTTTCTATGCATGAAACTGCTGAATTATGCGTAGGTGAGCCCTTAAAAGTAGCAGGGAGCAAGCACTCAGGGTTAGTCAGTCGTTCATTGTCATCAGTCGACCATTGGCCATCCAGAAGAAAAATATGAACCATCCGAGTGCTGCTGCCTCTCCCCTGCTTTGCCTCCCTGCACCCTTGGTTGAAGCAGCTTGCAGAGACAAGGGAACAGCAGAGCCAGTCCCGCACTCTATAGGTTTCAGAGACTGGCAAGCTGAACAACCCCTGTTGCTTCAGTGACGGATGTTGCCCTCTCTAGCTCCTTGCCAAAGACCGTGAAGAGCTGAGACCGCCAGACCAAGGACCCAGAGAGTGTGTGCTGCCGCAAGTCCCATACTGGTGAGAAACTGTGGGCTCCAATCCCAGTTTACTGAGTTATGAAGTTAAGGTTCTTTAGCCCTTTACCTATGCAAGTCCAGTCTAGAGGGATGTGATGCTAACATTAATTTGGTTATCTGATAAGCACTGGATGCCAAGCATGCTTTTGTAACTATTGTTTTCTTATTTTTGTTTTCCTAGAAAGTGCTGTCCCTGTATTAGTGCCATTATGGTAGCCCCTGAATAAATAAGATTTTACTCAGGTGCAGGTGGGTAAGATCCAAAATCCCTCTACAAGAGGTTGTAGCAGACCTTTGTGTGGAGGTGGCACAGGGGCATGTATGTATGCTGCCTTCTTCCCCAATCAAAAATAGCCCTAAGTGTGTGAGGCCAATTTACCGCATAACTGTTTTAATAAACTGCCCTCTAGATGAGTTGGAAAGGAATGGTTCTGACGCAAATAAACGTAATTGTGTGTCTGCATGTTTAGCTTGTTTCCATAAGTTCTTACTTCAAGGGCTGCAGAAACCAAAAGAAATTTGCCCAAGAGAACTAGTCCTACTCTACATACAACAATACTCAGTAAATCACATTAGCCAGCTGGCTGCATGAACAGGTGCTTTATCTTTAGAGGGGGGAAAAACCCCATACATACATCAGTATTTACTATATTTCTAGCAGAAGTCGATTAGAAATTCCAGCGTACCACAGGCGGAAGCGCCAACTCAACAGAAAGTGACACAAAAACTCACACAGATACACTACCTAAAACATTTGACGGCCATTAGACATAAACGTTTGCCCCAGTTCCATTCTCGATGGCGAGCCTATGTGGATTGGATTTCAAGTGCCATACTGAGCATATGATTTGAGTTGGGTTGGGACAGATTTACACTTTAGATTCTCTTTTCACACCTAGATGGTAGAACATTCAGACAGGTTGCTCTTGGCTGGCCGAGTGCTAAACTAATGGACCTACATTTGCTTGTTCTCTCATGTTCTCTTACTCCTAATTTCCATTACGGTAGACAGAATACTGAAGACATTTTGTGACACTATGAGAGGGGCTGGGGGGGGAGGGGGGAGGGTAGATCAAAAAAGGGGAAAAAATAACTGTGGGAGTTGATATTTGTACTGGATGTAACACGCTTGATGAATAACTTTGTATTTTTGTACTAATGGTCCTGAGTGACTGCGTATGCTTTTACAGCCTTAATATTTCATGTTGTGGACTGTACTCTTTATGGTGATGTTATTATTTGTATCACCTGTTTTGGTTATATCCTGGTTGTTCTTTATAAATCCTAAAGAAAAAAAAAAAAGAAAAAAATTCCAGCGTACCTATAAAAGCATTGGGGATGGTAATCTTCAGCCACATCCTGTCCCTGACTTCAAGGCCAGACTCAGGAGAGCTCATGGCTTTAACGATAGTGGCCATGTCACTGTGGATGGACAGGTGAAAGTCGTCGAAGCCTGCAGATTCAAAGAGGAGGAAGGAGAGAAAAAAAAAGGGGGGGCAGGGGAAGAGGCAAGAGATGAAAGGGGCAGGGGTGAACAACAGGAAGCAGGACAGGAGAGGAAAGGTTGTTATATGAAATGTGAGTGCTGAACACATAAGGACACTGAACGAATGATCTGATCAGAGGGAACAATACATTCTGTAACAAACCTCTGCCCTCTGCATATAACCAGGGCCTACCTTTGCTGATAAATTGTAATTTGCTTTTGCAGGAAATTGGCAATTTTGTGAGAATGGAGAATATAGAATGCTAAATATTCCAGGCAGACCCCCATCATTATGCTTTTGTATATTACTTTTAGGGCCTGATTCTCAAAAACATTGACATATAGAAATTGTGTTTTTTTCCCTATGTAAACTGGCTGGTAGAAGATGGCCCTGGGGGTTGAGCACATGGAAGTTCATGCATTTTTACACATCTTAGAAAGAGGAGTTCCTGCCTTACCTGCAATAAATCTGCTTTGAAAATTCAGGTTGAAGTCTGTGAGTACTTTCCATACGCAGACTTCAGCCCTACATGGAGTGCTATAAAATTACCCTTCCCATCTGTAGGGTAATTTGCATATTTCTGCCAAAAGGAAACACAAGGAACTCCTCATTCCTTGCTTTCATCAGTAGCAGGGTGCTAGTTGGGAGATGGCTGGCTGCCACCCAGCAGGTCCCCAGGTAACTGTGGGATCGAATTTCCTGACAACACTCACTGGTTTGGATTACTGTAGAGCTTAATCATGGGGGAGAGGGGGCTGAATGTGTGGGATCTTGAGTGCTCATGTGCTCAGGATGGTAAAGAAATATGGGGGTATCCTTACAAGCTAAAAGCAGCAGCGGGTATGACTGCACTGTGCCTCCAAGAAGGCAGAGGCTAACCTGCATGGACCTGTGCCTCAGCCCTAAACACTAGCAATATGTCTGTATCAGGCACCGAGAGAAGGGGAGAGAAGAGTGGGGAGGTCAGGCCCTGGACATGGCTACAAGTCAGAGGGTCACACGCACTGGGAAACGGGCCAGAATACATTTGAAAGCTGTCCCGTCACTGGATGACACTGAAGCATTTTGAAGCTGCCCTGCCATTGCAGCTGACAAGCCTGGGTTGGGGACCGCAGCAGAATTCACTCGCCCACATCAAGGTATCACTTGCCTTTAACAGAGGTCGGCGTTGAAGCAGGACCTCAGAGTCCTAGCCCTGCCCCTCCCTCCCCCCCCCCCGTGGAAGTCACACCTGCCAAGGAAAGGCCTGATATTGCTGGAAATAGGGCAGCAGGAGATTGTGTTAGGCTCCTGGGGCAAAAAAACAAAGTACAACTTCTCTGAAGTGAATCTGTTGCTTCCCTGAGGCCTTGCAGAGGGCTAGGCCTGCGCCCTACGGATGTCATATCTCCTGCCAACTGATGCCGACGGGACGCGTTTCAAGCGCTTTCCCCTCTGTGAGCCACCAGGGTTCATCAGAGCTGTGTACTTCATTGTTTGGACTCTGAGATGTGCTCAGGAAATTCAGCAGAGTCAGGGACATTGAGAAGGCCGAGTAAAATTTAGACTAATTCTAGGTAGAGGTAGACACGGAAACCACCCTGACTTAAACATCCGAACAGAGAAAGGGTGTGGTCACGTTCTTTGCGATCTGCTGGGAACCTGGAAGTTTTCAAAAGCCCCGTAGAAAGGAGTTGGGGGGTCCCAGCCCACCTTGACGGCAACTCCTTAGAATGGTGAAACTGTCATTTGCAAGGTGGGCACAGGATTCTGAGGTGTTTTCCCCTTTTCTCAGCTGCCAGGTTTGGGTGGGGTGGGGTTATTCCTTTAATATGCTATAATCCTGTACCTCTGTGTGCCACCGCATGGTTTGGAAAGCTTTTTACAGTGGGGGATAATTCTGCTATATCACGCAACAACATTCTGGTAACCCCCTTACTGCCTCGATAGATGTGACACCCGATACACACTGGCGTCACCCAGGATCACTGTCCTGGAGGATTTCATTCATGCTGAAACTGCTGTATTGCACCTCACCTATGGCTTTTTGATTGCTATGCATGTTACGGGCCTGTCTCATACATTAGCTGCTCATAGACTTGATTTTCCATGTCAGCAGGGAAATAATATCTTAAAGTGGAGGAGATACAGGTGATGATATCCTGCTCTGATAACTACTCTGTAAAATGTAAGCTTCCTGGCACCTGACAGTAAGGATAATGTTTTAATTCAAGCCAGTACATGCTAGAGAGCCAGGATGAATCTGGTTAGCTTTTAAGGTGCCCTGGGAAGTTTCTCCTTGGATCTGAAGGGTAAATACCCGGAATATCGAAACTGATTCTGTTGCCCTGCAGAGGAGGTGCATGATGAATTTAGTCTGCCCCATGGTTTTCACTGGAGTTAAGCACTCTGAAACAATTAAGAATAAATTACAGATGATGGCTGAAAACTCTGAGAGAATTTGATACAGCCCAATAGAAAGCTCAGCCTCCGATATGACAATTACGGCAGCTAAGAACACTTTTTTCTTAAAGTATTCAGCAGCAGCCCAGGATTTCTCCAGGGTATTTCTTTGTGTGGTTCATATGAACCACAGCAGTCAGAAACAGCTACAAACAAAAGTGTTTTTCAGATAAGATTGCCTATTTTGGCAATAATCTAGAGAATACCAAAATTCAGCCTGAAAGACTTCCTCTTCATAAACTGTTTGGGGCAGGTAGACTGCGCTGAAATTGAGGAGTCCTACAACTTGGGCCTTCATATCAATGTCCATCTTGGTTAATAAAATCTTCCAGGGGGTTATTTTCCCCCCACCAAGCACCTACATATAGTATCCAAACAAACGGCTGGGGGGCAGGTCAGGGAAGTAATTTAGATGCCGAGCAATGATTGTTGGCGCTAAGCACCTAACTTAGAAGCCTGAATGCAGGTGAATAAGAAGCAGGAGCTAAATGCTGGGGTCCCTAAGTCAGGAAAACTTGCCGCTTTCTTTGGATACTGGCCCCCAGGTGCCTCGGGAATGTAGTCCTAAGGAAAATTAGTTTCTTACCTGATAATTTTCGTTCCTGTAGTACCAAGGATCAGTCCAGGACACCTGGGTTGTGACTCCGCACCAGTAGATGGAGACAGACTAAAACTTGTGGGCGGAGCCATATAAGCCCCTGTGCCAGTCACAGCCCCTCAGTCATACGTAATGTCAAAGTAGAAACCCAAAGGGGCAACCATAGCTAACCAACAAAACTTGCCATTTAATCGGAAACAATTCCAACCCCTGCGGGAACCGGACTCCCCAACTGGGAGAGCGAACAAGCGGTGAGCGCAAGGAAACAACGATGAGCGGACTCTCCGTCAGCGGGCGGGATCCTGGACTGATCCTTGGTACTACAGGAACGAAAATTATCAGGTAAGAAACTAATTTTCCTTTCCCTGTACGTACCAGGATCAGTCCAGGACACCTGGGATGTACCAGAGCCAACTTACCGAGGGTGGGAAGCAGAGAGTCCTGCTCGGAGTACCCTCTCTCCAAACCCTCCGACCTCAGCGGCTTGAACATCCAGACGGTAATGTCTGACGAAGGTATGCAACGACTGCCAGGCAGCCGCCCTACAAATCTCTTGGGGCAACACGTGAGAAGACTCCGCCCAGGACGCAGCGTGAGACCTTGTCGAATGAGCCCGAAGACCCACTGGCGGAGTCTTTCCCCGTACAAAGTACGCTGAGCCTATGGCCTCTTAGAGCCAACGGGCGAACGTCGTGCGAGACGCTGCAGCCCCTTTCTTGGGACCAGAAAAGAGGACAAAACAGATGATCCGTTATCCGAAAAGGATTAGTGACCTCCAGATAGCGAAGGAGGGACCTCCTCACCTCCAGCTTTCGTAAGTCTCTCGTCTTCGGATCCGACGACTCCCCGACCGCGAAAGCGGGAAGTTCAACGGATTGATTCAAATGAAAAGCCGAGACGACCTTCGGAAGAAAGAAGGGACAGTGCGCAAGGAAAACGCCTGTGTCGGAGAGTCGCAAGGACGGCTCCCTACATGACCACGCCTGCAATTCTGAGATACGGCGTACCGAAGAAATCGCCACCAGAAACACGGTCTTCAACGTGAGACCCTTGACAGTAGAGCGCTGCAAAAGGCTCAAACGGTGCCGAACATAAGGCAGAAAGAACCCAATTAAGATTCCAAGCCGGACAGGAAGGACGCAAGGGAGGACGGAGATGCCTAGCCCCCTTCAGGAAACGGGCTATATCCGGGTGACGAGCCAGAGGGGACCCCCGACCTTCCCCCGCAAACAACCAAGTGCCGCCACTTGGACCCGTAGGGAACTGCACGCCATGCCTCTGGCCAGTCCCACCTGGAGGAAAGCCAGAATATCAGAGACCGCAGCGGCGGTGGGATCCAAACCTCGCTTCATACACCAATCCTCAAAAACTACCCAGACCCTGACATAAGCCAGGGACGGAGACTGCTTCCGGGACCTCAGTAGCGTAGCAATAACCGCGTCCGAGTAAACTTTGCTCTTTAACCGATTCCTCTCAAAAAGCATGCCGCGAGACAAAAGTGATCCGCATCCTACAAACAGACGGGGCCCTGATGAAGCAGCCCCGCGAAGCCGCGGAGACGAAGGGGAGCCTCCACCGACAACCGAATGAGGTCTGCGAACCATGGACGGCGTGGCCACTCCGGTGCCACCATGATCACGTTGGATGGGTACAATTCTACGCGCCGCAGGATCTTGCCGATCAGTGGCCACGGGGGAAACACGTACAGCAGCACATCCGTCGGCCAAGGGAGCACCAGCGCATCGAAGCCCTCTGCTCCCCGCTCTCGACGCCGACTGTAAAAAACGCAGAGCCTTCGCGTTGTGCCACGTGGCCATCAGATCCAAGTGGGGAACTCCCCACGTCCTGCAGAGGAGAAGAAACGCCTCGTCCGCCAGTTCCCACTCTCCGGGATCTAGACGATGCCTGCTGAGAAAATCCGCCTGCACGTTGTCGACCCCGGCAATGTGAGACGCTGCTATGCTGCTGAGATGTTGTTCCGACCAGGCCATCAAAATTCTCACCTCTTCCGCCACCAGTGGACTTCTCGTCCCTCCTTGACGATTGATGTAGGCCCCGGTGGTTGCGTTGTCTGACAGTACTCGGACCGCCTGTCCCCGCACCAAGGGTAGGAAGGCTTGGAGAGCCAGACAGACCGCCCTGGTCTCGAGGCGGTTGATGAACCATTGAGCTTGTGACGCTGACCAACGACCTTGCACCGACTTCCCTAGGCAAACTGCTCCCCAGCCGGAGAGACTTGCATCCGTGGCCACCACCGTCCAGTCGGGAACGAGAAGGGATACGCCACAGGACAGATGACTTGGATCCAGCCACCAAAGAAGACTGGATCTCGCCGGACCCACAAGCGGGAGCGGTAGGTAGAAATCCTCCGAAACTGGTGTCCAACGGGACAGCAAAGAAGACTGCAATGGCCGCAGGTGAGCGAACGCCCAGGGTACCAACGCGAGCGTTGAAGCCATAGACCCCAGCGCCGTCAGGTAATCGCAGACTCGTGGACGGCGAAGAGACAACAGACGCCGCACCTGAGATTGCAGTTTGCATATCCGATCTTGAGAGAGGCTTACCCTGCCCCGTTTCGTGTCGAATAAGGCCCCCAGAAATTCCAAGGACTGAGTGGGAGCCAAATAACTTTTGTTGTAATTGACCACCCAGCCTAGGGACTGCACGAGCTGGAGGACCCTGTCCACCGCCCGTCGACACTGACTCTCTGACTTCGCCCGAATCAGCCAATCGTCTAGGTAAGGATGAACCAGAAGACCTTCCCGTCGCAGCTGCGCCACCACTACCACCATCACTTTCGTGAATGTCCGAGGCACCGTTGCAAGAACAAAAAGGAAGCGCCCGAAATTGGTAGTGCCTCCCCAGAACGCAGAACCTCAGAAACTGCTGGCACGATGGCTGAATGCCCACGTGAAGGTACGCCTCCGTGAGATCCAGAGGAGCCAGAAATTCGCCCGGACGCACCGAAGCAATAACTGACCGAATCGTTTCCATTTCGAAGTGGTGAACGCGAAGACATCTGTTTACCCCTTTGAGGTCCAGAATTGGCCTTGAAGTGCCGTCCTTCTGGGGAACTACGAAGTAAATGGAGTAACGGCCCGAGCCGCACCGATCGGCAGGGACGGGGGATATGGCCCCCAAGCTTTCCAGCCGACGGAAGGTGTCCAACATCGCTGCCCTCTTCCTGGGGCCTTGCAGGGCGAGACCAGGAACTCGTCCGCTGGGATGCGAGCAAAATCTAACTCGTAGCCGTGTCTTATCACGTCGAGGACCCACTGGCCCGACGTCACCCTGGTCCACTCCTCGAAATATAAAGTTAACCGCGCCCCTACATTTGGAACGGCGTGCCGCAGGCGCGACGAGAGGTGGACCGGCCGGAGTTCATTGCGAGGGCTTGGACCCCGCACCCGACGGGGCCCCGCCTTGCTCCCCGTAACGTTTCCCATGAAAGGACTGCTGCCATTGAGTGTTCCGGGAAGAAGATGGTCTATACGAAGAGCCGGCGGATCTTTGAGGGCGCGATTTCCTGGGCCCCGGGAACCGGGCCCTGGCCGGAAAGGAGGGCCGCGCTCTGGCCCTATCCTCGGGCAGCTTGAATGCCCTGTTCTCTCCCAGAGAAACCATCAAATCATCCAACTCCTTGAAAGGTAACGAACCCAGGTGGGCTTTGGAAGAGCCATCCGCTGCCCAGTTGCGTAGCCACAGGAGACGGCGCGCCGAAACTGCGGCTACTATGGACCTAGCAGAGGTGCGCAGCAGGTTGTGGAGGGCGTCAGCTCCCTAAGCTATTCCCGTCTCCAATCTATCAGCCTGAGACGCCTCCTCCGCTAACAGGCCTGCATTCGCCTGAAGGACCTGGGCCCAGCGTAAACTAGCGCGCATGGCGAAGTTAGTGCAGATTGCTGCCCGTACCCCTAGGGCGGATACCTCAAAAATCTTCTTGAGATGCACTACGAGCTTCCTGTCTTGTATATCCCGAAGGGCCGTCGCCCCCGTGACCGGGATAGTGGGCCTCTTCGTCACCGCGGAGACCGCTGAATCCACCTTTGGAAGTTGCAGAAGCTCCAGCGCCTCCTCCGGGAGCGGGTAGAGCTTATCCATGGCCTTGCTGACTTTCAACCCTAATTCCGGGGTATCCCAGTCGCACTGGATCCATATTGGCCTCCTGGCGGACCACCACTGGTGAAGCCTCTATCCCCAGGTCCTGGAGAATGGCCGGGATGAATGGCGACAGTTCCTCTCTGCGGAACAGACGGACTACCTTGGGGTCATCCCCGTCCGCTGCCTGTGTACCTGTTCCCGCGCCGGGCTGGGCGGAGCCATCCGTCCCCGTCTCCTCAGCCCCCCTCGGGGCTCCTTGAGACCATCAGTATCCGCCGTGGAGGAATCGTCTGGAACTGACTCCTGAGGTACGCTCCGGGGAAGCCGTTTCCCTCGCGCTGGCTCCTGAGCAAGCATCGCGGTCTTTTTTTTTTTTTTTTTTTTGCCTTGCGCTTACTCGGTGGGGCCTGGTTGGAGCCCTCCCCAGAGCCCCCCCCTCGGGAGCGCTTGCTGCGCTTGTACTTAAGTACCTTGCGCAGCAAGCCCGCGAAATCCTCAGAAAAAAACGACCCGGATATAGAATCGGCGTCGGAATCCCCCCGGGGCCGAAGCCCCTCCTCGGCGCCCCCTCCCGCCGCGCCCCGCTGCGGGGATAACGCGGGAGGGAGAGCTGAATCGCCTGCCGCGGTCCGCGAGAATTCCTTGCCGGTGGCCAAAATGGCCGCCGCTCCCGCGCTGAGCGGGAAAATGTCCTGAGGCCTGTTTACTGGGCCTACCCCTCGCGGCGGCGAACACGCGATCCGGGCCCGAGCCCCCTGCGATGCCCCGGACGTTGCTTCACCGTCCTGGATGCAGGCCGAGCAGAGGCCCTCCCTGGACAAACGCGCGCGCGCCGACCCGCAGGCCTTGCCTGAAGAACCGCGCGGCAAGCCAGCGACCGCGGGAAGTAAAAAACTGAGGCGCGTCAAAATTAAAGAAAAACTAATTCGGCGACCTCCCCTCTTGCCTGCGGCGCCCCCCTGCGCGAAAACGACGGAGCAGCGACGCCGAAGGAACGGAGAGCCGGCCGCAACAAAATAAAAACAGAAAACTCTTTTTTTTTTTTTTTTTTTTTTTTTTAAAACGCTGACGCCGCTGTCCCGGGTCCTGGAGCCCTAGTCCTGCAGGGGTGAGTGAACCGGGCTCCCCGGCGTCACCCCTGACGCTGCCACTAGACCAGCCGGGTCCTCGACCCTGGCAGCGGCCTCAACCGGGGGAGGGTAGTCCCCTCAGGACCTCTCAACCCCCCTGGGAGGCAGGGCACCCGAGACTAAGGGATTAAAAGAAAACCCCAATTTGGTATATAAACAACTATGCCTAACAAAAAACCTAGCCCAAAAATTCAAACCTGACTAACACCAACACCAGAATCAGGTCAGGCAGGGCTGTGACTAGACCTGCACCATCTACTGGAGACAGAGTAAGACTGAGGGGCTGTGACTGGCACAGGGGCTTATATGGCTCCGCCCACAAGTTTTAGTCTGTCTCCATCTACTGGTGCGGAGTCACAACCCAGGTGTCCTGGACTGATCCTGGTACGTACAGGGAACTCGTGTTATTCATTTGTAGCCTGTTAGTCTGGGTTCATCCATGCCCTGTAGGTAGATTTGCATCCCCAGTGGGAAATGTGTTGTTCCCCTGCATGCCACTGACAGTGGCGGTGGAAAAGCCGTGCATGGGCAGACAGGGCACACGGCGGGCACAGACGGCAAGACTTACGTTCAGTTTCAGGGATGGAGCTGGTGATGGAGGAGCTAGTGGAAGTGATTGTGCTCATGGAGGGACTCATACCATATGCTGGATAGGTACCGGTCATAGCTGCGGTGTGGGAGACCCATGCCGCTGGGTCAATTGGTCGTATGGGCTCACCTGAAGGAGTAAAAATTAGCATAAATTAGACAACCCCCTTAGGTCCATGCTAAGCATCAGTCTCTCTAAAGAAAACAAGAGCTACTCAAAAAAAACCAAAACAAACCAGGAAAAAGAAGCCTCTTCCTGCATCCACCAGCAGAGATATCCTGTGTTTCAAAACCAATTCAAGACGTAGGCTTTGAAGAACAATTGAGTAAGAAACGGGGAAGCCAAAGAGTGTGAGCGAGGAAACAGTGAGAAGGGGAGGGAGCATGAGAGGAGCTGCACCGGGTGCTTGATGCGGCCGGCACTGTAAGGAAGCAGCAGGATGACGTGCGGCACTTACACCTCTGGAGCCTCACACAGCTGGCAAGGAATTTAGCCACTGCATGCCAGCTTTTCAGCAAATTTCACAAGTAATTTTTAGGCAGCAACCAGCTGGACCACAGCAACTTATACAGTCTTCAAATGACTGAATGTGTTTCATGCACAAGTTTCCATTTAATAAAGAGAAATTGGTGAATCACTTACTCCTGGGTAACGTGAAGCAGCCACGAGGGTTGGGATCCCAGCATTTGGCAACGGTCAGTGTGATGGGCCTGGGTTAACAACACAAACTCTGGTCAGAAATCCCGTAGTGGGAAACCTTATTACAGCTTTACACAGACAGGAGCTCCGAACTCTGGCCACCTTTTACCCCCAGGTACCCAACTACCTCTCTGCATCTGCTTTCTCCGTCCCAGGAACGCCTCCAGGGTAATATTCAAAGCCCTCGGTTCCTTAAGGACGATGCCCTCTTAACCCCCAGAAACGGCTTTGAATATTACACTCACGGTGTGTGCATTCACTCACCTCTGGGATGACCCCTATGGCTGAAGCTAGATTTCTGAGTCAAATACAAGAGCTTGTAAACAGAGAGAGAAGGGCACTTACATTAGTGATAAAGCTTTCTATTAATGAAACAAATATCTGCATTTTGTCATTCTTCTGGAAGCTCTAATTCTCTGAAGTATGCACTTGACTGCTTTTAGCCCAGTAGTTCCACCTTTCTCCTATTTCTTCCAGCTCAGTCGCAATCAGGGCTACAGGATCTGATGCCAGACACCTTCATCCTAATTACCTGGGGCTTTCCCCCCTATTTCATAGACCCTCTCCCCCTTCCTAGTCTGGTCATTGCCAATAATGGTCCTGAGGCTTCCTCCGGAGCCCTGCATCCTGTGCTCCCCTCCCACCCCAGCATCTCCTGCCTTGGCTGACCAGAGGATCTGAGCCAAGATTCAAACCAGGGACCTGCCACATGGCAGCGGGCAGCACCGTCACTGCACTGTTAGACCTACATTGCCTTTCCTAATACTCAATACAGTTTAACTAGGGGAACTTTATAGCCATGAGTTGTGTCTGTCATGCCACATTACTGCCTGGCAAACAGTACACGCGGCACACAAAGGGTTACCACACTCAAGCTGGCCTAGTCTGGCCTTTGTCTCACTGAATGCAGAAACCCATAGATTTGTTTTTCCTAAGAAATGTGGAAATACAATGGGTTTGCTTTACAAGCAGAACTAGTTTAAATCCTAATGGTCTATGAGATATTCAGAGGGATAGCTATGTTAGTTTGGTGTAGCAAACATGACACGAGGCAGATAGCAGCTCAAAGACTAACCAATTTATTGAGGCACGAGCGTTCGAGGACAGAATCCACTTCATCAGACGTCTGCCAGGTTTTGTGGAACCAACCAGCAGCACAGGCTGCCACAGCTCCATCCAAGTCTGCCCCCACCTTAGTCTACAACCACAGAGACGGTGGCATCCGAGATCGCCGTGTCTGTGCTGTTCTAATGACTTTTCGGTTTACTGTCCTATGCACACCAAATTTTCAGTATATGCCAGGGAGTCCAAGGGGATCCTAAAAGGGTTTTCATTTGGAGCCATGTTTACGTGTGCATCCCAGAAGTGGACTCCAATGGTTCTGCATGGTATTTCTTGTTCTGCCTACTATAATTCTGCAAACTATAAGGCTGATGCAATGATCTTAGTGCTAATAAAAGTTGTGCTGGGTTTTCAGCTCACACTTTTAAACGCCAAGATTTATTTATTTATTTTTTTTTTTAAACTCCCAATGCAGTACGCTAATGATACGCTAAAGCATCAGGAGTTTAAAAAAAATGCGTAAAAACTGTAAAATGTGCGTTTGGCACACATCAAAAACATTTCAACTAAGGAAGAGGGTGGAGGAATCCCTGACAGGCTATCTGGGTAAGTGCCAGTAGCCGCCGCCCCCACTTACCTGGATAAATTCTGATTTATCTGTCTATCTGGCAGCAGGAAGCAGCCACCAGATAGCCTAATAAGTACTGATTAATGCATCTATCTGCCTCGGGTCACTGCTACTTAGATGGATAAGTACTTTATCCAGCTAAATAGCGGCAAACTGCACCAAACGGTAGTGTAAGCACTGACTTATGTGGCTATCTGGCAGCAGTAAGTATTTATCTGGGAAAGTGGCACTTACCAGGATAAGTCAGTTATTATCTGGGCATTTACCAGGAGAGTTTCAACTTCTTTTCTTAAACTTTTTAAAAACTATTTTTTTCATGGTTCTGGAGATTTAACTCCAGCTCTGACCAGGGGTTAAGTTTCCGGCGCACTTGCAGCCTCTGCATCGGAGGGGTAATGTTTAATGCCTTCATTTGCATGGGATTTCCATGTGGATTTTCTGCATGCAAAACTCCTTGCTGCATCGGCATTTAAGTTTTGGCTGCAGAAGATGAGCGTTGAACTGCATGCAGAAAGGGACGTTTGGCTGAATGCACTGCTCTGCATATTTGATTTGCTTCTCTACGGGTGATGTTCCTCGGTTCCTGTTGCATGAATATTTGTCCCCACCACCCTCTCTGGGAAAAGGCACTTCTTGGCATTGCTCCTGAATCTAGGATTTCATGACTCCTTATTCTAAAACGTCCTTTCATCTGAAAAATATTTTTTCTAACTCTTGAGGTACTGGACAGCTCACCTTCAGAAAATACATATTTAGGTCCTTCAGCCTCACTTTATAATTAACTAAGGTCCTAACCAAATTACGGGAATAACTACAAATATTTGCAGCAAAGTAGCAGACAAAATTGTGTAAAAATAAACTTTGTTATTTGCATTAGTGGGTAATTTGAAAAAAGTCAGCTGTTCCCCCCCAGTCTGTTTCTGGGGGGGAACAGCTGCTGGGGAATACGTATAT
Organism: Rhinatrema bivittatum; assembly: GCF_901001135.1. NCBI lineage: Eukaryota > Metazoa > Chordata > Amphibia > Gymnophiona > Rhinatrematidae > Rhinatrema > Rhinatrema bivittatum. The sequence continues at coordinate 180,435,083 of NC_042623.1, forward strand.
CAGTGTGTCCCGCATGGATTACTGGACACACTGATGTATTCTTTATTTAGAACAAATGATGTTGTTCTTTCTAAAGTTATGCAATTGGTGAAAGATATTAACCAAGTCCACCAATGTTCTTGCCTATCCCTGTTTGATGTCACCCTTATTCATCATTGTTCGATATATCCATTGTTCGATGTAATTTATATATTTTCTAACCTTGGTTCAATGTAAACCGATGTGATATGTCTATTCATGAACGTCGGTATAGAAAAAGTTCTAAATAAATAAATGTATAGAGCGCCCAGCATGAAACTGCTCACAGGATTCAGACTGCCCCAGTTTGGTGGCCTTTCTATGGACTGCCTCCGCTTTATCAGTGGTTCTCTGCACACTGCCACAGGTGAGGTCTCACCAATGATTTGCACAAGATATTCCTACCATTTATCTCAGCTGTTCATTCCTCTCTCCCATACCACTGGCTCTCCTTTGTTCTTGTACTGTTTGCACCTTGAGGTCATCAGATTTGACCATCCCTACATCTTGATGCTACCTCTGCAATGTCGCCTAAAGACATTGACTAGAACCAAGCCCTAGGCTGATCCTTATGGCCAGGAAATAAGTTACTAAGTTTTGATTCCTGTCCTTGTACATAAAAAAAGTTTAGGTAAGGGAAGGCTAAATTCTGTAGCAAATTTAAAGTGAAAGTGAACCTTGGGTGGATTTAAAAACAAACAGGTAAGCCAGTTGACTCCCGAAGTTTGCTGGTGCAGAGCAAACGTTCCTAGGTCTGAGGGATGAGGGAGATTTAAGTTCATGTTCAGCTGCAAACAGCTGTGGCTTAACGTGATCCAGAGATCGCTGGCTGAGAGTTTTTGGGAAAATTGGCCCTTTTGTGTCTTTTTTCCTCCACTCCATCTCAATTTACTCTCCGCTTTTTGTACTTGTATTTGCTCCTCTCTCTCAAAACTATTTTTTTTTCATTCTTTACTCTTTCCTTAACTCATCTCTGTTTTCTTCTCCTTTCAAAACGTCTCCACCTCTAGAGCCTTTAATCTGCCTCTTCACCTTCCACAAGCTCCTTTTCACCACTGGGTTGGTCCCACCAACCTGACTACCTTGTAATTGACAGCTTAGGAACATAAGAGGTGCCAAGCTGGATCAGACCACAGGTCCACTGAGCATCCTGTCTCCAGGTCATGAGGAAGTATGCAGCAGGTCCCCAAGAAGAGTCTGCAGCTGGATTTTGGGTCAGACATGTTGAAGGAGGATCGGATTTCTTGCAATTCATTCCCAAGGATAAGTGGAGGTTTTTCCCAAGTCTATGGACTTTTCCTCGAGGAACCTGGCTATGCTTGCATGCCTTGACCATGTCCCTCTGCCAACTCATTCCCACTCTCGCAGAGAGCGACTACACCTGCGCTTCTTGACTTTTGGCACCACTCCGATCTCCAAATGAGCAACTGATGATGGCCGTCAGAAGCACTGCCAGCACCAATTCGAACAACCAGAGCGCCTTGTATGCGATTCATCTGGCCCTGGTTTCTGGTTCAATTCTCATTTTGCTAGTTCCATCGGGCTTTCTTTTCTAAATGGAATGAGATCCGCCCCCCCCCCCCCCCCCCTTCCTTCCCCGTTTATTACATTTTTACATTGCCTATTCAAAGGTGGCTCTGGGTTGCACAGAAATAAAAACCATGCCCATGCAGTTGTATACAAGACATCCCTGACTATCCCCTTCGGTGAGCCAGGGCTCATTTCAGTTCTTCCAGATCCTGCTCCATGCAGTCTTTATCATCCCCCAGACCAGTCAAGATCACTGGGTATTGCTCCCCTACCAGCAGATGGAGACAGAGAAGAAAGGCTTGGCTGTACTGCTGGAACTTAAATTGGTGTGCCACAGCAGATGGCAGAGGTGTTCTTATGAATGTCTTATTGTAAACACCCCTGGTATCTTTATAGGCAATCATACAATAAATAAATACACCTGCAATCAGACTTGGAGACTGAACTCTTCCCAGGGGTGCATAAAAGGACAAAATTTATCACATTGATCATAAAACTATGTAACCGAATCTTAATGGCACCTGTCTAGAATGTATGTTCCTATACATTTATCATCATTATTTTATGTGCCTTCCTGTAAACCGATGTGATGGTATTTAACTTGACGGTATAGAAAAGATTTTAAATAAATAAATACATGAATTCTGCTACGAAGACCTTCCCCTTGGTAGAGTAGGGTCAAACAGGGGGTTGGTGATCCTTGAGGTACCTGCATCCTGTCCGAGAGGAGGGTCTCATAAGCAGTGGTACTGGCTCCCTCCCTCCCTAGGTTCTGCTCTCTCTGGCTAAATCCGCCTCTCCTCCTCTGAAAGCTCCTGTAAAGGGAAGTATTTATTTCTCTAATGATTATAGAGTGATAGTATTTTTTTTGGTTTGTTTTAAAAGTGTTTGGTTCCTTTAAGGTACTTGTAGGGGAAAAAAGTGGAGGGATTGGATGGCTGTGGAGAATACAGGCAGATTCAGCGAACTCTGCTGGTGGTGTGGGCTGGTTCAGGGCCGACTGAGCATGGAGAGGGGGGCAGAAAGAGCCATGAAAGTGTGCAGGAAGAGCTTGGGGGCCATGCATTGAAAACATGGGGAGCTGTGCCTGGCCTGCAGAGATTAGAATGTGTTGATCAAGGGGAGGCAGCTCAGGAGCTTCTACTTCCTCCACTGAGGTGATGAAAGTTGTACCCAAAGAACAACAGTACTGAGCTGCAGAGGTCTGCATCCTGGAGGATGCAAGAATCGCACGAAGGGCGACCATTTTATTTCCTTCCTCCATGGGCCAGGTGGGCTCAGGGGAAGGTAATGCCGATCTCCTTGCAGTAGTCTCCCTTGGTGGGGGGGGATCCCATGGGGAAACACTACAGAAGAATCTGGGTTGAGTTTCGGGGGGGCCTCCCTAGAGCATTTCCCTTTCATAGAACAATTAAAGTCCTAGTTTTTAAGGAGTGGGATGCTCCTGAATCTGTTCCGAAGGTTGATAGGGCCAGGGCTAAGCTATATCCCCCCCTGCTGGAGGATGCCTAGGGTGGATGTGTTTGCTATCTGCAGTTATTAAGACGACCACTATCCCACTTGAAGGCTGTGCAGCACTTAAAGAGTCTCAGAATCAGAAGATGGAGCTTCATATCAAGAAGAATTTTGAGGTTTTGGCCCTGGGGCTCCACGTGGCGGTGTGCAACAGTTTCATGGCATAAGCCTGTTTGTGCTGGGTGCAACAGATTCCAGTGGCTGAGTCTTTCTGGAGATGGCACAGCGGCTTGAAGCTGGTCTACCTTTTATAATTGATGCCTTGTATGATTTACTTTGAACATAATTGGGCTGTTGATGTTTGGTCTAAGTCTCAGTTTGGTAATCTCCTTTTAAAGACAAGCTGCATTTTGGGGAAAATTAGGACCAGATGGTTAAGCATCTGGGGGACTTGAAATCCCATAAATTGCCAGAGGATAAACCTGTGGGGTCTGAAAAATGTACCCATTAGGCAGACGTTTAGGGACGCCAAGTGTTATCAGACAGGAAAGGGTTCTTCTTTGCAACGCCAGTTTGCATCCAAGTCACAATCCTTTCAAGGGAACCACAGAGATTCTTGAGACATCAGGTCCCACTTCAGGGGGACTTAAGAGCTCTCAATCAAGCTCCCTTAGTACCCCCCCTCCTTGAGTCCGCATAGGGAAGTGGTTGGTCCTCTTAAACGAGGAGTGAACCCAAGATAACACTGGATCAGTAGGTCTTGTCCATGGTATGAGACAGCTTTGCCTTAGAATTTGCTCACCCAGTGGGCTAGGCCTTCATGATTTCTCCAAGAGCTTTAAGGATGAAGAAGCTAGTGGTGCACTCCATGCTGGTGCATTTGCTTCTTCAGGATGCAATGGTCCTGGTGCCAGAGAAGGGAAGAGGCCTGGGAAGGTTCTCCATTTACTTCATGGTCCCCAAAAAGAAGGGCACATTGTGGCCCATCCTAGATCTCAAGAAAGTGAATGCGTCTTGCGCATGGAAACTTTGTACTCAGTGATCACAATGGTCTCGAAGGGAGAGTTTCTAGCCTCCTTGAATTTTTCAGAGGCCTAACTTCACATTCCTTATTTGGCTGAAACATCAAATGTTCCTCAGATTTGCAGTGCTAAGTGACCACTTCCAATTTCGAGCACTCCCCTTTGGGCTGGTGACGGCTCCTTGCATGTTTTCCAAGGTGATGGTAGTAGCAGAGGCTCTGCACAAGGAAGGTGCATCCTTATTTGGACATCTGGTTGATTCGTGCAATATCAAGTGAAGACTGCCAGAGGTCCATATACAATGTAGCTCTGTTGTTGCAGTCCTTGGACTGGCTAGTAAATTTTGCCAAGAGCAAATTAGTACCGGCTCAGGCCTTGGAAATTCTGGGGTCTCAATTCCAGACAGATGTAGGCAAGTTGTTTCTAACAATGGACAGAAGATTGAAGCTGCAAAGACAGATCCATTGGTTGTTGCAGATAAAGTCTCCTAGAGTCTGGGATTACCTGCATGTGCTGGGTTCCCTTGGGCAGCTGCTCATATAAAACCATTGCAAGCAGCTCTTTTCTACTGAAGCCTGCAGAGAAAGGATTTCAAGATCCAGTTGCTTTACTTTTGGGAAGCCAAATCAAGCCTTTCCTGGTCGTACGCACAGGCCAATTTGTTGAAAGATATGCAGTTGGAAATTCCAGTTCTGGTAATGATGACTACAGATGCCAGTCTGAGCGGCTGAGGGGGGGGCATTTGTCAGAATCAAACAGCACAGGGCCTGTGGACATGGATGGAGAAGACTTGGTCCATCAATCAATTGAGACATGAGCAGTCCTGAAAGCCTTAGTGGTCTTTCAGTCTTAGTCAATTGGAAGGCGGTCATAGTGTTGGCTGATAGTTCGATGACAGTGGCATATGTAGACAGGGAGAAACCAACAGCCCAGAGGTCTCGGCAGAAATGGGGATGTCTATGATTTGAGCAGCACATCTAAAGGCAGTAGATTCATATAGCGGGAGTAGAAAACATGCAGGCAGATTTTCTGAGCAGGTATCTTCTGGACCCTGGAATGGGAATTGGTGGAGGAAGTGTTTGTTTTTATCAAGGCCACGTAAGTGGTTCTCCAATTGGTTATGATGGTGATGAAGCAGAATGACAACGTCCAGAGGTTCTACAGTCATCAGAGAGAGCTGGGAAGTCTGAATTCTCTGTCCCACTCATGGCCTTGAGGGTTTCTGCTTTATGTCTTTCCTCTTTGGCCTCTAATCAGACCAATAGAAAGACATCAAGGAAGAGTGATTCTGGTGGCTCTGGAGTAGCCCTGTTGGCAGATTTGGTGAATCTAGCACAACAAAGGCCCTTAAGGCTCAGTCATGTCCCTGGTCTGTTGCATCAGAGCCCCATCTTCTTGGAGTAGGCAAATAACTTTTGTCTCAAGCTTGGCTCTTGAAAGGAGAAGACAGAGTGAAGGGATATTCGGAAGAGGCAAAAAGTTTGCTACAGGCCAGAAAGACTTCTCTAATGTATGTACATGTTTGGAAGGTGTTCGAGTCCTGGTGTCAGGAGTTGAGAGAGTCTTCCCACTTCAGGTCTCAATTTTGGTGATTTTGGCCTTCTTGCAGAAAAAAAGGGGTTAGCCTTGAACTCTCTCAGATTGCAAATGGTGGCATTGTTCTCTTACAGGGGAAAGGTATATGTGATAAGATTCTTGCAAGGGATTCAGTATCTATGTCCCCCAGTTCAGCGGGTGGTTCCACCATGGAATCTTAATTGGTATTAACGACATTGTATAAGTCCCCTTTTGAACGGATCAGAAGGGCATCTTTGAAGTATCTTATGCTGAAAACAGTATTTTTGGTGGCTATTTGTTCAGCGAGACGTATTTCAGAATTGCAGGTCTTGTTGTATAGGGATCCTTTTCTCCAATTATTGGAAAAGGGGGTTTCTTTTTGTATGGTGCCATCCTTTTTGCCAAAGGTGGTTTCTCCTTTACACTTGAGTCGGTTGGTTGACTTGCCTGGGTTTTGGAAGGCAGATTCTTCTTGTTCTGTGCATTCTAGGGAACTTCATGTTTTAGATGTGCGTAGGACCCTTCTGAGATATTATAAGATTGCTAATGGCTTTTGGAAGTTGGATCATTTTTTGTGCCATTTAGTGGTCAAAATAAAGGAGAGAAGGCATCAAAGACATCTATTGCAAGATGGATTAAGGAAACAATAGCGTTGGTGTACATTTGCAAGGGTCTACAGGTCCCTGTAGGTCTTAGAGCGCATTCTACTCCACAACAAGCAGTGTCTTGGGCCGAGTGTCAGTTGACGTCACTGCAGGAGACAGTCTACTTTACACATTTTTCCAAGCATTATAGAATGGATATGCAGGGCCTGGATGTTGCTGGGTTTGGAGAGTGTGTATTGTAAGAGAGCCTTTCAGGTTCCCACCTAGCTTAGGGAAGCTAGGGTACATCTCAACCTTCTGGACTGGTCTGGGGATAAGGAAGGAAAATTTGGTTTTTACCAGCTAATCTTCTTTCCTTGAGTCCCATAAGACCAGGCCAGAATCCTAACCTTAGTTTTCTGAAGATTGCTTTGTGTGTGTGTTTATATATACTTAATGTTCTTGGCGTTCAAATCCTCTCACAAGAGAGATTTTCAAGATTTTCTTGGGACTTTACAGATAGTTCTTTCTTTTCCCTGCTTGAAAGTAAGGGGTCAAGTCTTTTAGCTTGGTTACAGGGTATACTGAGTGGCTGCAGGTGGAACAGTAATTTAAGTACCAATGGTATAATAAAGCTTTTCATCTCTATCTCCATATTTGGTAGGGGGGAAACCCAATTTTCTGGACTGGTCTGTGGAACTCAAGGAAAGAAAATCAGCAGGCAAGAACCAATTTTTCCTCTCTTAGTTGCATTTCAATCTGGTTACTCCTGTAACCTCAAACCCATCGTGTTAGTTCCCAGGACACATACCCAGGCTTGTGTACGATCTCTCGCAGGACTCGCACAGCGTCGTCATTGCTCATGTTCTCAAAGTTTATATCATTTACCTGCAAGCAAGAAAAATGGAAGTCAGAAATGGTAAAAAAAATTGTCTGAGCAACAGAAATTCTCACATGATGGGGTTCTATATGAAACAGGATTGTCATTTTACAGCTAGAGAAACTTCATGAATCAAGTCTTTTGTTGTCATGTACGAAGACAATTCTCATATTACAGTATACACCGTGTGTTCATCTCTGGAATCACACCTTAAAAAATAAAAAAGATAAACTAAATGGAGTTGGTCCAGAGGATGGCTATTAAAATGATCCTTTTTTGGGGTTTTTTTTGTTATAAAGCAAATGAGAACTAACTTAATGATCTAAACATGTATACTCTTAGCAGAAGGGCGAGATAGGGAAGATATGATAGACGTTTAAATACCTCCAAGGTTTCTATGGAAACCAGATCATGGGATGAGGATAAAAGGGAGTACACAAAGTAATCTAAGGAAATATTTCTTTACATGGAACAACCTCCCAGTGGAGGTGAAGGAGACTAGGACATGGGACAAGCACAGGGGGATCTCTGAGGGAGAGGAAGGTCCTCTTAAAGATGGGGGATGAGCCGTATAGTCTTTATCTGCCATCATGCTCTATGTCCCCTTATGTTTATTGTTGAAGATATCTTTAAGCAAAAGCCCCATCACCATGAGCACACACTGGCACGAGAACGGACCATCACGTAGACTTGCTGGTTCCAGCTGGCTCTGTTACATACATGTTTCTCACACAACTATTCGTGATCACTAACATTTATTGCCATATACATAGGTTATGAACCCACAGATGAGGTCTGCAACAATATAATTTTCACTGTCAGTGAATGACTACTAATAAGAGAGAGACTGGCATCAGTATTTACAGTCATTAATATAAGGCAGCACGAAGTGTGCCAATGTTGCACAGGATACGGATCTATGGTACCTGCAGTAGCATGTCTCCTGGCTCAATCCTTCCATCGGCTGCCACGGCACCACCTTTCATGATTGAGCCAATGTAAATGCCACCATCACCCCGCTCATTGCTCTGTCCAACAATGCTGATCCCCAAGAAGTTATATTTTTCTGTAGATATCAAAATAATAAGTAACCATGAGGCGGTTGAAGGTTCCAGGAGTATGTGGATGTTGTATCTATATCAGGGAATCAACATTTGCTGAACTTCAAGAGTAGGCACTTGTAAACATATTAAGGGTAATTTTCAAAGCCATTTCAGCATTGGGCCTGCAAGTGCCCTACCTAGGGGCAGGGTTGAGGGCGGCTTTGCAATTTTCCTCAGAATCCTATGTACATATATTAGCAGATGTAACTCTGGCTAGATAGTTTTGGTAGGGTAGGATGGGACTAATTTCTGACATGAGGTAAATGAAGACTGGGAGAGAAAAATGGAAGCAGGAAAACCATTTCCATGTTTGACACAGGAAATGTGATCTCAGTGCCTCTTGCCTTCAGGTACTGGAAAAAGAAGGGAGGACAATGTGGTAGCCTGAGTGCTAGAAGGAAGAGGAAATGTATGCAGTGGAAGATGTGGTAGGCCAGATTGACAAACCAAAAAGTAGCAAATCACCTGGACCAGATGGTATGCATCCTAGGGTACTGAAGGAACTAAAAAATGAAATTTCTGATCTATTAGTTAAAATTTGTAACCTATCATTAAAATCATCCATTGTACCTGAAGACTGGAGGATGGCCAATGTAACCCCAATATTTAAAAAGGGATCCAGGGGCTATCCGGGAAACTACAGACCGGTTAACCTGACTTCAGTGCCAGGAAAAATAGTGGAAACTATTCTAAAGATCAAAATCGTAGAGCATATAGAAAGACATGGTTTAATGGGATACAGTCAACATGAATTTACCCAAGAGAAGTCTTGCCTCACAAAACTGCTTCATTTTTTTGAAGAGGTTAATAAACATGTGGATAAAGGTGAACCAGTAGATGTAGTGTATTTGGATTTTCAGAAGGCGTTTGACAATTGTGCATTGAATGAAAAATAATTTTCTCCGATTTCTTTAAAATATAAGAACATAAGAAATTGCCATGCTGGGTCAGACCAAGGGTCCATCATGCCCAGCATCCTGTTTCCAAAGAGGCCAAACCAGGCCACAAGAACCTGGCAATTACACAAACACTAAGAAGATCCCATGCTACTGATGCAATTAATAGCCGTGGCTATTCCCTAAGTAAATTTGATTAATAGCCATTAATGGACTTCTCTTCCAAGAACTTATCCAGACCTTTTTTGAACCCAACTAAACTAACTGCACTAACTACATCCTCTGGCAACAAATTACAGAGCTTTATTGTGCGTTGAGTGAAAAAGAATTTTCTCCGATTAGTCTTAAATGTGTTACTTGCTAACTTCATGGAATGCCCCCTAGTCCTTCTATTATTCGAAAGTGTAAATAACCGAGTCACATCTACTCGTTCAAGACCTCTCATGATCTTAAAGACCTCTATCATACCCCCCCCCCCCCTCAGCCGTCTCTTCTCCAAGCTGAACAGCCCTAACCTATTTAGTCTTTCCTCATAGGGGAGTTGTTCTATCCCCTTTATCATTTTGGGTGCCCTTCTCTGTACCTTCTCCATCGCAACTATATCTTTTTTGAGATGCGGCAACCAGAATTGTACACAGTATTCAAGGTGCGGTCTTCACCATGGAGTGATACAGAGGCATGATGTCATTCTCCATTTTATTCACTATTCCCTTCCTAATAATTCCTAACATTCTGTTTGCTTTTTTTGACTGCTGTAGCACACTGAACCGACGATTTTAATGAATTATCCACTATGATGCCTAGATCTCTTTCTTGGGTTGTAGCACCTAATATGGAACCTAACATTGTGTAACTACAGCAAGGGTTATTTTTCCCTATATGCATCACCTTGCACTTATCCACATTAAATTTCATCTGCCATTTGGATGTCGTCCAGTCTTCCAGTCTCAGAAGGTCCTCCTGCAATTTATCACAATCTGCTTGTGATTTAGCTATTCTAAATAATGTTGGGTCCCTGAAAATGTGATCACCTCACTCATCATACCTCTTTTCAGATCATTAATAAATATATTTAAAAAACCACCAATACAAGTACAAAGCCCTGAGGCACTCTACTGTTTACCTTTTCCAACTGAGAAAAGTGACCACTTAATCGTACTTTCTTTGCTGTCTTTTAACCAGTTTGTAATCCACAAAAGGACATCACCACGTATCCCATGATTTTTTACTTTTCCTAGAAGCCTCTCATGAGGGACTTTGTCAAACGCCTTCTGAAAATCCAAATACACTATATCTACCGGTTCACCTTTATCCACATGTTTATTAACCTCTTCAAAAAAGTGAATCAGATTTGTGAGGCAAGACTTCCCTTGGGTAGATCCATGCTGACTTTGTTCCATTAAACCAGGTCTTTCTATATGTTCTGTGATTTTGATCTTGAGAATAGTTTCCATGATTTTTTCAGGCTGAATGGTGTATAGTATCTCAGATTACCCCTGGATCCCTTTTTAAATATTGGAGTTACATTGGCCACCTTCCAGTTCTCAGGTACCATTTTAATGTTACTAATTACTGTTAATAGGTCTGAAATTTCATTCATTCAGAACCATGGCAATGACAGGAAGGGATGAAAGCTGAGAAGCAAAAGGAAGAGAGAGAGAGAGCGAGAAAGAGAGAGAGAGAGAGAGAGAACACTTAGGGTCCCTGTAGGTTAGGACACTACGACAGGAAGAGCACATGGGTGGGGAGAAAGGGTAGAAACAGAACATGATGGGCCCGCCAGGCACACTTGCAAAGTTAAATGCATACACCATCTCCCCCACTTCTGTAAGAAAAAAAAATCTGAGGGAGCATTGTGTGGGTTAGGAGGATGTGCGCTCCCACTATGCACCCAACAGCAGTGCACATCTTCAAAGATATTAGAGGGAATGCTGGTACTCACCCATGTTTAAAGTGACTGTGATAATGTTGAGCGACATGGTTGAATCGGTGATGCTACTGAATGAAGACGACTACAATAAAAAGAAAAGAAATCACACACTGCAACCTGCCTTAATCAGGACATCACTGGTGTCTCTGGTGAAAGGTTTATCACTCTGAGCATGTTTCAGTCCTGTAGCTGTAACTATACCTGCGCCTTAGCTTTACAGTTTGCTTAGTTTTAGTGATTAGTTTTAGTGATTAACTGCATAAAAACTGAACATAAAACAGAGAAGTATTTGAAATGGATTCATGGATCCTGTAGAAGCTTCCAGACTTCAGAGTTTACACACGACTATGCCAAATGTCAACTACTTGATTTAACTTCCAGATCCTTTAAAATCTCTCTCAGGCTAGATCCAGAGTGAGCAGAGTATGAAAAAGGAGACTGGGGATTGGATGAATCGTTTGAAAATGCTACATTAGGGGAATAATTATCATCAATTATACACCTCAGGCAATTTTTCCATTTTGGGCCAACTGATTGATTGATTGGTGGGGCAAGATGGCACATGCAGATCCTGAAGGTCTGAAACACTTTTGACTCCTGTCAATTGTGATTTCAACCTAAGTTCAGTACCAAAACCTCATTACTGGCTATCCCAGATGATTTGCATCACAGCCTTGCTAGAAATCCTCTTAGGTTTGTCAGCCTTTGACACTGTCAATCATGCCATCTTGATAAATCGGTTGGAGAGAGTTCTGGGTCATATTTTTTGCATCACACAATAATGTGGAGGACGTGTAATATAAAAGATTTTAAATAACTCACAGTTGAATTGGTTTCATTCATTTTGAAAGAAAGAAACCAAAAGAATGTTGGGGAATAAATTCTCTGATTCCTGGAAAATGGAACGGGGAGTTCCCCCCGGTTTCTTCTGTTTCTACCCTGGCAAACTTGAATGTGAAGGACCCAAGCAAAGCTCAAGCTATTCCATCCTAGTCCAGAGCCTGCAGTGCAGAGCTAGAACATGGAGTCCCATAGTTCTAGGCTTGCTTTGATATAAAACCCAACCATTGAAACGTAGAATATGATGGCAGATAAGGACCCTAACCATAGTCTATTCTGTCCTATTTCCTGGTGTATGCCATAGACTCCAGTTGATACTTGGGTTTCCCTCACTAGGTAACTAGTGATGCACTATTTTTGTCTTCCCTACCTCCCCTGGAAAGCTATTCTATACATTCATCATCCTTTGTAAAGAAATATTTTCTGATGTTACCCCTCTGTGAAGCCTCCTGATCTCTTATTCTAGAACTTCTTTTACACTAAAAGAGGTTTGTTTCTTGTGCATTATTTCACCTTTGAGAAATCAGAATGTCTGTCATATCCCCCATCTCACCTCCTCTTAGGGAAACATATTTAGCTCCTTGAGTTTCATTTTATAGGGTTTTTGGTGAAGACCCTACACCTTTTTGTTAGCCTGTTTCTGAACTCTCTCTACTCTGTCTATCTTTTCGGAGGCATGATATCTAGAATTGTACACAATACAGCAATATTACCACCTCCCTATGCACACTCGCATTCCTTCGGCTCTCGTCACACTTATCACACTGTTTTACTATCTTGAGGTGAATAGGCACTATCACCCATTTATTTAAAAGATTTGATTCCGCGCCCAATTACTTGGGCAGCCTGGATGAGGTACAGTGTAAGAAACAAAAGGTGATCGGTGCAAAACAGCCTTTATTGAAAAGAGCCCGACTCTGGCCGAGTTTCGCTCCTAAAAGGAGCTGCCTCAGGGGCTATCACTGTAGATTGTCAATTGTGATTAAACACTGTACTATCAGAAAAAATGTACAGTCCAGGCTGTGCAACTTGGCGTGTTAGTCTTCAGCGTTTGTTGGTTGCATGTATGAAATGATATTATTCAAAATATAATTGGTATGGATGCACTCCTCTTAAAACCGTGTTCAAAAACAGAGAAGCGCTACGCGATGCGCGGCAACATTGACCGGATATAATTTGAAAACTCAGAAATAAAGCTCTGTCCTAAAACAAGCTTCTCTGGGGATATGTAACTACGATCTGTTCCAATAGAAGGTACCTGTTGTGCCCAAACCTTCCTATAATAGCAGTGGAGTTTTGTCCATTGAATGGATTATTAATCACTCAATATTAGCCCTGATTTAATGCTACCACTATGTTTTCTCATTTGCCTTCTAACTTTAAACATAAAATGCAAGGAGGTGAACACTTAACTGCCCCCAAATTCCTCCCTGTTAATAGGACATAATGCATGAAAACATTTTTTAAAAAGTCATATCAGCAGGACTGCCAGTTTCTGATATACAGCAAACATAACATGCAAATTGGCAAATGTCACAGTATACAGAAAAAGCATATACACAGCCAACCCTTTGACACATTTAACAGGTGAAATCATTTGATCCTACAATAGAATTTGGTGAAAGGATCACCGTGAAAACAGGTAACCAGAAGTACCCCTGAACATCACAGAGACCAGGCACAGCAGAAACTGGGGGTCTGCGCTTCTGGATCTGTAACCTGTAAGGCATCTCTTTCTCTTCCTGAGCATAGACTGGTAAAGTGGCATCGCTGCTAATCAGAGAGGGACTCCTGCCAGTGAGCTGCAGTGCCTTGAATGTGGGGACACAGAACCAAGAGAAGTATCTTGCTTTGGCACTTGAGTTGCAGGGGGGAAAAAAAAAAAAGCTGAATTCTTTTCATTCTGATTAATGAGAAAACTAGGGAGGAGAAGGCTAAATATACAACAAAGCAACAAAAGTAATGATCTCAAAGTAATTGGCTGTTTCAAGGTCTTGAAAATGAGAAGGATTTCTTAAAAAAAAAAAAGTATCTGCCGTGTGAGCTTTCTTCCAATAAATAGCACATAGAGTTCAGTGACTATGTGAGAGATGATTATTTCAATTTCCAATCAATTTAGTACCGTCACTGGACATGGCCATAGCCGCTGTTAATTTATTTATCGCCTTGCATGCAGATCAGAATAATGAGGAGATAATTTGCGCACTCGTGACCTGTCCCTATGTAACAGGGGACACAAAAAGAAAAGCAGCTTTTTGTACTGCCTTTGCTTTCCCCCCTCCCTTTCTGGACATATTTGCCAGAACTGAAAGGCAATGACCTCCTGAGATATTGGAGGGAAGGCACTTCATGGGCTGTGCGGAGAAACAGATTCAGGGAATTACAGATTTACAGCCAGCGAAACTCCTCTGGCAGATCAGAGGAGAGTATCTGTTAACAAGTGCTGGCTGCTACCTCAGCCTCTCTGGTGCAAAGATTTGGCAGAAAACTTATCCTCTCGCCATACCCGTTCAATCCGCGGCGCCTTTGGTTTTCGCCGGCGCCTTTTATGCCTTCGCATCAGGCGGGAGGCGCTGCTTTGTTCTGTCGAACTGCTAAACCTAGAAGCAAAAGAAAGAAAAGCAAAGTAGAGTTACCGAATCAGAGCCCAATGCGCCACACTCACCAATCACAAATAACCAAAATTCAGCTGAAAACGACTGGGGGCCTGGCAGCTATGCAACCGTGCCAGATGCCAAAGAAGGATTAGATCAACCTGCCAATGGCATTTTGTGCTGATGGGATTGGTTTTTTGAACACCGTTCAGTCACTTGGCTGGATTATTTGCATTCGGACTAAATGCAGCAAAGGTTACTTAGGTTTTATCACCTTCAGAGGGATAGCTGAGTTAGTCTGGTGGAACAAAAATGACAAGGGCCGGGTGGCACCTTATAGACTAAACAATTTATTGCAATCTGAAACATGGAAGATGCAATCTGACGAAGTGGGCTCTGTCCTAAAAAAAAAAGCTCATGCCGCGATAAATTGATAAGTCTATAAGGTGTCGCCCGCCCTTTGCCACAAGTTTTATTACGGATTTGGATGCCCTCTTATTTATAGTTACAAGTATGTAGGGGACACATTTGGATCTGTACTGTTTACAATTTTTCCATGGGCTTTCTCATACTCAGATGTAGCTGCAAGTTTGTCTTAGTAATGGGCCAAATAAATTTAGGACAAATCACCCTTAACAGGAATCACTTTCGTTAACAGACTAATCTATGCCAGACACAGTAATTTCACAATCGAGATTTTGGCCATTGCAAAAAATTCTCTTCTACAAGTCAACTATGTGCAGGTAATTAGGCCACACTTGGGGGTACCACCAGAGAGGGCTGTCAGGAGGGTAACTGTGCTTAAATAATTACTATCACTTCCCAAGTAGCACGGGATGTTCTTTCATAACTACTGTTACAGGTAGTACCTTCCATCAAGGGCAGATATTGACATGAATTAACACGAGCTGTATGATATCTCATGCTAAATAAGTGTTGTCTGTGCAATTTAGGGGATACAGTGCTTGGGAAACAAAAGCAATATTGCTCTGAAACAAAAATCTGAGCCCCCGACAGATTCTCCTACCTGCTGGTAGAGTCATCCTCATCCGAGTCAAAGAAGCTGGTGGTCTCCAGCTCGCTGCTCAAAAGGGTGGAGGAGCTTTCATACACACCTATGTCACGTTTCCGCTCCAGCTTGGTTATGCCATTCACTCGGGGGGCTACAAAATCAAAGAAATTCAAGCTCAATTATACCCATACCAGCTCCAGAATCCACAGCCATAACAATAATATTTTCTGAGCATTTACTTCTTGGAGCACTTGAAGAACTCAACCGTAAGTCAGTTTCACTTTTACTAGCTTGTTCAGCACCAGTAGGATATGTATTGAACTTCTCAACCTGTAGCCTTGCTATTCAATAAACAATGAGGTCCATATTCGGCCACTGTGCAGCTCAGCTAGTTAAGCCAGATAAACCTATCTGGCTAACTTAACCTGTATATTCAGCAGTATGGGCACATACCATCCACAAATCCCTATACACCAAAAACATGCCCTGGTTCAACGAGTGCCTCCAATTTCGCACACATAACAGACCCACCAGAACCCAACAGCTGGCAACCCTTCACACGCCCTCTCACAAAGCCGCAAAGCTCAAATGCACCACAGACCGCGCCCTCTCCATAGCAGGTCCTACACTTTGGAACAAAATGCCACCCAACCTTCGCCAAGAACAATGCCCTAAGAAATTTAAGCAGAACCTCAAGACCTGGCTTTTCAAGCAAGCATTCACATGACCCTCCACTACCTTATCCCCCCTCAACCCTCCCACCCTTCCCCTGCTACCCTCCCACCCACAGCTTCTATGTCTCGTCCACCCCCCCCCATTTGACCCCCTCAGCCCCTTCCCAACCCTCCCCCTTCCTGCGCCCTCCCCTTCTCTTGTACCTTCCAATTGTAAATATTCCGCGAACCTCGCCTGTAACACCTGTATCTATGTCATGTAGATTTGGCTTTATCCTATTACCTCTGTACATTTGTCATGTAGATTTAACTTTATCCAATTGTTAATTTTGAACTTATCTTACAGATAATCTTGACTTTGACTTTCCTTTAGTTAATTATGATTTTCCTTTAGTTAACTATGATTATAATTTTACCCATAGTTAATTCCTCCCCTTGCTCTTTTTCTTCTTGCATTTGTATTATTATCCTATGTTCGATGTTTTTTGTAAAGCCTGTTGCTACATTACGTTTTCTGTAAACCGATTAGATGTTCCAAACGATTATCCGTATATAAAAACTCTAAATAAATAAATATCTGAATATACCCGATTATCCTAAAGTTAGCCAGATAAATCTCCCTAAATTTGAAAACCAACTAAGGCTAAGCACCTAAATTTAGGTCAATATGTACCAAAAAATGAAAAATACACAAAAAACTATTTTTTAAAAATTGTTCAGTTTGTTTGAAACAAAACTGGGCTTATTCATCATGTTTTACACTTTTGTTTCAAATGACTGCACATCTCTAATAATCCATGTGTTGTGAAGTAAACTCCATGTACAGGGTGGCCCATGGAAAAGTAGCCCGCCTCCAAAACCAGTTATTGGAGACAGGCTACTTGTCCATGGGCCACCCTGTATAACCTTTTAAAAGAAGGTTAAATCTTGGCTTTTCCTTGAGGCCCTCTCTGATTTCATGATCTTGAGAATTCAAATCAGGCATATTTAATAGTTGATGGCGGTCTTTTTTGTTTTCAGATGTTTATTGGTTGATTAGTATGTTTATAGTTTTATGTATCTGTATTATTATGGCTTTTTAAACTGCTTTTTTTTTTTTTTTTTTAAGAACTCTATTTAAATTTTGCAGTTAATACAAAGAATTATGTACATATGGCAATAAAACAATGAGTGAGAGAAGGAACCAGCACATCCAAGTCACAATGATAAGAACAGAATAATAATGGTGTACAATCATGTAGATCAAGGAGCCTTTAAAAACAAAAGATTGAAAAAAAAATCAGCTTAAATTAGAACATCGGGCATTTTAACAGGTTAAGCCATAGACGGGTGGGCTGCTAAATATTTACAATATGGCTCCCAAACGACATTATATTTGAATTGCTCACGTCTCAGGCTGTACCTGAGTTTTTCTAAATCTGCAATAGTGCGCACCTGTTTCTTCCAGTAATCAATACAAGGAGTACGTTTCCAAAAGGTAGTTATGATAATCCGGGCAGCTAACAGAATGTGACCCACCAAACATCTGTGCTTCTGGGGAACTAAGGAATCATCCCATCTTCCCAGTAGACTCAGTCATGGGGATACATGAACAGGAAATTGCAGAATATCCGCCAATTTGTTTGCAACCTTCTTCCAAAAGAATTGGACCCCTATACAATGCCACCATATATAGATATAAATCTCCTGCTCACCACAGCCCTAGCAGCAATGTGAACTATCAGAGAAGGATATGGTTGCAAAATAAAGAGGAGTGTGATAAGTTCTATGTAACAAACAAATCACTAACTCTATACGGTGCTGACAGATAGAGCTGTGGTGAGCTGTAGTCCAAATCCATTTCCAAGTTTGGGTTGTATAAGCAGTGCCTAAATCGCAATTCCAGCTATCAATTAAAGCCTGAGAGGTTGCAGTACCTAGGCTTCCCTGAAGAATACCCTTATATAAGAGAGAAGTGCCTTTCCCCAAAGTGTCAGGGTCTGTAAAGTACAAATATAATCGGGGAGGCTCTGGCAGTTGCACTTGTAAGTCAAAAACAGAGGAAAGAGCGGGCAAGGAGTTGAAGATAGTTAATATGAGAGGAAGCCAGGAGATCATATTCAGAACTTAACTCCTCTAAAGTTTGAAATTTCCCATCCTCCCATAATTGTATGATGTGGCAGAGGCCACTCTCTCTCCATTCCTTGAAAACACGGGAGAATGCATGGCCAGAGGCTAAAGCGTTCCTATAAATAGGGGCAAGGCGTGAGAGAGGCTCTGCATTCAAATGCAGGTATCGAGTGGTTTGTTGCCAAATATTAAGAGTGTGTGCTATAACAGGATTAAGTCTAGAGACTCTCCGACAAGGAATCGACAGGGAATCGAGAGGCAGGAAAGGCAGCATGCTACATCAGATTGCAATTGTTCAAGAGGACGTCAGACTGCTCCCACATGTCGAAACCAAACTTTAAGAGTGAGAAACTTGCGGCCCAATAGTAAAATCTAAAATTAGGGCTAGCCATTCCGCCTTGTCGCTTGGGAAGTCACAGTTGGTGAAGCCGAAAATGGGGGCGACAAGAATTCCATATAAAGCGAGAAACAATGCTATGGAAAGAATCAAAAATCTTGGCTGGGATGTTACAAGGAATGTGCTGATATAAATACAGAAACTTCAGTAAAATGACCGTCTTGACCAGATTAATACGCCTGGCCCATGAGAGTGGCAGATTGGCCCATTTATGTAATTTTGATTTGGTAAAAGCCAAAATCGCATCATAATTTTTAGAAAAGAGCTCAGAAAGATTACGAAGAATACAAATCCCCAAATAAGAGAAACCGTTCTGAACCACCCTAAATTCCTTCAAGTATGGCGGAATCACCATACGGGGACCCCAAGGGAGAATCTTGGATTTAGTGAAATTAAGCTTTTAACCAGAAATTGAACTGCTTATTTTGTTTTCTTATGTTTAAACGGTTTTTATTGGTTTTTACAATAACAACATAAAACAAGCCTGAGGAGGGATGGTTCCTGTACCCTCCCCAAGTGCTCTAACAATGAGTACCACTTGCAAAAGTTCAACCCCAGCTTCCCCCCCTCTCCCCCACCCCCACCCCAATAAGCGAGCAAACAGCAGAAATACGAAATACACTGCACTGCACGGTCCACACAGTCCATGGAGTAACCAATCCCAAGTGCCAATCACTCAAGCATTGAGAAGACGACTTCGAGTGCGATGCGGGAGAGTTTGGATATACAGGTGCCATACAGAAAGAAACTGCTTCCTGGTATTGAAGGATTGCCGAGACGCCATATTTTCCATGTTAATCATCGAGTGTAAGCTATTCCTCCAGGCCCAGTAGGAGGGTTCATCTGTCGTCCTCCAGCCAGCTAAGATGATTCTTTTTCCCTACAAGACAAGCTTCAGCCAGGAACATACGTGAGCCAGGATCGCGGATCCGTATTGGGGAAATACAGCCAAATTAACAGCCAGAGTGGGGTTACCGGGAAGGCCACATCCAGCAAATCCGCCAGATAGTCAGTAATAAGGCGCCAGAAACGATGGATCGGTGGACAAGCCCAAAAGGCATGTGATAAAGTGCCAAGGGCGTGGCCACACCTGGAACAGCCTGGCGTAGGCGCTATTTTCAAGTGATATGCTATTTGAGGGGACACATACGCCCGACTCAAAAACTTATATTGTAGTTCACAATAGTATTGATTGATCGAGATCCTGGCTGCACGGCGAAAACACCCCTTCAATATTGCAGGAGTCACAGCAAATTCCCCATCCTTATTCCACCTTAGAGCTAGGGTGGCACACATGTCCCCCTCCGCTCCCTGTTGCAGCCGCGCATAACAACAGGACAAAGACGGGGCCACTTGACTTTCCAATTGAAATACCTGATTTATGGAATGAAACAGGGCTGGGCTTTTATGTTCCACCGGGAGGGACCGCAGATAATGGTGTATTTGTAAGTAAGAAAACGTATGCGCGCTACCCAACCCATAGGTTTCTTGGAGATCCTTATAGGAAAGAATCCTCCCCTCTGAGGTGAATAAGTGTCCCAGGTACGTGATGCCCCGCGTCTGCCATGTCCGAAAACCTGATGACTGAGATCCCGGCGTAAACTCGGCATTGCCGCACACCGGGAGGAGATATGCGCAGTGAGGCGAAATATTCAATTTGGCCGTCACTCTCCGCCAGGTCACGCGAATCGGGCGTATCAGGGGGGTATGTATCAAAAATGAGGGGAGATTGGCCGCTGTCGCTTGCAGCGTATAGGCTGGGGCTAGTGGTGCCATCACCGCCCGTTCGGAATACATGGAGGTAAAGGATCCCACATCCAACACCCAATCCCTAATAAGCCACATGTTACATGCTAAATTGTAGTTGGCCAAGTCCGGTAATCCCAGCCCACCCCTACCCCATTTAGCCTTGAGCCAGGACAAGGAGATCCGTGACTGCCCTCCCCGCCACAGAAATTTACGGAGTGCGCTATCCAATCTCCGCAAATCCCCTCGTTTTAAAAGAACTGGCACATGCTGCAGGAAGTACAACCACTTAGGCAAGAGACACATCTTGAATAAATTGACCCGTCCACTCAGAGAGAGCGGTATGTTTCTCCATGCGGTCAGACTGTCGATCGTACTGCACAAGAGCCCTGGAACGTTCCCCTGATAGATCATATCCGGGTCTGCTGGGATATTCACTCCCAAGTATCAAAGAGGGCCCTGAGCCCAATGTAGCAAAAACTCACCCTGCCACTGAGTCGGGAGGTCCGGTGGGTATGCTATCACTGAGGACTTATTTTCATTCAGCTTCAAACCAGAAAATACCCCAAAAGACCTTATCAAAGATAATAAACTTGCAACTGAAACTTGGGGATTTGTAACAAACACTAGCAGGTCATCCGCAAAGGCAACGCCCTTAAATATCCGAGGGCCCATTTTTACGCCCCGGATCGCCCTCTTTTGTTGAATCGCTATCAGCAGGGGTTCCAATTGCAAGATGAATAACAGGGGTGATAGTGGGCAGCCCTGTCTCGTCCCCCGGGATACCACAAACAGTGTGGAACTAGCTCCATTTAACAATATAACCGCCCTCGGGTCAGCATATAGTAAACGCACCGCCTGGAGAAAAAATCCCGCGAAGCCCATGTCCTCCAAGAGAGTAAAAAGGTAGCGCCACTCCACTCTGTCGAACGCCTTTTCGGCATCAAAACTAATAACCAGGTGAGACTCCCCCAGTTGACGGCAGATTATCATGGCGGTCAACACCCGTCGAATATTAGCCAAGGCATGTCTCCGACGGACAAACCCGACCTGATGATCGCCCACTAGAGTGGGTATGATAGGGGCTAGGCGGTCAGCCAATATTTTTGCCAGTAATTTATGGTCCAGATTGAGAAGGGATATCGGGCGATAGGATTCTGGCAAAAGCGGATCCTTCCCCGGTTTTGGTATAAGGGTAATTAGCGCCAGGTTTTCATGGGTCGGGAAAGAGCCTCGTGAGATCAATTCTGAAAAGCCCGCCGCCAAAGGGTCTGATATCAAGTCTCCCATTAGCTTGAAAAATTCTGCCGTGTACCCATCGGGTCCGGGCACTTTAAAATTCCGCAATTGCCATATGGCCAATAACACCTCTTGGGCCCGGATAGGTTGATTAAGGGTCTCCTGCTGCGCTAAGGTAAGCCTGGGTAGCTCCAAGCCGGAGCAAAACCGGTCTCCCTCCTCACCCCCCTTATCATTAGATGTGTACAGCTGAGAATAAAAAGTACGAAACCCCTGAAGAACAGACGTCGTGTCCCTAACTACTTCCGTGGGGGATATCCTCAAGGCAGGGACAAAGCGGTTCAGGCGCGCCGACCGGACCAAATTGGCCATCATTCTGCCCGCTTTGTCACTGTACTGATAGAGTTGAAACTGGTAGTATAGGTAACTTTTTTTTAGCTCTTTGGTGTAAAAGAGAATTGAATGCCGTTTGAAGCGAGTGAAACTCAAAGCGGGCTGCCCTGGTTTCGTTGTGGATTAAGGATACTCTGGCCTTGCGCAATTGCTTGGTAACTAACAGAATCTGTTTATCCAGTACTTTCTGGCGGTGCAACACATAAGAAATAATTTCTCCTCTAAGAACCGCCTTGGCCGTGTACCAAAACAGAGAAGGTTGGGCAAGGTGCACTTGGTTCTGGGCTGCAAATTCTGCCCATTTACTCCGCAGATGTTCACGGAATTGTTTATCATGGACTAGAAAATAAGGATAGCGCCAATAAGCACGCGCTGGCTGAGTGTTCAGCAATTGCAAGTCCAGCCACACTGGAGCGTGGTCAGAGATGGTAATATTATCAATACCTGTAGCCTGAACGCGAGAAAAAGCATGAGCACTCACCAAGAAATAATCCAGCCTGGAGAAAGAAGCATGGGCCCTCGACAGATGAGTAAAATCTTTCTCCATAGGATGTAGTACTCGCCATGCGTCCAAAAGGTGCAACATTGTTTCCAAGAGGTGGGGTCCTCGACCCATGGACCTTTCAGGCCTGCGCGAAGTGGAAGCATCCAGTTCCGCATCCCTTATGGTATTAAAGTCACCTCCCAAAATTAAAATTGCATTAAGGTACGGAAGGAGATGAGTGTATAGGTCCCGATAATAATCAAAGTTAAATATATTAGGGGCATACACATTGCGAAAAACGACAGTCTGACCACAGAGTTCAGTCACCAAAATAAGGTAGCGACCGTGCGGGTCCGCTATCTCTTTAGTGATGGTTATGGGGAGATTTTTATGAATAAGAATAGCCACCCCCGCCGAGCTAGTAGACCCCGCGGCACTTCGCACTTCCCCCACCCAATCCCGGCGTAATTTAGCATGTTCAGCTTGAGTAAGATGTGTCTCCTGCAAGTAGGCCACTAGTGCAGATTTCTTTTTCAATAGTGTGAGTATTTTAGTACGTTTAATGGGAGAATGTATCCCGCACACATTCCACGTCACAAGTCTAATAGGTTTATTCAGCCTTTCCCATTAAAATAATATCTCTCAAGGATAGAGTAATTGTGTCCAAGGGAAGGCCCTCCCAGCTGAGACCTCCCCCCAATCCATTCACCATGGTGTGGACCACGCCGCGCAATACAGGTACAGTAAAACCCCGCCATTTGCCATACATGAAAAAGGCTCGCTGTCTCCCTTCCCCCCCCAACCCCCCTCCCCTCCCCACTCCCCCCCCCCCCCCCCCCCCACTGTTCCCACTCTACCCCCCCTCGATCCATGACCATTGCATTCCCCATCCTATCCCCTAGGAGAATACAAGTGCACGTACTGATATGCCCCGGACCCCACTCCCACCAATAGCCCCCTTTGTGAAACTCCGGATCCTGTCCCGCTTGTCCCGTACCGAGTGACTGGGACTAACCAAACCTGCCCATTAGTAATCAATCCCCGCAACCTCTATACCCAGCCTAGGACCGGTTATACAGAGCAGCACTCAATGAAACCACAACAACAACTTTCCTATCATGAAAAAATTGTAAAAGAGAGAAAGAGAGAAAAAAAACCCTCTATGGGAGAACCCTAACCAAACAGGGGGGGAAGTGCAACTTTACAGGTAAAACCTGGTCAAGATTTCCGCTTAGTCCTGCAGTCCACTATCCTTTCCAAACTAGATTACTGCAATTCCCTTCTGTTAGGCCTCCCTGCTTCTACTATCAAACCCCTACAAATCCTTCAAAATGCGATGGCAAGAATTACCACCAACACCCGTAAGACTGAACACATAACCCCCATACTAAGGGACCTGCACTGGCTTCCCATACCATACCGCATTAAATATAAAACCCTTACCATCCTGCACAACGCCCTTCATAAAAACAATCCCGCCTGGCTTAAAGACATGCCACACTTCCGTACCTCCAATCGACCCACCAGAAATGCCCTCGCAGGCACCCTACACACCCCACCTCTCAAAACTGCACACCTCTCCAACACCAGAGATAGAGCATTTACCATAGCCGGCCCCACCCTTTGGAATTCACTTCCCCATTACCTACGACTTGAGCCTTCCTTACAGTCTTTCAAAAAAGGCTTCAAAACCTGGCTGTTCAGGCAAGCCTACCCAGATAACAATCAAACCTAGCCCACTCCCTATCCCTTCCATCACCGTCCTCCCTCCTTTTCACCCCTCAGTCACCCCTTTCCCCCCCAGCCCCCTGAATTTTTTCCAAAGAATTTTCCCCCCTCCCACCCCTCCCCCTGCATCAGCCTCCCTCTCCGCCTCCCTCCCCCCCCCCCTTTATCACTGACAAAGTCTTAACCCTAACAATTAATCATGCTATGGATTTATTGTAAATAAGTACCTCGCCTTAACTTATAATCTTAGAACCCAGTTACAATTATGTTCCTTTTATTTTATTTATCAAGTTGACTGTTCCTCTCTCTCCTTCTGCCCTATCCTTTCTTGCTGCTCTTCCCCTGCCCATCTCTCACCATTTTCTACCTGCTCCCCTCTCCCCCACCCCTGTTCATTGTATTTTCTACCTGCTTCAGTTATTTGTAAACCGGCATGATATGCCCTATGAATGTCGGTATATTAAAAGTTTCATAAATAAATAAATAAATAAATAAGACCTAAACTGATGGAAAAAAAAACTCCTCCACGCTCCGTGGGGGTTAGGATGCAGCACCCCACTGAGAATGTATAAAATGTGACCAGACGGTATGGGTAACCCCAGGACCCCCCACAGAAGTTAGCTCAGAAAAAAAAAACCCCTCCATCCACCGGCAGCGTCCTCACTGAGAATTAAAAGGAAAAAAAAATGCCGCAAAAGAAACCCCAGTCCACGAATTCACCGTCCTGTACACACAGGGTAGCATCAGGGGGTATAATCCCGAACAGCAGTCCATGTTAATTAAAAAACATTAACACGGGGACTAAAACCCAAAAAAAACGTCCTCGTCCAGGAACGGAGGGTGCAAGTCACTCTCATAGAGGAAAAAAAGAAAAAAAAACAAAAAAAAAACTGGCCATTCGCCTGTAAAAAGTACTCATTACTCGCAGCTTCCCAAAAAAAACTGTTCCAAAAGCAGTGGCGTCCGCAATGTGAATCGATACCAACGTAGGCAAAAGGCTAACAAGCCAGGGTCCCGGGAGACTCAAACGCCTGCCATCGCCACAACCGGGCCTCTCCGCCCAATCTCAAACTGAAGTCGATAGCTCCACGGGCACCCTGCACTCAGGGCACCATATGATCCACAAATTCCTTGGCCTGTGATGCGGACTCGAAGGTATGAATGTGGTCGGCCTGCCAAATCTGCAGGCGCGCAGGAAAAAGCAAGGCGAATTTAATTCCCCGGTTATGCAGTGTTGTACAAATCGCTGTGAAACCTCGTCGGGCGTCCGAAACTGCAGCGGAAAAGTCTTGAAAGATTCGGATACGGTGTGACTGGTAGTGCAGGTCCGGCTTCGAGCGTGAGGCGCGCCATATCTCCGCCTTATGCGCAAAATTTAATATTTTGGCGATAACTAAACGCGGCCTCCCAGACGCCGAGCTCTTAATCCCCAGACGATGGGCCCGTTCCACCACGAGCTTACCCTGTAAGTGGGGCAACTGAAGAGCCTCTGGGAGCCAAGACTCCAAGATGGTACGCAGAGATTGCTCCTCAATTTGTTCTGGGAAGCCTAAGAATCGCAAATTGTCTCGGCGCGCTCGATTCTCGAGTTCATCCACTTTGGTCTGCAGGGTCTGAAGTATTTTGTCCTGGGCAGCCATCTTGTCTGTGGTAGCTTTCACCGCGTCTTCCATGTCGGAGACCCGCGTCTCAACCAAGTCCAGCCTAGGCGGTAAGGCGGCAATAGAGTCCCGGACTTCCCCCAACTGTGCCGTGATAACTTCCCATTTCTCATCTAAGGCTTCTTTGATCGCTTCCTTGATGTCTGCTAGCGTGAGAGGCATAGTTAGAGTGGGAGACTCACCCTCCGGCGAAGCCGCCATTTTAGCGTCCAGGACCCGCGATTTTTCTTTCTCCTTTCTGACAGGTTTAGCTGTCATCAGCGATATTAAATTGCCCCTGAGGCGTGTTGTGGACATCAGTAGTTGCCCAGGATTACCAAGTGTTTCGCGGGTAATTTTAACGCGGTGCATAGGGTGGCTCAGGAGCTAGGAAGCAACACGTCTTCCCAGCTACCACATCACGTGACTCCTCCTCTTGTTTTCTTAATAT
Organism: Rhinatrema bivittatum; assembly: GCF_901001135.1. Taxonomy (NCBI): domain Eukaryota; kingdom Metazoa; phylum Chordata; class Amphibia; order Gymnophiona; family Rhinatrematidae; genus Rhinatrema; species Rhinatrema bivittatum. The sequence goes on from NC_042623.1 coordinate 180,461,365, forward strand.
TTACTTGCTGATCTTTTAAATGTGAATTTTGTAATTATGTTTTTATTGTATCATTGTACACTGCTTTGGGCTGCCTAGAACATTTTTTAAATAATAAACTTAGGTTTATGATAAGAAAGGGTAAAAAAGTTATGAATTGGAGAGAAAAATAGTGGTCTGCTTGGAGACTGCACACACAATTGCATCTACTTTCGGAAAACATCAATGCTCTCTTACCACTGGATCCAGAGGGTACAGGCTTTCCAAAACCTGACCCCCTTTGAGATCAGCTTCTGGAGTTCCTCACTCGATCAATCAATACTGAATGGCCTCCATCATAGGGAAGAAACAAGAGGCTTTACGCAAGGAAACCAACATGGGATTTCTCTTTGGCTCAGACCTGGAATCTGCCCCAGGAACCCCGAGCATTTCCAAGGTCTAGGAAAACAGAGCTGGTAGTTCATCTCTACGAAAGAACTGTAACATTGTCCTATACGATTTTAGTCCAGGAGGAATTTCACCATCCTCAAAAGAGTCAGGATCGGCGTCATCGTCCATGCTATCTGGATCTCTATCGGGCAGTCCTGCTGCAGGTCCAGGCAAGGTTCGTACTTGCGACTCTGCCCTGGGAGCATTGAAAGAAAAGATTGCAAGCCCTGGAAAAATTCTACCCATGAAAATGTAGAAGTATCCATATCAGGAGGTACCTGAGGTGTACTCACTGAGCCACTGTCCCCTGCTGACGAACCAGTTAGGGGACTTCCAAAATCAGGCATCCCACCTGAATCATCTTTACCCAAACCTACATCCGGCTGGGAAAACAAGGCTTAGTGAAATCAGAGGAAGATAATTCTCCCTGAGCCTCTAAACAGCTCTGGCACAAGATAGCGGGCACTCCTGGCTGAGATGCCTGAATATGAGGCAGTGCAAAGAGAAAGGCACTTAGATTTCTGAATACAGGCGCCATTAGGCTGAGCGGCGACCGGATTCATGTGTCTAGCTGTTTTTATTTATTTATTTTTAAAGTCCCAAAAATAATCTAGGCATCCCAGGATAGCCTCCGTAAAAAGCTAAATGCACAGCAATGCTCAACTTGTGCGCACAGGTAAGCGTGCGGCCACAAAAGGTGCCGCTTAACGGACGCACAGACCACTAGGCCTGACTAAGCTCCCATAAACTGGGCATACAAACTGGACACACAGCTAGGCGACAAACCGAACTGACAATCATGTAGAGGGCAGTCTATAGAAAGCAAGTGAAACGCCATTGAGGCCTACCACGCCATGTGCAGTGACAAAGCTTCAGAGTGGGGCCTAGCCTACAGAGGCTGCTCAACCCACCAGGCTGCCCTTGTCCCTTGACCTCTCACGGAGTGGGATGAACACTGGAACAGCATACCGAGCAGGAGACTAGGGGAAGGACAAAGCTCTACACCAAAAAACCCCTCCTCTGTCTCTGGTTTTTGTTTTGTTTTTTAATAAACTTACCTGAGCTCAGCCGTACTTGGCTGAGTACATAGACAGTCTCCAACTGAGAGGGGAGATGGCATGTGCTGTGACCGCCACGCTCGGCTTTCTGCACCCACTGCCTTTCAGCTGTTTAAACACTGGCTGAAAACCAGCTACCGGAGGAAGGCACACCTCTGAGAGACCATGGAAATCATCTCAGGAATTCTCAAGTGGGGGAGGGACCATTTGGTATTACTGCAGGAGAGCGGGGCAAATTAATTTTCCTTATTTCTCCTTTTCAGATTGAAGCAATCCCCAGTGGGGAGATGCACATCCACCATCTGCTGGAGACAGAGAATACTGGCAAGTTGTCACTGCAGGGGTATATAACTGTGACGTCAGTTAGCTCCGTCTCCATCTATTGGTAGAGGTGCATAACTACTTGTTCTGGATTCATCTGACTGGACGCTAAGGAGCGAAAGTTATACCTAAGGCCAGTGCCTCTGAGTGCATATAATCCATACCTATCATATAGCTTTGTTACGTGCTGTGGTGTGGACCCTTAGACCAAGGTGGAATTGACGCAGCCTGCAGAGTGGAGCCCTGCAGGTATCCACAGTTGGCTGGTGGAGCTAGCAAGAGCAGAGACCCAACTGGAGCTTCACCAATACCAGCCCACATTACCCTCAGGATAAGCCCTTGGGTGCCGGGGCCGGCTGGACTTAGACGCGGGCCTCTGTGGAGAAGAAGATCAGATGATAAATTGTTGCAGGACAGGATCTAGCACCAGAAGAGAGGCTTTGTCAGTGGCCTGCAAGGTCAGAGCAGGCAGAGATCAGACAAACTGTATGCAGGCAATGGTAAGAGGCAGGCGGCGGACAGAATCAGTATCCAGGTAGTGGGGTCAATGGCAGGCGGAGGTCAAATGGCATGAGAATCCATGCCAAGGTTAAGCCAGAAATCCATCCAAGGAACCAGGAGGGATGGAAGAGAGGACCAGAGGCAAGGAACAGCACAGCAGAAGAGAAGATACTGAAGGCAGGAATGAGGAATGAAGACTGATCACAAGAAGACAAGACAACTCAGACAGCCACTCAGGAAAAGGGACAAGGATGAAGAACTCAGGAACACAGAAGATGGAAGTGCAGGAACGCTGAGGCGAAGCACCCTTCTACAAGAACTCGACTTATTGCCAAGGCATGGAGTGGGAGGCAAACAGGCCTTAAATATTTGAGAAGCTCTGACATCATCTGAGGGCACTGCGGGGAAGTTCCCGCCATGGGCTCTTTAAATTCTGACAGGTCTGGTGCATGCGCACTTAGGGCAGCTCCTGAGTCGGTGTCTTTGGCTGTCAGCCCATTGGGCTCTCCCTTCACAGATGTCTGCTGCATGATCCTTTGGGGGGCCTGCCTCTGTCAACTAGGTGGAAGTCCATGGAGAAAGGTAGGTCACAGGCCAGGGTCTGGGGCACAATAGGTATGATAGGAGAGGAGTAGTGGTCAAGGCAGGCAGCATTCAGGCGCAGTTGAGAGTCTGGCAGTAGTCAGAGGCAGGTAGAGTTCAATCACTGTCAAGAATTAGGTGGTGGTCAGTGGCAGGCAGAGTTCAATCGTAGTCTAGAACCAGCCAGTGGTCAGTAGCAGGCAGAGTTCAGTTGTAGTCAAGTGTCAAGCAAGCCAAAATCAAACCAGAGGGATTACGTGAATCTTTCATCCTTCCTATGCAAATGTGTTTCTTGCAAAAAGAAAATGAAAGCTTTCAATTAAACAAAAGCTGCCTCTTCATTGGAATATTAAGACCTTTTAATTTAAGAGAAATCCTCCATGAAAGAAGAAAAAAAAAAAAAGAACAAGAGCAAACCAAGCATATACATATACATCACATAAACCGGTGGAAGTATCCCCATCTTAAAAGACCATTCTCTGAAAAATTCACACAAAAGTACCCTCCCCGACCCTTCTCTCAACCAGACATCCCATAATCTACCCAAAGGAAGAAATCAACCCTCTCCAGACCCATCCACCACCCAACCCCATACTCAACCAGGAGGATCTGTGCAACCATAGAAAACACAGATACAAACTGTATCAAGAGGACTGACATAAACCAGAACCCCAAAAAATGCTTTATTAAGAAAAAAGAAACAATGTCCCACCCCTAATTAAACCAGTTACAAATGGGACAAAAACTTCCCCAAGCTAAGGGAAGCATAGACAAAAATTAAAAAAAAAAAAAAATCAATCCACCATACAGTAAAGTCTCAATCCCAGTTTGCTTGGAAGCAACAGAATGGCTCAAAGGTCTCTGAAGGTGCCTCCAAATTAGACACCGGTTACCACTTCACCAATGTCTTCATTGGGGATTTCAGAGGAGTTGCAGGTAAATCCACAGCAAAACCAGCAGTTTTCAAAATAGAAAGCTTTCTCTATAGTCTTGAGTTGACTTGTAACTGCACTAATCATGAAAGCTAAGGCACATGGGAAAAGCCAATGATAAATATTTTCCCTGTGGAGAATTAGCAGTAATACCTCTCAAAGATCTTCCTTTTGCAATGTCATCAGGGCAATAAATATTCTAGCATTTTGTCCTTCCCAGTCTAAGGAACCCAAGGCTCTAGCATATTAAATTATAGCTTCCTTCACCAGAGAGCCATATTAGGCTTAGGGGCACACAAAGCTCTATGAGTCCGATCCACCATAACTTCAATATTCTTATTTGGATAGTCTTCTGGCAATAAAATGGCTTTACCAATCTGTTTTACCACCGAAGCTGAATCAGCATACTGGTCAAGTTTCGGGACATCCAGAATCTGAAGGTTCCCGCTTCGGGACCTATTTTCAAGGTCCTCAAGCTTGTCAGATATCTCCACGTTTTTATTTTCCAAAGCTGTCATTGTGGATTGCAGTTGTATCAGTGTTTCAGCATGATCTTCCAAACCCGATATCCCCAGAGGTTAGTTATCAGCTCCAGGAGCTCAGCTTTTATCCCAAGATGTTAGCCTTGAGCGCCTTAAAACATGATCAAAGTTCTGCCTGAAAAGTAGAAGCCTAAGAGGTTTGTGCTGAAGCACCTTCTCTGCAGTCTAGTAACATCTCCTCATCCTCAGCTACGCCATATCGTCTGCTGTGTTAGAAAGACCTCTGCTGTGCTGAAAAGAAAATGTCTTCAAATCAATGACTCAATGTCTCATTGACATGGGGAAGACCTTGCACATTTAGAAATAGCTCTAAGTATCAAAATCATCATAATTTCCAAGGTAAATAGGCTGATTTATACAAAGATGGGGAGCTAAAAAATTAAGCTGCCATCTTGGCTGGTGACGTCATTTCCTCCCTCAACAGAGCATTTTTAACCATAGGAAAATTGAGCAAATACAGATTCCTAGATTTCAAAATGTTCTCCATACTGTCAAGCCTTAGATTCACAACCTGATTTTCTATTCATTGGCCAGACATCTGTCATCTGCAGCATTGCTGTCGGGTCATTTTTGCACAAGAGAGGAAAGGTCAGTACCCAGAAGCATCAACTATAGAGATGGCCATCTCAACCTTCAGAATTGCTTTCCACACATCTGTTAAGTTGATATTAGTAGGAACAGAGCTTGAAAGTCCAACCTGACGTAAGTTAATGAACTCAGTGGCAGTTGAGGGATCAATACATTCTATTGTCCCCGTGTTGGCGCACTACTACAGTCAACGCCTCAAGCACATCCGGGACTAACAGCCCCGGCAGAAACTCCAATGCTCAGGGTGGCAGCTAAATTCTCTGCATCATTCAATGAAATGTAAATAACATTTTATTGTTTCTAAATGGACTACAAATACTTGGAGAAAATAGAAACAATTTACAAACATTCATATTCAAATAGTGTTAACTTTAAGTAACAAGGGGTAAATGATATGAAGGTGAGTTGCAATGCCCAGAGTATTATGAAAAATAACTTGACAGCACAGAAAGTAAAGTTCAAGAAGCAACGTGAGCTCATCAATGTCGCCAGCCCTGGAGCATTCGTCTCTGGCAGGAAAAGACAGCAGAAGAATGCCACAAAAAAAAAAGCAGCAAAATATTGGATGAGCTGTCTGTATCTGAAACCCCGGGGTATATTTTTCTGCTAATTCCCATCTTTTGTAGAAGGTTTTTTATAACTATTAGACCTTTTCTGAGTCCTGTCAGAAGTGACAAACAGGTTTGTTTACTGCATCCCCTCCCATCAAATCTCTTTTTCTCTGCAGCACTAAGGGCAATTACCAGTTTAACACTGGCAAGGAATGATACAGCTTGCTGAAGAGCCTGCCATGCCAGTGCTCTATCAGACACCTAACTTCAGAGAAATGGGGACAGTCGCAGCCAAGGCTTGCGTTCATGGAAGCAGTTTTAACAGCTTCCCAGCAGTATCAAGGTTGGAAGTGCTTATGCATTTCCTGGCATTGTCAGGAACAAGTAGGAGCCTCAAGATATTCTGACACCTCTTGCGGTTAGGCTTTTAGGGCACAGACTAGATACGTTTCCTGCCTTGCTTACAGGAGTTATCCCTTCCTTCCTCAGGTCAAAACTCATTCCCTTCTGGCCTCATCGAGGCCAAGTTGCTGTATCAGCCTCCTGTGTGGAACGGAGCTGGATCCCAGGATACCTCCTGCAGGGCTCACCCCCCCCCCCCCAGCTAACTTTTTGAAATTGATCAGATGTGCTGCTAATATTGTTTTTACTTAGGAGTGTTTCACTTTTTTGGGGGTTTTTTTTTGTTTTGTTTTAGAAATTTCTCCTAGAGGTCCAGGAGCCCATGGTGCAAGCTGCCAGCCAAGGAAGGGGCAGGCCATCCGATGGCTCATTTAGAGATGACCTCCTCAACTTCAGGGTGGGGTCCATGTACACGACTGCTGCTAAACCATTGGCCTTCCCATGGGCACTGCCACGTTTTGAACACTGGGCTGTGGATTCTAACTCAGGCCCTTTGATTATGTGGCATCCCCCCTCTGCAGAAAAGGAGCTCAAAGACCTTAGGGTTTACTCCTACACCAGCAGGATGGACAGGACCATAACTTCAGCAAACAATCACGCAACGGCTCACCACAGTAATCCTGGCCCTGCGAGGATGTCTTTTTAATCCGTTCTGGCTTTCCTATGCCTCTAAAGGGCTCAGTGGTGCGCTGATCTAAGTTATTTTGTTATCCTGGTTTGGTCCTCTCCCTTGGGAAACGATCTATGCCCGATGCATCCCGTTTTTCCTGATATATTCATTAGCCAGTGAACTCAGTGCATGAAACAGTGCACCCTGATCCACAGAGTCATCCCTCCACCATTTCAAGGGCAAGGTATGCAGCCAACACAAAAGGAACAGGTTGAGTTTCTCTTAAATGCTCCGTTCCAGGTAGGAGCACTGCACAGTACTCTTTGTCCTTTACCTTTACATAGTGTGGCACGGTGCACATTTTCTACAAAGCACTGAAGAAGCAGGCTTCGCCCCGTTTCCTATTTAGTGTTATTTTTAACACGTGGTTATTGGCAGAGTGAAAAGAGTTTATGAAAGTGAAGCAGTTTCTCGTGTACACAACATCAGACAGGAGGAAGACTAAGGGCAGGGCGGCACTGAGGAGATTAAAGTTATTTGCAGTTACACAGAGCAGGCATGACCTGGAATAGACAAACGGCACAGGAAAAAAAACGCTATAATCCATTCCTGCCTGTGAGTGAACATCTACACGGGGAGAGGGGGGGCCAGGGGAAACTCTATAATCCTTACCTATCCATGATGGCACAGGAGAAATGCTTTAATTCACATGTGTGCATGTACAGTATATAAACATCCGCATAGGACTTTTCTCCCTTCTCCTTTCCATACTGTTCTGCAGCACAAGCGAACAAAAGACAAATGCCCAATAACTGGGAATAGCTGGCTTAGACACTTGGCACCAGGAAATGTACTTATTGCTTTCTCTCCTCTGAATCACCAGGCAACAGATTCTCTGTTTCATCTTGCTTGGCTGCAGTGGAAAATATGAAGCAGGCAGCCTGTTCCAAAAATCAGAGCTTCACCGGCTGAGAGTTTAAAGGCTTGGGCAAATACAGTAGAATGTTCCATGACATTATTTTACAATGTAAAAAGTAATTCTGCTCCATAATACAGTATATTAATGCATGCAAGACTCCTGGCCTTCTATTACTGTTACGTGACGCAGGAATTATGGCTCACACAGCAATCATCCCTTCTGTCCTCTTGCACAATAGTCCAGTATAGAAATGAAGACTTACACAGCCAAGTTCCTTTTAATCGCCTTATTGCAGGGCTTCCCAAACCTGATCTGGGGACCCCACAGCCAGATATCCACAATGAATATGCAAGAGATAAATCTACATATACTGAGTCTCCATGATATGCAAATGTATCTCATGCATATTCCTGAAAAGCTGACCGGCTGTGGGGGTCCCCAGGACAGGTTTATTGTTAATGCTGTGTTTTGTATTCGTATGTGTCAAGATTGATTATTCAATGATGTAACATGCTTTCTCTGCTTAGATCCCATAACAAGGGAATATATTTTAAATAAATAAATAACAATTATGTGTTGGAAAATAGTTCACTAAATTATTATAAACACCAGGAAGTCAATATTCAGTAAGGTCAGGCTTAGTTGGACAAATGGTGGGATTTATTTATAAAAAAAATTGATATTCCGCCTTTAGCACGCTGGTGTCAAGGAGAATTGCAATCAAATTTATGCAGAATTACTATACATTAGCTTTTTAATTTACACTAAGCAAAGAAAATAAAAAGAAAAACCGCAGGGGGGCCGTATATAAATAATAGTAGGAGTAACATAACATAAGGTATGGGGGTAGTAAGACAGCACCAGGCGCCTTACAGAGCAGGGTAATGGGAGCTGCCCTAGGGACCATGCAGTGGTAAAAAGCAGCTGCCTAGTTGTTAGGTCCGAAGGCCCCACAGACACAGGATGTATCGATGTGGTTCTCTGAAAGGGACACAGAGCCGTGGAGAAAACCTTTTGTTTAAATGCTATGAATCTTACACAAGGTACCTTACTACTGTATAATAAGACATATAGGATTTACAGTTACATTTCCAACCCCAAACCTGGTTACACAATTGACTTTCTATTACAATCTGAACGGTCCTCACTCTGCATGTAAATTCGTCCTCGCCTTGTACATTAATAACCACGTTGCCAGTGTAACCTTGTTGATCCTAAGCAATGGTTCCTTTAGCCCTGAAGCCCAGGTCTTTTTGGATAATACAGCATTTTCTAGTCAGCCTGCAGTGTCTGATTGTCTAGCAAAAGCAAAGCAAAGCTAAAACTGAAGCAAACATTTTATACAATACTTATTAGCAATTATAAAGTTCTTAGAATCAAAAACTTAGGAGAACAAGAATACAGATTTCTTGTGTGAAATGTCAAAAAGTGTTTCATTGCTCTTTATTAAAAATTGCACCTGCAATAGGGACTAAGGGCCTATGGGCTCAAAATAGTGGTTTATTAGGAGTACAGGCCACAGAAACACAACTTCTGACTTGTGCGCTGCAGGAGTATAAAGAGACACTTCTCAATAGGTTAAGGCTTACACTTAGTTCAAGAATTAGCCCTGGGAGAATTCTGCGCTACTGCGGGGTGCAGAATTCGCACAGAATCCCCCCCCCACCCCCGGCAGAATTGCCATTTTCTGCGCAGAGGAGACCTCCAACCCTGGCATGCCGCAAATGGAGCGTGTCCTGTGTGTGCCGCGGGACGTGTTCCGTTCACAGCAAAGATGGAAGGCCCCCGTGTGACGCTAACAGAAGGCCCCGGTGAGAGAGAATGTGTGTATGTGTGTTTGTAAGAGAGAGAGGAGAAGGGGAGAGAGAGCAGGAGGGTGAGAGAGACCATGGGAGGTAAGAGAGCAGGGGGGGAATGCTTGAGTGTGGGTTTCAGAGAGAGGGAGTCTATATTTATTTATTTATTTATTTTTTATTTTTATATACCGACCTTCTTGCATAAAATGCAAATCAGGCCGGTTTACATTGCAAACTGAACAAGCAGGAAATATAATATGAGTGAGATAATATATGAGGAGATTGTGAAGGAGTGTGTATGTGTGTGAGAGATTGGGAGCTCATGTGTATGAAAAAAGGATCATGTGTATGTGAGGGTGCAGGCCTGTGTATGTGTGAGACAGTGAGAGAGACATAGGTAGCCTGTGTGAGGGTGTATGTGTGAGAGAGAAAGGGAGCTTGTGTGGATGTGCATGCAAGAGAGAGGGACCCTGTATGAGCGGATGTGTGTGTGTGCCAGAGTGAGGGAGCCTGTATGAGAGTGTATGTATGTGTATTAGAGAGAGGGAGCTTGTGTGTGAGAGATAGAAGGACAGAGGGAGCCTGTGTCAGTACAGAGAACGGGGTCAAACTCTGGGACTGGCGATAGAGTGGAAGGGGTTGAGCCTAGAGGTGGAGGGGAGAGATACTGGCAGGTGGAGGATTTGGGGCCTGAGAGGGCAAAGTGGCCAGGGGAATAGGGAGAGCGAGTGGAAGGGACACTCTTACAGTGAACCTCTAGAGAAATTCTGCTCAAAATATTTAAAATTCTGCATCTCTAAGGAATAGCTTTTTTCTGTAATAATTTAAAATGTAATTACTTAAAGACTGTCATGTAAATTGTGCTATTGTGACTAATATAACCAATATAACGGTGGAAAGAAGGCAAAGTAATTACCGGCATGGTTAAAACCTAGAAGATGAGGTAGGCCTGACTGACAAACTGGAGTAGTAAATCACCTGGACCGGATGGTATACACCCCAGAGTTCTGAAGGAACTAAAAAATGAAATTTCAGATCTATTAGTAAAAATTTGTAACCTATGATTAAAGTCATCCATTGTACCTGAAGACTGGAGGATAGCAAATGTAACCCCAATATTTTAAAAGGGCTCCAGGGGCGATCCGGGAAACTACAGACCCGTTCTGGAGACCGTATCTACAAAAAGACAAAGACAAGATGGAAGCGGTACAGAGAAGGGCGACCAGGAAAGTGGAGGATCTTCATCGGATGACGTACGAGGAGAGATTGAAGAATCTAAATATGTACACCCTGGAGGAAAGGAGGAGCAGAGGAGATATGATACAGACTTTCAGATACTTGAAAGGTTTTAATGATCCAAAGGCAACAACAAACCTTTACCATAAGAAAAAAATCAGCAGAACCAGGGGTCACGATTTGAAGCTCCAGGGAGGAAGATTCAGAACCAATGTCAGGAAGTATTTCTTCACGGAGAGGGTGGTGGATGCCTGGAATGCCCTTCCGGAGGAAGTGGTGAAGACCAGAACTGTGAAGGACTTCAAAGGGGCGTGGGATAAACACTGTGGATCCATAAAGTCAAGAGGCCGCCAATGAAGAGTGGGTGACTCGCCAGAATGATGGCCACTGCCTGGACACAATACCCTTATTCAATAAACATACACATGGTTACTGTGACTCCAACATCACTCTAAGCTTCAACAGCAAGAGGAAATGTGGAAAAAAGGATTTGCACTCACAAAGCCGGGAGTAGCTGGCTTGTTACGGCGGTTACTACCCCAAACCAAATGTGCCTGATACTTCACTTTCGATGCACATCCAGCATAGCTCTCTGATACTTCACGCATATCCAGCATAGCTCTCTGCTTCAATGGCAGGGGAAAAGAAAAACTGATACTTCACACATATCCAGCATAGCTTCAACGGCAGGGGAGAAGAAAAAAGGATTCACACTCACAAAGCGGGGAGTAGCTGGCTTGTTACGGCGGTTACTACCCCAAACCAAATGTGCCTGATACTTCACTTTCAATGCATATCCAGCATAGCTCTCTGCTTCAACGGCAGGGGAGAAGAAAAAAACTGATACTTCACGCATATCCAGCATAGCTCTCTGCTTCAACGGCAGGGGAGAAGAAAAACAACCAATAAGGGCTGTATAACCTAGTCTGGGTTAAAACAAATAAGCATGGGTGTAGCTTGCTTATTGCGGCGGTTACTACCCCTACAACCCCTAACTAATCAAGCTAGATATTTCACTTGGATGCAGCTCCATCACTGCTCTCTACATTAATGGTGGGGGAGGAAGGGAAATAGAACCAAGAGCTAAAAGAAACAGATAAGTATGAGAGAAAAAATGTGTGAAGCTTGCTGGGCAGACTGGATGGGCCGTTTGGTCTTCTTCTGCCGTCATTTCTATGTTTCTATGTTAGCCTGACTTCAGTGCCAAGAAAAATAGTAGAAAGTGTTCTAAACATCAAAATCACAGAACATATAGAAAGACATGGTTTAATGGAACAAAGTCAGCATGGCTTTACCCAAGGCAAGTCTTGCCTCACAAATCTGCTTCACTTTTTTTGAAGGATAAAGGTGAACCGGTAGATGTAGTATACTTGGATTTTCAGAAGGCATTTGACAAAGTTCCTCATGAGAGGCTTCTAGGAAAAGTAAAAAGTCATGGGATAAGTGGCGATGTCCTTTCGTGGATTGCAAACTGGTTAAAAGACAGGAAACAGAGAGTAGGATTAAATGGGCAATTTTCTCAGTAGAAGGAGTGGGCAGTGGAGTGCCTCAGGGATCTGTATTGGGACCCTTACTTTTCAATATATTTATAAATGATATGGAAAGAAATATGACGAGTGAGATAATCAAATTTGCAGATGACACAAAATTGTTTAGAGTAGTTAAATCACAAGCAGATTGTGATAAATTGCAGGAAGACCTTGTGAGATTGGAAAATTGGGCATCCAAATGGCAGAAGAAATTTAATGTGGATAAGTGCAAGGTGATGCATATAGGGAAAAATAACCCATGCTATAATTACACAATGTTGGGTTCCATATTAGGTGCTACAACCCAAGAAAGATCTAGGCGTAATAGTGGATAACACATTGAAATCGTTGGTTCAGTGTGCTGCGGCAGTCAAAAAAGCAAACAGAATGTTAGGAATTATTAGAAAGGGAATGGTGAATAAAACAGAAAATATCATAATGCCTCTGTATCGCTCCATGGTGAGACCGCACCTTGAATACTGTGTATAATTCTGGTCGCTGCATCTCAAAAAAGATATAATTGCGATGGAGAAGGTACAGAGAACGGCAACCAAAATGATAAGGGGAATGGAACAGCTCCCCTATGAGGAAAGACTAAAGGAGGTTAGGACTTTTCAGCATGGAGAAGAGATGGCTGAGGGGGGATATGATAGAGGTGTTTAAAATCATGAGCGGTCTAGAACGGGTAGATGTGAATCAGTTATTTACTCTTTCGGATGGTAGAAAGACTAGGGGGTACTCCATGAAGTTAGCATGGGGTACATTTAAAACTAATCGGAGAAAGTTCTTTTTTACTCAACGCACAATTAAACTCTGGAATTTGTTGCCAGAGGATGTGGTTAGTGCAGTTAGTATAGCTGGGTTTAAAAAAGGATTCGATAAGTTCTTGGAGGAGAAGTCCATTACCTGCTATTAAGTTCACTTAGAGAATAGCCACTGCCATTAGCAATGGTAACATGGAATAAACTTAGTTTTTGGGTACTTGCCAGGTTCTTATGGCCTGGATTAGCCACTGTTGGAAACAGGATGCTGGGCTTGAGCACAAAACCTGCAGAGAATACAGGCAGAAGACTACAGCCATCCTTAGCTAAGAACACTGGGCATATAATGCTTAGCACAAGACCTGCAGAGAATACAGGCAGAAGACTACAGCCATCCTTAGCTAAGTACGCTGGGCATATAATGCTTAGCACAAGACCTGCAGAGAATACAGGCAGAAGACTACAGCCATCCTTAGCTAAGAACGCTGGGCATATAATGCTTAGCACAAGACCTGCAGAGAATACAGGCAGAAGACTACAGCCATCCTTAGCTAAGAACACTGGGCATATAATGCTTAGCACAAGACCTGCAGAGAATACAGGCAGAAGACTACAGCCATCCTTAGCTAAGAACACTGGGCATATAATGCTTAGCACAAGACCTGCAGAGAATACAGGCAGAAGACTACAGCCATCCTTAGCTAAGAACACTGGGCATATAATGCTTAGTACAAGACCTGCAGAGAATACAGGCAGAAGACTACAGCCATCCTTAGCTAAGAACACTGGGCATATAATGCTTAGCACAAGACCTGCAGAGAATACAGGCAGAAGACTACAGCCATCCTTAGCTAAGAACACTGGGCATATAATGCTTAGCACAAGACCTGCAGAGAATACAGGCAGAAGACTACAGCCATCCTTAGCTAAGAACACTGGGCATATAATGCTTAGCACAAGACCTGCAGAGAATACAGGCAGAAGACTACAGCCATCCTTAGCTAAGAACACTGGGCATATAATGCTTAGTACAAGACCTGCAGAGAATACAGGCAGAAGACTACAGCCATCCCTAGCTACGAACACTGGGTATATAATGCTTAGCAAAAGACCTGCAGAGAATAGAGGCAGAAGACAGAATGGGATGGCCTTGCAGTTACAGTAGAAAGGATAAACAACATGACAGCTTATGAACCTGACTGGCCTCTGAAGATAAGGAAGTGATATACGTGCAGAAACCTTTGTTCTAAGAGCTGGTGAGAGGCTAACAGATCCGGAAAGAGAAAGAGCTGACCACACGATTCAAGCTTTCCTAGGGACTTGTTTCTCCCAAATGTTGCCTGAAATCTAAGTACAAAGTAAGTAAGTAAGCCCTCCTGGGATAGGGAAAATACCTACAGTACCTGAATATAAACTGATGTGGTATCTCAGATCGAATGTCAGTATATAAAAATAATAAATAAATAAATAAGTCCCCACAATACCTGCAATGTAATCCGCTTTGAAGTGCCTGGAAAGTAGACTATAAATTCAGCCAAAAAATGTAAATAAACATTATATAAGGCCATTCGATATGATTGGAAAAAAGAAAGAAAACTCCAATCAGGGAAGAGAAGGTAAAGAATGCATTGCCAGGACATTGTGGTCTTTATGTATACATCAGTGGCAGACGGCCTCAGTACAAAGATTCCCTATCCATCATAAATGCATTGCACCCATAATAGTCTGCAATGCTCTGTCCTATCCTGTTGGCTTTGCAGCTGCCCAGTGGAAACGTACCCATAAACTTAACCTTTTCATTTCCCCACAGTGAACAAGGAAGCAGCAGAAGCACATTCCTCCTTGTAAAGTGACACACGAGGTCAAGCCTGAGCCTCGGACGCTTCCTGGCCCTGCTTCCTAGTGGAGGCTGACCTTTGCCAAGCAGCTAGAACTGGATATTGCTGAGCCAGGCCGGGAAGGTCTAATGTCCGAGACTTCATAAGAGATCGGACATGCAGCCGCAGTGTCATCCATGCAGTCCGAACAAGCATCTCAGATACAACATTGCTGACCTAATCTGATTCTGGTAGGATCAGCAGGGATCATGTTTCTCTTACCCTGTCACTTCAAGGAACTAGAACCAATCTCGTCATGAAGGCAGGCAGCTTGGCCTCACGCTATCTGGATGATACACACAGAACATGTAACCCAAACATGTCTTAGTATGTCCCCTAACATGATAAGAACATAAGAACATGCCATACCAGACCAAGGGTCCATCAAGCCCAGCATCCTGTTTCCAACAGTGGCCAATCCAGGCCATAAGAACCTGGCAAGTACCCAAAAACTAAGTCTATTCCATGTAACCATTGCTAATGGCAATGGCTATTCTCTAAGTGAACTTAATAGCAGGTAATGGACTTCTCCTCCAAGAACTTATCCAATCCTTTTTTAAACACAGCTATACTAACTGCACTAACCACATCGTCTGGCAACAAATTCCAGAGTTTAATTGTGCATTGAGTAAAAAAGAATTTTCTCCGATTAGTCTTAAATGTGCCTCGTGCTAACTTCATGGAGTGCTCCCTAGTCTTTCTACTATCCGAAAGAGTAAATAACCGATTCACATCTACCCGTTCTAGACCTCTCATGATTTTAAACACCTCTATCATATCCCCCCTCAGTCGTCTCTTCTCCAAGCTGAAAAGTCCTAACTTCTTTAGTCTTTCCTCATAGGGGAGCTGTTCCATCCCCTTTATCATTTTGTTTCTCAAGCTTTTGTAAGCCAGAGAGTGGCTGGTTAATTACATGGGCTGGCTGCAGTGCTGATGAGGGGACACACTCCCTCCCTCCCTCTCATGGGTCAGCCCAGCAACGGCGCCTGCGTCATTGTAAGAAGGCAACCAGCCAGTTTAAGAAAGTTTCTAGAACAAAATTGCTCTCATTAGAAAAGCCCTTTCTCCCCCCCCCCTTCCCTCTCTCAGCAGCCAATATTATTATCCTCAGAAAAGAAAAAGTAAGGTATCCCCCCCCCTCTGCCACAAGTTAATCATTGAAAAAAAATCCTCTCTCTCACTTCCCCCAACATCAGCAACCAGTTCATTGCTAAAAAAAAATAAATTGCCCTCTCGCACTCCCTTCCCTACTACAATTAACTGCTGCAGCCTGTGGACAATTTTCCCTAGTTGGGGCTGGTCCCAAGGCCCAATCTCTGGAGAGGAAGCACCTGCAGCTGAATGTTAATGAGCTCTCAGCCCCGCCGCGCCCTCCCTGTACATCAGCCCCCGCTGCGCCCTCCCTGGACATCAGCCCCCACCGCGCCCCTGTACAGGAGGCGGGTCCTGAAAGCAGAGCAGCCGATGACTCGGTCTCACGCCAGCTCATTGAGGTTTGGGCCTCAGGATCGACCCCCTCAGAGCTGGGGGCGAGGGGTAGAAAATGTCTCTTCTGCACGATGCAGGGCAGGTCTTCCTTCCTCCTCATCCTCCACCAATCACCATCACTCCGCAGACAGTGCTGGTGCTCTAACACGTTATCGAGATTAATAGCGCACCCTCACACATCTGAATGGAGGGGTGGAGAGGGGCTATCTAACCAATATAAGAGATCTGGAGAAGATAAGGGCAGCCAGGGAGAATGTCTAACCAACCTGAGTGATACCTGGGTAGGTGATGGATATGTAATCAGAGGCACTTAGGGCTGGTGGTGTGTGGGAACACACTGGCAAGTCAGGAGGTTCTGGGAGGTGGGTCTCAGGCCTGTTTAGCAGTTGGCTGACTTCTCCTTCATCGGGCTTCTGACCCAGTGGGAGGCAGTTTCCTCCTTCACTCTGATCACAGCGAGACATTGCCAACTCCTGCCTTTCTGGTCCCAGAAGGACACCAACTTTATCTTTCCCTGCTGGCCAACAAGTGATGCTGCTGATGCCTCTCCATCCTGTAGGCGGTGGGGGGAAGGAGGCTGGGGATGCTGGGTAGGGAGAGGTGGAAGACAGAGGGAGTATGAGAGCTACTGAGCAGGAAGGGTTGTGACTGGGGGGGGGGGGCAGGGTAGCTTAGCAGGTAGAGGGAGGGGAGAGGAAGGGGGCAGGGACAATCGAGCAGGGGAGAAAAGCAACACAGGGAAGAGGCTGCAGGGGTGGGGGTTTGGGAATGCTGGGCAGGGGTGTGAGTGTGAGGGGATGATTGAAAGGGAGTAACTGGGAAAAGTGAGGGATGATGGGGGCATGGAAGGGGAGTGACGGGCTGCAAGAGCCATAATATGTCAGTTTTGGGAATGTGCATTTCTTTTATCTTTCTACTTTGCTTAGTATGTGAGGAAATGTATTTCTGTTTCAAGTTCTATGAAGAGTGGCTTTTTGGGGTTTCCATCCAGTTTTTCTCTCCACATTTGTAACTGTTTTTATGCTGTTTTGGGTGAAAGCTGGCTCTGTCTTTGTGACTGAGATGAGGATTTCTGTATCAGTCTTGTGTGTTGCGTTTTTATCAATAAGATACGCAGTGGTGGGGCACTGCTGTCTTTTCATAGGCAGGGCTACTGCTGTTTGAATCCTTACGAGTTAGCACTGCTGAGCTATGTCAAGTTTGCTCCACACGTGCTGAGTGGTTTTTGGGTTTTCTATTTTGCAAAATGCCTGGTATTAGAGGGGGAGGGGTTGGTGCTGCTGTAAGCGAGAGGACCCCAGAGTCAGAATAGCTCTTCTGTATGGGGAAACTCTCTAGTTCTGCTCTGCCCCCATCGCTGGGGGCTTCCCGTGCATGCAGAATGAGAGTTCATCTTTAGCCCTGTGATGGTCATGTGATCAGCGTGTCACGCACGTCAGTCAGCATAGTCTATCAGGTGTGTCCCCAACGGAAAAACCACTGAAATAGACAACTAAAGATAGTCAGAGACACTTGGGGGTATCTAATCAATATCAAAGGCCAACAGGGTGTGAGATAAGAGAGGATATCTAGCCAGCAGAGACACATGGTGGGGACAGACACATATGGCCATTACCACATACACCAAAGAACTCGTGGTGGGGTTGGAAAGAGAGGATTATGTAACCAAAATCAGAGAGACCTGAGCACATCACTACCTAATCCTCAGGAGAGAGATTGTGGGGTGCTGTATTACTGTAAAACTAAGGAAAAGCAAGAGACAGAAATGTACTGATATGGGAAGTGCGAGTGAATTATTTCTCCTCACTTACTGCACTGGTTACGATGCTCTCGTTCAGGGCATTGCCTGATGCTGTCCCTCCTGGCTTTCCGTCCAGGATTCACCACTGGCTGGGTTCTGTCTCTGGCGCCAAAGCAAAGCACCACCACCATCGTGCTCCACCTCCGGACGGAGCCTCTCGCGCTGGAGAGCAGGGAAATATCCAGAGGTTCCCGCAGACACCGCAGGCAGGATTCTTCTACTACAGCGCAGGAAGTCAAATCAACGCGTTTCTCAAATACTGAGATATTCTCCGCAAAGCTACTGGAGCCAACACACTACCTTTTTACTGCCAAAAAGTCCAATACCAGTCAACCAACACCAGACAAAATTATCAATGGAGAAAAACCACCTTCTTCCTCTGCAAATATACACAAACATATCAGAAAGTCTTAAAGTAACCCAAGCATTTTGTTCTCTTCTGTTAACTGGGAAAAGGAAGATTTTTTTCCATCTGCTTAAAAGTAATTTCCCAGCCATAAATTCTGAGAGGAAATATTCTCCAGTCGGCTGTGGTTTAGCTCCTTCAAGAAGTCCTGCATTCTCCCCATAATTCTGTGCTAAGCACTGCTCCAATGCTCTCACATTTTATTTGTTTGCTGCGCTCTAAACCCATTTTTCTCTTCATGAACAGGCAAAGGTGAGGGTTGCTCAGCAACTTACTGACAACAAAGCAGCCTCCAGCAAGAGCAGCCACCCTGCCAGGGCAGTGATCCCCTCCCTATCCCCCTGCCGGGGCAGTGATCCCCCTCCCTATCCTCCTGCCGGGGCAGAGATCCCCCTCCCTATCCTCCTGCCGGGGCAGAGATCCCCCTCCCTATCCTCCTGCCGGGGCACTGATCCCCCTCCCTATCCTCCTGCCGGGGCACTGATCCCCCTCCCTATCCTCCTGCCGGGGCACTGATCCCCCTCCCTATCCCCCTGCCGGGGCACTGATCCCCCTCCCTATCCCCCTGCCGGGGCAGTGATCCCCCTCCCTATCCCCCTGCCGGGGCAGAGATCCCCCTCCCTATCCTCCTGCCGGGGCACTGATCCCCCTCCCTATCCTCCTGCCGGGGCACTGATCCCCCTCCCTATCCTCCTGCCGGGGCACTGATCCCCCTCCCTATCCTCCTGCCGGGGCACTGATCCCCCTCCCTATCCCCCTGCCGGGGCAGTGATCCCCCTCCCTATCCCCCTGCCGGGGCAGAGATCCCCCTCCCTATCCTCCTGCCGGGGCAGAGATCCCCCTCCCTATCCTCCTGCCGGGGCACTGATCCCCCTCCCTATCCTCCTGCCGGGGCACTGATCCCCCTCCCTATCCTCCTGCCGGGGCACTGATCCCCCTCCCTATCCTCCTGCCGGGGCACTGATCCCCCTCCCTATCCTCCTGCCGGGGCAGTGATCCCCCCTCCCTATCCTCCTGCCAGGGCAGTGATCCCCCTCCCTATCCTCCTGCCAGGGCAGTGATCCCCCTCCCTATCCTCCTGCCAGGGCAGTGATCCCCCTCCCTATCCTCCTGCCAGGGCAGTGATCCCCCTCCCTATTCTCCTGCCAGGGCACTGATCCCCCTCCCTATCCTCCTGCCAGGGCACTGATCCCCCTCCCTATCCTCCTGCCAGGGCAGTGATCCCCCTCCCTATCCTCCTGCCAGGGCAGTGATCCCTCTCCCTATCCTCCTGCCAGGGCACTGATCCCCCTCCCTATCCTCCTGCCAGGGCACTGATCCCCCTCCCTATCCTCCTGCCAGGGCACTGATCCCCCTCCCTATCCTCCTGCCAGGGCAGTGATCCCCTCCCTATCCTCCTGCCAGGGCACTGATCCCTCTCCCTATCCTCCTGCCAGGGCACTGATCCCCCTCCCTATCCCCCTGCCAGGGCACTGATCCCCCTCCCTATCCTCCTGCCAGGGCACTGATCCCCCTCCCTATCCTCCTGCCAGGGCAGCGATCCCCTCCCTATCCTCCTGCCAGGGCAGTGATCCCCTCCCTATCCTCCTGCCAGGGCACTGATCCCTCTCCCTATCCTCCTGCCAGGGCAGTGATCCCCCTCCCTATCCTCCTGCCGGGGCAGTGATCCCCCTCCCTATCCTCCTGCCGGGGCACTGATCCCCCTCCCTATCCTCCTGCCGGGGCACTGATCCCCCTCCCTATCCTCCTGCCGGGGCACTGATCCCCCTCCCTATCCTCCTGCCGGGGCACTGATCCCCCTCCCTATCCTCCTGCCGGGGCACTGATCCCCCTCCCTATCCTCCTGCCGGGGCACTGATCCCCCTCCCTATCCTCCTGCCGGGGCACTGATCCCCCTCCCTATCCTCCTGCCGGGGCAGTGATCCCCCTCCCTATACTCCTGCCAGGGCAGTGATCCCCCTCCCTATCCTCCTGCCAGGGCAGTGATCCCCCTCCCTATCCTCCTGCCGGGGCAGTGATCCCTCTCCCTATCCTCCTGCCGGGGCACTGATCCCCCTCCCTATCCTCCTGCCGGGGCACTGATCCCCCTCCCTATCCTCCTGCCGGGGCACTGATCCCCCTCCCTATCCTCCTGCCGGGGCACTGATCCCCCTCCCTATCCTCCTGCCAGGGCACTGATCCCCCTCCCTATCCTCCTGCCAGGGCAGCGATCCCCTCCCTATCCTCCTGCCAGGGCACTGATCCCCCTCCCTATCCTCCTGCCAGGGCAGCGATCCCCTCCCTATCCTCCTGCCAGGGCAGTGATCCCCCTCCCTATCCTCCTGCCAGGGCACTGATCCCCCTCCCTATCCTCCTGCCAGGGCAGCGATCCCCTCCCTATCCTCCTGCCAGGGCAGTGATCCCCCTCCCTATCCTCCTGCCAGGGCAGTGATCCCCCTCCCTATCCTCCTGCCAGGGCAGTGATCCCCCTCCCTATCCTCCTGCCAGGGCACTGATCCCCCTCCCTATCCTCCTGCCAGGGCAGTGATCCCCCTCCCTATCCTCCTGCCAGGGCAGTGATCCCCCTCCCTATCCTCCTGCCAGGGCAGTGATCCCCCTCCCTATCCTCCTGCCAGGGCAGTGATCCCCCTCCCTATCCTCCTGCCAGGGCACTGATCCCCCTCCCTATCCTCCTGCCAGGGCACTGATCCCCCTCCCTATCCTCCTGCCAGGGCAGCGATCCCCTCCCTATCCTCCTGCCAGGGCAGTGATCCCCCTCCCTATCCTCCTGCCAGGGCAGTGATCCCCCTCCCTATCCTCCTGCCAGGGCAGTGATCCCCCTCCCTATCCTCCTGCCAGGGCAGTGATCCCCCTCCCTATCCTCCTGCCAGGGCACTGATCCCCCTCCCTATCCTCCTGCCAGGGCACTGATCCCTCTCCCTATCCTCCTGCCAGGGCACTGATCCCTCTCCCTATCCTCCTGCCAGGGCACTGATCCCCCTCCCTATCCTCCTGCCAGGGCACTGATCCCCCTCCCTATCCTCCTGCCAGGGCACTGATCCCCCTCCCTATCCTCCTGCCAGGGCACTGATCCCTCTCCCTATCCTCCTGCCAGGGCAGTGATCCCCCTCCCTATCCTCCTGCCAGGGCACTGATCCCTCTCCCTATCCTCCTGCCAGGGCAGTGATCCCCCTCCCTATCCTCCTGCCAGGGCAGTGATCCCCCTCCCTATCCTCCTGCCGGGGCAGTGATCCCCCTCCCTATCCTCCTGCCAGGGCACTGATCCCCCTCCCTATCCTCCTGCCAGGGCACTGATCCCCCTCCCTATCCTCCTGCCAGGGCAGCGATCCCCTCCCTATCCTCCTGCCAGGGCAGTGATCCCCCTCCCTATCCTCCTGCCAGGGCAGTGATCCCCCTCCCTATCCTCCTGCCAGGGCAGTGATCCCCCTCCCTATCCTCCTGCCAGGGCAGTGATCCCCCTCCCTATCCTCCTGCCAGGGCACTGATCCCCCTCCCTATCCTCCTGCCAGGGCACTGATCCCTCTCCCTATCCTCCTGCCAGGGCACTGATCCCTCTCCCTATCCTCCTGCCAGGGCACTGATCCCCCTCCCTATCCTCCTGCCAGGGCACTGATCCCCCTCCCTATCCTCCTGCCAGGGCACTGATCCCCTCCCTATCCTCCTGGCAGGGCACTGATCCCTCTCCCTATCCTCCTGCCAGGGCAGTGATCCCCCTCCCTATCCTCCTGCCGGGGCACTGATCCCTCTCCCTATCCTCCTGCCAGGGCAGTGATCCCCCTCCCTATCCTCCTGCCAGGGCACTGATCCCTCTCCCTATCCTCCTGCCAGGGCAGTGATCCCCCTCCCTATCCTCCTGCCGGGGCAGTGATCCCCCTCCCTATCCTCCTGCCGGGGCAGTGATCCCCCTCCCTATCCTCCTGCCGGGGCAGTGATCCCCCTCCCTATCCTCCTGCCAGGGCAGTGATCCCCCTCCCTATCCTCCTGCCAGGGCACTGATCCCTCTCCCTATCCTCCTGCCAGGGCACTGATCCCTCTCCCTATCCTCCTGCCAGGGCACTGATCCCTCTCCCTATCCTCCTGCCGGGGCAGTGATCCCCCTCCCTATCCTCCTGCCGGGGCAGTGATCCCCCTCCCTATCCTCCTGCCAGGGCAGTGATCCCCCTCCCTATCCTCCTGCCAGGGCACTGATCCCTCTCCCTATCCTCCTGCCAGGGCACTGATCCCTCTCCCTATCCTCCTGCCAGGGCACTGATCCCCCTCCCTATCCTCCTGCCAGGGCAGTGATCCCCCTCCCTATCCTCCTGCCGGGGCACTGATCCCCCTCCCTATCCTCCTGCCAGGGCACTGATCCCTCTCCCTATCCTCCTGCCAGGGCAGTGATCCCCCTCCCTATCCTCCTGCCGGGGCACTGATCCCTCTCCCTATCCTCCTGCCAGGGCAGTGATCCCCCTCCCTATCCTCCTGCCAGGGCACTGATCCCTCTCCCTATCCTCCTGCCAGGGCAGTGATCCCCCTCCCTATCCTCCTGCCAGGGCAGTGATCCCCCTCCCTATCCCCCTGCCAGGGCAGTGATCCCCCTCCCTATCCTCCTGCCAGGGCAGTGATCCCCCTCCCTATCCTCCTGCCGGGGCAGTGATCCCCCTCCCTATCCTCCTGCCGGGGCAGTGATCCCCCTCCCTATCCTCCTGCCGGGGCAGTGATCCCCCTCCCTATCCTCCTGCCGGGGCAGTGATCCCCCTCCCTATCCTCCTGCCAGGGCAGTGATCCCTCTCCCTATCCTCCTGCCAGGGCAGTGATCCCCCTCCCTATCCTCCTGCCGGGGCAGTGATCCCCCTCCCTATCCTCCTGCCGGGGCAGTGATCCCCCTCCCTATCCTCCTGCCGGGGCAGTGATCCCCCTCCCTATCCTCCTGCCGGGGCAGTGATCCCCCTCCCTATCCTCCTGCCAGGGCAGTGATCCCCCTCCCTATCCTCCTGCCAGGGCACTGATCCCCCTCCCTATCCTCCTGCCAGGGCAGTGATCCCCCTCCCTATCCTCCTGCCAGGGCAGTGATCCCCCTCCTCCCTATCCTCCTGCCAGGGCAGTGATCCCTCTCCCTATCCTCCTGCCAGGGCAGTGATCCCTCTCCCTATCCTCCTGCCAGGGCAGTGATCCCCTCCCTATCCCCCTGCCAGGGCAGTGATCCCTCTCTCCCTATCCCCCTGCCAGGGCAGTGATCCCCCTCCCTATCCCCCTGCCAGGGCAGTGATCCCCCTCCCTATCCCCCTGCCAGGGCAATGATCCCCCTCCCTATCCACTTCCCCTCTCCCGTCAGGACACTTTACGTTCCTGGCCATCTTGCTCCATAAAATAGAAACAGGCAAAAACTCAACCGGAAACCCAGAGAACCCCCAACCATGACAGTTACTTCCCTTTTGTTTTTATATTTGCGTCCCTATGTTAATGACTCTTAATTTGCTTTTTTTCTTTATTACTGTATTTGTCAGCTTATTGTTTTTGCTTTATTTATCAGATCCTAATTATGTATGTTACACCTGTGAACCGCACAGACCTACGTATCGAATAGGCAGTATAGAAAAGATTTTAAATAAATAAATAAAATAAAATGTCAGACTCTGCAAGTGCACAAGGTGCACAACTGGGGAGAAGCAGAAATGCATTTTCTTCACTATGCAAACAGATTAGAGAGGCGCATTTCCCCCCCGGGAGGAACCACCTGTGGCAATTTAGCGGGGCAGAAACAACTACATCCAAAAGCAAGAGAAGAGCAGTGCAGCGTCTGTGCTCAGGTTGCACCGGTAAGAGACGCTCAGTATCTCACATGCAGAAGAGACATGGAAGCAGCAGCAGCAGAGAGCGCAAGCTGAACCCAGCCAAGATAGCAGGGCAGTGGGCAAAAGCCGGGGCTCACAACGTTCCCCATGGTCCCTGGGTTCTCTCTAGTTACACACGTATTAGCCAATGAATGCTCAACATTTACTCTGCTTAGGCAGCTGCACCAGGTCTGAGCATTTTCTGGACCAAGGGATCTGCTGACCTTGGTTCAGGGAAGGACTGACTGGTGTGGGGATATCTCTAATGCAGAACTGAGACCACATCTCATGTCTTACACTGACGCCCTTGTCAGGCAGAGGGGACTCGTTTTAAACGTTTTTGTATAGTTTTTCGATGTTCCGTTATATGCAGCCTATACGAATGCTGAGATCATCACGGCAGGCCCTGTGAGCTGTTTCATTACTGGGAAAGGTAAAAGTCACCAAATAACGGGGAGAGGGATAAACAGCTCTTACAAAAAGCCCCCTCCATTTATGAAGAGATGGTGCTGAAGGTAAGCGCACCCAGTCAGGATCATAGAAACATAGAAACATAGAAATGACGGCAGAAGACGACCAAATGGCCCATCCAGTCTGCCCAGCAAGCTTCACACATTTTTTCTCTCATACTTATCTGTTTCTCTTAGCTCTTGGTTCTATTTCCCTTCCACCCCCAGTTTTAATGTAGAGAGCGGTGATGGAGCTGCATCCAAGTGAAATATCTAGCTTGATTAGTTAGGGGTAGTAGCCGCCGCAATAAGCAAGCTACACCCATGCTTATTTGTTTTACCCAGCCTATGGATCAGTGGCATCAGAGTGCCAGGGCCTCTCCTTTATCTGTGCACTGGGCTGCGGAGGGATTGGCCAGTTTTGGCAGAGGGATACCGACACACTTTCATTTTCCTTCTTGATTTTTGGTGATGCTGCTTTGTATGAAGACTAAATATGTCACACGTGCAATCTACTAAATCACAGATTACCCTATTACGGGGGGGAAAAGGGGGTGAAATTTGTTTTTTTTAATTTTGTGTTTTAACAAGTAACCGTTTGGGGGTTTGTGACATAAGTTGAGTAATCAAATGTAAAATAAATAAAACAAATCTGTCACATGACACACTTGTCTGGCCTTTTTTCCAGTTTATCCACACCATTAAAAAGGAACAAGGGTGGCTGTCCATGGCTTTAACATTAGCAGTTCTCCTCTCTCTCTCTCTCTCTTCTGAGCTTCTATCGCTTTCCTGCCCTCCCTCCATATCTCTATCTCCAATGTCCTCTCCCTCCCTGAGGGGCTTTACTGACACTAAACCAAGATCTAGCTTACTGAAAGTTTCCCTCCCACAGGCTACCTAAATTTAGATGCTAAGAAATGGGGTGAAAGGGTTGGCAGAGTTAGGTTGGGCGCTAAATCTAAGTTGGCCAAAGCTAGATACGGAGACAGCTGGCCTAGACCTAGGCAAGATTATTCCGCCTCCGTGGTGCCAGTGGGAGGGAGATCGTGTCCTTCCTGTCCACGAAGACTCTCCGAATGAGAAGGTGAGAGGACTTGCAATCATTCTGGGAAGGGGGCTGCCACAGAATTATTTTCTCGGGGAGGGATGATTAAGGCATCAGGGTCGACAGGGTAGGAATTTTGGAACGTGTTACATTTAGGTGGCCATTTTCAGCCAAGAATAAGTGGCCTAAATCTAAGTGCCTAGATTTTGCTGAAAATTCTCCTAAATCTAGGCAGCCAAAATGTGGCCAGCCAGACAAGGCACTCAGCCTTGGATGAAAAAGGAAAATTGTTTTTTACCTGCTAATTTTCGTTCCTGGAATACCACAGATCAGTCCAGATTCCTGCATTTTGCCTCCCTGCCAGCAGATGGAGACAGAGAAGAATAGCTTTACTGACACTGCTACTTACCTAGCCTCGGTGTGACAGACCCTCAACCCCTTCCAATGAGCAGAAGGGAGGTGGAGCCTCTACAGAAAATTTGTTCCAACAACATTAAGCAGAACATCATGTAACCAAAGAAACCACTCTGCATAATTTATATACTGCCATGACAAACTGAAAGGGCAGGGGGGTTCTGGACTAATCTTAGGTATTCCAGATACAAAAATTAAGTCTGGACCAATTTTCCTTTCCTGTTCATAACCCAGACCAGTCCAGTCTCCTGGGAAGTACCCAAGCTCCCTTATACTGGGTGGAAACGTGATAGCCCTGCTCGTAGTATACTCTCTCCAAATCCCTCCAAGCCTGGATCTTGGACATTCAAGTGGTAATGCCTGGAGAACGTTTGTAACAGCTTCCAAGCATCTGCCCGACATATTTCTTGTGGAGAAACCAGCTGGCACTTAGCCCATGAGGTTGCCTGCGCCCACGTCGAGTGAGCCCTTAGACCATCTAGGACCGGATGGGCCTTTACAAATATACAGCGAGCTAATCGCATCCTTCAGCCATAGTGCAAAAGTAGACGTGGATGCCCGGCAGCCATTTTCTTGGCTCATTCCAAAGCACAAAGAGATGATCTGATCTCTGGAAACTATTAGTCACCTTGGGATATCTTAACAATGTCCGCCGCCCATCCAATACACGAAGCTGCTTCGCAAGAGGTGCAGACAAATCCAAATTTGGAAAAGGTGGGAAGTTTACTGTTTGTCCAAGATGAAAGGCTGAAACAACCTTCCGCAGAAATGAGGGGACTGTTCTCGCAAGGTCACCCCCATTCTCCATAAATTTAAGAAAGGAGTCTCTACAAGACAATGCCTGAAGCACTGAAATTCTTCTGGCCAAACGAATCGCCACCAAAAAAAAAAAACCACTTTCAGGGTTAAATCCCTTTAGAATCCTCCTCTGCAATGGCTCGAGTGAAACCTCACACCACCACCAGATTAAGATTCCACAAGGGAAACACTTTCTGCACTGGGGGCTGCAATTTTTTTGCCTCTCAAAGGAAACAAACCATGTCTGGATGTGAGGCCAGGTACACTCTCTGCTCCTTACCCGAAGACAGCCTAAAGCCATCAACTGTACCCAAAGAAAAGTATAGGCTATACCTTTCACTAGACCTTTTTTCAAAAAAAGTCAAGACAGGGGAAATTGAAGCCAGAGTAGCTTGCATGCCCTGTTCAACACACTAAGCCTCGGAAAATGCTACACATCCTAACATAAACCTGCATTAAGGTGGCAATGACATTTTTGGAATACCCCTTCCATCTCAAGCGTTTCCTCTCAAAAGCCAAGCTGCGAGACAGAAGTGATCTGCCTGATCCAAAAATATGGGACCCTGGGGCAATAGTCTTGGAAGGTGACAAAACCTCAACGGACTGTCCATCACCAAGTTTACTAAGTCTATGAACCACAGCCAACGTGGGCACTCCAGAGCCACAAGAATCACTTCACCTGGGCGTCTCTCTACGCACCATAGGACCTTGCCACTAACAGCCATGGGGGAAAGAATCATTGATGGCCACGGCAGCACCATTGATTCCTTCTGCTCCATGTTCTCGCCTGCCACTGTAAAATCGTGCCATCTTGGTGTTTTGTCTCAATGCCATCAAGTCCATGTGAGGCGTTCCCCACCTTGGCCGAATGAGAAGCACTGCTTCCTCAGACATCTCCCATTCTCTGGGGTCCAACTTTTACCTGCTGAGAAAATCCACCTGCACATTGTCCACCCCAGCCTTGTGAGACGCTGCCGGTGCTGCACCAGCCAGTGAACCAAAAACCGAGCCTCCTGAGAAACCACCAGACTTTTGGTCCCTCCCTGTCAGCTACACTGTCCGACAGAACACGCACTGCCCAGCCTTGTAACTGTGGCAGAAAGGAAAATAGGCTAAGCGCACTGCTCTCGCCTCTCACCGACTGATAGACCACGACACCTCCTTCGACCATGGACCCTGACAGTGAGGCTGGCATCGATGGCCACTATCACCCAATCCATGATTTCCAACTCCATCCCATGTTCCAGATAGATCTGGCCAAGCCACCAGGAATGACTGGACCTGGACTCCCCTTGAGGGCAAGAGGAATGTGAAGCTCCTCCAATAATGGATTCCAATGGGAGAGGAGCAGGGGGGGCTTTTAAAGGGGGGGAATATGCGCAGACACTCAGGGAACCAATTCTATTGTCATTCCTGTACTTATAAGCCTTCTCCTTTATTCCTTTAATTGTACTCTGATTTGTCTCCCATTTCTCTGCACCTCCTTATATACCCCCGTTTATACCCCTCTATATACCCCCCTTCCCCTGTCCTTAAACCCTAACTTTCCCTATAGCAACCCTGCTAGACTATATATATAGTTGCCTTTCTGAACGTATAATTTGTAATGTCATATATGTAATGTATGTAATATGTAATGTAATGTCATATATATATATATATAGTGTATAAGGTATATATAGTGTATAAGGTATATATAGTGTATAAGGTTATCCACAGTCCCTTACTGAGTGTATAATCTGCAATGTTACATATTATGTTCTTCTGTTTTCCATCAGGTACTGTTGCTTTTCTCCTCTTCCCGTTTTTCCCTCTCTTCTCTCGCCCCTTCTCTCTTCCTATCTGCTCCCTCTCCCCACCCTGCTTTTTTTGTAATTTCCTCCTTCAGTTATATTGTAAACCGGCATGATGTACCCACGAATGTCGATATAAAAAGCTAAGAAATAAAATAAATAAAATATTGTCAATACCATGGACTCCAGAACCTGCAAATAATCCCAACCTCAGGGAACCTTAAGTTGCAACAGGTGCAGTTTCATTACCCTGTTCCTTCATGAGAAATACCTTGCCAATCCAGGCAAATTGAGCCCCTAGGTACTCCAAGGCTTGGGATGGCATGAGAAGGCTTTCTGCTAAGTTCACCATTTAGTCCAGGGCCCTCCACCACTCCAGGATCCACTGAACCTCCAGCTGACAGAGGTCTGCTGACTTTGCCCGAATGAGCCGGTCATCCAGTTATGGGTGCACCAGCACTCCTTCCTTCTGAAGTCCTGCCACCACCACCACCACTTTACTGAACACATGCGGCGCTGTTGCCAAACCAAAAGAAAGGGCGCAGAAGTAAAAATGGTCTCCCAGAATCCTAACCCTCAGCATGCAGGGACAGGTCACCAAAGGTCACCTGCTCGTCCACCTCAACCAGGAAGGATGACCCCCACCAGGGACCTAACAACCCCCTAGGAGGAAGCTCCTGAAAGAAATCTCTCTGTTTTTTCTCTTAACTCCAGACTGCAGGTTTTCCATCTCTGTCATCTGCTGGAGACTGGAGACAGAGAAATACTGAGGGACTGTATGTGGCAGACTAGGATAAGTAGCAGTGTCAAGTAAAGCTTTTCTTCTCTGTCTCCATCTGCTGGAAAGGAGGCAAAATTCAGGAATCTGGTTTGATCTGGGGGTATGAACAGGAATTAGCCTGTATATAATTAATTTTTTGACATATTTTCAATTTGGGACATATAGAGAATCACACTGCAAAGAAAATCACTGTGAAAAACTTTGGGCTGACTAATGTATTTGCGACAGAAGACATATGATCATTGCACACCAATATAAGATATCTTGTAAAATTATTGGATTGTAATGCATTTCTTTCCACAGCACAAACATTGTTAAGTTTTACATTGTTTGTATTATATTTGTGCCTATGGATTTTTCAGATTTTCCCCCCGGTCCTCCCCTCGGAGGATGTTTTATTTGCATATGTTTACCCTCTCAAGCCACTGTTTTTACATTTAGTAACTACGAGAATGATATTCAGCCACTGTCTGGCTGAGCATGATAAGCCAGACAAACTTATCTGGAAAACGTGGCTGAGATATTCAAGCAGCTGAATATACTCAGCTGTCTAATAGTTAACCAGATAAGTTTATCCAGCTAACTTTATTTAGATCAGCCAAATAACTTCCCTGGCTAAGGTGCTCTACCCCAGAATGTCCGTCCCAGCCCCAATTTATCCTGATAACATTTTAGCTAGATAAAAAGTAATCTCGATAAGTTATGTGCTGACCATGGCCAACTATTCAACAGCACCACTGAATAATCGACCTTTATATAAACTCTTTTTCTTCCTTCCTTTTTGTCTCTAGTGATCTCTGCTGCCACATCCTCTCCAGGTGGCATACCCTGGTGTCTCAAGGGACCCTGAGAAGCCCAAGGCTCTCTACACCAAGGTACACATTCACAATGCTTGCTAGCTAGCAGTGGCAGAGTCTCCTCCTTCTCAGCTCCAACTAGCCCCCAAAGGGGAATGTAAAACCAGACCTCCCTACACCACAACCGGAGGCTAGGTCTGGCATCCAGTATCTATTAATTAGCTAGGATCCCTGAGGAGGGCAGCATTTTCACACTTTCATTAGTAACCCTACACCCAACCTTCAAAGAATGTAAGGAGTGCCCCCACCTGATAGTACTGGGGAGGTGTATGGCCTTTTATGTCAGGTAGCTGTGAGAATCATTCCCAGCAAGTCCTCCTCCATCTAATTTACATGAAACCTGTGCCCTGACTGTCAGGATTTAGCAGTTTTCCTGCCTTGTCACTCACCAGTGTGCATAGGTAACTCACCATGCTCAGGCCTCTCTTTGCGATGGAGAATTTCTCGCTGTGCTGAGACCACCGAGTCCGTCTCAGTCTCATTGTCCAGGTTCTCTTGGCTCCCACCAGTATTTGGACTGTTAACATAAAAACCCCAAACAAAAAATAAATCAGTATTACTGACATCAAGTGAGCTGGAACTGTCCCTCCAGCCCACAAACAGAAAGGCAAGCCATTGTATTATGGCTTAGTCTACATGCGAACCCCAAAATAATTCTTCACAGCTAGAGTGACCAACTACAATTTTAAAATAAAATTGTGCAACGAAATTGAAAATTGTCAGTCTAAATGACAATGCGCTGCTAAGAAACTAGCTCAGGGCTTATTCCCAGTCCTGACTTGGGTTCTGCACTGCTCAGAGGGTGACATGTGCTGCCTTACCCGTAACGAGTATTGTCCATGGACAGCAGGATAATCAGTCACACAAGTAAACATCACCTGACACTGCTGATATAAAGCCTGTCCAGATATTTCCTGGCATGAGTGGGACTTTTTGTTCAGCCACAATTGTACCCGATCCCATAAGTACTCCATATTTATTTATTTTTAATATACCGACATTCGATCTGAGATATCACATCGGTTTTATATTCAGGTACTGAGAAGAGTAGATATGCATGCCTGATTATTCTGCTGTCAATGCTACAGCTAAGCACCTTTGCTTTCTCTAACAGGCAGGATTAATCAGCCACACAAGTGGAATTTCCTAGCTAAGAGTTGCCTTCCAAGTAAAGAAAGCTGCAGCAACAAGGCTGTTGTAACTGGCAGACTGAAATGTGTTCTACAGAAGACTAAAACAATAGGTCCTAGAAGGACAGAACTGGACTCTACCCCCAAACAAATTCCAGAGAACAGACTGGAATCCGTGTCTAAATGGTAATGAGAAGTAAATCTGCCCAGATGGGCCATCAATCTTGCCATGGCTCTGCGTTACAAGACTGGACATTCACCCTGCCTGGGTGTAACAGAAGAGATCCAATTTGCTATCCAACTGTAAATAGTCCATTTAGCTACAGCAATTCCAGGCCTGTTGAGGTCAAAAGAAATAAAAAGCTGGTCCACTCCATATAAAAGAAAATGGCGAAGTCACGTGATGTGGTGGGCTTGGCTGGACGTGTCGGGCTGAGCTCCAGGTGCCGCCACCTCTTTTCATGATAAATTGTACTGCTGAAGGAGAAATCCACTCTCTGACTGCAGCCGCAAAGAAGTGAAGGGTGAAAGACTAGGCTGGAGGTCTTAATCAAGGAATCGGAGCGTTACGGCATTAAGGGCAATGAAGAGAGAGAGAGAAAGCAAAACCTGCATCACCCAAAATGGCTGATGCTGCCAGAGCAGGAACAATGGAGGACTCAGGCAACTCCGATAGTTTGTCTCACGGATGCGGTGGTAACTGCTCTGGACGACCGATTCGCCCACATATCGATGCAAACAGAGGAACTGAAATCTTCTCTGGCGGATATATGTCCACGTATTGACCAAATAGAAGGCAGGATGTCAACTGCAGAGATGGCATACTTCAATTAGAAAAACGGGTCCATGTTTTAGAAAAGGAAATGCAAGCGAAAACAAACTAGACGATATGGAGAACTGTGCACGGAGATCTAATCCACATTTCGTGGGACTCCCGGAAGATGAAGAAACCGCAGGTGTCAGCAATTTTCTAGAAAAATGGCTACTGGAGGAATTGGGCCTTCAAGACCAGCAGGGGAAATCGATATTTGAGAGGGCCCACAGGATGGGGGCTAAGGTGACTGCGAACAGATTAAAACTGCTACTTCCCTTGCTTGTTGCCAAAGGACAAGACGGATTTGTCCACGGCCATAGGGTGGGGTTGAATGTTAGGAGAGTGTTAATGTTGCTGGGAAACTGGCAGCGAGTGGGGCATCAGGATCCAGCACTTATCAGCTTTGACACCGAAAAGGTATTTGACAGGGTATCTTGGTTGTTTTTGCAGAATCTGCTGCCCGTCTTTGGGTTTCGGGGGTTTATATATGAGGCTATTCAAGTGTTATATTCTAACTCAGAAGCCAGAATTCGTGTTAACAATTGCTTTTCAGAGGCCTTTTCACTATCCAGGGGAACCAGACAAGGGGGTCCATTGTCCCCTATGCTGTTTATTCTCACACTGGAACCCTTAGTGATTTTGTTAAACAAGTTGGTGGGGGAGGAAGGGGGTGAGGTATGTTTGCAATATACTAACGTTTTATTGTTTGCCGATGACATCCTACCTAAAATTCTAGATATTTTTTTCTAACTATGGCCATTATTCGGTATTAAAGCTAAACTTAGATAAGTACGAAATACTGGACTTGGTGGGGACTTTACAAAACTCATGGCCTGATTTTCTACTAAGACGGGCAAGAGATAAATTGAAATATCTTGGTATATGTATCCATAAAGATCCGAGACAATGGTACGCAGTGAATGTTCCTCCTCCTATCACGAGATTTCACAGGGCATATGATAAATGGATGCAGTTTCCTGTATCTCTCATGGGGCGCATTGCCTTATTAAAAATGATGCTGCTCCCTAAACTTCTGTTTTTATTGCAGATGGTACCAGTTTTGCTATCCCGTAAAGATGTTAGGAATATCATTCGCCTATGGACGACCTTTGTCTAGAGACGTAAGAAACAGAGAATGTCCATAGCCAAACTGATGGTGCCAAAGGAGGATAGGGGAGGGGGTTTTCCCAACATTAAATTCTATAACTATGTCTGTACGCTTCGGCAGATAGGAGACTGGTTGGGGAATAAAGACCTCAATGTGGAGCGTGCACTGGTGGCCCCATTTTCATTGTCCTACATCTTGCATGCACCGGGTGGGGGGGGTGCTCTCCCTCATCATTTGATGGCATCTCTTTGGATTTGGACAGCTAGAGTGGGGTGCAAATTTTTGAGAGGTAAATTGGGATTGCCTTGGAAAGCCTCTTTCCTCCTGCTTTAGTAGGTAACCCAGATTTTTCTCCAGGGTATACAGAGAGATTTTATAAAAAGAGGGACGTGACACAAAGCAGAGGTATTCACGTTTATTGACATGCAACATAATACAATTTGAACATTCAATTATTGTCTCACATTTGGGATTCCTTCCACAACATTACTTAGCTTATCTACTGATTCGCAGTTACATCCAAACTACTTTCCGCTTGCATAGAATTCAATACACCTCGGGTCCCTTTCAAAGATTATTAGTCTCTTTTTTTTTTATTATCTATTTATTTTTATTTATTATTTATATTTATTTATTCATTATTTATTTATTATTTATTTATGATTTATTTTTATTTTTTTATTATTTTTTTATTTATTATCGGGTCCCTTTCAAAGATAATTAGTCATGATTGTTTTCTGTAAGCTCCTCTAAGCTCCTTTATGTTTCTCTGTTAATTGTTACAATGTAAGCCGCCCATGAGGCGACAGTTTTACTTCCTTGTACACCGGTGTGATATGTATATTACACAGGAACATCGGTATATAAAAACTAAAAATAAATAAATAAAGATTTCTTGGCTTATGTGGGGGTGGAAGGCATTCTCTGGCCTCCCTTTATAGATTTCTACACTCCACCAGTAAATATACCCTCTTAAAAATCATGGCTCAGATTTGGGGTGAGGATTTGCGTATTAATTTAGATGAAGATGATATGTTTTAGTGCATCCATGATTTATATGGGGCCTCCAAAGGGGTGGTAGGGGGAGAAATATAACCTATTCAGAATTTTAAATTGTATTACTCCCCACAACAAGCTTTTCGGGCAGGGATATCAGGACATGGTAATTGTTTAAAATGTGGTCATCGAGAAGCGAATTTGTGCCATTCGTTGTGAGACTGCCCAGAGGTTCAAACATTTTGGTGTGAAATATCTGGCAATATCCTGTAGTAGTTCGTGTAGCAGTACCCAAGCCTGCCTTGGAGGACCCCCAGCCAATCAGGTGTTCAGGAAGCCTACAGTGAATATGCATGAGATAAAATTTACATGCTATGGAAACAGTGCATGCAAATCTGTCATGCATATTCACTGTGGACATCCAGAAAACCTGATTGGTTGGGGGTCAGGTTTGAGAACCAGTGAGTTAGTGGATAGGCAGTGTCACCAATTCCTTAGAGGCATCAAGATACTTAAGAAAGCTAAAACTGAGGTGGCCTGGAATCATCCTCTTCCTCTAAATAAAAGGGGATGGTCTGATACATTCACTGTATAAATACTGAAAAGAAGGTATCCTCGGAAGGAGATCTATTCCTTACCTGTAACAAGTATTCTCTGAGGACAGCAGGATGTTAGTCCTCACACGTGTGACATCATCAGATACAGCCCCGACAGCATGTCCTATTACCATGCATCCATGCGGGGTCTCTCTCCAGTCTTGCAACACAGAATTATAATTAAAATAAAAAAATAGGAGAAACCCAACTCCATGGGGTGGCAGGTGGGATTCGTGAGGACTAACATCCTGCTGTTCTCTGAGAACACCTGTTACAGGTAAGCAATTCTGTTTTCTCCCAGGACAAGCAGGATGGTAGTCCTCACACATGGCTGAATTCCTAGATACAGGCTGCTCCCCAACACAAAAAGGGAGCCAACAGAAAGAGAGAGACTGGAGAGGGACCCCGCATGGACGCGTGATATGGGGCATGCTGGGCATGCTCAGTGTGCAAAGTCAAAGTTCTAGAAACTCTGACATACGTTTTCCGTGTCGGGGCTCCATCTGATGTCACCCATGGGTGAAGACCACCATTCTGCGTGTCCTCAGAGAAGAGAAGAGTCTCATAGGAGGTCTGGGGAATATTCCTCTTTAGAAGCAGAATCCTCAGACCTGTAAGCAGCACCAGGACTCCCCAGAATCAGACTCTGAAATTATAATTGAAGCTCCCAGTCGATGCATGGAACAGTCTTCCCAGTAGAGGTGAAGAAGATAAAAACAGTATTTGAATTCAAGAAAGCTTGAGATAAATAAATCTGAGGAAGCGAAGGGAATTATAA
Organism: Rhinatrema bivittatum; assembly: GCF_901001135.1. NCBI lineage: Eukaryota > Metazoa > Chordata > Amphibia > Gymnophiona > Rhinatrematidae > Rhinatrema > Rhinatrema bivittatum. The sequence continues at coordinate 180,497,045 of NC_042623.1, forward strand.
AACTAAATTAGTTGTGTGGATGGGCAGACCAGAAAGGCTATACATGTTTCAGTGAAGTCCAGGAAGGTACCAACCCTAAAGTCATAGCCTCAGCAGGCACATACGATGGCTCTTTGGAGTTTGAGGCTGATCGATGCAGTACAGTTGGGGAAAAGTCCCTCTCTGATGCCACACAGCTCCTCCCCAGTATTGATACCAAATTTAAAGGACTCTAGTATCTGCTCTGTCAGCACTACAGACAGTGCCAGTGAACCTGGTGCTGACACCTCTATATTTTTGAGGTACTGGAAGGAAGATATGCAAGGTCTTCTCTCAACTTCTCAAACACTACTGAGGCCAAAACTGTAGAAGAGGACACATCTTTCTGAGGAGTCATGGAGGACGTTCCTCTGGCTTTGACACATGGAGACTGATGGACACATGACACATGGAGACTGATGGACACATGACACATGGAGACTGATGAACACATGACACATGGAGACTGATGGACACGACACATGGAGACTGATGGACACGACACATGGAGACTGATGGACACATGTCACATGGAGACTGATGGACACATGACACATGGAGACTGATGGACACGTCACATGGAGACTGATGGACACATGTCACATGGAGACTGATGGACACATGACACATGGAGACTGATGCAGATATGTTGCTTGGGAAGACAGGTAGCCAAAGCCATCATTTCCCAGCTCAGTGATTAATGCCAAAACCTTGGTGCCTCCATCAGATGATCTCACCCACTTCTGTGGCTGATTAATCCTGCTTTTTCTCAGAGAAATTGCATGCAACCAGTGTATATATTGTACGTATGCCTGAAAGAGTAGTGTGTGCGCATGTATCTCAGTAGGCAAACTGTATGAACCTGTGAAGATACTGTCATGGATGTGTACACCTCAGCACACACACTGGATGTGCATATATCTCACTACAACAGATGCGTGTATTTGCAGACTTACTGGAAAGAGGGGGGCCTGGAGTCTCCTATTCCACCTGTCCGTTCAATAGGGGGAGGGAGATCTGACTGGTTGTCAGCACAGACAGAACCGACCTCTGAATGCGACCCTTCTGCAGACACCAGCTGTAAAAACCAAACAGTAAAACGATAAGACCAATGCAGAGCTTCACAGAATGAAAATGTATATAAAGTTGATATGCTGTGAGTGCTGTGCCCCCTAGTGGGGAAACCATATCGTACAGCCTTAAATGAGCAGAGGACTAGGTCTCAATCATAGAAATTAGGATACAATTAAATCTGATGGAAACAGAAATATAAAAATTCAAGTACTCCAAAAACGATGTGAGGATGGAAAGGAAACTATGGTGAATAGCTGCTTAGGAAAGCTGACAGATAAATATCTGCTATTCAAAGCTGTAGCAGGCACTGCATGGGAGGTCAAACAATGGTGAACATAGAAACAATTAGCATTTTGGACCCACCCTGTTCTGAGTCAAGGGATTATTTCACTGTCTCATGCATAGGGAAATGAGACAGTGTCATTTTAATGACATTGGTCTCCTACAGAAAAAGCGAGAAAATCATGGTCAGCATTCTCAAGCCATGATGTCAAGCGTGATCCAAAAGCAAGAGGTCCAAACTCTGTCTGCACGCTTACTACTTAACATTTATATAACGCTACAAGATATACGCAGTTTTGTGTACTCCTGCATGTATCTGCCACCTTCTACAACACAAGCAACATCCATATTGGCTGGTGGAGTGCCTTCTATGATAGGATACTGTCACTGCTCTGAAAAGAGACTGACATGTATGAACAAATGAATGCATCGGGAGGCAAAAGTCTTTCCAGGATATGTTCCATCTGTGCCTTGGCAGCACAAAAGGCCATAGCCCCTTCATAGTATGTCTAGTGCCAACATGTAAACATGCGGGTTCATATGTTCATGCTCATTGCCTGAAAGCTCACAATGACAGCTACTACTAGCCACCAAAGTGGAGCAGACGCTCTAGGACTAACTCTGGGAGAAGTATTACCGCTTCTAGCGAGTCGTTCCAACTCCACGGAGTGCACCATGACTTATGTTATACTATACTTGTATATTGCCCAAATCAAGGTGGTTCTGTGTGAGAAGGGTTAAGGTCTACAATCCTTGTTGATGGGTTTAATGTGTGCTGCTACAGTGTGAGATAGAGTCTCGCCTCTAGATTAATACTCAGCATTGTACTTATTTATTTGCTTGCTGGACTGAGCGTCTTCTTTTTAGGATGTTTTCCATACATGACTGAGTGGGGCACCCTGGCTCCTACTTATCAGAAGGCAGAAGTCTAGAGGGTAAGGGTGCTCCATGGGCTAATGAAGGACCCTCAGGAAGCTCTGGATGGTGAAGATCTATCATGTGTTTCCCAGGACTTGTCTGCCATCATCCTTCATGGAGTGTGTGGTGTTTGTGTCATTTTATGTGGTGGGTATCTGTCTGGCATGCTGGAGTGACCCCCTATTGTATTTTCCTGTCTTATTTGTGTCATTTTGTCTAAATTTTACACAGTGCCTATTTCCCTCTGTTGTGCGTCTCTAAATGTGTGTATTGTGGCATTATTTTGTTTCTGTGCCTTTGCATGATATTCTGTTACATGCAATGGAAAGGCAAATGCTGTTTTTGGTTTCCCCAAGTACTGTGCATGTGCTTTCACGATTACACAGTATGTCTTCCATCTTTTGTGCATCCTGACTTTGCATTCTTTGTTCATACTTCTTAATGTTACATCCGAGTTTCTTTTCACTTGACTACCCAGAGCATGCAGCAGCCTCTCCAAAGGACCAATATTCTGTAAACCAGGCATGCCACGAGTGGATGCATGCATGCAATCCCTGGAGTCTGCACTTCAGGTGAAGAGATGCTTCCTATTGGAGGTCTGGTTGAATGTTTATCCTACTGAAAACCCAAATAACTTATTTAGCTAACTTATCGGTGTTGGAGGCTTTTTGAATATTTGACCCAAAATTATCCAAAATATCCCCTATATTTGTCAAATTGCATTTATTGCAAACATATTTTCTAGCAGGCCAAGGTGATGCAAACATTTGCATCTCCCGAGTTTTTGTTTTGGGTGAGCAGCTAGGGTCCAGTGCAAGAAGAAACCATAAGGGCCTGGGAACATTTTATGCTAAGAAACTGCCATCAGAATCTGGCATGTGTGAAAGCTTCCGATACCTTCCAATTCAGAGAAGACATAAGCATGTTACAATGCAAGAGCCAACAGCTGAAAGCGCAAAGTAGGAGCCAGAAAACATCAGAGTGACTGCAGTAGAAATTTAGCAACTAACCTCAATGACCAAGTATTTTGGCAGCAAAGAAGTCTGGCACTAAAATTATCAACTGGCTCTGCTCCAATATAGGAATTCTTCCAGGGGCAGAATATAAATAAAAGAAACAAACAGAGAAGCTGCGAAAGGCCCATTAATTCCAAGCATTTTCTGTGCAATAATCCAAGGGGAGGTGAGAAATACCACTCCAGATCTTTTTGGCATGGAAAAGCTGCTGCTTTTCAGGCACCAAAGTTCCTGATTCCTCCCTCAGCAAAAGAGCTGATGGCTCATACCAGCCCAGGAAGTTAATGTTAGCCTGAAAGAACTCTGGGGTGATGTAGAATTGCACCGAGAGACTCCAGGACAGCACCTGCGGAATCAGCTCAGCAGGGATAGGTCACGTGAAGGGACTGTATCATGGACATGCATTCACAGGCAGAGAAAAGGCTACCATCAGGAAAACACCTGCTAGACAAAATTTATTCTTTGCTGCAAAGAAAACAAGTTTTGTATACTATAAATATGGTAAGAAAGACATGACAGCTAGGGGTGTACCTTCTTTTTTTTTTAATCTGTTTATTGAGTTTTATTACATAACAAAGCCAGCAATATAAAACTCGTTACACAGTGACCAATTAAGATTGGATGATGGTATTAACTGCTGATCCAACAAGAATACTGATACAAATTACTAATGCCAAAACAACAATAACAACTGTATCAGGAAACAGCATAAGGTGGAATATCAAACAAACAAAATGGCATGGGATAGTTTTAATATGTTTATACTTAAACAAGTTTAAACATTAGTCCATCGACTACTCTGGGCATCATTGAAGATATTGTTTGGCCATCAGTCTGGAAGCAAGTCCCAGTGGCTCGTGTTGCAGTCTTGGGCAGTCGGAAAGTGTGAGGCTCAGGTCATGTTGGGTATTGGATAGTGCGTCTTTTAACGCACATCTTTGCAGGATGAAGGTATTCATTTTGTCCAAGGGTCGGGCCCATGGTTATTGCTCCCAGATGCTGTTGTGACATGTGTTTGTGCTGCGTTTCTCAACAGTAAGGGGTAGCTAGTGACAATCCCTGCAGTATTTGTGGGGAGACAGAACCAAAGGTCCAGGTGTGGGTCAACAGCGGGCTTGGTTTTGATTGAGAACAGCCCTTCATAAGTGAGTTACTGGTTGACCTGTAACTGAAGTGGTTTTAGATACTATTCAGATCTTGGACTAGGGTGGGAGATATGTAGGTGAGAAAAGGAGTCCAGATTTGTAGGTTCTGACTCAGCTTCTTCTGTGAGGAGCATACATGGACCATTTTCTGAAACCGGTGCTCATAGTTGGGGCCTTGAGGGTCCAGCCAGCATGTTAGGATAACTTTTCTGCCAATTGTTTATTTATTTATTTATTTATTTATAGGTTTTTTATATACCGAAGTATTGGGGAAGGCCTTCACTCCGGTTTACATTTTAAACGAGATAAAGTTATCATTTGATTGTTTCTTGTAACGTATAACTTTAACTAAGACAATCAGATGTTAACATTAACATATAATATTGAACAGGTGTATCTACAGGTAGCGTCTGCGGGAGTAGTTAGACGAGTATAGTCATTTTAATATGCAAAGGGTTGAGTTGGAGAGTAAGGTGATGTCGGAGGGTCGGCAGGGGTATAGGGGTGGGCTGGAAGGGAACAGGAGGAGGAGAATGAAGGGTATACATGGAGGTGAGGGAGAGATGGAGAGTGCGGTGGGGGAGGTAGGGAGGTGTTGTGGTTTATCCAATCCCATCTTTGTATGCTCGTTTGAAGAGCCATGTTTTGAGTAATTTTTTTAACAAAGATGTGTTGTTTTGTGTCCGGATGTTGGATGGGAGGGAGTTCCAGAGGTGGGGTCCAGCTATAGAGAATGCTCTATTTCTGGTGGTGGTTAATTTGGCTGCGCTGATTGGTGGGATTTCGAGTTGAGATTTGTTGGTTGATCTAGTGCATCGTTGGGATTGGTGAGTTTGTATTAGGGTTTCGGGGCAGTCAGAGTTGTTGTGGTGGATAGCGTTGTGGATGATCGTCAGGGTTTTGTACTCTATCCTTTTTTCAATGGGGAGCCAATGTAGGTCCTTCAGTACAGGTGTGATATGATCTGTTCTTTTGAGGCCAGTGAGAATTCGTGCTGTGGAGTTTTGTAGAATTTGTAGCGGGTGTATGGCTGATTTTGGTAGCCCTAATAAAAGGGAGTTGCAGTAGTCGATGCCAGAAAATATCAGGGTTTGGAGAATGGTTCTGAAGTCTGAGTGGTTGAGTAAGGGTTTGAGGTGTTTGAGGATGGAAAGTTTGTAGAAGCCTTCGTTTGTTTTAGTGGTGATGTGTTTTTTTGAGGTTGAGTTGGGGGGGTCGATCCAGAATCCTAGGTCTTTGACAAATTCTCTTAGCTTGATGGGGGTGTTATCGATGAAGATGGGGTGGGTCAGGTGATCTCCGGAGATGTTTCTTTCGATTAGCATACATTCAGTTTTGTCGGTGTTGATGCAGAGCTTAAGTTGGTTTAGTAGGTGTTTGATTCGATTGATGGTTGAGGCGGCGATTTTTAGCGTGTTTTCAAGGGAGGCTGAGACAGGGATGATTAGCTGGATATCGTCGGCGTGTAGGAAGTGGGTGATGGAGAGGCTTGATAGAAGTTGGCAGAGAGGTAGTAAGTAGATGTTGAAAAGGATGGCGGACAGTGAGGAGCCTTGGGGTACACCAGTATCGAGAGGGATGGGGTCGGAGATGTGGTTGTTTAGGTTGACCTTGTAGGTTCTGTTTTGGAGGAAGGAGGAGAACCATTGTAGTGTTTTTCCAGATAGGCCTATTTCGGAGAGTCTGGTGATTAGGCTACTTTTCTCGACTGTCGAATGCGGCGGAAAGGTCGAGTAGGTTGAGGATATACCGTTGATCGCGGTCGAATCCTCTTAGAATTGTGTTGGTTAGGTTGGTGAGCAGTGATTCTGTACTGTGTTTTTTTCTGAAGCCGTGTTGAGATGGGTACAAGATGTTGTTTGTGTCGAGGTGGTCATTCAGCTGTTTAAGGACAGCTTTCTCGGTTAGCTTTGCAAGGAATGAAAGGTTTGAGATTGGGCGGTAGTTACTTAGATCTGAGGGGTCGAGGTTCTTCTTTTTTAAGATTGGTTTTATGGTGGCTGCTTTTAGGTTGATCGGAAGAGCACCTTCTTCAAGAGATTTGTTGATGATTGAAGAGATGGTCGGTGTGATTGTTTGGGAGATTTCTTTTAGAGAGTGTGGGTAGGTATTGTATCAAGCTCATGTTTGGCTGGATTCAGTGTTTTGATGAGTTTCTCTGTATCCGAAATTGATATTGGATCGAACTGGTCCCAGGGGGGGATGTTAGTGCGATCTGTATTCGAAATTGATATTGGATCGAAATGGTTCCAGGGAGGGATGTTAGAGCGAATTGGGATTGCATCATTGGAGGAGATGTTTGTTATTTTTTCTGATATTTTTCTGATTTTGTTCTTGAAGAAAATTGCGAGGTCTTGGCTTAGGTTTTTTTGAGATATGTTGGTGTTATTGTTCACTGTGATTAGATTGTTTACGATGTTGAAGAGGGATTTGGGTTTGTTTGTAGAGTTTAGGATTTTTTTGCTGTAATATTCTTTTTTTGCTTTATTAGGTTTTTGTAGTAGGCGAGGTAGGTTCGGTATCTTTGAAGAGTTAGTTGGTCTTTGTTTCTTCTCCATTCTTTCTCTTTCCTTCTGAGGTTAGCTTTGGTCTCTTTTAGCAGTGGATTGAACCAGGGGTTGTTTTGAGTTCTTGTGTTGATTTTTTTGGTTCTTTCAGGGTTTATAGAGTTGGCTGTTTCTGTTGTTATTTGGTGCCAGGACTGAGTGGCGTTAGTGATATTGGAGAGATCAATGTTTGGTAGATGTTTTTCGAGTTCCTGTTGGAGTAGGTCGGTGGGGAATGGAGGTCGGTATTTAAATGAGAGTGAGTTGTTGGTTTCGAGCTTTTTGATTGCCGTGATGTGGGTTTTGCACTGTAGAAGGTAGTGGTCTGACCATGGGACTTGGGAGTAGTAGATGGAAGAATTTGAGAAAAAGTTGTCGTTTGAGAAAATCAGGTCGAGGGTGTGACCTGCCTTGTGCGTTGGGTTGTTGACTAGTTGAGTGAATTGGAGAGTAGTTAGAACATCAAATAGGGTTTTGCATGCTTGGGAGGGAGGGGTTAAGTCAGGGTGGAGGTTAAAGTCTCCTAGGATGATTGTAGGTTATTTGTTGTTGATCTTTGATATGAGGACTTCGATGAGAGATGATATGTCTTTGTCGAGAAGTTTGGGTGGGCAGTAGATGAGACAGATTTGGAGGTTATCTGAGTCGAAGAAAGCTAGTTCAGTTTGATGGGGTGGGGTGAGGGGGATTAGTTTCATGTTGAATTGTTTTTTTTATGACTAGTAGGAGTCCTCCTCCTCGTCAGGATTTTCTCGGGATCGAGAATAGATCATAGGTGTTGTTGTTTAGTTGGTTCAGTAGGACATGGTCGGTGGGCTTGAGCCAAGTTTCAGTCACTGCGATGAAGTCTGGGTTTTGGTTATGTAGGATATCAGAGAGGATTGCGATTTTCTTTGTGAGGGCTTGAGCGTTTATGAGCAGGAAGGTTAGGTATAGCAGGTTTTTTGTGGTTTCTGATGGTGGGATGTTTATTAAGTGGCAGTGTCTTTGAGTTGGCATGTTTGATGAGTGGGTAATGATCATGTTTCTTTGGGTGTGAGAGATGAGAGGATACATGGGTTTTGGAAGTATCTCAGGGGGGAAACTTAGGTGAGGGTGCTTGCTTGGTTGAGGTGCAGATAGTTGGTGACAAGCGTGTATTTATATTTGATGTTGTTGATGTTGTGATTCTCAAATCCGAGGGGAAGCTGATTAAGTGGAGGTTGGGAGATGTGGTTGTTAAGGAGGATTCAGGGGTTTACTCAGGGAGAAAAGGATGGGCCCACGTTAAGGGGCCACGCTAAGGGGCACGACAAGGGGCAGGCCCCTTTGTCGCGCTCCTTTGGCGCGTGACGCTCGGCGCGTGACGCCTAGCTTAGTGGGACTTTTAAAGATGTCTCTCGCCTTAGTCTCGCTTGTCTGACGTCATCGACGGTGCGACTCGTGGCGGCGAGTGGAAGCCGGCTGGTGAGTATTTAATTGAGCGATTCAGGCCTCGTGGCCGGTGCGGTGCCGTCGGTGGTAGGGCGAGAATTTGAGGCCTTACCCCGATGGGTCCTGCGCCGGCTGCGCAGCCCTTCTCCCAGCACCTACTGGATCGTGTGAGGTCGAGGCTGAGGGCGTCCGACGGGAGCGGTGAAAGGAGCGCTTGCGGCTGGGTCGTTTGAGACTGGCTCGTTTGAGAAAAAGTTGAGCCCCCGAATCCAACTGTTGGCCAGCCGGTGCTGCTGTGCCAAAAAGCCACAGATTAGGATCTGGAGGCAACTTAATGTGCAATAGGTAGTTGCATAGGGAAATTTGTTTGTCCCAAAACGCTGCTATCAGTGGACATTCCCAAAAGCAATGTGAGAAGGTTCCCACCCCGCTGCAGCACTTTAGGCAAATTCCTGAAGAATTTACCTTAAAGCGGAAGGCTAAGAACTTATAATGGGCTTCCCGTAAGAGTATATTTTCAGATATTTCAGGAAGGATTGTAAAGATCTTCATATGGGATCTTAAATAAGAGTCCATTCTTTCCACTTCTCATATATTCTTACCAGAATAAGTGACTGATTTGCTTCTTCTAGTATTTTATAGAAGTAGGAGACTTTAGGCTGTTGTCGTTTCCCCAGCTGTACGGCCTCTCTAAGTTTTGGGAATGTGCAGACTCTAGAAGAAAAGAGTGATTACCTTTGATAAAGTGCCGTACCTGCAGGAAACCAAAAAAATCCGACTGTGACAGCTGGTATTGTTGACTTAATTCCATAAAGTCAAGAAGCTGCCAAGTGGATGCCTTAAACATTTGGTATATATAAATAAGGCCATTCCATTGCCATTTAGTAAAGGTCTTTTTGGAAAGACCTAGGGGGAAAGCGGGTTTATGGGCTATGGTGATGAGGGGGGGGGGGTCATTCGATGACGTAGCTCGTATATCCTACATAGCTGTAACCAGGATTTCCTGCAGGTATGGAATAGCATGTGGGATCGTATGCGAGAGGGGGTCACCTGCAGGTCTACTTGAAGTAAAGGATTGAGAGAGGGCACACCATACCACTCCAGTAAACACTGGTATGGAACAATTGTGGAAGTCGCGAAAAGCCAATCTTGCACATATCACAAGTTGCAGGCCAGGTTAGGGCACCCCAGGCCCCCAGCCTTTATTGGCTTTATGAGTATGTCCATTGATAACCTAGCTTTCTTCCCCTTCCAGATAAATCACTGTAGGGTTCTAAGTATACTTCACTTTCAATGCATATCCAACATAGCTCTCTGCTTCAACGGCAGGGGGGAAAGAGGAAAAGAGGATTTATATTCAGGCAACAACTAACAAGGTCTGAATTACATAGTCTGGGTAAACAAATAATTATGGGTGTAGCTTGCTTTTTATGGCGATTACTTCCCCAAATCAATTAAGCTAGATACTTCACTTAGATGCAGCTCCAGCACTGCTCTCTACATCAATGGCGGGGGTGGAAGGTAACTAGAACCAAAAAGTTACTAATAAGGGCCAAGAGTAACAGATAAGTATGTGTGTGTGTGAGGGGGGGGGGGAGGGGGGAAGTGTGAAAGCTTGCTGGGCAGACTGGATGGGCCATTTGGTCTTCTTCTGCCGTCACTTCTATATTTCTATGATCTTTTTCCATTAGCCAAAGGGATGTCATCTGAAGGACAAAGCCATTTGGGAAGGATTACCATTTTAAAAAGTTGTATTCTTCCTACTAATGACAGGGGAAGGGATTGCCACTTATTTAGTATATTAGTAGTATATGCTATTAGGGGTGATATGTTCGCTCTATAGACCTCTTGAGCTTTGAGTGAAATTTTAATACCTAAATACTTCAGTTCACCGGACACCCACCCGTAAGGGAAAATCACCAGGCCAGTTTGCTCGGAGCTTGCCAGTAACATTAATAGCCTCGAATTTGTCTTTTGAGTCCGGAGAATTGTCCAAACCCTTTTTGGAGGTTTAGAACCATCTTGAGGGAAGATTGCGGTTGTGTGAGGAATACAAGGACGTCATCCGCAAATGCAGCTATTTTGAAGGTGTGTGGGGGTTTCCCGAAGCTACTATAGCAGGGTGACGGTCCATTTTCCTCAGCAAGGTATCAATAGAGAGAATATAGAGCAAAGGTCACAGCAGGCACCCCTGTCGAACACCCCGTGGGATGTAAACGGCCTCTGAGAGCGATTTATTAGCTACAATCTTTGATATCGGTTTATCATAGAAAAGGAAAAGATAGTTTTAAAAGGCTCCTTGGAAGCTGAATCGGCGGAGTGTGGAAAAGAGATAGGTCCATGATACCCGGTCAAATGCGTTCTCTGAGTCGAAACAGACTGCCAAAGCCGGGATGTTGTGAATTTGGCATATGTTCATTGCTGTTAATAGTTTAATAACATTGGAATTCATCTTTTTGCCTTTGACAAATCCAACTTGAGGACTGGAAATTAACGTAGGCAGTAAGACATTTAGTCTATCAGCTAAAATCTTCGCCAGCAATTTCAGGTCACAGTTAAGTAGCGATATGGGATGGTAGGAGGCGGGTCCTTGGCTTGGGAAGCACTATAATGTGAGCAAGGTTGAAGTTGGCGGGGAAAGTCTGTATGGCGAGACCATGCTGATAAAAGTTTGTTAAAGGTGTTACTATATATGCGGATGAGGTTTTATAAAAATCATAGGAATAGCTGTCCGGGCCAGAAGACTTACCAGCTTGTACCGTTGAGATCACCTATAGGACCTCATAAGTTTGTATTGGGTGGTTTAAGAACTCTAGTTGGGAGGGAGATAGAGATGGAAGGGGTAGGCCCATCCTGGGAGGGTCCTCTGCATAAAGCGCGTCATAAAAGCCAGAAAGATCTCACAGACACCTTGCTTGTATGTTACCAGGTCTCCGTTTTTATTTTTCATCTGGGTGATAAAAGAGCTGGATTTAGATGTCCTCACTAGATTGGCTAAGAGTTTCCCTGGTTTATTCCCAAAACGGAAGAGCTGCTGTTCCCCTTTTGTAAGATTTGCTGGGCATGAAGGTGAAGTAGCGTGTTTAGCCAGCCCGCTATACTGTAGTATTTTCCTCTTTCTGCAGGTGAGGGTTGATGTACAAGTAGGCCTTTGCCCGCTGTAGTTGTGAATCCAAGTCTAATATGTCCCTATTTAATGCTTTGTTGCGAGAGCTAACATAAGAAATTATCTCACCTCTCAGCACCGCCTTCCCTGTATCCCAGAATAGTTGTGGGTTGGAAGTATGCTGTTGGTCGTGTGTCGCGAAGTCAGCCCATTTTTCACATAGATATTGTTGGAACTTCACATCATTTTTGAGGTAGCTAGGAAATCTCCAGATGCGTGCGGCGTCTGGATTGATGCTTGGGAATAACAAGATGGAGATCGGGGCATGGTCTGAAAAGACTTGTGGCTCTATAGTGGCCTCTTTTATATCCAGGAAGGCCATGCGGGAAACTAAGATATAGTCAGTGTGTGAAAGGGAGCTATATGATCTTGAAATATGGATTTGGTCTTTTTCCAAGGGGTGGAGGGCCCTCCAGATATCTAGAAGGCCTAGCTGTTAGCAGATAAAGGTGACACACTTCTCCTTCCCTCCTCCTCTGTGGAGTAAGGGAGGATTTTGTCTATGGTGGGGTCATGCATACAGTTAAAATCATCAAATAAGATAAGAGTGCCGTATAGATGGGTAAGGTCAAGATTCCGGATCTTAATAAAAAAAAAGGCGTGCGAGTAGCCATTTGGGGCATAGACATTACAAAAGGTCACTGGTCGTCCGTTCCATTCCCCTGTAAGAATAAGGTAACGTCCATTGGGGTCTGCCATGCTCTTAATTAGTTGGAAATTATTTGATTTATTAAAATGGCAACTCCTTTCTTGTCTTGCGCTGCTGAAAATATGCAGGCGCCTACCCATTCTCTCTGCAATTTCTTACTTTCTAGAGAGGTAAGGTGCGTTTCTTGTAGGCCTGCGTTGTCGGCACGTAGCCTCTTGAGATGCGCTAGGACTTTCTTCCTTTTTATGGAGGACCCTAGGCCATTCACATTCCAGGAAACTAACTTACTCATATGTTGCGAGGATGATGTGACTCATGCCCAGGTACACCTGCTCTACATCTGCTGGTAATGATGAGGCCCCCAGCCTAGCCTCAGTCATTTTCCAATCCCAATAACTTGTTGCCCAACATTTGCTCTGCGCTGTAGGGAGTAGCAGGGGTGCTGGCCCAAGATATGTCAATGCAATATATCATATCAACCCAAGCCATAATGATAAGTGTGACTGAGAACAACCATCTATGAATAAAAGAAAATCTGTTAGAGGAAAGATGGAGCAAAACTCTATCTCATCCCTTCCCTCCCTTTCCCCAACCCCCAAAGCCCCAAAAATTCCAAGAATAAATGCCCCCCACTCCAAGTAATGACCCTCATTCAAAGAGGGTACAGAGTCAGGTGTTCATGCATATGAGTGGCTATCTCCTCGCCGCGATTTCAGATGCGTACAAGAACATTCATCACGGGTGTCAGGGTGCTCAGTCCGTCGAGTTGGCCAAATGTTCATCTGGGGCTGGATTGCCCAGCAGAGCCCCCTGCTTGGGACCAGGGTCAAATGGACCCCGCCGGAAGCTCAGAATCTCCCTTGGCATCCCAGCTCTTCTGGCCCACCTCATGGACCCCATCTCGGGTCTGTATCAATGCCTTAGTTTTTACTCACTATCAAACAGGGATCCAGAGACAGGCTCGTCAGATTATTATGCTGATTCCCTCGTTCTGACAAGCTGGGGCCGGGCTATCCTGAACAGACCAGTTCATCTGCAGTCGAGTCTGCGATGGTCCCTTCTTCTTTCTGGGCTGTGACTTAATCGAGGTACTTTCCCGGAGTAGCTCTTCCCTTGTCACTCTATAGGAGGTGAATCACCCTGTCTTGTTAGCCAAAGGCCCGAGTTCCTCCGATCAATCGCTATTCAAGCAGGTGATTATTATGCAGAGAGAAGGCTTACTCACATCCCAGCCCCAATTAAAGCTGCGGTTATGGTGCGTGAACGGCTGGGCTTCCATCGTGGTTTCCATGCAGTAAGAGCAGACTATGTCCCAATGTTCCAGCCCCAGATAACGGGGTTGCGTATTGTCACTGGGGAAATTTACATTTAGCCGTTGACCTCCTGATAAACACACCAACATCGCTAGATCTAATACTGATTATTGATCTTTAAACTTGCAGGATCTATGCTTCAAGCGATTTCTTTCTGCAGGCCATCCAGAAAGGCTTTTGCTTTTTCTGGCATCTCAAAAAGCTGGGTTCGGTCGGTGTGCCAGTTACAGAGTTTGGCAGGGTATTGCAGTGTGAATCGGATCTGTTTCTGGTGGAGTGATGAGCAGATGGGAGAGAAGTTTTTGCATGCCGCCGAAACTTTGCTTGAGTAATCTTGAAAAATTCGGATGCTGTTATAAGAAATCTCTGGCTTCTTCTGTACACCTGCCAAATCTCCTGCTTATGTTTAAAGTTTAAGATTTTCGCTATTACAATGAGGGGTTTTTGGGAGTTATCTTTTTTTGCCCCCAGCTTGTGGGCCCTCTCCACAACCAGCTGGCCTTCCAAATTTGGGATATCCAGGATTTGTCCTAAGTTGAGCTCTTCGATCGTCTCCGGGAAGCCCAAAAAACGGAGATTTGAGCAACGGGCTCTGTTCTCGAGATCTTCCATTTTCTCCCACAGCTCTGAAACCTTTTTTTTCTTGGGTTGCCATTTTGTTCATGTGCGTGAGAAAGTTGTCCTCTAGTACGGCAATTCGGCCCTCTACTTGGTCCAGCCAGGGTATAGCCTCGGCAAGCGCTGTTTGGACTTCGGTTAACTGCACTGCTATTCCGGCTAGTTTCTCATCTAGAGCTGCGCGAATTACCTCTTTGATGTCCTGAATTGTGACCACTGATTGTGGAGAATCACCCGCAGGGTCAGTCCCGGTCACCATTTTTGTGTCGGTACTTCGGGATTTTTCTCTCTCTTTTCCCTTTTAGTAGCCATTGTAGGAGATTTTTCTATGTAGTGCACAATGAACATGTGCGCTTCTCCGCTCTGAAACATTTTAGGACAAATTTGATGAAGATTGCAAGGATTTATGATGATGGTAGGAGAAGCCACTCAGCGCCCAGGCAAAACCCTCCTACCTGGCTTACCACATCACATGACTAGTGTACATTCATTTTTATCGAAACAGACAATAGCAACAAAAGTGTCTATTTCGTCTTGTTTCGGTAATACTTCAAAACGAAAGAAAAAAATGCCGAAATTTTGTAAAAGCTTGTATTTCGTGATAGTCTGCACTAACGGACTTACTGTGCAGTAATTGGATGTTAGTGCACATAAACTATAGTTAATGCACACTAACTGAAAATATTACCAATAAGTTATAAAGTGTCAACTGGGGGAGTAGTTTATTAGCTAGAAGTATGGTTCTGCAATCCCACTGCCTGTCTCTTTAGTTACTTGTTTGTGTTGCCAAGATTGCAAGGTGGTGTTTGTGGGGGAATGACCAGTGCCTGGTAACAAGTGGTAACAATTTGAGATTAGATCCTTTTATTATGTACAATTGTTATTTATTTCTTTTATTTTCCTGCTGTGTATAATATTGTGAACCGTCGAGATGGAATTTTATTCTGTGCAACGGTATAGAAAACTGTATAAATAAATAAATAAATAAATAAATAAACAAACAAACAAACAAACACGTGATGTAATAACAGCATCAAATTCTAGTCCACAAAAGAAAAAGAAAAAGCATGTAATGAAAGCGCATATTTTGAATTCGCCAATCCCTTTATATTTTAGGAAGGGGCCCTGGCATTTTGGGACATGCATACTTTGAATTCCCCTGGTTTGTTGTGAGTATGGGGGGTGAATCGTGAGAGGGAGAGTGACTGGAGTGACTGTATGGGGTGATAGGTGGGGGAGAGAGACTGATTGGGGTGGTGACTGGTGAGAAAGGCAGCCTGATGTGTATGGGAGTGACTGGTGAGAGGGAGAATTGCCTTCCTCTGGGTCTATAAGGTACCATCAGTCTCTGTGCCATTTTTCTACTACAGACTAATATGGGTGTCCCTCAGGTAGTTTTATTATTATCCAGGTTACCTTTACTTCCCCACATCTAAGATTCCTCTGTGCTTACCTAGGATTTCCTGAATTAGTTTTATCTTCTACTACCTCCCCCACCAGGCTATACCATGTATTCTCTTTCCTTATGTTCCTCATGAGTTTACCCTTTTTACCCTTCTTTTCCACTGAAAAATGCCTCATACGCATTTTTATACTTTTCAGGTATTTCAAGGTCTTTATATCATTCCTCCTGTCCTTTACAATACATATGAGTCTTAATTCTCATCTCATAGCCTTGTGATACGGACTCTGTACCATTTTGGTATCCCTCCTGTGGGCAGCCTCTACTCTATGCTTTTGGATGTGGTCTCCAGAGGGGACAGAATACTGCAAGATCTACAGCTATTTCAGCCTGGTTAGTAAGTTATTTGTGTTCTGATTCTTAGCATGTTCTCATTGCCTAATGAGATGGAGGGACTTACCCAGCACACCACTCTGCCATTGAAACAAGGGAGTTTGGCATTGTCATCTGAGATCTCTTCCTTCACCACCCTACCAAGGGGATGAAACAAGCAGGGTTAGTCCAAGGGACAAAACACATACAAGGCTCATCAGAGACATTTTACAGCTACTGAATTTGTCATTTAAAGGAACAACTGAGTAGTAAAAAACTTCTTATATGACATCAGGATGACATTTGGTCTTGCCAAATATGCCAAAGTGACCTTCACTGGAAGAAAATTAAAGAAAGGCAATATATGGGTTTAATAAGATATGCCAAAACCTAAAACATCTCTTTGAATAAAGACCAACTCCAAAGAATTCAAACAGAAAGGAATACAGAAAAACTGAGTAGATACAATTGCAACCATCCAACACAGAACAGAATGAAAAAATTAGAATATTACAGGGTACCGAAACTAATATTAACAAATGATTTAGCAGCACAGACTAAGAAACAAGCCATCAATCAACCTGCAATTCCTGTTTTGCCATATAGATTTGGAACTACAGACTGGCCCAAAAAGATCGCAGCATGAGGACTAAGAACATAAGATTGCCATACTGGGTCAGACCAAAGGTCTATCAAGCCAAGTTTCTTGTTTCCAACAGTGGCCAATCCAAGTTACAAGTATCTGGCAGGATCTCAAAGGGTAGACAGATTCCTTGCTGCTTATCCCAGGGATAAGCAATGGATTCCTGCAATTCCACCTTAATAATGGTTTATGGACTTTTCTCCAGGAACTTGTCCAAATATTTCTAAAATGCAGCTACACTTTTACCACATCCTTTGGCAACGAATTCCAGAGTGTTATGATTTTGTCTGCTATGCAGCCTCGTTGTACCCTGATTCGGAGTACTATGACACCTCCCCTCTAGTGAGCTCTGCCAAGAGCTATCCAAGTTGTCTCCTCAATGGCTTCATGAATCAGCTTCCTTTACAGCCTTCAATCTAACTCAGCCTTGCCACGTCACCCTCACCTCATCATGGAGTGACCCTTAGCTCTCTGACCTGGCCGCTGTCTCTTTACTCTATGCCTTGTGGCCTTTGGGCCTTCTTGCTCCTTGCCTTGCGGCTTCTGGAACTTCTTGCTCCTAGTGCCTTGCCTCTCGCCTTCTTGTTCCTAGTCTTGTGGCCTATCTAGAGACCTTGCCTTGTGGTTTTCGGGCCCCTCTTTATCTTATCCTATCCAGGCCTCTCCCTTTTCCTAGTGGCCTATGGGCCTCCAGCCTTGTTGCCTTCGGGCTTCTATGTTCTCTGTTACCCTTGTCTGCCTTATTGGTCTTGTCCTTGTATGGACTTGTTGTTCCCTGACAGTCCTGTCTGTTTCAGTATTCTGTCCTCAGCTCCTGTCCTGTTCTTGTCCAGCACCCTGCCTTGATTGTATTGTTCTCTGGTTGTGCTATCTTGCCTTGTTTCTGTCTATTACAGCCCCAGTCTGTGTCCACTCCAGTATCCAGGTCAACCCTGCCCAAGCCTTGCCTTCCAGTCCAGCCAGTACCAGGCCGTACCTGCTCCAGCTTGTACCAAGCCTCGTCTCGTCCAGTTCCTGTACCAAGCCTTGCCTCGACCTGTCTACCAAGTCTTGCCAGGTCCTGCCTGCCATTGTACCCAAGCTTCCAGTCAGTGTCTGTGATTAGCTTTGTTCTGTAATACTGACTCAGTATTATGTACTGCTGCCACAAGAGACCTACTGGCCCCCTGAATCAAGGGCTCAACCTGCGGAGGAGGAGCTGGCTAGGCAGTAGACCAGCCTTAGTCCTGCTCAGCATTCAGCCTATCAGTCCTGTACCACTCGTCCAACAATGTACCTCCAGCAGAGAGATCCTGACACAGAGCTTAAGTACGTGTTAAGTAAAAGCAAATTTTCTATTTATCATATACAAAAAGCAGGACATCAATAACATAAAAATAGAGAAATAGTACCAAACAGATTGCATTGTATACATAGGCAAAGATGACACATAACATAGTAACATAACCCTCAATTTCCTGCTGCTTTTTACCCCCAACCCTGGTCCCTATTCATCTATCACTCATTACTACACACACACACACACACACACACACAATATATCCCATTTCATTTCTTACATTGGAAAATTGGTTCTTACCTGCTAATTTTCGTTCCTGTAATATAGCAGATCGTTCCAGACCAGTAGGTTATGCATCCCTACCAGCAAATGGAGTCAGAGACAAAACTTTGGACACTGCTACATAAGAGAGAGCGCCACCTGCAGTCCCTCAGTATCAGCCTGTACTCAAGCCCCAAAAATGAAACTTCAACTAAGGGGTGACCTGACCCCTCCCAACAAACCAGAAGTCCAGGTCACCCTTAACCAATGAAACATGTTCTGGGGTTAGACCCTCCCGCGGGCGCGGCATTAACGTGCCGACATCCGGTCGAGCTTTTCTATCCTGCCCAGGGGACTGACACTGCCTCTACTGCCACTCTGAGGCTCCGTTTTACCATCGCGCCTGCCTTTCAACTTGAGACTCACCGGAGACCAGGCTGCTTGCAAGGGTTAGACCCTCCCCACGCTGACGTCATCCACGGGCATGGCGTTAAAGTGCAGACATCCGTTTGGCGGTGCGCACCAGCGGCGTGCGCCAAACAGGGCAGACCTAAGGGGCGTTTCCCCTTAGTGCCCCCCCCCCCCTCTTCATGCCTCCTCCTATGTGCTTCCTAGACTGCCTAAACTGGTTACTTTTCTCTTATCTCCTAGATAATTTTACATCAAGTCTTGAAATCTCAAAATGGCTGCTCAACCAATACAAACTATTATTAACAACCGTCGTTCCAAATCTTTGAGACCTACAAGAATTTCCTCCAATCAATACGTATGACCTCTAATGCGAAATTTATGGCTTTATCATTGTCTCTTTTTAATGCCCAATCTCTGACAAAGAAGGTTCCTATTTTATAGATCACCTCAGTGATCATAATACGGACATTTGTGGAATCACAGAGTCTTGGCTCAAACCTTCAGACTCTGTGTTGGTTAATCAGTTACCTCATTCTATCTATGATTTTTTTCCATTCCTAGGTCAATTATAAAAGGAGGTCTTCTGCTTTTAGCACATAAGTTAAAATGATCTCATCAGATGGTTAGTACTGCCCCTCATTATGAAATAGGAATTTTCAAATCAGCTTGTTACAAATTTGTTTAGTATATACCCCCCAAGGTTTATTAGAACATAATATATCACCTTTAATAGAACTGTTCACGGACATAATCAATCCTAACATTCCTACAGTGATATTAGGTGATTTCAATCTACACATAGATGTTTTTCCTCTATCATCAAGTTGCGATTCACTTTTAATGGCCATGGGCGCATTAGGTTTTAGACAAATTATTAATGTACCCACCCACAAAGCTGGTCATATCTTAGACCTCATTTTTGTCAATTCCTTCTTTGATTATAATGACGCTATTAGCAGTTTACTAGTACCCTGGTCAGACCATCATTTAATCCAAACTTCCTTAACTTTAAATTCTTCTAGCTTGAACACCCCCCCTCCCATTTAAAATTGAAATAGAATTTAAAAAACCATGTACTCAAGATGATCTAATGGCTAGCTTACCTGATGCCCTTGGAAACTTGGACACCTCCAATGTCGATGGCGCAATTAATTCATGGAATAAGATTATGTTGGATCTAGCCACTACCTTGTGCCCCATGCTCAAGAAATGGATTGCGCCATTTTCAAAACATAAGGCACCTCGGTTTAACTCCAATTTAATATCTCTGAAAGGAGAACTACGCCGCCTTGAAAGAAAATGGCGTAAACATCCAAATCCCTCCTCTCTAGCACATTATAGAACTATGCTTACCAAGTATAGATCTAAAATCAATTCATCCAAACGAGACTTTTTCGCCACTAAAATCCATAAATTCCAATTTAACCCTAAGATGTTATTTTCATATGTCTTGAAATTGACCAACACCAACAGACCGTTCATTCCCCAAGGAAATCTGAATAATAAAGCAAATGAGTTTACTAATTATTTCAAAGAGAAAATCCAAAAGCTAATTAGCAATTTAGCTAGCCCGTCCTCAGCACATTTCTCCGCCCACTAATCCACACTTAAAATGGTCAGTCTTTCATACGGTATCATCCACAGAAACCGTAAGTTTATTAAAAAAGATGAATCCCGCCTTCTACCCTTTTGACCCCATTTCTATAAAATCTCTTTAATCTGTTCCTGATATCTTATCAAGTCCATTGGCTGATATTATTAACTCCTCACTGAATGAAGGAAAATTCCCAGATTTACTAAAATGTGCTGTGGTCAAACCAATTCTAAAAAACGCAGTTAGAAACAGACAGGCTAACCAATTTTCGACCTATTTCCACCTTCCATTTTTATCGAAATTAATTTTAAAAGTGGTCAATCAACAACTGATGGACTATTTAGAAAGTAACCACCTTCTCTACTCTTCCCAATTCAACTTCTGTAAATTTTTTAACACTGAAACATTACTGGCCTCACTCTCTGATATCGTACTAAGAAGCTTAGATAATGAAAAATCGTACCTTATGATTCTACTAGATATCTCTTCGGCCTTCGATATCATCAATCATGAAATTATGATAAACAGATTAGAAGAAATAGGTATGGCAGATACCACTCTGTCAAGGTTTAAATCCTACTTTTCTAATAAAGTTAGATTAGGTTCTGCCGAATCAGATTTAATTCATCTCAGTTCTGGAGTCCCTCAAGGCTCATCTCTCCTACCCTTTTCAACATTTACATGGTGCCTCTCTGTACATTTTTGGCAGTGTTAGGACTTGTACATTTTATATATGCTGATGATGTACAAATTTTACTTCCAACAGAAGGCTCATATGACTCCACTCAAACTCTGGAACATATACTTTAATTCTATTCAGCAATTACTTAATCAGATGTTTTTATCATTAAATCACTCAAAAACAGAAATTCTACTGATTTGCAATAAACTAAATGAAAGGGTTATATCAGAAACCAAAGCTTTACATAATCTCCAAACCATTACTCATGAAATAAGAAACTTGGGCATCATTTTGGATAGTGAATTTAATTTTAAGAAGTCCATGCCCAATCTGGATGAAGTTTAGTGTGGATGAGTGCAGGGTGATGCATGTAGGGGAAAATATCCTATGCCATAGTTGCACGGTGTTGGGTTCCATATTGGGTGCTACTACCCAAGAAGGAGATCTGGGCGTCATAGCGGATGACACATTGAGGTCATCGGTTTGGTGTGCTGCAGCAGTCAAAAGAGCAAACAGTGTTGGGAATTATTGGAGAGGGAATGGTGGGTAAAGCGGAGAATGTCCTGATGCCACTGTGTTGCTCCGTGGTGGGTCCATGCCTTGAATGCTGTGTACAGTTCTGGTCGCCGCATCTCAGAAGAGATATAGCTGCGATGGAGAGGGTACAGAGAGGGGCTACCGGAATGATGGGGGGAGTGGAGCAGCTCCCCTGTGAGGAAAGACTAAAGAGGTTAGGACTTTTCAGCTTGGAGAAGAGACGGCTGAGGGGGGATATGATAGAGGTGTTTAAAATCATGAGAGGTCTAGAACGGGTAGATGTGAATCGGTTATTTACTGTTTCAGATAATACGACTGGGGGGGCACTCCATGAAGTTAGCATGTGGCACATTTAAAACTAATCAGAGAAAGTTCTTTTTCACTTAACGCACAATTAAACTCTGGAATTTGTTGCCAGAGGATGTGGTTAGTGCAGTTAGTATAGCTGTGTTTAAAAAAGGATTGGATAAGTTCTTGGAGAAGTCCATTACCTGCTAATTAAGTTAACTTAGAAATTAGCCACTGCTATTACTAGCAACGGTAACATGGACTAGACAGTTCTTGGGTACTTGCCAGGTTCTTATGGCCTGGATTGGCCACTGTTGGAAACAGGATACTGGGCTTGATGGACCCTTGGTCTGACTCAGTATGGCATGTTCTTATGTTTTTATGGTAAAGGAAGGATTTTACAAATTGCAAATTTAAAAAAAAAGTAAAACCACTATTACACACTAATGATTTTAGAAACTGTCCTTCAGGCTCTTTTATTTTCTAAACTTGATTACTGTAACACTTTGCTACTGGGTCTCCCTGTTTCTACGATCCGACCCTTACAACTTTTGCAAAATGCCGCAGCTCGGCTTTTAACAGGAAGTAAAAAATATGATCACATCACCCGATCCTGAAAGAACTCCACTGGCTCCCCATTTATTACAGTACTTAGTTCAAATGTCTAACCCTAATCCCCAAACTTTATACGGTGAAAAAATTGAGTGGCTGAATGCCGCTTTACACATCCATACCCCTCAACAAAACCTACGATCCTCCGGCAAGGCATTACTATCCATTCCATCTCCTAAATTGGCACACCTAAACACAGTCCTTTGCAGAGCACTGTCACTAGCAGGTCCAAAAATATGGAATTCACTATCAGTTGCCATAAGACTCGAATCACACCCACACACTTTAAAATAAAAAAGAAAACAAGGCATGGCTCTTTGAACAGGCATTTTCGCATTGAAGTTGGCCTCCTAATTATATAATTTTAGCTCACGGAATTTGCTTATCTTTTAAATATTAATTTTATGAGCAGTTAGAGTTTTGTTAAAATATTTTGATTGTATTATTTACAGGTATTTTAAATGTATTACCTGTTATTTTAGATCTGTTTTACCTTTGTATTATGTTTATCTTTTTATACTTTGGTTTTAATATCTTATGATGTAAACCGATATGATGCTTTTACGAATATCGGTATATAAAAAGTGAATAAATAAAAAATAAATAAACCACCAGCCCTGCTTTGAACAATAGTATAAAACCAAATGTTTCTGCAGACTCTAACAGTCTTTCGGAGTCAGAACGGGGTGGGCCTCTGGAATGATCTGCTGTTTTACAGGAACGAAAATTAGCAGGTAAGAACCAATTATCCTTTCCTATATATACTTAAGATCATTCCAGACCAGTGGGATGTCCCCAAGCTTCCCTACACTGGGTGGGCCTCTGAAAGACCCGCACGCAGAACACTCTCACCAAAGGACGCCTCATCCTGTACCCTCACATCCAAATGGTAAAATCTGGTGTAAGTGTGCAGAGAAGACCAGACAGCCACCCAACAAATCTCCTGAGGAGAGAGAAGCTGACACTCTGCCCAGGAGGCCGCCTGCGCCCTTGTGGAGTAAAGCCCTTAACCCCACAGGAGCCTGTCTCCCTTTAGAAATGTACGCGGCACAGATGGCCTCTCTAATCCATCTGGAAATGAAAGCTTTCAACGCTTTGTTCCCCCCTCTTGGCCCCAGAAAATAGGACAAAGAGGTGGTCTGACCACCAAAAGTTATTGGAAACTTCCAAATAGCACAAAAGGATGCACTGCAATATGGATGAGGGACGAAAGCAGTTGAACAGCTTAGACCCACTGATAATAGAATTTCACTGATCTAACCCATAGCAGTTTTGGATCTATGAGGAAAGTGCATAGTGAAAAAACCCCATAGCCCAACAATGAAGAATTGAGGGGCTGAGGTTATGAAATATACGCGCAGGGACATATAGGAATTTATTAGAATGTCTGCGTGTATGCCGGACAGGAAGGTCATTGTGACTGTGGTGTCCAGAAGTGTTGTATAAGGGATTTATGGCAGTGACAGTAATCCCAGTTAGTAAAAGTATAGCGAATCATGAAGAAGTTAGAGCTCCTTGCGTGGAGTGACTGTGGTTATGCAGCTGTCCATGCAAGGAAAGCGTGAATAATGTTGCACTCCGCAGAGAAACAGCAGTCACCGGTAGTGATTCAATGAAATACTCCAGTTGCCGAAGCTGATGCAACCGGCAGAGCTTGGGATTGTAATATTGTCGTCTCACTTTCTGTCTGATTGACAGAATTTACACCAGCCAGAAATATTTTTGCCTGACACTAATTTCTAAATGGCTATCAGAAAGTTTCTCAGAAACAACTTGAGTATCTGTGAGAATACAATGTTTAGCAGTAATTTGAACGTAAGCCATATTTTTCTTTCAATATAATAAAGACTCAGGTTGAAGGTCTTTAGTCAGAAAGTCAAGAACAGTATGAATTCCAGCCACTATTTGTTCTCCACCATATTCGAATTCCGGATTATTCCGGAAAGTCAATAATAAGGAAAATTTACTCGAAGATATAGCCAAGCTTTCCAAATGGGCGAAATTAACGAGTGTGTCCTCATATTCTGGCAGGTTACCCCCTGATACATGAACCACATTAATAGGATAAATGGGGTCATAAATGTTAGTTCCATAGTGCAATATGCATTATACATTTCTTCCCAGCATCCAAACTCCAAGTATTCTCAATTGACATGCTGCATTGTACATATAAGTTCTTGGAGGAGAAGTCCATTACCTGCTATTAAGTTCACTTAGAGAATAGTCACTGCCATTAGCAATGGTAACATGGAATAGATTTAGTTTTTGGGTACTTGCCAGGCTCTTGTGGCCTGGATTGGCCACTGTTGGAAACAGGATGCTGGGCTTGATGGACCCTTGGTCTGACCCAGTATGGCATGTTCTTATATGAATATTTGGCAAGCTGATGCCCACTCATTTTTTGTATTTTTGTATATTTTAATTTATATATATATATGTTACATATATGAATTAGATAAAAAAAAGACAATAAAGAAAACAAAGTATTACAATGAAACATGTATATATAAGGCTGTGATAATACATAGTTTGACACATTGATTTGCCTCCCTTCCCCCTCCAAAACTCTGGTCCCATCAATAGGAAGAAAGGAAAAGAGAAATCAGGGCCATTGAGGCTAGTCATATCATCATAAATAAAACACATCCAATCCATGTATCCCTCCTCTACCCATATGAATTATATCTAAGTAAACAAGCAAAAATAAAACAAATACCACCCAGCCATCTCTACCTGTTTCATCAACACTCAAACCACATCATACGACATTCATACAATCTCATCCATCTCACTCACACATTCATATCAACACCTTCACAAGATTTGACATTGGTGTATTCCTCATCAACAGATCTCTAGCTCTAAATCCAGTTTCAGTGCATAATGGTCATACTTGATTATAACATACTATAATATAGTACTATGTGATATAATGTGACCCTGAAACCAGACGATGACTTCGTAAACCGGTGTGATCTTATCTTAGAATGATGGTATATAAACACCTAAATAAATAAATAAATACAATCCTCCTGACGTTAACACTTTCTGAATATTATCAGGTAAAACCCCATATGTTGTTTTCCATAACGTTTTATAATCTGCAGGAATCTTTGTAAGCGTTCCATTTGCATCCAATCTGCTACTTTATAAAGCCATTCAGAAATACTAGGGCTCTTACGTTGGATCCAATCTGTTAATATGATAGCTTTGACCAGTAGCACCATAATTTGAACATATTTGACTTCATATTTGGAAGCATCATTTAACAAGATACCAAACCCGTAACAAAAAATGTACCATTAAATGGTGGTTTTTGGTGTATAATATTCCCAATGAAGGACAACACCACATCCCAGTTAAGAGAGCAAAGCAGGACACAAGACAAGCTGATGCATAAAAGTACTTCTATGGATTTTAGATTTATCACATAGTTCAGAATCCACCACCCTCATTTTATAAGCCCTAACCTTATCAATTTGCACCACATAGATAACTTTAAATTGCAATTCTTCTAACTTTGCATCAATTGGTACCCTTGTGCTACTTCAAAATATCTGACTATTTCATCTACCGTACTTTCATGACATCTCCCATCTCAGCAGACCATTTATGTGCACTGACTCGGACTCTCCCCTAAATCTATTATGCCAGAATGCAAGTGTATTGGAAGTCCTAGTCACATAAAAGAATTCTATACAGGACGCCAAGATATTTGAGACTGAACTGTATTGAAATAAAGTCTGGCGTGTAAATACATACAGAACTGTGTTTTAGGAATATTAAATCCTTGATGTAATTACTCAAATTAAATTGCGATTCCTTGTGAGGAGGAATAGAACTTTCCCAAATTAATTACTCCTTTTCCGTACCATAATTTGAAACAGTGGGTTGTCCTGCTCCGGCACAAAGGCAGGGTTACCCACAAACTCTTATCAAGTCTGTTGCATAGGGGTTGTTCTCCCCCTCCCCCACCCACTTACACACATAAATCTCCACGCAAGTAGTGCGGGTCTTAATATATGTCTAAAAATCTGGGCATCTTGAATCTTATCTGATATATGAAGAACATTTAACTCTTTCAATGGATGTAGGATTTCATCCATTGAACCTTGTATTTAAAAACATTGCTTATACCATTCCCAAACAAATCTTAGTTGACAAGCAACATTGTAAAAACAAAAATGAGGGAGTCGTAGAACTCCATACTTTTTTGATCACATAAGGGCTCCAGGAGCGATCCGGGAAACTACAGACCAGTTAGCCTGACTTCAATGCCAGGCAAAATAGTGGAAAGTGTTCTAAACATCAAAATCACAGAACATATAGAAAGACATGGTTTAACTAGAGGGTTGCTCTTTCTGTCATTCACTCATGGGCCATACAGTCCTGCCCTGGCAATCATAAACAATGGCTTGCAAAAGTATTCAACCTCCTAAAAAGTTAGCAGATGTGTGGATTACAAATGACACTTACACACATTGTTCTAATCTAGACAGTATGTTTACTGCAAACCAGTATGCATCCTATTCCTCGGTGTGATGTTCAAGGTTGTGCCAAAAAAAAACCTTTTTTTTTTTTTAATTCAATTTTTATTGAGTATCTCTTAGATAAACAATAAACACAATGTTGTCAATACATCAAAATTACAGAAAACATTGACCAAGAACAGCAAGTGGCTTGATATCATTTAGAAGCACTCAATAGGTAGTTTTTGGTGGACCCTTATCTATAGGGGGTTTCACGCTGAGGATACTTCTAAGGTATTCTATGTTAAGAAGTTTCAGGAGATGCTGTACTCTCATGCATCTTCCCAAACCTAATAATCTGTTGGTCGTTGAAAACCATCCTCAAGATAACCATCCCAAACCTGACCTCCCTCCCCCCCCCCCCCCAGATCTTGGCACAAAAGGATGCAAATTCACAGGGTGCATGGGAATCACAGATTAATATAGATGATAAAGGGTCCCATTTTTATGCAGAGTGAACATTCAAAAGTAGCCTTCAAACATTTAAAATCAAACTACGCGCATGATGTGATAAGTCCTGCAGATATATCTCCCAGATATCCAAGAAGGAACGACGGTGTGTCGGAGATAGCTTAAAACCCTTTTTTTTTTTTAATAAAAAAGCTAGAGGATTAGTGTTTCTTGGTTAAGGTTCCTTTAATTTGGAAAAGAGAACTTAAGCTGGTGCTAGGACTACATTTCCCAGAAGTCTAGACAAGGCAGTTCCTGGATAACCGAGATAGGGTGTGGCCAGCCCTCCACTAGAAGCTGTCTGCCATATGAAATAAGGCAGGGGATGGAGAGGGAGCTGGAGGAAGCCTGAGGGAGAGGAGCCAAAGCCAGGACCAGCTTTATCCAGCACTAAAGTTAAGTCCTCTTTCTCTGGAAAACAGTTAGTGAACAGAAACCATTAGTTATTGGGGTTTAGACAATTAAGCATGGATGCTAGCAGGAGGCAGATCCAAGATGGCCACCAGACAGCTATGCACAGCGACAGCGCTCTCGGCTGAGAGTTGCAATCTGTTTTCCTGCGATTTCTCTCTTTCTTTTGAATGGGAAGGAAACGAAAACAGAGGACCCCGTACCCCACGGTGACCTCGGCGACGTCCATAACCGGCCCGATGGACGCCCACGTTTGGCGCAGCAACACAGGTGCGGGACCGCAGCCGTTGGAGAGAGGAGGGGGGGGGGAAATTGAGCTCCCCTCTCTCCCTGGCTCAACATCGTCGTTGAGTCCCGAAGTGAGGAACCCACCGGCGAATCCAGCTGCCACAAGAGGAGCTCTACAACCGGGGCAGGAATTCCCCAACCGAAGTGTGGAGGAGTCCTACCTTGCAGGGTCGGGAGGAGCGACGGTGACAACTTCAAGCCCGAGAGAGACCTCAGGGCAAGCTGGAATGGAAGAAGGAGATTCGAGGGAGGTAACTGCAGGAGCGGTTGGGGGAATTCCCACAATAGAAATACCATCAATGGTAAGACCTCAAATTTTCTCACTAGAAATGCTGTGGGAAGCCATAAATGAAATGAGACAATCTATTCTCCAACAACTGACTCCAGTTACAGAGCAAGTTAAACAGGAAGTTAAAATTGAAGTTGTTTCTAATAACAATATGGAACTGGAAAAGCAGGTTTCCTTTATCAGGACTGAATTAAGTGGGATTCAACAGACTCAAGTATTGATGATAAAATAAAAAAATAATTCTGTTTTGACAATTGATAACCTTGAGAATTTGGTAAAATGCAGGAATCTGAGGTTCATTAATTTTCCTCAGATACCCTTAAGATCCCCGAGAGAGGTCTTCAAGAAATATTTAATAGAAGTTCTCAAGATCTCAGATTCTGCATTACCGTCTATAACAGGGGTCAGGAACCTATGGCTCGGGAGCCAGATATGGCTCTTTTGATGGCTGCATCTGGCTCGCAGACAAATCTTTAATAAAAAGTAAAAATCTAACAAAATCCCCCACCCTCCTGACGCCCCAAGACCTCCAAAATTAATTTACTACAACCCCCACCCTCCTGACCCCCCCAAGACCTGCCAAAAGTCCCTGGTGGTCCAGCAGGGGTCCGGGAGCGATCTCCTGGACTTGGGCTGTCGGCTGCCAGTAGTCAAAATGGCGCCGACGGCCCTTTGCCCTTACTATGTCACAGGGGCTACCGCCGCCATTGGTCAACCTCAGTGACATAGTGAGGGCAAAGGGCCGTCGGCGCCATTTTGACTACTGGCAGCCGACAGCCCA
Source organism: Rhinatrema bivittatum (assembly GCF_901001135.1). Taxonomy (NCBI): domain Eukaryota; kingdom Metazoa; phylum Chordata; class Amphibia; order Gymnophiona; family Rhinatrematidae; genus Rhinatrema; species Rhinatrema bivittatum. Next base: position 180,526,032 of record NC_042623.1, read on the forward strand.
AGTCCAGGAGATCGCTCCCGGACCGCTCCCGGACCCCCGCTGGACCACCAGGGACTTTTGGCAGGTCTTGGGGGGGTCAGGAGGGTGGGGGTTGAAGCAAATTAATTTTGGAGGTCTTGGGGGGCATCAGGAGAGTAGGGGGTTGTAGTAAATTAATTTGGTAGGTCTTGTATGGCTCTCACGGAATTACATTTTAAAATATGTGGCGTTCATGGCTCTCTCAGCCAAAAAGGTTCCCGACCCCTGGTCTATAACAAAGATATTCTATTTACCCAAGTCCAGAAGAGCGCCTGCGGAACAAGAAGGAGACATGGATTCTATAAGACCAGTACGGGAACAGTCATTTGATCTTTCTGCAATTCTGGAGGCATCAGATTCGGAGATAGCAGTTCCTGCAACTCAATAGGGAATGGCTATTAAAGATGGTATTGAGATATAGAAATGAGAGCTTTTTGGGATGTAGAATACAAACTTTCCCTGATGTCTCACGTGAGACCCAGAAGAGGAGAAAAGCTTTTCTCTTGCTGAGACCACAGGTCTTAATTGGGGGGGGGGGGGACGGGACTATTTTTTGAAATTTCCATGTAAGTGTGTGGTGAAATATTTAGAAAACACTTATGTTTTTTCAAATCCACCTCAATTAACCCAATTCTTAGTTGGAAAAACCCCGATGACATCTGTAATCCCTGCAGTCCCCTGTTTAGAGACTCCCAGTCCCTCAGATTAAAAATTGGTTTGGCAATTTCTTGTTATGAGGTAGTACTCTTATTTTCCTTAGGTAGAGAAGAATCTACCCCCTCCTAATTGAGGACATTAATAGAGTGTGAAAAATAATATTGCTTGCGATATTTACTCTTACTTTATGCATATGATATACTCTCTAAATTTTTCCTGTTCGAGATTTGTTCTTGTAATTATTGTAAACTGGTATAAATAAAAAAGAAAATTAAGCATGAACCAGAGAAGAGTTTCAAAAGGCAGGAAGAGGGGAAACCGTGTGGGGCTTTAGTTGGGTGTATTTTATGTGGGGGTTTTGTTTGTTTTACCGAAGCACTGCTCCAAGTGAGAGGGCTAGAGCTCTATGGGATTGTAGCTCTGGAAGATATTGTGTTTGAAATAGAGCTGGCTACTTGATTTAGAGACATGTGTTTTGTACTGTCTTCAATTGGAAGGTGAAGCTGTTTGCCTCCCGTGAGTTCTCTTAAAAGTAGAGTTTTGCAGGCTACCGCTTAGCTAAAATACTATGATCCTGTCTACTCAGCAACTGAAAATGTATTAAGGAAACTTAATTTCCCAGTCAAACCCTGGAAATATCTGGATGGTTAGAAAAGTGATAAAGCAAATGTAGGGGGACTGAACTGGCATTAACTAGATGATTCTGATTATGAAGAATAACATTTGCTATGGATGGCATTTGAGTTGCACTAGTGATTATGTAGAAGTTACAAATAAGAGAAATATAAAGAGAGTTGTTTGGAAGTGGTTTCTTGTTGGGCATTGGTTTTGTAACTAGAACAGAGTGAATTTGGCTTACAAAAGGTACAAAGCCTAGATTTATAGGCCAAGGTCCCAGGTAAGGAGGGTAGTTTAATGGCAGTCCTAGACCAGGGTCCACCTGGCCTGCTGAATGGATAGAAGGAAACTACAGGCCTAAAACACAGGGTCTTACATGAGAGTGGCTAGACACAGCTGTTAGCACTAGGGGAGCTACACATAACAGTGTCCTAGGCTTAGAATTATGGGGACAAGCCTGAGCACAAAGAGGTAGCGAGCCCTGACTCGAGGCTTTGATGGCAGTTGACTACGTGTTTGTGCTGGCCTTGGCTACCCTCCACTTGAGCCAAGACTTCTGAACAACCCAGACAGACTACAACATGTCCTTGCACCTGCAGCCATGCCACACCCAGGAATCAAATTTTCTGCTCAGAAAATCCACTTGGGTTTCGTCTGTTCCTGCAATATGTGCTACTGATAGTAAGGTCAGAATCTGCTCTGCCCACTCGCAAATGTTTGCGGCTTTGAGGACAGGTGTTTGGCTGCAGGGCCGGCGCATCCATTAGGCGAACTTCAGTGGTCGCCTAGAGCACAGAGCTGTAGGGGGTGCCGAAGAGCAGCCATGTGGTGCCACAAGCGGGGCCTATCCCATGCTGCTCGTGGCCCTGAGAAGCACACAGTCAGCGCCGAAACAGGTGGGGGGGAAGAGGGGACACGCAGTGCAAGGGTCGCTTAGGGTGCCCAATACCCTTGCACCAGCCCTGTTTGGCTGCACGATCCCCCTTTTCCAGTTCATATACGAGACTGCCGCTGCATTGTCCAAGACAAATTCTGACTGACTTGCCCTTTATCAGTGGGAGAAAGGCAACAGAGTCAGTTTGATAGTTCTTAGCTCTAATCTGTTCCATGCCTAGGATTCTTTCCTGCTCAGACCACGGACCCTGTGCCAAGTGGCTGAAGCAGTGAGCTCTCCAGCCAAAACTGCTGATGTCTGTGGTTATGATCACCCACGAGGGTGGAGACAGACCCGTTCCTTTTAGTAGGTAGGTGGGTTGAGTCCACCAATCTAGACTGTCCCTGGTATCTTGTTTCTCTAGTCACCTGAGTCTGGAGACCATCCCGTTAGGAGGGCCTTTTGTGGCGGATGCATCTGAGCTCTGGCCCACGGCAGCAGTTCTGTTCTTGCTGCCGTGAGTCCTACTAGATGCAGGTAGACCCAGGCTTCGGGAGCCTGATGTCCCTTAAAGTCTGAGTTATGGGAGATTAACCTCCACCCTTTTCTGTGTGAGGTACACCCTGCCTTCTTTTGTGTCGCATCCTGGCCCCAAGAATGCCAAAGTCTGGGTGGAAGAGAGATTGCTCTTTTTGTAATTCACCACCCAACCTAGTCATTCTAGCAAACTTATTGCCATGGCCGTGATATTCTCCTGCGTGAACTTTGCCCGGACAAGCCAATAATACAGATAAGGGTATACTAGTATTCCTTGTCTGCACAGAGTTACTGCTACTACCCACCATTACCTTGGTGAAGGCTGTTGGTGCTGTTGTGATTCCAAATGGTAGCATCTGGAAATGAAAATGTTTTCCTAGGGTGCAAAATTGTAAGAGTCCCTTATAAGGATATGAAATAGGCTTCCACTAAATTGAGAGGCCAGAAACTCCGCATCTTTTACTGCTCTTATTATCGATCTCAGGATTTCCATTTGAAAATGTGGTAATGCCAATTATTCAATATTTTATAGTTTTAACCATAGACTCTTCAATAGTACATGTCTTTCTTAATATACAAGGCAAGCAAGGTCTCTCTCTCTTTAGTACATGCTTTTCTTCATATATAAGGCAAGCAAACCTTCTATTTAGTTTATATTAGCTTCTAACGAAACATCACAGTGGTAGCACAACTCAATGAATCCCACTAGAATGTATCTCACATAGAAATCCCCAGGCAAATAAAATAAAAACTGAAAACAAATACAGTCAAACATTTCACAGGTTTCAATAAAGTACAACAAAATATTCCATAGAAAAGGAAATTCAAGGAGAAGGGGATATAGTTCAGTCTTGGAGGGAGGCAAGCTCAGAGGTAAAATTTTACAGAAAGTGGAGGATGCCTGGAATAACTTAGCAGAGGTGATGGACACCAGTACTGTAAGAGTTTGAGAGAAATATAGAGAGCAGAGGTTGTGTAAAAGACATGGAGGTAAGGAATGGTACTGAAGAACATAAGAACATGCCATACTGGGTCAGACCAAGGGTCCATCAAGCCCAGCATCCTGTTTCCAACTGAGGCCAATCCAGGCCATAAGAACCTGGCAATTACCCAAACACTAAGTCTACTGATGTTCAGGGGTTTGATGTATGGAATCTTGTAAGCTCATTTACCCCAGAATGGTGAAGGATCAAGGAGAAGGGAAAATAAAACTGACCTGGCAGGCACTGAAACTTATTTGACTAGCAACTGGGATACATCCTTAACCAGAGCAGTGTTGACAGAACCACTCAGCACCCTTCTGCCATATTTACAGCTGCTGCTATTCAGATACAAAGGCTTTGGCACAACACTAGCATGAATATGTAATGTGCCATAGTAAGTTCAAGGAAGTGAGCAGAGGCCTCTTCCAACCTCTCTTGCCCCGTTTCACATCTCTCTCTCTTTAATTCAAGTGATGAAGGCACTTCATAGCAATCCGAGGTGTGATGTTCATGCCTCAGGAGGGAAAGAGGAGAGCTAAGGCAGTAGGCACAGCCGGCTAACGAGCAGTGTTGATGGTGTTGCTTAGAGGTGCCACCCCTCAGTCAGGCTATCTGGGGAAGGGGAATGATTGAAGAGGAGAACATGTTTTAAAACTGCAAAATCAAAATATGACACCTCAGAAAATGTGTGTGTAGCAAGATATCACTGCTCCTCAGGTGGTGGAATACCCTGCTTTTGACCCCAAGGTGTGGCAATTATTGACCAGCAGCATGGTGCCTTGCTGTTAATCACAGTATAATCCATAGAACACCACTTCAGGTAAACATCAGCACACACGGCATGCAGACATAAAGCCTCCATGAGAAACATTGCACACGCAGCTGTAGGACAGTATTCAGCTAATGAAGGACATGAAGAGAGCAGCAAACCCAAGTAAGCAATCTCCTACTGCCTCAGCTATGGGAACTGTGCCTTCAGCTCAGAGCCAGAAGACTGCAGGTTCCCTATCAACATTTTCAAATTCTGCAAAGCAGGTGATAGCGGCACTCTGACAGAAGGATGAGTCTAAGGCTGTGGGATACTGAGGCTGCTAGGGCCCAACAGGTACAATAACTATCTCTCGGGCCCCACCCTAAGCACAGCAAACCCCCAAGGCAGGCTGGGGAGGAGTTGCTGCGAAGCGGGAGCCATAGAGACTGGCAGCTCTCACTGCAGGAAGCACTGCTGCTTCATCGCAAGACAAGAAAATCATTCTTGGGCCACATCCAGTTTTATGCAATTAGAACAGAAAACCTACCTGGTCCTATATCCTCTTTCCTAAAGCAGAAATATCCCAGTGAAATAAGATAGAAAGGTCAATAAGGAAGCTGCAGGGATTAACGTCTTGAGGGAAGGAGACAGAGAATACACAATTTCTAAAGACTCTTGGTTGAGAGCATTCTGATAAAGTTACCCTGATTAGTGAGGACAGATTCATGGACTTATTTGGAATACTGAGCGTAAAAGTCCTTTTCAAATTCATTTGTGGTGTTGTGTTAAATGTCTAAAATGCCATCCTCCTATTTCACAGGTGATTGGCTTCAGTCTAACTCTTGGTTTTTATCACCGAGTGCATGGAAATTGCCAGGGCATTTTGTTATTTATTTAAAAGAACTAGTTACCCCCACCCTCCAATGTTTGGGGTGGGTTGCAGTAAAAAAAAATATTCATGATAAAAGAAAAAGCATTTGTAAAAGAAAAACAAATAAAAGGCATCAAAACAAGCTAAACACAGCAAATAACGTGATATAAAATCTGTTGCGCTGGACCAGGCAAAAAGGCATAAGCTTGCTCGCCTTCAGGATGTTACCGATTGCTGATACCCGGAGACGCCTGTCTGAATAAGTAGCTTCTCAAGGCCTTGTACAGCCTTTGGCACCGAGTATTAGTCTAATGCAGGGGTGCTCAAACCTGCCCCAGCCAGATTTATGGTCATAAATCTTATGCATATTCATTAGGGATATCCTGAAAACCCGCCTGCCTGGGGGGGGGGGGCCAAGAGGATGGAGGGATCAAATTCCAGACAGCGGGACCTGAAATCGAGGGGGCTCGGTCTCTTGTAACTGCCAATGTAGTAAGTCTTGGAGATGGTATTTCAGGTAAGCGTTGCCTTGATGACCTAAAGTTTCGAGAGGGTACATGAAAGCACAGGGTTGCAAGTAAGCAAGGGCTAGTAATATTGTGTGTTTTATATATTATTCACCATTGAAGTGACAACCAGTGTAAATGAGTACAATTCTGCAGTAATGTGGTCCCAATCAAGCTGCAGAGTTTCGCACAAGTTATAATACGGCCTGTATATTCTGCCAGGGGTGTCACCCTGCTCTGAGTCGGGAAATGTATTAGCTGCCTCACTCCTCCAAGCAATGCTTATTCCTTATGGGGCGAGGAAAGTCACTCTGGTGATGTCAGTCCCCTTTGGAAAAAGATGGGGAAAGCACTCGGAGCTTGTTCAGTCCGGCAAGGCATCATCCATCCCTCTCTGCAAACACCCTGCCAAAGTCATCATACGGACTGGCTGGCCTGGTCCCGCCTAGACAAAGAATGCCCACCGTGCTCCTTCCCACCTGCTTTCTGTGAAGGGGGAACTGTTATTTGTATAAAATAATATTCCTTTTTATTAACATTTTGAGTCCTTTGTGTTTTTCCCTGGGTTTAGCAGTGCGTGTGGTGCACGCCTGATGGATCTGAGCTCGGGGGTGTTAATGCACGTGAGGTATGAATGGGGGGACAGTGCGTAGCAGTAGGTACCTGCTGTGGAGGAGACTATGGGAATGGGTGGTTATCAGACGATTGCCAGAGAGGGGTTGAACACAGGAGGAGAAGCTTGAGAAAAAGAGAGAGAGAACAGCGGCCATGGCAGAGCAGAGTTGGAGGTGGTAGACTGAGCAGATTAAAACAAGGCACTTTGAGGCACCAGCTTGGAAGTTAAAGTTCTCATGAACAAGGGAAAAGGAAGCTGGTTCAAGGCAGCAGGAAAGCCAGGAGTCAAAATTAGTGAGGAAGTGAGAGAGGGACTTATGACAGCCAGTAATGTGAACAGGTGGAGAGGACCTCTAAAGAAGAGAGAGAGAGAAGGAAGGAGAAGCTGAAATTAGCAGGAAGTAGGACAGCGGCAGCCCAACACTACCACCCCAGCAGATGGAAGAAAAGATAAACCACCACAGAAAGAAAGAAACGAAGCACCATCCTCAGAGGACAGCCAGGTCTCAAGCAAAATAAGATGGAGGAAATGAGCAATAGAGAGGTTAGGAACGTCAACGAGCTTATTGGAAGTAGGGTAGTAAACACGAGTAAAGAAGAGGAGGGATGGTCAAGCAGTTCGATTCTGAGAGCACCGTTGGCTGGCTTTCATAGAAAATGCACTGTACTGTGTGTCTGTGTGTTGTAGGCAGTCTGCCACAGCAAAATTGTGTGATATTATGAACTGAACACCCTTCATGTACGAGTCGCACTTTGAAAATATTTTTAAAATGTTTGATTTTTCAATGCACCAGGGTTTGTTTTTTTTGTTTTCAGCCTTCGAAATTGATGTCATCCTACTGCAGCTGCCATTCTAGAGCTCTTCCAGTTCTGGAGCTCTTCATGTTTAAATCCACTTATTCAATTTAAATTTTGGGGGTATTTTCACATATCACTCATCTAAACAAGAACGGATGAATGATTTTTTCATATTAAGAAGCTGTATTGCATTTTTGCCACACTTGATATCTGAATTTGGAGGTTTTTCTGACTGACTAGGGAGTGGACCCAAGGCCCCAGAACAGAATCAGGAGGCTGGAGCGCGTCAGCCAGGCAGAATCTGTGCAATGTCAGGAGGCAGGCAGAAGACAAGGGAGTCAGGAATCAGGCTGGGTCACAGGAGAGAGGGAAGAAAAAGATCAGGGATGCACGGAAGCACTGGCTGCAAGGACTGGCAGAGTAGTAACGATGTCACCAGGGCACACCCACAGGAAACCTTGGGCACTGGGCGAGGGCCCTAGACAGAGCTGCAGGATACATCAGGGCATCAGGATGCCAGCAACCATGCAGGACTCAGAGCTGCGCAATACCCTGCGGGTCGGCAGCATGTTATATTTGCTCAAAGTTTACAAACTAATCTCCTTGCACGTTGGCATCTGAAGTCTTTTTCTCCATTGTTTTGAATATTCATAGAACATAATCATTAGGGCAATTTGACATTTAGTGGAGTTTACAGTAAACTGAATTTTGTCTGGCATTAATCTCCGACTAAGAGGCGAAGGAAGAGAATTGGTTGTGCGACGACTGCAACGAGGGTGAGATGACCTCAGGGAGAGAGAGATGGTGGTTGGAAGGGAGGAAGAAAATTTTGAAACTTGAGAGCTATGTACAATGTGAAAAAGAGAGTGGCTTGGAAGGTGCAGAATGTCGAGAAGCTTCCCGTGACCTTTCCAGATGGTTAAGACATAAGAACATAAGCTCAGCATCCTGTCTCCAACAGCGGCCAGCCAGGTCGTTAGAAGTATGTGGTAGATCCCACTATCCAATTCCTGGTTGCTTGCTCCCAAGGATAAGCAGAGACTTTCACCAAGTCTACCAGGCTAATCACTGTTATGGAGGTTTCTTTCAGGACCCTCTGAACCCAACTATGCTCACACGCCTTGACCACATCCTCTGGCAACAAATTCCACCACTTACCGAGTGAAAAGAACTCTTTCACCAGTTTGTTTTAACTTTGCTGCCTGCTAGTTTCATGGAGTGTCCCCTAGTCCTAGTACTATTTCAAAAGGTAAATAACCGTTCCCTATTAAGTTGTTCCACCCCTACTCGTGATTTTATAATTAAAAAAAATGTATTTAAAAATGTTTCTATACCGCTTATAACCAAAATGTACTAAGCAGTTTAAAACAATAAAATACATTTAATAAATTAAAACAGATAAAACATTCAAATAGCATTAAAAATTACACAAACAGTACATTAAGTCCCATGTGAGAAGCTTCCTAAACCCTTTTATATCCCCACAGGCATGTAATGCTTCAGGAAGGGCATTCTACAGCGTAGGCCCAACCACCTTTATATGTCCCTTCTCCTCAAAGCTCAGGAGTCCTAACCTGGTTAGCCTTTCTTCATAAAAGAGCCATTCCATCACTTTCATCATTTTTGTTGCCCTCCTCTGCAGTTTTTGGGGTTTTTTTTTAGCTGCACTATATCTTTCTTGAGAAAGGACAACCAGAACTGCATACAGCATTCAAGATGTGGCCACCTCAACCAACCAGCTGGTCAACACAAGGAGTGTGTAGCCTGCCAAACAGACTGGGCTACACTTCTAGTTTAACCAAACGGTAAAATGCAATATTATCCTGATCTACTGTGTTAAGATTTTTGCCACCAAACAGATTCTTTTGACAACAAATTTCTATTTCTGATTAGTAAAACTTCTATACTGTTTTCACCAAAGCTCAAAGCAGAAATATATCAAAACCAGTCATATCAAACCACAACACACAAAAACTAAACAAAGTCTGTTGCAAAAATCTAACTGCTTAATAAATGTAATTTTTGGCATCTCTCAGTTTTGCACTATAATAGTATATAATAATGGGTGCAAAACGCTGTCAACAAGGATCAAAGAACACACCAGTGCCTGGAGCAATGAGTGAAAGCTTCACCAAAATCTGCTCAATACCATTTGAAATACAGCATAAGCAACACAGTTAAATTGTCCTAATTAGCTTAATGATATGTTAGTAGTGAAGAAGTAATCTTACAAGTATAACCAGTAAACTACCAAGGCAGCACAGTGCCATAAGCAAGACAGAGCACTAAGACGGCAATTCCAATTCATCCAAGGCCCATACTCTGCTCCACTTCTCCCCCTGCAAGCCTGCAACTGAGGAGTTGCTTCTGCTACAGATTTCAGTCGGCACCAGGGTCCCGAACGGGACTAAATTGTTGGTGCCACTCAGCAACAGGCTCGGTTGGCTGGATCACTTGTGGAGCACATAAACTTTATTCCTGTGCTAAAACCCAGATGTGTCTGTGGTACTTTGCTTGCCATGTTTTCTTTGTGAAATAGGTCTGCTTTGTGCTTCCAAGGCAGAGGAGTATCCTGCATAGAGGGACAGTTATAACCACAAATAGCAGTGGTACAACAGTGTCAGGCTTGCTAGAAGGCTAGAGTGATCTACATGGAAGAATCATGGTTAAAACCTTAAGTGCAGCTGGATCTCTCCTTATCATAGCATCACCAACATTAGTGGGCTGTGTGGGGATTATTATAAAACTTGGTAATAAGACAGTGTTTGCTTAATTATTGGTTTCCGTAAGAATCTAAGAGGAAGATGTCAAAGTCTGACATGACCAAGTAGTAGATGCGGTGGATTTGGGGCATGCTTGGGACGGATTTGGAAGGCAGTGGTAGGACATTGGTTTAAAAGAACAGCAGAAGACATGGTAAAGGCGTTATTGGGTTGCATATGGGAATTTACATGTGCATCTACCCCAAAGCAGATGAAGCTCAGCTGGGTAGATGAGGTGGCACACTTTGGCCTTTTTCTGCCCTTATTTACCATGTTACCACGTATCACTGCGTCATTTGTGTATATAAGACAGCCACTAAAGGAGATAGTAACTAACAGAGGACTCTGCCCTTTGGAAGTCTTAGTATTTACTACCTGAATATCTAATATCCTTCTAAAGAAGCACTCATCTTCAAACACACACTCGCAGACTACAAAATCAAACTAGCTGAAGCCAAAAAGAACTATAATATGAAACGTGCATTTAATCAGCAAGCTTCAATAGTTGTGAACTTAAGATTGTCCAAAACCTTACTAGTCCTGCACAGTCTTGATCCTCAGAGTCCCTAAGCTGCCCAACTAATCTAAACACTGACTAATATGAATGGTTTTGTCACCAAAATTTCAAGCTTAACCTTCACCTTTGCAAACGTGCTTAGTTGGCACACTAACATCTCCAATGTTTTCTGTCTCTACTCAGTCCGATTTTGAAAGTGTCTCAAAGAAATCACGTCTGTGATTGCAAAAATTAAACCATCGTATTGTCCTTGTGAGGGAGTGTACAGGAAACCCCCTCAAACCACCTTAAGGGACCGGGCACAGCTATCTAACCGAGTCCTCCTTAAGGATCAGCCCTGCAAGGGATTCTGGGTGAAGGGAGACTCCCCTCACCATACTATAGGGAGTGAGGGCCCAGAAGGGTTAGACAGGCCTCAGGAAGCCAACGTATGCAAAGACCAATTACGTTTGAATTTGCTCCTACCCAGCACTGCAAGATGAGCAGTTTTCTTTCTGTTTTGTTTTGCTCTATAAATAAAATTGTATACAAGGAAAGAGCCAGAGTCTGCCTCCCTTTTATCCAACAGGCTGTTTCCCAAGCTGCAACCGCCCCAAGTTACCACTCTCCTCTTAATAACTACCAGCAGACTCCAGCAGAGGTTGCAGGGAGGCAGCAGGCCTGTTAAAGGCTGGTGGCGAGGTCGAAGGCCCCTCCACCAACCAAGCACCAGACTGACGGCCTCCTCCACTGGCCGAGCAGCGGGGAACGGCAGAGGCACCGTCATGACAGGTGAGCCCCCCTCCCCCCGGCACTAGCAGGGAGAAGCCGGTGCCGCAAGGACTGCCCACTGACTCCAGCAGAGGTTGCAGGGCCTGTTAAAGACCGGCGGTGACCCAAAGTGTAGTCCTGAAGTGCTTACTTGGTAGAGTCCTTGGCCTCTTTGCAAAAATCATGGATCAGATGTGCTTCACTGAGCCTAATCTAGGCTGGGGGTTCCTATGGAGATCTGAGACGAATCCCCAGAAAGAAGCTAAGAAGGAGCACTAATGTGGCCTGTCCGATGATAAGTAATAACTCCTCTGTTATCTCATCGTGCTTAATTGTTTACTATGCTTCCGTTAAATGCTCAGTCTCTGACAACAAAATCTCTCTGATTAATGACCTGTTAGAGGATTTAAATCCATCTCTGAAACCTGGCTTACTGACAAAGATAATGTCCTCTTAAACCAACTTTCTCATCCTGTGATGTATTTCATTTCCCCACACAAACAAAAAGATAGGGGTTTACTAATAGTTAGCAGAAAAGAACTTAAGCTAGTACCCTTCAAAAGTAGAAATTAACCCTCCCTATGAGGTGGTGGTTCTAAAATCTCAATTGAACATAGGTCTAGTCTACTGTCCCCCAGGTATACTACAAAAACATTTCTTACCACTGATGGAAACACCTTAGTGAATAGTTCAATCACCAGACTCTACCTTAATTGTAGGAGACGTCAACCTTCATGTAAATAAAATGCCTAGAAGGACAGCCTGTGATACGTTTTTAGAGACAATTGATGCCTTGGGGTGGTCTCAATTTGTTCCTAGAGCTACTCATAAAGCAAGACATATTCTACACCTAATACCAGTAACTGTCTAACACCATATTGCCCTGGTCTGATCACCGATTAATACAGGTGGAAATCACCATCCTCAACCCTACTCATATAAGTATAGATACAAATCATACTTTTACCTTGAGGAAAAAGAGAGACATGGAGGTACTTTCAGAATCAATAGAAAATAAGCTCCCTGAATGTCTCCTCAGCATTTGATTCCTGGGATCAGACTGTCAATGACATACCCAAAAACCTCAGCCCATTCCAGACAAAAACTATTAATAAAGGAATACTTCCAAACATAAGATGATAATTTAAGACAAAGCAAACAGACCCTCAGGAAATTAGAGAAACAATGGCGGAAATTTAAGTCATCTGAATCCCTAGGAAAATATAGATCTCTCCTAACAATACCATGCAAACAGATTCATGGAGTAATATTAAATTAAATTAAATGCATCTCGCCATCAACATATCCAACACAGCAGCTGTACCTCATCTCCTTGTATATAATTTAGTCTCTGCTAAAGTATCTTTATTTCCTCTGATCCCAGTTCAATAGTCCTTGTTAATTGTAACTGCTTTCTTCGACACGTTATTTCTGTTTTGATGTATTTATTGCACCCCTGTTTATTTGTAAACCAGCATGATGTGATTGCTTCATGAATGCCGGTATATAAAAACCTTAAATAAATAAAATAAATAAATAAATATTTCATTCTATACTATTTATTTATTTAGACATTTTATATACCATTATTCCATGTAAAAATCACAACAATTTACAATAACAACATTCATAGGTATAAATCAGCAAATAAATGACTGGTTAAAAAAACTCTTTGTTAAATTTAATTAAGGACCCGTCAAACTATAACTTCTCAAATACTGCTTGCAATGAGTATGTCACATCTTTCTTAGATAAAATTAATAGGTCGAAAACATCTCCCTGACTGTTCTCTTGCAAGAGCCTCTGAAGACTCACATGGCCTGGTTAAAAGGACTGTCTGTCAGAGTATCTAATCCTGAAATTAGCCAAAATATTGCCAAAATTAACCCTGCTATTCATCCAAGTGATCCAATTCCAGTCAGTTCCCTGAAACAAGTACAAAGTGTTATCACTCCGATTATCACAACTTTAATCAATCTCTCTCTCAGAAGAAATCATACCATCTGGGTTAAAGCAAGCTGTGATAAAGCAGATTCTAAAAAATAAAACCGGTAGAATTGACTGGGACAACAATAGGTCCATATCTTTTCTCTCAAAACTACTGGAAATAGTGGCATTATCTCAACTTGTAAATCATTTGGAAGACCAAGATATTTTTTTCCCTAATCAATTTGGATTTAGGAAACATCGTTCAACCGAGACTTTATTCCTCTCGTTAATGGACTCTGTTTTACAAGGGCTTGATTCTGATGAATCTTATTTTCTTGTGCAAACTGTTTGAACAGCCGCCTTTGACACATATCCTATTATGCCAATAGCTGAGCAACATTGGGCTCAAAGGTAGTGTTCTTAGATGGTTCTCTTCCTTCCTATCCAATAGGTCATTCCAAATCAAATTGGGCAATCACGTATCTGATATTTTCCATACTGATACAGATGTCTCTCAAGATTCAGCTCTCTCGGCAACACTATTCAATATTTATATGCTCCCACTGTGCAAATTACTGGCGGATTTAGGAATTTCTCTCTTCTTATATGCTGACTACATACAATTTTACATCCCATTCTCTAAATCATTTGAAAATACAGTATTGACCCTATTGACCTATTTGAAAGCAATACAGCAAGAACTCTCTCGTCTTAAACTAATACTAAACCCTAGAAAAACTGAAGTCATTTGGTTAAGAAGAAATCCTTCTAAACTTAAACTTCCGGTCCTAGACTTGGATTCTTTTGAAATTACTCCCTCAAGCCAAGTACGGAATTTAGGTATCCAACTGGATGAAAACCTTACTATGAAAAAGCACATCAATAAATTAATTAATACAGGTTATGCCAACTTACGTATACTACATCGGTTGAAACCTTTATTAACTTTTGAAGACTTCAGTATGGTATTGCAAATTCATTTTCTCAAATATAGAGCACTATAACTCTATCACTCAGTCTTCCCACGTCTCTTGAAACCATTACAACTATTACAAAATGCCTCAGCTAGACTTATTAGGAACCAGGAAATTTGATCACATAACAGCGTCACTGATCGAGCTGCACTGGCTGCCTGTACAATCCCGAATCTATTATAAAGTATTGTTAATGTTTAAAATCATTCATTCTAATAATGCTGGTCTGATCGGTGTGACATTACAATACATTCCTCAGCAAACACTAAGATCTAAAAATAAAGGAATATTAATGGTTCCCACTATACGGAGTACACATCTGACTCAAGTAAGATTGTGTGTTTTCCATAGCAGGTCCAACGCTTTGGAATTCTCTAACCAAGATGTTGTGTGTGATACCAGATAGAAAGAGATTTAAATATGAACTAAAAACATAGGTTATATGCTTTTAATAACCAACTTAAAAACATCAGAATAAAAATTTCAACAAGATAGACAAGAGATATTAATTGCAGCATTAGGAATAAAACATGAGAGAACATAATCTTAAACAATGTGCAGACAATTATGTGATATTTGTTATATTATTTTCCTTTATAACTTGCCTTAAGTCTTAGATCTTGAGTAAGCAATTTAAGATGTACTGGAACATTTCATTTCATTTGAGACAGGTTAACCCATGCTTATGAATACTACACCTATGTAAACCATCAAGGTATGTCAATTAATAATTATGAATGTTACTGCTGTAAACCGTTGTGATAATTACATGGAATGATGGTATATTTATTTATTTTATTTTAGGGTTTTTTTTAGTTTTTTTATACCGATTTTCCTGCATAAAATGCATATCAAACCGGTTTACAATGAAACAGAATAAGCAGGAAGTAAAATTCCTTAGTCTAATACATTTAAACGTCAATAATGAAATAATTTTAAACAAAGCAAAAAGCTAAACAACATTAATAAAAGTTAAATTATTAACATAAACATAATTATATTAGAAGGAGCACAAAGGTTAGCACGAAGGGGAGCACATCTCAGTTCATTTTTACTATTTTTTTGTGTCTTTTTCTCACAAGATGTAGTTTTCTTTAAGTGCCCGATGGTAGTGGGCTGCCCCTCTATAACAGCGCCTGGTGGAATCGCGCCGTTAATTGGGTCGCCGCTGGCTGGTCGTCATGACATCGGGAGTATATAAAATGTCCAAATAAATAAATAAATAAAAATGGTAGTTTTAAAATCTATCAGATACACAATTGCACCTTCCCTGGTATCACTGATCAATCTATCCTTAACCAGCCTCAAGCAGGCATTAAGCCCATTTTAAAGAAGCATCCCTCAGATGTAAATTATAGGCCTATTTTCTTCTTGCTATTTCCATCTAAACTACTTGAGTCCATTGTCTTAGCACAGTTGACTGCATTTGTAGAAGAATGTCAGGTGCTTAATCCATATCTGTTTGGTTTCATGCAAACACTGAGCACTGAAACCTTACTGATTTCCCTAGCTGATTTTCTTAGAAGACAGATGGATGCTGGCAATAGTTACATTCTAATTCTTTTGGATATATCGTCAGTATTCAACACCACTGACCACAGTATCCTCTTGAATCGCCTAAGGGAGATTGGGATTTCTGGAACAAAATACATTGACTCCAATCTTGACTGATCAAACTGCCCAGGTTGCCTAATAGTATGTAATACAAAGAAACTCTCCAACTGTGTCCAACTGAGGTCAACCAAGTCACAAGTACCTGGCAAGTACCCAAACATTAAATGAATAGATCCCAAGTTACTAATCCTTATTGATTAATAGCAGTTTATGGACTTCTGCTCTAGGAACTTATCCAAACCTTTTTTAAACCCAGCTACACTAACTGCACTAACCACATCCCCTGGCAACAAATTCCAGAGCTTAATTATGCATTGAGTGAAAAAGTATTTTCTTTGATTTATTTTAAATGAGCTACTTGCTAATTTCATGGCGTGCCTCCTAGTCCTTGTGTTATCCAAAAGAGTAAATAACAGATTCACATTTACCCGTTCAAGTCCTTTCATGATTTTGTAGACCTCTATCATATCCCCCCTCAGCCGTCTCTTCTCCAAGCTGAACAGCCCTAACCTCTTTAGTCTTTCCTCATAGGGGAGCTGTTCCATCCCCTTTATCATTTTGGTCGTCCTCTCTGTACCTTCTCCATCGCAACTATATGTATGAATGTGCTATTTTGACACTGTATCAATCCAATTATTCATAAATTGTTCCCAACACGGACCATGTTTCAGCTAAACTAGCCTTCATCAGGGGATATTTTTAATCAAACTCTGTCATTACGCCAAAACCTCTTCGTATCACCATACAGAGTGAATTTAACAATGGCGCCTTGAGAACTATTTGGTTCCACAGAAGGTTATGGTGATACGAAGAGGTCAAAATAGCACATTCATACGCCGGATATATGAGCTAAGTATTTGAATTTTAAGCAATTAGAGGTTACAATTAAAATAAAACATTCATGCATTTTAGGTATTTAATAGTTCATAAAACAGAAAATTAAATCAAATCATATAAGGGAGATGGTTCGTGATTAAAATTTATGGTGCCATAAAAGCTGATACTGTCTGGGGCCCTATGTGGATTGAAACTGATAGGCACTTTGATTCTATGTTACCGTTCTCCTTATATAAAATTTGAAAAAAAATATTTTTTCATAACATTTTGATTGGAAAGATATTTTTCCCTCTCCTTGTTTTTGTGTTTGGATATTATTGTTGCATTGCTTGTTTTGGTGTGTCATAATAAAAATGATTTGGAAAATTGGAATTAAAAGAAGGTCATACAGCTCATCTAGGCTGCTCGGTTCTAGAATCCCTAGCAGCCCCTCGGAGATCCCCTGTCCGGCTCAGTCGGACAGTGATGTGTTTCAGCTGCTCAGAACCATCACCATCAGATAATGTTTGAAAAGTGGGTTATGTCCCCAAAATCCTGCTAAGTAAAACAGAGGCAAATTATTTCTTTTAGTCTTTTGACTATTTCCTTTACCCCTGTGGTTATCTAGCGTTCCAAATGAACCCCTCACAGATTTTTGCCCTCGTAAGTACTTGAAAAAGTTTGTATTCGTTTTTACCTTAATGGAAAGCTTCTTTCAAATTCTCTCTTGGCTTCTCTTACAACCATTTTACATTTATCCTGCCAGTGCTTTTGCTGTTGCCTGTTTTTCTTATTTAGGTCTGCCTTCCTTTTTTTTTTTTTTAAATTTAACGACCTTTTTTCTCCTCCCCATTAAACAAGGCTGGCAGTCCTTTGGTCTTCCTTCAAAAGTTTTTTAATGCATGGAATACTTTTTGTCTGGGTTTCCAAGATGGCTTGCTTTTTTTTTTTTTTTTTTAAACCAATGCCTATGGCTCATGCAAACTTTTAACCTTGGCCACTCATTATAGGTTTTTTTCCCCTAATTTCCTCATTTTAGCACTATCTCCCCTTTCTTTTTCAATTCAAAAATTTTTTTTTATTGTTAACACTCATAATACAAATAAAACACAAATAAAATGCAGTACATATAGAGAAAAACCCGTTCCCCACCCCACCCACGCACCCCCTTTTCTAGGAGCATAATATAGAAAACAAACTGCATTTTAAGGATGAAATACATGTCGGAAATATACGGAGGTCAGAACTTCACATTAACAGCCATTTACTATATAAGCAAAACTCATTATAATTGCTGTGACAAGAACCCCCAGGAAGTCACCAGGGAAAGGGCCCCCAAAATAAAAGAGTAAAAAGCAGAAAGATACAGAAATGCCCTCTTCCCACCAGAATTATAAACTAGAATCATTCTTAGCTGACTTTTTCCCACCATATTACATAGGCTGACCAGGCTTTTTCATATTTAGAAACGGTATGTTTCTAGACAATATCTATACACTCTAAGTGCACTGCTTTTAATGTGGAAGTAGCCTTTTCCAATTGGCAGCAAGCACACATCTAGCTACAATAAAGATTTGCTGACAAAACTTCTGCAGCGGTTTCTCAATTCCTAAAACTGGGAAATTGTGTTTGGGTTGAAAAACATGCCCAACCCCAATCACCTGCGAAATGCACAAAAGTCACGGATCAACTCACATTCCCACCCTATATGAAAAATATGCCCAACCCCCATCCCCTGCGAAATCCACAATAGTGCCTGCTTCCAAAAGTCACGGATCAACCCACATTCCTACCCTATATGAAAAAACCCATCCCAACTCTCCTCACTTGCCGTCCACGCAGGAGAACATTTCATGCCATTGCTCTGGCGTAATTTACCATCTTATTAACACACTGTATCCATTTTCCTTTAGCATAACTGAAGTGGATCATTTGCCCGCATGAAGAAAGCTAAATCCCACTCTTCTATACTCGGAGGTGATCCCAAATCCCTATCCCGAGCTTGAGTATAACTGGGAAGCACTAAAGGTGCCCCATTAAATAACTTCTATAATTTTTAGGTAACCCTTCTTAAAATATCAGCCTTGTCACAATAGTTTATCATAGGCTAATGATACCAAAACTTTAATGGAACAGAAGAATGTCTCACTAGAAAGTCAGAGGCTGATAAATCATACTTCTGAACTATTTCAATGAAACCTAAAAGATTCCCACCCTCCAACAAGTGCCGAAAGCAAGAAATCTCCATATCCTTCCACCTCTCAGAGATCCGAGAGTGTGTTCCAGCCGCTACCTCTATAATATGAAAAACATGGGAAAGAGAAGTAGCTATGCCTGCCTCTCAGTTTCTCTCTCCGTTGGGCTCATACTTTCAGGATAGTGCTTATGGTGTATGGCATGCAACACATTTTCCTCCAAGTCTGCTCAGGTTGCCACATTAATGGGCATTTTTCCACCTAACAGTGATTGCTCCAAAGTTACCCATGTTTCACATTGACTTTCTTATGCCAGCCAACCATAGCTCTCAACTGGGAAGCACCATAATACCGTATCACATTGCGTACCCCCAAACCTGCCCTAAGCTTAGGTAGAAACATCACCCAACCCCCTGGGAGGCAGCCTTCTCCATATGAAATCAGAAATCTCCTTTTGCCAGGATCTCAGGAGTTGCTGAAGAGATATAAACCGGTGTTGCCATGAATAAATATAAAAGTCTAAGTAAAGTATTGATGATCATCATCTCACCCAGCCATGAAAAAACCATAAACCTGCCCATTTTCCCCCCCAAGTCTTTTACAATATTTTTGAGCAAGGGGATATAATTCAGATCAAACAGCTCCTCCACGCAATTGCGCCTAAATACTTAATTTTGTTTAGCCCACCTTAAACGAAAAGTGTTTAAGAAATTCAACCCCAGCGATATCAACTAATATTCAAAATTTCTGATTTGTCCAGGTTAATCCTGAAACCCGAAACTGAGCTGAACTGGGTCATTTCCTGCACAATGCCCTCCAGGGATGAACCTGGATTAGTCAATGTAAACAATACATCAGCGAATAAAGATAATTTGAGAGGAGTATCTCCATGCTGAATACCCATAATGTGTGGGGCTGCTCTTATTCTGATAGCAAAGGGTTCCAGGAATAACACAAATAAAAGCGGGGATAAAGGAAACCCCAGTCTGGTGCCCCTCCCTACTGCAAAACTCTTTCCATATGCCCTGTTATCTTCCACACATGCCATGGCTCCTCATAAAGCCTTCTAACCAGAACCAAGAAGAAAGGCCCAAATTCCATTTTTTTCCCCACAGTTTTAACATATATGGCTAGGGCGCCATAACAAATGCTTTTTCAGCGCCTACAGTAAGGACTAGAGAATGTAATCTTCTCTATTTGTGCCTCCACGATTTTGCGGATGTTATCCGCAGCCATTCTCTTAGGAATAAAATCAGCTTGGTCTCAGTGGACTAAAACTCTCGCCAAAATTTTTAGATCTGACTTTATTAGGGAAATGGGCCTATACAATCCACATAAAGTTGGGTCACATCCACGTTTAAACTATAACTGAACTAGTGAACTCTAACTCCTAGTTAGAGTTCACTAGGAGTCTCTCTCTTATATGGCAGCCAATGGGAATGTGGGAAAACCATTTATAATAGCATGCAGTGAATCCATGCTATGATTTGCCCACTTTCAATAACCTGAATAATCTCAACAGTGTTAATAGCACTAAATATGATTGTTGGTCTTCAAGTCAATGCCAGCAGAGATATTGACTCAAGGTAAGAGTCAATATTATCCTCTACAATTGAAGAATCCTTGCCAAATATCTAAGCATAAAATTGAGAAAAATACTGCCGAATCTCAGAAGAAGTTGTAATAATATTAATAAGAACATAAGAATATAAGAAATTGCCATGCTGGGTCAGACCAAGGGTCCATCAAGCCCACCATCCTGTTTCCAACAGAGGCCAAACCAGACCATAAGAACCTGGCAATTACCCAAAAACTAAGAAGAACCCAAGCTACTGATGCAATTAATAGCAGTGGCTATTCCCCAAGTAAAATTGATTAATAGCCGTTAATGGACTTCTCCTCCAAGAACTTATCCAAACCTTTTTTAAACCCAGCTCCACTAACTGCACTAACCACATCCTCTGGCAACAAATTCCAGAGCTTTATTGTGCGTTGAGTGAAAGAATTTCCCTCGCAGTTTCTTTACCTTGGCAATAAAGCACTGAGTTGTGATGGTTTTCAGCCTCTGAGCTAAGTAACTGCCTCACTGCCCAGTCATAAAAAGATTGTTTAATATCTAAATGATGGACCACAGTGTCAAAATCGAAGGAACCGAGTTCATCACGGGCCAGATTTAGCTTTGTCAGAATCTGTGGGGAAAAAGATTTATACAATTGAGACAGGGCAGCAATTTTATCTAAAATAGCCTTCCTGACTGTCTCCTTTTCTTTCTTTGTATAGGATGCTTGGGAAATCATCAACCCCCTCACTATAGCCTTGGAACAGTCCCGCACCATCCCCAGGGAAACAGTGCCCTGATTATTAAACTGGAAATAATCTTGTAATCGCTCTGTCACAGTAAGACAAAGTCGTCCCCCAATAAACTTCATTCAAGTGCCAAAAACGTTGTCCTGTGTCATAATTAAACTGTATTTCTACCCAAATGGGCGCATGATCTGACCATGTTATATTATCAATTTCTGCACCTGCAATGTTATTCATTACCCCTGTGGGAATACGTGCCATGCGATGCCGAGTAGAAAGTGAAGTTTCTAGAAGACGGAGATCTTTGGCGCCAAACATCCACTAGAATCCATTTTTCGAAGAAAAGAGCAAGAGCGCGCCTTGCCCCATTCAGTCCTCGAATAGAGGAAGGAGAGTTAAGTGATGGCCCTTTTGCATGGGTTAAAAGATAATGATCCACAGACTTCAGACATCATTCCTGATCACAATTTGGTGCATGAAGGGTAACAATAATATATAAATTCCCACCAACTTTAATTTTCAGGAGAAGAAAACAAGCCTTGGGATGAGCCAATTGGAAAGTAAGCTCATAAATGAAATGTGGAGGGGAAAAAAAAAAAAAAAGACAGCAACACCCGTCTACTTCCTTTCTTTAGAACTGGAAGCAAAGTATCTGTGGGAAGTCTCTGGAAGCCATCGAGTGCTCATATCTCTTCTCCAAGTGAGTTTCCTGTAACAGGACTGTGGATGTCTTATGCTGAGACGATTCATGATATAAAAGCCCTCGCTTTCTGTGAGTATTTAACCCCTTAACATTTTGGGGGAAAAGTTGCATAATCCACATATATAGACCTTGTCCCAGCCTTTAATCACCATATACATATAACAGCAAAAGCCTCACCCTAAATTGTGTTATATGCTCTCATCAAAAAGTGATTGCCTGAATCCTCTCCAGCTCAAGGCCCCCCGCCCTCCCCTCACCCCAATGACGCCATCTGCCTTTCTCCACAAGCAGATCCCACCAATCCATGAGGGAAAGAGAAGTCACCAAACCAAAATGGACTCTCTCCATACCCAACCCCCCCTCTCAAAATGTATAGCATTTATCCACCTCTTAGCAACCTATTACCAGGGGAGCCCATTCTGC
The DNA here is from genome assembly GCF_901001135.1 of Rhinatrema bivittatum. Classification (NCBI taxonomy): domain Eukaryota; kingdom Metazoa; phylum Chordata; class Amphibia; order Gymnophiona; family Rhinatrematidae; genus Rhinatrema; species Rhinatrema bivittatum. The sequence continues at coordinate 180,548,247 of NC_042623.1, forward strand.
TGCTCCTCTTTGAGTGCTGGCCCCTGCATTAGTCAAATCTCACAGGGCTAGCACTTCCTCTATGCTGATCTCATGTATCGTGACATCAAAACATAACATGCAAACATACAAGAGATCAAAACATAACATGCAAACAAATATAACATGCAAACATACAAGAGATCAAAACATAACATGCAAACAAACAAATATAACATGCAAACAAACAAATATAACATGCAAACAAACAAATATAACATGCAAACATACAAGAGATCAAAACATAACATGCAAACATAGAAACAAACAAATAACATGCAAACATACAAACAGCTGCACTAGCAAAGAGGCAACCAAAACTAAAAGCTGCACTATAAAGAGAGGAAAACAAAAAAACCCACACACAGACATTGGTATGTTCCTTGACAAAGGACCAATTCAGTGCAAAAAAAAAAAAAATAATAATAATATCCATGATAGTGTTATGTTTTTGTATGGATGTGAACCCTGGGCCAAGGTGAGAGGTGTCTCTGCCCACAGGGTGGTCCTCACCCTCAGCAGTAGCGCAGGACACAGCAGTTGGGCAGAGACTTTGTTAGGGAGGAAGGCAGAGCCCGCAGTTCTGAGCAATGGGGGTATAACCCAGGGTGATGTGACTGAAGTGGCCCGCAGCTCCTTCGGGCGAGGAGAGGTTCTCACAGAAGTGCAGATCCGGCAGTGGCCCACAGACTGCAGGTTTTATACCTCTGCCATGTACTGCAGGCACTGCTGGTAGGGATGCAAAACCCACTTGTCTGAACTGACCTGCCCAAGCACCTGTACTGTACAATACAGACTTTCCTACTGCAAACAGATGCCTCAGAAATGGCACTTCAGTGACTTCACCCTGGGTTATACCCCCATTGCTCAGATCTGTGTGTTTTACATCTCCCGCACTGCGGGCTCTGCCCAACAGCTGTGTCCTGCGCTACTGAGACCGCGCCCGCTGACGGTGAGGCCCACCCTGTGGGCAGAGACCTCTCACCTCGGCCCAGGGTTCACATCCATACAAAAACATAACACGATCATGGATAATTTCTTTTTTTCGCACTGAATTGGTCCTTTGTCAAGGAACTCTCCCTTAACTGATTTGCCACAGAAGGGACAGCTATACTAGGTAGAGTGGGGACACCTCAGTGTGAAACCGCATTTAACCACCTCAGGGAGACCTTAGGTCAAGCACCTGTACTGTACAATAAAGATTTTCCTACTGCAAGCAGATGCCTCAGAAATGGGGCTGGGGCAGTCCTGTCTCAGACGCTGGATAATGGGGAACCCCTAGTGCTATACCTAAGTAGTAAACGTTATATGCAACAATAGAGAAGGACTGCCGACCTATTAAATGGGCCACTGAATAGCTGAGAGATGATCTGCCAGGGGGGCCATTCATACTGGTTACAGACCATGCTCCACTGATGTAGAAAGGACACCAGGGACATGCAAGGCTGACCTGCCAATATATTTGGCCCTACAAGTGTTTGACTTTGAAGTGTAGCATAGGGCTGGTAAGAATCATAAAATTGCCGATTTATCCTAGGAAATGTTAAATGGGGAAGAAACAGAGATGAAGACTCATTAAAAAAAAAACCGGGGCAGGTACATGATGGACATTACATTCCTCTGGTGAACAGAAGAAAGTGGGCTGTAAGGGAAATCTGTGAAGGATTACGCAATACGTGAAAGAAATCAGAATAGGAGGTGGATTCCAGCTCCCAGAAGGCACAGGGGGGCTCTGGAGGAAGAGAGAGCCCAGGCGCAGTGGGAGAGGGGCGAGAGCTTCTCTGAAGGAGGGGGGCGGGGCAGGAACAGGAACCAGATGAAGAGACAGAGGAGACGGAGGCGTCGAGCAGCCCCGAGGACGAGCCCGAGCTGATGGGAGACCCCTGCAGAAGAGGACGCACTCGTGAAGTCTGCAGGTCGGGAGCTTCGAGGGAACACTGCTGGATGCTAGGTGTAATTGCAGCCTTGGTGAAAGGGGAAGCGCAAACCCCCGGATGTTCACCACGGCCTGAGGTGGCAGCACGGAGCGCAGCCAAGCTTAGGCTGTGCAGGCGCAACTGTGAGCAGCGTGCGGGAGGATTAAGACGAGAGTTACTTTCTTACTGAGCGGGTTTGAGACGGATGTGGTTTGATGAAATAAAGCTATAGAGTGGGACAGCCTGGGACTTTAAGCCCTGCTCACCAATGGGGGGTGAGAGGACCTGACCCCCTAGCTGTGATACCCTGGAAGGAACAGGGTAAGAACAGGCGATAGAGACTGGCATGCCCGGCCTGGGGAGCCCGAGAGGGTGGAGCTGGGAGAAGCTGCAGGGAGTCGTGGGAAAGCACACCCGAGTTCAGTGTCTTATGTAACCAGGCACTTCCAGCCAGACTGTAACTGGGAGCAAGGCCGGTGGAACGAATCTGAGACAAAAGTCAAAGAAAGAGCAAAAAACAAGCCTCAAAATAAATGAGCACAAGGGAAAAAAATATTTTCCCCATCTTCTAAAAATGTTTTGGCTAGTGCTCGAGTATTCTTGTCTTCTACTACTTTGTCCTCCACCACCTCCCCCAGGAAGCTTTTCCAAGCATCCACCCCCCCCCCCCCTGGGAAAAAATGTTTGCTTGTGTTGCGGCCGATTATACCCCTCGGAGTCTCATATCATGAATGATGTTGGGGGACCTCCCGCCTGCAGGTCACATCCAGCCCATTGCTCAATGCCCCTCTGAAAGAGCCAAACACGGCAGGCGCGCCTGCTCTGCTCCTGGGTCTCGGTCACTCACCTCCCTCCCCGCTGCTGGAAGTGAACATGAAGGCGGCCAACTATGGCCACGCAACTTGCTACCCGACTCCTTCAATAGCCACACGATGGCAGTCCTTAAGGTATTTACCCTACTGCTAAAAAGCAACCACATCCAGCGGATTAAAAAACAGGTGACGTCAATATTCCAGTTTTCTGCTGAAAAAAATAATAATAAAGATTTTCTTTGATTTGTAAGTGGCCCGGAACTGATTTAGTCTGGGTGGCGGGCCAATGATAGGGAAAACATTTCCACCTGACATTTAATGTAATGGGACCTTCTATTTGCCTAATCCCTCCCACCACCTAATGCTGCTCCTCATCTACGCAAAGGTTCCTCAAACCTCTTCAAGAACTTACTTTCCATTGAAAAATGTGCTCTCTCAATGTCTCTCTCTCTCTTTTCCTCTAGGTGAAACATATTTAGGTCCCTCGGGTCATAGAGCATTTTGGCAGTTATCTCTCTGGATTGCCTCCGGCCTGTCTATATCCTTTTAGAAGTCCAGCGTCAGAATTGGACATAATATTCCAGCTGTAAGTCTCACCAATGACAAAAGCAATGGCATTACCACCATCTTTTTTTTTTCTATCGGTTACCCCTTCAGCTCTGGCCACGTCCCCATCATGTTTTGCTACCTTGACATCAAATACGGTCTCCCTGCAATCTCACTCCTAACTGGTGCACATCAATAACTCTTCCCCCCTCCTAATACTTTTCAATCCCTTCAATCACAATGCACGACTACATTTTTACACCAAATTTTAACTGCCAAACTCTTGAGCACTCCTTACGCTTTCTATTCCATCATATCTCACGGCCAACTCAAAAAGGCAAACTTTTCCTACTAAGTCCTCTGCAATATCAGTTACAAAAATACTGAGCAGAACAACTCAGGAAGGATCCCTGAGGCACTCCACTGATTACTCCCAATTTACCATTACCTTCTGTTGCCCATCATTCAACCACTTCCTAACCCAGTGCGCTGTATTAGGACCCAACCTCAGGCTGCTCAGCATATTTATGAACTGCCTGTATGGAAGTGTCAAAAGCTTTACTGAAATCTAAATATAACCAGGGACCTTCAATTTTGGATTTTATTTCTCATTGGAATTTATCCATGTTTATTACAACAAAAATGAGAGAAATTAGTGGGAAGAAAAAAAAAGACTAGTCGATTTTCCAGGTAAATATTTTTGTTCTTGTTGTAATAAGCACCAATAAACTCCCAAGGAAAATAAAATGAAGGTCTGTAGTATACGCCATCAAAAGCAAATCCCTTATCTAATTCTTTAGTCCCCCGGTCAAAACCATTGACCAGATTTGAGTCCGGATCTTTCTCTGCTAAAACCATGCTGGATTCAGGATACGCCATTAAACTTTTTAAGTTGTTTATTAAACTTTATTTATTTAAAATCTTTTCCATACTGTCGTTCAGTCGTGTACCATCCCAACGGTTTACAGAGAGGCACATACCTTTAATGTTCTGCTGAAGAAATGCTATCTTACTTAGTGCCAGAATAGTTTTGGTTACATATTTCAAAAATACAATCTAAATGCAAGGTGACATGGATCTTATCCATATGTATGATTATTTTTTTAATTTATTTATTTATTTAAGGTTTTTATATACCGGCAATCATGAGAACATATCTTGCTGGTTTACATGAAACGGGAGTGCATTAAATACATCAAACTAGAACTGAGGTGACCGAAGGTACAGTTACAATTAACAAGGGTAGCAAAACTTGGTGAAGAGGAAGAAATAGGAAAGAATAAAATGGTTAAACGATATACAAGTCAAATATATAGGTATAGTGCTTTAAAATGTTTCTATCTATCCTTAGAATTAAAGCATGAGGGAAAATAATAAAATATGCAATAGAAGTGTCTCCATCTGTTTTCCTACCACCAAGGTCAGAATTGGCCTGAAGTCACCAGCTTTCTCCCTATTTCCTCATTTATGAAGAGGGACATCTGCCTGCTTCCAGGCTTCTGTGGCAAAAGAATTAACAGGACCAACAAACTCCTTCAATAACTAGTAGGCTGAATTGTCTAATCTTCTCAAGTTCATCTCTCTCCCTAGGGCCACAATCCCCCTCTATCTCCAAGCTTTCTATTTGCAACACTTTTTTTTTTTTTATGATTCTTAACTTTTCCTTTTGCTTTGATTATTTCATTATCTTTGGCACCAATCTGCATTCTCTTTGTCCAAACCCCCCTCAGCTTCTTTCTAAAAGGTCAAAGTGCTCCTATGTGGAGGTCATGGAGCATCTTCCTGCCTAACACTGAATCACCCAAATAGTGGACCAGAAAGAATATTATCCATCTCTGGAGCCTTCTTTCTTTCTACTCTCATCAGCCTGGTCAGTTTTAGGCCTCACCTACCCTCCAATCTCTGCTGCGCCGCCTTAACCCCGTCACCCTCACGTTTCTCGCTGTTCTCTGTCAGAGGGGACCACAATAGTCAGGGGTGCAGCCCTTGATCCTATCCAATATGCATCATTCTGGAAAAACAAATATGATTCATGTGTGCAGCTCACACGTAATACCTGCAGCCTCAATGTTAATCATGCAATCCACCGTGAGGCAGGGTACCAGGTCAGAAACCAGCGGGCGAATGCCAAGCAGCCCGTGCAAGCCAGGTCTTAATGACAGCAACTTCTGAGTGCAGCCCAATCCAATCCTGCAGTGTGCAGGATGCGTGCAAAGTGCTCCCCTGCTGCACGGGGCCCATCACCTCCAAACTTTCCACGGGTCTGTGCCCCCTCCCCCCCCGGTACTGTCACTCACCCGAAATCATCGTCCATAGACTTGAAGAAGAACTTGTAGCTGGGTTTGTTCAGCACCGCTTTGAAGTCGGCGAGGGTGACCCGCTCGGCCGGAAGGGGAAGCTTCACCAGGTACGGCGTCTCCTGCTCGTCCAGGTGGTAAATGACCTTCGTCTCCCCCATGGCCAGGGACAGTCAGGGGGGCCCGGCAGGAGGCGTCATGCAAAAAACTGCCCCAGCAGCAGCAGAGCTCAGGGCACGCGCCCCGCCAACTCCTCCATGCAGAGCGGGGGGGGGGGGGAAGGGCCCGGGCCCCGGCCCTGGGGTAGCGACCGAGGCGGCAGGTGCCGGCAGCTCCTACCGGGGTGACAGGCCGAGCTCCGGCCCAGGAAAGCCCGAGGCGCCGCTGACAGAGCGCGCGGTCCGGACGGCCTGCCCGGATCCTCGGTGTCAGAGCGGCTGCAGCGTCCCCCGAACCTCGCTCCACCTCCGGCCGCCCTGGCACCCGCGTCTCCCACCCCTCTCCCGGGGAGCTCCGGACTCTGTGCAGTGCGCAGGTGCGAGGGGGCGAGGAGAGAAGAGGCGGAGCACTGGAAGGTGCGCGCGCCCTCTCGCCCCGCCCCCTAGAGAGGAGGGCGGATTTACTCGCGGTATAATAATACCCGAGCATGGATACCTGGGGAAGAAGAGCTGTACCCGGGGTAATAATACCTGGCGAAGAATAGCTGTAGTACCCGGGCTCGGATACCTGGGGAAAAAGAGCTGTACCCGGGGTAATAATACCTGGCGAAGAAGAGCTGTAGTACCCGGGCACGGATACCTGGGGAAGAAGAGCTGTACCCGGGGTAATAATACCTGGCGAAGAAGAGCTGTAGTACCCGGGCACGGATACCTGGGGAAGAAGAGCTGTACCCGGGGTAATAATACCTGGCGAAGAAGAGCTGTAGTACCCGGGCACGGATACCTGGGGAAGAAGAGCTGTAGTACCCGGGTAATAATACCTGGCGAAGAAGAGCTGTAGTACCCGGGCACGGATACCTGGGGAAAAAGAGCTGTAGTACCCGAGCATGGATACCTGGGGAAGAAGAGCTGTACCCGGGGTAATAATACCTGGCGAAGAAGAGCTGTAGTACCCGGGCACGGATACCTGGGGAAGAAGAGCTGTACCCGGGGTAATAATACCTGGCGAAGAAGAACTGTAGTACCCGGGCACGGATACCTGGGGAAGAAGAGCTGTACCCGGGGTAATAATACCTGGCGAAGAAGAGCTGTAGTGCCCGGGCACGGATACCTGGGGAAGAAGAGCTGTAGTACCCGGGTAATAATACCTGGCGAAGAAGAGCTGTAGTACCCGGGCACGGATACCTGGGGAAAAAGAGCTGTAGTACCCGGGCATGGATACCTGGGGGAAAAGAGCTGTACCCGGGGTAATAATACCTGGCGAAGAAGAGCTGTAGTACCCGAGCATGGATACCTGGGGAAGAAGAGCTGTACCCGGGGTAATAATACCTGGCGAAGAAGAGCTGTAGTACCCGGGCACGGATACCTGGGGAAGAAGAGCTGTAGTACCCGGGCATGAATACCTGGGGAAGAAGAGCTGTAGTACCCGGGCACGGATACCTGGGGAAGAAGAGCTGTAGTACTCGGGGCAATAATATTCAGAGAGGAAGAGCTGTACCAGAAGTAAAAATACACAAAAAGGAAGAGCTGTATGCGGGGCAATAATACCCTGCAAGGAAGAGCTTTATTCCCAAAGCCTTAGCTAGGCAATTTGCACCTATGGCCAAGTGAAAGATTGCTGTCCGCACCCTACCCACACCAGGGTAAGGAGACTCTTTGTACATACTGGGTCAGACCAAGGGTCCATCAAGCTCAGTATCCTGTGTCCAACAGTGATCAATCCGAGTCACAAGTACCTGACAGGATCGCAAGGGGTGGAGGGATTCCGAGCTGCTTATCCCAAGAGCAAGCGGTGAATTTCTGCTACTCCACCTTAATAATGTTTTAGGGATTTTTACTCCAGGAATTTGTCCAAACTGTTTTTAAACCCAGCTACACTAATTGCTTTCACCACATTCATTGACGATTAATGTCAGAGCTCAATTATGCAATTAATAAAATAATATTTTCTCTTGTTAGTTTTAAATCTATTTCCCAAGGTGCTTTACAGTAGGCCTATTGTAAAGCACCATGGGCATGGCCCTCAGAAAGCCCAGAGAAAACAGAATTACAATACAATATCAGAATACAACAGAGACTGACCTCCAAAAACAGAATAAAGTGTTGCGACCGGGACCTACAGATCGTGACTCGGGCACGGCCGCTAGCTCAGGGGAGAGCGTGAGCCCCTGAACCAGGGCACGACTCAGAGAGGGGCCCTGAGCCACACCGTGGGAGGTGAGCGCATGCAAGCACGGGCGGAGCAGGAACAAAGCAGGACTGGAACTAAAGCAAGGAACTTGGAACAGGAACCAGGCAGGATCAGCCCTCCGCTGGACCTACACGCACCAATGAGAGCCAGCAACACAATGCCGGTCTCAGGAATAGCCCTCCAGCTACTCGAAAGCCCTTTCGGACCCGCTGCTTGGGAACGATGAGTGTGTGAGGCCAGACGGAGGCTGAGGGCAGGAACAAGACGGAGACTTGGAACAAGGAAGTACTCAGAAGAGGACTCAGGTTACTCAGAAGACTCAGACTTGGAACTTGGAAGGACTCAGACAAGGATTCAGGTTACTCAGAAGATCTCAGCAAGGTTTCAGGACTCAGGCGAAAGTACAGGGTGAGAACTTCATCGCAGCGCACCCTACACAGTCGCCCATGGCTGGTCGTGGACCACGCTGAGCGCAAAGCAGACTCCAGGCAAAGTAGTGGAACTTGAGACTGGAACATGTCGAAGATTCAGTAGAGGCCTGCACCGGGGGGGTGCCCTACACAGCCGCCTGTGGCTGGTCGCGGACCATGCTGGAGTGGAGCAGGTTCTGGCAGAGTCTTAGGCAAGGAACTCCGAAGACCGGACAGGATTCAAGACTCAGGATTCAAAACTCAGAACTTGGAACATTAAAAACAAGGGTCTTCCGGAGACTTACGCTGCAGACGAGAAGAAGGCCTTTACCACAAAGCCCCCCATGGGTTGGTCACGAACCACGATGGTGGCACACCAGGAAAGGTGGACGCAGGAAACTGGGAACTGGTTGCAGAGGCGAAGACAAAGGCATCAGGACCAAGACATCAGGAACACAGAACATCGGGACTCAGGAACAGAACCACAGAACATCAGGACATGGAACAGGCGACGAAGGAGCTCCAATGAAGGACGAGACCAGGAACATCAGGACGAGGAGACCAGGAACACGGAACGAAGAGCCATCTAGACAAGTGAAGACCACGGAGGACCTTGACCCAAAGAGGATCACAGACAACTGTGGATTCTAGATCTGAAGGCCCTGAGGAAAGAAAATAGAGCCCTTTTATAGGGCTAATCCAGGAAGTGAACTGAAGAGGACTTCTGGTGGGGCCGCGGGCTTTTCCCGCCATTGGCCCTTTAAATAGTGTGGCGCGTACCGGCGCCTAGAGGAGGGCCCAGGGAGGAGCAGGACCACCAACACCCGCTGCGCAGAACAAGAAGCAGGCAGGCATCAGGAGCGGACTCCAGTTCGCAAGATGGCATCGGCAGCGGAGCCCGAGCGGCATAGGCCTCCCAGAGGGCCACTGGGCCACAACGATGGAGAGATGGCGGTGGCGGCTCCCTGCTGCGCAGGTGAGAGCATCCTGGGGCAGCACTAGGCCGCAGGATGAAGAGGTCCCGGTGGTGGCTCAGGGCCGCAACAACGGAGGCAGCGCCAACAGCGGTCTCTGGCCGAACAGGGGAATCCCAGCAGGGAAACTCCCCGCTGCAGGGGCAGAGCTCCAGCAGCGGCACAGGCCACGAAAAGGAAGGGTGGTGGGGCAGCTCCACACCACAAAGAAGCAACAACACTCTGGCGGCACTAGACCGTGAAGACAGATGACAGCGGCGGCCTAGGGTAAGTGGAGAGGCCTGCTCACAGGATGGGCTCCGTGAGCAGGATCGTAACATAAAGAGACTCAACACACACACACACACACACACACACACACACACACACACACACGCTCTCTTACACAGACATGCTCCCTCTCTCACATGCTCATTCTCTCTCTCACACACATATTCTATCTTGCTTACACTCACACACATGTTAGAACATAAGAACATAAGAAATTGCCATGCTGGGACAGACCAAGGGTCCATCAAGCCCAGCATCCTGTTTCCAACAGAGGCCAAAAACCAGGCCACAAGAACCTGGCAATTACCCAAACACTAAGAAGAACCCATGCTACTGATGCAATTAATAGCAGGGGCTATTCCCTAAGTATAATTCATTAATAGCCATTAATGGACTTCTGCTCCAAGAACTTATCCAAACCTTTTTTGAACCCAGCTACACTAACTGCACTAACTACCTTCTCTGGCAACAAATTCCAGAGCTTTATTGTGCGTTGAGTGAAAAAGAATTTTCTCCGATTAGTCTTAAATGTGTTACTTGCTAACTTCATGGAGTGCCCCCTAGTCCTTCTATTATTCGAAAGTGTAAATAACCAAGTCACATCTACTCGTTCAAGACCTCTCATGATCTTAAAGACCTCTATCATATCCCCCCTCAGCCGTCTCTTCTCCAAGCTGAACAGCCCTAACCTCTTCAGCCTTTCCTCATAGGGGAGCTGTTCCATCCCCCCTTATGTTCCCTTTCTTATGTTCATACTCTCACACACACACACACACACACATATTTTCTTTCTCACATTCACACACACACACACACACACACACACACACACACACACAACACTTTCCTACTTTCCCCCCTCTTGAAACAGCAGTGTTGCAGGAGCGCTAGGGAGAAATCTCGATTCCGGGGAGAGTTGTGTGCCCTTGGATGACGGCGCAACTGCTGAGAGCTCTGAAGAAGCACCAAGGCAGGTGAGACCTGTCCAAGCACAGGCGGACAGGCTGAAGACTAGGGACTCTGACCTCCGCCGAACCTGATGCATCAGAAGAGACCCAACAACGCAATGCTGGTCTCTGGGGTAGCCCTCCGGCCACTCGATAGCACTTTCGGACCTGCCGTACGGGAACCGAAAATGCGTCAGGACGGACAGAGGTCGAACACAGACGATGGTACTGGAACAAGACAGGGACTCGAATACTTGGACAAGACTTGAAGAGTGAAGATATGATCAGACGAAGACTCTTGAAAACAGGGTCAGACGATACTGAAGACAAGGTCAGACGATACTTGAAGACAAGGTCAGACGATACTTGGTAAGGCTGAGGCAAGGCTGAAGAGAAGAACATCAGGAACATTGATGAAGACACTTCATGAGTGGAAAGATGACAAAAGAGTTAAAACTCAGCATGAATAGGAATCTAGCCATGACTCATAGCAGCAGCCAACCTGGACAGACCCAGCATGATCAACGCAGGCCAACCTGAAGAAATGAAGGCTTCAGACCTGGTGTGGAAGATGCACCCGAAGGTCATCCCGAACAGAGGACGACAGCCCACTAGGAGGTAAATCCGGAACCAGCACATCTGAGAAGGCTCCCCTGAAAGAGGAGCCAAAAGGTCTGAATGCTTGAAAGCGAAGGATCTGAAGACAAAGACATCAAGAGGATCTGAAGACGAAGACATCTGGACACGAAGACGTTAGCAACCAGAAGGAAAAGGATCAATAAACACCAGGAATTCTTATTAAGCTCTTTATTTAGCACAGTGTGAAAAAAGCCCGACTCAGGCCGAGTTTCGCTCGTTGAGCTGCTTCAGGGGCTAAAAAAATAAATAAAACATATATAGAAACATATAAATACGAATAAAAACATATACACCATACACAAATGATAAAATCATATAAAAATAAAATAAATTAAAATTGATCCATGACATACTTAATCACAATATAAAAACTAGATAAGAACAGACAAAATATAATTCAAGCATATTCTATAGGAGTACATATATGTCCACATAGAATTATTAATCAGTGCTATACTGTGAGATGCTAAAAATTAAATGAATGGGTGCAGTCTATTAGTAATTAAAAAACTTTAAATAACTTTGAATGAAATATTTTTGAATACCTATTTCAGTTCTTGCAGATGATTATTCTTCATATAGCAGGTGAGCTTTTCCAAGGAGCTGAAAAGCCAGACATAACTAAGCATCAGAGCCTCTATGTGCAACAAAGTATCATTGAATCAAAATATTGATACAAAGTCTGACTGAAAGACAAACTTTTGAACATAAAAGCACAGCAGTGAGTTGACAGATTTTTAACAATCTGACTGAAAAAACTCCTAAGAGCATAAGAATACACACAGCAAAACATAAAAAAATTAAAATCATTTGCAGCACTGTACATTCATTTAATCGCAAAAACACTATCATCTCTATAATCATCTGCAAGAATTGAAATAGGTATTCAAAAAATTTCAAAGTTATTTAAAGTTTTTTAATTACTAATAGACTGCATCCATTCATTTAATTTTTAGCATCTCACAGTATAGAACTGATTAATAATTCTATGTGGACATATATGTACTCCTATAGAATATGCTTGAATAATATTTTGTCCGTTCTTATCTAGTTTTTATGTTGCGATTAAGTATGTCATGGATCAAGCCGGTCAATACAATGGTATCTGACTGAGGGAAGGCGGGATGGATAGGCAAGGCAGGAAGACGAGGAGCAACACAGGAGGCAAGGCACACTGAAGAACTGAAGACTGACAATGGGAACTGACAGATGAGATAAGGATCACAAGAACTGAAGAAAACATGGTAAACAAAGTTTTTGTTTCCTTCAGGCTTTTTGTTGTTCCAAATAGATTTTTTTATGCTGATCACAGATATTACTTTGAAATTTGTACATCAAGAAAGGTTTTTGAGAAACGGCCAATTTTGTATTACAATAATTGTGAAATTTTAAAACAATCCCGCGTACATATATTTTCTTACTGGACAGTAGTTTGATGATTTTTAAAATTCATGTTGTATTTTTGATGGCCATAAGCAACATAACACCAAGAAACTCTGCCTGATCATGCCAGAACTTGCTCGGGCAAGCCCAAGCTCGGCTGCAAGATTCCAACTTGTTTCCATGATGACACAGCCTTATATAAGCAGCAGCAATGAGTAGTCTCCCATGCAACGTCTGTGTGAATGAGCGAATCATATCGCTAAAACTGTTGAGTTTAAAGCTTGTGGATTTAATTTCATATACTTTATGAAATGTCGTGCCGATGTCGTAATAGCTGTGACACGTTTTGTTATATCTGTGGTGAGTTTACTCTGAAAGCACAGAAAAGGAGTATGAATGCACTCATTAAGAAGGTATATGGATGCAAAATTGGTGACCAGGACAGAGCATGGTCTCCCCATATATGTTTCGCATCTTGCGCCAGTAGTCCGCGAGCTTGTCTGAAAGTTGTGCGACCATCCATGCCGTTTGCCATTCCAACGATATGGAGGAACAGAAAGATCATATGTTACTTCTGCATGACGAATATGTCAGGATACTCATCAAAGAACAGGAAGTTTATTGAGTATCCTAACCTTGCATCGGCAATGAGACCAGTGCCGCATGACGACAGTCTTCCTGTTCCAAAATAGCCAGAGGTGTGGATACTTGATGATGAGGATGAGGAGGGAGGCGATGATGGCGAGCCGTCGCAGATGGAAGCTGCAGCTGATCCTGACTTTGTGCCATCAACATCCAGCAATCCTCATTTAATATCTCAGTCAGAGCTGAACGATCTGATCAGAGATTTGGCTTTATCGAAGAGTCAGGCGGAGCTGCTTGGGTCAAGGCTGCAAGGATGGAATCTTTTGTCATCTGATATGAAAATTTCAGTATTTTGCAGCCACCATGAAGATTTGACAAAATATTTCAACCAAGTAGACAGTCTGACTTTTTGCTGTGACATCAATGGATTATTTTGTGCTCTCGGATGTGACCACGACCCAACAGAATGACGACTGTTTATCGATTCATCAATCTTAAGTTTGAAGGCTGTTTTGCTGCACAATGGCAATATCTACCCATCAATACCTGTTGGACATGCCGTTCATATGAAAGAAATGTATGAGAACATGCAGCTACTGCTGAACCACATTGAGTACCCAATGTACAACTGGAATTTGTGTGGTGATCTTAAGGTAGTTGCAATTCTACTGGGTCTGCAGCTTGGTTACACCAAGTATTGTTGCTTCCTTTGTGAGTAGGACAGTTGAGCAAGAGATTCGCATTTCGTCAGAAAGGTCTGGCCTCTCCGCAAGAAGTTAGTTCCATGGCAGAAGAGTGTTGTGCACGACCCAGTGGATCCAAGTAAGATATTTCTTCCACCTTTGCACATCAAACTTGGGCTGATGAAAAACTTTATTATGGCAATGAACAAGCAAAGTCTTTGATTAGTTGCGGCAAATGTTTCCATGCATAAGTGACGTCAAGATACAAGAAGATGTTTTCGTTGGCCCACAAATCCGAGCTGTGATGAAGGACAGCCACTTTGATGGTCTTCTGCAAGGTACAGAACATGCTGCATGGGCAGCCTTCAAGAATGTCGTTTGTAACTTTCTAGGCAACTATAAGGCAGCAGACCATGTCGAAAAGGTTGAAAGTCTGCTTCAGGCATACAAATTGATGAAGTGCAACATGTCATTGAAGATACATTTTCTTCATTCCCACTTGGACTTCTTCCCAGACAACCTTGGTGCTGAGTGACGAACATGGTGAAAGGTTTCATCAAGACATAGTCAAAATGGAGAAACAGTATCAAGGCAAGTGGAACTCCTCCATGCTGGGTGACTATTGTTGGACTCTCATCCGCAAAGCGTCGGACAGTGATTACAAATGAAAATCTGCGGCAAATCATCTTTAATTTTGTTTTCTGGTGCCAACATTGCCATTATTAGCTTATGCCGCACAGACACGTAACAATGCTTAATGTATATCGCACGTTTCTGACAAATGGTACATGATACAGACATAATAAATGCATATTTGTGTCCCGCTTGTTAAAATCTACTTGTTTCACCGAAGGTTGTGGAGGAAACACAATGTTCCCAGAAATTTGTTTACCAGTAAAATAGGTGCTGGAACTGAAGACAGGAATGAAGACCAGGAATGCTGAGGCAACTCGCACTACAGGTACTGTAGGAGACCTATTGCCGACACAAGGACTGCAGGGAGAAAGGGCCTTTTATAGGCTTCCTGTCATGCAGTCAGGCCTGTCTGAGCATGGCGGCCTGCCACTCGTCTTCCCAGGCGATTTTTGGTGGTGTCAGGGCCCGAATAAAGTGGCTCGGGTCTAGAGGTAAGTGCTGCGTTCGCAAGGGAGTCCCACGGACCGCCAAACGCAACACCTGCGTCTCAGTTTTCAGTCTCTGGTCCCCAGTCTGTGTCCTGGTCTCTTGAGTAAAGATCATGTAGAGGCTCTCCCAAAAATTTCTGCCTTTGTCCTCCTGATTCCTCTATTTGGGACCTCTCAGGAGGAAAGGTCAGTACTTGAATAAAACAGGCGAATATAGCCCACCCTCTTCAGTGAGAAGGGGTGGCACAAAACCTATCAACCAAAAACCCAGGCAAAACTTTACAGTCCAAAAACTCTCTGAAGATGTTCGGCCCCTGTGTGGGGGGTCTCCACACAGGGGCCGAACTATCCATAGAGCCAGATCTTGTTCTAGGTGCCAGTCTGTGTCTTCTGATTCTTCTATTGCCTTGCATTATCATTGGGGCATTGAAGATTTGGAAAATACTTTCTGATGGTTAACTCTAGATCCTGCTGGTCATTGTGGTGCCAGGAGGTCGCCTGTGGGACAGGGGATAGTAACAGAGTTGGCAGGGCTTGAACTGGTGACCCTAGTTGACAGTAGCTGGGAAGCTACAGAGCAGCCATGGGAGATGCAGAGGAAGGGAAAGGTGGGGGTTAAGCCAGGGTTCATTTGTTGAAACTGCTCATCTTCTCTCTGCCTCCAAACTCACTACTTGTTCCTCTGACCCTGTCCCTACCAGATTCCTCAGCTCCATCTCCACTGCAGTCATCCCTTCTATTGTCACATCCTCAATCAATCATTCTCCACTGCTACTGCTCCTGCTGCCTTCAAACGTGTTGTAATCATACCACTCCTTAAAAAACTCGCAGTGAATCCTATCTGTCCTGCCAACTATTATCCCATCTCCCTTTTGCCTCCAAACTACTTGAATGTGCTGTTCACCGCTGCTGTCTTGACTTTCTTACATCTCAAGCCATTCTTGATCCACTCCAGTCTGAGTTTTATTCAACTGAAACAGCCCTTGCCAACGTTTCCAATGACCTGTTTATGGCTAAAGCCAAAGGTCTTTACTCTGTCCTTATCCTCCTTGACCTGTCTGCAGCTTTTGACACTTGATCATTGTCCTTGCTTGGATTTCGGGACTCTGTCCTGTCTTGGTACTCTTCTTACCTCTCCAATCGCACTTTTAGCATTTCCTCTGGTGGTTCCTTCTCTACTGCAATTCCATGATCAATTGGTGTGCCTCAGAGCTCCATCCTAGGCCCTCTTCTCACTATGTACTAATTCCCTTGATGCTCTGATTTCTTCTCATTGCTTTTAATACCATTTTTATGCTGATGACTCCCAGATCTACATTTCTAAACCAGAAAGTTCACCAGAAATCCAGTGCCAGATCTCGGCCTGCTTGTCTGACATTGCCGCCTGGATGTCCCACCACATCTTAAACTCAACATGGCCAAGACGGAGCTCCTTATTTTTCCACTCAAGCTCACCTCCCCTCTTCCTCCTTTCTATGTTTCTGTGGATAATATGGTCATCCTCCTGGTCCCCTTAGCCTGTAACATAGGAGTCCTTTTCGATTCTTCTCTCAGCATATCCAAAACTCTGCTATAATGTGCCGTTTCTGTCTTTGTAACATTGCCAAATTCCATCCTTTCTTTTCTGAACACACTACCAGAACCCTTATCCAATCTGTCATCTCTTCCCACTTAGACTATTGCAACCTGCTCTTCACAGGTCTCCCTGCAACCCATCTCTCTCCACTGCAGTCTGTCCTAAATTCAGCTGCACAACTTATCTTTCACCTAAGTTGCTGTGTTCACGTAACCTCTCTTCTGAAGTCACTGATTGGGCTCCCTATCCGCTCCCACATATGGTTCAAGCTCCTCTTTCTCATCTACAAATGCCTTCACTCTGCAGCACCTCACTACCTTTCCTCTCTTATCTCTCTCTACACCCCTCCTCGTACATTCTACTCGTTGGATAAGTCACGCCTATCTGTGCCCTTCTCTTCTACTGACAATTCCAGACTCCTTGCTTTCCACCTGGTTATGCGTGTGCTTGGAATAGACTTCCTGAGCTGGTGCGTCATGCTCCCTCTCTTGCCATGTTTAAATTCCATCTAAAGACCCACTTTTTTAAAACCACTTTTAAATCTTATGCCTGATTGTCTGCTTTTAGTCTTGTTAACTAACTTTCTTTTCTTTTTAAACATTGTCTTGCTTTATACCCCAAGTCTCTTGTCCTGTAGGTTTGTCTTATTAAATTGTAAGCTCTATTGAGCAGGGATTGTCTTTTTGTATGATTGTACAGCACTGCGTATGTCGTGTAGCGCTATAGAAATGTTAAGTAGTAGAATGTAAAGTGGTGGTGGTGATGAATTTCTGCATTTTTATGAGGGATGATGCGTCTTATGTTTTGTGTAAGAAATGTTTTTTTTAATTTGATTGTAACCAGCTTTGTGCTCTATGATGTAAAGCAGATTATCAAATGTGAATAAATACATAAATACCCGGCCGCTTTTTCTTGGGTGGGGTTATTTCAAGGCTTACAAGCCTTTCTTCAGGCACAGTCCTCCACTTCCCCCATTTCTGTCTGGTCAGACCCTCAACCCCGGTGGCTTCTCCCTCTTCCAGTCCTATGCTTAAACACCAGGGCTTGCCCCGGCTGCCTGTGGGTGTCCCAACAGGAATCTGGGTACTTATGATGGCATTGATCCAGATTCCCTGAAAGATGGGGAAATTCCTCCAGGGCTGAAGCCGTATGGTACCATGTTGTGGTTTTTTTTTATAGAGATGAACTGCCAGCCCTGATTTCCCAGACCTTGAAACAGCTTGGGTGTGCCTGGTTTGGATGCTATGTTAGAGCTGAGGAAGAATCCCATTTTGGTTTCCTTATGTAAAGCCTCTTGGTTTTTTCCCGGTGATGGATGCCATCCAGGAATTGATTGAGCTGGAATAGGATACCCCAGAGGCAAATTTTAAAGGAGGTCGGACATTGGAGGGCTTATACCCCCTGGATCCGGCTGTGAGAGAGCATTTGCGTTTTTCCAAAGTGGATGCCCTGGTATGTGGCATCTCTAAGTGGAAGACTATCCCCACAGAGGGAGGAGCGGCCTTGAAGGATGTACATGATAGAAGGATTGAGGCTATATTTAAGTGAGCCTTTGAGGCAGTGGCGATGAATTTACAGATTGCCTCCTGTTGCGCCCTAGTGGTGAGATCTTGTCTGCTTCTCTCTCAGGAGGTTGATGAGTCAGAAGGGAATTCCAGAGCAGATATGGAGCTTGCTGCCACCTTTTTAGCAGACACAGGCTATGATTTGGTCCAGACTTCAGCTAGAGGAGTGGCTTTGGTGATAGTGGCCAGCTGTCAACTCTGATTGCGAAATTGGTCAGTTGATGCAGCTTCCAAAGCCAATCTTACCAAGATGCCTTGTAAAGGCTCGCTCTTGTTTGGGAGAAGTTGGAGAAACTGGCCAATAAGTGGGGCGAGTGTCCAGTGCCTCGGCTGCCGGAGGATAAGAAATAGGGATGTGCATTCGTTTCATCCGTTTCCTATACAAGCATGTAATAGGAAACATATGAAACATATGAAATGAATGCACATCTAATTGACATGTAATGGGAAACGTATTAAACGAATGAAACAAATGCACATCCCTAATAAGAAACAGTTACAGCACCCTTGGGTATGAGGGGTCATTTCCGGTGTTCCAGGCTGCAAAAACCCAAGACAGAGGTCCAGTATTGGCGGTCAAATTCTTGCAAGCATGAAAAAACAGCAGGTTCTGAGTGTGATCATATCTCATGATCTTACGGTGGGCAAACAGGTGGATAAAGGACAGTAAAAGCCAGAAAGCTGCTTGGCTGCATAGGGAGAGGATTGGTCAGCAGGAAAAGGAAGGTGACACTGCCCCTGTGTAGGTCTCTGGTGTACTATGTACAATTCTAGACCGCACCTTCAAAAGGATATAAACAGGATGGAGTCTGTCCAGAGGGAGGCTGCCAACATGGGCAGTGGCCTTTATTCTAAAGCACATGGGGATAGACTTAAAGACCTAAACAAGTCCACCCTGGAGGAAAGGCAAGGTAGGAGAGAGATAGGATAGAGCAGTGTTGGTGACACACTTTTTAGACAAACATAATTTCGTGACACAGTAATTCAGTCTACCAGCAAACCAGAAGTTAAAGGTTAAACGAACAAAATGTATTTCAACAATTTATGTATGTTTCCTTAAATATATACATAAATAAAATGTTTCACAACACAACCTATCTCATAATAAATATTTGCAGGCTTCCACTTCCTCCATGCTGATCTCGTACATTGTGAGATCGGCATAGAGAAAGTGCTACTCTTGCACATTCCCAAAGATTACATGTGCCAATCACTAAAAAGTAATTTTTTTTTTTACCTTTGCTGTCTGATCTTAATTTTCTAATCGGTTGGTCACAGGCTTTTTTTTCCACCTTTCCTTTCTTGTTTTTTTGCCAATTCCTTTTACAGGGTCTTTTTTTCTATTTCTTTTCTCTCCATCTGTCTTCCCTCAAACACACAATCAGGTTCTCATTCTCACACGCTACTCACACATTCTCACACACACAGGCTCTCACTCACATGCAATCTCACACATCCACAGCTCTCACTCTCGCATGCCTCTCTCTCATACATACATACATACTGTCTCTCTCGTGCACATGCTGTCTCACTCTCACACACACACACAGGCTCTCTCACTCCTACATGCTCTCTTGCTCAAGCACAGGCTCTCACTGGCACATGCTGTCCCTCTGCACGGGTTGCCGAAGGATGGGCTCTTCAGAGGCCCTGATCTTCCCTGGCCGTGACATGGGATCTGCAGCGGCCCTGCTATTGGGTTTCCTCCTCTTCTCGGGCTGCCGCGACGTGGGATCCGCAGTGGCCCTGCTATCGGGTTTCCTCCTCTTCTCGGGCCGTCGCGACGTGGGATCCGCAACGGCCCATTAATGCTGCTCTTCTTCTGTATGCAGCAGATGCTCCTCCTCCTTCCTGCCCACGCGGCTCCGGCAACGTTTTTCTTCCAGGGCTGCACAGGCAGGAAGGAGGAGGAGTGAACGTGACCCTTTTCTTCGGGCCATGGTGATGTAAGCTCCACCACTGCCCGCCGATCTTCCTGCTATAGTTCCCTGCTTCCGCCGGCCCTGTGGACCGGGCGACACACCTCCACACTACAGGCGACACACTAATGTGTCCCGACACACACTTTGGAAAGCTCTGGGATAGAGACATTTAAATACCTGCAAGATTTCCATACACAGGAGGTGAGTCTTTTTCAATGGAAAGGAGACTCTAGAACACGGGGTCATGAGATGTGGGTGAAAAGGGGCAGACTCAGGAGTAATCAAAGGAAATGTTTCTTTACAGAGTGGTGGATGCACGGAAGGGCCTCCCAGTGGAGGCGGTAGAGGCAATAACAGTTTCTGAATTCAAGAAAGCATGGGATAAATACAGGGGATCTCTGAGGACTGACGGGAAGGGCTACATACATTGAATTGGTAGGCAGACTAGAGGGGCCATATGGACTTTTTCTGCCATCATGTTTCTATGTTCCATCCTGTTCTCATTTTCATCTCCCTCCTGTGTACCTTTTCTAGTTCTTCAATGTCTTTTTAGATTGGGGGGGGGGGGGCGACCAGTACTGCACATAATACATGGTGCAGTTGTACTAAGGCTCGAATCAGACGTATTACGATATTCTCCTTATTCTCCATTTCTTTTCGGATCATCCCTATTTGCTTTTTTGACTGCCACCTCACACGGAGCTGAGGATCTCAATGTATTGTTCACAAGGACTCCCACGTCCTTTTTCTGGGTGGAGACTACTAATGCAGCATTGTACACTTCTAGTTTAAATTATTCTTCCCTATATGCACCACGTTAATTTCCATCTGCCATTCAGTTGCCCAGTCTCACAAGGTCCTTCTGCAGTTCCTCACAATCTCCTGCTGTTTGGTCAACTTTGAATAATTTTGGGTTATTTGCAAATATGATCATCTCACTCGTTGTTCCCTTTTCTAGATCATTTACGAATATGTTAACCAGCACAAGTCCCAATACCGATCCCTGTGGTACTCCACTAACAATCTTTCTCCAGTTGAGAACTGACAATTTAGTCCTACCCTCTGTTTCCTGTCTTTTAGCCAGTTGCCAATCCATAGTAGGACACTGCCTCTCATCTCACCACTTTTTAATTTCCTGAGGAGTCGCTCATGGGAGACCCTGTCAAATGCCTTCTGAAAATCCAAATACACAAAGGTAAGACTTCCCTTTGCTAAAATCATGTTGCCGCTTCCCCGTTAAGCCGTGTCTATCTATATCGCCAGTGATTTTCTTTTGTAAGAATAGCGCCTACCCTTTTGCCCAGCCCCGAAGTCAGGTCACCAGTCTATGGTTTACCTCCAGCTATTGTGGCTGTTATAAGAGTGATAGATCTGCAATTTCATGTTAGAACTCTGGGGAGGATGCCATCCAGTCCTGGTGATGTTACTCTGTGGTTTGTCAGTCTGATCTATTACAGACATTTGTTTTAGTTGCTAAGAATCAGCATATTTAAAGAATGTTTCAGGTGTAAGTATGTTTCCAACATGCTCCTCAGTAAAGCGTGAGGCAAAGAAGTCATTCAATTCTTCCTTATCCTCCCTGAGTACCCTTTTTACCCCTTGATCATCTAACAGCCAAACTGACTTCCTCACAGGCTTTATTGCTTTGAATGTACTTAAAAACATTTTTAGCTTTTGCCTCTATGGAAAACGTTTTCTCAGCTTCTTTCGTGGCCTGTATTACTGCTGTTTAATATTTAACTTGCCAATACTTATTCTCTGGCCTGTTTTCCTCATTAGGATGGCCTTTTGGCTTACACTTCACCATTAAACCAAACTGACAGTTGCTTGGCAGTTTTGTCTTCACTTGACCTTTTTTAATTCATGGAAATACATTTTATCTGGGGTTCCAAGTTAGGATTTATTTAACAAACCAGCAGACAATAAACAGAGGTCAAACACAAATATCCACTTCTCACACAAACTTGGTTAACTTTTACACCTAACTGGCTCTATCTGAATGTAACCAGTTAAAGTTATCCAGATATGTGCATGCTGAGAATGTATTCAAAATGTAGCTGGTTAAGGAGCAAAGATAAAAATAAAAGAACAAATCCTTCCAGGCCTGATCTCCCACACCACAAAAATCACTAATAATCACAAAAATCCTGATACCATGGCCACCAAGAGCCATGGTATCAGGAGCAGGAGGGTCATATCGTGGGGGATTTCACATGGGGGAGGTAGGAGGGTAGGGGCTCACAGCCTGGGGGGGGGGGGGGGGGAGGGTCTAAGGGTGGGGCAGCTCCTCACACTGATGCAGCCTGCAAACGAGTGTCCTTGCTTGGGGATCTGAGGATCGGGCGACGTGCCTGATCGCATGGTAAATAAGAACATAAGAAAATGCCATACTGGGTCAGACCAAGGGTCCATCAAGCCCAGCATCCTGTTTCCAACAGTTGCCAATCCAGGCTACAAGTACCCGGCAAGTACCCAAAAACTAAGTCTATTCCATGTTACCATTGCTAATGGCAGTGGCTATTCTCTAAGGGGTAGATTTTCAAACCGCGCGATTTGGCGTACTTTTGCTGGCGCATCAGGCGCAAGCAAAAGTACGCGGGATTTTAGTAGATACGCGCGTAGCCGCGAATATCCGCTAAAATCCTGGATCCGCACGCGCAAGGCTATCAATTCCGTATAGCCGGCGCGCGCCGAGCTGCGCAGCCTACCCCCGTTCCCTCCGAGGCCGCTCCAAAATTGGAGCGGCCTCGGAGGGAACTTTCTTTTGCCCTCCCCTCACCTTCCCCTCCCTTCCCCTACCTAACCCACCCGCCCGGCCCTGTCTAAACCCCCCCTTACCTTTGTTGGGGGATTTACGCCTCCCGGAGGGAGGCGTAAATCCCTGCGCGCCAGCGGGCCGCTAGCGTGCCGGGACTCGACCTGGGGGCGGGTCCGGAGGGTGCGGCCACGCCCCTGGACCGCCCCAGGCCATAGCCATGCCCCCGAGCCCGCCCCCGGAACGCTCCCAACACGCCCCGAAAATGCCGCGCGGTTCGGGCCCGCCCCCGACGCCCCCCTCAGAAAACCCCGGGACTTACGCGAGTCCCGGGGCTCTGCGCGCGCCGGTAGGCCTATGTAAAATAGGCCTACCGGCACGCAGGGCCCTGCTCGCCTAAATCCGCCCGGATTTGGGCGGATTTAGGCGAGCAGGGCTCTTAAAATCCGCCCCTAAGTGAACTTAATAGCAGGTAATGGACTTCTCCTCCAAGAACTTATCCAATCCTTTTTTAAACACAGCTACACTAACCACATCCTCTGGCAACAAATTCCAGAGTTTAATTGTGCGTTGAGTGAAAAAGAACTTTCTCCGATTAGTTTTAAATGTGCCCCATGCTAACTTCATGGAGTGCCCCCTAGTCTATTATCCAAAAGAGTAAATAACCGATTCACATCTACCTGTTCTAGACCTCTCATGATTTTAAATTTTAAATTTGGCTGGATCGGTGATCAAGGATGTATTTTGTATCTTTTGCCAGTTAAGTGGCTCTATTTTTATTAAAGCTGGTTAAAGTTATCCAGGTTCACATTTCCAGATAACTTTAGGATTACTTTGTATATTGCTGCGCTGTACTCAGTGCTAATTTTGTATATTGTTTGTTACTTACTGTAAAATTGTAGATAGTGCTTAGTGTTAGCCATTGGAGGACCGTTCCTCTACCACTCGCTATTGTTCACTTCTTATTTTCTGTCCTTTTATTCTTCACTACTCTTTCTCAGAGCTTATCTTTCATCACTGCCCCCTCTCTTTTATTGTATTTCTCTGCAGTTTTATGTAAACCGAGATGATGTGCACTCGAATATCGGTATAAAAAACTAACAAATAAATAAATAAATTGCTTTCCACGTGACTGGATGTAGCTGAGTGACACTGATATCCAACACTGTCCACCTACACTGAAGCTCCTCTCCGGAGCAACTCTACAGTGCCTCTTTTTTTTTTTTTATCCAAGTTTTAGTTGGCTACGGACTTACCTAAGGCTTCTCTGGTCAGCAGGGTGACATATTTAAACCCCAAACGTGTCCGGTTAAGTCCAGAACTTACTGAGGCAAACCCTACCCTCCTTTCTTTCCTCTGTGCATGGCCCTCTCATCCTTCCGGTTTTCTTGCCTCTTAACCTTGGGTCATCTTTGCTGCCTCTCTTTCTGGAACATTGCTAAAGCAAGTCATTTCTTCCTCTATAACATCACTAAAATCCATCCCTTTCTCAGCACACTACCAAACCCTTCATCTGTTCTCTTATCAGCTCCCGCTTAGACTGCTGCCACTCGCTCTTTCAGGGCCTCCCGCTGCTCTCTTTCTCCACCAGCAATTTCTTCAAAGGTCAGCTGCATGAGGTATCTTCCTTCCACCTCACTGTGACCATGTAACCCCTGGCTCCCTGACCTCTTCCACATCCAGCTTCTCTTAATCACCTACGAGCGCTTTCGCTGTGCCACTCGTTACTTATCTGTTGTCTCCTGCCTCCCTTCTCTCTCCTCTGCCAACTCCCAGCTCTGAGATTTCCATCTTCCTTGTGCCCTATGCCTGGAATAGACTTCTTGAGGGATGCTGCCTCTCAAACCCAGTCTAAAAACTCACCTGCTTTTAAATCTTGACTTCTACCAAATACATTTCCTGTAGACTCCTGTTCATCATGTATGTTTGTAAGCTCCATGAAGCAGGGACTGTCTCTGATGTGGATTTCTATAGCACTGCGTATGCCTAGTAGTGTTTGAGAAATGATAAATAGTAGTGGTGGTAGTAGAAAACTAGAAGCTTTACAAGTTGTGATACATTTTTTTGGATTAATAGAACAATGATTAAAAAATGTGCACGTACAGGACATTTGAGACCACAGAGTACACACCGGGCTTCTGATATTCACATTTCTAATTTCTTGTTTTTAGACTTCTGTGCAATTGTTGAAGCTTTCTGCATTTCATTTTACTTCTTGTGTTATTGATTAGCTTTCTGTCTGTGGTACCAGACAGAAAGTTTGTGTTTGCAGTGGCTGGCCTAGCCTTCGGGCTGGCTGTCTCCTTTCCAGCTTAATAATGAGGACAATGAGCAAAATGAATTCAACCGTGTTGCAATGAAATTCAGTAAAATTAAAAAACATGTATACACGGGCTAAAATAAAGCTTTTTCTCCTGCAGGTTTCTTGCGGCTGGAGAGAGGATCAAAGCTTTTAAGCCAAGCTGTTCCTGTCGTATTGTTTATGATCTTTGCATTATAGGCAGCCACAGCCCTGGCCTATTAGAATAGAAGACAAAAATCAGACCAGTGATCCCACCCCCTCCCATAACTTATAGAGCTGCTGGCTCATTTCATGATGTAAAAGGCGCTCAGCAGCGTAACATATTGATGCAATTGTTCTCTATTGGCTTGGTAAGAACGAGTCAGCAGCACGGGAGAAAGCAAGGCAGAGAATATTCAATATGTGGCAAAGAGGAGACTGCGATGCTGGAGAACTATTGCTCTTTGTTTACCTTTCCTGTAATGGTCCTTTGTCCTCTGTGTACCGTGCAATGATCTTTCACACGTGAAGCGCTAAGAGACATGGGTTAGAGCTGGCCTTCCAGCCAGGTGTTCATAAATTTCCTCCTTAATCAGCTCTGCCTACGTCGTGCAGCAGCAATTTCCAGCACAATAAAAGCATGGAACAAGATGTTACGGCCTTGAAAGACTTCCCAAGTCTTTTGGATCCTGCTAGACCCAAACGTTGCCTTTTCACCTCCACCATCCAAGAGCGGTGCTTTAAGGCAGCCAAGTTGCACTTTTATCAATTGCTGCCCGTCTTAGGATGCCGAGTCCAGATAGAGAGGTCTCAACCTTTTAAGTACAGCTTGTGTAATCATGGTTTATATCAAAACCCAGGAATATGCACAGGCAGTCACTACTGTAATAATGGGCTCCGCTCCTTGCAGAAGCACTGGTGCCATTAGGGCAAAGCCCGAGTGCTGGGGTTAGTGACATTCACTGATAAAATCGCAAACCAGAACGGGCCCTGCCATTCAGGCCACAGCACAGGAGAGTCTACTATCCCCTGGGGTTCAGAGCAAATAATTCAGATAAATTTACTGTAAGGAAAATTATACATGTGTTGCCAAAGTAACATATAGTATGATTAAAAAAGGTTTGAACAAGTTCCTGGAGGAAAAGTAAATAAAACAAGGGTGGGCATCTCCAGTCCTCGAGAGCCACGAACAGACCAGGTTTGTCAGGATATCCACAATCAATATGTATGAGATAGAGCTCCATGTAATGGAGGCAGTGCATGCAAATGTCTCTCATGCATATTCATTGTGCAGATCCTGAAAATCTGGCCTGTTTGTGGCTCTCAAGGACCAGAGTTGGCCTCCTCTGCCATAAACTTTTAACTAAGTAGAGTTGGGGAAAACCACTATTTATCATTGCACATTAGCAGCATGAAATCTATGTACTGTCTGGGATCTTGACAGGTTCTTATGACCTGGATTGGGCACTCTTGGAGACAGGATACTGGACTTGCTGGACCCTCAGTCTGACCCACTATGGCATGTTCTTAAAAGGAAAAGTGGAAGAACATAAAACATGCTATACTGGGTCAGACCAAAGGTCCATCAAGATCAGTATCCTATTTCCAACAGTGGCCAATCAGGTCATAGCTACCTGGCAGGATCCAGAAAGCTCGATAGATTCCATGCGGCTTATCCAAGGAACAAGCAGTGAATTTCCCCAAGCTCACCTTAATAATTGTTTATGGACTTTTCTTCCAGGATCTTGTCCATACCTTTTTTTAAATCCACTACATTAACAGCTTTTATCACTTCCTCAGGTAACAAATGCCAGAGTTTAATTATGCATGGAGTAGAAAAATATTTTTCCCCATTTGTCTTAAATGTAACAGACACCTAGTTCTGTTACCAGTAAGGCCTGAGTGAACCCTTAGTCTAGATGTAAGAGTGCAGCTTGTGCATGGGGGGAGGTTACCATTCAAATGCAGCCCCTCCCTTTAAGGATGCTGGCGTGGCCATGCCCCTGAAAGTTTCCTTAAGCAGCTCTCTCCAGAGAGACTCTGGGCAGTTTCTTCTGCAGGCCAATGCACTACCGCGCACTGCAGGCAGCACACGGCTCAATGCGCATTTTGGATGTATGTCCTTAACCTCCGTTTTGCATCGTCTGATAAGCGTCCAATTGCACGCATAGCTAATAGCACTCATCACATGTAAATTCATGTTGATGAAGCTATTAGTTTAATAGTTATTCATCCCAATGCAAAAAAAAAAAAAGGGCACCTAACATGCATTTATATGCTTCAAAATTAAGGTCGGCCCTGGAGCCGGCGTTAACTTTTTAGGAGCCCAAAAAGGGTACAGAAAAGCAGAAAATAGTAGGGATGTGCATTCATTTGCGACGAAATAGGAAGTAGAGACAGTATTTCCCATAAAATAAAATATCTGGGAATGTACTTAGGTGTGAAAGAAGATCTTTTTTCTTTGAAATTTTCCCCCTTACTTAATGGGGAAACTATGTAGATATGCGGATCGGATCACTGGAACTCTATCTAAACTTTACAACATCCTAAATAGAGATCCACCATCTATAAAACATTTAGAAGAATGGAACCGGTACCACATATCATGGATAGGGCGAATAGTGGTAATCAAGATGAACGTAGTCCCCAGGTTTTTAGATTTGTTTCAGATTTTGCCAATACAGATATCGCCCAACCTTTTAGAGAAATGGCAAGCTAAACTAATGAGATTTATTTGGTTTGGAAAACGACCTAGAATATTATTTTATTTATTTATTTATTTATTTAATTCCTTTTGATATACCGATACTCAAGACACATGTCTTATCGTAACGGTTTACAGCGAAACAAAGGGATAACCAGCGATATAGGCGAAAGTTACAAAGAACAAGGAGATGAATACAGGACAACTAAGATAGGTAGAATTAGCTTAACATAGCGCTAAGATAGAGTAAGCAACAAGCAATTCAAATTTTAAAATTTTAAAAATTTTAAAAAATGGTAAACAACAAGCAATTTAAATAGTAACTTGGCATGAGACTTGGATGGCACTCAAACAGTTCTTCAAGGGGTAATTAAATCTATACAGAGCAATGAAAGGAAAAAAAAAATGAAAGGAAAAAAAATAGAATATCTTAAAATGTACTATATTTAGCTAAAACCAGGGGAGGAATGGGAGTCCTTCAACTAGCTGGTATTACACAGTGACTAGGGCAGTAGAAAGCATGGACTGTTTTTCAGCAGACATTCCTACCTAATATTCCTTTAAGATTTTTGATCTGGCAACCCAAGGGGTCAGGGGAAATCTCCCAGCATATACCACCATCTATGCTCCTAACATTACTCCTTTGGCGCAAATAGAGGAGTGTATTAGTGGAAACAAGAGATCATCATTATAGTGCAACTCTTTATCATAATAATACATTTCAGTTTGGATAATGCAGATTTCCATAATTGGCAGGCTAATGATACAGAAATGGGAACATTTATGGAATATGCAGAGATTCTGTAGCTTTCATGATTTACAGGCATGTTATAAGCTATTGGATTCCGCCTTTTACACATACATACAAATCATCAGTTTGCGAGGCATAATAACATAGCTGTTCACTTAACACAAGGGGCTTCATATTTTGAAACTATATGCCGATCACTGGAACCCTATCTAAACTTTACGCCATCCTAAAGAGCGATCCACCAGTCAAACCCGCTTACACGAAAGCTTGGGAAGCTGATTTGGGGTACGAAATCACTCACGATATGTGGTTGGATATTTATCAGCCTACAGGGAGGGGTTTTATCTCCACAACTTTAATTGAGAATGGGTAGAAAACCCTATATAGGTGGTAATATGACTTCTACATGCTTACGTAAAATAAACATCACGCGGTCTGTTGACTGCTGGAAGGGCTGCAACCAGAGAGGGACATTCTTGCATTGATGGTGGGAGTGCCCAGAGATCATGAGGCTCTGGGAAGCCATATGTCAATGGTTGAAAGATATCATGGTATCACCTGTATTATTACAACCAGTGCATGCCCTGTTTAATGCAGCTTTCTTTATGGAGAGAAAATATGACAGTATATTTATACGTTTTGTATGTCTGGCTGCTAGCTGTGAGATTGCCAGGAAAGGCACGATTCTACACCACTGCAGTTGACTGATACCCAGGGATGTCTGGATAAGATATATAGACTCAGCAAAATAACTGCTCTTATACATAAGTCACTGGGGCAGTTTACAAAAATATGGAATGCGTATGAACAATGGCAACAAACCACAGTCATCTCATGTCTTATGTTACATTGCATAATGTTATGGTGTTAAATATGTAGTAGTATTAGCCATATCCGACAGCAAAGAGAATTTAGGGCAGGGGATAAAAATACAGACATTTTTGTTCAAGCATATTGGAACACTATGATTGTATTGGTTGTGTGATTATGTAACATGTGAATTACTGTTTTTTCTATATTGCTGTCATAATTGATGGCTTGATTAATAAAAACCTTTAAAAAAAAAAAGAATCTGGTTTCTAGTCCAAGATCACTTATCCTCTAGTTGGCGAGGGTTTATCTGTGCTCTGCTAGCATGTATTTTCTGAGTAGGGATCTAGAGCAGTTCCAAGTTGCTCCTCCCAATAGGTGTATTGGTGTTCTAGGGTACATCGCATTGCTACTTTTTCCAGGGTTTTGGGTTCCTTCACAGAGAGCCTGGCTATATATATAGAGAGAGTTTGGAGCAGTGTTACTGAGAAAACAACAGAATCTGAATATTCTTTTTTTGTATAGCAACGAGGAACAGGAAAGCATCCGAATTCTGCACTGCCCTCCGTAATTAAGGATATTTCTGTGGACACGGAGGAGGAATAGGCACTCAGCAGAGCACACAATCTTACCTGCATTTGGGCAACGAGGTTTGCACGCATAAACTGTGCAACTTTGTTAGGAGCCTGACGTATAACTCCTAAGCTGCATTAGAGGGGTAAGTTGTACCCCTCTAATGCCGAGAGGTGCAGAGGCTGAGCACTCGTATTCTTTGTGCTCCACATCCGAGCTGGAGTAATGTTAGTCTACAGGCAGAAACTGGAGTCCTGCTGCCAGCTATCTATTTGCAGGAAACATGCTTTGTGCACAGAGAGGGAAAAGCAGCTTGTCCTCTGGCCCAGTATTTTCTTTTCTTGGAGCACCAGAGACCGGATCTTGCTCTAGGCCCAGGCAGGAGCTGACATTATCCCACCCACCCACCCCCAACCCAATGCAGTTTTGGTGAAACCAGAGCAAAAGCAGCAGTATAAAAATAACATCCACATGCACTCCTCTGACTGCAGCCACGTATCGTATTTTATGCCACGGGAGTGAGCATTGAGGTTGTTTTTATTTTAGAAGAATGGCAGCAAAGGTGCACACGTTAAAATGCTCGCTTAGCCTACGCAAAAAAAAAAAAAAAAAGCCTGCTTTTTTAACTGCTGGGGCATTAGCATACATTTACTTACCGCATCAGGAGTTACATTTTCTTTTACTGTTTGTTGGGGAAAAAAAAAATTGTGCATCAAACTTCAGCATAGTTTTAGTCTACATCTTATTACATCAGGCCCGGGGTGTCTGGAGGCAGAACTGGAGGTGCCAAGCTTGTACTAAACTTCTATCCAATTCTGTAGAGTTTTGGGTTAATGATATTTGAATGATGCTATCAAATAATTTTAATAGTTTTACTGGGGAGTTGCATTTGTCCATAGGTTTCCTTGTGGATATAAGCCTCGTAGGGCTTTTTCCTGTAGTGTCTTTATAGCCAATTTAAAACTGTCAGATGCACTTAGTCTCAACCCACGGTATATAATATTCTAGGGTATTGTCAACTGCTTGTTTATTTAGGCAGAACCTGAATTGGAAATCCTTTGACTAGGTTTACTTGTGGGACGCAGACGTTGCAGTGGGCCTCCAGCTTTGGATTCTCTTGCAGACCTTCTGGGGTAGGGCATAAAATGAGCCGATCATCTGCATACAGCAGGCATTTGATTTCGGTGTCATTTAATTTTAGGCCTGCAGCTGTTGACCTCTCAGGGTGCCAACGAAAGGCACAGAACTGTGAGCAAAGCTTAGACACTTCCCCTCTGCCCAACCACAGACATGCGAACTGGACTAGGACAGTGGGTATGAGAGGGAAAAGGTGACTAAAGAGATATTTAAAAGAATAAAATGACCTATTCTTTGCATGCACAGTGTGCAATAATTCCTCCTTCCCACCTAGCAGGGGGTGGGGCTCCAGGAACAAAAACTTTCCCGAGGGTAGGGTGGAGGATACTGAACCTATAGCATCAGAGTTGCAGCCCCTGGGAACTTTGTTTTCAGCATGTAAGCTAACACTTTTTCTAACCTAGCACTAGAAATGTGAGGCAAAAAACAAACCATTCTCAAATAGGGATAGGTTTTTGCTTAAAACAACACTAAAAAAAAAAAATATCTAGGTAAGAAACTACACACCTTTTTTTTTTTTTTCATTTTTAGTGCCCACCAAAAACAAATTCTGAAATTAAAATGATTCAAAACAAAACATTTTGCCATGCATACACCTCTTCTTGACGATCGAGCTCGCTATAAATCTGCCGGCTCTTTAATAAGTGAAGACGCAGAGCCACGCTGAGGGCACTGTCTAAAGATTAAGGGAAACGCTTGCTCCATAAGGGGCCGGGCTCTCACCCTGTACGAGAGCTGGCGGCAGCGGCTGCGAAATCAAACATTATACCCAAGTACAAATCCTGAATAAATATTGCAAGTGGCCTTATGAGCTGAGTCCAATCAAAGCAGGGACCCCCCCCCCGTCAAACAAACGCTCTGCCCTCACCAGCACGAAAACACACCCTAAAATCAGACAGCGCTGCTGCAGCGCTTTAACACTGTCAGCACTTTGGGAGCGGGTCACTTGGGCACCTGTTATCTTATTGTTCATGTAGATGGGAGTTCTCTATGGGGGCCTGGGTCGACTGGGCCTTGCGAATTCTCTAAACCTGTTTTTTTGGGGGGGGGTTTTGTATTATGGGTTATTTTTTCCAAGACACAGCTTTAAATGTGTTTAGACTTAGCTCACACATGTTGAGCGGTAACTCAAAGTGAATTACATTCAGGTACTGTTCCCAGAGGGCTCCCGAGGCACCGGCGGATAAAGGGACTTGCCCAAGGTCAGAAGGAGCGTCAGCCAGGGAGGAAAGCAGGACCTGAAGGCTGCTGCTGTGACCAGTCCCGATGCTAAAGCCACCAGGAGGGCTGGGCTGCTGAAACTTTGCCCCAGGTCAACCAGCCTAAGAAAAACCTAGCAAGGATGCAGACCATCCTCCATTCCCCTTCTTCACATGGCATTGGCTGCCAACAGCCCAGCCCCTGCCAAGCCAAAACTAAAACATTTTACAAGCCAATGGGAAGTCAGGGGGTCAGACATGTGTTCGAATTCTAGGAAATTGGAAAAAAAATAGATATTTTGGTGAAAAATCAACATATAAGGATAAAAAGATATTGTGAAGCAGCCAGTCATGCCCTCCTTCTGCCAGCTCACATCTACCAAGTTACGGACACCGGGATTAAGACTTTAATTACATAACACACATTTACAAAAGAGATTAGACTGTACTTAAGACATGCCACTTACTCAAAAGGAAACTGAATCCTCTGCAGAGTGGAAGCATGACTTCCCAGCTCTGTGTACTGGTCACAGCTACATCACCTCCTCCCTGCAAGACTGCCAGCTCACATTTTCGCAGGTTACGAGTCAGACTCCATTTTCTCTCATCTCACATACGGGCCGATGCAGTATGGTGCACTAGACCGAGCGCACCGTTAGCCCCCCGTTTGGCCATGCGTTTTCCACGTGCTATTTTTACCCCTTATACAGTAAGGGTTAATAGCGCGTCAAAAACACGCGGCCAACCCCCCCCCCCCCCCCGAAACTAATAGCGCCCGCAACATGCACGTTGATGAGCCTAGTAGTTAGTCTCGCGTGATCCAGAAAGTAAAATGTGCAGCCAAGCTGGCCAGCACCAGGAAAGTGTACAGAAAAAGCTGCTGTTCTGTACACCCTCTGACTTAATAAAAAAAAAAAATCAGCCCGCAGCATGGAAGACACACTCAATTTTGCTGACGACCCGTAGCTGTCAGTGGGTTTGACAACCGACGCCGGTAAAATTAAGCATCGGCTGTCAAACCCGCTGACAGCCGCCACTTCTGCCAATAAGGAGGTGCTAGGGACGCGCTAGTGTCCCTAATGCCTCATTACCTTGGGCCCTCATTTCAATACTAAAATCACGCACTCATTTGAATACTAAATCGCACACCCAGGAGAGTGGCCTGGGCGCGGGTCAGGGGAGCGGGTGCTCGCCTCCGAGCACCGGCTCTCCCGCGCATTTTACTTTATCGGCCTGAATCTGCAGTCACACCCCCCAACTAGGGAGCAGCAGATCTTTATTTCCTGCTACATTATCAAACCTATTTCTAATGGTGCAACAGTGAGTTGCTCTTGCATGGCAATACTTAACTGGGGACGTGGTCTCTCTCTTACTCAACTCCTTGATTTATAGACCTATGACAAATTACAATCAAATGTAACAGAGTCAAGGTCAGACAGGAGCTGACCTTTATCAAAGCATACATTGGAAAATTCTTTACTCGTCTCAAGGCCATAGTCATCCTCTGCTTCATCCTGAGCAGGTTGGGGCATAGCCTCTGCGAAAGCAGGGTGGATTGGAGAAATTACTTACCTGATAATTTTGTTTTTCTTAGTGTAGACAGATAGACTCAGGACCAATGGGTTTATGAGTTCTGCCAGCAGATAGAGGCAGAGTCAGGTTTCAAAGCTGATGTCACCCTAGAATCACCCCTGCAGTGACCTCAGCCCTTCAGTTTTCTCTTCAAAAGCCACTGTGGACATACTATCGAAAAAAACTTGATTAAAAATGGAGAACAATAACAGTACTCAAACACTGAACCCCAGGTAAGATTACAGATGCCCTGATCTAGGCACTGGATTATGGCTTACCCATAGTCTCTTGGAATCGATATCCCCTCCACAGGCGAATCCTTGGCACCGTTCTCGGGCAGCTGTGTGCGGGATGCTGAGTCCATCTGTCTATACTAAGGAAACAAAATTATCAGATAAGTAATTTCTCCATTTCCTAGGGTGGAGCCAGATGGACTCAGGACCAATGGGATGTACAAAAGCTACTCCCAATTGGGGTGGGAGGCCGCCCTTCCAAAAGCTGCATCTTCCCAGGCCTGAACGTCCAGGCAATAGAACCTGAAGAAGGTGTGCAAGGAGGACCATGTCACCGCTCGGCAGATGTCAATGGTAGACAGCAGTCTAGCTTCCGCCCACGAGACTGCCTGAGCCCTAGTGGGATGAGATTTAACCTGAAGGGGTAATGGCTTTCCTGCCTCCACACAGACTCCTGTAACCACCTCCTTCATCCAGCGAGCTATGGTAGCCCGCGAAGCTGGTTCACCCTGCTTCCTTCCACTGTGAAGGACAAACAGGCACTTCTTTCGGACCGGTGCTGAAACTTCTTCCATGATCTTGTGCTTATATAGCAGGGGTGGGCAATTAATTTTCCCATGGGGCCGCATGAGAAATTGGGATGGTTTTAGAGGGCCGGACTAATATAATTAACTCAGTTCTCAATAGCCCTACTTATGAAAAGACAGCAGTTTACCACCAATGCATGTCCTCTGAGAAAACACAACAAATAAGACTGATAAAACTCTTACATGCTAGTAAAGTATCTCATCTCGGTAACAGACACAGAACCGACCTAACATACTCCCAGGATCTGTAGTAATGCACATAAACTAATCCGCACACAGTTACACCTGTATTATGGAATACACTCAAACAGGAGCAACCCTATCTATGAAAAGGCAACACTACAAATATTAAATCAGGTCCTAAAAACCAATACACCTCTTATTAGGAAAACAGAACTAGCAAGCACTATAGATCCCCACACAGAAATAATTGTAAAACTATACTAATAAGCAGAATAAATGTTTCAAAACAGCTATGAACAGAATAACATCCAACAATTAAAAACTCATAAAAACTATTAAACATTCTCCAAACACCAATAAAATATTTCAAAAAAGCAGACATCACACAATTAAAATGGCAGTCAAGAAAAATAAACTTAAAGCCACCTTTACTTACCCCCTCCAGCAGCTCTCCTACTCCCCTTCCCTGCAGGCCGTGGCACACACCAGAAGCAGCAGTAGAAGCTAAGCTCTATACTTATGGTCCTCTTCCTTAGTGCCCATGTCTCTCACACACACACCATACCAGTCATGCCCCCATGACCAGTTTCTGTCTCTCACACACCAATCATCTCCCAAACAGTCTTTGGCACACACACACCAGTCACCTTCCTGAACAGTTTCTCTCATGCCATACACACACACACACAGGCTTCCCACTCCCGTGTTCTACTTACATATATGGTCTTCTCACTCTCATAATCACTTTCTCTGTCTCTCTCTCACACACACACACTCACCAGTCTCTCACTCCCATGCTTGTTCTCTCCACATGCACAGGCTTCTCATTCCCAAAATCACTTTCTTTCTCTCTCTCTCTCACACACACACACACACACACACACACCAGTCTCTCACTCCTATGTTCTCTTTCAGATATACAGGCTTCTCCCTCCCATGCTGTGTCTCACACACACCCGGGTTTCTCACTCCCATGCTCACTCTTCACATGCACAGGCTTCTCATTCCCATAATCACTTTTTCTCTCTCTCTCTCTCACACACACACACACACACACACACCAGTCACCTGATCTCACTCATGCATACACACACACACAGGCTTCCCACTCCCAAGTTCTCTTTCAGATATACATGCTTCTCCCTCCCATGCTGTGTCTCACACACACCCAGGTTTCTCACTCTCATGCTCACTCTCTTCACATGCACAGGCTTCTCATTCCCATAATCACTTTCTCTCTGTTACACACACACCAGTCTTTTTCTCTCATACACACAGTCTCCTTACCAAGCAGTCTCTCTCTCTCATGCATGCACACTCACCCAGGTTTCTCACTCCCACAACACCAGGCTTCTTACGCTCATGCTTTCCCACATACCCAGACTTCTCACTTCCATGCTTTTTCTCTCACACACACATCAGTCACCTCCCTGACTAATGTCTCACACTCTCACATACACATCAGTCATCTCCCTGAGCAATCACTTTCATTGTCTCTCTCACACACACACACACACACACACACACACACACATCAGCTCTCTGACCAGTTTCTCTCACTCACACACATGCTCTCAATCACACGCAGGCTGGCTGCTTCTCACTCTCTCTTACTCACTTCCTCTCCCCCCGAGCACAAATGGGAGCTGCAGCAGCCCCCGCAGGCCAAGAAAGAAGAATCCCATCGGCCGCGGGAGGCTCCTGCTGCTGTCTCCTTTCTCGATTACCGGCTGCTTTAATTGCTCGGGGACCGATGCTGCAGCCGATGCGGCACGGCTCTTTCTCCTTCCGCGCACCGCTCCGAGTATCACTTCCTGTTCCGGGTCACGGGAGGGGGGGTGCAGGCCCAGGAAGAAGAAAAGGCCAGCCGCGCGGGTGCCACACTTCTAACACCGCTGCCGTTACCACTGGGCTTGAACGTGCTGACAGCCCAGCGGCAACGGCAGCGGCAGAGACCGGGAGCGCGCGCCGCGGACCGGCAAAAAACTCCCGCGGACCGGTGGTTGGGGACCCCTGAAAAAGACCACGAAAGGCGGAACTGGTAGGTAGGTAGGAAAGAAACTCGAGCGAAGACACGCTGCCTGATTGGCCGGTGCTGGGCAAGGCTTGCCCAGCACCGGCCAATCGGACAGCGTGCCTTCGCTCGAGTCACTCCCTCCCCCCACCGGACGCTGTAAAAAAAAAAAACAAACAGTTCATTCTCTGCTCCCTCGCTCCCCGATTGGCCGGCAGCTCCCTCGCTCCCCGATTGGCCGGCAGCAGTTCATTCTCCGCTCCCTTGCTCCCCGATTGGCCGGGGAGCGAGGGAGTGGAGAATGAACTGCTGCCGGCCAATCGGGGAGCGAGGGAGCTGCTGGCCAATCGGGGAGCGAGGGAGCGGAGAATGAACTGCTGCCTTCCCTCTGCAAGGGAAGGCAGCGTGCCTCATTCCCCGTCTGCTCTCAGCAGTGGGCGGGCCGGATTCAGACCGTAGGCGGGCCGCCCCTTGCCCAGGTCTGTTATATAGGGATGACAATGAAATGGACTGATTCAAATGAAACTCCGAGACTACCTTGGGCAAGAAGGATGGAACGGTCCGAAGCTGTAATGCTCCTGGAGTCATCCGGAGGAACGGTTCCTAACATGACAATGCCAGTAGTTCAGAGATGCGAGGTGCTGAGCAAATAGCCACCAGGAACACTGTTTTCAGGGTTAATAAACACAAGGAAAGAGTGTGCAGCGGCCGAAAAAAAAGGGCCCTGCCAAAAACTCCAATACTAGACTAAGATTCCACAAGGGAACCGGGCCACTGTAGGGGGTAGCCGGAGGTGCTTCACCTCTTTCAGAAAACAGGCCATGTCTGGTTGAGCCGACAGGCGGGTTCTGTTCACCTCGCCCTTGAAACAAGAGAGAGCTGCTACCTGGACCTTCAAGGAGTTAAGGGTCAAATCTTTATTCAAGCCGGCCTGCAAAAATTCCAGAATTAGTGGAATTTTGACCGCTCGAGGAGAAACACCGCATTCCTCACACCAGGCCTCAAATACTCTTCAGACCCGCACATATGCCAGGGCAGTGGAGTACTTCTGCACGTGGAGTAAGGTGGCAATTACTGCTAAATATCCTCACTTCATCAGGCGATCCCTCTCAAGGGCCAGACCATAAGATAGAATTGAGTTGGATCCTCATGAAGGACCAGTCCCTGCTGTAGCAGGTCCCTCTACAGTGGGAGACATAGGGGGTCTCCACCAGGAGTCTCCGCATGTTCACATACCACAGACGCCTGGGCCAATCTGGAGCTACTAGTAGGACTAATACCCTGTGGTGCTCGATTCTGCGAATGACCCTGCCCAGGAGGAGCCACTGAGGGAAGGCATATAAGCAGCTCCTCTTGAACGAGAGCGTCAATCCCAAATACTAGGTGGTCTTAATTTCACAGTTCCAATAGTATTCTGTCTGCGACTGAAGAATCAGGGATACTTCGCATTGTGAGATGCGGCCAGCAGGTCGATGGACGGGAGAACCCAACAGTCTATTACCAGCTGAAAGGCTTTGGCCGAAAATGCCCGCTCTCCTGGGTCCAAACTCTCCCTGCTTAGAAAGTCTGATCTGACATTGTCTTTTTTTGCAATGTGGGAGGCTGAGATCATCTGTAGATGTATTTCCTGTGACACTTGCTGGCTTTTGGTTCCACCCTGGCAGTTGATGTAGGCTACTGTTGTTGCATTGTTTGACATTATGTGGACCGCTTGACCCTGGAGTATGTGACTGAATTGTAGACACGCCAATCTGACTTCCTGGGTTTCCAGGAGGTTTATGTTCCAGCAGGCCTCTTCCTTGGTCCAACACCCCTGGGCTGTCAGTTTCTGACAGTGAGTTCCCCAGCCCCAGAAGCTCGTCTATTGTGAGGACCAGCCAGTTTGGAGGGAACAGAGGTACACCCCTGCCCAGATGAGCTTCCTGCAGCCACCACTGGAGCCGAGAGCATACTTCCATCAGTAAGTGGAGGCAAATCGAATAGTCTTGAGACAGTGGATTCCAACGTGACAGCAGGGAGCATTGAAGTGGTCGCATGTATGCTCTCGCTCCATGGCACTACTTCCAGGGTTGCAGCCATCAAACCAAGGACTTAAAGATAGCTCCACACCATCAGGCATATCGTGTTCATCAACTGATGCACTTGGGACATCAACTTCCTTATCCGCGTGGTTGGGAAGACCACCTTGCCCTGCTTGGTGTCGAATCAGACTCCCAGGAATTTGAAGGATTGGGAGGGTTTGAGACTGCTTTTATCCAGGTTTACAACCAGAGTTCCTGAAGCAGAGAGGTCACCCTGTTGGTCACATCCGGAGACTCTCTGCCACAGACATTGCCCAGATCAGTCATTCAAGTACAGGTGCACCAGGATTCCCTCTTTTCTCAATGTTGCTGCTACGACCACCATAATCTTGGAAAATGTTCTAGGGATGGTGGCAAGGCCGAACGGCAGTGCCTGAAACTGATAGTGATGACCCAGTACTGCAAAGTGTAGGAAGCATTGTTGTTCTTGCTGGATTGGAATATATAGATAGGCCTCAGATTGGTCCAGGGAGGTTAACTCTCGATTGTATGGCCATTATCATGGAGCATAGGGTTTCCATGCGGAAATGAATCACTCATAGATGTTGGTTGATGCTCGAGGGACATGATGGGGCGAAAGGAATCTTGAGTATGAGGAAATAGAAGGAATGACGCCCCATATTTTTCTGCGGCGCAGGTACCAGGATTATAGCCCTCATCCTGAGGAGCCTTAACAGCGTAGTCTCCACTGCCTGCTTCTTGTGCTGGAAGTGGCAAGGAGTTATCATGAATATGTCCCAAGGAATGCTGCGAAATTCCAGCACATATCCTTCTCATATGACCTCCAGTACTCATTTATCTGAAGTGATCTCGACCCACCATTGGTAGAAGAGGGACAGTTGACACCCCCATCTCTTCGTTCTGAGGGTAGGTCGGCAAAACTTCACTGGGGGGGTTCGGGATGAACCTGAACCTCTCTTGGGCTGCCAACTGAAAAGACTGAGACCTCCCAAAGGACCATGACCTCTGAAATGTTGAGTTTCTATAGGGGCAAAAGCGTTGGGAGCTCCTGTATCGACCCCACATGGATGAAGTGTGCTGTAGCTGCTTTCTCTTATCTTCTAGCAGCCGAGGTACTGGAGATTCGTCCTATTTATTGGCCAGCTTTTCCAATTTGCTTCTAAAGAGACGTGATCCTTTAAAAGGCATCTTTGTGAGATTTGCCTTAGAGGTTGCGTCTGCTGACCAATTCCGCAGCCATAACTGTCTTCTGGCCACCACCGCTGAGGCCACTCCTCTGGCCCAGGTACAGACTAGGTCCAAACCCGTGTCAGCTAACAAGGTGGCGGTGGGTTCCATAACCGCTCTGGAATTTGCCCCCGAGTCATCCACCTCCCAAAAGAGGAGCAGGCACGAACGAGCTACCAGGGAACAACAAGAAGCAATCTGTAAGGTCATTGCTATTGTGTCAAAGGCCTGTTTAAGGATGGATTCCATCCACCTATCGTGCGCATCCTTCAAGGCCGCTCCTCCTTCCAATGGGATAGTTGTTCGCTTAGAGATGGCACAAACCAGCCCATCCGCTTTAGGAAAATGCAAACATTCTCTTGCTGCGGGATCCAGTGGGTATAGAGCTTCTAACGCTTGTCCACCTTTAAAACTTGCTTCTGGGGCATCCCATTCCAGGTCAATCAATTCCTGGATGGCTTCCAGTACTGGAAAGCAGCAAGAGGCTTTCCATAGGGAAATCAGAATGGGATTCTTCTTTGGTTCCGTCAGAGTCTGCCCCAGGAATTCCCAGCATTTTCAGGATCTGGGAAAATAGGGCCAGTAAATTGTCTCTATGGAAAAATCATAACATGGTCCGATATGGTTCTAAACAGGGGGGGGGATTTCTCCATCTTCCAAAGAATCTGGATCCTCTTCTTAGTCTGTGCGGTCCAGGTCTCTGCCAGGGATACCCTTGATGAGTTAAGGCATGCCTCGAGGTCTACCGATAGGACTAGGAGAGGAAGGGCTTACCGACAGATTCCGTCTGGACAGGGGCAAGTGAGGTAGCAGACTCTGCCTGAACTAAGGCTTAAAAGGCCTTGAAAGAATTCTACCCAAGAGAAAGTGGCTGGGTCCATGCCTAGCCAGGAGGTACTGGGGTAGGTGCCGCTAAATATCCCTCTCCCATGGATGACCTAGTCCCAGGGTACTTCCACTTAAGGCTGTGGCTGACTCATCCTCTGAATGGGAGGAGCTGGGCTTAGCAAAGTCCTGGGAGGCCAACTCTCCCTGGGCTTCCTCACAGTGCTGACATAAGCAAGAATCCAGGTCAGACTGTGCAGCCCTAATATGACAAGCAGCACCGAGAGAAAGGTGCTTATGTTCTTTGCTGCCAGAGTCATCTGTGATGGTAACTGCGTGTTCAGATGGCTCATGTTTAAAATTTTATGTCCACTGATTTTGTGCCTAGTAAGTTGTGCATGTATGTACGCACACGGCATTATGTGCACAGCTCGTGCGCAGAGCCGACACGTACTGCGCATACTGAAGCTCTATGGTGGGCAATACAGGCACAAACTCACACAAGATGGTGCCACCCAGTGTGCCGACCAAGCCTAAAGCAGGACGCTCAACCCGCTTGGAAGCCCATTTCCCCTTACCTCAACGAGATCGGGAACAATGTTGGTATGGCGCGCCGAGCAAGGAGACCGGAGGTTTTCCAAAACCCTTCAACTTCTCGGAATCTGGAAGAAATCCTTTTATTTTTATTATTATTTTTTTTATTACTTACCTGGGCTCAGCACTTACCAGCCGAGTACGGAGACAGTCTCCAACTGCAGAGGGAGAGGGCTTTGGCCGTCACCGCTGCCTTTCAGCTGCTTCAGCAGCAAAGTCCACACTGGGAACCAGCTACCAGACCAAGGCTCACTGCTAAGGGATCTCAGAAATCACCTCAGGAATTCTCAACTGAGGTGGGACCTTTAGATATCACTGCAGGAGAGCAAGGCCCCTTCTTCTAAAAGGTACAGCGATCCCCATAGGGAAAGCATGTTGCATCTGCTGGAGACAGAGAAATATTGAAGGGCTGAGGTCACTGCAGGGGTGTATCTAGGGAAACATCAGCTTTGAAACCTGACCATCTCCATCTGGTGGCAGGGGAGCATAAACCCATTGGTCCTGAGTCCATCTGGCTATACGCTAGGAAACTGCTTGATATAATTGCTCTTCTCCCATCTCGGCAGGCACTCCCCGTGTGTGTCCAAGGATTGGATTTTCCAGACCACTGGTGGGCTGTCTTTTCCCCATCTCTGAACAAGGCTGGACCTGATTTATTATTCATGCCCCTTCCTCCCTTTTCCTTTGGAATGTCAACATTTGGGTAGGTGCCCAAACCAGCAGCCAGACCTTGCACCACAGCGGTGCTTGTGTACTTCTCTCAGTCTTCAGTAAACTGCCTTGGGGCAAAGCACACAGGTGCTTCTGTACCCATGGAATTTGCAGTGAAGTTTCAGAAAATATGCTCATCACTTATTTATTTGTGTACAGATGCATCTGCACACTTTGAGAGCAGAAAACTAGGGCAAAACCAGGTTCCTACATTTGAAAAAGCAATTTTATGCAGGAGCTAAAGATTCCCTCTTTTTAACACAGCTAAAAAAACAGAATGCATGTACTGTGCAAGTGCACACATGTTTTTATTCAATACATATGGTGGCTCTAGCCAGCTAACTCAACAATATCTCTTTGAAAGCTGACCTCTAAAGAACTGGGGTAAAACATGCTAGATGGATTCATACTATTAGGTCTCTTCTCGGATACTCATCTATCAGCAGCAGACCAGAGCAGAAGCCAGACATAATAACACTCATTCAAACACTTTAGAGAACCAACACTCCGAAGGCCACGGTGTACTAAGGAAAAGTGAATGGACTGCTACCACGGTCCGACTTCCCCTGGCAAGAGTTCTGCTCACGGCAGGCTGGTATTTAGTGCCCCAGGAGACCATGCTCTGGCTTACAGCTCTCCAGGATAGTCTCTGCCCAGCCTTGACGTGATGGCTGAGAGTCCCAGGACTGGGTTTCCCCTCCAATCCCTACAGACGTTTTTTGTTTTTACATATAGCATGTGTAATCCAAAATATTACATAAAACAGTAACATCAATACAGACAATCAAATTAGACTCAGCCTGAGGGTTCCCTGCTCTCAATACAGTCGGCCAGTAAGTGCTCTGCAGGGACAGGGAAGCTTTTTGTTTATTGATTTCCTGAAATAAATGTTTCTATGTGCACATACGTTTCTACTGAGAGCAAGGGCAATAATTCAATTTTCCAAATGGGACAAGAAGTGTTAACATCAGGTGACTAAATTGGCTTTCTACCCCTCTCTTTCAGCCTCCATACTCCACCCTCCACAGCCATTCCTTACCAAACTTCTGCCAGCCACAGGTCGAAGCTGTAATCCAGCAGAAAACTGGAAACCAGCCCCGGAGCTGTGATCTGAAAACTAGTAATGCGGGCCCAGAGAATTTCAGAGGTGTAGCCACACACCCTTCAGAACCAGGAGAACGGGAGGAAAAGCTGCCTTCTGCACACTAAATTTAGAGAAAATGTGGATTTTGTTTTTTGCATTTAACACAATAGATTATAAATAACGCACAGGGTAAATGGTGATTACTCGGGGGACTGGTACAATGTGGCACAATTGCACCTTGCTCATCTGGTGCTCAGAATCGCGGATGGTGATAACAGAGCTTACATGTACCTCCAAATCCCACACCTAAAATGTCAGTGTCCAGCGGCACCCTAATTAGTGATGACCCTAGTGTGCCCTTGCTCAGGTTTTCCTCTTCCCTCACCTTAGGGAGATCTTCAGGTGCTGCCTGCAGCATCAGCAGCCGGAACAAAAGCCAATGTGGACCTTAGGAGGGGCTCAGTGGTTACGGCAGTGGCTGTGAGCCAGGGTTCACATCCTGCTGCCGCTCCGTGTGACCTTGGGCAAGTCACTTCACAATCCATTGCCGCAGGTACAAATTTAGACTGTGAACCCTCTGGGAAGAGGAAATATCTACAGTACCCAAATGTGATTCACGTTGAGGTACCAGTGAAAAAGCATGAGCTAAATATAAATAAATAGGGTGTAAAAAAAACAAAACTGAAATTATCTAGCAAGCAACAGCCCTGGCCTGTGCTCCTGGGCAAGGGGCTGGGCCTCTGCAGGGCTGCTGAACGTGCATCACCTCACTGCCACCTCTCTGACTTCTCTCTCTCTCTTGCTACTGAGGATCACAGCCAGCTGATTTTTTTTTCCAGCTCTGTACTGGATGGCAGTGTGACACCTTCAAAATATGGCACCTTAGGCAGCTGCCTATGCCAAAAGCCAAGCACGACCTCTTCAAGACTTCCCCTCCACCCACTCTGTGTGGAGCAGACTGAAACGTCTCCGCTGCAGAAGATGCTCTGTATCTGCTCCTCCCGTCCACTTACCACCGGGTGCTGGGGAGGGAGGCAGACAATCAGACAGCTGTACTTCTAAAATCTTATCATCCACTCCCTCCTCCCTCCAAATCCAGCTACCACTCATGCACAAGGTAATGACAGCATCTCCTCATGCCATGCTTTCATCGTAATCTCTTAAACTGTGACACACTGCAGAAACCCCAGATGATGAAACGGAGTAAAACAGAGCATCACATCTCACAGGCCTCTCACATAGATGCAGTTTCCACTGTAAAAAGTCCCCTGCGCTTGGAATTCAGGGCAGAGAGATAAGGATGTGGAGGTGGAGCTCCTGTCCAGGGCAGGCTCCATGTTTGGGCAGAACATTACGGGTGCGATGGAAACGCTGCTGCAGAGAGGAACGGGATAACCTTAGGCTTCTTCTCCCTCAGATGACTCCTCCTCCGCTTCCTCCAGCCACTGGATAAACTTCTGAAGCTGCCAGGAACAAATACAAAGAGTGACTGCATTTTTAGTTTGTTCTGGCACTCCCAGCCTGGGGATTTGTTC
The DNA here is from genome assembly GCF_901001135.1 of Rhinatrema bivittatum. Classification (NCBI taxonomy): domain Eukaryota; kingdom Metazoa; phylum Chordata; class Amphibia; order Gymnophiona; family Rhinatrematidae; genus Rhinatrema; species Rhinatrema bivittatum. The sequence continues at coordinate 180,593,080 of NC_042623.1, forward strand.
ACTGCTCTCTGCCCCCTCCCGGTTACTGCAGGGACATTCCTGGGCAGGGGCCATGCACCAAGGCTCTTCCTGCAACCTGTAATATCTTGGACCATAAATCTGACCACTAGATGTCACCATTGCACGAGGACTGGAACTCCCTCCTCCAGGGGCGTTGCGCACTGCCCCCAACTCAGGGAACTCAAAGACCTTGGCCCTTCATGACTGAGTTTTTACAGAACTGTATTCAGCATTCAAACTTTGCACCTTACAAATGCCACCCCCTCTATACATAAAAGGGCTGGGCTGAGCTGGTGACCCAATAATTAACGCTCTGGGCTGACAAGTAGCAGCCCCGACAACAGGTGACCAAGGCTGAGGGAACAGGCTCCTGGAGAGCAGCCGCATACCCTTCCTATGGCAACAACTAGTGGCTGAAGAGGTGGCCCTGCAGCTGGACTGGCACATGCTCCAACAGTGGTGTAACACTTCACCGACTGCAAGGCCCTGCCACCGCCGCCCCAGTCTTCAGAGGACCCGCGGCGCACACCAGTGACATCGCTATTTAGAGGCCAGCTGTGCAACAATCAGATGCCTCTGCAAGGGCTCCTCCTGCCTTGAGCTGGTGTTGGTTGCTTGTCCAGTTCTTGCTGTGCCTTTGTCCCTTGCTTGCTCCTCCAGCCTGCCTTGCCTCTCAGTTCCTTTTCTACTGCTCCATCCCTCTCCCCTTCTGATTAACTGACCTGTTACTGACTTGGACCAACTGCCTGGATATTGACTGCCTGGCCTTGACCGTCAGCCTGAATACTAACCTTGCTCACCGCTGCCAGCCCTGACTCTTAGACTGCCCTTCCTGCTATGGCCATTCTCCTAAGTCCTGCTGGCATCAAGACCCAAAGGCTCAACCTGCGTGGAAGAGGTTGGTACAGGCAAAGCCGCCTTTGTTGCCCCAGTCTGCTATTGGTGTGGATCCAGTCCACGCCTCATGAGCTGGGTAGTATCAACTCCACCACAACCCAGGGACTCGCACTCAAGTGCATGACAGATTGCTGAGGCCCTGAGTTCAGCAGATATGCCTTCGCCTCAGTCACTGCAAGGACTGGCTTACAGAGAGCAGCAGCAGCAGCAACTTAAGCAAACAGCAGGGCATGGATGCCTGCAGATCCTGACCCCACCGGCTCACCTCCAGTATTGGCTCCTCCCACGCCAGAATGACCACCAGCCTCGATTCCTCACTCGGTACAATGGAAACCCTAAGGCTTCCTCAACTAGTGTTTAATGCACTTTGAGCTGCAAGCAGTCCGTTTTTCCAGAAACCGCACAAGGGTGACTTGAATCAGTTTCGGAGGGTCTTTGATAAACCTGGTCACTCATCCTCCACCGCTGCACATTTGCTTCAGCAAGGAAGCAAGACAGTGGGCGTGTGCCATTTTGTTCAGGACACTGGCATCAGAGCTCTGCTGGAACCAAGAAACCTGGTGGCCATCTTCTGGAAGGGTCTTGCTGATAAAGATGAGCTGGCTGGGAGAGATATACCTACGGGGCTAGACGAACTTAGATATAAGGTTCTAAGAGTAGGCCCGAGAGAGGGACTTCCTCTCGTCGAAACCTGCAGTTGGCACCCAGTTTCCAGAAGCTGCTCATAACATCGCCAAAGAATCCAGTATCACACCTCGTGAGGAAACCATGCAACCTGGCTGAGCCAGGATCTCCAACGAGGAGGAGCACAGATGTATTCGCCTGAACCTGGCCATTATGTTACCCGTTGTGTCAGAGACAGGCTGCTGGGCCTAACCAGGTGTTACGCATGTACTAAGGTTTTCATGAATTGTGTATGTATTTCATACAAACTGCTCTGAACTCTGGCTTAGGTGGCATTAAAATAATAAACAAATAAATAAGGCAGGCACTTATGTACTTGACTTTCTCCACACGGCAGCAACAATCCTCAGGCAAGCAACCGCACAGGTCATGGCTCCATTCTGAACCCGGTTCATACGGTTGTTGTGTGCCAAAAAGATTCTCTAGCCACCCAACCCCATCATGCACCCTGTGCCGCATGCTCAGCACCAGCAGATTTGAAGAGCTGGAGTTAGGTTCAGTGTTCAAACCTGAGACTCTGTAAGGCAATGAATTACAGAGCCAGACCAGCCTGGAAATCCTCAGCAGCCCGTGTCCCTTACCCCTTGACTTTTGCAAAGCTTTCTGCCCTTTTCGGACATTTTCGCCTCAGAGAACCAATGCAGAATCATCTCCTCGGCCAGGATCTCCAGCTGATAAAAAGTCATCAGCACCTGCAGTAAATAAAGAGATTACAGTGGGGTTACAGCTCTAGGACGAGAGGTCATGCTACGATGCTCAGAATGGGGAGACGCCGGGCAACATTAGGAAAGATTTCTTTAGGAGAAGAATGGCAGAGACAAAGCAATACTAGAATTCACACAGATCTGCGACAAGCGCAGAGGATTCCTAGCTGTGAAGAATGGAAGACAAAGCCAGCAGTCAATAGGGATCTAAGACATTGCACCAGAAGTAAATTGGGCAGACTAGGCGGGCCTTATAGTCATGTGCCGTCATATTCCATGTATCTATGCTACTGAATCTAAATATGAGGCTACCTCCCTTGCACTTCCATAAATCCTTTACAGTGTAAGCAACCTCCTCCCCCAACATCCCAGCACCCTCTGCAAGGTTAAGGGTTTTCCCTCCCCCATCCAAGTGCCCTGGGCAATGAAGGTTTTCACCGGACTGCCAATAATTCCCTAGGAAGCGCAGAAGTGGAGCTGATCTGGACCTCTATTCGTTCTGCCCGATGACAAGGGAATGGACGGCACGCCACAGGCCTATTTGCACATGGGTATGACCAGGAGTCTAGATTTCACTAGTAGCGCGCCAGAATTGTGGGAATGTACCCTGCATGAAACTGGCAAAGGCAGAATACCCAGGAATTTGACAGTCGCTCCTGAGACAATTCAATCTATCCCGTGTGCCAAATCATTCCAAGCAACTTCTCTCTGTCTCTTCCCTACCTCCAGCCCAAGACTTGCTCTATCCAGTAAACCAACAGAGTGGAAGCGGAGACCACTCTCTCTCTCTCTCATATCCACAGAGTGTGGCCCCATTCACAGCACTGGGGCTCATCCCAAGCCGCTCCTTACTTTGCCCATGGCTGCCCAGAGTGTCTCATGTTCAAGGAAGAACTCCTCAATTGCCTGAAGAAAATCCAGGTGGTCTGAAGCCCTCTTTATGTAGTTCTTAAACAACGGGGTCCACTTCCTCAACAGCTGCAAATGAGAAAAAGCAAGTGGCTCCAATAGCACCAAGTGTACATGAAATAAGGTAGCAAATAATTTCTCTACAGGATTCACTCTCCGTTGCTTAGTCTGGTGGGGGAGGGGGGAAAATCACAACTCTAGAGGCAGGTAAGGGGGAGGACAGAATAAGGTAACCTGCCCTCGGACACCACGTTCTGGCTCCATTCACCACCATATCGATGCCAAAGGCTTATCCACAGTCTCTGCACACCACAGATCAGCTCTTCCACAGCCTGCGATATTTACTGCCAGCACTCGATCCCAGGCGCGCAACAATTCAGGACCTCGTGCTGGAAACGACGAGGGAGTTCAAAGTGACAGGCAGCACACGCTGGGAATTACCGGCACGCGGGACCCGAAGGTTTCACTTACAGGGACAAGGGCTGTCGAGTACGGGTTTGGCCTCACGGTGTCCAACTGCGGCAGTGGAAACTCCAGCACCACCTTGGAGAGAACCTGCATCACTTCCTTCAGGGAGATGTTATAAGCGTATCTGCGGCAGAAACAAGGAGCCATCAGCTGGGACTTCACATACTGCTAACGCGATCCGAAACACACAACTGCGCATCCCAGGGCATTTACTGAGTCCCCAGTGCCAAATGACCTTTTGGATGACTGTAGACAGCTGTAAAATTTCAAAGACGGGGCTTTAACTTCACATCGCATTAAGCATCTTAATTCAATTCAGATTGCAACATATAGGCAACGTCAAAACCCTTAACTAGTCTACAGCAAGACAGAGTGCAGATTTATTTATTTAAACAATTTTGAAAGCCGCTACTTCCAGGAAAGGTTTGTCCAGAGTGGCTCACAAGATTCACTTCTGATCCGACATCCTGGGGTGACAACAGAGCTGACAAACAAGCAAGCTCTTTCTCTCTCACTTACTAATTCACCATATACATGTTTTATCACATCTACTCCAAGCTGCTCGATACTTGTCAATTTTTGTTTCTCAAATGTAAAACCCTTGGAGAGTTCCTAATTCCATTCAAAATTGTAACATGAAGTGAAAAGAAGTAAAAAAAAAAAAAAAAAAAAAAAGAAGAACTATAATTTGAATTACTCAGTTTTGGATATCCAAGTATATGGACATGTGGTTTTACTCTTCTCCAGTCTGGTTGCTGCAGAGAAACGTCACTCTATCCACACAAAAAAAACAGAATGAGCAAAAAGGAAACTGCTGCTTTGGTTAATTGAGGTCTCTCCTGACAGACTGTGCAATACATAAGATCAGTTTTCTTTACTGCACAATCAAAAGGAAAATTGGTTCTTACCTGCTAATTTTCGTTCCTTTAGTACCAACAGATCAGTCCAGACTCCTGGGTTTTGCCTCCCTGCCAGCAGATGGACAAAGTTTTACTGACACTATTCTTAACCTAGTGTGTGACCTGTGGTCCCTCAGCACTGACCTGTACCCAAGCCGAGATCTCAAAGCCAAACTTTAACCGCCAACCCCACTCCCAACGAACAGGAGGCTGGCGATTAAAAACAACTGAAAACTCTATTGCACAATCTGTTCCTAAAAAGGATTCAGAAAAAAACAGCTTGGCAACCAGCAACAACTCTGCAATCATACAACCAACAGAACGAGCGGAAGACTCAGCTCACAGCACACTGGGAGGGTCTCTGGATTGATTGGTGGTACTACAGCAATAAACATTAGCAGGTAAGAACCAATTTTCCTTTCCCTGTACATACCCAGATCAGTCCAGACTCCTGGGATGTACTTAAGTATCCACCTAAACTGGGTGAGACCCCAACAGTCCTGCTCGCAGAACACTCTCACCAAAACCCTGAGAGTCAGAGCCCCGACATCCAAGTTATAGTGTCTGGCAAAGAGTGCAGACTTCCAAGTAGCTGCCCTGCAAATCTCCTGAGATACCTACTGCGCCTTGGCCCAGGTGGCTGCCTGAGCACGGTGTCGACTGTGCCCTCAACCCTTCAGGCACTGGTTGATCCTGAGATATGTCGAAGCAATTGCTTCCTTAAGCCAGTGCATAATCGTAGCTTTAGTTGCTTGCCACCGCTTTTTTGGTCTACTCCAGAGAACAAAAAAGTGGTCTGATTTACCAAAATCATTAGTAACTTTCAGATATTGTAATAATGCCCTCTTCACATCCAACAGCCTACGCTTTGCATGAGGTTTAAAGGAATCCATATCTGGAAACACTGGAAGCTCCACTGATTGATAAACATGAAAAGACGAGACCACTTTGGGCAAGAAGGAAGGCACCGTACGCAATGACACCCCCGAATCAGAGATCTGAAGAAAGGATCCCGACACGACAGAGCCTGGATCTCTGAAATCCTTCAGTCAAGTCCTTCACAGTTGCGCTTCTGAGTGGCTCGAACAGAGCCTCAAACAAACCTTTAAGTACCCGATTAAGATTCCAGGGCGGACAGGCCTTCCTCACCGGAGGCCGCAAATTCTTTGCTCCTTGTAGGAAACGTATGACATCCAGATGTGCTGTCAGAGCATGGGCCTGCAAACTACTTCGGAAACAGTTCAACACTGCAACTTGCACCCTAAGAGAGTTATAAGCCAATCCCTTGACCAAATCCTCTTGAAGAAAAGGACAAAATATGCAGTACTGTAGCCTGAAGAAATTGCACTCCGTTGGCCATACGCAGGATTCAAAGACTTTCAAAAAACACACATATGCTGCATAAGTGGAAGAACGCCTGGCCTGCAAACAATGTGATAATGACAGAGTCAGCTTTCTTTCAAATGCCAGGCTGCGAGACAAAAGTGAGCCTCCTGCTCCGAACATATTGGACCTTGGAGGAGAAGATTTGGGAGAAGACTGAATTGCAGAGGCCCTTCAATGAGATCCATGAATCATGGTCGATGTAGCTACTCTGGAGCCACCAGAATCAGATCGCCTGTATGTTTCTCTACCCAATGTATCACCGTGCCTACCAGTGGCCATGGGGGAAACAAAGCAGAATGACTCAAGGTCACAGTAAGACCAGAGCACTGACACCTTCTGCCCATGCTCTCTTTGCCTGCTGAAAAAACATGAGGCCTTGGCATTTACCTGGTGGCCATTAAGTCCAGATGGGGAAACCCCCCCTTCTGTCACAAATTAAATCAATAGCACTCTCCAACATCTCCCATTCTCTGGGGTCCAATGTCCTACAACTTAGAGAGTCCGCTTGAACATTGTGAGAGGCCACTATCCGCTCCAAGTGCTGTTCTGTCTAGAAAATCAACTCCTGAGCCTCCTGCACCACTGCCAGACTCTTGGTACCTCCTTGTCAATTGATGTAAGCCACTGTTGTCGCGTTGTCTGACAAGACTCTGACCGAACACTCACGCAACAACGGCAGAAAGGCAAGTAAAGTGCATTTGACCACTCATCTCTAATCGATTGATAGACCAACCAGCCTCTTTCTTTGACCACAAGCCCTGCACTGACCAATCCTTGGCACACTGCTCCCCAGCCCAAAAGGGGCTGGCATCGGGGATGACCAACACCCAATCTGGAACCTCCAGCTTCACACCATATTCCAGATTGGCATGCAGAAGCCATCATGAGAGGCTCTTCCTGCCTTCTCCTTCAAGCCTGAGAGGAAGGTGAAACACCTCCAATAATGGATTCCACCTGGATAGGAAAGCCCTCTGAAGAGGCTGCATGTGAGCGAAAGCCCAAGGGACCAAAGGCTAATGTCAAGGCCATAGAATTCAGGACTTGAAAATAGTCCCACATCCTGGGTACCTCCAAATCCAGAAGATGACGAACCCGTCTCTGCAACTTCGAGATTCTCTCTTCCATCAGGAATACCTTTCCTTCCTGCAAGTTGAACCGAGCCCTTAGACAGTCCAGGGTCTGGGAGGGGATGCGACGACTCTTCGCAAAGTTCAGTACCAGCCTAGCGACTGCAATCATTACAGCATCTTCAGCACCGACTACCAGCAGAGCTCTTTTGACTTTGCTTGGATTAGCCAGTCATTCAGGTACGGATGCACCAGCACACCTTCCTTCCATAAGGCTGCCACCACTACTACCATCACCTTGGTAAATGTCTGCAGCACTGTTGCCAAATTGAATGGAAGAGCCTGAAACTGGAAACGTTCTCCTAGAATCATAAAGCGAAGAAACCTCTGGTGCGCCTGTCTGATGGTTATATGTAGATCCCTTTTTGCACCGCTACAATTACCAATCGCAGAATCTCTATATGGAAACATGGCACTTTGGGGCCACTTTCACCCTCTTCAGGTCCAGAAGTGGACAAAAGGAACGCTCTTTCTTTGGCACCATGAAGTAAATGGAATACCTCCCCATTCGTTGCTCTGCTCATGGAGCCGGTACAATTGCCGCAGGTGGTCCATTGTACCTTGGACTGCTATGCGCTTGGTGAGAGGAGCACAAGGGAACACTAGGAAGGCATCTCAAATGGGATGAGCAAATTCTAATGCGTAACCATCTTTTATTACACTTTTTTTTTAATTTTTAATTTTCAAAATTATATAATTTTTCACAAGAATACTTCCTTGTACAGAAATATTGGTGCTTACAAGAAATATACAAAACAAGGAAAAAACATTACTTATCACCATTATCTTCACCTAACATATAGGAAATATGGAGAGGCGGCAATAAGAGTGTTATATAGAAAATAGGAAGTAAAAAAGAAAGAAATGGTTACATTGAGTAGTTGCACAACATATAACTATGCCGACTTGCTAGTGGAAACTTCTCGGGTATGCGCAATCAAAAAAGCTCTAAGCTGATCAGGCTCAAAGAAAACGTAATTTACATTTAAATATCTTATACAACAGCTGCAAAGGTATCTCGGAATAAATTGAGCTCCTAACTGTAGTATTTCACATCGCATTGTTAGAAAATTTTTACTGCGTAATTGGGTAGACTTAATCACATCCAGATAGATCCATATCTGACGACCATAGAAGAGGGATTGTCTATATCTGAAGAAAAATTTCAATATGTTGTTGTGGTCAAATAGAAAGGCAAACGAGACCAACAATGGTCTTCTCTGATTAATTTCCACATTTCTAGTATTTGTGAGATATCTAGTGTTGGTGTCTGTCTTGCAGGGTCTTCCTCCACCCGATCGACCTGATGAAGATAATAAGCTTTTATAATTACAGGCATTGCTGACTGGAATTTCCAATGTTTGCTAAATATATGATTTAAACAGTTCAAGAGGGGAAATCATATTTATTACAGGAAAGTTCAACACTAAGGTTATGTGACCTAAGAGCGTTCTCAATATTCTCAAGACTCCTATTATTAACTAAATCCGATTGAACAAGCTTTTGTTGTATTTTATCTATGGTGGAAACCCTATTCTCAAGCTTTTCCACCTTCATATTAAATATAAAGATCAAATTAGTGTTCAACACAGTTTGATTTTTTTGTTTCCATAGTTATTTGGGACAAGGATATTATTGAAGATTCAATTGATTTTAGAACTGTCCATATTCCCTCTAAGGTCATTTCCACAGGATGCTGCAATTTAAGATCTGGTATCATAACATCAGACTGTGCATCTCCCGTTTCCACCTTGGTGACTTTACCCAGTCCAATACCTTGTGAAGAAATCAATGCCACTGCACGGTGCTCCTCATTCGGGAAACCTTGGTCTAATTCAGCTGGGTCTAATTCAGCTGTGCCTCCTCTAGAGCCAGTCCCAGCCTCTCCTCGAGGCCTCATGATTTTCACCAGGGTCTCACTCTGTCGCTCTGGCTCCGATTTCCCTTGTATAGACACCAAGGAGATCCCTGCCATTGCTGGTGTTAGGGTTGGTTCGTCTGTTTGTCCGGGGTGAACAGGCCTGTTCAGCTCACCAGGGCTCAGGGTGATGTCGAAGGTCAGGGGGCACGGCGTACGCTCCACCGTCGTCACCCCAGCGACCAAACCCTCTGGTGACGAAGTTGAGGCTCCTGCGAAGAAACCCTTGATGTAGGGTTGAAGAGGACCAGAGGAGGGTAAACTGAAAATCTCTCCCCTTAATTTCCCCTTTCTTTTTGTATGTGGCATTAGTGAAAGGTATGAAAATTTCAAAAAAGAAAAGCCACACAGAGACCCAACGCAGTGTCCTACTCGGCGGCCATCTTGCCTCTCCCCAGAATCTCTTTTATTACACTTAAGACTCACTGGTCCGTGGTAATTTTGGCCCACTCCTTGAAAAAGAGCGATAGCCACCCTCCTACAGCCGAACTGAAGAATGGACAAGCCTCGCTTCATTGTGGGGCTTTTGCTGCCCCTGCTCCTGCATCCATGTTGTCCCTCAATGGCCTCCTGCTACCCCGAAAGGACTGACCCCAAGACTATCTTCCAGCAGGCTGCCTTTGAGGCCCACCAGACCCCTTAGCTTAGCAAAATCTTCACCTGTCTCTAATGAGAGGGAAAGTTCCCGTCCTCAGTGATTATCCTCCAGCAGCTTATACAGCTTGGACTTTCCCAGATGCTTCGTAATCTGTTCCAGGTCCTCTCTGAATAAGAGCTTGCTTTTGAAAAGCAAAGCCCTAACTAAGCTTTGAACCACACATCTGCTGACCAATTTCTCAACAGCAACCTTCTAGCAGACACTGCCATCATGATCCTGGAGGAGGTTCTTATAAGATCAGAAAAGATCAGAAGACTCCGTAAACCACCGCGGCCTCCAGGCACTCAGCCTTCTCTGCCGCTGCTCCTAACAAATCTTGTGTTTCCTGTAACTGCTGAAGCCAGCGCAAACAGACCCCTCTGCATAAGGCTGCTACACACCGGTGCTCTAATCATCAAGGCCGAAACGTCAAAAATCCTTATGAGATGAAGTTCCAGCTTACGATCCTGTACATCTCTCAGTGCTGCCGAACCAGTTACTGGAATCGTAGTCTTCTTGGTGCCTGCTGAAACTGAAGTATCAACCTTGGGAAGAGCTAGGAACTCCAAAATCTCCTCTGGCAAAGGATAAGGTTTGGACATAGCTCTACTAATCCTCAAGCCAGATTCTGGAGTGTTCCATTCCTGATACACTAGTTTCTTCACAGACTTGTGGAAAGGAAAAGCCTTTGCTGGGTCACGCAACTCATCCAAGGTAAGGTCCAAGCCCTCCAAGTCGTATTCCTCTTGGGACATCTTGATTCCTAGCTCCTGGATCAATATCAGAATCAAAGGCCAAAGTTCATCCCTGTGGAAAAGCCTCATGACCTTGGGATCATCCTCTTCTACTACAGGCACCTCCCTCAGGATCTCCATCCATGGCACCCGGATCTGCTAAGCCATTGGCAAAGGCCCTGCTCCAGGAGGCACCCCTGGTGCTGCATTAGGGACAGCAGGATTCGTCCGTGTCCCTCTGCATAGCCCAAGGCACTGCAAACCAGCTCACAGCCTCGCGAGAGCCCTCCGTATGCCGCTTTTTGGAACAGCCCCTTCCCCCGCAGACCGGGACCCAGATTTTCCACCTGACCTAGCCCCACACTCTGCAGCAGCCTTTTTTGCCTAATAAGCTTTGTACCCCAAGAGAACAAAATTAGTAGAAAAAAATCTGGGACTCATCCTCACCCCCCCCCCAGCGGAAAATCCCCAGCATCTCCACCGGCTGATTCCAGAGGGAAATCTTCTCCTTTGGATACTGCTCTGGCCACCAGCAACTTCCGGTATTACAGGAGACTACATTGGAGGGGGATCTCCCTGCTGCCTTAGACAAAATGGATGCCGCTCCCACTTCGAAAATCCCCTCCCCCGCTGAAGACCTGGAGACACCATGGCAGATTGGGGTCCAGAGGGAGACACTCCTGAAGAGCCCTCTCCCCCCTTAACACACGCGGAGCATAAACCCTGCCGCTCGATCGCCCACAGGCATGACAAGAAATGCCACACGCCATGCCATGTGGCCTTGAGAAGAGCATCCCAGCAAGTTGGACCGCACAGCAGGAAAAATAAACTCCTGTTGGGGAACTCACTGGACAAGCCACCGCCTTCAAATCCCCGTCAAGCCGCAGCCACAGGAAGAAAGGCCAGATTCTGCTACTGGCTTTCTTTTTCTTTAAATTTACTTTAAGTGCCAGCACTAGCAAACAAGAATAAAATGTCGAGCAGCCAGCCACCCCGTCCGGAGGTCCAAGTGAGTAAGGCAGGCGCGGGACAAATAGGTCGTTATGTAAATACAAAAACCTTTCCTCTCTGAATCAATCTCTTATTTATTTTTTTTTTTTAAACTTTTAATAGCAACACAGGGGAACACTCTCCCTGACCCACAGAACTACTGAGCCTACAGAGGAATTAAACTTCTCTGCAACAAGTGTCTCCGAGGAATGCAGCATCTCTGGAGAAGAGGGGGAGAGTGACCGGCCCACCGGTGAATCCTCCCCCTTCTAACTCACCGGGCAGGGGACCAAGATTACTCCGGGAAACAGGTTATAGGGCAATGCCCTGCCTTGCCTGCCAATGCTCCTTTTTTTTTTTTTTTTATTATTATTAAGGAATTGATCTAGTCAGAGGATTCCCCATAACATTAAATCAAACATGACACAGGAACTCTTCCCAATTTAGAGGTGATCAGGACCGCAGGTTACGCTCTCTCAATCTGCTGGAGTCAGAGAAATACTGAGGGATCGCAGGTGGCACACCAGGGTATATGGGAGGTGCCTTTTCAGTTTTTCTCTGACTCCATCTGCTGGAAGGGAGGCAAAACCCAGCAGTCTGGACTGATCCTGGTACGTACAGGGAATTCTCTATTTCTCTCTCTCTCTTTTTTTTTTTCCAGATCTCCCCATTGCACCATATACCATCTGCTGGAGACAGAATAATGCTGAGGGACTGCAGGTGGCACACTAGGTTAAGTTCAGTGTCATTGAAACTTTGTCTCCATCTGCTGGCAGGGAGGCAAAACCCAGGAGTCTGGAATGATCTGGGTACGTACAAGGAACAGTACAATTGTGCTTAGAATCATTCACAATGCCCAATTCAATACAAAATTCTAATGTGGTAACTTCCCACTTATTAAGGAGAGGATGGATTTACAATGTAAAAAGTTCAAGAAGAAAATTACTTGCTTATAAACAAAAATGACAGCACTGGGACTCCAATAGCATTAATGCACTAAATCAACAGTTTAGCCTGTGATCTCAGAAGAGCAGCTCTGCACAGATCACAGCACCGCTTAGGAAGGAACCAATCAATCATAGCATTGTGCCAAAATAAAATCATTTCCATAGTTATCCAAACATCCCTATATGCTTTATAAACCCCCAAGTGCTGATGTCTGGGGAGATGTAACATCCTCTCTATTGCAAAATAGCAAACATATCTCTGATACAAGAGAGAGATGAAGGGGAGCCAGCACTGCAGACATTACTTCAGAGCACAGATTACGACAGCACTCTCTGATGCAGGGGAGAGATGGAAGGGGAGCCAGCACTGCAGACATTACTTCAGAGCACAGATTACGACAGCACTCTCTGATGCAGGGAAGAGATGAAGGGGAGCCAGCACTGCAGACATTACTTCAGAGCACAGATTACGACAGCACTCTCTGATGCAGGGGAGAGATGAAGGGGAGCCAGCACTGCAGACATTACTTCAGAGCACAGATTACAACAGCACTCTCTGATGCAGGGGAGAGATGAAGGTGAGCAAGCATGGCAGACATTACTTCAGAGCACAGATTAGAGCTCTCCCTGAAACAGGGGAAAGATGACAGGGAGCCAGCACTGCAGACTTTACACTTCAGAGAACAGATAATATCGATCCTGGATACAGGGGGGAGAGATGAAGGGGTACCAACATTGCAAACCTTACTTGAGAGAGTTGATCTCCAACACTAGGTTGTCACAGGAGATGTTCTCCTCCTCGCCTCTCTGCAGTGTCCCCAGCACTTCGTTATGGAACACTGCAAAGAAGACATGAATCAGATCCTCAATGTCTTTCCAACACCTGGAGCATCATGGTTCTCTCCTTTATCTGTTTGTCAGAGAAGCTATTGCGAGGGTTACCAAGAAAACACAAGTTATGTTTTACCCAAGATGCTTTCCCTGAGAGGTTATGGTCATCAGTGACTTGTTACGAGAAGTTAATTTCCTGCATGGACTGTACCCATATAAATTCATTACCAACAAAGACTACCTGTGGAGAATCCCTGGATGTAAAGGGGGGTGGGGACGGACAATGAATCATTTTGACAAACCACTACAAACTCTAAAAATGATACTCATCTTACTAGGCATTGCATGTGTGTGACAAGAAGCAGGACAGAGTAGCACTGGCAGATTGCTAAAAGCTGAATATTCCTGGTATACACAGTCCATATCTCATACTGAGATGAGGAAGCAGCAGGGCAAAAGAAATGAATCGCTATTTTCTGATACAAACTTTAGCAGAGCTATAGGCATAAGCAGCAGAAAGCCTCCCTATAAGCAGAGGTATCTTGTGAGATAGGCCTTGCCTAGAAGGTAAGGTGACGTTCACAGGAAGAGACCCATTTTACTGTGATGGTGGTACTTACCTGAATGCAAAGGGATTTCTGGAACTGTGTTTGTGAAAATGTTTCATGTTAGAGCCCCTTCTCACCTAGATTTCCCTCTTCTAGTACTACTTTCCCTCTCCTCCCTTCCTTTCCTTCTCTGTGCCAAGTTCCGGATTTCCACCCCATGGCAGCAGTGCCATGATCCTCCTCTCGCACACTACTAAGTGCAATATTGAGTAGTACCCCACAGAGGATCAGGAGGCAGAACTGTGGCCGCACCCACCTCCATTGGTAACCTTATGGTTATCCTGCCTCCAGACCCTTGGGATGTGCTTACACTGCAGAGTCATTTGCCAATGAGAAATTACTACTATCCAGACTGATGAATTCAGGATCAGTGGGTTATGCACCTCTACCAGCAGATGGAGACAGAACAAACTGATGTCAAAGTACATATACCCCTGCAGTGGCATCAGCCTGCCAGTATTTGCTTCAAAAGCCAACTGTGGCCAGACTAGCAAAAACTTGATTAACAACAGATAACCATTTCAGTACTCAACCAACAGGAAACACTGAACGCAGACAAAGACCGTATCAACACTAGTCTATAGTCTGGATTAACACTTACCAGTAAACCCTGGAACACGTAACCACCCAGGAGGACCATAAACACAATTATTTGGCAGCCAAGGGCAGGAAGCTGAATTCATCTGTCTGAATTAAGGAAAAGGAAATTATCAGGTAAGTAGTAATTTCTCATTTCCTAGCACCCAGACAGATTAATTCAGGACCAGTGGGATGTGCCCAAGCTACTCCCGAATAGGGCAGGAGGCTGCCCAGGGTCCTGTCAAAACCACACGTGCAAAGGTTGCGTCCTCCCGGGCCTGCAACTCAGCAAATGTCGAAAGGAAACAACATTCTAACTTCTGCCCCTGACACTATCTATGCCCTAGTGGAATGAGCCCTAACCCGAGTAGGGCACGGCTTTGCAGCATCCACATACGCAGCTGTGACCACCTCCTTAATCCAGCGAGCTACTGTAACCCGCTAAGCCAACTCGCCCTGTTTACCTCCACCTTGACGGACAAGGAAAGGTTTGGAAATCTCCAGATACCTCACATCATCTCTTGACATCCAAAGGGAAATGGACTGATTCAAGTGACAATCTGAGACCACTTTTGGCAAAGAAGAGGGAACGGTATGCAGCTGTATCGCCTCTGGAGTCACCTGAAGGAACAGCTCTCAGCAAGACCAGGCCTGCAGCTCGGAAATTCGACACACAGAACATATCACAATCAGAAACACCATTCTCAAAGTCAGTAAGCAAAGGAAAGGCTGCGCATTGGTTGAAATATAGGACCTGTCAAGAAATCCGAAACCAGAATAAGACTCCTCAAGGATACCGGTAACCACAAGGGAGGACAGAAATATTTCACTCTTCTCAAGAAACAGGCCAGATTTGGAAGAGCCAATAAGGATTCACCATTCACCTGACCCCAGAAACAGGCAAGGTTACCTGTACCTTCAAGGAATTAAGGGCCAACCCTTTATTAAATCCATCCTGCAAAAATACCAAAATGAGCAGGATCTTAACTGAACAAGGAAGCACTCCACACCAAGCCCACACACAGGCTAAAGAAGAGGAGAACTTTGTTTGTAGTAAGGTAGCAATTGTAGTAGAATATCCATGCTTCAGCAACCGAGCCCTCTCAAGGGCCATACTGTAAGACAAAACTGAGTCAAATCTTCGTGAAGAACAAGCTCCTGCCGTAACAGATTCCTGTGTGCCGGAAACTGAAGGGGGGAAGTCTACCAGGAACCTTCACACATCTGCATACCATAGTCTCCTGGGCAATCTGGTGCCACCAAAAGCACCATCCTTCTGTGACACGCAACTCTACGAACTATTCTACCCAACATGGGCCACAGGGAAAGGCATACAGCATCTTGTCCTCCAGCCAGTCCTGCATGAGAGGGACTTCTGATCTCTCCTGCGACTGAAGAATCAAGGAATCTTCACATTGCGAGAATTCACCAACAGGTCTAGAAACGGAAGGCCCCAGCAGTCCACTATCAGCTGGAATGCATTGTCCTACAATACCCATTCTCCTGTATCCACACTCTCCCTGCTGAGAAAGTCTGCTCTTACATTGTCTTTTCCTGCAACGTGCGAGGCCGAGATCTCCTGAAGATGCATTTCTGCTCATTCCATAAGCTGGGCTATCTCCTGCAACAATTGCTGGCTCTAGGTTCCTCCCTGCTGATTGATGTAAGTCACTGTCATTGCACTCTCCGACATTACCCGGACTGCTCGACCCTGCAGCCTGCCACTGATCTGCAAGCATGCCAACCGGACTGCCAGGGCTTCCAGCCGATTCATGTTCCAGAGAGACTCTTCCGTACTTTGCGCTGTCAGTTCCTGACAATGAGCACCCAACCCTGGAGGCTCACATCTGTCATGAGTACTAACCAATCTGACAATTTCAGGGAAACTCCCTCTCTTAGATGATCCACTTGCAACCATCACTGGAGGTGAGAGCAGTCTACCATCAGCAGGTGGAGCTGAACCGAATAGTCCTGAGATTGCAGGATCCAACAAGACAGCAGGAAGCGCTGAAGAGGATGCAAATGTGCTCTCGCCCATGGCACCACTTCCAGATTGCTGCCATCAGAGTACCTGCAGATAGGACCACACTGTCGGGCATATAGTGCTCATCAAGAAATGCACATGCACCATCAACTTCTAAATACAAGCTTCCAGCAGAAAACCTGCCCTGCTTCATGTCGAAGTGAACACCCAGATACTTAAACGACTGAGATGGCTGAAGACTGCTCTTGGCTAGGTTCACCACCCAAGTGAGCTCCTGCAACAGGGAGATCACCTTGCAGGTCACCAGGCTGCTCTCTTCCAGAGGCATGGCCTGAATCAGCCAGTTGTCCAAATACAGGTGTACCAGGATCCCATCCCTTGTAATTCTGCTGCCGCCGCAACCACCACCATAAACTTGGAAAAAGTTCTGGGAGCAATGGCCAGACCAAAAGGGCAGCGCCCAAAACAGATAATGGCACCTCAAATCGCGAAATGCAGAAAATACTGGTGCTCCAATGTTTCCATGCAAAAACAAGTCGTCCACAAATTACGGTTGACCCCTTTGAGATCCAGGATGGGGCAATAGGAGCCCTCCCTTCTTGGGCACAACGAAATAAATGGAATATCGACCCGAATTTTCTTGAGATGCGGGCACTGGAACCACAGCCCTCAGACTGAGGAGCCTTGACAGTGTACACTCCACTGCCTGCCTCTTCTGTGGGGAGTGGCAGGGAGACACCATGAACATGTCTTGAGGAACACTGTGAACCTCCAGCGCATATCCCTCTCGTATCACCTCTAGGACCCATTGATCCAATGTGATTTTGACCCAACTCTGATAAGAGAGAGAGAGAGAGGCGCCCCCCCCCCCCCCATCTCCTGCTCCTGGGGGTGGGTCAGCAAGCCTCAACTGGGAGGCTTGGAAGGTTCCACTACTCAAGCCCGTGCCCCACCTGGGCTGCCTGAGACGAAAGGACTGAGACCTACCAAAAGGTTGAGTCCTCTGAAAGGTTGCTCCTCTATAAGGTTGAAAATGCTTGGAACCCCTGGTACGACACCTCATGCCAAAGGGCAACCAAGGAATCGCCCCACTTACTGGCCAGTTTCTCTAACTCACTTCCAAACAAGAGCGAGCTTTTAAAGGGCAATTTCAGATGATTAGCCTTGGAGGTTGCATTGGCCGACCAATTTCTCAGCCATAACCGACACCTGGCTGCTAATTACCGAAGCAATGCCTCTGGCTGAGGTGCAGACCTATCGCAGCCCACATCTGCTAAAAAGGCAAGATGGTTGAAGGAGGCAATAAATACAGCTTACATTTGTAAGGGTTGGTCGGTGCTGGAAGGGTTGCAGGCGCATTCCACCAGGACACAGGCAACCTCCTGGGCGGAGGGTCAACTGATTGAGCCACAAGAGATTTGTCGTGCATCAACATGGTCGTCTCTTCACACTTTTAGCAAACATTAGTGCTTGGATGTGTGGGCGCCGAGGAGGCGGCTTTTGGGGAAAGTGTGTTGCGTGCGCGGGTCTTGAGTTCCCGCCTAGTTTAGGGGGTCTTGGGTGCATCTCATTGTCTAGACTAGTCTGGGGTATGCACAGGAAAGGAAAATTTGTTCTTACCTGCTAATTTTCGTTCCTGTAATTCCATAGATCAGTCAAGAGACCCATCCCCTTCTTTTGAAAGACTTCCTCGCTTCTGGATGTTGCTGTGACTGTGTAATCATATGCAGAATTACTAATAGTGTACATAGGTTATGTTAGTATTCCTTGTTTCAGGGGGTCCTAGTTTTAGGGGGCTCCAACTTTGAGTCTCAGGTTGCCCAGAGTTTTTTGGGGTTTGTTGATGGGGACATCTTGGCCTGGGTACAGGTCAATACTGAGGGACTGCAGGTGGTGTGCTCAGTTATGTAGCAGTGCCTGAAGAGTTTTTATTCTCTGCCTCTATCTGCTGGTAGGGATGCAAACCCCACTTGTCTGGTCTGATCTGATCTGAGGTATGCACGGGAACGAACATCAGAACAGGAGGAAGGGGAAGGCCTATCAATAACCCTTCTACTCTTTCTCCTCTTTTTTTTTTTTAAACCTCATTTGAGCTCAGCCTTTCCCGGCTGAGTACAGAGAGTCTCCGGCTGTGGGGGTAGAGGGCATATGCTGTCACCAAGCTTCCTGCACCCACTGCCTTTCAGCTGTTTTAATCAGCTAAGTCCACACCAGCTGAGAAAACCAGCTAATGGACCAAGGCACTCATCTGAGGGACCAGAAAATCACCTCAGGAATTCTCAAATGGGGGAGGGACTATTTGGTATCACTGCAGGAGAGCAATTAAATCTCTTATTATTTCTCCTCTAAAATTTGAAGCAATCCCCAGTAGGGAGATGCACATCCACCATCTACTGGAGACTGAGAATACTGGCAGGCTGATGTCACTGCAGGGGTATATATACTGTGACATCAGTTTGCTCCCTCTCCATCTGCTGGTAGAGATGCATAACTCACTGATCCTGAATTCATCTGTCTGGGTGCTAGGAAATTCAGAATTTCCAGTATCCAGTGGTAAGTGGGTGGCCAGAAATTTTACACTCTGCATTTTTATAGAAACCACATCTTGCTAATTTCACATCTTCCTTTAAAGATAAAAGCTGAAACCAACCCTCTGACTTTGTGGGGTGCCTGCTTTTCTGTAAAGGATAAAATGAGAGATGCAACAGTCCTTGGTTTCTTACCTTTGATGTCATCCAGCTGTGGGGAAGTGGTGCGAATGTCTGGCTGTTCAGAGCTCACACTCTGCTCACTCTCACTCTCTTCCTCAGAGTTCAGGGTTAGGCCTGATGGCAATGCAAGAACACTGCTTCAGGGAAGGATAAAAGCTTCCAAGAAAAACATATCTGCCATGTACTGTGCAACCCTTCAAATACTTATTACAGCAAGCAGTAATCTAACCCTTGTGTCCAGTTTAAAGGTGATTTTTTTTAATGCGTTAACAGCTGCCCTGCCACTTCCTTGTACCACTGGGCAGGTGTATTTAGACGTACGTTACTGCTAACATACACACAGATTCTACATGAGGTGATGTCTCAATGCCTCCATGTGCTGCTCTTTAAAATGCAAATGGCATTTCTTACTAGTAAATCCAACTGCACATCCCCCTGCCATATGCCTTTACTGCTGCTCTGCCCTGGATGGGACTACTCTCAGGGTTAGTAACAGCCATAGCCCTCATGGCGCCATCCACTCACTACTGCTGTGCACCAATTTTTAACGCTTCAGAACACGGCTGCTAGCGAGGATTCATGGATTCTGCAGATTTGTAGCTTAAAGAATCAAATGAAGAATAAAACTATTCTGACACAGGAGTGGGTATTACTGTTTGCCATGACAAAGTTCACAAATTTTCATAATGCGTGGTGGGCATCTTCTGCAAGCATCATCAGGCTTGTACATAATAAGGTCACCAACACCAGCTCTTGATACAGCCTTCTAGACAAAGTTGTGAAAGGCTGGCCAAACACATGTTTTGAGGAAATTCTAAGTATTAGGGTTCAATTGATGACCTTCCTGATTTACGATCACAGTTACCTCCTCTGATACCTTCTAAAGTTGTGTTTATTATGTTTCAGGCCATTACTTGAGTACAAACAAAATCCTAGCTGACACACATTCAACATGCCCATCAGATCCAGACTGAGCAAACAAGCCAAAGGTGGATTACCAGGCTGCATCACGTGCATAATAAACACTTCCCTGCAGGAAAGAATATTCTAGGGTTCAGACAGCAATCATTTGTCTACTTTTAAAAAGATGCCTATGCTAGACCCAGAACAATTGAATGATTTCAAACATCGCACCCTAAGCTAAACTAATAGAATGGGCAGATGTTATTCAAATAAATGTCCTTGGATCAAGGGCAGTCAGGATTCAGAAAACACCAGGCTAAAGAAGCAAATTTTCATTCAGCCCTGGATAAGGGTTCTGGTTAGCGACCTAGGTGCCTCATTTCACACTAGTGAGCATAATAGCTTGCTCAGAGGACTTTACAATGTTAGGTTACCCTAACTTGAGTCCTTTGTGAAATGGAAGGAATCAAATTGTTTTAGATCATGCTTTGTCTGCTTGTCAGCTGTGTGATGGTTTGATATTTCTGCTTTTATCAATGCTTATGTTAACTGATGGTTGGATCTAGTGAGACTTTAATCCTAAGTGCCATGCATCTGCCGACGATATTCAGTTATACACGTCCTTAGAATCAGACACTATTGAAAGCTGTCAACAGGATACACTGATGTGTAGAAGAGATCAAGGCTTGCATGCTGCAGAATAAAAATTAAATCCAACTAAGACAGAAGTCTTATATGTGGGCAAGGAGTCACCTTAGAATTTCTTGATTTCCAAAGAACTCACCCTTCTGTAAAAATGCAGTGTTCAAAGTTTGGGGTTACACTGAACACCAATTTAAACCTGGAATTAAATACCCTGGGGATCTCTCAAAATGCATTTATCCACTTGAGATTTATTAGACAGTTACTCCCTTACTTAAACAGGAGCGATTTAGCAATTCTATTTTGGACTAAGATACCTTCATGAAGCTCTCTACATGGGTCTCTCACTGAGGTGGGTAAGGAGATTTATTTGTACACATTTTTCAAACTGTAGATATCAAGACCACATCATCTCAATGCTAAAGAATTTACACTAGATTCCCATTCACTGAGGTTTTCAATATAAAGCTTTAGAAGCAGTTCATGACCAAGGTCCTGATGTTAATCAAGAAGATAAGAAAATTGGTTCTTACCTGGTAATTTTCACTTCTGTAGTACCACAGAACAGTCCAGACTCCTGGGTTTTGCCTCCCCTCCAGCAGATGGAGACAGAGAAAGTTTCACTAACACTGTACATAACCTGCTGTGCCACCTGCAGTCCCTCAGTACTGACTTGTACCCAAGCCAAGATGACAGCAACAACCATAAATTTCTAAGCAAACTTGCTCTCCTCTGAGCCAGAAGGTGGTGAAGTTGCCCAGAAAGACAATGAAAAACTAGTTTCCAAAATTTAACATAAGCAATCAGCAATGAAAACGTCCAACAACTCCGCATTATGTACAATGTAACAGGATGAGCAGCAGACTCTCCCCCCTAGTAGCTCCCTGCTTCAACGGCAGGGGAGAAGAAAAACAACCAATAAGGGCTGAATAACACAGTCTGGGTAAAACAAATAAACATGGGTGTAGCTTGCTTATTGCGGCGGTTACTACCCCTACTACCCCTAACTAATCAAGCTTGATATTTCACTTGGTTGCAGCTCCATCACTGCTCTCTACATTCATGGTGGGGGTGGAAGAGAAATAGAACCAAAGAGCTAAGAGAAACAGATAAGTATGAGAAAAAAATGTGAAGCTTGCTGGGCAGACTGGATGGGCCGTTTGGTCTTCTTCTGCCGTCATTTCTATATGTTTCTATATGTTTCTATAAATGGGTGGGTCTCTGGACTGATCTGTGGTACTACAGGAACAAAACTTATCAGGTAAGAACCAAATTTTTCTTTCCCTGTACATACCCTGGTCTGGACTCCTGGGATGTACCTAAGCTCCCCTTAACTTGGATGGGACGTGGAGAGTTTTGCTCATAGAACACTCTCACTAAAGCACATGGAAACCGAATCACCCACATGCAAGCAATAATGCCTAGCAAAAAAGTGTGCAATGACTTTCCAGTAGCCGCCCACCTGTTTGACAGCCCAGGAAGTCGCTTGAGAACGCGTCAGGTGTGCCCCTACCCCCCCCCCCCCTTGGTAGACAGGCAAGCCACACAAAATGCACCACTCTCGTCTCTAACCAACTGATAGGCCATAAGGCTCCCTGTTTTGACCATTGGCCCTGTGCCGACTGATCTTGCCACATCGCCCTCCATCCAGACAGGCTTGCATAGGTTGCGACTATTAAGCAATCTGGACTCTCCAATTCCACACCATGCTCAAGATTGGTGTGATTAAGCCACCATGAAAGACTGTCCTGGCTTCCCCCTCTAATGGAAGAGGGGGCTCTTCTCTCCTGCTGGAATCAGTTATTGGAAGAGTTTCATCTTCATAAGAACATGCCATACTGGGTCAGACCAAAGGTCCATCAAGCCCAGCATCCTGTTTCCAATATGGGATAGACTTAAGTTTTGGGTACTTGCCAGGTTCTTATGGCCTGGATTGGCCACTGTTGGAAACAGGATGCTGAGCTTGATGGACCCTTGGTCTAACCCAGTATGGCATTTTCTTATGAACTCTTCCAATAACGGATTCCAGCAGGAGAGAAGAACCCCTTGCAGAGGCTGCATATGAGCATGTTCAGGGTCTGAGCCAACAAACTCAGCAAGACATCTCAATGAAAAAAGAAAAAGAAAATCCGTGTACAGTCCGAAGCAGCTCTCAATCACATGCAATTTCTCCCTCTTCTAGAGGTGAGAAAGTCAATTCCCCATTGGAATCCTCCGATCCCTCATGATCCACACTCCCTTGAACATTACCAGGGTCAGCCACCCTGCAGCATTTGCCCGACGTGACTGACAAATGGGAGGCCCGAGCATGCAATCCCTAAATAGTAGGTTGATTCTCCTTTGCTGGGCGCTCTTGCAGAAAGGTCTGCAGGCCCTAGAAACATTCCATCCAGGAGGAGGAGGAGGATAGATCTATACTGGAGCCCATAGGCCCAAACTTGCTCTCTCTAACCTCTCTTTCTCGGGGAAGCTTCTGCCCTCGGGAACAAGGAAGGAGAACTGACCATTGCCTCACCTCCCACTCCCCTCCAGAGACATCAAAGGCCGAGGGGATGTCCCAACATGGGCAAAAGCTGTAATAGTCGAATTGCTTTGAACATCTAAACAAGACTGACACAAACGGAGAGAGAGTGAGGACTGAATTACTATCAGACGGCAAGCCTTACAGATAAGGCGCATGGACCTGTTCATCCCCGGTGCCCAACTCTCCTAAAGCTCGTCTCTAGGAGGCCTCCTGTGCGCACACCAATGCCACTTGAGTGTACACGCACACCCCTTCAGGACGTGTGGAAATACATGCTCAAGACTAGGTCTTAGTTGAACATGCACAAGTACATGTGCAAATACATGCTTGTATAGGCCATGGTCATGTGCACACAAATACTTGTGCAAATATGCGCTCCAGTCAAGGTCACAACTGTACACGCTCAAATACCTGGGCAAATATGCACTCAAGTCTAGGTTGCAGACATACACGCTCAAATCTAGGCCATAGCCTTATGCACACAGGTCCCTGTGCATGCAACCACCATGTGGCAAGAACGTGTGTACACGCCTACGCGTGTAGGAAAAGAACCACTGCCATGGCCTACCATATGACTAAGCAAAGCCTGCCTACACCTTCAGCGCGTTTAGGCCTGGATCTGTTTATTACCCAGCACCGAAAATCATCAACTTGAAGAGCTTCTCAACAGCTCAGGCCTCTTGAGGCTGAGAATCCATGGAGTCTGAGGCCAAAAGCCAGCATCCTAACTAAACACGCTTTGTGCATAGGCAAATTAAAACCGGCAAAAGACCTCTACTAGAACCAGAATCTTCCTCAGTGCAAGTGCCTCTCTGCACCTCTGCAGGACAAGGAACTACTGGCGATAGTTGAGGAGGGAATTCCTCTGCTTCTCCCGCCAACATTGCTAGGGAATCAAAAATGTCTGCTGTTTCCTCGCTGACAGGGAAAGCCTCACCGTTAGACCCCCCGTCACCTGCGGTCATGTTCAACGCAGACCTCCGAACGCGATGCTGCTTTTGCCGTATGCACATGCAGTGCCTCACGGCACCACCAGCACCTCAAGGGCAAGCACGGGAACCCAGAGCCAACACCTGGTCTCCTCCGCAGGCAGAGAAGCTGCTGAAAACCCCCCATCGCTGAGCTCCCTGAGCTGCTAAGGTAGCTCCCCCTCCGCCCCCAGAACCCTGCTGCACAGATTCCTCTAACTAGTTCCTTGATCTCTTATTGTTTTTTTTTTAATTCTCTGAGAACAAAGAGACACACAGAAACCAAAACTTTCCTTTGGTGCAGAGGTTTTTTTGCCAAACTTTAGCAACCCAGCCCAGGACAAACTGTATAAAAGGGACACTTCCCTGCTCCACTGGGCTTGCAGTGCAGAACTGCCAGCAGGTTCCACCGCTGTCTCATGGGGAATGAGGGACCTGCACCACCAGATGTCCACCTTATGGACCTCCAGACCAAGCTATCAGAAGGGTCACCAACCCTCTGCTCATCCACCTCAAACCAGGGGGGATGGCCCCTCTAGGACCTCACAACCCCCTGGGAGGATCTAGAAATGTTCTTGTCTTTTCATCTTTTTTTTTCTCTCTCTCCATATTACAGGTTTTATACCATCTCCTGGAGACAGAGAAATATTGAGGGACTGAAAGTGGCATGCTGGGTTATGGCAGGAAGGCAAAATCCAGAGTCTGGACTGATCCGGGTACGTACAGGGAATTGCCTTTTTATCTTCCTTGACACATTCTTGGACAACTCCCTTCACTGAAGGTCACGAGGCTCACTAGAGCCTGAGGCAGGATCTCCCCTCATGTTGTTTCATCGCTGTGGAATTCACTTCTGAAAGACGCTTGTCCATCTGACTACAGTACTTTGCTTTTAGGAATTTAATAAAAATCTGTTTTTGTGAACAAGCTTATGGGTTCTGAGCAGACTAGCACATTTATGCTGCTTTGACTGGGAGCTTTTTGATCTTAGTATGTTCTTGTTGAAAATTTGTGTTTAGGAAAACTTTAATAACTATTTCCCAACTTATCACTGATTATGAGTATACTATTAAGTACTTTTAGTTTAGGAACATTAATGTTTTAGTATTTATATCAATATTAATGATATTATCCAGATGTTTTTTTATATTTCTGATTTTATGTAAAACTCTGGTTTTGTTTCTACCTGCTACATTTCTTGTGTGCAAGAAATGAAACATCACATTACACATTATTATTAACAGGGTAACAGCAATGTTCATGGCCCAGGCCCAATCACAGGGCTGTTTTCCTGCTCTAGGAGAAGCTTTCCCCTGTTAAAAGCATCTCACCTGTATTAACAAATGCTGATTATGTAAAAAAAACCCCCACCCAAAAAACCCACCCAAAATACCAACAATATCCCCAAAAAACCAACAAACTTGTGGTTGTAATGAGATGATTACATTTTACACCTTAAATCTTCATATATATTATGTACTCAATGACGACAAAAGACACAAGCCCCTGCCAACGAGAAATAACGTCACAAAACTGCAGGACAGGACCCGATCTGTTCACAAAGCCCTCACCCCATAAGCTTTGCCTTATTTCTTCCTCGTCCTCTTCGCTCATGTCAATTTCTTTCCAGATATAACCTTTGCCTTCTGACCCCACTTCCATTTTATTGTAACCTGGAAGAAAAATATATGCTCAGAAGATCTCAACTGAAGATAAGACAGAAATAATATTCTGCTAAGGAGACCACGCGGCTCCCTTTCTATCCACCCAATGTCAGGTTCTTTTCTTATATATTTGTTTTAAAGCCTTCTCCTCTGTCCAATGAAGGTGGACAGGGGAAGACTCACTGGGTACCTTTAACCTTAGCTTTCTTCTCCTCCTTGTTCACCCCATCCTCATCACTGAATTCATCCTCATCCTCTTCTACATCAGGGAGGTGCAGGGAAATAACTGTGGCTTCAGGCAGAATGATGTCTGGACCCACCACCACCTAAAACAAAGAGGGGCAAAAAGCAATCAATTGGCCGAATGAAAGGCAACAAAATATGCAAACAAGAAGCCAGGCAAGGCATGGTGGCCTTTCTGAGCTAAGAAGTTTCTGGTCTCTCATTTCCTTTCCCTCTTCTAGCACTGTGCAGATGTACAAAGGAAAATTGATTTTTACCTGCTAATTTTCCTTCCTGTAGTACCATGGATCAGTCCAAACTCCTGGGTTTTGCCTTCCCTCCAGCAGATGGAGACAGAGAAGTTTTAATGGACTCCGTCCTATACCCCTGAGGTGCCACCTAGAGTCTGCCAGTATTACACTGTACCCAAGCAGAAAAATTTAAACCATAACTTCCACTATAAAAAACAACCTCCCCCGAAGAGCAAAGGAAATGAAACCTTGTAACTCAATGAACTAAACCATGTACATACTCTTTGCCTGTAAAGGGGGGCATATGACATGCAACCATTTGGAAAATTGCAGAAAAAATAAATGAAGTTCCACCCTGTACGTACCCAGATCAGTCACACTCCTGGGATGTACCAAAGCTTCCCTAACCAGGGTGGGACTGAGAAAGTCCCGCTTGGAGTACACTGGCCCCGAAGGAACCGGACCTCTGGGGCCAGTTCCAGGTAGCCGCCCTACAGATTTCCTGTGGTGACACCTGTTGACATTCCGCCCACAAGGCCGCTTGTGATCGAGTAGAATGCGCTCTAAGCCCAACTGGAATTGGACGGCCCTGAACAAGATATGCAGAAACAATAGCTTCCTTTAGCCAGTGCATGATAGTGGCCCTTGAAGCTTTCTGAACCCTCCAGGGTCCATTCCACAGGACGAACAGATGGTCCGAGAGACGGAAACTGTTCATGACCTCCAAGTAACACAACACCCTCTTTACATCCAACTTCCTTAAATCCTTAGCCTCTGGAGTAGAAGAATCCAGGCCCGCGAAGGAAGGGAGCTCCACAGACTGATTCAAATGAAAAGAGGAGACCACTTTCGAGAGAAAGGAGGGAATCGTTTTTAAGGATTTCCTGCCTCAGAAATACGTAAGGAGGGCTCCCTGCACGATAAGGCCTGCAGTTCCGAAACACGCCTCGCGGAGGAAATAACCACGAGGAACACGACCTTCAACGTCAGATTCTTTAGAGTAGCACGCTTCAGTGGCTCAAAAGGTGCATTACACAGGGAGTGGAGTACTAAATTCAGCTTCCACGAAGGACAGGGGTTCTGAACAACATCTGGATGGCATGCCAGATAAATGCCCTGCACCTTCCCCTGAAAACAATCAAGGGCTGACACCTGCACTCTTAGGGAATTAAAGGCCTACCCCTCAGCTAGACCTGATTGTAGAAAGGCCAGAACATCTGCAACCGAAGCCTTGGACGGCTTCACCTCGTGGTCCAGACACTAGGACTCGAAAATGCCATGGAGGTGGAAGTTTTACGGGAATGTAATAGCGTGGTAATCACTGCATTTGAGTAACCCTTGCTTTTTAATCTCCGCCTCTCAAAAGCCATGCCGCTAGACAAAAGCGATCTGCCTCTCTTAAACAAACGGGTCCTTGGCTCAGGAGATTCGGAGAAGGACGAAATCTCAGCGGACCGTCTACTGCTAGATTCAGGAGGTCCGTAAACCATGGGCGTCTCAGCCACTCTGGTGCCACGAGTATCACGTTGCCTGGATGAGCCTCGATGCGGCACAGAACTTTGCCGACCAACAGCCTCGGCGGAAACACGTACAACAGAATGTCCTTTGGCCAGAGAAGGACCAGAGCATCTACCCCTTCTGCTACTGGTTCTCGACGCCAACTGAAGAATCGAGGTGCCTTGGCATTGCGATACATCGCCATCAAGTCCATGAAGGGCATGGTCCAGTGGTTGCAGAGAAGATGAAAAGCCTCCTCAGAGTTCCCACTTTCCCGGGGTCCAACTGGTTGTGGCTGAGGAAATCGGCCTGCGCATTGTCCACCCTGGCAACGTGAGAGACTGCTATCCTGTACAAATGCTGTTCTGCCCAGTTGATTAAAAGTTGAGCTTCCATGCCACCGGACGACTCCTGGTTACACCCTGACAATTGATGTAAGCTACTATTGTCACATTGTCGGAGAGTATTCTGTCTTATCGTCCCTCTACTAAGGAAAGGAGGTCCTGCAGAGCCAACCGAACTGCTTTGGTTTCCAACGATTGATCGATCAAGAGGACTCCATCCTTGTCCATTGGCCTTGCATCGCTCTCCCCTGACAGACTGGCATCGGTGGTTACCATTATCCAAGATGGAATTTCCAAGTCCAGCCCTCGATGCAAATTGTCCGGGCATAGCCACCAAGGCAGACTGGAGCGCGCCAAGTCTGTTAGGGGTAGGTGAAGATAAAACTGTTCGGAGAGCGGATTCCATCTGGAGAACAAAGCTGACTGAAGAGGATGTATATTCGCAAAGGCCCAAGGCACTAGATCGAGTGTGGAAGCCATCGATCCCAGAACCTGTAAATAATCCCAGGATCTGGGACGAGGCATGGACCGCAAAAGACTCCACCTGAGTTAGAAGCTTGGCCAGTCTCTCCTCGGTAAGAAAGACTTTCCCCAAGATCATGTCGAACTGAGCACCCAGAAAGTCCAAGGACTGGGAAGGAACTAGATGGCTCTTGTCTGGATTGACAACCCAACCTAACAAGCTCAGCAGCTGCAGCACTCCCTGAACCACCTTTTGGCAAAGATCTTCCAATTTTGCTCAAATCAGCCAATCGTCCAGGTATGGATGTACGAGTATCCCCTTCTTCCGCAGGACCGCTGCTACCACCACCATTATATCTTGGTGAATCCTCTGGGTGCCGTCGCCAGACCAAAACGGGAGTGCACAGAATTGGAAATGATGCCAGAGGATTGCAAACCGCAGATATTTCTGATGATCTGGGTGGATGGGTATGTGCAAGTATGCTTCTGTCAGGTCCAGAGATGCCAAGAATTCTCCTTTGTGAACAGAGGCTATCACCGAGCGAAGAGTTTCCATGCGAAACTGAGGCACTTTTAGATTTCGATTGACTCTCTTCAAGTCGAAGATGGGCGGAAGGTGCCCTCCTTTTTGGGTACCATGAAGTAGATGGAATAGCGTCCGCGCCTGAGTTCCCCTGCGAGTACCTGAACTATTGCACCCAGGTCCAGCAAGTGCCGTATGGTGTCTCGGATCACCTGACACTTTTGGTGGTAAGAGCAAGGGAAAACCAGATAGTTATCCCGGAGTGGCCGAGCAAAATCTAAAGCATAGCAGTGTTCTATTATATTTAGGACCCATTGATCTGAGGTCAAATTGGTCCACTCCTCCAGAAACAGAGACAATCTTCCCCCTATCTTCGGACACCGCCCCCAGTGTCCTCAACTGGTCCAAAGTTTGTGCAATAACTAGCAGCTTTTCCGGAGGACCGCATGGCGACACCAGAAAAAGATCCCGGAGTGGACAAGCAAAATCCAACACGTAACCGTGACTTACCACATCGAGGACCCACTGGTCCGAGGTTATCTTGACCCATTCCTCCCGAAACAGGGACAACCGACCCCCGATGCGCAGAATGGAGGAATGGGTCTGCGCTCCTTCATTGTGTAGCTTTGTTGGGGGTAAAGGTCTGCGAAGATCCTGACCGCTGAGACCGCCTGCCATGAAAGGAAGGAGTCCAAGATTGTGCCCTCGACGCTTGCTGTCTCTGGGGAAGGGAACCACCCCTCCCCATACGGAACCTGCGCTGACCTCGAAACTGACCCCTGGAATTCCCAAAGTGTCGAGACTGTCGGGGATTATCCTCAGGCAACTTATAAACCTTGTTGTCACTTAAGTCCTTGATGAGCTGATCCAGCTTGTCTCCAAACAACAACTTTCCCCTGAATGGAAAAGAACCCAATCGTGACTTAGAGGAAGCATCTGCCGCCCAGCGACGGAGCCAAAGTAACCACCTGGCGGATACTGCAGAAGACATAATGCGAGCCGAAGTCCGCAGCAGATCATATAAGGCATCCGCTGTGTAGGCGACCGCAGCCTCCACGCAGTTAAGCCTGCCCCGCCTCGTCCGGCGGAAGATCCTGCGCTGTAAACATTTGTTGAATCCAGCAAAGAGTGGCCCGCTGCACTAGGCTGCTACAGACCACCGCCCGGACTCCTAACGCCGCAACTTCAAAGATGCGCTTCAATACGGTCTCCAACTTCCGGTCCTGGAGATCCTTTAACGCTATACCTCCTGTCACGGGGATGGTAGTATGTTTAATCACGGCCGTGACTGCCGAATCCACGGTGGGAGTCTTGAGAAGGTCCAAGGACTCAGACGGCAGGGGGTACAACTTATCCATAGCCCTGCTAACATGCAAGGAAGCTTCCGGAAGATCCCATTCCTTAGAGACAATCTGGAACAGTTTGGGATGAAAGGGAAAAGTTTGCGGGGGGTCCCAAAGGCCCGCCAGAGCTACATCCCCCGTGGAAGTGTCAACTTCCTGATGTGGTGCCGAGATTTCCAGTTCCTTCAACACCTGCGGGATCAAAAAGCGTAGCTCATCCTTGCCAAACAAACGAAGAACCTGGGGGTCATCCCCCTCCACAGTCGCCTGACCTTCCAAATCGCCCCATCCGTCTGTATCCGGAATGTCCAGAGCGGGATCCAGGAACTCCGGTACTCCCGCGCCCCCCTGTGGCCGTGGACAACGAGCCCCCACCTTCCCCTGATCCGGTGTCGCCCTGGGGATCTTAGGTGGAGAGAGGCCATCCGCCTCCCAGCCCGCCTCTGCTTCCAAGAACGCTTTGTGCATCAACAGCACAAACTGCGATGAAAACGGGACTGGCCTCTTAAAGGCGTCCCCCGCGGGTCGGGAGGGAGGGGGTCGAGGGGCTTCATAATCGGGCGAACTGTGCGGGCTTAAGGCAGGCAGGGAAGAAGGAGGGGAATCTTCCACCTCCGACGCTGTCCCCTCTGTCGGCAACGCGTTCAAAATGGCCGCTGCCTCCTTCTCTATGGGAGGCGGGGCTGCCGATTGAGAGCGGAGCACTCCCCGATGCCGCGCTGAAACAGCAGGAGAAGAAACACTGCGGGCAGCGCTCGGCCCCTGAGAGGGTCCCTCAAACCCGGGAAGAAATCGGGAGCAGAGACCCTCTCGGGAGAGTCGCACTCCCGCCCCCCCGCAGGCCGTACAGGCCGAAGATCGCGGCATGAGGAGAAGAGTCGGGAAGACAAGCGGCCAGAAAAGCGCGCCAAAAGGTAATGCACTACCTCCTAGTTAGAGCAATGCGCCGGGTGAACCAGCCACCCCCTCCGGAGTCCCGGGGCTGAACCGCGGCAGGCCGGGGCTGCAAGAATAAGCCCACTGCCTGCCACCAACAGGACTTAAGTGGCTCCTTTTTTTTTTTTTTTTTTAACAAATAATGTGTCTGCTCCTAAAAGCCCCCTTCAGAGGAAAACCTCTGGATTAGTGCAAATGTGGGGGGAGGGTGACCAGCCCACCGGTAATCTCTCCCCCTGGACCCACTGGGACTAACTAGCTCCGGGCAAATGGTGTGAGAGCAATGCCCTCCCAAGCCTGCCGCAAACCTGTCTTCTCGCTGCCCGGGTAATCCGACATAAAAATAAATAAAATAAATTATTTTATTTAAGTTTTTTTTATATACCAACATTCAGGACGATAGTCCCATCATGCTGGTTCACAAGAAACAGGGGTGCAATTATAATAAACTTTACAATTTGAACAATAGTGCAGAAAAGCAGTTACATGTAACAAGGAAATAAATAACTTGGAGTAAGAAAGAAAATGAAGATCAGATAATTATATATATATATAATAACATTGTAAAATGTGGCTATTAATGCTATTACTAGCGAAGTGTGTTGATTGATGGGAGTTAAATAATGTTGGATTTAGGAAAGGCCTGCGTGAACAGCCACGTCTTAAGTCTTTCCTTGAAGGTTGAGATGCTGGGTTCCATTCTAAGATCTGGGGGAATGGAGAACAAGAACAAGAAACTAACTTGCCCTAAAACTTCCTACCTCTTATTCTATTCTATTTTTTTTTTTTCAAAGAAATAAACTAGTTGATCTAGTCAGTGTTACTGTAATAACAAAACCTGGATAACCAAGTAGAAAATGCAGAAGGACCAGGACCGCAGGTTATGCCTCTCAATCTGCTGGAGTCAGAGAAAATATTGAGGGATCGCAGGTGGTACACCGGTATATCTAGGGGGTGCTTTTCAGCTTTTCTCTGACTCCATCTGCTGGAAGGGAGGCATAACCCAGCAGTCTGGACTGATCCTGGTACGTACAGGGAATGAGGGATCGCAGGTGGCACACCGGTATATCTAGGGGGTGCTTTTCAGCTTTTCTCTGACTCCATCTGCTGGAGGGGAGGCATAACCCAGCAGTCTGGACTGAGCCTGGTACGTACAGGGAACACTCTTTTTCAACTCTTTCAGGCCGATACAGTACAGTGCGCTCTGATGGAGCACACTGTTAGCCGGCATTTGGACGCGCGTTTTCAACGCGCTAGCTTTACCCCTTATTCAGCTTTACCCCTTATTCAGTAAGGGGTAATAGCGCGTCCAAAACGCATGTTGATGGCCCTATTAGGCCCGCTCTCTCGCGTTTTTTACTGTATCGGCCCGTTTGTTCTGTATCCTCCCCCTCCCATCGCCATATATTTTATCCATCCGAGGAAGGAATATTTGTCCTGGAAAGCTCACGCCTCAATAAACTGGTTAGTCTATAAAGTGCCACCTGCCTCTGTCAATTTTGCTACACCAAACTAACATGGCTATCCCTCTGAAAATCTGAACCACAGAGAAACAAACACATTTTTCTGCAGTCATTTGCTATGTGACTACATTAAAAGATCCAGAGGAAAAAAAAATATTCCAGCAGTGCAACTTACCCTTGAGGTCAGGACACAGTGAGGGTTTAATTTGACTTTCTTTTTCACCTCTACCCCATCACAAACTATTGATTGCCTTATCTCAACGTTGTCTGCTATATGGACACCATCCCAAATATGTGCACCGTCCAGGACAACATTGTCACCTGTTACAAAAAAAGCACATCCATAGATTAATTCAATAGCTTAGGAATCTCGTACCATAAAGTCCCAATTCTCCCACATGCACCGCTCTGCACTGTCGCAAATGCTGGGAACATGAACGGCTAAGAACCTCATAGATGCGTCGAATTCCTTCATACGCTCTACACAGTATTTACCTGGGAATATAATTCCTGCTCTAAGATCATGTTTCCAAACGTTTCCAAAGAGAGCTCAGCAGATGCAGGGCTTGGCTCAGAGCAGTGCACATGGGATGGGGTTTGCCCGCGCTCACCTATGCTGCAGTTCTGGCCGATGGCGCTGTTTGTGAGGTAGCAGTTGCTGCCAATGACGGTCCTGTGACCTATCACGACGTTCTCGTCCAGCACACTGCCGTGCCCCAAGCTGACCTCCGCTCCCCGGTAGATATTGTGCCTGGAATGGGTGTAGCTCTGTGCCTCTTCACCCGTGAAGTTCATTTCAGGGGTCAAAGGGTAAACCCAGCGTCGAACGATATCAGAACTCACGGCTTCGTACATCAGCAGATTGGAGACCCGGGCCCCATACTCCTCTGCTGTCACGTGCATATGGATCTGGTTACCTTGAGTCTGAAACACATTAGAAGTAAATGCATGCTCATTTCCCTTTGTTGTACACATCATATTCGATACTGACCAGGTGTTTGGAAAATTCACAAAAAATGCACAGCTTATTCAAGAATAAAATAGTGTGGCTACCATGTCAGTCTACTTTGGAGCTTTGTTATATTGTCACAAAAGCACATTAGGAAATGGTAAACCTCCAAAACCTTAACATGCTCCTCCAAGATCTCTGTCACAAGGAACAGGATAGTGGGGGGGACGATGATGACGTCTGGTTCAAGATACAACAGGCAACATATTAAAGTTTTTCACACTGACAAGAAATGAGGAAAACCAAACATGTTGGCCTAAAGTTCTCTTTACAAGGCTCATTCCAGCAGAGTATAAAATCATGCAGCCAGTGGTCACAACTTGTAGACCTAACTAAAAAAGACATTATACATACACATTATATATACACACACACGTATACATATATATACACATATCTACAGACCCCACACCCAAGCAGGCTGTCTCACAGAAAGACTGAGCTGATCCTCAGAATAAAACCTCTGGCACCTCAGCCTAGGAAAGCTTTGCTTGCCCGTTCCAATGCTGTACACATTCCATGCTTCAATAAAAGCCTTCATTTTCTGATGCTGTCAGGCCAAAATCACAGGAGAAAAAATTATCAAAAAGAAAAAAAAAGTAGGATTTCTGATACTGCGTCTTTTATTTCCCCGGAGTGAAGTGGAGCAGCCCAGTGGTCAGAGCAAGAGGCTGAGAACCAGGGAAGCCCAGGGTTCAAATCCCACCTGGGCCAAGTCACTTCATCCTCCCCCCTTGCCTCAGACCGAGAGCCCTCTGGGGACAGGGAAATACCTGCATTACCTGAATGTAACTCGCCTTCAGCTCCCAATGTAAAGTTGCCAGCTAAATAAAGATAAAAAGAGCAAGAGGGTTTTTTTTCATCTTGCAAGAAACTGCTGGTGTTCCCCAGTGCCTCACCTCCTCAGTCACCAGGATGCCATAGACAAAATCATCTCGGCTCTGAAAATCAAAGTTATCCGTGAAGAGCTCAGCCACCTGTGAAGAGGAGAGAGGAAAGTGGTGAACCAATCCCCTCTGAATACACAGACCCACAGTGCACGCAATCTGTGTCCTACTTCCACAGCAAGCACAAAGGAGCCCGGCACACAGGGAGAGAGAAAGGTGGGACAAGCAGGCGAGGTCTACTAGGGAGCCCCCTTCCTTCTGTGCATCTATAGATAGAGATGCTAAGGTGATGTGGGTAGTGAAATCAGAGCATGCAGAGCCCCTCCTGCTGATAACTGGGGCTTACCTGGGGTGGGAGGGAGCAGGGGAGGAGCTAACAGCAGTGAGGTCAGAGTGCAGAGCCCCTCCCGCTGGCAGACTCACCTGGGGTGGGAGGGAGCGGGGGAGGAGCTAACAGCAGTGAGGTCAGAGTGCAGAGCCCCTCCTGCTGGCCGACTCACCAGGGGTGGGAGGGAGCGGGGGAGGTGCTAACAGCAGTGAGGTCAGAGTGCAGAGCCCCTCCTGCTGATAACTGGGGCTTACCTGGGGTGGGAGGGAACGGGGGAGGAGCTAACAGCAGTGAGGTCAGAGTGCAGAGCCCCTCCTGCTTATAACTGGGGCTTACCTGGGGTGGGAGGGAACAGGGGAGGAGCTAACAGCAGTGAGGTCAGAGTGCAGAGCCCCTCCCGCTGGCTGATTCACCTGGGGTGGGAGGGAGCGGGGGAGGCGCTAACAGCAGTGAGGTCAGAGTGCAGAGCCCCTCCTGCTGGCCGACTCACCTGGGGTGGGAGGGAGCTGGGGAGGAGCTAACAGCAGTGAGGTCAGAGTGCAGAGCCCCTCCCGCTGGCTGATTCATCTGGGGTGGGAGGGAGCGGGGGAGGAGCTAACAGCAGTGAGGTCAGAGTGCAGAGCCCCTCCTGCTGGCTGATTCACCTGGGGTGGGAGGGAGCGGGGGAGGTGCTAACAGCAGTGAGGTCAGGGTGCAGTGGGGTGGGGGGAAAGGTGCTAAGTGCAGTGAGGTGCAGCCCCTTCCTGCTTACTGCAGCTCACCTGAGGAGAACAGATGCTGATGTGACAGTCCAACAAATCATGTCGCACTTCCACCTGAACGTTATTCTGGAATATGCTCTGAATAGAGGAGGAAATAAAAGATCAGTACTCACACTCCTGTTCAGACTTTCCAATCAGATGGGGAATTCCATGGCTGAATGTCTACCGCTAAAGCAGCCTCAAAATTGCTTTTTTGTTTTTTTTTTTCACTGAAACACTCGATCTTTCCCTCTTTAATGCTATTTTTTTTCCAGTTCCTCAAATCGATGCTGTTGTGAAACTTCCTCCTATGTGAGTAAGTCGGGATGTGGCTCTACTGAACCTTCTCACTATCCCAAGAGGGCATCACATTGGTACATGGGCCGCAGGGACACAACTTACAAACAAACAGGCCGATGAGCGCACGGCTTTACAGATGCTTGGAAGCGCGTCCAACACACTTCAGGCAATAAGGGGAGTAGCGCATCCAAAATGTGCCAATTGCGCTCATTACATGTAAATTCATGTTGATGAGGCTATTGGCTATTACCCTCTGATACAAAAAAAGTGCACCAAATGCACATATTTTTACTCAAAAATTGAAGCCTGCTCCAGAGTAGGCATTAACTCTTGAGGAGCCTCAAAATTTTACAGAAAAGCAGAAAATACTGCTCTTCTGTAGTTCCTCTGACTTAATATTGTGGTGATATTAAGTCGGAGGAACCAAAATACGGAAAACCGCAAATAAATACATTTTAAAAAAGTTGTGCCAGCAGGGTAGGAAAATGGATGCTTGCAAAATGGAGCACCCGCTTTCCTAACGCGCTGATAAGTCACCTCTCTTGGGCACCCGATACAGAGGCCGCGCCAGGGATGCAAAGTTTTCCCTAGCGCCTGCTTTTCACATGAGCAGCAGCCCATTTAGATATTAGATTGGGTGCCTCGGTGTGCATGAAGTGCATCGGCCTGAAAGAGCCTGACCATAGCAGATGCAACCCAAGACGCCCCCTGAACACAACTAGGGCCCGAGAGCTGCAGAAAGCACACTCTCTCCTGCTGTCTACCTCTTGCTGATGGAGAGCTGCACAGCACCAGGCCTCCTGCTAGACAAAGGGTGGACTCCAGTTCTCTGCCGCACTCTGATTTGGCTCTCGCACTCAGCGACAGGCTCAGGTAGAAGGGAGCAAGGCTGCCAGCAGCAGTTACACAACACTGCCTTCTCTTAGGCCAATGTTATAAGATAAGCTATGTGCACATTAGTGAGAGACTGTGTACATTATTTTTATGTATAAAACTATATTTATATAAAATGTCTATACCGCAAATCAAAATTTCTATTTGGTATACAATAGACATTCATAAAATCCACAAGTCATAAAATGTTAACTAGAGACAAAAATACATAAAATACAATAAAATAAAATTAGACAATGCTCTTCTCCTGCATAAAACATACCTTCCTTCTCCACGGTTATCACATCAGTCCCAACACACCCACTATTGCTTAGTTATCTGTTAACTTTCATATTACTACTGTTCAACTTGCCCACTACTACTGATTTAAGTTTCTCCACTAATACAGTGGGAGATTATTCCAGAGTTTCGGCCCGGCTATACAAAGGGCCCTCTCTCTAACTGTATTAAGATGGGCTGACTTAGGCGATGCCTTACCCAGGGACCTAAGATTTCGTACGGCTGTATGAATGTGGAGCGTTGCCTTTAGCCATTCATTGCTGTCGCCATAAATAGTTTAAATGTATCAATGTCAAACATTTATATTTAATTCGAAAATGAATAGGAAGCCAATGCAAACTCATCAAGACTGGGGTAATATGGTCGAACCTTTTTGAATTAGTTAATAGACGTGCGGCTGAGTTTTGCAAAAGTTGTAGCGGACGAATGGTGCCTAATGGTAGGCCCAAGAAAAGTGCGTTACAATAATCCAAATATGTCACTAGTAAAGCTTGAAGCACAGTACGAAAATCATTGTAATGCAACAATGGTTTCAGTTTCCTTAAAATCTGTAAATTTATAAAAACCATCCTTAATTATATTCTTTACAAATGTCTTTAAATGAAATTCATTATCTAAAATAGCCCCTAGTCTCCTGACCTCGTGTTTGATATTGATTATAGCGCTGTAACCCAATATAGGCTTGTTACAATTAAACTAGAAGTAAAAAAAAAAGAGGAAACTGCCAGGCCAAACCCCCCCCCAAGGAAATCATCTCATGGCTACATCATCTTTTCTAAAGCACTAACCATTGGAAACCGGAAACGTTTCAGCCCTTCAGTTTTCTGGTAATGCAGCACGCGCTGAGTGCTGCTGTCCATGGCAACAATGACATCGTCTTCCTGGCACCTGGCCCGATGACCAGGCGAGGACTCTTTAAAAACCATCGTCATCACCGAAACGTTCTTCTCCAGCTTACGACGAGTCCTAAACAAAGAAGCATCCACTCAACGTCAGAATGCAAGAAATCTCTCCCAGCTTTCACCAAGTGCACAAAAATGTAAAGCAACGTCATGAAATTAAAAAGAAAACACATTTTGGGATGGCCGATCTATGGTCATTATCAAGAGGAACGACCAGTGGGGTATGAATAGGAACACCGTTATCCTCCCAGTCCATAATCTAGGAGACATCTTCTACTCTACTCTCACTTTTTCTACACATATCCAAAATTCTGCTAAAACATTTCATTGCTTTCTCTATAACATCGTCAAAATCCATCCCTTTCTTTCTGAACCCGCTACCAGAACCCTTATCCACGCTCTCATCTCCTCCCGCTTATTGCAACCTGCTCCTCACAGGGCTGCCAAGGAGCCACCTTTCTTCCCTGCAGTCTGTCCTAAATTCAGCTGTGGGCCCAAAAAGCAACAAGGTAGGCGATCCAATAAAGCCGTGAGGAAACAACAAAGAAGTGGATGCCACAGAGAAGTCTTTTTCAATTCTTTAATGAAGGAGACGTGTGATATTGTGTAAAAGTGCCCGACTCTGGCCGAGTTTCGCCACAATTAGTGGCTGCCTCAGGGGCTTATGTATGAGAACTATGGTAATTTGAAAATCCAAATGAAAGTCCGTAGTGCACATATATCTTTTTGTTTACATGCCCGCACAGACAGTCTCCACTCATATCAGTTCAAGAAACTTACCATAGTTCTCATACATAAGCCCCTGAGGCAGCCACTAATTGTGGCGAAACTCGGCCAGAGTCGGGCACTTTTACACAATATCACACGTCTCCATTAAAGAATTGAAAAAGACTTCTCTGTGGCATCCACTTCTTTGTTGTTTCCTCACTAAATTCAGCTGTGCAACTTTTCTTTCACTAAAGTCAGTACATGCACATAACCCCCTCTTCTGAAGTCACTGCATGGGCTCCCTATCCGCTCCCGCATAGTTCAAGCTGCTCTTCCTCACCTACAAATGCCTTCACTCTGCAGGAACTCACTACCTCTCCTCTCTTATCTCTTTACACCCTTCCTTCTGCACTTCACTCAGACAAATCACTATATATGCCCTTCTTTTCTAACGCCAATTCCCGCTGCCATGAGCTTGGAATAGACTTCCTGAACTCGTGCATCATGCGCCCTCTCTCACCAGGTTTAAATCCCATCTAAAAAGCTACCTTTTGAGGCTGCTTTTAAATCTTAAGCCCGATTGTCTGCTTTCAGTCCCATTAACTAATTTTAACCATCTTATTATATGGAACTCCCCAACTCTGGACACTGTATGGTTGTCTTGATTAGACTGTAACTTCTATTGAGCAGGGACTCTCTCTTATGTGACCATCAAGTAGCGCTATAGAAACGTTAAGTAGTAGTAGGAGTATTTCTCAATCGTTTTGCCTGTCGAAGGCCTTGTGCACGAGTCACTTTTCTGTTATAAGGTTGGTCTTTTAAGAGTCTCAGTAATTAGAAGAAACAGAATTCCCCTCAAACATTCGAGCATCGCGCTTACCTTTAGTGCTGAGCTGCCCAGTCAGTCTCTTTGTCCCCTTCATCCAAATCCTCCTCCTCCATGTCAGGATTAGGTGAACTACCTGCTCTCCTGTCTCTCCTCTCTAATTCCCTCTTTTCCTCTCTACTTCATTTGCAGCACCTGCTAGCCTATTCGTGCAATTCTGCCGAGTCATTAGGACTCAGATCCTCTACTCAGACCTTCCCAAAAGTCAGAGAACCAGGAATTCTGGGCAATGTAGTTCCATCGAGAGTCCATCATATTTATTTATTCTTAAAGAGAAAGAAAGAAAAAACCCTCGCTTCATAGTTCTGTGCACCCCTTCTAAAAGCTGTCTTTGCGCAGATACTAAACATCACTAATTCATCATACAGCATCAGCAGAAACAAAGATCTTTGCCAGACCTGATAAAGGCCTCCCTCACCTGTGCTCCTCCAAAGCTTTGGAAATGTTAATGTTGGAGATGACATCGCCATAGACCAGGAGGAAATCCGAGCGCATGAGAGACTTTGCATCTACGTCCCTCAACACATCTCCCAAGGAGCGATACGAGTCCGAGGTCACAACGTGCAATATGTTGGGTGAGGTGGGACGACACCATCGGGACTTCCTACAGCAGAGAAGGAAGAAACGCACTTACAATGGCAGCTTCATCTTTAAGAAATCCGTCTATATGATAAATGGTAGTCAGAAATGCGTAATTATCAGAATTCAGCAGATGGCACACCTCCTCATTTCGATTGAGAAATGGACACTGTTTTACGCTGCATTTTTCAGTTGCAGTTTGCTTTGAGATCTGCACAAGAGAAACAAAGATTCCATCTTCTGGGTGACGCGGATCCTACTGTAAGCACCTTCTCCTCACAGTTTTGCTTCTTTTTTTTATCTGGCTATGAGAGCACGCAGACAAGACGTGAACGGGGCTTGCACTTTTACTTCTGAAGCAGAAGCTCATGTGCTTTGCTGCATGAAACAGAGCTGGGTATGCGGGAGCTGAATGTTTCTTACTTACTGTAAGTGAGCCTTGATCTGGTTGGAGAGCCAGCAGCAGAAAATGAAAGTTTCCTGAACACCAGTGGCAGTGAGAAACTCCAGGGTGTAATCGATCATTGCTACATTCACCAGGGGAAGCAGAACCTGTGGAGAGAGGACATTCTTTGAATGAGAAGCAAGACTCATCCCCACTCAAGTAAGTCTCCCATCTTAAAGCCTCACTAGCAAAAATAATATATCATATCATCTTTTTAAGAACATAAGAAATTGCCATACTGGGTAGGACTAAAGTCCCATCAAGCCCAGTATCTTGTTTCCAACAGTGGCCAAGCCAGGTCACAAGTACCCAGCAGGATCCCAAAAGGTCAAAAACATTCATGCTTCTTATCCCATCTTAATAATGGACTTTCCCTTCAGGAGCCTGTCCAAACCTTTTTATGAACCCAGCTACATTAAACAGCTTTTACTACATCATCCAGCAACAAATGCCAGAACGTAAACTGTGTTCAGTAAAAAAAATGTTTTCCTATTTGTCTTAAAAATATCACATAACTTCATTGCATGTCCGCTAGCGCTTATACTTTTTTGAAAGCATAAACAACCGACTTGCATTTACCTGTTCCAATCCACTCATTATTTTATAGATCTCTATCATATCCCCCCCTCAGCTGTCTCTTCGCCAAGCTGAAGAACCCTAACTTCTTTAGCCTTTCCTCATAGGGGAAATCGTTCAATCTCCTTTACCATTTTTGTTGCCTTTCTCTAGACCTTTTCTAATTCCTCTATATCTTTTTTGAGATGCAATCACCAGAACTGCACACAATTTCAGAACCTAATACTCAGGACCCGGGATTCAGCTCCCAAAAGCTACTCAAGAAATATATTAAATTAATCCAATACAGAGGTATCATCTTTTTCCTGTATATATATATATATATATATATGACTGTATAAATCTCCAGTCCAGTTGAATACATGGAAATAAAGGTTAAACTGTGTGTGTGTGTGTGTGTGTGTGTGTGTGTGTGTGTGTGTGAGAAACGGCCTCTGATTAACTCTGTGTCCATTTTTATTACTGGCAGACGGCCGGTTATGAAAACTGATGCAGAGTTTACCAGTGTTGGTCTTCATAACTGGCGCGGGGTTGCGTTAGCAAGGAGGCACTAAGGTCACGCAAGCAACCCTAGCACCTCCTTGCTAGCGCGACCCCCTAATTTGCCTATTGCACGGTGCCCCCCCTTGCGGGTGCCATGCATGTGTTAAGAAAATGGGCGCTGAAAAGTCAGCGCCCGCTTTCCGTGACAATTATTGCCATCAGCTCCCATGAGTGGGGTGGACTGGATAATTAGGGAAAGGAAAAAGGAAAATTAGTTTCTTACCTGATAATTTTCGTTCCTGTAGTACCAAGGATCAGTCCAGACACCTGGGTTGTGACTCCGCACCAGCAGATGGAGACAGAGCAAGACTTGTCGGGCACCCTCACATATAGTAAGGCGCCACCCACAGCTCGTCAGTCGTACGAATGTCAAAGCAAAACTGCAATGAAACCAAAACTAACTAACTATACCGCCCCACACTAGGGCCGATTCAACCAAAAACCCTCAGCTGGATCAGAACTTCCAGAACCAGAGGACCAACAACAGATACTGAAAAACAAATCGAAACCCACCGAGCGGACTCTTCTTAAACCGAAAACAATACTTGGGCGGGAGCCTGGACTGATCCTTGGTACTACAGGAACGAAAATTATCAGGTAAGAAACTAATTTTCCTTTCCCTGTACGTACCAGGATCAGTCCAGACACCTGGGATGTACCAGAGCTGAACTACCGAGGGAGGGAACCAGAGAGTCCCGCTCACAGAACTCTCCCCCCGAATCCAGGTTCCGAACATCCAGCCGATAGTGTCGAGCAAAACGTATGCCACGACTTCCAAATTGCCGCCCTGCGAAACTCCAGTGGCGACACGTGCGAAGATTCTGCCCACGAGGTGGACTGAGCTCGCACCAAGTGAGCACGGAGGCTCACCGGAACAGGCTTACCTTTCAATAGGTACGCAGGAGAAATAGCTGCCCTCAGCCACTGAGAAACAGACACTCGAGAAGCAGCGCCGCCCTGCCTTGAGAAAACGGACACTCGAGAAGCAGCGCCGCCCTGCTTTGGACCCGAAAACCCAAACAAAAAGCTGGTCCGAAACCCGGAAGGATTCGATACCTCCAGATAACGGAGCAGAACTCTGCGGACATCAAGTTTCACCAACACCTTGGCGTCCGGATCAGCCCGCGGGCCCTCAGGAAAACAGGCCATTCAACCGTCTGGTTCAAAAGACAAGCAGACACCACCTTCGGAAGGAACGAAGGAACGGTCTTTAGAGAGACTCCAGAATCCGAGAAGCGCACAAACGGCTCTCGACAAGGTAACGCCTGTAACCTGAAACTCTCCATGCTACGAGAACAAAACCCACCTGCAAGGTAAGGTCTGTTAGTGTCGCCCTCCTAAAGGCGACGGGCACCGAGCAGAGAGCACCAAATTAAGAGTCCAGGAAGGACAAGATGCCACAACTGAGGCCGCAAATGCGTAGCTCCACGAAGAAAACGCGCCACGTCTGGATGATGAGCCAGCGACCGACCGTGCACCTTTCCTCTGAGACAGCCAAGCACCGCTACCTGTACTCGGAGGGCGCTGCATGCCTGAAGAAAAGCGCGGATATCCGGCACGGATGGTAACCCCGGATTCACTTCACGCGATCTACACCAATCATCAAACACCGTCCGGACCCGGACGTAGTCAAAAGACGTAGACCGCTGCCTAGAACTCAGCAAGGTAGCTACCACCGCATCCGACTATCCCTTTGTCTTTAAACGTTTTCTCTCAAAGCCACGCCGCGAGCCAGAAGTGAGCCACGTCCTCCAAAGATACCGGACCCCGCGTCCCCCCGAAAACAGAGAGGAGCCTACATTGCCAAGAGCAAGAGGTCCGCGAACCATGGCCGTCGTGACCACTCCGGCACCCCTCTGACCATGACCACCTCCGCCGGATGCAATTCTATTCGACGAAGGACTTTGCCGATCAGAGGCCAGGAAGGGAACATATAGGAGAACGTCCGTGGGCCAAGGGAGTACCAGCGCATCTACCCCTTCGGCTCCTCGTTCTCACCGTCGACTGAAGAATCGGGGAGCCTTGGCATTCTGACCTGTGGCCATCAAATCCATGTGTGGCGTTCCCCACCTTTGGCAACTTAGGTGGTAAGCCATCTCCGGCAGTTCCCACTCCCCGGGTCCAACCGAGGCCAACTGAGGAAAACCGCTTGGACATTGTCCACTCCTGCGATGTGGGACGCCGCGATGTTGATCAGATTTCTTTCCGCCCAGAGCATTAGCAGCCACGCCTGCTCCGCCATCGCATGGC
Organism: Rhinatrema bivittatum; assembly: GCF_901001135.1. Classification (NCBI taxonomy): domain Eukaryota; kingdom Metazoa; phylum Chordata; class Amphibia; order Gymnophiona; family Rhinatrematidae; genus Rhinatrema; species Rhinatrema bivittatum. Next base: position 180,637,158 of record NC_042623.1, read on the forward strand.
TCTTCGTACCGCCCTGGTTATTGATATACGCCACTGTGGACGCATTGTCCGACAACACTCTGACCGAAGTCCCCCGGAGCAAAGGGAGGAACGACTGTAGCGCCCAACGTGACCGGTCTGGTCTGCAAGCAAGTGATGGACCACTGTGACTGTGCCTTGGACCACTGTCCCTGCACCGAGCGGCCCCCGCAAGACCGCCCCCCCCAGCCGGAGCAGCTGGCATCCGTGGCGACTACAGTCCAGGCGGGCATGAGCAGAGACACTCCGCGTGTCAGATTGTTGATTTTGAGCCACCACTGCAAACTGGACCTCGCCTGATCCGTGAGCGGGAGGGGAAGAGAAAACTCCTCGGACACCGGCCTCCAGCGGGAGAGCAATGCGGATTGCAATGGACGTAGATGAGCGCCCACCCAAGGGACTAGCGCCCCCAATGACGCCATCGATCCCAACACCATCAGGTAATCGCACACCTGCGGAATCCGGAGGGACAGGCCGGCTCACCTGACCCTGCGGCCTGCAGACCCGCTCCATGGACAGAAACACCCTGCCTTGCGTCGTGTCGAACAGCGCTCCCAAGTAAGCCAGGGTTTGGGTGGGGACCAGCCGGCTTTTGGCAAGATAGACCACCCATCCGAGCGACTGCAAGAGCTGCAGGACTCTGTCGACTGCCTGTTGGCACTGCATTTCGGATTTGGCTCGAACCAGCCAATCGTCCAAGTAGGGGCGTGCGGTGAAGGCAAGGCCGAAGTCCCGATGTGAGGTAAGCCTCCGTCAGATCCAGCGACGGGCGTGCGTTGAAGGCACGGCCGAATTCCCGATGTGAGGTAAGCCTCCGTCAGAGCCAGCGATGCCAGGAATTCCCCTGGTCGAACCGAAGCTATGACTGAGCGGACCGTCTCCATTTGGGATCGAGGGACGCTGTCCCGGAGGCACGGGAACTACCGCGCCCAGGTCTTCTAGGCGTCGCAGCGTATCCCGGACTGCCAACGCTTGATGCCTCCTTTGTAAGGGGACACCAGAACTATATCCGCCGGAACCCGAGCAAAATGTAACGAGTAACCGAGGGACGCGGAGTCATCTGTTGACGCCGTTGAGGTCCAGGATGGGCCAGAAAGTGCCCCCCTTCTTTGGCACTATGAAGGAAATGGGATACCGGCCCAGATGTCTTATCACGCTGAGGACCCACTGGTCCATGATTATCCTGGCCCATTCCCCGTAAAATCGCGCCAACCTGGTTCCTACCTCCGGTGTAACCGATGGAGCCAGCTGCGGGGAAGGGGCCCTCCGCATTTCATTGGGCGGGCTTCGGACCGGTCCCTGAGGAGGAACCGCCATGCCGTCCAAATGTCCTTCCTCGAAAGGACTGGGACCAAGACGACCGTCGAGAGGAACTAAATCTATACGGGGCCCCCGACGATCTCTGTGGCCGCGACTTCCTGGGCCCCCCCAACGCGGGACCTATTGGAAAACGAAGTCCGGGCCCTGTATCTGTCCTCCGGCAACTAGAACGCCCGATTTTCTCCAAGGGACTGCATCAGGTCGTCCAGTTGCTTGCCAAGTAACAACTGCCCCTTAAAAGAGAGCGAGCCTAGATGAGCCTGGGAGATCCATCCACCGCTAAATACGACATTGTGCCGAAATTGCCGAGACCATGGCTCTAGCCGACGGCCGCAGAAGGTCGTGCATCGCCTCCACGCTGTACTCGATAACCGCCACCAAGTTGTCCGCTTGCGCCGCCTCCTCACCCGAGAGGCTCGCCTTGGCCTGAGCACCGGAGCCCAGCGCAAGCCGGCTCTCAGGGCAAATACTACCAATAGCCACCCGGACTTTGCCTATTAGAGGCCAGTACGCCCAGAGCCGAAACTCCAAAGACTTTCTTGAGCTGAGTCTCCAGCTTTCTGTCTTGGATATCCTTGAGCGTCGTGGCCCCCGTCACCGGAATCGTCGACCGTTTAGTGACCACCGAAAACCGCTGCGTCCACTCGTGGAAGACGCGGGGAATCCAGCGCGTCCTCCGGCAACGGGTACAGCTATCCACAGCTTTATTAACCTTGAAGCCCAACTCCGGGGTGGGTCCCGTCAGGCCCAACAGCACCGGGTCTATCGTGGTAAATCCTTTGTAGGCTCCATGGGTGGAGCATGTACACCCACCTACAGGAGAATAGCCGGAATAAGCGGTGCGAGCTCCTCCTTCCGGAACAAGCGCACCACCTTGGGGTCGGCACCCTCCACCGCAGGGGTGCCCTTACTGTGCCCCGCGTGGATCGTATCCGCGGCCGCATGCGCACCGTCGTCCCGCGGGGCCCCTAAATCAGGGTCTACGTCCCCGGATGAAGCCAATGCAAAGTTGGTCTCCCGGGGGCCCCCGCGGCTCGAGCGCCGCTCTCTAAGCGGGTCCACGGGTCTCTGGGGACCCTCCCCCGCTCGCTTCTTCTGGGGATCAGACCGACCCTTTGACCGACGATCCCTTCCGTTTTGAGCATAAATCTATTTATTTATGTATCTCTTTTTTTTTTTTTTTTTTTAATTTACTTCAAGGCACCGCGAGGGCCGACGAAAACGAGGCCTCAGAGTCGGAGGAGGCCTCCTCCTGACTTCGAACCGCCGAAGGCGCAGCCCCCCCGCGGGGGATCCCCCCCGGGGTCCCGCTGCTGGGGAGACAACGCCGGCGGCATGCCGCCATTTTCCACCGCCCGCCGCGTGGCCTCCCTTACAGACCCTAAAATGGCCGCCGTTCCCGCGCTGAGCGGGGACCGGTCGGCCCTGCCTTCTCCTTCAGGAGCAGCGCGCGGCGGCGATCGCGGTCGAGCGCGAACCCCCCGACCGGACGGCCCTTCACCGCCCGACAGAACAAGAAAAACAAAGCCCGCCGCGCGGAGCCGCACTCGCGGCCCGAAACGCCCCTCGGCAAGCACCGCACCGGACCGCCGAAGCCACCAAGAGGCCAGAGAAAAATCAAAAACGGCCGCGGAACGCTCCCACTGCAAAACCAAAGCCAACCTCACAGACGGCGAAAAACGGCAAGAAAGAAAACAAAGTCACTTTTTTTTTTTTTTTTCTCTACCTGTCCGCTGACCTTGGTCCTGAAGTGTCCGGTCCAGCGGGGGTGAGTGAACCGGGCTCCCCGGTGTCACCCCCGGCGCTGCTGCCAGAGACAGGCCGGGTCCTCAACCCTCAGCAGCGGCCTCGACCAGGGAGGGGTAGTCCCCTCAGGACCTCGCAACCCCCCTGGGAGGCTTTCAGGACAAGCGAAGCCTTTCTATAACTCTTTTTTTTTTTTTTTTTTTTTAATAATCCAAACGATTAAACCAAATTAAACCAAATCCAACAACCCTGACTAGCTAAACAACTACCCAGGGATCCTCAGAGCCTGTGGGTGAACCTGCCCCATCTGCTGGAGACAGAGAAAGACTGACGAGCTGTGGGTGGCGCCTTACTATATGTGAGGGTGCCCGACAAGTCTTGCTCTGTCTCCATCTGCTGGTGCGGAGTCACAACCCAGGTGTCTGGACTGATCCTGGTACGTACAGGGAATTAGGGCTTACCTCCGATAATTTTCGTTCCTGTAGTACCAAGGATCAGTCCAAACTCCTGGGTTGTGCCTCCGCACCGGCAGATAGAGACAGAGCCAAACTTGTCAGGCTCCCCCTATATATACCAGGGTGCCACCCACAGCCTGTCAGTATAACGCAATGTCAAAGCAGAACTCTGACAACTAAACACTAACTAAAAACCCCCGGCCTAGTAACCGGAGGAACTCCGGGCCCACAGTCCCCAACGAGAGACTAGCCCCGGAAGAGAAATTAGCATATAGCTAATCAAATAAGAAATCACGCAACATTCGCATAACAGAAACACCACACACACAGCGGACTCTCCGAAAACTGAGAAAACACAGAGGGCGGGACTCTGGACTGATCCTTGGTACTACAGGAACGAAAATTATCGGAGGTAAGCCCTAATTTTCCTTTCCCTGTATGTACCGGATCAGTCCAGACTCCTAGGATGTACCAGAGCTGATATTACTTGGGATGGGATCCGGAGAGGCCCGCTCTAAAAAACACCTGCTCCGAAGTTGCCATCCCTTGAACCCTGAACATCCAAAATATGACGACACGCCAAAGTATACCAGGATGCTAAGAGAGACAGCTCTGCAAATCCCCAGTGTAGGGGTCCACATACCCTATCCCAGGACGCCGCCTGGGACCTCGTCGAACAGCCCTTGAGCCCTCGCTGGACCCATTTACCGCAAAGGGAATTATGCGGACCCGAAAACCTCCTTCAACCAGCAAGCCAGGGTAGCCTTGGAGGCCCTATTACTCCTCCTTTGGCACTGACAAACCAAAAAGGGGTGAGTATATTTAACACCCCCAACTACCGGCGGAAAAAATTCGCGCACTTCCACCTTCCTCAGATCGCTTGCCAATGGCTCCGACCCCTAGAGATCCTGAAGGAAGGAAGTTCCACGTCCCGGTGCAAGGAGAATACCACCTGTGGGAGAAATAAGGGAACCATGCAGACCGTCCCCCCGCAGCGTCTCCCCGGCTTCCAGTATTCGCAAGAAAATTCCCTGCAAAATAGGGCCTAAAACCCCTGACACTCCTCTGGCAGACGCAACCGCCACCCAGACCACTGTCTTCAACTGAAGGTCCTGAAGGTTGCCTGTTTGAAATAGTGTGAAGGGAGGAGCACCCAGGGCTACGAGGATCACACTCCAAAACCAGGAAGGACACTGAACCTTCAAGGTGTCCGCAAGTGATCCGCCCCTCCGGGACCTGGGTCCAAACCGGACGTACCGCTAAAATCTTTCTTCAATAACTTCCGAACGCCACCGAGAATCGCTACCTGAACCCTTAGGTAACCACAGGATAGCCACAGGCTAGACAGAGTGTCAAACCACCCTGTAGAAGGCAAATAGCTGAAAACGGAAGCCCGAGTAACGGGTATTGACCGTTCAACGTACCATGAATCGAAGATATTGCAAACTCACACCACGCCAAGCAAGTTGACTCCTTCCGTGATCTCAGCAAGGCGGCACCATCGCGTCAAAGTAGCCTTTGCCCCCTTAGCCGATGCCTTTCAAAAACCATGCCGCCCGCCCAAGCGATCTACCTGATCGAAAACACATAGGAGTCTAGAGGAGGAATTGGAAGACACGGCAATCACCCTGGTCCCTCCACCGCCAGGTCGAGGAAATAGGCAACTAGGGCCTTCCCGGCCATCCAGGAGTCACTCTAACAACCTTGGATGGATAGAACTCCATGCGCCGAAGGATTCCGGTGATCAGAGACCAAGGAGGGAGAAGTACCGAAGAATCCTCATGTACGACGGCAACGCTAGGGCATCTGCTCCTCTTGCCTCCTTTTTCCCACCGGCGGGCCAAGTCTGGAACATCGCCCTCAGATCCCTGGCCGGCGTATCCCATCTGACGCAGCTGCGATGGGAGGCCCTGCTGTCAGAATTCATTCTCCTGGACCGACACACTGGCGCCTGAAAATCCGCCTGAACGTCGCCGACCCTTGTTACGCAAGACGCCGCTCTGCGCAGCAGGTGACGCTCCATCCACTGCCGCAGGCTACTAGCCTCGAAGATCACCACCTGACTTCTGGATCCCCAGTGCCTAATGCTGTAGATCACCGTTGTCGCGTTGTCTGAGAGGACCCGGACCGACTCTCCATAGATCGGCCGACGCGACTCGGACGTAGCCCAATGGTCCTGAACTGACTTTCAACCCCAGAGCAACGAGACTCGCATCCGTGGTGAGCCCCGTCCATTCTGGCTTCGTCAATGGTGACGGGAGAAGGACTGCAGAGACAGTGGGCTCCATCGGGAGAGCAAAACGGATTGTAATGGATCAGGTGTGGCCCCACACCGATGAACGGAATACCGTTCCCTGAGTAGTATCGAACAACGCTCTTAGAAAACTCCCGTGATTGAGAGGGAATGAGAGGACTCCTCGTGACGTTTGCCACTGCAGTCGCTAGTGATGGCGACCCCACAGAGGGGCTCCGACTGCGACGGAAGAGCCAACCATCCAGGTACAAGGGTAACAGTGGTCCTCCCTCCGCGGCTGTGCCGCTATGACCACTATGCCCTTGGTAATGGTCCGCAAGGCTGGACAACTGCACGCCTGTCCTCCCCGACGAATAACCGGAGATGTTTCTGGAGATCCGCACTGGGCCCACCACGCAGATAAGCCTCCGGGAGATTCAGGGATGCCGGGAACTCCCGCCCGGCAATGGCGGGCCGTGGCGCCCTCGTACAAAGAACGGGATACGCCGCCATCTGTTGACACTTGCGATCTGGTATGGGCCAGATGGTTCCTTCCTGCTATGTAACTACGAAGGAATTGGAGAAATGTCCTTTTCCTCGCTCCTGCTGCGGGACCGGCCCCACTGCTCCCAGATCGAACCACCTTTCCAAGGTTTCCTGGACTGCTCGGTGCTTGTCTGCGTCCCCGTACGGTGTTTGACTACCAGCAGTACTCTGCGCTCTGACGTGATCCTGGCCCATTCCTCGTAGAAGAGAGCCAAACAACCGAGTCTCCTGATGTCCGGTTCCCCCCCCGAGTGAAGGGGGGGAAGTGAGGGGAAGGAGCCCCTGGGCGCGAGCCCACCGGTTTCCCCCTGAAAAGAAAGGGCTGGATGAGAAGGATAACCTGGGCCATGACTATCTTCCATAGAAGTTAAACCATCTTCTCCAATTCCTTCCCGAACCGCAGCTTCCCCTTGAAGGACCCCGGCATGGACCCGGGCGCACCATCCGCCGACTCGTCCTGCCCCCACAGCAATCGGCTCGTCGAGCCCGTAGCAGCCACGGAGCGTGCCAAGGTCCGCAGACGATCATACCGGGCACCTGCACTGTAGACCACTACCGGCTCTCGGTGTCCGCCTGGCGAGCCTCCTCTTCCGACTGGCCCTCATTGGCCAGAAGTCGTAGGACCTAGCCTAGACCGGCTCTGAGTGTGAAATTACTGCCAATTGCCGTCCAGAACCCCTAGGGCCGAGACCTCAGGGATCTTCTTCAATTGGATCTCCGACTTTCGATCCTGAAGACCCTACAGAGCCGAACCTGAAGTCCCTACAGAGCCGTAGGATCGGTATGGTTGAGCGCTTCATGACAGCTGACACGTCTGCGTCCACCTTGGGAGCTCGCAGGACTGCCAAGACGTCCTCCAGATCCATGGGAGCGAGCCTAGACTTCTCCGGAGGTATAGCAATCCCTAATTGCTCCAGGCCGGCTGGTATGAAGGGTCCAAGTTTGCCCCTATGGAAGAGACGGATGACCCTGGGACCTTCGCCCTCCGAAGTCAGGCCCCGCTTCATAGACCCTGGCGGCATGGCTCCGTCTACCTCTACCCCCCTCGGGGGTGGGGACAGGCTCTCCAAATCCTCCTGTTCCGACTTGTCCTCTGAGGAAGCCGAGGCGTCATGTGGCGGGAGGGCCCTCCGAGCCTGCCTTGCCCGCAAAGATCCCGCAGTGGCCCCCAGGACTCCCCGGCTGTACGCCTGCGAGACCTACGGCCTCCGCCAGCCCTATGCAGTATGGGCAAAATAAAAGCGGGAGGCATCCGATTTTGGTAGCATCCCCAAGGAATTGAACTGAGCACCTTCTCCATGCGAGGCTGCAGCCCTAGCACTGAGCCACCGGGCTGCTCTTTGTGGATCCTGAGGTGCTCTCTGCTCCCTCCCCCGAAGGGCCCGCGGGCGGAAACACAATCCCCGTCCCGTGTGCTATGGGGAGAGAGAGAGAGAGAGGGGGAAGGTCCTACCCCCCGTGGAGGATGGCGAGACAACCAGGGCGACCGGCTAAGATGGCGTCTTATGCTGCCCCTGCCTGTAGCCACTTCGGTAACGTCGCGGGAGGGGCCCCCAGCGCGACCGGCATCCCGATCGGCCTACCGAGCACCCGTTCGCGCGTCCCCCGATGGACCCAGCTCACCTCCTGAGAACCACGTGCGCACGCCGACCCGCAGGCCGCCCAGGGCGCACCACGTGGCAGGCCGGATCGGAGTAAGCAAAAAAATGCACCCCTGTGAGCCGCGCACGCGCGCCGACCCACAGGCCGCACCACGCGGCAGGCCAGGTCGGTCCGCGCCGTCAAGTGACCAACGCCTCACCCTTGAGAGCCGTGTGAGCCGCGTGCGCGCCGACCCGCAGGCCGCCCAGGCCGCACCACGCGGCAGGCCGGGTCGAGCCGCGCCACCTAGCGAGCAAGAACTCTCCCCTGAGAGCCCCGCGCGCGCCGACCTGCAGACCGTGCCAGCCGCGCCATGCGGCAGGCCGGGTCAGTCCGCACCGCCGAGATTAAACAAACTGAAACCTCTAAAATCAAAAATTTTTTTTTTGTTTTTTTTAAAGCCAACTCACCGGAAAACCGCGGCGATCAGGGAGGAAGGAGTCGACCGCGGAGGTCAGGGAGGAAGGAGCCAACAAACAAATTCAAACCGAGCCGCCGCCGCGAGAAACTTACCTCAATTTTTTTTTTTTTTTTAAAAAAACGACGCTGTCCCCCAGGGAGTGCTGAAGCGGCCTGGTTGGGGTGAGAGAGCCGGGCTCCCCGGTATCACCTCGGCTGGGCCGGTTCTCACCTGCAGGGTCCTCGACCCTTGGCCACAGCAGCCTACTACCGGGGGGGATGGCCCCCTCGGGACCTAGCAACCCCCTGGGAGGCTCAGGCCCGATCCTCTGGAGAACCTGCAACAAAAATATCTCCCTTTTTTTTTTTTTTTTTTTAACTTTACCGCAAGGAGAGGGAAGAAACAAAAACCTAAAACTAGCCGTCTTACACCTATACACTAACACCTAATTGAATCAGGCAAGACTGTGTGTTAGGCATCTGACCATCTGCTGGAGACAGAGTTATACTGACAGGCTGTGGGTGGCACCCTGGTATATATAGGGGGAGCCTGACAAGTTTGGCTCTGTCTCCATCTGCTGGTGCGGAGGCACAACCCAGGAGTCTGGACTGATCCGGTACATACAAGGAATGGTTATTCGCCCTTTCAATCAACAAAAGGACTAGGAGGCGCTCCATGAAACTAGCAGCTGACAGGTGTAAAACAAATCGTAGAAAGTATCTTTCCACTCAGCGCACAATCAACAAATGCCAGAACTTAAGCTACGGAATCTGTTGTCGGAGGACATGGTCAAGACAACTAACCCACTGGGATTCAAAAGAAGGTTGGACAATTCCTGAAGGAAAGGTCCATAAGCAGTTATTAGCCAGGTAGGCTTGGGAAAGCCGGCGCTTATCCCTGTGAGCGACAGACGAGAAACAGATCAACTATTGGGGATCTGCCGGGTACGTGAGACCCAGACTGGCCACTCAGAGACAGGATGCTGGGCGGGATGGAACTTGTTCTGACCCAGCATGGCACTTCTTACTACTAACACGGCATCCATTTCCTACACGGCTATGGAAAGATTGAAACAACTAGAAAATCTCAAACTACTATTTTATTTCAGTTATTGATTTAAGTCACTTGACAATCATCACTTGGGACAAATATGTTCAGTAACATGTCTGGAGCCTAACAGGGAGGACGTAACCAAACGGTTTGTGAAACTGAAGCAAAGCTCCCCTGGCTTAGACTGTTATACAATTACCAATACTCTGGTAAAAACTTCCACTGCAGAATCGACACCTAGCACAATCCAAACAAGTGCTGTATTTCTATTGTTTCTACTCCATTTCTACACAAGTGTCAAGTTGTACAGGAAGGGTCTCTCTTGGATCAGAATAACCTTGTACACACAGGACAGGCTGCACTAAGTACCCCCCCCCCCTCAAACAACCCTAGAAAACCTCTTTAGTACGTTGGGGTTCACTGATTCCTTCACATATTAAAGAATGCCTGCTTATAGGAAAGTGCAGCCTAGTTTATAAATCAAAGAAGCTCCTTTCATTTTCTCTTTCCTCCAGTAGATCTGTATACTGAATGGTAGAAAGTACAGGTAAAAAAACGGTTTTAAATAAAGTTGTATGTTTACTAAGTAATCTGCTTAAAACAGTTGCACTAATGTAAGTGAAATATAAGAAATTTGGCCATTGGCTTGCACTGATGAAATTAGTCCGTTTTTCTAAATATTTTTAAGTCGGTCTAAGCTATTTTGAATTTGTTCTGTTTTAATGTATTTTATTATGTATGTTTTATTCTGTTTGCTGCTTAGGGGTTAAGCAGTGGATGTCCCCAAATTCAGCTTAATAATAGTTTATGGAATTTTCCTCCAAGAATCTGTCCAAACCTTTTTTAAACCCAGCTACATAAATAGCTTTCATTACATCCTCTGGCAAGGAATTCCAGAGCTTATGTGCAGAGTAAAAAAATATTTTCTATTTGTTGTAAACATACCACTTAGTAACTTATTACATGTCCCCTAATCTTTGTACTTTTTGAAAGTGTAAACCATCAACTCACATTTACAAATTAAAATCCACTCATTTTATAGACCTGTTTCATATCTGCCCTCCCTTCTCCAAGCTGAAGAGTCCTAACTTCTTTAGCCTTTCCTCATAGGGGAATCATTCCATCCCCTTTATCATTTTGGTCACTCTTCCTTTTCTAATTCTGTAATATTTTTTTTAAGATATGGTGACCAGAATTGCACACAATACTCAAGGTGCAGTCTCACCATGGAGCACTACATTCTCTGTTGTATCCACTATTCCATTCCTAATAATTCCCAGCATTCTACTTGCTTTCTTGGCCGCCGCCACACACTGAGTAGAGGATTTCAGCATACCCCTTTCCTGAATGGTAACTTCTAATGCGAAATCTTGAACTTTGTAGTTATAATTTGGGTTGCTCTTCCCCAGGTGCATCACTTTGCATTCGTCCACATTAAATGTCATCTGCCATTTGGGTGCCCTGTCTCCTCACACTGTTCTCTTGCAATTTTTCACAATCCACTTGTGATTTATCTACTCTAATTTTGTCATCTGCAAATCTGATCACCTCACTCGCTGCTTCCAGTTCTAGGTAATTTATAAATATGTTAAAAAGCAGTGGTTCCAGTACTAAATAGTTAAACTGTAAGTGAAGTTTTACTGTATAATCTCTGTTCCTGGGACAATAGGGAGAGAATCTGGCAATGCCTTCTCCCAACTAGCTGTGTGGCACCCATGGCCAGCCCAGGGTAGTGCACATGGGCACAATTGCATGAGGATTGTCTGCCCCTTAACGATTAAAGAATTAACAGTTTAAATGGTTAACATTTTAAATATTTGCATCCTTAGTATATCACAGTTGCACAACACTAAAGTCACAGCATATAGCACACACTGCATTCTTCATTTCACAGCACTTGTCCAGGAATTTTCAAGACAATGGGTAAATGAGAACAAACCCAGATTCTACAAAAAAAAGCAGCGTTCCTCCCAGGTTCACTAGTTAAGAATACATCTCGGTTGATACCTACTGTCCTCTATCCATTCCAAACTCTAGAAACTGAAGTTGTGGGAGAGAATGGCAAACAGTTTCCCATCCTTCCTAATCTAACTCAAAGAGATGAGAAATAGGCAGAGGACAGAGTTGGCTCAGTGCTTCAGTGGCAGTGCTGCATATTACCCAGTGGAGAACTTGGGCTCCATTCCCAAGTCATCAGCTCTGCGGGTTGGCCAAGTCTGTGAATGCTATGGAGGCAGCACTCACAGCGGGAAGTGGGGATGTCCTAGTCACGATGCAATGACAACATTTATTGGCCATACACAGGGCCCATGATTACAGAAGCCCCCATTAAAAGGCCAAAAACTGGGTGGATGAAATAGGAAGCAATAGAGGACTGGGGGAAAATTATTGGGCAGGTTTGAATGAAGGCTTAACTCTAGATTCCAGCCCTGGTTCTTACTGAGATGTAGGAAACTGCTGCATCCAATCAGATACTTCTCCCCTATACTAGCCTGCTACTGAAGGACAACATTGGGGTCCCAAGAACCTATATCCCCTCATATTCAGCTTTGACACAGATTCCAGTCCAAGACTGTTCCAGACTCATCCTCACTTCACATAGAGGCCCCACAAATGTCCTTCAACCTCTATGCTGGTTACTAATTGCCAACCAGAGGTCTCATTCAAATCCAGTCCAAATTCATTTTTTAGAGCTATTTTTTAATAACTAACCACTTTTCTACAATAAATTTATTTAGTAAGTTACTTATATTCTACTTTTCGGTACTTAAAAGTGGATTGCATTCAGGTACTGTAGGTATTTTCCCTGTCCTCAGAGGGCTCACAATCTAAGTTTGTACCTGAGGCAATGGAGGGTGAAGCGACTTGCCCAAGTTCACAAGGAGCGGCAGTGGGATTTGAACTCTGGTTTCCCTGGTTCGTAACCCGCTGGGTATATTTGTCTCCACTGGATTTTAAGATCCACAGAGTAGGAACTTCTCTTCTGTCTATCTGTTTATAGTGCTTTAGAAATGGTAAATAGCTGCAGTTCAGCTGCATCCCGGTACAGCCCCTCACCCGCGGCCGGTCCTTAGAGATGGGGAAGAAGCGCCGGTTAAAGCTGTCCGCGATCAGCACGGCCTGCAAGGGCAATTGCTCCTCTTCCGTCTTCTTCTTGACAGCAGCCGAGATACCACTGCCGCCTCCTCCTGCCATTCCGCGCTTTCCACTGTGGGCCGCCATCTTTCGCTCCTCTCCCCTCCCCCGGAAGCTCTCTATGACGTCACACTACACCAATTAACTTCGTTTTAGGCTGAGTGCTAGCGGCTCCCTATTGCTGGCGCCATTTTTCTTTGTCTCGCGCAGCCTGGCCAACGGTCGCAGAGCGATGACTCATGGACTGCAGCCAATCAAAGGTGAGAGGAAGCGCCGGACGTGTGCAGAACAGGGCAGGAAGAGGAAGGTGTGTGCAGTCGCAGTGTAGTGATCTCATCAGAATCGCCGGGAACAGCAGGCGGCTGTTGCCTGATGGGGCGACGTCCTGCTCACTTGGGCTACTTTTTTTCCCCCCTTAGTGCGATAAATGGGGGTTTTTTTGTGCGAGTTGGGCTAGTTTTGGGCTTGGCAAATAGACGGCTGAGTACTAGCAGCCCTCTTTGTTGCCACAGACAGTCGGGGCTGCCTCGCCGGCAGTCGCTCATCAGAGACTGCGGAAACAGCAGAGCCACTAAAGGCTGCTATTACTGCAGCTGGGAAGGGGAATGCCCCTAAAACAAATTACAAACTCAAAGCTGGAGGGTAAGCTGGTAATTTCTTTCCAGCTTGTTCTTGCGCGGATGTCACTAACATTTTCTAAATCAAAAAAGAACCTCAGAATGTGAGAAAAACTAAATTATTGCTAGCTTAAAAACAAGAGTTTTTGAATCCTTAAGCAACTGATGATTACGCTCTAAGCACATAGAAGTTACATAGCTCCTTACGGGTTACCTGGCTCATATTAAACCAAGAACCCTGGGCAGTATGATGCTTGCTGGATTCACATAGTCAACGTCAAAAAACCATAAGACTAACATTTTCTAGCCAGCCGCACCACTGAACATTGCTAACTCCAGTCAGGAGGCTCTTTGTAGAGAAAATATGGTAAAAATGAAACTAGCATCGGCTAAATCTGAATAGCAAAAGCCTCGCCATCCCGAATTCAGCCGTCATGATGCATTGGTCTGATTTCTCATTTTTATTTTTCCCAAAAATATGGGCCCCAAAAATTGAACATTAAATGTTAAGATTTATGAGTCATACTTTTATGATAAAGCCCCTAAACCTCACAAGACAAGCGCTGTGAGACGAGACTATGCACAATTTAGTTAAGAGCATGATGGGTGTTAAGCTCACAATTTTACTTGCCTACAAAAACTGGAGATTTATTTATTTATTTGTTGGCTTTTTTATACCGACATTCGTGGGTACATCATGCCGGTTTACACTGTAACTGTTAAACAAGTGGAGAAATACAAATAACAGGGTGGGGGAGCGGGAGCAGTGGAGAAGAGAGGAAAGAAAGCAAAAGCAAGAAAGATAGGTAGAAGGAGTGAAATTGATAGGAACAGAACTGAGAGCTGTAAAAGTATGATATGTACATGATAAATAATAAATGTACATGTTATAATGGAGAATCAATATATGCACATGTTATATTGATGGATACATGATACTTGAGAGTACATGAAAGGATACATGGATAAATGAAACATATTATATAAGTAAAAATACAAGATAGATTTAAAAATTATGCATATTGTTGAGTGGGGCTACACATGGAAGCGTAAATGACTGGCGAAAACAACTGGGGACTAGGGGTCAAGGGAAATGGACAATACTTCCTGTAATTTGTAATTTTACTTTACTATTATTAGTTTTCAATGTTTTCCTTTCCTTCCTCTTTTATTTCAGTCATTATGTACATTACTTTGGCAATACATGTAAAATTGTCATGCCAATAAAATTATTTGAATCTGCTCACTGCTTGATAGGCTGCTCTGGTTTCTTACAATCTGCACAGCCCAACCTATTTATCCACACCCCTGAATTTGCTAAAGTTGTCATTGCCACCATTGTACTCTTCCTCCAACTTGGTCCTGAACCCGAAGCTGCTGACCTCTGTATGATGGAGATGCCTCATAACCTGGCCACTGCCTGGGAACTAGAGACAGAGTTGACCACCACGGGAGGCAGGTAGCAAGACTAGGGAAAGATGTTTTGTTTTTTTGGAAAAGTGGTAACTGAGGTTTACTGTCCTGGGGGATGTAGGAGAGAAAGAGTAGCATTATTGGATAGGTGGGGGACAAGGGAAGAAAGAGGGTTGGGGAGAAAGAAGATGTTGAGTGACTTTGAAAGAGGCAAAAAGAGAGGAGGGGGGAAGTTGATGCTTTATAGAGGGTGGGGGTTTGTTTTTTACTTGCTTCCTTAGAAAACCCTATATTGGCTTTTTTCTCTGACTCCTTATGTGGCCACTAGATGGCCCTAGATCCCTGCCCATTAGACAGCAGCTAGTGGGATTACCATCCTATTACAGTCTCTCCTATTGAGGTTGGTTAGGGGCTAGTGGTGTAGAGAGTGGGATCATTTTGAGTCAGTTCTTGAAGAGTAAAGCGCCGTTTTGCTTTTCCCCTGCTGTTGGGCTCACTAACCCAGCTTGGTATTTTTTCCATTCCTCATCAATATAGTCCCTGTTTGAGGGGAGCTGCCTCAATTTTTGGAACAAAGACTGTGAATTTGGATCATGCTTTGAATTTGGGGTTTTCTCATTCTGGGAAATACCCTATACCCTTTGGAGAGGGACAAGCCCCAATCCAGAGAGCAGGGGCTGGAGACCTCTGAGTTATCCTTCTACTTACTAGAGCAAGCAAGACCAGTGACATCATTACCCAGCATGAAATTTCTGGTCATAGTATTTTGGATTTCTCCCTTTTGGTTATTGTGCAGGCTTTTCCAACCCTTAATCCCAATTGGAGCCAGGAAATTGGGAACATGGTTCAGGATTTCAGACACCAGAATTTTCCTTCAGAGAAGTCACCCAGATCTAAAAGGAAGTTTCGGGAAGCAGAATCAAGATTTGGAGACTCCCCCACAGGATCTCCACCCCTAAGGGACCCGGACACAGGTTGAGGGCAAGAGACAGAGCTTTCTACTCTGATAGGATCTTTTTTAGGTTTGATATCTCCACAATAGGATTCTCCTCACACACTAGGAACAGTACTGAGGAGAAAAGTGTCAAGCTTTACTCCAAAGATTTGAACAAAGGACCAAGCCCATCATCAGAGAGACACTGCGGAATATCTTTTGGACCTTGATGGAGGTTTTTAAAATAATCAGTACATTTTATTTGAGCACCCAGTCTGTGTCCAGCCTGTTTGTCTAGGTGGTGACTCCTAGTACAGAATCCACATCGTGTACCTGCATTTGGGATTATTTTTCCCAATATGCATCGCTTTGCACTTGGCCGTGTTAAATTTAATCTGCCGATACCCAGTCTCGCAGTGTCCTCCTGCAATTCCTCACAATCAACTCCTATTTTAATTGCTTTGAATAATTTTGTGTCATTTGCAAATTAAACCGCCTCATTGATTGCTCCTTTTTCTAGATCATTTATGCAAATGTTGACATGGGTCCCAGTACAGATTCCTGGGGCACTACATTATTCACATCTTCCCACTAGGAAAATTAGGTGTCATAATGGATAACACATTGAAATCGTCGGTTCAGTGTGCTGCGGCAGTCAAAAAAGCAAACAGAATGTGGGGAATTATTAGAAAGGGAATGGTGAATGAAACGGAAAATGTCATATTGCCTCTGTATTGCTCCATGGTGAGACCGCACCTTGAATACTGTGTACAATTCTGGTCCCCGCATCTCAAAAAAGATATAGTTGCGATGGAGAAGGTACAGAGAAGGGCAATCAAAATGATAAGGGGAATGGAACAGCTCCCCTATGAGGAAAGACTAAAGAGGTTAGGACTTTTCAGCTTGGAGAAGAGATGGCTGAGGGGGGATATGATAGAGGTGTTTAAAATCATGAGAGGTCTAGAACGGGTAGATGTGAATCTGTTATTTACTCTTTCGGAAAATAGAAAGACTAGGGGGCACTCCATGAAGTTAGCATGTGGCACATTTAAAACTAATCGGAGAAAGTTCTTTTTCACTCAATGCACAATTAAACTCTGGAATTTGTTGCCAGAGGATGTGGTTAGTGCAGTTAGTATAGCTGTGTTTAAAAAAGGATTGGATAAGTTCTTGGAGGAGAAGTCCATTACCTGCTATTAATTAAGTTGACTTAGACAATAGCCACTGCCATTAGCAACAGTAACATGAAATAGACTTAGTTTTTGGGTTCTTGCCAGGTTCTTATGGCCTGGATTGGCCATAAGAACCTGGCAAGAACCCAGGAAACAGGATGCTGGGCTTGATGGACCCTTGGTCTGACCCAGTATGGCATGTTCTTATGTTCATATGACCACTTAGTACCTTTCCTTACAAATTTGGCCAACACTGGACCTGCAGAACTCCAGTCATTTTTAGTTTTTAGGCTATACATTAGCAGTTGTTCACAGTTAATAACGTGGACTTCCTGCTCTGTGCCTTCCCCGTACGAGTGCACAAAGGATGCCACTGGGCGGAGATCCAGATGTGAAAGCTCTTCCTGGACTGAAATCACCAACATCGGCAACTGTACCAGCAGCAGGGATGCACAGACTGCTTCTTATAATCAATCCAAATCCTCACCTCCCAACATCTGAAGGGAAGGAGCATCTTTGAATAATTCTTGTCCTGGGCCAGTAAAGGTTATCGCAGCCTGCAGAGACTTCAGTTTCCTGCATGTCCGAACTCTGCAATCCCAGTCCTACCTAGTGACAAAGCAGCTTAGACAGTGGGACATCAGAGACATATCCAAGACAGCAACACAGAAAAGGAGTAACATTTCCCTTTTAAAGAAAGCACATGTTTGGTTCACTTTGTATCTGTCGGCATTATTTATTAGAGTAGTAACTTGTAGTATTTTTTAATTGTTTTTATAGAACATTACAGGAAGACATTGGTTGTTTGTTAACATATTAATGGAAGTCTATGAACTCTAAACATAAGGAGTAGTCTTTTGAGACCTTGGAAACTCTTTACTTCCCAGGAGAGGGATGGGTGATAATGAAGCAAAAGTGAAGTGTCTAATCCTTTTACAAGTGGCTCTCAGGGCAAGGTGTTAATGAGGGAGAATAGAGAGCAGCCTTCAGCACAGATCTGTGTCCTAGAATTCGAAATGCTATGTCAGAGTAAAAAAAAACACACACACACACACCAAAGCTAGTCTGCACCTGCAATATTGTTTTTCTTTCATTTGTAAAAGTAAGTGCAGTAGAAGAAAAATGTATAATGACTGAAGTAGTCCCCTAGGCTTTGAATGCTCTTCTCAGCAATTTAAAAAGCAGATTTGAGCGGTGATTGGTGTGTGCACAGTGAGGAAGCTTTGCACCACCGGTTTTCCAGCAGGTCCTGCAAGGTCGGAGCCCTGTGTGTGGCTTCTTTGTTTAGAGAATGAATACTCCGCCTGTGAAATCAGGCAGGCAGCTGACGTCGGATCGAGACTCCCTGTGCTAGAGCATCACAGGGCACCGACCATTGACTGAGTACAGGGGATTTCTGGGCCGCAGGCAGGAGCAGAAGCTGCGGCCATGGGAGGATGCCAGTGTCTGCCCAGGGCCCTCTGCACTGCCTTAAAAGCAGCAGCAAAGGCCCAGCCGGGGGTGCTGCAGCTGGAAATGTTACCTTAACTGAAGTCCTCCCTTAGCATTAACATCTCAAACATAAAAAAAAAAAAATGTTTAACCTGGTAGTTTTCTTGCTGCTTTGGGCTTCCAGCTCAGTCAGAACCAGGACGGGAGCCTTCGTTCACATCCAGCTAGGAATTTTATTTTCCTGTTTTATGCCTTTTCCTTTTAGTGCAGTCACGGTAGAGACAGCCCTCATCTGGGGGCCGTGCACCGGGGGCTCCTTTCCTGCTCGACCCCTGCGACCTTGGACTCTAAATCTGGCCACTGAGACCCTCTCCAACAAAGAATGTGAGCTCTGCCTCCAGGGCATTACCCCGGCAAAACTTGGCTTCTGATTAAAATGTTCTTCTCTGCCCCCTGTGGAGTCTGTCAGGGGAAGATGTCAGATGCTGAGCTAAAGAGACAATAAATGTTCGTTTAAATGTAGCGATGGATATCTGAAAGCCTGCATGCAGGTAACTTTCTGAGTTACACTCACAAAAGCTGAGCTTTCAATATTTCCTCCCCCTGGCCGCACACATTTTGCAGTGGAGGCGAGGCTGAGCTTCCGCCGGTGCAGGCTGTACCCGGCGCGCGCTGAACGTGTGTGCTCGCCAGCTGAAGTCGCGTGCAGAAGTCTGGACGGAGATGGCGTGGTCCTACATTTATCAGGGTGGAGTCCTGAAGCTTAGTTCACCTGCAGATATTCAGCGGGAGGCTTTATGTGCGCGAGTCCCACCGAGTATCTGGGAAGAGTTACAGGCCAGACGTTGAACCAGATACATCTGCTGCTCGCCAACTTCCTGAATATTGAGCTCGCATCGTCTCTGTTGCAGGAAGCACAGATCTCTCTACCACTGGGCAGCATTTTAATCTCAACAAATATCTGAATTGGTGCTTCTCTAAAGAGAGGATAAAAGTACCCAAACAACCTCTTGCTAAGCCAGATCCCTGCTGACTGATACCGGACTCTCCATCCCCCTTTTCCTGTTTCACCGTCTTCATCTTCTTTCTGTTTCCCTCCCTTCCTTTCCCCCTGCTTTCTCTCTAGATGTTGTACCAGGCGCACCAGAGGCTGATGATAACCGCAGCATACACAGCAACGGAGAGCAGGTAGAAGCGGTAGAGAAGGGAATCCAGGATGTGAGCGATGCGCACCCACTCCTCCTCCTGCTCCCGCTCCCGCTGCCGCCTCTCCACGGAGCTGCGGATGCCGTGCAGGTCCTGGGAGATCTGCGCCAGCTGCCGCTGGGTGGACGCACAGTGTGGGTGGGGGCCGTGCAGTGCTGGACTCTGCTTCAGCCTTTCCTCGCGTTCTGGAAGGGAACAGGAAAATGGATTACACGGGGAAGCTTCACTGATCGGAGATGCACACCCGTCCCGCATTGCAAAATAAAAAGCTAATAAAACAGCTGCATTGCAACTCCAAGTATTCACAGTAATACAATATCCAGCACCACAGGTTCATGCAGACGAATCTTACTTTTCGCTCTGTTCACCCAACTTTCTGGCACTCAATACCAATAAAACCGAACTACTCATCCTCTCTCCCCCCAACATTCCCACACTCAGCCTTTCTTCCCCCTCGCCACCAGGCTGCCCTCCCACCCAATTTGTCCGCAGCCTAGGCATATGGATAGACAACCACTTTAACCTCAAAAAATTCATATTTAACACTATAAAGAGCGGATTCTTCAAACTCCACACCTTGAAGAGAATCAAACCACTTTTACACACTTCTGACTTCCGAACAGTACTGCAGGCCATGATCCTATCCGAACTGAACTACTGCAACGCTATCCTACTAGGCCTCCCAAAAAATACCCTTCAACCGTTACAACTCCTACAGAATGCTGCCGCCCGCATTCTCACAATTACTCACCGTCATGACCACATCACCCCAGTTCTTCAATCCCTACACTGGCTCCCAGTACACTGCAGGATAATCTATAAATCCCTCACAAAGCCATTCACAACCAAAACATGCACTGGTTCCCTGAACATCTCCACCTCCACAACACAACCAGACCAACTAGAAAACAGCACCAAGCCAAACTCCTGACACCCTCCCCTAAAGTCATCAAACATAACACGATCAGAGAAAGATCATTCATCACAGCAGGTACTTCCCACTGGAACAAAATGCCACCCCATCTACGCCAGGAACCCTGCCATAAAAAATTCAAACAGAATCTGAAAACCTGGCTCTTCAAACTAGCATACCCCGACTAACCAACCATGCCCAAATCTACATACCCCACCCTCACGCCCCTCCCGACTGACACGCCCCTATTGAACTTAACAACCATGACCCCCTCCCTCATCCCCGCCCCCTCATACATCCCTATTCCTCCCTCATCCTCCTCCCCTTTCACCCTCCCCATCATCGTTCTACCTGTTATAACCGCCCGGTAACCTTTGATTAGTTTAAAAAAAAACAAAAAAAAAAAACCCTAGTTCTTCTACTCTCCTTAAGAGTTTATCATGTAACCACCTGTCCCAAGTTGAATTAGTTGTCATAATGTTTATCTACTCTAATTTATTGTAAAGCTAGATAATGTTTATCTATGTTTATCTATTCTAAATTATTGTAAAGCCTGTTGCTATGTTACGTTACATTGTGAACCGGGGTGATGTTTTTTAACGTGCCCCGGTATATAAAAATTCTTAAATAAATAAATAAATAAATAAATATGCGGAAGCAGCCTTCCCAAATGGTACAGACATAGTAGAGCTGGGCACTGGAGCCAGCCACCGACCAGAAATGATTACCGCCAGGCTTTCTAGCAGGGTTTACGCTCCTCACCTAGGTTGTTCTGTTTTACGGTGGAAGTGGCAATGGGGGGCTTCTCCTTCTGTTCCAGAGGTGCTTTGTAGCAGACCATTCTGGCAACCAAATCCACAACCAGCGTCTTCACCCACGCTGGGATTCTGGTGCCATGCACTGCACCACGGTGAAGGACGTGGGTTATAATTACTGTCTGCAGGAGGCTAATCACCAGGAGGGCCAGGCAGACGGAAAAGTAGATACCTAGAGAGTCCAAAACAGGAAGTCTAAGTAAGCGCCATTTGAGATAGCGTGCTCTGTGTATCTAAAAGCCAGGGCCGGGCAGCGCTGAGCTGAGAAGATTCTGAGCTGGTAGCACCCAGCCTAGCCATTCAGTGCTGACAACAGACGGGCGGCTCTTCCTCCGCGCAGCCATGCGATGTCAGAAATGGAACGGCCGCACCTCCAGTGGCGGAGTTGCCTTCTCTGCAGCAGTGCAGTGCCCCCCCCTTGCACTCCTGCCAGTGCACCTCTGCCAGTGCAGCACCTCTAGCTGGCATTCTTCAACCTATAGCATCAGCACCTCCAGCCATGCAGTGCGGCCCCTGGTAATGCTCTGTCGTTATCAGGACTAGGACCAGCACTGCCAAGCAGCTCAGTATCTGCAACACCACGTAATAGTAACAGAGTAGAAGACTCACATAGATATAATCTTCCCGTCTAATTATCTAGTCGTTCCTGTCCACACAGCCAAGGATATGTCCCAGCTGCTAACTGCATAATCTGACCACCTGCAAGGTGCTCTGTCTTTTTCCAGGACAGTTTCTGTCATTTTAGGTAAAGGCGCATACAAAATCCTGCGTTTAGTTCACAGCCAGGACCCCTCCCTCCCCATGTCTAATCCCATAATGATGTGGTAAAGGGGTTACGAGAAGCAGCAGAGCTGTTGTCTGAACATCCAGTCTCCTGGGTCCTCCGTGCACAGGTTCTTTGCAGCTTTTGTAAAGCAGGTGCACAGCCCGTGGATGCTTTTCTATTTGCAGTTTTTGCTGCCCCCTCCTAAATGCTTAACCCTGATTCTTTTAGTAATGAAACTTACCTGCCCATCGGCCAAGCTTTCTCACATCTCCTGTTCTCTCCAACGCGCCCACTCTCTGTTGCACATCTTAACGTTATTCGCAAGAAGACAAAACGTTTCTGCCTGACCCCTCTGCAATTATTGTTCACAAAGATATTGAACAGAACTGGCCTGAGGATTGGTCCCTGGTGCACTCTACACATCACCTCTCTCTCCTCGGGCTGAATTCCAGTTACTGCCCCCTCTGTCACCTCTCCCATCCCTAGACTGCTCCCTTTATCTATGAGTCTCCTTTGTAAGGCACTAGCGGAAGCTTTGCTGAAAGCCAAGTGCCTGTCCCCAGTTCAGTCCTCTGACCCCATCTCCCCCCAGGTAAAAGCATGCTGTCTCTCATTCTGCTGTCTCTCATTCTGCAACCCACCCTACGTCACTGGCCCAGCCTTCAGAAGGTCGCCCGTTCACTTTGCCACCACCAAAGTCAGAACAGCCGATCGGTAGTTTCCAGTCACCTTTTATAAAAAGGCCCTGCAGCTTCTTTTCTCCAGTAATGCAGGTCCTCGCCCGTCTTCAAGGAGGCTCTTGAATGAATCCTTCAGGAGCTCTCTGAGCGCTCTTAATATCCTAGGGTGTGAATCCTGTCCTGTTCCAGAAGGGCACGGCCTCTGCTCTGCTGCCATTGGTGCCCTTGCTAATGATCGATGGCCTTCTTCAGGAATACTAAACAGAAATATTCAGCATTTCTCCTCATCTCCTCTCAGTCTCACAATCTCTCCTCTCGCTTTACCTTCTGAGCTCTATTTTCTTCCGTTTGTATCTTTTTCCATCCAAAGCGCTTTTCCCCCTCTCTTTCAGGTTTACCAAATATTCTTCCCTCTGCTCCTCTTTTTCAGGTTCCTTTGTATGTTTTGGATGCTAAATCTTTTTTTTTTCCCCCTTTAAGCCTCCAAATTGGTCTCTTTTCACCTCTTACTTTTATTTCTTTTGCAAGATAAAGATCCTGCTGCTCTTTCTACAGCTCCTCTTGCTTTAATGCACTGTTCTTCCTGGGACCTGCCAGCTCCTCCTCAAGGTACTTCCTTCCCCTTTAACCAAAGCTGAAATCCAGGACTTAGGCCTGTGTGCGACTCCTTTCCTTCTTGGCTGTCCCGTCGGGTGTTTGATGGCTGCTCAGGTGGGCCACGTGTACCTGGACATTAGAAACACTGCGTCTGGTTCCAGATCCCGCTGCTCGTTCTCTAGCGCAGGCAGATGAAGACAGAGGTTCAGAAACGGTTTTTGGTTGGTTTTTTGCTAGATGCTCATGACATCGGGCGACCTCGGTTGGATATTGTTTTTACCTATAAGTGGGGTGCCGTTGGTCGTGCTGGGAAGGAGGTCATTCATGATCAGCAGGAAGACAGTGTACCCCAGCAGCAGCGTCATCTTGAAGGAGGCCCTGTCTGTGCCGTGGGGAGGCAGGTAGAAGCTCAGGATGTCGATCACCATCAGGAAGGCACTGGGGATCAGCAGGTTCACCACGTACAGCAGAGGTCTCCTCTTAATGATCACCTGCAGGAGGAATCAAGATTACATTCAAGGCCAGTACAGTGCTACACTTTTCACTACCGCAGCCTAGGTTCCAGTATCGCTTCAATTACAAGTGAATTAGGTAGGTTTTGGTATTCGTGCTCAGAGGCATTAAGTGTGATTATCACAAATTCATCACACAGTTTAGCACAGTCTCTGAAGTATGTTTTGTAAATCAGTTTCCTTGTTATAATCGTAGAAAAAATAGGGGTCAGCCTTTTTATTGGACTAACGCCATCCATTAGTGACAGGTGGGATTGTGCTATTCTGATGAGGGGAGTTGAACTCTGGAAAGTTCGTCACCGATATATTGAGTTAGTCCAATGTAAAGGTCTCACCTACAGCATGTTGATTGACCTTTAATTCTATGTATTAAGTAGATTAATACAGCACCCACAATACTTCAATAACTGTTCACAGAAGTCATGAGAAAAATCACAAAAGCCTCATGCTGGTTCTGGTGAGATAGTGTTCTGCGAGCGGGATTCTCCAGGTCCAACCCAATTTAGTGGGCTTAAGGTGGAGCCCAGGGGTCTGGACTGATCCGAGTACGTACGGGGAAAGGAAAATTGGTCCTTACCTGCTAATTTTTGTTCCTGTAGTACCACGGATCAGCCCAGAGACCCGCCCATGGTATGAGGGGCGGAGGGTCGTCTGTATTTATTTGTGGAGTTATTGCAGAATTGTTAGCGCGTCACTATGTTGTTTCACTTTACTCGAGTTTCTTTCCCAGGATGTTAGTGTCACCACCTTCCTGTTCGCGGGGTTTCGGGTGGGCTGTTAAACTTAGTTGTTTGGGTTGGTATCTTGGCTTGGATCTAGGTCCATACTGAGGGACTGCAGGTGGCACACTTGGTTATGTAGCAGTTTCAACAAAACTTTGTCTCCATCTGCTGGCAGGGGAACAAAATGCAGGAGTCTGGACAGATCTATGGTACTACAGGAATGAAAATTAGCAGGTAAGAACCGATTTTCCTTTATCCAAATAACTAACTTAGATAACTTAGCCTTGCCTCGGAAAGCCCCTGATTTATCTGGATAAATAATCATTGCCCCAAGTAATATGTAACCGGTTAGAGGGACAGGAAATTTCAGTCTTTGTTCAGGTAACTTTCTTCTTAATTGCCCCGTGCTTCTTGTACGATTTACAGTCACATAATAACTACTGGCGTTCATTTCACCTTTTCTTTAGTCTTTTTTACTTCCCTTGAAAAGGGCAACTAACACCCCCTTCCCCCCCCCCCCTCACCAAGAGGGGCAACATGTGATGGTGATCTAAAATAGACCCTGCTTACCCGGAAGGTGATAATGTCCCATTCATCAACACCAAACTTCAGGATGTCCGGCACTCCCTCAATTTTTACCAACTCCCATTCACCGCTGGTCTCCAGGTACTGCTTGGAGTTCTCCGAGATCTGCTCTATTGGCAGGGCCAGCCCAACACGGATATCCTTCACTGGAAAGGGGCAAAACAATCTCACAGCAAGGGGGCTAATGCCCCATCTGAACACCTCACGAGGGCATAAAACCGGCACACAAACAGATGCTGGGTTTATTTATTTATTTTCACTTATATAAATCACCTCCTAATCCCAAAAATCTCAAAGCAATTTACAATTTTTTACCAAAACATAATAAGGTCGATATTTAGCACTACTTCGCAGGATAAATAGGAACGTATCTGGCTAAGTGGGAGCCGCTGGATATCTGGCAACGTTCAGCGGCCGCCACATAGCTGGATAATTCACTTATCCACCTATGTAGATAACCAGATTTCTTTGACTATTGGGCCCAATAATACTACAACAACATAAACATGTTAAACATTTCTTAAGAATCCTCATACAAAAAAAGCATACAAGATATAAACATATTAAAAGTTTAAAATTAATCATATTAAAATATCATTAAGATTTTTCATAGTAAAACCAAATATATCAACTACTCCTAAAAAAACCCCGCAAATATTTGTCCATGTAGTAAGTTTAGTACACCTAGCACAACTTTACTCAGATGCAAGAATTCCTCTTCACCCAGCCCAGTGGCAAAGCCAGAACTGATTTTTTGGATTGGTACTGTTATGTTTTGCTAGGGAAGTGAACCCTGGGCCGAGGTGAGAGATGACTCCGTCACAGGGAGGAGCCCTGTGTGCCTCACCGTCGGTAGGCATGGTCTTAGAGGCTTAGGACACAATTGTAAGAGAGACTTTATTATAGAGGAGAAAGAGCAGAACCCGTGGAGCGGGGAACTGCAATTAAAGAACAGTTCTGGAGTAGAACCCGTGGAACGGGGACTGCAGTAGAGACACAGTTCTTGAGCAAGGGGTATGTCCAAGGTGATACCTCAGATGTAATATCCGGTAGTGACCAGCGGAGCAGGGTACGCCAGGCAGCCTTCTCAGTAGTGAAGCAATTACCTCCGATGTACAGATCCGGTAGTGGCCCGCAGTGTGTGGTTTGCCGAGGATGACTGTACAATGATGGTGATGCTGAGGTAGTCAGAGGTACGGAAGCTCAGAAGGTTCCTGAAGAAGTTGAGGCAGAAATCTGCAGCGCAGGGTATGGTGAAGCGAATCCTGCTGAGAATGCGGTAGTGGCCCAAGGCACGGGGTACACCGCAGGGAATCCCAGCAAGGCTTGGTAGAATTGAAGTACGAAGAAAGTACTCATGAGACTTGGTTCCAAGGGATGTCCTGAGAAGTAGAACAATCAGGAGTTCAAAGGCAGGAAGGACCTCCGAGGAATGGATAGCCTAGGAACGCGGAAGAGCCCCTGAGGAGCGGGTACTCAGAGCGTTCACACAGCAAGCCAGGAACTGGAACCAATAGTCCAAGTGAAGTGGATTCAGCAATAAGGAAACTCCTTGTTAACTCGTCAGTGCATTGGGCCATGATGTGTACATAGCTGGCCCATGCACGCGCACCTATGTGACTCCAGAAGCAAGATGGTGGTCGGCAGCACCCACACCGTCCCGGGAACACCAGGGAGGTCGGCAGTGACTAGCGGAGGCCACCACTCATCCTAGATTTGATGGTGCAGTGAAAAAGAGGTGAGCATGAGAGATCGCAGCCGTCTGTGACCGACGGGCACAACAGTACCCACCTTCTTAGGGCCCCTCCCCGGGGGTTTTGGTTTCCTAGGATGGGAAACGGGGAGTTGCCGGATCAACTCCTTGTCAAGGATGTTGCTTGCAGATTCCCAACTATTCTCCTTGGGACCAAATCCTTCCCAGGATATGAGGTACTCCCAGCGCCTTCCGTGTTTTCTCACATCCAATATATCCTCGACCTGATAGGTAATGTCCTCTTCAGCTGTAAGAGGTTGTGGTTCAGGTGTCTTCCTTGAGAATTCCAATAATATGAGAGGCTTGAGAAGGGAGATGTAGAAAGCATTGTGGATGCGCAGAGAGGCAGGTAACTGTAGGCTGTAGATGATGGGACCCAGGCGGAGAAGCACTGCGAAAGGCCCAATGTATCTAGGTGCAAATTGGGCAGTTTTAGGCAGATGAAGCAGGTACTGAGCTATACCTTGTCTCCAGGTTGAGACTGTGGAGTGGCTCGGTGGTGAGCGTCGTAGAATCTTTTGGCCATCTGTCCAGCCTTCTGAAGAAGTTCCTTGGTGCGCCGACACCTGGGCTGCTGGAGACAGTACTGACAGCGGAACTGGTAGAGGAGGTAAAGGTTGTCATCCATAGACAAGTTGAAAGGGTGATGATCGTGTAGACGCTGATGGATGAGAATTCAATGCAAATTCGGCCCATG
This sequence comes from Rhinatrema bivittatum, assembly GCF_901001135.1. Classification (NCBI taxonomy): domain Eukaryota; kingdom Metazoa; phylum Chordata; class Amphibia; order Gymnophiona; family Rhinatrematidae; genus Rhinatrema; species Rhinatrema bivittatum. The sequence continues at coordinate 180,664,515 of NC_042623.1, forward strand.
AAAGCAACTCGGACCAATCGCTTTGCCTGGAATTAACATAGGCTCTGAGAAATTGTTTTAGTGTGCGATTTGTTCTTTCAGTTTGTCCGTTTGCTTGTGGGTGGTTAGTGCTTGTGAAATCCAGAGCGATGTCAAATTTTCGGCATAGAGCCATCCAAAACCTAGCTGGAAATTGGACCCTTCTGTTGGAGAGGATATGTCTTGGCAGACCATGGAGACAAAAGACATGACGGATGAATAGTTTCGCCAATTTTGGAGCCGAACGTAACCCAGGTATTGCCACAAAATGGGCCATTTTAGAAAAACGGTCAACTGTGACCCAGATAGTGTTATTGCCGTTGGACACTGGTAGGTCAACTATGAAGTCCATAGCAATATGTGTCCACAGTTCAGTTGGAGCGGGTAGTGGCTGAAGACGTACCCAAGGATGACCCGGTGGTGGTTTCTGTCTAGTGCAGGTAGGACATTACTCCATATAGGCCCGAACGTCTTTTTTCATGGAGGGCCACCAGTAATACCTTTGTAGAATAGCTAAGGTTCGGGATTGTCCGGGATGACCTGCGAGTAGGGAATCATGGGCCCATCAGAGTATCTTCTTCCAGAGAGTCTCTGGAACCACCATTTTCCCGGCTAGAACCGTGTGAATAGCAGAGAGAAGTACCCTATTAGGGTCGATGATATGACGCAGAGTGTCAGGAACATCTTCCGTAGAAAAGGAATGGGATAAGGCATCCGCGCGAGTGTTCTTGTCCGCTGGGCGGTACTTCAAGAGGAAGTCGAAGCGGTTGAAAAATAATGTCCAACGGGCCTGTCTGTGATTCAGGCATTATGCGTGCCGCAAGTATTCAAGGTTTTTGTGGTCAGTGTAAACCATGATTTGATGTTGAGCGCCTTTGAGCCACGGGTGCCATTCCTCAAACGCCAATTTAATCGCTAAGAGTTCCTTGTCTCCTATCCCATAATTTTGTTCGGCTGAGGAAAAACGCTGAGAAAAGAAGGAACAGGGATATAGGATATGGTTGTCAGTGTGTTGGCTAAGGACTGCTCCTATCCCGACGTCTGAAGCATCTACCTCAATGATGAAAGGTCATTGGGGATCTGGGTGGCGTATAAGAGGCTCTTGAAGGAACGCCTCCTTGAATTTTTGGAAGGCGATCACGGCTTCAGGGGACCATTGAGAAGGATTAGCTCCTCTTCACATCATGGCAGTAAGAGGCACGGTCAAGGTGGAATAGTGATGAACAATCTGTAGTAGTTGGTGAATCCGAGGAATCTTCTCAGAGCTTTAAGTCCAGTAGGTTGGGGCTAGTCTCGAATATTCTTGGTCTTTTGTGGATCCATCTGGGATCCCTGGCTGGATACCACATAGCCTAAAAAAGGAACGGATTCTTGGTAAAAAGAGCATTTCTCTAATTTGGCATATAAGTGGTTGACTCTCAATCTCTGGAGAACCCTCTTGATGTCCAATTGGTGGTTCTGGAGGTTCTGGGAAAAAAACAGTATGTCACCAAGATAGACTACTACTCAGGTGTAAAGCATGTCCCTGAAAGTTTCATTCATCATGATCCTCTGGTGGATCCTAGGTCTGCAAGTTTCCTGGACAGATAGGACAGGTGGGAACAGCGTGACCAGGTTGTCCACAGTACATGAAAAGGAGGGTCTTTTCTGGCGACGCCTCTCTTTAGCAGATAAATAACTGCGGCCCAGTTTCATGGGTTTTTCTTCAATAACGGGTACCGGCGCAGTCTGGGTAACCGGTGGTGGACGAGAGCGAGGAACCCCCAATGGCATCTTCTTGGAAGCTTTAAGCTCCGGTGAGTGCTCACACAGATGACGATCAATATGTCCAGCTAAGTCAATGAGAGTCCAAGTGATCAGGAAGCTCATGTGCCCCTAGCTCATCTTTAATGCGAAAGTTAAGGCCTTCCAGGAAAATAGTCTGTAGGCAGTCCATGTCCCAATGTAGTTCCGAGGACAAGGTTTTAAACTCAGTAACATGGTCAGTTAAAGAAAGTCTGGTTAAGTACCAGACATATCCGACTTCGCATTCTGTCATAGAGATTTGGTCCTAGATTCATCCTAGATTTCACCGTTACCAGACGCATCGGACCTGTTACATATCAGCTTCGGCTGCCTCTTACACTGGGTATACATAATACATGCCATGTATCACTTTTAAAGCCTGTGATTTTGTCTTGGCCTGCCTGGAAGGCCCCCGAGCCACCTCCTTTGGTGGCAGAAACCAACATGACGTACAAGGTCCACGAAATCCTAGACGTCCACCGTAGGGGCCGCCGATGGGAATACCTCCTTTCCTGGGAGGGATATGGAGCTGAAGAGAATTCGTGGGAGGATAAGACCCTCCTCTTGAATTTTCACCGTGCCCATCCGGGCAAACCCCGACTTTCAGGAGGGATGCATAAAGGGGGGGTACTGTCACGCGTGCCGCCTGCGGCAGCCCCGCAACACAGCCCTCTCACCTTCTCAGACAAACTCCAGCTCCTGGCTCCTCTTCGCTGGTGGCGGTGGGCCGCCAGCTCCGACCTCGGGTTCCCTCCAGTGCCTCTGGCCCTGCCACGATACTAAGTGTTGCCAGCCAAGATGTCCCTGTTCGTTGGGCCTCTCCGCGTGGCCCGTGCTATGCCAGACTACTGCTCAGCTTCTCGCCAGCCCCGGACCTTCGCTACGCCTGACCACGCCTGCCTTCTCCATGCCCTGACCATTGCTTTGAATGACTACGCTACAGACTTTCCTGTTGCTTGCCACAACTTCCACTTGCTGCTGGCTCTGAACCTCACCTGTCAGAGACGCCTCTCTTCACCTATCCTCTGGACGTGGACTTACAAGGCTTAGGCCTTCTTTTGCTTGAGTGCCTCCAGTTACCTATTGTTCCTTTGGCACCTGAGTTCCAGTACCGAATCCTGTCCGGGATAGGACTACATCTACCGGCTGCTGTCTATGGGCTGAACCACCTTCCATCTCTAGCTAACCTTGAGGCCCACCTAAGTCCTGCCGGCCCCAGCACCAAAAGGCTCAACCCAAGGGGGAACGAGGGCTGGTATAGGTGAAGCTCCAGCGGCCTCTAGCTTCAGCCCACTCCACCTGCTGACGGTGGGGGCCCGTAGGTCCTTGCCTATGGATTGCGTCAACCCACCTCAGCCCAAGGGTCCATCTCCGACACAACAGAAGTCATCATGGGAGCCTATGAATGGTGACATTAGCAAGTCTATTAATCTCTGTCTCCATCTTCTGGCTAGTGGACATAATCCATGCATCTGTTCTAGTCTGGCTGGACTCAAGGAAAGGAAATCATCAAGTAAGAACTAATTTCTCCTTTGCAGGCATATAGAACTTTGTGTCCTTTACTGCATGTAGTTTTCTTCCATTTTGTGTCTATGGGAAATAAAGCTTAGTAAATAGGCACCTTAGATTGTAAGCCTGCTGTGGCTGGGAAATACTTACTGTGTGGGGTAGATTTACAAACAGCGCGAATTGGCGTACTTTTGCTGGCGCATCAGGCGCAAGCAAAAGTACGCGGGATTTTAGTAGAAACGCGCGTAGCCGCTAAAATCCTGGATCGGCGCGCGCAAGGCTATCGATTCTGTATAACTGGCACGCGCCGAGCCGCGCAGCCTACCCCCGTTCCCTCCGAGGCCACTCCGAAATCGGAGCGGCCTCGGAGGGAACTTTCTTTTGCCCTCCCCTCACCTTCCCCTCCCTTCCCCTACCTAACCCACCCGCCTGGCCCTGTCTAAACCCCCCCCTTACCTTTGTCGGGGGATTTACGCCTCCCGGAGGGAGACGTAAATCCCAGCGGGCCGCTAGCGCGCCGGGACGCGACCTGGGGGCGGGTACGGAGGGCGCGGCCACGCCCCCGGACCGCCCCGGGCCGTAACCACGCCCCCGGGCCCACCCCCAAAACGCTGCCGACACGCCCCCAAAACGCCGCGCCGACCGGGCCCGCCCCCGACACGCCCCCGACATGCCCCCCTCGCCAAACCCTGGGACTTACGCGAGTCCCGGGGTCTGCGCGCACCGGTAGGCCTATTGAACATAAGCGCACTGGCGCGCAGGGCCCTGCTCGCCTAAATCCGCCCGGATTTGGGCGTATTTAGGCGAGCAGGGCTCTTAAAATCCGCCCCTATATGTATATAACCACCTTGAGCTGCCACTAAAAAGGTATGAGCTAAATCTATATTAATAGATCTGATAGATAAGTGCCATCATGCTGATTGGATACAATGGATGTATTATTCTGTATATGGTTTTGGAGACAGACAAGAGTTCCTGCTGTTTTCTCGTTACTCCTCCTTCTGTCTTTTGATACCACTGCCTTTTTACCTGTGTGCATGTAGGAACCAAAGGTCAGAGAGCAGTTCTGCACATCAAAAGGGAAGTTGAAGATGCCCAGGTTACAGGAGCTCACAACACGCATCATGCGATCATAGCGAATCCTGCCGGTATGGTTCACGTAAACATACGGTGTCCTTTGTGATTTGTCTTCATCGATGCTGCATGATAGAAAGAGAGAGGGCTGATGTTTTCTCTAGATGCCATCTGAGGTGTGCTGAGACACTAATTGCAATGGGAGACAGGAAGGAGGAACTGTGATCAGCCAGTCACATAAAGGGAAGATCTCTTAGAAAAATGTCCCTAGGATAAGGTTTTAGGTGATAAGGTGATAATAAGATATTACCACAAACCAATGCAGCTCCATTCACAGAGCAAGTTGCTCTTATCTGTGCCCTTCTCCTCCATCACCAACTCCTGAATTTTCCCTCTGCTACACTGTGTGCCTGGAGCAACCTTCCTGAGATGGCACATCATGCTCCTCCTAAGGTCCCACTGGTGATTCCAGCAGGGCCATAGTGCACTTCCTCTTTCTCAGAGCAGCTCCGCCGGCGATTCCAGAGAGGCTGCAGTACTCCTCTTCTTCCTAAGGCCCTGCCGGCAATCCCGGTGGGTCTGCATTGCTTCCGATGACATCAACAGGAGGCAGTACTGGCAGAACTAGGGACACCCTTCCAGTAGCGGTGCCTAATGGCTGAGGCTTCTGGAACCCTGTAATCAGGAACCCTAAATCTGGCCACTAGGTCTTGCTGCTTCATGATAACTGACTCCTCCTCTCCTCCCCCTCTGCCTCCATAGCATCCCCAGTCCCAGATGATCTCGGGTGCAGAAGGCCCAGTCTTGGAGTTATTCATTCAGGTCCCTTTGCACAACACTGCTGCTGAGCCTCCAGGGCTCGGACCTCCTATTTGTTTTGTCTGTATGTCTTCACTGGATTGTAAATGCCACACAGTACAATGCTGAATACATTGAGTGGCACCCTAAAGTTAGCATGTGGGGTGCCCCAGAGATCAGTGTTATCACTTATGCTATTTAATCTTTAGCCTCTTTGGTGGTTTTAACTCAAGATCTTGAGTTTAGATGTTTTTTTTATACCCTGATGACATCCAGGCCTTCCAGGATTCAGATAGCCCAAAACAGCCGGGGAATTTCAACGAGTATCTAGGCTCTCTTGCTCTTGGCTTTTGTCCCATAAACTAAAAGTGAATCCTGGTAAATCATTATGGGTCTAGAAGAAATGTTTGTCTGAACCCTATTCTGCAGATGCTCCCCAAGGAAGTGGTTGCTACTCTAGGAATGAAAATTGGTTCTAGTCTTACGTTTTCAAACTAAATTTCTTCCCTTGTATAGGGGTCCATCTATTATCTCCAATATATTCGCAGAATGAAGCCTTTGTTAGAACGATGTGAGGCTGCAGGGGTTGCTTTTATTATTGCAACACTCGTTTTCAGGGTCTTCCAATGTCCTCCATGAAGCAATTATTTTATTACAAAATACTGCACCCAAATTGATTTTGGGCTCTAAGAAGTGTGGTTATGCGACTTCATTGCTTGTAGAACTTCACTGGTTGCTGATTATCAGCAGAGTGAAGGTCGAGATTCCATGTCTGGCTTTACAAGAATTCTGTAGAGGACATCCAAAAATTTTGGCAGATCTTATTTGTGCAAACCAACCAACCACAGCCCGGCATTCTTCTGAAGCTGATCTGTGGAGATTACCAATCGCCAACAGAGATTAGGTAGAGTCAGCCAGAGGCTCTTGTTTCTCTGAGAACTGGCATCAGAACCAAAGTCCTAAAAGTAGGAGGCGTTCAAGTGTAACTTGCATCGCATCTTTCGAGCAGAAAGACAAGGGGATGCCATAAATGTGTTTGAAACAGAGAAAATTCCAGAGCACAGGCATCTCTGACTACCTCCAGAACCCACTGATCTGAAGTAATCTAAAACCCATATTTGGTAAAAGGCTGACAAGTGACCCCCTATCTCCTGAATCGAAAACTGGGTTCCCAAACCTTGCGTGTGAGTTTCAAATATCAGTACTCACACCAGTGCTTGAGTCTTTAGGACCTCTCTTATTTACCTGAAAGGCCTGAAACCAACTATAGGGCCTCAATTACTGGTTGCCTAACAACTTTCCCTCTATTTATTTGCCACTTCTAATCTGATAACAGTTCCTTGATGGAGTGGAATGCAAAGCCCCTTTAGACTTATCCTCAGGCAATCTAGGCAGCTTAGACTCCCCTAAGGACTTCACAAACTTCTCTAAACCTTCACCAATCAGACAGCCTCCCTTAAAGGGAAACTTCACCAACTGGGTCTAAGAAACGGAATGCGCAAGCATTTTATTTATTTATATAAAGCCTCGTCATGATCCTTCCTCCTTTAAAACTCACCTCCGGAGAGTCCCACTGCACAGAAAGTGAAGCAATTTGTTAGGCAAGACTTCCCTTTTTTATTTAAACATTTTTATATACCGACAATCGTTGGGAACATCTCATCGGTTTACAGATAACATAATGCAGCATCAAGCTTTACACGGAACTCGGAACCTACAGGCTGGGTAAATCCATGTTGACTGTGTCCTATGAAATCATGTCTTTCTATATGCTCTACGATTTTGATCTTGAGAATAGTTTCCACTATGTATCATCGGGTCACACTAGAGAGATAACGTTCCTGGATGGAATAAATGATAGCTTTATGGAGCAATTGGTTCAGGAACTGACGAGAGAGGGAGCAATTTTAGATCTAATTCTCAGTGGAGCACAGGACTTGGTGAGAGAGGTAACGGTGGTGGGGCCGCTTGGCAATAGTGATCATAATATGATCAAATTTGATTTAATGACTGGAAAAGGAACAGTGTGCAAATCCAAGGCTCTCGTGCTAAACTTTCAAAAGGGAAACTTTGATAAAATGAGAAAAATTGTTAGAAAAAACTGAAAGGAGCAGCTACAAAAGTAAAAAATGTCCAAGAGGCGTGGTCATTGTTAAAAAATACCATTCTAGAAGCACAGTCCAGATGTATTCCACACATTAAGAAAGGTGGAAAGAAGGCAAAACGATTACCGGCATGATTAAAAGGGGAGGTGAAAGAAGCTATTTTAGCCAAAAGATCTTCATTCAAAAATTGGAAGAAGGATCCAACAGAAGAAAATAGGATAAAGCATAAACATTGGCAAGTTAAATGTAAGACATTGATAAGACAGGCTAAGAGAGAATTTGAAAAGAAGTTGGCTGTAGAGGCAAAAACTCACAGTAAAAACTTTTTAAAATATATCTGAAGCAGAAAGCCTATGAGGGAGTCAGTTGGACCGTTAGATGATCGAGGGATTAAAGGGGCACTTAGAGAAGATAAGGCCATCGCGGAAAGATTAAATGATTTCTTTGCTTCGGTGTTTACTGAAGAGGATGTTGGGGAGGTACCCGTAATGGAGAAGGTTTTCATGGGTAATGATTCAGATGGACTGAATCAAATCACGGTGAACCTAGAAGATGTGGTAGGCCTGATTGACAAACTCAAGAGTAGTAAATCACCTGGACCGGATGGTATACACCCCAGAGTTCTGAAGGAACTAAAAAATGAAATTTCAGACCTATTAGTAAAAATTTGTAACTTATCATTAAAATCATCCATTGTACCTGAAGACTGGAGGATAGCAAATGTAACCCCAATATTTAAAAAGGGCTCCAGGGGCGATCCGGGAAACTACACGGTTAGCCTGACTTCAGTGCCAGGAAAAATAGTGGAAAGTGTTCTAAACATCAAAATCACAGAACATATAGAAAGACATGGTTTAATGGAACAAAGTCAGCATGGCTTTACCCAGGGCAAGTCTTGCCTCACAAATCTGCTTCACTTTTTTGAAGGAGCTAATAAACATGTGGATAAAGGTGAACCGGTAGATATAGTATACTTGGATTTTCAGAAGGCGTTTGACAAAGTTCCTCATGAGAGGCTTCTAGGAAAAGTAAAAAGTCATGGGATAGGTGGCGATGTCCTTTCGTGGATTGCAAACTGGCTAAAAGACAGGAAACAGAGAGTAGGATTAAATGGGCAATTTTCTCAGTGGAAGGGAGTGGACAGGGGAATGCCTCAGGGATCTGTATTGGGACCCTTACTGTTCAATATATTTATAAATGATCTGGAAAGAAATACGACGAGTGAGATAATCAAATTTGCAGATGACACAAAATTGTTCAGAGTAGTTAAATCACAAGCAGATTGTGATAAATTGCAGGAAGACCTTGTGAGACTGGAAAATTGGGCATCCAAATGGCAGATGAAATTTAATGTGGATAAGTGCAAGGTGATGCATATAGGGAAAAATAACCCATGCTATAATTACACAATGTTGGGTTCCATATTAGGTGCTACAACCCAAGAAAGAGATCTAGGTGTCATAGTGGATAACACATTGAAATCGTCGGTGCAGTGTGCTGCGGCAGTCAAAAAAGCAAACAGAATGTTGGGAATTATTAGAAAAGGAATGGTGAATAAAACGGAAAATGCCATAATGCCTCTGTATCGCTCCATGGTGAGACCGCACCTTGAATACTGTGTACAATTCTGGTCGCCGCATCTCAAAAAAGATATAATTGCGATGGAGAAGGTACAGAGAAGGGCTACCAAAATGATAAGGGGAATGGAACAACTCCTCTATGAGGAAAGACTAAAGAGGTTAGGACTTTTCAGCCTGGAGAAGAGACGACTGAGGGGGGATATGATAGAGGTGTTTAAAATCATGAGAGGTCTAGAACGGGTAGATGTGAATCGGTTATTTACTCTTTCGGAGAAAGACTAGGGGGCACTCCATGAAGTTAGCACTCCATGAAGTTAGCATGGGGCACATGCTAACTCCATGAAGTTAGCATGGGGCACATTTAAAACTAATCGGAGAAAGTTCTTTTTTACTCAACGCACAATTAAACTCTGGAATTTGTTGCCAGAGAATGTGGTTAGTGCAGTTAGTATAGCTGTGTTTAAAAAAGGATTGGATAAGTTCTTGGAGGAGAAGTCCATTACCTGCTATTAAGTTCACTTAGAGAATAGCCACTGCCATTAGCAATGGTTACATGGAATAGACTTAGTTTTTGGGTACTTGCCAGGTTCTTATGGCCTGGATTGGCCACTGTTGGAAACAGGATGCTGGGCTTGATGGACCCTTGGTCTGACCCAGTATGGCATTTTCTTATGTTCTTATGTTCCTGGCACTGAAGTCAGGCTCACTGGTCTATAGTTACCTGGATAGCCCCTGGAGCCTTTTTTAAATATTGGGGTTACATTGGCCATCCTCCAGTCTTCAGGTACAATGGATGATTTTAATGATAGGTTACAAATTTTAACTAATAGATCAGAAATTTCATTTTTTAGTTCCTTCAGTACCCTAGGATGCATTTCTTATAGACTCTCTCACACCTCCCTAACTGCCAAGGTCTTTAATCTGTATAATATTTTGGACTGTTCAAAGGTTTGGACACTCACTGAAGAGAAATTTTAAATGGATGTTTGGACAGAACCAGTTTCTGGCTCTGATCAGATAAAAATGCCCTGTGTTTTCCTGGTTGAATGCAGTAAGTTTGGTTATTTTATTGGTTATTCCCCGGAAGACCTTGACTTTGAAGGCAAGAGAGATTGTTTTAATTTCATATCTTGTTACATAGAATAGTGGCAGGTTGAGTACAGCACAGGACACTGTAAGGGACGATGTCGCCAAGCCTTTTGTTCTCTGTCTCTTCTTGCTGATTGGGGAACATAACCCATGTATCTGAACTGGTCTGACTGGACTCAAGGAAAGGAAATCAGGTAAGTGTAAATTTCTCCATTCATAATTCAATAGAAACAAACAGAACACATTTACAACATAAAAATAACATTACAATTTATTTATCTACTAGTAGTAAAAGTCAGTCCAAGGACAGGAAAGTACTGTGAAATGCAGGACATGCGTAATTGAGATGTGTGGTAGTAGAGCGTGCTCTCTGAGCTTAGGTAAACTGAAAAATATCGAGATCATTCAAACACCAGTAATACTCAAAAACAGCCAAAAAATTGAACTAGCCAAAAAAGTACGGAACCTTGAAATAATAATGGACCCAGAAATAAATCTAAAACAACACATATTGCTAAAAGTAAAAAAAAAGGCTATGCAAAACTCATGATCCTCAGAAAACTTAAACCACTACTAACATCAAATAATTTCAGAACAGAACTTCAGGCTCTAGTTTTCTCCAGCACTGTCTACTGTAATGCACTTTTACTAGGACTCCCAAGTACAACTCTAAGACCTCTACAAATACTTCAAAACACAGCAGCAAGAATACTAACCAGAAAAAGAAGGAGGGACCATATAACTGAAACCCTAGCGGAATTACATTGGTTACCCATAGAACACAGAATAAAATACAAAGCCCTATGTACCATACATAAACTAATACATGATGAAAAGGCAGACTGGCTAAACACTGCACTAAGAGTACATGTCCCACACAGAAACCTTCGTTCAGCGAATAAGGCTCTCTTAACCATTCTTTCAGTAAAGACAGCAAGACTAACCCAAGTGAGAGAGAGGGCTCTATCCTTAGCAGGCCCCACCCTCTGGAACACAATGCCGGTAGAGATCAGATTACAAAACGATCTCAAAACCTTTAAGAAAAGTTTAAAAACCTGGCTTTTTAAACAAGCATACTATAAAGAGACCGGAGAATAGAAAAAAATACAGGAATAGGCAGAAGAGCACCGACACACTGCACTACTCTCAGAATGTGCAACGCTATATCACCACAAACATAATTGTAAAATACAGAGAATGAGAATTTTACCAGTGATTAGTACCGTAAAGGCTCACCTGGGCTTGACCTACTTCACTTTTCAATTGATTGCTTGTTTTTTTGATATATTGTAACTGAACCTTTTGCGGCACCTGTTAGAATGTACTAGAGTATGCACTCAGTCACCTTATTTTATGTGCCAACATGTAAACCGTTGCGATGGTATTTAACTTAGCGACGGTATAGAAAAGATTTTAAATAAATAAATAAAAACAGTAGTAGAGTAGATTGACTATTCAGAGACAGAAAGAGAGGAATAAAGCTGGAACATATAGCCAGAGAGAGGGGCGGAGCTCAGTTTCTATATATTGTGGTAGAGAGTGGCTTGACAATACAGAGAGAAAGAGGCGGAGCTGGAGAGTACAGGGAGGGAGAGGGGTGGAGCTCAATTTGCATATTGGGCATAGGGGTACAGGGCAACTTTCCTCATTTTTATAGTTAGAAAAAGATTTGGCAGGAGCAGGTTTCTTGGGTGTCTACCAGGGCTTTAGCAATGATAAATAGTAGTAGCAGTAGATAGTTCAACCCTCTCCTAGACTTGAGCTTGTAGTTTTTAATATCCCTTGGTAGAGGCCCTCCCTCTGTACGGCCCCTTACCTCCAGACGCTCCTGGCTTAGCGGCTCACAGTTTTCTGCAAGCTAGGACCTGGTTAGAACCATCTGCACGTTCTGAAGCCTTTTTATAGGCCCATGCAGCCAGCGCTTCCTGCGGGTGCAGACTGAGGACGTCACCTCTGCTCTATAACCACAGCAACCCAGCAAGGGGTCTCTACCGTGCTTGTGCCTGCCGTAGTAGTTACTCTCCTGCCTCATCGTGTGCCATTCTTCCTGCCCAGCCCTGCCCTCCTGCCTCGTTTGTGTCTGCCTGGTCTTCGTCGCCTTGGCTGTGACCTTCAGTTTCTGACTTAGGACCGGACAATCGACCTCGCCTGGAGTTCGAGTGCACCATGCCTGCTGCAATCCTGGCCCGGACGCTGACCTTGCCTTGCCTGCTATGACCCTTACCTAATTTCTAAATATGTCTTTTTCTGCTGCCCCCAGCTCGGACTCTCAGGCCGCTCTCGCTCTGCTGCTGGCCTGCAGCCTGCCACATGGGAGAGAGCCCCCTCATGCTACACTCTCCTCACACTGGCCACTCTGTCCCGCATCACCCCCCCCCCCCCCCTCAGCTTTAAAATACGGGAGAGGAAAGATAGTTTACTCAGAGCCTATATATATCCATGCTGACCTCTGTGGTTCTCAGCACGGGATTGTGTAATACCAGACAATACGAGAATCAGTCAGGAGGAGGAGGAGGAGGAGAACTAATCTGCACTTTACGGAATATAAACCCTCCTCACAGAGATGATATTTTATATATTTCTCTGCACATAGCAAGAGACATCTGAGAATGCGACTTACAATTCATAAACAATTATATCAGGAGTCCACAGGTCTTCTACGGGCAGAGAGATCTTCTTGATACCCCCGCACTGAGCCGGATTCCAGGTAAGAAGCTCATGATCCCAGTACTGAAGGAAAGAGAGATGGTGGGGGAGGGAGGGTGGAAGAACGAAAGGGTAAAGACAAAGGAGGTGGTGGTAAGGTAAAAAGGAAGGGGTAGGAAGGATAAGGAGAGAGAGATTTATTTTCAGATTGTAAAAATACCGTTATTGGACTAAACAAAACTCTGCAGTCTGGGGATAAAACGGATAGAGATTTTGGAAAGAAGTGATTGCTGGAGAAATCGTGTGCTGAAAGTTCTGTTCTGCCGCCTCATTCAGGTCACTGTCCTGTAATCACCTTGACACCACTACATTTAAATCCTAGCAATCGCTGCTCGGGCCGATGCCTCAGAGTCGCTGCTCACGGGAGGCGTCACAGCAAGGACACCAAACCCGGGGTGCACGCATCCTCTAGCCTAGGGCCCCTGGTCACTGCCCTGGCTGAAGGAGGGAAGGGTAGACATGGGGGGGAAGGACTGGAGAGCTGCGGGGAAAGCTTCCTGGTCCATAGCCCTATCCGGGGTAGGTCCTGATTGAAGTGGAACAGGAGAAAGCAGCTGCTGGGAAGCTTGGGGTGATGCAGGGCAGTTCTCATATGTAGTGGGGGGACTGATCCCGAGCTGCAAACATCTGAACCAAAGCAAGATGCACCATGGTGAACATTACAAAGATTCATCTAGAAATGGAGTCTGACATCTTTCTACTTAATCTATAGCCAGGAGTAATTTAATTAAAGACTTGGAGAGACATCAAACATGCATAGCACAGCTTAGGGCTGCTAGGGTGCTACTTGTCCAGGGTACCCAGTAACGTTCAACAGTTGGCCAAGAGATGGGAAGAGAGAAATAGTGCAACCAGGGCCAGATTTACCTGTTAGGTAGCCCTAGTTGAGAGGCATCCCTTCCAAAGGTAGGGGAATCCGAAGATGAGCCATAATACTGCAGTGAAAGGAGCACCTCTTCCCTACCTACCCAGGCACCAGCAGTGCTCATCGGACTCGCTCCTTCAAAGGGACGGTGGTGACCTGGGGCCAGTTCTGTTTAACAGTGATCCAAATGCACTGTTAAGGGGGCGGATCTAATGGGATGCTGACACTCAGACTGAGTGGGGCTTGGGTCCCCTTAGGCTGGGGTCTATTCTTCCTTAGTAGAAATCAGGTCTGAAGTCTGATTACAGTGGGTCCTAGAATACCAATACACCTCCTACTGAGAAAACAAAACAATCTGGAGTAATCCATAGACAAAATGGCAGCCTGGGCGAGGTTTGTTTTCGGTGCCATCCTTCTCTTTCAGATACGTTTGCTTCTTTAAGACACACACTGACTCCAAAGGGCAGCCTGGGGCTAGAGAAGTTACCTGTTGCTATAAATCCTTACACAACAACTACAGGCTAGCAGAACTCTCATCTTGATCCCAGAGGGACCCTTAGCAAATACTGAAGTGACCACAGGTTTAAAACAGAAACTGAACTGGAAATCCCAAGAAGCCAGGCTCTGTATGCAATGCAACACTGGAAAAATAGAAACAGAAATATATTTCTTCCTGCACTGTGCATATTACAAAGAGAGCAGCAGAGATACGCATTGCCCAAAACTGAGAGAGAAAAGCCCACAAAAGAATGAGAAGGAACATCGTGTATAATCCCGGGGAAAAGAGCTAGAGCAGCGAAACATGGTATCCTGCCACCAGACCAGAAATGAAACCTGACCTGGGCAGGAATTGTTTGCTTTTCTTGTTGTAGTCTCTGTACTTTGTAATTTTATTTCACTCTCATTCTTACTATTATATTTTTCTCTTCGCTTTAACCACGTGGAAGGAATTTCTCAGAGCCATTTGCCTGGGTAAATTGCTCTGCCAGAAATGTGCCCTCCCTTGCCCAGGATGGGCGGCTTTGACAGCTCATGCAGTTTTAGGCGTTCCCCGGGAAGGGGGCAGGGGGGGAAAAGCGAATGCATACCTGGGGCTTCTAATAGTACCTGGCACCTACATAAATAGAAACTTGAAAGTACCTGTACAGGTTCTCTTGGAAAGTTAACCACAAGTTAATGTGGTAAAAGTACCTGCAGACAATGTACAGCTTTATGTATTGCTTTGGCAACAGCTGCACAAATTATATCAGAGTAAGAAAGTTCCCTAAATCTGCTATAAAGGGAGAAAAGGAGAGGTCATGAAGAGAGAGGATGGAAAGAGGAGGCAGCAGCCAGAGAAGAGGATGGACAGAGGCAGCGGTCACCAGAGGTGAAGGGAGAGACAGAGGCAGCAGTTATCATGGGTGAGAAGGGGGTGACAGTGAGACAGAGCAGTCACAGGGGAAGAGGTCACTGGGAGTGAGGGAGGACAGAGGCAGCAATCACCGAGGGGCAGAGGAGCACAGAGGAAGCGGTCACTGGAGGTGAGGGGGGACAGAGGCAGTGGTTACTGGGGATGAGGAAGAGAAGGTAGGTGGTCACATTGGGTGAGATGAACAAAGGCAGCAGCCACCAGGGCTTGGGGGAACAGAGGAAAATGTGGCCATGCTTGCCACGTATGAACTGGTCTCTGCACGGCTGGTACTGCATCTCCCACCCCCCTCCACGCAGAAACACGAGTTCACGTCCATGCCCACCCCCTCGCTCTCCTTTTTCCGCTCAGCGAGCAGGGCAGAGGAATTGTAAGAGAGCACTGAAGGACAACAGGACAGGGGCCTTCACTTACCAGTCGCAGCCAGAGGAAGGTGGTGAGGATCTGGGTCTTTTCATTCTGGAAGGGAAGGAGCAGATAGGTCAGCACTTTCAATTCAGGGACTTCGGATTCTGCTGGGGTGCGGAAGTTGAGACACGGCATGGGCAGCACTGGAGGGTGAGGGGTGTGGAAGTTGAGACACGGCACGGGCAGCACTGGAGGGTGAGGGGTGTGGAAGTTGAGACACGGCACGGGCAGCACTGGAGGGTGAGGGGTGTGGAACATGAAACACGGCATGGGCAGCACTGGAGGGTGAGGGGTGTGGAAGTTGAGACACGGAACGGGCAGCACTGGAGGGTGAGGGGTGTGGAAGTTGAGACACGGCACGGGCAGCACTGGAGGGTGAGGGGTGTGGAAGTTGAGACACGGCATGGGCAGCACTGGAGGGTGAGGGGTGTGGAAGTTGAGACACGGCATGGGCAGCACTGGAGGGTGAGGGGTGTGGAACATGAAACACGGCATGGGCAGCACTGGAGGGTGAGGGGTGTGGAACATGAAACACGGCATGGGCAGCACTGGAGGGTGAGGGGTGTGGAACATGAAACACGGCATGGGCAGCACTGGAGGGTGAGGGGTGTGGAAGTTGAAACACGGCATGGGCAGCACTGGAGGGTGAGGGGTGTGGAAGTTGAAACACGGCATGGGCAGCACTGGAGGGTGAGGGGTGTGGAAGTTGAGACACGGCATGGGCAGCACTGGAGGGTGAAGGGTGTGGAAGTTGAAACACGGCATGGGCAGCACTGGAGGGTGAGGGGTGTGGAACATGAAACACGGCATGCACTTTGGCCCACATTGGCTTCCAAAAGTGGCTGGAGGCCTCGAAAACGCTGCATCTGCAGCTCTGGAGCAGTTTTTTTTTAATCGGCCTATAATTAGGGTGACTATCAGCTTAAACAGATTGTCACCTTTAGAAAAATCTGTTCATACTGAAAACGAAGGACCCTATGGATAGGGTAGCTACACGTTTGAGTTCAGTTAATAACTGGTCAGCTTTGAATAGGCTCATACTTAATATGAAGAAGTCTGAAATTATATATTTCTTGCTTAATCTTTTCCTTCCGACATGCTTACAGAACTGGAGTTTGATAGCACCGTATACATTTAGCACAGCAGTGTGGGATTCTGGGGTATTCGTTTTTGATTCTGCGCTTACAATATGGCCTCACATAAAATAAATATGGTGAAAACTGCATTTTGGAAGTCGTGTCAGCTTCACAATTTGAAGCCACTTTTTGGATAGGTCTGATTTGAGAACAATGGCACAAGAATTGCTTTTTACACCCATGGATTTTTGCGGTTCATTGGTGTTTGGATTTCTGCGTAATGTCCTAAGAGCTCTGCAACTTGCTCAAAATGATAAGCGAGACTTTATTTAGAGAACATATTATTACTCCTGTTTTTGAAGAATTGCCCCCTCTCCCTACTGAATGGTGTATTAAATGTAAGGTTTCAGCGTTCATTTTTAAAGCCCCCCGTTTTGTTTCGATACAGTATTAAAGATCTCTCGCCCTGACCGGACGCTGAGATCATCTTCTCAGAATTAATGGACGTTCCTTTGAATTGGTCGTGCATGGGGGTGGCAGGACCCCCAGCTCTGCAGCTCAGCTCTTGATGAGCTTAGGAACGAGACCTCCTTGTTGCATGTTAGGATAAAGTTAAAAGCCTGGTCATTTAGGCAAGCCTTTAGTAACCAATGATTATGATGCACCTCATTCTGATTACACAACATCTTGTGTTCGTGGAGCCTTTTTTTTTTTTAAGTTCGTATTAGTGCTGTCAAACATATCTGGGTAAACTGTTACCGTCATTCGGTGCACTGTGCACCATTGTCCGGTATTTGCTGAATGTAAATATGTAAATCTGAGAACTGGGGGGAGATCATGCAGGTGCGCAACTTTTAAATAAATAAGCGGCCCGGCAATCGGTCACCGGGAAATGTATACGCACCACTCCGAGCACTGCGTAGATGGTGAAAGAGATGTTAGCAGTGGTGGGACGATTGTAGTTCAGGACCGGGCGGAAGGGCTTCTTGCTGAAGACCTCCTGAAGAGATTCGTACGAAGGTCCATTTTCTGATCCAGTGCAAGTCAGCTCGGACGCGACCAGTCGACCTGGAACAGCAATGGAAATCCGGGAATATTCGGGACAGGAAAGCAGGGCTTTTCAGGTGTTTGCTTAACGAGCGATTTATTTTCCGTGTTACCCAGTGAAAATATGTTGTGTTAAGTGATTCAGATGTTAACCTCTCAAGCATTCCTAGACAATATTGCTGTGCCCTTGGAGCCTCTTCAGGAAGCCGTATTTTGACTTTGTGTGGGAACTGTTCACTTCGTCAGCCTTTCACACTCCTTTTTCCTGCTTTGCTGTAACCCTCTTATGATAGGAAATCCAACACTGCCTCATCTACCTGGCTTACATCTTGTAGTGCTCAGCTACCCTCAGAGTTGGAAAACTCTTGTGTATCCTAGACCCATCCTGCTGCAATTCAAGCTCTTTTTTTGTGTTTATAAATCTCTCGCATAAAAATCATTTTATCTTCCTTGTTCCATAGGGAATGCACTAATTTATTCTAAGGAGAGCGTGGTTTTGTAATGTCCATTTCTTGACTAGGAGACTATGGCTTCTTCATTATCCATAAAAAATCAAGGTCTAATACCCCACAAAGACAAAAGTACAAACTGTTTCTCTTACCTTGAATTAATGTGCCCCAAAGAGCAAAGATGAGATATGTGCAGATATCCATGGCCGGCCTGTCCGCTTCTCTCTTTTTCATGCTTCGTCTTGTCTCTCCGTTCACCTCTTCCCTCCCACACTCTCTACTCTTACGGTAGTTCTCCCTCTGCCTCACCTCCTTCCTGTGGCCAGGCGGTTCAGACTCTGCTCATGCACTGGACATGTTCAGGAGGGACATCCAAGAAGAGATATTATTTGTACAGCTGTTGGCGTTTCTCTCTTCTCTGCTCCCCCCCCTGGGGACATTGCACCTCATGGCAGGTGACTCACAGAGTGAGAGGCATCTCATATGATACTCTTATTAATATGTTGTCTTTGGAGTCCTGAAGGACCCTCCACTGCTGTTTACTAAAATCTTTAAAATAAAGCCCAATTAACACATGCAGAGAGGTTCAGTCACGGAGTCCCATGTGGAAATGTGACCCCTCACAAACACCATGCAGCGGGGATTGGATTTACCACAGAAACTTGAATGAAGATGCTGAGGGACGGGAAGCTCCTTACCTGTCAGGAGACTACTTTTTTCTGGCTTGTGTGATGATCTCTGTCATTTTCCAAGGATGAGCTTTAAGCATCCAGTCGGATGAATCTAGAAGTGGGTTATGCACCTCTCCCAGCAGATGGAGACGGAGCAAACGGACGCGGCTATTTTATAACATGCACGCCGGAATCTAAAATCCGAGCACGTATGTGCGGGCAGGTCGGGATTCACGCGTGCAGGGGGGGGGGAATTTTAAAAAGCAATGCGCGGCGACATGCGTAGGCCTTCCCCAGTTCCCTCCCAGTTCTCTCCAATTAAGGAGCGGACTGGGAGGGAACTTCCCTATGCCCCTACCTAACCATCCTTCCCGACCCCTGTCTACCCTATTTTTTTTGTTTGGTTTTTAACTTACCTGCTCCTTGGGAGTAGAAGTAAGTTTTGTATGCCAGCTGGCTGTCGACGCGCACTTCCTCGTGACAGGGACTAATGGCCGCTGTTGTGGCCAGCCTCCGACCCCCCCCCCCTCCCCACCCCCAGACTCCACACCCGTCCCTTTTTGTTGGCCCGGCCCTTCTGCTCATACTGGGAGATACACGCGTGGCTGGGCCCTTTTGAATATGCGCTTGGTGTGTGCAGGGCTCATCCACGTGCATATCCTCCAGTTTTTACATATGCTGGGCTTTTACAATTCGGGCATTAATTTTTTATGGTGCTATCCTAGGGTTGCCTAGGTGTGAGATACCTAAGTGTTGGATGCCTAATTTTTGGACAACTAGGTTGGACACATGCCTTCAGCCACCGATCAGTGCACTGCTGGTCTAATGGCGCCTACATCTAAGAAACCTAAGCGCCTTTCTCTTTGTCATATTCGGGCATGTCAACCAGGAGTGCCCTCTGACTTGTGCCAGCGCTGTTTGGAGGCTCAGAGAGAATTATCTTCCTCTGATTTCACTAAGCCTGGTTCTTCCCAGCCGGATGTAGGTCTAAACATAAAACATAAGAAATTGCCATACCTGGTCAGACCAAGGGTCCATTAAGCCCAGCATCCTGTTTCCAACAGTGGCCAATCCAGACTACAAGTACTCAAACACTAAGTAGATCCCATGCTACTGATGCCAGTAATAGCAATGGTTATTCCCTAACTCAACTTGATTAATAGCAGGTAATGGACACACACTAGGTCTATTGCTTTATTGACGGGTGGGAGGTGCAATACACATTTTTTTTTAATAACACTTTTGTTCCTTTAGTTTAGCTGTTAGGTGTTATTGATAGGCAGGAGCTGATGGGGTTTTTATTTTTTCAAAATTCACTTTGGAGCACTAATGGTTTTTTTTTTTTTGTTTGTTTTTTAATTGTGAGGGACCTTTTGCTTCCCTTACTAAAGGAGTGTATCATTATTCTGGGGAGGTCCAGCAGGAAACAAAAGAGAGAGGTTTGGGTTTCGCTCCCCCATGTGGGAACATGCAGATGGTGTGTCCTGGCTGTTCATCATCCCCACGCACCTGCTATCCTTTTGGATATTGTCTGTTAGACTTTCAAGGAGGCAGGAGTGGTCTGCCCTGTGTCTTCTCAATTTTTCTTCCCAATTTAAGGGAAAGGAGTAAGGAAGTTCCCTTTAGGGTTCAACCTACTGTTGACTCATCTAGTCCAGCCTTTAAATGTGTGGAAACCACTGTGAGGTACGTAGAACTGCTTTGTGCACGGTCACATGGGTTCCCCCGTGAGCAGGCACACTCACCCCATGCTGTTTCTTCACCGACGCGGCAGGACGCCGCCGTCGGCCTGCCCACGCGGCCCGAAGGCTGCCCGTGCTTCTCATGTGCTCTGCGGTCGGAGCCACGGCTTTGTTTCTCCTTCTTCGGGGCTGGGACCGCCCCTGACGCTGTTTGCCATCTTCGCGGCGCTAAGGCCGCATCCCCGGGGCTCCCCGCAGCGGCTGGAGCCACTGCCGACGTTAGGGCCTGCTCCTCAGGCCCTGCCCTGCGTTTGCCGTGATGACGTTGGTGCAGGCCGCTGTCCGCGGTCCTGCACAGCCTCCTGCTCTCTCCTAGGCGCGCGGCTGCGTCTTCTCTCAACATTTAAAGGGCCAGACACAGGAAGTGTCTTGGCCCCACCTTGGTGACTGTTTCCTGTACCAGCCCTATAAAGGGCTGCTCTGTCAGTCTGTTCTTGGCCTTGCATCATGTTGTCTTCACTCTGGAGGCTCCTGCCTGCCAGAGCCTTTGTAAGGTCTTCTTGTCTTGTGGAGCTCCTCATCTTGTGATGTCTTCTCATCATGCCATGTCATGTCTTCATGCCTGAGGTCCTCGTCCAGGTGTCCTGGTGTCTTGATCTTCTACGTCCTGGTGTTCCTGCCTTCCTGGATGTTCGTTCCTCTGTCCCGCCTTCGCTCTCGAGCCTTCTGGTCCGGTAGGCCGGGGGTCCCTCAGATGATGTGTGCCTGAGTGGACTAGCCTGCTGGTGGACGGTTGTCCTGTGCTCCTGAGCTGTCATGTCCTGTATCTTTCCTGTGCTGTCCCATTCTCCTCGTGGTCCGTGACCAGTCTGCAAGGGCTGTGTAGGGCGCGCAGTGGGACAGGGTGGTCCGCGACTCAGTCCCGTGGGTGGCCTGAGTAGGGCGTCCTGAGAGACAGTGCCAATGTCCGCCTTCCTTGCTTCTTGTCTCGTCTGGATTCCAAGTTCCTTGTTGTGTCTGCACCTCAGCATCATGTTTCTGATGTCGTTGTATCGACCCTGGTCCGGGATGCCGTCGCATCGACCACTGGTCCATGATGTCTTCGCATCAGCCTTGATGTCAAGTCTCGTCTGCGATGCTGTTGCATCGATCCTGGTGTCACGTCTTCATAGTCCTGGTGTCTTCAACCCAAGTCTTCGTGCCATGTGATGCCGTCGCATCAACCCAAGTCTTCATGCCATGTGATGCCGTTGCATCAACCCAAGTCTTCGTGCCATGTGATGCCATTGCATCAAGCTTCTTGTCTTCGTGTCAAGGTCCGTCTGCCCTCAACCTCAGGCCAGGCCTGCTGCTCCATGCTGCTTGCAGCAGGTCCGAAAGGGCTTGGAATGGTCGGAGGACCATTCAACTTCCAACATCCTCGGATGTTGGCCATGGGAGCTTGCTGGCCTGGTAGAGGGTACGACCATCAGCCATGCAGAGCCACCGTCAACCCTTGGCTCGGCCCTGAAGGTCTGGGTCGGGCTGAGGCCCATGGGCACACGAAACCACCCATACGTAACACTGGGTGATTCAAGCTTCAGGAGATTTTCTGTTTTATAGATTTGATAAATAGTAACAGCTCACACTTTCCCTCAGACGTCTCACTGAAAAGAATAAAGACACATCTGTATCAATTAAGTTGTATTTATTAAACTGGCAATTAAGAACTAGTGACTCTGATTCACTTTAAAAAAAAAGTCAAATGATGACACAATTAAGTTTTTCAAATATAAATAGATTTAATGAAACTCTGGTACCAGGTTTTGAACAGATTTCAAACTATTATGTTTTTTTTCCCAGCTAAAATGAACCACCTCAGAATTCAGCTTTCATATTGACTTTCTGAACAACTTAACTTCAGATATGTATAATACGATTCTAGGTTTATAATTAATGTATATTATTACACTATTCAAAAATTAACCATAAGAATTGATTGTCTGTGAATCTATTGTATCGTTTCAGATTGCTACTCAGGAAGCAATAAGGATCTTAATACTTTCAGGTAAGTATATTTGATGTGAGTATATGTGCTATGTGTAATCAACAAAATCATAAACCAGAAAGATACAGAGTGGCTGAGTGCTACAATGCACTTTCATACACCACAATGCAACTTAAAATTTGCTAATAAAGGTTTATTGAGGGAGCTCAGAGATGTTCTGGCGGGTCCGCTGTGTGACCTGTTCAATAGATCCCTAGAAACGGGAGTGGTGCCGAGAGACTGGAGAAGAGCGGTGGTGGTCCCGCTTCACAAGAGTGGGAACAGGGAGGAGGCTGGCCACTACAGGCCGGTTAGCCTCACTTCGGTGGTGGGAAAAGTAATGGAGTCTCTGCTGAAAGAGAGAATAGTGAACTATCTACAGTCCGGAGAATTGATGGACCAGAGACAACATGGATTCACCAGGGGAAGATCCTGTCAGACAAATCTGATTGACTTTTTTGACTGGGTAACCAAGGAATTGGACCAAGGAAGAGCGCTCGATGTCATATACTTGGATTTTAGCAAAGCTTTTGATACGGTTCCGCACAGGAGACTGGTGAATAAAACGAGAAGCTTGGGAGTGAGTGCCGAGGTGGTGACCTGGATTGCAAATTGGTTGACGGACAGAAGACAATGTGTGATGGTAAACGGAACCTTCTCTGAAGAGAGAGCGGTTTTAAGTGGTGTACCGCAAGGATCGGTGTTGGGACCGGTCCTGTTCAATATCTTTGTGAGCGACATTGCGGACGGGATAGAAGGTAAGGTTTGTCTTTTTGCGGATGACACTAAGATCTGCAACAGAGTGGACATGCCGGAAGGAGTGGAGAGAATGAGACGGGATCTAAGGAAACTGGAAGAGTGGTCGAAGATATGGCAGCTGAGATTCAATGCCAAGAAGTGCAAAGTCATGCATATGGGGAGCGGAAATCCGAATGAACTGTATTCGATGGGGGGGGAAAGGCTGACGTGCACGGAGCAGGAGAGGGACCTTGGGGTGATAGTGTCTAATGATATGAAGTCTGCGAAACAATGCGACAAGGCGATAGCAAAAGCCAGAAGAATGCTGGGCTGCATAGAGAGAGGAATATCGAGTAAGAAAAGGGAAGTGATTATTCCCTTGTACAGGTCCTTGGTGAGGCCTCACCTGGAGTACTGTGTTCAGTTCTGGAGACCGTATCTACAAAAAGACAAAGACAAGATGGAAGCGGTACAGAGAAGGGCGACCAGGAAGGTGGAGGATCTTCATCGCATGACGTACGAGGAGAGATTGAAGAATCTAAATATGTACACCCTGGAGGAAAGGAGGAGCAGAGGTGATATGATACAGACTTTCAGATACTTGAAAGGTTTTAATGATCCAAAGGCAACAACAAACCTTTACCATAAGAAAAAAATCAGCAGAACCAGGGGTCACGATTTGAAGCTCCAGGGAGGAAGATTCAGAACCAATGTCAGGAAGTATTTCTTCACGGAGAGGGTGGTGGATGCCTGGAATGCCCTTCCGGAGGAAGTGGTGAAGACCAGAACTGTGAAGGACTTCAAAGGGGCGTGGGATAAACACTGTGGATCCATAAAATCAAGAGGCCGCCAATGAAGAGTGGGTGACTCGCCAGAATGATGGCTACTGCCTGGAGACAATAGACAATACCCTTATTCAATAAACATACACATGGTTACTGTGACTCCAACATCACTCTAAGCTTCAACAGCAAGAGGAAATGTGGAAAAAAGGATTTGCACTCACAAAGACGGGAGTAGCTGGCTTGTTACGGCGGTTACTACCCCAAACCAAATATCCAAATTACTACCTCCACCTTCCTCTATTCCTGATGCCTTTCAACTAGCTTGATCACTCCATTCTTATACTTCACTTCAATGCATATCCAGCATAGTTCTCTGCTTCAACAGCAGGGGAAAAGAAAAACTGTTACTTCACACATCCAGCAGAGCTCTCTGCTTAAACGGCAGGGGAGAAGAAAAAAGGGTTCGCACTCACAAAGCGGGGAGTAGCTGGCTTGTTACAGCGGTTACTACCCCAAACCAAATGTACCTGATACTTCACTCTCGACGCATATCCAGCATGGCTCTCTGCTTCAACGGCATGGGAGAAAGACTGATACATCACAAATTTCCAGCATAGCTCTCTGCTTCAACGGCAGGGGAAAAGAAAAACTGATACTTCACGCATATCCAGCATAACTTCAACGGCAGGGGAGAAGAAAAAAGGATTCACACTCACAAAGCGGGGAGTAGCTGGCTTGTTACGGCGGTTACTACCCCAAACCAAATGTGCCTGATACTTCACTTTCGATGCATATCCAGCATAGCTCTCTGCTTCAACGGCAGGGGAGAAGAAAAAAACTGATACCTCACGCATATCCAGCATAGCTCCCTGCTTCAACGGCAGGGGAGAAGATAAACAACCAATAAGGGCTGTATAACATAATCTGGGTAAAAACAAATAAGCATGGGTGTAGCTTGCTTATTGCGGCGGTTACTACCCCTACTACCTCTAACTAATCAAGCTAGATATTTCACTTGGATGCAGCTCCATCACCGCTCTCTACATTAATGGTGGGGGTGGAAGGGAATTAGAACCAAGAGCTAAGAGAAACAGATAAGTATGGGAGAAGAAATGAGGGAAGCTTGCTGGGCAGACTGGATGGGCCATTTGGTCTTCTTCTGCCGTCATTTCTATGTTTCTATGTTTCTATGTTTCTATGTTTGAGCGTATACTCCCTTCAGAGCACCCATCTAACAGGGTCATTTATCAACTTGCGTTATGGTGTTTTCGCATGCGAAAAACGTCTTAATGCATGCAAAAAGCACCATAACGCATGGTGCAATGCTAATTATTAAAAGGGGAGGGATTAGGGAGGAATCGGGGGTGGGGATTTTGTAAAAGTGGGCTGGCTTTGCGAAGCCATATCGCATGATATCACACAGGTTTAATGCCGTAAATAACTACACCTTTTTCAATTGCATGCAATGTCATGCGATATGCCCATAACACAATTAGCAATTTTATTGCAAATTCTGTTTTGGGCATTTTTAGGCTGGGGAAGGGCCTGAGGTGTGGGAGGAGAGTGGGGGAAGGGCCTAAGGTATGGATTTACACTCGTGGGGCTTTTAAAATCCGGCCCTACGTGTAGTAAGCGCCACATCAGCAGGTTACCCCCATGCTTATTTGTTCCCCAAACTGTAAAAGTCAGGGCCTTCGTTGGTTGCTGTCTGAATCCAATTCCCCTTTTCTCACTGCCGTTGAAGCAGAGAGCAGTGATGGGGCTGCATTAACTGTATCATCTGCCTCCACTGTCTCTCGCAGCAGGATCCATCACTGGTGCTTACCCACCTAGGATTTAGAGTAGGCTCACACGTCTTTGGTCTCCTGGTGAGAACCCTTTTGCCCGTAAAGGGTATCAGGCTTAAAATCTATTTTTCCGTAAATTAGAAGAAGGATCCTTTGGCAGGGAGTGCACAGTGAGGCATCACATCTAAAGGAACTCCTTTTCGATAAAGCTGGGAGGCCTCACCAGAGTGTAAAGCTTAAACATCCCTATTCTTTGTTTCTTCAAACTGAGCACCAAAGTGTATTGAAATGGTTGTGCTAAATAGTCTTCAGTCATCCAATCCAGACTCTGCTGGTGGGAGGGACTCAGGGGTTTGGATGACTAGAGAGACAGTGACATCTGGTGGCCAGACCAAGAGGGTCTGCCATAAGTGGGTCAGTATACTTTCTAACCACTATCTGTGCGAAGATTTAAGAATTAAATAGGGAGGTGAAGGAGGACTGAACTAATTTCAATCTATATAATCTGAGGAATTTAAGTAATTGGGAGAAGAAAATATTTCAGTGTAAATAAGGAGGAATGCTTCCAAAGTGATTAAGAGACTTTGCTAGAAGATGTGACGTCACACATTTATTCTATCTGCTCTTTTATTAGTTACTGCTGCTAATCGATTGAATAAGAGAAGCGTTTATATTTTTCAATCATCTGATCAAACTATCAGTAAAGAAATTGGAAACCACCATTCTTCTCTTGTGTGTTGTTGGCAGTGCTGGGAAGCAAAGGACAGAGACAGGACTTAATCGCAAAGAAGCGGGATATAAGAACTATTGTTCATCCCCACATTCAGAAGCCCTTTCCTCACAGACTAAAGCTATCCAGTGGGCAGAAAGGAGTTTTCCTGGAGACATTGGAGCAGGTGTGCATGAAAGATCCATCTCTGTTTCTTTCTACGTGCCCCTGGGCGTCAGTTAAAGGATGCTTTCCACCCAGGGGTTACATAATGTTTTTATGTAGGGGCTGACTAGGCCCTTCCAGAGGAGTAATTCAGAGGGGGATGTAATTGTTGTAGTGATTAAAAGGAGGCTCCATCCCCTAAAGGGTCAATCATTAGTCAGAGGTTATAGGGATGGAAAGGACAGCGACCTTTCTCCTCCCAAGCAGGAAAGGGGGTGGTTTTCTCTCTCTCTCTTGTGAGCAGCTTCTGACCCCAGGTGTTGGGATAAAGAAATGATCCTGACTTCATCCAATACCAGGGTATTTAAGATTTACTTCTGAGTGGAAGGACTTTCCTGTTTCCTCGGGGGATGCCAGAGGAGGATCTCTGCCTTTACCATTCAACTAAACTTGTTCAAGGGGCAGATCTTTGTGTTGCTGAATTATTTCTCTGCAGTTTTGTTCTGGAATTGAGGTTTTTTCTTCGGTGAACTTTACTTTTCGGTGTGGACTGTCTTTTGCAGTGACTGAGTCTGATCCCTTTGGGCCCTAGGGCTTAGCTGGTCCTCACAGGAGTGTGGCCCCTTGTAAAAAGGGGGATGGATTGCATTTATTTAAATGTGCTGTATTTTTTTCCTTTAATCGTTGTACACCATTTGGGGGTGGTCCCCAGTGTGGGGGAGGAGGTCAGGAATGTGGTCTGTAAACATTTTCTCTCTATATTTATAAAAATCTTAGGGCTGCGGGTAAACATCGCATCACATCTGCACATGCACAACCCTAATGGCCTCAGCCAGAGCTAAGGGAGAGGAGACCATGTGTTCACCATGGGGCCAGGGAGTGCAGCAGGGATGCTGGCACCAGAAAGGCTGGTGGGGGGGGGGGGGGGTTCCCAGACCCCCACCAGCACAACACAGGCAGCAGAATTGTGTGTTTGTTGGGGGGCCTGGGAACCCACCCAGACTCCCTTGCAGAAGAAGAGTTGATGGACTTTCCTGGACCCCGCCAGCTGCACAAAGATGATGTCAGAGCCTGGGGGGAGAGGGGAATGAGAGGAGAGGGCCAGAGTAGGTGGAGGAGGAGTAGTGGGAGGAGGGGGCTGGGCAGGTGAGAAGCAGTGGGAGAGAAGGGATTTTAGTGGAAGTGGAGGGCAAAAGGAGAATGGGCAGTGGGGGGAATGCAGGGGTGAGTGAAGGGGAAGGGGCTGCAGGAGGGGACCTGTGGGAGAGAAGGAGAGAACTGGGCAAGTGAGAGGGGAAGGGGAGGGGCAGGGAGAGCGAGAGGAAAAGGATTGGGGAAAAAGGGAACATTGGGAGAGTGAGAGGGGAGAGAAGAGAAGGGGAAGGGAAAGAGGAGCACTGGGAGAGGGAGAGGGGAGAGGAGAGGAGTGGGAAACTGAGAGGGGAAGCAGGCTGGAGGAGAGGGAGTAGTGAGAGAATAAGAAGGGAGGGGAGCTAGGGAAAGGCAGTGGGCTGAAGTGAGGGGCAGCGGGAGAGTGCACACCTCTATTCCCCACTATCCCCCATGAGCACCCCTATTCTCCCCCCTCCCCCACACACACACATGTACACACTCCATACATGCAGTCACACATTTGCACGCCCCCCACCCCACGTGCACACACACATGCCCTCCCCCATACCACACAGGCACTCCCCCATGCACATGCACCCGCCTCCCACATACACGCACTCCCCAAAGTCTCATAACCTCTCCACATACACCCACGCCCCCCACCCACACACTCCCCCACACACCCAGCCACTTCCCAATATACATACATACCTACAGTTATTCCCGACACACACCAGTCACTCATACCAAGCCACTCCCCCATACACACAAACACACACACACCCAGCTCACTCCCATCCATTCACACACACCCAATTCATCCCCAACATCACTCACACAAGCCTCATAACACACACACACACACACACACACATCTTCCCAACTTCACACACACAGGGAGAGACTGCAAGGGGAAAAGAGCCTATCCACCAACACACATACTCTCACCCTCACCCTCACCTTCCCACCACACACACACATTCCCCTCCCCCCCCCCACCACCACCACCACACACACATACACATGGAAGAGGAGAGGGGGAAATGAAACACATAGAAACATAGAAATGACGACAGAAAAGCACCAAGCGGTCCATCCAGCCTGCCCAGCCAGCTTATGGTAGTATCTGCCGCTCCGTCCAGGTCACCCCCATACTTATAAAAGTCTGGGCTCATGTTTATTGGACTCATTCTCCATTCCCTCTTGCCGTTGAAGCATAGAGCAATGTTGGAGTTGCATAAAAAGTGTCAGACCTTTTGGTTAAGGGTAGTAACAGCAGCATCAGCAAGTTACCCCCATGCTTATTTGTTTCCCCAGACCGTAAAAGTCAGGGTCCTTGTTGGTTGCTGTCTGAATCCATCTCCCCTTTTCCCCTGCCGTTGAAGCAGAGAGTGATGATGGAGTTGCAGCAACAGTATGAAGGATTATTGGTTAAGGGTAGTAAGTGCCACACCAGCAAGTTACCCGCATGCACTCTTTTCTTCTTATCCATCCTGTAATCTTTAGGGATCCACAGTGTTTATCCCACGCCCCTTTGAATTCTTTCACTGTTTTCATCTTCACCACCTCCTCAGGAAGGGCATTCCAGGCATTCACCACCCTCTTTGTTAAGAAATATTTTCTGATGTTGGTTCGAGATGTCCTCCTTGGAGTTTCATTTCATGACCCCTAGTTCTACTGATTTCTTTCCAGTGGAAAAGGATTGTCAATGATGCAAAATTAAAACCTCTCAGTTATCTGAAGGTCTGTATCATATCTCCCCTGCACCTACTCTCCTTCAGGGTAAACATATTTAGATCCTTCAACCTCTCCTCATAAATCATTTGATGGATATCCCCCCCACCATTTTGGTCGCCCTTCTCTGGACCGCCTCCATCCTCTCTCTCTCGGTCTCCAGAACTGAACACAGTACTTCAGGTGAGGCCTCATCAAGGACCTGTACAGAGGCATTGTTACCTGCTTTTTCTTACTGGTTATTCCTCTCTCTATGCAGCCCAGCATTCTTCTGGCTTTAGCTATCACCTTGTCACATTGCTTCGCTACCTTCAGGTCGCCAGACACTATCACCCCAAGGTCCCTCACTTGGTCTGTGCACATCAGTCTTTCACCCCCCATCATATACAGCTCTTTTGGATGACCACACCCCAGATGCATGACTGCACTTCTTGGCACTGAATCCCAGCTGCCATATCTTTGACCACTGTTCAAGCTTTCTTAAATCATATCTCATTCTCTCTACTCCTTCTGGTGTGTCCACTCTGTTGAAGATCTTAGTATCATCCGCAAATAGACAAACTTTACCTTCTATCCCTTCTGCAATGTCGCTCACAAAGATATTGAACAGAACTGGTCCCAACACTGATCCTTGCAGCACACCACTTAACACCATTGTCTCTTCAGAGTAGATTCCATTTACCATCACATGCTGTCTTCTATCCATCAACCAGTTTGTAATCCATGGCACCACCTTGGCACTCACTCCCAAGCTTCTCATTTTATTCACAAGCCTCCTATGCGGGACCATATCAAAAGCTTTGCTGAAATCCAAGTAGATCATATCGAGAGTTCTTTCTCAATCCAATTCTTTAGTCACCCAATCAAAAAAATCAATCAGATTTCTCTGAAAGGTACGTCCCCTGGTGAATCCATGCTGCCTTGGGTCCAGCTATCCTCCTTATTGTAGATAGTTCACTATCCTTTCCTTCAGCAGAGTCTCCATTGATTTTACCACCACCGAGGTGAGAATAACCAGTCTGTATTTTTCAGCCTTGTCTCTGCTCCCACTGTTGTGAAGCAGGACTACCACTTCTCTTCAATCATTCAGCACCGCTCCTATTTCCAGAGATCTATTGAACAGGTCATGCAGCGGACCTGCCAGCACATCTGAGCTCCCTCAATATCCTGGGATGAACCTCATCAGGCCCCATGGTTTTGTCCATTTTCAGTTTTCCAGGTCTAGCTCTTCCCATACATTCTCTTCTGTAAATAGAGTTTCATCTACCCCATCCCCATCTACAGTCTTGTCAACCAGCAACGGTCCTTCTCCAGGGTCTTCTTTAGTGAACACCGAACTGAAGTATTTATTTAATATTTTCACTTAGTCTTCATCTCTCTCCACACATTGATCCTTGTCACCTTTCAGTCTCACTATACCATTTCAGGCCTTCCTTCTTTCTCTGAAGTATCTGAAAAATGTTTTGTCACCTCTCTTTACCTCTTTGGCAATCCTTTCTTCCACCTGACCTTTTGTTTTCCTGATTTTTTCTTCGTCTCCCTCGGTTTTAATAGATATTCTTCCTTGTGTTCCTTTTTTTGGGATCCTTTATACTTCTTTAACACTGTTCTTTTTGCTTTAATTTTTTCAGCCACCTCTTTTGAGAACCAGATCAGTTTCTTTTGCCTCTTACTCTTGTTTACTTTTCTAACATAGATTTGTTGCCTTTGTAATTGCTCCTTCTAATTTGGCCCACTGTTCCACTTCATTCATTTTTCCCAGTCTTCCATTTCTTCCTCCAGGTACTTCCCCATTTTGACAAAGTCCGTATTTGTGAAATTCAAAACTCAGGTCTTAGTGCGATTTCTCTGTATCCTATTCATGATGTTGAACCATACTGTCTGATGATCACTGGTGCTTAAGTGAGCCCCTACCCGAACATCAGAGACATTATCCCCATTAGTGAGCGCCAGATCGAGTATTGCACCCTCCCTTGTGGGTTCCATTGCCATTTGTTTGAGCAGAGGCCCTTGAAGGGCATCCACTATCTCTCTACGTTTTGTAGATTCCACAGAAGGGCTGCTCCCATCCACATGTGGCAGATTAATATCTCCAGTGAGCAACACTTCTTCCTACTTTCCCATCTTTTGGATGTCCTCGATCAGGTCTCTGTCCAGTTCTTCCATTTGGGTTGGAGGCCTGTAGATCACACCAGTAAAAATGGAAGCACCATCTTCTCTTTTTAGGATGGTCCATAATTCTTCTTTACCACACACGCTTGCAAGTCAGTTGCTTGTATATTGTTTTTTGACATAAAGAGCTACTCCTCTCCCTTTTCTGTCCTTCTTTAACAAGTTATAGCCCAGGATGGCCGCATCCCAATCATGAGACTCAATGAATCCTTTCTCCGTAACAGCAACAATGTCCGAGTTGGCCTCTATCATTAGGGCCTGCAGGTCTGGGATTTTATTGCTCAAACTACAAGCATTTGTGGTCAAGGCTTTCCAGCTGCTCTTCCTAGTTGCCTTTTCTGTTTTTTTTGAATGGATGGATTTTTTTTCTCTCTCTTCCCTGTATTGCTTGCGGTTGATATTCCAATTTAATTGGCCACCTTCTACCACCCCCGCTCCCTAATTTAAATGCCTCTTAATATATGATCTGAATTTTTCACTTAGCATTCTCTTTCCTGCCACAGACAAATGTAGGCCGTCCTTACCATATAATCATTTATTGCTCCATGCAAGGCGCCAGCCTCCAATTATCTGTATGGCATAACCTTTCCATTAATAGGTAATGCTTCTGGAAAAGGCAATAGTCTTTGCGATCTGTCTAATCCTCTTCCCTAGATTTTTGGAAATCTTCCTGTACCTTGTAGACACTGTTTATAGTGAGGTCATTGGTTCCCAGATGGATGATAACATTGATGTCAGCGTTCTTATTTTCTTCTGTAATTACATTGACCACCTGGTTTGCATTTCTCTTAGTTGAGCATCCAGGAGTGCATTTAACCATTGTGTCCTCATCAAACTGAGTTGCCAAATTGGTTCCCCTGATGTCCGAGTCTCCCAGAAGAAGCAGCTTTCTTTTATGACATGTGACCATATGTTGAAGGGTTTCTGGGTGCATAGAGTGACTGCTTCCCCTTTCAGATATCACTTCATGTTCTGTTGCTGGGGCTTCTTCATTTTCCAAAGCAGAAGAAGCATTATGTAAGGGTAACAGTTGAGAGAATGGGTATCTCTTCATCACAGGCCTTATTCTGCCAGAGCTCACTGTAATCCTGTTATTCTTGGAATTCTGAATCTCGGAACAAACAATTCCTATAGGTACCAGCCCTCTGTTCTATAAATTACACAGTTATTTCAATCCACACTAGCCAGGAGTCTAAAACCACTGGCTAGATTAAATAGTGTTACGAGTGCCACCCGTGGCATCCCCGCAGTGCGTCCCTCTCACCTTTCTAAACGGATTCCAGTCTCCAGCTCCCTGTCGCTGGCGGTGATGGGCTGCCAGCCCCGATCTCGGGCTCCCGCCAGTACCTCCAGCCCTGCTGTATTGCCTGGGACCTCCAGCCAGGATGCCTCCGTTCATCGGGCCTCTCCGCGTGGTCCACGGAGAGACACCATTAGCAGTGCTGCACCCCTCCCTAGGTGTGTGCGTGCGTATCAGTGATTCCTTAAAGGACCCGCAGCAGGAACCTGGCCTCGGACCCGGATGCTGACGTCAGATCCTTCAGCGTATATATGCTCAGGCCTTGCTCCAGAGCATTGCCTTTGCAACAGGTCTCCTTGTACTCAGAGTACTCATTGCTACCTTGGATTACCTTGTTCTGTGTTCCTGTTTGGTTCCTGGTTCCTGCTCCCTTTGTTCGTCTTGTCTGTGTATTGGATTTTCCGGTTTTGATCTTAGCTACGCCTGACTACTCCTGCCTTCTCCAAGCCTTGATCAGTGCTATGTCTGACCACGCCTGCCTTCTCCAAGCCTGACCTCTGCTACGTCTGACAACGCCTGCTGTCTCCATGCCCTGACCATTGCTTTGCCTGACAACTCCTGCTATCTCCGTGCCCTGACCATTGCTTTGCCTGACTATGCCTGTTATCTCCGTGCCCTGACCATTACTTTGCCTGACTATGCCTGTTATCTCCGTGCCCTGACCATTGCTTTGCCTGACTATGCCTGTTATCTCCGTGCCCTGACCATTGCTTTGCCTGACAACGCCTGCTCTCTCCGTGCCCTGACCATTGCTTTGCCTGACTATGCCTGTTATCTCCGTGCCCTGACCATTACTTTGCCTGACTATGCCTGTTATCTCCGTGCCCTGACCATTGCTTTGCCTGACTATGCCTGTTATCTCCGTGCCCTGACCATTGCTTTGCCTGACAATGCCTGCTCTCTCCGTGCCCTGACCATTGCTTTGCTTGACCACGCCTGTTATCTCCGTGCCCTGACCATTGCTTTCCTGACTACACCTGCTATCTCCGTGCCCTGACCATTGCTTTGCTTGACCACGCCTGTTATCTCCGTGCCCTGACCATTGCTTTCCTGACTATGCCTGCTATCTCCGTGCCCTGACCATTGCTTTGCTTGACCACGCCTGTTATCTCCGTGCCATGAGCATTGCTATGAACGACTGTGCTATAAACTTTCTCAAGTCCAGAGCTCTTCGTTGCTTGCTACAACTCCCACTTGCTGTCAGCCTTGATTCTTGCCTAACAGTGACGCCTCTGTCCCTATCCTCTGGACGTGGGCTGCTAAGGCTCAGGCCTTTCATTGCTCGGGCACCTTCAGTCCCTCCTTGTTCCCTGGTGCCCGCGTTCCCGCACTAAATCCCATCCGGGATAGAACTACGCCATCTACCGGCTGCTATCTCTGGGCTGAACCACCTTCTCTCTCCAGTTACCTTGAGGCCCGCCTAAGTCCTGCCAGCCCCAGCACCCAAAGGCTCAACCTGAGGGGAACGTGGGCTGGTATAGGTGAAGCTCCAGTGGCCTCCAGCTTCAGCCCCCTCCACCTGCTGACGATGGGGACCCGTAGGTCCTTGCTTATGAGTTGCGTCAACCCCACCTCAGCCCAAGGGTCCACCTCCAACGCAACAGATAGAGAATGGAAAACATGCAGCAACAGAGGAAATATAGTAGAACAGAGAACAATGTCAGCATGAAATCGGTCTATATTATGGCTAGCAAATAAAAAATTAAAAATCAAACTTCTCTGGTCATAAGCACAGGGATATGTTTCTCTGGAGAGGCACCTGAACAATTATTTCTCTTCTATTTAAAATACTTCTTAATCAACCCCTGCAGAGGCTTGTGAGTCACCAGACCCAGGAGGAATCTAGAACATAAGAACATAAGAAAATGCCATACTGGGTCAGACCAAGGGTCCATCAAGCCCAGCATCCTGTTTCCAACAGTGGCCAATCCAGGCCATAAGAACCTGGCAAGTACCCAAAAACTAAGTCTATTCCATGTTACCGTTGCTAGTAATAGCAGTGGCTATTCTCTAAGTGAACTTAATAGCAGGTATTGGACTTCTCCTCCAAGAACTTATCCAATCCTTTTTTAAACACAGCTATACTAACTGCACTAACCACATCCTCTGGCAACACATTCCAGAGTTTAATTGTGCGTTGAGTAAAAAAGAACTTTCTCCGATTAGTCTTAAATGTGCCCCATGCTAACTTCAGGGAATGCCCCCTAGTCTTTCTATTATCCGAAAGAGTAAATAACCGAGTCACATCTACCCGTTCTAGACCTCTCATGATTTTAAACACCTCTATCATATCCCCCCTCAGTCGTCTCTTCTCCAAGCTGAAAAGTCCTAACCTCTTTAGTCTTTCCTCATAGGGGAGTTGTTCCATTCCCCTTATCATTTTGGTAGCCCTTCTCTGTACCTTCTCCATCGCAATTATATCTTTTTTGAGATGCGGCGACCAGAATTGTACACAACATTCAAGGTGCGGTCTCACCATGGAGCGATCTTTTTTTTTTTTTTTAATTTAACATTAGTTATTTCAATCCAACCCAGAAACCCAAACCAATAATAATAATAATAAGCCTGTTACTTCACTTTCAATGCATATCCAGCATAGCTCTCTGCTTCAACGGCAGGGGAGAAAGACTGATACTTCACGCATATCCAGCATAGCTCTCTGCTTCAACGGCAGGGGAGAAAGAGTGATACATCACGCATATCCAGCATAGCTCTCTGCTTCAACGGCAGGGGAGGAAGACCGATACTTCACGCGTATCCAGCATAGCTCTCTGCTTCAACAGCAGGGGAGGAAGACCGATACTTCACGCGTATCCAGCATAGTTCTCTGCTTCAACGGCAGGGGAGAAAGACCGATACTTCATGCATATCCAGCATAGCTCTCTGCTTCAACGGCAGGGGAGGAAGACCGATACTTCACGAACACCGGTATGTAAAAATAAATAAATAAATAAATATCCAGCATAACTGTCTGCTTCAACGGCAGGGGGAATGAAGAAAAGTGGATCTATATACAGACAACAACCAACAAGGACTGAATTACATAGTCTGGGTAAACAAATAAGCATGGGTGTAGCTTGCTTATTGCGGCGGTTACTACCCCTAACTAATCAAGCTTGATATTTCACTTAGAGGCAGTTCCAACACTGCTCTCTACATTAATTTTTTAATTTTATTTATTGGTTTTTATATACCGCCGTTCATCCTAGGATATCGTGTCGGTTTACAGGAAAACAAAAACAAAACGTCAGAGCGTTGTACATAGAACAAGGTAGTAATAATTATGAACTAGTATATAAATAACTAAGGGAAGAAGTAACGTTGTTCATATAACAAATTAATAGTTAAGAACTAATACATAAATAACTAACAGTGAGAATAGCTAAGTAATTTAAATGGCAAAAACTTAGAGGGAAAGGAGGGGGGAGGGGGGGGAGGAAGGGAGAAGGGAGAGGGGAGGGGGGGAGGAGGAGAGAGTTGTACGTGCAGGGGTATTTAGGGAAGTTGTATCATAGTGGAGGGAGAAAGTGATGGAAAATGTCTATTGTGCTTGCTAAGAGGGTAGAATGAAGTGGGAAGGGGGAGCGGGAGGGATCAAGTGTAGGCCTGAGTAAATAACCATGTCTTGAGATTTTTTTTGAAGATTTTTGGGGACTGTTCAAGTCGTAGTTCAAGTCGTAGATGTTCAAGTCGACTGTTCAAGTCGTAGATGGGGGTGGAAGGGAAAAAGAACCAAAAGGTTACTAAGGGCCAAGAGTAACATAAGTATGAGGGAAAAAAAAGTGTGAAACTTGCTGGGCAGACTGGATGGGCCGTTTGGTCTTCTTCTGCCGTCATTTCTATGTTTCTATGTTTCTATGAGTCTAAAATCAAAGAGTAGATTACATAGGGGAGTGCAGTGGGGAGGAAGATGAAGAGCACATGCACACTCGCTTCCACCCCCACACTCGCACAGTGGAGGAGAGGTAGGGGGAGAGAGGGTGAGTAGAAAATGGAGGTGGGTTCTACCCAACCCCTCACACACACACACAGACACTCACCTCCCAATACTACTTACACATCCAGCATTCACAGCCACATCACACACACACCATTCCCACACAGATGAGGGGAGCATGGGGGGAAAGTGCATGCAGACACCACTCACACCAACACAACACATACTACCCACACCACCACATACATATATATACATACATATATCTCACTCATCACCATATATCTGCACCCCCCTCCACCATCATTTGCCTTCTGACCTACACCCTTCCCCACTGAACACTCCCCCCATACCCAGAGACACCTCCCTCCCCCCCCCCCAATAGAGCAAATGCAAGACACTGACAATGTACACTTTCAGCTAATGCAGTCGTACAACCTGCTTTTTGACATTTGCCAGGCAATTATCACTTTCCCTTTTTTTGGGGGATTCCCCTAACATCCATGCCCACCCAGTTGTGGGGGAGGGGGTGGAGAATTCTATAGCTCTCTCCCTGCTCTTCCTTTCATTAGAGTCACTTTCCAGCCGGGCACCAACATGGAGTCTAGAGCAGAGCGCCCAGCGGCAGGGTTGGCGAGAAAAGTGAGTACGGACACAGCCCTTAGTAAATACATAAATCTTGCACGCTGGAGGAGGGGCCGTGTGTGCATACATGTCCTATTAATCACACATTTTGTCTTATTCCCATTCCCCACAACCTGCAGCAAGGCCCTCCACTGCCCTCTCAGAGTCACAGGTTTTTACTCTTTTTTTTTTTCCTTCCTTTTTCCTGGAGGATCACACCAAAAGGGCATGTTTCAGCTTCAGTGCCTTTTCAAAACCAGTCTGGGATCTCCAAATTATGTAGAATCCGCAGCCTCTCCCAGCCTCCAGGATCTTAAAGCCATCGCCTGTGTTGCGGACTCCGTTCTCTGCCGGACATTTCCTTCCACCTCTTGAACCCCTTGTGGCAAAGGGAATGGGGGCACTCTACACCTGGTACCAAGTGCCCCAGGTGGCCCCCAGAATCACCGTGTACACCAGCATGAAGAGCAGGTACATGCGGTACACCAGGGCATCCAGAACGAGGCCAATGCGCAGCCACTCCTCGGCGATCTCCTGCTGCTCAAAGTAGTTCTCCATCAGCTTCCTCATGGACTGTAAGTCGCTGGAGATGCTGCGAAGGAGGAGGTGCATCTGAGGGCTGGACTGAGTGAGGTCACTGCCTGCTCCCTCAAGGCCGGCATTCTTCTCTACAGAAAGACGGGAAGGAAGACAAGCACTGAACAATTGGAGCGAAACGGAAGAGGAAAGACGTTAATAATAACTCAGGCTACCTAAACATTCCCCCTATCAAAGATGCACATCTGGCAACCACAAGAGAAAGAGCCTTTTCAATTGCCTCACCTAAACTTTGGAACACCCTACCTAAATTCCTGAGAACCCAACACGACCTAAAAATATTCAAAAAGGACCTAAAAACACTAATGTTCCACAAATTCTACACCAACCCTCAGACGTCTGATCATCCCAACTCTCAACTGAACTCTCAGTTATAAACCTCTTAATACCTTCTCATCTCCCTGAACCTGCATACCCTCCCCATCTAACCTAATAATGCTCTCTGGACTTGATATGCTTATTTCTGATATTGTTCAAATTGTTTTTACTGTTGCACAACTGCTAAGAAAAATGTATACTTTTGTAAACCGTTGTGATGGCTCTACCGAATGACGGGATATAAAACTCAATCAATCAATCAATCAATAAATAAATAAATAAATAAATAAATGCATGCAAGACGAGCGGTGAGAGAAGCTGCTAAAGACCTGATGATCTGCACACCTCATCCCGACGGGATGAGGTGTGCAGATCCCTCGTTAAGCAAGGCGCCAGCCGTTAACCCCCAGCGCTCAGAGGTGCCTAAGCTTTACTCAGGTTTTCTTAATGCCACTCAGAGACGGAGTAAAGTTTCTGGGGTTGACCCTGGAGTTTGTTGTATGCATTGATGTGCATGTGTTTTCTGTGCATAAAATACGATTGGTGCACATTACTGTGTGGAGAACGGGGTTTGTGTACCTAAACATTGTGCACATAAAACAGGAGAGGTGGATTTTAAAAAAGTGTTGCTTGCGCGTTATGTGGGCTGCTTGCGAACAGCGCAGGTTTTTAAAAGCTGCGATTTATGTGCGGGTATATCCCCGCGTGCGCGCCAAGAATAAGGAGGTGTAAAAAGGGCGTGGAGTGGCTATTTTGGGGCAGAGGCAAAAAATGTACACGTGTAATTTCGTATTTTAAAACTGGAGGCCACCTCGTTTTTTGGGGTTTTTTTTATTTCTTTTTGATAGTTGGATTGTTATTTGCTCTTTTGAAGAATGGTTTGTACTTGGTTTTATTTTCTGTCAAATGAGTAAAGATATTATACAACCCCCCCCCCCCCCCCCCAGGCCGCACCACACGTAGGCCAGATATCCGCGTAACTGTACTGCTGCTCCCGATGAGGTTCAAGTCTGTAGATCTCGAGTTTTAGGGCTCAGAAGACAGGGTGAGGGGTCTGGGTCAACTGGGGGACGTGCAGGATGAAGAACCAGAGGGGTCTGGAAGATCTTTATATTGACTGGGCAAATCGGTGGAGTCATTGGAAAGATTAGGAACGTCCCTCGCGCGGGCAGGTTTTAAAATCCGCTTACATACGTGCGTTAAAGCCGGCAAAGTCCTGTGGAAGTTACGTGAGGTAGGTCTGCTCGAGTGTCCTCTTAAAATTAGGAACATATGTGTGGGTGGCGTGTTTCAGATCATGCGTGCGCACTTGTGCGTGATTTAAAGTTGCAGCGTGTATGGATGCATGGGTGCTCGTTTTGAAATTGGCGTGTCTGTTAGGAGCATAACTTTTCTGTACACAAATCATAGGATAGGTCACCTAAATCATGTTTTGTGTGCATTAACTATATGATCTATGATTGCATAAACCAGACTGGTGGGTATAAATTGGGTTCCTTGCACAGAAATTGTACTTTGGGTGTGCTAAGCCTGTCTTCTGGGCACATCTTCCTTTTTCTTACTGCCCAGTGTATTAGGATACCTTTAGCTGACTGCATTGGGAGCTCAAGGATTTTTTTTTAGTGCATGGGTTAAGAAACTATGCACTGAATTTCAGCAAATGCCCAGCTTATTACATCAGCCTCAGAGGGGATGAGAAAGAGAAAGTTATTATTTAAATCACTGTAAAACTTAAAAGCTTTTTTTTTTTTGGACAACTTCAGAAGTTAGCCAGACAAACCTTGAGTTTTGAATTTCCCTCCCCGCTGATTGGATACATTTTAGCCATATTTTTAAAATTATTATTATTATTTTATAAATTATCCTTCTGTACCAGGGGCCTAGCTTATGTTTATATGGCTAACTCTGGCCTAAAGTTAGCTGGATAATTTAAACAAAATAGAGCCCCAGCAGCAGCCGATTCTCCTGCCCACCAGGCTAAAAATAAAGTAGCAAGAGCCGAGCAGCTCCCCCGAGCCCTTCCACCAGCCAGATTCCCCACTTTTAAATAAACAAACCGCTTCCACTGCCATCTGGGTTCCTAACATGAACCGTCCTCCTTACCTTGTGTGATGCTTTCAATGATGAAGGAATTGGTCACGCTGCCACCGACAAACTGCTCTGTCTTCCTGTAACACACAAGGCTTGCCAAGTAGTGTAGAACCAGGCTGCGAGCCCAGGTGGGCACCGCCGGACACTGTGATGAGCCCCGGTGAAGAATATTCATCACAAAGACTGTCTCCAGAAGCCCGATGACGAGCAAGGCCAGACACAAGGAGAAATAGATGCCTACGGGGAAGAAGCAAACTATTCACAATCTACCGCTTAGCCCAGAACACATCCATCTCCCGTCCTCCCGCTGGAGAGAGCACCAGCAACTTCCTTTTCAGCTTGGACCAGGCAGCGCCAGTAGCCCACCACCTGCCTTTTATTGGGCAGATATCAAGAGCCTCCTTATTTGTCTTGCAGGGTCAGGAGGTCGCCTGTTCCTCTCTGCATGGGGCCTAGGTTAGGACCAGAAATTTCCTTCTGGATCCTAAGTGTAAAGTTTGGCTGGACACAGGGAAGCCCCTTGACCGACCGCACTCACCCCAGGATGTAAAAATAACTTCTCACGGCGCACACACAGCCATC
This sequence comes from Rhinatrema bivittatum, assembly GCF_901001135.1. Lineage (NCBI taxonomy): Eukaryota > Metazoa > Chordata > Amphibia > Gymnophiona > Rhinatrematidae > Rhinatrema > Rhinatrema bivittatum. The sequence goes on from NC_042623.1 coordinate 180,705,466, forward strand.
AGCACGCTGCCTTGCTTCCTCCCTTCCCCCAGGCTCCTCTTAGGTGCACGCTCGCTGGCATGTCTGGGACCTGAGGCAGGAAACTCAATGCAGGCGCCCACTCATGATGTCCTGCTACAAGCTGATACCTCAGCAACAGGGCTCTTACCTAGCTGTGCAGTGTGTGTCATTTTTGTTCCTGGTTTGCCTTGTTCTGCCTGCCTTGCCTCACCTGCCCTGCCCCGTCCAGCCAGCCTTGCCTCGCCCTGGGCTCTCCTTTCTCTGTTCTTCCCATCCCTTACTTGGATTGACCTGACCTCTGCCTGCCGCCTGCCTGACCCATGCCTGGATCTTGTCACTGCTGCTTGCCCTGACCTTGGTCTGTTCCTGACTCTGTCTGTTCTTCTTGGGACCCTCACCTAAGTCTTGCCAGCCTCCAAAGCCCAAGGGCTCAAACTGCAGGGGGAGGAGGCTGGTAAAGGTGAAACCCAGAACTGATCCCTATTCCTGTGAGTTTGCCAGCTGTCAGGCAGTGCCAATCCCCACCACAGTGTGAGGGCTCACAGACCATGACAGATTGCTGAGGCCATGAGCTTTGCGGACTCGTCCTTAGCCCAAGCCCTACTGGAGCTGACCTTCCGAGTTCAACAGCTGCAGAATCAGCTCCAACAAATCACAGGCCTAGTTGGCCAGATAGACACCATTCAGGCCCAACTTCTGGCACTGCACTTACGGTGCCAGTTCAGGCCAAGAGGCCTATGCCACATCTGCCTCCACCACCCAAAGCCTGCCAGGGATTTCTAAACCAATGCCTTAAGCAGTTCAAGCTGCAAGTGCATCACTTCCTGTCTGACTGGATCAAGATCACCTATGTCTTGTCTCTATTCACCGGCTCAGCTCTGGCATGTGCTTCTCCTCTCTGGGAGCAGGATAATCCGCTCATAACGAATTTAGAACAATTCCTAAGACAATTCTGACATGTCTTTTATAAGTCCAGATGCTCTTCTTCTGCCGCCACTGAGATGTTCTGGCTCAAACAAGGGTCCAGAACCTCTAATTACTACACCATTCAGTTTCGAACATTGACCTCTAAATTACGCTGGAATGAGCAGAGACTTACGACTTTCTTTTGGCAAGGATTGCCAAAAGGATTTGTCAAAAAACTGAACTCCTCATCATCTCTAACAAACATTCCTCTCCCTCCATTCCCACTGCGTACTCCTCCACGCTCTTCCCCTCCCACACCTGTAGCCTTGGCGTCCTTATTGACAACCAGCTCTCTCTCAAACCCTTCATTAAATCTAACCTTACTGACTGCTATTTTAAACTACAAACCATCAAAAAACTCCGGCCCCTCTTATTCTTCACTGACTTTCGCACAGTACTACAGTCTGTTATCTTTTCCAAAATAGACTACTGTAATGCTCTCTTCCTTGGTCTCCCTGCTACACACACTAAACTGTTGCAACTCCTACAGAATGCCTCAGCACGTATCCTTACTAACTCCAGAAAACGTGACCATATCACTCCTACCCTTATCGAACTCCACTGGCTACCAATACAGTCTCATATCCTTTTCAAAGTTCTCTCCCTCATTCATAAAAGCATCATCAATGAAAACACTGACTGGATCAACCCCCCACTGCTTATCCGCACATCCACTAGACCTACTCGTACTGCCCTCCAAGGGACACTCCGCACCCCCTCTATCAAATCCACGAAACTTATTTCCACAATGAACAGAGCCTTTTCCCTGGCCGGCTCCACACTTTGGAACTCTATGCCCCCAGACTTGCGCACTGAAACATCTACACCCAAATTTAAAAAAAAGCTAAAAACCTGGCTATTCTTACAGGCCTACCCTTCCCTCAACAACCATCTTCCTGATGACCCCCTAAGCTGTGTATAATGCATTCCCTGTATTATCCTTTACAATGTGCTCCTGTTGACTTTTTCTCGCAATAACTTTCTCCCCGATGACCTCCTGAGCTGTTTACAGTGTTCTCCATGTATTATCTTTACAATGTGCTCCTGTCAACTTTTCCCTCATCCGTCCCCGGTTGAGGAACCGTCGTTCCCTGTAAATAGTTACCCAGTTACTATATGTTCATGTTTTTCTCTTGTATGCATAGTTTACTGTTCTATGTAATGGCACTGCCAAAAAGTTTTAAGTTATCTGTAAACCGACACGATGTGCAAACGGTTGTCGGTATATAAAAACCTATAAATAAATAAATAATAAGGATTGGCGGAGCACATCAAGAACAAGCTTGCAGGCCGAGAAGTCCCTATGGATCTTGAGGAGCTTATCACCCTGTGTATAAGAATTGATATCCAATTTCAGGAATGCTCCAGAGAAAGGGACAACTATCGATACCATTTGAAGTTGGCTCACAACGCCGGTTGGTCGTGCCTTCTAAAGACCCAGCTTCAGCTTCAAGTTCAGAAGAACCCATGCAACTTGGAGAGCCATGCTGACCAATGAAGAAAAACAGAGGCAGCGACGCCTCAACCTATGTTTATACTGAGTGGGTCAAGGATGTATTACGCCACACACTGTCCCAAAAAAATAAGAAACTTCTAAGCCTAGGGTTGGTCAATGAGGCAGCCCTAGGCCATTCCCCAGGCTCTCCTCAGTTATTAGTTCCTGTCAGCCTCATGTCTAACAGTGCAGAGATTCACACGGAAGCCTTTATGGATGGAGCCAGGGGTAGCTTGAAGAATGGAGATGAATGGAAGATTGCATTTAATACCCAGGATGGACATTATCAATATTTAGTGATACTGTTTGGTCTCTGAAATGCCTCGCCATGTTCCAACACTTGGTTAATGAGATTTTCAGAGATCTCCTCCAGTCATGCATGTTAGTCTATCTAAATGATATGCTAATTTTTTCCCACTCACTGACCCAGCAACGTGAGCATTGGTCCTCCAGAGACTTTGAGAGAATCACCTCTATGCCAAACTAGAGAAATATACATTTGAATAAGTGGAATTATCTTTCTTGCGCTACAATGTCTTGCATCATGGTCTTCAAATGGACCCAGGAAAACTGAAGGCCATTCCAGAATGGCCCCGACTTGGGGGCTTTAAAACTCTGCAATGGTTTTATTACAGGCAATTCATCCACAATTATTCTGTTTTAGCCACCCCCATCCACATCCCTGAACAAAAAAGGCTCAGACACCAAGAATTGACCTGAAGAAGCCCTCCGAGCCATCTGAACATTTGCTTAACTTAATGCAGCATTTGGACCCTCAGAAGCTTTTTGTTGTCGAGGTATATTTCTATGCTACCGGAGATGGGGCTGTCCTCTCCCAACACAACAAAGGGACTCTTACTACGCTATTGGAGACAGCTTCTAGCTGTCACGCTTGCCTTGGAGGAGTGGCATCATTTACTTAAAGGAGCTGCACATTCAGTCACTGTATATATGGATCATGAAAACCTCCAGTATCTCCAACAGGCACAACAATTTAATTAATCCCATTGGAAAACGGTGCGGAAGCAGCTGGCAACAATCTCTTTGCTACTTTCATATTTGTTCTCTCCTGGGGCTCCCTACGCACTTGAGCTGTCCCTGGTTTCTTCCTACCACTTACCAATGAGAGGTGTTCCACTAGCCGTGGCTGGCAGCAGGTCATTGAGAATGAGCAGGAAGACCGTGTACCCCAGGAGCAGAGTCATCTTGAAGGAGGCTCTATCCACGGTGTGGGGTGGCAGATTAAAGCTCAGCACATCGATCAACATGAGGAAGGCACTAGGGATGAGTAGGTTCACCACGTATAAGCTGGGCCTTCGCTTCAGGATGATCTGGGGGGGGGGGGGGGGGGGGAATCACAAGTACAGCGGCATCTTCATTTCTCAGCCCAGAGGTTTCAGAACCAGTCCCAACAGATTCAGACAGAGAGACGTTATTGCATTGCTACCTGACAATCTGAGATGATCCAAGAAAAGAGCAGAGTGTTGTGTCTTTGCCCAGTGCGAAACAGAAGAAGCAGAAGGAATGAGAACAGGTTTATTATACAGCTCAAGGGTCTACACACAGACAGAGGGAGGGCAATTTTCAAAAGAATCCAGATACGTAAATCATTATTTATACAACTTGATTACCCTGTTAGAGAATTGTTGCCTTGATTAGATTGTAAGCTCTACAGAGAAGGGACTGGCTCTTACATGTTTCTATATAGTGCTACATATGTCAAGTAGCACTATAGAAGTGATAAGCAGTAATGGTAGTAGTAGACAGCCGTCTCAGTTTTCTGTATTCCAAATTCATGATCCTTGCCCTCAACCACGTCTCAGACTCTCTTAGATTATGTCTCATTCTGTCTATGCTCTCAGGGGTGACCACTTTGCTACAGATCTTAGTATCATCCGCAAGGAGATGAATGTTTCCTTTTAACCACTCCACAAGGTGGTTTACAGAGATATTGAACAGAATTGTTCAGGACCGATCCCTGAGGCACTCCACTCATCATCCTTCCCCTGTTAGTGTGAAATCAATTTCCCACCACCCTCTGCTATCTATCGCTCGACCAGCATCTAATCTAGTCCATCTCCATAAGACACCCCAGGCCGTTCAGTTTATTTATGAATCTCTAATGTGGGGACAGCATCAAAAGCTTTGCTGAAATCCAAGTAAGCCACATCCAAGGAGAGAAAAGAGATGAGAGACATTTTCCTTCTTGAAATAAAAGATTGTGATGGAGAAAGATGGTAAATGAATGCTAAATGTGTAAACAACGGACAGAAAAATCTAATAAAGAAAAGTGTTGAAAAGAAAAAATGATGAATGTATGTGACAGCCAGATGTGCAGAGAGAGAGAGTGCCAGGAGGTCTAGATTAAAGCCAGATTGGGTCAGCCAGTCTTGGGTGGGAGCAATTCTGAGGCTGCACGTGATGAGTCACACGGAGGCCAATATTCAGCGCTACTTAGCCAGAAAAATAGGGACGTATCCAGCCACTTCTCCAGCTAAGGATTGGGTAGGAGGGGAGCACAATGGGGAGAAGCTACTTATCCAGTTAACCCTTAGATTTATCAAAATGCTATATTTATAGCAGAAATAGTGCCTGTGATAAAAAGGGGGCGTGGCTAGGCTAATTTTCCTGCTCCAGCAGAGGCAGAGAGAGAGAGAGACCAGGATGTCACTTTACTATTTATACCACTTTAAGAGGGGGCACCTTTAATTCGGAGTGAGGGTTTGGGGAGTGGGGTAGGTTTGGGAGGTGGTGGCTTCACAGACACAGTAGGCAGTACGAACAGCAAAGTTGACATCACTGAAGATTTTCTGCTGTTTGAATCAATAAAAGTACAAGAGGACTTGATTTGTACAATGCACTCTCTACCTAGCTTCAAAGAATCTTAGTAAAGAGTGCAACAAGCTAGGTAGATGCTGCATCCGTCGGTCGCAGACAGCTATGACCGCTCTGCCTTACCTCTTTTTTACCTTTCTCCTCCTCCATGGATAAGATGGCTGCCTCCGGTGCCGAAACCCTCAGCGTCTCCAACACAGCATCGGCGCCCCCATCCGCCATGCTCCTTCCTGTGGCCTCTTAGGGCGCGCGCTGCCTACGCTTATCTACACGTCATGGCGGGAACCTCGGGGACGTCCCCACCGCATGACGTCAATATCTCTGGGTATTTAAGCCTCCGCTCCGCTCCTAACAAACGAGTTAGCAAGGACTTTGGTTTAGCTACTCTGACCACTTCTAAGCTGCACGCTTGGATTCCTCGCTACTCTCCGGGGTATCTCGCTCCTGAAGAAGCTCTGGGCACCCGCTACTCGGGGGCCTCTCGCTTCCATCCACCATTCGGGGTTTCTATTAACTACTTAGACAACCACTCCTCGGGGGTCTTTCTTATCTTTTCAGGATCATCTGCGCTCCTAGGTACTCACTCCTCGAGGGCCTATCCAGCTCAAGTATCCTGAACCATGGACCTTGGGTCCCACCTTCATCATCTACCAGGAGGATTCCTGCACTACTCTTCAGTGAGTGCCTCTATGCTCCAGCTCTCCATTTCCACCCTCCAGGTTCGGCTTATCCCGCTCTACGGAACACTACCAACCTAGTACATCTGGGTGAGACCATCTACATCTGAGACTGTCTGAGCTTACTGGCGCATTGCTGGACGTCTGTGCCATCCGTTCCTGTACAAGTATCATCTATCTACAGCAGTACAATAAAGCTTTCCCTCTCAAGTATCTGCTCTCTGAGTTTAGCCTATCGCTGTGGTTCCCCACGGGGCCCCTCCCCATGGGAGGAGTCATCACCACTGCGACTATGCCACAAACCCAACAGTAGAGAGTGCATTGTACAGATCAACTCCTCTTGTATCTTTCATCGATTCAAACAGCAGAAAATCTTCAATAATGTCAACTTTGCTGTTCTTACCTTCTACTGTGTCTGTGAAACTGTCCCCCAAACCTACCCCACCCTCCAAACCCCCATTCCGAGTTAAAAGTGCTCTCTCTTACAGCTTTGTAAATAGTAAAGTGACATCCTGGTCTCTCTCTCTGTCCAAACAGCATGTGCGATAAAAAACTTTTTGCCCAGCAACGCATAGCTAGTGCAGCCACAACGGATAGAAAAAAGGTGTATTTATTTATTTATTTTTATTTATTTATTTTTAATTTTTATATACCGAAGTTCTTGTAGGGACTACAAATCACTCCGGTTTACATAAAACAATGAACTGCCCAACAGAGAGCGGAGCTTTACATAGAACTGTAGAACATATGGAACAATATAACTAGATAACTCCACCCAAACTCCTCCCACTGCCATAGAAAATGTGTCATTTGCATGCGTTAGGGCCTTAATGCTAGAGTTCAGGCGCCAATTCAAAATGATAAATGACCTGTAACTTAGCAGATAACTGCCGACATTCAGACTTAGCCAGATAAGTTATATCTGCTATTGAGCAGGTCTAAAGTTAGGCAGATAAACATATCTGGCTAACTTAAAATGTGTTTGGGTATATTCAGTGGCACGGCTACATCACTGAATATCTCAGCTAAATTAGCTGGATAAGTTTATCTTCCTAACTTTCTTAGCTAGATAAGAACTAAATATGGAGCCCACGATCAATTTTCACCCTTCATGTCACTTACATTGAAGTTCACCATGTCCATCATGTCATGGCTGTAAATATTTTCAATTTTCACCAGCTCCCACTCTCCTTGAGATGTCAGGGCCTCTTTGGAAAAGCTTTCAATTTGGTCAATCGGCATCAAGAGACCCAGCTTTATGTGTTGAACTGTACACAGGGCATTGAAATACATGGTCAGTATGTTATGTCTACATATATATATGTATATATCATTAGGAGGAAATCTGGTTGGCAGGGTCCAACATAAGTCATGTTTGGATTAAAGTGGAGGTTAGGACTGGATAGCATATGTCATTGAAGGGGAAATGGAGGTCTGGTAAATTTGGGGGCATTGGGGGGCAGTAACCCGTTGGAGGAGGGCTTTGGATTGTTGGGAGAAGGGAGACAATGTTGGCCTGAAGGAATGGTGGAGAAAATTATTGATGGGGGAGGGCTGAGATGGATTAAGAATGGATAATGGGCGTCTACACCAGCAAACAGGGGGCCTCACAGTGGCCAATGGTGTGGGTGGACTAAAATTGTTGAATTGATATTATGAATTGATATTTTAGACAATGGGACCTATAATTAAATGGGATGAGTTAGGATTTCATATGTTTAATGGAGAAAGAAATGAAATTTGATTTATTGGACCATGGGTTAAAAACCTCATAAGGATTGGGTTGGCCCCAGGACAAAATGGGATGGATGATGATATGTATTATTTGCAAGTGTCATACCTTGGTTAATTTTGGTTGTATAATGATGTTGTGGCTTGTTATTGTGTTTATACTAACGTTTTTATGCTATGTTAATGATATGGTTTATCTATTTTGTACATTAATGAGAAGGGAGGCTATATGGTCTTACAGAGATTCTACAAATTATCAAATGGCACAGCAACCAATGTATTAATCCAAACCTACTTTATACAAAAATCATTTATAGAAAGATATTCCAATCATTTATATATCAAAATCTAAAAACCCATGGGCACATGCACATCTACCATAGACAAATCCTTACATTTTTGTACTGACTCATATAGATGTATGTAGATTTATGTAAATTTGATTAATATGTTGGTTGCTATTCCATTTGATCATCTATTTTGTACAGCACTTTGGTCAAACTGAATGATTAAAAAAAAGTACTCTAGAAATAAATTAATTAAATCAAATAAAATTTCTGTCTTCGAGTTTGTGAAATCCATGGCCATTGCTACTGCAGGCCCATTATCTTCAGTATTTGTGTCCCCAGATCTAATCATTTAAAGCACATGGACCATTATTAAAATGTAAGAAACAGGAAGGCTTGACTGGAGATTGGGCCCAATTTATCCACGTTAAAGCAATCCTTCCCACCTTCTGATTATGAAACTCAGACAGCAATCACTGGAAACACTTCCATGGAAGACACAAAAACAAAAAGCAAGAAACCGTAGCGAAAGGGGTAACAATATTGAAAGTAACTGAGGTTTCCTCATGTCGATGACCACTCTTCATGATGCAGGGCCTTGTGTCTTCTAGTAGTACTCTGATGTCTGGTGTCAAGCAATAGTTACAAGCTATATTCGTCCAGAGAGCACGGAAAGTATTTCTAAGGCTCATATCTTCTCTCTTACACTGATCTTATCTACCTGCAACATGTACCGAATGTAAGTTACATGTTTCGGTCCCTTTTAAACTAAATTTTTAAACTTTCACAGTAGCCATGTAAACTCATGGCCTCCTTCCAGCTTTCTTAGTTTAGCTTTGACTTTAGTAGTTTCCTAATCTGAAAGAAATAAAGCTCCAACTACAGTGGAGCCTAAACTACATTTAGAGCGGTAGGCTCTGAACTAGTGACAACAGGGTTCAAATCCCATTGACACATCTCGTGACTTGAGCAAGTCACTTCACCCTCCATTACCTCAGGTACAAACTTACCTCACTTCACCCTCCATTACCTCAGATACAAACTTCATCAAGCTGCGGTAAAAATAGAAGAAATATGGTATGTTAGCGTCCCGAGATAAAAAGTGATGGAGAAAGATGGTAAATTAATGCTAAATGTATTAGGGCAATTACCGAAATACCATATCGCATATTTAAATATTGCGTGGCGCAATAATCTTTCGCATCACACTTCATTTTACGCGTCGTGCATCATTTTATGTACGGCGCATTATTTTCTTTGTTTATATATACCGGCTTCCTTCAGATGTCTCTTTGAGGGGGTGTCAGGAGTTAGAGGTGAGGGAAGGAGTTTGGTATTGGTGAGTAGTTGTAGTTGGAGAAGTTCTATATTCGATTACCTGATTGCATTGTCCTGTTTCTTGTTTCTCATCTGTTTATCTTTACCTTTGTCTATTGTATTTATCTGTGTGTGAAAGAACGGTGACATTTGCCGTGTTTGTCTGTGTGTCCCTTTCTGTTTAGAGAGTGGAAGAGGAGTAGGTGGGTGTGAGGATGGAGCATGAAAGGCATGTGTGGAGTTAGGGAGAAGAGGCATGAGGAGGGGAGAGAGAGCAGGAGGAGAGCAGGAGTGGTAGGGGCCAGAATGGTAGGAGGAGGAGGGGTAGGGACAGTAGGAATAGAGATAGGAAGGGAGAAAGGGATAGGAGGAAGCAAGAGGGGGAGGGGTCTAGGTAGGAGAGAGTGGAGGGAAGAGGACATCAGAGACAGAGAGGATAGAGGGTGGGGGAGTTGTAGGGGCAGATGCAGGGGGGAGGAAGGAAGGGAGCAGGGAATGGGAACGAGAGGCAGGAGTGGAAGTGGCAACCCAATCCTCTGGCAGCCAGGCAGCAGCTTGTCCGCGTCTTCATGTGTAGAAGTTCAGCATTGAGGATAACGAGCAGCTCATTGCCGGGGTCCTGGAGAATTTCAACATGCTCTTCGGCAAACAGGCTGCAAAGACCTCTAGGGCTGCCAAGTGCCAGATATAGTGGACTATCGCAAAGGTAATATTCTGACGGAGTGGTATCAAGAGGACTGTAGAGTGTTACGGAAGGCCTTGCATACTGTTATGGGAGAGCTGAGGGAGCGATCCCACTCAAGGAGATTGTGTGCCCTTGAGCCTCGGCACAGTCCCAGATGAATCCAAGAATCACCGAGGGTAGGTGAGGCACGTCCCAGCATGGGTGGAAGCTGACAGTCCAACCCTGTGCCGGACCTGCATGCTTTTGGAACCAACAATCATGATGTTGGTAATGAACAGTCCTCCGACTATTCCTGGCCCTTTCGGACCTGCCGCTGGAATGGCAAGCAGAGCAGGCCGGACTCCGGACGAGGGCAGACGAAGACACAGGAACAAGGCACTGGAAACGAAGACACAGGAACAAGGTACTGAAGACAAGGATTCAAACGAGGCAAGGTTCAAGGTATTCAAGGAATTCAGGCAACACAGGACATGGAGCTCCAACGAAGAACATGGACCTGACAGAGCGCTGGAAGGCAAGACTTCCAGGAGCAGGAAACTCTGATGCATGGCCAAGCAGAATTGAAAGTGAAGCCCTTTTATAGGCCAGAAAGCAGGCAACTCCCTGGGAGGAGTTCCAATGGGCCACACCTGGCTGGCCCTATAAGTATAGAGAGAAGCTGCAGGCCGACCCCTTAGAGAGAAGGGCAGGGCCCAAACCAGAAAGTCCAAGCTGAGACTGGAGCAGGCCTCAGGCAGGCCCCGATGACATTGAAGGCCTCCCAGGCCATGGAGCAAAATCCGGAAAGCCAGTTCAGGCGAGGCCCCGGCTTTAGAGTGGCCTCCAGAGAAAGGTGAGAGGCCTTCTGTGGCTCAGCTACAGGAGGAATCATAACATAGAGCAGGTGGCTCACCGCTACAGGGACATCAAAGCACAGCTGAAGAATAAGGTGGTCAGCAGGAACAAGTACATGCATCAGACCGGAGGAGGAGCTCCATGTCCCATTGTCATCATGCCTATGGAGGAAAACTCATTCAATGGCTGGGACCAAACTCTTCGAGAGCATGGATGAGGCCCTGGACATGACGCAAACGTGAAGTATGCTACTGGTGTCCATACTTTTTTGCATTGGATGCTCACATTGATATCAAAGTATACATTTTTGCATAAGATGTGCATGTGTACTTCTTAGCATTCATATTTATGTCTTCTTCTTTGTTTCCACAGTTCTTGCCCAGGAAGCCACAAGTCCCAGCTATGAAGACCTAGATCCCAACTGTTCATGGGATGAGCATGCAGTACCATTTCAGCTTAATGCACAGACACAGTAGTCAGAGGAGGAGGTGGAGCCACAGCAACAGCAGCAGCTTATTCAGCAGCAGGAGCAATTGGGGTTCCACTCCGTTTGAAGGCAAGCCTCAACATCGCCTCCTTCATGGATGACACAGACCTACCACAGGAAGTAGTACCAGCTCCAGCCTCACCAGCTGCCTCCAGCACCCCAGGTGTCATATGGCAGCACACACCAGAAAGACACCTATCTTAGCATGGGAGCCCAGCAATGCCTGTTTTGCAGCCAGAGAGGGTACCTCAGCAACCAACTCAGCTATCTGAAGCACAGATAGCTGAGTTGGTTGCTGAGGTAGACTGGCATCTACAAGCAGCGGTAGATGCTAATCTGCATACCATCTTGGACCACATTGAGAGGAGTCATGGCCTGCCCCTCCATAACATTTGGACAGAGCTAGTCTGAATGAGGGCCCAGCTCAACCACACCCATGCCGTGCAGCAGTAAACAGTAGTCATTACGCAGGGCCACACCATGGTGGCCATAACCAACACCAGTTTGACCAGTGCTGTACTTCAGCTGATACAGCTCCTGCCACAACCTGCCAGAGTTCCGTCACCATCTTCACAAGAGTCTACAATTCCTCGAAGAAGTTCCCAGTTGTCAGGATGGGCCCAGGGTCAGAGAAAACCCCACCTTCCAAGAAGCCATGTGTAGGGAAAGGAACCTGAGCCTTCTTGTGCCTCACCCATGATGTAACCTTTCATTGCCACTTCAGACAGTGCCAGGCTCATCCTGCCAGAAGATTCCCTGTGCTGGCTTGATGGCAAAGTTGTGGACCCATCCTGCCTGTGCCAGCTAGATGGTGAAGTGGTGGGCCCATCCTGCCTGATAAGTCCCTGTGCTGGATAGATGGAGGCATGGTGGGCCCATCCTGCCGAATGATTTCCCTGTGCTGGCTAGATGGCAAAGGGGTGGGCCTATCCTGCCTGAAGATTTCCTATGCCAGCTAAATGGAGGAGAGGTGAGCTGGTCTTGCCTGAAATGTCCCTGTGCCAGCTAGATGGAGGATTGGTGGGCCTGTCCTGCCTGAAAAGTCCCTGTGCCATCTAGATGATGTGGATGGTCTAGTGTCTGCCAATGTTGTCCTGCTGCTTCCTTCTTATGCCCTCCTCTATGCTCTACCTGTAGTCCTGCCTCCATGCTGTGGTCTCCAGTCACGGTCCTGCTGGTGTTTCATCTCCTTCTGCCTCCATGCTGCCTTCTCCAGGCTTGATCCTGCTGCCTCCATGCTGTCTTCGGCAATCCTGATCCAGCTGCTTGCAATGTCAACTTTGCTGCTGTGGCCCTTTTCAATCCCCTTTGAGTGCACTTTTTCAACATGGACTGTTTGTGCTTTTTCAGGAACTTTGCTGCCATGGCCCCTTGCAGTCCTCTTTAAGTACACTCTTTCAAAATTGACTGTCTGGGCCTTTTGTTGCCATCACATTGTTGTGCTGGCATTAGCTCTGACATTAGAGCTGTAGAAAATCCGGTGGTAAAGGGCAGCGGGGTGGCGAAGCGGTGGCCGGGCCTGTGCCTCTTTTTACTGCAAGCCCTAATTTGAATAATTTGTTTTTTTGAATCGCACGCACAGGAGAGCGGGTGCTTGCCCGCTCTCCCGCGATTTTTACTGTATCGGCCTCTTTATTCTTTGTTTGGTGAGGGTCAGCACATGTGATTCAGGTGAGGTTTTCTGCTGGCGTGTACTTTCTGTGTAGGGCTCTATAGCAGCCTGACTTGGTCCGTTTTCCTAATAGGAGGTGTATTGGTGTCTTAAGGCCTGGTGTAATTTTTCAGTGTTGCTTTTTCTTAGGTAAGGTGGTTACTGTTTGAGTGCAGGAAATTGGTGCTGTTTTGGTGTGGGATGTTTTCTATTTATGCAGTTTCTGTTCAGACAGAATACGTATCTTTTCCTTGTGTCATTCTTAACAATAAAAATAATACTGGACCTTTATTTTTTATTTCCGTTGTGAATTGTAATGAGCAGTGTGTCATACACGTGAGCGTGGTCTGTCAGGTGTGTCACGATGGGAAAAAGGTTGAGAACCACTGTGATAGAGGTCTATAAAATAGTGAGTGGAGTGGAACACTAATTGGTTGTTTATTCTTTTAAACAGTGCATTCAATTAAGTTACTTAATGATATATTTAAGTCAACACATAATTCATTGGAATTAATTTACTCAACACATAATTCATTGGAATTCATTGCCAGAGGATGTGGCGAAAGTTACTAGTGTAACTGCATTTAAAAATGTTTTGGACAAGTTCCTGGAGGAACCATATCCCTGGGATAAGCAGCTCAGAATCCGTCTATCCCTTGGGACCCTGCCAGGTACTTGTGACTCGAATAGGCCACTATTGGAAACAGGATGCTGGGCTTGATGGACCTTTGGTTTGACCCAGTATGGCAAATCTTATGTTTTTATGTTTCTAAGTGTCATGAAAGGTGGAATATACATTTAAAAAGAAAAGTTTTAATCTTGGCATTGGTATATCCAAGTCTTAGATATAAAGCAGAGCTCCAATCTCCTACCTGAATCCAAGAAGGATCCAAAAGTCAGCGAACAGTTCTGGATATCAAAGGGGAAGTGAAAAATACTAAGTCTGCAGGAGCTGACAACCCGCATAGGCTTCAGGTAGCGCACTTGACCTGTGTGCTGGACAAAGAGGTATGGAAGCTGTGGAGACTTGTCCTCATCCACACTGAAAAACAAAGAAATGACAGCTTAGCAAGACAGAAGCCTAACTCCGCTCTGAGCACATGAGGCTAGGATGATACAGGACTGGCACCTATTTTGTCTGTGAATCACTGAGTCAGAGTATGCACATTATCAATGGATCATGGGGCAGTGCACACATATGCCTGAATTATGGGTCAGTATATGCATACACCATCACTGGATCAAGGGGCAGTGCACACATATGCCTGAATTATGGGGCAGTATATGCATACACCATCACTGGATCATGGGGCAGTGCTCACATATGCCTGAATTATGGGGCAGTATATGCATACACCATCACTGGATCATGGGGCAGTGCTCACATATGCCTGAATTATGGGGCAGTATATGCATACACCATCACTGGATCATGGAGCAGTGCTCACATATGCCTGAATTATGGGGCAGTATATGCATACACCATCACTGGATCATGTGGCAGTGGACACATATGCCTGAATTATGGGGCAGTATATGCATACACCATCACTGGATCATGTGGCAGTGCACACATATGCCTGAATTATGGGGCAGTATATGCATACACCATCACTGGATCATGGGGCAGTGCACACATATGCCTGAATTATGGGTCAGTATATGCATACACCATCACTGGATCATGGGGCAGTGCTCACATATGCCTGAATTATGGGGCAATATATGCATACACCATCACTGGATCATGGGGCAGTGCTCACATATGCCTGAATTATGGGTCAGTATATGCATACACCATCACTGGATCATGGGGCAGTGCACACATATGCCTGAATTATGGGGCAGTATATGCATATACCATCAGTGGATCATGGGGCAGTGCACACATATGCCTGAATTATGGGGCAGTATATGCATACACCATCACTGGATCATGGGGCAGTGGACACATATGCCTGAATTATGGGGCAGTATATGCATACACCATCACTGGATCATGTGGCAGTGCACACATATGCCTGAATTATGGGGCAGTATATGCATACACCATCACTGGATCATGGGGCAGTGCACACATATGCCTGAATTATGGGTCAGTATATGCATACACCATCACTGGATCATGGGGCAGTGCTCACATATGCCTGAATTATGGGGCAATATATGCATACACCATCACTGGATCAAGGGGCAGTGCTCACATACCGGTATGCCTGAATTATGGGGCAGTATATGCATACACCATCACTGGATCAAGGGGCAGTGCACACATATGCCTGAATTATGGGGCAGTATATGCATATACCATCAGTGGATCATGGGGCAGTGCACACATATGCCTGAATTATGGGGCAGTATATGCATACACCATCACTGGATCATGGGGCAGTGCTCACATATGCCTGAATTATGGGGCAGTATATGCATACACCATCACTGGATCAAGGGGCAGTGCACACATATGCCTGAATTATGGGGCAGTATATGCATACACCATCACTGGATCATGGGGCAGTGCTCACATATGCCTGAATTATGGAGCAGTATATGCATACACCATCACTGGATCATGGGGCAGTGCACACATATGCCTGAATTATGGGGCAGTATATGCATACACCATCACTGGTTCAAGGGGCAGTGCACACATATGCCTGAATTATGGGGCAGTATATGCATACACCATCACTGGATCATGGGGCACCTCTCACATATGCCTGAATTATGGGGCAGTATATGCATACACCATCACTGGATCATGTGGCAGTGGACACATATGCCTGAATTATGGGGCAGTATATGCATACACCATCACTGGATCATGGGGCAGTGCACACATATGCCTGAATTATGGGGCAGTATATGCATACACCATCACTGGATCATGGGGCAGTGCTCACATATGCCTGAATTATGGGGCAGTATATGCATATACCATCACTGGATCAAGGGGCAGTGCTCACATACCGGTATGCCTGAATTATGGGGCAGTATATGCATACACCATCACTGGATCATGGGGCAGTGCATGCATCCACTAACCCTGCATCCTATGGCAGTGCTCACATACACTGTCCCTGCATCCACTGGATCACAGCGTCAAGGAGTGTAAGCATTATCCCTTCATTCAGGAGGAATGCACATTACTCCTAGATAATGTATCTAGCACTTGTGCACACTCTCACTGGATCACAGGGCCACTGTGCATACCACTAGTACCAGATCACAGGGTTTGACTTGTCCAAAAGGCCACTGGACCATAGGAGTGCTGAGGTCAGCCCGTGCAAACACTATCACTGGATTGGAGGTTAGTGCGTGCACACATAGAATGAGTAGATGACAGGGTTTGATATGCACTCGCTGTCCCTGGATCCCAGAGTCTGTTCAGATCTGACAGTCAGTGCTCGAGCAGGAAGGAAGGGTGTTTCCTCCTGCTATAGATACGGTGGCTTCCTGTACTGCAGTGTGTGGGATCCCATCACCAGAACAGAAGTGAAGCCTGTGAGTAGGGACGATAAATGCAGAACCAAAACCAGGGCCATATCCCCGATGCATATGTGTGCACTGCCCCATGAGTGCAGCCTTAAAAACTGACCAATTTATTAAAGCATAACCTTTCCAGGACAAAGTCCACTTCATCAGATGCATGAAGTTAAGTGAGCCTATAAGGTGCAACTCGATTCCTAACTAACATGACTGTCCCTCTGAAGATTTTTCCTTATCATTCACCCCTATCTGAATCACTCTCATTTTGTAATTTTTTCCTTTCTTGCCCCTGTGTTTTAATCATTCTGTATACTACTTTGGCAAAATATGTAAAATTGCCATGCCAATAAGACGATCTGAATCTGGGTAGAGTACAGTACATACCCATCTTTCAGTATCTGGCAATCTGTATGGTACTAGCACCTCCCTCAGTCTCCTGCAGTGAGTAAGGGACATGCACCTCCCTCAGTCTCCTGCAGTGGGTGAGGGTCATGCACCTCCCTCAGTCTCCTGCAGTGGGTAAGGGACATGCACCTCCCTCAGTCTCCTGCAGTGGGTGAGGGACATGCACCTCTCTCGGTCTCCTGCAGTGGGTAAGGGACATGCACCTCCCTCGGTCTCCTGCAGTGGGTAAGGGACATGCACCTCCCTCCTGCAGTGGGTAAGGGACATGCACCTCCCTCAGTCACCTGCACTGGGTAAGGGACATGCACCTCCCTCAGTCTCCTGCAGTGGGTGAGGGGCATGCACCTCCCTCAGTCTCCTGCAGTGGGTGAGGGGCATGCACCTCCCTCAGTCTCCTGCAGAGGGTAAGGGACATGCACCTCCCTCAGTCTCCTGCAGTGGGTAAGGGACATGCACCTCCCTCAGTTTCCTTTGGTGTGTATGGTACTTGCATCGTGAACCATAGCAAGGATTATTTTTCCCTATATCACTTGTCCACATTACATTTCATCTGCCATTTGGAAGCCCAATCTTCCAGTCTCACAAGGTCCTCCTGGAATTCATCACAATCCATTTGAGAATTAACTACTCTGCATAATTTTGTGTCATCAGCAAATTTAAGAACCTCACTCATTGTGCCCCTTTCCAGATTACTTATAAATATATTATAAAGCACCAATCCAACTACAGATCCAAGAGGCACGCCAGTTTACCCTTTTCCACTGAGAAAATTGACCATTTAATCCTATTCTCTGTTTCCTGTCTTTTAACCAGTTTGTAATCCACGAAAGGACATCGCCTCCTATCCCATGACTTTTTAGTTTTTTAGAAGCCTCTCATGAGGGACTTTGTTGAACGCCTTCTGAAAATCCAAATACACCACATCTACTGGTTCACCTTTGCCCACGTTTATCCACCTCTTCATAAAAATGTAGATTTGTGAGGCAAGACTTCCATTGAGAAAATCCATGCTGGCTGTATTTTTTTAGTTTTATATACCATCATTCGGTAATGCCACCACAACGGTTTACATATTTCAACATGTTTATCTAAATGTTCTGTGACTTTAATCTTTATAAGAGTTTCTACAATTTTTCCTGGCACTGAAGTCTATTGAACACTCATATACCCCTGGAGATAGGCTCCCTCTCATACACAAACACACACCCTCAAAAAATCCCTTTCACACACACACTCAGGCACAGAGGCTCCAAATCACACACACGCTCTCCTGTGCCTGTCATTCTGCACCCCCCCCCCCCCCAACACACACACACACACTCTCTCTCTCTCTCTCTCATAGGTTGCATCAATGTCATCAGCTGTTCATTGCCCCTTGGCCACAAGCAGGATAGACTCCAATTGCAGCCCTCCCTCTTCTTCAGGCATGAGTGGAATGGGCTCCGCTTGTGGCCCGCCAGGCATCTTAAAATTCTGCGCAAAAAAATGAAAATTCCGTGCAGGAGTGGAATTTGGTGCAAATTCTCATCCTGCAGTAGCGCAGAATTCCACCAGAAGTAACTTCCCTTGCTCTTCTGCAATGTGTATGATACATGAAATTCCCTCAATCTCCTGTAACATGTATGGCACATGGTCTCCTGCATCGAGACCACATGCACATGCCCTTCCTCAGTCCCCTGCAGTGTTTATGGTAAATGAAACTCCTTCAGTCTCCTGCAATGTGTATAGGACATGCATCTCCCTTAGTCTCCTGCAGTGTGCATGTAACATGCAGCTCCCCTGATCCCCTGCAGTAAGTATGGTACATGCACCTCCCCTGATCCCCTGCAGCGAGTATGGTACATGCACCTCCCCTGATCCCCTGCAGCATGCACCTCCTTCAGTCTCCTGCAGTGTGTATAGGACATGCATCTCTCTCAGTCTCCTGCAGTGTGCATGTAACATGCAGCTCCCCTGATCCCCTGCAGCGAGTATGGTACATGCACTTCCCTGATCCCCTGCAGTGAGTATGGTACATGCACCTCCTTCAGTCTCCTGCAATGTGTATAGGACATGCATCTCCCTTACTCTCCTGTAGTGTGCATGTATCATCCACCTCCCCTGGTGCCCTGCAGTGAGTATGGTACATGCACTTCCCTGATCCCCTGCAGCGAGTATGGTACATGCACCTCCTTCAGTCTCCTGCAATGTGTGTATAGGACATGCATCTCCCTCAGTCCCCTGCAGTGTGCATGTAACATGCACCTCCCCTGATTCTGTGCAGTGAGTATGGTACATGCACCTCCCCTGATCCCCTGCAGCGAGTATGGTACATGCACCTCCCCTGATCCCCTGCAGTGAGTATGGTGCATGCACCTCCCCTGATCCCCTGCAGCGAGTATGGTACATGCACCTCCCCTGATCCCCTGCAGCGAGTATGGTACATGCACCTCCCCTGATCCCCTGCAGTGAGTATGGTGCATGCACCTCCCCTGATCCTCTGCAGCGAGTATGGTACATGCACCTCCCCTGATCCTCTGCAGCGAGTATGGTACATGCACCTCCCCTGATTCTGTGCAGTGAGTATGGTACATGCACCTCCCCTGATCCCCTGCAGCGAGTATGGTGCATGCACCTCCCCTGATCCCCTGCAGTGAGTATGGTACATGCACCTCCCCTGATCCCCTGCAGCGAGTATGGCGCATGCACCTCCCCTGATCCCCTGCAGCGAGTATGGTACATGCACCTCCCCTGATCCCCTGCAGCGAGTATGGTACATGCACCTCCCCTGATCCCCTGCAGCGAGTATGGTACATGCACCTCCCCTGATCCTCTGCAGCGAGTATGGTACATGCACCTCCCCTGATCCCCTGCAGTGAGTATGGTACATGCACCTCCCCTGATCCCCTGCAGTGAGTATGGTGCATGCACCTCCCCTGATCCCCTGCAGCGAGTATGGTACATGCACCTCCCCTGATCCCCTGCAGCGAGTATGGTACATGCACCTCCCCTGATCCCCTGCAGTGAGTATGGTACATGCACCTCCCCTGATCCCCTGCAGCGAGTATGGTACATGCACCTCCCCTGATCCCCTGCAGTGAGTATGGTACATGCACCTCCCCTGATCCCCTGCAGCGAGTATGGTACATGCACCTCCCCTGATCCTCTGCAGCGAGTATGGTACATGCACCTCCCCTGATCCCCTGCAGCGAGTATGGTGCATGCACCTCCCCTGATCCCCTGCAGCGAGTATGGTACATGCACCTTCCATGATCCCCTGCAGTGAGTATGGTACATGCACCTCCCCTGATCCCCTGCAGCGAGTATGGTGCATGCACCTCCCCTGATCCCCTGCAGCGAGTATGGTACATGCACCTCCCCTGATCCCCTGCAGTGAGTATGGTACATGCACCTCCCCTGATCCCCTGCAGTGAGTATGGTACATGCACCTCCCCTGATCCCCTGCAGTGAGTATGGTACATGCACCTCCCCTGATCCCCTGCAGCGAGTATGGTACATGCCCCTGCAGGGTGTATAGTATATCCGTATCTTCTGAACTCCTGCAGTGCGCATGCACATTCCACAGACTCTTACAATTGCAGTACAAAGATGTCAGGTGTCCACATCTCCTCCACTGGAACAGAAATGTTCGTGATTTGTCCACATTGAGCAGGGTCCCATTCAATAAAGTCATTGAACCAAACCTGTAAAGGAGAGACCGGTCTAATAACAGCTGGAAAAGCAGCTCGGCAGGTTATGGCACAGGGACGAGAGACGTCATTTGTCTGCTTAGTTGTGGGGGGGGGGGGGGGGAAGAAGTACAAAGGTCATATTGGTTGTTGTAGGCAGAGGGAGGCCCAATTCAGCATTAATACTTGCAACATTTAGGCGAGGGCACCACCTGTCCATGTTCCTCCTAAACTACTACGAGGGAGTCAGAAGAAACCTTATGGGCACAGGCAGCAAAGCTCTCCAAGAAGAGGCTTAGCGCAAGCTCATTAAAACGTGTTGGATTCCATCGAGATGTAACAACCAACAACTCAATGATCAGAATCTCCCCCCTCCCCTTCTTTTCCCTTCACTCGGGTCTCTTCCCCCTCTCCTCTCCTCCCACTCTCCCGCCCCTGCTTTCCCTCTCCTCCATCCTCCCTCTTCTCATTCCCGTCCGACAGTTTCATACCCTGTGTGCAAAGGGAAGGTTTCACTTACCATCTTCAGCCAGAGGAAGGTGGTGAGGAGCTGGTCCTTTTCATTCTGAGATAAACAGACACAAAATGTAAAAGTGCTACTAACAGTCCATCACAAGAACTCCTCTAGATGCAGCTCTTCTACACACCCAGGACTGGTGGTGCTTGTGACACCCATCCCAAGCACGAGGCCCCCAGGAATGACTCCCCACCTCCCGGGAATAAACTCTCCACAGAAGTAGATCCCCCGTCACCAGCTCCACATCAGGGTAGGGTTGGCACCTCATCCAGTCGTACGTTTCCCCCATTATATACACGGATTGTACTTCTTTTTCCTGAGAAAAGCTGGACTGGATCAGACTGTTTGGATTGACCTGGGTAAGCTGGCAAACCTATCCTAAGAGAGTCTTTCAGGACCGGCACGCAACCCCTGAGTGTGGGCCACTGCTTACCCCTGCAGGTCTGACATCATCCAAAGGACGGGCACCTTGAGGTAAACACAAACACTGCAGGCCTAGGATCCTGCATGATACTCACCACTCCGAGAATGGCATAGAGGGTGATTGAGATGTTGACCACCGTGGGCTGCATCAGATTGTGGGCAGGTCTGAAAGCCTTTTTACTGAAGACGTGACTGAAGGAATCCAGGAACGTTTCTGAGTCTCCTCCCGAGCAGTTAACCAATGATACAGTTATACAGTCTATGAGAAAAAGGAAGAAAGAAAGAGGAAGGGAGAGAAAAGGATAGAGGGATGGAAAGATAAGGCAGGGCATGGGAAGACAAAGAGAAGTGGATAAAATGCAAGAAGCGTAATTCAGACTATTCTACCAGTCTGGATAGCAAAGGATCTACAAACTCATTAACACCTTTCTGCAGTTAGACTACAACCTCCATATGGAAACTCCCTCAGAACAGCTTAAGGGACCGGCCACAGCTATCCGGCCCTGTCCTCCGTAAGGACCAGCCCCACAAGGGATTCTGGGAGAAGGGAGGCTCCCCTCACCATGCTATAAGGAGCCAGGGCCCAGAATGGTTAGAGAGAGACCCTCGGGAGCAGGCAAGTACCCAGCCCATGCAAAGGCCTGCTCCCAGAACGTCAAGGTGAGCTGCATTATTCACTTCCTGTAAATAAAATTGTAATGAAAGAAACAGCCAGAGTCTGCCTTGCTTATTCCTCCTGGCTGTTTCCCAAGCAACTGTCGCCTAAGCCAGCACATATGGTGGCAGAGTGGAGCTTCTTCTTTTTTTTTAATTTTGCATTTTCAGATATATTACAATATCATATATCACAAGAATAGAGACGTATATAAAACATTTCTCCAAAGGCACAAAAATAAAGCAAATGTATCATCATCAAATCTCTAATATTTAAGGAAATATTGAGCCAAGATGTTAAAAATAAAGGAGCTCACATATCTCCGTACAATATAAAGCATTAACGAACTCTTAAGTTGGACGCACTCTTATTTAACCCAGCTACATACCTACCACATCCCTATCTAAGAAGCCCCTAAATTGTTCTGGCTCTAGAAACACAACATATTTCTCTTCCTGGTATTTTACAAGGCATTTACATGGGTATTTTAATATCATACTAGCCCCACGATTCACCACGTCTGTTCTCATAAGTAAAAACTTCTTCCTACGCTCGTGTGTAGGTTGGACTAAGTGGATCCTCTCGTCTAAGTGGAAAACACAGAGAAGCCCACAGACACAGCAGCAAAGAAAAAAAAAATCCTACAGAATCTTTTTCTTTTTCCTGGGGCCTCCCGGTTTCATTCACTCAGCATAAGTTACAACAGACCAAGGGGGTTAGCCCCACCCGTGCGGTCAGGGTTCAAGCAGTCAGTAAGGGCTGGACAGGCCAACGGGGTTTTTTGTGTTTCTTCACCTCTCCTTCCCCCCAGAGAGATACATAGTTTGGTGGCAGTCGGAAAAGCAGGGGCGATGGAGCAGGTAGTACAACTCCTTGTGCTGGGGCAGCAACAACTGCAGAGTGCTGTGCAAAATCAAACAGGCCAGCAGCAATCACCGTGAGAAGAGGTTGTGCAGCAGCAAGCGGTGCTAACCCAGATAGCACAGGAAGTGCAAACCACCATAACCAGTCCACCTCCCTTGTCACTGGTACTACTTACATAAGAACATAAGATATGCCATACTGGGTCAGACCAAGGGTCCTGTCTCCAACAGTGGCCAATCCAAGTCACAAATACCTGGTAAGTACCCAAATACTTAAATACTTAAGATGACCCCAGGAGAAGACTCCCGATTGTTTCCTAAAAAGATTTTGAGCACACAGTTGGACTGGCAGGCTGGCCAGAAGATAGGTGGACTACCTATCTGGGGAATCTCTTCACTGTGAGTAATCAAGATGCCTTCCAAACTGCCAAATCAGAAGGGAGGACTGCCATCTTAGAGAGAGTTGGACTCACTTCAGAAGCCTACTGACAGCGATTTCAACAGGGAATTCTTCAGCCAGGGGAAAACTCATTCCACAGACTTAAGAATGTCACTTTTAAGGGAAGACTGGGGTGGAGGTAGACAAAGCAGTTCAGCTGGAACAGTTCCCAGACAGGCTAGAATGGCGTAAGCAGCAGTGGGTCTGCTGATACCCAAACCTTAAGCTTGAAAAGGTGTTAGAAGTGGTGGAGGCCTATTACCAAGCCCAGACCATGCCTGAGTTGCCATGGTCCCCAGAGAAGCCACTCAACCTGGGTACAGGATGACGGATTCCTAAGAGCTATAGGTCCTGACAGACCCAGCAGGACTTTTCACCTCAACCACAAACCTCAACCGGACCACTGTGTTACAGCTGTGGAGAAAAGGGTCATTTTGTCAGAGACTATCCCTGCAGGGAAGATGAGTCAATAGATGTTAATTTCATGACCCCACATTATTGTAATTTTGTGGATGTACCCAACCAGGAAGTCTCCATTTGTGATCCCTGTGGAGTTAGAGGGCTCTACAACCCAGGCATTATTGGACTCTGGGAGAATGAAAATGCTCATTCGAAGAGACTTAGTAAAGCGGATCCAGATTGACTACAAGAAAACCTGACCGTGGTGTGTATCCATAGGGATCAATGGGAACATCCTACAAGCCTTCGATACAGTAAACCATGAAATACTACTCTAGGCTTTCCAATATAAGCACTTCCGGGACAGTTCACTCCTGATTCCACTCATATCTTTCAAATAAATTCTGAAAAATCTTTATAAACCATACCAGTTCATCTCAATTTCCACTAAAGACAGGAGTCCTACAGGGCTCCGCTCTTTCAGCTGCTTTATTCAATATCTATCTCACCCCCATCTGTCAACTTCTCTCAGCCCTTGGAGTTTCTTACCGCCTGTACGCTGGCAAAATACCATTCTACTTTCTGACGTGGCACGACTGGAATTCCACTTTACAATTCATCCAACTCTGCCTCTCCTCAGTCAAAACATGGTTACCTCACAATAAACTTAGTTTAAATTTGACAAAAACTTAAATAATGATTTTAGAACATCCCCAATTTGAAAACATTCCTAACTCTATTCTTTTTGACAACAAATCTATCAACATTTCTAAACAGGTTCACAATCTAAACCCTAAACTAGACCCCATATTGAATGTGTCAATTCCTATCAAATCCATTGTTAAATCCTCATTTTACAAACTTCGATTGCTCAAACATATTAAGCCACTACCTGATCCTATTTCTTTCCATACAGTACTTCAGTCCTTGATACTCACAGGACTGGACTACTGTAACTTTCTTTATCTAGGTTTACCTCAATCAGCATTATGCCCACTCCAGCTAGTACAAAATGCAACAGCCCATTTACTAGCCAACCAAAGATTACACAATCATATTTCTCCAGTTCTTTTTGAGCTACATTGGTTAGCATTTAAATGGCGAATCCAAAAGTCAGGGACTTTTACTTGACCTTTTTTCTCTCCGGAGCCTTTTGACCTGGACGCCTACAGGATCTTGTGGTAGGTGATATATGTGTGTGCCTGAAGTTTGAAATCAACACAGAGATTCTGGCTTAGGCCAAGCAGCAAAGGAGTCTGGGTATCTGAAATTCTGGCCATGAGAACCTCAAATTGACCCTAGCTTGGAGAGACTCTGGGAGACATCTGGCCTGCAAATATGATGGAAGGTCATGAGGTCACAAAGAGCACATGGACGAGGTTACGTTCTCACAGGATACCGTCTCGACTTCAGGGGCCCCAGTGAAATCAGAGAGTCCTGGAGATCTCCCTGAGGATGGAAAGCTGGCAGGGCAAAGAACTAACAGAAGATTGACAGTGAGTGGCAGGCACGTGGGCCTCAACTGGGCATCAAGGTGGGAGGGGGGAACAGGGTACTTAGATTTTAGTTTGTCTTATTTGGACACGAGACACGTGGTACGTGATCCTCCCAATAGATTCAAGCACTTTGGGGATTGAGACTGTCTGTGTTATCTATAAAAAAGAGGACTTTACTAATGAACGGGGAGACACACAGGAGTAGTTCTGTCAAGTGGGAACTACTACTCCATATCGCCGAAATGTACCAGGATTGCTTTAAACTTGAATTTGGTATGGTACCGTCTTTAAGCTGATTTAAAGCTTAACTGAGGGGCTTTCCACTGTCAGTCAGAGCAGAAGGAACAACCTAGATGTGTCTCAGAGTCAAGCAGAGCTTTCTGCGGCCCTGAATGAGATCCCAACAACAAAACACCAGGCACTTTTTGATTTATGGGCGCACCAAAACTAAGTGCAACCGGGCCCGCCTCGCCAATTACCTTCATAATCAACTGCGCCAGAGAGGCAAAGTGGGCCAGAGAAGATCCGGTTATTTGCAAAACATTTCTCAGGTCCCTGGTGTGCTTGTGGGCAGAACACGCATTTGCCATCCAGAAGAATATTCAGAGGTTTATTTCCAAATGGGTGGTTAACACCGTATACTCTATCCATCCCCCCAAAAAATATAACCTAAGAACATGAAAACATAAGAAATTGCCATGCTGGGTCAGACCAAGGGTCCATCAAGCCCAGCATCCTGTTTCCAACAGAGGCCAATTCAGCACATAAGAACCTGGCAAGTACCCAAAAACTAAGTCTATTCCATGTTACTGTTGCTAATAGCAGTGGCTATTCTCTAAGTCAACTTAATTAATAGCAGGTAATGGACTTCTCCTCCAAGAACATATCCAATCCTTTTTTAAACCCAGCTACACTAACTGCACCTCCTACTAGGAAAACAGAACAAATCAGACTGCTATAGTTCCCTACACAGAAACCACATGCTAGCAAAATACCTCACTTTGGTTATACATGCAGAACACAGACAGACCCTGACCAAATGAAGAATAATGAGATCAGAAACCTGCTGAGAAGAACCGAATTGGAACCCACAACAAGCCAGCCTCTGTATGCAGAGCAACAATGGAAAAACAGAAACATTACCATTCTTAGTAAAACATTAAATAATGAAATCAAGAAATATAAAACATTGCTCTAGTAAAATCATAGTAATAAATATTTCAAACCAGTTAATGAATAGAATATCTAAATTTTACCAAAAACCAATAAAATATTTCAAAACATCTGATGAATAAAAAAAACAATAATTAAAAAAATGTTCTAATATTTCACAAAAAAAATAATTAAAATATTTCAAAACAGAAGGAACATCAAATTACACCCAATAATTAAAACTAATAGGATTAAAAAATCTCCTGCTTTCCATACCTGGGATCTTTTGATTTCCATTTACCCTGAGATTGTCGAGGATTGGGGAGGTAGGTCCACACACACACAATAACACATTCATTCCCACACACTCCCTCTCTCATATACATGCCTATGCTCTCTCACACACTCCCTCTCTCACATATACACAGTCTCTTTCTTCCTCACAGACATATTATGTGTGAGTGGGCCTGTGAGAACCTATATGTGACACATAGGCTTTCACAGGCACATACCTATAGATGCACAGACTCTCACAGAGACAGATATACACACACACAAGCACATTTCTCACAGACACACACTCACAGAGGCTTTCACACACACACACACAGCCTCCTCTTCTTTTTGGGCCTGGTGGGTTGAGCTCCACCACGGTCCCATGGGCCTCTTCTTCTCTTCACCACAGCCTACTGGCCTACGTCTGCTTGGGGGGCGGGGAAGGCCAGTCAGGAAGGTGGAGCAGAAGCTGTGCGCACCCGCAGGAAAGGTTGTGTGTGGGTGCGCATGCCACAGATTAGAAGGACCACCATAGTGGTGCAGCCTTTCCTTATTTTCGGCCGCCAGCAGGTTGGACTCTGTTGGCGACCCCAAGGCCTCTCTTCGTCTTTGTCCACCGGGGGGGGGGGGGGGCGGGGGGATTGGGCTCTGCCCCACAGCCTCTCTTGCTGCCGCCGCTCCCCCAGGTGTGCCTCCCTGTGCAAATGCATGGTATGCACACTCGGCTGCGCCGGGCCTGCGGCTGAGTGGCTTCGTTTTTCACTAAGCAGCTGCAGCATCAGCTGCAAAGCTTGCATTCGGTTCCAGGGCAGGGTGAAGGGCCAGCCCAGCTGAGCCGCATCCGTTTTCACCAGTAGCTGCAGTATGAGCTCCAGGCCAGTTTTTAGCTCCAGGGCAGGGTGAAGAGCTGGGTGAGTCACCACATAGAAGGGTGAAAAATTAGTCCCATGGGGGAGTTTGAGCTAGGTGGGGATTACATAGTAACATAGTAATGATGGCAGATAAAGACCAAATGGTCCATCCAGTCTGCCCAGCGATTTGCTTACAGTAGTAACTGCCTTCTCCACGCATTTTGTTATGGGTAGTCATAACTTATACCCTATTGATTTTATACTGTATGTATGAGCAATTGATGAATTTGCTTATTAATTCATTGATTGCAGTTGATTGTTTTTGTATTTTATGCATTGGATTGTAATAGTTGAACTCTATTTGCTGTTAACCATTTTCGGTAATGTTTTATACTAGAAAGGAAGGGTATAAATCGAAATTGCTGTATTGTGAATAATACTTTCAGTCCCCAGCTCAGTTTATGGCAGCAATCAAAAAAGCAAATAGAATGTTTGGAATGATCTGAAATGAATAAAACAGAAAATATCATCATGTTGCCTCTGTATGGAGCCATGGCGCAACCACACCTTGAGTAACGTGTGCAGTTCTGCTCGCCCCATCTCAAGAAAGACCCAGCGGGACTAGAAAAGATGCAGAGGAGGGTGACAGACATGATCAAGGGGATGGAGCCTCTGTCCTGTGATGAGAGGTTACACAGGCTGGGACTCCTCAGCTCAGAAAAGAGAGGGCTGAGAGGGGACAGGATAGACGTTCATAAAATCATGAGTGGAGTAGAAATAAAGGCCAGTTATTTACCCTTTTAAATAGTACTAGGATTGGAAGACACTGCATGGAACTAATTGATAGCAGATTTTATACAAATTTATGAATGTATTTATTCAGTCAGTGCACAATTAAGCTGTGGAGTTTATTGCCAGAGGATATGGTCAAGGTTAGTAGCATAGCTGGGTTAAAAAAAGGCTTGGACAAGTATCCAGAGGACAGGTCTATTAACAACTATTAGCTAGGGAGCCTTCAGGAATGCTTTACTGCTATTGCTTATCGCTTCTGTAGTGCTATTCGACACATGTTTTGCTGTACAAAAACACATAAGAGTCAGTCCCTTCTCAGTACATCTTACAATCTGCGGGGAGTGAGCTCTCCATTAGGATTTGCTGGTTATTTCTTTTAATGTGATCTGATATTCTACTGTCAGATGCTGGGCTTGATGGACCATTGGTTTGACCCAGAATGGCACTTCTTATGTCCTCACCCTGCTGGCCTGTTCACAGTACTGTACACCAAGGAGCCAAAAGAAGAGGAGGGGTGGTTGGTGAGGATCCTGGGAATGGGGTAGTAAGAGAGGTTCTGCTCCGTCTCCACATTCCTCATGGAAAGGGAGCAATCCAAAGGCAGAGGGAGATGAAAAGGACCCTGAAAGGAAGGAGGAGATGGAAAGAAACTTAAGGATGCGATAGAAAAAAATCTAAGGCAGTGGAGAAATGGAAATGTACATGAGGGAGTGAAGATGGGGAGAGATTTCCCATGTTATGAGGAAGTGAAAAGGGGGAGAGAGTTCCCATGTTGTGAGGAAGTGAAGAGGGGGGAGAGAGTTCCCATGTTGTGAGGAAGTGAAGAGAGGGAGAGAGTTCCCATGTTGTGAGGAAGTGAAGAGGGGGAAGAGTTCCCATGTTGTGAGGAAGTGAAGAGGGGGAGAGAGTTCCCATGTTGTGAGGAAGTGAAGAGAGGGAGAGAGTTCCCATGTTGTGAGGAAGTGAAGAGGGGGAAGAGTTCCCATGTTGTGAGGAAGTGAAGAGGGGAGAGCGTTCCAATGTTGTGAGGAAGTGAAGAGGGGGAGAGAGTTCCCATGTTGTGAGGAAGTGAAGAGGGGGAGAGAGTTCCTATGTTGTGAAGAGGGGGAGAGAGTTCCCATGTTGTGAAGAAGTGAAGAGGGGGAGAGAGTTCCCATGTTGTGAAGAAGTGAAGAGGGGGATAGAGTTCCCATGTTGTAAAGAAGTGAAGAGGGGGAGAGAGTTCCCATGTTGTGAAGAAGTGAAGAGGGGGAGAGAGTTCCCATGTTGTGAAGAGGGGGAGAAAGTTCCCATGTTGTGAGGAAGTGAAGAGGGGGAGAGAGTTCCCATGTTGTGAAGAAGTGAAGATGGGGAGAGAGTTCCCATGTTGTGAGGAAATGAAGAGGGGGAGGGAGTTCCCATGTTGTGAAGAGGGGGAGAGAGTTCCCATGTTGTGAAGAAGTGAAGAGGGGGAAGAGTTCCCATGCTGTGAGGAAGTGAAGAGGGGGAAGAGTTCCCATGTTGTGAGGAAGTGAAGAGAGGGAGAGAGTTCCCATGTTGTGAGGAAGTGAAGAGGGGGAAGAGTTTCCATGTTGTGAGGAAGTGAAGAGGGGAGAGCGTTCCCATGTTGTGAGGAAGTGAAGAGAGGGAGAGAGTTCCCATGTTGTGAAGAAGTGAAGAGGGGGAGAGAGTTCCCATGTTGTGAGGAAGTGAAGAGGGGGAGAGAGTTCCCATGTTGTGAAGAGGGGGAGAGAGTTCCCATGTTGTGAGGAAGTGAAGAGGGGGAAAGAGTTCCCATGTTGTGAGGAAGTGAAGAGGGGGAGAGAGTTCCCATGTTGTGAGGAAGTGAAGATGAGGAGAGAGTTCCCATGTTGTGAGGAAGTGAAGAGGGAGAGAGAGGTCCCATGATGTGAGGAAGTGAAGAGGGGGAGAGTTCCCATGTTGTGAAGAGGGGGAGAGTTCCCATGTTGTGAAGAGGGGGAGAGAGTTCCCATGTTGTGAGGAAGTGAAGAGAATGCGGTCTGTGGCACTGCACTAGGAATGAGATTGGGAGCACTAGATGGGCCTAATGATCCCTATCTGCTGTCACATTCTCTGCTTCTGCATTTATAAGAGTCTGGGGGGGAAACAGAGAAATGGCACAGATGCCCCAAGTCCGATAGACACTCCCGATCCCAACCAGAGGTACTCACGCCTGTTTCAAATGTACAGACCCATGGCCGAAACACACTCGCACTCCTGGGACATTTTGTAATGCTTCTCATAAACATTTTCCAAGTCCCAATTTCTACTGAAGGCAGCAGATCCTGGCTGCCTCGGGCGGGCCCTTCCTATGACTCTGCTGTCACCGAGGAGGGAGGCAGGCAATGCTCGGCATTGGGCAGGAGGTGGCTCTACTGCCCCCTGATAGTCTGCAGTCCTGGCCCACCTTCAGGCTCGCTGACGGAGAGGAGCTGCACCTTACCTTGGAGGAGAATACTGAAGCCCACCAGGATGAAGGCCTTGGTCGCAGGGCTGCCCTCGCTCTCTGCCATTTCTTTTCTTTGCCTGCAAACGCACTGCCCGTGGCCTTTTATTGACATTCGGTTTTCATTCAGACCAATACCAGGCTCCTTAGAACCAGGATAAGAAGGCGAATGGTTTGTACAGCAGACATAGATAATTAGGAGTCTTGACAGAGATTTCCTGGAAGAGTATTAAGCAAATAACTGTGTTAAGTCTAATTTTGTTCCTAAGTTGGTAGAGAGAGGCTGTTCATTAGCATAACAAGGTGCTTCTTAGTGTCCCTGGTCTCCTGCTGCCCTAGCTCTGGCTGCTTTCAATACAAGAAGTGCTGGCCTTGCCTCATCATTTCTGAGTCTTTGGGCTAGAAAAAGGAATTGGCTTTTTCAAGGAGTTTGTTCACTATGAACTGATGTGACCTCATATAGAGCCACTGCTGCTCCAGGGGTTGATGCCACTTCTGCATCCGGCCAGCCAGCTTCCAGCTTATGGCGGGGCAGGACCCGGACAACGCAACAAAGTTAACCTACATCAACCGCCAGGGAGGAACCGGACCGGGCGAATGAATCCAGACCGGGCGAACAAATCCGGAAGGGGCGAACAAATCCGGACGGGGAGAACAAATCCTGACCGGGCAAGCGAATCCAGACCGGGCAAACAAATCCGGACGGGGCAAACGAATCCGGAGCGGACGCAAACGAATCCGACCAGTCTAAAATCCATGTAATAAAATAATTCTCTCTCACACAGCCTTATTATTATTTTTTTTTTATTATTGATCTATCTATCTATCTATCTATCTATTTATTTATTTATTTATTTATTTATTTAAAAGTATTTCTATCCCGCCCCTCCCAGGTTTGGGGCAGGTTACAATGTAACGTACATAAATCATTTGCATAACATAACTAAAATAATACACAGACATCTTTAAAAGAAATAAAAGACAGGCAAGGCTTCAAACAATAAATAAGTGAAAAATAAACTAAAAATATGACGAATTTGCTTGCAAGGTTTTGCATAGATCGGAAAAGGCCTGAATAAAGAGATAGTGTTTGATGGCTTTCTTGTACAGTTTTTTTTTATCTGAGATTAAATGGATTTCCGGTGGAATTGAGGGTCCGGCGATTGAGAAGGTGCGTTCTCTGGTGGAAACTAGTCTAGTGGTTTTCGGTGACGGGACTTGAAGTAGGAGTTTGTTCTTTGAGCGAAGATTCCTGCATGGGGTGTATATGTGAAGAGAAGCAGAAAGCCAAGAGGCATTATTACTATAATCCTGTGAAGAATCATTAGAGTTTTAAGTTATACACGCCACTTAACAGGAAGCCAGTGAAGTTTGTGAAGGACCGGGGAAATGTGCTCCTGGAATTTGGTATTATGTATAAGTCGTGCTGCTGAGTTTTGCAGTAACTGTAATGGGCGGGTAGTGATTTGCGGTGGGCCTAATAACAAAGAATTGCAATGATCAATGCCGGAGAGAATTAGTGATTGTACAATTGTGCGGAAATGAACCGGATCAAAAAGAGGTTTAACATGTCTCAATAGCTTTATTTTCAAGACCGAATTTCTAAAGAAAGTTTTGGTGTGTGAGTTAAGGTTTAGCGTTGTGTCGAGGATAATTCCTAAATTGCATACCTGATTGACTATATTTATTGTACAGTTGTCATGTTGGATGAAAGAGGGGATGCTTTCAAAACGAGGATTTCCTAAAATGAGTATTTCTGTTTTATTGAGATTTAGACTTAATTTATTGTAGAAGAGGTTACCCTCTTCTAAAGGCATTGTTCGGAATGGCTGATTGATAGGGCAAGAGGCTGGGGTAATTGAAAGTGAGCCAGAAGGGCTTCCTTACAGCCTAAAAGCAAGACCTGTAACCCCATCCTTGAGGGCCAGATTGGTCCTCAGGGCTTCTAAGTGGGTGCTGGGATGCCAGGAAGAAGTTCTTGAGGGCCAAGCTGAGAGAGCCCATATGAGACCCATGATGTCTTGAATTTAGAAGTAAGTGTGTTTGTGTTTGTAAAGGTGAAGTGTTGAAGTACTGTATACAGTGGATAACTTGACCTAGCTGGATTTAGACTGTGATTGTGGTATTTGAATCTACTTAAGTTGTTTATACCCCATTTTTTACTCTGAAGGAAAGGAAACCTGTGTTCTGCTGTTTAAATCCTGTAACGTGCAAGCCAGATCCTGTTTATGTTCCTGTGGAGCATGTACTCGAATAAATGCTAGTGTTGGAAAGGTGGACCCTTGAGCTGATACGACGTTGTTTCCACCACCAGGGGACAACCCCTGTTGGTTCTTGTCATCGGGAGGCAGTTCTGGAGAAGATGACCCAACTGGACCTTCACCTATACCAGCCCTCGTTCCCCGCAGGTTGAGCCCTTGGGTACCGGGGCCGGCAGGACTTAGGCATGGGTCACTCAAGGCATGGAATCAGAAGACAAGAAGCTGAAGCAGTATTGGGCGAACCAAGGTTCGAAGCAAGCAGAGGATGAGAGCAAACAGGAACAGACCAGAGGTCGGGGTAGGCAGCGATCAAGCAGAGTCGATGAACCAGGCAGAAGGGCAGGGCAGGCGGAGGTCAAGCAGAGTTGAGACGAAGCAGGGTCAGAGCTGAGTGATCAATCCAAAGGCAAGAGGAACAAGGCAAGAACTGGAGACAAGGATCAGGAACACTGGAACCAGAAGTCAGGAGCAAGAGACAAGGCAAGACTCAGGAACCAAGGCAGGGATCAGGAATGCAGACAACTCGCACTCAAGGATGAGCAGGACCCGTTGCTGAGGCGAGTTGGTAGAGACAAGGCAGGGTATATATACCCACCCTGCCTGAATTCATTTTCCCGGGCCTGTTAAGTGCCACGCCATTTTTTATGACATGGCCAGGGAGACAAGAACACTTAGATTTTATTGAAAGCATAATTTTTTATTGAACAATATACGTCTTGGGAGATGATGTTGCCATGCCTCTGACAAACAGACCACCAGCATCTCATCATATACAGGAAGTGATCCTTCTTTTATAGATAACATACAATATTGTGGAAGATTCTAGTGTGCGTGACTGCCTTAGAGAATAATTTACATTGGTTGTCATGTCAACAGCATGATAAGATCATCCCTAGCTACCCCTGAGTATTTCTCCAAGGTGGGGCCCATTTACCATCACTCCTTTGTTCTGTTAAAATGTTGCTGGTCTGGGTAATTACCACATCTGTGGCTGTGTTTATAGAAACCCCTGAGAAAGAATGCCTCTGTAGTGTCCGTATAGCCTGAAGGTCCCGCTGTTGGTTTCTCCTTTGTTAAGTTCCCACCGTTGGCTTCTGCTTTTTTGACCCTATGATTAGGCCTCACCTTAGCTTGACTGCCTGTTCTGGAGATTCTGTAGGTCATTCTGAATGAGTCACTTAGAGTCCATACAGCCAAGGCAGGCTAAGAAAACAGAGGATTCTGGGACACATTTTCCTTTCTCCATGTTGGTTTTCTGTTCAGGCATACTTCTCAGGCTGCGAGGAGCTTTCCCACCGCTGGCCCTTTAAATTCCAAGAACAGGCGCATGCGTGCACCTAGAGGGCCTGCTGAAAGGTTCAGCATCGGCTGCATTTAGGAGCGCAGTGAGAGCGGGCCACGGTGGCGGCCATTGGCGGCGGGGAGCAGAAACGAGCCTACTGCCCGCCCAGGTGAGGGGACCTGGTCACAGTCTCACGTGGTGGGGAACCTAACAGCTAGTTTGGAATCTATGAACTGTCAGCTGGTATGTGCAGGAATCCTCAACCTGACAATTTTGCAAGGAACCTAATATTCCGCCTCTAGATTTTGCAGCTGTCCAGAGTAACTGCCAGGAGCAGACCAAGGGGGGGGGGGGGATTTTTTTTTTTTTTAAATTGTGCAATCCTTGTTTATTCTACAATAGCTGCAGGGGTTTTATTTTTGTGTGTTTTCCAGGCTAAAAGGCTTAGCCTTGTCTAAAATAAAAAGAGAAATTTAAGTTAGGAACAGCTCGGTTATCAGAAAGTTTTTTGTTTTCTTTGTTGGAATTGTTTTAGTGATGTGGACCTGTTGATTACAGAATTGCACTTCAACTCTCTGCATGAGATGCATGCTATGCCCTATGATCTATGACCCTCCGTCTCTGTAATTTCGATATGATCAGGGAGGGTTTTGACAAGGGACTTGAATATTTCTTGGTTCTTTTGATTTATCTGCAGTCGGAGAAAGTAGTATATGTGATCCAATGCCCTTGTCAATGGATCTATGTGGGCAGAACGAAAAGAAAGATCCGTACGTTGGTATCACATTGCATTAAATATGCTCATAATTTTTCTGATCTGAAATGGAGTATTTTGGAACAAATCTTCAAATCAGATAGAGGAGGAGATTATAGATCTGTTTGAATAAGCTAGAACAATTCTGGATCTTTGCTCTTGATTCCATTCATCCCCATGGTTTAAATGAAATTATAAATTAAATTAGTATTCTCTTGGTTGATGAACTATTTGAGGTTTGATTGTAATGATCAATTGGTAGTTTTTGGACTGAGTACCTGATGGATAACTGCCTTATGGTTCACATGATATTATGAATTCGTACTCTCGGGAGGGAGGACCTGATGGAGAACTGCCATGCTAAGCTGAAATCCAGAACCTCCAGGGTGGCATTCTCTGAAATGCTTCCTGTTCCACGCGCAGGTCCCCAGAAGTAGCCAGAGCTCCAGAGTTTTCATGCATGGATGAGACGATGGTGCAGGGAAGAGGGATTCAATTTTGTAAGGAACTGGGGAGACTTTTGGGGAAGGGGGAGACTTTTCCGAAAGGATGGGCTCCACCTTAACCAGAGTGGAACCAAGCTGCTGGCACTAACTTTCAAAAAAGAGATAGAGCAGCTTTTAAACTAGAACAAGGGGGAAAGCAGACAGTCACTCAGCAGTGCATGATTCAGAGAAATGTATCCTTGAAGGATACTAATGAAACAGGAGAGTTAGGGCATCCCAACAGAGAGGTTCCAATAAAAGCAAACGTAGTCCATGTGCCTATATGTAAAAAATCACCGGTTAATGATTTCCAAATTATCCCTAACAATTGAAAAGCAAGTTGTTCATACAAACAAAAAACACATTTTGAAATGTCTGCATTCCAATGCCAGAAGTCTAAGAAGTAAGATGGGAGAGTTGGAGTGTATAGCAGTAAATGATGAGATTGAAATAATTGGTATCACAGAGACTTGGTGGAAGGAGGATAACCAATGGGACATAGGGATGTGAATCGTTTTTTGACGATTTAAAATATCGTCCGATATATTTTACATCGTCAAAAAATCGTTAGGGCCACGATACAATACCAATTCCCCCGATTTATCGTTAAAAAATCGTAAATCGGGGGAAGGGGGAGGGCAGGAAAACCGGCACACTAAAACCCCCTAAAACCCACCCCCGACCCTTTAAATTAAATCCCCCACCCTCCCGAACCCCCCCCCCAATGCTTTAAATTACCTGGGGATCCGGCGGTGGTCCAGAACGGCGGCGGTCCAGAACGGCCCCCTCAATAGAATCGTGTTGTCTTCAGCCGGCGCCATTTTTCAAAATGGCCGCTGCAAAATGGCGGCGGCCATAGACAAAAACGATTCGACGGAGGAGGTTGTTCCGGACCCCCGCTGGACTTTTGGCAAGTCTTGTGGGGGTCAGGAGGCCCCCCCAAGCTGGCCAAAAGTTTCCTGGGAGTCCAGCGGGGTTCCGGGAGCGATTTCTTGCCGCGAATCGTTTTCGTACGGAAAATGGCGCCGGCAGGAGATCGACTGCAGGAGGTCGTTCAGCGGGGGTTCCGGACCGCCGCTGAACGACCTCCTGCACTCGATCTCCTGCCGGCGCCATTTTCCGTACGAAAACGATTCGCGGCAAGAAATCGCTCCCGGAACCCCGCTGGACTCCCAGGAAACTTTTGGCCAGCTTGGGGGGGCCTCCTGACCCCCACAAGACTTGCCAAACGTCCAGCGGGGGTCCGGAACGACCTCCTCTGTCGAATCGTTTTTGTCTATGGCCGCCGCCATTTTGCGGCGGCCATTTTGAAAAATGGCGCCGGCTGAAGACAACACGATTCTATTGAGGGGACCGTTCCGGACCGCCGCCGTTCTGGACCACCGCCGGATCCCCAGGTAATTTAAAGCATTTGGGGGGGGGTTCGGGAGGGTGGGGGATTTAATTTAAAGGGTCAGGGTGGGTTTTAGGGGGGTTTAGTGTGCCGGCTCACGATTTTAACGATTTTTCACGATAGTTTACACACCCAAACGGCAACAATACGATTCCCTCCCCCTCCCAGCCGAAATCGATCGTTAAGACGATCGAGGACACGATTCACATCTCTATGGGACAATGCTATATCAGGGTACAAATTATATCACAATGAAAGGGAGGATCAACTTGGTGGGGGTGTGGCACTTTATGTCCGGGAGGGTATAGAGTCCAACAGGATAAAGATCATACAAGAGACTTAATGCTCAGTAGAATCTATATGGGTAGAAATCCAATGTGTGTTGGGTAAGAGTATAGTAATAGGAGTATACTACCGTCCACCTGGACAAAATGGTCAGACAGATGATGAAATGCTAAGAGAAATCAGGGAAGCTAACCAATTTGGCAGTGCAATAATAATGGGAGATTTCAATTACCCCAATATTGACTGGGTAAATATTACATCAGGACTTACTAGAGACATAAAGTTCCTGGATGTAATAAATGACTGCTTCATGGAGCAATCGGTTCAGGAACCAACAAGAGAGGGAGCTATTTTAGATTTAATTCTTAGTGGATTTGCTGAGAGAAGTAATGGTGGTGGGGCCACTTAGCAATAGTGATCATAACATGATCAAATTTAATTAAAAACTGGAAGGGGGACAATAAGTAAATCTACAGCTCTAATATTAAACTTTCAAAAGTGAAACTTTGATAAAATGAGGAAAATAGAAAAAAACTGAAAGGTGCAGCTGCAAAGGTTAAAAGTGTTTAGCAGGCATGGACATTGTTTAAAAATACAATTCTAGAGGCACAGTCCAGATGTATTCCACACATTAAGAAAGGTGGAAGGAAGGCAAAATGAATACCATCATGGTTAAAAGGTGAGGTGAAAGAGACTATTTTAGCCAAAAAAAAATCCTTCAAAAATTGGAAGAAGGATCCAGCTGAAGAAAATAGGAAAAAGCATAAGCATTGTCAAGTTAAGTGTAAAACATTGATAAGACAGGCGAAGACAGAATTTGAAATGAAGTTGGCCATAGAGGAAAAAACTCATAATAAAAACTTTTAAAAATATATCCAAAGCAAGAAACCTGTGAGGGAGTCGGTTGGACCATTAGATGACCGAGGGGTTAAAGGGGCTCTTAGGGAAGATAAAGCCATTGTAGAAAGACTAAATGAATTCTTTGCTTCTGTGTTTATTAATGAGGATGTTGGGGAGATACCAGTTCCGGAGATGGTTTTCAGGGATGATGAGTCAGACGAACTAAATCAAATCACTGTGAACCTGGAAGATGTAGTAGGCCAGATTGACAAACTAAAGAGTAGCAAATCACCTGGACCGGATGATATGCATCCTAGGGTACTGAAGGAACTCAAAAATGAAATTTCTGATCTATTAGTTAAAATTTGTAACCTATCATTAAAATCATCCATTGTACCTGAAGACTGGAGGGTGGCCAATGTAACCCCAATATTTAAAAAGGGCTCCAGGGGCGATCTGGGTAACTATAGATCAGTGAGCCTGACTTCAGTGCCGGGAAAAATAGTGGAAACTATTCTCAAGATCAAAATCGTAGAGGATATAGAAAGACATGATTTAATGGGACACAGTCAACATGAATTTACCCAAGGGAAGTCTTGCCTAACAAATCTGCTTCATTTTTTTGAAGGGGTTAATAAACATGTGGATAATAGAGGTGTGAATCGTGTAATCGATCGTCTTAATGATCGATTTTGGCTGGGGGGGAGGGAAATCTGATCGTCGAGTTGTTTTTTTTCTAAAAATCGTTAAAAATTGTAAATTGGGGGAGGGCAGGAAAACCAGCACACCAAAAAAACCCTAAAACCCACCCGAACCTTTAAAACAAATCCCCCACCCTCTCGAACCCCCCCCAAAATGTTTTAAATTACCTGGGGTCCAGTGGGGGGGTCCCGACGCAATCTCCTCCCGCTCTTTGGCCACCGCTGCGTTGAGAAATGGCGCTGGTGGCCCTTTGCCCTTATCATGTGACAGGGCAAAGGTAGCGCCAGCGCCATTTTGTTTCCTGGCTCCCGACGTCACGTGTGCGGGAGATCGCCCCCGGACCCCCGCTGGACCCCCAGGGACTTTTGGCCAGCTTGGGGAGGCCTCCTGACCCCCACAAGACTTGCCAAAAGTCCAGCGGGGGTCCGGGAGCGACCTCCTGCACGCGGGCTGTATTGCCAATCTTCAAAATGGCGCCGGCGCTACCTTTGCCGATTTTCCCGTGCCCTATTAAACGATACAATACAAATGCCCCTGATGATAAATCGGGGGCATTTGTATTGTATCGCGTATCTAACAATTTTGGACGATTTTAAAATTATCTGACGATAATTTTAATCGTTCAAAAACGATTCACATCCCTAGTGGATAAAGGTGAACCAGTAGATGTAGTGTATTTGGATTTTCAGAAGGCATTTGACAAAGTCCCTCATGAGAGGCTTCTAAGAAAACTAAAAGTCATGGGATATGAGGCGATGTCCTTCCGTGTATTACAAACTGGTTAAAAGACAGGAAACAGAGAGTAGGATTAAATGGTCAATTTTCTCAGTGGAAAAGGGTAAACAGTGGAGTGCCTCAGGGATCTGTACTTGCACCAGTGCTTTTCAATATATATATATAAATGATCTGGAAAGGAATACGATGAGTGAGGTTATCAGATTTGCAGACGATATAAAATTATTCAGAGTAGTTAAATCACAAGCGGATTGTGATACATTACAGGAGGACCTTGCAAGACTAGAAGATTGGGCATCCAAATGGCAGATGAAATTTAATGTGGAAAAGTGCAAGGTGTTGCATATAGGGAAAAATAACCCATGCTGTAGTTACATGATGTTAGGTTCCATATTAGGAGCTACTACCCAGGAAAAAGATCTAGGCATCATAGTGGATAACACATTGAAATCATCGGTTCAGTGTGCTGCAGCAGTCAAAAAAGCAAACAGAATGTTGGGAATTATTAGGAAGGGAATGGTTAATAAAACGGAAAATGTCATAATGCCTCTGTATTGCTCCATGGTGAGACCGCACCTTGAATACTGTGTACAATTCTGGTTGCCGCATCTCAAAAAAGATATAGTTGCAATGGAGAAGGTACAGAGAAGGGCAACCAAAATGATAAAGGAAATGGAACAGCTCCCCTATGAGGAAAGGCTGAAGAGGTTAGTGCTGTTCAGCTTGGAAAAGAGACGGCTGAGGGGGTATATGATAGAGGTCTTTAAGATCATGAGAGGTCTTGAACGAGTAGATGTGACTCGGTTATTTACTCTTTCGGATAATACAAGGACTAGGGGGCATTCCATGAAGTGAGCAAGTAGCACATTTAAGACTAATCGGAGAAAATTCTTTTTCACTCAACGCACAATAAAGCTCTGGAATTTGTTGCCAGAGGATGTGGTTAGTGCAGTTAGTGTAGCTGGGTTCAAAAAAGGTTTGGATAAGTTCTTGGAGGAGAAGTCCATTAACGGCTATTAATCAAGTTTACTTAGGGGATAGCCACTGCTATTAATTGCATCAGTAGCATGGGATCTTCTTAGTGTTTGGGTAATTGCCAGGTTCTTGTGGCCTGGTTTGGCCTCTGTTGGAAACAGGATGCTGGGCTTGATGGACCCTTGGTCTGACCCAGCATGGCAATTTCTTATGTTCTTTCTCCAAGGAGTTCGACCTATTGCCGAAGCATTTGAGACAGGGCAGAGCAGGCCTTTTATAGGAAGAGGCATGTGGTGTCATCCAGGGGCACCGTGGAGGATTTCCTTTAAAGGTGCTCAAGTCGCACGCACGTGCGCCTAGGGACGCCCCACTAAGCTGAGCAACGTACCTAGTGCAGCACATTGGGCCTGTGTCTTCGACCTGGGCCAAGCCACGGCATCAGTGGGCTCCCTGCAACCGGGGGCTGGAGGTGACCCACGACCAGCCAAACGCAACAATATAATATTCAGTCCTGGTGATTTGTTAGTCTTGATTTGTTCTATTACATCTTCCCAGGTCACTATGATTTGATTCAGTTCCTCTGAATCACCACCCTGAGAGAACTTGTCTGGCTTAGGTATCTCCCTGATCTCCTCAATAAAAACATAACCAAATAAATCATTTAAAAGTGAGTTTTCAAAATGTTCCATGTGTAAAAATGAACGTATATGCTTGTAAGCCTTTACTTGCATATTCCGTATTTTATGAAGTCCAGAATACATGTGTATTTTCACTTTCATGCACACATATATGCATGTGAAAATGGGACAGTCTAGGGCACTGGTCCCCAACCCTGTCCTGAGGGCCCACCAGCCAGTCGGGTTTTCAGGATACCCACAATGAATATGCATGGGAGAGAATTTGCATGCACTGCCTCCATAACATGCAAATTTTCTCTCATGCATATTCATTGTGGATATCCTGAAAACCCAACTGGCTGGTGGGCCCTAGGGCAGGGTTGGGGACCACTGGTCTAGGGGCATTCCTGGGCAGAGCCAACAGTTGCATGCATAAGTTGCTGTTTTATAAGAGACCTACACATATACATTTTCCAACGTATTCGCATACTTTTACACTTTCTAATTATCTAAGTGATATTAAATGTGTTTATTGTGCAGTACTGACTGGGTAAGAGGTCTGGGTGAACTGGGGGGGGGGGGGGGAGGGGTGGAGTTTAGGCTGAAGAACCAGGAAGGTCTCAATGACCTGGCGGACTGGGCAAGCTGGTGGACTAATTGGTAGAACTGGTCATTTCATTAATGTGCGCATGTTATAAAGTACACCAACTTACTCAGGCAAGTCCTGTTTTACTTTCACGTATAAAATAGACACGCATATTTTTTAAATAGGTGAGTAAAGTATGCGCATGTTCAATGCATTGATATATGTGATTTCCATACATTGCATGTATTCATGCGTATGTTGCAGGGTAGAGATGCATCCATTTTATAGCACACGCATGTTATAAAATATGATAGTAAATCTACACGTAGTGCCATGCCTTACCTTAAACTTATTTCTTCTATTAAATTTATTAAATTTGTATTTATTCTTATGTTTTATTTATGTCCTATATTGCCAATGTCTATATTCCATTGTAACCTGCCCCGAACCTTGGAGGGTGCGGGATATAAATTCTACTAATGTTGCATTCGACAGTCCATAGACCCATCCCGTGCTCTGCCATTCTTACCTCCAGCCCCAGCAAACACCGAGGGAGACCTCCCGACTCTCACTGTAACCTGCCATGAGCCGTCTGCCTTCCCTACACCTAGGACTTCCAACTTGGTTCTTCCCCATCGGTGTGGCAGACCACCACGCTCACCCAACCTCCGACGCCTCCTCTGTCCTGGGCCCTCCTAAGTGCGCACGTGCCGCTCTTGCCCTTCTTAAAAGGCCAGTGGCGGGAAACCATGGATGGCGCTATCTGATGACATCACTGGGACTCCGGTATATAAAGCCTGCCAGAACCCTCCCCTGTAGGTTGAGCCCTTGGGGTCAGAAGGTCTCTGCAGTGGCAGGCCAACATGGTGAGTCTGGAACAAGGCTGGTAAGGTTAGACAGGAAAGAATACAGGTAAGGCTGGAACTGAGGCTTGGACAGGAGTAGCGTGCAGGTAAGGCTGAATTGAGCCTTGAACAGGAACAGCCCTTGGGGTCAGAAGGTCTCTGCGGTGGCAGGCCAACACGGTGAGTCTGGAGCAAGGCTGGTAAGGCTAGATAGGAGAGAATACAGGTAAGGCTGGAACTGAGGCTTGGACAGGAGAGAATGCAGGTGAGGCTGGAACTGAGGCTTGGACAGGAGAGAATGCAGGTGAGGCTGGAACTGAGGCTTGGACAGGAACAGCGTGCAGGTAGGGCTGGAATTGAGACTTGGACAGGGACAGACTAAGGACAGGAAGAGACAAGGACACGTCACAATATGGAACATACAGGCCAGAAGGCAGTGATACAGGAAGCCCTTAGAGACTAGACAAGGTAAGGCCCTGAGAGGCGAGGCAAGGAGAGGCCTGAATAGACCACAGAGCAAAGCACGAGGCAAGGAGAGGCCTATATAGGCCACAGAGCAAAGCAAAGCCTAAATAGGCCAGAGGTCAGGAGAAATAGCAAGAAGGCCCTTAGGCCACAAGGCAAGGCAAGACAATGAGCATGAAGGCTAGATGGCCACAAGGCAAGACAAGGAGCGAGAAGCCTGTTTCAGAAGATAATCTTTTTTTTTTTTTCTGTCTCCACAACAGATCCTTCTCATTAAAAATGGATTAAAAAGTGTGAGAAGAGTTTTCAGCCTGATGATCTAAAGACATTTTGAGCCTTGTCTGACTAAAGGTAACTGGGATGCTAATTTGGGGTGCACTTTAATCCATTTTTAATGAGAAGGATCTGCTGTGGAGACAGAAAAAAAAAAGATTGTCTTATGAAACAGGCGCTCTCGGCGTTTGGCTTTTCTATGAGTGTTTGGCTTATGAAGAGCGGTGACCAAAAAAACAGCAAGACCAAAGCTCTCCCAGTCTGAGCCCCCTGCGACCCTCCCTCCCGCTGCGGTGGCAGAGGCAGCTTTGGCACAGCAATGGGGTTTCAGGTGGCATCAGAGGAGTCACAAACTGTAATTGTCCAGAGGGGGGAAGGATAGAAAAGGAACTCGTCTTCCCAATATTAGGAATAGGGGGTCTGGAACCTCCCAGGGGAAGCGAGAGGGAAGGCAGAACCCAAATTGAAAAAAAACCAAACTTGAATGTACGCAGATAAACCTTTTACAAATTCTGAGCTACGACTCCGATTTATTATCACGAGTTTAAACAGTGAGAAACAAGTAATGAAGATATTGTAAATAAGTTTTCCACAGTTAACACATCTTGGTTTTCTCTTAATTCACAGTTAACAAGTATTTTAAATGAAGAGAAGCATAAAAGAATGGGATAAGTAAGGTTTGAGTATTAACTGCAATACTTTCTATATCAAGAGTTTGGTAATTAATGCCGTTATGAAGAAAGTGAATCCTGGTGTCCCAGTTCTGTCTTGCAGGAGCAGCAGGACAAAACCAAGAATCCAATTGCAGGTAAGTAGATAACAAGTGTTTTGTGTTTCTTTTCTGTGCTGTTGGACTCTGGATGTCTATTTAACCCTTTTTTTTTTCTTTCTCTGTCTCTTCCCAGTGAACTCTCCAGTCCCTGTGGATTTGTACTGCGTGTCCTTCACTTATGTCTCTGGCACGATCACTTATGACAGCTGCTGCAGTGACTCTGTGCTCTCTTTCTTTGTGGTGTTGGAAAAGTTTCAGTCTAGCAAGACTTTGTTGCACATATTCACTTAGCTGAGGTT
Organism: Rhinatrema bivittatum; assembly: GCF_901001135.1. NCBI lineage: Eukaryota > Metazoa > Chordata > Amphibia > Gymnophiona > Rhinatrematidae > Rhinatrema > Rhinatrema bivittatum. The sequence goes on from NC_042623.1 coordinate 180,749,871, forward strand.
ATTTAGGATGATCCTTCATACCCTCTGCTGCTGATCAGGGGGCATGACTTGCTGCAACGCTGCTCGTGGGCGTGGCTTGAGTGCCAGAGGGCCCCGGAAGTCACTCCCCCACTGTGATCCTCATGCTGTAATGAATACGTTGTCTCTGGAGCAGTCAGAAACCTATCTATGCTCTTTAAATAACAAAATAGCATGCTCCTCCACTACACTAACCACGTTTATCTTCCGGAATGTACTAGGAGTGCTCCCTCAGTGTTTATTTGTGGCAACTAACAGGAACTGGGCTAGCTGAGGGTGGAAAGCAAAAGATAATCAAATATCCTTATTCTAGCTAGCACAGAGGAATTAAATTCAGATGCTCGCTCCTGTACGGTGAGGATTATTTTCACACTTTCTTCCACTCACCTCTCACACTATTACCCCAGTGCATTGAGTAAAGGTTCAGTGGGTTCTGTTATTAGCTTTGCTATAAGCAAGCTTACAGTTTCATATATCCAGCCTGTCTCTCACTGCAGCACACCACCACCACAGTAAACCAGACCTGCTCCTGAGTCAGACTCTGGTTCTCCTAGATCAGCTCATTTGGAGAGAGCACGCTTCTTTATTTATTTATTTTTATTTATTTTATTTAAAATCTTTTCTATACCGTCGTTAAGCGGGAGCCATCACAACGGTTCACAATAAGGAACAAAAACTATTTTGCATAAAGTGTCTGGAATTTTAACTCTTACACACAGGTGCCATCAAAAATACTGTAACATTATATCATAATAAGTACTATTTGGTGAGTGTTATAAGTTATGTCTAGGATTTCTAACTCTGCTAAAAGTTTGGTGTTACTTAACTTTAGTTCTTTGAAGTTTAAGATAAAGGTGGAGATTAGAATATAGGAGAGGAGATACACTTTAAGAAGGAAGGAGTGTGTTTGTGTGGGTGTTTGCTTGACCGCAACTAACATTTCCCTGGGTTCAAGTTCTTTAGAAGATATGTGTCTCCTATATATTATGAGAGCTGTCACCTTCTCCTTGCTAGAGAAAGCCACGATCACTTATTATTATATATTTCTTCAAAGCAAGCCATCACCGTGTCATATACAGCCATATGTAGGTATAGTGATTGGAAAATCACTCACTTCATCCACATTACATTTGCCAAATTTCCAGACAACTCTTACATTGCTGTCACCACGATACAGCTAGGTTAAGTTAAAATTAACGATTAAACTGCCTACCCTGAATCTTACCTTAAAACAAATATCACACTAACACAGTCACACATACTTCAAGCATCCATACTGGAGATGTGAGCCTTCCTCTCTGTGCTCCACTGTTGTGCATTTCTGAGATTTCAGAGGAGTCTTTGAAGAGAACTGGGCAGGTGCCTTCTGCTCTCTCTCACTTAGTCAAACCCAGCCTGACTGAAATCCCCAACTTACCCACCCAGGAAGATGAGTGCTCCTGTGCTGACCTCAGCAAAAAAAATAGTTCTAAAAGACATTTAGGACCAGTTTTAATATACTTTTGACCTACAGACAATCCCCCATCTTTGTACGACACTGTAGAAAAAAAAATTTGGGAATTTTGAGACATAGTTTGAGGCTGAGATGGAATCTAAATTTCTTGATCAGTTGCGATAAAATATTATCATCAAATTGACTATGCATGACCTTCTTTGCATGCATTTGCATTATTCATGCATGCAAATCGCATGCAAAGAAGGTCATTGTGATAGGGGAGGGTGTCTGGGTGGGGAGATGCAAATTATTGCATATATCATGTGATATACGCGCTATAAAATGCGTTATTTTATTTATTTATTTATTTATAATTTTTATATACCGACATTCTTACATTAAAATGCAAATCATACCGGTTTACATAAAACAGAAAAAGCAGGAAAAAATATTTCCATAGTCAAATACAGAGAACATTTATAATATAATTGTTAACAAAGGCATAAGGTAGGAACTTGAAAAAAGGTTACTTAACAGAAAACGTAAAAGAAAAAATAGTAAATGAAGCACAAAGAGTTGACGTCGGGGGAGGGGCATGGTCACACATCGCAGTCACCCATTTCCCCTCACCTCCTGATGATAGTTCCGTTTCTTTTTTATTATTTAAGATGGTGTTCACTTCTTGCGGGGGCCCAGGATGGAGGGTGGCCTCCCCGCTCGCTGGCGCCTGATGGTTAGAGCACTAACGTGGCGTGCTGCATCACCCAGTAGGATTCGGTTTACTATACCATCTTTGCATATGACTTTGAATTATCAAACTTGTCCCAATTGAAATGAGGTGTTTGTTAAGTGTTGGTTGACAACAAAAATATGATTTGTTTCTGCTATTTCTTTTCACAAGTGTTCCAGCCGATCTCCTTGCACTACACAAATGGTAAGTAAGTTCTGTCTATAGGTTACTGTCTCTTCTTTGTGTTTTCTGCAGTTGGTCAAAGTGTTTTAACACTGTCACTCTGTATTTTCCCTTTCGTTTTTCTCTTACTCTTTCAATCTGTTTCTGGGGTCTAGCTAGCCAATAAATGGTTTTTTAGAGGGCTGGAATATACACTTAGCTGATCCTTGGCAATTTCACTGCTGTCTCTCCTTTCCAGGCTACAAGTCCTAGTCAAGTCTTCTCTAGCTCGGGATTCTATGGTGCATAGTTTACCTTTTCCTCTTCTCTCGGTTGTCTGGCGATGGTCACTTGAAGCCTGTCTTTAAATAACATAAAGCATATGTTCCCTAAATATCGTGTCCCCCTCTTCCGATGATGTATTAAATATGCTGCTAAGTGTGGTGTCTATGCCATCTAATTGTACTAGGGCTGGCTTAAGTGAGTAAATAAAAAGAAATAAGCAATCCACTCTATTCTAACTCACAGATGGAATAGGGAATATCTTTTTCCTCTCCAAAGTTTCTAACACTCACACACACACATTCTCCTCCTTTCACACTCGATCACTATCTACTTCCTGGATTTTCACACTGATGCTCTCCTTGTGGTTGCACTTGCACTCTGACTCTGTGCTGATTCAGGATTTCACTTATTCAGAGATTCCTGGTGCATACAGGATTCTTAAATCGATTCCACAGACTGTTATTAACAATATACAGACTGTGAGACACTCTTTGAATTTAGAGAGTGTCTCACAGTCTGTACAGCTTTTACAGAAATTATGTGGGAAACCTTCCCTGGCACTGTTCCCCTATATCAGCTCCTGTTTTAATTTAAATAGTGACTCCTCAGTTACTCAGATAAGAAAAATAATAGCAGTAGCCTGCTCAAAATTTCCTCTCTCTCTCGTATGCTTTTTGTGAATTATCATTCTGCCTCCCTTCAATATTCAATCTGGCTTAAACAATAGCACTGCAGCACTGCAGGAGCACAGACAGTTTATATGCACTGTCCCATAAAGAGTGATTTTTTTTTTTACTTATTTCTCCTGCATTCAACAACTCCTTTCAACAATTCTAATTCAATTAAGCCACGAAAATCCTGTGATTTGGCTGTATTTAAACTGTATCTAATTATTCTATTCTCTTACCTGAGAAGACTGAAGGGTGGCCAATGTAACCCCAATATTTAAAAGGGGCTCCAGGGGCGATCCAGGTAACTATAGACCAGTGAGCCTGACTTCAGTGCCGGGAAAAATAGTGGAAACTATTCTAAAGATCAAAATCGTAGAGCATATAGAAAGACATGATTTAATGGGACACAGTCAGCATGGATCTACCCAAGGGAAGTCTTGCCTCACAAATCTGCTTCATTTCTTTAAAAGGGTTAATAAACGTGGATAAAAGTGAACCGGTAGGGAGGGGAGCTAGCGAGCAGCACTGCAAGAGGCTACCTGATCCGCCTGCTCCACTCCTATTATTTTTCATAGAGGCATTTCATAGCTGTAAAATTGGCCCTTCGCTATAAAACTGCCAACTATATCTGTGGGAATTATCCACGATGGCTTCCCACAAAAGAATGACCGATTTGAAGCAATTCTCCTTTAGCAAAGCCGCGGAGGAGCTCCTGCCAGATGGTGAGGAACAGGCCAGGAAACCCCCGGAGGCCGCTGATGAGGACGGTGAAATGAGCAACGTTCTAGATCTCGATGAACAGCGTCCATCTGGCTCCCATTTGGATTTCCCGACCCGGGCTGAAATCCAAAATTGGTTTTTAGAGCTGCGGAAGGATCTCAAGGCCCACAAGGTTGAATTATTGGTGTCTATTTCAGACATGAGGGAAGACTTAACCGCATGGATGAAATAGATTTGCAGGCAGACAATCAAGGCGCCATACTGGATTCACTGGTCTCACAGAATAAGACGCTGTCCACTGAACTAGAGACAATGGCAGAAAAAGTCGAGGACCTCGAGAACCGATCACATCGGGCGAATCTCCGAATCAGGGGAATCCCGGAAACCGAGCAATACCAGGACTGCATGCAGACGACGGAGGCCATTTGCAAAGCTATCCTTTCTGGCAGCAGCTCCCCTGCAACGGACGGTAGTTGGGAACAAGAAACATAGAAACATAGAAATGACGGCAGAAGAAGACCAAATGGCCCATCCAGTCTGCCCAGCAAGCTTCACACACTTTTTTCTCTCATACTTATCTGTTTCTCTTAGCTCTTGGTTCTATTTCCTTTCCACCCCCACCATTAATGTAGAAAGCAGTGATGGAGCTGCATCCAAGTGAATATCTAGCTGATAAGTTAGGGGTAGTAGGGGTAGTAACCGCCGCAATAAGCAAGCTACACACATGCTTATTTGTTCTACTCAGACTATGTTATACAGCCCTTATTGGTTGTTTATCTTCTCCCCTGCCGTTGAAGCAGGGAGCTATGCTGGATATGCGTGAAGTATCAGTTTTTTCTTCTCCCCTGCCGTTGAAGCAGAGAACTATGCTGTCTATGCATAGAAATAGAAGTAACAGGCTTATTTGGTTTGGGGGTAGTAACCGCCGTAACAAGCCAGCTACTCCCCCCTTTGTGAGTGCAGATCCTTTATTCCACATTTCCTCTTGCTGTTGAAGCTAGAACGATGTTGGAGTCACAGTAAGCATGTGTATGTTTATTGAATAAGGGTATTGTCTCCAGGCAGTAGCCATCATTCTGGTGAGTCACCCACTCTTCATTGGCGGCCTCTTGACTTTATGGATCCACAGTGTTTATCCTACGCCCCTTTGAAGTCCTTCACAGTTCTGGTCTTCACCACATCCTCCGGAAGGGCATTCCAGGCATCCACCACCCTCTCCGTGAAGAAATACTTCCTAACATTGGTTCTGAATCTTCCTCCCTGGAGCTTCAAATCGTGACCCCTGGTTCTGCTGATTTTTTTCCTACGGAAAAGGTTTGTCATTGTCTTTGGATCATTAAAACCTTTCAAGTATCTGAAAGTCTGTATCATATCGCCTCTGCTCCTCCTTTCCTCCAGGGTGTACATATTTAGATTCTTCAATCTCTCCTCGTACGTCATCCGATGAAGATCCTCCACCTTCCTGGTCGCCCTTCTCTGTACCGCTTCCATCTTGTCTTTGTCTTTTTGTAGATACGGTCTCCAGAACTGAGCACAGTACTCCAGGTGAGGCCTCACCAAGGACCTGTACAAGGGAATAATCACTTCCCTTTTCTTACTCGATATTCCTCTCTCTATGCAGCCCAGCATTCTTCTGGCTTTTGCTATAGCCTTGTCGCATTGTTTCGCAGACTTCATATCATTAGACACTATCACCCCAAGGTCCCTCTCCTGCTCCATGCACATCAGCCTTTCCCCCCCCATCGAATACAGTTCATTCGGGTTTCCACTCCCCATATGCATGACTTTGCACTTCTTGGCATTGAATCTCAGCTGCCATATCTTCGACCACTCTTCCAGTTTCCTTAGATCCCGTCTCATTCTCTCCACTCCTTCCGGCGTGTCCACTCTGTTGCAGATCTTAGTGTCATCCGCGAAAAGACAAACCTTGCCTTCTATCCCGTCCGCAATGTCGCTCACAAAGATATTGAACAGGACCGGTCCCAACACCGATCCTTGCGGTACACCACTTAAAACCGCTCTCTCTTCAGAGAAGGTTCCATTTACCATCACACATTGTCTTCTGTCCGTCAACCAATTTGCAATCCAGGTCACCACCTTGGCACTCACTCCCAAGCTTCTCGTTTTATTCACCAGTCTCCTGTGCGGAACCGAGATCGATTTGGAGCGTGCCCATCGGGCGCTGGGCCCCTGACGGGATAACCAGCCGCGGGACATTATACTCAAATTCCACCATTTTCGGATTAAAGAAGATGTCCTTAAATTTGCTAGATCTCACCCTCAATGGAAATGGCAAGACCTTGAGATCTCCGTATACAATGATTTGGCGCCCTCAACTTTACAGAAAAGATTCCAGTTACGGGAAATGACCACCGCCTTAAGAAACGAGGAGATACGTTACTGTTGGGCATTCCCTTTTGCCCTTATCTTTCAGCGCAAAGGAATCACCTACCGGATGAAAACGCTTGCTACTGCATGCAATTTAAGAAACTTGTCACACAGCTCCAGGGTCTCAGGTCTGTAAAAAAAGATTCTTCACTCCCTTATTTTCATATTTTAACCTCTGGGGTTACAGAAAGGACATTCCCTAATGTGGTATTGCTTCCTTCACCTTTATGTTCTCAATGGGGTTCTTTTTATTCCAGAGAATGTTGAAAGCAGGATTAAATGGAGGTGACACATATATTTGAAAGTAAACATTGAGAATATAGTGTAGCTCTGCGAGCTTTTCCTCAATCTATGGCTGCAGGTCACTGATCTCACTCATCAAATGATCCTGTCAGGTGTCCAAGTCCTCCAGCTTTGTCCTGGCAGCTCATAGAGGCTCAGCCTAGGTTTTTTGGCACAGCTATCTCCTGCTCCCTTGAGCTACAGTGACATTAGAACTGACGTCTACTGGGCCACAGTGTCCTGAGCTTCATTCACCGTTACCTTTCCCTTCCCAACTCTGCCCTTGGCCAGGGCCACCAACCACAGTTCCCTCTAGTACCCAGCAACTGTGGACCCCAAGTCTGGCTAATAGACGTCATCCCATCAAGTGGTGGTTGAGTCTCTCCACATCCTCAGGGGCTGCAGAAGCCAGACCCAGAGTCAAATGCAAGGTCCGTTGCATAGCAGTACACGGCCTTTGCCAGCTGGCCCAAAGAATGCTCTTGCAGGGCAATTATTAGACTCGCAGTGGGGCTTAGGCCCATGGAGATATTATGAGGGTACTTTTTTACCTGCAGAGGGGGGTCAACAGTTTTCAATGGAGCGTTTTGCATGGGCAAACAGCTTTGAAAATTACCTTTACAATGTGCATAAAATTCTTCTTCCGCTCCAAATCTCAGACTGTGAATCCTGAAAGTCCTTTACTTCATTCCAAAGCTGAATGAATCAGCCTCTATTCCTCTCCAGCCTGGGAGTCAGAGGGTGAGAGCTGCAGCAGGAAAGTGCGGTTGCATCGAGGAGCCACAAACACAGACAAGGACGCTCTTTTAAGTATAAGAACATCGCCACGTTTTTATATAAACTCCATAATTTCTACTCTAAAGGAGCAGCAGTGATACAGTCCATCAGGATGTGCTACTCCTGAGGTCTGACAGGGCTGTGCAGCAAATTACTCCTACACACTTATAAAACATTTTTTAATTGATCGCTGCCCGTAAGTTGGGGGACAATGCTATGCATGTAATGCTAAGAGACCACAATTACATATTTGAAGTTGGAAATGTTGTGAATATTAATATGATGTCCGAGGTCTGAGAACAACAGGTCAGCCACAGCCTCTATGAGAAGCAGAAACCTCATAGCCGTAGTTCTTATTGCTCACCACTAGTGGGAGCTCTTGGGGTTGTTTTCCCCCTTTGAAACAGCACAAACCTATGCTCTAGTTACCCACCTGTAACCATTCCAAGAAAATTTAGTCAGCGTTTTTCCTGGAGACATAAAATAGGAGAAAAGCTTTAGTAAATAGACCCCGTCTCTAGGTGAGGCTGAATCTGTTTTATTTGTTTAAAAAGATTTATAACCCACCATTCCAGTGTTCATGGCAGGGTAACGATGGAACACACATAAATAAAATAAACATTACAATTAAGACTATAACAATAAAAGCCATCAGAACAGGGTGCTATACACCTAGAAGCAATGACAAGCAAGTTCTAAAATAAACAGAAAAGACTGAGACATTAACACTTCCATGTCACAGCTGCCCACTCAATCGCTGCATTCAAAGGCCTGCTTGAAAAGTCATGGTCTTAAGGCATTTTTAAAAACATCGGCGCTGCACACCGGTCCGTGGATGCTCAGGGAAGAATTCCACAGTATGGGACCAGCAACTGAAAAATATGCCAAACGGGTGTAATGATCCTCAAGGAACAGGTCTGGGGAGAGCAGGAATCAGGCCCGTGCAGGCTAAGAAAAGTAGGCCCCTGTGTAAGGTTCTGATGTGATACTTCATAAGAGAAATCGTTTTCTAAAGTTCCCAAATAATTTGTATTTATTTAAGAAGACTTTATGAGCTTTTTTTGTTAGCAAATTCTTCAATTACAATTGAGATTTGTATTTATACATATTAGAAATAGATATAGTTAGCTTTTTCTTTTTAAAATTTTGCCCAACAAAAAGTAGGCCCCTTGAACATTGTAGGCCCGAGCCAAATGGCCGTGCTGGCACCTCCCTCTCTCTTGGAGTGTCAAGGAGATCTCTATTGGCTGACCTTAACGAGCACGTAGGAAGAGATACAGAGTGCCAAGGTTTTAAAAATCAACATGGCAACTTTAAATTTAGTTCTCCAAAGAATTATAAGCCAATGTAATGAAAATAGAATGCAAATAATATGATCATGTCGCTGGGCACCACTCAAATCCAGGCCGCACAATTCTGGAGAATTTGTAATGCTCTAATAGAGGTCGCAGGTGAGCCAATGAGAAGGGAATTGCAGTAACTGAATCCAGAAAAAAATTAAAGTCTAATTTACTGGGCTCTATTTGTGGCTTCAAACATGAAAGCATTCAGAGTTTAAAGAAACCAGTTTTTATAAGATTTTGTTATATGTGCTCTCATGGACAAATCTGAATCTAAGGGTAACGCCAAGATTCCGCACCTGGGTCCTGATGAGTTTATGCCGCTCATGCCCCTCAAATTTAAAGATGACTTGGGGCATCAGGAGGAGGAAATCTACTCAAGCTCGTGATTTCAGTTTTCCTTGTGTAAGAGATACTCTGATCCCTTACCAAGGTGTTTTTCCCTCTTTTTTGTACCAGCACTAGGGACTTGTAGTTTCAAGACCGTCCCTGAAAGTTTCCTTCTCCCAAGCCTGGGATTGGTCAGCTTGGCCCTATAAATTGGAGCCGAGCACCTGCAGGAAGCAGAGGGGGTTGGAGCTGAGCCGGAGCTAGGAGGAGCGTCTTGGTTGTGGTCCCTTGCTAGGCCCTCCCTGGCCTGGAGAAGGAAAGGAAAGGAAGGTTTTCTTGGAGAGGTTGATTTTCGGGAAGAAAGATTTTTCTTGATACTGTTTTTGAGACTTGATCTCAGTTTCAGGAGGAAATCTCCCCCCCTGCCTGAGGGAAAGAGAGTCGGGGTGCACTGTTTGCCCTGCGCCCATCTGAAGTGGGGTGGAGAATCAGTTTCGGAAGCTCTTGTACTTTGCCATCCAAGGCCCCAGGAGTTTTGATTATCACTGGAGAGTATGAGACTTGGGCCTTTTTTTTTTTTTCCCAGAAACCCACTTTCAGTCGCCCAAGAGTGTGGATGCTAAGTTTGTCCCGACCCCCTAGGGCTTTTCCGGCTCAGAGCACTGTGAACGTTTGTCGTCTTGTGAAGGAACCTGAACTTTAGTTTTCGAATGGACTCTGCAGTTATTTTTTGTTTCTGTAAATTTTGTTTGAACACCGCTGCCAGTGTCCTGCCTGTTTTTCACTTTTAAGGAAGTTACCATCCCCGTGAGCCAGGGGACAGTGATTATTAGCTGCGGGACAGTGAGGAGACTGAAAGTGAGTTCCCCATCCCCCTGAATGCCTTGGGGCCCAGGAGGTTGAGCCTCCCCTCACTGAGAGAATCCACGGCCTGGGGTTGAAAGGGCCGGTGCCCGAGAACTGGGATTTTTAGCGCCGGGACTGAGTGTGTCCCCTGCACCAGTTTGCCCTGAACACTGAAGAAGGGGGGGGCTACACTTGTATCTAGTGGCAGCCTATTATGATCTAACCAGCTTTTTTTTTTTTAACTCTTTATTTATTGATTTTCTTGGCATACAAAGAAACAGGAATACACTTCAAGTACAATCAATAATAAAACAAGGAGGACAACGTGTTCATAGGTAGATACTATTTTAAGATATTGATGAAGAGCAAAGGAAAAGGAGAAAAAGAACAAGAATAAGCATAAATTATATGTGCCCTTAACATTTGTGATAAATGCCCCACACTCTATCATACTTACAATTCTTAGTCTATCAGTGTCCGCCTTGTCTCGTTCCTGGGCTTGCCAGGGATCTAAGTGATGGGGTTAATTCCAGCCACTAACACAATCCCTGTGTGATTTCTCCTAACTAGGGGCAGTAGAAGGGGTTTTGATAATTTCGGTTCCTCCCATTGCTAAAATCCCACCTTTTTGGGCTATAAAGACCTTTGGAGCGTACCCAGTACTTTAGCGGGTGCGTGGGAAGAAGGAAGAGGAAGAATGAACAGCTTGAAGCCCGTTCCTGGATGTCATGAGAGAGTGGATTGGAAAGCTAGAGATTCCCTCTGGATCTCCGGGCAAGGTAGTTGGTTTGCTGGAGATTCCCCAGGAATCAAGCATTTGGCAAGGAAGCTGTGAGGAAGAGATTTTTTAGAAGACTATTTGGATTTTGATTGACCAGTGCCTGAGGGAAGGGCGTACCCCTGCCATCCCAAAGCACTGGCATCAGAGATCTCTTTGCCATTTGACTAGTTAACAGATGGGGTAAAGAGGATGTAGCATTTTGAGCCAATAACTCAAGAGGCTTGTATTTTGGAGAATTTGGATTATAGTTGGAATGTATATGGAGAGCTTATATGTATGAGGAGGGCTCTGAGGAAGCAGACGTGGGCCATCCAGGAGCTCAACGTGACAGTCTCCTAGAGCTTCAATGTAATGGCAGCGGCCATTAATAATCTGAAAGCCACTCTGGACCAGATTTACTAGGTCATGCAACAGCCAACTCCATCCTTCACCACCCTCCCAGGAATCCACAACTCCTAGAAGCAGTCCCCGTCTGTCAGCACAGGCCAGGGGCTGGAGACAGGATGATATTCCACCACCCAGCAAGAAGCCTCATGGTGGCAAATTCACCTCAGGGAGACAGAAGGGTCTTCACTACAGTGAGTGCTGCAAGTAGTCATACAGCCTGGCCTGTCCTGGCTGAAGAGTCCCTATGCTAGTTAGATGGGAGACTGCTGGGTCTGTCCTGGCTGAAGAGTTCCTGTGCCCGCTAGATGGGTGCCAGGCCTGGCTGGCTAAACAGAAGACTCCTGAGCCTGTCCTGGCAGAAGGGTCCCTTTGCCGGCCTGCTGACCTGGATGGCCTAACGTCTGCAAGCTTCCTCCTCCTGCCTTCATTCTGCAGCCTGCGCTATGCTCTTCCCATTCTCCTGCCTCCATTCAGTGGGCTCCAGCCATTGTTCCTCTGCCTCCATGCTGCTGTCTCATTGCCCTTCTGCCTTCAATGTCACCTTTGTGCCTGGCCCCATTTCAGTGCACTCTTTCAACATGAAGGGTAGATGTAGTGTATTTGGATTTTCAGAAGGCATTTGACAAAGTTCCTCATGAGAGACTTCTAAGAAAACTAAAAAGTCATGGGATAGGAGGAGATGTCCTTTTGTGGATTGCAAACCAGTTGAAGGACAGGAAACAATGTGAGAACCCTCCTAACATTCAGAACTGCCCTTCAGGTGATCACATTTGCAGATGATACAAAATTATTCAGAGTAGTTAAATCACAAGTGAATTGTGATAAATTGCAGGAGGACCTTGTAAGACTAGAAGATTGGGCATCCAAATGGCAGATAATAATGTAATATAATGTAGACAAGTGCAAGGTGTTGCATATAGGGAAAAGTAACCCTTGCTGTAGATACACAATGTTAGGTTCCACTTTAGGAGCTACTACCCAGGAAAGAGATCTGAGCATCATAGTTGATCACAGTGTACTGTGGTGGTCAAAAAAGCATCAGCATGTTATGATTTATTAGAAAGGGAATGGCAAATAAAACGGAGGATATCATAATGCTCTGTATTGCTCAATGCTTAGACCGCACCTTAAATTCTGTATGCAAATCTGGTCGCCGCATCTCAGAAAAGATATAGTTGCACTGGAGAAAGTACAGAGGCGGGTGACCAAAATGATAAAGGGGATGTAATGGTTCCCCTATGAGGAAAGGCTAAAGAGGTTAGGGCGGTTCAGCTTAGGGAAGAGATGGCTGAGGGGGGATATGATAGAGGTCTACAAAATCATGAAAGGACTTGAATGGGTAAATGTGAAACATTTATTTACTCTTTTGGATAATACAAGGACTAGGGGTCATTCCATGAAGTTAGCAAGTAGCACGTTAAAAACTAATTGGAGAAAATTCTTTTTCACTCAATGCACAATTAAACTTCTGGAATTCATTGCCAGAGGATATGGTTAGTGCAGTTAGTGTAGCTGGGTTTAAAAAAGGTTTGGATAAGTTCCTGGAGGAGAAGTCCATAAATTGCTATTCATCAATAGGGAATAGCCACTGCTTATTGCTGGCATTAGTAGAATGGGATCTATTTAATGTTTGGGTACTTGCCAGGTACTTGTGACTTGGACTGGCCACTGTTGGAGACAGGATGCTGGGCTTGATGGACCCTTGGTCTGACCCAGTATGGCATATCATATGTTCTTATGTAATATTCAACCGCTGAACGGCTCAGCTAGTTAGCTGAATATGCCCGGCTATCTTTAATTTAGCCTATAGGCCAACCTCTCTAATAATATAGGCCAATGTCCATAATAAACATAGATATCAAGCTCCTTGCAAATATCATTACTGCTTGTATGAGTATAATGGTACCAAACTTAGTAGAGCCTGATCAAATGGGTTTTGTTAAGGGCCGCCATGGGGTCAGGAATGTGAGAACAGGTGACCCCCTCGGATGGAAGTCTAGATACAGAAAAGGCATTTGGATTCTCTGATTTGGAATTATATGTTCTGGATCTTGGAGCAGTATGGATTTCAGGGGTCGTGCTGTCTTGGCTGCTGTATAGTAATCTGGCAGCAAGGATGTTGGTAAATGGAGAAGTTTCTTTGCCTTTTAAGGTGTATGGAGGAGTTCACCAGGGTTGTCCTCTCCCATCCTTTTTATACTAGCAATTGAACCTCTTGCAATTAAATTGAGAAATCTCATTGAATTTTCTGGGCTAAAATTTGGGGAGCCAACCTTAAAAATTTCATTATTTGCCAACAATATCTTACTTTTCGTTAGAAGTTCTGAGGTAGGAGCTATCAAAGATTTTTTTTTTTTTTCCAATTTTCAAACCTTTGCTGGTCTAAAAATACATTTCAAAAAGTCTGAAGCTCCACCTGTAGATAATTCTCTTCAGTTGAAATGGGTTGGTGCTTTCCCTTTTCAGTCTGTGGAGAACAAGTACATGGGGGTGTGGGTCCCAAAGGATCTCAAACAGATACATGGCCTGAATATAGAGAGCGTCGTATCTCAAACAGAAACACGATTGCGTGCGTGGAGGAACTTACCACTTTCCTTTATGGATCGGTGTGGCTTAGTAAAAATGATGGTTTTTCCCGAGGCGCTGCACAAGCTTCAGATGTTTCCATGCTGGCTTCCTAGGAAAGATCCGGTGAGATTAAACTCTTTGATTGCGCACTTTGTATGGGGAAAGAAATGAAAGAAAGTAGCATTCATTAAATGTATGCGCAGCAAGGAGTTGGGCGGCTTTACGTCTACCTAATTTTCATATATACCCTGTGGCATGTCAAATGCGCTTTGTTTGGGGGTGGATGAATATCATTATTGCTCATCGGGGCTGGTTTTAGGAAATAGTGATGGAGGATCTCCACTGTATGGTATTCATCTTTGAAAATTTCAAGGGATCTTGCGAATACATAAAGATAGCCCTGTTACTTATTGTAGCAAGGCTGGCACGGGGATGGTTTACTAAGTGGTGGGGCTAAATAAATTTAGTTTGTTGCTCTTACCATTAGTTGGTAACCAGGACTTCACTCCAGGTATGAGCCAAAATGCCTTTTACATATGGCGTGCGAAAGGATTGAACATTGGTGTGATGATAATGGGATTATGAAATCCTTTTCTCAGTTGCAAGAAAAATTTGAGCTCCCTAGGTTTCATTCTTATGCTTATCGCTAGGTTAGATATTATTTGCATTCCCCACATTGGTCAGTCGCACAGGAGAAAACGGGGAAAAAGATAGTGGAAGACATGAAAGTGGCGGGCTGGGGTGAAGAATTTCCATTTCTCAGTGGCAGGGATACTGCATGTCTAAACATTCCCATACTAGGCTGACGGACTTGGCTGGGTACTGGAGTGGAGTTCTGGATAAAGAGGTATCCATGACTGACATGCAACAAGTGACTTTACATGTCATATGCGGGTAGAATTTAGACACATACGACATTTAATGTTGCCATTTTGCCATTTAGACAGATAACTTTTCAGTTATCTGTCGAAATGGTTTTTGAATATCAGCCTCTGTTTTTTCCAGGCCTTTTCAAAGACTTTGCTGCCTGGCCTCCTTTCAGTGCACTCTTTCAACATGGACTGTCTGTTACGATTCCTCCCATAGCTGTGCCACGGGAGGCCTCTCACCTTCTCTGGAAGCCGCTCTGAAGCCAGGGCCTCGCCTGAGTAATCGTCCGGATCTTGCTCCACAGCCTGGGAGGCCTTCGGTGTCAGCAGGGCCTACCCGAGGCCTACTCCACTGCAGCCTGGATGCTTTGGTGTGGGCCATGCCCTTCTCCTAAGGGGCGGGCCCATGGCTCCTCTCCACTCTTGTAGGGCCAGAGAGGTGTGGCCCATCTGGACTCCTCCCAGGCAGTTGCCTGCTCCTGGGGTATAAAAGCTCTTCTCCAGCACTCGTGCATGGCCTTGCACTGGAGTTACTCGTCTCTGGATGTCTCCTCTTCCAGCGCTCAGTCAGGCCTTCGTTCCAGCTTGGTGTCCGGTGTCTTGCACGTTCCTGATGTTTCCTGATGTTGGTTCCTGTTCTTCCTGTCCCAGTCCTTGCTCCTGACTGCCGGTGTGCAATACTTTGCTTTGGACTGCCGTTGTGCAGCATTTTGTTCCTGATTCCTTGTCTTTAGTACCTCGTTCCCTTCCTGCGCTTGTCCCGCTCCCGCGGTTATAGGACAGGGTGGTCCGTGACCAGACCAGTGGTACTGGCTGTGTAGGGCGCCCTGAGGGACCGTGCTAATGTCTGGACCTTCCAAGTTCCTGAGTCTATATCTACAGTCTACAGTTCCTGAACCTTCGTTTGTTCTCAACCTGTGCTGGTTCCGCTCCCGCGGATGTAGGACAGGGTGGTCCGTGACCAGACCAGTGGTACTGGCTGTGTACGGTGCCCTGAGGGACCGTGCTAATGTCTGGACCTTCCAAGTTCCTGAGTCTATATCTACAGTCTATGGTTTCCGAGTCTTCGTCTTCTGTTCCTGAACCTCCGTCTGCCCACGCCCTGAGTCCGGCCTGCTGCCTTTTGCCATCCCAGCGGCAGGTCCTAAAGAGCCGGGAACGGTCGGAGGACTGTTCATTACCAACATTCCATAGTTGGTTCCAGAGGCATGCAGGTCCGGCTGGGGGTCGGGCCGTCTCTCGCCACCCACGCTGACACACGCTACACCTACCCTTGGCGCGGTCCTGATCCACCTGGGATTGTGCCAGGGGCCCAAAGGCACACTCCCTCTAAGGGGGACAGCTCTCCCAGCGCTACCCATAACACTGTCCAGGCCCTTTCCTGGCATCAAACTGTTTTAGTGCCATCAGCTGTTCTATTTCTGCTTCACTGTTGACATTGGGTTGCCACTTCCAATTTCAATGCTCTTTGCTATAATCACCAGTTTGTATAAGGCAGTGGCGTAGCCAGAACTGAATTTTTGGGGATTCCCAAGGTTAACATGGGTGGACAGTAGACATACAGGTTTAGGTCCTACGCACTCTTATCGATAAATAATGCCTTAGCTTGCACTCTACAATGGATTTCTAAGTAGTCTGCAACAGCAGTCATGCATCACGAGTGACATTTTAAAATATTTTAATTCTGTTATTTCATGCACTTACCAACATTAAAAAGGATTTATTAATCTGGATTAAATGTGTTATATTTATAGCAGTTCATAAATACACAATATCATGTAAAAAGTAAACAAAAAACATTTAACAAAACATATGATTCAATCACATAATAAAATAAATATCAATATATTATTTTATGAATCCTCATTCCAAAAATGCAGAAAATATCATAATTAAAATAAAACATCAATAATCTTAATAATCATAAGATTTGCACTGGGTGTAGAACAGAACTAGGACATACAAAAAAAAAAAATATATTCAAATTCTGGTGTCACTTCAGTGACAGCAAATCCAACTCCCTCCATTGCCAAACACTTTGAATTAACACAAAACCCTACAAAAAAACAAACCCTAGAATCTTGCCATACCATACCGAGGGGGTCATTTTCCAAGGAGTTACCGCAGGAGATAATTCCGCAAATCGGGCTAACAGCCGTTAACGCGATTTGCGAATGCAAATTTTTAATTTTGTATTCAGGGGGCGGAGCATATGTTAAGTAGGAACGAGTTATCGTGTGCTGCGAAATAGCCGCAGTGTTAGCGCGGCTCCTAACGCGGCCTATATCTACACCTCTTTCATTTGCGGTACGTTGTGCGCTAGAGGCCGGTAAAGGTTTATCGCGGTTCACGATGTTTCCAGACAGCCTGTTTCAGTGCTCGGGGGAGGGAGGGAGAGAGAGAGAGAGAGAGAGAGAGAGACCAGCTATAATGTCATCCCCATAGGTAGATGGCCTTCGGAGTGAGGAAACTCACTCCAAGATGAGATTTGGGCAATGTTCTCTCAACCTAGCTTGTTGTTGCCCAGGTAGAGTGTCCATCTCTGATGATTCCTTGGGTGTTATATCGTGCAGCGGGGAAACCTCACGTGCCACGATGTTTTCGCGATTTGCGCAAATGTATTCGCGAATCGCGAAAACATCGCGGCACGCGAAGTTTCCCCGCTGCACGAAAAAAGCCTCATTTGCATGGGAAACGCCCCTTAATGCGTTACCAATGCGATATTGGTAAATGAGGCCCCATAACAGCAATAACTCTCAGGAATGAAACAGCAACTTTATCTATGAAAAGGCAACAAAGAAAATTATTACACCATGCCCTAGAACACTAATACTCCACCTACTGGGCACACAGAACAAGCCAGACTGCTACAAGTCCCTACAAAGAAACAACACTCTAGTCAAAATATTGCATCCCTGTTACATATGTGCATCACAGACAGACCTTTACCTAATACAGAGTAAGGGACTACAAATTAGAAATTAAAACATGCAGACAAAACTGAAATGGAAAGCCTGAGAAACCAGACTCTGCGAACTCTGCAATACTGATGAAAAAGCAAAATACAAAAATATAAGAAATGCATATTCCAGTCACCGAAAAGCAAAATAATTTTTGTATTTTGTTGTCTGATCTTATTTTTCTAATTGGTTGGTCCCAGTCTCTTTTTTCCCCTTATCTGTCTTTTCCTTATTCCTTTTTCACGGTCTCTTTTATTCTCTGTTTCTTCTCTCTTCTCTTTTTTTTATTTCCTTCCTCTTTTATACACCTATACAAGTGCTCTCTTATATGTGCTCTCTCACACACAAGCTTTCTGTCACACAGGATCCCACTCTTGCATGCTCTCTCATATTCACACAGATTCCCACTCCCACACAACAGGTTCTCACTCTCATATGCTCTCTCACACAATCAGGCTCTCTTTCTCACATGCTCTTACATGTAGGCTCCCATCTTCAAACACACACACAGGCTCTCATTCTCACATACTCTCTCCCACATGCAGGTTCCCATCCACACACACACATATATGCAAGGCTCACTCTTACAGGCTCCCATTCCCCCCCCCCCCCCACACACACACACAGGCTCTCACTCGCAGGTTTCCATTCACCCCAGACACACAGTCTCTCATTCTTACATGCTCTCTCACACACAAACACACAGGCTATTACATGCTCTCACTCACATGCAGGCTTCCACTCCCATACATATATACACACACAGGCTCTCACTCTCACATGCAGCCTGCCATTCTCTCACACACACACATTCTCTGACTCTCACATGCAGGTTCCCATCCCCCCCCCCCCCCCCCCCCCACACACACACAGACACATGCAGGCTCTCACTCTTACATGCTCTCTTTCACATACGAACTCCCACTGCCATATACACACAGGCTCTTACTCTCACATGCATACTCCCATTCCCACACACACGTTCTCACTCTCACATGCTGTCTCTCACACTCAGGCTCACATTCCCCTCAGACACACACAATCTGTCACTCTCACATGCTCTCTCAGACACAAACATACAGGATCTCACATGCTCTCTCTCAAATGTAGGCTCCCACTCCCATACATATATATACACACACAGGCTCTCACTCTCACATGCAGGCTGCCATTCTCTCTCTCTCTCTCACACACACACACACACACACACACACACACACATTATCTCACTCTCACATGCAGGTTCCCATCCACACACACATGCAGGCTCTCACTCTTACATACTCTCTTTCACATGCAGGCTTCCACTGCCACACTCACAAGGCTCTTACTCTCACATGCATACTCCCATTCCAACAAACACACAGACTTTCACTCTCACATGCTGTCTCTCACATACAGGTTCCCATTCCCCCAGGCAGACACACAAGCTGTCACTCTTACATGCTCTCTCAGATACAAACATACAGGCTCTCACATGCAGGCTTCCACTCCCATACATACACATTCAGGCTGTCACTCTCACATGCAGGCTGCCACTCTCTCTCACACACATATACACACACACACACATACAGGTTCTCACTCTCACATGCAGGTTCTCATACACACACACTCAGGATCTCACTCTTACATGTTCTCTTTCACATGCAGGCTCTCATCCCCCCTACAGGCACACACAGGCTCTTATATTTATATGCTCTCTCACACACAGCTTCATATTCACACACAGGCTCTCTCATGCTCTTTTTCACATGCAGACTCCCACTCTCATACAT
Source organism: Rhinatrema bivittatum (assembly GCF_901001135.1). NCBI lineage: Eukaryota > Metazoa > Chordata > Amphibia > Gymnophiona > Rhinatrematidae > Rhinatrema > Rhinatrema bivittatum. The sequence goes on from NC_042623.1 coordinate 180,769,198, forward strand.
AAGTACACACACAGGATTTCACTCTCACCTGCAGGCTCTCACTCTCACACACCCACACACTCAGGCTCTCACACCAACATACTCTTTCACACATACACAAAACCTAGGCAGGCTCCCATTCACATCTCCCTCCCAGGCAGGCTGCAAATTACACCCCCCCCCCCCCAAGTTGGGTTCCCATTCACAAACACACACAGGCAGGCTCCCTCTCACATACACACACACACACACACACAAACAAAGACAGGCTACCTTTCACTCACACACACAAACGCAAAACATAGGCAGGTTCCCCATCAGGAGCAGATGGGGGAGTCCATTCTGCTGCTGTTTCTCCTTGTGTGCCTGCCCCATGGTCTTCAAAACTCCTGGCCTAGCACTTCTCTATGCTGATCTCATGATGCACAAGATCAGCATAGAGTATGTAGCAACTGCATGTTTTGAATGCCATTGCCACAGGGACGGTACACTTAAAGGAGCGGGACAACAGGCTCCTTCCAGGTGAGTTTTTTTTTCTTCAACCACTGGTGGGATGGTGTTTACTGGTGGCTATCCGGGCCGGCCTCTCTTCTTGGCCGCCGTTAGGATGGGGTCTACTGGCAGCTTCCCGGGCCTGCTTCTCTTCTCGGTCACTGGTGCTATGGGGTGTCTACTGGGGGCCTCTTGGACCTCTTTCTTTCTTCAGCCGCTGGTGGGATGGGATCCACCGGTGGCCTTGCGCACCTCCTCCTCTTTTCTGACGCTGCTCCCCTGGATATGCGCACCTGCTGTGTTTGCTGCAGCCCTACAACAAGGCCTCTCCTCTTGGGTTACCAGGCAAAGATGATTGGGTAGGCCTGAGCCCAAAGTGTGTGGGCCACATCCCACCCAGACCCACCCATGGCTATGCCACTGGTATAAAGACAAGAATACTTTTCTGCATATGTGGCATAGCCATTTATGACAATGCTGTATCATACAAATACTAGGATTGTTTCACTTAGACACGTCCTCCTGTAATAAATCTTGTCCTTCCACATAGTGATTACCAAAGATGCATTATATGAAAAAAATGTGTCTGTATCTTCTTGCCAATAAAGTAGTCACTTTGTTAGAACTTTGAATTTCTTTTTCAATATATGTGTTAGGGTTTTTAATATTGGCAGGATTGTGACCCCCATAACTTTGCATGCAAGATTGGCACTGGGTATTTCGACTTGGACAGATTCTCACATGCACGGCTGTTGGGATAGACATGAGCATTTAGCATGAGGCCTAGAGTCAGTGAGGCTTAGTTAGGTTAAGGATTGTCGGCTTGTTCCCTGCTTTGAGACAGTATGCAGAAAGACTTTTGGATGACATCACGAGCACAGCTATACCTTCTTACAAAAGAAAGACATGCCCGACAAGCTTCAAGAACATTTGGCACAGAACATGAAGACTTAATAACCACCTGCAAAAAGACATTTCCTCCAATGAGCTACATGACTAACTCAAGGACAGTGTATTCTTGAGCAAGAGAGATGGTCTCCCACACATTCCTGCAAAGATATCTCTCCCCTGTTTCTTCAAGGTGATAACCAACTGATGAAAGAGCTGAGCCAAGCAGGGGCCAAAGAATTTCTAGTCCTAACTGGAAAGATGTGAGGGAAAAACTCCAGCCTCAGACACAGTGCAGCCTGAGTAAGAAAGGACTATAATAATGTGTGAAGTCATCAGACATAAGAGCAGCAACAGAGAGTGCAGCAGCACCAACAGCAAACAACTACTGGCTGGACACTGGCATCCTGCTTCTTTCATTTCTGGTCAAAGTGAGAACAGACGGGCTTGGATGAGAGAGAATTCCTGTGTATTTAGGTAGCTAAGCATGGAAATATGTCTCTGTGTGGAGCTGGCTTGTGCTTTGTCATATACCAGGGTTATAATAAATATTATAGTAACTCCAGTTGGTCTCTCCTGTGTCTATATCTCACAAACACCTCCTGCTAGTCACTTTAGTGGCCATAACAAGATCATTTGGGCAAGGCCTGCAAAATGAAGGCAAAGGGTAAGCTCTCAGGGGCAGGCACCTAGAGCTGAACAGTACAGTCTTTGCTGCAATACATCTCAAATAGAACTTGTTTCCTGTTCCAGAGAGCATACCCTTTGCTTTCAATAGGCCAAATGGCCACGTATGTGAGATGGGCACTATCTAGCTAGTGCTCACCTTCATACGGCTGGTTAAGTGCACTTAGGGGTGGATTTTAAAAGGGTTATGCGCGTATATCCCGGGGCTTTGTGAAAGGGGCGGGACCGAGGTCTCCGGCACAGCTGCCTAGCCGGCTTGTGGTAAGTTACGCCTGCCAGATGTTGCCAGATGTCCATGTAACAAGTGGTACATTGGTAAAACCATATGACCATTACACAAAAGGATAGTAGAACATAAGAGTGCAATCAAAAGAAAAAGTCGAGGGTAAACCACTACTTGAACATTCTCTGTTAGCTGATCATAACTTTGAAGATTACAAATTCTGTGTAATGTGTAAACTAAAATTTTCATGGAGAGGAGGCGACTTAGACAAGTTACTTCTAAGAACAGAGCAGAAACTTATTTTTAAATTCAACACAATGTCTCCAGCCGGTTTAAATCAAGACATTGATTTTACTGTATTTTTATAATTACACAGCCAAGCACTTAGACTCTTTTAACTATATTTTAAATTAGCTTTATTAGTGTCATCTATTTTTAGTTAGCGATTTTTTAATACTATGTCAGGCAATGGCTTTAATAAAGATATTGATTTTACTGTAATTTTTTAACCCAGGAATATTTTAATATTTTAGTTATTTACTTTTTAATTATAATTTTTCAATTTCTAATTTTTATTTTTATCTTTTTACCTTTGAATTTTCATTTTTTAGAAACTTTTAATTTTTTAATTTTTCAATTCCAATTTTTTAATTTTGATTTTTTGATTACACAATTTTTTTTTGTTTTTTTTAACTTGTTTAGAACATATGAAAGTGTAATATTGAAAAGTTAGTTTACCATTTTTACTATTTTTTTAATCTAGCTTGTACTTACATTTAATCCATTTTTTATATACTGTTTATGATTAATAACTGATTTTACCTCTAAAATGATATATATAATTTTTTATCACATTTTTATTTAAGACTTTTCAGACTGGATGCTATATAGTTTACACAAACATTCTATGTTTTTCAATGAACACTACGTAAGGATCGTTGGAATGATTGACACATCACAAGGAGGATATGATGTCACATACTTTTCGCGCGCTTTTTGAAAGAAAGGGTATATTTAGATTGTAACTAGATACCACATTCACTCTCTACTTATCATGATGGTAGTTGTTTCTAAAGGAAATCTAAGGTACGTTGGCTACTCAAAATGACTGCACACACAAAAACCAGCACAGACTAAACTTATGTATCGGATAGTTTGAAGCACTCTTGATTTTGATGAATAGTTTATTTCTATATAAAATAATCCTGGTTTCTAGTACATATTACTCTGCAATCAATTCGTAGGGCAAACATTAATTTTTCGATTTGGATAAAGTTTAATGTTCTTAGGCTTAAACACTCTAGTCGCTGGCTTCCATTAATATCACCTTTTTGCTATAATTTGGCTTTGTCATGTTGATCTCTCAAGCGGTTTGTCTCGGTATACTGTGCTACTACATTCAACATGTAATATCGCATAAAATGATTTTTGAAACAAAGGGTATATTTTAGATTGTAACCAGATACCTGCCTCTAGGTATCGGTAAGAAGCAGCAGGCCGGACTGAGGTCGAGGGCAGACGAAGGCCTTGTGACATAGAAGACTCTAGACGAGATGAGGAGCTTGGAAGACTCTGGACGAAATGAGAACAGGAACCGATGAGACAGATTTAACCAATCAAGCCTGATATTTCACTTTGAATATATATACAGCGCAACTCACTGCTTCAACGGCAGGGGGGAATGAAGAAAGGATTTATATTCAGACAACAACTAACAAGGACTAAATTGCACAGGCTAGGTAAACAAATGAGCGTGGGAGTAGCTTGCTTATTATGGCGGTTACTGCCCCTAACCAATTAGGCTTGATTCTTCAGTTTGGTGCAGCACCAGCACTGCTCTCTGCGACAGGGGTGGGGGTGGAGGGAAATTGGAACCGGGGAGTTACCAATAAGGGCCCTGATCTCGGCGGTCAGAGTAACAGATACTTATGAGAAAAATAAGTGTGAAAGCTTGCTGGGCAGACTGGATGGGCCGCTTGGTCTTCTTCTGCTGTCATTTCTGTTTCTATGTCAAGCTTCTGAACATTCCTCTTCAGCCATTATGTAGCTTTATTCTGTATTTGGTGAGGGTTTGTGTTCTGCATGCAAAGACTGAGATGAAGCACTCTTTTAGCATGTGGTTTCTCTGTAGGGATCTGTAGTAGCTTGGCCTGTTCTGTTTTCCTCATAGGAGGTGTATTGATATTTTAGATTCTGGTGTAATATTTTTGGTATTCTTTTTCATAGGTAGGGTTGATATTCTTTGAGTGTTGGCAGATAGTACTGTGTTGATACGGGAGGACCATGCCGAAATATATCACAATAGGTACGATGCCATATGAATTCCAAGATGCAAAGTTTTCTTGTTGGCATCACAACAGTGCATGAAATTATCACAATAACTTGTATATTAATTTTACCTCAGAATATCATTTTTCATGTAAAATATGTTATAAATGCATAATTTAAAATTGTGTATGGGGAAGGGGTGCCAGACTGTAAGGTTTGCCTAGGGTGCCTAATACCCTTGCACCAGCCCTGTGCATGGGGTAACTTGCTGTTGCAGCAGTTACTACTCTTAACCAATAAGCCTTCATACTGTTAATGCAATGCCACCAGTGCTCTCTGCTTCAATGGCAGGGGGTAACAGGGAATTGGATTCAGACAGTAACCAACAAGGGCCCTGACTTTTACGGTTTGAGAAACTGATAAACATGGGGGTAACCTGCATGGCACGGCTTATACTAAGCTTGCTGGGCAGACTGGATGGATCATTTGGTCCTTTCCTGCTGTCTTTTCTATTGGGCCGATTCAGTAAAAACGCGGGAGAGCAGACGAACGCCCTATCTCCCGGCGCGCGCACTGGCCACTCGCCGGTGCACGCGATTTGGTATGCTAATTAGGCCCGACGGTAGAAACGGGCAAAAGGAGAGGCGGCTGTCAGCGGGTTTGACAGCCGACGCTCAATTTTGCCGGCGTCGGTTCTCGAGCCCGCTGACAGCCACAGGCTCGGAAACCGGACGCCGGCAAAATTGAGCATCCAGTTTTCGGCCCGACAGCCGCCAGCCCAATTTAAATTTTTTTTTCTTTTTTTTACTTTTTACACCCTTCGGGACCTCTGACTTAATATCGCTATGATATTAAGTCGGAGGGTGCACAGAAAAGCAGTTTTTACTGCTTTTCTGTGCACTTTCCTGGTGCCGTCAGAAGCTAGCGCTTACCTTTGGGTAGGCGCTAATTTCTTAGAGTAAAATGTGCAGCTTGGCTGCACATTTTACTTACTGTACCCCGTGCGCATACCTAATAGGGTCATCAACATGTATTTGCATGTTGCAGGCGCTATTAGGTTCAGGGGGGTTGGACGCGCGTTTTCCGCCCCTTACTGAATAAGGGGTAAGGGAAAACGCGCGTCCAAGAGCAGGTTAACCGACGGAGCGCACTGTACTGCCTGTATGTTTCTATATAGTCCTTACCATTGCATGGAAGAGAGCACAGCAGAGTGCTTCTTGCTTCTCACATCTGCATTTTTCTTTTAGTCACCAATCCTCTGTCTAGGTCAGTATGTAACAGAAACCATCTATGCCTAACCATGCAGCATCGTGAAAGTATATCATTAGCTTCAATTGACAAAAGTATACAAACTGGTAGATACTAAATAAACCTAATACCAAAAGAGAAGTTGATGTCCTAATGTATTCATATTGAATCTGTATCTAAAAGAGTCACGTCTTGCCATTGCATTCATATAGGACAGCCAAAATAGTGTGCAAGTCATGGCATAGCTAGCACATTGTTACTAGCCTTGGCTATATCTTTGACGCTATCCTAGCCCTCACATGTTGGCAGGATAGTTGGGATTTGTACGATGGAAGTCCAGCAGGGCCTATGACCTGGAGCCAAATTGTCTATTTGTACAATAAAGGACAAATAGGTCAGCTGCAGATTCCTGCAACAGCATCCCAAAAACATGCATCCTGAGTGTGAGAAGAAGCATTGCTTCAAAATGGTTTAAAGGCACAGCCTGAAGCTAGAAGTTGACAGCTACAATCAACAATCACTGACCCTACATGTTGCAGCCAGATTCACTAGCTGTGTGCATCTGAATATATCCACATGTACATCTTACTAATAGTCTCAGATAGGCATGCTAATACACAGGTATAAAGATGTGTTTCATCAGTTTCTGAGGCAGTGCAGACATCAGAGTGCACTCATAGCAGGCCTTCACTTATAGCCTTTTTGTAAGCACATGTCCAATATCATGGGAATCCCAAACTTCCCACAGATCATTGCAAGCTAGCATATTTCATTGGGGTTGCACTCGACCATGCATAGCTTGGCCCTGCTACACCTATAAGCAAACAGTCAACTCTCATGTACAGATGGTGAGGGCCTTGGCCTGTCATGTTGGTTATGTTAGCTGCATAGGAAAGCTATTGAAGGATGCTGCTCTGACTATCTGAAAGTTGGATTGGGAATAGGATGGTGTCATGCCTTGACATGGTATATTTAGAAACCTGTGAAATGCATAGTTTATTTTCTGATGACAATAACAGCACCCACATGTGACATAAAAAAGGTTCACCTCATTGAGCTAAAGGCAAAGCTGTGTTAGAAGCTATATATCTGCCCTGACATATACCAGGTAACCATTTGGAAATATTGAGATATCAGAGCCCAGCAAGGACCTTTGCCTATCCAGTTCTGGGCTATTCATAATGTCCCGCTTTAGGTAAGTACAGAGAAAATCTGCAGAGTAGTTTTTTTGGTCTGCTTGCTAGTATCATTTACAGTCCTTTTCCTATACGTGACCACCCTTAAAATACATAGGCTGAGAACTTCAGGGAAGACTTGCTATCATAAGTGTCATCTTCCAAGCAGAGGCGCAACCTGTCATACGTATACAGATTTGAGGTTTTCTTCAAGGGAAGACTGTAATTGAAGTTTGGTGTTTGGCTTGCTAAGAGGTTGAATGACAAGCAGTACTGCAGAGAAAAGAGTGTGGATCAGGGAGCATACAGAAAGAAAGAAGAAAATGTTGTCTAGCCTTGTCTAAAAAGGAGGCTGGGACAAGAAGGCAGTGCTGCTAGTGTTACAGAGCACTCAAAGTTAGATGTGTGCTGGCTCAGAAGAAAAAAAAAAAACTAAAACTGCCTTTAAATAGAGAGTGGTCTGTGGGGCCTGGAAGGTAGTCAGGTTTTTTCTTTACAGACTAAGGAGAGAAGCTCTGTCTGAAGTTAGGACTGCTACACATTATAGTTAGTGCCAAAAAAGCAGATTTTTTTTTATTTTAATTTTTTTTCCTTTAAAGAAAGAAAGAGAAAAGCAGTTGTGCACTGTGGTTGCAGCAGGGAAAGACAGAAAGTGGAATTTCTGGCAAGTGAAGAAACAAGGAGTGATCCCTGTAGGAGACTGCAGTGGACAGAGGCCTAGGCAGTACTACCAGAATCCTCGTTTGGATCCAGTGGGTGTACTGCAGTGCAGGTGAAAGAAGGAAGAGAAGCCAGAGAGCTTAAAAGATTAAAGCAAAGGCTGCACAGGGTACCTACAATCTCATGAACTTCAGCTGATTGCTGAAGTTCATGAGATTGCAGCAGAGGTGACTCAAATAGAGGCGTAGCTACGGCAACTCACCAGAGAGAACACTATATTAGTGAGTAAACTGAGAAAATCTATTAGCCTACCAGAAGTGAAGCCAGGCACGGCTATAGGGCTTCTGGAAGCTGAAGGAGCACAGCAGTTGGTTACGTTATATGACTGGAGCTTGACACTTCAACAAGACTCCACTCCAAAGAGTGATGAATGTAGCAATGGGGCTGAAGCCAATATGGATCCTGAGAGAGCCTAAGAAGACCCCTGAGAGAGAGAGAGGTAAAAAAAAGCTAGGAATGCAGCAGGAAGAAGCCTGAGAGAGGCACTACAGTTATATAGTTATATATATATATATATATAGTATATATTCTATAGTATTATCTTATATATAGTATCTATATTATACTCTCTCTCTCTCTCTCTCTCTCTCTCTCTTCTCTCTATTCTCTATTCTCTTCTCTCTCTATTTTCTCTCGTTATCTCGTTTCTCGTTTCCTTTTCCTCCCCTCTCTTCCTTGATGTTTTTTGTGGGCTCCTCCCAAAGTTTTTATTCCCTCCTAGTTCTCCAAGTTTTCTGTTATATGTAAGGGCAATGCCCAAAGTTTTTTTGTTCACTGTAAACCGATGCGATGTGCGAACGGATATCGGTATAAAAGAGATGTTAAATAAATAAATAAAAATAAATACAGAGAAGCTTGAGGTCAGCACTACAGAAAGTCCAAACACTGAAGAGGGTCCTGGAGAGGACAACATAGACTATCCAGAAGGATTCAGTACCAAGTGGCCTGCAAAAGGTAGTAACAAGTGGCCAGAGGAAGGTAGCATGGAGAAACCTGAGAGAGGCCCAAGAAAGGCTGGGGACTACCGAGATACCAGATGAACATGCTGCCATGGAGAGTCTGGAGAATGGAAGCATAGAGTCTGGAGAATGGAGCACCTACAGAGGAGCCAATTAGTGGCACTGACAAGGAGTCAACGAGAAGCGCTGTGGAGTCACCAGAGGGTGCTGATCGTGATGGTGCAGAGGAGGCACAAGTCACTGCAGAACTGAGCGAAGAGTACTCATAAGTCCCACAGCTAATCCAAAGAGTCCTGCTAGGGTGGAAGTGGAACCCAGAGGTATGGAAGGACTCAGATAAAGTACTGGAGTGTACATTGGGTGAAGATTGCAGTAGGTGGTACTAACAATGTTGTCTGGGGTAACCATAAGGTGTGGGGGTGAGTGTGACCCTAGATTCCCGACACCAGGCCTAGTGGGTGGGAGACCAGATGAAGGGGACTGGGGTGTGTGGGACTTCCCTGGATGGGATCCAGGGGGGAGGAGTACAGCTTGGACCACCGGGTGCAAGATGAGGTGGGGTATGTGACAGAGTGACCCTGTTTTCCCCCTTCAGACCTGTGCGGGATCAGGCATGGGACCTGATCCACCTTAAATCCCACAGAGGGAGAGAGCTCTGTGGGCAGGACTTGCTAGGGCAGGGAGAGGCCCGAGGGGCAGAATAAGAGTGTAAGCTCAGCTGGGTTCAGGAAGCCCCCACGTCTCCAGGAGAGGCAACTCCTATAAATCTATGCTGACTCAAACCCCAGGGAGTGGGAAGTGTACTGCTAAAGTACACAGTCATTCTTATTGTGGAAGTACTGTTCATGCGAGTAAATTGAAAGTGCATTTGGAAAGGCTGGAGTCAGTGTGATTTTTCTGCACCCATCAAGGTGATTTGCTCGGTCACCTTCACACAGCACTATAGAGCGGAGATGAAAAGTGAAGCTCTGTTGCTACAGGGAATGCTTGGACTTTGCACGTGGAACGCCAGTAAGGTGACCTGATAATGACCAAATCCGAACAAAACATCCACTGTGAGTAATAGATTACTGAATCAGATACCACGTCTGTAAATAAAATCCTGGCATTTGTATATGAAGGAAAACAGTGTCTGTATCTGGGAGAGGCCCTAACCTGACAGCATACTGAGAACCAGGACTAAACGCCACTTATCTCAAATGGCATACCCAGTCAATTGCATTCTTGCCCGCCTATCCATGATATTATTATTTATAATTTTCAAAGGGTTACTAGACACATGAAGCACTGTATAGATACACACAAGAGACTGTACCTATATTTGCATTATTTATCCAACTGAGGCATTTTATTGAATTAAGCTATTGTTCTCTGCCTTGAGCAAACAATAGTTTAAAACGGTGGGTAATAAAGCCACAAAAATATTAAAATATCATCGGCGTGAAGCACTATCTTTGGCTCCAACCCTGCTACCATTATTTCTTTAATATCCTTGGCTGCACTAACGTGAGCCGTTACAGGCTCCACAAACAGCGTGAATTCAGTGGGGAAGGCAGGCAACCCTAGCTGGGCCCTCCCTTCAAACTTGAATAAAAGGAAAGCATGAGTCGTTTACCAAAATCTTTGCCCCTACAGAGCCCTAATTCCTGATTATAAATCCAACTCCTAAAATTATTATTCCCCATCCAAAAGGCTTTCAGCAGTAGCCAAAGAAAGTACTGATGCTGGGCAGGAGGCTGGGGGCAAAGAAAGGGGAGGGCTGCTGCTGGGGACTGGGGAAGAGGGGGCTATTGCTGCTGGATAAAGGTTTCTAGGGGAGAGGGGGTTCTGCTGCTGGGCAGAGGGTGAGGAGGAAGCTTCTGGGCAAGGAACAGAGGATGCAGGGCCAGGAGTGAGTGGGGGTTAAAGAGGGATGCAGGACAAGAAGTGGGGGGGAAGGAGGGAAACAAAGGGAAGTGGTTGTGGGGGGGGGGGGGGGGGGTGGAATAAAAAGAAGGGGAATGCAGGGGGAGGAGTTGGGGGAAAGAGGAGGATACAGGGCACAGAGTGGAATAGGGAGAGAGAGATGTAGGGGAGCCAGTGGAGAAGAGAGAGGGGATGCTGAACAATGGGTGGGGGCAGAGAGAGAGGGGGGATGCTGGGTGGTGGGGGGGGGGGGGGGGGGGAAGAGGGAGCTGCTTTGCTGGGAGCTGCCGCCATCAGAGGGAGAGCTGTTCTGTTGCCACCAAAGGTTTTGCGTCCGTTGGTCGCAGATGGCTGAGACCGCTCTGCCTTACCTCTTTTTCTCCCCTTTCTGTTTCTTTGGGCAAGATGGCTGTCTCTGGTGCCGGGTGCCGGGTGCCTCGGCATTCTCAGACCAGCATGGGCGTCCCCATCCGCCATGCTCACTCCCGTGGGCTCCTAGGGCGCGAGCGCGCACATCTCTGACGCTCAAATACACGTCATGGCGGGAACCTCGGAGGCGGCCCCACCGCATGATGTCAGTACCTCCGGGTATATCTAGCCTCCACTTCCGCTACCAAATTGAGTTAGCAAAGACTTTGCTTAGCTACTCTGCCTGCTCTAAGCTGCTCGCTTAGAAGCCACTTTCATGCTAAGGGCCTCGCTCCAGCAGAAGCTCTAGACTCCTGCTCCTCGGGGGTCTCTTGCTTCCAACTTCCCTTCGGGGCCCTCACTTAGACAACTGCTCCTCGGGAGTCTTTTCTCTGTATTCATTTCCAGGATATTGGACCATTGGGTACTCGCTCCTCGAGGGCCTATCTACTTCATATCCTGCACCATGGACCTTCAGTCCCACCATTGAGTAGTAAGTACTTCTACGATCCAGTACTCCTACTCCACCCACCAGCCGGGCGTTACCCGCACCACAAGCTCCCGTCTATCATGAACATCCGGATGAGACTACACTTCTGAGCCTGTTGAGCGTATTGGCACCTCGTGGATCAGTGCCCTCTCTTCCTGCCTTACCATCTAATCACAGCAGTACAATAAAGACTCTGTCCATTCTGTGTCTGCTGTGTCATCCTATTGCAGTGGTTCCCCATGGGGCTCCTCCCCGTGGGCGGAGTCATCTCCATTGCGACCAAGGGTCCACAATGCCTCAAACACTACAAAGGATACAGCTCTGTGCCAGAGCAGCTACTGGGGGGAGGGGGCCTAATTCTGAATATCTGCCCGGGGTGCAGTGGTCCCAGCACTGCCTCCTGTCTTCTTCACGATCTTCCCTATGTCTGTGCCAGCGCAAGGGGATTAGGTGCCCGAGGTACCTTCTGCCTTGTGCCTGACCCCCTCCCTCCCCCCCGGCCGCGCCAACACCCCCCCGGTCGCAGCCCGACTCCTCGGTTTTCTGGGCCGCGAGCAGCGCGTGGCCTGCCAAATCTCCACTCCTCTTTCCTGCCGCCACTCGCGGCCCCACATGGCTCATGCCCCCTAATGGTCGGCGCCTCGTGCTTCCGCCGGCCTTGCAGACATTGATCCTTCCCTTTCATCTTTCTCTTTATTTCTCTTTTCTTTGCCTTTCTATCCATACATAATTAAATTTCCCTTTTCTCCCCTCTCTAATCCTCATCTCAATCTCTTTTCCTCCCTTACCTATCACCAGTTTTCCATCTCTTATCCCAACTCCCTTCAGGCCCTCCCATTTATAAGAACATAAGAACCTGCCATACTGGGTCAGGCCAAGGGTCCATCAAGCCCAGCATCCTGTTTCTAACAGAGGCCAATCCAGGACACAAGAACCTGGCAAGTACCCAAAAACTAAGTCTATTCCATGTTACTGATGCTAGTAATAGCAGTGGCTATTTTCTAAGTCAACTTAATTAATAGCAGGTAATGGACTTCTCCAAGAACTTATCCAAACCTTTTAAACCCAGCTACACTAACTGCACTGACCATATCCTCTGGCAACAAATTCCAGAGTTTGTGCGTTGAGTGAAAAAGAACTTTCTCCGATTAGTTTTAAATGTGCTACTTGCTAACTTCATGGAGTGCCCCCTAGTCTTTCTATTATCCGAAAATGTAAATAACCGAGTCACATCTACTCATTCAAGACCTCTCATGATCTTAAAGACCTCTATCATATCCCCCCTCAGCCATCTCTTCTCCAAGCTGAACAGCCCTAATCTCTTCAGCCTTTCCTCATAGGTGAGCTGTTCCATTCCCCTTATCATTTTGGTTGCCCTTCTCTGTACCTTCTCCATCGCAATTATATCTTTTTTGAGATGCTGCAACCAGAATTATACACCTCTTCCTCTAAGCCCTCTCCCCAGGCTTCTTGATTTAAGCTTCTGGGGAAAGCGTCAAAGGAATCCTTCTACCATCTGAGCGATTTGGAGGTTCGATGCAGGATTAAGAGGAGGCTCCAAGAAGCCTTTAGTTTTGGAAGAGTATGAAAGGGCATCAGCTTATTGATCCTTTTCTTGGGGGGGGGGGGGGGGGGGGGGGGCTTTGGGGAAATGAAGGCATGGCATGTGAATCCCTTGGTCATCATTTTGAGTGAGGGCATCCCCTACCTCAATGGCAGTGGCTTCTACCTGCAAGACAGGGGGCTTTGAAAGATCTGAGCAGTGGGGACAAGAATCGTGTGGGAGTTCTGATGTGAGAGATTTAAATACCTGAATGGCTTCTGTCTCCGGTTTGGACAACGAATGGACCCTGTCCCTAAAGGGCATCTTATTTATTTATAAAATGTATAGCCTGCTGATCCATAGACATCAGCGGATTACAATAAACATACATAATAGACATATATAATACAACAATTACAGTTAAAACAAAAATCAAAATAAAACCAACAAACATAACATAACAAACAACATAACCAACATAACAAAATATAACAAACAATGCAAAAAAAATAAAACATAAAAGCCTTTTCATTTAGCCTGAAATGTAATATCCCCACTTATTGAAGGAACTAGGGAAGAAATGCTAGTAGGAACAGATGGGCTTTCAAAACTTTCCTCAGGCTTAAATAAAGTCAGGGAGCTCATTCCACAACTGAAAGCGAGCAATGAAGAACATTCGCTCATGGCATTGAGCCAGGTGGGTAAATTTGACAGTAGGATTGACAAGCAAGCCTTTTTTTGCAGAGAGTAAAGGGCGCCTAGTCAGATAACTGACAGGCCTGGGTAAACTATTGGGAGCAAGATCATTCACTGCTTTGAAAACTAGGCCTCTTTTGGGTCCTGACCCTGCTTATTTCCAGATCCCTTGCTAGATCTGTTGCTAAGGGCTCTGGAACTTCATCTCCTGGCTGTTGCCAGTTTTAACCCTGCTGATGCCTTCCCCTGACAATGTTCCAGCATGATGTTCAAGGAGGCTCTCCTCAGAGCCAGGATTGACACAATGCTCCCAGCACGGTGTTAGGTGCACCTTCCCCCTCTGAGCTAGAATGGACTCAATATTCCAGTATGGCATTAAGGGACAATCTTCCTCCAAGTTAGCACAGACCCATTGCTCCAGGATGGTGTTAGGGGCAATCTTTGTACTAAGCAAATACTGACCCACGGTCCCAGCATGACACTCTACCCTCTAAATCAGTACTGACTCAATGTCTCAGCATTATATTTATTTGTTAACTGTTGCTCCATCAAAATGCTGACAGCGATTTACATTAACAATTATTTTAAAACAATTACAAGTTTAAAAATTTACACCCACCGCAGCATAATTAAACATAATATCTATTTCTCCTATAATTCTTTTTATCTGTACACTCAATCCAAAAGTACAGTATACAGAATGACATTCTAATTCTATTTCAAGTCCCTCATAATCCTTCCATATTCATAAAATTTGTTAATGCAGTTCAATTTGCTATAGAAAATGTTGTGCCAAAGAGCTATGCTTTTAACTTCTTTCCTGTGATGGATTTTTCGTTCTTTCTCTGGTACCGGTTTGGTGCTTTGGCACTTGTTCAGGGTCAGAACCGGGTGTGTGTGTGTGCAGTGGGGAATCTCCATGCCTCTGGATAAACATTTACTGTGAAGCAGAAATGACTCAGGATTCATGACTTGGAAAGCTGGGACGGGAGAATGATAACCATTATGCAGACGGTACAATGGACTGTGCTGGTGTGATTGAGGAGGAAGGTGGAGACCATACATCCCATCTGGGTAATCCTTAGAGGCCCATCCCATCCCCTGCAGGATTAAATGACACATGGCCAGGCAATGTTAACCTCTTGTTGTCTGGTCTGGAAGATGACCTTTTGCTAACATCCTGAACCTATGGTAATCCTTCTGATATTCTACTTTCCTGCAGAAAAACTGTTCCACCATTGGGGAAGGATGGAGGGAACATATAAGAAGAAAAACCTGTCCCTAGTTTGTTGCAAACAGATCTCTTTCTCAGAAGGTACACAGAGCTATTCCTCCTTCATAGACCTCAAAGTGCAGCCAAGTATGTATGAAGAAACCTTGGGGTGATAGTGTCTAATGATATGAAGTCTGCGAAACAATGCGACAAAGCGATAGCAAAAGCCAGAAGAATGCTGGGCTGCATAGAGAGAGGAATATCGAGTAAGAAAAGGGAAGTGATTATCCCCTTGTACAGGTCCTTGGTGAGGCCTCACCTGGAGTACTGTGTTCAGTTCTGGAGACCTTATCTACAAAGAGACAGAGACAAGATGGAAGCGGTACAGAGAAGGGCGACCAGAAAGGTGGAAGGTCTTCATCGAATGACTTATGAGGAGAGATTGAAGACTGTAAATATGTACACCCTGGAGGAAAGGAGGAGCAGGGGTGATATGATTCAGACCTTCAGATACTTGAAAAACTAACGATCTAAAGACAACGACAAACCTTTTCCGTCAGAAAAAAATCAGCAGAACCAGAGGTCACGAGCTGAGGCTCCAGGGAGGAAGACTAAGAACCAATCTCAGGAAGTATTTCTTCACTGAGAGGGTGGTGGATGCCTGGAATGCCCTTCCGGAGGAAGTGGTGAAGACAAAAACTGTGAAGGACTTCAAAAGGGCATGGGATAAACACTGTGGATCTATCAAGTCTAGAGGACGTGAATAAAGTGGGGGTGGCTCGCATACAGAATGCTGAACAAGCAGCAGCCCTCAAGATAGAAGGGCTCAGAATAGAAGAACAACAGGAAGCCGCTGCTGCCACAGCCGCCGCCGAAGTGTGCAGAAAGGCTGAGCTAGAGATCGCCTCAGACCTGTTGCAGTAAAAGGGAGAAGCAGCAGCCCTTGAAGCCATAATTAAAGGTCTTGTTGGGGGGGGGGGGGGGGGGGAGTTGTCACAGCCTCGAAAAGTAGTGGACGCAGGGATCAATAACCGGGGCCCGCAAGCCCAAAGGTGGAAGGAGGCGGCAGAACACTGCAGGGAGTGGCAGTAGCCACAGAGGCATTCACAGAGCGGGATGCCAGTGGCCAGTGGTCGGTGTTCCTCCTTCATGGAGCGGAAGGATGGAGGGTTGCCATCTCCAAAAAAACAGGGGTGGGTAAGAGTATGTAAAATTACCAGTGAGGTCATAGGCTATAGGTATTGCCAATTATTAGGCTTGTTCAATATTTGTTGTTTGTTAATGTGGCTCGTGGAAATGGGGGCTACTACCTGGAGATAATACCCTTGCTCAGTGTACATACACACGGTTGGTGGGACTCCATCATTGCTCTGGGCTTCAACGGCAAGAGGTAATGTGGAAGAAAAAAAAAAATTTTGTATTCACAAGGAAGCGAGGTGTAGCTGGGCAGATACTTTACTTTCAATGCATGTCCAGCGTAGCTCTTTGCTTCAACGGCAGGGGAGAAAGTCTAATACTTCTCGTTCAACGCATAGCTCTCTGCTTCCACGGCAGGGGGAATGAGGAAGGGAGGATCTGTATGTGGATTGCATGGTCTGGGTGGACTGGGGCGGGGGTGTGGCCTGCTTATTGTGGTGGTTGCTACCCCTAATTGAGCTGGATATTCACTTGAATTACTTCCGGCGCTGCTCTCTACATTGATGGTGGGGTGGAGGGGAAATAAAACTAGAGAGTACTAGAAGCCAAGCGTAACAAGTATGAGAGAGAGAGAGAAAAAAAAAAAAAGAGTGCATGGCTTGCTGGGCAGACTGGATGGGCCATTTGGTCTTCTTCTGCTGTCATTTCTATGTTTCTATATGTTTCTATGTTTTGCAAACAGAGTGGCCCTAAACTTTTTCTAATCTAAAAAACCAGGATCATGATTTTAAATTTTATCCTGTAAATCACACGAAGTTAGTGGAGGGTCCTCAGCAGTCTGGGACACATGGAGGTCAATATTCAGCATTCAAAACAATCTCCGGTATTTATATACAATATCAAATGAACTAACTAATTTTTTTGTGAGAGGAAAGGAGAAACGTCTATCGGGTGAATCTTAACTCGGAAATTCCAGTCAGGGGTCCTAGAAACTCCTTTGGGTTTTTTTTGTTTCTAATTACTTGTATTTTCCATGCCCTAGTATATGCAAAATTTCAATTCATTTTCTTGTCATCTTTGCTTGTTACCTTTAATTTTGAAAAACAAGAGAAGCACTCATCTTAGGATGCAATGCTAAAGCCAGCACCGGATAGTTTTGAATCTCGATGTCATTTAAAAGCGCCGACATTGCCAGTGTTTCGCTTTGACTGCTGCATCGGGGTTTAGTATTATTTTCTGTGACAGCAATAACAAAAATCAGATATCTTGTCTTTGACTTATTTTGCAAATCTAACACTTACTTTTTTCATCCAAATCTGAAACTGATCAGTATTTATGCTCCTTGCAGCTATACTGGCATTTAAAATGGCAGCTCTTCTTTGCATATTTTATACTCTCACACGGTTAGTGAATTTAGTGATCATTAGTGAAACTAATGATCATCGCCCCTCAACACCTCAATCCCTTACCCACCCCTGTCAGCACTCTGCACCCCCTCCCGGACTTCGCACAATATGTAAGAGATCTTGGTGTAATTCTTGACACCCAATTCAACCTGCAAAAATTCATCACCACCACCCTTAAGGAATGCTACTTCAAACTACACACACTCAAAAAACTAAAACCACTCCTGCATCCCAGCGACTTCAGAACTGTGCTTCAGGCACTCATCCTATCCAAAATAGATTACGCAAATGCCATCCTACTAGGCCTTCCCAAAAATGCCACAACCCCCCTGCAGCTCCTTCTAAATGCAGCTGCGTGCATACTAACAGGCACACGCAGAAACGAACACATCACACCCATCCTCAAACAACTACATTGGCTCCCCATATCCTCAAGAATCATCTTTAAGACTCTAACTCTCATACATAAAGCCATCCACAACCCAAACATGCATTGGTTCTCTGACACCCTCCACCTTCGCACGACCTCAAGACCAACCAGATCACCATACCTTGCAACAATACCCACTCCTACACCCAAACTATCCCACCTCGCTTCCACTAAACAACGCTCCATCTCCTTAGCTGGTCCCAAGCTATGGAACTCAATGCCCACCAGTCTACGCCTCGAGATCTGTCCAAAGAAATTCAGACAGAAACTTAAAACATGGCTTTTCACGCACGCCTTCTCTTAATCCGCCCTCCCAGTACTCTTAATCCGCCCTCCCAGTCCCATTCCCCCCTACCCCTCTTCTAATCCACGCAACCACCCACCCAGATTCATTCCACCCCCTCTACCCCCCCCCCTCCACCCCTTCCTCACCCCCCTTACCTCCCCTTCCTCTCTAACATAGCCCCCCCTTTTTCCCCTTCTCATCACCTTGTATATAGAATATACATAATAAAATGTATATAGAATGTACATAATTCCTGCTTCTTGTAAATAAACCACCTTCATTCCCTCCTCTGTTCCCTGTATACTCATAAAGTTCCAAGTTACTTCCCTGCCCCTTCCCTTCCCTCCCCCCAGTTATAATATCAGTTACAATGTTGGCTGAATTTGCTGTTGTCTGGAAACCGATGTGATGTCTCGTGCGAATGTCGGTATAGAAAAATGTTAAATAAATAAATAAAATAAATAAATTTGCCAGTTAGATTCATTCCCCAGTTGTACATCAGTGATGAGTGGTTAACAAATGAAATCTTAAATCAATTCGCCCCATTCTATGCTAGTGCTAAATCCCAATGGTTCTTCTGTCCCGTAGTATGAAAATCCATTTCTACTCCAGTATATATACATTTTTATTCTTATTACCTCCCCTTGGATGTTGTACAACATGATCAGTCACAAACCATCTAAGATCGCGAGAGGGCTGATTATTTTGAATACACTCTTGCACGATCGGAGCATTGTCTTTCCGATTATGTATGCAGCTCCTGTGCTCATTCAATTGTTTCACATATTTATTGCTTTGACACATGATAATATATACAACATGAGTGGTCATACAGGTGGTAAAGTGCTTTAATTTATATACCTTCTCTGTGAACATTTGAATTCCTTTATTTGCAAAGCTTGTTCGCAAGCCATTCAATGCCCACATCTGTAATGCCCGTGAATCTGTGTCTGTATTCAGCAGCTGCCACTTAGCTTAAGTAATCCAGCTAACGTAGGCCTAGGTGCACTAAACCACCACCCCCCCAAAAAAAAAAAAAGAAAAGAGAAATTGCATATTACAGCTGGTATTGCATCATAATAAAAAAAAACTGGACGTGGTTTATCAGTAAAATGTGTCACACAATAAATTATTGCGTCGTTTGATACTTTGTCATGTGCTGCATCATTTTATGCATTGGGCAATATTTTTTTGTTTGCATATGTAACCCCACCCCAGTGTGCAAGTCCAGCACCAGTGAGGCCATAAAAGAATTTATACCTCTTTGGAGCAGGGACCCTGGCTAGCTCTTCTGTCTCCCTTACCTCCCAAAATGTGGATTCTTTTGACTGGGGGGAAGAAAGGAGTCCTCTCAGGTCCCAGTGTGGAGTGACTGACTTCCTCTCCTGAATTCCCTGGGTGAGGTGAATTCCTAGACACTGTGTGCTGTGCTCTGAGTACCCAAATAAGATACAGGTACCACTGGATCAATGTCCAAAAATAATACTTTACTGTAAACAACTCTTGAGTTTGTGGCACAATACATATTTATTATTTATTTATTTAAATTCTTTTAATATACCGATGCTCAAGACCAGGTCTTATCGTACCGGTTTACAATAAACTAGGGGGAACCAGTTAACAGAGAAAGCAAAAGTTACATTATAACAGGGAACGTGGAACTAGGCTGTTAGAGAAAAGATAGGTTAAACAAATTCTAACTGGAGAGAAGGGCAAAAAGCAGGAGAGGGTGCTTACAGGATAAGAATTATGTACAAATTTACATAGTGTATATGAATTAAGCAAGTTATAAGATAGTGCAATTAGTCGAACAACAGTTCCTTTGAGTTGCGGAAATGGACGCATCCGTGGGGTATGAGACTCATCCGTGGGGTATGAGACATTACTCTCTGCATCAATGACAGGGGATGGCAGGAAATTTGAATCAAACAGTTACCAACAAGGGCCCTGAACTTGCTGGTTTATGACTTTTCAGCTCCATGGCTTTCTCTATTTCTCTCTCTTGATTTACAAATTCTATTTATTTATTTAGGCGTTTTATATTTATTTGTTTGTTTGTTTATTTATTTATATTATATATTTATTTATTTATTTATTTAATATACTGTTGCTCCAAAAGAAGATCACCACAATTTACAAACTCAGCATCCATATTCTTGGTCAACATTCCCACACTGTGTCAACATCCATATTCCAGGTCAACACTACAGCAAATACATATCCTAGTTCATATTCAACACAACTTCTACATCCTCTATCTGTGCAAGAGTCTCTTGACAAGGTCGGGAATCCAGCCACCTTCCTGGCTTACACTGAGCATTGGTCCCCTTTGGTTAGGGTCCTTTAAGTGGGTGGAAAACCCTTCCCAGATGGCAAAAATCTGTCTCTGTACAGAGAGCAAATTTATCTCTCTCCAAGGTTTTGCGAAGACTACGATGTCCTCTCTTATTAAAAATGATTTCTTACTCACAGTTAGATGTGCTGGATCTTGATGGGATCCCTGGTGGAACTGCAGGTCTCACAGGTCCATTGATGAGTAGGAAGAGGGGCAGAAAATACGTCCTCCCAGATCTTGGAAATAAACTTTCTTCTGTCCTAAAAAAGTAAATAACACCAGATACTCCTGCAAGGGGTCACCACCTCAGTTGGGCAGGTCTTCCCTATACCTGGGCGTCTACAACACAGGGTTCCCCAAACCCTGTGTCTCAGAAAGGTCCAAGGGTTCAGCAGGGCTCCTACCATGAAAAAGTTCAAAGTATTCCCTGGACACCCTCTGTATCTCTGAAAGAGAGCACAGCAGAAATGTCCAGACCCACTCTAGAGGATTTCAAATGGCTTCCAAGGCTCCACATAGGCCCAAAATGTAACGCAGGAAAACTCCAACCTTCTCTCAAACCTTCAACTAAGACTGCCCCCACATCCCTTTGTGGAGCTCTGCTAGAAAACCTTCCGAAGGGGAAATCCATTACAGCATTGCAATGGGAGGACTGCCAAATGAATGGATCTCCCCCTAATTATCTTTTTCAAACTACTCCCAGGGCTTACTGGTAACCCGGAAAGGTACTCGGGTTACACATATACATCAGCTGCTTCTTTGAGAGTGTGTCAGGCGTTGGTGGAAAGAGGAGAGGAGAGGTGCAAGGAGTTAGGTAGAAATCAATTACCTGAGTATTTTGTCTGTGTCATTTGCTTGTTTCTTCATTGTTCACCTTACCTTTGTTTATTGTCTTTTTCTGTGTCTGAAAGAAGTGTGAAAGTGTTTTGTTTCTCTATCTGTCCTTTTGTGTTTAGAAAGTGGAAGAGAGGAGTGTGTGGGTGTGAGAGGTATGAGGATGGAGGGTAAAAGGAGTGTGCATGGATGTGAAAAGCAGGTGTTTGGAGGTAGGGAGGAGAGGAGGGAGGAGGAGAGCAGGAGATGACGTGGAGGAGTAGAGACAGGGAAGAGGGATGAGATAAGAGGAGGAAGGAGGTGGAGGGCTTAGGCAGGTGTGCCTGGAGGGAGGAGGTCAGCAGGGCAGGCCCAGAAAGAGGACAAGCATGGGACAGTGGTCAGAGAGAGCAGGTGGGGAGGGAGGAAGGTTGAGGATCTGGGAGTGGGAGTGAGAGTGAGAGCCAGGAAGAGAGTGACACAATACCCCGTAAATGGCGACCCAATCTTCAGGCAGCCAAACAGCATGTAGGCAGCACCTTGATCATTCAAGTGATCAGAAGAAAATGGTGCAGAAGAAAATGAGCTGCTGAACGTCAGGAAATATTTCTTCATGGAGAAGGTAGTGAAGACAAAAAAACAGAGAAAGAATTCAAAGGGGCATGGGATAAACACTGTGGATTCCTAAAGGCTAGAGGATGGAAAAGAGAGCATGGGGGTAACTTGCTGGTGCGGCAGTTACTACCCTTAATCAATAATCTTTCATATTGTTAATGCAGCTCCATCATTGCTCTCTGCTTCAACAACAGGGGGAAAAGAGGAAAAGTGGAATAAGACTCAGACAGCAACCAACAAGGACTCTGACATTTACGATCTGAAAAAACAAATAAGCATGGGGGTAACTTGCTGATGCAGCTGTTATTACCCTTAACCAATAAGCCTGATATGTTTGATATAACTCCAACTTTGCTTTCTGCTTCAGTGGCAAGAGGTAACAGGGAATTGGTCTCAGACAGCAACCAACAAGGGCCCTGACTCTTACGGTCAGGGAAATTGATAAGTATGGGGGTGAACTGTATGGCGGCAGATACTACCATAAGCTTTCTGAGCAGACTGGATGGACTATTTGGTCCTTTTCTGCCATCATATCTATGTTTCTATCCTGGGCATCGAGACTACGCCATGTTGTTTGAGATCCAGGCAACGAAAACCTCCAAGGCAACAAAAGGAGTTTTTTGGAAGACCATTGTGCAGGTGTTCTCAAGACGCAGTGGGATAAACAGGAACAGCGAGCAAGTCACCCACAGGTACAAAGACCTCAAGATCCTACTCAAGAGCAAGGTGGCAAGCAGGAGGAACTACATGAGGGAGACTGGAAGAGGAGTGCCCTGCCCGATCATCTTATTTATTTATTTATTTAAACATTTTTATATACCGGCATTAGTTGTGGACATCATGCCGGTTTACAGTAAACAGGTTAAGCTTGGAAATTACATTTTAACAGGGAGATCAAAACTGGGAAAGGGGGTAACAAGAAGTAGCTGAGAGGAGAAAGGATAGCAAAACGTGGTTCCTCAATGTGAGAAGAGAGAGGGTAACAAAACATGGTTCCTCAATGTGAGGAAAACAGAGTAGACGCAGTATGGTCTACTTTGGAGAGGATGTGATAGCGTTTTATTCTGGGTAAGCCATGGAGAAGTGCTTGATCGAACAGCTGGGACTTGACATCTTCAAGGGTATGGATGAGGCTCTGGACACTACTAGAGCAAAGGCCGGTAAGTGAGACCAGCCAAAAACCTAATGTAAACTACAGATGCTAACACTTCTGTAGTCACATTTGGTGGTATCTTTGGGAATATCTTATGCAAAACTCTACACCTCTACTTGTCATCCTTTATATTTATAATTTTTGATCTTTGTTTCAATAAGTACCAGCAGTCAAGCCCCAAGTCCCAGTCATAACCAGGAAGACATTCCAGCAGCCTCTCAGAGGAGGGAGAGCGCTATGTGTCAGATGCACAGACACAGCACATGGAGGTGGAAGAGCCGGTACCTCTGCAGCAGCCAGACCCCCTTCCCCTAGACACCAACTTAACCATCTCTTCATTGATGAGGCAGTAATCCCCTAGTCAAATGTTGAGGCACTGGAGGCAGCAGATGTATTAAGCACATCTATCGTGCTACAGCATGACATATCGCAGGCACCTGAAGACCAGTGAGGCAGCCACCCAGGTGAAGATGTACAGGCAGGCAAAGGCCTCTTCAGACCACAACCGCACTCCCACCAGCAGCAGCAGCAGCAGTAGATCAAGAAAGACTGCATGGACTTTTGGACTGCATAGAAAGAAGGCATGGTGTGCACCTCAGGAATATACGGGGAGCGCTTATACACATGAAGAAGGCTCAGAGGGAGCAGGCGAGGGCCATCCAACAGCTCAGCTTTACGGACTCTCAGAGCTTCAATGTAATATCAAGAGCCATTAATAATCTGATGCCACCAGATTTACTAGGTCATGCAACAACCAACTCCATCCTTCACCACCCTCCCAGGAATCCACAACTCCTAGAAGCAGTCCCCATCTGTCAGCACAGGCCAGGGGCTGGAGACAGGACGATATTCCACCACCCAGCAAGAAGCCTCATGGTGGCAAATTCACCTCAGGGAGCCAGAAGCGTCTTCACTACAGTGAGTGCTGCAAGTAGTCATACAGCCTGTCCTGTCCTGGCTGAAGAGTCCCTATGCTAGCTAGATGGGAGACTGGTGCCAGGCCTAGCAGAAGAGTCCTTGTGCCAGCTAGATGGGAGACTGCTGGGTCTCTCCTGGCTGGAGTTCCTGTGCCGGCTAGATGGATGCCAGGCCTGGCTGGCTAAACAGAAGACTGCTGGATCTATCCTGGCTGAAGTCTCTGTGCTGGCTAGATGGGAGACTGGTGCCAGGCCTGGCTGGATGGTAGAATTAAAGGAGTGTGAGAAGGGCTCCTTCTGGGTGAGCGCTGGGGGAATGGGATCCACCGGCAGTCTACGGGTCTGTTTCTCTTCTCGGTCGCCGGTGCAATGGGGGTCTACCAGTGGCCTCTTGGACCTCTTCTTTCATTGGCCACCGGGGCCCTCATGTGCCTCGTCTTCTCTGTCACTGCTCCCCTGAATATGCACACCTGGCGAGTTTGCTGCAACCCTATGACAAGGCCTCTCTTCTTGGGCTGCCAGGCAACGCTGATTTGATGGGCCTGTCACAGCCCATCCAGGCCCACCCATGGCTATGCCACTGGTCTAAGGATAAGAATACTTTTCTGCATATGTGCTATAGCCATTTGTGACAATGCTGTGTCACACAAATACTAGAATTCTATTGCTCGGACATGTCTTGTAATAAATCTTGTCTTTCCACATAATGAGATTCAAAGATGCATTATATGAAAAAATGTATGTCTGCATCTTCTTGCCAAAGTGGTCACTGTTAGAACTTTGAATTTCTTTTTCAATATATGTGTTAAGGCTTTTAATATTGGCAGGATTGTGACCCCCATAACTTTGCATGCAAGATTGGCACTGGGTATTTCGACTTGGACAGATTCTCACATGCACGGCTGTTGGGATAGACATGAGCATTTAGCATGAGGCCTAGAGTCAGTGAGGCTTAGTTAGGTTAGGTTAGGGATTGTCGGCTTGTTCCCTGCTTTGAGACAGTTTGCAGAAAGACTTTTGGATGACATCACGAGCACAGCTACACCTTCTTACAAAAGAAAGACATGCCCGACAAGCTTCAAGAACATTTGGCACAGAACATGAAGACTTAATAACCACCTGCAAAAAGACATTTCCTCCAATGAGCTACATGACTAACTCAAGGACAGTGTATTCTTGAGCAAGAGAGATGGTCTCCCACACATTCCTGCAAAGATATCTCTCCCCTGTTTCTTCAAGGTGATAACCAACTGCTGAAAGAGCTGAGCCAAGCAGGGGTCAAAGAATTTCTACTAACTGGAAAGATGTGAGGAAAAAACTCCAGCCTCAGACACAGTGCAGCCTGAGTAAGAAAGGACTATAATAATGTGTGAAGTCATCAGACATGAGAGCAGCAACAGAGAGTGCAGCAGTACCAACAGCAAACAACTATTGGCTGGACACTGGCATCCTGCTTCTTTCATTGCTGGCCAAAGTGAGAACAGACGGGCTTGGGTGAGAGAGAATTAGGTAGCTAAGCATGGAAATATGTCTCTGGGTGGAGCTGGCTTGTGCTTTGTCATATACCAGGGTTATAATAAATATTATAGTAACTCTGGTTGGTCTCTCCTGTGTCTATATCTCACAAACACCTCCTGCTAGTCACTTTAGTGGCCATAACAAGATCATTTGGGCAAGGCCTGCAAAGTGAAGGCAAAGGGTAAGCTCTCAGGGGCAGGCACCTAGAGCTGAACAGTACACTCTATGCTGCGCTAAACATCTTAAATGAAGCTTGTTTCCTGTTCCAGAGAGCATACCCTTTGCTTTCAATAGGCCAAATGGCCACGTATGCGAGATGGGCACTATCTAGCTAGTGCTCACCTTCATACGCCTGGTTAAGTGCACTTAATTGCGATTGGTGAACTCTTTGGCTTGAGGTGCTGTTACGATGTACTCACACTAATGGCAGCCATGATATTGTATTGCTGTCCCGTGTGGTAGTGACTTTCTACCAGTCACAGCAATAGAATACCATTGGCCACCTCCATCATGAACGTATTCCACCTCTGAGCAAAGAAGGCGCCAGTTCTCTGCGTCTAGCACTTACCGCTGTATAAAACAAAAGGTCTCGTGGGAAGGCAACTTCAGCTGACTGGTAAGCACTTGGTGTTGTGCATCTCTACATTGCATTTATGTTCACCTGTAGGTGCCAGGTCCAGAGAGATTAAAGTGGAAATGTAACTCACCTCTGGTGTTAGATGGAGTAAAATACAGAACTCAACAATAGATAACATTTGCCCCATCAATTTTTTGTCACTAAACCCAATACCCTGGAGTTAAATTTCCTCTGCAAAGTCTTTGTGTGTTTTCAATGTGTTCCTGAACAGCAGGATACCACACACTAATGTGGTGCAAAAGTATGTATGTTATATGTGTCATCCGCGGCAGACCCGCGGCACGGCCCTCTCACCTTTTCTCAAGGACTCCAGCTGCTGGTTCCTCCTCGCTGGCGGTGGTGGGCCGCCAGCTCCGTCCTCGGGCCTCCCCTGGTGCCTCCAGCCCCGCTGCCGTCTCCAGCATTCCCGGTCCTGATGCCACTACATGTCGGGCCTCTCCTCATGGCCCGCGGAGAGACGCCAGCGCCTCTCCCTAGGCACGCAAGCGCGCATCGCTGATCCTTTTGAAGGGACCGTGGCAGGAACCTGGCTGCAGCCCCGGATGATGACGTCAAACTCTGCGTAGTATTTAAGCTCAGGCCCCACTCCATAGTGTTGCCTTTGCAACAGGTCTCCTCGCTACTCGAGTACTCGTGGCTGCTAAGAGATTCTCTAGTCCTCATTCCTGGTCCTCATCATTCCTGGCTCCTGTTTTCCTTGTTTCTGCCCTGATTATGCTTCGGATTGATTATACGGACTTTGAACTCGCTTTGCCCGACTACGCTACCGCCTATCTCCAGACCCAGACTACGCTATTGACTTCTCCGCGATTAGACCTCAGCTTCGATTGACTACGGACTATCTCCGTGATCAGACCTCAGCATTGCTTGCCACAGCCCCTGGATTGCCACCAGCCCTGACTCAATCCTGCCACTGGACGTCTCTTCTGCCTACTCCCTGGACATGGACTTATTAGGCTTCGGCCTATCTTTGTTCGAGTGCCCCCAGTCTGCCTTTCATTGGTGCCCGGGTTTCCAGAACTTTACCCAGTCCAGAGTAGGACTACTCCATCCGTCGCCTGCTGTCTCTGGGCTGAACCAACTTGTCTTGCTATTCTATCTCGAGGCCCACCTAAATCCTGCCGGCCCTGCACCCAAAGGCTCAACCTGCGGGGAACGAGGGCTGGTATAGGTGAAGCTCCAGCGGCCTCTGCCTATCAGCCCACTCCACCTGCAGACGGTGGTCCTTACCTAGGGGTCGCGTCAACCCCACCTCGGCTCAAGGGTTCACCTCCAACGCAACAATGTACAGTTCTGTTATATCTGCACACCCAGAAAGTCTATGCTTGGTTTCTCTAGCTATAGGTGTGCTCCTCACACACTGTATGCTAGGATTTGACGTGACAGTCTTTGCCAAAAAACCTTGCATGAGAGATAGTGGCCACAAGGTGAGAGACACAGCAATGCCTGGCAAGTTAAATCAAAGTATAAGCTTTCTGGGCCAGTCACATTAAGCTTAACAGTATGCACTTTGGCCCTGTTTGATTGTATTTAGGCATCCATTCCAGCTGTAGATGCTCCACTCAGAGAGTTAATGGTTTCTTTAGCTATCTGTTGCTCTCTTTAGAGAGCTTATACTTAACCTTCGATTGTCATTCTCTGCTGGAAGCACGTAGGATGCTACTATACTCTCTTGGGAGAGGAAATTTACAGCAACCATAACAAAGGGTCAGATCTCTAGGTTTGGGCATCTAAAGTAAAGCAGTATACCAATGTTGGAAGCACAGAACCAGTTAAGAACATAAGAAATTGCCATGCTGGGTCAGACCAAGAGTCCATCAATCCTAGTATCCTGTTTCCAACAGAGGCCAAAAAAGGCCTCAAGAAACTGGCAAGTTCCCAAACACTAAGAAGATCCCATGCTACTGATGTAATTAATAGCAGTGGCTATGACCTAAGTCAATATCTCTTGATTAATAGCAGTTAATGGACTTCTCCTCCAAGAATTTATCCAAATGTTTTTTGAACTCAGCTACACTAACTGCACTAACCACATCCTCTGGCAACAAATTGCAGTGCTTAACTGTGCATTAAGTGAAAAAGAATTTTCTCCGATTAGTCTTAAATGTGCTACTTGCTAACTTCATGGAATGCCCCCTAGTCCTTCCATTATCCGAAAGTGCAAATAACCGATTCACATCTACTTGTTCAAGACCTCTCATGATCTTTGTTGTGTTTGTGGCATTGTATGGACCCTTGGTCATTGTGGAGATGACTCCTCCCACGGGGAGGGGCCCCGTGGGGAACCACAGCGATAGGCTAAACTCAGATAGCAGACACGTAGTAGATGGAAGGCTTTATTGTACTGCTGTAGATAGATGGTATGAAGCAGGAAGGTAAGGCACTGCAGTCTGCAAGGTGCCAATACGTTCGACAGTCTCAGATGTAGAAGTCTCACCCAGATGTTCAAGATAGGTGGGAACCCGCAGTGTGGGTAACGCCAAGCCTGGTGGGTGGAGTTGGAGCACTGGATCGTAGAGGTACTCACAGGAGCGTAGTGTAGGCGTCTTCCTGGTAATGAAGATGGTGGGACCGAAGGTCCGAGGTGCAGGATATACAGACAGATAGGCCCTCGAGGAGCGAGTACCTGATAGTCCAGAGATCCTGAAATAGAAAGAGAGAGAGAGGCCCCCATGAAGCGATTGTCTCGTTGGTAGAGGCACTGAAGGGTAGCTGGAAGCGAGAGACCTCTGAGGAGCGGGTGCCTAGAGCTTCTTAAGGAGCGAGGCCCAGAATGTAGAAAGGCATCTAAGCGTGCAGCTTAGAGCGGTTAGAGTAGCTATACCGAAGTCCTTGCTAACTCAACGATGGTAGCGAAGCAGAGGCTTTAAATACCTGGAGATATTGATGTCATGCGGTGGGGGCGCCCCCGAGGTTCCCGCCATGACTTGTATTTGAGCGTAGGCAGTGTGCGCGTGCACGCCCTAGGAGGCCCTGGGAATGAGCATGGCGGATTGGGACGCCCATGCTGAGCTGGAGATGTCAAGGCCCTCGGCACCGGAGGCAGCCATCTTACCCAAGAAGGAGGAAAAGGGAAGAAAAGAGGTAAGGCAGAGCGGTCGCAACTATCTGCGACCGACGGACGCAACAGTACCTCCCTTCAAAGAACCCCCTCCAAGACCTCTTCCAGGTGGTCTGGGTTTTCGTGGGTATACCAGGTGGAATTGACGTACCATCTCCTTATCTGTAATGTTGGCCAGTGGTTCCCAGGAGTTCTCTTCTGGTCCATAATTCTCCCATGAGATGAGATACTCCCATGTCTTGCCTCTTTTACATACATCTAGGATGTCGTCCACGGCATATTCGATGTCATCCTCAGTATCCAGACTAGTAGGTTCTGGGGTCTTCCTGAAGAATTCAGAGAGCATCACTGGCTTTAATAGAGATACATGAAAAGCACTGTGTATTTTCATTGATGGAGGAAGTTTTAGACTGTACGTCAGATTCCCTAGTCGCCGAAGGATAGCAAAGGGTCCAACATAGCAAGGTGCAAATCGCACTGAAGGGAGTTTAAGTCGCAGATACTTGGTACTTAACCAGACTTTGTCTCCAGGCTGAAACTGTGGTGCCTTTTGATGATGAGCATCATAGGTTATTTTTGCCCTCTGTCCTGCCTTGAGGAGAAGCTCCTTCATTTGTCTCCGAAGTTGGGATAATTCTGCTGCGGTAGCTTGGGCAGCAGGAGAGGCCACTGATAATGGAATTGGCAGAGGAGGCAGCGGCTGTCATCCTTAGACGGGGTCTTCTCCCTTCCTCTGGAAGGGAGAAGACCCCGTTAAGGTAGCAGGATGTAAGTTGATTGCAAATTCTGCCCAAGGCAGTAATTCAGTCCAGTCATTCTGTCTGGAACTGACATAGGATCACAGAAATTGTTTCAGAGTTCTATTCATCCTCTCAGTCTGACCGTTAGACTGAGGATGGTAAATGGAGGTTAAGTCCAAGGCGATGTCAAATTTTTGACATAAGGCTCTCCAAAACTTTGCAGAAAATTGCACTCCCCTGTCGGATAGAATATGCTTGGGCATCCCATGAAGGCGGAAGATGTGTTTAATAAAGAGTTTTGCTAACTCTGTAGTAGAGATGTGAATTGTTTTTTGTGTTCGTGTCGTTCTTTGTTTTTTTGGCTGCTGCGAGAAATGTCGTTTTTTTACGGTTCATGTCTTTTTTTCGCGAAAAATTGTTTTTTGAGTTAGTGCGCGCTAACTCCCCATTAGTGCACGCTAACAAAAACCGTTAGATTTTGTTAGTTTTTGTTAGCGCGCACTAATCCAAAAAACAATTTTTCGCGAAAAACTGGGAAAATCCTGATCCTTTTTCGGGCTCCCCGAAACATGCCAAATTGGACAATTTCGTTGAAATTTTCCAATTCGGCAAAAACGAATGCACATCTCTACTCTGTAGCAGAAGGTAACCCTAGTAACGCTACAAAATGTGCCATTTTGGAGAATCGGTCAACAGTGATCCAAATGGTGTTGTTTCCGTTGGATGATAGCAGGTCTACCATGAAATCGGTCGCTGTATGTGTCCATGTTGCGGTCCCGGGCCGTGCCCCGGTCCCTCCACCTACCTTGGGGATGGCCCGGGCCATTTCCTCCCTTCCCCGGCCTGTTTCTGACCTTCTTCGGGCTCACAGGCCCTCCAGCGTGTCTCTCCCTCCGGCGCGGCAGGCCCCGCCCCCTGACGCACGTGCGCGCGGAGAGGAGCCCCATTTAAAGGGGCCAGCGCGGGTAAACCTCAATCTGGCCCAGGATGACGTCAGACACCTTCAGGGGATAAGTACCCTGCAACTAGATGACTCCAGTGCCTTGCAACAAGGTTCCTGGTCTTCGGCCTGCTGTTGCTGTGTTCCTGATTGTTCTTCATCCCGCTTCTGCTTTTCCCTCCTCGCTGGATTGATTCTTCTGGACTTCGACCCTTGGACTGGCTTTTGGACCGCTCTTCGGACTTCGACCCTTGGATTGGCTACAAACCGCTCTCTGGACTTCGACCCCTGGACTGGCTGTGGACCGCTCTCTGGACACCGACCCCTGGCCTGGCTGTGGACCATCCTTTGGACTCAGACTCCTGAACCGACCCTTGGATTACCCACGACCTGCTGGAGGCGCCAGCCGTCTGGAACCCACGACCTGCAGGAGGCACCTGCATCCGGACCATCTTCCATCTTCAGGGAGTCGCCTTTTGAGATATGAAGGGGATCATCTGGCACATCCTGAGGGGAGAAGGATCGTGACAGGGCATCAGTGTTCTTCTCTCCCGGACGATACTTCAGAAGGAAGTCAAATCTGTTAAAGAACAGAGACCATCTTACTTGACGGTGATTGAGTCGTTGAGCATGTCTGAGGTACTCCAAATTCTTGTGATCGGTATATACTACTATTTGGTGTTGTGCACCTTCCAGCCAAGGACACTACGCTTCAAAAGCCAACTTGATTGCGAGTAGCTCTTTATCTCCAATTCCATAGTTTCTCTCGGCAGGCGAGAATCGCCTTGAGAAGAAGGAGCAAGGATGGAGCACAATGGATTCGCTATACTGACTTAGAACCGCCCCCCACACCAACGTCTGATGCGTCGACCTAGACGATGAATGGACGATGTGGGTCAGGATGGCGCAGACACAGCTTCTTTTGGAAAACCTCTTTGAGCATCAGAAAGGCTGATATGGCTTCTGGAGACCAACTGGCAGGATTGGCTCCCTTCTTGGTCATGGCAGTTAAAGGGACTGTCAATGATGAGTAGTTTTTAATAAAGGATCGATAGTAATTGGTAAAGCCCAAGAAGCAACGCAGAGCCTTCAGGCCTGTTGGTTGAGGCCAGTCCTGGATACTCTCCAATTTCTTGGGGTCCATTTGAAACCCGTTCTTAGAAACAATTTATCCCAGGAAGAGTACAGACTCTTTGTGGAATTCGCACTTTTCAAGCTTTGCGTATAGGTGGTACTGACGCAGGCGTCTCAGGACCTTCTTTACATCCTCCTGATGAGTTTGCAGATCTTGTGAAAAGATCAATATATCATCGAGATATACTACTACGCATTGATAAAGTAAATCTCATAAGATGTCGTTCATCATATTTTGAAAGACTGCAGGTGCGTTACTCAAACCGAAGGGCATGACAAGGTATTCGAAGTGACCATCGCGGGTGTTAAAAGCAGTCTTCCATTTGTCTCCTTCACGGATACGCACCAGGTTGTAAGCTCCCTTAAGGTCTAATTTGGAGAATATCTTGGCTCCTTGGAGCCTGTCGAACAGTTCAGAAATTAAGGGCAGGGGATACCTGTCCTTGATGGTAATCTCATTCAGACCCCTGTAATCGATGCAGGGGCATAAGGTGCCATCCTTCTTCCCTACGAAAAAGAAGCCTGAACCAGCAGGAGATTTGAAGGGTCTGATGAATCCCTTTTGTAGGTTTTCTTGTATGTAGGTAGACATAGCTTTAGTCTCAGCTACTGAAAGAGGATAAACTCTTCCTTTGGGAGGTTCTGAATTAGGCTTCAGATTTATGGCGCAATCAAATACTCTGTGCGGTGGAAGTACATCAGCTGCTTGTTTTGAGAAAACATCCTGGAAGGAGGCATATTGTAGAGATAAGCCAGGTAATGATGGTGTAGTAGGCATGCAGATGAGACTTCCGCGAGGCACAGATCATGACAGTTTGGCCCCCACCGGGACAGTTCCAACATGGCCCAATTAAATTGTGGCATATGGTCTTGAAGCCAAGGCAGCCCCAATACCACCAGATGCATGGCTTTTTCCAATACTAAAAATGAGATGGATTCAGAGTGTAAAGCTCCAGTGCGCAGGCCGATGGCCTGGGTGGTCAATGAAACGTCTCCAGGAAGTGGTTCTCCATGGATAGATGACAATAGCAGTGGCTTAGCTATTAGCATGTTAGGAATCCGTAGATGTTCAACTAAGCGCTTCAGAATAAAATTATCTCCGGCCCCAGAGTCAATGAGAGCGAGAGTCTGAAATTCAAGGCCTCCGCGGAGCAGAGATACTGGTAAGGATAATGGAGGAGTAGGAGAGTTGAGGCCCAGGAGAAGTCCTCCTGCAGATCCTAGGCCCATCAGTTTCCCAGACAGATGGGACAGGTTTGGACTGTGTGGCCTGATTGGCCACAATACATGCATAACCCCATGCATTTGCAAAAACATCTCTCCTTAGGTTAAATGGCTTCAGCCTAGTTGCATAGGCTCTTCCTCCTCTAAGGGTGTAGACGGTAAGCTGGAAGCAATAGGCACAGGTTTAGGATGGTTAGCCCCCACTATAGACTTTCATGGACTCTTAACCTCCTGAGTTCGGTCTCAGATGCGGCGGTCGAGTCTCCCAGCCAGTTCCATCAGGGACTCAAGGGTATCAAGCAAATCACGAGCCACTAATTCATCCTTTAAGCGAGAGTTGAGGCCCTCCATGAATATGGCACATAGGCATCCAGAGTCCCAATGTAGTTTGGATGCTAAGATCTTAAATTCAATTGCAAAGTCTGTAAGCGGCTTGTTACCTTGCTGAAGATTGAGCAAAGCAGATCCAGCGACAGTCTGGCGAGCCGGGTCATCAAAAACAGACTTGAAAAGTTTTAGAAATCCTGATAGGTCATTCAGGATAGGATCTTCACGTTCCCATAACAGTGAAGCCCAAGCCAGGGCTTGTCCCTCTAGAAATGATAGGATGTAGGTGGTCTTGGAAACCTCAATGGGAAAGAGGGTACACTATAAAAAAATGCATGCTGCATTGATTAACAAACCCTCGACACATCTTGGTTTCACCTGTGAAGCGGGTAGGTGTGGATAAAGGTACAGTGGTCTTGAGTTACCACTGGAGCCAGTAATACGTTTCCTTCAAAAAAGGAATCAAAACATGGCTCTTTAGACAGGCATACCCCAACTCCTCTCAATCCTAATTTTGTCCTACGAACCACCTCAGCTCACACTCAGCCTTCATACCACCCCTCCCTGTTTCCTTCCCTTGCACTCCTAGCCCCCCTTTACCCCTCCCTCTCACCCCCTAGCAACCCCTCCCTCAAAGTACCCGTGCCTTACTGTACCCCTCTTCACTCTACCCCACCCGCCCCTCTCCCCCTGCTCCCTCCCTCCTTTCTCCCCCCCCCACTAGCTTTTAACTATACATATGTGCACTTGCCTCCTCTTACTGTAAATAAGCCCTCATATGCTAATTTCTCAAGTGTACATGCCTCGCTTAATTTGTTTATAAGTTCTTTTGCATATTTAACCCTAACTTGAATGCAAAAAGTTGTAATTCTGCTGTTGACTCTCTTCCTTTGTATTTTGCATATTACCCAGTTAGCCCCTCCCTTGTTCATTGTAATTTCCCTTCTCAGTTACTTGTAAACCGACATGATGTGTCCTACGAATGCCGGTATAAAAAAAGTGTTAAATAAATAAATAAATAAATAAATAATTCCTTCACAGGAGTGGCTGAAGAATTCAGTTGAGCATGTAACTGATTGAAAGCAGTAGCTAGGCTCTCCAAAGACTTTTGTTGTTCCGTGATCCGCTGGGCTAGGCCAGGTATGGCCTGCAGGGCCGCGAGCTGAGCCGAGTCCATGGAGTTAGCAATCTGTTGTGTTTGTGGCATTGTTTTGACCCTTGGTCATTGTAGAGATGACTCCTCCTACAGGGATTGGCCCTGTGGGGAACCACAGCGATAGGCTAAACTCAGATAGCAGACACGTAGTAGATGGAAGGCTTTATTGTACTGCTGTAGATAGATGGTATGAAGCAAGAAGGTAAGGCACTGCAGTCTGCGAGGTGCCAATACGTTTGACAGTCTCAGATGTAGAAGTCTCACTCAGATGTTCAAGATAGTGGGAGCCCGCAGTGCGGGTAACGCCGAGCCTGGTAGGTGGAGCTGGAGCACTGGATTGTAGAGGTACTCACAGGAGCGTAGTGTAGGCGTCTTCCTGGTAATGAAGATGGTGGGACCGAAGGTCCGAGGTGCAGGATATACAGACAGATAGGCCCTCAAGGAGCGAGTTCCTGATAGTCCAGAGTTCCTGAAATAGAAAGCGAGACCCCCGAGGAGTGGGTGCCTAGAGCTTCTTAAGGAGCGAGGCCCGGAGTGTAGAAAGGCGTCTAAGCATGCAGCTTAGGTGGTCAGAGTAGCTAAACCGAAGTCCTTGCTAACTCAACGATGGTAGCAAAGCAGAGGCTTTAAATACCCGGAGGTATTGACGTCATGCGGTGAGGCGCCCCCGAGGTTCCCGCCATGACGTGTATTTGAGCGTTGGCAGTGTGCGTGTGCGTGCCCTAGGAGGCCCTGGGAATGAGCATGGCAGACTGGGACACCCATGCTGAGCTGGAAACGCCGAGGCCCTCGGCACTGGAGGCAGCCATCTTGCCCAAGGAGGAGGAAAAGGGAAGAAAAGAGGTAAGGCAGTGCGGTCACAGCTGTCTGCGACCGACGGATGCAACAATCTTAAAGACCTCTATCATATCCCCCCTCAGCCGTCTCTTCTCCAAGCTGAACAGCCCTAACCTCTTCAGCCTTTCCTCATAGGGGAGCTGTTCCATCCCCTTTATCATTTTGGTTGCCCTTCTCTGTAGCTTCTCCATCGCAACAATATATTTTTTGAGATGCGGCAACCAGAATTGTACACAGTATTCAAGGTGCGATCTCACCATGGAGCAATATAGAGGCATTATGACATTTTCCGTTTTATTAACCATTCCCTTCCTAATAATTCCTAACATTCTGTTTGCTTTTTTGACTGCTGCAGCACACTGAGCCGATGATTTTAAAGTATTATCCACTATGATGCCTAGATCATTTTCCTGGGTGGTAGCTCCTAATATGGAACCTAACATCATGTAACTACAGCAAGGGTTATTTTTCCCTATATGCAACACCTTGCACTTGTCCACATTAAATTTAATCTGCCATTTGGATGCCCAAACTTCCAGTCTTGCAAGGTCCTCCTGTAATGTATCACAGTCCGCTTGTGATTTAATTACTCTGAATAATTTTGTATCATCCGCAAATTTGATAACCTCACTCGTCGTATTCCTTTCTAGAACATTTATATATATATTGAAAAGCACCAGTCCAAGTACAGATCCCTGAACACTGTTTACCCTTTTCCACTGAGAACATTGACCATTTAATCCTACTCTCTATTTCCTGTCTTTTAACCAGTTTGTAATCTACGAAAGGACATCGCCTCCTATCCCATGACTTTTTAGTTTTTCTTAGAAGCCTCTCATGAGGGACTTTGTCAAACGCCTTCTAAAATTCCAAATACACTACATCTACCGGTTCACCTTTATCCACATATTTATTAACCCCTTCAAAAAAATGAAGCAGATTTGTTAGGCAAGACTTCCCTTGGGTAAATCCATGTTGACTGTGGTCCATTAAACCATGTCTTTCTATATGCTCTACGATTTTGATCTTGAGAATAGTTTCCACTATTTTTCCTGGCACTGAAGTCAGGCTCACTGGTCTATAGTTACCCGGATCACCCCTGGATCCTTTTTTAAATATTAGGGTTACATTGGCCACCCTCCAGTCTTCAGGTACAATGGATGATTTTAATGATGGGTAACAAATTTTAACTAATAGATCAGAAATTTCATTTTTTAGTTTCTTCAGTACCCTAGGATGCATACCATCCAGTCCAGTTAGAAAAAAAACTGAAAGGAGCAGCTACAAAGGTAAAAAGTGTGTAAGAGGCGTGGTTATTGTTAAAAAATACCATCCTAGAAGCACAGTCCAGATGTATTCCACACACTAAGAAAGGTGGAAGGAAGGCAAAATGATTAATAGCATGGTTAAAAGGGGAGGTGAAAGAAGCTATTTTAGCCAAAAGATCTTCATTTAAAAATTGGAAGAAGGATCCAACAGAAGAAAATACGATAATGCATAAGCGTTGGCAAGTTAAATGTAACACATTGATAAGACAGGCTAAGAGAGAATTTGAAAAGAAGTTGGCCGTAGAGGCAAAAACTCACAGTAAAAACATTTTAAAATATATTCGAAGCAGAAAGCCTGTGAGGGAGTCAGTTGGACCGTTAGATGATCGAGGGTTTAAAGGGGTACATAGAGAAGATAAGGCCATCGCAGAAAGATTAAATGATTTCTTTGCTTTGGTGTTTATTCAAGAGGATGTTGGAAAGGTACCCGTTCCGGAGAAGGTTTTCATAGGTAATGATTGAGATGGACTGAACCAATCATGTTGTAATGGCGTGCCGAGCACGGAGGCTGGGAAAAAGGAGGAAGCCCTATGCTACAAAAGCTTCCTTTTACATCTCTTTGTAAATAAATATATATATATATATATTTCTTTTTTTTAAAACTTACCTGGCTGAGTACAGAGACGGTCTCCGGCTGCGGGGGGAATGGGCATATGCCTTCCTGCAGTCACTTTCAGTCGCTTAAGCAGCGAAGTCCATGCAGGCTGAAAAACCAGCTACCGGACCAAGGTACTCGTCTGAAGGAACATGAAATCACCTCAGAAATCTTCAACTGTAGAAGGGACCTTTTGGAATCACCGGAGGAGAGCGGGACGAAAATAATATCCTTAATTCTCTCTCTTTTTTTTTTTTACAAAATGAAGCAATCCCCACTAGGGAGATGCAAGTCCACCATCTGCAGGAGATGTAAAATACTGGCAGGCTTATGTCAATGCAGGGGTTTATATACTTTGACATGTTTGCTCCGTCTCCATCTGCTGGTAGAGGTGCATAACCCACTTGTTCTGGATTCATCTGACTGGCAGCTAAGAAAGTGGTGTTATGAACCCTCCTGTAGCGGTGCTACGGGAGGCTCCTTACCTCTTCCTGGAGGCCGCTCCAAGCCAGGGTCTCGCCTGCGAACTGTCCAGGATTTGCTCCAGGGCCTGGGAGGCCTCGATGTCCTTGGGGCTGCCTGAGGCTGCTTGTGTTTGCATGGACTTCCTGGTTTGAGCCACGCCCTTCCCTAGGGGCCCGCCCGCAGCACTTCTCCATAGTTGTAGGGCCAGCTAGGTGTGGGCCTGCCAAACTCCTCCCAGGGAGTCGCCGGTCTGCAGCCCTATAAAAGGACTTCAACTTCAGTCTGTCTTTGCCTTGCATCAGCGTGACTTCCCTCTGGAGGCTCCCGCCTGCCAGAGCCTTGTAAGGCTTTCTGTTCTTCCTGGAGCTCCTCATCTCGTCTGCCTTGGTATCACATCTTCGTGTCTTGATGTTTTGCCTGAGGTCCCTGACCATGTCCTGATGTTCCGCCATGATCTTCCTCGCCCTGATGTGTCTGCCTGCCAGGATGTTCTTCCCTGCATCTTCGTCATGTGCTCCGGGCCTTCTGACCTGTTGAGCCTAGGAGTGGCCAACAGGTGGGATCCATCCCTGCGCCCTGGAGCTTCTGTTCCCACCAGCCATGAGGGAAGCTTCAGATGACACCGGCTTCGTCATTGGAGTTCCTTCTGCCTGGGTCTTCCCTGCGTGTATCTCGCTCTCCTGGGACAGGGTGGTCCGTGACCAGCCCATTGAGTCCGCCCGTGAAGGTGGGCTGAGTAGGGCGCCCTGAGAGACAGTGCCATTGTCCTCCTGGCTTATGTCTTGCCTTGTTTGGATCAAGTACCTCGTCATGCTTGTGATGCCGTTGCATCAACCCAGTCTCGTCCGAGATGCCCTTGCATCAATCATAGTCCTGTCTACGTGTCAAGGCCTCCATCTGCCCTCTACCTCAGGCCAGGTCTGCTGCTCCAATGCCGATCAAGCGGCAGGTCCGAAAGGGCTCGGAACAGTCGGAGGACTGTTCCCCTACCAACATCACATGTTGTTGGCTCTGGGAGCTTGCAGGCCTGGCAGAGGGTAAGACCGTGTTCAGCCATGCTGGAGCATGCCGTCAACCGTCGGTTCGGCCCTGGACGCGTCTGGGGTCGGGCTGTGGCCCAAGGGCACACTTAACACCCCCTTCTCAACAAGTGGGCTTTTAAAAACTGCTACAATATATGCCATTGAATTGTCCATAAGATATTCATGTGTAAGAGCACGTTATGCATGGAAATGGCTTTTTAAAATTACTATGATAGTATGTGTAACTCCTTTTAAAATTAGCTCCTTGAACTTTGCAGCTGCATCTTTT
Source organism: Rhinatrema bivittatum (assembly GCF_901001135.1). Lineage (NCBI taxonomy): Eukaryota > Metazoa > Chordata > Amphibia > Gymnophiona > Rhinatrematidae > Rhinatrema > Rhinatrema bivittatum. Next base: position 180,808,457 of record NC_042623.1, read on the forward strand.
AATTTTTTTTCTAAATATTGTTTCCTATTTTATCAGTCTCTCATTTGGAAATTAATTGCTAGTGCAGTCGTTTTACTTAGCGTCTTTGCTCCACAGGTAAAAATTTGATCATGTTATCATCACTATTGCCAAGTGGCCCTACTACCTTTTGCCCCAATTCCTGTGTTCTACTAAGGACTAAATCTAAGAAAGATCTCCCACTTGTCATTTCCTGGACCAGCTGCTCCATGAAGCAGTCATTTAATTCATCTAGAAACTTTACCTCCCCAGCATGTCCTGTTGTGACATTTACCCAGCCAATATTGGGGTAATTGAAATAATCTCCCAATATTATTGTTTTGCCAATGTATATTAGCATTTTATCATCTGTCGGTTTATTCTGGCCAAGCAGAGAGTGAAATACCTCCACTGCTATATTCTTACCCATAACACGTGGAATTTCTATCCGTGCAGATTTCACAGTGGTTTGGTCTCTTGCAGGATCTCTATCCTGTTTGACTGAAAGCTATCTTTAACATATAGCACCAACTCTACCAATTTAATTCACCCTATCATTGCAAAATAATTTGTATCCTGGCACTGCACTGTTCCATTGGTTATCTCTCTTCATTAAGTACTATAAATTTTAACTCTCCCACTTATTTTTTAGACTACTGGCATTTGCATATAGACATTTCAAGGTATGTTTTTTGTTTGTGTTTACAACCTTTCTAGCTATTAAAGGGATTATTTGGAATCTTTTAACCCTGTGTTATAGATTTGTTCTGTGTGTGTGGTAAAGGGAAAAAACAAACACACAAGGACTGCTATCTCCCAGGTAACACCTCTGGCGAGATACACCACTTCAATGCACAAAAGCAGAATCCCCCAGGCTCATCCTCTCCTGGCAGGAGCACTACTTAAGGAAACAACAAAGCTACACTCATACATTGAGTCAGCACATAATAGATACCAGGATACCAGTGTTGATTATTAATGCTACATTACATTCCAGAAAGCAAGTCAGAATACACAGATATAGCAAAGGCAATAGTTGCAATGATAACAATTTAATACAAACTTTTTCTCAAGGTTATTAGGCCAGCTGAACTGCTTCTTGTTGTCTGTCTTTCTGCCATTGCTGTCCCCTACTTCTGTTAGTTTTACCAGTTCCATCTGTGCATCTGAAATTGTTGTGAGAAATGCATGTAGTGTTCCCAGAATTTCCCTCACTACATTCCTGCACACCTGGTATTTACCTTTATATTCTCACAATTGCTACATTCACATGATATTTGTTTGTGTGAGAACTCTGAATCCATTAAGACCTATACACATCCTTTGTCAAAGTAGTCAGGCTAAATAATTCCATTATATTTTGCTTTTTACTTAAAGGCTACTTTTGCATTTATTGGAACCTCTCTATTAGGTTGCTCTAACTTTTCTGTTTTATTAGTACCTTTTGTAGATACTTCCTCCTGAACCATGCACTGCTGATTAACTGTCGGATTTCCTCCTAGTTTTAAAACTGCTCTAACTACATTTTAAATGTTAGCGCCAGCAGCTGGGTTCCATCCTGGTTAAGAATGAGCCCATTCTCTCAGAATAGGTCCCGTCCCCCCCATTCCCCAAAATTTAGCCCAGTTCCTATTATATCTAAATCTCTTTTTCCTGCACCAGGGTCTCATCCATGTATTGAGACTCCAGAGCTCTGTCTGCCTCTATGGTCTTGAGCATTGAAGGGGGATCATTTCTGAGAATGCTACCTTGGAAGTTCTGCATGTCAAATTTCTCCCAAAAACCCTAAATTTAGCTTCCAGAATCTCTCTCCCATACCTATGTTGTTGATAGCCATGTGTGCCATGACAGCTGGCTCTTCCACAACACTTTCTAAAATCTTACCGAGCTGGCATGTGCTGTCACCTTCGCATCAGGCAGGCAAATTATCAAGCCATATCTATCAGCCACCCAACTATCTACATTCCTAATGATCGAATCACCAACTACGATGCCCATCCTAAACCTTCCCTCCTGGGCACAAGCCTTTGGAGACCCAAACTCAGTGCAAGAGGATACTGCATTGCCTGGAGAGCAGGTCCTAACCACGGAATCACTTCCTGTTACACCAAAGTGATGCTCTCCTTGTTGCGATCCCCCCTGCTGCTGCGCTGCAGGAGGTCTCTTACCTTCCTCCGGAGGCCGCTCTGAAGCCTGGGCCTCGCCTGTGTTCCATCCGGGACTTGCTCCAGGGCCTGAGAGGCCTAGCTGTGCCTGTGGCTTGCTTGCCAGCGTTTGGACTTCCTGTTTGGCGACGCCCTTCTCCTAGGGGCTGGCCCGCAGCTCTCCACCTGACTTATAGGACCAGCGGTGGGCGGTCCTGGCAAGCTCCTCCCAGGGAGTTGCCTTCTACCTCCAGTACTTAAGGACTTTCTGTTCACTTGCAAAAGGCCTTCGGATCGGGCTCTACAGTCGTCTGTAACCTTGCCGATCCAGGTCCCCCGGTTTCGCCTATGCCTTGATGGGTTCCTGTCCTGTGTCCCTGCCTAGATGTATGCTCCTGTTCCTGCCAGCCGTAAGGACTTCGGATGTGAGTATCCCAGCATCGGAGTTCCTGTTCGCCTGGGTCTTCCCCGCACCCTCCTTCTCAGCGTGGTCCGCGACCAGCCTTCCTGGGCTGTGTAGGGCGCGTCTGGGACAGGGTGGTCCGTGACTCAGTCCCACGGGTGGGCTGAGTAGGGCGCCCTGATGGACAGTGCAATGTTTCCTTGCCCGGATGTCTTCCTGTCTCTGCCTTGACCTACGTCCTTGTCTGGTTCCTGAGCCTTCTGTCCTGTTGGGCCCTGGAGTGGCCAACAGGAGGGATTCATCCCACGGGCTCTTGAGCTTCTGCCAGCCGAGGGGGCTTCGGATGTGAGTATCCCAGCATCGGAGTTCCTGCTCGCCTGGATCCTCCCTGTGTCTCGCTTCAGCCCTTGTCCTGATGTCTCCGTCTTGCTTCAGCCTGCTTCTGCCCCGTCTGATGTCTTCTGTTTAAGGACTCTGTCTGCCCTCGCCTCTGTCCGGCCTGCTGCCCATTGCCGTTCCCTGCGGCAGGTCCGAAAGGGCCGGGAACAGTCGGAGGACTGTTCATTAGTCAACTTCCCTGTGTTGGCTACCATGGGCATGCAGGTCCGGCTGAGGGTCGGACTCCCTGCTTCTGTTCCTGCCTGCCTGGCTCACCATGCCTGCTCAGCTTACCTCCCACGGTGTGGCTTGGGGCTCCTCCTTGAGTCCTGCCGTGGCCCAAGGGCTCACCACCACCCGCTTACGACGACCGCGCCCGCGCGCGCTCGTAACACTCCTTCCAGATGACCATGCTTCCCCCAAAGCAGTACAGGGGCTACCACACAGGAATTGGAACTTTACTATGTCCCAGTCCTGCTGGTCTTCTCTTTGAACATCTCTACCACTAATCTCCAGAGATTGGACTTATACTCCGAGAGCTCTTTGCACTGAATGTACACATACAACCTCTTGCCAACTGGTAGATAATCATACATGTGGCACTCAATGCAGAAGACTGGATAACTCCCATCTTGTTGCTGGACTGCTGTCTGCAGGCTAATATTGTTAAGTTGCTAGATATATAAAGTTGCTAAGGGGTAGATTTTAAAAGGTCCACTTGTGTGTATACGTGCGTGCGGTTCCTGGTGCGTGCACATGGCTGCATCAATTTTATAACATGTGCGCGTTGGCGAATGCACATGCGTGCTGGATTTTAATGTCCGACATGCATGTGCGGGCGGGTGGCCTTCTGCGCGTGCATGGGGGGGTGGATTTTAGAAAAATACTCGTGGTGACACAATCGGGCCTAAACCAGCTCCCTCCTTTATTGAAGTGGACTGGGAAGGAACTTCCCTAAGATTAACCCTATCCTTCCCCTCTCCTCCCCAACCCCTAACCTATCCTAGCTTTCCCCAATTTTTTATTTCAATACTTATTGCTCCTCCGGAGCAGAAGTAAACCGTTGCGGTTATATAACTTAGCGACGGTATAGAAACGTTTTTAAATAAATAAATCTACAGTTATGGGCGAATTTTAAAAGACTGGCGCGTGCCAAAACCGGGGATACACAAGTATGTTCAGCTGGTGCATGCCAAGTGGATTTTAAAAGCTGCCTGTGTACACACACACATCTCCTGGTACGGGCACAAATGAAAAAGTCCAAACAGGGGGCATGGTGTGGGTGTGTTCTGGGCGGGGCATGGACGTGTCAAGGAATGACCAAGAGATGTGTGCATATATATGCATGCGCCTATTTAAAATTGCATGCACATGTGCATGTGTACAGTCTATTTTATACTATGGGCTGGATTTTAATACCTACGCGTGGGCGTAGATTTGTGCACGCAACCTGGCGCGCACAAATCTACGCCCAATTTTATAATATGCGCGCGCGCAGCCGTGCGCATGTTATAAAATCCAGGGTTGGCGCGTGCAAGGGGGTGCACACTTGTGCACCTTGCGCGCCGAGCCCTAGGGGAGCCCCGATGGCTTACCCTGTTTCCTCCGAAGCCGCTCCGAAGGCCTCTGGCCATGCACCCGTCCCGCCCCTTTTTTCAAGCCCCGGGACATATGCGCATCCCGGGGCTTGCATAACCCCCCTGCGTGTGAAACTCCAGCTGCATTTATGCGCGTAGGGCTTTTAAAATCTGCCTCATGCGCGTGTATGTTATGACTACATCCTTTGGCGCGAGCCGACATATGCACATACATAGGGGTAGATTTCATAAACTTGCATAAACGCGTACTTTTGTTCGCGGGATTTCAATAGATATGCGCGTAGCCGTGCGTATCCATTAAAATCCGGGGTCGGCGCAAGCAAGGCTGCCCAAAATCGGCAGCCTGCGCGCGCTGAGCCGCGCAGCCTGCCTCCATTCCCTCTGCCTCCCCCTCCCTTCCCCTACCTAACCCACCCCCCGGCCCTATCTAACCCCCCCCACCTCTGTCGCGAAAGTTATGCCTGCTTGAGGCAGGCGTAACTTTGCGTGCGCCGGACCGGCTGCCACACGCCATGTTCTGGTCCGGGGGCTGGTCTTGAGGCCGCGGCTGCGCCCCCGGAATGCCCCCGGGCCAAAACCATGCCCCCGGCGCCGCCCCCGGATGACGCGCCGGCTGCGTCACGCCCCCCGATACGCCCCTGATGATGCGCGGATTGCGACACCCCCCTCCCCCGTCACGCCGTCCCGTGGCTTTGCGTGCGCTGGAAGCCTATGCAACATAGGCTCGGCGCGCGCAGGGGGTGTTTGGGCCAGGTTTTCGGGGGGTACGCACGTATCCCTTTGAAAATCTGGCCCATATCGTCTTGCATGCCGGTATCAGTTACTATCTTAATCTACATGCCTAATGAACTCTTGATAAAAATGTCCTTCTTCCTTATTCTCTATAAATTGAAGAATGTGCCTGGGGTGGGTGGGAGTTGGGGAGAGAAGGAGGGAATAAGCAGAGAAACTGAAGTCTAGGGTTTTTTTTAAAGTGACAAACTAAAGAGCGGCAAACCACTTGGACCAGATGATAGATACTCCAGGGTTCTCAAAGAACTAAAAAAAAAAAAAGAAATTGCAGACCTATTACTACTAATTTGCAACCTATCTTTAAAATTGTCTATTATACCTAAAGATTGGAGGGTGGCCAATATAAAGCCAATCTTTAAAAGGATTCCAGAAGTGATCCAGGAAACTATAGTCTGCTGAGCCTGACGTCAGTGCTGGGAAAAATGGTAGAAACTATTCTAAACAATATTACTGAACATATAGATACATGGATTTACCCAAGGAAAATCTTGCCTTACCAATCTGCTACACTTTCTTGAATGAGCTAATAAACATGTGGATAATGGTGAGCTGGTGGATATAGTGTATCTGGATTTTCAGAAGCTGTTTGTCAAAATCCCTCATAAGAGACTACTGAGGAAATTAAAAAGTAATGGGATAGGAGGCAATGTCCTCTTGTGGTTGGCGAACTGGTTAAAGGATAAGAATCAGAAAGTAGGATTAAATGGTCAGTTTTCTCAATGGAAGAGAGTAAACCACCAACCATGAAATATTAATACAAAGACTTGACGAAATAGGACAGCGAAAGCACCCTACAATGTTTTACATCATATCTAAAGAACCGATTTTTCCAAGCCCAAATGAATAATATTCTTTCAAAAAAATTTAAAGACAGGAGTCCCTCAGGGCTCTGCCCTATCAGCTACGCTTTTTAATATATACATGATGCCTTTATGCCATCTTTTAGCAGGATTAGGGATTACTCACTATCTATATGCAGATGATATCCAGCTAATTTTACCTATAACTGACACGTTTGAGAATACTTTTAATCTAGCAGCTATGTATTTGAATATAATTAAACAGCATTTAACACAAATGGAATTAGTAATTAACATTGATAAAACAGAAGTTATTCACTTAGAAAGTCTTCACAGATTATTCAAACGCCGATTGTGATTAATGACAACCTAACTGTTAAAATATCTAATAATGTACACGACCTTGGAGTCATTATCGATACTGAACTTAGTTTAAAACAACACATATCACATAAAGTAAGGGAAGGCTATGGGAAACTAATAATACTAAAACGCCTTAAACCATTATTAAGTCATAATGACTTCAGTACCATCCTACAATGCTTAATCTTTGCCAGTACTGACTACTGTAACTCGCTTCTATTGGGTCAACCAGCTTCCTCCATTAGACCTCTATAAATTTTACAGAATGTAGCAGCAAGACTATTAACCGGTAGCAGAAAAAGGACCATATTACACCAATATCAGCTGAATTACATTGGCTTCCAGTTGAATATCGTATACATTACAAAGTTCTCAGTACACTACACAAATTAATATATGATGAGCATGCAGATTGGCTTAATATGACAATTTGCCTCCATACATCCCAAAGGAATTTACGATCAGCGAACAAAGGCCTATTACCAATTCCATCGGTAAAATCAGCACATCTCACACAGGTCAGAGAAAGGGCAATTTCCCTCGCAGGACCTAAAATCTGGAATGCAATTCCATTGGACCTTAGATTGCAACATGATTACAGACAATTCAAAAAGGATCTGAAAACTTGGCTATACCCACAGGCATTTAAACATACAAAAGGAGATTCTCAGAGCAGATAGCTGTTACTTTTTACTATCTATGATTTTATGATTTTATTCTGTACTTTTATTTTTATACTTCCGTTTTAGGTTTTTAGTACCTTTTATATTAATACTGCATTAATTTAAGCACTTAATTGATATTTTAATATTTTTAATATTAATTTTTAATTAGAAATTTTTGTATTTCATATTCTGTATTCGATTTGTAAACCATTGTGATGGTACTACTAAATGACGGTATAGAAAAGCTGTCAAATAAATAAATACATAAATAAATAAATAGTGGGTTCGGTGATTTTAAACATTTATAAATGAACTGAAAAAAGGAACAATGAATGAGGTGATCAAATTTGCAGATGACATGGACTTCCGGTTATGTCCTGATTGAGACAGGCTGTGAGTAGCGGAGCTCTCACTGGTCCTACTTTGAATCTGATCCTTTAACTTAATACTCGGCTACAGCAACTGGATATGTCCTATGCTAAAGAATTGGGCAAAGTTGTATACCTGCACTGTGGGCTGATCAAAGCTCTAAAATGAGAAAAGTGCTAAAATCTAAAGCCCCAGAACTGGAAGGAAAGGCGGATGTCATGCCTTCAGATGATGAACTTGATGACTTGGTTGTAGATGCACTGGGCAGCAAGGATACTCAAATTTATTAGAGGCATTCGCTGCCAAGGTTACCACGCGGTTTAACTTGAGACTGGGAATAGTTGTGGAAAAATAGCTCAGCTGGTGGAAACAGTGAAAGGCAATTCTTCCCGGTTTGACAAGGTCGAGACTAGAGTTTCTGACCTCAAGGATACGGTATCCCTCTTGCAAGCTAAACTGGATAAGTTGGACATACCTCTGTGGCAGCTAAGATCGACAACCTGGAGAATCGCTCCAGGAGAAACAATATCAGAATTGTTGGGCGGGCTGAAGGCAGTGATCCTGTTGCGTTTATTTCAAGATGGCTCCCAATGCTGTTAGGCCTAGCCTGCAAAAACAATGCACTTAAAATGGATCATGTACCCAGTGCGAGGAAGACGACCTGGGGACATGATAGTGCATCTGCATTATTTTACTAAACAAGCAACGAATTTCTCTCTGGGTGTTTTGAAGCTTCCCTGTTTGGCAGAAATAATACTACTTTTCTTTAAACTGATGCCTGGTTTGACAGTCTGTTTCTATCTCTTGCTGCTCCACGGTACTCACTTTTCACAGTCAACCAGGCTCTGCACTGAAGGAGTTTTTTTTACACCCCCGAATATCCTCTCTCCTATGGCCAGAGTTTGAAGTACTCCACTAACTGTCATTTATTGACTCCTGCCACACAAACTTAAACTCTTCTGCAGATGGGAGTTTTATTATTTCAATGTGAGAAGGTAGAGATTAGAGAGGGTATTATCAGAGGGGGGGAGGGGGGTAGACAGGTAACGTTTTGGGGAATAGTTATATTTTATTGCAACCTATCTCTCAGTCCCAATTCCATTCCCATCAGAGGGCCGGGGGGAGGGGAGTTGAGGATTGGGGATTTTTGTAGGGTTATTCGCTGATAGCCCTGCTGGATATTTGCTTGTTTTTAATTTCAGGGACATTTTGGATCTATGAGAGAGTAAAGTTTCAGGGTTTCTTTGTTGCAGTTTGGGGAATTGGGGCTGGGTATGTTGGGTAAATAGCATACTAAACTGTTGTGATTATCACTGTTCACTACTGTTGAGCTCTGGATATAAGCCGTTTCTCTTCTTCATTATTGTCCCATTGATCTTGATTCTTTTATAATTTTCGTTAGGTGCTGGAATGGAGGGATATTCCCCCCAGGGAGCCTACCCGTACTATTAATGTAATAGTTGTGTGTGACGGGATATGGTTGACATGATGTGGCTATCCTTTACTGTGCATGGGATATCCTCGCCGATCAAAAGGAAGCACATTCTACAGTTTGCCCGCAGGAGCAAGGCACAAGTTGTGTTCGTGCAGGAAACACATTTAACAAATGTGCGTCATTAAAAGCTGAGAGGGGATGGGTGAGTAGCATATACTACTCCTCATATAACTCTCGGAGCAGAGGGGTTTGCATTCTTCTGGAGAAAAATCTCCCCCTTATAGTGCATCGGTTGTTAAAAGATACAGAAGGAAGGTTTGTTATTTTAGACTGTTTCCTACACCACAAAAAGTTCTCATGAGTAAACATATATGGCGTCAACAACGAACAGACAGAATTGAAAGATGTTATAATAGCCTTTGTCTTCAAGTGGCTGTGTATTGGTGGAAACTGGAACATTTGCATGAACCCGTCTATGGACAGATTCTACAAGTCCCAACTGTTCTCACAGCATGTTCCGGAAAATAGGGACCTAGTGTCCACACTTCACCTAAATGATGTTTGGTGACACTTTCACGCACCTGCAAGGACTATATTTACTATTCTCTGAAGCATAACTCCTGCAGTAGAATAGATTACTTTCTATATATGCCAATAAAGGATTCCATGGAGGATACAATGAAACTAATAGGGGTCTAATTTTCTGCTACTGGGCAACTGGTTTTAAATAATAAAAAAACCCCCCAGATTATTTTACTTAATAGAAAATCATCATTAAGTACAAATATTCTTAAAATGGATATGTGGCAAATTGAAATGGCAAACCATGCTTGAGACCTTGGTATTGTGATCTTAATCTGCAGAAAGAAATTAGCCACAAAATAAGTTATGGCTATGGAAAATTAAACATGCTAAAACGACTGAAACCCCTTTTATGTCATGATGACTTTTGTATGGTATTCCAGACTTTGATTTTTTCATATCATGACTACTGTAACGCGTTTTATCTTGGTCTATCTGATAGCTGATTATGACTATTACAGTTATTACAGAACGCTACTGTCAGAGTTTTAACTGGTGGAAGTACATTTGATCACATAACGCCTATACTAATAGCCTTACACTGGCTCCTGGTTTAGAATTGACTATAAAATTTTATGTTTATTGCATAAATCAATTCATAGTGAAAAAATAGAATGGCTAAATGCCTCATTACACTTGCATATCCCACAAAGGAACCTGAGGTCGGCGAATAAGGTTTGTTAACTGTTCCCTCTATACGATCCGCCCATTTGACTGAAGTGGAGAGAAAGAGCTATCTTGATTGCAGGCCCTAAATTGTGGAATTCGCTCCCCTCTAACTTAAGATTGCAAAAAGACTTCCTGATTTTTAAAAAGAACTTAAAGACCTTGCTATTTGAGCTTGCATATGAGAATTGTACAGTGATAAGGGACTAAGGCTCATGGATTATGGTGACATTAAATATAAAAAGATTTAGGTTTTATAACTGTTTTCAATTTTAGATGTGTTTTAAATTTTCTTTTAATTCTTTTATTGTATTTATCTGTTTTATAATTTTACATGATTATATGATTGTTTTTATGTTTTTGTATAATTGTAAACCGTTACTATTGACTACATAGTGATGGTATAGAAATTTTATAAATAAATAATTTCCTTGACACAATTGTAGACAGCCAAATACTCCCTAGTATAGAAACATAGAAATGACGGCAGAAAAAGACCAATCGGCCCATCCAGTCTGCCCAGCAAGCTTCCACACTTATTTTCCCATACTTATCTGTTTCACCAACCACCAAGTTCAGGGCTCTTGTTGCTGTTTGATTCAAGTTTCCTGCCATCCCCTGCCATTGATGCAGTGAGTAATGTTGGAGTTGCATCAAAGGTGAGCATAAGGCTTAATGGTTAAGGGTAGTAACTGCCGCATCAAGCAAGTTACCCCGATGCTTGATGTACCCAACTCTGAACACAATACAGTGGAAACTGCCCTTAGATTTATTTCCAATAAGCTCTCTATTTATATGTGGAGACTGAATACCTTCTTATTGGGCAATAAAAATTTCCCTAGCTTGAAGCAGAACTCAGTAGTCAAAATCAATGCATGTAATCCAAAGGCAGATTACTCGCCAATTTTAAGGGGGGAAACTTTTAAGGCCTTTCTCAAAGGCAAAATCAAAAGCCACCTTCAAATAGAATGTAGGAAGTGGGTGGACCTACTTCTGGGTAAAATTAAAACTATGGAAGCCCATCACAAAGTAGATTGCTCTAATAAAACATATAAAGTGTTGGAAGCCAGCTGCAGAGAACTACGAATATTTGCATTGCATCCGGTCGAAACAGCCCTTAAATACACCTTGACTGACGTTCTATGAACACAGGGATAAAGCCTGGAGCGCTTTTAGGTAGGGCAGTCAAGGAAACAGTTTGCAAATCCAATATTGTAGAGATGTGAATTGGAACTGAAATCCGAACCGATTCTGGTTCCGATTCACATCTCTACAATATTGTATCTATTCAAGGACCTGCTGGTACCTGCACTGCCAATCCTGAAGTGATGGAGCTTCTCTTTCTAAAATACTTTTCCAAGTTGTACTCAGACACTGTTCCAGCCAGCCTAGAAGACATTCAAGATTTCCTTACTCAGTTCAACCTCCCCACCTTGACAGGGGAACAGCAAGAAGCTCTTTCAGCTTCTATCTCCCTGTCCAAAGTACAAACAATGGTCAAAATACTCCCTGGGGGGAAATGTAAATTCATATGGATACCACATGGAATTATACAAGAAATTTTTAGGCAACGTGGCACCCTTCTTGCTTTTACTTTGTAATACAGCTGTGCTCTCGATGCTTCCCAGGGCACCTTGGTATACAGCAGCTTGTCTCCCAGCCAGACCTGCACGAGAGCATCAATACCGAAGAACTTCAGATCTCTCCTGCGACTGAAGATGATGATGGAAGCTGACTGCTGAGGGTGGTGGGGACCCAGAGGGGATGAGGGAACCAGGACCCTTGGCTTTCACCCTCCCTGAAAGACAAGGGTCGAGCTAGAACAGGGATCACCAATTCCCTGCTTGCCCTGTTCTACCCGAGGGATGGCCCATGAAGGAACCTAACACCTCGGGGAGCCTTCCTGCTAGGAATCATCTTTTTCCCTTTTTTTTTTTTACTCTAGGAATACCAGACTGCAGGTTTGCACCTCTACCATCTGCTGGAGACAGAGAAATACTGAGGGACTGCAGATGGCACTCTCGGTTATGTAGCAGTGCCTGAAAATGTTTTATTTTCTGCCTCCATCTGCTGGTAGGGATGCAAAACCCACTTGCCTGGACTGATCTGAGGTATGCACAGGAACGAGGAACTTTTGCATTGCGAGAAGTAGCCAGCAGGTCTATAAAATAGAAGGCCCCAGCGATCCAGTAATAGCTGGAATGCCTTGTCCGACAATACCTATTTTCCTGGTTCCAGACGCTCCCTGCTGAGAAAGTCTGCTCTTACACTGTCTTTTCCTGCAATGTGCGATGCCAAAATCACCTAAAGATGCATTTCTGGCCATTCCATAAGTTGGTCTATTTCCATTGATACTTGCTGGCTCTTGGGTCCTCCCTGACGTGAACTGCAAGCACGTCAGTAGGACTGCTCAGGCTTCCAGACGATTAATGTTCCAGAGAGACTCCTCTGTATTGCAGCACCCTTGCACCGTTAGTTCCTGATAGAGCGCTCCCCAACCTTGGAGGCTCGCATCTGTCATGAGTAACAACCAGTCCGGCAATGTCAGCAAAACTCCCCTTACTCAGATGATCTGCTTGCAACCACCACTGGAAGTGAAAGCAGTCTTCCATCGGTGAGTGGAGCCGAATCAAATAGTCCTGAAATTGCGGGTTCCATCAAGACTACTCATCTCATTAACCTTAACCCCTATTGCTCAACACACCGCCTTCTGACATCACAATTTCAACACATGTTCGTAGCCTCGGCGTCATTCTCGACAGTCAATTCAATCTCAAAAAATTCATCGTCACTTTAAAAAACGGTTTCTTCAAACTACACACCTTAAAAAAACTTAAACCCCTTCTACACCTCAATGAATTTCGCACTATACTCCAAGCCTTCATTCTATCAAAAATTGATTACTGTAATGCCATTCTACTAGGCCTTCCCAAAATTGCTCCAAAATGCTGCTGCCCGCATCCTCACCAATTCCCACAGAAATGATCATATCACCCCCGTCCTCAAGCATTTACATTGGCTACCTATCACATCCTGGATCATATAGAAAATCGCTTACTCTTATCCACAAAGCACTTTACAACCATAGGGGCGGATTTTAAGAGCCCTGCTCGCGTAAATCCGCCCGGATTTACGCGAGCAGGGCCCTGCGCGCCGGTGCGCCTATTTTACATAGGCCTACCGGCGCGCGCAGAGCCCCGGGACTCGCGTAAGTCCCGGGGTTCTCTGAGGGGGGCGTGTCGGGGGCGGTCCCGGTCGTCGCGGCGTTTTCGGGGCGTGTCGGCAGCGTTTTGGGGGCGGGTACGGGGGCGTGGCTACGGCCCGGGGCGGTCCGGGGGCGTGGCCGCGCCCTCCGTACCCGCCCCCAGGTCGCGGCCCGGCGCGCAGGAGGCCCGCTGGCGCGCGGGGATTTACGCCTCCCTCTGGGAGGCGTAAATCCCCGGAGAAAGGTAAGGGGGGGTGTAGACAGGGCCGGGCGGGTGGGTTAGGTAGAGGAAGGGAGGGGAAGGTGAGGGGAGGGCGTTAGAGGATTCCCTCCAAGGCCGCTCTGATTTCGGAGCGGCCTTGGAGGGAACGGGGGTAGGCTGCTCCGCGCGCGCCGGCTATACAAAATCGATAGCCTTGCGCGCGCCGATCCAGGTTTTTAGCAGATACGCGCGGAGCCGCGCGTATCTACTAAAATCCAGCGTACTTTTGTTTGCGCCTGGAGCACAAACAAAAGTACGCGCTTGCGTATTTTTTAAAAATCTGCCCCATAATATGCAATGGTTCAGAGGACACCTCACTTTTCACACCCCCGCCAGACCCACTAAAAACCAATACCTTGCAACAACACTCATACCCTCGCCCAAACTATCTAAACTTACCTCCACCAAAGACCGTGCCTTTTCCATAGCAGGTCCCACTCTATGGAATAAATTGCCATCTTATCTTTGCCAAGAATCATGCCCAAAAAAATTCAAACACAACCTCAAGACATGGCTATTCAAACAGGCCTACACCTGAGCTATTGCGCTGCCCCCCCCCCCCCCCCCCCCCTCTTTGGGATCTATAGACGATCTTTCTCCTCTCCTAATATAGACTCCTATTCTCCTGTCCTCACATTTGTCTTCTTGTCTTCCCCAACGATACTACCGGCAACCTCCTCTCTTACTTTAAGCGATACACATTATATGTGATTCCAGATTTTAATTTTAATGTACTTAAGCTACTTCTTATATTAATTATTCTTCAGATCTTAAGTTACTTCTTATATTAATTATTTTTCAGATCTTCCACTTGCCTTCTTATATTTGTAATATAAGTAATATATATTATATTATTTATGTCTCAGATCTTCCACTTGCCTCCTTATATTTGTAAATTTTGAATCAGGCTATCCATCTGCCCCTTAAACCTTAAGTTCATTGTATAAGCTTGCTATGTTCCCTGCACAAGCTTGTTATTTCCTCTGCATACGTTTTTTATACCCTCTGTATAAGCTTGTTATGCCCGCCCTTATGCTCCCCTCTCCCCTTGTATTTGCCTCCCATTCCCTCCCATTTTGCTGACATAATAAGCTGGTTACGTACCCTGTATATATTCCCCTTTCCCCCTATTTAGCTTTTAGTCCCTTTACACTGTAGTTTCTATGTCACTTGTGCAAGTTCCTAGTTCACTGTAAAGCCTGCTGCTGCATTCTGTTCTTTGTTAACCGATGAGATGTTCACAAAAACTGTTGGTATATAAAATTTCTAAATAAATAAATAAGACAGCAGGGAGCGCTGAAGTGGACACAGCAAGAGACGCACCTGAGACACCAATTTTTTAATACGAGCAAGTAGCACATTTAAGACTAATCAGAGAAAATTCTTTTTCACTCAACGCACAATAAAGCTCTGGAATTTGTTGCCAGAGGATGTGGTTAGTGCAGTTAGTGTAGCTGGGTTCAAAAAAAGGTTTGGATACTTTCTTGGAGAAGTCCATTAACAGCTATTAATCAAGTTTACTTAGGGAATAGCATCAGTAGCATGGGATCTTCTTAGTGTTTGGGTAATTGCCAGATTCTTGTGGCCTGGTTTGGCCTTTGTTGGAAACATGCTGGGCTTGATGGACCCTTGGTCTGACCCAGCATGGCAATTTCTTATGTTCTTATGTACTCCGCTGGTAACAGATTGCTACTCCTTTTCCATCAGGCGTCTTCGGCAACAGACTCATAACAGATTGCTACTCCGCAGTCTAAACCCTAACAGATTGTTTACTACTCCATCTACAGGAGCTGAGCATATCAGATTGCTACCTCCTCCTTCCACAGGAGCAGATTCATTACAGATTGCTAACGCCTCCTTGAGGAGTAGATCATAACAGTTTGCTAATTCCTCCTTCCATAGGAGCCATAACCTAAAAGATTGCTAACTCCTCCTTTCCTCAGGAGTTGAAGCAAAACAGATTGCTAACTCCTCCCTCCGTAGGAGCTAGTTCATAACAGATTGCTAACTCCTCCCTCTGTAGGAGTCCACTCATAACAAGATTGCTAACTCCAGTGGATCCGGCTTTAAATTGGAGAAGCAGTACTCCTGGGAATCCAGCTTAAGGTATGAGATGTCAGTAACCCCATGGACCCGGCACACCTCTCCGCCTTGCAGGCTATACCGGACCTGGCTCAATGCATCTCAGAACAGCAAGAAACCTTGGAGAAACTTACTGCAGCATTCCATCAGCTTCACACACAGAAGATACAAGGCACAGCTTCTACCCAAGACACCTGACTCGCTGGAAGAATTGATAGCCTTAGCTACTCGGATGGATTGTCGGCTCCGAGACAAGGTGAAGGAACTCCGTCCTAAGGTGTTAACTGGGTTGAAACAGGCCAGTACCCCTGCACTTTGGATGGGTCCAGCAATTCCTGCTGTTGATAAAGATGAACCGATGCAACTTGGTCATGGTCACTTGACCTCGAAGGAGAGAAGATTTCGGAAGAAACGCGGCCTGTGCATGTACTGTGGTCAGCCCAGCCATGATGTCTCTGCATGCCCCATTTTGTCCGGGAAACAGATGGACTCAAGTCCGGCGGGAAGACTGTTCTTGGGCCTTACTGCATCCTCTCCTCCGCTCTCTCTCCCAGTCTCCCTGACCTATGGACCAGTCACGGTTCAGACTCCTGCCCTGGTGGACTCAGGGGCAGGAGGCAACTTCATTACTAGACATTTAGTGGAATACTTGAGGATCCCTCTCATCAAATTAAAAGATCCACTACTGTTGTCTTCTATTCACGGGGAGCCCCTGCCAAGCGACGTGACTTGCGAGACCATATCAGTGACACTTTGCACCGGAGCACTTCATACGGAAATAATCTCCTTCTTTGTAATAGAAAAGGTCATGCACCCTATCGTCCTGGGGTTACCCTGGCTGCAAGTGCACCAACCCCAATTTGACTGGGCATCCCTAGATCTCTCACGATGGGGCCCAGAATGTCACGGGAAATGCCTCAAGGAGGTCTCACCTATTATCTGCATGTCTACTACCCCAGCGGGGCCAGAGCTGCCGCCCCAGGATGCATTCTCTCGAGATGGATCTTTTGAAGAGGTGATTGAGGTTCTTCCTCTACATGGGCCCGGTTAGAATACCATGGGTTCAGGAACTAATACTGATCTACCAGAAGAAGGAATGGATCCTTCCTCTGATCTTGATGAGAGGATGATGTAGGAATATATACCTGATGAGCCTCAGAACATAATTGACCCAAAGGAAATCATTTTAGCTACTACTCAGTCTGTACCCGTCGGCAAGACTGTTGTTCCAAAGCATCTCAGGAAGAAAGTGCTTTTTTGGGCGCATGATTCCAAGCTGGCCGGCCATCCTGGTCAATGCCGAACTCTGCTCAAGATACAGGAACTATATTGGTGGCCTACCATCAAGAAGGATACCTACTCCTATGTGGCATCCTGCACCAATTGTGCTAAGAACAAATTTACTTCGGGACAACCTTGGGGTCAGATGCAACCTCTGCCAGTTCCTTACCGGCCCTGGTCGCACATCACTACTGACTTTGTAGTCGATCTACCCACATCCGGAGGAATGAACACCATCTGGGTGACAGTGGATCGATTTAGCAAGATGGCACACTTCGTGGCACTTCCGGGCATACCCTCTGCATTGGAACTCTCTAAGCTTTTTATACAACACATATTCCGTCTCCATGGTCTACCTTTACACATCGTATCCAACCGTGGATCTCAGTTCACGGCACGATTCTGTAAGGCCTTGTGTAAATTATTTGACAGTGGTTCTCAACCTTTCTAATGCCATGACCCCGCAATACAGTTCCTCATGTTGCGGTGACCCCTCGCCCTGCCCTCGCCCCGCGAGGGCGGGGTGAGGGCGGGGCGAGGGTGGGGCTTTGGTCATATGGGGGCGGGGTTATGGATGGGGTTGGATTTTAGTGCATACTTATTTATTATGACATTTATAAACAGAACCACCATTCCTCATAAAACAATAAAATTAAACATAAAGCATCAGTTATAATAGTAAAACCATACTAATAAAAGAATATTTTAAAATTACTGATAAATAGAATTTCTATTAATTAAAATCATATACATTTTATAATTTCCCAAACACCTATAAAATATTTCAAAACAGCACATATATCAAATAACACACAATAATTAAAACTAATAAGGATTTTAAAAAGCCCCTGCTGTCCATACATGGGAGCTCTTGATTTCCAGTCACCCTGATATTGTCGAGGATTAGGAGGTTATCCTCTCTCTCTCACACATACTCACATGTCCATTTTCTCTCACACATACACTGTCACATACATACACATTCATGCTCTTATACCCACCATAACCTCTCACTCTCACAGACACTGATACACTCTCAGGGTGTAAGACACTCTCTCTCCCCCCCCCCCCCCCCCACTCACACACACTCTTACTCCCCTGGATTTTCTCATACACACTCATGCTCTCACTCTTACTGGCTCCCTCACAACCTCAGAGCCTCTCAGATAAAACTCTATGCAGCAGAAATAATGCTGAATGTTGAGAATTGTGTTATGCAGACTAATCTGGAAAATGCACTAATTTCTACATGAGTCATAATGAATCAGTCCTCAGCTGCAGGCTTCAATTGATTATCCTGGCTCCCTTAATGTTTGCCAAATACAGTTCATGTGTAACAGCAATCCTAATTCTCCACCAGATCAAGCTGATTTCACATCCCACTTCATACTTTGTCACCTCCAGCTGAGTCAAACAATTAATCTAATTACTGCCACGTGGCTATTGGGGAGGCGCTGATTGCTGCTATTGGCACTGAAGCCCATTCTGCTGCCTCCTTTGTGCAGGCCCCGTGGGTTTCCACTTCCTCCATGTTGATCTCGTACATTGTGAGATCCGCCATAGAGAAAGTGCTACTCTTGCACATTCCCAAAGATTACATGTACCAATCAGTATAAAGTAATTTATTTTTTTTTTACATCTGCTTCCCTTTCTTATTTTTTTGCCATTTCCTTTTATATTGCCTTTTTTTCTATTTCTTTTCTCTCCACCTGTCTTCTTCCCTCAAACACACAGTCAGGTTCTCATTCTCACGTGCATTTCTCTCTCACACACACATACACACACAGGCTCTCACTGTCACATGCTCTCTCTCTCATGCAATCATTCATACACACAGTCTCTCACTGGCACAGGCTGTCTGAGTCTCACACACAAGCTCTCTCACACCCCCACATGCTGCCTTGCTCAAGCACAGGCTCTCACTCTAACATGCTGTCTCTTTCACACACACAGAGGCTCTCACATGCTGTCTCTGCAAACACACACAGTCTCTCAACTCACTCTCACACACAATCTCTCAACTCATCTCATACTCGCACACACCTCTCTCTCACCTCTGGGCCTCTTCTTTACGGGTTGCCACAGGATGGGCTCTGCAGCGGCCCTAGTCTTCCCGGCCCCGCTGCTCCTCTTCTGCACGCGGCTGAAGCACCTCTTCTACCCACGCGGCTGACGCGCCTCCTCCTTCCTGCCCGGGTGGCTCCAGCAACATTTGTCTTCCGGGGCAGGGCAGGCAGGAAGGAAGTAGGAGGAGCACCTACAGTGGCTGATACACCTCCTTCCTGCCTGCGCGGCTCCAGCCACATACTTTACTGCGACGCGCTAGCTTTTTGGGCCATGTCTCTTCCAGTGGCGTAGCCAGAATTGATTTTTTGGGTGGGCACAAGGTTAACATGGGTGGGCTGTAGGCATGCAGGTCTACTAGTTGTTTTTTTTACTGATAAATAATGCCAAATTATGCAGCATAGCATTCACATCTACGCCTAAGTATGAGGTTTACTTAATGATACAAACATAATTCACGGTGATTTGTGGTACTTTAGCCTTCTTATTATTACGATTTTATACACGGCTCCTACCTGTCCATAAATTTTGAGAGAGAGGGTTGTGTTGCTTATATTTAAATTGCTAACATCTCAAAATATAGATATATATTTTTACCTTTGTTGTCTGATCTTTGTATTTTTCTAATCAGTTGGTCCTGGTCTCTTTTCCCATTTTTTCCCTTATAGCTCATTTCCTAATTCCTTTTCAGTGTCTTTCTTCTATTACTGTCTTCTTCCCTTCCACACACACACACACACACACATACACGCTTTCTCTCACAGACTCCCTCTCACACACTCAAGCTGTCACTCTCATATGCTCTCCCCCCCCCCCCACAAGCTCACATTCTTTGCAGACACACATACAAGTTCTCACTTTCTCACCCCTCCCCAGGCTTATATTCTTATGCACACACAGACGCACATCCAGGCACCCATTCTCACCCACACACATAAACCCAGACTCCCATTCTCACCCACAAACCCATGCTCCCAGTCTCACCCACACATATTCAAGCTCCCATTCTCATCCATACATATACACATTTAAGGTCCTATTCTCACCCACACATACACACATTCAAGCACCCATTCTTATCCACATATTCAAGCTTCCATTCTCACCCACCCACACAAACCCAGGCTCTCATTCTCACCCATATATACACACATTCAAGCTCCCATTCTCACCCACCCACAAACCCAGGCTCCCATTCTCAACCACACATACACACATTCGAGCTCCCATTCACCCACATATTCAAGCTTCCATTCTCACCCACATACACACCCAGGCTCCAGTTTTCACCCACACACACTCCCATTCTCATCCACACATACACATTCAAGCACGTGCACAGCTTCCGCTTTCTCCCCCAGAGCAGGAAGATCAGCTGCCTCTCCTGCTGCCACCGGCCTCCTGCTATCTTCGGGCGTCGGGCCGTACAGCCCGCCGAACTTCCTGTCGGGGGGGGGGGGGCACGGAAGCACAGCGCACAACGTCCGCTTCCTCCCTCCCCCCCCCCCAAGCAGGAAGATCGGCGGGCAGTACGGCCCGACGCCCGAAGATAGCAGGAGGCCGGTGGCAGCAGGAGAGGCAGCTGATCTTCCTGCTTTGGGGGAGAAAGCGGAAGCTGTGCGCGGCGCTTCCGCTCCCCCAAACAGGAAAATCGGCGGCCGTTTGGCCCGAAGATAGCAGGAGAATGGGTGGCAGCAGGAGAGACCAGCTGATCTTCCTGCATTGGGGGGAGGAAGGGGAAGCTGCGCGCGGCGCTTCCGCTTCCCCCCCCCCCCCCCCCCCCGAACAGGAAGACCGGTTGGCCATACGGCCGCAGCAGCGCTTCCCCATGTGTGCCCTGATGGCGCGCGAGGCGTGGGTTCTCTTGTTCGCTGTCGTGGGGATGGGATCCCGCGACAGCCTTGCAGTTCCGGTGCCAGTTGGGTGGGCACCTGCCCACCCGTGGCTACGCCACTGGTCTCTTCCCTTTTGGGGTTGGAGGAGGCAGGTCTCCAGCTTCGCCCCGCCTCCCCGCAGCAGCCGCGGCGCCACGGACCGGCAAAAAACCCCAACGGCCCGGTACTGGTCCGCGGACCGGTGGTTGGGGACCTGCTTTAGGCGACCCCTGTGTTTTGGTCGTTCGACCCCCGCCGGGGTCGCGACCCACAGGTTGAGAACCGCTGCTCTAGACTATACTTCAGCCTACCATCCACAGTCGAATGGCCAGACGGAACGGATGAATCGGACGATGAAGCAGTTTATTTGCGCCTATGTCACGTCCCGAAGCATAACAGATTACTAACTCCTCCCTCCGTAGGAGCTAACTCATAACAGATTGCTAACTCCTCCATCTGTAGGAGTCCACTCATAACACACACAAGCACGCGTCCAGCTGGATGCCGCTTAACCTGGACCCAGCTGACTCTCAAATAAGCATCCAAAACCTGGACACACTCTGACACGCACTGCTGAACCGATGTCCTATAGAGGGCAGCTGAACGCATAGGCAAAAGCACACAAAAACATTGTCGCAGCCTAACATGTGGTACTCAGTGCAAAAGCCTCACAGCAGGACCTAGCCAAAAGAGGATGCTCAACCTGCTAGGCTGCCCTGAACCTCTCTCGGGGCAGGACGAACATCGGAATGGTGTACCAAGCTCAGAGACTGGGGAAGGGGAATCCCTGAACAACCCTCCTTCACTGTCTCTGTAAGGTATATTTTGTTTTTTTGAAGCTTGCCCAAGTTCAGCTGTTCCTGGCTAAGTACAGAGATGGTCTCCAGCTGTGTGTGTGTGTGTGGGGGGGGGGGGGGGGGTAAGAGGGTATCTGCCGTCATCGCTGTGCTCGGCTTCCTGCACTCTTCTTCGCCTTTAAGCTGTACAATCAGCTAAGTCTATTCAGGCTGAAAAACCAGCTATTGGACCAAGGCACTCATCTGAGGGACCACAGAAATCACCTCAGGAATTCTCAACTGGGAGTGAGACCATTTGGTATCACTGCAGGAAAGCGGGGCTTTTTTTTTTTTTTTTTTAAATTCTCCTTCTAAAATCTGAAGCAATCCCCAGTAGGGAGATGCACGTCCTCCATCTGCTGGAGACAGAGAATTCTGGCAGGCTGATGTCCCTGAAGGACTATATTTACTGTTATATCAGTTTGCTCCGTCTCCATCTGTTGGTAGAGGTGCACCACCCACTGGTTCTGAATCCATCTATCTACATGCTAGGAAAACCCACCTTTTTGAAACCACTTTTAAATCTTATGCTTAATTGTCTTTTGGTCTTGTTAACTTTCTTTTCCTTTTAACCATTGTCTTGCTTTATGAAGTACCCCGAGACTCTTGTCCTATATGTTTGTCTTATTAGGATGTAAGCTCTATTGAGTAGGGTCTTTTTGTATGTTTGTACAACTCTTCCCTCTGACCCTGTGTCCCACTCTTTCCTCTCGGACAGTGTCCCAGCACAGTGATAGGGGGCACGCTTCCCTCTGATCCAGTGCTTCAGCATGATGCCAGGGTCACTGCCACCTCTGAGCCCGCGTTAACCTAATGCCGTATGATTGTATTAGGGACTTTCTTGCTCAGGACTGCAGTAACATTCAGGCCTCAGGCCTCTTTCTAGGCCCACCGCAGTTGCAATAGCTCCCACCCTCCTCCTCCTCCTCCCTCCACCCAAACTGCCGACGCGGGCGAGGAGCTGCAGCGCTCGCGCACCCCTGCATTTCCTCTGAGGCGGGGCACCGCAGAGAACGTTCGAGAGGACGTGTTGCAGCAAGGGGGCGGGGACGCTGCGGCTTCTGGGCACTGGAGTCCTGCGCCTGCCGGGTCGTTCGGCTGTGGGGCGCGAGGCGCTGACTGCAAAACTCCGAGACCCGGCAGCCCCTGCGATGAGCCGGCGGCACGCAGGCGCACCGAGTCTTCGGCTTTCGCTATTAGGACTTGTTTTGCTCTTCAGCTGATTATTGCCGGAGCCGCAGAGCGAGCGAGCGGGCGGAGCAGGTAACGGGAGAAAAGCCGGGACAGGGCCGAGCCTGCGCGGGGGGGCGCTCTTCCCTGCGTTATTTTCCGATGGGGACGGAGCGCCTTACAGTTCTCGCCGGCTTCACAAGGGGCGGGACGGGAAAAAAAATACAGGGCGAACGGTATTGGAGAATAAAAGGTATAAATTTACCCGGGTCGGCGTTGTCGCCGGGAGCTGAGGAGAGGAGAAAGGAAGAGAAGGGGAATGATGGAAAAGGATGAAAGAGGAGGGAAGAACAGATGTGAGGAGGAAAGGAAGGGGGGTAGAGGGAGGTTTGCCAACCGGCTCCAGATTCGGCCCACAGGGTTGGTACAAGCCCGGGTTTACCCCATTGCATGCAGGGAATTGTAGTCTTGTTTTTCTTAGGTACTTTAGTCCGAGAAGTCAAGAGCTACAGTTCTCTGCCTGCAGTGGAATAAATCCAGGACTGGACAAACCCTGTCAGGTGAATCTGGAGCCGGTTGCCCATCCCTAGGTAGAAAGAGGAAGTGGGGAAAAAAGGGATGACGTAATAAGCTGAATATTAAAATTGTGTTGAAAATTCAACAGTTTCTTAAGGTGCATTAAAACAGTTTAAATTCTGATGTGGTAATCTAATGCAGCAGGAGTTTAAAAAAAACAAACAAAAAAACCCCCCACCAACCTGGAAATATGTGTAAACAAAAAAAACATGCTTAGCATATTATTTATTTAGCCATTCTATATGCTGTTTACATCATGACAATTATATTTACTTGATGTGTTCAAATATATTGCAAAAACATTCTTTATATATATAAACTGTTTTCATTGCATAATACATGGTTTATGCACACGGAGAACGTTTTCTGTGCCGAATGCATTTTTTTTAAACTATATTTTTTGTGCATAAATCTCAAGAACAGGTCCTGGCATCAGATGTCAAGCTTTTACTCATAGACTAAATTAATCCTGGAAACTTAATGCCTAATCGGAGGTGGCGTAAAGTTTCCAGCACTAAGAAAACACAAAGTAAGCTAGTATCCCTGTCTGCATTGGGGGTAATAGCTAATGTCTTCATTACCATTAAACATTTGGGTGCGCTAACCTGTTTTGCACAATTTTTTGAGTGTGCATAGAACTCCTTTCTATATCGGGCAAATAAAAATGTGCACATGCTGGTAAACCTGTGCGCTGTGTCGAGTGCATCTTATTATATCTGCCCCTGAGAAAGTAGGAGAGGATGGATGGGGGAGTACCTTTACTTGAGGTATGGGGTATATGTCTTAATTTTAAAGCAGGATACAGTCCTGTCCCCAGCTACTTTTGGACAGGGAGAGACATCATCCTTTTTTAGAAAGGCTTGAGTAAATTCAGGAAGCAAAGGCTACATTTCTTCACCTTTAATTTTTTTTCTGCTGTTTTCTGCTTTTATGCAGGCTGATACAGTACAGTGCGCTCCAATGGAGCGCACTGTACTGTATCCAATGGAGCGCACTGTTAGCCGGCAATTGGACGCGCGTTTTCGACTTGCTAGCTTTACCCCTTATTCAGTAAAGGGTAATAGCGCGTCCAACCCCCCCCCCCCCCCGAACCTAATAGGGCCATCAACATGCATTTGCATGTTGCGGGTGCTATTAGGTATTCCCGCGCGATTCAGTAAGTAAAATGTGCAGCCAAGCCGCATATAGAATATAGAAACTCTATCTTACAAACCAAACGTGAATACCATGCCAAAAAAATACATGGCCTCCAATATAACCCTAAGGCCCTCTTCTCCTTGGTTGCTGACCTTACCTCTCCCTCCCCCATACAACAACTAGCTATTTCATCTAAAAATCGCTGCAATGATTTAGCACTTTTCTTTGAAAATAAAGTCGCCTCCATCACAGCACAGTTCTCTCATAATATTCTCAACCTTCCTATTCCTACTTTCAACTCTGCAGTCTCCCTCTCCTTTTTTGACCCCTCTTCCTCCCTGGAAGTAGAGAACATCCTAAAAAAAATGAAACCCTCATCCCATCCTTCTGAAACTATCCCCTCTAAACTCCTTCTATCTATACCTAAAGTGATCGCCAAACCTCTATCAAACATTCTTAACTGCTCCCTCAAGCATGGCACTGTTCCCAACTTTCTCAAGCGAGCGGTAGTGAAACCGCTACTTAAAAAACCCAATCTTGACCCCTCCACCTTATCAAATTACAGACCCGTTTCCAACTTACCTCTCCTAGCTAAGGTCCTTGAAAAATTAGTGAATGCTCGCCTTTCTGATCATCTTGAACAAAACAATATTCTCCCATCCACCCAACATGGTTTCAGGAAGCATTTAAGTACTGAAACATTATTACTCTCCCTCCACGACACACTTATCAGAGGAACAGACGCAGGTTTCTCGTATCTGATTGCCATGCTTGACATATCTGCTGCGTTCGACACAGTTAATCATGATACCCTCCTCAACATCCTCAGGAGTATTGGAATCACTGGCAATGCACTGGCCTGGATACAATCGTATCTCCAGAACCGATTTTATACTGTCTTAGTGGATAACAATGAATCTGACCCGATCAGTCTCCCTCAAGGTGTACCCCAAGGTTCTTCCCTCTCCTCCACCCTTTTTAATATCTACATGTTACCCCTTACCACCCTCCTCACCAAACTCCACATCAAGCACTTCATTTATGCTGACAATGTGCAAATCATATTCCCCTTCTCTGACTCCCTCCAGACTGCGCTACGAAATTGGGAATCCTGTCTCTCCTCAATTAACCAACTTCTCACCGATATGCACCTCGCACTAAATCCCAACAAAACTGAACTAGTAATCATCTCCAATAAGCAACCATTCCCTGCCATCCCCCCCACATACTCATCCACGATTTTCCCCACGCACATTCGCAATTTAGGTGTCCTTATTGATAGTCATCTTACTTTTAAACCATTCATCAAATCTATCTTGAAGGAATGCTACTTTAAACTGCAAACGATAAAAAAACTTAGACCCCTTCTACACTTCTCGGATTTTCGTACTGTGCTCCAGTCTATTATATTGTCAAAAATAGACTACTGTAATGCACTCCTCCTTGGCATCCCCACATCACACATCAAGCCGTTACAGCTGCTACAAAACGCCGCCGCCCGGATACTGTCAAATTCTAAAAAAAGAGACCACATTACTCCCACCCTCATCCAATTACACTGGCTCCCAATTCGCTCAAGAATACTTTATAAAGTATTCTCCCTCATACACAAAAGTCTGCTACACTCCAATCTCAATTGGATCAACCCCCCCCCCCCTCCTCCCACGTACCTCCAACAGACCCACCCGCCCTGCCCTGCAAGGAACCTTACGCACACAACCCATCAAATCTCTCAAACTATCCTCCACCATAAGCAGAGCCTTCTCCCTTGCCGGACCCACAATATGGAACTCATTGCCCTATGACATACGCATGGAGTCCTACACCCCCAAGTTCCAAAAAAAATTGAAAACCTGGCTTTTCCAGCAAGCCTACCCCCTGACTACATCCAATTCATAATTATTCAGCAACCTACGATTAAGTATGCTCCACGACCTCGACCAAGAATGCCCACGACCACCGATTTATTCCTTGACGTATTTGATGATGACTGATGCTTTGTATATAGTTTTATGTATGTTATATTTATAGTTTCTCCCTATTTATTGACCTATTAATTTGCATTGCCTCCTCCCCCGGTTATTTGTATTGTTATCTGTTATTTGTAAGGGCGCTGCCCATAAGTTTTTTGTTCTTTGTGAACCAATATGATGTGCGAACGGCTATCGGTATATAAGAGACGTTAAATAAAAATAAATAAATAAATAAACATTTTACTTTCAGAAATTAGCCCCTACCCAAAGGTAGGGGCTAATTTCTCTGGGCACCGGGAAAGTGCACAGAAAAGCAGTAAAAACTGCTTTTTTGTGCACCCTCCGACCTTAATATCATGGCGCTATTAAGTCTGAGGTCCTGAAAGTTTAAAAAAGTTTAAAAAAAAAAAAAATTTGAAATAGGCCTTTGGCTCACGGGTTGAAAACTGGACGCTCAATTTTGCCGGCGTCCGGTTTCCAAACCCGTGGCTGTCAGCGGGCTCGAGAACCGACGCCGGCAAAATTGAGCGTCGGCTGTCAAACCCGTTGACAGCCGCCTCTTTTTATCGCCGGGCCTAATTTAAATAAATGTATTTACTGTATCGCATGCACAGGAGAGTGGGCGCTCGCCCGTGATTTTATTGTATCAGCCCGATTGTGATCAGAACTGGGCCTACGGGTCCGGAGCCTTCATTGGCAACTATCTGGTGATTTTTCTCCTATTTTTATATTTCTTCTCATCTCCTCTAGTCTGGTCCTAGGCTGGGGACCACCTAGCAGACAGTTTCCAGAATCTGCAATCATGGGCTTTGAAGCTAACCATTAGCTGTTGCATGATGACCATAACTTCCCCCCACACCCCCCCTTCTTTTTTTCCCACCTCTTCCCTACTCCTGCTAAATCTGTATTGGGGAAATGCTAAATACTATGTTGCTTTGATAAACCACACTTATCAGAATAGAATTGTTAAAACTTAATTGGCTAGTTGGATTGCCAAGTGATAGTAAACCTCAGAAGTGTACATATAGTTGAAATATGTACTCCAAGCATTCCAGCAAATCTGAAAATTGGATAGATCTGGACATCTAAATTCATAGTAAATTATTCTTGGCATTTGGCAGGCAAAGCAGTTCTGTTAAATAAACCAGCTGTTTTTTGAACAGGCAGTTCTGTATGCCGTAACTAAATGCTAGTGTTAATTCTTTGTATTTCTTTATTAAACATATTTATTGATCAACTTCTAGAATTAAAAAATACAGTTTCAGCTACTGAAAGTATTGAAGTCAAGTAGTGTAAAATGTTAATGCCAAAGTCTCGAATGCAGAATCTTTTTTTTTTGTTGGTAATAGCTGAGTAAATGAGTACCTTTTTGAAGTCTGGACTCCCTTTAAGTAGGGCCAGATTTAGCAAGCCTCTTTTCCTGCTGGCTCTGGGATTTTGGTTTGTTTAAATTAGCTATAATTTCAGAACAAATTTAGCACAGAAACACAAAAAAAAACAAAAAATGTTTTCTAAACAAGTTTATCACAGCAGTGCTGGATTTCTGAGCAGCTTCCCTCCATCACTGTAGCAGAGCCATGGCCTGCTTTGGACAGCGATGTAATCTCTGTTTAGGCGCTGTCCCCAAGTAGACGCAGGATACCACCTTGCAGCGCTTTGGCTGTTGTAAAGCAGATTGTGTTTCTCCAAATGATTTTATCACAGAATCAGGGTGGTTTTATAAGTTAAAAACTTATGTAGTTCTGAATGGATTTTTTTTTCCAAAACATTCTTTCTAGAGATTCCGAGGTATCATTAAACCTAAACCCGCAGGCACTCAATGCAAAGAGAAGATGAAAGATATAGATTTAGGAAAAGAGTACATCATACCCAGTCCTGGGTATCGAAGTGTAAGGGAGAGCAGCAGCCCAGAGCAGCATGCCACCCGGAAAGAGTTCAAGTTCCAGCAGCCAGCTCAGGTCAGTATCTTTTTGATTTCTTTGTTACCGTAACTTACACATTAATAACAGCCTAATGTTTGTTCAGCAGAGTCGGCTTTTCAAGGTTGTGTCCTTGTCTGTACTCTGTAAAGGACATCTGCGATGGACCTGCCCTGGCTACTGTATGGCAGGTCATGTGAGCAGCTATGGTGCATGTGCAGGGACTTCTGCTTCCATGACACTGATGCTAAAGATAGCACCTATGCTGCTGTCATGGGGCACATGAGGGCTGCTCACTTCTGTGACACTTTTACTTGTAAGTGTCTGGTGTCACTTAGTGTTACCAAGCCCAGTGTTATGAGGGAATTTTGAGGAGATTCATTAGAATAAACTGTCCCCTTGCCAAAAGTCATATTTTCAGATTCAAATGTATCTGGCTTTGAGAAGGGTTAGGAGTAAGTGATCAAACAGTTTTACTTGCTGTGCTCCTAAGTGCCAGCCCTGTGGGTGCTTGAGCCCCCTCCCCCCAGAATTGAGCAGACTTCTTCACTGTGTCCAGGGAGGGGTAATTTGCATTGAGTTCAGCACCCCCAGTCACTTTGAAAAGTTGGCTCCTATGGCTGCGTTAATCCTTTATATAAAGAATTCTTGGAGGATGCGTATGGGGCAATAGAGTGGCTGGTTACAGTAGTACTCTGTTCTCCATGTCCTTTGTCAGTTAGAGCCTGATTTACTAAACATTTTTCCCTATAGAACCAGAATGGGAGAAAAGCCATAATAAATCATGCCTTTAATGTGCTAAATGTCAACATATTTATAGTTCAGAAACTGAGTGTGATGTGACAAAGGATAGTGGTAAATGAAGTTTACTCTGAGGGAGAGGGTCATTACTAGTGGTGTCCTTCAAGGATCAGTCCTTGGAGTGGTTCTCTTCAACCTTTTTCATGAGCGACATGGCAGAAGAATTGTTTAGGAAAGCTTTGTCTTTTTGCAGTGATACTAAAATCTGCAACAGGGTAGACAGCCAGGATGATGGGAAACAGAAAGGAGGGATTTAACAAATCTCAAGGAATGACCTAGAGTCTGGCAGCTGAGATGTAATGCTAAAAAAATGCAGAGTAATGCATTTTAGGATGCAAAAACCCCAAGGGAGAGGTCCAGTATTGGAGGTGAAATTCTTGCAAGCAAGAAAAAAGAGCAGGTTCTGAGGGTGATCATATCTGATGATCTTTCGGTAACCAAACAGGTGGATAAAGGACAGTAAAAGCAGAAAGCTGCTTGGCTGCATAGGCAGAGGAATGGTCAGCAGAAAAAGGGAGGTGACATTGCCCCTGTATAGGTCCCTGGTAACACCTGATTTGGAACACTGTGTACAATTCTGGAGACCCCACCTTCATAAGGATATAAACAGGATGGAGTCTGTCCAGAGGGAGGCTACCAACATGGTCAGTGGTCTTCATTCTAGAGCATATGGAGCCCGACTTAAAGAGCCCTTAGAGGGAATGCAAGATGGGGAGATATGATAGACATTTTAAATATCTCCAAGGTTTCCATGCACAGGAAGCAAAACTCTTTCAACAGAAAGGAGACTGTAGGGGTCTTGGGATGAGGGTGAAAGGATGTAGACTCAGGAATAATGTAAGGAAATATTTATTTACAGAGAAGTAGCGAATACATGGAATGGCTTCCCAGGGGAAACAAAAATGGTATCTGAATTCAAGAAAGCATGGATAAATACAGGGGATCTCTTGAGGGAGTGATGGGAATTTTAAAGCTAAATTTAATTAGGAAGACTAGATAGGCCATACATTCTTTTTCTGCTGTCATGTTTCTAATATCGAGTACTGCCATGCACGGAGTTCAGGGAAGCAATTAGTAAAGCAAAGTAATACTAATAAAAATTCACTTTTGAGAGTGTAAGACATTGTCATACTGAGTCAGAACGAGGGTCCATCAAGCCCAGCA
Source organism: Rhinatrema bivittatum (assembly GCF_901001135.1). Taxonomy (NCBI): domain Eukaryota; kingdom Metazoa; phylum Chordata; class Amphibia; order Gymnophiona; family Rhinatrematidae; genus Rhinatrema; species Rhinatrema bivittatum. The sequence continues at coordinate 180,838,993 of NC_042623.1, forward strand.
TCCATTTAATCCTACTCTCTGTTTCCTGTCTTTTAGCCAGTTTGTAATCCACAACAGGACATTGCCTTCTATCCCATGACTTTTTACTTTTCCTAGAAGCCTCTCATGAGGCACTTTGTCAAACGCCTTCTGAAAATCCAAGTATACTACATCTACCGGTTCACCTTTATCCACATGTTTATTAACTCCTTCAAAAAATGTAGCAGATTTGTGAGGCAAGACTTGCCCTGGGTAAAGCCATGTTGACTGTGTTCCATTAAACCATGTCTTTCTATATGTTCTGTGAATTTAATCTTTAGAATAGTTCTAAAGTGCCTCATGAGAGGCACTTTGTCAAACTATTTTTCCTGGCACTGAAGTCAGGCTCACGGGTCTTTAGTTTCCCGGATCACCCCTGGAGCCCTCTTTAAATATTGGGGTTACATTGGCCACCCTCCAGTCTTCAGGTACAATGGACATTTTTAATGATAGGTTACAAATTACTAGTAATAGATCTGAAATGTTGTTTTTGGGATTTCAGAACCCTGGGGTGTTTACCATCTGATCTGGGTGATTTGGTACTCTGCAGTTTGTCAGTCTGGTTTTCTAGATCTTCCAGGTTCAGTTCATCTGAATCATCACCCTTGAAAAATGTTGCCGTTACATCTTATCTATGTCGTTCCTAAAAGCCAAACTATCTTAATTAAATGTGCTCAAGGATAAAGTCTCCTCAGTTGGCTTTTCCATATTATTACAACACTAAAAGGAAGACTTGCACCATCACAATCTATCCTCAAGCTGCTTTCTGCCTTGAGGAAAGTCTTGTCTTGTGCTGCAATAGTTAGCCCTAGTTTTAAGTCATTAAGAATGGTCTTAACGAAGGCCAAAAGACTGCTGGCTTCATTAAAAAGGTGAGGTGAAACAGGCTATTTTAGCCAAAAGAACCTCCTTCAAAAACTGGAAGAAGGATCCTTCTAAAGAAAATAGGAAAAAGCATAAGCATTGGTGAGAGAAATGAAAACTAAGAGAATATGAAAAGCTGGCCATAGAGGCAAAAACTCAAACATTTTTAATATATTTAAAGCGGGAAGCCTGTGAGGGAATTGGTTGGACCATTACGTGATCAAGGGGTTAAAGAGGTGCTTAGGCCCAATCACAGAAACACAAAATGAATTCTTTGCTTCGGTGTTTACTATTGAGGATGTTAGAGAGCTGTCAGTTAACTAGATTTGCTTTTAAAATATTCCATAGTTTAAAGTTTTGGCACCATTGTTTCTTCGGATTTTGCAGACTGCCATTTTTGGAAAATTTGATTTGAAGTTTCAGGAGGATGATTTTTCTGGTTTGCCCCCTTTCAGACCTGGGCAGTGACCTTAGCATCAGCTCTAGTTGTTGGCTGCTAAATCTGAGCCACTAATTTTAGACTTTGCTGGGGATTGTTCCTTTATGTCCTCATTTGACGAGCTAGAAGTGCATATTGCAATACATTTTTTAATGCTGAGTAAGTAGATACTTAAATGGGATATTTTGCACTGTCTTCCCTTCTGTTTTAATTTTTAATGTAACAGTCTGTGTGTTTACCACAAAAGGATTTGCAGAGAATGTTCTTGTAAGGATTACAGAAGCAGAATTTGAAGGTGAGCAGCCATTACTCAGTGTTGCTCCTCCCTAGCATAAGAGATCAGAACTGCTGTCCTTAAGAAGGGATTAATAATTAGTAATCTAGCTCTGTACAGGGCTTATTTTTTTCCCAGGCACACGGCTTCTTAAGAACACACTAGTTTTGGAAGTGATGAGAACTCTTTTGGCTTACAAAGGAGATGGCTGAGATGACAAGGGGCAAAAGTTTTTAGTATTCAGAAGGTACAAAAGATGTCCTAAAGATGAAGATAGCGAAGAATATCTGGAAACAATGAAGGGAGCAGCCAAGAAGCAGGGTAATGCAACTTTTTTTCAGGTGTGCCTGTGAAAGGAGGAATTGCCGAAATGGGATTGTAAGACTGGGAGGCAATGAGAAAAAGGCAGGAATGCTAAACATAACTTTTATTCAGCCTTCACTAAAGAAGGCATTGGACTAGGACCCTACTGATCATGGGCAGAGGTAAATACAACTTCATTTGCAGAGGAGAGGAATCGTATGGAGCTAGCAACACTGAATGTGGACAGGCATGGGGAGGATGGGATCCATTTAAAGATATTAATGGAGCTCAGAGTGGTTCTGGCAGCTCCACTGTTTTGTTCTTTTCAATCAGACTTTCAAGACGGGAGTTCTTCCAGAGGGCTGTAGAAGAGTAGATGTTGTCCCTCTTCATGATAGTGGATTTATGGAGGAGGCTGGTAATTAGTGCAACTTAAATGATGGGTACATTAATGGAGTCACTACCAAAGGGGAGGCTAGTAGAGTACCTTAAACCCAACAGGTAGCAGGATCCAAGGCAGCATGATTTTACCAGAGGGAGATCCTATACAGATATGATCAGCCTCTTTGATTGCGCAACCACCCAGTTCGATCAGGACAAGCACTGAATGTGGTCACTTTTAATACACATCATAGGCTCATGAATAGACACCTCTCTGCAAGAGCAGCTAGGTCCCGGCAGCATTTCACAATGGAGCCTGCTTACTAAAGATTTGTTCTCATTTTGTATCTGGGGGACAATGCTTAGTAAATAAGGCCCCATGTTTTTGATAGTTGTAACTCATCTTAAATACTTTGCGTTAGGTGAGTAAGAAATTCAATAAATATTGTGGTGTGGGAACCCTGGAAGTTCTGTAAATGTAACTAAATATTTGCTGTGACAGTTCTTCTAATGTATAAAATATGTATAATAAGCTATGATGTGCATTTTGTATTTATTCTATTTTAAAACTTAGATATCGCTCAATCAGCCAAAGCTTCCAAAGTGATTTACAGCAAAAACCACCATATTTAAAAAAAGAGCAATAATAAAAAAACAAAACACCAAAACAAAAAAAAAAACCCCCAACATGAGCATCAATCCCATCGCTACTAGCAGCCTGTACAGCTGGATATACCCACTCATTATCAATTCTTCTATCTCCAGATCATCTTGTAACAGCAAATAAGAAAAACAAATAGCTAAACTTGTTTTTGAAACTTTTGACAATTTAACTCCTCCCTAACTGCATTGGGGAGCTTGTTCCAGAATTGCAGTGCCATACTGGGAAACACCCTCTTTGCATAACGTTACAGCCTGAATTTACATACCATGGTTAGCTGGTGACCTTGCAGTTATTGCAAGATCCTTCCTGGTACATACCATTCTAATTTGTCAAAAAGATAATTTGATCCATTACTATGCATACAATAAAAAGCTAACGTCAATAGCTTAAATTGTATTCTTTCACCTATTGGCCGCCAGGGTAGTGAGGACAACAATGGACCAGCTCTTTCATGTGTACCTTTGCCATATACAAGTCTGGTTGCACTATTTTGAATAGCCTGCAATTTCTTAATTATAGTAGTTGACATCCCTATAATAACAGGGCATTACAATAATCCAGTGCACTCATTAAGAAAGATACCATCACTTTGGAAATCCAAAAACTACCTCCATTGTCTGCCTTTAGCTGTAAATAAGTTTGCATAATCTGCTGTCCATAGATTTCCACTGAAAAACCAGAATCAAAAAACATCCTCAGACTCTTTACCTTGTCAAACACCAATAGCACAAGCACCTAAAACAAACCATTCCCCAGGTGCTCAGATACCCTCCCTAAACCTAAAATGTTTTCTCATTATTTACCACTAACGTACTAGCATTCATTCATGTCAAGATTTTAGCTAAACAAGAACTTTTGAAATGTTGTCTCTTCCACATTTGACTCTACAGGAACCAAAAACTGGATGTTGTCTGCGTATGTTTATAAGCAATCGTCCCCAGTTCATGGAAAAGATCTGCGAATGGACACGCAAAGATGTTAAATAATCAAGGGGAGTGACCCGAGCCCTGGGGGTACGCCAGTTGTTAATAGCATTAGTGCAAGAAAGATTCTCTTTGCAAAAAAGAAAGCAATCCAATGTAGAACTTTCCTTCCCAAACCTATTAATTTACATCTCTCCAAAAACAATTCATGATCCACCAAATCAAAAGCACTGGATAAGTCTAATTAAAAAAAAAAAAAAAAAAAAAAGCTGACTGTTTAATGTCTAACTGGCAACCAAAATATAAAGGGGTGGCGCTCCCATCCTTGGCGGGCCTAGATATTTCTGCTTCCAAGTCTAGGGAGTTAAGACAGTTGGACGTCATACCTTTGCCAGACATTATCGACTGGATGTCCGGGCCGCAGAGCCCGGTTCTTTCGGAACCAGTGTACTCAGAGCGGGACTCTCTCAGTCCCACCCTGGTTAGGAAAGCTTTGGTACATCCCAGCTGTCCTGGACTGATCCGTGTGCATACAGGGAAAAGAAAATTGGTTCTCACCTGCTAATTTTCGTTCCTGTAGTACCATGGATCAGTCCAGACGCCCACCCAGGGGAAAATGGAGAGTCCTCTCGGCCGGTAGCTGTTCAATTTTTCTGCAAGTTTTTTTTTTTTTTTTTTTTAATATTTTTATTGGCACTGTCTGTAAAAACAATTCAGTAACAGTAATCAATGTGATAACAGTTAAACACATCACAATAAACTTTGAACATAATACCGGAGTACCTCATTTTTGGTTTTCCCCCCCCCCCTCCCCCAGTTCCCCCCTCTCCCGATCCCCTACGATTCCCTTTCCCTTTTACATAATAGCGCTAGTGTTGCAGTGCAGTGCGACACTAAACATCCCCATACTCAACACAGCCGTCTTCCATAAGATATTCCCCTTAGGTCTACACAAAGCTTCCCCTGGCGTTTCCCTGACTGGGGAACCCATGTACTAACTTTAAGAAACAGCTCCCCAGGGCCAATGTCACGTGTCTCTCACAAGTCCTTATACCATCGGAGATAAGGTTCCCAGACCAAGACATGTTTCTCTATCTTATCGAGTTGTTGGGCCCGCAGATAATGCCATAAATGGAACTGCCAGAGTCTATGTGAGATAGTAAACTTTGTCGGTACCCAGGCAGATCTCCAGCATGCTGCCACCTCCTGGCGGGCCGCACAGAGTACATGATGAATTAAAGTCCGTTTCAATGCGTTCCATGAGTTCGGGTATGCTGAAAGCAAATATACTTCTGGTTGCATTCCCATAGAGATATTCAGCATCTGGGAAATCATAGTTTGTACTTGTCGCCAAAACGGTACAAGCTTGGGGCAGCTCCACCATACGTGGAGGAAAGTGCCCTCCTGTCCACAGTTCCTCCAACAGTGCGCCCCTTGCGTGTCATAAATTTTATGTAATTTAACAGGTGTGAGATACCATCTGGACAATAATTTAAAGTTAGTTTCCAGTATACTCGCCAAGATGGAGTGTCGAAGCATAAAGCCAAAACATTGCTTCCATTGCCCAGAAGACCAGTGTAGTTGCAACTCCCCTTCCCAGTCTCGCTGGTTACGAGCCTCCGAACCCTCTGAGGCCGCTAGCCAAATGTAAATATTGGAGATAGTCCCCTTCAGCCCCTCCTGAGCACAGCACATGGCCTCAAAGTTCGTTTTCGGCCTAAACACTTCGTCCAGGCGGGGTAAGTCCAACATGCAATGCCGCAATTGTAAATAATAATACTCTGTGTTCGGTAGACCATATTGGCTTTGTAAGTCCCGAAAAGACATCATTTGCTTTTCCTTTATCAATTGGCCAAAATGCCAGAGTCCCCACTTCACCACCTATCAGACGGTCCTCCCCCTCCAGATACCCATTGATTAGTCTTATATAAACCAATTGGTAACATTGGTGAGACCAGGCAGGACCCAGTTAAGCGCAATCTGTGTTTCTGCCATAACCGCAGTGTGACCTGCGTAAATGGGTTAATCACATCCCGAGTGCTAGGTTTCCTAGGCATCCCCCACACTTGATGCGATAGAGATACCCCACCTCCAGTATCTTGTTCAATCCGAGCCCATTGTTTCAGATCCTTTCCCCCTACCCATTCCGGAATGATCCGTAATTGGGCTGCGAAATAATACCTGCCAAAATCTGGCACCGCCAATCCCCCGTCCTCCCGGGGTTTATGGAGTACCTGTCTAGTGATGCGAGGTGGCCTCCTCCGCCAAATAAAGTGAAATATCCTAGTATGCAACCTTTTCAGGAAGGCAGCGGGGACATCTATGGGCAGTGTCTGGAAGAAATAAAGCCATCGTGGTAGCACGTTCATTTTAATTGTGGCCACCCTCCCCAACCAGGAGAGCCTATAGGGGCCCCATATCTCCACATCCCTTGCTGTTTTTAACATCAGAGGTACGTAATTTAAGGAGAACAGCTGTTTCCAATCCGCAGTAAGCCTGATACCAAGATAAGTTAGGCCCTTTGTGGCCCATTTAAATGGGAAATGGTCTTGAATGCTAAGTCTCTGGGCATCCGTAAGCGTAAGATTCAGAATTTCCGTTTTTGTCATATTAACCTTAAAGCCCGATATGGCGCTAAAGCTCTCCATTTCCTGTACCAAAATGGGCAAAGTCAGCTGTGGATTGGCAATAGAGAACAAGATGTCGTCAGCAAATAACGAGATCTTGTACTGAGCGTCCCCACACGCTATACCTCTAATATCTTTGTTTTGTCGCACTTTAGTCACGAATGGTTCCATGAACAGCGCGAATAGCAGCGGGGAGAGGGGGCACCCCTGTCTAGTGCCACGTCCCAGAACAAAGCTCGGAGAGTAAGAGCCATTTATTTTTATGCAGGCCTTGGGAGACAAGTACATTGCCGCAATCCAGGCCCTAAAATTGTCCCCCAACCCCACCTTTCGCAGCACACCAAACAGGAAATCCCAGTCCACCCTGTCAAATGCCTTTTCGGCATCCACTCCAACTAACACCGAGGGAATATTGTGCCTGCGCGCTGTCCATATAAGATTAACCACTTTTCTAATATTGTCCCCGGCCTGTCTGCCCGGGATGAACCCTGCTTGGTCCGGGTGTATCAGCCTATGCATCACCATATTCAACCTATGGGCTAAAACCTTAGCCAGTATCTTCAAGTCCAAATTCAGGAGGGATATAGGTCTATAAGAGCCACACACAGACTTATCCTTCCCCGGCTTAGGGATCACCGTTATGCCAGCGAGCTCCATTGTAGCAGGCAAGGTATGTGTATTGAGCAGATCATTGTAGACTGCCTGCAAACGAGGGATCAGAAGATCCTTAAATTTCTTGTAAAAGAGGCCTGTAAATCCGTCTAAGCCGGGCGCTTTAAAGGGTTTAAGGCTTATTATAGCATCGGAAATCTCCCCCTTAGTGATATGCATATCTAAAATTCGGGATTGGGCAGTCGTTAAAGTTGGCATCTGAGTCTCCTGCAAGTAAGCCTCAATGCGCTCAGGAGGGATGTGCGGCCCTGGCGAGTATAACTCAGTGTAAAATTGGGCAAACCTATTCCGAATGCCCTTGTTATCCAGTATGTAAGTACCCTGGGGGTCTTTAATTTTAAAAATCGTGCTCTGGGCGATCTGTTGTTTTAACTGGCGCGCCAACCATCGGCCCGGCTTATTCCCTTCGAGAAAGTGGAACCCCCTATTCTTGTCCAACTTATCCAGTATTTCACCGTCCAATAGAATACGTAGTTCATTTCTCTTTTTATCTAACTCCCTTAATGTACGTCCCCCTCCGTATTGTTTATGCTTCCGTTCCAGTTTCCCAATAGCTAAGAGTAGCTCCTCCCTCGCCTTTTTATGCTCCTTCTGTTTAGCCGCTGCTCGGGCTATGAACTTCCCACGGATTATGGCCTTAAAACAATCCCAGACCGTCCCTAAAGGTATCTCACCATTGTCATTTAATTCGAAATACTCCTGGATGTCTTGTGATAAAGATTCACAAAAGTGGGGAGTCTGCTAATAAACCATTATTCAGTCTCCAATACAGAGACCCAATTTCCTCCTCCACCAATCGAAAGGTACCCTGTATAGTTGCATGGTCAGACCATATAATTTGTCCAATCTTAACATCACTACAGCCCGTGGTCCAAGGTTTGCTCCCCAGCCACATATCAATCCGCGAGTACGTCCCGTGCACTCTGGAATAGAATGAGTAGTCCCGTTCCCTAGGATGTTGTTGTCGCCATATGTCTACAAGTCCCCAGTGCTCCATCACCAGTTTGAGCCGCTCCCTGTGCTCTTTACTCCCTCCCCCGGGCCACTGGCTATGGTCTAAGTGGGGATTCAGAATAGTATTAAAATCACCCCCCATCAATAGGGATCCCTGAATGAACCCACCAAGGGCCTGTTCCATCTGAGTGAAGAAAGCCCCTTGATTTTGGTTGGGGGCATATATATTAAGCAAAGAAACCAGGATATTATCAAGTTTAGCCACCACTGCAAGATATCTACCTTGCCGATCTTTTTTGCTATCTAGAATTTCTACCTTAAGGTGTTTAGCAAACAAAATACCCACCCCTCCCGTCTTTTTCCCTTCCCCATTAGATGCCAATAATATAGTGGGGAACTCCTTGTCCCGGAGTAATTTCTCATCCTTTCTCAACAAGTGTGTTTCTTGTACAAAGTAAATGGAGGCCTTCTGCGCCTTTGCATCGTTAAACAACAACTGTCGTTTCCTCGGGTGATTTAGGCCTTTAACATTTAGGGATACCAAACGTAGTTCAGCCATAATCGGGAAAGAATAAGAACAGGCTATAAGTGACCATGCCCTCCGCTGTGTCGACCACACCCCATGCCACCCTCCATAGCTGCTTGTAGAATCGTAACTCATATCCCCCCCCAATAGCCCTCCCTCCCCACCCCCCTCCCCCCAACCCTAGCCATTCTCAGTGAGGTATTCATCCTCACCCACAGCGTAACAGAGGAAGAACATCATCCCGTGTAGCTAATGCCAACAACTGAATAACAACATTAATCACAACTGCTGTTTAGAAACTTCCCACCCCACCCCTCCACCCTTCCCCAACATGTCGAGCCTACTCGTAGTGTTATCCTTTGCTCCCCCGATGCTGCGGGGTGGATATCTGGGCAGTAGCTCTGCCCTCTCAGTGCACATTAGTTCAACCGCAGCAGGTGTCCCCAGTCATTTAAACTCACTCCTGCCCATTGCCTTGCATCTCCAGGCTACTGGATCAATCAATCCGCGGGGGTCCCATGCCCTTCCTTATTGCCGTCCTGTCTGTGGAGGCGCTTTCCTCCTTTTCCCGCTCGTTGCCATCGGGGGCCCATCCCAGCTCTGCCTGCTTGTATTCCAGCGCCCGATCCGTTTGTCTCTATTCCACGCTGTCGCAGGAACTTTTCTGCCTCCCCTGGCCGTCTAGCCACACAAGTGTCCCCACTTATTGTGAATAATATTCCAAACGGATACAGCCATCTATACGCACATTTTCTGCCCGCAGGACATCTGTAACGCTTTTCATCTCCCTGCGCTTCTGCAGGGTTACGGACGAGAGATCATGAAATATCTGTATTAGCTCCCCCCGCCATTTTATCTGGCGAAGCGTGCGTGCCTTAGCCATAATTAGCTCCTTTACTGCAAAACTGTGCAGACAGGCGATGATATCTCTAGGTTTGTTAGCGACAGGCTTACGTAGAGTTCGGTGCGCTCGTTCAATAACTATAGTCCGGTCATATGGTTCCTGGGCCTCCATACTGAGCACTGCTTTGCATATTTCTTGCACCAGTGCACCATAATCCATAGTCCCTTCTTGTTCCGGGATCCCCCGTATTCGTATGTTGCAGCGCCTCTGCCTATTTTCTAGGTCTTCCATTTTATTTAGCAGTTCGTCCTTTGCTTGCTGGAGGAGCTGGATTTCCTTAGAGTGTTGTAGGATGGCTATGGCCTGCTCGTCAGCGCCCTGCTCTACCACGTGGAGCCTTTCTCCCAAATCTTCAACCTCCGTCCGCAGCGCCCCAATGCTCTCTTTAATTTCGGCCTTTAGGGTGTGTATAATTTCCCTCTTTGCCTCCTGGAGCCAAAGTTTAATGTCGTTCCCTTCAGCGCTGTTACCGCCGCTGGCCTCCACGCTCTGCCCCGAGGTGCGCGCTGTGCCGTCCGCCATATTGCCTGCCTCCTCTAGCAGCGGCCCGGGTGGTTTCGCGGCTGTGCCTCCGTATGAGAATTCAGAGAGGTCAACAGTCTTGCGGCGTGTGGTCATCCTGCTCACCGGCATGGGGAAACGCTTCGGGGCTGTTTTGCGGGTCGTTTCGCTAGTTTTTATTGCATAAATTTCCCGCAGCTACACGGAGCTAGGAAACTACCCGTCCATGCGCCTCGGGTGACGTCACTTCCTCCTTTTCTGCAAGTTTTTATTGAATGCCCCCCTTTTCAGGGAAAGGGTTTTGGGCATGTCTTTCATTCATTTATAAGGTTTCAGGTGTTTTCATTTCCTCTGCTCTTCAGGGGGAAGTGGTTTAATGGTTGCAGTTATGGTTTTTCTAATTTCTGCTTGGGTACAGTATAATACTGGCAGACACTAGGTGGCACCTCAGGGTTATAGGACAAAGTTCGCAAAGTCTTTTTCTGTCTCCATCTGCTGGAGGGGAGGCAAAACCCAGCTGTCCTGGACTGATCCATGGTACTACAGGAACGAAAATTAGCAGGTAAGAACCAATTTTCCTATTTTGGTCCACCTGTACTTGGATGACTGGCTGATTTCAGGCCAAGACCCTGGAAAAGAGCTTCCTGGTGTCACGCAAGGTGATTTTCCCCCCCCCCCCCCCCCCCCCCCTTGTTGCAGGAGCTCGATTGGATGTTGAACCTGGCCAAGAGTAATCTTCAGCCATCTCAGTTGCTAGAGAATCTCTGTATTTGGTTCAACACGAAGTAGGGCAGGGTTTCCTGCCAGAGGGTCCTATTCAGAAATTGTTGGCACTGGTGCGTCAGGACACTGTCGGGCATATTGTGTTCAATCTACAAATACTCTGGCAGCAACCCTGGAAGTGGTGCTATAGGCAAGGGTGCATATGCGTCCTCTTCAGCGCTCCCTGTTGTCTCTTGTTGGAACCCACATTCTCAGGGCTATTAGATTCAGCTCCACCTGCCTATGGAGGTCTGCTCAAAACTGCAGTGGTGGTTACAGGCGGATCATCTAAGAAAGGGGGTTTCCCTAAAATCACTGGACTGGGGGAGGAAGTGATGTCATCGGGCTGCATGGCCGCTTGAGCAATGAGCTCCTCTGTTAGCCCCACTAAAATCAATTTTTCTGGAGTCTGAATCAACAGCAAACTCTTCCAAACCTGTGCAAAACCTCCCTTAATCGGAGCGGGATGGCAGCCAAGAAGAAATGGGTGGATTTCCAAAGCTTTTCCTACAGGAAAGCTGAAGAGCGGGGCTGCGCTGCTATAGAACAGCTAGCAGATGTGAACCCTCAAGATGGCGGCTCCGACTCCGAGGACTCCCTCCCCCAGCACGATGATACAACGCCGACCCGCTCTGAATTTCGCGAATGGTTTGGGGTCCTCCGTAAAGATCTTAAAGCCTACAAAAAAGAAGTACAAACCATGCTAGGAGAATTCCAAGAAGAGATGGCTACCTTGGGCCATAGAGTGGATGATATCGATGCCCGGGTGGACGCACAGGTCGAATCCACGAAACAACTCCAAGAGGCCTACTCCGACCTCCAAGAAGACACCAATGTCATTAAGGCTAAATTAGCCGATCTAGAGAATCGAGCACGAAGGGGGAACCTTAGCTTCCGTGGCTTTGCTGAAACTCCGGAAAATGGCGACTGCACGGCCCTTATTCAGCGCTTCTGTACATTCCTGCTGCATAGCGGCAAAGACTCAACAGAGGAACAAGCGCCCAATATCAAATTAGACAGGGCTCGTAGGGCCCTACGAGCCCCCAGCACGAATCAAGCACAAGACATTATAGTATGTTTCCACAACTATGATCTTAAGGAAAAAATAGCCACTCGGGCCCGAAAACAACTATGCTGGACACCGGGAAAATCAGGATATTATGATCTATGCCGATCTATCTCAAGCCACCCTCCAGAGCAGGCAGGGATTAAATATAGATGGCTTCATCCCTTCGGTTTTATCTACACATGGGAGGGTACCTCTGCACGCATACTTAGTGCTGAGGAAGCTGAACTCCAGCTAAAAGACCGTGGCTTCATCCCTCAGGCTCCACTGGTGACAGACAAAGCATGCCCCACTCTTAGGGAATCTCGGCCGAAGTGGCAGCGGGTTGGAGCCAGAAACAGCCGGCTGAAGCAGCAATCTGATACCCAGAAGATCTCAGCGGAGGCTACCTGACTACATCTTTCAGGGTTTGGCTGCAAGTTCAGCTCTTTTCTCTATCAGATATGGATCATCGACTAAAGGTCGAGAATCACTAGATATCACAGAGTAGGCTTCTCTATTGTTAATTTTTAATTGTTCTCTTTTTAGTCTCCGGTTGAGACAATACACTTTGGGCTAAATGGCGCTCACGAGATGATGTACTCTTTTTCCTCCAAGCTAACCAGCTATTTTGATCTGCTTAACCCGATTTGCAGATCATGAGGTGGGGGAGAGGGGTGGAGGGATGGGGGGATGCTTTTGCTAAATTGTGGGTTATGCACATACTACTTTTCAACAGCATTTTGTAAGGTGTTTATTGTACAAGTCCGGGCGAACTCCTTTTTGGTCTATATCTATGAAAGTGAACTTAGTGGAATGTATATACTATAGCATTTATCACAGCGATTTGAGCCTTTCCCTTCAGGGGTACATTTTTATGTCTTGGGAGAAATTGTATGGCCACATTTCGTTTAGTTTCCCTTAATGTTAAGGGACTTAATTCACCATTTAAAAGGCATTCTTTCTTTAAGGAAATGGGAGTGTTACAGGCAGACATTTTTGTCCAGGAATCTCATTTGAAGGGTAAGCACGAATCGCTCTTGAAATCCCATCATTACCCATCTCAGTATTTTACTCCATGTCCGAAAGTGGCAAAATTTACGGGAGTTTGCATACTGTTTTCTCAGCACATGGTACTAGACTGCCAAACTTGTATTAGAGATTCGGGCAGTAGATACCTCCTTCTAAAGCTTTTGATTGAGGGAGTGGACTATACTTTAGTAAACATTTGTGCACCCAACCAGGACCAGGGTGCATTTTATGACACCCTTAATCAGGTTATCCTACAACATAGTACAAGCAAATTGATAGTGGGTGGGGATTTCAACTAAGCACGAGTGCCGGCCCTAGACACTTCGAAAAGTTCTGCTACCACGGCATCTACCCACAGGAAAAAGTTAAAAAATGTTGATGGATGATTGGCAGCTGACAGATGTCTGGCAGATGCATTACCCTAGATCCAGATCTTATACTTTCTATTCTCTCCCCCCCACCAATCACACTCCCGTACTGATTTTATCCTAGCTGATAAAGCCATGCTTTCTCACCTTACAAAACCTGATATCCACCCTGTGGCTTGGACGGACCATTCGGCAGTCACCCTTGAAATCTCTTTCCCACAATATGATCGAGGGACCCGCTTCTGGAGACTTAATGACTCCTTGCTAACAGATTCTAGCTTCACCAGTTTTTTGACTGATCAAATCCGGGAGTATATCTCAGTAAATGATACTGGAGAGGTAGCACCCTCAATAGTTTAGGAGTCCTTAAAGGCATATTTGAGGGGCCTCTTCATCTCGAGAGCGACTTATGTGAAAAAAAGTGACAATTTAATAGCCACCGGTTTACGAAAGGATATCCTTCGACTTACTGGGGAACATCAACACACAGGTTCCCAAAAAATCTGGTCTCTTCTCTCTAGAAAAAGGGAAGAACTTCAGAGATTAGAGGCTGCCAAAATGGTCCATTCACTCCATATTGCCAAACAATCCTATTTTGAGGGTAGAAACAAAGCTGGCAGACACTTAGCCTGCCGATTGAAGCAAATTTCTTGCCAGAATTACATCGCCAAAATTAAAGATGAGAAGGGGGAAATTTTAACTACCAATACAGCTATCTGCTCCAGATTTCTGCATTTCTACAATACCCTGTATTCTGCCGCAGACTCTATCTCTCCTGAGACGATTGAGAGATATCTGGCAGGAGTCAGTTTACCAAGCTTGACACCCGAGGCGCAAGCTACACTAGATGCTGAAATAACTTCGGTTGAGGTTCTTGCAGCTATCAAAACACTAAAGACTGGGAAATCTCCAGGTCCTGACAAACTTACGGCAACATTTTATAAAACCTTTGCTCCTTACATTGTTGCCTACCTCCAAAAATTATTTAATCACCTGCGACAGGGGGGTTCCCTGGCCCCTAATTCAAACTTAGCTGGGATTACCATCCTACAAAAACCGGGTAGAGATCCAACGGTTTGTGGGTCTTATAGACCAATATCTTTGCTAAACCTAGATCTCAAACTGTTGGCAAAAATCTTAGTGGACAGGATGAATAACTACTTAACTGGTCTTATACATCAGGATCAAGCTGGGTTTATGCTGGGTAGATTGGCTGGTGATAATATCCACAAGCTGATTAACATAATGTGGTGGGCCCATGACCAGAAAGTCTATTTCGGCATCGATAGAAAGAAAAAGCAAAAGGCATTCGATCTGGTACACTGGCCACTCTTATTTAGTGTCTTACATAAAATGGTTTTGGGCCATACTTTTGTACCTGGATCACAAGTCTTTACACTAACCCCCCAAGTGTGTCTCAAAATTAATGGAGGGTACTCTGACCAGTTCCAGGTGGGTCGTGGCACCAGACAGGGATGCCCTCTTTCCCCTCTCCTTTTTGCTATCTTTCTGGAGCCCTTGGCGGCCAATATTAGGGGAAATATAAAGGTTTCAGGTTTTCATTTCGCACAACAAGATTTCAAAATCACTCTATTCGCTGATATGTTCTCCCTAACCAATCCTCATGCCTCTCTAACGGCCATTGAGGACGACATACACATATTTAGCGGGGTGTCTGGCTTTAAGGTCAATTGGGACAAGTCAGAGATCCTAAATTTAACCTGCCGCCAGGAAACTGTTGCTCAGTTGAAGCTGTTACACCCCTTTCGCTGGGCACATACACATCTCAGATATTTGGGGATTCAGATCCCAACTCACCCTAAAGATCTGTTTAGCTTGAATTGCCCGCCCCTCCTAAAAAATTTTTTCCTTGATTTGAATATCTGGGGTAACCTCCCTTTGTCCTGGTTGGGTCGCATAGCGACAGTTAAAATGAATGTCTTGCCTAGACTGCTGTATTTATTTCAGTCCTTACTCATACAGATCCCCACTGCTCTCCTAAAATCCTGGCAGAGGAAAGTGTTCAGTTTCATTTGGAAAAGACCTCCTCGTGTAAGCAGACATGTATTATACCAAGCTAAGTCAACTGGGGGCCTGGGTGTCCCCAACCTTCTGTGGTATTATGCGTCAGCACAGCTTCGTCCTCTTATTGTCTGTCTGGCATCAAACTACCGAGCCTAAACAGTGGGCGGCCATCGAACAATCTCAGATTCCGTCTATGCCACTTGCAGCCCTGGCGTGGCAGCCCAGAAAAACGTGGAGGGGCTACATTACCTTACTCCCTACGACTCTGCACACAATCGATCAGTGGGACAAGTGGAGGGTGAAGCTTGTTGGAATGAAGCCCTGCTATCATCTTTGTCATCTCTTTCACAACGCTTCCTTTCTGCCTGGCCTTGCACACAACTCCTTTGCCCGGTGGCGCAGCCGGGGTGTCACCCGATTTGAGCATCTATGGGGAGGAGATGATATTCTTTCGTTCGCAACAGTAAACCAAAAATATAACCTCCCTCAGACTGAATACTTGGCGTACTTAGAAATTCGCCACTTCTGCTCATCGCAACAACTGAAAACTGGCTTGGGTAGGGGGAAATCCCTTTTCGAAGGCTACTGCTCAGCCACTTCTTCTCTCAGAGGTCTGATAGCCGAGGTCTATCAATTATTAAATGTGAAACTTAACTTTATGCCGGCTCATATCCAGGCTTGGGCTCTGGATTTACAGAATGCATACTCAAGAGGATGACTGGGTACATTTATACCCCCAACTCAGTAAAGCTTCTATTTCTGCAACACTGATTGAAAACAGATACATACTATCGGTAGAGCTGTTTGTAACACGGAGCGTCTCACTAAGATACTTCCCACCCAATCCGGATTGTGCTGGAGGGGCTGCACTTCCATCGGTACCTATTTACACATGTGGTGGTCTGGAGACTGTGTGCGGCCACTATGGTAACAGGTTGAAGCACAGATTACCTCTATACTCCAAAGGCCTGTCCACCTTGCAGTAGATACCGCTCTACTCAATAATTCTAACTCGGCTGATCAGGATCCACTACATCCTTTTATTAATCAGATGTGCATTGCCGCAAGGTTGGTGATAGCAGAGGACTGGAAAGCATCCACTTGCCCTTCTATGAGAGCGATCTTGGTTAAATTGGACACTGTCTGTACTATGTGCCGAATAACGGCGGAGAAACACCATACTGTCAAAAAAATTCTACTCTATATGGCAACCATATTTAACTTGATCTACTAGTTCTGCCACTGGCTTGGTATAATTTCCCCTAGGACTCGACTCCAATCTTACTTGCAGCTGCAACATCTAGGGTTCGGCCCACTACTAACATTCCCTTAGCTGATTATTTC
Source organism: Rhinatrema bivittatum (assembly GCF_901001135.1). Lineage (NCBI taxonomy): Eukaryota > Metazoa > Chordata > Amphibia > Gymnophiona > Rhinatrematidae > Rhinatrema > Rhinatrema bivittatum. The sequence continues at coordinate 180,855,619 of NC_042623.1, forward strand.
CGAGTCTTTCCCACTGAGGGCTGTGTCCTCTGCAGAGACATTGCTCACTTACGAGTTGGACTTGAAGAAAGTTTATTGGTTCTTTTCTGATCCTTACAAGTGCTTTTCTTTATCCATCCTCTGTTTTTCCATTTTTCTATATTTTTCTATTGTTCTTCTTGGTGGCATACCCTGTACACGGGGGGGGGGGGGGGGGCATGGGTTTAATGTCAAATGGTAGTGTGGCAAGTGTTGCTTTTTGTTTATGGCACTGTATATTTGTTATAAGCTCTCTGCCAATAAAAGTGTTTCTGCAAAAAAAAAAAAAAATCACTGGACTGGCTAGTTCTCACGACAGAAGTGAGCCTCCAGGATTGAGGAGCTCACTGTTGAACTCATAGTGCAAGGGCACTGGCGTGCAGAAGTGTCTCTGGAACATCAATTGGCTGGAAGCTCAGGTGGTCCGGTTGGCATGCTTGCAGTTAAGTGACAGGTTGCAGGGTTGCGAGATCCGGATAATGTCGGACAATGCAACAACAGTGTCCTACATCAGTCGGCAGTGAGGATCCAGGAGCCAGCAAGTGTTGCAGGAACTAGATCAGATATGGAATGGGTGGAAGTGCATCTTTAGGAAATCTCAGCATCGCACATTGCAGGAAAAGACAATGTAAGAGCAGACTTTCTCAGCAGACCCAGTCTGGACCCAGGAGAATAGGTATTATCAGATGAGGTATTTCAGCTAATAGTGGATCACTGGGGCCTTCTGTTTCTGGACCTGCTGGTGACGTCTCCCAGCATGAAGGTTCCTTGATTCTTCAGTTGCAGGAGAGACCAAACGTCATTGGGCATCGAAGCTCTTGTGCAAGAATGACTGGAGGACAAGATTCTGTATGCTTTTCCCCCGTGGCCTATATTGGGCAGAATGGTTCAGAGGGTCGAGTCAATCTGGTGGCACCAGATTGGCCCAGGAGACCATAGTATGTGGATATGCGAAGACTTCTGATGGGGAAACACCCCCCCCCCCCCACCTAGTTTCCATTGCACAGGGATCTGTTGCAGCAAGGACCTGTTCTTCATGAAGATCAGACTCTATTTTGTCTTACGGTATGGCCCTTGAGAGGGCTTGCTTCCTTGCTGAAGCATTGATATTTTACTGTGGTGATTGCCACCTTGCTTCAAGCAAGACAATTCTCCACTTCCTTAGCGTATGTGTGGGTTTGGCAAGTGTTTGAGGCTTGGTATGAAGATCGAGAGGTTCTTCCACGTTTGGTTAAGATCCCGCCCATTTTGGAGTTTTTGCAGGATGGATTGAATAAAGGGTTGGCCCTTAATTCCTTAAAGGTACAGTTAGTGGCTCTTGCCTTTTTCAGGGGTCAGGTGAATGGTGGTCCTTTTGTTGGCTCATCCAGATGTGGCCAGTTCTTGAAAGGAGTAAAACATCTTTGTCCTCCCTTGCAGCTACCGGTGCCCTCATGGAGTCTTAATCTGGTTTTAGATTTCTTAGCAGTTCCTATGTATAACCTTTACTTGTGGATACTGACCTTTAAAATGTATAACCTTTACTTGTGGATACTGACCTTTAAAAATGTTTTTTGTGGCAGTTTGTTTTGTGCGTAGAATATCCAAGCTGCAGGCCTTGTCTTGCCGTGAGCCATTTCTTCGAGTGACTCCAGGGGCAATACTGCTGCGTACTGTTCCTTTCTTTTTGTCACTTTCTGATTTTCACTTGAATCAGTCCATTTCCCTGCCATATCTTGCAGAAGAATATCACCTGTTGCAACCCTTGTGTATTGAGAGTTATCTGGAGCCTTCTAGACCTCTCAGGAAGACAGCTTGTTTGTCCTCCATGGTGGAAGTAAACAGGGTGAGCCAGCTTCAAGGGCTACAATAGCTCGTTGGATTAAGGAGGTGGTCACGGCAGCGTATGTGGATGCTGAGCAGCCATTGCCTAGTCAGGTTAGGGCTCATTCCACTAGGGCTCAGGCAGCGTCATGAGCGGAAGTTAGATTGTCTCCCGTGACATTTGCTGAGTTGTGACGTGGTCCTCCTTATACACCTTTTCCAGGTTTTATTGTCTGGACGTGCAGGTCTGGGAGGACACAGTCTTTGCATGTACGGTTTTGACTGGACTACGGGCTGCCTCCTGCCCTTTTCGGGAGTAGCTTGGATACATCCCACTGGTTCATCTGACTAGACGCTAAGAAACGAGAAATCACTCCTTGCCTGAAAATTTCCTTTTTTCTTTAGAACAGACAGATGAATCCAGCTTCCCACCCTTAGTTGCTGAATGGTTGTGCTATGGTCCTCCTGCATGGTTACATGTTCCAAGGGTTACTGGTAAGTGTTAATCCAGTCCCTAGATCAGTGTTAATACATTCTTTGTTTGAGCTCAGTGTTTTCTGTTGACAGAGTACTGGAATGGTTATCGGTTATTAATCAAGTTTTTACTAGTCTGTCCACAGTTGGCTTTTGCAGAGAATACTGGCAGGCTGCTATCGCTGCAGGGGTATATATACTGTGGCGTCACTTTGCCCAGTCTTCATCTGCTGGTAGAGGTGCATAACCCACTGGTCCTGAATCCATTTGTCCTATATTATGCAAAAGGAAATTATCAGGTGAGTTGTAAATTCTCAATCCATTCAGTTGCTGCAGGGACCCATACAGTTAAAAAAAAAACCAAAAAAAAACCCAAAAACTTTCCTAAGACCTCCTGCAACCGCAGGTAATGGTCAGAGGAGTAGCCTTCAAGGTCATATTTCTGCTGATGCGTTTGATAAGGTTTAATGTTGCCTTCATCCCAAAAATGAGCCACAGAAACAAGACCTCTATCTCGTCAAATCTAAAAACAGGCTGAAAAGTACAGGCAGCAAGATAGGGTTTTTATAAAATGGAGCTATTGGGTATAAACTCTCTGTAGAAAGAGATCTGATGCATATTCCCACAGTATGTGCTAATGTTGGGTATTTCTACAGGCCAAACAACTCAAAGGAAGTGGCTGTCAAAAATAATCGAGAGACTGCAGTTTGACTACACCAGCTTGTTCCCTTTCAAAAGGGAGCCAGCTAGCATCTGTATTAAACCAAGCTTTGATGTATACAAGTTGAGCCACCCAGTAATGTATCCCAAGATTTGGTCATGCCAATCCATCCTGTTCTTTGGGCATCTGTAACTGATTCAGCTTGATTCTCGCTTGTTTGTTCCACCAGATAAATTTAGCCATAGCAGTATGCAGCTCATTAAACATTGTCACTGGACTGTTACATGGGACATGTAAAAGGTAGAGTAAACTGGATAACCCATTCATTTTTAATAGATTGCATCTACCCTATCCATGAAATTGGCAGGTTGATCCACTTTACAATATCATGTTACAAAAATACCCAGCTATTTAAAACTGAGTTTAACTACTCTAAGTGCCACAAGACTATCGGGGACCTTCAACTTATCACCAATAGGAAACAGTTCTGACTTATCATAATTAACTTTATAGCCAGCCAAATGACTGCTGAAATTAATTCCATGAAGACCAGACCTGCTTGAGGGTGGGGTCAGTCATATAAATTATATCGTTATCTGCATAAAGTGAAATCTTGTGTTCTCTACCCCCATTCTAATATCTAGTATTCTAACATGCTTAGTGGCAGCTGCCAGGGGCTTAATAGCCAGGTGAAAGAGAAGTGGACACAGCTGCCCAGTGCCATAAGCAATTGTAAAAAGAGAGGATAAGGAACTGTTTAACACGCGGGCCTTAAGTTTTTTGTGCATAGCCTGAACCATCTGAGTAAATTGAGAAGGAATCCCAAAATTGGTCCATGTTTCGAACAGGAAGGATCAGGATAGCCTATCAAAGGCTTTATCAGTGTCTTAAGGACAAAACTAGGCTGGATATACTCCTTTTCTTGGCTAAATGTAATATATTGCATAGCCACCTCATATTGGATGTGGAAAACCCTACCTTTAACAAATTGATTTTCATGCAGAATATGTGGCGCAATACCTTAGCCAAAATTATTCTGTCTGAATTCAATAATGATATGGGTCGATATGAACTACAATCCAACCCATCTTTTCCCTTTTTGTGAATGAGTGACGGTAATATCAGCATTGTCTCCTAAGGAAGCCTCCTAAGCTTGCAGCATTAAACAGACCCAAAAGGAAAGAAGCCAAATCAAATACATGGTTGGGGTTTTTTTTTTTATTGAAGTCAATATGGAATTCTTCTGGGCCATCATTGCTGCTTAAAATTCAGGCAAAGATATAGGAGCTACCAACTTTTCTTGTTTGCAGATTTTTGGCAAATTTATGGAGGCTAGAAATGCTCTAATATTAGCTGGGGAGATACTGATTCTTGTTTGAAGAACAAATCAGAGAAATATTGCACAAATTTCTTCTCAGTATCGGAGGAGACAGAAAAAACATTTCTATATGCTAATCTAATTTGGAAAATATGGGATTTAGCAACTGTCTTCTTGACAAGTCAAGCCAGAAAGGCTCCTGATTTTGTTTTGCTGCATACAGGCCAATACAGTAAGGAGCGCTAGGAAGAGCTGCGTTAATGCCGGGCGCACCCGCGTTTGCGGCACGCAGAGTTCGGATCACCTACCACTCGATACTGTATTTAAATAGCTTGCAAATGCAAGCCGCGTCCAAGAAGTGTCCGTGAAGCATTAGGCCCGCGCAATCCATTTTACTGTGTAGAGCGCTATACAGCGCCTATACAGTAACCTGGGTGCGTTGGTGCGTGGGTGCGTTTGAAATGACAGGTACCAGGGGGTATTGCGTGTTCTCTCTCCCCCCCTCCCGAAGCAAGGCGCAGGGCGAAAATTAAAACAAAAGTGAATAAAGTGTAATAAAAGTAAACTTACGCCATGTGAATTTTCTTTGAACAGTCCTCTCTCTCCTCCTCCCGTGGCATGCACCGCGGCTCCCCTGCCTCCCGGGGGCAGCCAGCGGTGAAAGCGGCTTCCAGCAGCCCCCGCCGGCGAAGGTGAATGAATGCGCGCCTGTGTACGCCTGTGCGTGCAATTTGGGCGCTCAAGGCAGTGCATTAGCGAGCGCAGACATCACACGCCGTGACTCCAAACGTCGTGACGTCACGCCTTGAGCGCCCAAATTGCACGCACAGGCGTACACAGGCGCGCATTCATTCACCTTCGCCGGCGGGGGCTGCTGGAAGCCGCTTTCGCTGCTGGCTCCCTCCGCCTGGATGAATGCACACCCGCCGGTGAAGGTGAGTGAATGCACGCCCGCCGGCTCTCGCCTGGATGAATGCACGCTCGCCGGTGCGTACTGGCGTCCATTCATTCATCCACCTTAGCCGGCAGGGGCTGCTGGAAGCCGCTTTCGCCGCCGGCTGCCCCCGGGAGGCAGGGGAGCCGCATTGCGCACCTCGGGAGGACGGGAGAGAGGACTGTTCAAAGAAAATTCACATGCAGTAAGTTTACTTTTATTACACTTTATTTACTTTTGTTTTAATGATATGTCGAGCCGATTTTCGCCCTGTGCCTTGCTTCGGGAGGGGGGGATTTTGACCGGAGCCTGCCTATTGCTGTCACACCACACTAATGCCATGGTAAGGGTCCTGGGGGGTGAGGAGGTCATTTGCCCATGAAATTTCGTCTCTCTGACCTGACCACACAAACGCAGGGGTAAGGGTAGGCGGTAAGTTAGCAGGTTAAACGCGCGGCAAAACTGCAGGTTAAAAAGGAGATAATTGGGGAGCACATTGCTGTATGGGAGGGAATAGCTAATCGGAGCGTTTACATCTCATACACATACTGCGGGCGGAAAGGGTTACCGGTTGATTTAAAGAAGCGGTAAGGATGAGTTAAAAGGGATAGTGAATCGCTGGTTAGACTTGCCCGGCCAAATTGTGAGTTAGAAGCAGGGTAACCGCGGCCGCGCTTTACTGTATCTGCCTGTTATAAAATTTGTTACATGTACTTTAAAGTTTTTCAATATGATTAACCTCAAAGGATTTCAACTCAGCCCTAGCCTTTTCTAACAAACCTAAAGTTTGAACAGTTTTTTGTTTATGTAGCATTTCCATGTCTCTTAATTTGAAGTTGATCAGGTTTTTTTTTTTTTTTTTTTTGCTTCTGCTCTCTATTTTTAAAGCTGGCATAGGAAATTTTGCCCCTAAGGTAGGCCTTAAATGTTTACCATTTAAGAGGAGAAGGATAATCTTGGTAAGGGTTATATAGGTTAAAATCTGCAATAGCATTTTGCAGTAGCACTGCCAAGCAGATAAGTATTCAGCCTCTAAGCGGCTTTTTGGTGTAGTAACACCAAAATCTAAAGAAAGCTGCACAGGATGATGGTCAGAAAGGGAACAAAATATTTTGCTGGCCTGAACTATAAAGACAAAACTAGAGGAGCATAAAAATGAATCTAGCCTGCTTGTACACCTTGTGTCTAGGTGAATAAAATGTGTAGTTTTTGTATAAGGCGTGCTGCATCCTCCATACATCAGTCAAGTACAAAGACTCTAGCAAATCCATCAATGCCAAATCCGATCCACCCCTCCCTGATTCTGAGATGTTTTGTCTAATAGTGGATCTAAAGATACATTCCACCGTTCCCCAATACAGAATTTAAAGCTCTGTAAAACTTTTTGCCTGCATTAGGACCATACACAAGTGCAAACTTGCCTGAATATAACTAGCAGTCTAGCATCGCATATCTGCCATCCACATCAACAAGTGATGTATGAACAGCAAGAGGCAGATTTTTATCAATTAATACAGGAAGCAGGGGTGTCTGTATATTACCAGAAGAGTAAAACAATTGCCCTACCCTTTCACTGTTAGGGTTTTCATGTTTACGATTGGGAAGGTGTGTTTCTTGTAATATAAGGATCTGCACTCGCTATATGTGAGAAAACTATATAAGGCATGTCTGCTTAATTAGGCTGGAAATTCCTCTCACATTGAGAGAAAATTCACCATTAGATGTGTGATATCAACAAACTTATAATGTTTCTCTGATTTATAGGAATCCGAGGTACAAAGATTTGTTATTGCAGCCGTACGGTATGCTGTGGTACGAATCGCAGCATAGTAAACAGTGAATCCAGGAAGTCTTAACCTGGTCTCAGCTGCAAATACCTTGCAGTATTTCAGTTGTAACAGTCATAAGCCTCTTATTTTGCTGGGCCTCAACCCTGACATTGGCTCAACCCACAAAAAACACAAATCTAACTCCTCAGTTTTACCCGACCTTGTCATAAACTGTCGCCAACCAGCCCTGACAGACAGTTTGGGACCCAAATCAGAACCTAAAGGACAGGTCATTAGTATATTAAGAAAAAAAAAAGCTCTATAACCCACTTATGAACCAAAATAGTGAACAATCAACCATTGTGAGTAACATTAAAAAAAAAAAGAAGTTATGGAAAATAAAAGAAGCCAATAAAAAACTGAAAAGTGATAATAGGAACCCCCTCCCCCACCCATAGGGTTTGGAGATCCACCATGGCCCACTGCAACTCCTACGTGAGCACCAGCTCTGTAAAAAAAGAACAATGGTTTCAGTCTGCATGCAGTGATCAAATAACTGGTGAGATAATAAGTCCAGGGCTGCGTTCCCTGCCAGATTCCAACAAAGCTTGAGTAACACAGGGGCAGTCTGCGTACAGCAATGCTGAAAAGGAACAGAATGTCTGGAGCCGAGCAGAGAGAACCATTACATCTAGTCCAGGCTTTTGAACTGCGTCCAAATGTCTCGCTGGTTTTTAAAAATAATAGAGGCACACAATAAAAATCAATGCTATGGCTGACTTTATTTCTTCAAATTGAACTTTAAAACATTTACTTCCCCAAAACACTGTGGAGTAAACTAAGGTTCCCCTGACCAGTGCTTCTGCCATGAAACCTGGATCCACTGAACAGTCAATGGTCTAAACTCCAGCTAGGCCTCACCCAAATGAGGCAACTTTATAATAAATAAACTCTGTTTTTAGCAGATGTCTGCTATCACAGATCCAGGAGGTCCTTTCATTGTTATAAAGGTCTCTCTAATGGGGAAAACCAATCACGTTCTGTAATGTATATGCTCCCAATCAATATGACCAAGAGTTTCTTCCGACTATTTTTTGGACACTGAGGGACTATTTAATGGGGCCCCTCTGTTTTGGGGTAGCGATCTAAACATTGCTTGTGATCTAGGATTAGATAAATCCCATCCTGGTCCTTCAGACAAGTTTCTGAAACCTAAGGGTGTGCCGTTGATTTGTAAAGAACTGGACATGAGAGATGCCTGGTGGGTGCTTGGCCCAACAGAGCGAGACTATATTCAAATATATACAAATCACTCACTCTAATTCACAAAGCCATCTACAATCATCTGCATCTGGACCTCAAATTCCCTCTCAATCTCCATAGCACCAACAGACCGACCAGAGAAGTTTATAAAGGAACCCTACAGGCCCCACCTACAAAAGCTACACGTCTCACCTCGACCAAAGACCGAGCCTTTTCTACAGCAGGTCCAGCTATCTGGAACAACATCCCATCCGACCTCAGACTGGAACCCTGCCTCTTAACATTAGAAAAAAACTCAAGACCTGGCTTTTCCGCCAGGCCTTCTCAGATCCGCCAGACACTCATTAGACGACCGAAAAGCCATCATGAACAATGGATCCCCTTACTATCCCCAAGCTCGATATAAGAGCCTACCCTGACTCTTAAAACAGCTGTTATTATTATCCTAAGCACTTCGTTCCTTAGTCTTTTCTTTCCAGCAGTCTTTGCTTCCAAGTTTTACCTCCCTTGTTGAATGTAACTTTGTTCTTCCTGTTACCTACGGTTTCGTTACAGTTCCCCCTTTTTGATGTAAACCGACCTGATATGGTCCCAACCATGAAGGTCGGTATAGAAAAGTGTTAAATAAATAAATTCATGTCTTATGGGTGCGTGCGTCCCAATTGCATATTGATTGATTATTAAAATCTGCTATCTTATTTTTGAAGGTGTCCAATGCAGTGATAGGGCTCATGGAAGCTGCAGGTCATGCAGTGGTTTGGATGGGGTCCAGGGACACCGGCTGTGGCATTGTCTGGTGTACCTTGTCTGAAACTGAATCTCATTGGCATTTCTGCATCAGAACTGGGAGGACTTTCAAAAACATAAGACATACATTGCAGAGCCTGCCCTCTTTTGGGAAATGGGGGAAGCAGTGCTCTGAGTAGAGAGTACAGGGTTTTTTAGCCCATAGATGAAGGGCTTTGGATGTTAAACTATCAAAATTAGAAAAACAGGTGCGTAATGATAGATGGCGTTCTGAGCAGTCTAGGACGGATTATTTCACCTCTGGCTGCTTTGAATTCTTTGATTTCCTCCCCCCCCCCCCCCCCCCCAGCGAGCGCTAAAATTAATATTCTGTTATAAATACCAGCTTTTTCAGCATGGAATAAGGCCGGGACGTTATTGGCTAATATGATTAAAAGTAAAATGAGGGCTAACTCATTGCTGCAGTCTGTGATAAACAGAATAAATAACTGAGGGGCCACACATTTTTCTAGATTTTTACACAGCTTTATTCCAGATAGCCTGGGGATTTGGTGATAAGAAATCTTTTTCAGAAGTTTGTATTTCTGCGGCTTAATGATGCACAACTGGGTAGATTAAATGCTGTGTTTGGAGGAAATGCAATATGAGATCTTAGGTGCTCCTTAAAAGGCTCCAGGGCTGGCTGGTTATGGGGGAGGATTTTATAAGATTGAGAGCTGGTTTTCCTTTCCTACTTCTTCTGTTTGAATATCTCACTGAAAAACAGTACTTTCCCCATAACGCTAATAAAGCATTTATAACTCTCCATTTCTGCTTCAACTGGACTTGTACATACCAATCTCATTGTTGCATTTCGACATTAAGTTATTAGCTAAGATTTATGCCAGTCGCTTAGCATATGTCATCCCGACCTTGGTGGAAGGTCATCAGGTGGGGTTTGTGCAGGGATGACCTCCGGTATTTAATGTCTGGAAGGCTTTGGCCTCCATGCATGGAGTGTCTCTATTGGTCAGTTTCGGTGCTGAATAAGAACATGCCATACTGGGTCAGACCGAGGATCCATCAAGCCCAGCATCCTGTTTCCAACAGAGGCCAAACCAGGCCATAAGAACCTGGCAAGTACCCATAAACTAAGTCTATTCCATGTTACCATTGCTAGTAATAGCAGTGGCTATTTTCTAAGTCAACTTGATTAATAGCAGGTAATGGACTTCTCCTCCAAGAACTTATCCAATCCTTTTTTAAACCCAGCTACACTAACTGCACTAACCACATCCTCTGGCAACAAATTCCAGAGTTTAATTGTGCGTTGAGTGAAAAAGAACTTTCTCCGATTAGTCTTAAATGTGCCACATGCTAACTTCATGGAGTGCCCCCCTAGTCTATTACCCGAAAGAGTAAATAACTGATTCACATTAACCTGTTCTAGACCTCTCATGATTTTAAACACCTCTATCATATCCCCCCTCAGCCGTCTCTTCTCCAAGCTGAAAAGTCCTAACCTCTTTAGTCTTTCCTCATAGGGGAGCTGTTCCATTCCCCTTATCATTTTGGTTGCCCTTCTCCATCGCAATTATATCTTTTTTGAGATGCAGCGACCAGGCCTTTGACTGTTTCATGGGACTATCTCTTCTTTGTTTTACAACAATTTGGGATAGTGATTCGATTGCTTTATTCGGATCTCAGGGCTCAGATTCTGGTGAATGGCTTTCCCACAGAAGAATTTCCTTTACAGTGTGGTATGTGACGGGGGTGCACTTATCCTCTCTCTTATTTATTTTGTCTTGAGAACCATTACTACCGGTCATCCTCAAATGTTTGTAACTCTGGTATTCAAGTGGATAACAGAGTTTAAGATTGCAGCTTTTGCAGATGATCTGCTTGTACATCTTAGTAATCTGGTAAGGTCTTTGGATGGTTTGATGAAGGAATTTGCTACTTATCGCTCTTTTTCAGGTTTTAAGTCAAATATGAACAAGTCTGAGGCAATCATGTCCACTAAGAAACAGGAGTGGGATACAGGAATTTCCCCTTAGGTTGGTTGGGGACTCCTTTCAATATCTTGGGGTGCAGGTGTCTATAAATCTTGCTGGGGTATATGACTTAAATGTTTTGCTGTTAAAAACTTTGAAGAATAGGTCTTTTGGTAACTGGTAGGGTGAATTTAAGATGCTTCTTTAGCTTCAATGGCTGTGTTTTGCAAGTGGTGCCTCTAATTTTGCAGAAGCGGGACATTAAATTTAGCTACGACATGTTGTCGTGTTTTGTATGGCAGGGCAAGGATTCTGAAAGTTAAAATGTTGGAGTCTTGGCAATAGAGGGAAATGGGAATTCGAGATGTAGAAGAGTATAACATGGCTTGTTTACTGGGACATACTAAAGATTGGTTATTTAACACTGTGGGTTTTACCCTACTGGCATTGGAAAGGAATCTGTTAAACCTTTACATCTGGGTTTCGTTTTGCACGCTAAGTTTAATACTCTTGTTGTATGCTAGGGAATCTGTATATCTGCCCATAAGGGACAATCTGGATTTGAAGCCGGGTCTTCAGCACAAGGTATTTATACACTAGGAAGGCCCAGGGTGTTACCTCCCTATTATAGGTGGTGGATCCACAGGGCAACTCGTTGTCCTATCAGGCATTGCAAACTCATTTTAATCTTTCGCCCGAGTGCTTTACATATTTTCAGTTACTGCATTATATTTCTTCGCTGCAGGGTGTTAATCTTAGGGATACTTTTGTGGATCAGATTTCTTTCAATTCGTAGTAGGATGGGGATAGCGCGCATTCGTAAGTCTGTTTTAAATTAAGGCCTGCATTTACTAGTCATGCGCTTCATGTTAAATGGAAGGCTGATTTACAAGCTTTTCTTTTTCTCACTCCATGTTTACACCTGAACTGACAGAGGAAGTGAACTAAGGGGAACTGCAATATAAATTTCTGTGGAGGGCATTTTTGCCTCCAACCTGGCTGTATAGAGTGGGTTTTCTGGAATCAGAGCTGTGTAATACTACCCAATAGGCTAGTGGTACTTTTGGGGCCCTGCTTTTGGGTATGTCCAGTCATTCTATCTTTTTGGTGGAGTAGATAGTATGGGTTTTTGTTTTTTTTTAATCCGTGAAGGGTTCTTATTTGATCTGGTGTCCAGTTTTGAAGTCCAGGGGAAAGGGAAACGACTCTTGCTCTGAAAGGCCTACTTGACTGGTAAGAAGGCCATCTTATTGCAATGGTGTGCAAGGGAACCCCCATCTTTTTGGTTATGGAGAAACAAATGTCATGGTCTGATGCAGATGGAAAACCAATGCACAATAAGATCCTTTAAAAGTAAACTTAAACTTGTCGATGTGTGGCACTCTTATCTATGACACGTGTCTCCTTGAGCCAAGAGAGGTGATTAATTACCCTTAGGGATGTGAAAGGGCAAAGACCCTGCCGTAACTATGCTGTAGCAGTTATGGGCTGGGTTTGGGACCTTGGGCTAGACTTGAAGGGGCACCACTGATTTTTGCGATGGCCTAGAAGGGGCAAGGTGGGAAGACATATGGTACTGTGCTGGGGGGCAAATGTAAAAGTTCTATTTTGTTGACTGAACTGTAAGTTGCTTGGCCTGGTTCAGTCATGTATGTCAGGCGTTTGATATTGTGTCGTCTTAATAAAGTTTTAAATATACATAAATGGTGGGATCCTGCAATGTGTGTCTTCAGGATATATGCTGTATGCAAATCTCATACATGTTGTCCTTGTCTTGGAAACCTGATTGGAGAGATCCCCTAGGTTGAGGAGCACGGGTGTGTGTGAAGTTCTTGCTGACATTCTGGCCGATTTACAGTAAAGTCTGCGAGAGAGCGGGCGAACGCCCGCTTTCCCGGCGCGCGCATAGGCCACTCTCTCCTGTGCGCGCGATTCACTATTCAAATTAGGCCCGGCGGTAAAATCAGGCAAAAGGAGGCGCTAGGGACACTAGCTCGTCCCTAGCGCCTCCTTTTGGACTGGAGCTGCGGCTTTCAGTGGGTTTGACAGCAGGCGCTCAATTTTGCCGGCATCTGTTCTCGAGCCCACGGACAGCCACGGGCTCGGAAACCGGATGCTGGCAAAATTGAGCTTCCGGTTTTCGACCAGACGGCCGCGGTCCAAATTCAAATTTTTTTAATTTTTTTTAACTTTTGGAAACTTTTTGGACCTCCGACTTAATATTCGTAGGTGCTAATTTCTGAAAGCAAAATGTGTGGCTTGGCTGCACATTTTGTTTTCTGAATCGCACGGGAATGACTAATAGGACCATCAACATGCATTTGCATGTTGCGGGCGCGGTTAGGTTCGGGGGCTTGGATGCGCATTTTCGGCCCCTTACTGAATAAGGGGTAACGCTAGCATGTCAAATGGGCGTCCAATGGCGAGTTAAGTGTGCTCCGCCGGAGCGCACTGTACTGTATTGGCCCGATTGTTGGCTGTATTAACCGGTGGATATAGAACGTGTGAAGTGTTTTTTGTAACTGCTCTTTAGCATGGCTGCCTCCTCTTGGGGGGGATTCTATATGGCACAGAATTTGGCTGCGCAGTGTTGATACAGGTGGGCCTGGAAAAGACAGCAGCATCACTGGAAATAAAGGGCAAGTCCATGTAGCTGACGTAGTAAGTAGTCCAGTGGGGTTGAGCCTGCTGGGAGGAAGAATAGCTGTGGTGTCAAGCCTGAAGGGTGTGAGAGCTAGGGGGTCATTCTAGGGTTGGTGTGAGAGGGAACTGGGGAATCAAGCCTGGAGAGAGTGAGGTTGGGCAGGGGGGGGGGAAATAAGTGAGCATGAATGCTCTGTCAGGACGGAGGGGGGAAGTAGTGGGAGTTGAGGCCATGGTGAGGGGAGTGCTGAGAGAGGGAGGGAGGGACGACTAGAGAAGGAGAGGTTGAGAGAGACCTGGGGGGAAGGATACCAGGCCTTGGGTGGTGAGGAGGAAGAGTTGAAGTTAGAAGGGTTCTGAGGCGGGTGGATCAGTGCTGTAGGATGGAGGAGCAAGATGAATGGCTGAACCTGAGGGGAGAGAGAACTGTGGAGGGCGGTCCTGGATCTTCTGACGTAGCATTCCAGTACCCTTGGGGGAATTTTGCACAAAAACCCCATTTTTGAGTAGTAAATCTTTTTCTGTATTTTAAATTATCACTCCAAATAGTTAATGTGCCATTTTTACAATAAAAAGTATGCAGAAATTTGCAGACTGTTAAAATATTTAGCACAGAATTTCCCCAAGAGTAATGATTTACATCTAAGGGGACTGCTTCAAGAATTGAATAGGACATGCGATAACATTTTTACTTGATAGGAAGGCATGCACAGTTTCAAAGCTTTCACTGCTCGTACGGGAGCAGTTCTGATAGAAAAAAATATCCCATGTATTTTATGGAGCCGTGGTTGGTTGTGCAACCTGCTGTTTCGTGTCAGACAAACCAAACCCAACCAGAGTGTGCTGTCTTGGCTATTGCTGACCAGCGATGTGCACATGACTTGGGTTCCAGCAGAAGCTGCTGTCACTATAGTGGCTGTGGGAGGTTGTAAAGAGGTGACCCCCCCCCCCCCCCCCGACCAGTTGTGAATGAATGTTAATGACACTGTAGAAGCAGCGGTAATGTGAGCATGTACTGTGAAGCTGCTGTGTACGACGACAGAATGCAGAGTGCTGGCTCGCTCTGCACACCATGACTCCTGCACATTTTGTGGCATCATTCCTGGGATTTTAAACAAAATCTATAATAAGCTCAGATTCAAATATTGGGGACTGGTCTGGAGACCTGATGCTCATCTTCACGTTAGTTGATTGGCTCCAGATGCAGAATCAGTCGTGTAGTAACAATCATTTACTTTGACTTCCTGGTAACAACTCCCATTGGCACAGATCCTAGGTCTCGTGGGCCAGTTGAATGAGGGGAGGGGAGGATGTCTTAGGAAATCATGTCTGCACTGTCCAGCTTCCCCAATGAGAGCACCTGCAGCAGCTGGAAGGAAATGGCTTCTGTCCTGGCAGACGCCCAAAGGACTTGCAAGCAGGAAGAAGGGAACTGAAAGACGAAGAACAAAACTGCCACTTCTAGTTGCCTTTCCTGTTGAGGTTTTTCACTTGTGTATTAATGTGTTTTAACAGATCTGGAGCTGCAATTTATTTGGAAAGGCTAGGGAACGGGGAGCTTTGAGTCTCACAAAGGTAGGGATCATAACAGGGAATGGATTTGTTGGATGATTACTTAAGTCCCAAATGACCACTGTCGGAGACGGGATGCTGGGTTCAGTGGACCATTGGTCTGACCCAGCATGGCTTGTCTTATGTTCTTCTAATAGCAGGAGGCAATCAGGTTCACAGGGCTGGGAAATTTCACAGTGATGCTGTCATAACAAGGATGTTTGTTCCAAATGTGAGAGAAACCTGGAAGAGTTTCTGCCTTTGTACAAGTAATCTGACATACAGTTGTACATTATGGAATATGCATCGGTTTTAGTTTTTCTAGACAAGGGAAAGGTTGTATTATTGACCTTGCTTGACCTATTTAGTGCGTTTGACTTGGTTGACCAGATAATGCTTTCTCGCTGTCATTTTTGGGTATCGATGGTATAGTTTTGATGTGGTTGACTAACGTCCAACAGAACATAAATGGGTTTCTTTTCAGGGAACCTGTTCAAAGATAGGTATATCCTGTGGGGTTCCACAGGGTTTGTCCTTGTTTATCTAGCTCCCCCTAGGAGGTATTCACTCTTCTATTTTTACTCCATTCTTTTATGCGGACGATATTCAAATTATCGTCCTTTTTAGCCAGGATATGTCTGTTACTATGGTTAACTTTGAAAATTGCATGGTTGCTGTTAGCACTTGACTGAAAAGAAATCTTTTGGTTTTGAATTCAGACAAGACAAAGATTTTTTCAAATTGGTAAAATTGGACATTGTTTCTCCTACTGATGAGATAACAAGGAGTCAAATTGGACTCATCAAAATCTATGGAGAGCCTTCTCTGTTCTGTTCTATGCACAGCTTATGGTGGATTGCGTTTGAGACAAAACATGTTTAACCTTTTACAACATTGAAATTGCTGTGTTAGATTATTGCAGTGCAATTTATTGGGATCTTCCAGGATATCTGATCAGAAAATTGCAAATGGTACGGAATATGGCAGCAGGGGTAATAATAGGTCATTTCAGACATAAGTCAGCTGCCCCCTTACTATTGAAATTATACTGGCTTCCAGTAAGACTTAAATGTAAGTTGCTGGTACTTGGCCCTCATTGTTTTCTCGACTCTGCTGGAGATCATCAACCAGAGCTTTCTTAGTGTCTAGACAGATGAATCCAGAACCAGTGGGTTATGCAACTCTACCAACAGATGGAGACAGAGCAAAGCTAACATCACAGTATGTATACTCCTGTAGTGACATCAGCCTGCCAGTATTTTCCATCTCTAGCATATGGTGGATGTACATTTTGCTATTGGGGATTGCTTTAAGTTTTTAAAAGAAATTTTAAAAAGGAAATTAAATTTGTCCTGCTCTCTTGCAGCGATACCAAATAGTCCCTCCCTGAGGTGATTTCTGTGGTCCCTCAGATGAGTGCCTTGATCCTGTTGCTGGTTTTTGTCAGCTGGTGTGGACTTAGTTGTTAAAACAGTAGAAAGGTAGCAGGTGCAGGAAGCAGAGCTCGGCGATGATGATATATGCCCTCTCCCCCAGCAGCCGGAGCCCGTCTCTGTACTCAGCTAGGACAGACTGAGCTCAGGTAAAGCTTAAAAAAAAAAAAAAGACAGCAGGGAAAGAGGTTTGTGTTTTTTTTTGTAGGGCTTCCTCTGGTCTCCATGCTCTGTGTGCCATTCGAATGTCCGTTCCTACCCCCCCCCCCCCCCCCCCCCCCCCAAGGGAGGTTAAGGGACATGGGCAGCCTGACGGCTAGGGCCTCGCGCTTAGGTTTTTCTCTGTGTGCCATGTGGTAGTCCACGGCAGTGTTTTCGCCTGCCTTTTCCTGTGTGTTAGGCTGCCCTCTTCAGGACTGGCATTTCGTGCAAGCGCATCTGGCTATGTGTCCAGGTTGTGCGTCCAGTTTTTGGATGCTTAGTTGGGTGCCTGCTTGGCGTCCAGGTGGTAGCGGCATCTGTGTTAGGCACGCACACTTACCTGTATGCACAATTTGGGCTGCATTGGTTGTGCACTTAAGTTTGGGACATATCTTTTGGATGCATATATCTTACTGCATGAATTCAGTTGGACGCACACCTTCAGTCACCTGTTAAACGTACTGACTGACTGGTGCCTATAGCTAAGAAACCTAAGCTCCTTACCCTCTGTGCTGCCTGTCATGTTCGAGCATCTCAACCTGGCATGCTTTCTAACATACCAGCCTGCTTAGAAGCTCAGGGAGCATTATCTTCTAATTTTCCTAAACCTGGCTCTTCCCAGCCTGATGGGTAATACATGTCAGGAGGGTGCCTGACCTTGGAACTCCCTTAACTGGTTCATCAGTGGGGGAAGTTGGCTCAGTAGGCACAGCACAGGTGCCTTCTGGTTTGTCACGGATCCTTCTGCCTTTCCTTGGGTAGAATTTTTTCAGGAATTGAAATCCTTTTGTCAGGCATAGTCCTCAGCCCCAACCAACCTTGTTAGGTCAGATGTGCAGGTGGTGACTTCTCACTCACTCAGTATTACTGTTAAGCGCTGAAGTACACCTAGATTGGCAGCAGGACTTCCCAATAGGGATCCGGATGGCACGGATGATGAGGCCGATCCTGACTCTGGAGGATGGGGAAATTCCTCCGGAACTGGAACCATATAAGACTATGTTGCGGTTCTTTCATAGAGATGAGTTAGCGGCTCTGATTTCCCATATATTAAAAATGCTGGGAGCTCTTGGGGCAGATTCCATTTTGGTTTCTTTATGTACAGGCCTCTTATTTTTTCCCTATTATGGAGGCCATTCAAGAATTGATTGATCTTGAGCGGGGGCCCTGGAGGTTGATTTCAAAGGGGATCGAGTTTTGGAAGGCCTGTGTACCCTGGATCCAATGATGAGAGCATTTGCGTTTTCTGCAAAAGGATGTGCTTGCCTGTGCCTTCTCCAAGCGGATGACTATTCCCATGGAAGGAGGAGCGGCCTTGAAGGATGTGCACGATAGAAGGATTGAGGCCATCCTTAAGCATTTGAAGCAGTGATGATGACCTTACAAATAGCTTCTTGTCGTTTTCTGGTGGCTCGCTCTTGTTGTTTTCTCTCTCAGGAGGTCGATGAATCTGGAGTGAATTTCAGGGCAATTATGGAGCCAGCAGCTGCCTTTTTAGCAGATGCACACTGCAATTTGGTTTGCACCTCAGTCAGAGGATGGCTTCGGTAATGGTGGCCAGGCATCTGTTATTGCTGAGAAATTGGTCTGCTGATACAACCTCCAAGGCTAACCTTAAGAAATTGTCCTTTAAAAACTCGCTCTTATTTGGGAATGAGTTGGGGAAACTGGCCAATAAGAGGGACAAATCCTTGGTTGCCAGAGGATAAGAAGCAGATGCTGTGCTTCTTTGGCATGAGGGGTTGTGCTGGAGGATCCAAGCATTTTCAATCCTACAGAGGGAGCGGCCTTTCAGAGGACTTAACCTTTCGGTAGGTCTCAGTCCTTTCATCCCAGATGGGGTGCGGGCTTGGATAGCTGAAACTCCCAAGCCTCCTAATGAAGGTTTGCTGACCCACCCCTGGGAATGGGAGATAAGAGAAAAAGAGGCGTGCCCCTATCAGAGGTGGGTTGAAATCACATCAGACCAGTGGGTCCTGGAAGTGATACGAGAGGGATATGTGCTGGAGTTTTGCACTGTTCCTCGGGATGTGTTCATAGTGTCCCTTTGTCACTGTCCTCAGAGACAGACAGTGGAGTGTACATTGTCAAGGCTCCTCAGTCTGAGGGCTGTGGTTCCAGTACCCACATTTCAAGAAAATATGGGTCGATATTCCATTTATTTCATTGTGCCCAAGAAGGAGGGCTCCTTTCGTCCCATCCTGGATCTCATAGGGGTCAATCGTCTTTTGTGGGCGACTCATTTTCGCATGGAAACATTGAGCTCTGTGATAATGGCCATGCAGTTGGGGGAATTACTGACCACCTTGGATCTGTCTAAAGCATACCTGCATATTCCCATCCAACTGAGCACCAATGTTTTCTGCGATTCGTGATTTTGGGATGCCATTATCAGTTTTGGGTACTACCTTTTGGCCTGGCCACTACACACAGAACTTTTTCCAAGGTTATGGTGGTGGCAGCAGCAGACTTGAGAGAGGATGGGATCCTGGTAAACCCATACTTAGACGACTGGCTGATTAGTGTCAAATCTCTGGATGAGAACCCCCCTGGTGACCCTTAAGGTGATCTCCCTGTTGCAGGAGCTTGGGTGGTGAACCTGGCCAAGTGCAGTCTTCAGCCATCTCAGTCACTAGAGTATCTCGGTGTTCAGTTCGACATAAAGGGCAGGATTTTCCTGCTGTAAGCTCGTATTCAGAAGTTAATATTGCAGATGCATCTGATTAACACTGTATGCCCGACTGTGTGGTCCTATGTGCAGGTACAGTTTGGCAACCCTTGAAGTGCCTCCCATGGGCAAGGGTGCATAAGAATCTCTTCAGCGCTCCCTATTGTCTTGTTGGAGCCCACAGGATTGTTAGATTTGGCCCCACCTGCCGATGGATTTCTGTTCTCAGCTACTGTGGGTGGTTACAAGAGAATCATCAAAGAAAGAGGGTTTCCCTAAAATCACTGGACTAGCTAGTATTCACGACTGATGCAAGCCTCCAGGTTTGGGAAGCTCACTGTCAGTAACTGACAGCGCAATGGCACTGGAATGCAGAACAGTCTCTATGGTACATTGGTTGCTGGAAGCCCATGCGGTCCATTTGGCATGCTTACAGTTCAGCGGCAGGTTGCAGGGTCGAGCAGTCTGGATAATGTAGGACAATGCAACAGTGGCTTATATCAATCGGCAGGGAGGAACCAAGAGACAGCAAGTGTCACAGGAGATGCACTTCCAACCATTTCTTAAGTTAGTCTATCTTCAGGAGAACTCTGTCTCGCACATTGCAGGAAAAAACAATATAAGAGCAGACTTTAACAGACACTCTCGTCCCAGGAGAATGCGTATTGTCAGATGAGGCATTTTAGCTAATAGTGGATCACTGGGGCCTTCCATTTCTTGACCTGCTGGTTTCTGGAACACATAGCCACGCAGTCCCTAGACTAGTGTTGATGCACTGTTTGTCTGAACTCAGTGTTGGTAGAGGTTGAGCCTCTCGCAATCCCCTTTTTCGTTCAGCTCTTAATGGTACCCCCTTTGAATGTAACCAGTTATCCAGGCCTCTCTTTTGCTTTTAATCATCTTTACTCAATTGTCTTCTAGCCTATTTTATGCTGTCAACACACAGTTCCTCCCCCCGCTCTGATCCCTCCTAGTCTTAATACCCCTGTTCCTTGTCCCTGTTTTGATCCCTCTTTAGACTTAATCCCCCGGTTCCATCTCCCTTGTAAAGCCTGTTGCTACAATTATGTTATTTGTTTCGAGTTCCGTGTAAACCTTGTTGCTGCATTGTTATTTGTAAACAGATGAGATGTTCCCAACGATTGGCAGTACATAAAAATGTTTGTATAAATAAATAAATAAAATGAACATAAGAAATTGCCATACTGGGTCAGACCAAGGGTCCATCCTGTTTACAACAGTGGCCAATCCAGGCTTACAAGTACCTGGCAAGTACCCAAACACCAAGAAGATCCCATGCTATTGATGCCAGTAATAGCAGTGGCTATTCCCCAAGTCGGCTTGATTAATAGCAGTTAATGGACTTCTCCTCCAAGAACGTATCCAAACCTTTTTTAAACCCAGCTACACTAACTTCACTAACCACATCCTCTGGCAACAAATTCCAGAGTTTAATTGTGCAATTGAATGAAAGAATTTTCTCCAATTTAGTTTTTAAATGTGCTACTTGCTAACTTCATGGAGTGCCCCCTAGTCTTTCTATTATCCGAAAGAGAGTAAATAACAGATTCACATTTACCTGTTCTAGACCTCTTATGATTTTAAAGACCTCTATCATATCCTCCCTTAGCTATCTCTTCTCCAAGCTGAACAGCCCTAATCTCTTTAACCTTTCCTCATAGGGGAACCATTCTATCCCTTTATGATTTTTGGTCACCCTTCTCTGTACCTTCTCCAGTGCAACTATCTTTTTTTTGAAGATGCGGCGACCAGAATTGTTCACAGGACTCAAGGTGCTCTCTCACCATGGAGCAATACAGAAGCCTTATGACATTTTCCGTTTTATTCACCGTCCCCTTCCTAATTCCTACCATAGTTTGCTTTTTTGACTGCCATAGCACACTGAGCTGATGGTTTCAATGTATATTATCCACTATGACGCCTAGATGTTTTTCCTTGTAGGTTCCATATTAGGAGCTACCTTACCCATGCTGTAGTTACACAATGTAATTTTTTTCCCTATATATGCATCACCTTGCCCTTGTCTACATTAAATTTCGTCTGCCTAATCTTCCAGTCTCGCATGGTCTTCCTACAATTTATCACAATCCGCTTGTGATTTCAACTACTCTGAATAATTTTGTATCATCTGCAGTTTTGATTATCGCACTTGTCTTATTTCTTTCCAGGTCATTTATAAATATATTGAAAAGCTCCGGTCCAAGTACAGATCCCTGAGGCACTCCACTGTTTACCCTTCTGCACTGAGAAAATTGGCCATTTAATCCTACTCTCTGTTTCCTGTCTTTTAACCAGTTTGTAATCCACGAAAGGACATCGCCTCCTATCCCATGACTTTTTAGTTTTCTTAGAAGCCTCTCATGAGGGACTTTGGATTTTCAGAAGGCATTTGACAAATACACTGCATCAACAGTTTCATTTTTATCCACATGTTTATTAACCCCTTCAAAAAAAAAAGGAAGCAGATTTGTTATGCAAGACTTCCCTTTGGTGAATCCATGTTGACTGTGTTCCATTAAACCATGTCTTTCTAATTGCCCTGTGATTTTGATCTTTAGAATAGTTTCCACTATTTTCCCAGCACTGAAGTCAGGCTCACTAGTTTCCTGGATCACCCCTAGAGCCCTTTATATATTGGGTTTACATTGGCTGCCCTCCAGTCTTCAGGTATAATGGATGATTTTAATGATAGATTACAAATTTTAACTAATAGATCTGAAATTTAATCTGAATTCCTTCAGAACCCTGGGGTGCATACCATCCACTCCAGATGATTTGCTACTCTTTAGTTTGTCATTCTGGCCTACCACATCTTCCATGTTCACAGTGATTTTGGTTCAGTTCATCTGACTTATCACCCTTGAAAACCATCTCTGGAACCAGTATCTTCCCAACATCCTCATTAGTAAATGCAGAAGCAAAGAATTCATTTAGTCTTTCTGCAATGGCCTTATTTTCCCTAAGAGCCCCTTTTAACCCCTCAGTCATCTAGTGGTCCAACCGACTCCCTCGCACGTTTCCTCCTTCAGATATATTTTAAAAAACTTTTATTATGAGTTTTTGCCTCTATGGCCAACTTCATTTGAAATTCTCTCCTAGCTGTCTTATCAATGTTTTACACTTAACTTGACAATGCTTATGCCTTTTCCTATTTTCTTCAGATGGATCCTTCTTCCAATTTTTGAAGGATGCTTTTTGGCTAAAATAGCCTCTTTCACCTCACCTTTTACCCATGCCAGTAATCATTTTGCCCTCCTTCCACCTTTCTTAATGCATGGAATACATCTGGACTGTTCTTCTAAGATTGTTAGTTTTTGGTTTTTTTTTTTAAACAATGTCCATTCTTGTTGTACCCTTTTAATCCTTGCAGCTGCATCTTTCAGTTTTTTTTTCTATTTTCCTCATTTTATCAAAGTTTCCCTTTTGAAAGTTTATTGTTAGATCTGCAGATTTACTTATTGTCTCCCTTCCAGTTATTAGTTTAAATTTGATCACTATTGCCAAGTGGCTCCACCATCGTTACCTCTCTTACTAAATCTTGCATTCCACTAAGAATTAAATCTAAAATAGCTCCCCCTCTCATTTGGTTCCTGAACCAGTTGCTCCATGAAGCAGTCATTTATTTCATCCAGAAACTTTGTCTCTAGCAAGTCCTGATGTAACATTTACCCAGTCAATATTGGGGTAATTGAAATCTCCCATTATCATTGCACTGCCAAATTGGTTAGCTTCCCTGATTTCTCTTAGCATTTCATCATCTGTCTGACCATTTTGGGCAGGTGGATGGTAGTATACTCCTATCACTATACTCTTACCCAACACACATGGGATTTCTACCCATATAGATTCTACTGAGCATTTAGTCTCTTGAATGAACTTTATCCTATTGGACTCTATGCCCTCCTGGACATAAAGTGCTACACCCCCACCAAGTTGATCCTCCCTATCCATTCAAGTTTTTGCTAGTCTGTCCATAGTTGGCTTTTGAAGAGAATATTGGCAGGCTGATGTCATTACAGGAATATATATACTGTGATGTCAGCTTTGCTGTCTCCACCTGCTGGTATAGGTGTATAACCCACTTGTTCTGGATTTATCTCTGTCCTAAAGAAAGGGAAATTATCAGGTAAGTAGTAATTTCTCATTTACAGCATAGTCATCAGCTATAATTGCCAAAAATTCATCTGCACATGACGTTGCAAAAAGATCTTTTTCCTTGACTATACCTATGCTGTAGAATGAACTCCATGTATTTGAGGGGGAAAACTGATTTATTATGATTTTGTTGTAATTTGAAGACTTGGTTGATCTCAGATTTATGAATTAATTTATCTTGACCAACAACAAAGTGGCTTACGACTGGTTATTTTGTATTTTATTATTTTGTAATAACTTGTTGTACATCGCTAAGAAAGATATTGTAAGATCTATATATATCAATTCATTAATTTTATAAATAAAAATCTTTAATATGCATCCTGTGGCACCTTGTGATCTAATACTTAAAGCAAAATGAATTAAAAAGCTTAGTGCGTCTGAATGAATGTAGTTCTATAACCAGCCCTGCTAAAAGAACAAAGCAGTAGACAGAAATGACTTGAATAACACTTCTTGCATTTTGCCAGAGAAACCACTTTTTGTAGCTTTACTTGGATCTTCAGATTGCAAGGAAAAATTAAGATCAAAATACCTGTTCTGAAATGTGAAGAAAATCTGTTATTTTGCTCACAGATGATCTGATGCGTTTATTTTGACTGTTCCTCCAGTGAAATATAACCCTTGGTGAGAGGGGATGGTTAATGTGCTGGTTAGGTAGGCTGTAGAGGAGCATGTCTTTTTTTTTTTTTTTTTTTTCTTTTTTTAAACCTAATTAAGTAAAGGCAGCTAATTTAATTTTTAATATCGCTGGAATGGAGGGTTGAAAGGCTCTGGTGGTGGTTGCTGGTGGGGTTTGCATCGCGCTGTGCTTTGAGAAGTAGTCCAGAATGAGGAAGGCCTGTGACCTTAGGTGGAAGTCTTTGTCAGCGTTGTCCTGTGCATTCTTGTCATGTGCTTGATCTGTTGAGATCAGCCTGACACTCTGACCAGTTTCTGCTTTCTCGTCCTGTGACAAGTGATGTACTGTTATACGTGGTTGTAAAGACAAAGGTGACGCAAGGTTTGGCAGAATTGGTTAGGATGGAGTTTAAAAACTCTTGAATTGTGTGCAATGTATGAAGAACATTGCACACGACACAGTAGGGCCTTTACTTTTCTACCCACAAGTAGAGTAGAAAACAATTCAGCCCCTATAATCATAATTGTCACTTGTCAAAATATTTCTCCAGTCTTCTTAAAATAGTGTGTATCGCATTAGTGCTGAAGGGTCTCTGCTAGTGCTTTATTTTCCCCCTTCTCCCAAACATAAGTTCATTTTGGGAGAATAAATGTCCTGGATCTTTCCGGGTCTGATACAGCCCCCAGGTGCACTAGTGTTGGTGGAGCTGCCTGGCTTGGCCCTGTGTTGTGGGAGACGGCTTCCCCATTCAGCCTGGTTTATCCAGAGCTTAAAAGCTTTTGATTTCTCCTCAGCTCATGAAGCAGCTGTCCTAGGGAGGCTGAAGCTCCTCATGCGGTCACTGCATGTGACTGGCGGTTTACATAAGAACTTGCCATTTGCTACACCTTTGTTAATGTGTGCAATTAAAGAAGGGAGGAAAACGAACCCAGAGACTAAAGTACTCCTCAAATCCCATGGGAGTCTTATACTGTCTGTCCTAGATTGCATTTTAGGATCTTTTCTCTGTACAGGAGAATGTGTTGTAAAGGTGAAGGACCTTTTTAAGCAGATGTCACTTGTGGGCAAATCTCTTCTGCTGGGCTGACCATGCCTGCATGCACAGTATTGGAGTTGCAGTGCTGTGCTTTTGCTGCAATCCCAGGGGTCAGGCAGTGGGATTTTCCCAGCCTCTCCAGTACCGTGCATTATCTTGTCGCCATGGGGACATCGGGGCACGTGATGTTCTCCCCCCTTCTCTGATCTGGGCATTTACAGGCTGTGCCCTACTTTCCTAGCTTGCTCTAAAAGAGAGGGCAGGTTCTGCTTTCTAAGAGCTTGGCAGTGAGAGGATGGGGCTGGAGTGTTCGCTCCGCTCTTGTTTGTTCTTCTTTGCCACCAGACAGGATTTCTAATCGGACCCCTCATTGCATGAGTCTTTGGCTACAGCGCCTTTAACAATGTGTCTTCATGGCTTTCATAATATTTCCAATGCATTCATTTTGTACTGAAGGGAAATAGCTGGGCCCATTGCCTTCTCCAACAGATTAATGGAAATGATTCTATAGTGGGATTGAAGATTTTCTGGGATGGATATTTTTTGTTTGAAAGGATGATGGCATGAGTCAGAGGATTGCTCCCAGAGCACTGCACTTCACATAAGATTGTGTACTGCTTTGATCTCTTGTATCTATGTGCAGTGTTCCTTAACTGCTCCATGTGCTGAATTAGAGATTTTGCTGCTTTTTCAGAAGTTGCTCTCTTATTTGGGGGAAGGAATGGTTTGGCCATTGCAATCCCCCCCACTGCTTAAATATGTTCCAGTACATTCTGCTCTTAATATTTCAATTCATTTTTTTTTTAAAAACTCTGCCATGGGTCCATGCACAGGAGACCTGCTTGGGCTGTTTCATCATAATCAGTTAAGTTCTGGGACTGGGAGGCTGAATAGTGGCTGAAGCTGTTGCAGGATTATGTGGCTGTCTAGTGCTGAATGACTGCATCTCCTCTAGCAACAATGGGAAAGGTTGTTGGGGGGTTTTGTTTTTTTGTTTAGGTTTTAAAACTTCAAAGCAGAATCCTGTGGAAACCCATTTAAACACTGGGAGGATTCCAGTACTCAAGCCCCACAAACAGTCCAGAGTGTCGGTGCTTTAGATAAAGCTCTTTAGGACATGCTCGGGTCTTCATGCTTCCTCTATCCACTTTTAATCCATATTGTTGGGCACATATATGCCCTCCGAGATCGTTCACTTTGGTTTACACTGTGTACCTGTGCCGTCTTGCTGCTGGGGATAGAATGGTGTTGCTTATCTTTGTTGTCCTTCTGTTGTAGAAGCACTTGGATTGCCAGGATGCTCTTGAGACGGCAGCCCGTGTGGAAGGCCTCCCTCTGGATGTGTCAGTACATTCTCAGCTGAGAATCCTGGATGAAGAAAACCACAAGGGTAAATACCACCAAGGCCTGCATTTACTGAAGCCCATACGCAGCACTTCCAAGTAAGATTTCAGTTCTATCAAGAATGTCCCATGGTTTTATTATGTTAAGCTGTCATTTTTAGCCTGCTAGTCTGTCTGTTAGATTCTCTTGGCAAATAAAATGCATCAAAGAGAAGTTGGGCAACAAACTGCTGATGCAGACCATTCTCTTCAGTTTCCATACCGGCCGATACAGGAAAACGCGCGGGAGAGCCGGCGAGCGCCCGCTCCCCCAACTCGCACACAGGCCACTCTTCTGGGCGCGCGATACAGAAAGCCCAGGTATGAAAATTAGGGCCCGTGGTAAAAGGAGGCGCTAGGGACACTTACACGTCCCTAGCACCTCCTTTATGACAGAAGCGGCGGCCGTCAGCGGGTTTGACAGCTGACACTCAATTTTACCGGCGTCTGCTCTCAAACCCACTGACAGCCACGGGTTCAGAAAACGGACGCTGGCTAAATTGAACGTCCGTCTTCTGACCTGCGGGCAGATTTTTAATTAAAAAATTTTTTTTTTTTTTTAATTTGGGGGCCTCTGACTTAATATCGCTAGGATATTAAGTCGGAGGGTGTACAGAAAAGCAGTTTTTTTCTGCTTTTCTGTACACGACCCCAGTGCCAGCCGAAATTAATGCCTGCTTTTGGCAGGAGTTAATTTCTGAGTAAAATGTGCGGCTTGGCTCTTGTTTTACTTTGAGTCACGCGGGAATAACTAATAGAGCCATCAACATGCATTTTGACGCACTATTACCCCTTACTGTATAAGGGGTAAAAATAGCACATCGAAAACGCACGGCCATACGCGGGCTAACAGTGCGCTCCATTGGAGTGCACTTTACTGTATCAGCCTGATAATTAACTTGTTTGGGCTGGAGGCTGGTCTAGGAGTTGGAGTGTAGAGCTGAGATCCTGAGTAGAAGCAATCATAATGCAATCAAATATTCCTGATAAAATAATCTTTGGAGATCAAGAGTATTTCCAGTACTGTCCATATCCTTGGCATTGTAGATGCATCCTTGGCCATGCATGAGCACATTAAAACTTACCCAGTCCTCATTTTTCAAACTAAGGTTTCTATGTCACCTGAAACCTTTACTGGAGCCTCTGACTTTTGCACAGTACTTCAGTCTCTTTTTTTTTTTTTCTGGGTTTGACTATTGTACTACCCTTTTTCACTGGTCTTCCTGCCTATGTCATCCGTCCCTAACAAATATAAAATTCTGCCACCCGACTGTTAACAAATACTCCTTTGCATAATCGAATCACGCCAGTTTTGCAATCCCTCTACTGACTTCTAGTTACCATGTTCAATATAAACTTGCAATAAAAATTCATATTCTATTGAATATCTTTTCACCATGGATTACTGTTTCTTTAAAACTCTCTACTCACTGAGGTCCTCAAGTGAAGAGCTATTTATGTTCCCTATGCAAAACTGGCTCACCTCCATGAAACCAGAGAACATGCTTTCTCAACAGTTGGGCCTATACTTTGTTCTTATCTCCATGGGGAGTTGCAATTTCAGACACTCAAGTTTTTCAGGAAAACCCTAAAGACTCATTTATTCCAGAAGGCAGACAGTTCTGCTGTTTGACATAATGCTATCTTTGTAGCTGATCAAGAGCTATGTGCTTTGTATTTATATGTTGTACCTGTTCTTGAACTGTTGATGTTTTTATTGTACCCCACCCTGAACTTTGAAAGGGCAGGTAAGAAATCTTTTAAATAAAATAAATATGATAGAATGAGGAAACTTCTTAGAAAAATACTAAAAGGAGTGGTTGCAAAGGTTTTAAAGTTTGCATGAGGCATGGACAATGTTTTGGAAGTCCAGATAAAATGTATTCCATGCATTGAAACAGGTCAGAGAGAGACCAGACTGCCAGCATAGTTTAATGATGAGGTAAAAGAAGCAGTTAAAGCTAAAAAGGTATTGTTCAAAAAAATGATGAACATAGGCAGGAGCATAAAGCACTGGCAAGTTAAATGTAAAACAGTAGTAAGATAAGCCAAGAGAGAATTTGAGAAGCTTGCCAGAGAGGCAGAAACTACATTCTCCCCCCCCCCCCCCCCAAGTACATTTGAAGCAAAAAGCCTGTGAAGGAATCGTTTGACAGAGGGGTAAAAAAAGGATGCTCAGGAAGGACAAGGAAGTAGCAGAAAAACAATGAAATCTTTGCCTCTGTCTTTAGAGGTGGAGATTCTGAGCAACTAAAACAAATATCTGTGATGATGGAGGATGTAATAGATAAACTTGACAAGCTAAAAAAAAATAACAAATCAACAGGAGTGAATGGTATCCACCCTAGAGTTCTCAACAATAAAACACAAAATTGCAAACCTATTTAAAATAGCCATGAGATAGATAGATATATAGATATATATATATATATATATGTGTATATATATATATGTGTGTATATATATATATATATATTTAAAAGGCTCTGGGGTGATTCGTAAAACTATATACTGGTGAACCTGACGTCAATTCGGTCAGAATGGTAGAAGCCATTCTAAAAAACAAAATCACTGGCATTGTATATAGACATGGTTTAATAGGGAAGAGTAAATGTGGTTTTTGCAAAAGGAAGTCTTACCTTACCATTTTTTTTTTATTTTGTTGAAGATATAGATAAAGGTGAGCTGGTTTATACAGTGTATTTGGTTTTCAGAATGCATTTGACAAAGTCCTCAGAGATTCTTCAGGAAATGACAGCTGTGGGATAAACTGTAGTGTCCTACTGTAGTTTGGGAAGTAATTAAAAGACAAATGCAGGGGGTAACCTGCATGGAGCAGCAATTACTATCATAAGAAACTTGCTGGGTAGACTGGATGGATCATTTGGTCATTTTCTGCCATCATTACTATGTTAGTATGTTTACCTTTTCAAAGAATACTAAAAGAAGGGGGGAACACCATGAAACTAATGACCAGCAGATTCAAAACAAATCATAGCGCGCTGAGTGAAAAAGTACTTTCTATCATGCTGTGAAATTTGTTCTTGGAGGAAGTGATCAAAGCAACTAGCATAGTGGAGCATAAAAGAGATTTGGACAAGTTCCTGGAGGAAAAGTCCAGAACACGTTATTAGCCATCACTATCCCTGGGAGCGAGTGACAAGAGTTAGACCTGCTGGGTACTTGTGACCCAGACTGGCCTCTGTGATTGTTTGGTGCACCTTGGTCTGACCCGGCATGGCATGTCCATTCTTGTTACCTCCCACTAAGCCTTTCAGCTTTCCAGTATTGATGTGTTGCTGCGATTTGACTGCTCTCCTGTTGGTTGTGTGCTGTTCTTTGATGTCTCTTGGGGTTCTGAATTGAAACTCTTTGAGAGTTGGCATCCTAAGGTAGGAAATATCAGCAGGACAAGTTTCATGTCTCATACAAAGCGTGCTCATGCTTATTTCCAGCAGGCTTAGCGAAATGCTTTCCAAATTTAAGGTAGAGTAAGTCTTTTTTGTGTTAAAATGAAATGCCTCAAACTGCCCTCTTAATGTTTGATGTCTAGTGGTTTGACAGCTGCAGTTCTGAATTGAACTCACATGTGCTAAAGTATGAAATAGAATTTGTTGTAAACAAAGTGCCTTGCTGGGTCAGACCAAGGTCCATTAAACCCATCAGCCTGTCTCCAACATTGGCCAATCCAGGTTACAAGTACCTGGCAGATTCCAAATAGTTGATCTTAGAGACCATATTCAGACACAGTCCAGATAGCAAAGTAAGCTGGATAAATTTATCTGGCTAACTTTGGAGAAACCACACTATTGAACATAGTTGGTTATCTTAAAATGAGCAAACTAACTATAGCTATCTGACTTTAGGATCGCTCTTTGGCCTGACCAGACTTAGCCGGCTATCTCAACTCTTCCCAGTTACAGCCCTGGAATGCCCCTAAATTAGCTGGCTAACTTCTAGCCCCCTAACTTCATACTTTTGACAATGGACCTCAGAGTTGTTACACAGTGCCTGCTGATACTGGCTGGTCGCTTTAGCTCCAGCGTGCCCTGTTATCACATTTGCATACAGTTTCCATTTCTTCCTTCTCATGTTGAAATAGTGGCTCTCCAGTGTTGCTGGCATGTCTAGGTTGACTGACTGGAGTTTGAGCGCCTGCATGAGATTGTTTTGGAGCAATGAAACCAGTGATTTAGGTTTGTGCCTTATTAACATTCTGGAGTAGTCTCTTTCCTTCGGTTATTTGCTGAATGCTTTCTGTTCTCATTGTTAGGCACCAGCACCCCGTAGACAACGCTGGCCTCTTCTCGTTCATGACGTTTTCCTGGCTCACTCCTCTGGCTCACAAAGCTTACAAGAAGGGGGAGCTCTTCCAGGAGGATGTGTGGCCCCTATCCAAGTACGAGTCTTCGGAGGTTAATAGCAGAAGGTATGAAACCATCTTCTATCAATGGGCAAAAACCGCTTGATTGCTAAAAGTCACTGTATAAAAATGACACTTGTGCTGCCCCTGCCTTTTTTGCTCAATTTCTTAAGCGCTCTTTATTTTTGCATTTCTAGACAGCTGAACATTTACATAGCACAGCCTCATTATTTTTGGACTGGCCAGAAAAAGATCCAAATACCTAATAAACATCTTGTCCTTTTGTCTGTTTTCTATTTTAATGTGTCTACCTGTTTTGCCCAGGAAAGCTGCAAAAATATAGCTACTTTTACTGAAGGCTGGAAGGGGAGCTACCTCTTGAGGTTGAACCCCGCTGTGCTACTATTCCCAGCAAGACTTGCCTTTGCAGCTGGTGGTTATTTCCCTTTTTCCTTTCCTGGGCAAAAACCACCTACACTGCCCCAGCCCTGATGGACAGGTGACCCAAACTATTGTTTATACATATTAGCAGACATATGGCAAGCCATGAAGCTGCCCGAGTGATAATGTGCCTTAATATTTTGATATGCTAATAAACTGTAATACCTTTTTACTTCTGAAAAGAAAGCTGCCCCCTATGTATATTGTGTATTAAAAACCAAAATGCACGAAGTGGTAGTAGTCTCTTTATTCTACCCAACAGTCAAAACTGACAGGTACTACGTCTTGGGGAACTTAATAGATCAGCAGCACAGGAAGCAGTTCTAAGATGCTTTCTATCCCTGGGCCTGCTCCTTTTGCTTCCTGCAGTCTTTAGTGCTGGTTTTTAATGGGGAAGGATTACAACTGGCAAACACCAGTGGTAGTAGTTGCTGGAAGGAGCATTAAAGTTGTTAGGAAAAAACCCAAAACAATTGAGCCTCCCACTGAAGGAGTAGCAGTGAACTTGCCTGGTAGTGCACTGCTGATCTAGCTGATTTTGTATTTAGCACAGATCTGAGGAAGAGGTCTTGTGGAGTTCAGTGTGCAATTTTGTGTCCTGGGGCAATGGTTGAGACAGCGCCATAGCGCTTTAACTGGAACTGCTGAGTCTAGTAGCTGCCTCCTTCACTGGTGCAGTCCCACAAAGGGGAATGGACAGAATTATCCCATGTGGTTGCTGCTTTGGCAGGAAAACAAAATGTCTAGGACCAAAGGTGTCTTCCTTATTCTGCTAGACCAGTCCACCAATATAGCAGTCCTAGCCTATTAGTTTGCGTTCACCTTTTAGCTCCTAGGCAGTAGCCAAGCTGTGTCTCCCTGCTTGAGCAAGATTGGGCTCCTAGGGCAACATTAAATATTATGCTCCCTGTACGTACCCAGATCAGTCCAGACTCCTGGGTTTTGCCTCCCTTCCAGTAGATTGAGACAGAGTTTCACAGGCACCGCCTCATAAGCTGGGGTGCCACCTGCATCTACTCAGTATTTCTCTGTCTCCAGCAGATGAAAGTGGTGCAAAACCTGTGGTTCTGAACCCAAGGGAGGGGAGGGGATAAAAAAAAGGGAGAGAATGTTTATCCTCCCCAGGGGATTGTCAGGTCCTGGTGAGACCATCCCCTCTGGTAGTAAGAGGACGAGCAGGGGTTGGGAACCCCAAATTTTCTCCTTCTGAGTGCTGGGGCTGACAGCTGATGGTCCAGCTCCCTCCCCTTTAGTGAGGATTTCTGAGCAGCCTCTGCCATCTTGTCTTCAGGAAAGTGTGGTGTGAGGTTTTTGTTTTTCTTTTTATTTCCTTCTAGTAAAGCTTAAAAACCAACCCAAAAACCAAAGAGGTGGTTGGTAGTTGAGGCATGCTGCTGTCAGGCTGCTCACTCGATGTGGGGGTAAGGCGGAAGGCAGTGATTTGAGGCTAATTTTTTTTTTTTCCCCCTTGTGTCCCACTCCCATTTTACCACTGTTTGTGACGCCTGCCATGTGGTCTTCGTCTGGCCATGCTATGCCTCGCTCGAGCCACTGCTCGCTTTGTGGAGAGCGACTCTCTCAACTAGTTAAGGCCGATTGATGTTCCCACTGCCTCCCGGGTGGGGGGAGGGAGGGAGGGCTCTTCGCAGGAGGCCGTGGCGACATCAGTGAAGCAGCGCGGTCCCGGTCAAGTACCGGTTATTCCAGAGGAGGAGGCTGACCTGTTCCCACTAAGTGCAGGAATGGCGACAATTTTGAAAACATTCAAGATGGCTGCAGAGATGGTGGCAGGGGGAGGGGGATCTCCCCCCAGCACTGTCACTGGCTGATTTGAGCCCGGTGGAGGCCTTGGGAGACCACTCTGAGGATCCTGGTCCCCTGAAAGGAGATCTGGGGGGGTCCCTCATATTTTTCTCCTGACTTCGTGATCTTATTACACCAAGCATATTTGGTGAGTAAACACAGGAAGAGGGCTTCTTCCAAACATATGCTTTTTGATGGGTCACCCAAGAAAGTGCGCAGGTGCTCAGATGCCAGGGGCTATGAGGGTCCAGAAAGTTCAGGGTCCAATGGTACGGTGTATCATGGAGGACCTTTCTTCGGAGGACTCTGACCAAGGGAGATCGGCGGTTGATGATCCCTCATGCCATCGCCCTCCTAGAGGTAGCCTGGATCAGGAGGAAGAGTCTAGAAAAATTCCTTCTGTGGAAGGGGATGATCCAAAGGTGATGCACTTATTCCAACGGGAAGAGCTGGTTCTTTTGATCCTACATATCCTAGCAAAGTTAGGAATAGTGGATCTACAAAAACAGCCAAACCAGGATACGTTGGACCCAGTCATGGTAGATTTGTGAGGTCTGGCCAGGATTTTCCCCTTCCATTGTATGGTTAAGCAGCTGATAGGGAGTGGGGTACTCCTGAAACAGGGCTCAAAATCAGTAGAGCCATGGACAAGCTTCATCCCTTGCCTGAAGAAACTCAGGAGCTTTTAAGGGTACCTAAAGTGGATGTGTCTCTATTGGCGGTTACCTAAAGGACCACCATACCAGTAGCGGGAACGACGGCCCTAAAACATCTCCAGGATAGGAAGCTCGAATTGCACCTTAAGATTTTTGAAGTTTCTGCTCTAAGTATCTGGGTGGCAGCGTGCAGCAGTTCTGTTTCCTGCAAGCCTCAGATGAGTGCAACAGTTGCAGAGTGCCAGGGATCTCTTACCCCAGGAGTCTGAACAGACAGAATGTTTAGAGGCAGCGGTAGCTTATGGGGCTGATGCTTTATACAATCTTACTCTCATCTCTTCCTGGATGATGGTGCAGTCTCAGCTAAGACTTTTGTGGTTGCAGAACTGGTCAGCAGATGTTTTGTCGAAGGCTTAGCTTGGAGTGCTACCCTTTGAAGGGCAAACTACTTGGGGAGGACCTGGAGCAGCTGACAAAGCAGCTTGGAGACTTAAAGCTTGATAAAGCTCCCTGAAGAAAAGGTGAAAGGGCCTAAAGAATTTCTACCGGTTCGCTCTGTTTCGTGACCAAAAGCAGTTCCATCAGAGCAGAGCTCCGGTTGCAGGCCAGAGGCAGACCTCTGGGAGGTCTGTCTTGGCCCCAGTTCTTTTGTGGACACAGACCAAACCGCGATGGCTCCAGCCAAGAGCCTAGTGGAGTCAAATCCACACAATGAGGAACAGCCGGCCCACTCCTCAGTTCCTGTCATCAGGCGTTGGCTGACTTTTTTTTGTTTTTTTTTTTTTTTGTGGAGTGGGTCAAGATCATGTCAGACCAGTGGCTTCTAAATGTTATAGGACAAGGCTACGCATTAAAATTTGCTTGGCCGCTAAGAAACCTATTTATGGTATCTGCTTGTGTTTCCCCAGCAAAGAAGCTTGTTGTTCAGCAAACCATTCAGAGACTGAGGATGCTGGGAGCCACTGTTCCTGTCCCCTTGGAAGAGCGGGGCACAGGCCGTTATTCCTTTTATTTCGTGGTACCAAAGAAGGAAGGTATATTTCATCCAATACTGGATTTAAAAAAGGTGAACATGGCTCTCAGGGTTCCCCGTTTTCGGATGGAGACTCAAGTTGGTTATAGCGGTGGTGCGAAGCAACGAGTTCTTGGCTTCACTGGACTTAACGGAAGCGCATCTCCACATAGGGTTCCGCTAGGATCATCAGAAGTATGTCAGGTTCATGGTCCTGGGATAACACTTTTGCGCTCTTGCATTCAGTCTAGCCACCGCTCCAAGAACTTTCACCAAGATAATGGTTGTGGTAGCAGCGGTCCTCATAAAGGAGGGAGTGTTGGTTCACCCATACCTGGATTACTGGCTCATTCGAGCAGTCAGAGGATCTTTGCAGGCAAACGACGCAGGTGGTGTTACACCACCTGAGATCCCTGGGCTGGGTGGTGAACCTGGCCAAGAGCCACCTTTTTCCTCAGGTTCTGGAGTTCTTAGGTGAGCGCTTCGATACCTGTGTGGGCAAGAGTTGTGTTTTTTTTGTTTTTTTTCTCACAGAAGAGCGGATTGTCAAGCTACAAGCGCAAGATAAAAACCTGTTGGAGTGCCCAGGGTCTGGTATTATTTGAAGGTCCTTGATTCCATGGCTTCGACCTTTGAGCTTGTTTCTTGGGCGTCTGCGCATATGCGACTGCTACAGAAGGCATCGCTATTCTGCTGGGATCCGCTGTTGGAACAGTTTTCATCTTCCGCTGCCACTTACAGAAGCCTCCAGGACCAGTCTTTGGTGGCTTAGCCGGGACCATCTGGAGTGCAGGATGGACCTCGAAGTGCCTCAGTGGGTAGTGGTGACTACCGATGCCAGTCTCTCCGGCTGGGGAGCTGTGTGTCAGGCCCAGTCTGTGCAGGGCCTGTGGTCGGTGGAGGAAGTGACTTGGTTGAGCAATCACCTAGAGACAAGAGCGGTCAATTGGCTCTGGAGAGGTTTCTTCCCCCTTCTGCGCAACTGGGCAGTCAGTCTTATTGAACAATACTACAACGGTTGCTTACATCAACCGTCAGGGAGGAATCAAGAGTCGACCTGTAACTTTGGAAGTGGAGATGCTGATGGCTTGGGCAGAGCAGCATTTAGTGTTAGTGGCATCGCCCATAGATGGCTCCGACACTTTGCAAGCAGTCTTTCTCAGCCGGCAGCATTTGGATCCTGGGGAGTAGGAGCTGTCTGACAACACCATGGGCCTTATCTCTCGCAGATGGGACAGATCTCATATGGATCTGATGGCACCTCAGAAGAATACCAAAGCACCGCATTTTTTCAGTTGCAGAAGAGAGCACGGAGCAGAAGGGGGTCGATGCCCTTGTACTGCCTTGGTCGCACAACATTCTGCTGTATGCATTCCCTCCATGGTCTCTGGTGGGCAAGGTCGTCAGGAGGATAGAGGTCCATCTGGGAAAAGTGATCCTTGTGGTTCACGCTGGCCTTGGTTTGCGGATCTGGTCAATCTAGCAGTAAACAGGTCTCTGCGGCTCGGTCATCTACCAAATTTTCTACATCAGGGCCCTATATTTTTCGATCAAGCGGATCACTTGTGGCTTGGCTTTTGAAAGGAGGCAATTAAAGGCTATCCAGAGGATGTTATTTCTACTCTGCTGCGGGTCTGTAAAACCTCCTACTTCCTTGGCATATGTTCGGGTTTAGAAAGTCTTCGAGTCTTGGTGTATGGAGCTTGGTCTTGATCCTCGCAGAGTATCGGTGGCACAAGTTTTGGCCTTTTTGCAGAGAAGCCTCGCAAAATGTTTGTCCTTTAGTTCCCTGAGGGTGCAGGTGTCTGCCTTGAGTTGCCTACGGGGCAAGACTCATGGTATATCTTTGGCTGCACATCCGATGTGGTGCATTTTTCCTCAGAGGGCTGAAGCAATTGTGACCCCCTATTTGTTCAGCCAGGAGGGTGTCGGAACTTCAAGCATGAATTTAGGAGCACGTATCAATTCAGTACAATTCTGAGCATTTCTCCCTGCTGACAGCGTGCACACGTTGCGCGTCATAGCAAATTGACTGCAATGTCAGTTGTGGCCTTAACTTGCCACATACTGGTACTGTTAGGGCACATGGCAATTCATGTAACCTACACATGCGACATTTTGCAGTGGGGACTATGCTTTTCAGTGGAATCAATTCTTTAACCTGTAATGTGCAAGGTTCAGTTAATCAACCACATGAAGTGGGACGTCAACTGGTGGCTTTGCCCAGACATGCTACAGAAGGGTGCCCAACTACAGCTGACACTGCATCAAGTAATATTAAACATGGACACCTCAAATCAGGGATTGGGGCACATCTACAGCGCTACAAACTGCAGAGCTTGTGATCCTATTAATTCCAACACAATAATTCACATATTAACCAAATCTAAAGTCTCAAATTTTCAACCCCTGCCTTGGTCAATTAATCAAAGATATTAAAGAACACATTTTACCATCAATAACCAATAGTCAACACCTCACTTTCTTCAGGATCATTTCCATCAATCCTGAAACACATCAATTCTTCCAATTTGCAAAAAGAAAAATACATAGCCACTCTATTTCCAACTATCGTCCCATTGCCTCCCTTCCATCACTAGCCAAGATTATTTAATCTGTTGTACTTAACTCTCAGACTACATATACAATAATAACCTGCTACACCCAAACAAATATGGGTTTAGAAAGGGATATAGTACTGAATCCTTCCTCATATCATAATTTGACACAATACTTTGAGGATTTTTTTTTAAATTTTGATTCTAATACTGAATTCATACTAGTACTTTTGGATATTTCTGCAGCATTTGATACTCTAAATCATGAAATTCTTCTCTCAAACCTTGAACACATAGGGGCAGATTTTAAAATCTGCGAGCGCGGGGTACATTTGTGCTCACTACCGGCGCGCACAAATGTACACCCGATTTTATAACATGTGCGTGCTGCTGTGCGCATGTTATAAAATCTGGGGTCGGCGTGCGGAAGGGGGAGCCCTGATGGCTTTTCCCGTTCCCTCTAAGGCCGCTCCGAAATCGGAGTGGGCAAATTGTTGAAGCAGGGAGTCCTAAATACAGTGAATTACAGTAATCGAGACTTGATATTAATGCCTGTACCACAGCAAGAAAATCAGAAGGAAATAGAAGAGGTTTTAGTTTTTTCCCTCCGAGCGGCCTCGGAGGGAACATTTCCTTCCGCTTGTCCTACTTGAATCCCCCCCACCTTGTTTTACTTAGGCAGGTGTATCTTGTGCCGGTGCGCTGTGCTGGAGGCCTTGGTCCCGCCCTTGGACCGCCCCGGGACATACGCGCGTCCCGGGGCTTGTGCGCACCGCCGAGCCTATGCAAAATGGGCTCGGCGCGCGCAGGAGCAGGTTTTCAGGGTTACGCGCGTAGCCCTTTGAAAATCTACCCCATAGGCATTTCACTACTTGTTCATCAATGGTTCAAATCTTTCCTTGCAAACCGACCACTAAGAATCAATCTCTGATTCAAACTCATATTGGTACTTGACTAACTCAGGCGCGCCACAAAATTCGTTATCCGCCCCTCTCTTCAACATTTACGTCCCCCCCCCCCCCCCACTTTGTCATCTACTTTCAGGTCTTGACCTGAACTTCAAAATTTACGCTGATGACATTCAGTTTATTATTCATTTCTTAATTTCTTGGTCCAAAGCCTATCACTTTTGCAGCTCTACTTAAAAACAATAAACACCCTACTATCACATAATTGTTGAAAACTAAATACATCAAAAACAGAATTGATTTTTCTATCCACTGTTCCTGATTCTTCACGCCGGCCCCCAGACAAGTTTACATTTGAAAATCACACAATTCCTATAACAAACTGCACCAGGAATCTAGGTGTATAAATTGATTCAAAGCTCTCAATGACTAATAAAATCTGCAGTTGTGTAAAAAAAAAAAAAAAAAAAAAATCTTTCTACAAATTACAAATACTTAAAAAAAACAAAACAAAAAACGATTTCCTTCTGATTTTCTTGCTGTGGTACAGGCATTAATACTATCAAGTCTCGATTACTGTAATTCACTGTATTTAGGACTCCCTGCTTCAACAATTTGCCCTCTCCAACTTATTCAAAATTCAGTTGCTTGCATAATATCCAACATACCACACAAAGAACCCATTACTCCAGCTCTACAATTCCTACACTGGCTTCCCTTATCATACCGCATGCAATACAAAGTACTTTTCATTATACACAATCTAATATATAATCCATCAGCAGTTCGGCTATGTTCAATGTTAAGGCTTTACCAACCATCCCATTAACTAAGATCCATGGACAAATATATTCTTGAAATTCCTACTATAAAGATGGCAAGACTGGAGGTAACGTGCAAGTGCGCATTCTCAGTTGCTGGACCGACTTTGTGGAACTCACTTCCAGATCACATCCGCCTTATCTCAAACTCCAAAGAATTCAAAAAAAGTAGTTAACACATTTCTGCACCCTTGCTTACAATATTACATAACAATGTATCTACCCCTTCAATTACGTGCCATTATCTTTTTCTGATTCCTCTGTTTTTGTCTATTTATTGTATTAACTCATCTGTTTTATTACTTTTACTTGTATCTGAAATTTTATGTATGTTTATCATTTTTTGTAAACAGCTTAGGTCTATAACATGATTGTATAGGCGGTATATAAGAATTTTTAAATAAATCTCACCAAGAAAGAACATTCTACATAAATGTTAGAGTGAAGGGCAGTGCTCTATACACTAAAAGC
Source organism: Rhinatrema bivittatum (assembly GCF_901001135.1). Classification (NCBI taxonomy): domain Eukaryota; kingdom Metazoa; phylum Chordata; class Amphibia; order Gymnophiona; family Rhinatrematidae; genus Rhinatrema; species Rhinatrema bivittatum. The sequence continues at coordinate 180,895,324 of NC_042623.1, forward strand.
GTTCCAACATTTACTTTAAGGAACGAGCATAATGATTCATACAGGCAATCAAATGGCTAGGTTTTATGTGAACAAACAGGGTGGAACTGGATCTGGGTACTCTGACAGGAAACCCTTCAAATTTGGGACTGGTTAGATCACAGTTCGGCAAACCTGCATGTTGCATTCCTCCTGGGACTCGTCAATACAGAGGCAGACAGACTCAGCAGAATTTTCCACCTCCACGAATGGGCACTGTCACAGCAAGTAGCCGATGAGTTCTTCCAACGATGGAGTCAGCCATGAATAGACTTGTTCGCAACAGAGGGAAACAGAAAGGTGACCTGCTTTTGGTCGCTTCATCCCAGCTTACACAGATAGGCCCCAGATGCTTTCCTGATCTCATGGAAAGAAGGACTTCTATATGCCTTCCCTCTAATTCCGCTAATTTAAAAAAGTGGAGCACAGGACTTGGTGAGAGACGTAACGGTGGTGGGGCCGCTTGGCAATAGTGATCATAATATGATCAAATTTGATTTAATGACTGGAAAAGGAACAGTGTGCAAATCCAAGGCTCTCGTGCTAAACTTTCAAAAGGGAAACTTTGATAAAATGAGAAAAATTGTTAGAAAAAAACTGAAAGGAGCAGCTACAAAAGTAAAAAATGTCCAAGAGGCGTGGTCATTGTTAAAAAAAATACCATTCTAGAAGCACAGTCCAGATGTATTCCACACATTAAGAAAGGTGGAAAGAAGGCAAAACGATTACCGGCATGGTTAAAAGGGGAGGTGAAAGAAGCTATTTTAGCCAAAAGATCTTCATTCAAAAATTGGAAGAAGGATCCAACAGAAGAAAATAGGATAAAGCATAAACATTGGCAAGTTAAATGTAAGACATTGATAAGACAGGCTAAGAGAGAATTTGAAAAGAAGTTGGCTGTAGAGGCAAAAACTCACAGTAAAAACTTTTTAAAATATATCCGAAGCAGAAAGCCTGTGAGGGAGTCAGTTGGACCGTTAGATGATCGAGGGGTTAAAGGGGCACTTAGAGAAGATAAGGCCATCGCGGAAAGATTAAATGATTTCTTTGCTTCGGTGTTTACTGAAGAGGATGTTGGGGAGGTACCCGTAATGGAGAAGGTTTTCATGGGTAATGATTCAGATGGACTGAATCAAATCACGGTGAACCTTGAAGATGTGGTAGGCCTGATTGACAAACTGAAGAGTAGTAAATCACCTGGACCGGATGGTATACACCCCAGAGTTCTGAAGGAACTAAAAAATGAAATTTCAGACCTATTAGTAAAAATTTGTAACTTATCATTAAAATCATCCATTGTACCTGAAGACTGGAGGATAGCAAATATAACCCCAATATTTAAAAAGGGCTCCAGGGGAGATCCGGGAAACTACAGACCGGTTAGCCTGACTTCAGTGCCAGGAAAAATAGTGGAAAGTGTTCTAAACATCAAAATCACAGAACATATAGAAAGACATGGTTTAATGGAACAAAGTCAGCATGGCTTTACCAGGGCAAGTCTTGCCTCACAAATCTGCTTCACTTTTTTGAAGGAGTTAATAAACATGTGGATAAAGGTGAACCGGTAGATATAGTATACTTGGATTTTCAGAAGGCGTTTGACAAAGTTCCTCATGAGAGGCTTCTAGGAAAAGTAAAAAGTCATGGGATAGGTGGCGATGTCCTTTCGTGGATTGCAAACTGGCTAAAAGACAGGAAACAGAGAGTAGGATTAAATGGGCAATTTTCTCAGTGGAAGGGAGTGGACAGTGGAGTGCCTCAGGGATCTGTATTGGGACCCTTACTGTTCAATATATTTATAAATGATCTGGAAAGAAATACGACGAGTGAGATAATCAAATTTGCAGATGACACAAAATTGTGCAGAGTAGTTAAATCACAAGCAGATTGTGATAAATTGCAGGAAGACCTTGTGAGACTGGAAAATTGGGCATCCAAATGGCAGATGAAATTTAATGTGGATAAGTGCAAGGTGATGCATATAGGGAAAAATAACCCATGCTATAATTACACGATGTTGGGTTCCATATTAGGTGCTACAACCCAAGAAAGAGATCTAGGTGTCATAGTGGATAACACATTGAAATCGTCGGTTCAGTGTGCTGCGGCAGTCAAAAAGCAAACAATGTTGGGAATTATTAGAAAAGGAATGATGAATAAAACGGAAAATGTCATAATGCCTCTGTATCGCTCCATGGTAAGACCGCACCTTGAATACTGTGTACAATTCTGGTCGCCGCATCTCAAAAAAGATATAATTGCGATGGAGAAGGTACAGAGAAGGGCTACCAAAATGATAAGGGGAATGGAACAACTCCCCTATGAGGAAAGACTAAAGAGGTTAGGGCTTTTCAGCTTGGAGAAGAGACGACTGAGGGGGGATATGATAGAGGTGTTTAAAATCATGAGAGGTCTAGAACGGGTAGATGTGAATCGGTTATTTACTCTTTCGGATAGTAGAAGGACTAGGGGACACTCCATGAAGTTAGCATGGGGCACATTTAAAACTAATCGGAGAAAGTTCTTTTTTACTCAACGCACAATTAAACTCTGGAATTTGTTGCCAGAGAATGTGGTTCGTGCAGTTAGTATAGCTGTGTTTAAAAAAGGATTGGATAAGTTCTTGGAGGAGAAGTCCATTACCTGCTATTAAGTTCACTTAGAGAATAGCCACTTCCATTAGCAATGGTTACATGGAATAGACTTAGTTTTTGGGTACTTGCCAGGTTCTTATGGCCTGGATTGGCCACTGTTGGAAACAGGATGCTGGGCTTGATGGACCCTTGGTCTGACCCAGTATGGCATTTTCTTATGTTCTTATGATACAAAAATGCATACAAGATCATGCTAAAATGGTCCTGCTAGCACCAGCATGGCTGAGACAACCCTGCTATGTGTATCTCATACAATTTTCAGCAAGGCCCCCACAAGCCTTGGGATGTAGGCCAGACTTTCTGATGCAAGGGCTCCCTTCTGCATCCTCTCTAGCCTTCTTTCAACCTCATAGCATGGATGTTGAATGGTTGATCCTCGTTCAGTTAGACTTATCAAAAGAGAGATGACGTTGTTGCAGCAAGAAAACCTTCCACTTGATACTACTATGCCTTCAAGTGGAACCAATACACACATTGGTGAAATGATAATTTAATCAATCTATTTACATGTGAACCTCAACAGTTACTATCTTATCTCCATTTCCTGTCGAGAACAGGGCTTGCAACATTTTCGATTCAAGTGCACCCAAGTGCCATAGCTGCCTATCATCAACCTGAGAATAGATACCTGATCTCGATATATCAGATTCCCTGATTCATGGTAGGCCTCCTATGCCTGAATCCTCCGGGAAGAAAACAGCCAATACCTTGGCACATTAACATAGTACTCTTGGCACACATGGAGTGCCTATTTGAGGCAATGGAAATGGCACTGCTCAAATTCTTAATGTGGAAAGTTGTCTTCCTTGTAGCGATTACCTCTGCGAGAAGGATTAGTTAACAGCAAGCATTAGTTCGTTCCTCCTTTCTACAATTTTTCCATAAGGGGGTTCTATTCACACATCCAAAGTTCTTGCCGAAAGTTGCATTTGCTTTCCTTATTAACCAGTCCATCACTCTTCTGACTTTCTTTCCAAAACCACATAAACAAGAACGGGAAAAACATCTACATACACTTGATTGCAAGAGTGCATTGGCCTATTACAAACGGAGAACAAAGGGTCACAGACACGTCTCTCTCTGTTTTGTAGCCTATGACCCGAGTAGATTGGGAACACCAGTTGCAAAACGAACAGTATCAAATGGGATCATGTCTTGCATACAACACTGCTGTGCATCAAAATCTCTTCCATTAATTCATCCAATAAAGGCACATTAGGTGTGACCAACAGCATCTTCAATAGTGCATTTACATAATGTGCCCATTGAAGAGATTTGCAGGGCAGTGACATGGTCATTTGTGCAAACCTTTGTCGCACTACTGCCTCGATGTACTAGCCAATTCCGATGGCTCAGTAGGGCAAGCAGTGCTCCATCAAATGGAATCTGCTTAGAAAGCTGTCCCCAAAGAGTCCGGAGTGCAAAAAATAAACCATCTTCAAATTGGCGGCAACCTTCAACTTGGGACTCCCCACTGAGCATGGCTAATTTAACCTGCTTATTGATGGGGGGAAAAAAGCAAGCTTGCTTATAGTAAACGGTGTTTTCCGTAGATAGGATGAATTAGCCATGCGATCTCGTCCTCCCTGACAGCATTTTACACAACAATGCTTTGATGTGTACGGAAGAGAGTTCTGGGACAGTCAATCATGCGGAAACCACCGCCCATGCACAGTAGAGCTAAAGCTCTGCAAGCTTTGAGACAGCTCCACCTAGTGTCGCCTGATGACATCACCCACTGAGCATGGCTAATTCATCCTGCTAACTACGGAAAACACAGTTTGTGGTAAGGAAACTTGCTTTTCTTTAATCTTGTCTCCTTTAGGTCATAGTCCTCAATCTGTGCAAGCTTGGGGGTGGGATGTGGGTGGGACTTTAGAAGATATTGAGTGGGATAGAAATGTATAGTCACTGTTAAGTTCTCTTTCAGCTTGGATAGTTGAAAATGATTATAAGGTAGTATATACCGGAAAATGGTATTTGACACCATTAAAATTGCATAAAATGTATCCTCTTATTGAGGATTCTTGTTGGCAGTCGTGTGTGGGTTGGGGGGTAATACGTACATTTTTTTCACATATATGGTGGGCGTGTGCAATGGTGTGGGAAAGTGATTGATTTAATAAATTGGCCAGATGGTATGTTACCAAAAGACCTTCAGATTTTTCTCTTTCTGCATGGTTTCCTTACCAAGACACTCAGACTGGTACATTAGTTGGTCAGTGCAACCAGATGCGTGACATAGGTGCTTTCCTCCAATAAGCTACTATGTCCTCAATGAGTGTTCTGTATATGGAAAGTTTATTTTTTTCCTATATGGGAAACTATTTGTAAGGAAGCTTTGCAAACTTTTCTTAATATTTTGAAGCCTTAGCTAAGTTGGCAGGGACTGCCTGCCTAATGTGGGTTGCAATTTGCTTTTGAGGCACTTCCTCCTCCGTTGTTTTGAATATGGCTGGGGTGAGGTAAGGGGAGGGCTTTTATAGACACTTTTATATCACAGTGTTATCTATTTTCCTATTGACTTGATGCCATATGATGAGGAAAGGAGGTACATTTTGCCACTTGTTATAGGTTGATGTTAGGTTAATAAAACTTTAAAGGAAAATTTTTTTTTTTTTTTTTAAAGTTACAGCACTTTAGAAAAACGCAGCAGATGGCCCAGTCTAATTGGCATGAAGTGAATCTGATAACGGATTGAATCTATCACTTGAGCTGCTTTCCTCTTCTCTTCCTATACACTAGATTTCTCCCTCCAGGACCCAGCTTCTCTTGTGTGTGTTTTTCCTCAGGTTAGAGAAGCTGTGGCAGGACGAGCTGAAGGCATGCGGTGTGGAGGAGGCCTCGCTCTGTAAGGTGGTGTGGATGTTCTGCCGCACCAGACTGATCATCTCCATCGTGTGCCTGATGCTGACGCAGCTGGCGGGCTTCATTGGACCAGTAAGTAATATCCATCCCGTTTATCTGACCACAGAGGTGCTCGCTCATTCCATGGCCGGCTTGAACATCTGTCCATCCCATTGCAGGGTTTGCCTTCATGTAGATATCGCTTTGTGCAGCCGGATGAGGAAGCTCAGCCTCCTGAGAATGGACAGGGCTCAGAATAGCTGCTGGACAGCTTCACTGCTTTGTGGTTTCCTAGCAGGTATAGATCCCTGAAGGACGTTTCAGACTAGTTATGAAGATAGCTTTGCAGCCTTTTATTCCTCTAGCATTAAGTTTCAATGGACATTTGTTTGGAAAGGGAGGCTCTGACTTGGGATTTCTGGTAGTGCAGGAACTGTTCTGAGATATTAAGGAAAGTACTGGGTATAGTAGCTCGAAGCCAGGGGATATGGTTAGGCTGACTCGAAGACTGCAGCTGATGTAGGGAAGGGGTTGTGTTGCTCTTGGTTTAAGGTGTAAGTCAGTCAGAGGACTCCTTAGAGCAGACGTACGTGTAGACTAGTCAGCTGGGTAAGACATGAGGCGCTGCAGTGCTAAACCCATGAGTAATGAACAGAACCTGCCACATTTCTCTTTCCATCTTTGTTGCACACACTGTGCAGATCGGCAACTGAGTAATCTGCTCACTAAAATCTTATTCTCTTGCAAGCCTGTCTTGAGGTGTAGGAACAGTATGCTACATGTAGTACACATTTTCAGTAGGCTCTTAAGCTGGAAGGGTCTTTCCTGGGTAAGTATGGCTGGGTGCTGCTCCCTTAGGATGTTAACCAAAAAAAAGTCTTTAATTTTCTGGACCTTTTTAAATGTTTGTTAAAGATCATCGTCTTTGCTTTAGGAGTAAGTGGTTTCGTGTGATAGTATTGTAATTGTGTGAGAGGGTGTTGCAGAAATATCACCTGATTTACACTTAATCTTGCACTTACTGTACTGTTTGTCAGCCTGCTTAAGGCTTTTAACCACACCAGCTTCACCAAGAAGAGCTTCTGTCATTGCTACACTACAGGGGTGTGCAGCTTTACTCTTGCAGTGCTCACGGTTGATCCAGGCACTTTCCTTGGCGGTAGGTTAGGCGGAGGGGCGGATGGGGGTGGTGGTAAACAGGAGTCATGTGGAGCACTGGAAGAGCTTGCTGTGTGGGATTGGTTCAGGTCACTGAAAGAATTGGGGAAACACAACAGCATTGATTTTTTGGGTTGGGTTTCTTTTCTGAATGGAAGCTGAGGATTTCCCCTCACCCCTCTTAGGGGAAACAAGACCAGATTGGATCCTACCAGTGATCAAAAGCCACCTATCCAAGTATGCACTCCCTGCCCTGCTATGACAGAAGAGCACCGAATGCTTCAGTGTGTCCCAGTGATTAGATCCTTTCAGAATAGCCTCCATGCTGATCATAATGAGCCTTAAAGAAGCAAAGCTGAAATGTTTAAATTGTATACAATAATCTGCTCCTCAAAATTAGAGAAAAAGTAGCATTCTTTGTTTAAATAGATGTATGGAAATGTAAATACAGAGAAATCTGCATATCCAATAATGAGATGGGGCGTAACATCTGTAGACGGGTGTGTTTCAGCCTGTGGAGAATGGGTAGTCATGGGATCGGTTCTGAAGGATATATTTTGGGCCCAGGTGAACAGGGGTGGAAAGCTTTTCCTGGTGCCAGGTTGCTTGGGCACCAAAAAATTGTGCCTGATGCTGGCCCAACCCAAAGGGAGACGTCTCTGCTTCAACAGGCCTGGACTACATAGGAGTTGCCATTGCGTCTGTGGTGGATGGGGGAACGATTGCTACCACCCACTAAAACGGCAGCAGCAGTGGCTCCTTCTGGCAGGCCCAGGCTTAGTGAAGCAGCAGCAAAATGCTTTTTAGAATAATTTCTAGTCTAAATGTCTGCTAAACTAGGTCTCGGATATTTCTAGTTTGTGGTTTAGCTGCTTCTGTATCATGACATGAGTTCCTCTTACAGATCAGGAGGAAGCAGGACTGATTTTATTTAAAGATAAGCTTTAAAATTAAATAAGCACACGTTTCAGAGTAGGGTAATGATTGAACTGATTTGTCTGGCTGTATCTGCTTAATACTCCTCTGCTGCTGACGTGGAAATATTGGTAAGGCCAGGGGGGTGGGTTGCATTCCCGCCTGCAGTATAGTCCATGGACTATCTCATGCTGCAGTGACCTGTTCTCTGGGGGGGGTTTGGCATCTGCAAAATCGCTTGGAGAGGATTTGTGTGCGTCTCCAAAGGGACAGATGGACCTACAGACAAAGTGAGCAATTTGCTTGGGTTACTCCTGGCAGCCTGCAGGTTCTGAACACTCAGAATTCCTTCTGCCACAACCCGACTCCCTGCATTAAAAGTTTTAGAAAATTTGACAGGCAGTTGAAATAATTGGGAATGTTCTTGCCTATCCTTTTTCCATAAGGAAAATGTATGCTTCTTTCCTGTTGTCTTAAATTTTGAAAGACTTCTCAATATAATGCCTGTGAAACACTTGATATTTGCTGAAATCCTCTTTCTTGAGGAGTCAAGAAGGGGATTCCTTCAGCCCGAGTTGGGTTCCATTTCCACACCTGCATGTGACCTTGATGTGTGCCCAGAAAGCGGCTTTTGTTGCAGAGCAGGGAAGGGCCTTGTCTTTGGTGCTGGGGCTATGCTTGCAGCGATGGGGAAACCTGCCTGTCTGCATGCAGTGGAGCGCAGGGTAAGTCTTATTTTGCCTTCTAATTAGGAAGAGGAGGAACGACTCCAGCGGGGTCCCACCAGGGGATTAAAACAGGGTTTTGTTGCTTGGCTGTGAGTACCTGTAGGATATGAGAGAGCATTTGTGGTATTTGATGGTAAGGCACGGCGTCCCTTCTGGCTCTCAGAAACTATGCAATGACCAGTCAGGGGGTTGGCAGAGGCCACAAGGAATGCAATGCAAAGCTTTCTATTGTTTTTTCCTTTGATCATCTGCTAGGATATATTTCTTAGACACATTTAAAAATTTTGTCTGACTTTTTCTGTGAATTTCCTAGCGGTTTTGGGTTGGGGTGGAAGGAGCCTTCAGTAACTGCAAGATAACGCGCACCTTGCTGATTGAGTCTTTTATAGTATAAGAGTCAGAATGTGTATGACACTTTTTTTTTTTTTTTTTTACTTTATTACCAAAAGCCATGTTTATAAGCTTCCCAAATGGGTTCCTGCCTTCCATTAATTTTCTCCTTCAGGTGCTGTTGGTAGGGTAGCATTGAGGGGCCCGTCCTGCTTCTTACTTGGTAGCCCGCCCAGAGTAAAGCGCACTGCCTGCAGGGTGGGGGAGCGGGACGAGCTGCGGCACACTGGCAGTACAGTTCTGCTTTTACGTCTGTCTGTCTATCTCTCGTAGGTGGGGGGGTGGCGGCAGGGAAGGTAGGCTCTCCCAGGGGGTCGGGCTGCGGGAGTGTCCTCTGTAGTGGACCCAATGACAGAAGCTGTTCTTTAGAAATTTCAGGATGGCTGTGTGTTGCGATCAGACTGAGCCAGTCCAGCTGTGCAGAAACCCCTGCAATCCTCGCGCCCAAGGTAAGGTAACATTTATTCCATGGGAATGTTTTCATCCGCCCAGAAGCCCCTGTGCATATGTTTGCCCTCCTTTTGAACTGCTTTTAAATGTAATTGATAACTTGTTTTAAAATGAGATCAACTTTCCTGTTTTTCTTTCTCTATCTATTAAGAGAGATCTTTATATTAAAAAAAAATGGTAATATTTGATGTAAGCTTTTTATTGTGCATCTGGTGGGAGCTAATTTATTTTCCAAGTTCTTTAACATTCTGTTTTCCCTTTTTTATTTCTTTTTTCTTTTTTTTTTTTTTTTTTTTTTTTGCTTTTTGAAAGTTTTTGTCAGTTAAGAGTAGGTTTGTTTTCTGTTTTGCATAATCTCGTAAATGACACAGAGATGCTGATACTGCAAAGCCAGAAAGAAAGATGTGTGAGAGAACTTCCCTGTGCAATACATTTCCCCTTCATGCCTGCTCTCGCTATCCACCGATGTGTACTGCGCCGCCTGGACTGTACTGAGTATATCATCTGCTGCAGGGAGCGCAGTCGGTATATTATGTGACTCTGGCTGTCCTGTCGCATCTACATTTTTCTCATGTTTTAACTGCAAAATAATTCTGCATGGCTTTGATCCAACAAGTGGTTAGGAAATGAAGCAGGAGGAGACCAAAAGCGCGTGGTTAGTAGGCTGGTGAACCTGGGAACCAGCTCCAGATACTCCTCTGCCAGGACTGCTGAGAATATATATATCCATGATCCATTGCAGAACCTGAGACAGAGGCCTGTGGCACTGAGGTGCATTGCTAGGCTCTTCTGGACAGAAGCAATCTTGGTAGAGAAATCGGTCCAGCAGGCAGAGCTAGACTGGAAGCTGGTGCTAATTTTGAAGTAATATTTTCCCTTTCCTAAGACCTCCAGACTGGTTTTAAGATGTGCAGAGACTTAAAGACTGGGATTTTCTGAAGCAGTGCCGGGCTATCTGCACTATATTTTTCTTTCAATTTTGTTTTACCATTCTGGTAGGCCAGTGCTGTCCTCCGCTACATCCCCAAAGGATCAAAAGGCTGAGCTGTTGGAAAGTGTGAACAGAAAAGCTTGTTACCTGGGAGCTGACATGCAGGAGATTTTTCCGAGAAGTGATAGTCGATACTGCTCAGGCCAAAAGCAGCACTGTAAATCTTAAGCCATCTTAAATCTCCAGGAAGCTTTGGTTCCGTTCCAATATTACGTTTTCTGTGTGATTAAAGCCGTAGCAGTAGCATCCTTCAGAGTCATTCACTTTCTGCACTCTTACCCTGTAAGTGAAAAGCTGTATGTTCACTGCAATGGTGTTCTGATGTACAAGTCTGTCAGATATGACTGTTCCTAACTTGAAACTTTTTTTTTCTCTTTTTAATAAAAGTATATTGTTCCCTAGTTGATAGTATTTGAATGTTGCTAATGAATTTGAATTGTGTGGTTGTACTGTGCCCACTGGCCTACGCAGGTGAGAGTCGCGGTGGTGAGATTATTGGGGGCGGTCGTCTCAGGTTCTGCAAATGCTGTTTGAAATGTGATACCCTGAGGTAATTATTTCTTTGGGGGGAAATGGGAAGGGGGTGGGTGGGAGGGGGTGGGGGGAGGGTGGCGTGCTTGCTTTTTGGGCTGTTCCTACCTGTTTTTATTTGATGGTGTTTCTCTGTCTTTCTGTTTAATTAAACTGCTGATGTTTATTTTCAGGAAAATTTTGCAAAATGTCCTTCTCACTTCTCCCCCCGTTACAACTGTAGGTATAGTTGTTCCTTTTTATCAAATAAGCACGTTGAAAGCAAGCAATGGATGTAATCTCACAGTAGAATGTTTGTGTTTAGCTCTATGAATATTGAATAATTCTTATTTTTTTTTTCTTAAATAAATTGACATGATTGTTACTTTCAGCCAACTGCTTTTCCAGTTTATGTTAAGTTAGAATACCTGGCAGCTCAGAAGCATGGTGTGTGAACACCAAAAAGACCCAGTCAGGATTGTTCTCTGCTAAATTTGCATTGCCTGCCTGCCAGTTCTAAATGGCTTCCCCTGTCTTTCTAGTAGAACTGCTACATACAATGCAAATCCAGCTTCTAGAGAGAAATTCTTTTGTATCTTACTAGTTGTGTTAGCTAAAGCCGATTGAGCTCAAAGAATTAGTTTTGGATCTAACTTAACATAAAATTGTTGGAAGCGTGCCTGAGGCAGGTGGGGGTCCTCACGCGTGTGGCTTTTCTTCTGTAGGCGTTCGTTGTGAAGAGCCTCTTGGAGTATACCCAGCAGAGCGAGTCCAATCTGCAGTACAGCTTGCTCTTGGTGTTTGGTCTGCTGGTGACGGAGGTGATGCGTTCTTGGTCGCTGGCTCTCACCTGGGCTCTGAATTACCGCACTGGAGCCAGACTTCGCGGTGCCATCCTGACCATGGCCTTCAAAAAAATCCTGAAGCTGAAGAATATAAAAGAGAAATCCCTGGGAGAGGTCAGCTTTCCATGGGGAGGGGCGGGGAGGAAACACCTGGGAGAGGGAAGCGTTTTGCATGTTGAATTAGTTTTCGACGACAGAGGAATCACTTGAGGATTGCCTTTGTTTTTCAGCTGATAAATGTGTGTTCCGGTGATGGGCAGAGAATGTTTGAGGCGGCTGCCGTTGGCAGTTTGTTGGCTGGCGGACCCATTGTAGCCATCCTGGGAATGGTTTATAATGTTATCATTCTGGGCCCAACAGGCTTCTTGGGGTCTGCTATCTTCGTCCTCTTCTATCCAGCAATGGTGAGTATGTAGACAGCATGTGCCTTTATTGGTTTAATACGAAGGTCGGGGTTTTGAACAGGTTGTTCTGTGATTTCTAACCTGAGGGGGTGTAAGCTTTGTGGGTTTGGTCCTTACAGTGCAGCACGTATTCTGCAGGATGCTAGCCCTCACATGGGTGACGTCACTGATGGAGCCCTGTTCCGGAAAACTTTCTGTCAAAGTTTCTAGAAACTTTTGACTGGCATCCTGAGCCTACTGAGATTGCCCAGCATGCCATGATCCCTCGAGCCACAGGGGGTCTCCCTTCAGTCTTCTTTTTTTTCCGCAAAGCCATTAGCCTTGCGGTTCTAGGAGTCCTATGTGATGAATTTTCACCTTACAAAAAAATTTGTAAAAAAACTTCAGACATCGTAGGGGGTCTCCCTTTTTTACCATCGCAGTAAGTCTCTCAATTTTTTTCATCGGTCCTGCAACCGTATAATAGTGCCTGAAATTCGTCAATGGCTGTCAGACTCTCAAAATGGCTACAGGGTTCAAAAAATGCCCTATTTGTTGCCACACCATGTCCATTACGGACCCACACTTAGTGTGTACTCTGCCTCGGCGAGGGACATGAAGTCTCAACGTGCCCAAGATGCGCCGAGATGACGCCGAAAGGCAGAAGGCTATGGATGGAGAAAATGGAGCATTTGTTCCATCTCCAAATAATGCCATCGACATCGACATCCACGCAATCGTCTCCGGCTGGAGCGATTAGGAAAGTCGTCCTCAAGAAACGAAGACCGGACGAAGCGGGAGATCGGCCGTCACCAACCCCTTCAAAGTCTTCGATAAAATCGACGTCTGTCATCGAGAGAGGCATCGAGCAAAAGCATCGGCATCGCAGGCCTCATGATCCCGAAAGCAATCCGATAACTGGAGCTCCATCGACGGATCCAGAATCAGCGCCGAAGAAACCTCGGAGAGAGGACGCTTCACCGAGGCGATCCCCACCGATATTGGTGCCGGGAACCGTACCTCCCCAGGGCCCTGCGGAGGTACTGGAATCTCCTTCACTGCCTCCCCCCATAGCTGCTCTGGTTTCACCAGCTATGTGAGTGGAACTGGACGGTTACATCCGCCAGGCAGTTAGAGACGCTCTCCTTGATATGCCTCAGAGGCCAGCACCATAACCGGTACCGGTTCCACTTCCATCACCAGTACCCATACCGATGCCAGTACAGACTCCATCGTCTGTTCCACCGATGCTGGATGTATCCTTTTTTGCACAGATTTTAGCAAAATTGGACACTCATCAGTGCCATCCCGGTAAAATCTCCAGAGTTTCCAACACCAGCACAGAGGGAAGAGGACATGGCAAAGGAAATTCCGATGCCTGAACCCCTCCCAGGCCCATCAGGAATTCCTCGTCTACGTCCAGTGTTTTCTCCACTGTTCCCGACGAAACCCATGGAAAAACAGTCGATACAAACGGTACCCATGCCATCTACACCTCCTCGCCCACATACACCAGATACCTGGGATGATCCCAATACTGATACCTCTTCAGAGGAAGTCCTCTCGGAACCCTCTCCTCCAGAGGAAAGAAGAAAATCCCCTCCAGAGGACCTTTCCTTTTCAAATTTTATCAAAGATATGGCTGACACCTTCCCATTTCAACTGGAATCTGAAGAAGACACCAGACAAAAGACCCTGGAAGTGTTGTAGTTCGTGGACCCACCTAAAGAGGTGTTAGCAATTCCAATTCATGAAGTCCTTGTTGATTTGCAAAACAAGCTATGGGAGCATCCCTGCACCATACCACCGGTAAATAAAAGGACTGACGCCACATATCTAGTCCAACACATCCCAGGCTTCCAAAAGACTCAATTACCTCATCAATCAGTAGTAGTTGTCAGCTCAAAAGAAATCCAAACGAATAAAAGCCTCATTCATCTAATCCACCGGGTAAGGATAATAGATTCTTGGATAACATAGGCAGGAAAATGTTTCAGGGTTCCATGCTCGTCTCCAGAATTGCATCCTACCAGTTATATATGACGCAATATCAGCGTAACTTATGGAAACAGGTTCAAGAACTCTCTGAAACTTTTCCTCAGCAATTCCAGGAGTCTTTTACATCCATAATACACAAAGGTTTGGAAGCTGGCAAACACGAATTTCGTGCAGCGTACAACAGTTTTGAGACTGCATCCAGAATGTCAGCCACCGATATAAGTGCTCGTCGATGGGCCTGGCTCAAGGCCTCCAACCTGAGACCAGAAGTACAGGAAAAACTGTCCGATCTCCCTTGTGTAGGGGACAGTCTCTTCGGGATAAAGTAAAGGAAGCAGTTTCCCAGCTAAAAGAGCATTCAGAAACATTGACAGCTGTCGTCTGCGCCTCAGGAGTCTCAACCATCATCCAGAAGGCTCTCAAGGAAAGAATCTAAACGGCCATACTACAGGCCGAGGTGTTATTATCCACCTCCTGCCCATGGAAGATCATCTAGGCCACCTCAAAGAAAGCAGACCAGGCAACCAAGAGCACCTAGAACTCAACCCCCTCCCCAAACGGGGTCAACTTCGGGGTTTTGAAATGACACCAGAGAACAGCAGCCTGTTTACCAATCCGACCCCAAATTTGCCAGTAGGAGGTCGGATCACATTTTTCCAACACAATTGGTCATACATCACCACAGACCAATGGGTACTCTACATAACATCCCAAGGGTACCACCTGGACTTCCTCACTGTATCAAATGATACTCCACCAACCTCGTCTTGGACAGTACACAACCAATCCACACTCTTACAAAAAGAATTATCCACCCTTCTGAGTGCCAGGGCCGTGGAACCAGTTTCCCGACCTCAGCAGGGCAGAGGATTCTACTCCCGTTATTTCCTCATTCCAAAGAAAACAGGAGGCCTACATCCCATATTGGACCTCCGGAAGCTCAACAAATACCTACGAAAAGAAAAATTCAGGATGGTATCATTGGGCACCATGCTACCTCTATTTCAAAAAGGAGATTGGCTCTGTTCTCTGGATCTTCAAGATGCTTATGCTCACATTCCAATATTCCCTCCTCATCGCAAGTATCTGTGATTCCTGGTAGGAAAACATTTCCAGTACAGGGTGCTACCATTCGGTCTTGCCTCAGCACCTCGAGTATTCACAAAGTGCCTAGCAGTGGCAGCTGCCCACTTGCACAAACAAGGAGTGCATGTGTTCCCTTACCTGGATGATTGGCTCATCGGAAGCCAAACAAAACAAGGAGCTCTCAATTCTCTCAAGCTCACAATAACTCTACTCCATTCGTTGGGATTCCTAATCAACTACCAGAAATCCCACTTCACACCATCTCACCTGTTACAATTCATCAGAGCAGAATTAAACACCATAACGTCCAAAGCTTTCCTTCCAAAAGACCGTGCACAGACACTCGCATCTTTAGCAGGCTTTCTACGCACACGGACACAGATGACAGCTCATCAATGCCTCACTCTTCTGGGTCACATGGCCTCCACAGTTCACGTCACTCCTATGGCCAGATTAGCCATGAGACCCACTCAATGGACACTCAGAAACCAATGGATACAAGCCATTCAACCACTGTCTTTATCCAGTTCAAGTAACTCAGCAACTACCGGCCTCGCTCCTATGGTGGACAAACATTGACAACTTGCTCACAGGCCTACCTTTCCAACAACCAATTGCGCAAGTGACATTAACTACAGATGCATCCACCTTAGGGTGGGGAGCACACATTGGCCATCTGCAGACTCAAGGTACTTGGACAAAACTCGAAGCTACCTTTCAGATAAACTTCCTAGAGCTTCGAGCTATACTTTATGCGCTGCATGCATTCAAGGACTTCCTTTCTCACAAGACTGTTTTGATACAAACAGACAACACAATAGCCATGTGGTACATAAACAAGCAGGGAGGTACGGGCTCATATCCCCTTTGTCAAGAAGCAGCACAAATTTGGGACTGGGCCCTAACACACTCAATGTTTCTATGGGCCACTTATCTAGCAGGCATTCACAACGTAGTGGCAGATCGCCTCAGTTGTCAATTCCAACCTCACAAGTGGTCTGAATCCAGAAGTGGCGACAAAGATCTTTCAACGTTGGGACCAACCAACACTAGACCTCTTTGCATCACAACTGAATTACAAAGTGGACAAATTTTGCTCCCTGTACAAGCAGAGAAACCGCTTACTCAGGGACGCCTTTGCTCGCCACTGGAACTCAGGCTTTCTATACGTGTATCCTCCAATACCGCTAATAACCAAAATCCTAGTGAAGCTACAACAGGACAAAGGGTCCATGATACTCATAGCCCCATATTGGCCTCGACAAGTATGGTTTCCAATACTTCTCGATCTCTGAGACCCAATTCGCCTGGGCACAGCACCCAATCTCATAACTCAGGATCAGGGCAGGTTGCGTCATCCCAACCTTCAATCCCTATCCTTCACAGCGTGGATGTTGAAAGCTTGATCTTGCAACCACTCAATCTTTCAACTAATGTCTCTCAAGTGCTTGTAGCTTCACGTAAACCCTCCACACGAAAGAACTATTGTGCTAAATGGAAACTGTTTACCACGTGTTGACCCTTTTTCCTGCACTACATCTTCTTTATTAGACTATTTATGGCATCTCTCAGACTCTGGTCTCCAGAACTCATCTGTAAGAGTACATTTAAGTGCAATCTCAGCTTATCACAATACCGTCGGAGATGCACCAATATCAGTGCAGCCCCTCTTAGTAGGTTTATGAGAGGTTTAATTCAACTTAAACCCCCACACCGACCACCGGTCACAGAATGGGACCTTAATGTTGTCTTAACAAGGCTCATGTGTTCTCCTTTTGAACCCATGGACTCTTGTGGTGATAAATTTCTCACTTGGAAGACTATCTTCTTAATAGCCATCACATCCTCTAGAAGGGTTAGCGAGTTACAAGCACTTGTCACATACTCACCCTACACAAAATTCCTACATGACCGAGTGGTACTCTGTACACACCCAAAATTTCTCCCCAAGGTAGTTACGAAATTCCACTTGAATCAATCCATCATCTTGCCTACTTTCTTCCCCAAACCGCACTCTTATCAAGGAGAGAGGGCTTTATACACCTTGGACTGTAAACGTGCGCTTGCGTACTACTTAGATCACACTACAGCCCATAGGAAATCCACCCAGCTCTTTTGTTTCTTTTGATCCAAACAAACCGGGTAAAGCGGTGGGCAAGCAAACTCTATCTAATTGGCTTGCAGATTGTATACAAGCCAATTGGCTTGCAGATTGTATACAAGCCAATTACAATGCAGGCCTTCCTCTCGAGGGGCGATTAAAGGCGCACTCAGTAAGAGCAATGTCAACCTCAGTAGCACACTATCGTTCAGTGCCAATAGCTGACATATGTAAAGCCGCAACATGGAGTTCCCTTCACACCTTTGCGGCTCACTACTGTCTCTACAAAGAAGGACGACAGGATTCAGCCTATGAACAATCTGTCTTAAAGAACTTGATTCCAGCATGATCCAACTCCTTCCACATCCAACCTTTTGTGATTTCAGGCTGCCTCATTTTTCCCAACAGTACACCAGTTGTTGTGCCTGTTGCATAAGTTGTAAGCTGTTGGTCCAATACAAAGATGACTCAGCCTGTAGCTTGCTAATCACCCATATGTGAGGACTAGCATTCTGCTTGTCCTGGGATAAAGCAAAATTGCTTACCTTGTAATAGGTGTTATCCCAGGACAGCAGGATGTAGTCCTCACGAAACCCACCCGCCACCCCGCGGAGTTGAGTCCGATACGTTTTATTTTATTTTTGGCTATCGCTCATTGCTACAAACGAGACTGAAGGGAGACCCCTGTGGCTTGAGGGATCATGGCATGCTGGGCATGCTCAGGATGCCAGTCAGAAGTTTCTAGAAACTTTGACAAAGTTTTCTGGAATAGGGCTCAGTCAGTGACGTCACCCATATGTGAGGACTACATCCTGCTGTCCTGGGATAACACCTATTACAAGGTAAGCAATTTTGCTTTTCATTTGGACATAGAAAGCATATTACGCCTACTGAGCCACTGAGTTGCTGTTAGATTGTCATAAGTCTGCGGTGGTTGGGAGAGCTTGTCTCTTGGCAATCATATTAATCCTTAAAAAATAAAAAAAGACCTTTTTAATACATCTAGATATTTATTAAAATAGGATAAAGGTAGAAAAAGTGAAAATACAAAAAATCTTTTAATGGCAGAAATTAAGAAATTGAAAAATGAAATTGTGGACCTGCTATTGGAAATTTGTAAACTATCAGTAACATCTATGATATTTGAAGACTGGAGGGTTGCCAATCTAACACCAATGTTTAAAAAGGGATCAAGTGGTGATCCAGGAAACTACAGACCAGTGAGTCTGATGTCTGTGCCAGGCAAAAAGGAAAATTGGTTCATACCTGCTAATTTTCGTTACTGTAGTACCATGGATCAGTCCAGACTCCTGGGTTTGCCTCCCCTCCAGCAGATGGAGACAGATTTTGACTGACTGCCCTATACCCTGAGGTGCCACCTACAGTCCATCAGTATTTTACACTGTATCCAAACACACTGATTAAAATCAACACCAACAATTCCCTGTACATACCCGGATCAGTCCAGACTCCTGGGTTTATTCATCCATGCCAGCAGGTGGAGACAGAGAAAGTAAAATTGACACTGCTTTATATATACTGATGCCACCTGCAGTTCCTCAGTATTTCTCTGTCTCCAGCAGTTGGTGAATGATGCATAAACTGCAGTTTGTTCCAGTATTTTTTGATCCTATTTTCTGCTCTGAGTCTTATTCCCAGGGGTCGGGGTTTCTCGTGAGCGACCCCCTACCGTTTGGTCGAGGTGGACGGGCTGGGGGTCGGTGACCATTTTGTATGGCTCCACAGGTAACCATGAGGTGCACATTTGGTGGTCCATATCCCTCCCTTTCACGCGTTGGCTCCTTATTTTTTCCACACTTTCCTCTCATATTTTAGTTAACCTGCTGAATTGAGCTGGACAGCTCTTTTCAGTGTTAGGAGCAGGAACTTTCAGTGAGGCTGCTTTAGAGCAGTAAAATTTAAAAAATTTAAAAAAAAAGCAGGAGCAACGGAATTACAAGCTCTGTCATGTCGAGATCCTTTTCTTAAAATATTGGACGTGGGTGTATCTTTGCGAACGGTGCCATCCTTTCTCCTGAAAATGGTGTGCATCTTCCATGTTAATCAGTCTATTGAGTTACCGGCCTTTCCGGATTTGGCAGCCTCTGAGTCTAATGCTCGTGAGCTTAGGCTACTGGAAGTCCGTAGAGCATTACTTCGCTATCTTAAAGTCACAAATGGTTTTAGACTGACCATCTTTTTGTTTTGTGGAGTGGTCCGAAGAAGGGATCTCAAGCTTCCAAAACTACCATTGCCAGATGGCTTAAGGAAGCTATTGACTCTGCTTACATTCTCAAGGGTAAGCCAGTTCCGGAAGGCTTGAGGGCCCGTTCTACTCAATCTCAGGTGACCTCTTGCGCAGAGGCTCACTTGGTATCGCCACAAGAGATTTGTAGAGTGGCAACTTGGAAGTCTCTGCATACTTTTGCAAGACTATATCGGCTGGATGTGGCAGATCAGGAGTTTTGATCTTTTGGCGAAAGCGTGTTACGAGTGGGACTCTCCAGGTCCCACCCTTAAGAAGCTTTGGTACATCCCAGGAGCCTGGACTGATCCGGGTACATACAGGGAAAGCAAAACTTTGGTTCTTACATGATGATTTTCGTTCCTGTAGTACCACAGATCAGTCCAGAACCCACCCAAGTATTGAGGCTGGAGAGTCGTCCGCTCAACTGTTAAAAACGTCTGATATCTGTAATTTACATCAAGTTTATATTGAAATGTTTTTTTTACGATATTTTTTCACTACCAAACCCTTCATCCCGCCCACTGAAGCACTAGGGAACAGGAAAGCAATAGGTTTCCCCAATTTTTGATAGTTCAGTTCTGACCACTCTGCAATTGGTGACATATTCCATACTTAAGGAGTTCTGCTAGTAAAAGGTCTTTTACGAAAACTCTGCAACAGACATCCATATCCCACTGAAGTTGACAATTGAAAACCCTGCGAAGACTGCAAGACCTGACCCGGAGTTTACCCTTACCATACAAGTACTTCGGGCTATTACTCCACAAACAGCAAAAAAACAGTAATTTAAACTTGATTCGCTCCAAAACTGATAACCAGTGGAGGAGAGTATTCTCATTGTTAATCTTATCGAAAATTAACCTAGCCCCTAACTGCACTATTTTGAATAAGTTGAAGCTTTTTGATCATGGCAGCTGACATTCCTGTCAACAAAACACCACCATAATCTTAGCACCCCAATAATTTTTTATTTATAAAAATAAATGTATATTCCGCATGTGACAGTCATTCCAAGTGGATTACAACCACTGTCCAGAAAGCAAAATCATCCAAATAGGGCTTCAGTTGGCTAACTAGGGATGTGCAGAAAGAAAAAAATGTGTTTCGGATTTTCGTTTCGTGGGGACCCCAATTCGTTTCATTAGTTTCATAGGGGGAAAAAACCAATTTGTTTATTAGTTTCATTTGTTTCCATTTGCCATTAAAGTCAATGGGGGAAGTATTTGCAGCCTATTTTTGGCTGCAGAATTGGGTTTTCTTATCAATTCGGATGAAACTTCTGTGGAGCAATAATCAGAACAAGAAAAGAGCTCCAAGGTACTTACTGTGGCAAGAGTGCTTTAACAGAGGTGCAAAGCAGCAGCGAGAGTGTCAAAAACACACCACAGCTTCAAAAGAGAGCACTGATAACAGTTGCATAAACCCTCGAAGGCAGCACGACAGGCAAAGTGGCAAGACAAGTGGCATCAACATCCTACAGCACAATGAAAGGGAGAACAAGGCAAGCAGAAAGGGTGTCAGAAAAAACCACAAGGCACCGATAAAGGGACAAGCAGCAAAGAAAGACTAGCATCAACAATCTGAGGGACCATGATAGTGGTGAGAACACCACAAGGAATAGTCGTCTGGTGTATGGCAGCAAGGCAGAGTGGCAGAAAGTTGATAAGGGCAAGACAGGCTGGCAGAGCGG
The DNA here is from genome assembly GCF_901001135.1 of Rhinatrema bivittatum. Taxonomy (NCBI): domain Eukaryota; kingdom Metazoa; phylum Chordata; class Amphibia; order Gymnophiona; family Rhinatrematidae; genus Rhinatrema; species Rhinatrema bivittatum. The sequence goes on from NC_042623.1 coordinate 180,916,336, forward strand.
AGGTAGTCTAGTCCCTGTGGTGTTGATAGACAAGACTAGGCTCAGCCCGCAGACTGTGTTAGGCTGGTAGTAGTGGCCCCCGGTGCGCCGGGACCAGGTCTTCTCGGAGTCGGGTTGTTTGTGAATGCAGCCGAAAAGTGGGTGGTAAACTCCATCTAAAGCTAAATACCGGCACGAGACCGATGGTCAACAAGTAGTTCAATTAAAAAAAAAAAAAAAAAAAAAGCCTGGCAGGCACAGCAGCAAAAAAGAGCAAATATCTTTTTCAGCAATAGAAAATGAATTATAGCAAAATAGCAATTGAATAAAGATTTGAGACATTCAGAGAGAGCTCAAAAGCAACAACCTTCTCAGACAGAAGCCAAGAAGAAAGTGCACTGTGTGCTATGCTTGCTTAAGGTAGAAATACAGCAGGAGCAGCATCACAGAGCACTGAGAGCAGTGATTGGCTGAATTAGAAAAATGCTTTGCTCTGATACGTTGGTGTTCTGGTCTCCTTGCCAACCTGTCTGACCCACTCTGACAGGGCTGTGAGGTCACTTATGACTCACAGGAAAGGGCTGGTTGTTGCTATGGATACTCCCACATGACCTTCTCCTATTTCAAAAGGCTGCTAAGAAAGCACTGTGAACCAAACAAATGAAACTAATATATGTTTCATTTGTGGGGGATCGCCATGCGTTTTGTGGACCCGCAAATCAAACAAATAGGGACCTATTCGTTGCAGATGTCACATTCGTTGAAAACGAATGCACATCCCTAGGGCTAACTTTTTGCATTATATTATAATTAAATGCTGTGATTTTTATTGAACATATGGCATATCAAGTCAGTGTAAAGTAAAGCACAATAACTGAATTGAACTTGAGCAGGTAGTGCGGGCACTTAGCAGTCAGTGACATCAAGTCAATCATTGACTGATTAAAGTTCTAGTGCTTTGTACGTAATATTATGAGGAATACCATTTTATAAAGAGGTTGTCAGTCATTTTTGCTTTTTTTAAATGAATATCTATTTTTTTTTTTTATAACTTTCCTCTCTTCGTGCATTTATTTCAGATGTTTGTGTCACGACTTACTGCCTACTTCCGAAGGAAGTGTGTAGCCATCACCGATGAACGTGTTCAAAAGATGAATGAAGTTCTAAATTACATTAAATTTATTAAAATGTATGCCTGGGTGAAAGCATTCTCTCAGAATGTACAAAGTGAGTCTACATGTTTTATGCTGCTGGGTGCAATGGTGTTTCCTATGCTACAGAGGCCAGGTCTATGCATCTCTAATTCCCAGCATGCTTCCTTGTTTACTGCTTATGTGAGAAAAGTTGCATCAGGTCTGCACAGGGAGAAAAGAAAACCTTTGTTTGAAACCAGACATTGATGCAAGGGAAATCGGTAATCCTAGGCTCAGAAACCTTTTGCATCATGGTGTGGGGGGTAGGAGATGGGGAAACAATGGCTGAATAGCCCTTGCTGGCATATGAAGGTTTAACTTTAAGAAATGATAGATAAATTTTGGATGTGCCTTCTACTCTTGACCAGCAAGGAAAGTCAGTTGCCTGGGCAGTCAGGGATTGAAGGGGCAAAAATTGTCATCACAGTTGGAGAAATCTGCCTAAGATATAGCAGTTAGGACTCTGTAGTGCTGCATCTGTCAGGAGAAACAGAAGATATCTGGTAAGAGAGAACTATCCCCAGGGCGACATGGGCTAGGGAAGGTGGAAGTTGTCCTCATTGCTTAAGGGTGACACTTGGTGGCCGGATTTATGCCCAAGACTGAAGGGCTCCAGGAAGAGCCCTGGTGTGCATGATCCCTGGAGCAGCGCCATCACTGGTAGTGATAGTGGGGGATATAAAATAGAAAAATCCCTGGGTACTTGTGAATGAGGTTTAATGGTATTGAATCCCAAATAAAAAAATGCATGAGGAAACAGCTGGGTCAAAAAAACCCTAAACTCCTAATAGCCATCGTTTACCCAATTAAATTGTCTTCATTTATTAAATAATGTAACTGGTTGCATATTTTAAATATAAAAAAAATCTGAGGCCTAAAGCTGCATTGGCAGTGATGTCTCATTTTACTACAAACCGAACCGATATGGGATGAAATCCAATTCTGCTTCCTTAGAACCCCCTGGGGAGTACTGCATAGACTTCTGAATGGGCCAGCCTCACCTCCATGGCTTCCCAGTGCTGCTTCTCACACAGGGGAGCCTGTGTGGCTTTCATGAAGCCCTTTGCTTGCCAAGATGACTTTCCAAATATGTCAGTTTTTTTGTTTAAATCCTAGAAATTCGAGAGGAAGAGCGGAAGATCTTGGAGCGTGCCGGCTATTTCCAGAGCATTACTGTGGGTGTGGCTCCCATTGTAGTGGTTATTGCCAGCGTGGTGACTTTCTCTGTCCACATGGTCCTGGGGTATGACCTCACGGCTGCACAGGTGACTTCACATTTCTTGCCTCTGCTCAGGTTTGACACTTATCCTGTGGGCAGACTGCTATAGTTTTCTTATGTCAGCTACAGTAGGCAAACAATTAGCTGTTGAACTCAATAACATTTCCACAGTACCAGGAGAGCGGTTGTCTTTTTCCAGTTATAGCTTATAGTTTTGTTCTGTAACCCTTTTCACACCAATATCTGGGTAAGCAGCTGTTAGGTTTTCCTAACATTTGAAATGAGCCTATATTGGGAATATTGCATAGGATAAGAACGATTTGATTTGTATACGCTGCTCTTATGTTGAAATCCTGAGCTAGTGTGAAAATTAAGCAGAGGTGTTGCTCCTGCATTTACTGGTCTCCTTTCCAGCTTGCACAGCTCACTGTGTGCTTATACCTGCTGTGCTTTAGCATTTTTCATGAGCAGCATGCAATCCAGTTCCTTTTTTTCTTTTTTCCTCCAAGGCTTTTACAGTGGTTACTGTTTTCAACTCCATGACTTTTGCGCTTAAAGTAACTCCATTTTCGGTGAAGTCGCTCTCGGAGGCTTCTGTTGCTGTTGATCGTTTTAAAGTAAGTTACTTTTTCTCCCTCAAACTTTCTGATTCTTTAATTTTTCCAATACATCATCTTTTTTTTATATGCTAGTAGTAAACCTTCAGGAATTTTCCCCTCCTATATAACATAGACTTTATAAGTTGCAGTTTTGAGAGTCTGTATGTTCTGAAAGCCCAGCTGTATACGCTCTGCATGGGGCCATACCTTGCAACCTGTCCCCATGCACTGGGCTCCTTTAGGTGGAGAATGATCTCTAGTAGTGTGGGGAAAGTAAGGTGACATTTATTTTATTTATTTATTTTTAATTTTTATATACCGACATTCTTACATCCGATGTAAATCATACCGGTTTACATTAAACAGAATAGCAGGAAATAAATTTCCATAGTCTAATACAAAGAACATTTCTAATTAAAATTATTAACAAGCGAAAAGAAAAGGTAAAGAATTGGAATACAGTTTAAATAAAAGAAAAATATAAAACATTTTTTTTTTACAAGCACAAGGGGTGCACAAAGGGGAGGGCCCCTTTGTCGCGCCCCTTTGGTGCGTGGCGCCTGATGGTGAGGCACTCTTCAACCGTCGCCGGAGCTCCCAGTGACGTCAGGAGGGGGTGTGGTCATAGATCTCAGTCTTTCAATTTCCCTCACCTCCTGCTGTTGGTTGTTGGTTCCGTATTTTTTTTTTTTCCTGCCATTCAGTTTGTTTAGTTCTAACGTCTGTTAGCTCTGTAGCCACTTAGAGGGTCCTGCCAAGCACTGCTCAGGCCTGCCTGTGTCTCTACACTGCCTGTCATCCCCTGGTGGTTTATAGGGACACTGAGATCCCACACAACCCAGGGGTCATGCAATTCCTGTTCATACCCCAGATCAGTCCAGAAAGTGGACTTTGCATTCTTACCAGCTGATGGAGGCAGAGAATAAAATCTTCTCAGATACTGCTACATAAGAGTCTCCAGCAGATGGTAGAGGTGCAAACCTGCAGTCTGAGAGAAATTAAATACAGAGAATAATTCTAGAAGAGGTGGTCCCTGAGGTGTTAGGTACCTGCATGGGCACCATCCACCAGGTAGAGCTGGTTGAGCGGGGGGGTTGGGAATCCCTGTCTGGTCTCTGCCTGCAACATCTGGGGGGATTGATATCCAGGGGTTTGGATCCCCCTCTTCTTCCGTGGTCTCTTCCCCAGTGCCTTTGTCCGGATTCAGGGAAGTATGCCTCTTTTGTGAGGGTTTTCTCCTGAAAGGGAGCTGTGCCTTTAATTTAAAAAAAAAAGTCCAGGCATTCTGCTTGCAAGGCTGGTCGGGTGGTGTGAGGTTTCAGCAGGAGCAGGCTTCAGCAGGAGCTGAAAGCACTTGTGGGGAGTGAGATTCTGACCCTCGTCAGCCCCAGGGTCCAGAGCAGTTTGAGGAGGGTGGAACGGGCCACGGCAGGACTCCTGCGATCGCGCATCTTGACGGGCCTAATTAACCGCGTGGTGCTGTGATTGGCCACATGCGTTGGGAAAATGGCATCAACTTTTCTCTGCAGAGGATCCGGCAAGGCATGTGGCTCGCAGCGTGGCCAGCTTAATTCAGCCACAATATGTTTGGACTATGCCTTGGGGGGAAGGGAGCCTCCACCAAGGCAGACAGCAGGAGGGGGGGGGGGGGGATCAGTGATGCGGCTAACTTAACTGAGGAGGGCAGTAGGAAGCAGGTGGCTTCTGGGGCACCTAGGGACTTTTTTTTTTTTTCCACCCCCCCCCCCCCCCCCCCAAACCTCCGATGGTCCACGCTACAGCAGAGTATCAGAACAGGGGGGTGAGTCTGGAAGCATACAGGCAGAGGATTCCATGGAGATGGAAGTTTTTTTGGCTGATTTTGTTCCTCTCTTTCACAAGGCCTATTTGGCAAGGAAGAGGGCAGAGAGGAAGCGGCCCCTGGACCAGCAGTCACAGTGCCCTCTAAGAGAGTGAAGATTCCCCCCCCCCCCCCCCCCCCCCCCCCCCCCCCCCGTGGGGGCTCTGGAGGCTTGGGGTCTGGGTATGCTGCAGTTCAGGTTGATGACCTGCAGAAGGATCTGGCAGATGATCCGGACGATAATGGTCATATGGATGGTGGTCCACAGGGGGATCTGGATACAGATCCTGATGCTTATCCAGATGCAGACAAGGACGCTCAGGATCCAGATAAAGTGGCAGAAGGAGATGACCCGAGGGTTGTCCGATTGTTCCAGAAGGAGGAGTTGTGGCCTCTTATTCCGCAGGTCCTAGAAGAGTTAGGAATTAGGTCACCCAAGAGGCGTAGGATAATGAAGGGGTGCACCTGGTTCTATATGGACTGCGTGGCCCTCCTAGGCCTTTACAGTGCTGGTGGCTGAAAGGAATCAGTAAGTTTTTGCTTGGGACATTGACATTGACTTTTAAAAAAGTATTGGGGCAAAGTTAACTATTTGGGAATATTATTTAGTGTGTTTGTGTGTTTGTGCCTTTAATAGTCAGGTAGTGAATAAACAAGTTAGACTGTTTGCATTTTTAAATAGTCAGTCAATAAGGTAGCAGTAGGTAGTGTGTTTATTTTTAAAAGTCTGCCTGACTATTAAAGTGTCCTCCAGACTTTTAAAGAGCTAAGTGTTTTATTTAATAATAACTGAGTGCATTGTATTGAAAAACAAAAAAAAAAAAAAAAAAAACCCACAAAAAAAAACAACCCAACCACAAAAAAGTAGCCAGAAGCTAGAAATAAGCTAGGAGCAGTATATACCAAAATAAAAAAGTTGAATAGTTCAGCTCAGTTACTCACCTTGGAAAGGTGTTGAGGTAGTGTGATTAGGTTTGAATAGGGAACAACATTTGTTAATCAAGGGAGCTGTGAGTCACTCAGGCTGACTAACTAAATTCCCATCCCTTCCACCCCTCGCCCATCCCTTAATTTATAGGCAGGTGCCACTTGCACAAAAAAAACCAAAAAAAAACCCATCAACAAAAACTTTATTGAGAATTTGATCAGACCCCAGTAGGCCACTACCAGACATATAGTGAATTCACTAATACATTTAAAGGAACTTAGACACATTCCTACTCCCATAGCAACCTAAAACTTAACTAGGAACTGATCAAAATTGAGATGAAGGCAGCAGTCCAGCAGCAAGAGGGGGGCTTCCCAGTCTTTTGCATCGAGTGTCACATATATGATTTTTTACCCACCGGTGAGAAGTTGTACATGTGCATGCGATGCAAAGAGCTCCTGGCTCTCAGAGAACGAGTCCGATCTCTGGAGGCTAGAATGGCAGACCTGGAGGAGCTGAGGGAGACAGAGAGGTATATAGATGAGACCTTCAGGGACATAGTAGTCCAGTCCCAACTTCAGACTGGCAGCCCTGGTGCTGCCTTGGAGGAAGAAGGTCTCATAATGGGAGAGCACCAACCAGGTGTAGCAGGAAAGGATCCTGTAGCAAGGACCTGCTCTCTAGGTGATGCATTGTCCTTTCGCACTGAGGATATCTCCCCAAGGCCTACTGCCCAGGAGGGAAGGGTTAGGTCGGCCGTCATAGTTGGTGATTTGATTATTAGGAATGTAGACAGCTGGGTGGCGGGTGGGCGTGAGGATCGCCTGGTAACATGCCTACCTGGTGCGAAGGTGGCGGACCTCACGCGTCACCTAGATAGAGTTTTAGACAGTGCTGGGGAGGAGCCGGCTGTCGTGGTACACGTGGGCACCAACGACATAGGAAAATGTGGGAGGGAGGTTCTGGAAGCCAAATTTAGGCTCTTAGGTAGAAAGATTAAATCCAGAACCTCCAGGGTAGCATTCTCTGAAATGCTCCCTGTTCCACGCACAGGTCACCAGAGGCAGACAGAGCTCCGGAGTCTCAATGCGTGGATGAGACGATGGTGCAAGGAAGAGGGATTCAGTTTTGTTAGGAACTGGGGAACCTTTTGGGGAAGGGGGAGTCTCTTCCGAAGGGATGGGCTCCACCTTAACCAGGGTGGAATCAGACTGCTGGCGCTAACCTTTAAAAAGGAGATAGAGCAGCTTTTAAACTAGAACAAAGGGGAAAGCCGACAGTCGCTCAGCAGCGCATGGTTCGGAGAGATGTATCTTTAAAGGATACTAATGATGCATTAGAATTAGGGCATCCCGACAGTGAGGTTCCAATAATTAGAAAAGTAGTCCAAGTGCCTGTAACTAAAAACTCACCTGAGCTAAAAAATTCTAACTTATCCCTATCAATTAAAAATCAGAATAAAAATACAAACAAAAAACAAACTTTGAAATGTTTGTATGCTAATGCCAGAAGTCTAAGAAGTAAGATGGGAGAATTAGAATGTATAGCAGTAAATGATAACATAGACTTAATTGGCATCTCAGAGACATGGTGGAAAGAGGATAACCAATGGGACAGTGCTATACCGGGGTACAAATTATATCGCAATGACAGAGAGGAGCAGTCGGGAGGAGGTGTGGCGCTTTATGTCCGGGATGGCATAGAGTCCAACAGGATAAACATCCTGCATGAGACTAAATACAAAATTGAATCTTTATGGGTAGAAATCCCTTGTGTATCAGGGAAGACTACAGTGATAGGAGTATACTACCGTCCACCTGGTCAAGATGGTGAGATGCTAAGAGAAATTAGGGAAGCTAACCAAATTGGTAGTGCAGTAATAATGGGAGACTTCAATTACCCCAATATAGACTGGGTAAATGTATCATCGGGTCACGCTAGAGAGATAACGTTCCTGGATGGAATAAATGATAGCTTTATGGAGCAATTGGTTCAGGAACCGACGAGAGAGGGAGCAATTTTAGATCTAATTCTCAGTGGAGCACAGGACTTGGTGAGAGAGGTAACGGTGGTGGGGCCGCTTGGCAATAGTGATCATAACATGATCAAATTTGATTTAATGACTGGAAAAGGAACAGTGTGCAAATCCAAGGCTCTCGTGCTAAACTTTCAAAAGGGAAACTTTGATAAAATGAGAAAAATTGTTAGAAAAAAACTGAAAGGAGCAGCTACAAAAGTAAAAAATGTCCAAGAGGCGTGGTCATTGTTAAAAAATACCATTCTAGAAGCACAGTCCAGATGTATTCCACACATTAAGAAAGGTGGAAAGAAGGCAAAACGATTACCGGCATGGTTAAAAGGGGAGGTGAAAGAAGCTATTTTAGCCAAAAGATCTTCATTCAAAAATTGGAAGAAGGATCCAACAGAAGAAAATAGGATAAAGCATAAACATTGGCAAGTTAAATGTAAGACATTGATAAGACAGGCTAAGAGAGAATTTGAAAAGAAGTTGGCTGTAGAGGCAAAAACTCACAGTAAAAACTTTTTAAAATATATCCGAAGCAGAAAGCCTGTGAGGGAGTCAGTTGGACCGTTAGATGATCGAGGGGTTAAAGGGGCACTTAGAGAAGATAAGGCCATCGCGGAAAGATTAAATGATTTCTTTGCTTCGGTGTTTACTGAAGAGGATGTTGGGGAGGTACCCGTAATGGAGAAGGTTTTCATGGGTAATGATTCAGATGGACTGAATCAAATCACGGTGAACCTAGAAGATGTGCTAGGCCTGATTGACAAACTGAAGAGTAGTAAATCACCTGGACCGGATGGTATACACCCCAGAGTTCTGAAGGAACTAAAAAATGAAATTTCAGACCTATTAGTAAAAATTTGTAACTTATCATTAAAATCATCCATTGTACCTGAAGACTGGAGGATAGCAAATGTAACCCCAATATTTAAAAAGGGCTCCAGGGGCGATCCGGGAAACTACAGACCGGTTAGCCTGACTTCAGTGCCAGGAAAAATAGTGGAAAGTGTTCTAAACATCAAAATCACAGAACATATAGAAAGACATGGTTTAATGGAACAAAGTCAGCATGGCTTTACCCAGGGCAAGTCTTGCCTCACAAATCTGCTTCACTTTTTTGAAGGAGTTAATAAACATGTGGATAAAGGTGAACCGGTAGATATAGTATACTTGGATTTTCAGAAGGCGTTTGACAAAGTTCCTCATGAGAGGCTTCTAGGAAAAGTAAAAAGTCATGGGATAGGTGGCGATGTCCTTTTGTGGATTGCAAACTGGCTAAAAGACAGGAAACAGAGAGTAGGATTAAATGGGCAATTTTCTCAGTGGAAGGGAGTGGACAGTGGAGTGCCTCAGGGATCTGTATTGGGACCCTTACTGTTCAATATATTTATAAATGATCTGGAAAGAAATACGACGAGTGAGATAATCAAATTTGCAGATGACACAAAATTGTTCAGAGTAGTTAAATCACAAGCAGATTGTGATAAATTGCAGGAAGACCTTGTGAGACTGGAAAATTGGGCATCCAAATGGCAGATGAAATTTAATGTGGATAAGTGCAAGGTGATGCATATAGGGAAAAATAACCCATGCTATAATTACACGATGTTGGGTTCCATATTAGGTGCTACAACCCAAGAAAGAGATCTAGGTGTCATAGTGGATAACACATTGAAATCGTCTGTTCAGTGTGCTGCGGCAGTCAAAAAAGCAAACAGAATGTTGGGAATTATTAGAAAAGGAATGATGAATAAAACGGAAAATGTCATAATGCCTCTGTATCGCTCCATGGTGAGACCGCACCTTGAATACTGTGTACAATTCTGGTCGCCGCACCTCAAAAAAGATATAATTGCGATGGAGAAGGTACAGAGAAGGGCTACCAAAATGATAAGGGGAATGGAACAACTCCCCTATGAGGAAAGACTAAAGAGGTTAGGACTTTTCAGCTTGGAGAAGAGACGACTGAGGGGGGATATGATAGAGGTGTTTAAAATCATGAGAGGTCTAGAATGGGTAGATGTGAATCGGTTATTTACTCTTTCGGATAGTAGAAAGACTAGGGGACACTCCATGAAGTTAGCATGGGGCACATTTAAAACTAATCGGAGAAAGTTCTTTTTTACTCAACGCACAATTAAACTCTGGAATTTGTTGCCAGAGAATGTGGTTCGTGCAGTAAGTATAGCTGTGTTTAAAAAAGGATTGGATAAGTTCTTGGAGGAGAAGTCCATTACCTGCTATTAAGTTCACTTAGAGAATAGCCACTGCCATTAGCAATGGTTACATGGAATAGACTTAGTTTTTGGGTACTTGCCAGGTTCTTATGGCCTGGATTGGCCACTGTTGGAAACAGGATGCTGGGCTTGATGGACCCTTGGTCTGACCCAGTATGGCATTTTCTTATGTTCTTATGTTCTTAAAAGGTGATGTTAGTAAATCGGGGCGCTGCCGTTTAAGGGAAAGCTGCTGTTTGGCAAGGAATTGGATGATTTAATGATTTCCCTGGGGGAGAACAGGGCTTTTAAGCTGCCTGAGGACAGATCCAGGTCGCGGTCCTCGTTTCCTGGTAGGTCCCGTTTTCGTGGTCCCGCGGAAGTCGCGGCCCCAACGGTCCACCGGTCCCTCCTATAGGTCGTCCTCCCGGCCCGCTCAGGGTCAGCAGTCCTTTCGTGGGAAACGTTTCGGTCAACAAGGGGGAGCCCCGTCAGGTACGGGGTCCAAGGCTTCACAATGAGATGCGGTCGGCCCATCACTCGCGGCAGCCCCAGTCCATTGTTCCACACGTCGGGGCGCATTTGACGTTGTTTTTCGAGGAATGGGCCAATATAACGTCGGACCAGTGGGTCCTCAACGTGATAAGGCAAGGCTACACATTAGATTTTGTTTACACCCCGTCAGACAAGTTCATGGTGTCGCCATGCAAGACTCCCGAGAAAAGGGCAGCAGTGCTAGGAACCATCCGACGCTTGGAAGGCTTGGGGGCTATTTCCCCCGTCCCGGCCAGTCAGCAAGGCAAGGGCCGTTACTCCATTTACTTCATCGTTCCCAAGAAAGACGGCACGTCAAGACCAATCTTGGATCTGAAAGGGGTAAACAGATGCCTTCGCGTCCCTCATTTCAAAATGGAGACGATTCGATCGGTGATTGCCTCGGTCCGTCCAGGCGAGTTCATGGCCTCCCTGGATCTTACGGAGGCGTACTTACACGTGGGCATTCAGCCGTCGTTTCAACGATTCCTCAGATTCTGCATCCTGGGGCGGCATTACCAGTCCCGGGCGCTCCCGTTTGGTCTCGCGACGGCCCCTCGTACTTTCACGAAGGTGATGGTAGTGGTTGCGGCGCAGCTACGCCGGGAAGGTTTCCTAGTTCATCCCTACCTGGACGATTGGTTGATTCGGGCAAAGTCTGAGAGTCAGTGTCGGCTGGCAGTGGCCAAGGCCTTGCAGCTCCTGCAGCCCCTGGGCTGGGTCGTCAACTTCAGCAAGAGTCAACTGGTACCCACCCAGTCCTTGGAATACCTCGGAGCCTTGTTCGATACAAAACGGGGCAAGGTGTTCCTATCCCAGGAGCGGGTGTGCAAGCTGCAGTCGCAGGTGAGGCGGTTATTGTCTCTTCGTCTATCGCGGGTCTGCGATTATCTGATGGTTCTGGGGTCTATGGCGTCAACGCTCGCGTTGGTTCCCTGGGCGTTCGCCCATTTACGACCATTATTTATTTATTTATTTATTTATTTATGGTTTTTATATACCGATCTTCTTTACATTATATGTAAATCAAATCGGTTTACAGATAACAGTTGAATAAGCTTGCTTGTGGGCAATTACATATAACAAAGAACTTTTTGAGTAACATATTGTATAACTTTTTTGAATAACATTTAAACATAAGAGTGAAATATACATGGCTAAACATAAACATAAGAGCAAAATATACATGGCACAACAAAGTCTTATATGTCTGAATCTTAATGTTTTAGATTGAGCATTTCTAAATAGCATATAAAGAAGAAATAAATAGCCAAGAAAGACAATGTCTAATATATGGTGTTATGGAATATTTCTAGTTCCTAATTGTACAGATGTCTTACAGGAATTTGTTAACCGTAGTCTAAGAGAATTTATTTCTGCATTGGTAATTCGAAGCGATAAGGGAGGAATGGGAATGGGTAGAGTGGGGGTGAGGGGTCGGGATGGGTGGGTGGGGGATGGAGGGGTTATATAATAAGAGCTGAGAGGATGTAAAAAGAGTTCGTTGAAGCAGCTTTTTAGAAATCATGGAAATGCTTGGCTGAATAGCCAGGTTTTCAGTTTTTTCTTGAATGACTGGTGGCAAGTGTCTTGTCTGAGTTCTGGTGGTAGTGAATTCCAGAGTGAAGGACTTGCTGTGGAGAAAGCCCTATTTCTTAGTGGAGTTTTGGTTTGAGGGATGATAAGGGTGTCTTGGTATGCTTTTCTGATTGGTCTTGTTGATTTAATGGTACGTAGTTGATGGGTGAGATCGATAGGTGCTATGTTTAGGTATTTGTGAGTGAGGGTCAGGACTTTGTAGGAGACTCTGAATTTAATTGGAAGCCAGTGGAGATTGTAAAGAATGGGCGTGATGTGTTCTCTCTTACAGTCGTCCTTGCTATCCCGCTGGAAGCCGGTATCTGAAGAGTTCCACCTGCCGCTTCCGCTCACAGTCCAGGCGAGGTCCAGCCTGGGCTGGTGGCTGGATCCGAATCATCTGACCTGTGGGGTGTCCCTGCTCGTGCCCGATTGGACGGTGGTGACCACGGATGCCAGTCTCTCCGGCTGGGGGGCAGTTTGCCTAGGCAAGTCAGTACAGGGCTTATGGTCCGCGGCTCAAGCACAGTGGTCGATCAACCGGTTAGAGACCAGGGCAGTCCGCCTGGCACTGCAGTCCTTCCTGCCGCTGGTGAAGGGGAAGGCGGTCCGAGTGTTATCGGACAACGTGACCACGTGGCCTACATCAATCGGCAAGGCGGGACAAGAAGTCCGCTGGTAGCGGAGGAGGCGCGGCTCTTGATGGCCTGGTCAGAACGACATCTCAGCAACATTGCAGCGTCTCATATTGCCGGGGTCGACAATGTCCAAGCGGATTTTCTCAGCCGTCATCACCTGGACCCCAGGGAGTGGGAGCTGGCGGACGAGGCGTTTCTCCTCATCTGCGAAAAGTGGGGAGTGCCTCACATGGATCTGATGATCACATGGTACAACGCAAAGGCTCCGCGGTTTTACAGTCGGCGTCGAGAAAGAGGAGCCGAGGGAGTCGACGCGTTGGTGCTTCCCTAGCCGACGGATGTGTTGCTGTACGTGTTCCCTCCATGGCCGATGGTAGGCAAGATTCTTCGGCGCATAGAGTTGCACCCGTCCAACGTCATCATGGTGGCGCCGGAGTGGCCGCGACGTCCGTGGTTTGCAGACCTCATCCAGTTGTCGGTGGATGCTCCCCTTCGGCTTCAGGGGTTCGCGGGGCTCCTGCATCAGGGCCCCGTCTGTTTGGAGGATGCGGATCACTTTTGTCTCGCGGCATGGCTTTTGAGAGGAATCGGTTGAAGAGAAAAGGTTACTCAGACGCGGTGGTTGCCACACTGTTAAGGTCCAGGAAGCAATCTACGTCCCTGGCGTACGTCAGAGTCTGGGTGATATTTGAGGAATGGTGCGTGGAACGTGGCTTGGATCCCACTTCCACCTCTGTTCCCGATATCCTCGCATTCCTCCAGGCCGGTCTCGCCAAAGGCCTGTCGTGTAGTTCCCTGCGGGTTCAGGTAGCGGCGCTTGGTTGCTTGAGGGGTAAGGTCCGGGGATCCTCCCTGGCTCTACACCCGGATATCTCACGTTTCCTCCGGGGAGCAAAACATCTTTGTCCTCCATTGCGTCCTCCTTGCCCGTCTTGGAACCTCAATTGGGTTCTCTCTTCCTTATGCTCGGTGCCATTTGAGCCCTTGAAGCGCTCGACGATTAAGGATCTCACGCTCAAGACCGTATTCCTGGTGGCGATTTCCTCGGCGCGAGGGGTTTCTGAGTTGCAGGTCTGTCCTGTAGGGAGCCGTTCTTGCGCATTTCCGACTCGGGAGTTTCCTTGCGGATGGTTCCTTCCTTCCTGCCCAAGGTCGTGTCAGCTTTTCATTTAAATCAATCGGTGGAGCTTCCTGCTTTCACTGTAGGGGAGTCCTCTGACCCGAAATCGAGGTAATTAAGGAAGCTGGATGTGCGGAGGTCCCTCCTCCGCTATCTAGAGGTCACTAACCCGTTCCGGGTGTCAGATCATCTGTTTGTTCTGTTCTCTGGTCCCAAGAAAGGTGCTGCAGCGTCTCGCGCGACGATCGCCCGTTGGCTAAAGGAGGCAATTGGGTCAGCATACCTAGTGCGGGGGAAACCAGTCCCCGTGGGTCTGAGGGCTCATTCAACACGGTCTCATGCGGCGTCTTGGGCAGAATCTTCTCAGGTGTTGCCTCAGGAGATTTGCAGGGCAGCTACCTGGAAGTCGTTGCATACGTTCATTAGGCATTACCGTTTGGATGTTCAGGCTGCTGAGGATGGGGGTTTTGGAGAGAGGGTACTCCGAGTGGGACTCTCTGCTTCCCACCCTCGGTAAGTTTGGCTCTGGTACATCCCAGGTGTCCTGGACTGATCCTGGTACGTATAGGGAAAGGAAAATTAGTTTCTTACCTGATAATTTTCGTTCCTGTAGTACCAAGGATCAGTCCAGGATCCCGCCCGTAGTGCTGCGCTGAAGTAACGGAGAGTCCGCTCATTGTTTGTTTATCTAACCTGATTACATGTTTTGCTCTCCTGGTTGGGGAGTTCTGTTCCAAGGGGGGTTTTTGTATGGCTCCCCGTTGTTACGTTAGCTAGTTTCCTGGTTAGGTTTTCTACTTTGACATTACGTAAGACTGAGGGGCTGTGACTGGCACGTTGTCCTATGTAGCTGAGCCCGACAGCTCTTGCTCTGTCTCCATCTACTGGTGCGGAGTCACAACCCAGGTGTCCTGGACTGATCCTTGGTACTACAGGAACGAAAATTATCAGGTAAGAAACTAATTTTCCTTTGGAGGTCTCCGCCTTGAGTCTGTGGGTGGCTATCTGTGGTAGCCTCATACAATGGACCTGTCTAGGCTGGGTAAGGAAGGCTCAGGAAGAGGATTCCACATAGGCGGCCCAGTTGGAGGCCGGGGTAACTTACATGGGGGATGCGCTGCATGATCTGGTGTGTATGGTCTCAGCGGTTATGGTGAGTCGACTGTTATGGTTGTGAAACTGGTCAGCAGATATGTGGTCCTAGACCCAGCTCTGTAATCTTCCCTTTAAGGGGAAGCTGCTGTTTGAAGATCTCAATCAGCTGATGAAGCAGCTGGGGGAGTTGAAAGAAAACAGGTTGCTGGAGGACAAGAAGAGTAGCAAGAATAAATGTGTTTTTTTTTCTCCCCGTCCCGTGTTCAGGATAAAGAGGTTTTGTGCTGGCAAGAGTGTTTCAGACATTGGGAAGACAGCAGTCCTTTTGGGGTGCCTACATTCCCTCTAGGGACTCTCCAGTCGGGGGACTAAAAGAGGAAAGTCCTTGGGGGGGGCCCAAGATGGCTGACCACTGAGAAATACGCCACAAAGCTCCTTAAGTGATATTGCCATTTCTCTTTCTTTTCCTGTGCTGCTATGCCTCATACCAAGTGAAAAGCAAAATTACGGGAGAACATTGCTAGTTCCCCTTTACCTGGTTTGGAGCAGCCAAAAATTGAGTTTTTCGGTGTAAAGCCAGTTCAACCTCCCGGAGCGATGGCTGCTGTAGAGGGGGCCTTCAGGCAGAGTCCCCTTCCACTGGCCGACAAAATCTCTTTGAGCCCGGGAGCACTGGAGGCACCATCTCCCCCTTGGATGGAAGCGTCTGCTGCTTGTGGATGCCTGGGTGATTTCCAAGGGACACTGTCTGGAGCCAAACCGTGGCAGGAGACTGCGGGGACTTCGAGCACCGCGAAGGCAGTGGAACAGGCAGTGGGGAAGCCCTCAATAAGAGAGGGCCCTGCCGGCTCCATTTTCGAACCTGCAGGAGTGGAACAGACATCGACCTCGAAGCAAGTTAAGACAGACCCTTGGATGGCTGGAGAGGGAACAAATGTGCAGGTTGGCGTTTCAAAAACCAGGCAATATTACTTAGAATCCCTCTGGAATGTTTTGGTCAGCTTAGATTCTTCTATTTCCTCATTAGCTTCTTTAGTTAAGGAAACAAATAGTGCAGTGAAACAAAACTCTGCTGAGTTAAGGTTACAAGGAAATAAGATTGGGAAAATATATCTGCAAGTGGAAAAAATGGAAAAGGTTCAACATCAGCTGGTTCAATCTGAGATAGTAAACTCAAAGATAGAGAATATTGAGAACAGTTTACGTTCTTTAAATTTGAGGATAATAAACTTTATATTATATAAACTGGTTATAATTAAGGCTTATATGATATCGAAACCACAACTAGAAAGATCTCAAGAAAACAAACCCTGGAGCATCGTTTGATTTAACAGATTTCTTACAATCATCACAGGATCTTGAAACTACATATAGAGGAACTCTTTTGGTTAAACTTGCATTTCATGTGAATAGTTTTGTGTCAATTCCTTCGTAACCGATTTTTCTTTTTTATAAACAAAAGATTTGGATATTTCCTGATGTAACAAGGGTAACTCAAATTAGAAGGAAAACATTTTTATCATTGCGTACTGAGATACAAGCTAAGGGAGGACATTTCCAGCTTCGATACCCATGTAAAGGCATGGTCAGATATAGAAATAGTAATTGTATGTTTTTTTAACCTTCTCAACTACACATGTTAGACTCTCCAGAGGGTTAACCGGTAAATGGATGCTAACTGGTGGTTCTCATTGTTTCTTATTGTACTTCTTGAAATCTGCTCATTATTGTAAACCCCCCTTTTTCTTTAATATTTGAGGTTGGATGAACATTTCTGGAATGCAACCATATAGGTTTTTTCTTCTGTTTCTAATTGTTCAACCTATTGCATAACAAGGTGTTCCTTGTGATAATTATTGAAATGCATAAAAAGAAAATTTTAAAAAAAAGAAGAGGAGGAAAGTCCTTGCAATGAGGCCAGGGAGGTCCACGTTTCCTAAAGGTTGTAGAGGGGGGAAAATTATTTTGCTTTTACGTTGAATGGGTCAAGATCATGTCAGACCAATGGGTCCTGGATGTGGGAAAGGACGGTTACACCTTAAAATTTTGTGCCCAGTCAGAGAAGCTTTCCTGGAGTCTCATTGCTTGTCTCGAAGCAAGCGAGAGGAGATCTGGGACATGGTACTTCCACTGCAAAGGCTGACTACTACTGTACCAGTTCTACCTGTGGAGAAAGGATGGGGTTTGTACTCTATTTCAAGGTTCTCAAGAAGGAAGGCACCTTTCAGCCTATTCTGGATCTTCAGAAGGTCAATCTGTCGTTTGGGGTTCAGCACTTTCATTTGGAGACATTGCGGATGGTGATAGCAGTGGTCTGCGGGGGGAATTTCGGGCATCGTTGGACCTACAGAAGCCTATCTGCATATCCCCATACGAGCAGAACATCAGAAGTTTCTGAGGTTCATGGTGTTAGGGAGAACTCAGAACTGGAAGTGTTACCTTTTGGGCTGGCAACAGCACCGCAGACGTTCTTGAAGGTGATGGTGCTCTCAGAAGGGAGGGGATTCTAGTCCATCCTTACCTGGAATACTGGCTTCTTTGAGCAGAGTCAGAGGAGGAAGTTAATTCGGGTCATGGGAAGGTTGCCTTTGCTGGTTTGGATGTTAAACTTGACAAAGAGCCATCTAGTGCTCGTGTAGCCCTTGGAATACCTGGGTGCGCGATTTGACACCCAGATTGGGCTGGGTGTTTCTGATCTCAGGATTGTGAAGTTGCAGGCACAAGTTACTTGTCTTACACCTTGTGGTGCCCAAGGTCTAGGATTATTTGCAGGTGTTGGGATCCATTGGTGCCATGTATCCTTTGGGATCCATTATTGGAGTATCATCTTCCCTTACCTCTGCAGGAGGAATCCACATCCAGCCTCTCATGGTGGCTGTCTCACCACAATTTGGAAAAAGGGAGTGAACATGGAGATTCTAGATGTGGTGGTGATCACCGATGCCAGCCTCGAAGGTTGGAAGGCGGTCTGTCAGGGGACTGATCTGGGTACGTACAGGGAACACGTTAGAAGTAAGCAACCACTGTATCCTTAAAACTATGATACTACCATCCTGCACCACCACTGGCCAGAAAGTCATTGCTCAGGGAGCTATTGCTAGTAGTTTACACACTGATTAGCCCTTCGAACAGAGTGCTAGCCTTTCAGGTGCTGGAATTCTCGACTCTCTGCTGGGAGTACAGAAAGCAGATTTCTGTGCCAAGACTCTGCTCCAACTCCAGCAGAGAGCACATTTCCTGAAGCTCCCCAAGCAGATAAATACAGTGAAAAAGTAGTTAGCTAACTTTTCCTGTTTCTCAATATTCACTGTTCCCACTTTTTGTTAACAAGCTCAATAGTTTGTTGGCATTGTCTGTCCAATTGATTAATGATCCCCATATTTCTTTTGTTCTATTGATCTCTAGGTGCCTTTTCCAGGAAAGGAAAATGTGTTCTTACCTACTAATTTTCGTTCCTGGAATAAACAGATCAGTCCAGACAAGTGGGTTTTGCATCTCTACCAGCAAATGGAGGCAGAGAATAAAAACACTTTTCAGGCACTGCTTTATAACAGAGAGTGCGCCACCTGCAGTCCCTCAGTATTGACCTGTGCACAAGCCAATGTAGAGGGAAAAAACCCTCCAATTCAATCCCTTTCAGGGAAAACAGAGAAACCAGGGTTAGAGCCCCATGACCTGGAGCCTTCACACCCAAATAACGAACTGAAAACTGACCAGCTCTCTCGGTTCAACATATATACACGCAGAAAGCTCTGAATTCAATTCTACTCGCAGCTGCAACAGTCTTTCCGTACTAAGGTCAACTTTTTTCTTCAATGTTGCCATTGGGGAAGTTGCAGCGTAAGCATAGTCCGGAATTTGCCCAAAACACGCACCACAATTCTCACAAAACTGGGATGGGTTTAGATCGGGTCGGAAACTAGTATTTTTAAGCTGCCATAGAACTGGGTGACATCACTTTTCCCCAGGCCATCCCTGTTTTAACTTTTTAAGTTTTGATTTTGAAATTATATTGAAGCAAATACAAGTATATTTAAGGGGGAAAAAAAGGAGTACTAGTTCAAGTTTGACCTTGTAACTGTGGTGGAAGAAGTCCCTCATTAGTGCCCAGAACTAACCTGTTTTGAATGTTGGAGAAAGTGGAATGTACTTGGTGCTGCAGACGTGCATGTGTCTTAAGATGTTCCATTCACGAGTGTGACTTCCCACTGCTGATCCCATGAAAGCAGCCTAGACCGGTATGAGTGATAGAACCAGGAGGGAATTCTGTCCTGCACCATAACTGGAGCAGTGGTGCATGGCTGGGATGTGTTAGTGGAGGGAAAGAGCTGACGTTACTCTACACCTTGGGTCTTTAGCTAGTAGAGGCAGCATCTTGCAGAGCTCCCATACAGCTGGAAGCTCTTCAGCAGCTCAGTCCAGTCCCTGTACCTTCCACCCTCTCTTGAACTGCTGGAAGGAATGAGTTGGGTTTTCCCTGTAGTTAAGGCTGCTCGACTTGGGATTTTGTTTTATAATTTTAGAACTTTCAGAAGCAAACGCGGGCTTCCAGACTCCTCCTCTCTAGAGCATTAACTCAGGCCTTTTTACACATGGAATTGTTTCCTGCAAATTTTGCTGCTTTCAGTCCCTACAGGACATGATACTTTCATGGGGTTAGTCTCACTTGCCAGCTCAGTTGAGCTTTGCTTTGTGATCTGAGCCTAGAAACCTTTCAGAAAGTGTTGCTGAGCTCTGCTAATACATTTCAGATTGCCTCGTCTACATAGGGAGGACTATTTTCAGAAGAGTTTTAGCCAAGTAACTCGGTAGCATCAAGCTAGACTGCTCTAGGTGGAACTTTCAGCCGGATTAAAAAGAGGTCTTTAGGTTGGAATAAGAAACACATGTACAATTGAATTTTCAAATGTATGCCCTGTGTTTTATCCCATTCTTCCTTACTGGAGCAAAGAACATGAGAACATATGTGATTCATGTAGAAACTACCCAGTTTTCCCTTTGAAATTAGAAATGTGATGGCAAAAAATTGACACTGAGATCTGTGGGTGAATGGTACCTGCACACTTTAAATACGCAGGCTGCTTAAAATTGTCCCCTAGGTGATGGGACACCCTGGAGCATATGCTGATAAGATTTCATAACCCAAGGTATAAAACTCTGCTCATGTCCCACTGTGTCTATTTCTGCCCTGTTGTGGAGTTAGTGGACTCTAATGAGCTACCTTGTGTTTCTCAGCCTCTGTTTCTCACTGTGCTGCCTGAGTGTGCCATAGCCTTGACCAGCTGTCTCTTCTTTGCACCTCTCTCACACCCCTATCAGAGTTTATTTCTAATGGAAGAGGTTCACCTGATAAAGAGAAAACCTGCAAGCCCTCACATCACCATAGAGCTGAAGAATGCCACGTTAGCATGGGACGCCTCCCACGCCAGCGCCCAGAGCTCACCAAAGCTGACTCCCAGGCTGAAAAAGGACAAAGTCACCAAGGGCAAGAAAGAGAAACTGAAGCTGCAGCAGCACGAGGGTGCCCAGGCCGTGCTGGCCGAGCAGAAAGGACATCTCCTGCTGGACAGTGATGACCACCCTAGCCCCGAGGAAGAGATCAAAAGCATCCACCAGGTTAACGTGCGGCTGCAGAGGACACTCTATGGCATCAACCTTGATATTGAGAAGGTAAGAAACAGCCCAGAACATATTTGGATAACTTGATACTGATACACTGCCCTGTTATGATATTTACAAAGAAAGGGAGCTGCTTGCGTTAGGATGGTGAATAGTAGGATGGCAGCTGCTTGCGTTAGGATGGTGAATAGTAGGATGGGAGCTGCTTGCGTTAGGATGGTGAATAGTAGCTCATGCATAAAAGCTTTTTGCGATTTGTAGGACCAGGACTTTAACTTTGTTAAAATCAGACTGGCTCAGAGGTTAGTTCTTCTGCGTGTCAAAGCCTTGCATTTGTTTGGAAAGCTGTGGGCAATGTCTTTGTAAAAATGCTTTCTTTCTGAGAGAAATTTTAAGACTGCTGCAAATGTCTTTCAATAACTCGTGCTTCAGTGGCAATGGCGTTTCTGCTGTTAGCGATCACTCTACCATGTCTAGTTTCATTGAGGGTCCTCTTCAAAAGCATTCAGCCAGCATTAGCCATCTTACTGAATATTTGGCCACATAGCTAACTAGAATTTAGAGAATAGGTTTGGGGGCGTAACTGGGAAGAGCTGAGATAGCTGGCTAAGCTAATCAGCTAACTCCGATATTCAGAGGTAGCTGTGTGACTTCACTTTGGAGGCGTATTCAAGTACAGTTTTAGGACCTGACCAGCCAATTAACGGGATAAATGTTATCCAGACTGTCTGAATATGGAGCTCGTCGGATTACGTGACACATATATTAAATAAAAATATTTGCTCCCAAGAACAGGCTTTTAAGAATGTATACTGGGAATAGTTAATTCATTTGAATGTTTTGTTTGTCCAGGGCAAATTAGTTGGAATCTGTGGCAGTGTGGGAAGTGGGAAAACCTCTCTGATCTCGGCCATTCTGGGGCAGGTAAGGATACTTTATTTTTTATTTTTTTAATCCTTTTATATAATGTGCTTCTAAATAGTGCTTCAAATGACATTACCGTGTGGTGAGTTTGTAAAGTAGGGCAGCATCACTTTAAAGCAGCCAAACCAGTTCTGTTTCTTTTGATGCCATCTCCCAGTGCCCTGCTAGGACACACTGTGCAGCGTCTGCCCGCTGTGTTCAGACTGAAATAGCATGCTGCTCGCCCCTTTACGGCGACATGGTGCCATCTCCCAGTGCCCTGCTAGGACACACTGTGCAGCGTCTGCCCGCTGTGTTCAGACTGAAATAGCATGCTGCTCGCCCCTTTACGGCGACATGGTGCCATCTCCCAGTGCCCTGCTAGGACACACTGTGCAGCGTCTGCCCGCTGTGTTCAGACTGAAATAGCATGCTGCTCGCCCCTTTACGGCGACATGGTGCCATCTCCCAGTGCCCTGCCAAGTCACACTGTGCAGCGTCCGCCCGCTGTGTTCAGACTGAAATAGGAAAGAAATGCTAATTTCAGCCGCTGTTGGAGAATGCATAGGAAACGCGCTTCTCTTCTATTGCAGATGACGTTGTTGGAGGGCAGTATAGCAGTGAATGGGACCTTTGCGTATGTAGCTCAGCAGGCTTGGATTCTCAATGCTACTCTCAGGAACAACATTCTTTTTGGCAAAGAGTTTGAAGAAGAAAGGTAAGTTTGGGAGGAGCGTGCATCCTTGTCACCACTGGTCTGTGTCTGCAGGGCTTGAAAACACAGATCTGGAGTGGCCTGAAACAAGATGCCATCCCCTGCTATCTGCTTCCTTATTCTTCCTTTGTTCTCTTGCATTTTCACATCCTCACCTGAGCTGGTACCTCACAGGGTTTGTGGCTCTTTGTGTAGGGGTCTGAGTTTACTGGCTTACGGTAGCAGTGTGCAGTGATTAATTGCAGCTCTTTGTCCAGTTTGAGGTAGAGCAGTACTATTTTTCAAGGCTTGTGGGTGCACGAGGCAACTCGCCCCTCTCGAGATTAACAGTGGGTATGACCAGCCTTGTAAGACTGTGGAGGCTCATGAAAGCAAGTCAGCAGCTTCTGCTCAGGCACCTCAGTTTTAGTGCTGTTCTTTGGTCAGCCGTTGCTACAAAATGAAATCTTAATTATAAGTGATCGAGGCACAATTCTGGGGGAGGTTTTTATGATGCCTCCTAACAAAATTCTAGAATATATTCTTTCATGGGGAAGGTGTCCTCTTCTGTCAGCTGAAGTGTCAGCTTGGTGGAGTTTCTACAGTTAGTGAATGTAATCCACTGAAAGGCGGAATATAAATCAAATCAAATACATTCCTGTTCGTTCTTGTGAGGGAAAATTCTGAAAGGCCGGAAATGGCTTGAGATGTAAATTTCCACCCAGAGAGCATCCAGACTGTGGAGCTAAGATCTCATCTGTGGTGTGATGACACTATTACTCTTTAATGGGATTGCCATCTGAGAGATTTTATTTTTGTCAGATATAATAAAATTGTAGTTAGTGCAACTGGGTTTAAAAAAGGTTTGGACAAGTTTCTAGAGGAGAAGTCCACAAACTGCTATTAATCAATAAGTAATAGTGGCTTGTGATCTATCTAATGTTTGGGTACTTGCCAGGTTCTTATGGCCTGGATTGGCCACTGTTGGAAACAGGATGCTGGGCTTGATGGACCCTTGGTCTGACCCAGTATGGCATTTTCTTATGTTCTTGTGTTATTTTGTAAAGATGTAGGAGAAAGCAAGAAGGGAAGCCTCAGTCGAGGCAGTTTTCCCTGTGGCATGTCTCAGCCTGGTTTCCAGGACCTAATTCTGCCAGCCTACCTGGCTTCAACAGGTCTGGAAGGTTTTTGCTGCTAGCTAAGAGCACAAAATCAGAAGGAGAGTTCTGTGAATCAGGGTATTAGAGGTGGCCAGAGAAGTGTACAAACGGCTACCTGTAGAGATTGTTTGCTTTGTATCAAGCACACCAGGAACTGGAGGTGCAAGTCATGACATCTTTTTTTGGCCCCGTTAGAGTGATGTCAGATGAGGCAGAGACTGTTTATCTGCGCATATCACATCAATTGAGGTTGAAAGGGCTGATGATAAAGCTTTGGGAGAAGGGAAGAGTCCAGGCCCTGATGGGCACTCTGTCAAATTCTATAAGGCTTCTATTGTTAACCAACACTATGAGTTATTCAATTGTTTGCATACCCCTGGAACTAGGGTGGGAAATTTAACAGAAACCCTATTAATTTTAATCCATAAAACATCAAGTGATCCATTGGCTTGTGCCTTGTATCTCCCCATTTTACTCATTAATACTGATAAGTTATTAGCAGTTTCAGATGGAGGCATTAACTGACTTTAAAACTGACTTTATAATTAGTGCATCAGGACCAAACTGGCTTTAATAAGGGAAAGTATCAACTAACCACATGAGACTGTTTAATATACTTTATTTAGCCTCCCAAAAGAAAAGTGGCAGGGGCAGTTATATCCCTGGATACAGATAAAGCCTTTGACAGAGAGTCATTTCCATATTTGTTTGCAGTGTTGAAGCGTTTTGGGTTTGTTAGCTGGATCCAGGTGCTGTACACTACCCCTACTGCTAGGGTTTTTTCTAATGGTATATCGCCTGCTGCTTTTCTGATTGGCAGGGGGACAAGACAAGGCTGCCTTGCGTCTTAGCGCAGGCTATTAGGCAATCTACATGTATTGGGGGCTTCATGTTATATAATGAAGCCGTAAGTTCCCTGTACGTACCAGGATCAGTCCAGACTGCTGGGTTATGCCTCCCTTCCAGCAGATGGAGTCAGAGAGAAAACTGAAAAGCACCACCCATATATCCCGGGATGCCACCTGCGATCCCTTAGTATTTCTCTGACTCCAGCAGATTGAGAGGCATAACCTGCGCAAGCTTTCAGGATATGTCATTAAATACTCTTAAGTCTGAGCTTTTGTTAGGACCGGATAGGAGAAGTTTGCAGGAATTGGATAGCTTCAGTGGATCTAAGAAGAGATTCAAGTACTTGGGAATCTGGGTCTGTAAGAACTATGCAAGGTTGTATAAAGATAATTCACTGTACGTGCCCCGATCAGTCCAGACTCCTGGGTTTTGCCTCCCCACCATGCCTCGGTGTTTGGCCCCACCCGGGGGCCATTTGCTGCTGGGATAAAGAAGGTGGGAGAATCCCCTCCTCCACCGCGGCTCGCGTTGCTGCCCTGAAAGAGCTTCAAATGGCTTCCGTTCCCGTGTTTTGCAGGAACGGATCAGGAGAAGGGTCCCACGGTCTATCCATCCCCGAAGCTGTGCAAGCGCTCCCCCCCAGCAGATGGAGACAGACGTTTTAACAGACTCTGCCTTAAACCCCAAGGTGCTACCTTCAGTCCGTCAGTATTTCTCTATCTCCAGCAGATGGAGGTGCAAAACCTACAGTCTGTTCTTAGTTAGGCTAAGTTAAACAATCTCCCTGTCTAAAACTTGTCTTTTCTCTCTTACCTATCTCTTTAAAAAAAAAAAAAAAAGCAGCTAGCTGAGGAGGATTCCTTTCAGCCTCCCAGGGGGTTGCCAGGTCCTGAGGGGAATATCCCCCTGGTGCTAGAGGCACCTGTGGCTGGGGTCAAGGGCCCTATTGCCTAGTCAGTGTCTTCCTTCCCTCACTACTGCTGCTCAGCAGCGCATGGTTCAGAAGGAGGTATTTTCAAAGGATACTAATGATGCATTAGAGTTAGGGCATCCCTACAGTGAGGTTCCAATAATAAGAAAAGTAGTCCAAGTGCCTGTAATTTAAAAACTCACCTGAGCTAAAAAAAAAATTCCAATGTATCCCTATCAATAAAAAAGCAGAATGAAAATACAAACAAAAAACAAACTTTGAAATGTTTGTATGCTAATGCCAGAAGTCTAAGAAGTAAGATGGGAGAATTAGAATGTATAGCAGTGAATGATGACACAGACTTAATTGCCATCTCAGAGACATGGTGGAAAGAGGACAACCAATGGGACAGTGCTATACCGGGGTACAAATTATATCGCAATGACAGAGAGGAGCACTCGGGAGGAGGTGTGGTGCTTTGTCTGGGATGGCATAGAGTCCTGTAGTGTAAACCGTATCTTCAATGTGCTATCATCAAACAAAATTTCCAAAAAATGTATTGTATTTTACTTTGAATTTGTAACCGCATCAGCAAGCCAGACAACGGCAGTGAATACACTTGCCGTCCGGACTACTCGTCATTTGCGGCAAGGTGGTAAATCAACTGTCTTTGTATCAGCTAGGTGTAACTGCAAAATGTCTTCTAAGTCCCGTTTAGAAATACTTTGCATCATATGCCCCGAAATGTCAAACAATGACACCCGACAGCGGCCGGTGTTTCGCGATGAAAATCGCTTCCTCAGGAGTAATTTATGTAAACATTATCACGGCAGATGCTATAGAAACAGATGAGGACAAAAACGAATTTTACAAGCTGATAGAATCAAAGTGGATACTTAGCTTTGCATGAGTACAGCATCACAGACCTTTCCGATGGACACGAATGTCTCTGAAGTTTATTCAGCAACTCGGGACAGAAGAACCCTGGACGCCTTAGATCTTAAAAAGCCCGCGCTTTCCTGCACGTGATGATGTCATCACGGTGCTGCCGTCAAACAAGCGGTCTTAATGAAAACTAATTTGTGAATGCAATCGATGTTAATCACATAATGAGCCTGACGGCTCTGCAAATCGCTGGAGTGGGCAGTGGAGTGCCTCAGGGATCTGTATTGGGATCCATACTTTTCAATATATTTATAAATGATCGGGAAAGAAATACGACGAGTGAGAGAATCAAATTTGCAGATGACACAAAATTGTTCAGAGTAGTTAAATCACAAGCAGATTGTGATTAAATTGCAGGAGGACCTTGTGAGACTGGAAAATTGGGCATCCAAATGGCAGATGAAATTTAATGTGGATAAGTGCAAGGTGATGCATATAGGGAAAAATAACCCATGCTATAATTACACAATGTTGGGTTCCATATTAGGTGCTACAACCCAAGAAAGAGATCTAGGCGTCATAGTGGATAACACATTGAAATCATCGGTTCAGTGTGCTGCGGCAGTCAAAAAAGCAAACAGAATGCTGGGAATTATTAGAAAGGGAATGGTGAATAAAACGGAAAATGTCATAATGCCTCTGTATCGCTCCAAGGTGAGACCGCACCTTGAATACTGTGTACAATTCTGGTCGCCGCATCTAAAAAAAGATATAATTGCAATGGAGAAGGTACAGAGAAGGGCAACCAAAATGATAAAAGGGATGGAACAGCTTCCCTATGAGGAAAGGCTGAAGAGGTTAGGACTCTTCAGCTTGGAGAACAGACGGCTGAGGGGGGGGTATGATAGAGATGTGAATCTGTTATTTATTCTTTCGGATAGTAGAAAGACTAGGGGGCACTCCATGAAGTTAGCATGGGGCACATTTAAAACTAATCGGAGAAAGTTCTTTTTCACTCAACGCACAATTAAACTCTGGAATTTGTTGCCAGAGGATGTGGTTAGTGCAGTTAGTATAGCTGGGTTTAAAAAAGGATTGGATAAGTTCTTGGAGGAGAAGTCCATTACCTGCTATTAATCAAGTAAAACGTACAGGGAACATGGGATCTTCTTAGTATTTGGGTAATTACCAGATTCTTATGGCCTGGATTGGCCACTGTTGGAAACAGGATGCTGGGCTTGATGGACCCTTGGTCTGACCCAGTATGGCAGGTTCTTATGTTCTTTTGTTCTTATGTTATGTTTTTATGCTTCCCAGGTATAATACTGTACTGAACGTTTGCTGCTTGAGACCAGACCTGGCAATCCTACCGAATAGTGACCTGACAGAGGTAAAGTCCTTCCTGCCACTCTGCATTCTTTAGAGACATTTAGTAATGAGCATGTGCTGCACCTGTTCAGGATAGGAATACATCATCCAAATTGTGATATCTTTTTATTTATTTTTATTTATTTTATTTGGGTAAGGGTGAAGCCACTGTTTACTGCATCTTAATTTTTCTTTCAAAAGTAGAGGGAATGATGCAGGTTGGATTTTTTTTTTTTTTTAAACAAATTTCCTATTCATACCCCAGATCAGTTCAGACAAGTGGGTTTTGCATCCCTATCAGCAGATTGAGACAGAAAACAAAAACTTTTCAGGCACTGCTACATAACAGAGAATGCCACCTGCAGTCCCTCAGTACTGACCTGTCTCCAGCAGATGGTAGAGGTGCAAACCTGCAGTCTGAGTAAAATAAAATAGAAGTTATAAGAAGAGGTGCTCCCTGAAATGTTAGGTACCTTTGTGAGCCATCCCTCAGGTACAGCCAGGCGAGCGGGGTTTGGTAATCCAGAGGGATTGATAGCCAGGTGTCTGGCTCCCTCTCTCCTTCTGTGGTCTCCTTCCCAGTGCTTTCATCCAGAGTCTGAGAAGTATGCCTCTTTAGGGAGGGTTTTCTACTGAAAGGGAGCTGTGCCTTTAATTTGTTTGGGGGGGAAAAAAAGTCTAGGCTTTCCGTGGGAGATGATAGTACCATAGGGAGTGAGTCAGGCCCTCGTCAGCTCCAGGATGCGGAGCAGTTTGAGGAAGGGTATATTGCGCCGGTGGCAGGGCTCCTGTGATTGCGCAACTCATTGGGCCTGATTAACCGCACGGTGCTGCGATCAGGCCACGTGTGCAGGGAAAATGGCACAGACTTCTCTATGCGGGGGACCCTACCAGGCTTGCGGCTCGCAGCCCAGCCAGCTTAATTCAGCCGCAATGTGTTGGGGACTGTGTCTTGGGGGGGGAGGGATCCTCTGCCGAGGCAGGCAGCAGGAGGAGAGTTTCCAGGTCGGCAGGGCTTGCTCCAAAGGTCCCTGGGGAGATCGGAGATGCGGCTAATGTGACTGAGGCACACAGTAGGAAGCAGATAGCTTCTGGAGGGCCTAGGGAGTCGTCCCCCCCCCCCCCTTACCTCTGATGGTCCAAGCTTCAGCAGAGGACCAGGAATGGGGGGAGAGACTGATGGCAGCGTACAAGCCAAGGATTCCACAGAGATGGATTTCTCAGCAGATTTTGTTCTGCTCCTTTACAAGGCCTATTTGGCAGAAAGGGGGCAGAGAGGAAGCAGTCCTTGGACCAGTAGCCCTGGCACCCCTCTAAGACAGCGAAGATGGCCCCAGCTGGGGCTCTAGAAGCTTGGGGTCTGGAGGCTTGCTCAGAAGTCTGGATCTGGGCCGTGCTGCAGTTCAGGATGGTGACGATTCCAATGACCTGCAGGATGATCTGGGGGATATTGGTCCACAAGGGGATTCTGATGTTGATACGGACAAGGACATTTAGAATCCAGATGACATGCTGGTGGCAGAAGAGGATGACCCGAGGGTGGTTCATTCAGGAAGGAGTTGTGGCCTCTTATTCCGCAGGTCCTAGAGGAATTACGAATTCAAATTGCCAAAGAGGAGTCAGATATTGAAGGGGTGCATCCGGTTCTAGATGGACTGTGGCCCTCCTAGGGCCTTTCTGGTGCCCGAAAAGGTGAAGAAGGTAGTGGGAATCTCCTGGGGTGGTCTTCAAGCTCGTTAGTGTAATGGCTAAGTTTTATATCCACTGACAGAGGAGACCATGGACCTGTTGATTCCTAAAGTGAATGTTTCAGTCTCGGCATTGACCAAGAAGACTATTCCAGTAGCAGGGTCGACCGCACTGAGGGATGCGCAGGACCATAAACTGCAGATTCAGTTAAAATGGATGTTTGAGGTCTTCGGGTCTGTGGTAACCTGATGCAGAGGGCCTGTTTATGCTGGGTACAGAAGGCTAAGTAAAAGGATTCCTCCCAGGCAGCCAATTCCAATGGAGGCCGGGGTAGCTTGCGTGGCGGATGCGCTGCATGATCTGGTGTGTATGGTCTCAGCAGTTATGGTGCATCGACTGTTGTGGTTGTGAAACTGATCAGCGGATATGTGGTCCAAGACTCAGCTCTGTAATCTTCCTTTAAGGGGAAGCTGCTGTTCGGTGAAGATCTCGATCAGCTGAGGGAGTGGAAAGGCTGGAGAACAAGAAGAGGAGCAAGAATAATTTTCTTCCCCGTTTTTGGGGTACAAGGAGATCGCGTTCCGGCAAGAGTGCTTCAGACTTTGGACAAAGGCAGCATTGGGAAGGCAGCAGTCCTTTTGGGGTACCTGCAGAGCCTCTAGGGATTCTTCTGGTCAGTGTACCAGAGGAGGAAAGTCCTTGCAATGCAGCCGGGGGGGGGGTGTCCACTTTTCCATAGAGGCTGTAGGGGAAGATTATCCTGGGGTTTTGTTTTTGTTTACAGGGATTGGACTAATGGGCCTGGAGATGGTAAAGGATGGTTACACCATAGAATTTTCACATCTAGTCGGAGAAGCCTCCTTGAAGTCTTGCTGCTAATCTCAAAGCAAGCGAGGGGCAGTCTGGGACACAGTGCTTCGGCTGCAAAGGCTGGACGCTGTTATTCCAGTTCAGTCTGCGGAGCAGGGACAAGGGAAGTACTAAATTTATTTTGTGGTTCCCAAGAAGGAAGGCATCTTTCAGAAGGTCAGTCTGTCATGGCGAGTTCGGTACTTTCATATGGAGACATTGCGAACTGTGATAGCGGTCTGCAGGGGGGCGTTTCTGGCATCATTGGACCTGTTAGAAGCCTGTCTGCATATCTCTTTACGAGCAGAACAGAAGTTTCTGAAGTTCATGGTTTTAGGAAGAGCTCTGAACTGGAAGTGCTGCCCTTTTGGGCTCGTGACAGCACCGCGAATATTCATGAAGATGGTGGTGGTGGCGGCTCTCAGAAGGGAGGTGATTCCTGTCCATCCTTACCTGGCTCACAGGCTTATTCGAGGAAAGTCAGAGGAGGAAGGCTGTCGGTCGATTCAATGGGTCATGGAAAGGTTACAGTTGCTGGTTTGTGTGATAAACCTGACAGAGCCATCTCGTGCCTGTGTAGTCCTTGGAATACCTGGGTGTTCCTGACCTCAGACAGGATTGTGAAGTTGCAGGCACAAGTAACTCATTTATTACACCTTGTGGTGCCCAGGTCTGTTGTTATTTGCAAGTGTTGGGCTCCATGGCATCCACGCTAGATTTGGTGCTCTGGGCATTTGCTTACATGCGTCCACTGCAGAGGGCACTTTTATCCTGTTGGGGGATACATTGTCAGAGGAGTATCATCTTCCCTTACCTCTGCAGGAGGCATCCAGATCCAGTCTTAGTTTGGAAAAGGGGAGTGGTCCTGGAGATTCCAGACTGGGTGGTGGTGACTACAGATACCAGCCTGAAAGGTTGGGGGACGGATGACGCAAGGTCAGTGGGCACTAGCAGATGTGACCTGGTTTAGCAATTGCCTGAAAACGAGGGCTGAGCGCAGAGCAATGTTTTCGTTCCTTCCTCATGTTCATAGGAAGATGGTGAGGATCTTTTCTGACGATGGTGGCTTCCATCAATCATCAGGGAGGGGCAAAGAGTTTTGTGGTAGCCCTGGAGGTTCAGGAGCTGTTTGCCTGTGTAGAGCTGCATCTGGAAGGAATAGCAGCATCACATGCAGGCAGACTTCCTCAGCAGGCAGCAGCTAGACCTGGTGGAATGGGAGTTATCCTCAGAGGCCTTTGACCTCCTTTGTGCCAAGTGGGACAACCCATTGCTTGATCTGATGGTGTCGCATGACAAGGCAACTTGGTTTTTCAGTTGCAGGTGAGAATTCTGGTCCGAAGGGATGGATGCTCAGGTTCTGCCCTAGCTGAAAAGGATCCTGCTCTACGTGTTTCCTCTTGGTCTCTCGTAGGCTGCATCGCAGAGGGTCACCCAGGGAGGGTGAGTCTGGTGTCTCCGGAGTGGCCGTGCCGTCTGTGGTTCACAGATCTGGTATATCTCGCGGTAGATGGCCCTCTCAGGTTGGCTCATCTACAAGGATTGCTTCGACAAGGACCCATCTTTTCAGATCGGGTGGATAACTTTGTCTCGCAGCTTGGTTTTTGAGACGATGCTTGCGGCTGAAAAGATATTCTGAGCTGGTTATTGCCACCTTGCGGTAGGCTAGAAGGCCTGCTACTTCCCTAGCATATTCCAGGGTTTGGAAAGGGTTTTTTTTTTTTTTTGAGTCCTGGTGTTTGGAAGATGATCTGGATACGTTGTAGGTGGACCTCCCTCACATCTTGGCTTTTTTGCAACATGGGTTGTCAAAGGGCTTGGTCTCTAATTCGCTCTGGGTTCAGGTGGCAGCCTTGGGATACCTTAGAGGCAAGTTGGGGGGAGGTCTTTGGCATGTCATTCAGATGGCATTTGCTTTCTGAAGGGGGTCCAGAATGGCATCTTAACTTGGTCCCACAGGTGCTTTGTGGTCTTTCTTTTGAGCCTTTATGGGGGACTTCAATGAAGGATCTCACCTTGAAGATTCTTTTCTATTTTTGGGGTGTCATTGTGTTCGGCCACATCTATGTTGGAGCTTCAGGCCATGTCATGTACCAATCCTTTTTTGAGTATTGCGGCCAATGGTGTGACACACTGTACAGTTCTCTCCTTTACCTTTGGTTAAAAAAAAGTCTCCTCCTTCCATGTGAACCAGACTGTGGAGCCTCCTGCTTTTCTGAATTGGTCTCAGGAGACTCCTCCAGCGAGAGACCTTAATTTGTTGAATGTTCCTTGGATTCTATTGCAGTATAGTCAGTTTTCAGTGCTTGGATCATCTTTGTCCTCTTCAGTGGAGCGAAGAAAGGATGTTGGGTATCTAAAGCCACCATCTCTTGCTGGTTAATGGAGACAATTGTTTCTGCCTAACTTTGTAAAGGACCTGCGGTCACAGTAGGGTTACGAGCACATTCTACTAAGGTGCAAGCAGCCTCCTGGGCAGAGTCTCAGTTGGTATCGCCTCAGGAGATCTGTAGAGCTGCAACATGGTCTACACATCACACTTTCACCAGACATTACCGGCTGCATGTTTGGGCACAGGAGGATGCCACGTCTTGTGAATCGGTCTTTTGGGATCTCGCCCAATGCAGGTGAGCTTGGGTACATCCCACTTGTCTGAACATATCTGGGGTATGAACAGGAAAGGAATATTGGTTCTTACCTGCTAACTTTCATTCCTGGAGTACCACAGATCAGTCCAGAGGCCTGTCCCCTTAAAGACTGTTGTAGCTGCGATTAGAATTTAATTTGGAGCTTTCTACATGTACATAGGTTGAACTGAGGGAGCTAATCTGTTTTCACTTCCTTGTTCAGGTGTGAAGTCTCCAGTTCAGGGGGCTCCAACCTTGGGTTCTCTGTTCACCCTAGAAGGGAAAGTTTGAGTTGGAGAATATTGTCCCCTCTGTATTGGCTTGGGTACAGGTTAATACTGAGGGACTACACACTCTGTTACATAGCAGTGCCTGAAAAACTTTTATTCTCTGCCTCCATCTGCTGGTAGAGATGCAAAACCCACTTACATGGACTGATCTGTGGTATTCTAGGAACGAAAATTAGCAGGTAAGAACCAATTTTTCTATAATGTTGACTGGATGAGTTGAAGGAGGTTTTTAATCTGGAAGCGAGCAGGATGACCATGGGAGATTTATTTTTGGCCTGGTAGTTACTCCTTTTTTCCTATTTCTTTCTGCTTCTTCAGAGCTAGGACTGAAATCCTGGTGCTTTCAGCCTTCATTTACAATTGCCTGGGGATTTTTCCCCTATTTTAATAGATCCTCCCTCTCCCTGATTAGTCAGGTTATTGCAGCAACAGTTCTGTGCATGCTTGTATCCATTCCTGGGTCTCGCTATTTGGTTTCAACCTTTGATCACCTCTCTGACTTCTCCCTACCCCTCAAGGGCTGCTGCCGCCACAGCATCTCGAGTTAACCCAAGCTGCAGCACTGACACCGGGCCAGGCCTCATTGAGATTTGTAAAATGGAAATGCCTTGTATCCTGCATTGTGAGCAGTTTTGGTAACAGTATTGGGTCATATGTCCTGTTTTTGTCTCTTAGATTGGAGAGCGGGGGGCTAACCTAAGTGGTGGGCAGCGGCAACGGATTAGTCTGGCTCGGGCTCTGTATAGTGACAGAAATATTTACATCTTGGATGATCCCCTCAGTGCCTTGGATGCCCACGTGGGAAATCACATCTTTAATAGTGCAATCAGGAAACACCTCAAGGACAAAACAGTGCTCTTCATTACCCACCAGCTTCAGGTACGTGAGGACAGGGAATGGGGAGCCTTGTGGAGGAAGGAGCAAATTGTGCAGGAGTGAGGAAACTGGAGTAAGGCTTGGAGAGCAGAGAGCAAAAGGGTGAGAGGGACATGCATGATAGTGTGGGATATGGATGCAGCAGTAGGCAAGGTAAAGCATGTAGGTAGTACTGGGTTGAAGCTGTAATATTAGCAATACAGAACGGCTGATTGAAACTGTTTCCCAATTATGATATCTCTTGGTAAAGATCGGAGAGGTACGTTCTTGAAAGAAATGGATATAAGCAGCTGCTTAGATTTTGACATGTCTATAGTGTGATGTCTCACTGCTGTTACCTCAGTACCTTAGCTTATTTCATAGTGAAGGAGTATGATTATCTGTGTGGCTTTTTTTTACAGTACCTAGTTGACTGCGATGATGTGATCTTTATGAAAGAGGGCTGCATCACAGAGAGAGGAAGCCATGAACAATTGATCAACTTAAATGGTGACTATGCTGCCATATTTAACAACCTGCAGCTGGGAGAGACCCCACATATTGAGGTACGGCAATAGGGTAGGTGTCAGGAATCTAGGAAGGTAGCTGTAGGAATGTGTTTCTGTGTGAGCGCTTACCTGCTGATTGCAGGAGAAGCAGCTCGAAAACTGATATGCACAGATCTCTGGGAGGCTCAGTGTCTGCTGTGCCCTACATTTACTTTTCGCCCCAGAATGCACATTTCCCTCAGCTTCCAATGAAGCCAAATAGTGGATAGCTGGACTGTTGGCACAACAGATATTTCCTCAGCTGCTGGTATCTTCTCATGGGGAAGAAGTAGGAAATTGCAGGACATGAGTTGTTTGTATGTGCTCAGGCATGCACATGTAATTTAACAGGACACCTGAGCAGGTACAAGTTAGTAGCATATAGGTGTCTTGAAGAGTTAATATCTGCCATGGCTTCATATACGCAACATAAATATGACTCCAGTATATGTTGCTTGAACAGTATCATACTCTTTGCCTTGGTTTGTCTGTCTCCACTGAAATGGGAAGGAAAAAAAATCTCATTCTAACTCTATATAATGGATTTCCATAGGACACTTTTCATTACAATGTGTGGGAGTCTCAAACTGTGTTCTCCGAGGACAAGCGTAGTCCTCACATAGGTGACGACATCGGATGGAGCCCTGTCATGGAAATCTTACGTCAAAATTTCTAGAGCTGACTTGCCACACTGGGCATCTCCAGCATACTGTATACCGCGCATTCATACAGGGTCCCTCTTTTTTTCCGAGGAGCTGCAGCATTGTGGTTGGTGAGCTGCTCTTGGCCTTTTTGACCTATTGTGGAAAATTTCTTTTTTTTTTTCTTCTTTAGCCTTTTGCGAGTTTTTCGCTGTGTTTGAGACCGGGTCCCGCTCGGTCCATTCCCGTATTGTCCCTAGTCGGGGTTTTCGTTGTTTTATTGGTAAGTTTCCTTTTGCGGTATATTCCATGGCGGGGCTTTTTTGCCCGCTAGCCATCAATACTTAATACCATTGATTTTGATTTTGCGTCCCTTTTATTTCGTCCCGTCATGGCCACATCTGATTTCTGGCAATGCTCTCTGTGCCAGAGGACCACGTCCATTAAGGATCCTCATGAGACGTGTACTCTGCCTGGGGCATCGTAGGACGTCCAGGGTTGCTGCCAAAGGGACATAGTCTTTAGCTTGACAAGATGGAACAACTCTTTGGGTCTGAGAAGACAGCCATCTGTGGCATCGGCATCGAAAGACCTTGGACACCACACCATCAACATCTGCAGGGCCATTGGTGCCGTCGGGCGGATAGGAGTGCCAAAGACCAATCACAGTCTAGCTCCTCCAGACCGATTATGTTGGTTTCATCGGCCTCTGCACTGGTGAAGGACTGTGCCGAGCATCAAGGGAAGCCAAAGAAGCATTGGCATCTTGCGCTCTCTGTCTATGCACAGTGCTGGGCATGGGGATGCACAGGCTCATGCTTTGATGTCCCCCGAAGCGACCTCAGCAAGGCACCTGTGTGGTATATGGATTTGCGACGACTCCTGATAGAGGCCCCCCTTTGTCTTCTGCCACTCATGGATCTGCTTCAGCAGGGATCAGTTCTTCACAAGGATCCATCTCTATTTTGTCTTAGTTTATTCTTTGAGAGGGCTTGCCTGTTAAAGCATGATTTATTCTTCTGCGATGATTGACACTTTACTCTGCAAGTTCTGCACTTCCTTGGCTTATGTGTGGGTTTGGAGAGTTTTTGATGCCTGGTGTGAGGAGCGGGGTGTTCTTCCTTGTTCAGTTAAGATGCCTTTTGTTCTGGATGTTTTGCAGGATGGATTGAATAAAGGCCTTGAAGGTGCAGGTTACAGGTCTTGCCTGTTTCAGAGGCTTGGTGAATAGGGTTTCCTTGTTGCCTCATCCTGATATGGCCTGTTTTTTGAAGGGAGTGAAGCACCTTAGGCCTCTCTTGAAGTTACCAGTTCCATTGTGGAGTCCTAGTTTGGTGCTGGACTTTTTGGCAGGCCCTACATTCCGATCACTGCGTAGCCTTTCCTTACAATTGTTGACTTTGAACACTGTGTTCCTGATCGGATTTCTGAGCTGCAGGCATTGTCTTGCTGGGAGCTGTTCCTTCGGGTGACTCTGGGGGTGTTACAGCTGCATACTGTTCCATCCTTCTTGCCCAAGGTAGTCTTCGATTTTCATTTGAATCAGTCCATCTTCTTGCCATCCCTGGATAAGGTCAAGGATGGAGAAGTTTCACCTTTTGCGCTTCTTGGCTGTTAAATGTCTTGCCGTGCGGTAACTGGAGGTCTGAGTCTTTTCGAAAGATGGATCACCTGTTTGTCCTCCATGGCGGGAGTAAGGGTGCTCCAGCTTTGCGGGCTACCATAGCTCATTTGGATTAA
The DNA here is from genome assembly GCF_901001135.1 of Rhinatrema bivittatum. Lineage (NCBI taxonomy): Eukaryota > Metazoa > Chordata > Amphibia > Gymnophiona > Rhinatrematidae > Rhinatrema > Rhinatrema bivittatum. The sequence continues at coordinate 180,952,928 of NC_042623.1, forward strand.
GGAGGTGGTCACGGCTGCGTATGTGGATGCTGGAAAGCCATTGTCTACTCAGGTTAGGGCTCAGGCAGTGTCATGGATGGAGGTTAGTCTTATCTCCTGTCTATATCTGCTGAGCTGCGACTTGGTCCTGCTTTCGCACTTCTTCCAGGTTTTATCATCTGGATGTGCAGTCTTTGCACGCGCAAAGTTTACTGGACCACGGGCAGCCTCCCACCCTATAGGGGAAGTAGCTTTGGTACATCCCACTGGTACCGAGTCCATCTGTCTACATGCTAGGAGATGGAGAAATTACTTACCTGATAATTTCATTTTCCTTAGTGTAGATGGACTCAGCTTCCCGCCCTCGGCTGCCACATGAGTGTCAATAGTCCTCCTGTGGGGCTCTGGGTCCCAAGGGATTACTGGTAAGTGTTCATCCAGTCTCTTAGCTTGGGATTCAAGGAATCTTATGTGAGATCAGTGTTTATGGTTGGTTGAGTACAGTTCTGGTTACCTGTTTTTAATCAGGTTTTTTTGCTAGTCCGTCCACATTGCTTTTGAAGAGAATACTGGTAGGCTGGGGTCACTGCAGGTTTATGTATACTGTGACGTTAACTTGCTCCATCTCCATCTGCTGGCAGGGGAACATAAACCCACTGGTCCTGAGTCCATCTGTCTACACTAAGGAAAATTAAATGATCAGGTAAGTAATTTCTCCAATCCTTCCTTGGCTGTGAACTCTCCTGAACCCAGACTGGAGAGGATAAGAACAGACACGTCTAAGGACTTCCTTTGCAATAGACAGACCCTTGTTTGTTTCAGAGATACTGGAGCAGAAGAAGTGGATAAACAAATACTCACCATAGAGAGAGGTGTTCATAAGCCTGACTCTGGTTTCTTAATTTAAAAAAGGCTTTGGATCTAAGAGGAAAGTAGAAAGGTGCAAGATGGTCAACAGTGCCCACAGGGGAAATCAGATTAAATGAAGAAAATCTACTACTGAAAATGGTGTTAAGTCCCAGCAACACTAGATTCTGTCTGCAGATTCAAGGTCTGACTAGAAAGATGATAAAAGAACTCCATGCAAAGAGTAAACTTTATTCCTCAAAACACAGCAAAACTACCAGCTGTGAGATCACAACTGGTGCATGGTAGCTCAGTAGGTCTACTGGCACATTGTGAAAAGTCCACTTGGAGCTTGCAGGAACACATTTTTCTGTATCTTGCCATATTAGAAAGGCTCAGTTCTTTGTCAAATTATTGATTTGGAAGTTGAAAGGATATGAGTTATGAATGAAGGGGGTCTTCAGATCAATTTGTTGAATCTTTTCCTGTGTTTAGAATAAAGAGAGCTGCTTATTCCATTTAAGAAAAGAGGAGGATTCAGCGAAGGTGTTGGTTGAGACAGTTTGGTGCATGTTCTGCTAGAAGAGGACATGATGTTGTCTTTATACTTAGCTGTTGTAAAGTTTAATGTTTTCATGGGACATCTGTTTGTTTGAACTGTTGTCATCACAAGCTTTATATTTGCTGTCTGTGACTGCATTTTTTGATTACCATTTGTTGTGCCAGAGAAGTTAGTAATCTAAAGGATGTATCTTCTTTCCTCCTCCCAAGGGTTTTAAAATATTATTGGCGCTTAATGGTGTGTTCTATCAGCGTGTTTTCATTTGTGAGGCATTAGAAATGTTCTCAAGTGGGAATAGCGCATTTAGGTCACATGGAGAGTCCACAGGGCTCCCCCTGCAACAGAGGGCATTCCCATGAGCTCCTGACTCTTATGAAAAGTTAAGAGCAGGAATGAACAGAGGTAAGATAAAATTCCCATTCCTCTTCATCCAGTTGGCCAGTCAGTTCAAATGGTTTATGCACGCCAACCAGCGAATGGAGTCAGAGCAACAGATTAGCTGATGTCACCCTTATATACTCCTGTGCTGACATCAGCCTGCCAGTATTCTGTCTCCAGCAGATGGTGGATGTGCATTCCATACTGTGGACTGGATATTTAAGAAAAGCTAGTGAGTGGCTCCTGAGGTGACGGGAGGTTTTTCCCCTTTCTTGGTTTACTTCTGGTGCATGGCTGATGAGATGATAGCTGGGGCTTCCTCTTTCGGTTCAGCACACCTTCAACCCTGTTAGATGGCAGTGGCAGCTCCTGAGGTGACAGTGTGGCCTCCCTCCCTCAGGACTACTGGTAAGTGAATGCTTGGTCCTCCCTGCACCCACCCTTCTAACTTGCTTTGGCAAGAACAGGAAAAAAGGATAGCTTCTTCAATGGAGTTTGTAAAGTTAAAAAAAAACCGTGAAAAGCGGATGTGGACATAGGTGAGCTGGGCTATTGCTTCATGGCCAAGAGATTTGCTTTCAGTACTCCGGTTTCGGGAATGGGGTATAGTATGTCTGTTCAGAGAGTTTTGGAAGTCGCATCCTTCAGAGCCTCTGAGGCTTGGAGATGGAGGAAGCCCTGGAAATAACATGATCCTTCAGAGGAGTTCTCTGTGTGACAAGGCCTCTTGAGCATGCATCTGCAACAGGAGTACATAGCCTTGTGACTGCACCAGCTGCATTTGGGTTCCTGTTGGAAGACAGGAATGATGGCCATGTTTGGGGAGCGGGAAAGTGAAAGGGACTTGGGGTCTCCCTTTGGATCCCGCAGAGTAGCAGATTTTAGGTCACATGGGGATTTCACAAACTGAGCTCACCTGCAGTAAAGAGGACATCACCCTGAGGTACAAACAGGTATGAAAAGTTGAGGAACAGGAATAAAGAGAGGTAAGCTAAAATTCCCATTCACATCCTCTGTTTTTGCTATTTTTTATTTGTAAGAATAAATTAATTGAAGTCTTTGAAATCATCTGTTAGTTGCTCCATATTCAGTGTGGATATCCTGAACACCTGACTAGCTGTGGGACCCCAGGACTGGTTTGGAAAGCCTTGTTTTAGCCAATTTTCAAAAGGAAACTACACAGATATGCTTCTCTTTGAAAATTAGATATAAGATCTGCAGATGTTTTTTGTACCTACTATACATGAGGGATTCTCCTTGTGCTCAGATTTGAAAAGACAAGTAACTTAAATCCAAATCCAAATTGTTCCCTTGACATCTGAAATAATGCAAAAATATTAGGACTGTAAAGGAAAGAAACCTAGGGTAAAAGTAAAAGCAGTGAAGTCAGTAAATAGGCAGGTTGGTCTTTTGAAGTTGTGCATAAATTGAGGTTTTCCTCTACTCTTCCAGATTAAGAAGAACAGCAGCTCCTTAAAGAAGCCCCTGGAGAAGGGAAGTAAGGCTGGCTCTGTGAAGAAGGAAAAAGCTGTCAAAAAGGAGGAAGGTAATTGAGTCTTCAAGCTGTAGGATATTGTTTCTAGTACAGCTTCCTTTATATACTATTGACAATGATCTAGGTTTAACCAAATCTTCTAGAAGTTGGGATTGGTAGGTCATGTGATGCAAACAATTCTGAAGGAGCTAGATGCAAATGAGGGGATACCCAGCAAGATGTGTGCTAGGTAGGTAATGTTGAAGGTGTGCAGAAAGAGCCTCCAGAGTCTGGACAGGCTTGCAAAGAAAGGGAGAAACCATTCTTGGTTTGCCATGGCATGAGCCAGTGGAAGCTCCTAAAGTGGAGGGGGAAGGGGTGGTAAAGGCCAGTGATGAAGGCTGGCATTGAAATAAGAAGAAATGTTCTTGCCTATGAATTTATTTTCCATTAGTTCCTCTACACCAGTCCAGTCCCATCAGATGGGTTGTTTCCCCCAACCAGCAGATGGAGACAGAGAACATTGATTTCTTCCTGTGACATAATCGCTTCTTCTTAGGGATGGTGCAGCGCAGCAGAATTCAGTATATCCTTGTCAAAGTAATGGATAAGATCTCTCAATAACAAACTACACAATAAATCTCCAAATTGAATCTGAGAAGATGACTTCCTGCAATGTCCAACCTAATTGGGCAGTAGAAGGAAAAGGAAAAAAAAAAACCAAACTATGCACAGCTAGGTAGCAGACAGAAGAAAACAGTCCCAGAAGTGAGATGGTCCTGCTTCCCTGGAGGATCCTGGACTAGTATAGCAGGAATAATGGAAAGGAAATTAACAGGTAAGAAAATTTCTCCTTCCACTTTGTCCTGCTGCACAAGTCCAGTCCCATTTAGGTGGGAAGCCCTTCCTATTTGGGTGGAAAAAAGTGAGGGCTGCCTCGAGAACCCCAGCTCGAAATGCAGAGTCCTCTCTTGCCAGAACATCCAGCTGGTACTGTTTCACAAACGTATGCAAAGATAACCAAGTGGCAACCTTACAAATGTCTGCAGATGAGTGTGTACCTCTGCCTAAGAGGATGACTGCTTTCTGTTGGAATGTGCTTCAACCAACTCCGGAGGTGTTCTACCCTGTAGGATGTATGCTGAGACAATAGTCTCCTTTATCCAGCGAGCCAAAGTAGCTTTAGATGCTGCCTCACCTTTACTTGGATCTCGAAAAGGACAAGTAGTCTGACTTGCAAAAGGCATTTGTTGTCTCCAGACATATCGATGATTAATCTCCTCCAGACATCCAAACACCGAAGGGACCAGTATTCATAAACTCTTGCATGAAAAAGCTGGCAGAGAGACTGCCTGATTAATATGGAAGACTGAGTTCCCTGTACGTACCCGGATCAGTCCAGACTGTGGGTTGAGCCTCCTGTCCAGCAGATGGAGACAGACCAAAACTGAAAGGGTATCCTGTATCAGGACAGAGCCTACCCTGCAGCCCTTCAGTATTTGTTGCTGGTCCCCATTCCAGTCCCGCTGGCACATCAATCAGCTGGAGGCCCGAGCGGTTCACCTGGCTCTCAAGGTTTTTCTTCCTGTACTCCGCCGCAAAGCAGTGCAAGTGCTCTCGGACAACTCCATCACGGTTACCTATATCAATGGACAGGGGGGTACCGAGAGTCGCCTGGTGGCCCTAGAAGCCAGCAAGCTCTTCGCCTGGGCGGAGCAACACCTAGATCGCCTAGCAGCTTCCCACATAGCGGGAAAGGAAAATGTACAAGCTGATTTCCTGAGCCGACAGTGTCTCGATCCCAGCGAGTGGGAGTTATCAGACGGAGCGATGAATCTGATTGTCCGCAGGTGGGGTCCGCCTCACCTGGACCTGATGGCTACCTTGAGCAATGCCAAAGTTCCCCAATTCTTCAGCCGTTGGAGGGAGCACTGCTTGGAAGGAATGGATGCCCTGGTCCTTCCCTGGCCTCACGACTTTCTCCCGTATGTGTTTCCTCCTTGGCCCCTAGTGGGAAAGGTTATCAGAAGAATAGAACTTCACAGGGTCCAGTCATTCTCGTAGCACCCGAGTGGCCCCGCAGACCGTGGTTCGCGGATCTGGTAAACCTGGCGATAGACTGTCCTCTTCGCCTCTGCCACCTTCCATGCCTGCTACGGCAGGGTTCCGTATTTTTCGACCAGGCAGATCGCTTCTGTCTAGCGGCCTGGCTTTTAAATGGCGGAGACTAAGAAAGAAGGGATACAAAGAAGTTTTATATCCACTCTACTGCTCGCCTGCAATGCTTCTACCTCTCTCACCTATGTCCATGTTTGTAAGGTTTTCGAAAATGTCTGTGCGGAATCGGATGTGTCGGCGCGTTCTTCCCTGGTATCCCTGGTTCTTTCCTTCCTTCAGAGAGGCCTCTCCAAGGGCCTATCATGCAATTCCCTGCAGGTACAGGTGTCCACTCTCTGCTCCCTCTTGGGCAATATTGATGGTTACGCGGTTGCGTTTCATCCGGATGTTGTCAGTTTCCTTAAGGGCGCTAAACATTTGAACGCGCCTATCTATACCACTTGTCCTTCGTGGAGCCTTAACTTAGATCTGTAACAGAGTGGACACGCCGAAAGGAGTGGAGAGAATGAGACGGGATTTAAGGAAACTGGAAGAGTGGTGAAAGATATGGCAGCTGCGATTCAATGCCAAGAAGTGCAGAGTCATGCATATGGGGTGTGGAAATCTGAAAGAACTGTATTCGGTGGGGGGAGAAGGGCTGATGTGCACGGAGCAGGAGAGAGACCTTAGGGTGTTAGTGTCTAATGATCTGAAGTCGGCAAACAATGTGACAAGGCGATAGCTAAAGCCAGAAGAATGCTGGGCTGCATAGAGAGAGGAATATTGAGTAAGAAAAGGGAAGTAATTATCCCCTTGTACAGTTCCTTGGTGAGGCCTCACCTGGAGTACTGTGTTCAGTTCTGGAGACCATATCTCCGAAGGGACAGACGGAGAAGGGCGAGCAAAAAGGTGGATGGCCTTCATTGAATGACTTATGAGGAGAGATTGAAGAATCTAAATATGTACACCCTGGAGGAAAGGAGGAGCAGGGGTGATATGATACAGACTTTCAGATACTTGAAAGATTTTAATGATCCAAAGACAACGACAAACCTTTTCCGTTGCAAAAAAAATCAGCAGAACCAGGGGTCACGAATGAAACTCCAGGGAGGAAGACTCAGAACCAATGTCAGTAAAGTATTTCTTCATGGAGAGGGTGGTGGATGCCTGGAATGCCCTTCCGGAGGAAGTGGTGAAGACCAAAACTGTGAAGGATTTCAAAGGGGCATGGGATAAATACTGTGGATCCATAAAGTCTAGAGGATGTGAATGAAGAGAAGAGGCGTGGGAATGATGGCTACTACCTGGAGATTAATATCCTTATTCAATAAACATACACACAGTTAATGCAACTCCAAGATTGCTCTATGCTTCAACAGCAAGAGGAAAAGTGGAAAAAAGGATTTGAATCCACAAAAGCAGGGGAGTAGCTTGCGTGTTACGGCGGTTGCTACCCCAAACCAAAAATGCCTGATATTTCACTTTCAATGCATATCCAGAATAGCTGTCTGCTTCAACAGCAGGGGGAATGAAGAGAAGATGATTTATATTCAGACAACTACCAACAAGGTCTGAATTACATAGTCTGGGTAAAACAAATAAGCATGGGTGTAGCTTGCTTGTTACAGCAGTTACTACCCTGAATCAAGCCTGATACTTCACTTAGAATACATGTCCAGTGCAGCTCACTGCTTCAGTGGCAGGGGGAATGAAGAAAAGAGGATTTATATTCAAACAACCAACAAGGACTGAGTTGCACAGGCTGGGTAAACAAGTGAGGGAGTAGCTTGCTTATTACGGCGGTTACTACCCCAAACCAATTAGCTAGATACTTCACGTAGATACAGCTCCAGCACAGCTATCTATGATGGAGGGGGTGGAAGGGAAATAGAACCAAAAAAGTTATTTAAAGGGACAAGAGTAACAGAAAAGTGTGAAAACTTGCTGGGCAGACTGGTCGTCTTCTGCCGTCATTTCTATGTTTCTATGTAATTGAAGAACTGATGTACCTTTTGCGTGAGTCCACTTGTGTGCTGCCATAAGTAGCTGGAGGTGCCAGGGAGAAAGATTAGTCTCCTCAGACATTCCTAGACCGGTTCCTCCTTGCCAATTCACATATGCCACTGTTGTGGTGTTATCTGAGAGAACCTGAACAGCTTTGTCCTGGAGAACCAGGAGGAAATCAAGCAGGACCAACCTGATGGACCATAAGGCCTCCTCCAGAGACCAACAGCCCTGAACCATGTGATGCTGACAATGTGCCCAAAACTGACCAGACTGGCATCTGTTGTCCCCAGAATCAGAGGGGTATAGCCAAATTGACACCCTTTAGCAGGTGTTAGGGAATCATTCACCAGAGAATAGATTCACATACGGATTGCATTGGGGCAGCCAAAATCCATCTGCGACTGAGGAGACCAGTGAGTCAGAAGATAGGTCTGAAGAGGCCTCATGTGCTCCCTGGCACAGGCATTGCTGCCATCAGTCAGAGGACCTGCAGATAGTCCCAAGCGGTAGGAAATGAGGCAGCAACCTCCAAATCTGAACTGCTTTGGTTGCTCTTTTGTTCGTAAGAATCGTTGGACTGCTCCATGTGTCAAAGCGTGTTCCTAAGTATTTCAGAGACTGCATGCACTGAAGCTTGCTTTTCGCAAAATTGACTACCCAGCTATAGCCTAAAAGATGAACCCACCCTACTGGCTGCTCGGAGTGCTTCTTGGTGAGACCTTGCCTGAACCATCTAAATATGGCTGGACCATATTCCTTCGCATCTCAAGGCCACCACAGCCATCACCGCTGTCACCTTAGTAAATATGCAGAGCATAGTCGAAGGGCAACATGTGGAACTGAAAATGTTCCTGCAACGTGCAGAACCAAAGGTACTTCTGATCCTCTAACCGGATAGGAATGTGCAAGTAGGCTTCTGACAAACCGAGAGAGCAGAGGTACTCTCCTTGCCAGATGGCTGAGAAAACAGCATATGTTTCCATTTGAAAGTGGGTAACATGTAGATGGCAGTTTACCCCTTTGAGGTCCAGAATGGTTTGAAATGACCAATCTGTCGGGCACTATGAAGTAAATGGAACAGTGGTCCTGCCTCCTTTTCGGGAGCAGGAATGGGAACCACCTGCATGAGATCTAGCTTCAACAGTATTTTGTGGACTGTCTGGCTATAGAGGAACAAGGGGAGACCATGAAAAGATTGTGAATGGGCTGCTGTAGATCCAAAGCGTACCCAGAGTGGATGATTTCTAGCACCACTGATCCAAAGTTGAGGGTCCACTCTCTGCAAGTGGCCGCCTATCGGGGTTATGAGTGAGTAGATTGTGGGCCTTCTGGAACCTGAAGGAGAGCCAGAGTCTGATCTGTTTCCTGAAGCTATGAATTGATGGATTTTTGCCTCTTGGTGACTGAAAATTGAGAGTAACCACCAAAAGACTGTCTACCAGTCCTGTAACATCAGTCATCAAGGAACTGCTGATCCCTGCCAGCTCTATAGAAGGACCACCCCTTCTCTTCTGATAGCCACTGGGTCTTTAGATCGCCCAGGTTCTTAACCAACTGGTCCATATCCTCACCAAAATGCAATCTCTCCTTAAAAGGAAGCTTTCCCAGTCAAGTTTTAGACCATGTATCTGCTGCCCATTTTCAAAGCCAGATCAGTGTACAAACTGCAACCAATAGAGCCAAAGAATGAGAACTATGGAGCAAATCTTATAAAGCATCTGCCAAAAAGGCATCAGCTGGCTCCATCTTTCCCCCTCTTTGCTCTCTGGAAGCTGTTGAATCCAGCAAAGAAGATTGTGCAGCACCAGGGCAGAACAAATAGAAATCTGGACAGCTACCACAGAAGTAAACAAGTTCCTCAGTAGAGGCTCTTTCTTTCAATCCTGAGGATCCTTTAAACATGTACCATTTTCCGGGAATGGTGGTACAGCACGTCACTACTGTGATCAAGGCATCCACTGTCAGGGTCTGGAAAAATGTCTAAGGCATGGTGGCTGGGAGAGGATATCTCTGTAAGAGGTTTACCCTCCTTAGTACTGATTCATGGGACTCCCACTCTTGCCAGCATCATCTCCTCCACCTTGGGCTGCAGGGAAAAAGCTCTAGTGGATTTCCACTTCCCCTTAATGATAAATCCCAAACCAGAGTTTCCTGAGACTTCGACCTCCTCCAGACTGAGGCAAGAGACCACCTGATCGAGACCATCAATCTCATCCTTGTGGAATAAATGAATCAGAGTTGTGCTTCAGACCCGGGGGAATCTCTCCCTCTTCCAGAGAGACTGAGCTTTCCTCTTCATTATCTGACCCTTCCCATGAAGGCCCTGGAGCCACAATGGGCCCCCTAAGCCCTCTTAGGTGGGGGGCCTGTGGTGACAAAATGGGAGGAATCCCACTGGTCCTGAGTCCATCTGGCTACACGCTAGGAAATGGAGAAATTACTTACCTGATAATTTCGTTTTCCTTAGTGTAGACAGATGGACTCAGCATCCCGCCCACAGCTGCCCCAGAGAAGGAGGACCTCTGAAAGCGAACCTCGAGACTAAGCAAATACGGGTAAGCCATTGCCTACCCCTAGTTCAAGACACCCGCAGTTTGTCCAGTGTCGGCGTTAATTGATGAGTGCACTGGTGGTCTCCAGTTTTTTAAATCAGTTTTAATCAGTTATTTAAGCAAATATATATCCACAATGGCTTTTCAAAGAGAATACTGAAGAGCTGAGTTCACCACAGGGGTATCTAGGGTGACGTCAGCTTTGAAATCTGTCTCCCATCTGCTAGCAGAAGAGCACATAACCCACTGGTCCTGAGTCCATCTGTCTTCACTAAGAAAAACGAAATTATCAGGTAAGTAATTTCTCCATTGAGCATGTGGAGAGATGAAATTCTTGTTTAATAATCCCTCTCCTTCCTCATTGATACATGACAATCTCTAGGCACCTGGAAATCAAAAGTTGCCAAGTATGGTGCATAGGGGATTTATTTATCCTTAGTTTTAATTATTGGGTGTGTTTAATATGTCTTCTGTTTTGAAATATTTTGTTGGGTGTTTGGAAAATGAAAAGAAACATTTTATTGAAGTTTTTAATTATTGGATGTTGTATTTGTCAGCTGTTTTGAAATATTTTCTTTTTATTAGTGATATTTTTACCCCAGAAAACTGAACTTTGAATGTTCTGTTCTATGTAAAATCTATTATAAATATAACATTTTAATTGTAGGCTTGGGGTGGGCTGCAAGTCTGTAAGATTCACCTAGGGCTCCTAATGCTATTGCACTGGCCCTGACAATGGCTTAGCCACTGGTCTTTATTTTTGAGTAGTTCTGCTGTGGTTGGATTACTACTTTTGACTTTTTAAAAAGATACACAGGAAACACATTATATCAGTCTGATATGGTATTGTAAGCTGTGTATCTTAACCTAAAAGAAAAAAAACTATCTACATTTATTTATAGTAATTTTTACCCCGCCCAATTATCAGAAACTTATTCCGGGTGATTCACAGAAAACTCTTATCGCTCGCGCTCTCTCTCGCTCGCTCACTCTCTCGCTCGCTTTCTAATTCAAAACATGCTATTTTTAGGGCCCTTCATACACCATGCAATGTGATATGAGTGCCTTCAATATAATTTAGTCACCCTAAGTTAGGGTGATGTGTGTAAAAATATTTTTGTTTAAATGCAAATAGAATGCATACTTATCATGGTTTGATATAACTCTTGGAAAAGTAACTCATGATTATTACAAACTCCGTGTTTGTCCTGTTGAGCATCTGCATTTTCAAAGTAATCTGCCTTGGGGCTTAATCTCCAGCACTGCAGAAGAGTTGGAGGTCTGATGGAATTACAAGTAGGCAAAAGCATCCCCGTCTTCACTCAGTTCTTATCAGCTCCCCACTGCAGGCTTCTCGTTCAAGTTCTGAGCATGCTCAGATGTCAAAAGAATTATTATAAAAATGGAATACACACAAATCCCCCCCCCTCCCCACTTCCCCTTTTCATTCAAACAATTCAGTGGGGTTAAAAACATGCAAACAGGAAAAAATCCGCCTGGCCTAACTAGGATGCTAGAAATGAATTCTGTCTTTTTGTGTCAGTCTGAGTTGTGAGAGAGAGGATATGCTTAGAATAATGTTTCGTGAATGCATTTTGCTGTTATGTTGCTGCAAAATCTCAAAGACCATGTTAACAGTGTACTTCGCCTTGCTTCTCTTGCTTACCAGACTCTGGGAGCTCGAGTGCTGTGATGTCACTTGTGATCTTGCAGTTGGCTGCTTGGGAAGCTACGCAATAGCCAATCAGATTGCTTGATTTTTGCGTGTGATTCTTTTCTTGTACATTTGAACCCTGGCGTTTTGCTCGCTTTCCACATTAATGTGGCTGTCTTGCTGCTCCTTAGGTCAGCTGATGCAGCTGGAAGAGAAGGGCAAAGGCTCTGTGCCCTGGTCTGTTTATGGCGTGTATATCCAGGCGGCTGGAGGTCCCTTTGCATTCCTGATTATAATGACGCTGTTTGTCCTGAATGTGGGAAGCACTGCTTTCAGCAACTGGTGGTTGAGTTACTGGATCAAGCAAGGAAGTGGGGTAAAGTAGAGGCTTCTTCACTGTGGCTCAGACTTTTGGCCGACACGCTGTGTTCGCTCACCGTTTACCATTGTGCAGCCTTGGAGCTCAATTACTGTTACTTGGTCAGTGGGAGGGTACTTGATTGTTCAATTTTATATCCTAAAATTTTGGGATCATATATAAAGTTGTGCTTGTCGAAATAACATGAACACAATCTTTTGCTGGTATATCTGTTCCCCCTTTAATTTTTATTTTAGTATTTATTTTGAAGACATTTAGAGTTTGAGGTGTTTAATTAGAATTTTGCTTTCTATTGTGTGGCTTGTGGGATTATGCAGCCATAAAATGGTGTGGAAATAAGGGGCACATTGCTGTCCAAGTAGTAGGGACTGTCTGTGAATATCTGTACAGTGCTGTGTAAAACTAGAATTTGCTGTACAAATGATTACTAACAGTTTAATAAGGAAATGCCTGGCTTTAAAAGCTTTTGTAATCCTTGCTTCCACAGAACACATCAGTGCTGGTAGGAAACAAGACCCTAGTGAGTGGAAGCATGAAAGATAACCCTGACATGAATTACTATGCTGGCATATATGCACTTTCCATGGGGGTCATGCTGGTGCTGAAGGCTGTTCGTGGGGTAGTCTTTGTTAAGGTATGCTTTCTATACTTTTTCCCCCTCTACATTTCAGGCTTTTATGTTAGTGAAAAATTAAGCTCACTAATAGCTGATTCTAGATCATCCTTCACCCGCCACAGCCAAAGCAAGAAAACTGCTTGCCCAGTGATACATGTCTTCTGTCACCTGCATTTGGGATTTGTTTTTCCTGAATACTAAGCTATAAAATACCGTCTCTAATGCTGCTACAACATGTAGTGTGTTTTGAATCTCCTTAAGAACCTGCTTTACCTCTCAAATTTACATTATACTTTCCTGCTTAAGGTTATGAATGGAGAGAGAAATAATTGCCAAGCAGAAAGTAGCAGTGTGGATGAGAGGAATGATGAATAGAAAATAGACACAAACATGGGAACAGCAGGAGACTAGAGCCAGAGGCAATGCAATGGCATAGAAAGTTTGTGATGTGAGTGATGGGCTTGGGAATGCGGAGGGCATGGGGGGCTAGGGGAGAGGCTGAGAAGAATGAGATGCTTGGCAGAGCTAAGGAAGGGTGAAAGCTAGGGGCTGGCTGAATGAGGAGGAGAAATGCAGGAGAGGAGGCAAATCTAAGGAGATATGGGTGGGGAGAGGGAAGAATGTCAATGACACAAAATGTTAGTTACATGTGGTGACCTTTTGCCCTTGCCCTATTCACCAGGGCACTCTAAGAGCCGCCTCCAGACTGCATGATGAGCTCTTCCGCCGCATCTTGCGCAGCCCAATGAAGTTCTTTGATACCACACCCACCGGGCGTATCCTTAACCGCTTCTCAAAAGACATGGATGAAGGTATTCTGTTCTCATTCTCTACAACGCAACACCTTAGTTAATAAACAGAAGATGTCTATTGCACCTCAGTTTCTAGGTTCAGAAATGGACACACCTCCTCTCTATGGGTACGCTGGAGTATTGTGCAAACGCATTTCTTTTTGTTTCTTTCAGTACCATGTGACTGTGTTTAGAAATAATTGTACAGTGACCTTGTCAAGAGAGACTGACCATTGGCAAAGATATTAATGGTGCTTGATGACGTAATATGCTTTACTGAAGGTTCAAGCAAACTGATGGTAAAAAAGATTAAAAGGTTAAAAGCAAATCTGAGCCTTTAGGGAGTGACATGGTCCCCAGACATGTTCTAAGATTTTTATATAACCTCCTCTGAACTGTGCATGGAAGGATTTTAGTCTGCTGTTTAGGTGATGGAATCATTTGATCTTCTGCAATCTCCCTGATTTGAATCCATTTCATAGTAACATAACCGTCATACTGGGGCAGACCATGGGCCCACACCTGGTATCCTGTTTCCAATGGTCGCCAGTCCAGGTCACAAGTACCACATCCTGAATTCCAGAGCGTAACTGTGCATGGAGTGCCTCATATTGATCTTTGGTAACTGACAAATCCAGGATTAGAAAATAGAGAGCTCAGTGTAAGGCTTCTCAAACGTGTCCTTAGCATTCCCAGCGGGTCACGTTTTCAAGATATCCTCGCTGAATATTCCTGAGCTAAATTTGCACAGGGTGCAGGTTTCTTATGCATGTTCATTGTGGATATTCTAAAAACCCCACTGGTTTGGGGAGTCCTATGTACGGGGCCCTGCACAGTAACAGTAGTCTTATCCCCCAACCCTATAATTTCAGCTTTCCAGGAGTCCTCTATAGGCAGGTTGGCCCTGGGGCCCATACTCTCCTGCGGTCAACCTTGGTCTTGAGGACAGGTTTGAGAAGCCCTGGATCAGTGGGAAGCTGCAGGTCTGCCTGAAGTAGTGTTAAATGATTCCACATAGTAACATAGTAAATGACAATAAGAAAAAACCCAAGTGATCCATCCAGTCTGCCCAGCAAATCTTTACTTTTTATGGGTAGTAACTGCCGGTCTGTGCAGGTCACTGCCTTCTGTTTAGGGGAGTAACTGCCACTCTATGCAGGTTTCTCCTTTTTCTTTATTTGCATCCTCTGATTCTCCGAGGACAAGCAGGATGTTAGTCCTCACACATGGTGATATCATCAGATGGAACCCCGACATGGAAAACTTATGTCAAAGTTTCTAGAACTTTGATTTGCCACACTGGGCATGCCCAATACCACATAGGATCCCTCTTCAGTCTCTTTCTGTGAAGCTGCAGTAAGTGAGCTCACTTTCAGCCTTTTTGGCCTGTTTTGAAAAACGTTTTCCATTTTTTGCTGTTAAGTGATTATTTTTCAGTTGCATTTGATGCCTGGTCTCTCTCGGTCCTCCCTGTAGTGTTCCTAATCATAGTTTTCTTCATTAATCGGTAAATTTCCTTTCATGGTTAGTTCCCTGCGGTGGCTGTGCCTTGGTGCCCGTCGCCATCGATTTTGATCTTGCTTTCCATTTATTTCGTCCCGTCATGGCCATGTCTGGTTTCAAGCAGTGCCCGAGGACCATGTCCATCACGGACACTCAAGATGAATGTGTCTTCTGCCAGGGGGCATTGCATGATGTCCAGGGTTTCTGCAAATGTCCCAAAAGGATGTAGTCTTCAGCTCGATAAGATGGAACAACAATTCGGGCCGGAGAAGATTGAACCATTGGCATCAGCATTTAAGGACCACAGAGCAATACTAAGCCATCAATATCAGCAGGATCATCTGTGCCATCGGCCACCGTCGGGCTCCTCCAGGCTGAGTACATCAGGGTCTTCATCATTGGCCTCAGCACTGGGGAAAGACCATGCCAAGCATTTGCATTGGTCCCCCTTGATGCACGGGCATGCGCCAGCTCATGATGTAATGACCCCGTGGCAAGGAGCACCAGTCCTCCATTGGTGCCCGGGGATCTGTGACTGTCATCAGGATCAGTGGAGACAATCTCCAATCTTCCTCACTTCCAAAGAGCATCTGGCCACACCACCTTCCCTGTACATACCAAGATCAGTCCAGACTCCGGGTTTTGCATCCTGCCAGCAGATGGAGACAGAGAAAGTTTTACTAACACTGCTATATAATCATGTGTGCCATCTGCAGTTCCTCAGTATTTTTCTGTCTCCAGCAGATGATAGATGGTGCAAAACTTGCAGTTCTGCAGTCAGGAAATTACTTTGGTTTTGTGAGCCTTCCTCCCAGGGGGTTTTTGGGTCCTAGTGGATCCTTCCCTATCTGGTTGAGTGGACGAGCAGGGGGTCGATGACCGTTTTGTATGCTCGCTTCATTATCCCGTGGGGTGTAAATCTGATGATCCAAATACCTCCCCTTCACGAGGCTGCTGAGGCAGTTGTAGGCTCAAGACTGGTTTTCTCAGTCTGTTCTCCTTTTTGAATTTGTCTGATCTTCCTGTGGTGCTGGACAGCTCTGTTCCATGCTAAGGGAAGATTTTTTTTTTCTCTTAGAAAACTTTAACAAAGGACAAGAGAGGGAGGTATGGAGCAGAAGGCCTTGTTGACTTGAGGGGACTGCTCTCTGCCTTTGCGGTGTTGGTGGCCAGGGGAGAGGGATTTTTCTGCCTCTCCCGTGGTTTTGGCTGCATTGGTGGGCTCAGTTGAGGGTTTTCCCGCCGAGTAGGTTACGGTGCAATGTGTCTGAGCCGCGTTGGTTTGGGTGCTGCATCCGTTTTGGGTGCAGAAGTGCCGTCCAATGGCCCAGTGGCCACAAAAAAAGAGTAGAGGATCTCCCGCAGCGGTTATCCCTGTGCGCTAGTGTTTGGAGCGAGTCTGGGCCGCTATATCAGTCTTGAGCGGGAACAGTGCAACAGAGGAGGAAGGATTATTCCCTTTAAGCTTTCCCCCGTCCGCTTGAGCCCTGTGGAAGAGCAGGGGGAGGGAAGATGGGGTAGAGACTTCCAATCTGCCTGTTGCTGGATCCTCTGTCGCTGGTGCCTCTCAGCAGTTGCCTGCTGCTTCCTGGCCTTTTTCAGTAGATTTTGTCCTGCAATTGCATGGCTGGGGACCTGGACCCAACCTTCTGAGGGTCTGGAGTTTAGGTTCCAGAATAGGCGGCCTTCGCTGGTTCAGTGTTTGTTCCTAATCCGTCTGGCAGTGAGTCAGATGATTCAGAAGGGGGCCCCCGGGGATCCGGATCCGGGAGCATTGCTGTCACAGGTCTAGGGGGTTGATTCTGATGCAGCTGGAACAGTTCCAGGAGATGAACTGGAGGAGATTCCGGTATCTGAGAGAGTGACCCTAAGGTGGTCTGTTTGTTCTGTAAAGAGAAGTTGGGGCCTTTGATTCCTCAGGTTCTGGAGGAGCTTGGGCTGAAGGTTCTGCAAAAAGACTGACATTGAAGGGGAGGACCTGGTCCTGGATGGGCTTAGGGATCCCACGAGAGCCTTCCCATATTATAAGTTAGTGAAGAAGTTGGTGGATCAGGAGTGCAGTGCTCCCAAAGCTGCCTTGAGAATGGGGAGGGTGGTGGCAAAGCTTTATCCTTTGCCTGAGCAGACGTTGGACCTCTTTTCCCTTCCAAAGGTGGATGCTGCAGTGTCGCAGTTGCGGGTTCCGTGGCTTTGAAGGTTGTACAAGATCGAAATGGGCAGCCATCTGTTCCAGTTTTATGCAGACAGCTTATTTGTGTTGTGTGCAATAGCTTCAGGATGGTCAGGCAAGGGCAGGTGACGAGGCAGTTAAGGCTAACAACTTAGAGGCGATGGCATACGTTGCAGATGCTCTGTATGACCTGGTGAGACCGTTGTCTCTGATTATGGGTCTGCTGTGTCAGCCAGAATGTTATGGTTGTGTAACTGGACAGAGACTGTGTCATCTTAAGTTCCAGTTGGTTTCTCTGCCTTTCAGGAACCACCTTTTGTTTGGGGAGGACCTAGACAGTTGATGAAAGATCTGGGTGAGGATAAGGTGCCATGCTTATTGCCTGCATAGCTTCCTACCAGCTCTACATGAGCCAGTACTCGCAGGACATCAGGAAGCAGGTGCAGGAGGTGGCCAAGCAGCTACCTCAGCAGCAGCAGGACACTTTCATGTCGTTGGTGCACAAGGGCTTGGAGTGCAGGAAACACGAAGTCCGAGTGACCTAAAAATCTGTAAATATGGTTTTGAGATGGCATCGAGAGTCTCTGCAGCAGGAATTGTCACCCACAGAATGGCATGGCTACAGACCTCTGATATCAGACTAGAGGTACAGGAAAGACTTGCTGATATGCTGTGTACTGGGAAGAATCTCTTCAAAGAGAGGGTGAAGGATGTGGTGACCCAGCTCGGGACCACTATGAAACACTTCAACTCTCCGCCAGCACTCTGGACCCATCTTCCTTGGCTAGGAGGTTGGTGAGATCGGGGCAAAGGAAGTCTTTATTTCACCAGAGGAAGGTACTATCCTGCGCCCCCTTGTTCCCATCACCAGCATCAGGGCTCCCACAGTGGTCCCAGGCAGAAGAAAGCCCTAAAGCCCATCCTGCACCTCAGTCAACTCCAGGGATGAAGTTTTGACTGGGTTGTAGGGAGCATAGTCCAGTTATCCCTACCCAGATGATGGATCCACAGGTCGGGGGCAGGCTGTGGTTCTTTGTGAACCAGTAGCTCAGTACGATCTCAGACCAGTGGGTTGTTTCCAAAATCTGTGAGGAACAGATTGGGTGTCCCACAAAATTGCCCTTGGAGCCCATTTTGGGGTCTTGTAGCACATCAGGAGGTGGTACTGATGGAGCTCTCCTCCCTCTTAACGGCCAGAGTGTTTGAGCCTGTTACATCACACCAAAGAGGGTTTGGATTTTACTCCAGGTACTTCCTGATTCCAAAGAAAAGAGGAAGAATCCATCCCGTCCTAGACCTAAGGGCCTCGAACAGATTTATCAAAAAAGAAACGTTCAAGATGGTTTCCTTGATCCCCCTTTTACAAAAAGAGGGACTGGCTATGCTCCCTTGATCTGAAAGACATGCCTGGCCATGGTGGTGACTCACCTCCGCAGACTGGGAATGCATGTTTTCCCATATCTGGACATTTGGCTGGTCAAGCACATCTCAGGCAGGGGCCATAATGTCCATGTGCTTGATCATCCTGGTGCTCGAGTCACTAGGGTTTGTCATCAACCACACAAAGTCCTATCTTAGCCCATCACTTCAGTTGGACTTCACAGGAACTCTGCTAGACATGGTTCAGGCCAAGGCCGTCCTGCCCATCAAAGGGCCATCACTTTGAACATCGAAGCAGAGATTCAGCAGAGACAACAGGTACCATATTGAGGTTGTTGAGTCGTATGGCCGCAACCGTGATGTCACTTCCTTGGCACGACATGCGCAAGGTCCCACGGAGGAGGTTTTCCCAGTGGTGTGAGCAGAAGTTCCTAGATCCATTCTCCTGCACCACACAAAAACTGCTTTATTATCTTCTACACCTATCGGAAGCTGGCTTAAAAACCAACTGTTAGAATTAATCTCTGTGCAATTGGCACATACCACCATGGTGTGGATGGTATGCCCATCTCTGTACAGCCTATAGATATATGATTCATGCGGGGCCTGCTTCATTTGAAGCCTTCCACTGTGTCTTGGGACCTCAGTGTGGTATTAGCTCAGCTGATCTCCTTTTGAGCCGCTGCACAGCTGTGACCTGGAAGGTCATATTTTTGGTGACTGTCATCTCAGCATGCAGGGTTAGTAAGCTCCAGGCCTTAGTGACTTATCCACCTTATATTAAGTTTTATCATGACAGGTTAGTCTTGCGTACGCACCCTAAGTTCCTGCCTAAAGTTGTGACAGACTTCCATCTTAACCAGTCCATTATCCTGGCAACATTCTTTCCCAGGGCCATTTGCACCAAGATAAACGACCTCTGCATGGTTTGGACTGCAAGCGAGCCTTAGCCTTCTATCTGGAGCAGACAGAAGCCCACAGACAGACCACCCAATGTTTTGTATCTTTTGATAGGAATAGTGTCTGTTTGGCAACGGCAATCCCATCCTATCGAATTGGCT
Source organism: Rhinatrema bivittatum (assembly GCF_901001135.1). Taxonomy (NCBI): domain Eukaryota; kingdom Metazoa; phylum Chordata; class Amphibia; order Gymnophiona; family Rhinatrematidae; genus Rhinatrema; species Rhinatrema bivittatum. Next base: position 180,972,377 of record NC_042623.1, read on the forward strand.
AGCAGAGTGCATCTCCTTCTATTATGTCCAGGCGAGCATGCATCTTGGGCGTCATGTTGAGGCTCATTCTGACTGAGCCATGGCAGCGTCAGTGGCCCACTTGCAAGCAGAAGCAGTTCCCATGGAGGAGATCTGCAAGGCTGCGACATGGAGTTCTCTCCACACATTCACATCTCACTATTGCTTGGATAGGGATGGCAGACATGACAGTAGGTTTGGTCAATCTGTCCTTTGGAATCTGTTTGAGGTGTAGAACCCAACTCTCTCCCACCTCAGGCCCAGCGTGACCAGGGGTGCATACCATGCATTTGCATGGGGTGGCACACCTGGGGAGGTGACAAGCTGGCAGCAGGAGAGGCCATGGGGCTGCCAGCAGCCCAAGAGGTGCAAGCTGTTGGCGCTCAAGTGGCTGTCGGAAAGGCATGTCTCCATTTGTGTGTGCGCTTGCACGCACACCCGCTTCTGCTCTCCCCCCCCCCTCCCAAAATCATGAAGGCCCATGAGAGAAAGGCGGGGGGCAAGAGAAGGACTCTTGGCATGATGGCTTGCCTAGGGCGGCTGAACCCCTTGCATTGGCCCTGAACATTGGGGGGGCAGCTCGAAAATTGTTTGCATGGGGCAGCACAATCGCTAGCACCAGCCCTGTCTCGCCTAGGACCTATTGTTTGGGTTCAGGCTGTGTCTCCCCTTCTGTTGCCAACAAGCACCATTGTCTGTTGCCACCTGGTTTGGGTGTCTGTTGGTTCCCCTTTTATTTTGGGGAGCAGCCTGTAGCTTAGGGATTCACCCATGTGTGAGGATTACCATCCTGCTTGTCCTTGGAGAAAGCAATGTTACTTGTAATAGGTGTTCTCAGAGAAATTGGGATGTTAGTCCTATCGAAGCCCGCCCACTGTCCCTCTGAGCTGGGTGTCTATTTGTTGATTCATATTAAATTCTATTTTATAAGACTGATGAGGAACCCCGCGTGGTTTTAGGGCATGCTGGGCATGCCCAATGTGGCAAATCAAAGGTCTAGAAACTTTGACATAAATTTTCCGTGTCAGGGCTCCATCTGATGATGTCATCCTACTGTCCTCAGAACACCTGACATAGGTAAGCAACTCTGCTTTACCCACCAACCCCCTTTGAATTCATTACCTCATGTGGGAGGGCATTCCATGTATCTACCATCTTTCCAGACGACTAACACCTGTTGTATGGCTGATAGCTCTTCTTTTCTCTCATTTCCTAGTTGATGTCCGCCTGCCATTTCAGGCAGAAATGTTTGTGCAGAATGTGATCCTAGTCTTCTTCTGCTTGGGGGTCATCGCTGGCGTTTTCCCCTGGTTCCTGGTAGCAGTTGGCCCACTTGTTGTCCTCTTCACAGTTTTACATGTTGTATCCAGGTAATCTCTCTGACAACTGGTTGACCTTAAACTCTGTGCCATCTTGTTCACCACACCAAGACTGGGACTTAAACACTGTAGTAAAGTTTCGCTGTACTGCTGGAGGTGCTGTCTTTTCAAACTAAACTGCGGGGGAGGGGGGCAGTACTAGAGGAGGCGGTGATGCTGCAGGGGACAGTAAGAGGTGTACTGATGCTGTAGGAGCAGTACTAGGTGTACCACTGCTTGGAAGTGCTATCCTTCCACCAGACCTTGTAAGATGTGCTGGTGAGGTGAATGTTACTTGTTCAGGGTTCATTCCTTATATTTCTTCTTCTTGGGTCTTGCAGAGTTTTTATTCGAGAACTGAAGCGCTTGGATAACATAACACAGTCACCTTTCCTTTCCCACATCACATCTAGTATTCAAGGCCTCTCCACTATCCATGCCTATAATAAAGGCCCGGAGTTTCTGCACAGGTGAGTGGTGCTCACTCTTGTGGCTCGATGAAAACACTATGATACTTCTAAAGGTGCAGAATTATTAAACCCAAAGGGATCATTTATTGTAGTGCTAGGTTGCCACAAACCCTGAGAAAACTGCATAAAAGAATAGAATGAAATCCTGACTACACCAGACTGCCTAAGAGAATTAATTTCAGATAGTACTGGTAATAAAGCTTTAAGACTTGGTGTCCTGTCTTGTAGCATTGTGTGCCACCAAAAAAATCTTGAGGTACGTTCCAATTTTGCATGTGTTGCCAAAGTAATACATAGTGATATTAAAAATAAAAGGGGATAAAACAGGGTACAGAAAGGACAATATGGATGATTCCAGGTTCTGATGCTGGTCAGATTGTTTTTGAATATAACATACAGTATTAAAAAAAAAATAAATCTTCACCCCTTGTACACTTTTCACGTTCTGCTGTCTAAAAAATATAAATCGCAATTAGTTTTTCACAACATACTGTATACGTTCATTGTGACAGAATTATAGAAACATTCCATAAAGAATAAGAAGAAAAAATTCCTCTTCATCCAGTGAGGCTAGACCACCCAAGCAATTCCACACAAAAAGTTATGCTGGTCAACCAGCAGATGGAGACAGAGATCAAGAACTTGCTGATGTCACCCCTCATATACCTCTGCGCTGACATCAGCCTGCCAGTCTCTAGTAGATAAGACGTGCATTCTCTGTTTTGTACTGTGGCCCAGATAGGCTGGATGATCAGAATGAGAGGCTTGTGGCTGGCTCCTGCAGTGGGAGGATATTTCCTCTTCATCCAGTCAGGCCGGTCCGTTACCAATGGGTTCTGCACACCAGCCAGCAGATGGTGACAAACTTGCTGATGTCTTACTCCTGTGCTGACACCAGCCTGCCAGGATTCTGTCTCCAGCAGATATTGACAGACCTCCTGGGCTGGAATGCTACGTCTGATTAGGCCAGATGAACAGGAAGTTCCGTCTCATCCTGCTGCTCCAGTCCAGCCCTTAATAAGTGGGTTGTTTCCCCCTACCAGCAGATGGAGGCAGACGACAATGTTTTCTCGCTCTCTGACATCACAGCCACTACTTAAGGGTCTGCTAATCATCAGGAATCCAGTACTTTCTGCCTCCAGCAGGTGGCAGGTTCTGGTTGTGAGCAGCTTGGATCTAGGATTGGACCCTGGGCCAGGTCATTGGGTTTCGACCAGCAGTGTGAGCCCAGCTAGTAGTTCCCGATCCAGAAGGGTCCTGGTTGAGCTTGACAAAGGAGTGATTAAAAAAAAACCAAAAAACTTCTGAGGGGAAGTTTGCTTGGGGCCGGCCTCAACTTTCTTCCCCACTCTCTCTTCAGCCCCCTCCCTTTTTCCCTTGTAGCCTTTCTCTACCTTTTGGCTCTCTGTTGTCTGTTCTTTCTGTAATTAAAAAAAAAAAGAAAAGGGGGAAGTCTGTCAATAAAGAATACAGAGAAGAGGACTTCCGTCAGTGAATCACAGCTGGGAGGGAAACGCGGCCTGAAAGAGCGATGGGAGTGTGGGGATTGTGTTGGGGGAGGGGGTGTGATTGCACGTGGCAATGCGAAGCCTGCGAGGTGCTCCGTACAGCTGCAGAAAAGGGGCTGGTGGGCCTTGCACGTTTGCTTGCTGGCAGGACACTGAGTCCTCTGTCGATGAATTGGCTGCCCCCTCTCCAGTGTGCGGCAGTTTCTCAAGCGCTTTTAGAGGGCCCAGGCGTGCAACCAGTCATAAGTTCCTTGGTGGATATCTTGGATTCTGTTCCCATGCGGGAAGACCTTGAATCAATAGATCCAATCAGGCCTTTGGGGCTACTGATGCTCTGCCTACCCTGATGCAAGCTATTGTACCTGGAGTCTCCTCCTTACTGTGCTATAGGAGACCCATGAATTTTATTCTTTCTGGGACAGGCCTCTTGCACTTTTCGTGGCCTGGGGAGATTTTGACATAGAGCAGAGAGGATGCTGGAAGTGTTCCCTCTCCCCCTCCGTCCCCCCCAGGTGCCTCTTAAGAGATCGCGGGGAGATGTGAGGACCCCATGGGGCGGGGGGCAGGGCGGATGACCCCTGAATCGCTGATAGCTTGGCCTGCTTGGAGGAGGGGGAGATTCCCCCAGGCCCAGATAACAACTCTATGATTGTTGTTTCAGATGAGAGAGCAGGTGTTCTCTTACCTCCGATTGGAGGAGTTGCAGCTGTGAGATACTCTGGTGTGGGACCCCATTAAGGAAGCAAACCTACTACTGCCTTCCCCCTGTGGTGGGGAAGATGATTATAGCAGAGTGGGAGTCCACTGAATCAGCCTAGAGGGGAGTTAACCTCCTGCAGAGTCTATCCCCTTCCACTGGCTATGCTGCAGAACCTGTTTCAGGCGCTGATGTTGGATGCACTGGTCATGTCAGTAATGCTATGCACCATTGTCCTGGTGGAAGATGGGATGTCATTGCAGGATCACAAGAGGGAGCCTCCCTTGAAGTGTTTCTGTCTCTTCGACCATGACTGCCAAGTCGTCTTCTGTTCTGTGCTGGTAGTGTGTGCGCGGATCTCATGGTTACAACAGTTCCTGGAGGCCAAGGAAGTGACACGGATGGAGTCCACTGCCTTTTTAGTGGATGTCGCTCGTTTTGTGGCCCTCTTTGTTATAGTTTATTAGCTTTTGTAGCTGCATAATTGGGTGGAGACTCTTGGTCCAAACCTCACTTAGGCAAGTTAATTTTTACGGGCAGGTGGTTATTTAGCGAAGATCTGGATCAAGAGCTTAGGGGATCCTAAGCCCCAATGGTTCCTGAATAAGGGCCAGTCCTTTTACAGAGCTGGTCAGGGGAGGTTTCGGGCCTCCAGGCACTATAGGTCAGGGAAGCAGGGGCTTTTTTGTACTCTTGATTGTCTGGTACTACTTGGATTCTTGAGGAGGATTGTGATAAGCAATGATATCTCCCTCACACTCTAGCTTCTCCTCCCTCTCCTGCAAAGCACCTCTTCTACCAGAGGTAGGAGGACGTATAAGGAAAGTACTTGCTTCCTTTTTGAAGTTTTGAATTCTTAGGAGAAAAAAACATCCAAAGATGCTGTGTCAGTGGCTTTAGTATTGGGCAGGAGAGGAAGCATTGCTGAGGTCCTTCCCGCAGTGTGGGCCCCGGGGTCGCTGTGACTTCATAGTGGGGGAGGAGGGACTGATTTCAGGTAGCTTGATGTACAAGAAAATGGTGTGGGTGGGGAAAGCACCATGTGGCCTGCAGGGCTCGGCACTATAAGCTGCTTTAGGTAGGCCTCTTGTCAGGCCTGTGTAGGAGGAGGAGAGGACTGTTCAGGTCTCCCCTCGATGGCAGTGGATCTCAAACCTGAAGCTATGAAGCAGCAACACTTGCAGACTGTGGACGGTGAAAGGGCTGGCCATGGGAAAGAGGGCAACCAGAGCGAGAGGAGATCGGTGTTAAAAGATGCTTTATTGTGGACAAGATTTATTTGTCTAAGATAACAGCCTTCAAGCACAAATGTACATTTAAATTTGATAAGATATGGCAACCATATATCAGTTGGAAAATCACCCAAGCTACTGACCCGTCCTGTTCCAATACACCACTTCAAGTATAGGGTGATTACATATTCTTTGTGGAGGCTATGGTGGTTGTTCCTAGTTTCATTTCTTTGACCCAATTTTCATTTTGGCAGTATGTATGGAGATGGGGGGAGGGGGGGGAAAGGGAGGGAGAAAAATGGAGGATTTATGTTCTGTACCACAGGGCGTGCTTTGGTATTATGTGTTGCGCTTGGGTATACCTTTCTTTTTGTAGAGCTGTATACACTGTTTTCACTGCTTTGTTATATCCCTGTTATTATGCTAGTTACCTTGTGATTCTGATATTGTGAAAGTTTCAATAAAAACTTTAAATGGGAAAAAGATGCTTTATTAATGCAAATAGTAAAACACAAATGTCCGACTCGGGCTGAGTTTCGCCCAGTGCGAGGAGGGGCTGCTTCAGGGGCTATGTTACTACACAAAGCGCATCTGAGAAAATGACCATTCAGACCATAGTTTTTGACACCGATTCTTTTCCAATGGCTAGGAGCACAGCTTCAAAACAGTAGATATTTACAACTTGTAGACTGACCACAGCGTTTGCACACCGGTTGGCATCTCAATAACCCCTGTGGAGGAAGGGTTCCAGTGGATAGGAGGTTGATGATGTCATCCAGACAGATCCCTTTTTTCCCCTGATTTGCTTTGCTAATGCATAAGGCATAGTTGCAAAAAAATGAAAAGGGGGCTGTTTTTGAGGGATCTGACAGACTTCTTCAGGGACTACCTGCTCCTCTGCCCCATCCTAAGGGAAGAAGGCTGGAGGCTAGTCTGGTTCGGCATTTGGAGCATGCTGAGGAGATCTTACAGGGCGGTTTCCTGTGCATTCTCTACAGGATGAAGAAGATAGGGCTCCTCGGGAGGAAGGAGACATTACTGTGCTCAAAGAAGGGGGGACCTCTCTCTCCTATGTGCGGGTGTGGAAGATATTTGAGTCCTGGTGTGTAGACCAGGGGACAGTACCCACGCGGGCCTCCGTTCCTGACATCTTGGCTTTCCTACAAGCAGGTTTAGCTAAAGGTCTGTCCTGTAGTTCCTTAAAGGTTCAGGTAGCAGCTCTGGGATCTCTGCGTGGTCCCATTCAAGGGACAGCCCTATTGGCCCGTCCTGATGTCTCATTTTTTACGGGGGCGTGAAGCATTTGAGTCCTTCCTGGAATCTTAATTTGGTCCTTAGGACTTTGTGTTCGGCCCCCTTTGAGCCCTTGAGGAGAGCGATGTTAAAAGACCTCACATTGAAAGTGGTGTTTTTGGTGGTGATTTCCTCCGCTCGGAGGGTGTCTGAGCTGCAAGCCTTATCGTGTAGGGAGCCGTTCTTGCTGATTTCGGACTCTGGGGTGTCCCTGCGAATGGTTCCTTCCTTTCTACTGAAAGTGGTTTCCGCTTTTCATTTGAATCACTTTGGAGCTTCCGTCTTTTTCCACCCTGGATGTGTCTGATCCATTTTCCAGGGATTTATGAAAGTTGGATGTTTGCTGGGCGTTGTTGTGTTATCTTGAAGTAACGAATAGCTTTCGGGTTTCAGACCACCTCTTTGTTCTGTAGAGTGGTCCAAAGAGAGGTAACATGGCATCCAAGACCACAATTGCCCGGTGGCTCAAGGAGGCGATACACTCCGTGTATTTGCTAGCTGGTAAGCCCTTACCTGTAGGGATTCGAGCACATGCGACAAGAGCGCAGGCAGCTTCCTAGGCGGAATGCCAACAGATTTCTCCACAGGAAATTTGCCGAGCGGCCACATGAACGACATTGCATACTTTCGCAAAACATTATCGTCTGGATGTGCAGGCGCCAGATGTGGACTGTTTCAGTGCAGGCGTGCTGCATGCGGGCCTCTCCGGATCCCATCCCCAGTAAGTAAGCTCTGGTACATCCCAGGAGTCTGGACTGATGCGGGTACGTACAGGGAAAAGAAAATTGGTTCTTACCTGATAATTTTCGTTCTTGTAGTACCACGGATCAGTCCAGAATCCCGCCCTCGGGAAACTGCGTCAGTTAATGCATGGACATAATGGAGAGTCCGCGCGTTATTGTTGATTTATGCTGGTCTGCAGATTGTTCTTGGTTCTCCCAATTTAGGGAGTTCAGGTCACGCTTAGGGTTAGTGATCTGGTTCTGTTTATGGTTCCTGTATATAGTTAGTTTGAGTCATACTGCTTTGATACTGAGTAATACTGGCAGACTGTGGGTATATATGGCAGAGCCTGTCATAACTTTCTCTGTCTCCATCTGCTGGTGGGGAGGCAAAACCCAGGAGTCTGGACTGATCCGTGGTACTACAGGAACGAAAATTATCAGGTAAAAACCAATTTTCTTTTCCCCTGCTCAAAAGAAATATAGGAGGGCTTTAGAACATAAGAACATAAGAACATAAGAAAATGCCATACTGGGTCAGACCAAGGGTCCATCAAGCCCAGCATCCTGTTTCCAACAGTGGCCAATCCAGGCCATAAGAACCTGGCAAGTACCCAAAAACTAAGTCTATTCCATGTAACCATTGCTAATGGCAGTGGCTATTCTCTAAGTGAACCTAATAGCAGGTAATGGACTTCTCCTCCAAGAACTTATCCAATCCTTTTTTAAACACAGCTATACTACCTGCACGAACCACATTCTCTGGCAACAAATTCCAGAGTTTAATTGTGCGTTGAGTAAAAAAGAACTTTCTCCGATTAGTTTTAAATGTGCCCCATGCTAACTTCATGGAGTGTCCCCTAGTCCTTCTACTATCTGAAAGAGTAAATAACCGATTCACATCTACCCGTTCTAGACCTCTCATGATTTTAAACACCTCTATCATATCCCCCCTCAGTCATCTCTTCTCCAAGCTGAAAAGTCCTAATCTCTTTAGTCTTTCCTCATAGGGGAGTTGTTCCATTCCCCTTATCATTTTGGTAGCCCTTCTCTGTACCTTCTCCATCGCAATTATATCTTTTTTGAGATGCGGCGACCAGAATTGTACACAGTATTCAAGGTGCGGTCTCACCATGGAGCGATACAGAGGCATTATGACATTTTCCGTTTTATTCATCATTCCTTTTCTAATAATTCCCAACATTCTGTTTGCTTTTTTGACTGCCGCAGCACACTGAACCGACGATTTCAATGTGTTATCCACTGACACCTAGATCTCTTTTTTGGGTTGTAGCACCTAATATGGAACCCAACATCGTGTAATTATGGCATGGGTTATTTTTCCCTATATGCATCACCTTGCACTTTTCCACATTAAATTTCATCTGCCATTTGGATGCCCAATTTTCCAGTCTCACAAGGTCTTCCTGCAATTTATCACAATCTGCTTGTGATTTAACTACTCTGCACAATTTTGTGTCATCTGCAAATTTGATTATCTCACTCGTCGTATTTCTTTCCAGATCATTTATAAATATATTGAACAGTAAGGGTCCCAATACAGATCCCTGAGGCACTCCACTGTCCACTCCCTTCCACTGAGAAAATTGCCCATTTAATCCTACTCTCTGTTTCCTGTCTTTTAGCCAGTTTGCAATCCACGAAAGGACATCGCCACCTATCCCATGACTTTTTACTTTTCCTAGAAGCCTCTCATGAGGAACTTTGTCAAACGCCTTCTGAAAATCCAAGTATACTATATCTACCGGTTCACCTTTATCCACATGTTTATTAACTCCTTCAAAAAAGTGAAGCAGATTTGTGAGGCAAGACTTGCCCTGGGTAAAGCCATGCTGACTTTGTTCCATTAAACCATGTCTTTCTATATGTTCTGTGATTTTGATGTTTAGAACACTTTCCACTATTTTTCCTGGCACTGAAGTCAGGCTAACCGGTCTGTAGTTTCCCGGATCGCCCCTGGAGCCCTTTTTAAATATTGGGGTTACATTTGCTATCCTCCAGTCTTCAGGTACAATGGATGATTTTAATGATAAGTTACAAATTTTTACTAATAGGTCTGAAATTTCATTTTTTAGTTCCTTCAGAACTCTGGGGTGTATACCATCCGGTCCAGGTGATTTACTACTCTTCAGTTTGTCAATCAGGCCTACCACATCTTCTAGGTTCACCGTGATTTGATTCAGTCCATCTGAATCATTACCCATGAAAACCTTCTCCATTACGGGTACCTCCCCAACATCCTCTTCAGTAAACACCGAAGCAAAGAAATCATTTAATCTTTCCGCGATGGCCTTATCTTCTCTAAGTGCCCCTTTAACCCCTCGATCATCTAACGGTCCAACTGACTCCCTCACAGGCTTTCTGCTTCGGATATATTTAAAAAAGTTTTTACTGTGAGTTTTTGCCTCTACAGCCAACTTCTTTTCAAATTCTCTCTTAGCCTGTCTTATCAATGTCTTACATTTAACTTGCCAATGTTTATGCTTTATCCTATTTTCTTCTGTTGGATCCTTCTTCCAATTTTTGAATGAAGATCTTTTGGCTAAAATAGCTTCTTTCACCTCCCCTTTTAACCATGCCGGTAATCGTTTTGCCTTCTTTCCACCTTTCTTAATGTGTGGAATACATCTGGACTGTGCTTCTAGAATGGTATTTTTTAACAATGACCACGCCTCTTGGACATTTTTTACTTTTGTAGCTGCTCCTTTCAGTTTTTTTCTAACAATTTTTCTCATTTTATCAAAGTTTCCCTTTTGAAAGTTTAGCACGAGAGCCTTGGATTTGCACACTGTTCCTTTTCCAGTCATTAAATCAAATCTGATCATATTATGATCACTATTGCCAAGCGGCCCTACCACCGTTACCTCTCTCACCAAGTCCTGTGCTCCACTGAGAATTAGATCTAAAATTGCTCCCTCTCTCGTCGGTTCCTGAACCATTTGCTCCATAAAGCTATCATTTATTCCATCCAGGAACGTTATCTCTCTAGCGTGACCCGATGATACATTTACCCAGTCTATATTGGGGTAATTGAAGTCTCCCATTATTACTGCACTACCAATTTGGTTGGCTTCCCTAATTTCTCTTAGCATTTCACTGTCCATCTCACCATCTTGACCAGGTGGACGGTAGTATACCCCTATCACTGTAGTCTTCCCTGATACACAAGGGATTTCTACCCATAAAGATTCAATTTTGTATTTAGTCTCATGCAGGATGTTTATCCTGTTGGACTCTATGCCATCCCGGACATAAAGCGCCACACCTCCTCCCGACTGCTCCTCTCTGTCATTGCGATATAATTTGTACCCCGGTATAGCACTGTCCCATTGGTTATCCTCTTTCCACCATGTCTCTGAGATGCCAATTAAGTCTATGTCATCATTTACTGCTATACATTCTAATTCTCCCATCTTACTTCTTAGACTTCTGGCATTAGCATACAAACATTTCAAAGTTTGTTTTTTGATTGTATTTTTATTCTGCTTTTTAATTGATAGGGATAAGTTAGAATTTTTTAGCTCAGGTGAGTTTTTAGTTACAGGCATTTGGACTACTTTTCTAATTATTGGAACCTCACTGTCGGGATGCCCTAATTCTAGTGCATCATTAGTATCCTTTAAAGATACATCTCTCCGAACCATGCGCTGCTGAGCGACTGTCGGCTTTCCCCTTTGTTCTAGTTTAAAAGCTGCTCTATCTCCTTTTTAAGGGTTAGCGCCAGCAGTCTGGTTCCATCCTGGTTAAGGTGGAGCCCATCCCTTCGGAAGAGACTCCCCCTTCTCCAAAAGGTTCCCCAGTTCCTAACAAAACTGAATCCCTCTTCCTTGCACCATCGTCTCATCCACGCATTGAGACTCCGGAGCTCTGCCTGCCTCTGGTGACCTGCGCGTGGAACAGGGAGCATTTCAGAGAATGCTACCCTGGAGGTTCTGGATTTAATCTTTCTACCTAAGAGCCTAAATTTGGCTTCCAGAACCTCCCTCCCACATTTTCCTATGTCGTTGGTGCCCACGTGTACCACGACAGCCGGCTCCTCCCAGCACTGTCTAAAATCCTATCTAGGTGACGCGTGAGGTCCGCCACCTTCGCACCAGGTAGGCATGTTACCAGGCGATCCTCACGCCCACCAGCCACCCAGCTATCTACATTCCTAATAATCGAATCACCAACTATGACGGCCGACCTAACCCTTCCCTCCTGGGCAGTAGGCCTTGGGGAGATATCCTCAGTGCGAAAGGACAATGCATCACCTAGAGAGCAGGTCCTTGCTACAGGATCCTTTCCTGCTACATCTGGTTGGTGCTCTCCCATTATGAGACCTTCTTCCTCCAAGGCAGCACCAGGGCTGCCAGTCTGAAGTTGGGACTGGACTACTATGTCCCTGAAGGTCTCATCTATATACCTCTCTGTCTCCCTCAGCTCCTCCAGGTCTGCCACTCTAGCCTCCAGAGATCGGACTCGTTCTCTGAGAGCCAGGAGCTCTTTGCATCGCGTGCACATGTACAACTTCTCACCGGTGGGTAAAAAATCATACATGTGACACTCGATGCAAAAGACTGGGAAGCCCCCCTCTTGCTGCTGGACTGCTGCCTTCATCTCAATTTTGATCAGTTCCTAGTTAAGTTTTAGGTTGCTATGGGAGTAGGAATGTGTCTAAGTTCCTTTAAATGTATTAGTGAATTCACTATATGTCTGGTAGTGGCCTACTGGGGTCTGATCGAATTCTCAATAAAGTTTTTGTTGATGGGGTTTTTTTTTTTTTTGGGTTTTTTTTTTGTGCAAGTGGCACCTGCCTATAAATTAAGGGATGAGCTTGGGGTGGGTGGGCGAGGGATGAGCTTGGGGTGGGTGGGCGAGGGGTGGGAGGGTTGGGAATTACAAAACAGTCTAACTTTAGTTAGTCAGCCTGAGTGACTCACAGCTCCCTTGATTAACAAATGTTGTTCCCTATTCAAACCTAATCACACTACCTCAACACCTTTCCAAGGTGAGTAACTGAGCTGAAATATTCAACTTTTTTACTTTGGTATATACTGCTCCTAGCTTATTTCTAGCTTCTGGCTACTTTTTTGTTGGGTTTTTTTTTTTTTTTTTTGTGGTTTTTTTTGTTTTTCAATACAATGCACTCAGTTATTTATTAAATAAAACACTTAGCTCTTTAAAAGTCTGGAGGACACTTTAATAGTCAGGCAGACTTTTTAAAAAATAAACACACTACCTACTGCTACCTTATTGACTGACTATTTAAAAATGCAAACAGTCTAACTTGTTTTATTTACTGACTGACTATTAAAGGCACAAACACACAAACACACTAAATAATATTCCCAAATAGTTAACTTTGCCCCAATACTTTTAAAAAAAGTCAATGTCAATGTCCCAAGCAAAAACTTACTGATTCCTTTCAGCCACCAGCAAGGTGATCCTCTCCTCTCAGTGTTTCCACTGAGAGGAGAGGATCAAAGTTGGCTTTGATACAGTCAACCTGGCAGGCTGCAGGTGGCACAGTGGCTTAAGTACTAGTGTACAGTAAACATTTTGCTCTCTGTTTCCATCTGTTGGTAGAGGAGAAAAACACCATCCATCAGGACTGGTCTGGTAAGACTGAAAGAAAATTAACAGTTTAAGAATCAATTTTTCCTTGAAGGAAAACATTTGTAGTACAGCAGTAGGCAACTTTGGTCCTTGAGTGCCAAAAATAGTTCTGGTTTTCAGGATATTCTCAACAAATTTGCATGAGATATATATTTGCATACAGTGGAGGCAATGCACAAAAATATACCTCATGCATTGTGGATATTCTGAAAACCAGACCTTTTTGTGATACTCGGACTTTAGTTACCTATGCCTGCTTGCAGTGTACTTAGGGACCCTGGGTGTGGACATGTCCTGAGGAAAATGAGGATGTTAATGCTGTGTATTTATTTCTGCAGGTACCAAGAGCTGCTGGATGAAAACCAAGCTCCCTTTTACCTCTTCAGCTGTGCTATGCGGTGGCTGGCCATACGGCTGGATGTGATCAGTGTGTGTCTGATCACTACCACAGGGTTGATGATCGTCCTCATGCATGGGAATCTCTCGCCGGCTTTTGCTGGACTCGCTATCTCCTATGCTGTCCAGGTTAGCAGTTAACCACCTTGAAAGCAGACCTACAAAAGGCATTCTATAAGAGGGTTTATTTCCATAGTGGATCCTGTGCATTTGTTCCATTAGACAGATGTATCTAGGCGAAAATAGCCTGGAAGACTGAAGATAGCCAGCCCTACTGCGGATCTATGTTGACATTGAAATATTATGTTAAGCTAGAAATACTGCATGTAGTACTGCAGATGTTTCACAATATGCTGAGGTGGAGGGGAGGGAAGGAAACCAAATGTCAACTACAGCTGTTTAGAATGTGATCTTCTCTTACTGCTGTCGGTCACATTTTCTGGGTTAATGCCTTTTGTGTGAGCAGGTACAGCAAGACTCTTAACTATTTTTATGACCAAAGTAGAGAGTCTGGTATTTGCACTTTAATAACCAGAACACATTTGAGAATGCTGAGTTAAGATGCTGTCCTAGTGATCAGGGTTGGCAGGGTTATACTTAAGAATTGTAGATTATGATGTTGTTCTAGCACAATTGCATTACAAGTTCTTGATTAGCTATCTGCCAAACTGAAGTTTGGTGTTAAGAACAAATGTTCAACCATTTGTTCTTTGTAATTGTAAACATATGATGTACGGTTCCCTTCTCTTGCATTGTAGCTCACAGGGCTCTTCCAGTTCACGGTTAGACTGGCTTCAGAGACAGAAGCACGTTTCACATCCGTAGAGAGGATCAGCTATTACATCAAGGTATTGCATAGCAGGCTGTGTGTCTTGCATGGTAAGGTACATTAAAGCTGCAAGAGAACAGAATTATGCTCATGCCAGGAAGAAGCTGTTTATGGTATACATGTGATATTACTATGCTCCCATCACCTGGCACTGAGAGCAGGGCTTCAGATTGTGCATTAGAGAAATGAAATGTCAGAGATGATTCTGGATTAAACAATGAGACATACCTTAAAGAATTTGGATCCCTAGTGGTCCTCATGCTTCCCTCTGAGGCTCATATGAAGCTGGTTTCAGTGCTCTGTCCTGGGTTCAGCTCTGTGGGAACGAGCAGCTGGGTCTGTCTGGCAGGCTGCAAGTTCTCTAACTAGAAGTCCCAGAGGATGCACAACTGCTCATATAGCTGGGTCTTTCTGTCTTTGAAAATGTTACCTCTAAATGTTAAAGTTGTATTAATTTGTTTTATTTGTATATAGTTAAATAATCTAAAGAGTTGGCTGTTTATGGAATATAAATACATTTTTACCTGTTAACTTCTTTTCCATTAGTCCTGCTATACAAGTCCAAGCATCACAAGTCTCTCATTTCCCCCTACCAGCAGATGGAGGCAGAGAACACAGTTTTCCCAGCATGACATGATCGCCACTACTTAGGGGTGGTGCAGCCCGGGAAATTCTAGTATACAGCTATCAAAGCTCCAGAGAACAGACCCAACATCCTTAAGAACTAAGCCCCAAAAGCTTTTTTTATATATATATTTTTCTAAATATATCTGAGAAGCCACGCTTCTTGGTCTTCATATCCCCTAAACAGAACCAAATAATATTGTCAACACCCAAGCAGCACACAAAGGCAAGACATCTGAAACTGCAACTGAACAGGCCCTGCTTCCCAGGTGGTCCTGGACAGGTATAGCAGGACTTAATGGAAGAGAAATTAACAGGTAAGGAAAAACGACTTCTTCCATATTGTCCAGCTACACCAGTCCAGGCATCACAAGTGAGAAGTACCAAAGCCCTATTATTCTGAGTGGAAAGAAGCAAGAGCCACCTTGAGGATACAAGTTCCAAGGGCCAAAACATCCAGCCTATAATGCTTAACAGATGTATGCAGAGACAACCAAATGGGCACCCTGCAAATGTCAACAGAAGATGCTGCATGCATTTCAGCCCAAGAGGATGACTGTGCTCTTGTAGAATGTGCTCAGAGGCCAACAGGAGGCCGCCTGCCATTGATGACAGGTGGAGACAATTGTCTCCTCACTCCATCGAGCAAGAGTTGCCTTGGAGACCACTTCCCCCTTTACGTAGACCCCCACCCAAGACTAGCAACCTGTCTTACTTGTGAAAGTCATTAGTCACTTCTAAGTAGCGAATGAGCAACTAGTGGACCTCCAAACATCTCAGTGACCTGAATTCATTCTTGCACTCATCTTAGGAGAAGACCGGGAGGAACATTTCCTGATTAATATCAAAAAAGGAATTGACCTTTGATTTAAAAAAAAAAAAAAAAAAGTACTAGCTGAAAAATGATCAAATTTGAAGAAATCACAAGAAAAGGATCTCAGAGCTTCAAGCTCTTGCCTGCTAAGAGAGCAAATGGCCACCAAGAAGGCTGCCTTCAGAATAAAATCCTTCTGAGAAACGTACCTCAAGGGCTCACATGGAGATGCCTTCGCACTAGATTAAGATCTCACTGAGGAAAGAATGGACAAAGGCGAGCACAACCTCTTTGCATCCTGGAGAAAATTAGCTGCATCAGGATACACTGCTTAGATACCCTCCGTAGCAAAAGATAGTGGCCATCTGCACCTTTAGGAAATTTAGGGCCAAAACATTCTCCAGGGCCTTCTGGAGAAAGGCCAGGATGCAGTGAATCTAGGGGTATATAGGCCAGCGAAGTGGAATTCTTCCTGGCCTTCAAGAGCGTAGATATAACAGAGACAGAATAGCCCCATCTGTATAGCCGCCTCAGTTCAAGAGCCAAGCTGTAAGACAAAATCAGGCCAGATCTTGCATAGTCACTGGACCATGGACTAAGAGAATCAGAAATTGTGGCAGACATAGGGGACTTCTGATATTTAACCACATCAGATCCGCATACCAGGGTCACCTTGGCCAATCCAGAGCTACGAGGATCACCTGATTACACTTTGTCTCCATGATGCGCAGAACCCTGCCTATGAGAGACCATCGAGGAAAAACCATAAAGGAGCTCTCACCTATTGTTGAAGCAGGGCATTGATACCTAACTCTCTGAGCCTCCATCGTCTGAAGAACAGATAGACCTTGAAATTATTGCGGGTCGCCATTAGATCTATGTGGAGGTAGCCCCACTGTTGAGTGATGAGATGTAAGGCCTCCTGACTCAGCTCCCACTCCTTCGGATCCAGAAGAGTCTTGCTGAGGAAATCCACCTGCATGTTCTGACTGGCAATGTGGGCCACGGTCAGCAGTTGAAGATTCTGTTCTGCCCATGGAAAGAGTACATTCATTTCTGCTGATACACCATGACTGTTTGTGTCCCCTCCTAATTGTTGACATAAGCTACCGCTATTGCATTGACTCAGAGGACCTGCATTGCCTTGCCTTGGAGGATTGGAAGAAAATGCTATAACGCCAATTAAATGGCTCTGACGTCCAACCAGTTGATTGACTACAAAGCCTCTATCAGAATAGTCCCTTGGCTTTGGGTTACCTACTACATGCAATGAGCCCCCAACTTGTTAGACTCGCATCTGTTGTTACTGTGATCCAGGCAGGCATCATTAAGCTGACACCCCCTCCCCCCCCAAGCAGATGCGAAGGTTCTAGCCACCAACGAAGTGAATCTAGCACAGATGCCTGTAAAGGAAATCAAACATTGTAATCCTGCCACTGGGGAGGCCAGCATGATAGAAGGGAAACCTGCAGCAGTCTCATAAGGGCTCAGGCCCAAGGAACAAGATCTAGTGTAGTTCCAAGCTTGTGAGGCTCGCCGAGCAACGAAAAAGTGACTAACCAGTTTGCTCACCCTCTCATTGGACAGGTGCACCCGGCCTATACATATATTGAACAGCATCCCCAAGTACTCCAGAAACTGTAAGCTGGAGATCATTCTTTGGACCGTGTCATCAATTTTGCAAACTTTCTAAAACCTGAACTATTCGGTTTGACACTCGAACAGCATCTTGATGAGACTGGCCCAAATCAGCCAGTCCAGATAAGCATTGACCATAATGCCTTCATGCTGCAAGGAGGCTGCCACAACCACCATGACCTTGGTGAAGACCCTTGGAGCTGTTGCAAGTTTGAAAGGCAGTACTTGAAACTGAAAATGTTCTATAGAATACAAAAACAGAGAAATTGCTGAT
Source organism: Rhinatrema bivittatum (assembly GCF_901001135.1). NCBI lineage: Eukaryota > Metazoa > Chordata > Amphibia > Gymnophiona > Rhinatrematidae > Rhinatrema > Rhinatrema bivittatum. Next base: position 180,989,869 of record NC_042623.1, read on the forward strand.
CCTCTGACCAGACAGGAATGTGGAAGTAAGCCTCTGACAAATCAAGAGAGCACAGGTATCTGCGATTTATTGCCACAAGAACAGACTGAAGCAGCTACATCCAAAAAGGGGAGACATGTAGACAGCAATTCACGCCTTTGAGATCTAGAATCGGCCAAAAGGTTCCATCCTTGGGCACCACAAAATAGATAGGATACCGACCTGTACCATGCTCAGAGGCAAGAATCAGGGACCACTGCTTATGATAGCTGAAGCTTCAGTACAGTCTCCTGGGCCATCTGCTGCTTGACCAAAGAAGAACAGGGAAAAAATCCATGAAGGCCTCAGACATTGGCTGGTACAAGCCCAGAGAATACCAGAGGCAAATTGTCCAGCATGGACTGATTTGTGGTTATCTAGGCCCACTTTTGGTGCAATCTCTGTAAGCAACTGCCTACTAGAGTCACTAGCAAATGAACCTGCCGCAACTCATTATGGGCCTCTTCTCAAGGCTGGACTCGAGTCTGATCTAGGTCTTCGCCCCATGCCTTTCAGTCCCGAATAGGAATAAGCTTGCTTTCCCAGCCTATAACATCTAGAGTCTTGGAACTGGGCTTGAGGCCCCTCTCCACCAGCTCTACAGAAAGAACTCCCTTTGTCCTTTGGAAGATGTTTTGGCTTTGGATCATCCAAGTCATCTCTGAACAGTAGCTTACCCTTAAAAGGGAGCTTGCCCAGGCATGTTTTGGACCAAGAATCCACCGCCCAGTTCTGGATCAAAAGGAGTCTCCAAACCACAACAGGGCCACGGAGAAAATCATACATCGCATCTGCCAGAAAGGCCTCAGCTGACTCCATGCAAGCCGCCACCTCAGCTTCTAAGAGCTGTTGGATCCAGTGCAAAAGGGCCTGCACCACAGGACTGAGCAAATAGAGATCTGAACTGACATAGCTACCGACACGAACAGATGCTTCAAGAGAAGCTCCATTTTCCTATCCTGTGGGTCTTTCAAAAAGCTACTCCCTTCCACTGGGAATGTAGTATGCCTTGTCACTGCTGTGACCAAGGCGTCCACTGTGGGAGACTGAAAGAACTGCTAAACCGTTACCTGTGGGAGAGGATACAGCTTCACTCCTCTGAGCGCACACATTCTGGCACTTTCCACTCAGCATCATCTCTTCAACCTTGGGGTGAAGAGGGAAAGCTTGCGCAGACTCTCTTAATGGGAGCCCAAACAAAGGTCTGCTCCACTTTGGTGTCCTCAATACGCAAATAAGTAAGGCCCCCATTCTCTTTCTTGTGAAAGAGCCAAATAACAATCTTCTAGACCAGGCAGGAGCTTTCCTTCTTCTAAGAAAGTGGGCTTTTCCTGAACATCTTCCCAGGGTATCCCTGGGGTTTCAAGCCCCCCCCCCCCCCAGCTCTCTTAGAGGGAATTTCGAAGGCCAAAGCCAGAGGGAGATCTTCCTTGGACCTAAATGACCCAGCGGGTGTGGAAGTAGGTTCACCGATTGTCTTAATGGCCCAAAATGCCTGGTGGCAAAAACGAAAGAATTCTGGAGAGAAGTCCCCGGAGGCCTCCTGGGATGAAGAAACAAGTGGGCCCAATGGAAAAACTGACCAGCTCAAGCTTGGAGGGAGATCAGCACCCCCCTCAGATTCTAAAAGTAAAGGGACCAGGCATGTGGGAATCTTGAACATGGCCACCTTCTTGCTTGTTCCTTCCAAGGCTCGAGTGCCTGGAGAACCTGCTGATTCTTCAGTTTGCTGTGATTGTTCAGAGACCCGCAGAGCCCACCTATGAGGTTTCACTGAGAATCTCCCCCACCCCAACCCCTCCCATTGAACAAACACAGGTCAAACGCAATGGCCCTTTTTCAGAGGCGGTGTGTCGGACTCCACACACACCACGTCTGCAGCCATTCTGACTTCTCCAAGTGCTGCAACTCCCAGCTCTAATCAATGATACGGTCCTCATGCTCTGTGACATGCTCGGCCCCCATCAGTACTCACAACAAACAGCCTGTAGTATCTTTGAATGTGTCTGCTCCCTCCTGTTGAGCTAAGTTTCTCTTGTTCGTTCTTCTCTGTTAAAGATTGAGGAAAAAAAAAAAACAGACAAGGATGGGAACGGGGAGGGGGCTTTTTGGGGGAGAAGTAGAGAGAGGTTGAGGGGGAGGCTAGAGGAAATGCAATCCCAGCTTGTAGAAGGCTTCCCTTTTTTTGTTTCCCCCCCCCCCCCTCCCCCCCCCAAAGCTCTACATAGTTCTCGCTAGGACTGGGAGCTGATTGAGGTCCAGCCTGCTCTGTTGCCAACAGCACCCCTGTTGTTGTGCCCGTTTCACTTTATTGGGTGCCTGTTGGTCCAGTGTGTTCCGGGGGCAGCCTGCAGCTTGATATTCACCCATCTGTGAGGACTACCATCCTGCTTATCCTTGGAGAAAGCAGAGTTGCTTACCTGTAACAGGTGTTCTCCCACGACAGCAGGATATTAGTCCTCAGGAAACTCACCTGGCAGCCCACGGAGTTGGGTTCGTCAGTGTTTTATTATTTTATTTTTCACTCGTTCTGCTTTGATATGAGACTGAGCAGGGAACCCCCGTGTGGCTGTGGGGTTAGTAGCATGCTGGGCATTCTTAGTGTGCCAGTCAAAGTTTCTAGAAACTTTGACAGACGTTTTCCATGCCAGGCTCCATCTGATGTCACCCATCTGTGAGGGCTAACATCCTGCTGTCCTGAGAAGAACACCTGTTACAGGTAAGCAACTTCTGCTTTCTCTGCGTCTTTCTGCTAGTAGGGGCAAACAACTCACTTGTGATGCCTGGACTTGTGTAGCTGGACAAAATATAATCATTTCCAGGTGATTCCAGCATTATTACAAAAGCTTCAAAAATGCTGACAAGCTCCAGATTACTGATATTAGCTCTGCATGTTTCAGGATTACCTGCTGGAAGTGTGGAAGTTGTATACACGTTTTTTTTTGTTTAATTTAGACTCTGGCCCTGGAGGCTCCGGCTCGGATTAAGAACAAGGCTCCCCCTGCAGACTGGCCTCAGGAAGGGGAAATCGCTTTTGAAAATGCTGAGATGAGGTACCGTGAAAACCTGCCTCTGGTCCTGAAGAAAGTGTCCTTCACCATCAAACCCAAGGAGAAAATTGGTATTGTTGGGCGGACAGGATCAGGTAAGGCCAGGGGACTGTCCAAGGAAACTGCTGGGTGGGAAGAGGGCGCTTCTGTGCCGAGTAAAGTAAGGACAAGAGTGGCTGCCACTAGAAGTTGGGGCATTCTGTAAAGCCCAGAAGGCAGGAGTAGGTAAGGCAGCCAGATAAGGAAGAAGGTTCCTTTGGAACACCAGAGGAAAGCAATGCTGGCTGTAGAAACTGATTGGTGTGTGAGAAGCATAGTGGTGGGGTATATGGCAGGATGAGTTATGGGGATTCTGAAGTACTTGACTCTTTATTTCCCCATAGGAAAGTCTTCACTTGGTATGGCACTCTTTCGGTTGGTTGAGCTTTCTGGCGGCTGCATTAAAATTGATGGCGTGAAGATCAATGACATTGGTTTAGCAGATTTACGCAGCAAACTGTCTATTATCCCTCAGGAGCCCGTCTTATTCAGTGGCACTGTCAGGTTAGTAATGGGAGCTGCTGCATGTATCCTTTCTGTGCCCCATAGCCATCTTTCTGATATACACAATGCCAAGTTATAATGCCGTTGTTTTATGGCAATGGCACAGGACCAAAAAATGAAGTGATGTGTCGTCAGGAAATGAACTAGAAGGTTCTCCTGCCCAAATAATGAGCTGTCAGTGAATTTGTTCTGTGATAGCATTGCTAAGTTTTGGGATTTTAAATTTGCATCATTTTAAACTGTGCTGTTCTCTTAGATCAAACCTGGATCCCTTTAACCAGTACAGCGAGGTCCAGATTTGGGATTCCCTGGAAAGGACTCACATGAAAGAATGTGTAAGTATGGGGTGCAGACGGGGCCAAGGAGCAGGATTGGTGTCTGGCAGCACTGGCGAATAACTAATTTTGTACCTATGTAACTCTAGGTGATGAGAAATGTGTGCAATTTAGGGATAGATATTGATTCTGGGCTAACTCATCCATGATGAAATCCTGTTTCTATCAGTTAAGGCTCCAGGTTCTTTGGGGGTGTGGGTTCAAATCCCACTGCTGCCAGTGACTCTAATTTAAGAGCATTATTATTTCCCCATGAGGAAAGGCTCAACTTCTCATTTGGGAGAAGACTGAGGGCGGGATATGATAAATGTCTACAAAATCATGAAAGGACTTGAACAGGTTAATATAAATCGGTTATCCAAACATTAAATGAATCTCAAGCTACTATTTGCTCATTAACAGCAGTTTACAGATTTTTCCTCAGGGAACTCATCCAAGCCTTTTTTTTTAAACCCAGTTACACTAACAGCCGTAACCACATCCTCTGCCAATGAATTCCAGAGCTTAATTATGCACTGAATGAAAAAGAATTTTATTTGTTTTAAATGAGCTACAAGCTAACTTCATGGAGTGCCCCCTAGTCCTATTATCTGAGAGAGTAAGTACTTACTGGGTACTTGCCAGGTACTTGTGACTTGGAAACAGGATGCTGGGCTTGATGGACCTTTGGACTGACCCAGTATGGCATATCTTATGTTCTTATGTACGAGCAAATTTTGGTTATATCTAGGTCTGCCACAAAAAGGTATCAGAATTTGGTGGCCAGGTTATAGTGGAGTAGCCAGCTATTACAGGGTGGCCCATGGAAAAGTAGCCCACCTCCGATACCAGTGCATTGTTGGCAGGCTACTTTTCCATGGGCCACACTATACTTATCATGTAACGCTATAGAAATGTTATAAGTAGCGCTGTCCAAACACACAGTACCTGCTCAGTAGAGCTTGCAGTCTAATAAGACAAACATATATAAGACAAGAAATTTGGGGCACTTAATAAAATAAGACAATGATTAAAGAAAAGGAAAGTTCCTGTTCATACCCCAGATCGGTCCAACCTACCAGATGGAGAGACAGAAGAAAAGCTGTACTGACAGCGCTACTTAACCTAGAGTGCCACCTGCAGTCCCTCGGTATTTCTCCAGCAGATAGTAGAGGTTTAAAACCTACAGTCTGGAGTTTAAAAGAAAAAAGCAAGAGGAAGATGGATTTCTTTCAGGAGCTTCCTCCTAGGTGGTTGTTAGGTACCTGGTGGGGGCCATCCTCTCTGGTTGAGGTGGACAAGCAGGAAGTTGTTGACTCTTGGTGCTCGCTCATCCCTGGACACTGAGGGGGTTTCAGTTAGCTCATGGTCCAGTTCTCTTGATCCCCCGGAGAGCCCTCTGCAACATTCAGGAAAGTACTTCTGTCTTTATTACAAAAAAATAATAAACGACCTGATCGTTTTACCTATGATGGCTTGGAGAAGCACAACTTTAGCTGGCTCTGTGAGTGATCGGTGATCACACCAGACAGGTCCCAACGTTGACAAGACAGCCACGGCGAGCAACCAGGAGCCAGCGCATATGGGGACGTACATGGCGCTGGCCAAGCATTGTGGAGAGGCCTGCCACTCGTATGGGGATATGAGTGCTCATCTGGCTCGCGCAGCTTACCCTACTCGGGGAGCGGGTTTGTTTTTAGCTCCCTTAAAGCGCACTCTATTAGACCGAGTGTCAGTTGGTGTCTCCACAGGAAATATGTAAGTCCGTGGTGTGGTCCTCCCTGTATACCTTCACCAGGCATTACAGTTTAGATGTTCAGGCACCTAAAGATGTGGGCTTTGGGGAAAGTGTTTTCAGAGCAGGTCTTTCAGGAAAGGAAAATTGGATCTTACCTGCTAATGTTCGTTCCTGGAAAATCACAGATCAGTCCAGAGGCCTGCCCCAGTATTGTTACCGAAAGACTGACCCTCCTGGTACTCAGATGTTTGGTATTGTTTGAATATCGCCGCTGCAGCAATTGTTTCTTGTTGGTAGGGCGTTTCGTTTTTTTTTTTGTTTGTTTAAGGCCTTACAGTTTTGTGTAGCTACTCCAGTTCAGGGGTGTCCAACCCTGGGGCTTTTCTGATTCACCCAGGGGAGGGTGGAATTCTATATATATATATATCTTGGCTTGGGTACAGGTCAATACTGAGGACTATAGGTGGCACGCTCTGTTATGTAGCTGTGCCTCAGTTTTGTTCTTCTCTGACTCCATAAGCTCGTAGGGATGCATAAATCCACTTGTCTGATCTGTGGTATTATAGAAACGAAAATTAGTAGGCAAGAACCAATTTTCCTTTCCTTATCTGCCGTGCAGAGTCCTGTGGAGAGGCCGGAAGTCTCGGAAGATGAAGCCTTGATGCAGGAGGATTCTCAGGCCTTTTTTCCTCGGATTTTGTGTTCTCCACAGGCTGTCTGGTTAGACAGGCAGCAGGCGAAAAGCACCCTTGTACCCAGGATCAGCTGCAAGGTGACTCAAGTCCTGCAAAAAGACATTGCCCAACATCCGGAGGGTGCTCGGCTTGGCAGGGCAGCAAGGCGGCCCCAGCGAGGAGTCTGGATACTCCAGGACTCCGAAGGTGATGATATTCTGCTGGCTGGATCTCTGGGGGCGGAGTCCCCTTAAGGAATTTTCTAATCCGGATCTGGAAGAGGTGCTGGTGACCAAAGGGGATGACCTTAAGGTAGACTGGCGGTTTCGCACGGAACAGTTGTGGCCCTTGATGCCTAGCTGCTTATGCACATATGGATTCGAACTTCTTCAGGTGGAGTCGGACCAGGAAAGGGTGTACCCCATCATGGTCAACTTGAGAGGTCCAGCTAAGGCCTTTCCCTTCCACAAGTCAGTAAAACACCTAGTTGACAGGGAGTGGGACACCCCTGAGACTCCTGCGAAGTTGTACCTGTTGCCAGAGGAGACAATCAAGCTTTTGATGCTTCCGAAGGTAGACTCTTCAGTCTCGCCAGTGACCAAGAAAACCACTATTCCGGTGACAGGGTTCACCATGCTGAAAGATGTGCAGGACTGGAAGCTGGAAGTTCACCTCGAGGATTTTTGAGGTTTCTGCTTTGGGTATCTGGGTTGTGGTATACAGATGTTTTATGCAGAGAACTTGTTTGCGCTAGGTTCAGCAGTTGCAGGTGAGGGAGATGTCGTCATCCTCCTTGAAATAGGCGGAGCACTTGGAAGCAGGGGTGGACTTTGTAGCGGATGCCTTGTATGACATAATTAGGATGTACTCCAGAGTTATGATGTCAGCAGTTTTGGCCAGGCGGCTGCTCTGGTTAGCAAACTGGTCTGCAGATGTTTGGTCAGCTAGGGGCCCTCCTGAACAGACAGTTTGGGGTGGATTTAGTGCAGCTGGTGAAGCATCTGGGAGAATCCAAGGGACGTATATTGTCGGAAATCAAGCCGAAGCGGGGGAAGTAATTCTTTCCCACCCATTAGCATTTTAGAGACTATAGATTTCGGCAGTACAGAGGCAAAGCTCGGGCAGGACCCAGACCTTCTGAGGTGGGCAAAAGCCAACCTAAGATACCACTGGTCAAGGAACCAGGGGAGCTAAGTCTTCACAATGAAATGACGCCAATCCACTTTTCTCCTCCGGCTGTCGGGCGGTTGGCCCACATTTATGGAGAGTGGACCGGAATCACAATAGACCAGTGGGTCTTCGGAGTGATAAAATGACAGTTACATGTCAGAATTTACAAGCTCAATGTTGGAAGCCATGCCAAACAGGTAGTGGTTCGCGACATGGTGGACTGCTTGAGACAGCTAAGAGCGATAATGTTGGTTATCCAAGAAGAACGGGGAATAGGCCAGTATTCCGTTTATTTTGTGGTCCTGAAAATGAAGGGCTGTACAGACCAATTTTAGATTTAAAGGAGGACAGTGCATTCTTGTACGGTTTTGTATGGAAACAGTGCATTTGGTTATAGCAGCAGTTCACAAGGGAGAGTTCCTGATGTCACTAGACCTCACAGAAGCGTACCTATATATCTCAATCAGGCAGGAGTACCAGAATTTCCTGTGGTTTATGATTCTGGGAGACCATTTTCACTTTGGATTCCTCGCTTTTGGTTTGGTGACAACACCGTGTACATTTACCAAAGTGATGGTAATGGTGGCAGTAGCCTTTCAGAAGAAAGGAGTGCTGGTACATCTATATCTGGAAGACTGGCTTATTTGGGCAAAGCCGGTAGACCTCTTGTTAGCTGGTGGTATAGTGGGTCCTAAAGAAGTTGAGGACTCTGGGCTGGGTGGTGAACCTAACAGAGCCATCTAATGCCATCCTAATCCTTGGAGTACCTGAGGGCTCAATTTGACATCTGTATTGGCAGAGTGTTTCTCACAAAGTACAGGATGGTGAAGCTGCAGAGTCAGGTTCGCCACCTGGTATGACTCGTGGTGCCCAGAGTTTGGGATTATTTGCAGGTCTGGCGGGTCTATGGCATCAACACTAGATCTAGTTTCCTGGATGTTTGTGCATATGCGGCCCCTTCAAAGAGTGCCTCCATCCTGTTGGATCCCTTTCTTGGAGGAGTTGCAAATTCCTCTTGCCTGCAGGGTGGGGGTGGGGCCTTGGGTCAGTCTGGAATGGGGGATGGAGTTGGAAATCGCACATTGGGTGATGGGGTCCATTGTTGCCAGCCTCTCCAATTGGGGAGTGGTTTATCAAGGTCAAACCACATAGGGTCAATAGTCAAAGGAGGAGGTATTGTGGTCTGTCAGTTGGTTAGAGACAAGAGCGGTGCGCTTAGCCTTGTTTTCCTTTCTGCCATGCTTACAAGGTCAGGCAGTGTGAATTCTATTGGACATTGCAACGTCCAAAAGGGAGATACCATAAGTCGGATGGTTTTTCAGGAGGCTCAGTTATTGGTTCAAGGGCAGAGCAGTACCTGGTAGTTCTGGCAGCATCTTACAGAGCCAGGGTGGACAATATGTAGGTGGATTTTTTTCAGGCAAAAGTTGGGCTCCAGAGAATTGGAGCTGTGAGAAGAAGCAATGCTTCTTGTTTGGGCCAGGTGGGGAACGCCTTGCGTGCACTTGATGGCGTTGAGACAAATGAGAAGGCAGCACATTTTTACAGTCGTAGGCGAGAACACGGAGCAAAAGGAATCTATGCTTTGATGCTACCATGACTGCCAGGGATTCTTCTTTACGTCTTTAACCCATGGCTATTGCTAAGAGGGTGTTATGGCACAGACACCTTGGAGAAGCGATTCATGTGGCTCTGGAATGGCCATATCTCGGGTGGTTTGTGGACATTGTAAACTTGAGGTCAGATTGTCATTAATGTTCAGTCATCTTCTGAGATGGTTGTGCCAGGGTCTTCTATTTGTGGATCAGGCAGATTGCTTCTGTCTCATGGCTTTGTTTTTGAGAGGAACCACTTGAGATAGAAGGGGTATTCCGAAGATAATATCATCTTACTGTTAGGGTGTGGAGGATTTTTGAGACTTATTTTGTTGAACATGGCGTGCAGCTTACTCAGGCTTCAATTTCCCATACCTTGATCTCCTAAAAGGTCTAGTGAGGGGTCTAGCCTATAATTTCCTTCGGATATAGGTGGTAGCTTTAGGCTGTCTTCAGGGCAAGGTGCAGGAAGTGTCCCTGGCCTCACATCTGGCTGTGATTTATTTTCTTTGAGGGGAAAAACACTTGACCCCCAGTGTGGAAGGCATGTCCCTCGCGGAATCTTAATTTGGTAATGAAGGTGTTGTGTGAGGCTCCATTTAAGTTATTGCGGAGGACAACTCTAAAGGATCTAACCCTGAAAGTGTGTGTGGTGGGTTGTTGTGTTTTTGGGTTTTTTTTGTGATGGTTTGTTTGGCCAGAATTTCAGAACTTCAGGAGTTGTCCTATAGAGATCCCTTTCTTTCAGTTTTTTCTGCCAAAGGCTGTTTTAGCTTTTCATCTTAGTCAAATGGTGGAACTTCTTACCTTTCCTAATTTGGATTAGTCTGTGCTGCATGTGAAGGAACTTTGTGTATTGGAAATGTGGCGGGATTGTTAAGGTATCTCTAGGTGACTAATAGCTTCCAGAGATTGGATTATAATTTTATGCTTTGGAAAGGGCCAAGAAAGGAGTGCAGGGCATCCAAGGCTACTATTGTGAGATGGTTGAAGGACACGATTAGCTTGGCATATGTTTCTAAAGGCCGTCCAGTGGTGGCAGGTCTAAGGGCTCACATGGGCACAGGCGACCTCATGGACCGAGTGTCAGCTGGTTCCTTCACAATAAATACGGCTACTTGGAAGTAGTTACACACTTTCTCTAGACATTACTGGTTGGATGTCCAGGATCTGGACTGAGGGGTTTGGAAAGAGTGTATTGTGAGCAGAGCTTTCTCTTTCCTGCCCAGTACAGGGGAGGTTGGGCATATCCCATCAGTCCAGACTTCTGGGATATGAACAGGACAGGAAAATTGGTTCTTACCTGCTAATTTTCATTCCTGGAATACCACAGATCAATCCAGAGCCTCTAGTGTTTATCTCTGGTGGCACCAGGATTCTCTCGCAGTACAGGCAGTGAGAGAGAGCTAGATGAGATGGGTTTCTTGTCCAAAGAGCCCTTTTTCCCTGAGTTTGTGTTTTTGATGCATCAAGACTATTTAAGCATGGAGCTTTGAGAAAAGAAGCCTTAGGTTTTCCTCCATTCCTAACCCAATGGTACCTTCCCAGCCTAAGAGGGCAAGGAAAGTGCCTGGGATACTGGCTCCACAGGGTAAGTGGAGGGCTCTTTGAAGGGCTTCTTTCTGACGATCAAATGGAAGGTGATCTGGGGGAACTCTCTAGAGGGGAAATCCCAGCAGAGGGAGATGATCCACAGGGGATCGAGCCGCCTGCGAAGTGGACCCCGGGGAGAGGAGCCCCCATCCTCCTCTGGACCCGGGTCCCCGAGGCGTTCCCCACCGATAACTGTGCCAGGTTCTGAGCCTCCTCAGATCACTGTGGAGTTGCCAGTAATGCCTAGCCTGCCTCCTGCCCCAGCGCCTTCTATACCGGCCTCCAAGGGGTAATTGGACACAATGGTCCAAGAGGCAGTGCTAAAAGCTCTTCGAGACTTCCAAACGCCGCCGGTGCCGGCCCCTGTACCGACACCAGACCTGGTGCACTCTGACCGCTCTTCCAGCGCCTAGATATGCTTATTGGTGCCGTATCGACCCAACCTATGCCATCAGATACAATGGCATCAAGTAGTCCATCGAGGCCTTCACAGGTCCCGATTACTCTATCGGGATTCTTGGATGAGGAAGAGGCAGTTCCTGGCCAGATCCCTCCATCGGAGCCACCAATGCCGGAACCCATACCAGGACCATCGGGGCTACCTGTGCCTAAATGCACCTCATCCCCCTTCGATGCCAACACGGTCCCATTGATACCGCTGCAGCCTCCATCGAGGCCTTGCTGCCCTCTTGAGTTTGACGTACTTCCTCCCTCAGGAGGCCCACAAGGGGAAGGAGAGAGTCTCTATAACCCATGGGACAATGAATCCTCCGATGGTTCTTCACACACTTCTGAGGACTTGCTCTCAGAGCCTTCACCCCCAGAAGAAAGGCGACGTTCTCCTCCAGAAGACCTCTCCTTTGCCAGTTTTGTCAAGGAGATGTCTGAAACTATTCCCTTTCCATTGGTTACGGAGACAGACACTCGCCAGCAGATGTTGGAGGCATTGCAATTTGTAGATCCTCCAAAGGAGATAATGGCAATACCAGTACACAAGGTGGTACTTGATCTTCTACACCACCTCTGGGACCACCCAGGTATTGTGCCACCAGTCAACAGGAATGCAGATGCTACGTACCTGGTGCAGCAAGTGCCAGGCTTTCAAAAAAGTCAGCTGCCGCACCACTCTGTGGTGGTAGTCAGCCCAGAAAAAAAGCTAAAAGATTGCGTCCAAATTCATCTGCTGCTCTGGTAAAGACCAGAAAGCATTGGATGCATTGGGACGCAGAGTCTTTCAGAGGTCAATGTTGATAGCCAAATAGCAGCATATCAATTATACATGACCCAATACTACAGAAATCTGTGGAAAAATGTGCAAGAAATTGCCGAAACTTTACCACAGCAACAACAAGAGTTCCTAACTTCCATCCTACGAAAAGGACTAGAAGCAAGCAAGTATGAAATCAGAGCTGCTTATGATTTGTTTGAAACAGCATCCAGAGTCTCAGCAGCGGGCATCAGTGCTGGACGCTGGGCCTGGCTTAAAGCTTCAGATCTACGCCCAGAAGTACAAGACAAACTTGCAGATCTTCCCTGTACAGGAGACAACCTGTTTGGGGACAAGATCCAGGACGCAGTGGACAATTAAAAGACCCAGGTTCAGGATGCCGCTTTTTTTGGGGTGAGGCTTCTGAGAGCAGGACTTGCAGGTACATCCTATGTGTTGGGACTGATCTGTTAAGGATGATAAGAAAGGTAAAATTAGGTTTCTTACCTGTTAGTTTTCTTTCCTGGAGTCCTACCAAACCAACTCTTAACGCATTGGGTTTTTCTCCTCTACCAGCAGTTATAAAAGGTCATGCCCTACAATACTTAACCCGAGTTATCTACTTATGTTCCTTGCTGTTCTCTGTGATCCAGTGCTGAATTATTTGTTCCTCTTTTGAAATAGGTGCATTTTCAGGAAATGCACAAAGGGTGTTGTCTGTGGTCGGTTGTCTTTATGGAATACTTTGCCAAGCATTGTGTGTCATATTAACATAAGAACATGCCATACTGGGTCAGACCAAGGGTCCATCAAGCCCAGTATCCTGTTTCCAACAGTGGCCCTTCCAGGCCATAAGAACCTGGCAAGTACCCAAAAACTAAGTCTATTTCATGTTACCGTTGCTAGTAATAGCAGTGGCTATTTTCTAAGTCTAAGAGCTTGAAGGCATTCTTGTTTCAGCAAGTATTTGGTTTTAAGTGTTTCATATTTTTGTAAAATGTTTTGCATGTGATTGCTTTTAAGTATTGTTGAACTATTTTATTAAATTGTTTTTGACGTATTTGCTTTATTTTGTAATCCTCCTAGTATGGTTTTACTAAAATAGGTGGAATATATTAAGTCTATTAAATCAATCTGTTTTGCTTCCTACCTCTCTCATCTCAGATTACTCAACTACCTCTCAAGCTCGAGTCTGAAGTGCTAGAAAATGGTGACAATTTCTCAGTGGGAGAGAAGCAGCTGCTTTGCATCGCCAGAGCCCTGCTGCGTCGCTGCAAGGTATCGGGCTGCGTGCTGCCATAGTTCGGCCTGCACTTGGCTTGTGTGCTGGCTGTGGTGGGAGTTTGCAATCTTTCATTATTCCTTTCTCCGCTCTTCTCTTCTGCTTGCTAGATCCTGATTTTAGATGAAGCCACTGCTGCTATGGACACGGAGACAGACCTACTGATCCAGGAGACGATTCGTGAGGCATTTGCAGACTGCACCATGCTAACCATTGCACATCGTCTTCACACTGTGCTTGGCTCGGACCGTATTATGGTGCTGACACAAGGACAGGTGAGCCCCGGGGGTCTGTGGAGCCGATGCAAGGAATGGTGAGCCCATGCTGGGCATGGCACTCTGGTCTCCTGCCTGGCAGGGATGAGCCTGAGAAGCTGGCAGCATGGTAGTGGAACCTGAGGAGTCAGACATTATAGTATAGGTCATGGACTCTTATGTTGGGCCCTTTTCATGGGTACAGATGTTATCTGAAATATTGATGGGAGGGTTGCCAAGGCTGCATTCTTCACCTGGCCTCTACCCTCTTTTGGGAAATACCTTTGGTACATGCTGCTTTCTTTCCTTTTATTTAGAAGATATTGTATTTGCTGATAGTGAAGAAGTACTGTTTATATGTTCTAGGTGATGGAATTTGATATGCCTTCCATCCTCCTGTCCAATGAAAACTCACGATTCTACGCCATGTTTGCTGCTGTGGAGAACAAGATCACCATCAAGGGCTAAAGCATGCGTGGGAACACCGTGCGCCTGCAAGGCGCAGAACTCATACTCTGCCTGTGGCAGGTTCACTGCTCCCTTTTTATCATGATAAAAAGTGGAATATTGCCTTTTTTTCATATTATTTTTAGTGCAACAACCCTGTTTTAGGATAGAAATTTTTTTTTTTGTATTTTTTTTTTCTTGTTTTCAAAGAAATTCTTTTTGCTATTGTATTTATTCCACGTTCATATTACTAAAGGAGAAATGTGCTGAGTTTTCCAATAGACTCTCTCTATAAAATGGTTCCGGCAACCATTGTTCTACGTATGAAATGCTTATAATGAAGCTTTATACATGTAGCTATATCTATACAAAATTCTGTACATAGCCTATTTACAGCAAAGATGTAAGCTGGTTTATTTTATATTAAAATGCGCACTAGGTTACTGATGGTGCATATTCTTTTCTATCGGTTTTGTACAGTGTACTGTAGGGGTGCTCCAGTTTGGGGAGATAGATGTGTATATATATATGTACGTGAGGGGATCGTTGTTGATCGCTCTCTCTTCTGCCTAATACAGTCTGTGTGGAAAGCTTTGCTTTGCTGTCTGGGGTGGGGTTTGCTGGGTTGACCCAAAATAATTCAGCAGCATCCGTTTGCTGTTTAAGAGCCAGTAAACATGCTTATATCATCTGTACAGCAAAAGCATTTCCATCTTTTGAAAGAGAGACATTTAATTTGTGAGGGGGTGGGGGGAGGAAACGTTTTGGAAGCGTAAATCCATTTTTTTTTACCTGAGAGAGAGAAATCTTCCCAAGTGAAGTTTAAATGTAAGCCTAAGATTTCTTCTTCCCTCTGCGCAGCCCGTGACATCTCCCTGCCTGCCTGGTGGAGCTCTGAGGGCCCAGCAGGTCTCCGGAGACGTTGGGAAGGGATGGTGTGGCGCCTCCTGCGCAGATTAGCAGGAAGCTTGCCATCCTGGCGTGCCTCTGCCAGTTTACGTTCAGGGCACCGTGCTTTGAGCTGAATGGGTAGCACTGTGCACATCTGTGCTTCTCCAGATGTCAGACGGCATAGGGGGGAGAGGGCGGGGTGATTGTGGGTAGCAGCTCTGTGCCTTTACAGCACGGGGGTGCCAGCCTTCCGCCTCCCTGACATGATTGTGTGTTGCTGGGGATGAAGGGGCTTTTGGGGTTGTTTTTGGGTTTTTTTGTTTTTTTTTTTAAACTATAGCCTGGGTCAGTGGTCTTGGCAGATGGATTATTTGTAAGGCAGAGCTCAAGAGCTGTGAAATGCTTTGGTCTCTGTCAGCACCTGTACGATTTAAGTGTAATTATGTTACATCTACAAGCAATTAAGCATTTCATTATTAGTTTTGACGTGTTTTAGTTTCAATTGTATCTTCCTGCAATGAAGATCCATTGTTGCAGTTGTGCTAAACCTGAGGTACTTTTTATGTTTCTTATTACTGCATATGATTTCAACTCCAGCTTTATTAGTAGACATTGATATCTTTTAATGTGGTGTTTCCCTGTCTTGTTTTTGAGTGTTATTTATATGTACTTTTATTTTGATAAATACATTAGATCTCATTTTGATCAAGTATGTGGCTGTCTCTTCTTGTGTCTGTCTATGCGCAGAAATTACTGTTCTGCTCCAAAATGTATTTGCTTGAAGATCTCGAGGCTTCTGAGCGCTTGTGGCCCCCACCTAGGAGTGATTTTATAATGTTGGCTGTGTGCCCCATTTGTTTTTAAAACTTTAATAAATACTTGCACAGTCTGTGAAACAAATGAGTGTAGATTTCAAACCTGCTCAAAAATGTTGGAAAGGCTTTTGGTCCAGAGTTACTCTGTGGGGAGTGACCACGCAGCACTTCTTATAACCTTCATCCCTCCCTGTCATGCTGGTGAGTTCAATGACTTTCCTTCCTGCTGCATCTAATATCAAAGGGGGAAAAAAATCCTTCTCCCTCCTGAAACCGATCCCTGCTCCTCTGGGGGAGTAGGACAGTGATGGCACCTTCCCGTGCAACTCATTGCTTAGTTTGGGGATTGCAGAGACTTTCTCCCTGCTCGGTGCTGCAAGTCTTTTGTCCGCCTTGGACATCTTGAAGCATTTGCAAAAACTGAATAAAATCTATTTTGGGATTCTAAACTCTCGCAGTCTTCTTTTCATTTGGCACAATGTCATCCTACTGCTGATGAATTCAAATTTTACCTGAAATATTAAATATTCATTATGGTAATTGTTTTTTGTGTGACTATTCTTACATTTTAAAATGGCATATGCAGTAAGATAATTAGCAGTAAATCATTACTAATAAACTTGCTTAAATTATATTCTTTAGCATTTTCTAAATTTGTAAGCCAAAAGGAAGGTTTAGGCAATTGGAATTGAGAGCTTGGTTCTGTTTATGCCTTAGCTGAGATGTATGCTAATCCCTGGCTTCTTACTGGCTGCAGATCAGAACACAAAACTTCATCAACCCCCCCCACCCCAAGACCAGTCCAGAATGCATGGGTGCCTTCAGTTTGGTAAACTTCATTGGCCTGTACCTAAATTCCAATTCCCTGTACCTACCTGGATCAGTCCAGACCATGGGTTGAGCCTCCTTTCCAGCAGGTGGAGACAGACTATCGCCCCCAAAGTGGCAAGTTTATGAACTAGTGTCGAGGGATGATCTCCGACCAAATGAGCGTGGCGTGCGGCATTAAGGACAGAATGATTACAATGTCGTTCCTCATCCAGAAGCAGTCGCCCGGGCATGATTACCAGATCATTGCCTCCAAGGTGTATAATTAATACCTCTGGGAGTGTAAACCTTTCAATTGTTGCCTCAGCAGGGGGACAAGCTGATCCCAAAGCATACCCTTACGACCCAACCATCGCACCAAGCCATTCATAGGCACCACGCCGAGCTGCTCTGCCCAAAACACAAGAGTGTCCAGCGATCCATGTTGCCAGTAGGGGCCTGCAAGACAGAATGTGTTAACAGGATAGATGTGAGGGGGAGTAGGAAAAATAGCGCCTCTTATGGGATGCCCAACAGAAATCGCTACAGAGAGCCAACCCTCGGGGATCCTTTCTCCTGTCTGTCCGGTAAGCCAGGGAGTGCCAGCTACCAATCTGCTGGATGGAGATGCCAGACAGACCAGATGCAGCTGTACTGGAGGCTGCACCAATTCTGAATGAGTGAGTTCCGAACTGAACCGACCTTAGGCTGGCCACATCACCCATGTGTGAGGACTGCCATCCTGCTTGTCCTCAGAATGCAGAGTTGCTTACCTGTAACAGGTGTTCTCAGAGGACAAAAGGATGTTAGTCTTCACAAAACCCACCCGCCTCCCCTGGGAGTTGGTTTCTCCATGTGTGAGCTGTATCATGGACTGAGGGACTCTGCCTAGGGGACAGGGGGATGACTTCAGCTGCACATGCTCAGTAGGGCATGTTTGAAAGTTCTAGAATCTTTGAGATCAAAGTTCCAGGGCTCCATCCTGATGATGTCACCCATGTGTGAGGACTGACAGCCTGCTGTCCTTGGAGAACACCTGTTACAGGTAAGCAACTCTGTTTTTGTAAGCAATGTCCAAGCCTCATGCAAACTTGTAACCAATGTAACTGCTTTTTTTTTTCTAATTTCCTCATTCTATCATAGTCTCTTTAAAGTTTTATGTTCTATTGTAATGCCTATATCAAATTTTGATTGCATTGATTGCTATTGCTTAGCGTCCCCCACCAGAGTAACCCCGCCCATCTGGTCATACAGTCCAATGAAGACTAACTCTGAAAGTAGCTGTCTCTTCTAGGACCAGTTGCTCCATGAAGCTTTTAGGACACCTAGAAATTCAACCTCTAGCATGTCCCAGTGAGTCACTGACACTGGGGTAATTGAAATCTCCCATTATTAGTGTCTTGCCAGATTTATTTGCTTTTTAAATTTCAGCTGGAATTTCATAGCCTCTTTATGATGTCCAGTAGTATCTGCCCTCTGCCCCATCACACATGGGCTTTCTATCCATAAGGATGCCACATGCTATTTTGTCTCTTGCAGGATTTTTATTATGTTTGACTCTGTGACATCTTTTAAGCATACTGCAACCCCAGCACTAATTTTGATCTGTCCTATGATGTCAGTATGGTTTATATCCTGGTATCTGTGTTTCCTTGGTTATCCCACCACCTATCTGAAATGCCTGTGTCTTTATCCTTGTACAATGCCATATAGTCTAACTTGCCAACTTCTGGCATTCGTATATGAACATTTTAAAGTGCGTTTTATTTCTCTGTGTAGTCACAACCTGCTTCTTAACAAGTGATAAAAGCAATTCAGTCATTTACATCTGCAAGCCCTCTCTCTCCATCGGTCTGGCCTACTTTACCCTGTACACAGGCTGTGTTTTTCTAACTTCCCTCATCTGCCAGCATCTCTCCAACCATGTGCTTCTGCTCCCACTGTCTGCTTTCCACCTTGGACCAGGATATAGAGCAGCTTTCAAGGTTAATACCAGCAGCCTACTTCCAGTTTGGTTAAGGTGGAGCACATCCTCTTGGAATAAGCTCTTCCTTCCCCAGAATGGTCCCCAACTCTCTGCACCCTGCATGGAGAATCTACAGCTCAGCCTGCCTCTGGCATCCTGCATGTGGAACAGGAAGCAGCCCTGGAGGTTTTGGATTTGTTTCCTACCTACCAGGCTGATACTATAAAGTGCGCTCAGCTGAGTTTTACCCACAGTTGGACAGGCGTCCACTACCCCTTTATACAGTAAGAACCTAAATTTGGCTGCCAGACCCACTCCTTCCTTGCCCCTCTTATGTCATTAGAAGCCACTTGTACCTGGACGTATCCTTCCTCCCCACTAGGCTCTAAAATCTTATGTGCGGAAGGCCAAACCATTGCTGGCAGGTTAAAAAGGTAAGTGAAAGAGGCCATTCTATCTCAAAGAAATTCTTTCAAAAATTAGAAAAAAGGATCCATCTGAAGAAAATAGGGAAAAAAAAAATCTGAAACAAAGCTAGCCTTACCCTCAAAAACTTATAATAAACTTTTTAAAAAATATAATTGGAGCACGAAGCTGCTCAGGGAGTCATTTGGATGAAGAAGGGGTTAAAAGGGCACTGAGAGAAGGGGCTAAATGAATTCTTTGCCTTCGTGTTTACGGAAGAGGATGTTGGGGAGATACCTGTGCTGGACCCTGGTATTCAGAAGAACTGAAACAAATCACAGTGAAGCTGGCACATGTAATATTTATTTGTTTGTTTATTTTTGTATAGCGACATTTGATAGAGATATCACATCGGTTCACATATAACTGAAACGCAAATAAGGCCTGGGCTGCTTATTTTTACAGTAACAGAACAGTTAATTTACAGTAAATTAGAACACATATTACAGTATAATTTAGAATATTTAACAGGGACTAATTATAAAGCAGCTTAGCAAACTAAAGAATAAAAAAAAAATCGCTATTAGGGCTGAGACGGCGATCCGAGGGGTGCGGGTGGGGGAGCAGGAATATAAGCTCTCGATGTTCGCGGACGATATTCTATTTACCATAACCCGTCCCGAGGAATCTGCCCCTCTGGTTCTTGAGTTAACTAGATCTAGTGTAGTTTCTGGATACCAACTAAACGCGGACAAATTCGAGCTTTTAAACATAACTGTACCGATATTCCCAAAAAGAATTTCCCCTTCAAAGTGGTTCATATCTTGGTGTGAAAATAGGCCCTAATTTTTAGATCACTTGTTCGAGCACAATTATGGAGGATTATGGTCTAAGGTGTTACAGGATTTGCAGATCTGGGATAGAAAGGGACTGCCTTGGTTGGGGAGAATATCCACGGTTAAAATGAACCTCTTATCCAGATTTAACTATCTATTTCAAATGTTGCCTGTTGAGATCCCTGTCACAATCATTAAACAATGGCAGAGGAAGTTACTCCAGTTTATTTGGAGACACAGACCCTCCCAGAGTAAGCAGTAGTGCATTATAATCTATCTAAATTAAGAGGGGGACCGGGGGTCCCGTGCTTGTTGTGGTGCTATGTGGCAGCACAGCTTCGATCCGCTGTACACTGGCATGCGACAGGGGCCAACAAGAGATGGGTTAGTTTGGAAAGAGACATGCTACAGGGGTTAGTACCCTCATCGCTGAGGTGGCTGAGTAAAGCAGATCCTAGTGTGGGTATTGCTGTCCCACCTACGGTACAGCTTACCTTAAGGATATGGGACCAATGGAAACCGAAAACTAACAGGAGATAAGGCTTTCTTTTACAATCCGGGGTTTGCTCCTGGTCAGGCTAAATCATTGGCCCAAAGACGGATCAAGGGAGGATGCTCTCGACTGGAACATATGTTAAAGGAAGGGGGTAATAAGGGAATTTCCGGAATTAATGACACAATTTGGTGTTCCCTTGACAGATTAACATTTTTACCTGCAGATCCGGCACTATATGTCCCAATCTCAGCTCAAAAGTGACCTTATGACGGGCAAGGCAACTGTATGAGGGCTTCTGTGACAAAGCGGAGAATCTTCCTAAGGTCATTTCAAAGATTTACCAGTTGTTGAATAGTGGCCTGATAACTTTACCAACTCACATCCGGCGCTGGGAGAATATCATCCCTGAACTGTGCAGCACACAGTGCTGGACAGAACGTTTCCTCCAGACCAAACAGTGCTCCATCTCTGCAGGGTTACAAGGTTCTGTATAGATGCCACATTACACCCTCTAAATTGCATAAAACTTTAACCCTAAGCGAGACAATCTCAGTTGGCGGAAGCGTGGCCAGATTGGTAACTATTTTCATATGTGGTGGACATGTCGTCATATTGCTGTCTTTTGGATAGAGATAGCGAACTTTGCCTTAGAAATAACGGCAACACAGGTGGCGCTGAATCCAGCTCTGTTTTTATTAAATATACAGACATCAGATACAACCAGTAGACCGGTTTTATTTAATTACACAAATATTCCTAGCCGCTAAGACAGAAATAGCACGTCGCTGGAACCAGGTCGAAGCGTCCACCAGGAAAAAATGCCATTCAGAAACTTGCAAAAATGTATTATTTAGAACATTTGACGGCCATTAAACATACATTTGGATCGTTTTGAGAAACGTTGGCACATTTACATAACTTGGCTGACTAGCGAGGAACTGAATCCTCAAAAACCCTTTGGGGTAAAGGTGTAAGGAATCCATTTAAACACGATTCTAGTGTTGGCACCCTTCTTTATCATATATCAATGAATATATATACCACATGAATAGTAGAACAGAGAACATTGCTCTCTCTACGCAAACAAAGCATGGGGAGGGATAGGAGGGCATGGTGGGTTTTATTCTGTTAAAAATGTGGGATACCAAGGTGAGATTTATGAATCCTGGTTTAATGTGTGCTGTGAAATCATGGAAAAAAAGTATTCTAAAGAACAAAATCACAGAACATGTAGAAAGATTTTTTTTTTTGAAGGGGTTAATAAAAATGTGGCTAATGTGAGCTGGTGCATGTAGTGTACGAGGGTAAGTCAGTAAGTCACAAACATACATGGGATTAATATTCATGAAATTTATTTAAATGCAAAAGATGAATTATTTACTGTGAAATATACAGAATAAAGTCACAAACAGTTTTTCTGGAAAAACCAACTACTTTTCAACGTAATCGCCGCGAACATTTATACATTTGTCCCAGCGTTTGAAAAGTCCGTCAAAACCTTCTGCGTAAAAGTCTTTTGGCTGGCATCGTAACCAGCGCTTCACCTCTTATTCCACTTCTTCATCACTGGTGAAATGTTTACCACCGAGACGGCTTTTCAGTTTGCCAAACAAGTGAAAATCGCTGGGTGCCAAATCCGGACTGTATGGTGGATGTTCAAGAACTTCCCAGTGCAGGTTGGCAATTGTCTGACGAGTCTCATTCGAAGTGTGTGGTCTGGCATTATCGTGAAGAATCAGCACTCCTCTTTTTTCCAGATCTGGGCGTTTTCTACGAATAGCTCCTTTAAGCTTTAATAGAGTAGTACAGTAGGAAGCCGAATTAACAGATTCACCACGCTTCTGAAAACTGGTTAAGAGTATCCCACCTCGGTCCCAAAACACAGTCAACATCACCTTTCCTGCAGAAGGCACAAGCTTGAACTTTCTTGGCGTCGGTGATAGTGGATGCTTCCACTGCATGGAATCACGTTTCGCTTCTGGTTGATAGTGGTGCACCCACGACTCGTCACCAGTAACAATACATGACATCATTGATTCACCTTCGTTTGCATAACGGCAGAGATTTTCCAAACAGACACCCATCCGGTTGTTCTTATTGTCTTCGGTCAGCTGTTTGGGAACCCATCTTGCACAGACTTTGCGAAAGTTCAATGCATCGTGCACTAAGGAATATGCTAATCCGTGAGAACACCCAATTTCTTTGGCAACTTCATCAATTGTTACCCTCCGGTTAGCGCGAACCATCTCTTCAACCTGCTTCACAGTTGCCTCTGTTGCAATCTCTACAGGTTGACCAGGTCTGGTTTCGTCGTTCATGTTGGCACGTCCTTGTGCAAATTTATCGGTCCTGTTATAAATTGCTTTACTCGAGAGACATTTCTCTCCATATACTGGATACATTTCTTTATGAATGTCTTTTGCCACTAAGCCCATAAAAATCGGACAACAGCACGTTGTTCTTCGACCGTACAATCTGTCAACACGGCAGCCATTTTCCTTGTATACACAGCCCCTGCGCATGCACAGTTTAAATAACTTTTTATGTACATAAGCACTTCTAAGGTGCTGCCATCTATGGAATATGACAACATTACAGATATATGTTTTATTACCTTAGAAAGATTTGTGACTTACTTACCCTCGTATTTGGCTTTTCAAAAAGTCCCCCATAAGGCACTCCTGAGAAAATTAAAAAATCCTATTGTGTTTTGTAAACTGGTAAAAAGACAGGACAGAAGTATGACTAAAGGGTCTGTTTTCCCAGTGGAGAAAGTTAGAGAGTAATTTGTACTGGTTGTATATATGATCTGGAAAAGTAAGGGAGGCCAGCAAATTTGTAGATGACACAAAATTATGCCGAGCTGTTAAATCACAAAGCTGATGGTGAAAAATTGCAAGAAAGTGAATCTTCCAATGGCAGATCAGTTTAAGGTGGACAAGAGCAAAGTGATGCACACTGTACTTACGGGGTGTGAGGGTCCAGATGAGGAGTTACGACCCCGGAACCGGAGCTGGGCTTCAGCCTGGACGATGCTTTGAAATGCTCGGCTCAGAGTGCAGCGGCGGTAGAGGGGAAAAAAAAAAAAAAAAGCAACGTTTTTCTGGCCGCAGCGGCCGGGAATAGAAAAGGAAAACCTCTGGCACCGTCGGCTCCTAGTCCAAGTCTGTGCCCCCCGCTTCCCCAGCAGCTTCTGCTCTCAGTTTTAGTCTCAGACTTACCCCCACCCCCAAAACTGGTTCCAGTCTGAAGCCTTTCCCAGTTCCAGTCTCGGGCTCTCCCTCCCCTTCTCCGTCCACGACTCCCAACCTGGTTCCAGTATCGGAGCTCCCCAAGCTGGTTGTGGTCCCAGCTCCCCTCCCCCCGGACCCCAGCCTGGTCCCGGCTCCGGTCCCAGTTCAAGTCTCAGGCCGTCCATTTTCGCAGATGGTCCCGGTTCCAGTCTCAGACCCCCCTCCTCCTCCTCTCCCCCACTCTGGTCCCGGTCTCAGCCACCCTTCGGACCTGGGCCCGGTCCTAGGCGCGGGTTCTCGCCGGTACCGGGCTTAAAGCTTCCACCCCCCGCCGGCTTCCTCCCCAGTCTCCGCCCTGCCCCCACCTCGCCGATTCCTGCCTCGGTCCCTGTCTCGGCTCCCCCTGCCGGGCCCCGGCGGTGCTCAGGCCGCAGGCGGGGGCCGGGCCTCGGCCTGTCACTTCCTGTTTCCCGGGCCCGGCGCCGGGGCCTCTCCCTCCGTCAGCGCCGCCGGGGCCTCGCTCGCCCCCGATGGATTTCACATAGCGGCGGCCGCCTGGGACGCGCCATGGCCTCGGCCTCCCCGCCGCTCGCCGCAGACCTGGCCTCGGCCTCCAGCTTCCAGCACTACCGGCTGCACCACTTCCACCTGGGGCTGGAGCTGCGGCCCGAGGCTCGGGAGCTGGCCGGCTGCCTGGTGCTGGAGCTCAGTGCCCTGCGGCCCGAGCCCTGCGCCCTGGTGCTCGACACTCATCCGGCCCTCAGTGTGCAGTCCGTCTGCTGCCGGCTGGGGCCCCCGAGCCCCCAGGATACCCCAGCCCCACGCAGCCCAGCTGCCCCCGCCTGCCCCCAGGATACCCCTGCCCCAAGCAGTCCTGCCTCCTGCCCCCAGGATACCCTTGCCCCATGCAGCCCTGCCCCCTCCTGCCCCCAGGACACTTCTGCCCCACCTGGATTCCTGGGCCACCCTGCCTCCTCTGTCCCTCAGGATACCCCCTTCCCGTCTCCAGGATGCTCAGGCTCCCCACCTAGTCCTGACCCTTGCAGGCCTCTGGATTCGCCTTCCTGCTGTGGCCTCTCTAGATCTCTAGAGACTCCTGCCTCTTTGAGCCCACCAGTCCACCACAATCCCTTGGATATCCCTGCCCCATGTGGGCCCCTGGATTCCCCTGTCTTTTGCGGTCTCTCAGAGTCCCCTGCCCCCTGTAGTCCCTTGTGCTCCCCTTCCCCTATCAGCTTACCTTTGCCCCATGACACTCTAGATATCCCAGATCCCTGGAGCCCCCCATGCACTCCTGAGCCCTGCGGTATGTCTGTTCCTTGTGCTTCTGTGAGGCCCCCCATCTTTGCTTCTTGTAGTCCCCTGGGTTCCACTTACCATTTCATCAACGGCACTACTCAGTCTGACCATTCCTCAAACACTGTCACTTTATCTGCCCCCTCCATTTCTTCCTCTCTTCTCTCTGCCCCATCCCCACCTTCTCCCTCCCTCTCTTCCATCCCAATCTCTGCTTCCTCTGTAGCCTGCAACCCCGTGATTGATCCGTTCCTGACTCGGGTCCCATGTGCAGGCATCACGAGTCATCCCTCTGACCCCGTCATCTCCGATCCTTCCTGTGACTTCCAGCCCATTCCTGTCACTTCTTTGGCCACTGATCCCCTACCTACCCGCTTTTGCCTGCCCGCAGATATGCACAATTGCACCGTCCCTAACTCTGCCGGCTCCCGCTCATATTCGTGTCTGTCCTGCCCCCTGGTTTTTAGAGTGGATGCTTTCACTGATTATGGATCAGCTCTAATCCTTTCTGTGCCAGATGAACTACAGCCTCACCAGCCTTTCCAGGTCACCATTCGCTACACGACCACCGTGGGCCCTGCAGTAAGTATCTTGCCTATTAATTTAGTTTCAGATACTTGGAGCTAGAATTTGCGGGGAGGTTCTGGAACTGATGATCAGTGTGAAAATCCCAGTTCCTGTAGCTTTAGGATGGTGAACGCTGCTGCTGAACATAAGAATATCTAGTCATCTAATATCTACTGGTGGAATGAAAAGTAGCAGATGATATTAAGTCATTGTTAGATGCCTTCATGTTACGCAGAGTGAAAGCTGGGGAAAGAGTCTAGGGACAGGGCACATGAAGGCAGTATAGTAGGTTGTGCAGTGACAGCGCTTAAGGAGCCGGCCAGGGACTGGAGTGCACAGAGCTCAGGGGAAGAGACCGGGTACAGGGCATTTGGAGATGGGAGTGTGTAGTAACTATGCATGCTTTGCTGGGGGATAGGGTGCTCAAAGCTCAGGGGAAGAGGGCAGGGCACATTTAGCTGGAAGGACTGTGTTCACAGAGATGGTGGGGAGACCAGGAATAGGAGTTGTGGGATATGGTGCACTGTCTTGGATGCATAGAGTTTTGGGAAGAGCCTATGGCAAGCATAGGCTTTGTCCTGTTTACTCAGACTCCATACAAAGGCTTACAGCAGCCCTATGAAGCTGACAGGTGAGTGTGGGAGCAGGATGACTTGAGGTTATCTCTGTTGACGTGGCCAACGCTTAGGCAGTCCTGCGGTGCTTGGATGATGACTCTTGCCAGATGTTCTCACCTGCGGGACCCTACCTTAGTGAGGAGGTTAACAGATGTGCTACTCTTTTGAGCTATACTTTCCCCTTTTTAGGGATAACCCTGCTGTGGACAGGAGAGTCCTTGTTCATGCAACGGTTGTTCCATTTACTGGACTGCATGCTTCCTTGGGGGGGGGGGGGGAAGTATATATGCTATCATGGCTGAGGTATTGATACCTAGGCCAGGTAGGTGGACAGTCTGTTCAGAGATCAGACTGACTCTGCCCTGGTACCCTTAGGGTTTCCAGGCCAGTGGAGAAATCCTGTTCTGCAGGGGTTTGTACTTGTGGCATCCCTGCTTTCTGTCTCTTGGTGGAGTATTTTTGGATTTCTTCCCTGGGGGGATTCACTCTCCGTTTCAGATGTTCCTGACAAGTCTACCCCTGGGGGAGGGAGGCAGCACTCTGCTGGAATCGGCAGTGAATTATTTGGTGGAGATTGAGATATACAGCCTAGTGGCTTCTTCTGCAGCCCAGCAGTCTGCCTCCTTGTGTTCGTTGCTCCTTCTGACTTCCAGTTGGAATGTCAGGGAGAGGCGAAGAAAAGCTAGGGCCTTCCTAGTATATCTTAGTGTATACCTGCAGGGAACAATACACCATCTTTTTTTTCCTGTTTTTTTGTCAGGTTCTGGCCAGTACTATCTTTAGCTTTTCATACTTCACTGGGTTGTCCAAAGTGGCTTCCTGCTCATCTGAGCTATCCTGTAGACAGGATGGATAGGCCTACCCTTGATAGGGTGTAGTGTGGGTGTAGCTTAACTCCTTGCTAAGAGGTTTGGGCTAGCGATCCCACTTCAGGGATTGCCTTTCATTCCCTGACATTCTTGATGTGACCTGCGTGGTCAGCTATGTCTGGTACTTTGGTAGGTAGGGTCTACCACAGACCCTACCATTGATGCTGATTCTTTTTCCAAGCGTTGCTTGGGGTTTTTCTGCCCATTGTGAATATTTATTTATTATTTATTTAGACAGTTTGTATAACGTCATTCCATAAAATGATCACAGCGGTTTAATTGTCAACATATTAGATTGCTTACTGATGATCTAAGACTAAAGGCAATATATCTGGAAAATACAATGTCAGGAAGTATTTCTTCATGGAGAGGATGGTGGATGCCTGGAACTCCCTTCTGGAGGAAGTGGTGAAGACCAAAACTGTTAAGGATTTCAAAGGGGCGTGGGATAAACACTGTGGATCCATAAAGTCTAGAGGATGTGAATGAAGAGAAGAGGCATGGGGTTGGCTTGCGGGAATGACAGCTACTACCTGGAGATTAATATTCTTATTCAATAAACATACTCACTGTTAATGCGACTCCAACATTGCTCTATGCTTCAACGGCAAGAGGAAATGTGGAAAAAAGGATTTGCATTTATAAAAAAGCGGGGGAGTAGCTTGCTTGTTGCGGCGGTTACTACCCCAAACCAAATAAGACTGATACTTCACTTTCAATGCATATCCAGCATAGCTCTCTGCTTCAACGGCAGGGGGGATAGAAAAAAGAGGATTTATATTCAGGCAACAACCAACAAGGACCGAATTACATAGTCTGGGTAAACAAATAAGCATGGGTGTAACTTGCTTGTTACAGCACCGGTTACTACCCCGAATCATTTAAGCCTGATACTTCACTTGGAATACATATCCAGCACAGCTCACTGCTTCAACGGCAGGGGGGATTAAAGAAAAGAGGATCTATATTCATACACCAACAAGGACTGAATTGCACAGGCCGGGTAAACAAATAAGCGTGGGAGTAGCTTGCTTATTGTGGCAGTTACTACCCCAAACCAATTAGCTAGATACCTCACTTAGATGCAGCTCCAGCACTGCTCTCTACATCAATGGCGGGGGTGGAAGGTAACTAGAACCAAAAAGTTACTAATAAGGGCCAAGAGAAACAGATAAGTATGAGGGGAAAAAAAAATAAGTGTGAAAGCTTGCTGGGCAGACTGGATGGGCTGTTTGGTCTTCTTCTGCTGTCATTTCATTTCTAAATATCATGTAATAGTCTGTACGTTGTCTTAAGATTCTTGCATATCAGCCAAACATGGAGCATACTTCTGTAAGTGGACCATGGTTTCTTTCTAGAGACCTCTCTGGCCCCAGTTGGTTTTTCGGTTGTCTTGTGACACCAAAGGATCTGTACGGTCATCGCTAGGCTTTGCTAGGCCTTTTCCTGAATCCAGGCAGTTCTAGACCTACTGTCGTTGGCAGGGATTGCTGATCCAAAACCCCGCTAGTAATATGTGGTGTGAAGTAAGTTTCTTACTAGCATTCACATCACTTCCCTGCCTTAGGCACCTCTGATATACATTGGGGTTTTATGTCTCAGCCTGTTCTCTGGTTTTCTGTTTGTAAAACCCAACTCTTTTCCTGCCTAGACCCGATTTTGGGTCAGCTGCCTCATAGGCAAAAGGGAGAGAGGCGGTGTTTTCAGCACAGTGCCGTTTCCCGTTTGTCCTGCTCGGGCAGCCTATAGCTTGGGAATCACCCATGTGTGAGGACTGCCATCCTGCTTGTCCTCGGAGAAAGCAGAGTTGCTTACCTGTAACAGGTGTTCTCTGAGGACGCAAGATGTCAGTTCTCTCAAAACCCACCCGCCTCCCTTGGGAGTTGTTTTCTCCATGAATTAGCTGTATCATGGACTGAGGGACACTGCCTATTTATTTATTTATTTAAAGCTTTTTTATACCGACTTTCTTGATACGAATCAAATCAACTCGGTTTACATAGAACAAAGATCTTAGCCATAACAATAGTAATAACAATAACAAGAACAACAGTTAACATGAGGCAGTATTAGAAGAAGTATAAAGTTACAATAAAACAAGGGGATACAACTGGGAGTTGGAAATAAAGAGGGGGATAATGAAATACAGGGTACTAAATGCTGATAAGCGTGTAGGGCGGCTTGGATAGCCTACCTCTAGATGTTGACAGGTTTATGTGAACTTAATGTTAGTCTAGGTTCAGCCAAATGAAATACTAGATTAAATTCTAGGACCGAGGTTCTGGACTCTGGACTAGGAACAAGGGAAGGCTCGACCGAACAGCCCTACTGAGCATGTGCAGCTGTAGTCCTAGGGGGCAGGGGATTGACTACAGCTGCACATGCTCAGTAGGGCCTGTTTGAGAGTTCTAGATTCTTTGAGATCAAAATTCTGGGCCAGGCTTCATCCAATGATGTCGCCATGTGTAAGGACTGACTTCCTGCTGTCCTTGGAGAACACCTGTTCCTTGTACGGACCCAGATCAGTCCAGACTGCTGGGTTTTGCCCCCCCCAGCAGATAGAGACAGAGATGTTTTAAAAACAAAGCTCCGCCTTATATAGGAGAGCGCCACCTACAATCCCCCAGTATTTCTCTGTCTCTAGCAGATGGGGGAGGTGCAAAACCTACAGTCTGGGCAGAGTCTTTATTTTGGGATTGATTATTTTTAGTTAGTTAGATTTTTTCTATGTTCTTTCCTAATTTTCAGGGTTTGCCTCTTTTTTTACATTTCTTTAAAAAAAAAGAAAATACTAGCATTTCCTATGGTCGCCTCCCAGAGGGTTGTTAGGCTCTGAGAGGGCCGTCCCCTGCTGGTCTGAGGCAGCTGCCCACGGGGTTGTTTACTTGAGGCAGCGTGGGTGCGATACCGGGGAGCCCGGCTCACTCCACCCTAAGGATCAGCACCCTGGACCACGGTAGGCTGTTTTTGTTTTAAAAATTAAATATATATTTTGAGCTAATTTTCTTTACTTTCGTTTTCGATCGGGCAGGCTCTCCCTCCCTTCCTCTCATCGCGGGGGGGGGTCGGGTTTCGCCGCGTTTTCAGTCTCGGGGGGGGGGGGGTAAGTTTGAATTTTTTCAGCTTCTTTTTTCTTCTCTCTGTCTTCCCCGATGCTGCGGACGGCCGTGTGTCGCGCGTGCGGCTCGGCCCGCGCGCGGCTCTCCCGCCAGAACTTATGTTCACGATGCTTACCGGGGGGAGAGGGTTCCTCTGGTGCAGGGATGGCTAGAAATATTGCTAAAAGCAGGCTCCCGCGGGTTCCTTCGTCTGTAGCAGGGGAGGCTCAGTCAGCTCAGGATCCTTTTCCTTTAAGCGTGGGTACAGAAGCCATTTTACACTCGTTCCGCGCTGCTGCTGTATGGGGGAGGGGTCCCTTTCCTCCGCAATTATCTCCTCAGCCGCGGTCCCCTGAAAATAGAGACTCGCAACAGCCTGTCTCCCCGGGCCCGGAGGTCAGTCCTGAGGGGGCTTCTGACACCTCCTCTGAGTCCTCCTTCATTGCTTTCTTACATCAAGCCTTCAAGGCAAGCTGATTGCGAGGGAAAAGATTCCCATAAGACCCGGGCGGCTTAAGCGCGCCAAGGCTGATAAGGGGACGAAGCCTATTAAATCTAAGCGCCCCCTCCACACTGGAGATCCGCAAGGGAATACAGACTCCTCTGATCTGGATTCAGATCTTGGGGACCCGGATGGTCAACCCCAGATTCCACAGGGGAGGGGGGGGGGGGGGGGGCGGATGACCCGGAGCCAGATCCAGACTGGCGGAGAGGGGCTCTCAGGCAGCTGAGGGCGATGATCCTAAGGTAGTTCGCCTTTTTCGTAAAGACGAGTTGGCACCTCTTATTCCTGCTATCCTCTCTGAGCTGGGCATTGACAGCCCTCCCGAGGAATCCAAACTTGGGAAGATGGATCCTGTCTTGTTGGGCCTGAGAGGTCCTGCTACTGCCTTTCCCTTTCATTTTTCAGCAACGGACTTGTTGTTTCGGGAATAGGATACCCCGGATCTCGGATTAAAGGTCAGTAAAGCCATGGATAAGCTGTATCCTCTGCCAGAGGACGCCTTGGAGCTACTGCGGGTCCCAAAAGTGGACTCTGCAGTGTCCGCTGTCACAAAGAAAACCACGATTCCTGTCACAGGAACGACAGCGCTCGAGGATCTGCAGGATAGGAAGATAGAGGTGCAGCTCAAACGGATTTTCGAGGTTTCAGCCATGGGAGTCCGGGTGGCTATTTGTAGTAATTTTGCTATGTGAACCGGGCTTCGCTGAGTGCAGCAATTACAGGTCAATGTAGATTTCTCAGCAGAGGAAGCGGCTCAGGCGAACCGTTTGGAATCCTCGGTGGCTTATTGTGCTGATGCCTTTCATGACCTCCTCCGGACATCCGCCAGGTCCATGGTGTCGGCGGTCGTGGCTCGCCGGCTCTTGTGGTTGCGCAACTGGTCGGCAGATGTGTCTTCTAAGGCTCAACTGGGGTCCTTGCCCTTTAAGGGTAAGTTACTTTTTGGTAAGATCTTGGACGACATGATTCAGTCGCTGGGAGAGAATAAGGTGCATCGCCTGCCGGAAGACAGACCTCGCTCACGCGGTTCCTTCTCTCCTCCCTGAGCCGTGTCGCGGCCCAAGGGCTCACTTCCTACTTTAGATGGGACCGCGTCTCCGAGCTCCTAACAGGGCCTGAGGGCACGCTCCCACAACAAAAGGCACATTGTAAGCACCACTTTTATTTTATTTATTTAAAAAATCTTATCTGCTAATCAATCAATGTTCAATGTAGATTACACATATTACATTCAAAATATAAAACAAAAATATACAGTAAAACATAACAATATTTATTTATTTATTTAATATATATTTCTATACCGGACTTCACGAATAGAAATTCACATCAGGCCGGTTTACATGGAACTTGGGGGAAAAACAAGTGTAACCAAGAACAAGAAGGCTGAATCAAGCAAAGTTACATAAAACAGGGGCATTGAACTTGGGCATTTTGAATGATACAGTATGTATCATTCAAAATAATCAAACCAGCAGGACTATATTGTAAAAGCAAGAATGAAGAGTAGTATGCCCGAGTAAATAAATAAAACTTTAATTTTTTTATGGAAAATTTGATAATCTGATTCCAAACGAAGCTCTAAAGAGAGAATACTCCACTTACATAGAGATGTCATTGGTGGTTTCCAGGCAGGTGGATATTATTGTTAGCATTATCATGTTAGGGTTACGCTTGGGTGCAGATCATGGAGTTTGCAGTCCGCTCATTAAACCCCTTGTGAGCATGCCACACATTTGCAGGGCCTCATGGTGCAAGAAGAGATTACAGATTTCTTGGCACTTCCATAGCACCCTCTCCTCTGCTCTCCTGCCATTTGTTACTCTTTGCTGTAAATGCCTTGCTGAGCAGGCTGGGTGGGCCATTTTGGTCCTTTTCTGCTGTCATTCAGTAGGGCACTACTTTTCTGCCCTAACCTCCGCATCCAATGTTTGTTTTTTTTCACAGGTCTGGTGGCTGGACCCAGAACTCACGTATGGCAACTCTAAGCTGTTCGTCTTTACTCAGGGCCACTCCGTGTGTAACCGCTCTTTCTTCCCCTGCTTCGACACGCCTGCTGTGAAATGCACTTACTCTGCTACTGTTAAGGTAAGCGGCTATTTCCTGGTTCTCCCAGAGGGAGGGGCTTCACCTTTCCTCTGACACCTCCCACCCCTGTGTAGGAGATTTACTTTCACTGTGACCTCCCCCAGGGGGAGGATCTTTACCTTCGCTCTCTCTACTTTTACCTGATCTCCCGGGGAGGGGGGGAGAGCTTTGTCGTTGCTTTGAGCTGCTCTAACACTGGCTCCTGCCTATGTCTGGCACATGTTTCAGGCACCTGCTGGCATCCAGGTGCTGATGAGTGCAACCCGCAGTAGTTACTTGGAGGAAGAGGGCGTGTACCAGTTCTACATGGAGTACCCGGTCCCTGCGTACCTGGTGGCTCTGGTGGCGGGGGACATCATACCAGCAGACATCGGGCCCCGGTAAGAGAGCCGTCAGGGTGAATTCTCACTGTAAAATAATCTTCGCGTGCCAAAGGCTCCTAGTTTTACCTTTCCTTTATTTTCTTGGGGTACAGCAGCTGTAAAGACAGAGGTACGTGTTTCTTGGCATCGTGGGAACAAAAACTTGCAATGTGTCCCAGGCATAAGTTTATGATAAATAAGGGAGGAGGGGGAAGGGATGGAGGCCTGAGGGAAATATTATTAGGCTTCTCGTCCATGACGTAGCATTTATTTTACTGACGTGTAAAGAAATGAGTCTTTTTGTTTTGTGCTGGACAGGAGCCGGGTTTGGGCAGAGCCGTGCCTGCTATCAACAGCCACCAGCAAGCTGGGCGGGTTGGTGGAGCGCTGGCTTTGTGCTGCGGAGAGTCTCTACGGCCCCTACATATGGGGAAGGTGAGCTGAGTCCTTCTAGGAGGGGGTAGGGGGATCCTAAGACAGAAATGGATGAGGCAGAGACAAGGCTGAGAAAAGGTGGGAGGGAGGAAAGCACCAGCACTGGGCAGGAGGGAGAGCGGTGATGAGCACCGAAGTATATCCCTCAGCACGCATACAGCAAAAATAAATTACACTTCCAACACTGTGCTGTGTCCTCCTGTCTGCACGCAGCACAAGGAAATGACAGCACTGTCACTGTGATTTTATTAATTTAGATTCAGCTCACACTTTTTAGCTGTGGCTCAAGGTGAGTTACAGTTCCCTCTCCCCTAAGGGCTCACAGTCTCAGTTGGTCCCTGCGGCAGTGGGGAGTGAAGCGCAAGGTCTCAAGGAGTGGGGACACCGCCACTCCAGTCCTCCTTTGGGGTTTCTAAGGGTCACTGCCCTCCGGGGTGTCTAGCTGTAAGCACCGGGTCATTTTGGGAGGTACAGCTGGCTCAAGCTCCCCTTCTGAATATGAGACTCTTTCATTCCACAGGCTCGATTCTCTCCACTCACCAGGCAGCTTTCTCGTGTTCCCTTGCTCCCTCAGGTATGACCTTGTTTTCCTGCCCCCGTCCTTTCCCATCGTTGCCATGGAGAATCCTTGCCTGACCTTCATCATCTCCTCCATCCTGGACAGCGACGAGTTCCTCATCATCGACGTCATCCACGAGATTGCTCACAGCTGGTTTGGAAACGCTGTCACTAACGCCACCTGGGAGGAGATGTGGCTGAGCGAGGGCCTGGCCACCTACGCCCAGCGCCGCATCACTGCCGAGACCTACGGTACACTTTCTCCACGCAGCTTCCCCTGTGTCTGTGTCCTGCTGCTGATAAATGACTGAAGGAGCTCAGACTTTTTTATATGTTAGTTTTCCTTGCTTAATGCGGTGACTCACGGCACTGCCTTTTCTGAGTGAAAGGTGGCAGAAGAACCTTTAACCTCTGCGCCTTATCATTCCCCCCCCCCCCCCCCCCAGATCAGTCCAGACACATGGGTTTTTCTCCCCTACCTGCAGATGGAAACCGAGAAGAAAAGTGTTTACTGATGAGCTCTGGGCTCGTGTTTTTGGAAAAGATAAGTGTTCTATTCCATAAGAGTTTCATCGTTAAGTTGGAGTTGATGTTACATTCCTTCAATGGTTTGAAAATTTAACAAAAAATCTTCAAAAAAAAAGTTTGTCTTGCCTAAAAAAAGCGACAGTTGTAAAACGTAATTGAAAAGAGTTACCCCGTGATTAAAGCTGAATGAGCAGTCACACTTGTATTAAGTGTATAACAGTAAAACGCTGTGGCAGCGAATGTGTACTACAGCTCACGTATGAGGGGTGTACCTGATTCAGTAAATTACATTGAGTATATGTGATTTTTTTATTGGTTTGTTGACTTCTATCACATATTCTACCAGTTTTTCCAGTTTAAGAAAAAATATCCAAGCAATTGAAATGCGAGGGACGTGAGGTAGGGAAGAAGCATTATGGACTAATAAAAAAAAAAAGATGATGATACTTCCATTTACATCAGTGTGGTGTACAGGTCTCCAGCAAGAAGAGCTGGAAAGAGATCTGATCGAAGACATCAAAAAGATGGGGAAGATGGAAGAAGTGTTGCTCGTTGGAGAAATTAGTTGCCAGATGTAGACTGGAGAATCCCTTCTGCGGAATCTAAGATAAGTAGAGAGATAGTGGATGCCCTGCAAGGGACTATACTCAAACAATTGGTAATGGAACCCACGAGGGAGGGAGTTAATCTTGACCTAGTGCTCATAAATGGGATAATGTCTCTAATGTCCAGACAGGTGCCCACCTGAGTACCTGTGACCATCTGACGGTATGGTTTAAAGTTTAAATTTGACAAAATGGGGTTGTACCTGAAGGAAGAACTAGAAGACTGGGAGAAAATGGGCGAGGTGGAACAGTGGGCTAAATTAAAAGGAGCAACTACAACAGCAACAAATGTTGCTGTTAGAAAAATAAACTAAAGTACAAGGAAAAAGAAACCAATTTGGTTCTCAAAGGAGGTGGCTGTAAAAATAAAAGCAAAAAGATCAGTGTTCAGGAGGTATAAAGGATCCCAAAAAGAGGAACACAGGGAATCATACCTGTGCGCGACAAGAAAAGAAATCAGAAAAGCAAAAGGTCAAGCGGAAGAAAGGATTGTCAAAGAGATAAAGAGGTGGCAAAACATTTTTCAGATACATCAGAGAAAGAAGGAAAGCCCGACGTGCTATAGTGAAATTGAAAGGTGACGAGGAGCAATGTGTCGAGACAGATAAGAAATACCGGAAATATTAAACAAATACTTCAGTTCGGTGTTCACTAATGAAGATCCTGGAGAAGGACCATTGCTGGTTGACAAGACCATAGAAGGGAATGGGTTAGACACAACTCCTTCTACAGAAGAGTATGTACGGGAAGAGCTAGGTCTGGAAAACTGAATGTGGATAAGACCATGGGGCCGGATGAGGTACATCCCAGGATACTAAGAGAAATCAGGGATGTCCTGGCGGGTCCACTAAATAACCTGTTCAATAGATCCCTGAAAACGGGAGTGGTGCTGCGAGACTGGAGAAGAGCGGTTGTGATCCCGCTTCATAATGGTGGTAGCAGGCTGGAAATTACAGGCTGGTTAGCTTCAACTCGGTGGTGGGAAAATTAATAGAGACACTGCTGAAAGAAAGGATACTAAACTATCTACAGTGCGGTAAGTTGCTGGACCTGAGACAGCATGAATTCATCAGAGGAAGGTCCTGTCAGACAAATCTGATTTTTTTGCTTTTGATCGGGTAACTAGAGAATTAGATAGAGGAAGAGCACTCGATGTCATCTACTTGGATTTCATCAAAGCTTTTAATATCGTTCCGTATTGGAAGCTTGTGAACAAAATGAGAAGCTTGGGAGTGAGCGCCAATGCAGTGGCATGGATTGCAAACTGGTTGACTGATAGCACTGTGGCTAAAGGAGGGCATTGCGTCCACTTATGTTTGTAAAGGTTGCCCAGTTCCAGTAGGTTTAAGGGCTCATTCTACCAGAGTGCAGGCTGGGCTGAATGTCAATTGGTTTCCCTGTAGGACATCTGTTGAGTGGCAACTTGGTCTTCGCTACACGCTTTTACAAGGCATCGTCAGTTGGATGTTCAGGCGCTCGACTCAGCTGGTTTTGGAGAGAGTGTGCTGTGAGCGGGCCTTTCAGGTTCCTGCCCAGTTTAGGGGAGCTTGGGTTCATCCCATACATCTGGACTGATCTAGGGGATGATAAGGAAAGGAAAATTGGTTCTTACTTGCTAATTTTTGTTCCTGGAATCCCACAGATCAGGCCAGAGCTCTGTCCTCTCTAGAAAGATCACTCTAGTCTGTGTGCAAATAGTCGGAAGTTAAGTTAATCCTCTCTGGTCTGATGGGCTCCAGTTTAGTTTACCTTTTTCCTGCTTGATTGGGAGAAGGGGGCTGTTTATGGTTCACTAAAATCTTGGCTTGGGTACAAGTACATACTGAGGGACTGCAGATGGCACACTGGCTTAAGGAAGCTTTTCTTCTCTGTCTCCATCTGCTGGTAGGGAAGAGAAACCCATGTGTCTGAACTGATCTGTGGGACTCCAGGAATGAATATTAGCAGGTGTGAACCAATTTTCCTATTGGCATCTCATTTTTTTTCTCTGAGGATAATGTCTCCAAATGGTTCAGGTTTTGCACATACCATGACAGGAGTTAACCTCACTCGTAAGCCAGGCTATGTGGGATATGATCTCAATCTCTCAAATTTACTGCTGATGCCCTTCTTAATACATGCACTGTACCAACGAGTCTCCTCCTGGAGTTCGTAGGATGTAATATGTATATGCAGCATGTCAAGTTACCATGATATTATTAACATCTATGTGAGCACATATTTTATCTGCATGCACTGCAGTGAAACAGCCTGTGGATTGTGGGTAGATGTTTCTGGGGATGGCATTTTGGTCTCCATTTGGAGGAAACGTGATTTTTCCTATTATTATTAGCTTTGTGGGATTAGTTCTGGCTCTCTGATCAATTGATTTTTGCAGCCTATCAGATCTTAGAGAGAACTGTTAAATATTTAAGACAAATATTGAACATTCCACCAGGGGCTCTCTTTCGCCTGCTTTCCAGCTCTTTGGTTGTTTCATAGTTTAGTTTGCCTTTTCCGTATTCTCCTGTATGCTGGACAGTCATTCAGCTTTTCCTGTTGTGTTCTACCGGATCCTCATATGAATTTCTCCTGTGTTCTTCTGATTTGGCTTTGGCTGGTGGTGTTTTAACTATTAATATTTTTCCGAGTTCCTGGTAGAATTGCTTCGGATTTTCACTAGATGTTTAAGTTTGATGTTTTCTTCAGGCCTCTGCAGCTTTTGTGCTTCTACTGCTATTTTCAGTGTTATTATTGGAGCAAGGTCTTCTTCTGTTCTTGCAGCAGGTTTCAGCTTGAGGTTTTGACCTTCTCTCATTATTTTTTGGCATCCCCAATACCGTTGGAGGTACTCACCTACCAGTGACGCCTCTGCACGCAGTGAATTAATTTTATTCCGAAGAGGAGTTAATCTTCCTGCTTTTCTTCTGCCCTTGTGTGCAAGATTCTGTTACGAGTTTCGCAGCCCCCAATATTGTATCCTGTTTATTTCTGTGTTATCAAGCAGTGGTCCCTTTATGCAGGTATTGGCCTTGTTGATCTTACTTATCATGTTTGTATTTTGGGTTTATCTTATCCTGGACCCCAGCATACATATCCATTCAACCACTAACTCTTCCATCTCCTGGTCACTCTTCTTACCTTGTTTTCATCTTCATTCTCATTCCCTGGTATCTTACTGATTACCTCCTCCAGTTGCTCTGGCTGTTACAGCACTTTTTTTTTACATAGAGATTCTTAGCTGTTCCAATACCTTTCTTCTGCTGCTCCTTGATTATTCTTTCACCTTGCTTCTGACGCGCCTTGGCTGTTCTGGCACCTGTGATAGAGTATATGACAGAAAGCCTCAGACTGCCTTAACGGACCGGCTCCAGCTATCTGGCCCGGTCCACCTTAAGACAGACAGGAAAGGGATCCTCGGGTGGAGGCGTTTCCCTGAGGTAAGATACAAAGGTGAGGCCCTGAGAGAGTTAGAGAGGCCCCAGGAAGAAGGAGGAAGCTGTAATCCGGTGCTGTGTTTGTTCTGGACATTTTCTTTGCTTGTCAGTCTGCTGAGGTAAGCAGCCATTTGCTTCTTTTCTGTTATGTGATTTTGTAAATAAACCGATGAAAAGCAGACCATTCTCCAGCCTGGTCTGTTCTGCGGCCTACCCCAGCCATAGACCACTCCAAGGGCATCCCAGCACCTCTCTGCTAGCACTTCTCTCCAAATTCCTTTCGGCCTCTGTCTTTCTGCATCAGCCCTTAATTGTTCAAAATGTTATCACCTCTTTTTATTTTCATTATCAACTATTTTAACTATTTTTCTTATTATTTTTCTTGGATATTCTCCCAGTGACTCACAGTACTGCTTTTTCTGTGTGGAAGGTGGCATAAAAAAAACATTTAACCTGCGATTGGCATCGCTTTTCGCTTTCCCTTTTTTGCCGTCCGTGCTGCAGGTGCTGCCTTCACGTGCCTGGAGACTGCTTTCCGCCTTGATGCACTGCACCGCCAGATGAAGCTGCTTGGCCATGATACACCAGTCAGCAAACTCCAGGTGAAGCTGGAGCTAGGTATGTTTCACACTGGGGCCACAGGGCACCCATTTTGCCACAGGTGGCTTCACTGCTGTGCTGCTCTCCAACAGATGTGCTGATGGTGCTATCCTCTCTCCTAGGTGTGAACCCCAGTAACCTGATGAACCTGTTTACCTATGAAAAGGGTTATTGCTTTGTATAT
This sequence comes from Rhinatrema bivittatum, assembly GCF_901001135.1. Lineage (NCBI taxonomy): Eukaryota > Metazoa > Chordata > Amphibia > Gymnophiona > Rhinatrematidae > Rhinatrema > Rhinatrema bivittatum. Next base: position 181,028,931 of record NC_042623.1, read on the forward strand.
TACCTGTCGCAGCTCTGCGGTGACCTGAAACGCTTTGACTCCTTCCTGAGAGTAAGTGTGAACATGGTCTCCCTTGTTCCCTCTCCCAACTCTGGCCCTGCATGTATGTAAAAGCTCAGGAAACTCATGTAGCCGAGGTCGGAAAGAGAACCTATTAATGTGAGAGAATTTCATAAGAACATAAGAAATTGCCATGCTGGGTCAGACCAAGGGTCCATCAAGCCCAGCATCCTGTTTCCAACAGTGGCCAATCCAGGCCATAAGTACCTGGCAATTACCCAAACACCAAGAAGATCCCATGCTACTGATGCAATTAATAGCAGTGGCTATTCCCTAAGTAAAATTGATTAATAGCCATTAATGAACTTCTCCTCCAAGAACTTATCCAGTCCTTTTTTGAACCCAGCTACACTAACTACACTAACCACATCCTCTGGCAACAAATTCCAGAGCTTGTGTTCGATGATACACACATGCACCAGACACAAACTGTCAGCCCTGGCATTCTCAGTGCATACAGTGTAACTTACAAGCTGTCGGCAGATAAGGGATGTTTGGCCCGTTCCGTCTGCCTGCTTGCACCTGTCTGTGCTCCTATAGCTTTGGTCATTACCCTTACTTGTCCCTAGCACTGCTTTCTGCAGAAAGAGATCTTCCAACTGTATGAGCTTGACTACTTGCTGGCAGCCATTCCTGATCTTTTTTTGCCATTGGCTGGGAAGTGTTAGTCCTGGGGGAATTCTGCGCATTTCCCCCTTCCTGGAGATTTTCATATTTTCCCTGCGGAATTCCCTCCTTCCACCGTCGCTCCACCCTCAAACGCAGGCAGGATTGCGGCAGTAATGGCTCCCCGAGCCTGCCGGAAGAGGAGGGGGCTTTAACTGCAAGACTCTGTGATCCCGGAGGCACGGGCCAGGTCCGCAGGAGGCCGCGCAGCACTGATTGTAGCCGAGCTCCGCGAGCCTGCCTAAAGAGTTGGGTTGGGTCCTTTGCGAATGTGGCATAAGCAGGCGGCTTGAAGATTGCACTCCACTGTTTCCCAGTCACTGCACATTATTCCTGCCCTGTGAGAAAGGGGTAAATAAACGGCTGGAGAGGGGGGAAGAGGGAGAGGGGGATTTAGGAGGAGGGAGGGAAGGGGGTAGGAGCTGGAAACAGGAATCCCGTTCAGCCAAATGTTGTTTCCTGCTGCCGCGGGACCAGTCTCAGAGCTCTTATGACAAGACCTGCCCTGTGAGGTTTCGTTAAATGTGATCCGGCAGGCCACCCACCACCATGAACTAGAAAGAGAGAACCCAGGAGCTGCCAATGGACCTTGTGCTGCTGGCAGCTGAAGAAGAGGCCCCGGCACTGGGGGAGAGTACGTCCTGCCAGAAGGAAATCACCAAGTGCCTGATTCACTGAGGGTTTTTCCCATAGACACAGAATGGGAGAGAAGCCTTCATGACTCCGGCCTTAAGTGAGGAAAATGTGAAGCTTCTTTAAATGAAAATACTGCATTGCACTGAAATGTAGCAGGATGATTTGCAAAAATACTGTTATTTTGACAAATCTGCAGCATTTTGCAGAGTTTACAGAATGTGTGTGCAGAATTTCCAGTTTTTAGGCACAGGATCCCCCCAGGAGTAAAGTGTAGCCAGGTCATCTCGCTATACATGTCAGACAACCTGTTGTCTTCCCCAATTTTGGGAGCCCCTGCAGGCATGCCCCGCTTTCGGGGCCGGATGGTGATTTCCCTCCTCCGCTTTCACCAGTCCACTCGGGTCCTGTTGGGGGACAGAGAGACTCAGAGGGCGCCCTGGATCAGGGTCCCCCACGGGAGGCGTCGCACCTACAGGCTTTTCCTGCAGCCACTCGGCCTTTCTCGCCTGACTTTATCCTGCTGATGCAGGAAGGCCTTCCTTGCAGCAGGGGGGCTCAGAACCCTCCCGCTTTGACCCCTGAGCCGGTCACAGGGCTGGTTGGGCCTGGGACGCCGCCGGATGCCTCTGGCACTAGAGTTTTGCGTTCGGCCTGTCTTGCTCCACTGAACGAGGTCTCTGACCTGGGGGCGACGCTGTCGGGAGAACCAGTGTTGGACCCACGGGTTTCGGACGCCGCCCAAGGTGATGATTCGGACCTAGTCCCTTCGTTGGAGGGGGATGACCCCAAGATCCTCCGTTTTGTTCCGCAGAGAGGAACTTGCCCCGCTCATCCATAAACAGCTATTAATCAATAAAGATTAGTTGCTTGGGATCTATTCATTTAATGTTTGGGTATTTGCCAGGTACTTGGGACTTGGATTGGCCACTGTTGGACACAGGATACTGGGCTTGATGGACCCTTGGTCTGATTCAGTAAGGCATGTTCTTAAGTCCTTCATGTGTTTGGAGACAGTGTTATGCCTCTCACACAAGACGTCTGTGTCCTGTGTCTCAGGTCTTCCCATGATGTTGTGCACAGTTCGTGTAAGTATTGTGGTGTCCAAGCAGGTGATGTCTACTGTGATGCATTTGTTTGACTCTGTATGATTGTCATTTTACATTGTGATTGTCTTTATTACAATTCGCATTGAATATGCTTCTGGAGTTTGCGAAACATGAGCATGATAAGTAAATAAATAAAATGAGTGGCCGTCTCCTGGCATTTCCTGACAGTGAATCTTGTCATGGTTTCAGGCGTACATAGAAAAGTACATGTTCTGCAGTGTTGTGGCTCAGGATCTCCTCGATTCTTTCCTGAACTTTTTCCCCGAGCTGCAAGAGAAATGTGTGGAGAGCCGAGAAGGTAGATGTGACAGGTTGGCTGGGGTCTGCTAATGGAGGAGACGGGAGGACAAGGTTGGGTTGGGTTTGGTGGATGTGGAGACAGGACTGGGCTGGGATTTAGGAAGAGCGGGACTGGACGGGATTTGGAGAGGGTAGGTCAGGGATGGGAGTTGGGGGAGTTAGAACAGGGCTGGATTGGGATCTGGGGGCGTTGGGGACAGGGCTGGGTTGGGATTTGGGGAAGATAGGGCAAGGATGGGATTTGGGGGAGTTGGAGTAAGACTGGGCTAGGATTGGAGTTTCTTTGAGAAGAGACGTGTTATAAGTTCCTGTAATGGGGTCAGGAATGTTGTATTACTTCCCTGTATTGTTAACGGGATAAGAAGATCTTATGTTCCTGGATGTTCCTCTGAGCCCACTGGTAATTTACCCAGACCCCACCTGACTCTGCTCTTCATTCTAGGTCTGGAGTTTGAACGTTGGCTAAATGCCACGGGGCCACCTCTGGCTGAGCCCGACTTATCTCAGGGTTCTAGTTTTACCAATCCAGTGGAGACACTGTGCGAGCTTTGGACTGCTGATCCCTTGGATGCCAGCATCGCAGCTGCCAACATTGACATCACCACATGGAGAACGTTCCAAACAGTGCTTTTCCTGGACCGACTACTGGACAGGTCCCCACTGCCACATGGTAAGAGCCACACTGGGATAATGGAATGAGATATCACAGTGTTTGCCACGGATCTGTAGGTGGAATATGGATTAAACAGGCATTTTGATACTAGCAGTGTCCTTCAGAGCACAGGTCAAGGCTGAAGGTAACAATCAAGGTACACTGGACAAGCCAAAAAGCACTTGTATCATGCCCAGGCATAATGGAAAGAACCGAGAAGACGGCAGCATTTCTGCGCATTCCTGCTGTTGGTATAACCATTCTCCCAGGACAGCAGGATGGTGGTCCTCACAGATGGCTGACATCATCAGATGGAGCCCTGTCATGGACCACTGAGCATGCCCAGCAGGCCACCAACCCCGTGGCCACACGGGATCCCCCTTCAGTCTCTTTTTTTTTTTTTTTTTTCCGTGCAGCGGTTGCCTCGCAGGTAGTGGAGCTCTGTGAGAATTTTCTTTCCTCACACTGTTCCTCGCGTAATATGTCAAAGTTTTCTTCAAGTTTTTCCCCTCTCCGGGTCCCCCATCTCGCACAGATTCCTCTGGCGCCCGGTAAGTTCGTTTCGCGCTTTTTGCAAGTAGGTTCCCGGCTGTCTACCTCCCGGTGACCGACAGCCACCGACCTCACGTCGACTCTTTTTATCATGGCGATCGGTTTTCGGAAGTGCCCGGAGTGTCCGCGGATTATGTCCATAACGGTCCCACAAGACATCTGTGTCCTGTGTCTCAGGTCTTCTCATGATGTCCGTCGGTGTCCCAGCTGTGCTCAGATGACCCCCCCCCCCCCCCGAAGGCCGGCACGCCCGTCTGGACAAGATGGAGCCCTTGTTTGGTTCCAAGCAATCTGCTCCATCGAATCCGGTGCCGGATGCATCGAGTCGTGGGGATCAAACTGACTCGGGACCTTCCCCATCAAAGCCCCGCCGAGAAGATCGAAGAGCGGGAGACCCAAGCCTGGACATTGACCTCTCTCATCTGCTGCATGCCCTGATCCTGGACTCTGCATCTCGTCTTGTCCTGAAGAACTCCCGACCAAGTCCTGCCGGTTCAATCTGCGGGGAAAGGGGTTGGGTATAAGTGAAGCTCATCCGATTGCTGCCAGTGGACCTAGGGGCCTCGCTCTTTAGATTGAATCAACCCACAGCGCAGCACAAGCAGGAGCTTGTTTCTCTGATAACATACTCTACACTTTCATCATGAAAAATCAATTATAGAAACAGTCCAAAAATAATGACTATAAGGATAAAAAAACAAAAGCCTTATTTGTATGTCTTCATATCCCTTATCATAACAAACCCAAATTAGTTCCAGTTCAAAAAATGGACCTTATCATAGCCCATAATAAGTAATCTAAAGCTCACCTGTGTCCAGTCACAGTAGCTGAGCTGATTTGAATTCTCCTGGATGAAGAATCAAGCTGAATCTGTTGTATGACGAGAATTTAAAGCAAAGGTCCAAACATGCTGAGCAAAGATGCAGATTGGGGGAAGGCTGTCACTGTGCTTGAATATCCCTTGGAGAACTTGAGTCAGAATCAGGAGTTGGCTACAAAGGACCTGAGGACAGGCCGACATACAAAAGGGGAAGGAGGAGGCTGAGAACGACAAGTCGGTTAGTCTGATCTCTGTGCTGAGTAAACTAACAGAATCACTGCCAGAACAGAGGATGATGGTGCGTTTTCTGGAATCCCGCCGATGGTTTCACTAGCACTAGATCTTGTCAGATGAATGTGATCAATTTCTGTGATTGGGTGACCAGGGAGTTGAATCAAAGGAGAGAGCTAGATGTAGTGTATTTGGATTTCAGTAAGGCCTTTGACACGGTTCTACATAGGTATCTTATAAATAAATTGAGTGTCCTTGGTATGGGCGCTAAAATGACTGATTGGAATAGAAACTGGTTGAGTGGCAAGTGACAAAGGCAAATGCTAAACGGATGTTTATATTTTTTTTTATTTAGGGATAGATTTTAAAAGGTACGTGCGGGAGTACATGTGTGTGCGCACAACCCGGTGCACATACATGGTCGCCCAATCTTATAACATGCTTGCGCCAGTGCACACATGTTATAAAATCGGGTGTTGGCGCACGCAAGGAGATGAACATTATTGCAACTTGCGCACGCTGATACCTGCGGCCTTCCCCCGTTCCCTCCCAGGCCGCTCCGATTTTGGAGCGGCCTGGGAGGGAACTTCCCAACTCCTAATCTAACCTTCCTGCCCTATCCTAAACACCCCCCCCCCCCCCGATCTTTATCTTACATTTTGCGCCTGCCTCTGGCCAGGCGCAGGTTGCGCACTCCAGCAGCCTGCCAGCACGCGAACCTCTGGCACAGCGGCAAATGGCCACTGTGCCGGGAGCCTCTGACCCCTTCCCGCCTCTTTTCCAAAGCCCCGGGACTTACTCGCGTGGCCGGGCCAGCCCTCCTACGCACGTAGGGCTTTTAAAATCCGTGCCTTAGTGAATACTTTTTATCCAGTTATATGTGTCATAGTATTTTTGTATTTGTAGTTATTTATTCTGAATGCTAATTTCTATGTGCACTGCTTTAATTTGTTAGGCAGTGTTTTAAACTAAATGAAACTGTTAAGTCCATCATAAAGTTGAAACAGTCTGGCACCATCAAGAAGTTGTCGTGATCAGGTCATCCTTCCAAAGTCACTGTGAGCCCTAAAATTATTCTTTAATAACTACAGAGGTCTCTGGCTGAGCCTGGGAAAATGATGTTCAACAATTACAAGATTACCCCACAAACATGGTAGGGGCTGTATATAAAGCAGTAAAAGGTTGTATGGTAAGGATGGTCTACAATTCTCCTTGGCAGGAAAAAGGATGCTAAGCGAGAAATTCAGATCATATATTATCAAGCATTTAAACTACAGGGTGAGGTGGCAAAAGAAATTGGCATGTCACCCCCAAAAGATACAGGAAGTGGGAGGAGAAAATAAAATCAATCAGCTCAAAAAAGCAGAAAAGGTGGCTAGGAAGAGAAGCAAACCAAGGAACAAAAGTTGGAAAGCTCTGACCACAAATGCTCATAGTCTGGGCAGACTTCCAGACCTGCAGGCCCTAATGGTGGAAGCGGACTTGGACATCATTGCTATTATGGAGACCTGGTTCACTGAGTCTCATGATATGGCCATCCCAGGCTATAACTTATTAAGGAAGGAGAGAGAGAACGCAAAAGGGGGAGGAGTAGCTTTTTATGTAAAACCTATATCCAAGCAACTGAAATGCAAGGGATGTGGGGTAGAGAAGAAGCCTTATGGGTTGTCCTAAAGAAATAAGATGGTGCTTCCATTTACAACTGTGTGATCTACAGGCCTCCAATTCAGACAGAAGAGCTGGACAGAGATCTGGTCAAAGACATCCATAAGGTGGGAAAGAAGGGAGAAATATTGCTCTTTGGAGATTCTGCAAAATCTACAAGAAGTAGAGAGATAGTGGATGCCTTTCAAGGGGCTCTGCTCAAACAAATGGTAATGGAACCCATGAGGGAGGGTGCGATACTCAACCTGGTCCTCACAAATGGGGAATAATGTCTCTAATGTCCACGTAGGTGACCACCTGAGCACTGGTAATCATCAGAGGGTTTGGTTTCATATCGCAGATAAAATTTATTTCTTTATTTATTTATTATTTTGTTATACCGACTTTCTTGACAGAAATCAAATCAAACCGGTTTACAATTAACAATGTGTGATAGGAAGAGAGAATTCAAGCACAGTAAACAAGAGCAAGGTTGTGAGAAAGAAAGTTACAATAAAACAGGGAGAATAAAACTGGGATCTGGAAAGGGGAGATAGCTGAACAGCAGAGTATTTACAGTGAACAGCAGAGTATTTACAGTGAAGCAAAATTGAGTCAATATAATGCAAATGTATAACAGAAGACAATAATAATATGGTGATGGATATGCGTGGGAAGTTTGCAGTTTCTTATTTTAATCCAATATTTAAAGAAGAGTTTGTGCTGTTAGGTGAAGGTTTTTAATCAAGGCCTGGGAACGCTTTTTTAAAAAGCCAAGTTTTCAGCCTTTTCCTGAATGTTAGCATGCAGGGTTCCTGTCTCAAGTCAGATGGGATGGAGTTCCATAAAGGTGGGCCTGCTGTTGAGAACGCTCTGAGACTGAGAGATTTGTGTTGGTAAGTTTTGGCATGTGGTACCTGAAGCGATTCTATGTAGGATTTCCTAATGGGTCTGGCGGAAGTGTGTTTTTTAAATGGGATTTGTAGGTTGAGCTGAGTATGATGATGGATGGCCTTATAGATGGTAGTGATGGATTTATACATGATTCTGTAGTGGATCGGTAACCAATGAAGGTCTTTGAGGATTGGGGAGATGTGGTCGATTCTCCTGGAGTTTGTAAGGATTCTGGCTGCAGTATTCTGTACCATTTGTAGTGGTTTGGTATAATAAGCTGGGAGGCCTAGTAATAATGAGTTGCAATAATCTAGTTTGGAGAAGATTATTGCTTGCAAAATTGTTCTAAAGTCCTGAGCGTGGAAGAGCGGCTTTATTCTTTTCAGAACATGTAATTTGTGAAAACAATCTTTTGTGGTTTGGTTAATGAATGGTTTGAGGTTGAGACAGTTGTCTAAGAAGGCTCCTAGGTCTCTTACGTGGGAGAGACAGAGAAGTTACATGAAGACCTGAGTTTTGAATTTCAAAAATACTGACTTTGTCAAAATTGGGGTGCTCTGTGGGGACCTACAGGGTCTCTTCCCTGTAGGTTGAGCCAACCCCACCACAGCATCAAGGGTCCCCAACCCTTACACAGTAATTTTGTTATAGGTTTGACAGTTGCTTGGTTTTGAATGTTAATATTACTACCCTTAACATAAGACTTAGCAGTTACCTCCCTTAACAGAAACATGGGGTCATCTGCACGGAGAAACAGTTAGTACCCTCTACAGAAACAGGGAGTAACCTGCAAGGAGCGGCAGTTACAAGTATAGGAAACTTGCTGGGCAGACTGGATGGACTAGTTGGTATTTTTTTGTCATCATTACTATGTTAGAGCAGGGCAGGGTGTGGCCCAGGGACGACCTATGCTGGCAGGGAGGTTGCCTAGCAGTCAAATCGTGACAGCTTCCTTTTTTTTTTTAAACCACTTACTAGATAGAATACAGACATTAATCCCATTGCACCAGAGGCACCAACATTTCTGCTCTGCTGTCCCATAGACAACTGAGCACAACTTGAAATGTCTCTTGCAATCAGAAAGGAAAGGCTAGGAAAAACCATTAAAGCATCTGAGTTCAGACATGCAAACTCCTAAGGCATAGTTGCTCCGAATGAGCTATAAGACCCACCAATCTGCTGTAACCTGGGCCCATATCTGGTGAACTTCTGATAGCTGACTGCGTATCCTTTGCTCCAGAGACTGAACCCCTACTCTTTCATTGGGAGCTTCAGGAAATCCTATAGTTCCCAAACTCTCATCATTTTCCTCTCTTGGAACTTCGAAAGAACTGAAATCTAACATGACCCAGACCTCTAGATCATTCAGATGGCTTGAATGATCCTTGCTGTGACCACCTTCTCTAGGTCATCGCTGAATAGATGCCTGCCCTTGAAGGGAAGCTTGGTCGCTTGACTCATAGAAGTTGAATCTGCAGACCCTTCCGCAGTCACACAAATGCTGGGCTGCTATATCAGAAGCCATGCTCCTAGCCGAGATATAAACTAATCAAAACTGCATCCACTCAAAGGCCGTTCTCCAGGTCTAAAACGTTGCTTTCCCAAAAAGCGAAAAAGGGCATTCACGGATTAATTGTTTCTTAATAAATATTTTTGAGGACTTTCGGCATCTCCCCGTTTTCTTTCCCAAAAAGCCTCCTGCACATGATGAAACAAACGCAGACCAGCTTTATTCACCCCCAGTTCTCCGCTCCCAGCTGCGGAGATATACTAACCATTTCAAGGGCCTGCTTCAGAGCTGCCTCTGTTCTTTTCCATCGTGGAAACACCCTCGACAAGAAATGTGATTCTTAACGTCCCTGCAGAAGCCAGGCCATCCGCCTCAGGAAAATGTAAGCTTCCCACTTCATCAGAGATGATAGGAGACGGTCTTGCCGATTTTCTTATTTAAAACTGGCTTCAGAAGAATCCCATTCTAAAACAAGCAACAGAAAACACTCACTGGCTCCCAAATATGAATCAAAATGGGATTGTCTGAGAGGCGAGGACCTCCTTCCATTGTGCTCCCAGAAATGCTTTGCATCCACAAGGAATGGGAAATTAGGGAGGAGAGCTCCTCTTCATGAAACAGTCTGCCTTCTCCTTCTCCATGTCCTCCAGCTCTCCCCCACTTAGGGCTAGGGAGAATCACTGACTTAGAGGCCTTTGGTTTTTTGTTTTTGTCCTTCCTTCTCATCCTAACACCTGAAATCTTAGGGCTGCTCCTCTGGAAAAGGGAAATCCCAGGATAAGGAACTGAGGCTCTACTGCGACCCAAAGAGAACGCCTGTTGCATGGATCTTAAAAGGTCCAAGGAAATGCTGACAGGCTGCAGAGGAAACGGACATCAGGGAGAGTAAACTTTCCAAGGTGAAAAACCAACAGCTAATATGGCCCTGGAGGAACAGTCGTAGGCGTCTGTACCACAAGAGCCCAGTGGGGAGGGCCTGGTTCACTCTCCTTGCTGTGCATACAATAATGGCTGCTGGACAGCCACAGCAGACCAAGCGCCAGTGGGAACTCACTGGACTACCAACCCTGCCAGCATGGTCCCCCCTCTAGAGCAGATATCTCCTCCTGCTCCCTGAATTCCCCTCTCTCTCTCTGCACATCCGGGACTCAGTGGGCATCCTCCACCCCATCTGCTGCTGCGCTGCACAATGCGTCGAGAGCGCAGGCGTCCTTCCACTAGAGAGGATATACCCCCCTTTATCGCATAAAACGTGAAAAAGAGAAGCTTGCTTTTTTTTTGTTTTATTCACCGCAACTCTGTCTGAAGCGTTGCTGAACAACACTGAGCTTCCCGAAAGGAAACACCGTTCTGTATAGAAATATTGCTCTAACTTTATGAAAATTAACAAGGCAGAGAGAGAATCGTAAACCAACCCAGATTGCTTTCCTCTCTTTATTTTATTTTATTTTTTTTAGCTCCGGTCAGAGAAGATGGAAGGCGGGAAGGGGAGGGTAAAGGGAGGAAGCAGGGAAAACACAGAATGAAATGTGGAGTCCGTATCAAATCCTTGGACGCCCCCTGGTCTAAGGCCGTACTCAACGGGGTAGGAAGCTGCCCTTCCAATCAAATCCTTTTCAAACAGCCTAATTAGGCCACAGCTCTGAGCACAGAACGTGATCTCCTACCATCTGCTGGAGCCAGAGATTACTGGCAGAAGCTTATATAGGGTGCAGTCTCCATCCACTGGTCAGGAGGCATAAACCCAAGCATTTGGACTGCTCTGGCTAGGTGAAGAGAGAAGTTATTTTGTTTAATTAAATGCCCTCTTGTGCTTACATTTCTGGCACCATCCTAAGAAAGGTGGATATACCTCAAAAGTTAATTACCTAATGAATATCATTCACCTGCCCTAGGGGTCTGGCTTACCCCTCTGCCTGGAGTCTGACCACCCTGCCCTGTCAGAATGGCAATCAGCTCTGGGATTCCACAGTCCCATCACAAGGGGATGTGCCCAGCTCCTGCGCAGCCACTGAGTTTGGACGTCTGGGCTGCTAGGATCAGGATACGATGAGGTTAGCTGAAGTCCCGCAAGATCTGACTTGACTCTGCTCACCCTGAGATAAGATCTTCTCACAGAGTCAGGGAAACTGCTGGGCACCCAGACTATTTGTACAGCAATAAAACCTTAAAATGTCTCCTTAACGTTGTCTCCCAAGAGTCATTTGCATAACACGTGTTTCCATATCTAAGCTTCTCTGCCTGATGCAGTAGAACCTGATATGGCCTTTGATTTAGAAGTCGGTGAAAAAGTCAAAAGAAATAAGGTGTGAGGAGTTCTGTTCTCGAGTGTGTGTCCTCTGTTCTGTCCGTAACCTTGCTTCTTGTCTGTCTTGCCCTGATTGCAGAGGTCATGGTGAGGCTCTCCAAAAGTTACTCGTCGTTGCTGGACTCCATGAATGCTGAGATCCGCATTCGCTGGCTGCAGCTGGTGGTGCGTAACAACTACTATCCTGATCTGTACAGAGTGCGGCGCTTTTTGGAGAGCCAGGTGAGAAGGTCAGGAGCTCATGCCTCCCTGCAAGTGAGAGCGCTGGGGATCCACGCTTCCCCCGAGGGCCAGGGCCACTCCCGCGTGGGTGCCTGCTGGGGACCTGCATCCCGGGGGGGGGGGGGGGGGGGAATGGCAAAGGAGATGGAGAGTTTCAGGCAGTTACCACCGTAAACAGCTTGCTGGGCAAGTTGGACCACTGGCTCATTGCTGCTGAATCCTGTTACTATGTTTGTGCTCTGAAGATTGGGAATCCCGGATGTGGAACCCATCGTTCCTTCAAAGTTACATCCGGGATCTGTGCTCTCCTTCCCAGTGGGAGACTGCCAATCTCTGCACCTCCGACAGGTGAGTCTGCCCTGTACCGCTGTTGCTAACCCACCTACCCCAGCCCTTCCCCCTTCCCTACTCCACCCCCAGGTTTAAGGGTAAGATTACTGGGAGTCCTGCTGCCTCCGAGGGTGAGGGTGTTGGGGACTTGCCACCCATCTCCAAGGGTGACTGGCAGGGATCAGCCACCCCTGTGGGGGAGATTCCTGAGATTCTCTCTGCATATCAAATGACTTGGGTTGGAGTGGATGCAGTACATCACTGAAGCAAAAGGGCTTCAGTGCCAGGAAAAAATACAGACCAGTCAGACTAACTGGTCTGTAGTTTCCTGGATCGCCCCTGGAGCCCTTTTTAAATATTGGGGTTACATTTGCTATCCTCCAGTCTTCAGGTACAATGGATGATGTTAATGATAAGTTACAAATTTTTACTAATAGGTCTGAAATTTCATTTTTTACTTCCTTCAGAACTCTGGGGTGTATACCATCCGGTCCAGGTGATTTACTACTCTTCAGTTTGTCAATCAGGCCTACCACATCTTCTTGGTTCACCCTGATTTGATTCAGTCCATCTGAATCATTACCCATGAAAACCTTCTCCATTACGGGTATCTCCCCAACATCCTCTTCAGTAAACACCGAAGCAAAGAAATCATTTAATCTTTCGGCGATGGCCTTATCTTCTCTAAGTGCCCCTTTAACCCCTCGATCATCTAACGGTCCAACTGACTCCCTCACAGGGTTTCTGCTTCGGATATATTTAAAAAAGTTTTTACTGTGAGCTTTGCCTCTACGGTCAACTTCTTTTCAAATTCTCTCTTAGCCTGTCTTATCAATGTCTTACATTTAACTTGCCAACGCTCATGCATTATCCTATTTTCTTCTGTTGGATCTTCTTCCAATTTTTGAATGAAGATCTTTTGGCTAAAATAGCTTCTTTCACCTCCCCTTTTAACCATGCCGGTAATCGTTTTGCCTTCTTTCCACCTCTCTTAATGTGTGGAATACATCTGGACTGTCCTTCTAGAATGGTATTTTTTAACAATGACCACACCTCTTGCATACTTTTTACCTTTGTAGCTGCTTCTTTCAGTTTTTTTCTATTTCTCATTTTATCAGAGTTTCCCTTATGAAAGTTTAACACTAGAGCTGTGCATTTGCTTACTGTCCTTCTTACAGTCATTAATTCAAATTTGATCATATTATGATCACTATTGCCAAGCGGCCCCACCACCATTACCTCTCTCACCAAATCCTGTGCTCCACTGAGAATTAGATCTAAAATTGCTCCCTCTCTTGTCGGTTCCTGAACCAATTGCTCCATAAAGCTGTCATTTATTCCATCCAGGAACGTTATCTCTCTAGCGTGACCCGATGATACATTTACCCAGTCTGTATTGGGGTAATTGAAGTCTCCCATTATTACTGCACTACCAATTTGGTTAGCTTCCCTAATTTCTCTTAGCATTTCACTGTCCGCCTCACCATCTTGACCAGGTGGACGGTAGTATACCCCTATCACTGTAGTCTTCCCCGACACACAAGGGATTTCTACCCATAAAGATTCAATTGTGCATTTAGTCTCATGCAGGATGTTTATCCTGTTGGACTCTATGCCATCCCAGACTTAAAGCGCCACACCGCCTCCCGGGTGCTCTTCTCTGTCATTGCGATATAATTTGTACCCCGGTATAGCACTGTCCCATTGGTTATCCTCTTTCCACCATGTCTCTGAGATGCCAATTAAGTCTATGTCATCATTCACTGCTATACATTCTAATTCTCCCATCTTACTTCTTAGACTTCTGGCATTAGCATACAAACATTTCAAAGTTTGTTTTTTGTTTGTATTTTCATTCTACTTTTTAATTGATAGGGATAAGTTAGAATTTTTTAGCTCAGGTGAGTTTTTAGTTACAGGCACTTGGACTACTTTTCTTATTATTGGAACCTCACTGTCGGGATGCCCTAACTCTAATGCATCATTAGTATCCTTTGAAGATACCTCTCTCCGAACCATGCGCTGCTGAGCGACTGTCAGCTTTTCCCTTTGGTTCTAGTTTAAAAAGCTGCTCTATCTCCTTTTTAAAAGTTAGCACCAGCGGCCTGGTTTCACCCTGGTTAAGGTGGAGCCCATCCTTTCAGAAAAGACTCTCCCTTCCACAAAAGGGTCCCCAGTTCCTTAAACTGAATCCCTCTTCCTTGCACCATCGTCTCGTCCACGCATTGAGACTCTGGAGCTCTGCCTGCCTCTGGTGACCTACGCGTGGAACAGGGAGCATTTCAGAGAATGCTACCCTGGAGGATCTGGATTTAAGCTTTCTACCTCAGAGCCTAAATTTGGCTTCCAGAACGTCCCTCCCACATTTTCCTATGTCATTGGTGCCCACATGTACCATGACATCCGGCTCCTCCCCAGCATTGTCTAAAATCCTATCTAGGTGACGCATGAGGTCCGCCACCTTCGCACCAGGTAGGCAAGTTACCAGGCGATCCTCACCCCCACCAGCCACCCAGCTATCTACATTCCTAATAATCGAATCACCAGCTATGACGGCCGACCTAACCCTTCCCTCCTGGGCAGTAGGCCTTGGAGACACATCCTTGGTGTGAAAGGACAATGCACTTCCTGGAGAGCAGGTCCTTGCTACAAGATCCTTTCCTGCTGTACCAGGTTGATGGTGGAGAGTTCTCTCCTGCTCTAAGTTTCAGGTATTTGCAGTAGTTTTATTAGGGTTATTTTGTTTGCTTCTATTGCTTTGTCAAAAGGATACTGGTAAGTGCCTCAGCTGCACCTCCCTGAATACCAGAGATGATGTCATAGAAAGTGTGGTCCTCTGTCTCCATCTGCTGGAAAGGTGGAATAAACCCAAACATCTGGACGGTTCTCAAAAAGGAAATTTAACAGGTCAAACTAAATTTCTCTTTACTGATTTATTTTTGTGTTAGGGATGCACTTTAAATTTTGATTTATTATTGTAATTTATTGATCATTTTGGATGATGATTTGGGATTGGTGAGGCAGTTTAGAAGAACTTTTTAATAAATAAATTGATGTATAATGTATTATTTTGTTTGTTGTAAACTGCTTTGGGTCGAACTTGTATTTGAAGAAGGCAGTATATTTATTTAGCACTTTACCGATTTTCCAGTAACAGAATTACTAATCAAGTCGGTTTACATTCAAAACAATAAATATGACAAGGCGATGTCTTACAATAAACAGGTAGATTGAACTTGGATAACAAAAACTGGGGTTAACAACGTAACGTAAAAGTTATGGGGCCTAATGTAGGCTGGAGTTGAGAACGGGTGATGGGCATAAGGCTAGTTTTTTAATATTGTGTGTGTATGTATATATATATATATATATATATATATGTATATGTATATAATATAACATCACAGGGCTGAGATGGGAGCCGTAGAAATCTGACTGCAGCAAGGGGCAGGGTGGGGGTGAAGCCTCAGAGCAGTCCAGTGTCAGCACCTCAGACATGTGGGATGTGCATCTCTCGTACTCACATATCTCATGCTGGTTTTTTCTTTCTGTAGATGTCACGGATGTACACAATTCCACTGTATGAGGATCTCTGCGCCAGCTCCCTGAACCCCTTTGCTCTGGAGGTTTTCTATCAGACTCAGAACCAGCTGCACCCTAACCTACGGAAAACGATCCAGCAGATCCTGCTGCAGGGGGTGAACTCTGCCCTTTCCTCCACAGACCCTGCCGTGGTCACGCTGACGGCACCAGCAGAGCCCACCCAGGGGGCCATATCTCTCAGGAACGTGAACGTCTCGGCGTAGCCAGCCAAAGGGAAAGAGCAAAGAGCAGGCAGAGCTTGTTCTCAGACCTTGGGCCCTCTCAGGAAGGAGATTGGAGGGGGGAGGGCAGAGGTAGCAGAACGTACCCCTGAAGCTGTGCGCAACATGTGACTGCTGCTGCTGCTTGAGGAAATGTTGGAGGCCGGGAGGCATCTGGGATCTGCGGCTCTCCGACCTGCTTCTCAGGGGGTATTAAAGGATCTGACGCTGCCCAGAGAAGAGACAGGAAGGGCACCCGCAGCTGAGAGCCAGCGGTTTAAGGTGGGGAGGGAGCACGTGCTTGTGTTCTGGCTCCCGGCTCTTTTCTCTGGGATTGATGCATAGGTGCAGGTGTGTTGAATGGTGTGAACTGCAGTTAGGGTTGAAAGTACCTCCATGCTTACTCGATGTCCATCTTTCAGGACCAGGGGACTCCACCAACTGTACGAGGTACTGAGCAGCAGGAGATATGTCTCTTATTATATAAGAACGTCACTCTACAGAGTCTGGACGAGACCGGCAGCCGTTCTGGCCTTCCCAGGCTGTGGTAGTGAGATCCCTTGCTGCCAGCGCTCTGAATCATAAGAAAAAGTAGGAGGCAGTTACAGGGGGCAAACGTTGAGCTCCTGACATGGAAAAGGCCTCTTATATGTATATTAAGGGCTCACTGAATGGTCCCAGTATTGAACTGTTTAACCTCTGGGCAGAATGTTTCATGCTTGAGACAGATTGGCAGATTATTTTGTATGTGGTTTTTAATAATGAAAATATTTTACCAAACCCTAGGTCAATGTCCCTTATTTTTTTCTGTCTTCCTATCCTCGTTATTGCTGGGCCCGCTGCCTTCACAATTCACCTGCCAAGACCAGGTGACGTCACAAGTCACTACCGTGGCATCCTGGATTGTGACCTTACTAAAGGCCATTTATCAGGAGGAGGAGGCTGTGCTGGGATAGCGAACGAAGCTGGAGATTTGGTTCTGTCACAGCTGGTGCAGCCATGCCAAAGGGGCAACTTGCATTTTACTGACTGCTGTAGTGACAACAGAGTTGGTCCAGTGAAGCTTTGGCTAAAGCTTTGTTTAGAGCTACTGTATAATCACACAAAGGATTAAGTAGTAATACTGTCATTTGGCTTGCTACTGGCTCTTCTGTGGCTCTGTGGCCTTTTGAATACACTGCCCTTCTAGCATAGGGCAGGAGAACACCTTCTTGTGGCCTTAACATACTGGCACTGTTGTGCAAAGCTAGCCAACCATTCGAGCCTTTCCTGGTTATAGACCATGAGCAGTTCTAAGTGTCCCAGCAGTGTGCCTAAGCAATCCTAATGGACAGATCTAGGCAGACTGGCATAGGAGAGTCAGAATGTGCCTTGCAGGGTCCCTTAAAGCATCACAAGGCAGAGTGCCATTTCCTTTACCAGTGATCGCTGAGCTCCGGGACGTCAGTGCAGGACTCCAGAACCACCCCCCTGCATGTCTGTGAAATGGACTTGGTATTAGCTTTCCTGGTGCACTGTGGAGTTTGGCTGTTTCAGTGTTTGCCTGGTGGGAGGATGAGATGGGTAAAAGGTGGCTGAGAACCCATGGTAGCGAGTAGGGGAGTCAGTTGTGCTCATTAAATTAAAAATCCTTTCTCCATTTGCCTTAAAATTCAAGCCATACCACACCATAATGATATTCACAGCAGGAATCATCTCAGGCAACATAAGAAGTGTCTGTGCCGGTCACCATGCGTGCTTGTGTTCATTTTATGCGTGTGTGTGTGTGTGTGTTCAGCATGTGTGCATGTATGTCCAGTATGTATCTGTGTCTAGGAATCTTCCTATTTTATCCCTCCTTGTTTTTCAAGGACCATTTCCTGGTGTATTAGGAGTTTGCTTTGCCTTTTGTTTTTTTAACTGGTCTTATTTTTAAGATTAAAGCAGCCATATTAGTTGCTGACTGAGATCTTTGAGGTCATGTGAACCACCACGCCTTGCTTTTGTAGCACTACAGTGTCCTGCAGTGTTTCTGACTTCCCTTTTAGGGCACTATAGTGTCATGCAGAATCCCAGGCTGGCCTTTTTTAGCATTATGGTCAAGTGAGTGCCTGACTCCCCCCTTTTATACCACCCATAGTGTCATGCAGTGTCTGTGGCCTCCCTTCTGTAGCACTATAGTATTATGCAGAGTCCCAGGCTTCCCTTTTGTAGCACTATAGTATTATGCAGAGTCTTGGGCCTCCTTTTTTAGCACTATGTCAAGTGGAGTGCCTGACCTCACTTTTACACCACTAGTCACTTTCTTAGCACTATAGTGTCATAGAGTCACAGGCCTCCCTTTTTTTTTTGCACTATTGTCATATGGAGTCTCTGGTCTCCCTTTTACAGCACTATAGTATCATGTAGTCCTGACTCCATTTTGTAGCACTATAGCAGGAGTGGACCCCTCCAGTCCGCTAGAGCCACAAACTAGTCTGATTTTCAGGATATCCACAATGAATAGGCAAGAGATAGATTTGCATACAATGGCTGTAGGGCATGCAAATCTATCTCATGCATATTCATTGCGGATATCCTGAAAAGCTCTTAAGAGCTGGAGTTGACCACCCCAGTACTATAGTGTCTTGCAGTGTCTCAGGCCTCTCATTACTTATTTTTTAGAATTATCATGTCACATGGAGTCCCAGGCCTCTGTTTCATAGCAGTATAGTGTCATTGCATGTGGAGTCTCTGACCTCCCTTTTACAGCACTATAGTATCTTGCAGAGTCCCAAGACTCTCTTTTATAGCACTATAGTGTCTTGCAATGTCCCAGCCTTCACTTTTTTTTTTTTGAGAACTATGGTGTCATGGGAGACCCCAGACCTCCGTTTTGAAGCACTATAGTATCATGCAGAGTCCCAGGCCTCCCTTGTATGACACTATAGTATCATGTGGATTTCAAGGTCTCGCTTTTAAGAACTATTATGTCATATACAGTCCCAGGCCTCCTTATGTAGTACCATAGTGTCATATGGAGTTCCAGTCCTCACTTTAATAATTTGTGGTGTTTTATTCAGCAGGAGAATGTATTCTAATCTGGTGGGGAATTTTAACTTCTTTGTTGAAGTCTTAGGGTGTATTTGGTAAACTGTATGAATAAAGCAGATGGTGTGAAGTGTTGTTTGCTATTTTCTGTCTCATTTTGACAGTGTGCTTTGCCATGCTCAAAAAGTGTGTGGCTCTTGTTGTAGCAGGTGTGTTGTTCTTCTGTAAGTTCAACTCCTTCTCTGTCACTGACCCTCTGTGAGCCTGGGCAAACCACTTTATCTCCCTCTGCCTCAGTTGTAAACACAGAAAATGAACATAAGAACTGCCATACTGGGTCAAAGCAAGGGTCCATCATACCCAGTTTCCCGTTTCCAATAATAGCCAATCTAGGTCACAAAACTTGGTAGGATCCCAAATAGTAGATAGATTTCATGTTGCTTACATCCAGGGATAAGCCGTGGTTTTCCCCAGGTCTACCTGGTTAACATAGGTTTATAGACTTGTCTCCCAGGAACTTGTCCAAACCTTTTATAAACCCAGCTACACTAACAGCTTTTACCACATCCTCCAGCAACGAATTTCAAAGTTTAATTGTGCATTGAGTGAAAACATGTCTCCAATTTGTTTTACATGCATTATTTAGAAACTTCATGGAGTGGCCCCTAGTCTTTTTATTTTTTTAAGCGTGTCCCTACTACTACTTAACATTTCTATAGCATTACACGACTTACGCAGCGCTGTATAAACACACAAAAAAGACAGTCCCTGCTCATAGAGCTTATAATCTAATAAGACAAACATACAGGACAAGAGACTTGGGACATTTCATAAAGTAAGACAATGGTTAAAAAAGAAAAGGAAAACAAAGTTAATAAGGCTAAAAGCAGGCAATCAGGCCTAAGATTTAAAAGCAGCCTCAAAAAGATAGGACTTTAGCTGGGATTTAAACATGGCTAGAGAGGGAGCATGACGCACCAGCTCAAGAAGTCTATTCCAGCACACGCACAACCAGGTGGAAAGCACAGAGTCGGGAATTGTCGGTAGAGGAGAAGGGCACAGATAGGAATGACTTATCCAACAAACGGAGTACACAAGGAGGGGTGTAGAGTGACGACGCAGATGCTTGTGCCCGACACCGGGACATCCAGTCACCCTAGAAACCCGGTTCCTCAGGCCACTTTCCAGACAACAAAGAGAGACCTCCCCCAGCCAACTCCTAGAGGGTGCGGTATTAAAAGATAAGCTGATCCGGACACAGTCAGGGCAGAAGCCCTGGGGCAAGATGGCACGAGGGGGCGCCCAATATGGGGGGAATGCCCCAACTTGATTATCCAGTTGGAGCTCTACCTTCCAGGGGCTCCAGACAGGAGTTTTCCGACTCTACTGGGATAACACTTCCCTCGTTTGGGCAGCTGCAGAGCATCGGCCCACTGCAAGAGAAGGCAGTTGCCTCCTATTGTCTCAATTTCGGCGCACGCCCCTGGAGCTGCGTAGCGATTACTCCTGTTTTTTCATCAATTACGGAGACTACATGTGGTACATTCAAGGTGGGAATGCCGAACGCATGCACAGCTTGTACGAGTGCCTTTAGCCCTCAAAGTCAGGTCATTGCATCTGCCCGATTACAATCTTCTTCCAAAGCAGCAGCATGCTATGCGAGAAAGGCCTGGGCCGTTCATGGGACACTGGACGTCAACCAGAATCATCAGGAGCCATCATGGCCAGATGAGTGGCATGGGCCCAGATCAGAGTGCTCCAGATAACTTCAGAGATAAACTCCAGAAGGCAGCAGCACAGGGCTGTGGCCAACAGCACTGTGTATGTGCCCAGCACAGGAATGGTGCTAGCAGTGGCCTCGGGCCTTCAAGTCTCCAGATACTCTACCGAGGCTGCAGCTGCAGAGTCCTTGCTTACCTACGGAGAGGGGGGGGGGGGTGCGGTGCCCCGCACTTCCTCGTTCTCAAGAGATCAGAATGTAGATGGGTTCTAAGATAAACCTATCATTAGCGGGAAGTCAGGATATCTCCCACTAGCCCTCTGTGGCTGGTAATAACTCGGAATGGGGGTATGAGCTGATCCTTGGGGATCCATTCTCTTGCAGTCTTGCCTGCCACTGCACCGGGCAGCATATCTATGTCAACTACGTGGAGCTGCTGATTCAACCTTCTCAAGCCCCAGCAAGAATGCGGGGAGTACCCACTACCATCTTTGCTGTCAATAGGAACGAGAAGAATAATCTATAAGAGTTCATGAGGACTATGTCCTGTTCGAACTTCAGGATGTTCAACAGGAGTGCACTGACTCCCTCCATACATCATGTACAGTCCTACATCTGGTGGGAACCAGTGGTCAGGTCCTATGCGTTTCACATTCAACCTCCGCATTCACTCACAGGACCTTCATGGCTGGGCCAAGTGAACCCCATCCAATCCATAGTGCCTTTTCTGGACCAGTAGTCCAAAGCACCCTTATCAAGGACAGTGACCTATCTCAAGAAACATGAAATGTAAGAAACCCTTCTCTGCAGCAGCAAGATGCAGGTCGTGCTGAGTGCATCCTTTGGCATCCCAGCCTACAAAGAAATTCCCGATGACAAATTCAACCTGCATGATGGACACATGGCTGTTACCAGATCGATGGCAATAAGGCTTGTATATATGGGAGATCAACACCCGTCTCTCCTGCCATAGGAAATGCCACTAGGGGCATGGAGAAGGGGGTCACATTGAAGGCTGAGCCCTCTGACATCGACAGGAGCACCACCCAACGGTTGATGTAGTGGGAATTTCTAAGATAGTCCCTTGAACAATCAGAAGTAGTCAGGAGTTACACAAAGGGGGAGCCTTGGTACTTATTATTTTACTTTCCCCTATGGCTTTTATTAGGTAATGATCTGACCAGGGGACAGGAGTGATTTCTGTTTTAAAAGTGAAGGATGATTGGTTAAAGTAAATTTGATCTAAGGTGTTTCCTAATCTATGAGTAGGGTCATTTATAAGAGTTACC
Organism: Rhinatrema bivittatum; assembly: GCF_901001135.1. Taxonomy (NCBI): domain Eukaryota; kingdom Metazoa; phylum Chordata; class Amphibia; order Gymnophiona; family Rhinatrematidae; genus Rhinatrema; species Rhinatrema bivittatum. The sequence continues at coordinate 181,050,683 of NC_042623.1, forward strand.
AAGTTTAGACCAGTTAAAGCATCTGTTAGGTTTGCTAGTATAGAGTTTTGTTGTGGTTTATTAAAATGTAGGTTAAAGTCACCAGCAAGTATGGTGTTTGTCAGGTCCCAGGGTAATGTGACTAAAATTTCTAGAAATGAGGATAATTGGTTATTAAGTATTCCTGGAGGACTATAGATTAAACAGATTTTTATGCAGTTGGTAGTGACTAGAAGCAATTCAATCTTTGAGTCATTTTTTGTGATTTTTTTGCATGGTGATAGGGAAGATTTAATTATTGCTAATAGACCTCCACCTTTACGGTCTGCACAGGGTTGGGATATGGGAATGTATCCAACTGGACATAGACTATTTAGAATTACTGTAGTGTTCGTATAACCATGTTTCCGTTAAGAGTATTATATCTGCAGAAGTGGAAGTTAAGTCGTGAATTATTGGGGTTTTTTTTCCTGTTGCCCCCTTCATCCGCTGTTCCTTCTGTCCTGGCACGTGCCCGCTCCCTCTTGCTCCTCTCCTTAGAATTGAGAGGCGCCATCACGGGCAGAGGGGTTTCGGGCTCTGGTGGGGCCTCCACTGCAGCGGGGAGGTCTGCACCTGTCTGAGGGCTGAGATGGAGCCTTGCTGTTCCAGTGGGCAGGGGCAGGTGGCTGCCTGTCTCATGGTGCCCTAGGGGGCGGCGTTGGTGATGTCAATGCCTGCCACCCCAAGGGAGCCGTGGCCGGCCCTGTGGGGCCCAAGGCAGGGGTGGAGAGGTTGGATCCTGCCTGGAGCAGGCTTGCCACCCTCTTCCGGACAGACTGGGAGAGGAGTATGGGACACAACTGGCAGGAGTGCCCCAAGCTGTGGTAGAAGACGCATCAAGCTTCCTCTGTGGACCAATAGATCCTGAATAGACCCCATTAAAATGGGATCATTCTCCACTCCTGGGCTTCTACTCCATCCTTGGGCAGGCATATCCAAGCCTGTCTCCGGAAGGAGATGGGCTGCAACTCCCTTTTTCAGTGACCAGTTGAGTGGGCCGTGATGATGGTTGTGAAGGCCCCCAGGTCACAGAGGTGGTGTCTGACAGGGGCGGATTGGCGAATTGGGCATCCCCCGGTGGGCCGGTCGCTCCAGTCACATGGTCTGCCGTGCACGGCCGTGACAGAGCCGCGCTTGGCAGACCACGTGATGTGTCCTGGGCAGCAAATCCCCGGGCCGGTCTTCCTCGGGAATCCGTCGCTGGTGTCTGATCAGGGCATTGGGGAGATGGGGTGGGACGCTACTAAAAATTACCCAGGTTCCCTGCCCCACAATACCTCTTCCACTACCCGTCCCTCCTCAGTGGCCTTATGGACTGCCTGGAGGGACCAGAGGAACTTGACCTGCTTCAGCCTGACCAGTTTGGCCAGGGCAGCATTGTAGCGGAGGGGATCAGGCGAGGCCAGCATGTGGGAGCGCAGGCCATGCTTCCGGGTGAGGTTGGAGGACCCCACCGCTGCCACCACCGAATAGAGATGCACCTGCAGTGTGGGTCCCTTTCCAGCTCTTGTGAAGTCACCTCTTTCTGCATATTAAGCAACTCCCCTTAAGTTCCTAGTGAAGAAAAGCAATGCTGAAAGCAGCCCCCTCTGTACAGACCCCTTCCTTTGTGCCAAGGATCTTGAGTGGACAGATGACATTCTCCATGGTAGAGGCCGTAGCTGGGTTGCTTTGGCAGCCATTCAGATGGTGCTTTTTCTCCTGGGGGGTTGGGGGGAGACAAAAGGAGGTGGTGGAGGGAGGTTCACTTGCCTGGTTAGGAGGGAGGGAAGGGGCAAAAAGAAAACGCTCCAAAAAGGGAATCAAAAACTTAAAAGTTAAGAAGCAGAGAGAGCATTTTACTCCTTGATTTGCCTTCCTGCTGCAGCCAGAAGGGGCTCCTCCTGCTTTGGAAGAACAGAGAAAAACAAGCAGCCTCGCTCTGCTATGGAGAAGGAAAAAAAAATCCCAAACTGAAAATAAAAGTAAAGAGTGTTCGTGCTGAGGCGGGGGAGAGTGGAAGGGAACGAGAAAAACAAATTAACCAAGGTAAACAGAATTGAAGCATCGGAGAGAGAAAAAGAAGAAAAAAAATCCTACAGCAAACAAAACTTAAAATTACAGGAAGGTGAAAGGTGGAGAGAAGAAACCCTACGGAGGGAGGGCAGCTGATGATAGAACCGCCCATGGGAGGACCCAGGCAGGGATAGAGATTGTGGTCCGTGGCGCCTTTACTTTCATTAGTGAATTAAGTACAAGTAGCGACCGCTGGCTCTGGATTTGTGATTATGCGATCAGCAATAAGGTTTCTAAGTACTGTCCGGAAATGAGGGGGCGTGCCCGGAAGCCAGCAAGGAGGCTACAAAATGCCCGGAAATTAGCCGGATTCTAGCCCCTTCCCATGCAGCCGGAGGGGGCGCTCTGCCCAGCCTCGCTTCCGGTTCCTGTCCTTCCTGCAGAACTCAGGGCGCTCCATAAGTACGGGGTCCCGCGCGGATCAAAAAGCTGAGGTCTGTTCTTCGCGGTGCAAGAGAAACAGGAGGTGCCTTGTGCAGGAGCAGCGACCCTGGCAGGTGGGGCGACCCGAAGAAGAGCAAACAGAGCCCTCCCCCCCCCCCCCCCTCTCACCTGAGCTCCAGCCTGCAAAACCCTCTGTACCGTTGGTCACAGCAGGAGGTACAAACTAGGTTCCCTGCCCAAAACCACCCACCCCACGTACCCACAGAAGAGCACCCACTTTGCCTGGGTGCTGGCAGGTGAAGTCTAAAGTGTGCATGGGGGAAGGGGGAGGAACGCTTGTGTGCCTGTTTGGGGGGACTTATCCACACAATAATCAACACTACCATGCTTCTCTCTACCCCAACTTGTCCAGGACATCTTCAGGGCATGTGGAAATCAAATTTCCCCAGGTAAAGAGAAGGGGGGTATCCTTATTTTAACTACTGGGAGTTATTTGTTGTCTGCTGTTTTAAAAATATTTTATTGCAATTTTTTTTTTTGAAAAGTTTTAAAAGTTGTATCTGAGTTTTTAGCTACTAGATGTTCTATTCATCAGCTATTTTGAAATATGTATTCTTATTAGTATGATCTTACTGTTAGTAATATTTTATATTTCTTGATTTTTATGTTATGAGGAGTGGTGGTGATCTGTATGCAGTGCAACAATGGAAAAACAGTGTGGCTTGTTACAGTTTCCAGTTCAGTTTTTGTTTGCATATTTATGCTTTGTTTTTGATCAGGGTCTGTCTGTGTTTTGCATGTGTGACCAATATGAGATGTTCTGCTTGCATATAATTTTTGTGTAGGGATGGATAGCAGCCTGGATTTTTTTTTGTGTGTTCCTATTAGGAGGTATATTGGTATTTTAGGGCCTGATGTAATATTTTCAGTGATGCATTTTCATACTGTGAATGCTGGCAGTTAGTGCTGTTTTGGTATAGCAGGCTTACTATATTGTAATTTAGTGTATTCCTGGCTTTTTGAGAGCCCAGTCCACTCTGCACACATTACAATAAGCCTAATAACCTAAAAAGTACTCCTTGATATCCTAATTGACATAGCCAAAATAGGGTGTTTGGCATGCAAACACAGGCTTAATCTTTCAGTCATCAGTCCCGTCATTATTATAAAATACAACTTTGTAGAATTATGTTATGCAAATAAAAAAAACATTTCTCATCTCAAGCACTACTAAGACTATTATTCTAAGAGCCGGAAGAATACCACACATGAATAGTCTTTGATCTGCCATCATTACTGTACATAGGTTGCTGATTAGTTCGTGATCGCAATTTAACTAATCATGTTTATTCTCTGTTACCTCCTCTAAGTTCCCCTATTCCCAATTATGTTATTTGTTTACTTTTACTTTTATTTGTATTTGATAATTGATTTTTTGTTTCTATGTTTTAATGTAAACCTCTTATCGAGGAGTCAGTTAGTTACTTGTAAACTGGTGTGATATGTATATTATACAGGAACATCGGTATATAAAAACTAAAAATAAATAAATAAATAAACAAGACTTGCTAACATTTTGTTGGAAGGTGGGACTAGACAGGGGTGCGCTCTGTTACCTTTGCTCCATATTTTAACGATTGAACCTTTTGGTTAGCATCCGAAGCACAGAGATAGAAGGGTTTCACTTAGGTTGTAAGGGACATAAGAGCATATCATCAGCAAAGATATTTTATTTCTCAGGTGTCCTCTGATATCTTTCCCAAAATTTGAGCGTGATAGGTGATTTTGGACTCTTTGCGGACTTGAAAATAAATTTTTCTAAATCAGAAGCTTTGCCAATCTCGTCAACCATGCATCGTGAATGGAAAGGAGTTTTTCCCTTAATATGGTTATCAGGCTGTACTAAATATTTGGGAATCTAGAGGCCCAGGGACTTGTCCACTTTATATTATTAAACTGTTTTCCTGTAAAGAACAGCTTTTGATGCGGAAAGATCTTCCCCTCTAATTGTTGGACGTTGCGCACTCTTCAAAATGTCTCTTACTCAAGTTGTTATACAAATTACAGATGCTGCCTGTCTGGCTAAGAACTAAAGATGTAGCTTGTTTATGCTCTGTTCTTTTATTTGGCGGGGTAAAGTTTCTAAAATAAACTTTACTACACTTGTGCAATCTAAAAAATATGAAGGTTTAAAGCTCCTGCACTTGTCAATTTAGCTTTTGCTGGGAAAGGTTCAGTGGACATTTTAAGTTTGGAGTCTCTGATGTAACTGCTGAAATAGGATACAAAACGTTATCGATGAACCTGCTTACTACAGGTACACATCCTTCTCTCCAAATGTCAGGTGACCTATTTTAATTGGACCTGTGTTGCTGGAGGTTTTTATGTAAGTGCTGGGATATTAATCCTTATGCTACTGAACTGATAGAGCTTGTGGGCAATTCTGAATTTTGTTCTATAATTCAATTTTCAAGTTATGGAATCAGCGTGGGGTGATGTTGATAGAATGTAAAGTACAGAACAGGGTGCTCTGTTTTCATTTGAACAATTAGTACCCTGATACTCTGTCAGTTCTAGGCGACTTTATATGTATTTGCAAGCCAGGCATTATGCAAATAATGTAATCTCTCAGGCATCAAATATATTTTCTTAAGACTTGTTTAACTTTAAAAAAAAAAAAAAAAAATCCAAGCAATACAATTCTTTGTCTTTTTGGTGCAATCTTTGTTGTACTATAGAGACTCCCTCCTTACGCTTTGCTCTTGCCAGGTCTTGGTCATCAGCAATTTGAGCTCTTTTAACAGAAGAGCAAATGATTCGTTATTTTGACATGGGATTTAGAATAACCATTGATGCCAAACTTCAGGAAATGCAAATCAAAATACTGCATATGAAATACATGGATGCTAGCCAGTCATATAAAATGAACCTCACTTTCAGGCCGATACAGTACAGTGCGCTCCTACAGAGCGCACTGTTAGCCTCCTCTTGGAGTAAAACTGCTTTTCTGTGCACCCTCCGACTTAATATCATGGCGATATTTATTAAGTTGGAGGTCCCGAAGAGTAAAAAAAAGTTTAAAAAAAAAATTTTTGAATTCGCCCCGCGACTGTCAGGCCGAAAATCGGACGCTCAATTTTGCCGGCATCCGGTTTCTGAGCCCGTGGCTGTCAGCGGGTTTGAGAACTGACGCCGGCAAAATTGAGCATCTGCTGTCAAACCCACTGACGGCCGCCGCTTCTGTCAAAAAGGAGGCGCTAGGGACACTAGCGTGTCCCTAGCGCCTCCTTTTGCCCGTTTTTACCACCGGGTCTAATTTAAATACAGAATTGCGCGCACCGGCGAGTGGCCAGTGCGCTCGCCGGGAGAGCGGGCGTTTGCCGGCTCTCCCGCGGACTTTACTGTATCGGCCTGTGAGTCAGATAATTGTATTAAATGCCACATTCATAGCAGCTACTCATTGCTCCCCTGCCACCAGATGGAGACGGAGTAAGCTGATGTCACAGTGTATATACTCCTGTAGTGACCCCAGGAAACCAGTATTCTCTGTCTCCAGCAGATGGTGGATGTGCATCTTCCTATGGGGATTACTTCAGATTTTGGAAGGAGAATTTTAAATTAAGATTGAAAGCCCCGCTCTCCTGCGGTGATTGATACCAGATGGTCCTTCCCCCAGTTGAGAATTCCTGAGTTGATTTCCGTAGTTCCTCAGATGTGTTCCTTGGTCCAGTAGCTGGGTTTCCTGGCATGAACTTAGCTGATTGTACAGCTTAAAGGCAGCAGGTGCAGGAGGCAAAGTGCAGCGGTGACGGCAGATGCTCTCTTCCCCTGCAGCGGGAGACCCTCTCTGTTCTCAGCCTGTAAGGGCTGAGCTCAGGTAAGTTGTGGGTTTTTTTTTGTTTTTTTAAAAGAAAAGATTTTTACCTTAAACAGAGGGATTTGTAGGACTTTCTCTGTGCTCAATGTGCTGTTCTGACATTTGTTCCCACTCCTGTGGGGGTTAGGGGGACTGGACAGCCTGGTGGGTTGAGCAGTGCCGATGGGCTAGGCGCCGCAGTTAGGTATTTTGCCTTCGTGCTGCATGGTAGGCTGCGGCAGTGTGTTCACGTGTGCTTTACTGCCCTCTGCAGGATGTTGGTGTGCGCACGGCTCTGCGCATGCATTCTGCGCTCAGTTTTGGGCACGCCTTTTGCGTGCACAAAGTTTTAAGCGTGGTGGGGCGTTCAAGCTTTGACGCACAAGTTGTGCGTCTTTTGAGGCGCCTAATTTTTGTGTGCATTCACCATCGCCTGTGCACTGATGGTGCTGGTGACAAGAAACCTAAGCACCTTTCTTAGTGTTTGGATAATTGCCAGGTTCTTGTGGCCTGGTTTGGCCTCTGTTGGAAACAGGATGCTGGGCTTGATGGACCCTTGGTCTGACCCAGCATGGCAACTTCTTATGTTCTTTTCTCTGCGTTGCCTGTCATATTCGGGCTTCTCAGCCTGACCTTGCCTCTAACATGTGCCAGCTTTGTTTGGATGCTCAGGGAGAGTTGTCTTCCTTGGACTTGGCTAAGCCAGATCCTCCCATCCTGATCTGGTTTTGGCTCTGCCTGGAGGTACGCCAGACCTTGGTACTCCTTGACTGACAATAGTTCACTGTGCTGCACTCCAGTTCCTCCTGGGTTTGGTCTGGATCTGGCTGCTTTTTCTTGGGTGGAGGTTTTTTTTTCAGGGTTTACAAGCCTTTCTTCAGGTACAGTCCTCAGCTTTGCCCAATCCTGTCAGGTCGGACCCTCAGCCAGTGGTCTGGTCCCTCCCTCTTCCAGTCCTATGGTTAAGCTCCAGGGCATGCTTCTGTTTGCTGCAGGTATTCCCGACAGGAACCTGGATGGCGCTGATAATGTAGATCCTGATTCCCTTGAAGATGGGGGGGGAAATTCCTCTAGGACTGGAACCGTATCAGACCATGTTATGGTTCTTTCATAGAGATGAACTGCTGGCCCTGATTTCCCAGACTTTGAAGATGTTGGGTGTTCCTGGTACGGATTCCTTGAAGAATAATCCCATTTTGTTTTCCTGGTGTAAAGCCGCTTGTTTTTCCCAGTTCAGGAATTGATTGATCTTCAATGGGATGCCCCAGAGGCAAATTTTAAAGGGTGTCTGACATTGGAAGGCCTGTAACCCCTGGATCCACCTGTGAGAGAGAGCGTTTGAATCTTCCCAAAGTGGATGCGCTGGTCTGTGCTATCTCTAAGCAGACGACTATCCCTCTGGAGGAAGGAGCGGCCTTGAAGGATGTGCATGATAGGAGCATTGAAGCTATCCTTAAGCAAGGCTTTGAGGCAGTGGTGATGGCGTTATAGATGGCGTCCTGTTGTGCCCTTGTGGCACGATCTTGTCTACTTTTCATTCAGGAAGTTGATGATGATTCTGGAGTGAATTCCAGAATGGTTATGGAACCTGCTGTCATCTTTTTAGTAGATGCAGGCTGCAATTTGGTCCATAGCTCGGCCAGAGGAGTGGCTTCGCTGGTAGCGGCCGAGTGTCAACTAGGGTTGCAAAATTGGTTGGCTGATGCAGTTTCTAAATCTAATCTTATGAAAATACCTTTTAAAGGCTCGCTGTTGTTTGGGAGCGAGTTGGAGAATCCGGCCAGTAAGTGAGTCTAATAGCCAGTTACTCAGTTGGCAGAGGTTAAGAAGCAATTGACGTGCTCCTTTGGTATATGGGGTCGTCTCCGGGGTTCCAGGTGTTTTCATCCCTACAGAGGGTCGACTTTTCAGAGGACTCTGCCTTTTGGCAGAAACGGGAAGCATGGGATTTGTGTAAGTGTGGGCCCCCTTCATGCTCCCCAGCCTGGAACAGCAGCCCAGCTGCATCCCAAATGTCTCAGAAGATTAGGCAGGGCTGAGCCGCACACATACACGTACACGTCATGGGACTCTGGAGATTTTCTCAGGCATCACTGGAGAGAGGTAGCATGTTGCTTAGCAGGAGCAGTAGGCTGATAGGGCTACAACTCCCCACCTATGCACATAAATGTGGAGTGAATTTCCTACAGGTGATTAAGCTTGTCTGGCTGACAGCTGAGAGAGATCCTGAACTGGGCAGACTGGATCAGCCAAATGGTCCTTATCTGCCAATCCTTTGCCAGTATGTACAGATGTGAGTTTCTAATAAGAATCTGTTTAATTTTCTGTTCTAGAGTTGTCGGCTGAAGATGGCAACGCACGTCGCAGATCATGGCAGCTTGTTTACAGACCCTGATTTCCCAGCCCACAGGGGGTCTCTTTTCTTTGACCGCTCTACTCCCCTTGTGCAGTTCAGTGAGGACATCACCTGGCTGAGACCCCAGGTGTGTTACCCTTTTAATTCCCAGTTGTTTTTTTTTGTTTTTCAGGGTTTTATGTGTGTTAAAACCTGGTTATGTAAAGTTTTGACTCCATTAGCCAAGCGCAGAGCCTCTGGAAAGGAGTTCCAGAGAATGAGAGCTGCAGCAGCGAAGGCACAGTCTCTAGTACTGCTCAGTCTGGCCTGGCGCAAAGAAGGTAACATCCAAGAAGCCCAAATAGCATGTTGGACAGTACATGTGCAGCAGGGCATTGCCCCGTGGTGTAACATTTAAATACGACTGCAGTTTTGTACTGACTGCATTCAGTAATTGGGAGCCAATGGCGATCTGTTAGTAATATGGTCACTTCCTTTACAACCTGAAATCAGACGGGCAGCTGAGTTTAACAAAAGTTGGAGAGATTGTAAAGTCACAGCAGGTAAGCCAGTGGAGATGGAATGGCAATAGTTGACTGGCAGTATTGAGGTCTGTAGAAGAGTCCAAAAATCTGGCTTGTCTAGAAGATGTTTAAGTCCACACAAAACGTGTCGCTTGTAGAAGCTGGATTTAAGTACACTTCTTATGTGAGGACGAAAAGAGAGCAAAGGGTCGATTAGAACACCAAGGTTCTGTATATGTGGAATTCTCAATGACAATTGTTGTAGTTGAATCTTGGAAATGGGTCGCTGGATCAAAACACATTGTGTTTTGGCAAGATTCAGACAATTAAAGAAGAATCCATTTCTTAATGGTAGAGACATACATTCACCAGCTGCTCCGTATCTGTCCAAGATGGTCGAACATGTATGAAAAACTGAATGTCGTCAGCATAAAGTTCGTACCCATCACATAGGCCGGCCAAGATCTTGCACAAAGGGGGCTAAATAGAGGTTGAAGAGCATGGCTGAGGGGGCTGAGCCTTGTGGCACACCCACCTCAATCTCAGACCATTGAAAGTGATTATTGTACTCGCACACATTGGTACCGTTTGAGAGAGAAATGACCTAAACCATTGCAAGACAGATCCGGAGATGCAGCATTCCTGAAGTCGGTATAAAAGGATGGAGTGAAAGTGGCTGAGATGTCTGAGGAGACTAGGATACAGCTGTTGCTGCTGCCCATGCCTCTCCTCAGTGTCCAAAAGCGATAATATTAATAATTCAGCACTGAGTGTTTTCCTGAATCCATACTGTAATCGGTCAGTTGGCTTAAGGCAATACTTTTCTATCAATTTTGCCAAGAATGGAAGTGAGGAAATAGGTCTGTACTTAAGATCAGAAGGGTCAGAACCGTTTTTTCACCCCCCCCCCCCCCCCGAGAGTTGGGGAAACACCTGGAGTTAGAGATTGGCAAACACGTTTAGAAAAGCTAAAATGATCCTCTCCTCTGGCTCCCATCCCCAGCATGTCTTTCCTTCGGAATCATTTTGTATTGATGTTTTATAAAACTGTGCTTTAAAGGAGCCTTTATTAAAAAAAAAAAAAAAAAAAAAAAAGCTGCAAAGTGTCACCATAAAGATAACATATAAACAACAATTATAAAACATGTATGTATGAGCTTCTTCTTCGAGAATAAATAATACATAGAATGACTCAAAATAATTACAAAAAAAGTATAAATAAAATTAATAATAAATTTCATATTACATAGACATTAAATGTTATCTTTATTTGACACTTTGCAGCTCATTTCATGTGGCGAAACTCGGCCAGAGTTGGGCTTTTCTAATAATAGAGACCTCCTGAAGCACCTTAGATCTGTCTCCTTTTTTCGTTTACCTCGCGGCTTTGATAGATCAACTCTGTAGTGAGATCCAGTCTTGCACAAATCTTAATAGAGCCGCAACATTATTATAGATCAAGAGATGCTAAGATCCAGAGCACCAAGCCCTCCTTCCTGTTTTACACACCTCAAACTAGCCAATTTAATCCATGCAGCTCAACCTCTCCATGTAACCTTTGTAACTGCAGACCTGAATATTCGGAGTTTTGTAGCTCTTACCCAAAATGGAACGATTTGTAAACAAAGTAATCTAGGTAAAATGATCGTTTGAATTACAGCATAGCATCCCATCAAAGACCATTTAGCCAGGGTAGTTTTTAGCTTTATGGAGAACAGCCATCACATTCCTTTGATACAGGTCTTTAAAAGAGCGGGACAACCATATACCTAAATTCTTGATGTTATCAGTACGCCATGCCGACAGGAACTCGCCCATCCACCTATCTTTCAAAGATACATCTATAGGGAAAGCTGTTGATTTATCATGGCTCATCTTTAAACCTGAGAATGTTCCATACACTCAAGTATCTGAGATAAATGTGTATTAACTGTGCCTTGGGTTACCAATGAACAACAGGACATCATCTGCAAACACTTATTTTTATCTGCTTTTTTAAAAACGGAAATGCACTGAAAAACCTCCATTTTGCATAATTTGATAGCTAAGGGTTCAATTACAAACACATATAACAAAGGTGATAATGGACACCTTTGCCTTGTGCCCCATCTCGAGAGAGAACGAATTAGATAACTCCCCATTCACCTGCGCAGATGGCTTTTCATATCAAACCTTGACCTCCCCTTCAAGATTTGTTCTCCAAAAATTAATGTTTCAATACCCACCACATAAGGCCATTCCTTTTCAACATCTAACCCTACCAACAGGCCGTCTTGCCTTGACTGTGTATTAGAAGTTAAGGCCAGAAAGGCTTTCAAAAGATTAGTCTGACACCCTACCTTTTTAATAAACCCAGTTTGATCCTCTGATACTAAAGATTGTATGATTTTAATCCTCTGTGCCAGTACCGCTGCTAAAAGCTTAATGTCTTGATTTAACAAAAAAAGTCTGTAGGATTCTGGGAGCTTTACATTATTACTAGGCTTGGGAATCAGCACCACTGTAGCTAGATTGTGCCCCTCTTTTAAATATCCTTGTGCCATAGTGTACATATCTTTCAATGCTTTTGTGATGTTATAAAACTCCTATCCAAAATCATCAGGTCCCGGTGTTTTCCCCAATTTCAAACTATGGATGGGCCCCTAATATATTTGTTTCTCTTATGGGTTGCTCCAAAGTCTGTTTATCAGATGCCAGGAGCGAAAGGAGTTCCAGCCCCTGAAAGAATTCATCTTGATTAGTTACCAAAAGGGTGCTTTGAGTATATAGTCATTGAAAAAATGTTGTAAAAACTTCCTTTTGGTTCCTTTGTGCTCTATTCTCTGGTAAATTAATCTAGGAACAATACCCTGGGATGCACACTTTTTTAAATAAATTAGCCAGCAGTGTACCAGACTTCTTTTCCCATTGATACAATTTATTGTGGTAGTGGAACATATTTTGCTGGGCTTCTTTACGCACTTCTTGTAACTGTAAATTCAAATCACTTGTAAGCATCAGCAGATGTAAGTGTTTCAGCCGTGTGATACGTTTTGTGATCTCCAATTGCCTATTTAGCCTTTCCTTTTTACGTTTTACCAGGTGAGCTACGATTTATCCCCGTAACACTGTCTTTAGCTGCATTCCAGAAAACCATTGCATTCACAGATTATTCTACCCATTGGTCATGTGAGAACTTCATAAACTCCTTATTGTTATATGACAAGAGTAGACATTCTCCACCCTGATTTGCCATCCCCAGCGGTGGTGGTGTTTCGCCCGCCATGGCGCAGCCACACCGCACACTATCGCCCCCATGGCGCCACGGGAAAAGGCGTAGTTATTTCCCCGTGGTGATGTAAAAAAAAAAACAAAAACATTATTGCCCGCAGGTAACTCCACCTAAACTCTGTCCACACTCCTCCCCTTCCCCTAATTTTAATAATGCTGCCGGTATCGCGTGCGACGAGACCCTAGCGCGTGATAACAGCTCGTCGCAGAATAGAGAGTGACCCTGTTAGGTGATCGGTCAAAGCTGCAGTTACAGCCTTGGTGATTTCTTTGAGCGCAACTTCAGAAAGGCCCAGCATCGGGTGCCATTTTTCCTCTGTTTCCGATTTGTCTTTGCTCCCTGTCTTTGTGATCGTCCCACCATGGCATCAGAAAGAAGAATGTTTGTTTTTTAAATTTTCCCTGAATTCCTCCTAACTGCAATGCTTGGTACTGGAAAACGCTGCGATTTAAAATGAGTAGATTAAGGGGGGGGATGTCGGTAGCCCCTAGGGAGAGAGGCCCAGGAACGTCTGCTCAGTCCAGCGTCGTAGCCCCATCCCTAATGCTTTCTCTTCCACACTCTAAAACCAGGGGAAGAAGAAATAGATACATGAACCCATCACGATGGACCAGCTCCCTCAACATGCACAAGCAGGGGAAGAGAGAAGTCAGACTGGTGCGAGCAGCCGGCTTAGTTAGTTCTCCAGGGTGCCGAATGTGGCTGCCAGAGCGCCGCCCAACTCTCAAAGTGAGTCTCATCCAATGTTCAGTGCATACTCAGCCTGGAGATAAGGCAGAGGCTGGAAGGACTCAGAGGAGGAGGAGGTGCTGGGTTCAATGTGTGTGTGCAGCACGAAACAGGACCCAGCTATTCATGCTTTGCATGCTGCCCATTTAATTTAGCACACGGGGGCTCCCGCTGCAGCTGGGAAGGACAGGCGTGTATGATTGCACTCATTATCAGGAAGGAGTTCCTACACGTTGAAGAGCCACTGCTGGTGCCTCTTGGGGGCTGGTCTGGATCTGAGGACAGGCAGTGGTGACTTGTTTTTTTGTTTTCCATGGTGCCTGATCCGGTCTGATGGCATACCAGTTCCTCCATGGCATGCCGGCTGGGAAACACGGTCTCGAATGATGAGGCCAGCCAAGCTGAAATATTATTTTATAAAAAGAGCTGAAACCGTGTTCTGTGCAGTATTTTGGATCTGTATACAGTCGGTGGTATAACTCATACGTCAATATTCAAAAAAACAAATTAAAGCTAGCGACTTAATGTGTAATGCATCTCATTTGTTCAGCACTTTTCATGATGGACCAATTTGATGCAATAATTGAAGCTGGAGAGTTGCTTTCGGGAAAGGGCAGAGAACGACATGGCTGTGACATAGAACTGGACAAGAGTGCTTTTGAAAGGCTGCACAGGACGGAGCGTTTCTTTTAAAAGTTTCATTCTGGTTAAAAGCAAACGGAGGCGTGTGTGTGTATTTTCTGACTTCCGTGACTCCCTGTAGTTCAGGCTGCCTCTAGTAGCGTGGCACAGCTGACAGCATTCACCAAGGGTAGGTCCGCACTCTGAGGATATCATCACTTCAGGAAGGAACATGTACTAATTGTTGCATTAATTGTGCATGCCAAGAAGTGATTGTTGGCTATTAACAAACTCTCATTTTAGAAATAGTTTTAGTAGCAATAATTAGTCTTGGGGAAAGCTGCTAGCTGAACGGAGAATGCTTTGTGGGGGATGTGTAAAACGCTCCTTTTTAATTTTCTTCTTTTAGGACATTTGTTCTACTCCTCGGTTATTTCCAGATAATCCACAGGATGGGCAAGTGAAGCAGGGGATTCTAGGTGACTGCTGGTTCTTGTGTGCCTGCACCGCTCTGCAGAAAAACGAACACTTGCTCAACAAGGTAAAATCAGGGGGGTACGCCTGGGATATCTCCTTGCTGTGTGGATAGGAAGAACCGGGCTGGCTAGTGCATGACGACAGAGAGACAGATGCGGCTTCTCTGGTTAGCGATCTGTGAGCTGCACAACTATCTGTGCTGTGCGTATATAAATCGGAGGGAGCTAAGTTCAGCTCCTGCCTTCTACAATCCTGTGAGGGAGAGAAAATGATGATCAGTCGTAACTGGGTGCCAGTTCTGCTGTTTCTAAAATGCTGTGATATTGCTCCATCATGGGTTAGGGACCTTCGTTTTCAGTTTGGTGTTTTGTTTTTTTTTTTGTTTGTTTTTTTTCCCCAGGAATTTATCAGTTTTATTATACTGAAGAAAAACAAGTGAGAGAAAATGACTGTTTTCCACTTAAATGTCTCCTGTCTTTGTCGTAGTAAGAGACTGACAAATTCCCAGGAAAATAAAATAAAAACTAAAACTGAAGTGCCCTGGCCATAAGGGGCAGACTGAGCCGGTCTCTCTGTAGTTCTAGGGTAAACTCAGGACTGGCTCCGGCTTTCCCTGGTGAGACAGAGCTGTCGGATCAGGTGTATTATCTGCTCCTTTATCTCTGTTTCACCTGAGACAAAAAAAAACCATTAACAAGTGCCTGTTGTGTTCTCACGCCTGCCTCTGCTGATGCCCTTCCTCCTCTGTCCCCTGCATGTCCTGTGTCAGGCTTGTCAGGATTTTCTTTTTTCTTTTACACATCTTAGCTGAGAAATACTGGCTTGACAGGAAATAATGACACAAAATAATACATGTTCCAGTGCGTACCCAGATCAGTCCAGACTGCCGGGTTTTGTACCCCCTGCCAGCAGATGGAGACAGAGAGACGGTTTTAATGAAGCTGCTGCATATCCCAGTGCGCCACCTTCAGTCCCTCAGCATTATTCTGTCTCCAGCAGATATTGCAAAATCTGCAGTCTGGGGGGGGGAGAGTGAATTTCCAGTGGAGCCTTCTGGGGAGTTGTAAGGTCCTGGTTGGGGGGGGGGGGGCTATCCTCCCTGGTGAAGGCAGGCGAGCAGGGGGCTTGGTGACACTTTCTTAGCTCGCTCCCAGTAGCGTGGGGCTGATTATCATCTGGTGCTCCAGATCCCTTCGCTCCCACGAAGCAGTGGTGTGACTGTCCAGTGATCCTGTCCCTTCCATAAGGACGCAGGAAGTAGTTTATTTCCTTTTCTTCCCTCGTTTGTCTGTTTTGGCTAAAATTAAAAAAAAAAAAAAAAAAGTCCAGGGGCAAAAAGCTTGCCAGCGCATGGCCTAGATTTCGGGTTAATAGGGATGTTCGCCCGTCCAAGAGCACTGGAGGGGGGGGGGAGTGTGTGTCTGCAGCGACAGGTTTCTCACAACTTCATCCTGGGGATAGTCCTGTGGGGTGGGGGGGGGGGACAGAAGACCCTCCAGGGACAATTCTGGCGCTGCTTCAGGAAGGTACTAAGCCTTGGCAATGATACAGGGCTGGTCCACGTTTCGGTTTTGGCTGTCGTCCTGCAATTTATCACAATCTGCTTGTGATTTAACTAGTCTGAACAATTTTGTATCATCTGCACACTTGATTACCTCGCTCATCGTATTCCTTTCCAGACCATTCATACCTGCACACAGTACTCATCCTATTAAAGGATAAGAGTGCCCTTTTGCTAGCTGCAGGGAGTGCTCTGGATTGCTGTGGCAATTGGGTGCTTCCAACACTTTTGCGTTCTCTCAGAGGGTTGCGTTCAGGTTTGATGCTAAATTTCTCTGAAGTTTCAATTGGCTGCTGTCTCCTGTTTATAGAGGAACAGTTCAGGGGGTTTCATAGTATGTTTGTCAGATGTTTTTTTTTTCTTATTTTCCTTCAAGGGGTGTAGTGTCTTTGACCTCCTTCATAGTGCTTTTCTGTAACTTTTGTCACCAAAGATGATTTTTCTGGTGGCCATTTGTTTAGCTAGAGGCATTGACTTTGCAGAAATCCTTTTCTGGTCTTCTCGTTGTTTTGTGTCTCACAGACCAATCCTTTTTTACCTAGACTGGTTTCTGTGTTTCACTTAAATCAGACTTATCTACGAGTATTCATGAGAGGGGAGTGTCATGGTAGAGAGGCCACTCCACTTATGTGTCTCACTTAAATCAGACTTATCTACGAGTATTCATGAGAGGGGAGTGTCATGGTAGAGAGGCCACGCCACTTATTGGATGTGTGTTGGTTCTTCTTAGTTATGTCGTGATGAAATCTTAGATTGCTTATTTCACAGCTTTGTAAGGATGACATAGCTTACGTCTTTGGCTAGATGGTTTAAAAGAAAAAGAAATTATTCATATTATTGGAAGGTTGGCAACCTCCAGAGGTCCTTCAGGCGAACTGTGAAATCTCAAATTTCTTCTTGGGGGGTGGGGAAGCTTCCATTCTTGCCCTGTAAGATATTTGTAAGGTGGTTACTTGGTCCTCGTTACTTCCTTTCACTAAACATTTCGGTCTGGATGTTCAGGCAAAATAGGACTCAACCTTTGGAGCTGATGTTTTCAGGGCAGCCCCTATCTTCCTCCCTCCCAGATTAATTGGCTTGGGTACTTCCTACACATCTGGACTGGTGTAGCAGGATAAGGAGAAATGTAATCTTACCTGATAATTTCCTGTTGAATCCTGCTACACCAGTCCAGGATCCACTCTGCAGTATTTGAAGTGGTGGACCTTGATTTACAGAGATTAAGAGGCAACTAGAGGTTTATTTTTTGTTTCCTCTTTCTTTTTTTTTTTTTTTTTCCCTCTTCATTTATCTAAGTTTGTAAGGATTTTTTTTTTTTTTGAGGATCTTTTTGTTTCAAATTATTTGAGTTTGAATCTTTTGTTAGTTTTTTCTTCCACGGCTTTTTGCTGGAGCTGCGCCATGATAGCTATCAGTGATGATGTCATGGAAAAAGGTGCTTCCATCTGCGAGTAGGGGGAGAGAACCCACACATCTGGTCTGGTGTAGCAGGATTCAAGGAAAGGAAATTCAGGTAAGACTAAATTTTTTTTTTTTTTTTTCCCTTCTCCCTAGGTAATTCCCACAGGGCAGTCCTGCTGGACAGAGCATGGGTACAACGGCTCTTTCACCTGTCATGTTTGGCAGTTTGGGCAGTGGATGGAGGTCACCATTGATGACTACCTGCCATGCATTGGTGGGAAACTCTGCTTCTCTCGGTGCCAGTCCCAGGATATCTTTTGGCTTCCGCTACTGGAGAAGGCATTTGCAAAGTATGCACTGTTCACATCTCTTCTTCTGGGGTGGCACTTCCTCTGTGAATGATCAGATTTTCCCTTTTATTTCATCTTTTTCCAAAAATTATAATCCTGCTATTTTACTAGGTGGTACAAATCCTAAGATGCTGTGTGCCTTTCATCAGTTGGTGACTGCATTGCTTGATTCAGTTGCCTCTTTGCTGCTGGTTCTGTCTCAGTGTTTCCTGTATACCCTGTGCCCTAGGACTGCAGAAGCCTTGTGTTTTATTCTGACAGGCTGCATGGCTCCTATGAGAAGCTGTGGGCGGGACAAGTGGCAGATGCTTTGGTTGATTTGACGGGAGGGCTTGCTGAAAGATGGACCCTGAGAGATCTCTCAGGACGCCCTGGTAGCCGAGGAATTGTTGCTGTCCCAGAAGAGATGATCCTCCAGAAACTGATGAAGCTGAAAGATCGCTGTCTTATGAGCTGCTCCGTCCTCAGCTCCAGGAAAGGTAACACTATGCATGATATGGCTTTAATTAGTGCAATGAGCTGTTTGTCCTCTACAAGGTAAGCATCAAATCTTAGTTTTCCATTGCTATAGCAGTTTTGCTGTATCAGGGGAAACAGGAATTCAAGAAAGTTTCTGCCTTGGATCCACTGTGGCAGTCTTGTGTAGTTATCACCCACGAATGATGTGGATAGAGTATGGATGATCTCAAAAGGCTATCAAAATCCATATGAGATGAGACGTAAGGACTTAAATATATAAATCCTGGAGGAGAGGAGAGACAGCAGAGTTAAGACCGAGACATTCAAACAGAGTAGAGCACTGTTTATCCAAACATCTATTAATGGGGAAGCTGTTATTACCTGGGAAAATTGTGGTCTGTGGATCATGATCTACCTAATTATCAAATTGGTTGCATTTATGATCCGTTATCCAGAAGAAAGGAAAACTGGTTCCTTCCTGCTAATTTTCATTCCTGGAATACCACAGATCATTTTAGATGCATAGGTTTTGCATCCTTTCTGGCAGATAGGGACAGAGAAGAAAAGCTTTATTGACATTGCTGTTTAAGAGTGTGCCACCTGCAGTCTCTAAGTATGATCTATACCCAAGCCAAGATGAGATTAAATGTAAACACAAACGCTCCCCCCTCCTAAACCAAGCAAGCGGAAAGAGAAGCCCCAAACTGGAGCTCTGTCATAGACTATGGGTGTGCAAACTTCCCAACCAGCAATCAGGTCTGCTTTATTTACATACTGAAAGAAAAGCAGCCTTTCCAGAAAGGGCTGGGCTCTGGACTGATCTGTGGTATTCCAGGAATGAAGATTAGGTAAGAATAAATTCCTCTAATTCCTGTTCAGATCAGTCCAAATGCATGGACCCACATGCAGCACACTTTCCCCCAAGCCTGCTGTTGCCAGCTCCCAAACATCTAGTTGGTAATGTCTTCCCTTCACACTTACACAGCTCCAAGTCCCCTCCCAGCAGATCTCCTCTGGGCAAACCAACTGATACTCTCCTCAGGAGGCTGCCTGCAGCCTCTCAGGAATTGTCAGACTTCTACAAATATACACAGACCCAATTGCCTCTTTCAGCCACTGTGCAATGGTGGCCTTGGAGGCCTTTCATTCCATGACATAGAATGAAAAGTTGGTCCGGTCTCTGAAATCCGTTAGTAACCTTAAGATAGCACAACAAGACTTGATGGACATCCAACAAATGAAGTTTCCTTGCATGCAGAATCATCGAATCAAAATTTCAAAAAGCGGGGAAGCTCCACCATCAGCCTGAGATGAAAGGTAGAGATCACCTTTGGTAAAAAGGAAGGTACCATGTGCAAGGACACTGCATCCTCCGAAAACTGAAGAAAATGATCCCTATAAGACAAGGCCTGAAGTTCTGAAATCCTTCTGGCCGAACAAATCTCTACCAGGAAAACCACATTCAGGGTAAGATCCTTGAGCAATGCCATTTGCAATGCTCAAATGAAGTTTCACAAATTGCCCTTAGCTTCAAATTAAGACTCCACGAGGACTCTCTCACTGAGGGATGCAAATGCTTCTCCCCCCCCCCCCCCACCCCCGAAGAAAACATACTACATCTAGATGTGAAACCAGAGATACCCTGTGTACCTTAGCATGAAAACAGCCTAATGCTGCCCCCTGAACTCTCAGGTACTTGAATGCAAGACCCTCACTAGGCCCTTCTGCAAAAAGGTCAAGATCTGCCTCTGCAAGGCACTTTGCCTCGAATACACTCTCTGACATAAGCCAAGGTGGTGGAAGGTCTTCTAGCTTGTAGTAAGGTGGTAATATCTTCTGAATACCCCTTCATTCTTGAACGATTCCTTTCAATAGCCAGGACATGAGACAAAAGCAATCTACTTGATTCAAGACAATTGAGCCCTGATGAAGCAGCTTTCTAAGATTCATGAACCTCAGAGGGCAGTCCACTGCAAGATTTACCAGATCTGCAAACCATGGCCGCTGTGACCATTCTGGAGCTACAAGAATTGCCCTTCCTGGATGCTGCTTGATGTACTGTAACCACCAGCCTACCAGGGGCCATGGGGGGGAAAACACATATAACTGTATCTTTCAGCCACTGAAGAAACAGAGCATCTATTCCCTCTGCTCCGTTCTCTCGTCTGCAATGGATAAACCGTCATACCTTGGTGTTCTGTCTGAATGCTATCAAATTCAGCTGTAGCAAATGAGAGCCAGTGCCTTGTCCACCATCTCCCATTCTCCAGGATCCAACACTTGCTAGCTGAGAAAATCTGCCTGAACATGGGACACCACCAGAGCTGACAAGTGCTGTTCTGCCTAACAGAAAAGTTCCTGGTTCTCCAGAGTCACCATACGACTCTTGATTTATATAAGCCACTATCATCATCATTGTTCGACAATTCAAAGCCTTTGACCATACGACAGTGAAAGAAACAGTAACACTAAGTGAAGTGCCCTAATTTCCAAACAATTAATAGACCTCAATTCTTCTGCCGTCGACACCAATCTTGAGCTGTCTGCCCTTGGCAAATAGGACCCCAACCCTTCCAGCTTACATCTATGGTTACTACCACCCAATCTGGAGTTTCCAACTCATTCCTTGTTCCAGATTGGCCCAAGAAAGCCACCATGAGAGACTGGACATGGATTCCCCCTGAAAAGGTAGTGGGAGCTGAAACTCTGACAGTGAATTCCAATAGGATAGGAGTGCCCTCTGAAGTGGATGCATATGTGAGAATGCCCAGGGAACCAGACTGCGCATAGACTCTATAGAGCCCAGAATTTGTAAATAATCCCATTCCCTGGGCACTGATAGCTGTAATAACCAGCGAACCTATGCCTGCAGCTTCATCACCCTGTCTGTTGTGAGAGACCTTGCCAACCCTGGGTGTCAAAACTGGCCCCCAGGTACTCCAGCGACTGAGCTGGAACCAAGTTAGTCTTTGACAGGTTCACCATCCAGCTCGGGAGTCCGTAACCTCTGCATATCTTGCTGTACCAATTGCTGACATAGGGTCTTCAACTTTGCTCGAATTAGCCAATCGTCTAGATAAGGGTGCACCAAGATGCCTTCTTTTCATAGAGCCATAGCTACCACCACCATCACCTTGGTGAAGGTTTACGGTGCTGTCGCTAATCCAAATAGGAGGGTGTGAAGGAGTGAAACTGAAAACTATTCCCCCCCCCCCCCCCCCCCACCAAATCATGAATCAAAGACATTTCTGTTGCTCTGCTTGAATCTATATGTGCAAATAAGCCTCTGTCAAATCCAAAGTTGCCAGGAACTCCCCTTTGCAGACCGCTGCTATCACGGATTGTAGAGTTTGCATTTGAAGCCTTGGCCATTTGAGAGCCACATTCATCATCTGTAGATCTAGAATAAGTCAGTATGTACCTTTCTTTTTCGAAACCACAAAGTTAATGGAATACCTTCCTTTTCCACACTCCCTCAGGGGAAAGGGAACTATTTATTTAAAATCTTTTCTATACCGTCGCTAAGTCATATACCATCACAACGGTTTACATGTAGGCATATAAATTAATGTAGGTGAGGGTGTACATTAGTACATTCTAACAGGTGCTGCTAAAGGTTCGGTTACAATATATCATTAAAGACAATCAATTGTTTAGTGGGGTAGGTCATGACCTGTGAGGTACTGTTCACGAGTAAAATTCACTATTCAAAGTGTTACAATTATGTTTATAGTGATGTAGAGTTCGTGGACCACTCTACTGTGCGCCAGTGTTCTTCTGCCTGTTTCTAAATATTTTTTATTCTACCATCTCTTTATAAAATACTTGTTTGAAAAGCCATGTTTTTAAACTTTTCTTAAATGATTTGAGATCACTTTGCAATCTGATCTCTAGATGCATTGTGTTCCAAAGTATGGGGCCTACTAGTGATAAGGCCCTTTCTCTCACTTCGGTTAGTCTTGCCGTTTTTACTGAAGGAATGGTTAGGAGTGCTTTATTTGTAGATCGAAGGTTTCTGTGTGGGACATGTACTCTTAATGCTGTGTTTAGCCAATCCAATTTCTCATCATGTATTAGTTTATGTATGGTACATAGGATTTTGTATTTAATTCTGTGTTCGATAGGTAACCAATGTAGTTCCGCCAGGGTTTCAGTTATATGGTCCCTCCTCCTTTTTCCGGTTAGTATTCTAGCTGCTGTGTTTTGAAGTATTTGAAGTGGTCTTAATGTTGTGTTTGGGAGCCCTAGTAGAAGGGCATTACAGTAGTCTGTGCTGGAGAAAAGTAGTGCCTGTAGAACTGTTCGGAAATTAGTTGGTGTTAGTAGTGGTTTTAGTTTTCTGAGTACCATAAGTGTAGCATAGCCTTCCTTTGTTCAGTGATATGTGCTGTTTTAGATTGATTTCAGGGTCCATTATTATTCCAAGGTTTCGTACTTGCAGGTGCCTGAACCGATCCAGTGTTGTATGAACTGCCTCCTGTTTTCAGGAGGCAAAAAGGAGACCATGTAGGCCTCTCTAACTGGATGAGCAAATTCTAACATATAGCCATCTCTTATCACCTTCAGTAACCACTGGTCCATTGTGATTTTGGTCCACTCTTCGTAAAAATGGGCCAATAGTCTTCCAACTATTTCTAAGGAAGATTTGACCAGACTCGTTTTATTGCACAGACTTGCTTCCTCTGGCTCCTTGACTGAAGCTTTCCCGGACTGGTGTACATGGGCCCCGAAAGGACTGCATTCTGACTGCGCCCTGCTTCTGAGAGGAGGAAGATCCTCTGGATGGATGATATCTCCTGGTGTCTCTACTCCATGATTGATAAGGAAAGATCTTCTTGATCCCTCTGTCCTTAGGTAATTAACTTTTTGACTCTCCCAAGTGCTTCACCAGTTCCTCCAGATTCTTTCCCAAAAAACCAGCTTCCCTTTGAAGTGGAGATTACCCAGCTGTGACTTGGACCACACATCTGCTGGCCAGTACCTCAGCTATAGGAGAACGTATGAATTAAATCATACAAAGCATCTGCCACATAGGCTAATACTGCCTTCAAGTGCTCCGCTTGCTTGGTGGAACTCAAGGAGTCCCTTTCTTTCCACCTGCAAGTGTTTCACTCAGTGTAAACAGGCACATTGCATAAAGCTATTTGCAGACTGCTGCCTGGATGCCCAAGGCAAACTCTCAAACATCCTCTTGAGATTTTCTCCCAATCCTTCAGGTCTTTCAAAGTGGCCGACCCTGCCACCAGGATGGTGGTGGTCTTGGTCACAGATGAGCCCGAAGTGTCCAACTGGGGAGCGTCACAGCCCTAGGGCATCCTCAGGTAGGGGTTACAACTTTGATATAGTTTGGTCTATTTTCAGTCAAGTCTCTGGAATATCCCACTCCCTGACCACTAGCTTCTTGAATGACCCCATGAAAGGGAAAGGCTTTCGCTGGGCTTCAGACTAAGTTCAAACTCCACGCTGGACACAATCTGTGCACCAGCGGCTGTAAATGCTTGGACCCCCCTTCAAGAACCATACCACATCCGAATGTGACGTCAATGGCCTCCCTTGTCGCTTACCACTGAGACATCCCAATGCTGCCACTTGCACCAAAAGGATTGTAAGCTAAGCCCTCCTACTTGATCCTTAGTTCTTGGTGGGGGGCAGGAGGATATAAATATATACATTTTTAAGTCTCATCTCATTGGATTTTTGGTGCAGTCCATGCACTATTTTGGTTACCTTTCTTTGAACTGCTGCTAGCCTTTCTCTGATTGTTCTGAAATATGGCCAACTCTTAGCTGTGTTAAGCTGTTACGTTTTGTGATAGAGAGCCGCAAGGCTGGCTGGGAAAAGGGGTCTGATCGTTCTCCCACAGAGCAGATACTGTTATGGTTTTTCTGTTTTTCTACACAGAAGCTGGTGAGCTGGGGGAGTTGCATGCTTTTGTCATCCTAGATATTCAAGATGTGGGCCATGCCTCTGGTAGAGAGTTGTTGCTGCTCCGTATATGGAATCCTTGGGGGAGGCGCTGCTGGAAGGGGCTCTGGCAGGATGGGTGAGTCACAGGTGGCATAGAGGGAGGTCATCAGAAGGGTGACAGGAGATGGGGTGGGAGTCTTTGGGGTGTTGTGTGACTCATGGAGTAGCAAACTACCTTAATACAGTGCCTCCTAGTAATCCCTAACCTATTATGTAATGACTTATTTATTTAAAAATTATATAAACTACAAATTACAAAATAATGGTCTAAGCAGTGTACAGTTAAAACATACATAATATCAAATAAACATAGATGTATATAAAACACAAATTTTTGTTCATAAAAGCTTCATTAAAAATGCTTTCAATTTGATTTATCTGACCAATCACTATGTAATCCTCTTTGAAGTGGCAGACCAGCTTAAAATAATTTATATATTACCCATAGCTGTAAATCACAAGGGGGGGATATTGAGAAGGAAGAATGGGTCGTCAAGGCGTTGATTGAGCTGGGAGGGTAACTCCCTATCCCTGCCTCACCCCCCCCCCCCCCCCCAAACAATCCCAAATGCAGAACTGCGATGTTGACTCATTCTGTGTATGGCCACCCTCCTCCACCTCCCTAATTCTTTACTCACGAACTCGTTTTTATCTTTATTGGGATTTATTCGTCACCAGGGCACTAAGTGATGTACAATACAACCTACATAATATACAACTTATACATTCAATAAAATAAACACAAAATCATAAAACGCTTATGACAACAAAAATAGCTGGGAAAAAAGCACTGTTCTCACACAACCACTTAGCAATAAGCCTGCTTTAAATGGGCAGGTTTTCAATAGACTCAAATGTACAGTACCTGAATGTAATCTGCTTTGAATGTCTGAAAGGTGGAATATAAATCACAGTTTTTGAGAAGTCTCACTGACTGTAATTCTTTGTCTTTATCTTGTACCAGCAAACTTCTCACTTCTTAGTTCTGTGCCTCCGTTCCTTGAGCTCAGCCCAAGATTTTGCAGAATACTGGCAACAGTTTTCCCTCTGACTATAGCAGACGCCTACACTAGAATCAGACTTCTGACCTGAAGATTCACAGATCCCAGTGATCGCATCTCACACACCTCGCAGTCCATGCTCCCAGCAATGTTCAGGGGTGGCCCTGATTGCATTTCTCTACAGAAAGTGTCGACCCAACAGTTGCCCCCTCGGACCTTCCATTGTGAGAAGGTGGAGCTCTGATTTCTCTCGCATTCTCATTTCAGCGGTGATGGGTGGAGACAACTGGAGCCCGCAGTTACTTCCAAACTCCTCTCCCAGCTTCAGGAAGGAGAATTCTGGATGGACGAGGAGGAGTTTCTGCGGGAGTTTGATGAGGTCACTATTGGCTATCCAATCAGCAAAGAGGGCCACCTTCAGAGCCTCCATACAGGCATGTGCTGTACCCCAGGGCTTATCCTAGACAGATATGCATGGTTTGCATTGCAGCTTTTGCAGTGGTAAAGATGTGTGTGCATATGCCTCTTGGATGCTGAATGTTAGAGGCACACTAAATGGATGCTAAGAGGTTGTTTTTGTTTTTTTTTTTTAAAGGTGTTGCTTGTACAAAAATGCCTGCATATGTGGTCCATGCACGAGCAGTGAGGATTTAAAAAAGCCACAAATTACACACACATGCCTCATGAGAAATAAGGGGGTGGAAACGGGGCGGGGTGTGGTGTTCTGGGGCGGGGCGTAACTTCGTATTTTAAAATCGCAGCTCACGTAGGCTAGAGATCCGCATAGCTTTACTGCTGCTCCTGATGAGAAGCAGATCTGTAGATCTTGAGATTTTTAGGGCTTACAGGACAGGGTGAAGGGTCCGGGTCAACTAGGGGGAATGCAAGATGAAAGATCTTGATATCAACTCGACAAAACTGATGGACTAATTGGGAAAACTGGGAATGTGTCTCGCGGGAGCTTGTGTTAAAATCGGCTTCCATATGTGCATAAAAGCCGACCAAAAGTCCTTTGGAAGATGCATGCGCCAGCTTTGCTCAAGAAACCTCTTGAAAATTAGGAGCATAGTTGCGCACTGTTGGTGTGTGTTTAAGACATATGTGTGCTCGTGCACGCACAGTTTAAAATTCCAGCATATCTTCGCTCGCATGCCAACGTGCACATCTATGGGCGCATGTGCACTTGTGTTAAAATTACCGTGTAAATGTTTAGACATGTTGGAAGCATGTCTCTTAAGTGTAAAGCTCCCGTTGTACTTGAGGCATCTCACACTGTGCAGTGCTTATTTTGTAATTGTCTTCAATAGTGGCACTGAATTCAGTACCAAACCAAGCAGATCGATACAGAAGTATATTATACACAGAACACATCTTAGCTCAACACAAATAGGCCTGATTTGTTTTAAATCTGGTGGTTTTTATGGAGTGTCCCCTTGTTTTTTTAGCATTATTTGAAAGAGTAAATTATTTATCTGTTCTGCCACCTGTTAAGAGCCCCATAACATTACCAACAAATGTAAAACTAGAAATTTTAATAATTTAGAGGTCCTGCATAATCTGAGACCATAAGCTGTAGCTTAGGTAGTTTGGGCCTAAATTCAGTAACTGCATGACATCGCACATCACCACATCTTCCCTCTCCCACTTGCAGTAAAAATACTTGTCAGTGATTTATAGGGCGGTTTTTACTAGCACGCGCATTTGATCTGTAAATGGAAATTGAAGATTTATGTACACCATTGGATGAGGTAGAGCGACGGGGTTATCTGGACCACCGCGCATAGGGAGGATAACTTTCAGTGCTGCTCGCGCGTGTCCATGTGTGCACGTATGTGGGTACATGCGAAGCAGATACAGTAATCTTATAACCTGTGTGCAAACGATATGACCGGGTTATAAAATACGAGCACAAACATGCGCTCGTGTGTAAAAACCACGAGCCACGCACGACATTGAGATAAGTAGCAGCATTCATCCAAACATAGAAATGATGGCAGAAAAGCACCAAGCGGTCCATCCAGTCTGCCCAGCCAGCTTATGGTAGCACCAGCCGTGCCATACAGGTCTCCCCCATGAAGGTATCATGAGGGGGTGGCATCTGCCTTGCAGTTACTCCCCTCCCCCCCCCCCCCAATACTGATTTTCCCAAACTGTTATTCAGGACCCTTGGTTTCTGTCTGTCCAATTTCCCTTTATCTTTCACCGTTCAAGCAGAGAGGAATGTTACATTTACATCACAAGTATAAGGCTTATTGGTTAAGGGGAGTAACAGCTGCATCAACAAGTTACCCCATGCTTGTTTGTTTTTCCCTGACTGTAAAATTCATGTCCTTGTTGGTTGCTGTCTGAAATTGATTCTGCTTTTCCTCTTTTCTCCCTGCCATTAAAGCAGAGAGCGATGAGTTGCATTAACAGTATGAAGGCTTGTTGGTTAAGGGCAGTAACCGCCACACCAGCAAGTTACCCCCATGCTCTCTTTTCCTCATTTCCAGCCTCCAGCTTTTTAAGGATCCACAGTGTTTATCCCATGCCCCTTTGAAATATTTCACCATTTTTGTCTTCACCACCTCCTTGAAGGGCATTCCAGCCATTCACCACCCTCTCTGTGAAGAAATATTTCCTGACATTGGTTCTGAGTCTTCTTCCCTGGAGTTTCATTTTGTTACCCCCTAGTTTTACTGATTTCTTTCCAACTAAGAAGGTTTGTCAAATGTGTATCATTGAAATCTTTCAGGTATCTGAAGCTCTGTATCATATCCCTCCTCTCCTCCAGGGTATACATATTCAGATCCTTCAACCTCATAAGTCATTTGGAGAGCTCTCACCATTTGGTCACCCTTCTCTGGACCGCCTCCAACCTGTCTCTCTCACTTTTGAGATACGTTCTCTAGAACTGAAAATAAAACTCCAGGTGAGGCCTCACCAAGGACCTGTACAAGGGGATAATTCTTTCCTTTTTCTTACTCTATATTCTTCTCTATGCAGCCCAGCATTCTTCTGGCTTTAGCTATTGCCTTGTTATGTTGCTGTTGCCGTCTTCAGATTGCTAGACACTACCACCCCAAGGTCCTTCTCTTGCTCTATGCACAACAGCCCTTCGCCCCCATCACATACAACTCTTTCGAGTTTCCACACCCCAGATAAATGACTCTGCACTTCTTGGTATTGAATCCCAGCTGCCATATCTTCGACCACAGTTCAAGCTTCTTTAAATCATTTCTCATTATCTCCACTTTGTTGCAGATCTTAGTATCAGCCGCAAAAAGACAAACTTTACCTTCTATCCCCTCCGCAATGTCGCTCACAAAGATATTGAACAGGACCGATCCTTGCAGCACACCACTTAACACCATTGTCTCTTCAGAGTAGATTCCATTCACCATTACACTCTGTCTTCTATCCGTCAACCAGTTTGAATCCAGGCCACCACCTTGGCGCTCACTCCCAAGCTCCTCATTTTATTCAGAAGCCTCCTGTGTGGGACTGTATCAAAAGCTTTGCTGAAATCCAAGTAGATCTCATTGAGCACTCTTCCTTAATCCAATTCTTTAGTCACCCAATCAAAAAAAATCAATCTGATTTGCCTGACAGGACCTTCCCTGGTGAATCCATGGTGCCTCAGATTGAGCAACCCTCTGGATTGTAGATAGTTCACTGTCCTTTCCATCATCAGAGTCTCCATTACTTTTCCCACCACAGAGGTGAGGCTAACCGGCCTGTAGTTTGCAGCCTCCTCTCTGCTCCCACTTTTGTGAAGCGGGACCATCACCATTCTTCTCTTCTCCAATCACTCGGCACCACTCCCCTGACTTTAATTCCCAGACAAGTGTTCCACAGAATATCAGCACTTCCCGGACAAAGTGAAACCAAACCCTGTGAACAGCCCCAGCACCATCTTTTTTTTTTTTTTTTTTTTTTAATTTGGTTAAATTTTGTGCAGGTAACTATTTTAACCAGGGAGCGAGAGAAATATTCAAATCTTTGTTGTCTGGCCGGCTCTAGAGGTTAGCTGGACAAACCCTTTGAATATTGACCTCAAAGAGGTTTCCAGTCTTTCTTGTGTCAGTGTAATAGTATTTTTTATTGGATAAGGAAACGGGATCTCAACTATCAACACAGTGGGATTGAGAGAAGAGGATGAAAAGATCAGAGATAGGGAGCATGGGGGTTTGGGAGAGATAAATGAGGAGGAGCATGAAGGGGGCGAGAAATTGAGCAGACTGGAAATGGGGGGGAGGGGGGGTGTAAGAGGATATCATAATGCCTTCCCTGTACGTACCCAGATCAGTCCAGACCGTGGGTTGAGCCTCCTGTCCAGCAGGTGGAGACAGAAAAACTGAAAAGGGTCTCCTATATCAGGACAGAACCTACCTTGCATCCCTTCAGTAATTGTCTGTCTCCAGCAGATGCGACAGCTCACCCTGCGGTTCCCTCTTTCTTCTTCTCAGGGAGATTTTTCTCTTCATAACTTTTCAGGATCAAGCAAGTATTTTCTTATGTTTTAAGAGCAAAAAAAAAAAAGCTTACCTTTACTTGGCATAATCCAAAGCTGTTCTGTCCCCTCGCTCTTCCAGGGTCCTAGGGGTCTTGCCCCTTGATTGTTCAGCCTAGGATTCCTTTCCTGGTGACCTCCTGCCTGACTTGGGGTGAAACTGGTGGTCCAGTCCCACCCCCTCTCTGGCTGCTGCGACCCTTGAGAAGTTCTGATCCCTCGGGTCCCATGGCAGGGAAGAATTAACACCTCTGCCGTTTTAACAACAAAAATATTACAAGGAAAGGCGAGGTGAATTAAACTCTGGCAGCACAGCTCCCCGCGTTTGTTTGGCTCTGTGCCGGGACAGCAGCATAGCAGGGTCCATTCTGCTGCTTGCGGTTGTGATTGCAGCCAGGCTCAACTGCTCCGTTTTCTCCGCGGCTTTGTTTACCTTCAGCATGCCGCGTTCAGCCTGGCCTGCGGGGAGCCTGCTTCACGGCTCTCCCATGACGGGCTGTGTGCTACGTTTGCCCGGCGGAGAGGGTCCCTCCATGGCGAGGTCCAGGACCGGCCCACCAAGCGTATGTCTAAGCCACTTCCCACTCAGAAAGCCGTGGGAACGGTGACCATTTTGAGCTCAGCTCTGCCTATGGATTCGGAGCCACAAGGGGGAGGGGAGCCAGATTTTTTTTTTTTTTTTCTTTCAGATTCACCACCGAATTTAAGTCCCGTTGACTCCCTGGACGAGGTCCCTGACCATCCTACCACAGTTCCTCCTCCTGCATTACCCAAGAAGTTGAAACCTCTGTCTTCTACTGATTTCATACTCCTCATGCACAAGTCCTATTTAGCCAGCCTGCAGGAGGAGGAGGAGGATTCCTGCCAGCGAAACTCCCTCGGGTAACCCTTCCCCAGCACCCTAAGGTTCCGGATCCGCAGGGGTCAGTTAGGGTTCGCACAGTCCCAGGTGACACTGATTATCTGTATTTATTTATTTTTTTATTTTTTTATATTCTCCTGCTAATACAGCTGGCTAACGTTTAGGACCTCTGAACAGCAGTCCTGAAGTAATCTAGATAAACTTTGGCTTGCTTTTGTTGAGTCACGAATTGTCTGGTGTAAACTGCCCTGATGATCTTGTGATCACAAGCCGGCATATGAGACCTCTTAAATAACTTCTATGCAGCTCGATTTGCACCTCTGAAATATCCTGGCCGGATAAACTTATCCAGCAGTCCTTGCTGGTTGGCTGGTAGCTGAAAATTGCCTTCAGTGTTTAGGGTGTGTCTGGTTGCATTTTTCTACCAGGTGAGAGGCTCTGTATCCCTGCATCCAGTCCTAGAGGTGATCTCTGCATTCCTTTTGCCCATCTCCTGCGCATCCAGCTCCAGAAGCGAGATGCTCTGTGTGTGTTACACATCCCTGGTGCTGTCCTTTTATTTATTTATATTTATAGAGTAGTTTGCTCTGACACGCCATGTTTGCATGAAATGTAATTCATGCCATATCCTCGCCAAAGCCTCGGGTTCATCACTTCGCTGTGCTTTTATCGTTCCTGTGCGATGTTCCCGTAGGTAACGTCTTGAGCCACGTGCAGCAGCTCTCCGGATCCTGGACGAAAGGTCAGACTGCAGGAGGCTGCCGTAACAACAGCAGTTTCCCCAGAAACCCCAAGTTCTGGCTGAGAGTCTCGGAGAGCAGCGAGGTTTGTGTGGCCCTTCTGCAGAAACATCTGAAGCTTGAGGAGCTCCAGGCCACCCCGGCATGGATAGGCAGAGTTCAGAGATACCGCTGCAGAGAGAAGGAGCTGCCATCCTCCGCCATGGACCAAGAGAGCAATGCATCTCAGGCTATCGGCTTGCACATCTGGAAGGTGAACTTTCGCTTTCAAATGAGGAAGAAGAGAAATGGTTCCAAGAGACAGGGAGAGGGGACATCAGCTCTGAGATTTCCAGGCACAGTTTGGGGGGGCCACAGACCAGAAGAGAGTTACGTCAGCCTCTGCATGTGCGTGTGGGTGGTCCTAAGGACCATCGTAGTACAGTCTCTTCAGAGAGAGCCTGAGAAATCTTGCTTGCATCAGACTTTTTATAATGTAAGACTCTATGCTCATTAGCTCTTATTTATTTGACCATAGCTGATTTTCCAACATTCAAATTCCCCATTATGGCGGAAGACAATGCATGAAATAATCAAAATACAGAAAATATTAAAAAAAAAAAAAAAAAGCCAAACCCAGCGTTCCTCCCAAAAAGCCAGAGCGGTGACGTCCTAAGGTAGGAAGTTACGAGCTCTGACGCGAGTGCCCATAATACCGTTCCAGGTGGCAAAGCAGCGGTTTAACCTGCAGAAGACCCTGGGAACGCTCCCTGCGGCGAGCACCAGCTGCCATTCCTACGAGCGGGAGGTGCACCTGCGCTGTGACCTTTCACCTGGCTATTACCTGCTCATTCCCAGCACCTTCCTGAAGGACGTGGAAGGGCGTTTCCTCCTCCGCGTCCTCTCTACGGGGAGAATCTCCCTCAGGTGAGGAGGGGATTCTGCTGACTGCCTTGGTGGTGATGTGGCGGGGGGAGGGCAGTATTTTTTTTCCAGAGGGATTGTCCGTGGGTTAGGTGGGTGTTCATCGCAATCTCCCTCCCTCCAGTGGTGGGGGGGGGGAAAGGGTTGGGGCTAGGCCCATCCCGGTAGTGCGTGCGCGGCGAGTTCATTTCTAAGACCCTGCAGAGAGGTTTTTTGTACCTGCAGTCCCCTGCCAGGCCAGACCTTCTCAAGGGCAAACTCCATGGGGGCGTTATCCTGTGAAAGTGAGCTTGCAGGACTGAAAATGTCCATTAAAACATCACCTCCCTGCATGAAAGCCGTCCGTCAGTCCATGTGCTACCAGACCGTCGTCCCTAGCCCATCCCCCAAGGTGGCCGCATATATTATTAGGATCCTGTCTGAACATTGCCTGCCCCTTTTTGCTTACTGCGGATTTGTGCGCAGCGGGGAGCGTATGAATCCAGTGATCTGCGGGAGGCTTCGGTTATGTGTTTTAGGTCTGGATGCTAAATTTTCCCCCCCTCTTTTTGTCTTGGCACAGTGAGATGAAACCCTCTCTGCATGGCTCAGCCCGTGAGGAGGAGAAACCCAGTGGTGCCTGGCAGACGGTGCAGCTGCAGGGGCGCTGGGAGGGTGGGCGCACTGCGGGAGGCAGCAGGAATTTCTCCTCTTACCACTGCAACCCCCGCTTCCCCCTCTCCGTCCGGGCTGACTTGGGAGACTGCAATGTTAAAGTCGTACTGCGGCAGCACTGCCAGGACCACCAGTACCATCCTATTGGGTTCCATGTTTTCCAGGTACGAGGTATCCTACTGTTCCAGATAGGCCCTTTCTCAGTAAACCCCATTCTGTAATGGGAGGTGCTTTTGGGGGACTGGGGGGGCATTAGAAGGCTCTGGGCCATGGCAGAGGGTCATGGCTTATTGCGAGGTTGCCAGGGGATTTGGGGCATGGTGAAGGATCTACGGTATGGCAAGGGCTCTTTTTTTCTTTTTTGGGGTTGCCAGGTGCATGGTAATGCTGCCAATTGACCAGGATTGGGTACAGAGTGGTTTAATGGAACAAAGTCAGCATGGCTTTACCCAGGGCAAGTCTTGCCTCACAAATCTGCTTCACTTTTTTGAAGGAGTTAATAAATATGTAGATAAAAGTGAACCGGTAGATGTAGTATACTTGGATTTTCAGAAGGCGTTTGACAAAGTTCCTCATGAGAGGCTTCTAGGAAAAGTCACCACAAAGCCTCCAACAATCACCTGAAACATGTATTTATGAACTTTTTCTGGCTTCAAATACCAATGGGGTAAAACTTTATTTCCATTTTCTACAAGAAGCGATGAAATGGAGCTTCTACCGACTTAACTCATAAGAACATAAGAACCTGCCATACTGGGTCACAGGGTCCATCAAGCCCAGCATCCTGTTTCCAACAGTGGCCAATCCAGGCCATAAGAACCTGGCAAGTACCCAAAAACTAAGTCTATTCCATGTTACCATTGCTAATGGCAGTGGCTATTCTCTAGAACTTAATAGCAGGTAATGGACTTCTCCTCCAAGAACTTATCCAATCTTTTTTTAAAGACAGCTATACTAACTGCACTAACCACATCCTCTGGCAACAAATTCCAGAGTTTAATTGTGTGTTGAGTAAAAAAGAACTTTCTCCGATTAGTTTTAAATGTGCCCCATGCTAATTTCATGGAGTGCCCCCTAGTCTTTCTACTATCCGAAAGAGTAAATAACCGAGTCACATCTACCCGTTCTAGACCTCTCATGATTTTAAACACCTCTATCATATCCCCCCTCAGTCGTCTCTTCTCCAAGCTGAAAAGTCCTAACCTCTTTAGTCTTTCCTCATAGGGGAGCTGTTCCATTCCCCTTATCATTTTGGTTGCCCTTCTCTGTACCTTCTCCATCGCAATTATATCTTTTTTGAGGTGCGGCGACCAGAATTGTATACTGTATTCAAGGTGCGGTCTCACCATGGAGCAATACAGAGGCATTATGACATTTTCCGTTTTATTCACCATTCCCTTCCTAATAATTCCTAACATTCTGTTTGCTTTTTTGACTGCCGCAGCACACTGAACAGACGATTTCAATGTGTTATCCACTATGACACCTAGATCTTTCTTGGGTTGTAGCACCTAATATGGAACCCAACATTGTGTAATTATAGCATGGGTTATTTTTCCCTATATGCATCACCTTGCACTTATCCACATTAAATTTCATCTGCCATTTGGTGCCCAATTTTCCAGTCTCACAAGGTCTTCCTGCAATTTATCACAATCTGCTTGTGATTTAACTACTCTGAACAATTTTGTGTCATCTGCAAATTTGATTATTTCACTCGTCATATTTCTTTCCAGATCATTTATAAATATATTGAAAAGTAAGGGTCCTAATACAGATCCCTGAGGCACTCCACTATCCACTCCCTTCCACTGAGAAAATTGTCCATTTAATCCTACTCTCTGTTTCCTGTCTTTTAGCCAGTTTGCAATCCATGAAAGGACATCGCCACCTATCCCATGACTTTTTACTTTTCCTAGAAGCCTCTCATGAGGAACTTTGTCAAACGCCTTCTGAAAATCCAAGTATACTATATCTACCGGTTCACCTTTATCCACATGTTTAACTCCTTCTTCAAAAAAGTGAAGCAGATTTGTGAGGCAAGACTTGCCCTGGGTAAAGCCATGCTGACTTTGTTCCATTAAACCATGTCTTTCTATATGTTCTGTGATTTTGATGTTTAGAACACTTTCCACTATTTTTCCTGGCTCTGAAGTCAGGCTAACCGGTCTGTAGTTTCCCGGATCGCCCCTGGAGCCCTTTTTAAATATTGGGGTTACATTTGCTATCCTCCAGTCTTCAGGTACAATGGATGCTTTTAATGATAAGTTACAAATTTTTACTAATAGGTCTGAAATTTCATTTTTTAGTTCCTTCAGAACTCTGGGGTGTATACCATCCGGTCCTGGTGATTTACTATTCTTCAGTTTGTTAATCAGGCTTACCACATCTTCTAGGTTCACAGTGATTTGATTCAGTCCATCTGAATCATTACCCATGAAAACCTTCTCCATTACGGGTACCTCCCCAACATCCTCTTCAGTAAACACTGATGCAAAGAAATCATTTAATCTTTCCGTGATGGCCTTATCTTCTCTAAGTGCCCCTTTAACCCCTCAATCATCTAACGGTCCAACTGACTCCCTCAGTCTTTCTGCTTCGGAGGAGACCAGGGTGTCCCTGGTCTCCGCAGCATGGAGGTCAGGCGCAGAGTAATGTGGGCAGCTGGATCCTCTTGGCCTTATTGTCTGGGAGGTGTGACATTTGTGGCATTCTGCACTAACTCGGAAGTTATCCGGCTACCTTTGCTTAATTATCTGGCTAAATGCCTCAGGATGTTGACCTCTAAGTCTCAACTTAACTGAAAGTAAGAAATCTGTGGTGGGAACTGGAGGCGGCAGCTGGTTTGATCTCAGTTCTGTTGCCTCCAGATGTGGACGTTGCGTTTATCGGTTTTAACTGCACGAGGAAGGACAAATCATACAACCCTCTGTTTTCCTCTCTCTCCAGGTTCCCGGCAGTGGCTGGAATCTGAGATCGTCCTCCCTTCAGGGCCTGGAGCCAGTGACCAGCTGTGTGCCTCACTGCCACTCGCAGGAAGTCTGCCGTCTCTGTCGGCTCTCGGTGGGGGAATACGTCATTGTACCATCCACGTATGTGCCTGATCAGGAGGGGGATTTCACGCTCACTGTACTAACCAAGAAAGGCACTGGTGCAACCTTTGGGTGAGTGCCTAAGCCCTGTCTTATTCTGCCATATTAGCTTACCTGTATTTACACTTTCCACGTCTCTGGAACATGCTTATTTCTGTTCTAGGCTAGTTATACATTGAAGTATCTTTTGGTTACTTCCGACTTTAGCCCTTATCCCCCTGCCTTGGTTGTAATAATAATGACCCTGTACCTTCCATGCTGCTGTCAGATGCAGGATAATGTGGATGACCTTGAGCGCCTTGGCTCTGCTGTCAGATGCAGAGTGATGTGGATGACCTTGAGCGCCTTGGCTGTGCTGTCAGATGCAGGATAATGTGGATGACCCTGGTCTCCTCAGCATGGAGGTCAGGCGCAGAGTAATGTGGGCAGCTGGATCCTCTTGGCCTTATTATTTGGGAGGTGTGACACTTGTGGCATTCTGCACTAAGCTGGAGGGTTTTGTTCACCCAAACCAGCCTTGTTTTCTCTAATAGCAAGCTTCAGGAAATCAAATGGCCAAACATTTATTTATGTTTTTCTGAAATGTGATGGATTAATCTGCTTTGCTTTCTGATATAAAACAGTTCTTGTGCCTTTTTGATTTTAAAGGAAACCCATTCAGAGTCAGGAAAAGCTGGGACAGATCTTACAAGAGGTAGGTGTGCAGATGTTACCAGAGATGCACTGGAGGAAAAAAACAACAATCTCACTCAGGTTAGAAGCCTTCCACTTGCTTTTTATCATACGCCCAGTGCAGGCCCAGTTTTAGGCATAGGCAACTGTATCCAGAACCAAACTTTCATAAACCCAGAGTGACTCCCCTGCCCTACTGCTTTTCCTGGCCCTGGGGCAGCCGCATCTCCTCCTTGTAGCACGTTCGGCTCTCGTGCGCTAACAGGCCCGATTGTGCCCAGCCCCTCGCATGGAATTTCATGGTAAGAAGAAA
Source organism: Rhinatrema bivittatum (assembly GCF_901001135.1). Lineage (NCBI taxonomy): Eukaryota > Metazoa > Chordata > Amphibia > Gymnophiona > Rhinatrematidae > Rhinatrema > Rhinatrema bivittatum. Next base: position 181,087,423 of record NC_042623.1, read on the forward strand.
GCTATACAAGAGGAAGGGGCGGGGCCTGCTGGCACACGAGAGTGCCCAGGGGCTGCGCGGAATTTGCTGCTGATGCGAGGCCTCGGCTAACTCTGAAGTGAGGGGAGGACCTAGGCAGGGCGAAGCTTTGTGAAGGGTGCCGCTCCCTCCGTTTCAGACTGATTCCTGATCCCATGTGGATCTGATGCTGGTTTAAATTTGTTTTTCCTGCTCAAACCCCAGATCAGTCCAGACTCCTGGGGTTTGCCTCCCGGCCAGCAGATGGAGACAGAGAAGAAAAGCTTTACTGACACTGTGTTTGCAGTCCTCAGTTGATAGGTCTCTGGTGGTGGGGGGGGGCACATACTCCCTGGTTAAGGTGGATGAGCAAGGGGGTTGGTGACCCTTGGTGTGGCTCGTCCTTGGACACTGAGAGGTGGTTCTGTTCCCTTAATCCCCCAGAGAACCCTCAGGAGCCAGCAGCCGCTCTACAGCATTCAGGAAAGTACTCTGTGTTGGTTTTTATCTGTAAAGTTAAAAATTAAATAAATAATAATAAAAAAAAAAGCTGACAGGCAGCTTGGAGAGAGATTCTAGACTTTGGCAGGCCCTGTGAATGATCCGTGATCACACCGGACGCAGGTGAGAGCCGGCGGTAGCTTGGGGTCCCAGCGTTGACAGAGACCACTGTGTCTAGCAAGAGATGACACGTTTGGGTTATGTATGGCGCCGGTCTAGGATTGTGGTAAGGTCTGCTGCTCGTGCTGGAATACGCTTGCTCATCTGTGCGGGTTTCTGTGCACGCTGCATCTCCGGGGGGAGAAGGCACTCGGACGGTATAATGTTCCATTTCAGCGCATGAAGTTTAGGCGCGTAATAGTGCTGACTCCAGTTTGGCATGTAAAAGGCCATTGTGATCATTGGGAGCCGCCGCAGATTCTTTTTCCCTTGAGCGCGGGAACGGCGGCCATCTTGCCTCCATTTGCAGCAGCGCGAGTGCCTCCAGGGGAGGCAAGTTAATTCCCTACCTCTTATTGCTGGCTGTGCAGAGCTCCGTGGTGAGGCAGGAAGCCTCTGAAGATGAGGCCTGGATGCATGAGGATTCTGGGGATTCTCAGATTTTTATGGTACGATTACAGAGCTTATCTGGCTAAAATAAGCAACAGGGGAGCAACGGGCTAGTACCCAAGGTCAGCGGCAAGGTGATGCACGACCTGTAAAACAGCCCAGGGTGACCAGTCAGAAGGCATCGGCTAACATCTAGAGGATGCTCGGTTTAGGTGGGCAGCAGGGTGGCCCTATAGAGGAGTCTGAGGACTCCGAAAACAATGATGGGTCGACGGATGAGTCACTGGGGATGGAGTCCACTCAGGACACTTTAGATCCAGAGCAGGTGCCAGTGGTCGAAGGGGACGACCCCTAAACTGGTTCGACGGTTTTGCATGGAGCTAGGCATTTGGCTTCCTCAGGAAGAGTCTGACCAGGAAAGAGCGTCATAGACGGCTTGAGAAGTCTGACTAGAGCCTTTCCTATCCACAAGTCAGTAAAGAAGTTGGTCGTCAGGTTATGGGACACCCTGGAGCCCGGTCTGAGAGATGAACTTGCAGTGGCGAAGTGATTCCTGTTACCAGAGGAAACGCTCACATTTATTTTTTTTTGATGCTTCTGAAGATAAATGCCTCTGTCTCAGCAGTGACCAAGAAAAAAAAAAAACCAACCCACCATTACAGTGACAGGGGCCGCCGAGCTGAAAGATAAACGAGCAAATGCAGGAAGTTCTCCTCAAGAGGGTTTTTGAGGTTTTTTGCAGTATGCCGAGAAATTATTTGCGCTGGATTTAGTAGTTTTACAAGAGACGGAGATGTTTTCTTTATCCTCCATGAAACAGGCAGAGCACTTGGAGGCAGCGGCGGCCTATGTGGCGAATGCATTGTATGACTTGATTAGGACCTCATCCTGAATTATGTCAGCAGGTTTGACCGGGTGGCTGCTATGGTTAAGAAACTGCTCTGCAGATGTTTGGTCAAAGTCTGTTAGGAGCCCTCCTGCTCAAGGACAAGCTATTGTTCGGGGAGGACTGAGAGCAGCTGGTGAGAGCAGCTGGTGAAGCATCTGGGAGAGTCCAAGGGGGCAATAAATTGCTAGAGGACAAGCCAAAGGGGGGAAAGAGATCCTTTCCAACCCGTTGGTGTTTTACAGACTGTAGGAGATATCTGCAGAGTAGAGGTCCTTCGGCAGTACAATGGCAAAACTTGGACAGGACCCAATCCTTTCGAGGCAGATCAAATCTGACTCAAGATATCTTTGAGCAGGGAACCAGGGGAGCTAAGTCTTCTCCACTCTTTTCTCTTCTGGCTGTTCAGAGGGTGAGTAGCCTACTTTTTATGTAGAGAGGACCAGAATTGCAGCAGATCAGGGGGTCTGAGAAGTGATAAAAGATGCTATGCATTAGAATTTGCTCACCAGCCTACATTGTCTCCTCTTGCACTCCCCATGCCAAACAGGTGACATTTTGCGGCATGCTGGATGTTTGCAGCAACTAGGGACGATAGTTCTGGTTTAACACTGCACATTTTGTATTTTATTATTTTTATCCTCCTGCACTTTAACTAATTTTAATGTTCTAGTTTAGTATTTATGATTGATGCTTTATTGATTATTAAGTATTTTATATTTGTTTATGTATTGTATTTTCTTGCTTTAATTTATTGTTCAGTTATGATGGTCTTACCGAGGTGACAGTATAAAAATAAACAAACCTTATGTTCTCTAGAGGAAACAGGAAAAATGTCCGGTGGTCCCAAAAAAAGAGAGGACATTCAGTCGGATTTTGGCTTTAAAGGTGACTGCGGCCCTTGGGGCCACGGTTTTGTATGGAAATGTGGTATTTGGTCATTGCAGCAGTTTGCAAGGGATAGTTCCTGCTGTTGCTAGACCTCACAGATACCTAATTACATATCAAATTCAGTTGTGTGCTCTTCCTTGCTAGTTAGCGAAAGCACTGCGCACATTCACAAAGGTCATAGTGATTGCAGCCCTTCAGAAGGGAGGAGTGCTGGTACAGCACTCCTCCCTTCTGAAGGGCTGCAATCACTAGCTTATTGGGACTAGCTTATTGGGAGAAAAAACAGTGGACCTCTGTCAGCTGGCAGTACAACGGGTCCTAGAGATGTTGAGGTCTCTCGGCCTGGTGAAGAGCCATTTAATGCTATCCCAGTCCTTAGAGTGTCTGAGGGGGCTCAGTTTGACACCCGGATTGGAAAGATGTTTCTCATGAGGTAGGTGATGGTGAAGCTGCAGAGTCAGGTTTGCCGCCTGTTGTGACTCCAGGTGCCCAGAGTTTGGGATTATTTACAGGTCTTGGGATCTATGGCATCATCGCTAGTACTGGTTCCCTGGACATTCGTGCATATGCAGCCCTCTGAGAGCGACCCTCTCCCACTGGAACAGTTATCAAAGGAGTTTGTTTCCTCTTCTCCTCAGGAGAGTCCAAGTGGTGGCTTGGTCAGGTCAGTCTGGACCTGGGGCTGGAGATGGAAATCCAGGATTGGGCATTAGTGACCACCAATGCCAGCCTATCCAGTTGAAGAGTGTCAGGCAGAGACAGCACAAGGCATCTAGGGCTACTTTGGCTTGCTGGATTAAAGAAGTGATCACAGCAGAGTACATAGACACGGGGATGTCCTTACTAAAGTAGATTTGGGCTCGTTCCACAAGGGCACAAGGCTTCTTCATGGGCAGCTCCAGTTGGTGCTTCCACTAGAAGTGGAAATTTGTAAAGTGGTGCCCTGGTTGTCACCGGAGGCTTTTGCCTTGAATCAGGCCAGGTGGGGCAGGCCAGCGGTGAACTTCATGATGAATCCAGGACATGTGAAGACTGATCACTTTTTCAGTTGCAGAAGAGAGGTCGGATTGGAGGGCATCAACAAACTCGTTCAGCTGGGGCTGATAACATTGGTTGCTGTACATGTTTCCACCGTGGCCTCTCATAGGTCAAGTGCTGCGGTGCATCGAACTTCATCCGGGCAGGGTGATTCTGGTGGCACCTGAATGGCTGCACAGGCCATGATTTGCAAAAGTTCTTTGTCTAGTGTTAGACGGTCCAGTTCCCTTGACCCATCCGTCAGGGTTGTTGAGGTAGGGACCCATATTTTCAGACCAGGGGGATTGCTTCTGTCTAGAGGCTTGGCTTTTGAGAGGCAACGGCTCCGTTTGAAGGGTTATTCGGAGCCTCTGATTGCAACTTTGCTTCAGGCAGGGAAGCCTTCCACTTCATTGGCTTATGTCAGAGTGTGGAGAGTGTTTGAAGCGAGGTCTTTGCAGAACGAGGTGCAACCTGGACATTCCACAGATTCTGGCTTTTTTGCAAAGTTGCTTGGTTTAAGGGTTTAGCCTATAATTCTCTTTGCGTTCAGGTGGCAGCCTTAGGGTCCCTTCGAGATGGGATTCAGGGGTGACCGTTGGCATTTCATACAGACATGGTTCATTTCCTCAAAGGGGAAAAACATCTGTGTTCTCCAGTTCAGAAGGTTTGTCCACTTGGAATCTGAATTTGGTTCTTCCATTGCGCTGTGGTCCTCTGAACTGGTTAGGAGGTCATCTTTAAAGGATTTAACCCTGAAGGTTCCTTCCTTTTTGCCTAAGGTGGTTTTCTCTTTTCACGTTAACCAGGTGATCGAGCTTCCGGTCTTTCCAAATTTGTCAGCAGATGCTCCTATGGCGAGGGAGCTTCACTTATTGGATGTGTGACAAATTTATTTTGCATTATCTTAAGATGACAAATGCCTTTCGGATACCTGATCATCTTTGTCCTGTTCAGTGGAGCAAAGAAGGGAAATAAGGCTTCCAAGGGCACTATTGCATGATGGTTAAAAGAGACGATAGCCTTGGCTTACATCTGTAAGGGCTGGTCGGTGCCAGAAGGGTTGAGAGTGCATTCCACTAGGGCACAGGCAATCTCATGGTCTTCTCTTCCCTCTTTTACCAAACATTACCGCTTGGTTGTGCGAGTGCCAGAGGAGGCATCTTTTGGAGAAAGTGCATTGTGTGTGTGGGTCTTTCGAGTTCCGGCCCAGAATACAGGGGCTTGGGTACATCCCACTTGCTGGACTGATCTGGGGTATGAACAGGAAGGAATATTGGTTCTTACCTGCTAAGAACCATTCCTGAAGTACCATAGATCAGGCTAGAGACCCATCCCCATCTTTTGATAGACTTCCTCGCTTCTGGATGTTGCTGAGCTGATATGTGATATACTGAGATTAATGAGAAGTGTACATAGTTTGGTATGTGCTTTGTGTTAAGTTAAGGGGGCCTAGTTTTCAGGGGGCTCCAACTTTGTCTGTGTCGCCCAAGGTTTATTGGGGTTTGTTCAGGTAGATATCTTTGCTTGGGTACAGGTGGCACTCACTGGTTAGGTAGCAGTGCCTCAAGGTTTTGTTCTCTGCCTCCATCTGCTGGTAGGGATGCATAAATCTACTTGTCTGAGAAGTGAGGCAGCTGAGAGTTGTATGCAGATGAACTACAACTTTTAGAGACGATAAGAGTGTACAAATGTCGTCTGTCCCTCTCTGTGCCTACTACTCCACTATCCTTTACTACTTCTTCCTTCCATACTAGGTCACTTTTACGGCTGTGATGGGACGATAGTGTGGCATGCTGAACGGAGGAGAGTCCCCACGAAACAGAGCACGCTGTCTGTCAGCATTATTGGAAGGGAGTTATTGGTTCGTCAGCTGTGAAAGTACATCAGGATGTTGGCTGTGACCGGTGTGGAGCTTGTGGCCTTCAGCCAGTCAGGACGTGAACACACACTCACTCTCTCTCACACTCACTCTCACTCACACTCTCCCTGTGCTGTTTCCGTAGTGCAGAAGAGACTTGAGCTGTGCTGTAGTGCCTACAGAGATTCAGCTGCTTTTTCTGCTCAGCCTTCCCTAGACATCTGTTGAATGAGAAGTCTGGATCTGTGCATTTCTGACACAGATACACACGATCTGCTCCCCTTGAAATTTTAGATGAAGAACTCATTAAAGAAATAAATAAATTGTTCTTTTAAAATGTGGCAGCTTGAATTGAGGAAGAATGAGCATTGCTCTTGACACTATGAACTTTGGAAATGATGGCTGGGGGCCTGGAGTTTTCCTCGAAAGCAGACTGCTCCATCCAGACTCACCTGCACATGCGAGTGTGGCCAGTGGTACTCTCAGCTCTGCAGCTCTCTGGAATGTGGCTGTGATGGCTGAATTCATCAGGACTCTGCATTTCCCCTTATGCTGTCTGTGAAAAATTAATGGAGAAAACTTCAGGGTAGAACTTCTGTACATGTTTTATTTAAAAAATAAAAACAGGCAGTTGGATGGGAAAAAAACAAGGTAAATAGAGTGCTGCTGAATATACTCTGCCACATTATAGCTCATTTTATGGATGCTTGGTTTTAACCTTTTCAGTTATTTTAGTTCTGTGATTTGTCAGAATTATGTATGTTAGATCCTTGTATTTGAGGCATATAAATTACTTATCCAGCTCTTTTTTTTTTTTTATCTGGCTAACTTTAGGACAGCCGAATGGAAGTCTTACAATTGTTCGCCTAAGCTGGATAACACTCAATCCTTTTTCCTTTTGCTTAACCAGTCGGTAGCGTCTGGGTTTAGTCCCATTACTCTGTTCTTTTTTTAATGACCTCACGAGTATGTATCCTGAGCACAGAACTGCTGTAGTCTGCATTCTCCGTCTCCAGCTCCTGCAGAGACAGTGGAGCTTAGGCACGCCCTTAGATGATTTTAAGAGAGGAGTAAGGGGTGTATATTAATGGTATTTGAACTGGCAATGCTGATTGTAACTGAGGCACTTTTTTTTTTTTTTGCACCCTGGGCACTGGCACAACCAGGAGAGGGCGGATGCTGCCTGGCTGGCGCTCAGGGTGAGATTCAACGCCCAAGGTTCTTACCCGAGGGAGGTGAGTGTGGCTGAGGCCTTGAATTGTGGGATGTGCAGGCCCAGTATTAAATAAATGTTAGCATTTTTTATTTCTACCCTCCCTGTGTTTGGCGAGGCCTCCGTGTGTAGCTTGAATTGTAGGATGGGTGGCAGGTGCAGGCAGGCCCAGCATTAAATACTGTAGTGTATATAGAAATGGTTGCATTTATTATTTCTGTCGCCAGGTGGAGGTGTTTGAAAAAGAGGGCCAGGCATCTGTGGCAGGAGGAAAAGGAGTGGCTCCTGGCCCTCCGCACCAGACGTGGGCAGCCGGATGATGAGTATATTAGGAGTTATAGACGATTATTACACCGCCTAAATGGACAGTATAGAGGTTCATGCTCGCGCTTGTTCATTTACTTGGCTTCCCATCAATACAATAGTTTTGAGTGGAGATAATAAGGTTTATTTGTGTGTTGTGTATTATCCATCTTTCCTTCCATCTTTCTTTTTTCCCAACATCTTTTGCTATTACTGATTTCAGACACCTTCAGTTCTGACAACGAGGAAGAGGAGGCGATGATGAAGGAGGAGGAGCCGGAAGGGCCACCCCCAACACCACCAACCCCCATTCCCTTCCCCGTGTCCCGGAGGAATGAGGAGGAATTCGTCATTGATGACGAGGAGCCCTCCATCGATGCCCTTATTGGCGGCCATAACTTAGTCCTAATCACTCTACCCCATCCGCAACGTGTATCTCCATTAGACCCAAGGAGGCGCAACTTCGCAATCTCCATCATCAACTGCTGCAGAAACCATCCATTTCACATGACCTCTCCTAGCATGCAAAACAAAAGACTGATTCCCATCATTATCTCTCCGCTGAATCAACGCCTGGGTCTCACTCTCTTCACATTAACCCTTCTCAATGCACAATCCCTCACAAAAAAATCCCACCTCCTCTACGACTATCTCCTAGAAGCCAAACCTGAGTTGTGTGCTATCACCGAATCCTGGCTAAAACCAGAGGACACAGCTTTAATCGACCAACTTCCGATACTCACCTACGATGTCTTCTCAATCCCTAGACCTAAAAAAAGGGGGTGGTCTTCTTTTACCCGCAAAAAAGAGCTAAAATTAACCCTACACTACACAAACTCAACTTCCAACCTTGAATTTTCCATATTTAAATCCAATCTTCAAATCGGCCTCACCTATGCGCCCATCCCCGCTCATCGAGCTCATATCGAAACACATCAACACAGATGCCCCCACTATAATCCTGGGAGACTTCAACCTGCACGTTGACAAGACTCCGCTCTCTTCCAACTGCAAAACATTTCTCACCACGCTCAGTTATATGGGATTCAAACAAATCATCAACAGCCCTACTCACAAAGCAGGACACATTCTGGATTTAATCTTCTTAAATGAAGGCCTCTCTCCCTCCTCAACTCCGACTTGCTCACCAATCCCGTGGTCAGATCACAGAATGATCTCCACAGTCTTAAAAATAAATCAGTCCAATCCACAAACCTCTCATACAACCACGGTTCAATTTAGAAAATCGTGCAACACTGACAACCTCAGCCTCCAACTATCCAAAGAATTAGACCATCTCGACCTCTCAGATGCAGACGTGGCTACTTCCTCCTGGTTCAAGATCACTAATAAAGTAGCAGATCTAACGTGCCCTTTAACTACGAAAATCTTACACTCCAACCCAGACAACAGGAATAATTGGTACACCCCAGAACTGAAAGCTCTCAAGCAAGAATTAAGACGCCGGGAACATGTTTGGTGAAAAAATCCCTCTCCAGAGAACCAAGCTGCGTATAAGTCCCTCATGCACCGCTACAGGATCTCTACCCTCAGAACTAAAAGAGACTTCTACGCACAGAAAATCCACCACTTCATCTTCGACTCTAAAGCTTTATTCTCATATGTCTTGGCCCTCACCAAACCATCGCCCCCAACCATACCAGACCAAGCAGCTAGCAAGGCCACAGAGCTCGCCTCCTACTTTGAGAAAAAAATCCTCAACTTAATATCACCACTAACCTCTACCAACTACGGACAGCCTCTCCCCAGTTATTCCAACCCTTCACAAAATAGCTCAAGTCTCGAAACGTTCGAAACAACTTCCCCTTTAGAGGTGGAAACACTACTCGAGCAAATCAAGCCCTCATCCCACCCATCGGACTCGATTCCTTCAAATCTTCTCATTTCCATCCCAAAAATCATCGCCAAGCCCATCGCAGAAATCATTAACTGCTCGCTAACACAAGGCTCAGTGCCTGACACCCTTAAACTTGCCATTCTCAAACCTCTCCTAAAAAAAACCTAACCTCTCACCAACAGATCCGGCCAACTTCTGCCCTATAGCTAACCTTCCTTTCCTCTCCAAACTCTTGGAAAAAATTGTCAATAAACAACTTTCGGATTACTTGGATGAAAACAAAATCCTCGCCCCAGCTCAGTTCGTCTTCCGTAAGGCCCTAAGTACAGAAGCCCTCCTAATTTCCCTCTCAGACACTATACTCCTGAGTCTAGAGAAAAAACAACCCTGTCTTCTTGCTCTCCTGGACTTATCAGCCACGTTCGACACTGTGAATCACTCAATCCTCGTGGATCGGCTAGCGGACATCGGCATCAAGGGCACTGCACTAAGCTGGTTCAAGTCTTTCCTCTGCAACAGATTCTACAAGGTCAAAATCAACAGCAAGGAATCCCACCCTGTTAGCTCAACCAGAGGTCCCCCAAGGTTCCTCTCTCTCCCCAACTCGATTTAACCTCTGCCAGCTCCTAATAAATTTAAAACTAACTCACTACATATACGCTGACGATGTGCAAATACTCATCCCGATTAAGGACTCTCTCCACAAAACCCTCTGCTTCTGGAACAACTGCCTTCAATCTATTAACCACCTTCTCACAAGCCTCAACCTAGTCCTTAACACCAATAAAACAGGACTCCTCATCTCCATGCATGACACTAAAACAGTCCCCAACAACCAGCTCACCACTCCACCTATCTTCTTCGCCCATGTAAGAAACCTCGGTGTCATCATGGACAACTAACTGAATCTCAAAAAATTTGTCAATAACACCACAAAAGACTGTTTGTTTTTTCAAGCTACAAGTCCTAAAACGCCTGAGACCCCTTCTACATTTCCAAGATTTTCGCTCTGTTCTTCAAACCATCATTTTTTTTGAAAATAGATTACTGCAATTTGCTTCTGCTCGGCCTACCAGCCAATACCATCAAACCCCTGCAGATGCTGCAGAACGCTACGGTGAGGATTTTAACCAAGACCACCAAAAGAGAGCACATTACACCCATTCTGTGTAACCTTCATTGGCTTCCAATTAAATTCCGTATCCAGTATAAAGTGCTTATGATCATACCCAAAGCCATACACAACCTCACCCCCGCGGATCAAAATATCCCCTTTCGTCTACCCAACTCCACCAGACCTGCATATAGAGACACTCTTTACTCCCCCTCCCTCTTGAAACGAGCCCTCTCCTCTGCTCGCCCTCCACATTGTAATGCTCTCCCCCCAGACCTCCGGCAAGAAAGATCTTTGACCACCTTTTAAAAAAAAAAAAAAAAAAGGACTCAAAACCTGACTATTCACTCAAGCCTTTCAGTAAATTCTTAAGTTCCATCAGCCTTTCCTAGTACAACAGGAATTACCTGCTCGGTCAAGCTTTCCGAACTTCTAACCAGACTCTACCTCGCAGACAGATCTTGCTTCTGTCAAGTTTTTCAGTCTCGTTCTTCCATCCTGTTTTTCATGCAAGTTCTTTCAATCAAGTATCTTATTATCTGAGTTTTTATATGTTTAGACCTGATTGCAGGTCCTATATCCTGGTTTAATGTAAGGCTGGTTTATAACAGGAAGCCCGTACCATCCATATGTTATTTTTGATCCCAGTTCCTGTAACCCTGTTTGATGTAAGGCTCTCGTTTTATGCTTCACTCGTTTTGCTGTAAACCGATATATGTACTGTTTGCACATGAATGTCAGTATAGAAAAGTTCAAAATAAATAAGTAGGAGCAGTTAGTCCAGGTGTCGTTTATAAGGCAGCAACATCGATAACTTTAAGTCTGTTTGTCAGACATTATCGATTGGATGTTTATGCAAGACCAGATGCAGTTTTTGGAGCAACTGTCTAGAAAAGAGGGTTTAGAATCTACCCTCCCCTAAATAAATGGGTTTTGATACTTCCCATAGATTTCTAACTGGTAGAGCAGGACCAGGAAAGAGAAATTGACTTAGCTGTTCATTTCCTTTCCTTTATTTCTGTTACACCAGTCGGGGAAACCCAAACCTTAAATGTTTGTACGTTACTCTGTAACTAGACATTAATGATATTTAGACAATATTTATAATCTAAGAATTGTCAAGTAGTGTTAAGCAGATACCATGAAGTAAGAGAATTTTGTCTTAAAGAATGTTGTATTCATATAAAAAACAAAAAAAAATGAGTGTTAAAATTGAGTGGGGAAGCCTTGAAATTTTTAGGTTAGTTGGATTTATAATTATGTATTATTCTAGTATAGTTTATTCCTTTGAAGAGTTGGCAGTAGCACACTGACTATCCTGGTTCTTTGCTTGGTATATGTACTAGTGATGTCATTAAAAAGTGCTCTGCCTGATGGGACTTAAACCCATACTCTCCTGACTAGTGGAGCAGAAGTAAAGGAAATGAAATGAACAGGTAAGTCATAATTTCTCCACATTGGCTGATCTAGCCAGATAAACAGCAAAAACGTGGTTCTGCCCTGGAGCCCCCATCCCATCTCTCACTAGGCGAGCTAAAAGATTTAGCTGGCTGAATGGCGGCCATTGACCGTCCCTAGATATTCGACAGTGCTAGGTAACCAACCATAACCTGCTAAACGGTGCTGAATATCTGGCCCTTAAATACCCCCTTTTATTTTCTTCCAATTAAGTGGTGTAGCCTTTTTGTGTGTGAAGAAGGGTGGGAGTTTAGGTGAACATGTGGAAATGGGAGTTCTCTTTAGTTGCTGATTTTTCCAAATTGTATTTAATCCCTTTCTGGGGATTGCTATGATTCTGGGGTCTGAGGTCCTCTCTACCTCAGCAGTAAAGAAGTGGTTACCCAGCTGCTAATGCCCCCAAACATACCTCATCTGATCCTTGGAATGTAAATGTGGGGGGTGGGAAATCACCTGCTTGGAAAAACTATTTTTTAAGGGTGGAATTTGAGTCCTACAATAAAATGCTGAAAGCATAGGAAAGTGATATACCATTTTTGTTTTTTTTCCTACTGCGATTTGGTAAGGACTTACTTTCTGGATGTTTTCTCTCAGGCATGAGCATCTTCAATTTTTAATGATTGTTGTGATTACTGATAAGATTATATTGTTTGCCTTTTTAAATAAACTACTATTTATAAACCGTCTACAACATCAGGATCAGAAAAATAGTGCTGCATCCCGTTCAACTCTGGAAGAGGAGCTGATAGATTGAACAATTGAGAGAAAGCAGATCGTAGTCGCAAATAATTAGCATGCATAGGAGCAGGGAGGTCATAATCTGAACTCAGGGATTCGAAAGTTAGAAATTTCCCATCTTCCCAGAGCTGTGCTAAGCTAACCAAGTCAGATTCACTCCATTCTTTCAGCCCAGGAGCAAAAGCAAGGCCCAAAACTGTAGTATTACCATAAATAGGGCCCATTATAGAGACCGCTTCTCTAGACAGACCCAAATAACCCCTAACTTATCCCCAAACCCGCAACATATGAACGAGCAAAGGACTATTCCTAGTTATTCTGCGAATCGGGGAATCCGGGAGCACAAAGGGGAGCAGAGTGAGGTCCATCTTGTCAGATTGAGATTGTTCCAGGGACTGCAAGACTGCACCAATATGCCGAAACCATACCTTGAGCAGCAGTAAATGGGCAGCCCAATAGTATATCCTCAGATTGGGAAGGGCCATCCCCCCCCCCCCCCCCGCCACTGTTTCTTAGGAAGCCACAACTGACCAAGCTTAATTCGTGGTCTTTTATACCTCCAAACAAATTTTGAGGATAGACTATGTAGATTTTCTAAAACCCTAACAGGGGTTTCACAGGGAACAGGTTGGAAGCAGTATAAGAATCAGGGTAAAATACTCATTTTCATTACATTTTATATTCCCCGCCCAGGAGATGGGTGGATTTACCAGTTTCTTCAAGTTCTGGCATACCTCAGCCAGCAGTCTTTCATAGTTATGGGCATAGAGTTGCCTGAGGTCCCTTGGAATATAATTGCCCAGACAATCCGGGACAATGTTTCGTGTTCAAATAGGAAAAAATTCTGACTTATCATAGTTAACTTTATACCCAGAGAGACCCAAACTGCTGGAGAATGTCCAGTGCAAGGCCCGATAGTCACAGATTGGACAAAAAGAGCAAAGCATCTGCGTGGAGATGATGAAACCCATAATGTCCCACTGTTGTCGGATCAGAGTGGCCGGGGGCTCAATGGCCAGGTCAAAAAGTAGCAGAGAGGTGCACCCTTGCCTAGTTCCACAATGTACAGAAAAAAAGGAGACAATACCCCATTAAGCAAGAGCCTAGCTTTAGGAGCTTCATACATAGCACTCACCCACCGCACAAACCTATCCAGGAAACCCACTCTCCAAAGAACAGAAAAAAGAAATGGCCAGGAAATACGACCAAATGCCTTTTCTGCATCTAAAGAGATAGTAACGCCGGTTTTCCCCAGTTTCTGTGAAAGATGAATAATATTGAATAAATGTTTAGTATTAGCAGTGGATACACATCCCTTGATAAATCCTGTCTGATCAGGATGGACCAAGAAAGGGAGGAGACTGTCCACACAAAGTTGCAGAATCTTACTGAGTATCTTTAAGTCAGAATTCAACAATAAAATTGGATGGTAGGATCCACGATCAGTTGGATCCTTACCTTGTTTATGAAGAAGGGAGATGATAGCCTCACCCAGACCCCCCAAAGAAGAGTCCATCAGTCCAGTATTATTGTTTAGAGACATCAAAAAGGGGGCAATATCCTCCAGGCATTTCTTGTAAAAATCCACATGGAAACCATCGGGTCCCGGGCACTTTTCTGCCGGGAGGGCCTGGATTGCCATCTAGATTTCCAAGAGTAATAGATTTTTCCAGCATTTCTTTCTGGGCCTCACCCAACTCAGAAAGGTCTGGATGACCCCTACATCCTGCCCATCAGAACCCAAATATAGATTGGAGATGTACTTCACCATTAAACGCTCAAGCTTACATGGGTCAGATGTCAACGAGCTGTTTGGGGTATGTAAGACTATGATGTGTGATTTTTCCCTTGCCTCTTTTTGTGCTCTGTCTAACAAAGACCCCGCCCTGTCACCATGTTCATAATAATTTACCCTGGGTAAACTTCGGAGCTTGCTCAAGTTTAGCTGTTTTGAAAGAGCAAAGCTCCTGTCTGGCCCATTCCAATTTATGATAGGTAGCTCTCTTACAATCCCGTTTATGTTGAGCCTCCAACTGAGCAATATCATCCAACTACAAAGCAAATTTTTGTGTCTCTTTTTTTCTGAAGGAAGCTGGTATAGCTGATTATTTTGCCTTTAAGATAGGCTTTGAAAGCTTCCCAGCAAAGAAGCGGCAAATAATCGCCTTCAGGGTTATGTTAATTAAATTATTGCACTGTCTTTTTAGCCAAATCTAGAAAAGGCAGCTTGCCCAGCAAGGATGTGTTTAATTGCCACAGATGGGTTTGGGGCCTTTTGTCAGAGGGACTAAGCAAAAGCTTCATCGAACTATGATCAGAAATGGTACAAGCTAGGATGGCGCAATCACCTGTCCTAGCAAGAAAATTAGGTGTACATAAAAAGTAATCTAGCCCACTGTAAGATTTTTGTGGGGGAGAATAGAATGTATAATCCCTATTCATGAAATAAGAGATTGTTTGATATCTTTGAGGATATTTGCTCAAAAGCAATAACTTAGACTTTATTTTTTATCAAACAAACTCTCAGGGATGGTATCAGAAAAAGTGCTCACAATCTCACAGGCTCTTGCCCTATACAGGGCTACAACCCTTCTCATGTATCGGCACTGCTAAATCGCGTCATCTACCATTTCCCTTGAGAGCGTTCAATTGTTTTTTACTTTTATCCCGTTTAACTTTTTATAGAATATAACACCCAATAAAATTTATCCTTAAAAATAACACCCCTCTATTAAGTGAGTTTGCGTGATAGAATTACTTATCTTTTTGTTTGTGTTCTCATTGTTTGTTGTACCAATATTTATATTGCGCTCGCTGTCAGCTGTCTACTATCCTCCCGCTTGCCCGACATTGACAATGTTTCGGCGCAACGAATGCGCCTGCTTCAGGGGCTTACTGCTCAATACCTAAAAAGACAAGTTTTATATTCATTGTGTTAAAATTCTTAAATTAATTTTACTATTCAAGTGATAATGCTAACAATGGTACTCACTCTTCAGCTTCGCGCTATCTCACCCGATCCTTCACGGCATTCAAATATGGCGCTTAGACGCTTTCTCTATCCTCTTACCGGAAGTTAGTGTTTATATCCTGTTGTTAATTAAAGCACCTATCAATTGGATTTCACAGATATACCGACCAATCTACCTCTTTGTTAAGACCAGCTGGCGCTACCGTGTTCAACTTAAAAATCCACTTTTGTTCGTGCTGTAATAGGCGCAGGTTTAAATCCCCTCCTCTTTCATCCGGTTCCATTACCTCCAATACCGTACACTTTAAACTTGAAAAATTATGAGATTGTTCTAAACAGTGCTGTACCAACGGGGCTTCTAATTTATTACGTTTAAGGGCACTTTTATGTTCTATCAAACGAGTTTTCAACTGTCTGGTTGTTTTCCCTACGTATAATAAACCACAAGGGCACCAAATAGTGTACACCACAAAAATGGAATTGCAAGTAGATTTTCTTATTGGTTTAAATCTTTTCAATTTATCTAGGGGTATGTTGATGTTTGAATGAGCCAGTGGGCACATCATACAGGATCCACAAGCGGAATGTCCCTCACGGCTTATTTCATTTCCAAAAGAGCTCTTGAAATGCGATCTAACTACTTGATCCTTTATATTTGTCCCTCTTTTGAAAGCGACCATAGGTCGTGACTCGAAGACTGAATGTACCTGTAGGACATTCCAGTGGCGTCTGATACTGCGCGCCACCTCATTCACCCCCAGAGAATATGGTAGTACACAAGTAAGACATTGTAACTTTCGTTGTTGTTGAGGTTGTAATAAAGTTTCCCTATGATTCCATCGTGCTCTTTTACAGGCTTGTTTTATAACTTTTAAAGGATAGCCTCGGTCTAAAAATTTTTGGCACATCTCCTTAGCTCTTAATTTGTATTCTCCTGTTGTTGAACAGAGTTTCCTCAGCCTCAAAAATTGGCCAAAGGGAATGCTGTTTTTCAACGGTAATGGATGACAACTCGAATACTCTAGTAGTGTATTGCGATCTGTAGGCTTCTGATAGATCGTAAAGAAAAATTTATTTTCCTTTATTGAGATATTTATGTCCAAAAATGAAACTGTGCTTTTATGGAAAATATAAGTAAACTGTAATGCCTGTTCACGAGTATTCAACCATTGAATAAACTCTTTGAATAGAACTTCAGTGCCTCTCCACACTATGAAGATGTCATCGATAAATCGACGCCATACCAAAATATTATTTTTATAAGGAGAAACTGACAGCCACTGTGACTCAAACTGTCCCACATAAAGGCTAGCGACGCTGGGCGCCATGGTGGCGCCCATCGCTGTGCCTCCCACCTGTGGTAATCCATCCCTGTTAGCACAGGGATGGATTACCACAAGAGAATTTCGTTTTTTAAAAGTTGAACACCCTAGGGTGCCAACTTTTTACCATCTTCCAAAAATCCATAAAAATCTCAAGAATCCTCCGGGGCGCCCCATTATTTCATCGCGGGGTTCATTGTTAGAACCGCTTTCCCAATATGTGGATACATTCTTACGTCCTTTGATACCCTCTTTGCCATCGTATGTGCGAGACTCGGGCGCATTAATACAATTTTTGGAAACTCTGAGCATCCCTTTTGAAGAAGTATCTCTCGCCACAATTGACATCGTGTCCCTCTACACGAATATACCCCAGGATGGGGCCTTGCAAGTGATTCATTCGAAATTAACCACACAATCTTCCGAGATTCACCCGCCAGTTACCTTCATAGTTGATCTAGCTAGTCTAGCTTTGAAAAAAAATTTTTTTGTATTTGATAACATCTATTACCAACAGGTGGGAGGCACAGCGATGGGCGCCACCATGGCGCCCAGCGTCGCTAGCCTTTATGTGGGACAGTTTGAGTCACAGTGGCTGTCAGTTTCTCCTTATAAAAATAATATTTTGGTATGGCGTCGATTTATCGATGACATCTTCATAGTGTGGAGAGGCACTGAAGTTCTATTCAAAGAGTTTATTCAATGGTTGAATACTCGTGAACAGGCATTACAGTTTACTTATATTTTCCATAAAAGCACAGTTTCATTTTTGGACATAAATATCTCAATAAAGGAAAATAAATTTTTCTTTACGATCTATCAGAAGCCTACAGATCGCAATACACTACTAGAGTATTCGAGTTGTCATCCATTACCGTTGAAAAACAGCATTCCCTTTGGCCAATTTTTGAGGCTGAGGAAACTCTGTTCAACAACAGGAGAATACAAATTAAGAGCTAAGGAGATGTGCCAAAAATTTTTAGACCGAGGCTATCCTTTAAAAGTTATAAAACAAGCCTGTAAAAGAGCACGATGGAATCATAGGGAAACTTTATTACAACCTCAACAACAACGAAAGTTACAATGTCTTACTTGTGTACTACCATATTCTCTGGGGGTGAATGAGGTGGCGCGCAGTATCAGACGCCACTGGAATGTCCTACAGGTACATTCAGTCTTCGAGTCACGACCTATGGTCGCTTTCAAAAGAGGGACAAATATAAAGGATCAAGTAGTTAGATCGCATTTCAAGAGCTCTTTTGGAAATGAAATAAGCCGTGAGGGACATTCCGCTTGTGGATCCTGTATGATGTGCCCACTGGCTCATTCAAACATCAACATACCCCTAGATAAATTGAAAAGATTTAAACCAATAAGAAAATCTACTTGCAATTCCATTTTTGTGGTGTACACTATTTGGTGCCCTTGTGGTTTATTATACGTAGGGAAAACAACCAGACAGTTGAAAACTCGTTTGATAGAACATAAAAGTGCCCTTAAACGTAATAAATTAGAAGCCCCGTTGGTACAGCACTGTTTAGAACAATCTCATAATTTTTCAAGTTTAAAGTGTACGGTATTGGAGGTAATGGAACCGGATGAAAGAGGAGGGGATTTAAACCTGCGCCTATTACAGCACGAACAAAAGTGGATTTTTAAGTTGAACACGGTAGCGCCAGCTGGTCTTAACAAAGAGGTAGATTGGTCGGTATATCTGTGAAATCCAATTGATAGGTGCTTTAATTAACAACAGGATATAAACACTAACTTCCGGTAAGAGGATAGAGAAAGCGTCTAAGCGCCATATTTGAATGCCGTGAAGGATCGGGTGAGATAGCGCGAAGCTGAAGAGTGAGTACCATTGTTAGCATTATCACTTGAATAGTAAAATTAATTTAAGAATTTTAACACAATGAATATAAAACTTGTCTTTTTAGGTATTGAGCAGTAAGCCCCTGAAGCAGGCGCATTCGTTGCGCCGAAACATTGTCAATGTCGGGCAAGCGGGAGGATAGTAGACAGCTGACAGCGAGCGCAATATAAATATTGGTACAACAAACAATGAGAACACAAACAAAAAGATAAGTAATTCTATCACGCAAATTCACTTAATAGAGGGGTGTTATTTTTAAGGATAAATTTTATTGGGTGTTATATTCTATAAAAAGTTAAACGGGATAAAAGTAAAAAACAATTGAACGCTCTCAAGGGAAATGGTAGATGACGCGATTTAGCAGTGCCGATACATGAGAAGGGTTGTAGCCCTGTATAGGGCAAGAGCCTGTGAGATTGTGAGCACTTTTTCTGATACCATCCCTGAGAGTTTGTTTGATAAAAAATAAAGTCTAAGTTATTGCTTTTGAGCAAATATCCTCAAAGATATCAAACAATTTCTTATTTCATTAAGAATTTGAGGAAGTGAGCCATTGTTCTAAATTAATTACATTAGATTCGGAATAATCCCTATTCATCGCATGATAGTGTTGCCAAATATCTATTAGGGACAAGGAGGAAACGCGATCCCTGCAATCAAACTGATATTGAGACAAGGCAGAGCACCCTGAGGATCTATCCAACAGGGCATTCATACAAACATTCCAATCTCTTCTCCTCCCAAAACACAATTTATCATAGCCAAAGGAAACAATGATGTCCAACAATCTCCTATAGAAAACATTGTAGTCCTGATTGGGGCCATAAACATTCACTAAAACAAATTTATCATATAGAGAGCAATCAAGAATAATGCATCTACTTTCTGGATCATATAGCGACTTGTGGACTGGCAGTGGTAGGTTTTTACAAATCAACACACAAATTCCCCGACTACGGGAGTTAAAGAAGAAGTAATCACTTCCCACCCAAACAGTTTTTTTAAATTTCTCATGTTCAGCATTGGACATGTGGGTTTCCTGCAGGAGCAGAATGTGGATACCATTGTGGCTCGCCCATTGCAAAATGTGTTTCCTTTTTATGGAGGATGAGATGCCCTTAACGTTCAAGGACACAAGCTTAAAGGCAGACAGACATTAAATGAGAAGAGAAATGGCAAGCTTAGCAGGGGCCTCCGACCCAAGAAAGAGAGAGAAAAAACAAGAATTTCTCAAACCAAGGGCCAAACCAAACAGCCGAGCCCAAAGGAAAGGGGAAGATCGAGGCCAGAGCAAACACCTCTGCAGCCAAAAGACCTCCAGCAGTGACCAAGTACAGGAGTGCGAAAATAGTTTAGCAATGGAATCCATAGAGGGTGAGACGGCCCCAAGCTCCTGGCGTAGCGTAGTGAAAACCCTCTAACCACCATGGAGGATTTCGAAAGCAATGATACCTCCCCACCACCCCCTCCAATTATAAAACAAATAATCCCAAACTACCTAACCCATAAGGGTAACCCAAAAAGCACAAAACTGGAACCCACCCTGGTGGGAAACTAATCAAGACTGGGGCCCCAGCTTACAGCAACCGCACCCCATATCCCACCCCCCCTTCCCACCCAACCTTTACCAAAAAAGAAATAACATCCCACCCCAGCAACCGTGATGAAGCATCTAGACGTGCAATGGTCTGTACGGACTCCCAATAGTTCTCCATGTACCAAATCATATAACAAATGGCAACCCCGGCCCAATCACGAGAAACGGGCAGCACCCAAGTTAGACAAGCCACTCACTGAAACGAAAAGACAATAGCTGGAAAAAGGTACAAAAAATGAGTGCTTTGCAGCTAGGAGTAAAAAAAAAAAAAAAGCGTACTGGTAAAGAATATGAGAGAGGGTCCAAGCAAGCAAACCTAGCTTCATAGACACCAGCAATAGGCAGGAGACACAGACAGCATCAAGATACAGCAGGGTAACCGTATTAAAAGCTTAGCAAGAACACGAACAACTGAAAGAAAAAAGAGAACTCTGGTAGGGAACAATTCCGTTCCAGTGAGCTTGCCCGCTTCCTCCCACAGGGCGCTGCAGAATGATGGAAACCAAGTCACGTGCCCATGACACGATCATGTCGCAGCCGGCGGGTTATTGCGGTGTTTCGCTTCGGCCGGTAACTGTTCCGCTTCTTGCAGAGTTGAACAAATGGCCGCTTTGTTATCGATGGTAACTTTGAGTTCGGCAGGGTAGATCATCGCGTAGGGCAGGCCCATATTGCCAAATTCCCACTTTACTGTAACAAAGGTCTGGCACCGTTTCTGCAGCTCTGGCGAGAAATTGGCAAAGATCATTGTGTTTGCCCCTGCATATGACAAAGATCCTGCATCTCTAGCTGCAGTAAGAACATGTTGCTTATCTTGAAAATTGTGTAAGCGCACTGTCAAGGCCCTCGACAAACATCTCCAAACTGGCATGGGTGCTGTTATTCGATACGCTCAATCAATTTTAAGTGTGCCATCTTTACTCGGGATGTTAAGAACCTGGGGAAGCCAGCGCACCATGAAGGCAACAGCATCACGTCCCTCGTTTTTTTAGGAGGCCTATTCAAATGTTTCATTTTGACCCGTTTTCTAAATTGTCCGGTTTTTTTTAGCACAAAGACCTGCTGATACTCCATCTTTTCCACCTTCGCACTCAACAATGTCAGTGAGTCTTCCAGGTTGGAGATACGAGTCTCGGCCTCCTCGAGTTGTCCCAAATGATCCCGCACAGTGTCCACAAGTTGTGCAATTTTATCCACTACTACACCCAGCCTGGTGTCCAGGCGTGAGATGATTTTGGCCATAAAGACCTCCAAAAGGCCCTTGATCTTATCCCGGCCCTCCCCCGTAGCCACAGGGGTCTCATCCGACTTCTCATAGAGTATGGGCGCCATAGGCTCATCTTTCCGCTCTGGTGTTTTACCTCGCATACATTTTTTTGAGGACTTCACCCTCTACTCAGCCCACAATGACAGTAAGGGGCCTTGAGAGGAATCCTTGTTCATCATTTCAGCAGCTATTCCCTATTGGGCTAATTTTAAAATGAATGCATGTGCGCACATACATATGAGTATTGGTGCCCGAGCAAAGATATATGCTAGAATATTAAATCGTGTGCACACGTGTGCATGAATGTTTTAAAATACACCAACTGCACATACATATGCTCCTAATTTTAAGAGGTTACTCAAGCACAGCTACTGTGCATATGTAAGTGGATTTTAAAACATGCTCATGCGAGGAAAACTCAGTTTTTCTAATTAGTCCACCAGTTTGCCCAGTTAATGTCAAGATCTTCCAAATCCCTCTGGTTCTTCATCTTGCATGCCCCCCAGTTGACCCAGACCCCTCACCCTGCCCTGTAAGCCCTAAAACTCAAGATCTACAGAGTTGCTCCTCATCTGGAGCAGCAGTAAAGTTGCGCGGATAACGAGTCTATGCGTGACGCAGTCCCTTGTTTTAAAATATGGAGTTAGGCGCATAACTGTTGGCCCTGCCCTTGCTCTGCTCCTTTCCCACCCTCTTATTTTTGGCATGTGCACCGATATATACGAGCGTACTTCATGGCTTTTTAAAATCTTCATTACTCACGTGCGGCCCACATATGCACGTATGTGAGCAACGCTTTTAAAATTTACCTCTAAGTCAATTTTCGGGTGCAGTTGTTGGCTCTTTAACCCATCTATGCTAACTGCACTAACCACATCCTCTGGCAACAAATTCCAGAGCTTTATTGTGCGTTGAGTGAAAAAGAACTTTCTCCGATTAGTTTTAAATGTGACCCATGCTAACTTCAAGGAGTGCCCCCTGGTCTTTCTATTATCTGAAAGAGTAAATAACCGATTCACATCTACCTGTTCTAGACCTCTCATGATCTTAAACACCTCTATCATATCCCCCCTCAGCCGTGTCTTCTCCAAGCTGAAAAGCCCTAACCTCTTTAGTCTTTCCTCATAGGGGAGCTGTTCCATCCCTTTCATCATGTTGATTTCCCTTCTCTGAACCTTTTCCAGCGCAAATATGTTTTTGAGATACAGTGACCACAATTTCACACAGTACTCAAGATGTGGTCCTACTATTGAGCATTAGAGGGGCATTATGATATTTTCCATTTTATTCATTGTTCCTTTCCTAATAATTCCTAACATTCTAATTGCTTTTTTAACAGCTGCAGCACACAGAGGCAATGATTTCACTATATTGTCTACAATGATGCCCAGATCTTTTTCCTAGATGTAACTCCTAATATGGACCTAACATTGTGTAACTATAGCTTGGGTTACTTTTCCCTATATGCATCACCTTGCACTTGTTCACATTGAATTTCATCTGCCATATGAATGTCCAATCTTCCAGGCTCACAAGGTCTTCCTGCAATTTATCACAATCTACTTGTGATTTAACAATTCTAAATAATGTTGTATCATCTGCAAATTTGATCACCTCACTCATCATATTCCTTTCCAGATCATTTATAAATAAATTAAAAAGTACAGATCCCTGAGGCACTCCACTGTTTACCTTCCTCCCCTGAGAAAACTGACCACTTAATCCTACTCTCTATTTCCTGTCTTTTAACCAGTTTGTAATGCACGGAAGGACATCGCCACCTATCCCATGACTTTTTAGTTTTCTTAAGAGTCTCTCCTAGAGGAGTTTGTCAAATGCCCTCTGAAAATCCAAATAACTAAATCTACTGGCTCACTTTTATCCACATGTTTATTAACCCCTTCAGAAAGTGTAAAACATTGATAAGACAGGCGAAGAGAGAATTTGAAATGAAGTTGGCCATAGAGGCAAAAACTCATAATAAAAACTTTTTTAAATATATCCAAAGCAAGAAACCTGTGAGGGAGTCGGTTGGACCATTAGATGACAGAGGGGTTAAAGGGGCTCTTAGGGAAGATAAGGCCATTGCAGAAAGACTAAATGAATTCTTTGCCTCCGTGTTTACTAATGAGGATGTTGGGGAGATACCAGTTCCGGAGATGGTTTTCAGGGGTGATGACTCAGACGAACTGAACGAAATCACTGTGAACCTGGAAGATGTAGTAGGCCAGATTGACAAACTAAAGAGTAGCAAATCACCTGGACCGGATGGTATGCATCCTAGGGTTCTGAAGGAACTCAAAAATGAAATTTCTGATCTATTAGTTAAAATTTGTAACCTATCATTAAAATCATCCATTGTACCTGAAGACTGGAGGGTGGCCAATGTAACCCCAATATTTAAAAAAGGCTCCAGGGGCGATCCGGGTAATTATAGACCAGTGAGCCTGACTTCAGTACCGGGAAAAATAGTGGAAACTATTCTCAAGATCAAAATTGTAGAGCATATAGAAAGACATGATTTAATGGGTCATAGTCAACCTGGATTTACCCAAGGGAAGTCTTGCCTAACAAATCTGCTTCATTTTTTGAAGGGGTTAATAAACATGTGGATAAAGGTGAACCGGTAGATGTAGTGTATTTGGATTTTCAGAAGGCATTTGACAAAGTCCCTCATGAGAGGCTTCTACGAAAACTAAAAAGTCATGGGATAGGAGGCGATGTCCTTTCGTGGATTACAAACTGGTTAAAAGACAGGAAACAGAGAGTAGGATTAAATGATCAATATTCTCAGTGGAAAAGGGTAAACAGTGGAGTACCTCAGGGATCTGTATTGGGACCGGTGCTTTTCAATATATATATATAAATGATCTGGAAAGGAATACGACGAGTGAGGTTATCAAATTTGCGGATGATACAAAATTATTCAGAGTAGTTAAATCACAGGCAGACTGTGATACATTACAGGAGGACCTTGCAAGACTGGAAGATTGGGCATCCAAATGGCAGATGAAATTTAATGTGGACAAGTGCAAGGTGTTGCACATAGGGAAAAATAACCCTTGCTGTAGTTACACGATGTTAGGTTCCATATTAGGAGCTACCACCCAGGAAAAAGATCTAGGCATCATAGTGGATAATACTTTAAAATCGTCGGCTCAGTGTGCTGCAGCAGTCAAAAAAGCAAATAGAATGTTAGGAATTATTAGGAAGGGATTGGTTAATAGAACGGAAAATGTCATAATGCCTCTGTATTGCTCCATGGTGAGACCGCACCTTGAATACTGTGTACAATTCTGGTCGCCACATCTCAAAAAAGATATAGTTGCGATGGAGAAGGTACAGAGAAGGGCAACCAAAATGATAAAGGGGATGGAACAGCTCCCCTATGAGGAAAGGCTGAAGAAGTTAGGGCTGTTCAGCTTGGAGAAGAGACGGCTGAGGGGGGAGATGATAGAGGTCTTTAAGATCATGAGAGGTCTTGAATGAGTAGATGTGACTCGGTTATTTACACTTTCGAATAATAGAAGGACTAGGGGGCATTCCATGAAGTTAGCAAGTAACACATTTAAGACTAATCGGAGAAAATTCTTTTTCACTCAACGCACAATAAAGCTCTGGAATTTGTTGCCAGAGAAGGTAGTTAGTGCAGTTAGTGTAGCTGGGTTCAAAAAAGGTTTGGATAAGTTCTTGGAGGAGAAGTCCATTAATGGCTATTAATCAATTATACTTAGGGAATAGCCACTGCTATTAATTGCATCAGTAGCATGGGTTCTTCTTAGTGTTTGGGTAATTGCCAGGTTCTTGTGGCCTGGTTTTTGGCCTCTGTTGGAAACAGGATGCTGAGCTTGATGGACCCTTGGTCTGTCCCAGCATGGCAATTTCTTATGTTCTTATGTAGTAGATTTGTGAGGCAAGACTTCCCTTAGTTAAATCCATGCTGGCTATGTCTCATTAAACCATGTCTTTCTATGATTTTGTTCTTTATAATAGTTTCCACTATTTTTCCTGGCATTGGAAGTATTGCTGACTGGTCTATAGTTTATCAGATCATCTCTGGAGCCTTTTTTAAATATTGGGATTATATTGGCCACCCTCCAGTCTTCAGGTACAATGGATGTTTTTAATGATAGGTTACAAATGACTAGTAATAGATCTGAAATTTCATTTTCTAATTATTTTAGAACCTCGATGCGGAGCTCGACTCCCGCTCCGAGTCGAGCTCCGCATCGGCCCTGTCCTCCAGATTCATGCCCGCTGATGGCGTGAAGAAAGATGATATCCGAGGTTGAGATGTTACGGGTTCTGGAGTAGATGTTAATCTCCCTACCCCTAGTCTTTCTCTTAGTATTGGGGCATCACACCAAGAAACACTGTACAGCTGCCAGGTAAATGAGAGAGGGGACAACGCTTCCTTAACGACTGCCTCTATAAATAACACAGTTAGCTCGTAGGGGCTGTGGGAGATAAGGAAAAGGTCAATAGAAATTAAAAAAAAAAAAATTACTAGCAATCCAGGCTATCCACTTTTACAAAGTTGCTAGAGAGTTTGGAAACAAAGCCCCGCTGGAGGAGGGGCCGGTTTTGAACCCTCCCGGTCCTTCCCAGATGACGTCGGTGGGGTGCGCTGCAGCCCTGTCGGGGCTGGGAATTCCTCATCTCTCTCTGATGGTACAAGCGAGGTAAGCAAGAAGAAGAGCCTCCTCCAACCCCAAAGTAAAGTATGTTTGGGACAACGGCACAATCCTTCTTACTCCCTCCATTAATAATCAGACTGAGGGTATTCCCATGCTTAGGATAAACTCTGCCATTTTAGGCAGTAGGTGTTACAGGCATGGATAAATACAAGGACTAGGGGGCACTCCATGAATATAGCACGTAACTCATTTAAAACAAATTGGAGAAAATTATATTCATTCAACACATATGGGCCGATACAGTACAGCGCTCCGGTGGAGTGCCCTGTTAGCCCGGGTTTGGCAGCATGTTTTTGACGCGCTAGCTTTACCCCTTATATAGTAAGGGGTAATAGCGTGTCGAAAATGCGTGGCCAACCCCCCCCCCCCCCCCCCCGAAACTAATAGCGCCCGCAACATGCAAATGCATGTTGATGGCCCTATTAGTTATTCCCGTGCGATCCCGAAAGCAAAATGTGCAGCAAAGCTGCCCATTTTACTTTCAAAAATTAACACTCTCCGACTTAATATCATAGAGATATTAAGTCAGAGGCCCCAAAAATAGAAAATTTAAAATCGGCCTGCGGGTTGGAAGATGGACGCTCAATTATGCCAGCGTCTGTTTTCCGAACCTGTGGCTGTCAGCGGGTTTGAGAACCAACGCTGACAAAATTGAGCGTCGGCTGTCAAACCCATTGACAGCCGCCGCTTTTGTCAAAAAGGAGGCACTAGGGACGCGCTAGTGTCCCTAGAGCTCTTTTTACCGCAGGCCCTAATTTACATAGGCCACTCTCCTGAATCGTGTGCCCAGGAGAGTGGCCTGTGCGCACGCTGGGAGAGCGGGCGCTCACCGGCTCCCCCGTGCATTTTCTGTATTGGCCTGATAATTAGCCTCTTGAATTCATTGCCAGAGGATGTGTGTACAGCAGTTAGTGTAGCTGGGTTTAAAAAAGGCTTGGATAAGTTCCTGGAGCAGAAGTCCATAAACTGCTATTAATCAATAAAGATCTATTCATTTAATGTTTGGCTACTTGCCAGGTTCTTGTGACTTGGATTGGTCACTGTTGGACACTGGATACCTGGCTTGATGGACCCTTAGTCAGACCCAGTATGGCATTTCTTATGTTCGTATTCAGAAGGGGACTCTTTTGCTCAAAGAAGTGTGTAGTCCATGCTAGGGCATCCTTGGTTAGGAGACCAATCACCAGGCCTACCTTCATAGTATCAGTACAATAAGCAGGGGTTACAGGCACAACAGCAGGGGTCATTGATTTAAAAACCTCTGAAATCTTTCTGTTTCCAAGACAAAAAAAACCAAAAAAACAAACCAGATAACTTCACACAAAAATAGTAAATCAGATCTAACAAATTATTTCAAAGATCGTAGGTATATGGAGAAGACCTCAGACACCACCTGTAGTCATAAATTGAACTCTCAGCTGAAAATTATATAATCATTGATCATAAATGCCACCTTAATGCACATTCTTAATTCATAAATGAATATGCATAGTTTCTTCTTGTACTAAATTTTCTTGAAAAGATTGTATTATAGTCCTTTTAAAGCTTATTTCTTTATTGTTTGCTGTTGCTGTTCTTGAAGACTATTGAAATATAGTCCTACTGCAATCTTTATTGTATCTCTTCTTTGACAAATACCGCAAATAATCCTTCTGGAATTTTTCTTGTGTTTCTCTTTATGTATAAAATCTTACCTGAAAATCTGTTATACCTCAGCACATGCTAAATCTCCAGGAAGGAATCAGGCGTGCACTTATCTCAGCGTAATCCCTGGGCGTGCAGAGATAAATGTGTTTATGAGCAGCTGCAGCAGAACGCAGACCTGGCCCACATTCCAGTGCTTGGCACTTCTGCATCGTAAACATTTAACTGGATGCATTCCACGTGTTCATGAATCTGACTGAAAAACATGTTGTTATTTCAAAGAGCTTCAATGTGGCTGTACGGCTATGCTGAGCGTGAATGTAATGGAGCACACGTCCTCCGTTTTTAGTACAAATACCGGCATCTCATTAAAACACGATAAAAGGAAAAGCTCAAGCGTGTTTTATTCAGTTTTGCAAGGGAAAACCATAGAAAGCATAAGGTGAATCCTCCTCCTCGTGACACTCTGCCTGACACTTCTTCATTATTAGGAGCTCATAGACTGCTTCAAGCCGGTTTATGTGGTCTAGATGAACCAAGCAATCCAAAAACACGCAACAGCCAATCAATTGTAGCTTAAAAAATTGTAAAGAACTCCACTGGTGGATACGCTACCCACCAAACTAGGTAACATTTCATTCAAAAGAGAGGAGAGGTGATTGAAACAACTCTCCGTACACCAATCGCTGATGAACTAGTGCAGACACTGTCCCACTAAATATCCTTTCATAGAGAAGACCATTCGTGGAAAATGCTCCATTTCATGCTCCATATTCAAACTTCCGATGGTTTCCACTCTCTACAACTGAAAATCCATCTAAAATGGAACATTGCAGAGAATCAAAAGCGTGTCCCTTAGACCAGAGGTTCCCAGACAGTTGGGTTTTCAGGATATCCACAATGAACATGCATGAGACAAATTTGCATGCACTGCCTCAAAGAATCAGTAAACAGGCCTGAATTATCAAGGCAGATCATTACCTGGAGCAGGTCTAGGCTGAGGTCAGAATCCAGAAGAGCAATCCAGGGGGCAGCCAGGCAGAGAAATAGAAACTGGGCTGAAATCCAAGGAGGCAGGGGCAGGTGAGAAACCAGCCGCAGGTCCAAGTGGGCAGAGAACAGGAACATGAGCAAGTACTGCCAACGATACGTGATTAGAATGAACTCCCCTGAAGAAGCTTTGTATAGTGAAACATGTTGGGAGGTAGTCAGAAAACTTGGATTTTTTTTTTTTTAAACTTGTATGAATGGTTGTATGGGTGTGTGTTTTTATGTTGACTTGTGAATTATTCTTCCTGTATTTTGTTCTACGTGTATCTTGTTAGTGAAGAAAATTTCCTATGAGATTCCTATGAGATTTTTTTTGTATTTTTGATAAATAAAAGTGAAAATCATAAATTTTGTTTTTATATATCACATTATTATTTTGAGGATTCTGCAGGCCCTGGGAGATCATTGTACAAGCAGGGAATCAGAGTTACAGGAGAACTAAAAGGGTGCAGCAAACCAGATCTGGTCCCTGCTGAGCCACTGGTATGTCAGATGGATAAAGCCAACACAGCCTTCTGGAAAGATAAAACGGCCAGGAGTTCTGCATTGTACACCTTGTCTGGTGGAGGTTCTGATAGATAGGGAGGCTGGGTTAAGGAAGGCGAAGAGAACTGAAGGGCTGACCCAGTGGCCTTAGGATTACCAGTAGGCCAGTATTTGGCCAGCCTGATGGATTTTCTTCAAGGTAGACTGGTTCCCGGCAGGACCAGAAAGCAGGTCAATGTAATACCAAGTAATGGTTTTCTGCCGATGGCTGCCTGGCATCCAGCCTAGCACAGGTTCCCCACTCCTCTCTGTCCTCTCCTTCTCAACTGACCTTTTATTCTTTAATTAGGGGCCAATCAAATGTTCAGTCGCAGTGGTCTAGAAATACAAAAAAACCCCCACCAAAACCTAACCTTCTTCCACGATAGTCCCTGAATAAAGAATAAACTGTCAGTAGGGGAAGGATGGTTGTACGGACTGTTATTTGGGGTTGTTTTTTGGTTTTTTTTTAAGTTGGCAAACTTAGCTGGCTGGAGTGAGAAAAAGGAGGGTCAGGCATGTGAAAAAGGGACAGCTACAGCGAGGAGGGAGTGAGGAGGAGAAGCTAAGAGAGAGAATGGAGGAGGAGCAGCTATAGAGAGGAGGGAGTGAGGAGGAGAAGCTAAGAGAGAGAATGGAGGAGGAGCAGCTATAGAGAGGAGGGAGTGAGGAGGAGAAGCTAAGAGAGAGAATGTAGGGGGAGCAGGTTGGGATGGGTTTGGTTGCATTTCGTATTTTCTGATTGGACTTATCATGCAGGTGATTTGAAGTGAGTTCTGTAGTTGGACAATAATATTTCCACACAGGGAGCTGCTATTTAGTGGCACAGACGCTTGGTTTGGGATGGATCCTGGAAGCATGCAGAAGATGAAGTGGGTTTTTTTGCAGTTTTTAAGACGAGACTGACACATTTTGTGCTGTAGAAGTTTATCCCATTGTTAGGTTTAAAGAAGTTTTCCCTTTTCGAACGACAATGCTCTTTTGTTTGGAAAGCATTTCTTTAAAGGAGGCTAGCGTTATTTTTCAGCACCAAATCTTCTGTGGGGGTCAGAGCTGCAATGCCCTGGATGGACATCGCCATCAGGATCCTAAAAGATTCATGTTCCTGTTTTACACAGAACGCTTCTCCATGGACACAGGAATTACAGAAAGTGCATTTGAATTCTGGTGTCCGCATGCTGACAAGAGCCAGAATGAAACGGAATAGGAAACATGAATGTATTTATAAAAGTATGAAGTGATTATATGCTGAAAAAGTGAAGACAGGCAATTTGGCATCTATTTGGCCATGTGGAAAACTGAGCCCTCACCCATTATGCAACACAATAAGCTAGGAGACTCTGTTAAATCCTTAACCTCTACCCAACTGATTAGTAATCTCTACCTTGTTAAACAGTAGGGATTGAAAAATAAATATATGCCTTTAAACCATGATGATGTCATCCATGACCCATCATGTGTATAGAGCAGGGGTGGCCAATTCTGGTCTTCAAGAGCCACAAACAGGCCAAGTTTTCAGGATATCCACAATGAATATGCATGAGATAGATTGCATGCATTGTCTCCATTGTCTATAAATCTATCTCATGTATTTTCATTGTGGATATCCTGAATACTTGGCTTGTTTGTAGCTCTTGAGGACCAGAATTGGCCACGCCTGGTATAGAGAATGTTACGAGCGCGCACGGGCGCGGTCGTCGTAAGCGGGTGGTGGTGAGCCCTTGGGCCACGGCAGGACTCAAGGAGGAGCCCCAAGCCACACCGTGGGAGGTGAGCTGAGCAGGCATGGTGAGCCAGGCAGGCAGGAACAGAAGCAGGGAGTCCGACCCTCAGCCGGACCTGCATGCCCATGGTAGCCAACACGGGGAAGTTGACTAATGAACGGTCCTCCGACTGTTCCCGGCCCTTTCGGACCTGCCGCAGGGAACGGCAATGGGCAGCAGGCCGGACAGAGGCGAGGGCAGACAGAGTCCTTAAACAGAAGACATCAGACGGGGCAGAAGCAGGCTGAAGCAAGACAGAGACATCAGGACAAGGGCTGAAGCGAGACACAGGAAGGATCCAGGCGAGCAGGAACTCCGATGCTGGGATACTCACATCCGAAGCCCCCTCGGCTGGCAGAAGCTCAAGAGCCCGTGGGACGAATCCCTCCTGTTGGCCACTCCAGGGCCCAACAGGACAGAAGGCTCAGGAACCAGACGAGGACGTAGGTCAAGGCAGAGACAGGAAGACATCCGGGCAAGGGCTGAAGCAGACACTGTAGACAAGGCTGGCCGGAAACATGGCACTGTCCATCAGGGCGCCCTACTCAGCCCACCCGTGGGACTGAGTCGCGGACCACCCTGTCCCAGACGCGCCCTACACAGCCCAGGAAGGCTGGTCACGGACCACGCTGAGAAGGAGGGTGCAGGGAAACTCCAGGCGAACAGGAACTCCGATGCTGGGATACTCACATCCGAAGTCCTTACGGCTGGCAGGCACAGGAACAAACATCTAGGCAGAGACACTGGACAGGGATTCATCAAAGCATATGATGATCACGGAAGACCTGGATCAGCACGGTTACAGACGACTGTAGGACCTGATCCAAAGGCCCTTTGCAAGTGAACAGAAAGTCCTTAAATACTGGAGGTAGAAGGCAACTCCCTGGGAGGAGCTTGCCAGGACCGCCCACCGCTGGTCCTATAAGTCAGGTGGAGAGCTGTGGGCCAGCCCCTAGGAGAAGGGCGTCGCCAAACAGGAAGTCCAAACGCTGGCAAGCAAGCCACAGGCACAGCCAGGCCTCTCAGGCCCCGGAGCAAGTCCCGGATGGAACACAGGCCCTGGAACTGTGTCTGCTAGGCCTCCAGTCCTGTAGTGCTGTCTCTCTTGGGCCTCCGGCCCTGTAGTGCTGTCTCTCTTGGGCCTCCAGCCCTGTGACTTTGAGTCTCCTGGGCCTCCAGCCCTGCTGCTACTCCTGAGCCCTGCTGCTGCTGCTGCCTGCTGGTTCCAGCTACTGCTGCTTCCTGCTTCCAGCCTCCTGCTTGCTTTTTCGGCCACGTGTGTCCTAGTGGCCTCTTGTTTTGTCGCCCCTCCTACCTTCCCTTCCTTTGTCCCATGCTGGTAGTCTCCGGCGCCCTCGCAAGGGGGCGCTGGGGTGCAATGGATTCTCCTTCCCTTTCTTTAGTTGTCTGTTTCTCCCTGTTTCTTTAGGGGGCGGGGCGGCCTTTGGCCACCCCCGCCTCCTCCCCACCCACAATAGATGGCAAGCAAGCCACAGGCACAGCTAGGCCTCTCAGGCCCCGGAGCAAGTCCCGGATGGAACACAGGCGAGGCCCAGGCTTCAGAGCGGCCTCTGGAGGAAGGTAAGAGACCTCCTGTAGCGCAGCAACAGGGGGGATCGCAACAGAGAATGTGATTCAGAGGGGGATGTGTTCTATTTTGTGGGGGTTTACTGAAGATTTTCAGTTTACAGTTATCAAAATTACCATCAACTATTTTGAATAAGTAATTTTTGACTGTGACATAAACATTTGATTTTAAAGAGTATTAATTAATTAAAAAATGTTTATATACCCCTTACACAATGGGGTTACATCAAAGTGGCTTACAAAAGTACACTCATAAAAACATAAAATCATATATACAAAATTAGAAAAAAAAATCAAAACAATGAAGTCAATATAGATAACGTCAAAAGATAAAAATATCAAGCCTCGTGAGGGAAAGCTGGGCGGAATTTAATTCGCAGTAGTTAAGTTTTATAGGCAGTGGAACCTAGATAGGTTTTTAAGTTTTTCTTGAATTCCTTTGCATTTGTTAATTGCCTGAGGGAGTCTGGGATGGAGTTCCAGAGAATAGGGCCAGCATCTGAGAAGGTGCATTTTCTGGTAAGGTCAAGCCTAGCCATTCTAACAGAGGGGACCTCGAGCAAGCTCTTGTTTATGGAATGTAGATGGCTCGTGGGTTGATACAAGTGGAGGGAGGTTCATAACCAGATAGCAGATTGTTTGTGTATAAGATTTTGAATAATAGATAAGATTTTATATTGTATTTGTAGTGAAATGGGAAGCCAATGTAGAGAGCAAAGAACTGGGGCAATATGGTCTCTAGGTTTTGTACCTGAAAGGATGCAAGCAGCAGTATTTTGGACCAGTTGCAAAGGGTGTAGGGTAGATTTTGAAAGCCCTAAGTAAAGTGTGTTACGGTAGTCCAGCCCAGTAAGGATCAGGGTCTGTAACACTGTGTGGAAGTCTTTGGGATATAACAAAGGTTTTAAACGTTTCAACAGATGAATCTTGTAAAAGGAGTGTGTGTTTTTTGGGGGTTTTTTTTTATTACCACAGATGTGATATTGTGAGACATAGATAGTTCAGAGTCTAGGATGACTCCTAGATTTTGAGCTTTTGTTTATTATGGGAATGGAAAGGCTGTCAACAGTTAAATGCGAGGGGGGGGGGGGGGGTGTGACACACAGACTGGGGAATGGTGGATAGATGCAGAATTTCAGTTTTAGATATATTAAGTTTCAAATGGTTGTGAGATAACTAAGTTTTGATAGAGCTGAAGCAGAGGCTGGTGAGAGACAAAGTGTTAGACCAAGAGATACTGTAGGGGATAAAGAATTGAATATCATCTGCATAGATTTTAAATTCTATGCCTAGACCAGCCAAGAGATGGCAAAGGGGCAGTAGGTAGATGTTATAGCTGAGAATGAGAATCCTTGGAGTGTACCATTCAGTTGAGTTAGGGGCCAATGTTAGCTTGACAAGGAGTCAAACCATTTGAGGATGGTGTTAGATATGCGAACAGTTTGTAAACCAGATAGGAGAATATGATGGTCCAGGGTGTCAAAAGCAGAGGAAATGTCCAATACTACTAGGACATAATCAGTGTTAGTCAAATCCACACAGCCGTGTATCTAATGAGGATAACAGAAGGGTTTCTGTACTGTGTCTTTTTCAGAAACCATGTTGATTCAGATGAAGAATGGCATTCTCTGAAATATAGTCAGTTAGTTGATGTAAAACTACAGATTCAATAATCTTGGTTAACGAAGTCAGGGAAACAATGGGATGTAAATTGTTCTTATTTAGATCTGAGGGTTTTTTTTCAGAATTGGAAGGATAGATGTTTGTTTTAGTATCTCAGGAAAAAATACAAGAGTTGAGTGAGAAATTGACTAGCTGAGCTAAGGAGAACAGAAGTGGTCACATATGGCCTGAGCAAGGATTCACCCCTTGAGATTGTGAGAAGTATACGAGCTATGGTTGAAGAATCGGTAACAGCAAAGGAGACCAGGTGCTAGTTGCATGTGGGAGGTTTGGTTTAGGGATGGGCAAGTGAGAGAATTCATCAGATTTTGATTACTTTGTTATTGAAATGTTGTGCAATCTTATTACAGAGTGTGTTAGCGAGAGATTCAAAACTTTCTGATTTCTGAGAAGATAGAGATTTGACAATATTAAATAAAACGGAGGGGTTACTGTTTGCTGCAAGGATTTTATTGGCATAAGATTTTTTGTCAAGGTTGATCTTTTTTTTTATAGTTGCTTAAATACGCAAAGAAGACATTTTTGTGCTCGGGTGTAGGATGCTTTTGCCGGTGTCGTTCATGATGTATGAGTGCAGTTTTTAGTGTTTTAAAGAGGGAAGTGAACCAAGGATCACTGGGTTTAGAGTTTGTAGAATAGAGGGTTGGGTTTTTTTTTTTTGGACCAGTGGAGTCCAATGTGAGGGTAATAGCGGAGTTCCAGTTTGAGATTGAGCGGTTGACATCGTCACTGATAGGGGCAGGCAAGTTGGGAAGAAAAGGT
The DNA here is from genome assembly GCF_901001135.1 of Rhinatrema bivittatum. Classification (NCBI taxonomy): domain Eukaryota; kingdom Metazoa; phylum Chordata; class Amphibia; order Gymnophiona; family Rhinatrematidae; genus Rhinatrema; species Rhinatrema bivittatum. Next base: position 181,122,550 of record NC_042623.1, read on the forward strand.
TCAATGAAGGAGTCAGGACTAAATGTATTTCTTCTGAAGAAATTTTGCCTCTGTGAAGAGTGTGTAAGGTTTAATGAATAAGATTCCCAGAAACACAATTAGGAAGGGGGGTCTGACCATGGCACAGAGATCTATTGTAAGTTTAGCAGGAGGAAGTGATACGAGTTGAAGGTTTCAAAAAAATGAGGTCAACGGCAAGACCATGTTTGTGTTTAGGTTTATCTATGTTGTTCCCAGCCCAAACCTGCCATTGCCTCGAGGGAGGAGAAGACAGTGGGAGGAGAAGTAGCATTAATATGGAGATTTGAAATCACCAGCAATGATGGAAATATACAAATATTTTTAAATGAGCTATTTCAAAAATCAGTGAAAGAAGTGTGTGTTTGACAAGTGGTGATTAAATTGTAAGCCAAATGCTCCTGATAGCCTTTAACAGTGGAAGTAGTATTGGTTTCACTGAGCATGCTTTTATCACTTCTATTGAATGATACAATTCTTATTATATTAAAATAATTATATTCTTTAAATCTCATTAACAGCAAAATAAACTCCCACCACTAGCAGGCACATTGTAATGCACCACAAAGCCCTGCGAAGAAGACGCTCTGAAACTTCGTAGCAAGCCTGCAACACCAAAACAGCACTGGTACCAAGGATTCACACAGGGACAACCCTTCCTGTGAAAATACAGCACTACACTTATATAGTAAGGGGCCCTAGAACACCTGTACACCTCCTACTGGGAAAACAGAACAAGATGAGCTACAGAACCCTACACAGAAACTAAACACTAGCAAAATCCTTCACTTCTGACACACGTGCAGAACATAGGCAGATCCTCACTAAATGCAGAAATGGAAATGTGCAAACAAACTGGAAATCCCAATAAGCATATCCGGGAACTTTAAAGTTCTGGTCATCTAGGATTCTTCCCACCTTCCTCTCCAGGACATTCTCCCCTTCCCACCCACCTCCAGGACAGACTCCAGCATGTCCCCTCTTTTCAATTCGATTTTTCAACCATCCTGATGTGCTTTGTTTTTTGTTTAAATAATATAATGTTGTGTATGACCTTTATTGTGGATGTTCCAATTGTAAACCACTTTGATCATTGGAATATGTGGTCTAAAGGTTTTAAATAAATAAATCAATACAATTCGGGATAAAAGGAAGGCATAGCTTATCAGCCCCTCCCTCAGCAGTATTAGAACATTAATATGATGGCCCCCTCCCTGAGTGTTAATAGTTTGGTAGCTTTTTCCCTCAGTGGTATTAAGATGACAGCCAAAGCCTCAGGGGTAGGAGAGTGGCTCTGCCCTAAGTGGTGTTAGAGTGGTGGCTGCACCCTCGGTGGTATTAGCAGGGCAACCACACCCTCGGGCCCAGTGGCTACTGTAGGGTGGGACCCTACAAGTGCTCCTGCCTGCTCCTCTTCCCCGTTTGCTGCAGTCACAGGCCACAGGCACAAGTAAGACAGAGAATCAAATTACTGAGTTACTAGTTGGCTCAGAATCAGCGATTTGCACTGACAGCTCCATTAATATGATGTTTGTACAGGATTAGGGAAAAACTTTATTGGGCATTACAAATTTGCGAAGATTAATTATTAACTTCAAAGAGTTTACTTGCAGACAATCAAAGAATTTTATGTATTTGTCAGAGAGCAGGGAGGAGACCTGGTTTGAGACGGGAGACAGACAGCCAGGAGAGTGAAGGAGAGACTCCGCAGAGCTGAAGATGTTAAGCGCGGTTTTGGTTTTATCCATTCTGGCTCTCTCTCTGCTCATCGCTCAGTTCCTGAAGCTGCAATGGGTCGGCAGACGATTCCCTCCAGGACCCACTCCCCTCCCCTTCCTCGGCAACCTCTGGACTCTGAACTTCAGGATTGACCGGGACAATTTCATTGAGGTACTTCTAATTTATCAGTGTTTTCCATTGAAATCGAGGTTGGGGGGAATCATCATATTGGTACATTAGAACATATAGTAATTCTGGGTGAGACCAAAAGTTCATCAGGCCCAATATCCTGTTTCCAGCAATGGCCAATCCAGGTCACAAGTACCTGGCAGGATTCTAAAATAATTGTTTGGACTTTTCTTCCAGGAATTTGTCTAAACCTTTTTAAACCCAGCTAAACTAACAGCTTTTACGACATCCTCTGCAATGAATTCCAGAGTTTAATTTATTTATTTTATTTATTTAAAAAGTATTTATATACCGTTTTTTAAAAAAGAAATTTTATCAAAAACGGTTCACAGATTTAAAACCAAAAATAAAATAATCAAAATAAAATGGAATTTTTAAACTTTACATAAAAATTGGTAATAACTAGACAGAATGCTAGTATATAAGGTTATTAAAAATATAAAAAGTTTGGAACCATGGGCTTATTGTTTTGGGGGAAAAGGGGAAAAAGGGGGGAAAGGGGAACGGGAGGAGGAAGGGGAAGTGGGAGAAATAGAGCGTAAAAATTATATGAGATAAAGGGAAGAAGGGAGAAGGGTATGATAGTTGGAAACGTGTGAATGAGCAGGTATGTTGTAGTTATGTGTAGTATAAATGGGATTGTAATGGGTGTAACTATGTTTAAGAGGGTAATTTCGGTATTGATGATTAAGTTTAATTAGAAGACGTGTTGAATGCAAGTTGAAAAAGATATGTTTTGAGAGATTTTTTGAAATGTGCAGGGTTGGATATCGAGCGAAGATGGTTTGGTAAAGTGTTCCAAAGTGTTGGACCGGCTATTGAAAAGGCTCTTTTTCTAGTGAGGTCTAATCTGGCTTGTTTAGGAGAAGGGATATCTAGTAAATTTTGGTTAAGTGATCTTAAGTGTCGCGTCGGTTTGTATATGCGCAGTATTGAACAAAGCCAGGTAGAAGTATGATTATGGTTATGAATTAAACTATGGATAATAGAGAGAATTTTGTATTTTATTCTGAACTTTATGGGTAACCAGTGTAATGATTGTAGAATAGGGGTGATATGATGACGTAAAGATGTTCTGGTTAGTATCCGGGCTGCAGAGTTTTGGATCAGTTGAAGGGGGTATAGTGAAGAGTCTGACAATCCTAGGAAGAAAGCATTACAATAGTCTAAGCCAGAGAAGATTAAGGATTGAAGAATGGTTCTGTAATCTCGGTAAAATAGTAGAGGACGAAGATGTTTTAACAGACGTAGTTTGAAAAACGATTTTTTTGTAAGTGAGGATATGTGTTGTTTTAGAGAAAGATCTGAATTAATGTTTACACCTAGGCTTATAGCAGAGCGTGTTATGGGGATAGTAACATTATTGATTGTAAGATGTGATGGTGGACCTAATGAAGAATCAGAGATGGAAGTTAAGTATACGAGCTCAGTTTTTGCTGGATTCAGTTTTAATCGATTGTGGGAGAGCCAAGAGTTGATTGTAGATAAGTATAGAGAAACTAAAGATAGAGTGTCTGACCAGGATGATTTATATGGGACAAAAAATTGGATGTCGTCTGCATAAATTTTGAACTGAAGATTAAGAGAGGATAGAATGTAGCATAAAGGAAGTAGATATATGTTGAACAGAATAGGAGAAAGAGATGAGCCCTGAGGAACGCCGGAATTAATGATATATGGGGAAGAGCAGTGCTGACTATAATTGACTTGTTGAGGTCGGTTGGAGAGGAAGGATGTAAACCAGTTCAAAACTGTACCTGTGATGCCTATGTTTTGAAGACCTGAAATGAGTATCTGATGATTAATGGTATCGAATGCTGCTGATATATCTAAGAAAACTATAATGTAGTCTGTATATGAGTCGAATGCACGGAAAAAAGTATCAAAAGAGGATAGAAGAAGTGTTTCTGTGGAATGACCTTTTCTAAATCCATGTTGATTAATATGAAGAATATTGTGCTCTGTAAGAAAATCGGTTAACTGATGGAGTACTACAGATTCTATTAGTTTGGCCAGGGAAGTAAGAGATGCTATAGGTCTGTAATTGTTGAGATCAGATGTATCTTTTGCTTTAGCTTTTAAGATTGGTAGTATAGAGGTCTTACATTGAGTAAAAAAATATTTTCTCTTATTTGTCAAATGTATCACCTAGTATCTTTATTGTGTTTTGTCTAATCTTTATACTTTTTGAAAGAGTAAACAACTGATTTGTGTTATCCTTTCCACTCCTCTCGTTATTTTATAGATCTCTATCATACCTCAGCCATCTCTTCTCCAAACTAAAGAGCCCTAACCTCTATAGCCTTTCCTCATAGGGGAATCATTCATCCCTTTTATCATTTTGGTTGCCCTTTTCAGTACCTTTTCTAATTCTGTCTTTTTTAAGATGCGATGACCAGAATTGCATATAATACTCAAGGTGTGGTTGCAAATTTTTTTTGTGTGTGAGCAACTTATTTTTTTTTAAACCAACAATTTTTGTGGGCCAGTATTAGCGTTGCATTTCTGTATATAGCACACAGAAAAATGTATGTGAATGACTATGCAAAACCTGTGAACAATGCTCCAAAACGTATGATATGTATGGTATGTGTGTGTGTTTCCTGATCCCAGAATTGTAAAGTCTTCAGGTATGTTTATTGGTATTTCCAGTTTGTTTGCACAGTTCTGTTTCTAATTTGTGGTCCTTACTCTGTATTTGGTGAGGATCTGTCTGGTTCTGCCACCACCCTGTTGCACATATTACTCCTGGCCCCAGGATCTCTGAGGGAATGATGGGAAATGTAAGGGTTACAGAATAGACACTATTACTAGCAACGGTAACATGGACTAGACTTAGTTTTTGGGTATTTGCCAGGTTCTTATGGCCTGGATTGGCCACTGTTGGAAACAGGATGCTGGGCTTGATGGACCCTTGGTCTGACCCAATATGGCAATTTCTTATGTTCTTATGGAATGCCTGTTTTTTTCTAATACTGATAGATTTTAGCCAGATAAGGTGCTGAATATATGAAATCTTGCCATTTAGATGGATAACATTTGAAAAAGGGCAAAGGAGATAAAAGTCAGCTAAATAAGTCATACAAGGAGTCCAAGAAAAGCAGTAACCTGTACCAGAATAGCTGGAAAGCTATTGGCACAAATGCTCATAGTTTGGGTAATAAAATCCCAGATCTGCAAGCCCTAATGGTAGAGGTGGACTTGGACATTGTTGCTGTCACAGAGACGTGGTTCACGGAATCTCATGATGACCATACCGTAATATAACATATTAAGGAAGGACAGACAGAAAATGGGGAGGAGTGGCTCTTTATGGCAAAAACAATATCCAAGCATCCGAAATGCAAGGAAGATGGGGCAAAGAAGAAGCTTTAAGGGCCATCCTAAAAAAGGATGATGGGGCATCCATTTTTACTGGAGTGGTTTATAGACTTCCAAATCAAATGGAAGTACTAGTTAGAGATCTGGTTGAAGACATCCAAAAGATGGGGAAGAAGGGAGAAGTGGTGATTGTTGGAGATTTTAATCTACCGGATGTAGATTGGAGAATCCCTTCTGCGGAATCTAACAGTAGTAGAGAGATAGTGGATGCCCTGCAAGAGGCTCTGTTCAAACAAATGGTAATGGAACCCATGAGGGAGGGAGCTATACTCGATTTAGTGCTCTCTAATGGAGATAATGTGTCTAACATCCAGGTGGGCGCCCACCTCAGCACCAGTGATCATCAAATGGTATGGTTTAATATCATTGATAGGATATGGAGAAGTTGCACAGACCCGGGTTTTCTGTTTCAAAAACACGGACTTTGTTGAAATGGGAAAGTACCTGGAGGAAGAACTAGTAGGCTGGGAAAAAACAAGAGATGTGGAAAAACAGTGAACCAAAGCAACTAATATATATGCTAGAAAAGTAAAGAAAAGCAAGAAAAGAATGAAACCTATCTGGTTCACAAAGGAGGTGGCTGATAAAATAAAAGAACAGTGTTTAAGACATATAAAGGATCCCAAAGGGAGGATCACAAGGAAGAATATCTGGTGGAACTGAGAGAGACGAAGAAAGTAATCAAGAAAGCAAAAAGTCAAGCAGAAGAAAGGATTGCCAAAGAGGTAAAGCGAGGTGACAAACATTTTTCAGATACATCAGTGAAAGGAGAAAAGTCCAAAGTAGTATAGTGAAATTGAAAGGTGAAAAGGATCAATGGGTGGAGACAGATGAAGAAATGGCAGAAATATTAAACGAATACTTCAGTAAGAAGACTCTGGAGAAGGACTGTCGCAGGTTAACAAGAAACTGGAAGGGAGTGGAATGGATGAAACTCAGTTTACGGAAGAGAACGTATGGGAAGAGCTAGGAAAACTGGACAAAAGCCATGGGGCCTGATGAGGTTCATCCCAGGATACTGAGGGAGCTCAGAGATGTGCTGGCGGTTCTGCTGTGTGACCTGTTCAATAGATCCCTGGAAATGGGAGTGGTACCGAGTGATTGGAGAAGAGCGACAGTGGTCCTGTTTCACAAGAGTGGGAGCAGAGAGGAGGCTGGAAACCACAGGCCAGTTAGCCTTACCTCGGTGGTGGGAAAAGTATTGGAGTCACTGCTGAAGGAAAGAATAGTGAACTATCTACAAGCAGCAGAATTGATGGACCAGAGGCAGCATGGTTTCACCAAGGGAAGGTCCTGTCAGACAAATCTGATCGACTTTTTTGATTGGGTGACTAGGGAATTGGCTCGAGGAAGAGCACTCGATGTCATCTACTTGGATTTTAGCAAAGCTTTTGATAAGGTCCCACACAGGAGGCTTGTGAATAAAACACGAAGCTTAGGTGAGTGTGCCAAGGTGGTGACCTGGATAGCAAACTGGTTGAAGGACAGAAGACAATGTGTGATGGTAAATGGAACTTACTCTAAAGAGAGAGCAGCGATGAGCAGAGTGCCGCAAGGGTTGGTGTTGGGACTAGTCCTGTTCAATAACTTTGTGAGCAACATCGCGGATGGGATAGAAAGTAAGGTTTGTCTATTTGCGGATGATACTAAGATGTGCAACATAGTGGACACCCTGGAAGGAGTGGAGAGAATGAGACAGGATTTAAGGAAGCTGGAAGACTGGTCGAAGTTATGGCAGCTGAGATTCAATGCCAAGAAGTGCAGAGTCATGCATATGGGGTGTGGAAATCAGAAAGAAATGTATTCGATGGGGGGTGAAGGGCTGATGTGCATGGAGCAGGAGAGAGACCTTAGGGTGATAGTGTCTAATGGTCTGAAGTTGTCGAAACAATGTGACAAGGCGATAGCTAAAGCCAGAAGAATGCTGGGCTGCATAGAGAGCAATATCGAGTAAGAAAAGGGAAGTAATTATCCCCTTATACAGGTCCTTGGTGAGGCCTCACCTGGAGTACTGTGCTCAGTTCTGGAGACCGTATCTCCAAAAGGACAGAGACAGGATGGAGGCAGTCCAGAGAAGGGCGATCAAAAAGGTGGATGGTCTTCATCGAATGACTTATGAGGAGAGATTGAAGAATCTAAATATGTATACTCTGGAGGAAAGGAGGAGCAGGGGTGATATGATACAGACGTTCAGATTCTTGAAAGGTTTTAATGATCCAAAGTCAACGGCAAACCTTTTCCGTTGGAAAAAAATCAGCAGAACCAGGAGTCACGATTTAAAACTCCAGGGAGGAAGACTCGGAACCAATGTCAGGAAGTATTTCTTCACAGAGAGGGTGGTGGATGCCTGGAATGCCCTTCCGGAGGAAGTGGTGAAGACTAAAACTGTGAAGGATTTCAAAGAGGCGGATAAACACTGTGGATCCATAAAGCCTGGAGGATGGGAATGAAGAGAAGAGGTATGGGGGTGCGGGAATAATGGCTAGTACCTGGTGATTAATACCCTTATTCAATAAATGTTCACACGGTTAATGCGACTCCAACATTGCTCTATGCTTCAATGGCAAGAGGAAATGTGGAAAAGTGGATTTGCATTCAGGCAACAACCAACAAGGTACTACAGTCTGGGTAAACAAATAAGTGTGGGAGTAGCTTGCTTGTTGCGGCAGTTTCTACCCCAAACCAATTAAGCCTGATATTTCACTTTGAATACATATCTAGCGCAGCTCACTGTTTCAACAGCAGGGGGGCATGAAGAAATAGGATTTACATCCAGAGAACATCTAACAAGGCATTGATCTGAGCAGTATGAATATACAAACATTGGGGTAACTTGCGCGATATGACAGTTACTACCCTCAAACATTAAGCCTTATACTTCACTTCGATGCAGCTCCAACACTGCTCTCTGCATCAATGGCGAGGGTGGAAGGAAATTAGAATAAAAAAGTTACCAATAAAGGGCCCTCAACTCAGCAGTCAGAGTAACAGATAAGTATGAGAAAATAAGTGAGAAAGCTTGCTGGTCAGGACCATTGGGGGGGGGGGGGGGGAGAGAAAAAGAGTGTGGAAGTAAGACAACGTTGGCAGTAGAGTTGGGCACTGTAGAGAGGCTGTGAGGGTGGAAGAAGGACTGATCTGTCAGTGGAGGCGGGAATTTTTGGAGAGTTAGGGGACTTGTATAGATTCTTTACCTTTGTGGTTTTAAATTGAAATGGAAAAAATTGGGTTGAATGTATTTTGCAGCTGGCAAAGACTTATGGAAACATCTACACCGTGTGGCTGGGACAGACCCCCATCGTTGTCATAAATGGCTATGAAGCAGTGTGAAATTCTTTGATCTCTTACGCTGATGTGTTTGCTCAACGGCCCATGAGTCCCTTCTTCATTAAAGTGTTTGGTGACAATGGTACGTCTTCCATAACTTTTAGACATACTGTGATGGCATCCCCTAATTGTCCTTTTAAGTTGTTCAGGAATGAAATCTCCCCCTGTAAGAATAAAGACGCAATAGTTGAAATTTATCTAGTAGTTACATTTACTAAATGCAGAAAAATTCATGTTCTGAGTGTTTTGTAAATAGAATGGTGGTATGGACTGGAGTGCTGCCTCTTGCGCCCTCTGAATTCAGAAAGGAGCTACCTTGGCTTTTGTGTCCATTGCAAACATTGTAAAATGACTTCCCAGGTCAGAATTCCTTTATTCCTGGCACCAGGTCTCCTAGTTTCCTCTGCCCAATGTCCCATTTTTTCTGTATGTCATCCTATCATTCAGAACTTGCCACCATGCAGTGGGTGGGACAGACACATAGCTTGTAGTGAAGTTGCACCCAGATGCAGAGAAAGATAGGAAGCATGGAAGTAAATTAGAGATGGTAGTGGTGTTGGATGAAAAGTGCCAGTTATCTGAATCTGAGGAGACTGTAGGACCGTTTATGCACATTGATAACAGACCTTAAAATTTGTAGCATCTCCCTATGTCTCTGTCTCTATGATTGCGTTACTGTTGTTGGGGCTTTAGCACGTTGACCAGGAAGATGTTGCATGGGGACGAGGTTATGAAAATATCAGAGGGGATATGAGTACAATCTGAATAACTCCATTTCCTCCTGATATTTGTCTAATCCTGCTTTTCTGAAAAAATGATTTTGTTAGGAATAAGAAAAGGATATTGAAAGCATAAAACCTGAATGGTAAAAGCAATAGAAAACACAATACAGGGTTTTAAATACTGTGGCACAATAGCTGCAATATCTTTCCAGGGTCTGGGATTGCTGCATTACCTTATGTGTCCTTATGAGCAGGACTTGGGTCCAGTTTTCTTTCTAGGCTATAAGGCCAGCCCATGTCATAAGATGGAAATATGGTAACAGGGGGTGAGAGAGGGAGTCGCCCTGCTACAGAGCTGGAGGAGGAGACTCCCCCAGTGGAATAACTGCAACCCATGTCATCTCTAACGTCTTCAGGGATCGTGTTTTCCAATGGTCACACCTGGAAGCAGCAGCGACGCTTTAGCCTGATGACCCTGAGGAATCTGGGGCTGGGGAAGAGAAGCCTGGAGATGCGGATCCTGGAGGAGGCCCAGCACCTGGTTAAGTGCTTTGCTGTCCAAGAAGGTAAATAAATCCTAGAGTAAGAGGACAGTTCCAATAAAACAAAAGGAAGTGTCAATCTGAAGGAGAAATAATGCATGAAGCAACAGGGGCATTAGAAAAAACAGCATCTTAAGAGAACTGGCATTAGTAGCATACACCATAACTTAGTAAATGATGGCAAATAGAGCAATTGACGCATCCATTGTGTTCAATTATTCTGGTCCATACTGCCAAAGATACATCCCAACTGTCAGACGTGGAGACTTCATCCCTTGTAGGGTATGGCTTTTTATCCACATCATTTTTATTTTCTTAATCATCTGTTTCTCTCCATCTGGGGTAGATAAGTGCACAAGTTCCCAAACTTAATCCAACTCCTAGGCCTTTTACCACATAGTTTGCCAACAAACTTTATAATAACATAAACAGCTACCAAAGATAGTGAGGCTGATGCCTGAAAATTAGTAAGTCCCCATGGTTTTATTTGATGCAACACAGCCATCATTAACCTTCCAGCAACAACTTGGGTTGAATCTAGGAGGCTAAAACTCTCCAGAAACCAATCAACTATCCTATGGTGTGTGGTGTTGCAAGGTCATGCTTTCTTTATCTGCCCTTTTGTTTGCTCCTTATCATCTCTCACCTTGCCTGAGCTTTTGAGAGAGTGAAAGTTGGTTTGTTTGCAATTCTGCATGATTTTCTAACGAGTCCTAGTGAGCCCACAGCCAGTAAGGTTTTTGCAATATCGACAATGATTATGCCTAAGACATATTTGAACATAAGAAAATGCCATACTGGGTCAGACCAAGGGTCCATCAAGCCCAGCATCCTGTTTCCAACAGTGGCCAATCCAGGCCACAAGAACCTGGCAAGTACCCAAAAACTAAGTCTATTCCATGTAACCATTGCTAATGGCAGTGGCTATTCTCTAAGTGAACTTAATAGCAGGTAATGGACTTCTCCTCCAAGAACTTATCCAATCCTTTTTTAAACACAGCTATACTAACTGCACGAACCACATTCTCTGGCAACAAATTCCAGAGTTTAATTGTGCGTTGAGTAAAAAAGAACTTTCTCCGATTAGTTTTAAATGTGCCCCATGCTAACTTCATGGAGTGACCCCTAGTCTTTCTACTATCCGAAAGAGTAAATAACCGATTCACATCTACCCGTTCTAGACCTCTCATGATTTTAAACACCTCTATCATATCCCCCCTCAGTCGTCTCTTCTCCAAGCTGAAAAGTCCTAACCTCTTTAGTCTTTCCTCATAGGGGAGTTGTTCCATTCCCTTTATCATTTTGGTAGCCCTTCTCTGTACCTTCTCCATCGCAATTATATCTTTTTTGAGATGCGGCGACCAGAATTGTACACAGTATTCAAGGTGCGGTCTCACCATGGAGCGATACAGAGGCATTATGACATTTTCCGTTTTATTCATCATTCCTTTTCTAATAATTCCCAACATTCTGTTTGCTTTTTTGACTGCCGCAGCACACTGCACCGACGATTTCAATGTGTTGTCCACTATGACACCTAGATCTCTTTCTTGGGTTGTAACACCTAATATGGAACCCAACATTGTGTAATTATAGCATGGGTTATTTTTTCCTATATGCATCACCTTGCACTTATCCACATTAAATTTCATCTGCCATTTGGATGCCCAATTTTCCAGTCTCACAAGGTCTTCCTGCAATTTATCACAATCTGCTTGTGATTTAACTACTCTGAACAATTTTGTGTCATCTGCAAATTTGATTATCTCACTCGTCGTATTTCTTTCCAGATCATTTATAAATATATTGAACAGTAAGGGTCCCAATACAGATCCCTGAGGCACTCCACTGTCCACTCCCTTCCACTGAGAAAATTGCCCATTTAATCCTACTCTCTGTTTCCTGTCTTTTAGCCAGTTTGCAATCCACGAAAGGACATCGCCACCTATCCCATGACTTTTTACTTTTCCTAGAAGCCTCTCATGAGGAACTTTGTCAAACGCCTTCTGAAAATCCAAGTATACTATATCTACCAGTTCACCTTTATCCACATGTTTATTAACTCCTTCAAAAAAGTGAAGCAGATTTGTGAGGCAAGACTTGCCCTGGGTAAAGCCATGCTGACTTTGTTCCATTAAACCATGTCTTTCTATATGTTCTGTGATTTTGATGTTTAGAACACTTTCCACTATTTTTCCTGGCACTGAAGTCAGGCTAACCGGTCTGTAGTTTCCCGGATCGCCCCTGGAGCCCTTTTTAAATATTGGGGTTACATTTGCTATCCTCCAGTCTTCAGGTACAATGGATGATTTTAATGATAAGTTACAAATTTTTACTACTAGGTCTGAAATTTCATTTTTTAGTTCCTTCAGAACTCTGGGGTGTATACCATCCGGTCCAGGTGATTTACTACTCTTCAGTTTGTCAATCAGGCCTACCACATCTTCTAGGTTCACCGTGATTTGATTCAGTCCATCTGAATCATTACCCATGAAAACCTTCTCCATTACGGGTACCTCCCCAACATCCTCTTCAGTAAACACCGAAGCAAAGAAATCATTTAATCTTTCCGCGATGGCCTTATCTTCTCTAAGTGCCCCTCTAAACCCCTCAATCATCTAACGGTCCAACTGACTCCCTCACAGGCTTTCTGCTTCGGATATATTTTAAAAAGTTTTTACTGTGAGTTTTTGCCTCTACAGCCAACTTCTTTTCAAATTCTCTCTTAGCCTGTCTTATCAATGTCTTACATTTAACTTGCCAATGTTTATGCTTTATCCTATTTTCTTCTGTTGGATCCTTCTTCCAATTTTTGAATGAAGATCTTTTGGCTAAAATAGCTTCTTTCACCTCCCCTTTTAACCATGCCGGTAATCGTTTTGCCTTCTTTCCACCTTTCTTAATGTGTGGAATACATCTGGACTGTGCTTCTAGAATGGTATTTTTTAACAATGACCACGCCTCTTGGACATTTTTTACTTTTGTAGCTGCTCCTTTCAGTTTTTTTCTAACAATTTTTCTCATTTTATCAAAGTTTCCCTTTTGAAAGTTTAGCACGAGAGCCTTGGATTTGCACACTGTTCCTTTTCCAGTCATTAAATCAAATTTGATCATATTATGATCACTATTGCCAAGCGGCCCCACCACCGTTACCTGGTTGCATCTATTGTGCATTCTTTTGTAAGAGAAGAAATCAAACTGTATTGGAAGAAATGGGTAGCATATGAGCCACAAGAGGATCTGATTAACACCAAGATTGTATAATCCAGTACTAAGCTGCAAAGGTGACAGGGTGACTGTCATATCCTTCCTGCAGGAGGGGACCCTTCAAAATCATAAATTTATATTTATTTATTTAATAAAATTTGATCAACCACAATTTCATCTTAAGACCAAAGTGGCTTGCAATAAATAATAAGCATACATACCTTAAAAGACAAGAAGGACCCTTTTTACCCAGACTAATATATCCTTTATGCACCTCCCATGTGATGTCCCAAAAAAGACACTACAAACATTAAAAGGGGACATTTCTAGTTTTCTTTGGAAAAGTAAATCCCCGAGGTTAAAATATGATGCTTTGGTTAAAACTAGAGGGGCAAGGAGCTTAGGGCTACGGCACTTCTAGTGGTACTATTAGGCATGTGGACTTTCATGTTTACAAGTATGGCTTGGCACAGACCCACTGCAGCCATGACTTTCATTAGAGGAAGAGGGAGTAAGAGGATGCAGCTTGGTATTCTGTAAAAGGTTAGGCTGTGTGGATATATATTACATCATAGAACACACTACACATAGTCTGGTAAAAGCAAAACTTAAGTTTTATTAGATATGGTGATCTTTGTTGGTTTTTAACCAACAAAGAGAAGTATCACACAGCAGCACAGCAAGATTGTATACATCAATTCAAGTAAATAAGATTATAATAATACAGATAGAAATAAGTAAAGAATTTATACAGAGAATACTCTCATCATAGGTATTCCTGGCTATGGAATAATATATTCACAGAAACAAAAGACATAAGTTTGGGAACTCCACAAACCAACTGTTTATTATCTGTCTGTGGCTCATTCAAAAGAATCACTGTTGAATACAGCTTTTTATATCTCATTCTATCTGGCTTTAATCCAGCATCTGCAAGTTAGGTGTTTCAATTTGCACCCACAGCTCTGGCATTAGCTAGGCTATCTGCAGCTCATTAAATTATGCCAATTAAAGATCCTGGTACTAACTATCCAGACAGTGCTTAACTCCCAAAAGGTTCAAACACAGGACTTCATCAGGCTTTTCTCTTAAAAACAACAAATTTAGAAAGAGCAGAGTATCCTGGCTTCTATCTTTTAGCTCATTAGTACCAAGCAGCATGCCTAAAAGAAAAACAATGATGACACTCTACATTTTCAGGCTTTTCTTAATGCTTAAGCTATGCTGAGCAGTGCTTTATATATATATATATATATATCCACATTTTTCAATTATTGGGGACTCTTTAGATCCCTAGTACAATAACTCCCTAAAATAATCTTAACACACACCCTTGCTGCACATGCCTCCTTTATCTAACACACATAGAAATATAACATGGGGACATCCTATAATAGCACATACCCTGAAAATCTGGAGGTGAGTGAGATACTATATAAAATTGATGGTTGTTCCCTGGTCCTATATATCATCTATAGTGCATAATTTCAACCTCTCACAGTATACTTTCTCCCCTGAAAGCAGAAGGACTAAGATTTTTAGGGCAGATGTCTGAAGATGAGAAAGTAAAAATTTTCACAGAATTAATGGGAGAACATCAAATACCCAATGTGACTAGCTACCTTTATCTACAATTACGTAAAAAAATCACAAATCTTATCTTGGATAATCTAGCTTTAGAGGATAGCATACAGGTTGAAGGAGTGTTAAGCTGTAAAAGGTGAGCAAAATATTTAATATTTGTATTATATGTAATGTTCTGATCAATGCTGTGCAAAACAGAAAATTAGCAAAAGCTTATTCATCAGTGGAACTCCGATTTAAGTGACGACCTTGATAGCAAAGATTGGAAATCTATATGGAAAACATCACGACACATTACGTTATGTAGTAAAGAGCAAGAATTATTATACAAATTGTTAAACAGACTATACAGGATACCTGTCTTTGCTCGATTTAGTAATGCGAGTCAGTATTGTAGGAGGGGGTGCAGGCAGATAGGAACACATTTATACATGTGGTGGGACTGTCAAGAAGCTCAACTATTCTGAAATAAAGTAACAGACTGTATCTCGGTAATCTGTGGACAACATTTAGTAGTAAATGTTACACTTTTTTTTTTTTATTGGGGAGGTGGTCTAATAGATGGAGAAATGAGAGGCTGTAGGAAACTGGTGGAACACGTGTTACATGCAGCACATTTAATAATGGCTCATCAATGGAAAACATCCCCAACCATTCGCTGTTGGGAGAATAAAGTAGTGGACATAGCTACAATGGGGAAACTCACGTGTGTACTTAGAAATCAGCCAGATCGTTACTATGAAGTATGGAGACCTTACCGGGTATGGCGAAAAGAGGATATCGCCCGCAGACAATTATAACCAAATAGATAGAAAGTGTTGCGTTAAATGTTAATGGCTAACATGGTAAATGGATAGACATGTTATGACTGAGAATTTCAATGTCGTGCCATTGTACTAGAACTGAAATGTTGCTGCACAGTCAATATGTTGTCTTTGTATTGATGTCTGTTAAAAAAAAAAATCTTTACAAGTAAAGAGTTAAAACAAAGACAATAGAAACAGATTCTGGAGGGATGATGGGGGGAGGGTATTGAGGAAAAAGATGGGAGTTATCGAGTTTTTACATCAGAAGGAGGATTGAGAAATGGATATTGGGGAAGGAGGGTGTTGTGTCAGCATTGGGATGGGATTGGATGGGGGTTCAGGCTTTGGGTCCTGGGTGTTGGGAGGAAGAAAGGCTTTAGACCTTAGGGAAAATTATTTTTTGTTATTGAATGAGTGTCAGGCATAGTTTCAAAAGATTTAGCCACTTAACACTGATTTTTATAGCTTTCTGGCTAAGGGGGTCAATTACTAAGCTGTAGTATTTTCCCCAGCAGAGTTTACTAAGCTGTGGTACTTGGTACAGCTGGAAAAATACTGCGTATTAGTAGTCCCATCAATGATGCGCAATGGCTGCCCCTCAGCCCAGGGCCGCCATCATGTTTAAGGGACAGAGTGGCCTGAACAAGCCTTGCCCTGGGGTACTTATGAGACCCCTGTCCCATCCCTCAATGCTTCTAGAGGTGGCCCCAGTGTCCGATTAAAAAAAAAAAAATAATAAAAAATAAATAAATTACAGATTAGGGTGGAGGAGAGGGAAGGCGGCGAAATTACAACTTTTACCTGCATTGCCTGGCAGTCTGAGGGTAGGGAGAGCCCCCCCAGCCCTGGACGAATTCTCAGCAGATTACCGTGCCGTGCTGACGTCATCAGGGCGGGACCAGCAGGACCATCTTAAGCCGGCCCCCCTGCGGCGCATTGATGCAGCCGGCGCATCGCCAAAGCCGCGCGCGCCTAAGGGGCATGCGGCTTAGTGAGGACTTTCAGTCATCATATATTCTACCTATTTCAAAGAAATGGACATTACACTTCTGAAAAGTGAGTAAATAAAAATTTTCTATTTGAACTATTACACCCATCCTCCCTCCACCTCCTGCCAGGAAGCAGTATATTGTTCAAGAGTTATTAGAGGGAAGTTGTTTAAGTACTACGTGATGCCTCATACGAAAAGAAAGTCAAAAGTTAGGGAGATAGTTACATCTTCTCCCCAAACTGGAACCTTTCAGTCTCAAATACCAGCTTTCTTCTCTTCTACAACTGGTACTAAACCGGAGGACATGGCTGCAGAAGGACTTGGTGCAGAGCGGGCCCCAATCCTTTAGGCTGAAATATCTCTCAGCCCTGGAGCCCCAAGCACTCCTCCACCTCCCCAAATAATACCTTTAGATTTTCTAAACTTACAAATGGATATAGAGGGGAAAAGAGAAGGAACCAAATCTAGAGGGAGAACTGGAATCTGAGGAAAGGTGCCACTCTGATATATTAGTTGATAAGCCATCTGAAATTACAATGGACTCTCTTTGGAAAGCTATAAAAGCTTTAGAAATAGCTATAGTGGATTTAACGAAAGTGACTAAGGACTCTAATACCCGATTTATAAATATTGAGAATGCTCTTACCAACTCAGAGGAAAAAGTGAAAAAATTGGAAAAGAGAATGACAAATATGGAAAATCATCAACAAAGAGTTGTTAGAGTAGAGGTACTACATGAAAAAAAGCTAGAAGGTCTAGAGAACTTATTAAAGTATTTGAATTTAAGAATACTGAATTTCCCCAAACATCATTTAATATCTTCACAAGATATGTTCAGGGAATATTTAATGATGCATTAGAATTAGGGCATCCCGACAGTGAGGTTCCAATAATTAGAAAAGTAGTCCAAGTGCCTGTAACTAAAAACTCACCTGAGCTAAAAAATTGTAACTTATCCCTATCAATTAAAAAGCAGAATAAAAATACAATCAAAAAACAAACTTTGAAATGTTTGTATGCTAATGCCAGAAGTCTAAGAAGTAAGATGGGAGAACTAGAATGTATAGCAGTAAATGATGACATAGACTTAATTGGCATCTCAGAGACATGGTGGAAAGAGGACAACCAATGGGACAGTGCTATACCGGGGTACAAATTATATCGCAATGACAGAGAGGAGCAGTCGGGAGGAGGTGTGGCGCTTTATGTCCGGGATGGCATAGAGTCCAACAGGATAAACATCCTGCATGAGACTAAATACAAAATTGAATCTTTATGGGTAGAAATCCCTTGTGTATCAGGGAAGACTACAGTGATAGGGGTATACTACCGTCCACCTGGTCAAGATGGTGAGATGGACAGTGAAATGCTAAGAGAAATTAGGGAAGCTAACCAAATTGGTAGTGCAGTAATAATGGGAGACTTCAATTACCCCAATATAGACTGGGTAAATGTATCATCGGGTCACGCTAGAGAGATAACGTTCCTGGATGGAATAAATGATAGCTTTATGGAGCAATTGGTTCAGGAACCGACGAGAGAGGGAGCAATTTTAGATCTAATTCTCAGTGGAGCACAGGACTTGGTGAGAGAGGTAACGGTGGTGGGGCCACTTGGCAATAGTGATCATAATATGATCAAATTTGATTTAATGACTGGAAAAGGAACAGTGTGCAAATCCAAGGCTCTCGTGCTAAACTTTCAAAAGGGAAACTTTGATAAAATGAGAAAAATTGTTAGAAAAAAACTGAAAGGAGCAGCTACAAAAGTAAAAAATGTCCAAGAGGCGTGGTCATTGTTAAAAAATACCATTCTAGAAGCACAGTCCAGATGTATTCCACACATTAAGAAAGGTGGAAAGAAGGCAAAACGATTACCGGCATGGTTAAAAGGGGAGGTGAAAGAAGCTATTTTAGCCAAAAGATCTTCATTCAAAAATTGGAAGAAGGATCCAACAGAAGAAAATAGGATAAAGCATAAACATTGGCAAGTTAAATGTAAGACATTGATAAGACAGGCTAAGAGAGAATTTGAAAAGAAGTTGGCTGTAGAGGCAAAAACTCACAGTAAAAACTTTTTTAAATATATCCGAAGCAGAAAGCCTGTGAGGGAGTCAGTTGGACCGTTAGATGATCGAGGGTTAAAGGGGCACTTAGAGAAGATAAGGCCATCGCGGAAAGATTAAATGATTTCTTTGCTTCGGTGTTTACTGAAGAGGATGTTGGGGAGGTACCCGTAATGGAGAAGGTTTTCATGGGTAATGATTCAGATGGACTGAATCAAATCACGGTGAACCTAGAAGATGTGGTAGGCCTGATTGACAAACTGAAGAGTAGTAAATCACCTGGACCGGATGGTATACACCCCAGAGTTCTGAAGGAACTAAAAAATGAAATTTCAGACCTATTAGTAAAAATTTGTAACTTATCATTAAAATCATCCATTGTACCTGAAGACTGGAGGATAGCAAATGTAACCCCAATATTTAAAAAGGGCTCCAGGGGCGATCCGGGAAACTACAGACCGGTTAGCCTGACTTCAGTGCCAGGAAAAATAGTGGAAAGTGTTATAAACATCAAAATCACAGAACATATAGAAAGACATGGTTTAATGGAACAAAGTCAGCATGGCTTTACCCAGGGCAAGTCTTGCCTCACAAATCTGCTTCACTTTTTTGAAGGAGTTAATAAACATGTGGATAAAGGTGAACCGGTAGATATAGTATACTTGGATTTTCAGAAGGCGTTTGACAAAGTTCCTCATGAGAGGCTTCTAGGAAAAGTAAAAAGTCATGGGATAGGTGGCGATTGTCCTTTCGTGGATTGCAAACTGGCTAAAAGACAGGAAACAGAGAGTAGGATTAAATGGGCAATTTTCTCAGTGGAAGGGAGTGGACAGTGGAGTACCTCAGGGTTCTGTGTTGGGACCCTTACTGTTCAATATATTTATAAATGATCTGGAAAGAAATACGACGAGTGAGATAATCAAATTTGCAGATGACACAAAATTGTGCAGAGTAGTTAAATCACAAGCAGATTGTGATAAATTGCAGGAAGACCTTGTGAGACTGGAAAATTGGGCATCCAAATGGCAGATGAAATTTAATGTGGATAAGTGCAAGGTGATGCATATAGGGAAAAATAACCCATGCTATAATTACACGATGTTGGGTTCCATATTAGGTGCTACAACCCAAGAAATAGATCTAGGTGTCATAGTGGATAACACATTGAAATCGTCGGTTCAGTGTGCTGCGGCAGTCAAAAAAGCAAACAGAATGTTGGGAATTATTAGAAAAGGAATGATGAATAAAACGGAAAATGTCATAATGCCTCTGTATCACTCCATGGTGAGACCGCACCTTGAATACTGTGTACAATTCTGGTCGCCGCATCTCAAAAAAGATATAATTGCGATGGAGAAGGTACAGAGAAGGGCTACCAAAATGATAAGGGGAATGGAACAACTCCCCTATGAGGAAAGACTAAAGAGGTTAGGACTTTTCAGCTTGGAGAAGAGACGACTGAGGGGGGATATGATAGAGGTGTTTAAAATCATGAGAGGTCTAGAACGGGTAGATGTGAATCGGTTATTTACTCTTTCGGATAGTAGAAGGACTAGGGGACACTCCATGAAGTTAGCATGGGGCACATTTAAAACTAATCGGAGAAAGTTCTTTTTTACTCAACGCACAATTAAACTCTGGAATTTGTTGCCAGAGAATGTGGTTCGTGCAGTTAGTATAGCTGTGTTTAAAAAAGGATTGGATAAGTTCTTGGAGGAGAAGTCCATTACCTGCTATTAAGTTCACTTAGAGAATAGCCACTGCCATTAGCAATGGTTACATGGAATAGACTTAGTTTTTGGGTACTTGCCAGGTTCTTATGGCCTGGATTGGCCACTGTTGGAAACAGGATGCTGGGCTTGATGGACCCTTGGTCTGACCCAGTATGGCATTTTCTTATGTTCTTATGTTCTTAAATATTAAAAATGCCTCAGCAGGCTTTACCTGTCACTTCCAAAATCTACTATGTACCAACGAGAAGTAATAATATACCAGATAGCAAACCAGAAGAGACCTCATTGAATCTGACGGGGTTAATTGAAGCCACTTCAGATGCGGTTATATCTACTAGACCAATGCTTTATGTATCCTTTGCTTTTGCCACAGAATGTGATACTGTTTTTCGTCTGTTTATGAAAAACTGTTTATCTTTGTTCCACGGAGAAAAAGTATGGATCTATCCCGATTTTTCTAGGATAACACAGGAAAAAAGAAGGAACTTTTTGGCATTAAGATCTGAAATTGAATTGAAGGGAGGAAAAATGACATTAAGATTTCCCTGTAAATGTGAAATATTGTAGCAAAATCGAAAACATCTTTTTTTCGAGGTATCACAGTTGCGTACTTTTCTTGATTCCAAATCCCAAGAGTCTGTAAATTTGGATAATAAGGCTAAGTAAAAATTAATCCAGTTGTATAAACTCTCTTTTTTTTTTCAGTTGTTGTACTAAAGGGAATTGATCCCTTTTAGTTTACCTTTGGAATAACCGCTTATGATTCATACTCCTTCCTGGAAAGTATTATATGTAAATAACAGATAGAGATTTGTTACTGTAAATTGAGTTTAATTAGTAGAACGATTGCAATCTATCTGTATGGTACTGTTAATTTACTTCTGTAATATTTTGAAAATGTATAAATTAAAAAAAAAAAAAAAAAAATTACAGAAAAATAAATGTGGCACAGGGCCCTTTCCTACCCCTGCCTCTTTGGTTTTTTTTTTTTTACAAACACCCTAGCCCACCCTCTTGATCCCTCCCCCTGGTCTTACCTTGAGAAACCTGCTGGACTTGTGGGGGCCCAGAGCACCACCTTTGTCCGTCTGATTTAAAATGGAACCAGACGCATTTCAATTTATGCTCCATCATGTGTTCCACACAATGGCAGTGGGGGTGGGGGGCAGGAAAGAGGAGTTTGGGCCATTCTGGCCCTTTATGTTCTATCTCCAGGAGCAATAGGACCTGAGTTAGCAACCTGATGCTCATGGGGAAAGTTAGCTACAATACCTGAGCTGTGGCTAACTTTTCAGGCAAGCCGTGTTATTTTATTTACAATAATGAGTGCTTTCCATGCATTTGCATGCAGAGCAGCTCATTACCATACCAGCATTACTGGGCTATAACCACAACAGCATTACTGGGTTATAATAATAATAAACAAGTTTTTAATTTATTACCATTGCTTGCAACTGATTGTATCCCAGGTAAGTAAAAAGCTGGGTGATCCCAATGTTTTGGATGTGTGGTCTGTGAACACTTCTCTGGAAACTTTGGGACCCCAGGATTGTGAAGTTAGTGTCCCAGAAAAAAAAATCCTCAGGGACAAGCTTTGTGGACAGAACCTTAATTGGTAGGTTGCCAGGAGAAGGGCACAAGCGCAGGTGCAGGCGAGACTTGTGCAGTGCCTACTGAGACCCTCAGGTGGGCATTAGGGAATGCATAGAGATGTTACATTACAGAAGACCTCATAGCCAATAAACTAGTTTTTAAACAGTTGCTTATTTAGAGGAGTTTTGAGGTAGTTTCTGAATTTCTAATCCTCTGTTGTGTTCTTGTGCCCCCAGGGAAGCCCACAGATCCCTACATGTCTGTGGTGAATTCCGTCTCCAATGTGATCTGTGCTGTGGTTTTTGGACATCGCTTCAGTATGGATGACAAGCTCTTCCTCCGTCTCATCAATGTTATGAGCATGATGATCAACTTCCGAGGCACCGCATGGGGCAGGGTGAGCCTGCCTCAGGCTTGGGAGAGCCTTGACAATTGTAGTTCACGGGCCTCTGCTCACACAAAGTGCAGCGTAGGGAGGGATTTCTCTCCACGTTAGCTGCATTGCCGTAATTCTGAGGAGCTTGGGCAGGAAAGAGGCCCTCAGCAGCCTTTCCCTTACACAGCGTTGTCTCTCTCTTTCCTCCCGCAGATCTATGATGTTTTCTCCCCTCTGATGCCTCTGCTCCCAGGACCCCACAAGAAGGTGTTTGGATGCTGGGAGGAAGTGCATTCGTTCGTGAGAGAAGAAATCAAAGTCCATCGGGAGAGACGGGTGGCCGGTGACCCACCAGAGGACCTGATCGATTACTACCAAGATGAGATAGCCAAGGTTAGGTTCTGTTTTCAGAGGCTGCTTCTTTCAGTCCCTGCTGCAATTTCTGATATATTTGAGTCCAGGACATACACACCCAAGGGTGGTACTAATTTAGAAGGAAATTCATCAAGCTGCTATAATGCAAGTTAAACAGAGTATATTGCATGATAAATGCTGTATAAATGATGCAGTTTGTTGGATTGTGAAATTCCCTTTTTAAAAATGGAGAAACACAGGACTGCACGGTCTGCATTGTTGCTCCTGATCTATGGAACCCCCTACCTGAAAATCTGTATTTAATTGAATGCACTAAATCTTTTAAATCCCTGCTGACGACCACTTTATTCAGACAAGCTTATGCTGAATTTGTAACGGTTTTATAGTTAGTGATTTTATCTTTTTTAAATTGCAATTTCATGCTGACTAAGTTTTATTTGTGTTTGTGTATTTGAATTTGAATTTTTGCATTCTGTTTGATCTGTTTTTTTTTTATATCTTTATTTTAAGTTTTCAAAAGGTACCAAAAAAAAACAAAATACATCTTTGAAATTAGGATTGAGTTAAGATGCACCAGTTTCATACCCCCCTGTCCCACCCCCACCCCAACCTCCCTCTATCCCCATCCCCTGTAGATGCAACTTAAAGCTGAGTAGGATTAACTTAAGTCCATGTCTAAACAAAGGTCAAGCATATTGTAGGACTCCAAACCTCAACCGAGTTAGGACCCATCCCTAATAAAGTTTAAATAAGCAGGGAAGGGCTTACAACAGTGTTCTGTAAAAGTCCTCATCTCATATCGAGATGCATACTCCGAGCCTTGGCATTCAGAAGCATAATATATGCTTGCCATATATTCAAAAAAGTCTTATAGTGAGCCGGTGATGAATGTCTGGCTGATAACTGTTCAAAGACTGCCATCAAATGAAGTTTCAGTTTCCAATACATCAGAGGGTCCTTCTTTCTGTGTCCAGAACTCCAAAACTGAGTTTTTTTTTAGCCAGGAGAAAAGATTTCCATAAAAATAAGCGTCGTTGCTTCGTGGTAGTAGAGTAAATACTGTCCACACAGTTAAATAAACATAAATGCAAGGACTCCAAATTGGAGTACATAGCAGCTTGCTCAGAAAGCTCAATTTAGATTTCCAAAGCACCCGAATAACACAATCCCAAAGATAGTTCCTGGCACTGATCCACATTTAATACATAGATCATTATCTCCAAGTTTAATTCTTCAAGCCCATACAGACACCTCAGAAATTTAAACTGGGTCTCTCGTAATATCATGTTCTCTGAGATCTCTTTAACATGTGTGAAACAAGTTTTTCATATTTTGTTGGTAATGGCTACATCCAATTCATGATTCCATCCCTCAACCAGAGCCTGTATCTTCTCATGTGTAGTAATACCTTTGATGGCTCTAGTCAGAGAGGCACAAGAATGTTTTCCCCTCCTTGGGTAATGAGAAGAAATTCGTAAATTGATGAAAAGAAGTTGGGCTAAACTTTGGAAAAAGGTCTTGTTCTATAAAATGTCGCACCTGTAGATACTCATAGAACTCCTTGTGGGACAGCCCAAATTCTAACCTAAGCTCTTCAAAATTTCGAACTAGACCTATGTCCCCCTGGATAAATTGGTGGAGGAATTTCAACCCATTATCGGCCCAAACCTTAAATAGTGAGTTTTCTAACCCCAGTGAAAAGCGTGGGTGGCCCACTACAGAGAGACTTGGTGAGACTTCCTAGGATATCCCAAGCCTACTACATAACCCCCTTCCATGCTGGTCTACAATGCCTTGTTGAATTATTATGGACAGTTCTTGGCAGCTTGCGACCCTGGACATGAAGCAGATTTTGAAGGGACAACAGCAAGCCTGCAGGAAACAAAGAGGAGAGAATAAATATGAGCCATATAACTAGCCTTTTACATGTCTTGAAAGGCAAGCCAAAATATAGATTTGTATATTAGGACAGTCCATATGCCCCTCCCCCAGGGTAACTGCAACCTGTGTAACATTAGGTGGGCTCGCTTCTTTCCCCAAAGAAACCTGTGCAGCCCCTTTTCAATTCCCAAATGTGACTCTGTTTAAGCCAAACTGGAAGCATTTGTAAGTCACAAAGCCAGCAAGGGAGCTCCATCATTTGTATTCGACCTCCCAAGGAAAGAGACAGTGAGTGCCAGGCAGCCAGCAGAGGGAGTATATTACAGTTATACATGTTGGAAATGTCTACCGGGATCCCAATACTGAGATATTTCATTTCCCTGTCTGCCCATCGTAGGAGAAAAGGGACTGGCCATCGCATCCTTAAGGGACCCAGTGACGTCTAAGGCTTCAGGCTTATCTAAGTTTATTTTTAGTTATGAGAAAAGTCCAAATTGTCTTTGAAGCTTCATTACCCCACGAAAGGATCGTATTGGGTCAGTTAGACAAACTAGCACATCATCAACGAAAGCAGCAATTTTAAAACTATCTCTCCCCACCTCCATTCCACGCACCTTCTGAGAATCTTTAATTTTTCAGAGCAGAGGGTTAAGAGAAAGTGTATATATAACAAAGGGGAGAGTGGACAACCTTTTCTGGAACCACCCTTGAGCTCAAATTCCTGTGATTATAAGTCCATTAGCCGCAATGATGGAACATGGCTCCTGGTGTAGTAGCGAGATATTGCGCACTATGACCCCCTGAAAGCCATCTCTATGTAAAACAGAGAAATGATCCTTCCAGAGCACCCGGTCAAAGGCTTTTTCGGCATCAAACCCCACAACTAAATTAGGCAGGTCAGATATTTTACTCTGTATCCTAGCAGTCCAGAGGCACAAGATATGTTTACTGGAGGTTCTACCATTAACAAAATCTACTTGATTTGGGGAAATCAGGAAAGATAAGATTACCTACAATCTATTTGCTAATATTTTAGCAAAGAATTTTCGGACAAAACTTAAGATTAGTCGGTAAGATGCCGCTAATAGAGGATCCTTCCCCCCCTTGGGGAGGAAAGTAATATGTGCCTTTTTTGCTTCTTTAGGGACGGAGCCCTTATTTAATGCTTCTGAAAAAAAATCCCTAATGGTTTCCCCCAGATTGTTGCCCAGGTCTGGATCAGGGGCTTTATGAGAAGGACTTGATTCCCTTCTAAGATTTCCTGTATTGAGAGAGGCCTATTTAACCACTTCAGTTGCTACTCCAAAGTCTTTGTTAGGGACAGCTCTTGAAAGAAGAAGCTCCTCGTCAGCCCCAACTCTACTGTACAGTTTCTCATAGAAGGCCCTAAAGATTTTCCAGATTTCAACCGCAGAAGTTTGCCTTTGAGGGCTTCTGTATACGTTTGGCCCTTTCTTGCTTTAACCAGGTTGGCCATAAGTTTGCCCGCTTTGTCCCCATAATGATACAATTTGTGGGATGTGTACAATCATTGTTTCTCTGTTTTCTGATGTATGTAGCAGTTTAAAGAGTACAGGGATTCTTTTTAGCCAAAGCAGACATACAGAGAATCAATTTTGTCTTTGCCCTACGGAGTTCCCTTTCCATTTCCAAAATGCGTTGGTTAAGCAATTTGGATCTCCTTATGTAGGCCGTTATCTCCCCATGCATCACTGCCTTTCCGGCTTCCCAGAATAACAAAGGATTCGACTTGTGTTGGAGATTATGGGCTTCATGGTCTGTCCACTTTTCTTTAAGGTATACCTGAAAGTCACAATCACCTACAAAACGCATGGGGAATTTCCATCTACACTGCTCTCTGTGCAGTCCTCCCCATTTAATGCCTAGCCATAATAATGAGTGAGCCAAAAAGTCTGGGTTCCCTATTTCTGCCCTTGTTACAATGGAAAAATTAACAGTTGAGACCAAAATATAGTCTATTCTGTACATGGGAGATGTGGGTAAAAACCTTTCCTCAGGGTGAAGGACTCTCATTTATCAAGAAGATGTAAATGTTTGCAAAGAAATAGGATACCATTATTCTTACCCATAGCTGGTATTTTTACCGAAGACGACCTGTCAAGGGTTGGGTCCACCACACACCTGAAATCCCCTGCTACCAACAGAGAACCCTGAGCCTGCATTGAAAGATCTTTCATTAGAGTCACAAAGAATGCATGTGAGTAGACATTTGGAGCATATACACTACAGAGAGTAATAACCCGACTAAATAGTTTGCCCACAATAAAAACATATCTCCCCATAGGATCCGTATAAGTAGAGATAAGTTCAAAGGCTACTTGCTTCCCCAAGAGTATTGCCAGTCCCCCTTTTCTGTTTACTGTTGATGAATAGAAAATACTGCCAACCCAATCTCTTTTCAGCTTAGCATGTTCCAAATCATTCGGAAGGGTCTCCTGGAGACGTACAATTTGTGCCTACGAATTGAAGCTAGGAGTTTTGTGCGCTTTACCGGTGAACCAATCCCTGCTACATTCCATGAAAGAATTCTCAAATTATCAGCCATATTTGATCCAACTTCGTAGAGTCTGCCCCGCATGCATCCGACTTCTGTGAAGTTCTATGTTCATGCCCCTCCCCCAGCCTAGGGATGGAACACCGTATTAATATACTGCCCTCTCCCTGTTAAACTAGATTTTAATAATCTACACTGAGAACCTTGCAAGGGCTGTGATCATCTCCCCCCAAAAACTCCTATCCTGCTCCATCTCCCTGTTTTCTTCCCTATAAGACAATATACTATTGATTAGAAAAATACAAAATGAGATATGTTGCACTGGAGGTGGATTCTTGGGCTGAGGTGGGGTTGACGCAACCCGCAGGCATGGGCCTATGGGTCCCCACCATCATCAGGTGGAGTGAACTGAAGCGTCACCTATACCAGCCCACGATCCCCTCGGGTTGAGTCTTTGGGCGCCGGGGCTGGCAGGACTTAGGCAGGCCTCGAGATTGAAAGTCAAAGGCAGGTAGTTCAGCCCAGAGACAGCAGTCAGCAGGTGGCGTAGTTCTATCCTGGACTGGTCCCAGTACAGGAACCCAAGCATCAAGGAACGAGAATTGACTGAAGGTGCTTGAGCAAAGAAAGGCCGAAGTCTTAAGAGTCCACGTCCAGAGGATAGGGACAGAAGCGTCACTGTCAAACTTGAGAGCTGGCGGCAATCGGAAGGTGTAGAGTCTGGACACAAGGAGTTTATAACGTGGTCATCTGTAGCAATGGTCAGGGCACGGAGAAGGCAGGCATGGTCAGGCATAGCAGTAGTCAAGGCATGGAGAAGGCAGACTTGGTCAGGCATAGCAGAGGTCAAGCTTGGAGAAAGCAGGCAAGATCGGACATAGCAGAGGTCGACACCAGCATGTCAGTCAAACTACAGATGAGGCGAACGAGGAAACCGGAACTTGGAGACAATCAGAAACACGGAACAAGGAAGCACAGAGGCAACGAGTACTCAGAACCAAACAGGGAACCGAGGAGGCCTGTTGCAAAGGCAATGCTATGGTGCGAGGCCTGAGCATTTATACGCTGAAGGATCTAATGTCAGCATCCAGGTCTGTGGCCAGGTTTACTGATGAGCACGCGCCTAGGGAGGGGCGCGGCGCTGCTGGCGGCATCTCTCCGCGAACCCTGCAGAGAGGCCCGGCGGATGGAGGCATCCTGGCTGGAAGTCCCAGGAAGTGGAGAAGGGCCGGAGGCATTGGAGGGAGCCTGAGGTTGGCGCCGGTGGCCCACTGCCGCAAGTGACTGGGAGCTGGAGCCTGGGAGTTGCTTAGAAAGGTGAGAGGGCCGCACCGCGGGCGGCAAGCGTACAAAAGAATAAAACATAGTAAATTACTAAAAGCGATGACATAGCCGAAGACTTGCCACTATCCAGCTGAGCAGTAGACATCACTTCTCAGATAGTGAATCTAAGAATTGTTTAGCCTTGTCAGTTGAAACAAATGAACGCCAGGAACCCTTATACTCCGCTCGAAGTCTTGCTGGGTATTGCAATGTAAACCTGATGTGTCTCTTGATCAAATCAGCGCAAACTCCAGAATATTCTCTTCTCTTCTGTGCCACCAATGCCGAGTAATCCTGAAAAATCAGTATCTTGCAATTCTCATACTGCAGCTCAGGCTTTTTCCTGTAGGCTTGAAGGATAGATATTTTATGTGAGAAGTTCAGAAATCATGTGATCACGATTCTTGGCCTTGTGGATCCCGGAGGACGAGCACCCAAGCGATGTGCGCGCTCCACGTGGCAGTGGCCCTGGAGTTTCTGCAGGCCCAGCTCCTCTAGAAGCCAGCCCTGCAATAAGGAGTGCATATCTCGATCTGAGAGGGATTCCGGGAAAACCACAAATCGGAGGTTGTTCCTCCTTGACCTGTTCTCCAGGTCCTCTACCTTGGCTTCTAACATGTGGACCTGCTGCTCCAAGGCCCCCTGTTTCTGCTGCAAGGCCTGCGTGTCTCTTTCCACGCTAGCTATTCTAGTCTGCGGGTCCTCGACCTGCCGCTCGATTTCGTTTAAAGACTCATTTCCCACAGTTATCTGCTGGGAAATAGCTTGGAAGCGAGTGTCCATGGCGAGTACTATGGCCCGGGTCACTTCCTCACCAAAGCGCTGTTGCTTGAACTGCTGTGCTGGCTTGGGCTCTGGGGGATGGGGGGGGCCCGTTGGTCATCTTGGAGTCTGCCGGCTTACCGGAAGGTTTCTTTTCTCGTTGTGGCTTGCCAGACAATTCCCCGCTCCCTTGCAGGAATTCATCAATAAATCATTGAGACGCCACGGGGGAGTGTTTTCGTAGTTCAAGACTGAGTAATAATTGGTAAATTTAACTGTTTCGGAGGGGGAGTACCGGGAGCGAGTCAGGCAAGCGTCCTACTCGCACATCGGATCAAGTGATCTCAGTTTGATCTGGTTTTAATGTGATTATGTATGTTTAAAATGTAAATTACCTAGAACTTTCCCAATTAGGCGATCAATAAAGGCAAATAAATGAAATATAGCCATATCACGCAATATTTACAATATTTTGAATACATTTGGGCATAATTCTTCCCCTATTCCAATGGCCTGCTTTGCATAGCATTTACAAATCCATGCAAAGCAGCTCATGCATAGGTAATCCTATGTAAATAAAATAACTCAGAAATTTGTCAGCAATGCTATTTTATCTGCACCTTTCTGAAATATGCTAATAGATCATGTGTAATCGGCATTTTCTTTCCGATAGACTGTTTATTTAAGAATACAAGTGACAAAACAGATGCAGTCAGTAATAACGACATTGGCACAGAAGAAATGTTAAGGCAACAAGGTCTATTATCCATGGTTCGAATATTTTGTTTAGCAAATGTTCCATAAAGGCATTGACCTGAAATTAGCGGTTTATTCATGCTCATAAATTTGTCTATGGCATTTGCAGGAATACTGTCAGTACTACTTATAGTTTGTTGAGTATAAAGGAGTAGTAAATTGATATGCCTTGGGGTGCACAAAAGGCGATCCTCTTTGTTGTGCCCCTTTGGCATACATTGATTGGTACATGGTGCCTCCGTGATATTTGGCCTCAAATTCTGACGCCCCAATAATGTGTGGTTGGACTACCCCACTGGGAGGAGAGGTACAGTGAGATGGGAAATGCAGTGAGAAACAATCCAAAAAAATGGCACTTCAACACAAGCTTAGTAATGGTATGCAGAGCTTGGGTCCAGCAAGAGGGTGATGGAAGAATGCCTCCGGCATTGTGTTTGGCCTCAGATCCCATAAGAAAAAGGAATTGATAATGCCCTTGTACAGGTCTTTGGTGAGGCTTCACCCTGAGTACTTTGTTCAGTTTTGGAGCCCGTATTTCAAAAAGGATAGAGACCAGATGGAGGCGATCCTGAGAAGGATAACCAAAATGGTGTTGAGTCTGTATCGGAAGAAGTATAAGTAGAGGATGAAGGATCTAAATACGTATACCCTGAAAGAGGAGAGGTGCCAGGAGATATGATGCAGACCTTCAGATATCTGAAAAACTTTAAAGATGCACAAACTTTGAACCTTTTCCATTGGAAAGGAAACTGTAGAACTAGGGGTCACAAAGTGAAACTCCATGGAAGTCGATTCACAACCAACTTCAGGAAATACTTCTTCATGGAGAGGGTGGTGGATGCCTGAAATGCCCTTCCAGAAGAGGTGGTGAGGACGAAAACAGTAAACGAATTTAAAAGGGCATGGGATAAACACTGCAGATCCCTAAAAGCTAGAAGTTGGAAAAGAACAAAAGGCTGCATGAGTTAACCTGCACAGAGTAGCAGTTACTACCCTTATCAGAAGCCATGGGGATATTATAATAAATAAATAAATAAGCCTACAATGAGCAGAACCAGATGGCATAGCTAGTCGATTTTTATTTTCTTATTTATATTTTTATTTTATTTGAAATTTTTTTTATTCTTGTTGCACTGTAATTTCTTGATATAGTTATTAGCCTGTTTTAATGTTTTACCATTGATTTTTATGTATAATATAGTAGTTAATATTTGTCTTTTAAAGATTTTATTTTGTATTAGTGATCTTATGTTTATTATCATGGATATTTGTAAACTGTTGTGGTGGAACCCCTCTAAATGACGGTATATAAAATTTTATAAATAAGTAAAATAAATACTATCCTTAACCAGTTATCCTTGATGTTTTGATGCAACTCAACATTGCTCTTTGCTTTGACTGCAGGGGCAAAAAGGAGAATTGGATTCAGATAGTTGCTTGATTCTGATTGTAAATATTACTATCCTTAACCTAAGACTTTTGGGGTAACCTGCTCAAAGTGGCAGTTACAACCTTTAATAGAAACATTGGGGTCATCTGCATGGAGCAGCAATTACCACTAGAAGAAACTTTTCTGGGCAGACTGGCTGGACCATTTGGTCTTTTTCTGCTGTCATTACTATGTTACTGTTTTACATATGTCCCATGCTTTCTTGAATTCAGATACCGTTTTTTACCTTCACTGGGAGGTAATGAAATATTTCCTAAGATTACTCCTTAGTCCAATCCCTTTCGCTCTCATCTTTTTATTGAAAGTGGCTAGCCTCCTGTGCATGGAAACCTTTGAGATATTTAATTGTCTCTCTCCCCTATCTTGCCTTTCCTTCTGGGTGTGCACTTTAGATCTTTCAGTCTATCTCCATATGCTTTAGAACACTGATCATTAGTAGCCACCCTCTGGACTGACTCCAACCGGTTTACATCATTTTGAAAATGCAGTCTCCAGAATAGATTAGCTTCTGCCATTTTGCCTTGCACTAATAACATCAAGCTCAACTGACTATAGTTTCCTGGATCACCCCAGAGCTCCAATCCTCAGATACAGCTAAATTGCATGAGAAGTTAGAGATTATTAGTAATAACTTAAAAATAACATTGTAAACTTATTTCAAAACTCTGGATTGGGATACCATCAAGTCCTGATGGTATACATATGGCATATGCTTTATTTTTAGGATCTTCTACATCTAACCTTATTCTGTTACTTACCATCCACAGACAAAGGATGATGCCACCTCTGTGTTTAATGAAAATAACCTGAGAACAGTTGTGTTGGAGTTCTTCTTAGCAAGCATTGAAACTACCTCTACATCTCTGCTCTGGGGACTATTGTACATGGTGGAATATCCTGATGTTCAAGGTGAGAGGAGGAAGGGGAACCAGAAATTCTAGGACATTAATGACTGGCAGGATATACCAAATAGAAAGGGCTCCATGTTATAGAACTGAGGTCTGGATCTGTGGTACATGTGGGTACTAATGTCATAGGAAAATACAGGAGGGAGTTTCAGAAAGCTAACTTTAGGATCTTAGGTAGGAAACTGAAATTTCAAACCTGCAGGGTTTCATTCTCTGAAAAGCTCCCCCTTCCATGCACACGAACCAAGGCAGGCTGAACTCCAGAGCCACAATGCTTGGATGAGATGGTGCAGAGAAGTGGATTTTAGATTTGTTAGGAACTGGGGAGCATTCTGGGAAGAGGGAGTCTATTCTGGTGGAATGGGCTTTACTGTAACCAGAATGGAACCAGGGTGCTGGCATTAACTTTTGAAAAGGAGACAGAGCAGCTTTTAAACTAGATGATGGGGGAAAGCCAATAGTCACTCAGAAACACATGGTTCAGAATGGTCGCCGCATCTCAAAAAAGATATAATTGCGATGGAGAAGGTACAGAGAAGGGCAACCAAAATGATAAGGGGAATGGAACAGCTCCCCTATGAGGAAAGGCTGAAGAGGTTAGGGCTGTTCAGCTTGGAGAAGAGACGGCTGAGGGGGGGATATGATAGAGGTCTTTAAGATCATGAGAGGTCTAGAACGGGTAAATGTGAATCAGTTATTTACACTTTCGAATATTAGAAGGACTAGGGGGCACTCCATGAAGTTAGCATGTGGCACATTTAAAACTAATCGGAGAAATTCTTTTTCACTCAACGCACAATTAAGCTCTGGAATTTGTTGCCAGAGGATGTGGTTAGTGCAGTTAGTGTAGCTGTGTTTAAAAAAGGATTGGATAAGTTCTTGGAGGAGAAGTCCATTAATGGCTATTAATCAATTTTACTTAGGGAATAGCCACTGCTATTAATTGCATCAGTAGCATGGGATCTTCTTAGTGTTTGGGTAATTGCCAGGTTCTTATGGCCTGGATTGGCCACTGTTGGAAACAGGATGCTGGGCTTGATGGACCCTTGGTCTGACCCAGCATGGCAATTTCTTATGTTCTTATAAATCTTTGAAGGATACTAACTAAACAGGTATATTAGGATATCCCGATAGAGAGATTGCAATAATTGCTAAAATAGCCCTAGTGCTTTTAAGTAAAGAGCAGACAAAGCAGAACGATTCTAAATTACACCTGATAAGCAGGTTGGTAATACTTTTTAGACTTCTAGTATTTGTAAGATGGGAGAGTTAGTGCATAGCACTAGATGAAGAGGTAGGTATAATTGGCATCTCAGAGACCTGGTGGAAGGAGGTTAAATAATGGGACACTGTGATAGCAGGGTACAAATTATATAGTAATGATAGGATGGATCAAATTGGTGGAGGGGTGGCACTATATGTCAGAGAGGGCATTGAGTCAGACAGGGTGAAAGTTCTGCAGGAAACAAAATGAATGTTTATGGATAGAAATTTCAGGTGAGAAGTTGAATAGAATAACAGTGGGGGTGTACTGCTGTCCACCTGGTCAGAATGAACAAAGAGACGACGAAATGTTAACAGCATAGTAATGGTTGATTTCAATTACCCCAGAATTAACTGAGTAAATATCACATAAGAGCATGCTAAGGAAGTAAGGTTTCTAGATGAAATTAATGACTGCTTCATGGATTAGCTGGTACAAGGACTGACAAGCGGGGCTAGGGAGGGAGGTTTTTTTAGACCTAATATTTGGTGAAAGAGGTAATGGTATTAGGGCCACATGGCAATAGGGAGGACACTAAGGAAATCTATTGTGATAGTGTTTAGTTTCAACAATTTTTTATTTGCAAAAGTGACATCATCATCCCGTGGGACTTGGAATCTGAGTCCTACGTGTGGAAAATCAGCACAAATATTGTTTTCTTTAGCAATGAGTGTATAACCATGTGCCAGACCAGTGAAAACCAGCAATTGAGAAAATAAACTGCCTCCCACCCGAAATTGAAACCCATGGACCAGTGTCTGTATTTTTGAGTAGTGCCAACGCAGTTGCTCGCTGCAGTCAATCATTCAGAATTAAACTCCTGACTCGAGGTGACAGAGATTGTTTGTAGCTATTCCATGATAACAAAAATTTCCGTCTCAGTTGCGGAGAACTCGGGATACCATTTTATCCATTTGCATCATGTGATGAAAAGTATTCCGCCACTGCCAGAAGGAAGGGGAGGCCACAGTGTCGAATTAGCTGCCTTCCAACCATTCTCGCCTTTTTGATTAAGAGACTGTGTCCTTGACCCCTAACTGGTGTAGTGGAAAAAACAGTCAAATAAAAGCAGTTTGGGGGAGAGAGAAAGTGGAACATTCATTATTTCAGCTAAATAATCAACAACTCTGCTCCAAAATCACACAGGACATGCCCAGAACAAATCAGAAAGGGACCCCACGGCAGAATGACATTTCACTCATCGTGCAGAGTCTGAAATTTTGGACATGTACCGGACCTGCGGGGAAACATAGGCCTGACTTAATTGTTTCTATTGCATCTCCCTGAAATACACATTAATTGAGGTATTTGAGATCTGACCAAACCCAGCTCGAATAATCGCAGGGGTCAGTGTGAATACCCTTCCTTTATTCCAATGTTCCGCTATAATCGAGCAGGCACCCCCAACCGCCCCAATCCCTTGTTGCAGTGAGGGCGGAAGTTCAGTCGTGGGGGCCTGCAGTACGTAACAAATGTAACTGGGCCACCAGTGTCTTTTCTGCTCGAATAAAGGCTTCCTTTAAGTTGTTGAAAGCTACCACTGCCTCAGGATTCCAGTTCTGGGTATCTGCTCCTTTCTGCATGAGCACGATGAGTGGGGCTGCGAGTGAGGAATAATGATGAAATGGTGGTAATAATTTGCAAAACCGAGGAATCGCTGAAGGGCTCAGAGGCCAGATGGCTGGGGCCATTGATGGATACTTTGAAGCTTGTGAGGATCCATAGTAAAGCCATGCT
Organism: Rhinatrema bivittatum; assembly: GCF_901001135.1. Lineage (NCBI taxonomy): Eukaryota > Metazoa > Chordata > Amphibia > Gymnophiona > Rhinatrematidae > Rhinatrema > Rhinatrema bivittatum. The sequence goes on from NC_042623.1 coordinate 181,157,774, forward strand.
TAGAGACGATGAATCCCAGAAAAGGAAGGCTCTCCCACTGGAATAGGCACGTATCTAACTAGGCATATAGCTGGTTTTCTCACATGCGTTGGAGCACCTGGCGGACATCTTGATGATGAATGATTAAATCCTTAGAAAAAATAAGGATGTCGTCCAGATAAATGATGAACTTGGAGTATAAAAAGTCATGGAAGATCTCATTCATCATTCATTGAAAGACTGCTGGGGCATTGCAGAAGCCAAAGGGCATTACAAGATACTCGAAATGCCCATCCCTGGTGTTAAAAGCGGCCTTCCAAACATCGTCTGGGTATATACAGACCAGGTTGTAGGCCCCTCAAAGATCAAGTTTCGGAGAGATGACTGCTCCCTGCAGACAGTCAAACAACTCGTTAATCAGAGATAGCGGGTACTTATTCTTCCAGGTGATAGCACTGAGCCCACTGTTCTTCTTGGTGACAAAAAAGAACCCTGCACCAGTGGGCGAGGAAGAATGCCAAATGAACCCCTTGGCTAAGTTTTCTTTAATGTATTCTGTCATGGCCTTTGTTTCTGGCAGAGAGAGAGAGGGTACACTCTACCCTGAGGAGGGGTAGTGCCTGGAAGGAGTTCTGTAGAACAGTCGAATTGCCGATGAGGCGGGAGAATATCTGCATTACTCTTTAAAAAAAAAAAGTCGGCGAAGTCCACATAGGGTGGCAGAATTCCCAACATGGAGACGGCCAAAGAAAGTGGAGTCTGAGATTTTAGTGGTTTCATGCAGATCTGGTGACAAAGCGGGCTCCATTCCGAAAGTTGAAGTGACTTCAGTCAAATTTTGAGAATGGTGCTGTAACCATGGAATGCCCAGGATCACTGGGTGCAAAGACTGTCAAGAACAAAGAACTTGATCTTTTCTTCATGGTACGCGTCAATCTGCATGGAGACCAGAGCAGTGACGTGAGTGATCCTGCCTGGCAAGGGGTCCCCATGGATGGAGGCAAGGAGTAGAGGTGACTTGTTGGGCTTGGTTGAAATACATAGATGGCTTTCAAGATCTTTAAGCTGGAAAGTTTTCCCCCCAGCTCTAGAGTCCACCAGAGCCAAGACTAGGAACAAACAGGTATTCCAGATCAGGATTGTCAGCAGAGTCAACTGGGGAGCCGAAGTGATGGGACCCAAGGTCAGGTCCCTAAGTGTGATATATGATGCTCTGCTGTACTGCAATAGACAGAGGCTTGCTTGGCATCTTCTCAAACACTCTTCTGGAGACAGCAGTCCTTGACGCAACTGCATGGGTTCGTCGGTCTTCATGGCAGAAGTCTTTCTGGAAGCTGGTCCTGCAGTAGTGGAGGGAGAATGAGTTTGTTCACAGACAGGACGATCAACGGTACGAAGCTCCCATGCTCATCGCTGGAGGTGGTGGTGAATGCAGTCCACGAGGTTGATAAATTCCTCCAAGGAATCAGGAAGCTCCTGGGCTGTGAGCTCATCCTTGATCCGGGATGAGAGCCTGTCTAAGAAGATAGAACGTAAGCAGTCCTCTTGCCACCCTAATTTTGTAGGAAGAGTTCAGAATTCAATGGTGTAATCACTGAGCATGCGCTGAACCTGCCGGAGACGCAGGAGGTCTGAGCTTGCGGCGGCTTGTCTCCTAGGGTCATCAAAGGTCCTTTTGAAGGTGGCTACAAAATGAACAAGGTTCTGTAGAAGAGTGTTCACTCGTTCCCAGAGTGTCGAGGCCCACGCCAGAGCCTTCCCTTCCAGGCATGAGAGAATAAAGGTTACCTTGGATGCTTCATCTGGGAAGGTGGTGGGCAACAGTGAGAAATGCATATAGCATTGATTGATGAACCCCCAGCACAGTTTTGGGTCTCCGCTGTAACATGGAGGAGCCAGCAAGGGTACAGAAGGCTGCAAGAGGGCAGTCTGAGGAGTCAGGCTGGTCCCAGCCAATGCTGGCGTAACAGAAGTAGAAACAGAGTCCAATCAGGCATTCAAGCATTTGATGGTGGCTTCCAGGGCTTCTAAGAACATCTGTTGCTCCTGGATTTTAAGCACCAGGCCTGGGATGGCTTGAAGAGTGGAGGCCTCTGCCGAGTCCATGTCCTTGGCAACCTGTTGCGCCTGTTGAAGGAGTGGATCCTGTGGCCGAGGGAGGAGTTAACGCTGCCTGAGGAGACCCTCTCAGGCCCTTCCCGTCGGTAGGTGAGGCCAGACGGGAAGCAGAGGCTGGTTGGAGCTTCTCCAATACCAGCCTGTGTTCCTTGGGTACCAGAACTGGCTGGTCTTAGGTGGGCCTCTGCATGAATGATCCCGGGGAAGATGGCACAGTGATGATACAGGCTGGGTCCAGGCAGACGGTTGGGACAGGCGGCGAACCTTGTAGTCTGGGTTCTAGCCAGTGGTCAGGGCAGGCAGCAATACTCGTAGTCAAAGTCCAAGCCAGAGGTCAGGAGTCAGGAAGTCCATCCAAGGAAGGGAAGCTGGAGGACAGGAGCAGGACAGGAGAAGGTGAAGGAGAGTAGGGGAGCCGGGAGCAGGAACGCAGGAAACAGGAATGCAGCTCCAGACGAGTGAAGGGACTTGTTGCCAAGGCAAGCTCTGAGAGTCAGAGCTTGCCTTATATAGGAGGAGCTGGAACATCATCAGAAGGGGCTGTGGGAGGATTTCCTGCCATGGGCCCTTTAAATTTGAAGAGATGCCGCGCGCGCGTACCTAGGGGGGGGTGCACGGCCCGCGGTGGCGGTGTTCCAGGGGAAGCTGCGTGCAACATGTCTCAGCGGAGGAGGCTACTCGGCCCCGCTGGGTCTGAGGCAGCAGCGGGAGAGCTATAATGACGGCTGAGGGGTGTGTGGTCGGAACCAGTTGGGCGCCGTGACCAGGGCACCCGGGGCTGCTAGGCCCAGCCAGCGTCGGAAGGTTTGGGTGGCCCACCGCGGTGTCCTGCGGTTGGTGACTGCAACAAACTCTTCCTCCAAACTGTGATGCCAGGGACAGTACAGCTTCGGACTGTTCTGACCTTTTTGTTGAAAGTGGTCTCAGAATTTCACTCGAATCAATCTATTTCCCTGCCATGAGGAATATCGTCTCTTGCGGGCATTGGTTGTCAAACGGCATCTGATGCAGTACTTCGAGGTTACTAGATTTTTGGCTATTTGTGCTCCATGGTGGAGGTAAACAAGGTAAGCCAGCTATGCAGGCAACGATTGCCCACTGGATTAAGGAGGTTATCACAGCCACGAATGCGGATGCCAAGTTGCCTTTGCCTAAACAGGTTTATTTATTTAAAACTTTTTATATACCGTTATAGCAAATGAATTTGAACAAAATGGTTTACAATTAATTCAAAATATCAAAATAACTAAAAAGAAACTAAAAAACTTAAGATAGTAGTTATGTGAAATAAATAAGATAGTCTGAATAAAAATACATTGGTAACCAATCAATATTAATATAAAACAAAATCTTTTTTGTATTTTGGTTAATATTTACTTTTACTAAAAAAAACAGAGCAGAAGGAAAATAAAATAGTTAAATCAACTAAAGAAGAATAGTAGGAGAAAAATATCTTGCCTCTTATTCTATAGCTTTGAATGCTTCTTTAAACAAATGTATTTTTAGTGATTTTTTTTTTTTTTAAATCTTTACTATTGGAGATTTGATGTAGTGAATTTGGTAGTGCATTCCAAAGTATAGGTCCCACAACTGAAAAGGCCCTTTCTCGGGTTACATTCAGTCTTGCTAGCCTTGGCGATGGCACATCTAGGTTAAGACGCATTCCACCAGGGCTCGGGCAGCTTTGCTTGGTGTCTCCGTCCAGATTTGCAGGGCAGTTATGTGGTCTTCCTTACATACCTTTCCCAGGCATTATCGCCTGGATGTGCAGGCCAGGGAGGATGCAGCCTTTCCTCGTGCGGTACTGTTTGACTGTGGGCAACCTCCCACCCTGTTCGGGAGTAGCTTTGGTACATCCTACTGGTCGTGGATTAGCCTGTCTGAATGCAAAGGAAGTCAGGCTAATCCACTTTCCCGCCCTTGGCTGCCTCCTTGTTTCAGTTTGTCTTCTTAGGTGACTATGGCTCCCTCGATGTCCGGTAAGTAACAGAACCAGTCCCTAAGATAGTGCCATTGTATTCTTATCTGAGCTCGGTGTTTCCTATTGGTTGGGCACATGAGTGGTTGTCTGTTCATGATTATGTTCAAGCATTATCAATTTGTCCACAGTTGGCTTTTGAGAGAATACAGGCAGTCTGATGTCGGTGCAGGGCTATATATACCATGACATAAGCTTTACTCTGTCTCCATCTGCTGGTAGAGGTGCATAACCCATTGGTAGTAGATTAGCTAGTCTTCCTTCAAGGAAAGGAAATGATCAGGTAAGTAGTAATTTCACCACTTTTTTGGGGGAGTGTAAATAAGCACATTGACAAAGGTGAGTCAATTGATTTAGTGCATCTGGATTTCCAGAAAGCATTTGACAAAGTCCCTCATGAGAGACTACTTAGGAAATTAAAATGTCATGGGATAGTGGGCAGTGACCTGTTGTGGATTGCCAACTGGTTAAAAGATAGAAAGCAGAGGGTAAATCTAAATAGTAAATTTTCTCAATTTTTGAAGGATGGTTTTTTTTGGCTAAAATAGTCTTTCACCTCATCTTTTAACCATGCTGGTAATCGTTTTGCCTTCCTCCCACCTTTCTTAATGCATGGAATACATTTGGACTGAGCTTATAAGATTGTTTAAAACTACAATGTCCATGCCTGTTGTACATTTTTAACCTTTGCAGCTGCACCTTTCAGATTTTTTCTATTTTCCTCATTTTATCAAAGTTTCCCTTTTTAAAATTGTGTTAGGGCTGCAGATTTACTTATTGTCCCCCTTCCAGTTATTAGTTTAAATTTGATCATGTTATGATCACTATTGCCAAGGGCCCCACCACCATTACCTCTCTCACCAAATCCTGCGTTCCACTAAGAATTAAATCTAAAATAGCTACTTCTCTCATTGGTTCCTGAACCAATTGCTCCATGAAGCAGTCATTTATTACATCCAGGAACTTTATGTCTCTAGCAAGTCCTGATGTAATATTTCCCCAGTCAATATTGGGGTAATTGAAATCTCCCATTATTATTGCACTGCCAAATTGGTTTGCTTCCCTGATTTCTCTTAGCATTTCATCATCTGTCTGACCATTTTGTCCAGGTGGTCGGTAGTATACTCCTATCACTATACTCTTACCCAACACACATGGGATTTCTACCCATGTAGATTCTACTGAGCATTTAGTCTCTTGCATGATCTTTATCCTGTAGGACTCTATACCCTCCCGGACATAAAGTGCCACACCCCCACCAAGTTGATCCTCCCTATCATTGTGATACAGTTTGTACCCTGATATAGCACTGTCCCATTGGTTATCCTCCTTCCACCAAGTCTCTGAGATGCCAATTATGTCAATCTCATCATAAGAACATAAGAAATTGCCATGCTAGGTCAGATCAAGGGTCCATCAAGCCCATTCACTGCTATACAATCTAACTCTCCCATCTTACTTCTTAGACTTCTAGCACTGGCATACAAACATTTCAAGGTGTGTTTTTTGTTTGTATTAACAAACTGCTTTTCAGTTGATTAGGATAATTTGGAATTTTTTAGCTCAGGTGATTCTTTACATATAGGCATGTGGGCTACTTTTGTATTTAATGGAACCTCTCTGTTGGGATGGCCTAAATCTCCTTTTTCATTAGTATCCTTCAAAGATTCATTCCTCTGGACCATGCACTGCTGAGTGACTGTCGGCTTTCCCCCTTGTTCTAGTTTAAAAGTTGCTTTATCTCCTTTTTGAAAGTTAGCTCTAGCAGCCTGGTTCCATTTTGGTTAAGGAGGAGCCTGTCCTTTCAGAAAAGTCTCCCCCCCTTCCCCAAAAGGTTCCCCAGTTCCTAACAAAACTGAATCCCTCTTCCTTGCACCATTGTCTCATCCACGCATTGAGACTCCGGAGCTCTGCCTGCCTCTGGTGATCTGCACGTGGAACAGGGAGCATTTCAGAGAATGCCACCCTGGAGGTTCTGGATTTCAGCTTCCTACCTAACAGCCTAAATTTGGCTTCCAGAACCTCCCTCCCACATTTTCCTGTCGTTGGTGCCCACACAGCCGGCTCCTCCCCATCACCATCTATAATTCTATATAGGTGATATGTGAGGTCTGCCACCTTCGCACCAGGCAGGCAAGTTACCCGCGGTCGTCATGTCCACCAGCCACCCAGCTATCTACATTCCTAATAATCGAATCATCAACTATGATGGCAGACCTAACTCTTCCCCCTGGAAGACTTGTCCTCAGTGCAAGAGGACAACAATTCACCTGGAGAGCAGGTCCTTGCTACAGGATCACTTCCTGCTACACCAGGGTGATGTTCTCCAACTGGGAGACCTTTCTGATCCAAGGCAGCACCAGGGCTGCCAGACTGGATTTGGGACTTGGCTACTGGGTCCCTGAAGGTCTCTTCAATGTACCTCTGGGATGACATAATGCAGGACATACTGCCTTATGGGGTAGTGGACATATTGTAGACCAGATAATTTCTATGGGGTTTCTTCCAGTCCACTCTGCAGTAAACAGTGTTCTGTAATTTAAAGTCCCTTTATTTCTAAATGAGCTTTCTTCACAACTTAGTGGGTGTCCATGTCTTCTGTCCATGTTTCCCGGTGCGCACAAATGTACACCCGATTTTATAACATGCGCGTGCTGCCGCGCGTATGTTATAAAATCCAGGGTCGGCGCACACAAGGGGGTGCACCTTGCACGTGCCAAGCCCTAGGGGAGAGGCCCGATGGCTTTCCCCGTTCCCTCCAAGGCCGCTCTGAGGAAACCTTTTTTTTTTGGCCTCCCCTCCACCTTGTTTTGTTGAGTTACACCTGCCTCTGGATGCTGTCCTGGAACCCTCAGAAATAATCTGCCTCTGGCAGGCGTAACTTGTGCGCGCCGGCTGGTTCCCAGCGCACCAGGCCCCGCCCCCGACCATGGCCCCGCCCCGGACTGCCCCCTTTTTGCAAGCCTCGGGACATACGCACATCCCGGGGCTTGCGCACACCGCCGAACCTATGCAAAATAGGCTCAGTGCGCGCAGGGATTATTTTTTTTAAGGGTTACACACGTAACTAAATGATAGCTTTCCATCCCTGATACCAAGCTGTTTTCTTGTCCTCAGAGAAAGTGCAGAAGGAGCTGGATGCTGTCCTGGAACCCTCAGAAATAATCTGCTATGAGGACCGGAAGAGGCTGCCCTACACCAACGCCGTCATTCATGAGGTCCAGCGCTACGCCAGTATTGTTCCAGGAGGAGTGGGCCGCCAGAGTCTGAAAGACACGAGCTTCCAAGGGTTCTTCATTCCAAAGGTGAAGAGTGTATCAGCTTCTGTAAATCATAACTTAAAAAAAAATGTAATAGCATTCTTAGTCAGTTACTCTACCGTAGTAGTCTGTTGTAGGTCTTCCTAAAACTTATCTTAGAGCTCTTCAGATCATTCAGAATTTGGCAGTAAGGCTTTTGATGAATGTTAAACAGAGTAACCAAAACACTCCTACAATGTTGGCCCTAATTTGGCTGCACATGGAAGTTTGTGCTAAATTTAAATTTCTTTTTATCCACAAATTGTTTTATGCTGAATGAAGCTGCTATGTAGCGGCAGCTGAATATTCCGTTATTGGACTAGCTGGATAAGTAGTGGGCAGGTAGTGAGTTGATCAGCGCTACTTAGCCCGAGAAGTTATCTGGTCAGATAGTGATATTCAGCCCTAAGTGGATAACATAAGTTAGAACTCCTATAGCAGGTCTAAACTTAGATGGATAACATCTAAGCAGCACTTCTACAGGGATATTCAGCAGCATAGCCAGATAGGTCTATCCCATCAAAGACAGGCGGAAATGTCTATCCCACAATTTTTGCTCAGTCATAAGCTACAAATTTATCAACAATTCCTTCCTTCTGCATGTTTCCACTTCAGTTGAGCCTTTTCATGTTTCGTCCCTATTTTATGGATTAGACTTCCAATTAAAGTCCATGAAGAAAGAGATTTAAAAGTTTTTAGGAAGAAAGTTTTAATTAAAACCTAAGGGGCAGATTTTAAAAGCCCTGCTCGCGCGCCGGCACGCCTATTTTCCATAGGCCCACCGGCGCGCGCAGAGCCCCGGGACTCGCGTAAGTCCCGGGGTTTTTCGAGGGGGCGTGTCGGGGGCGGGGCGGGGCCGATCGGCGCGGCGTTTTGGGGCGAGACGAGGCGTTTCGGGGGCGGGCCCGGGGGCGTGGTTTCAGGCTGGGACGGTCCGGGGGCATGGCCACGCCCTCCGGAACCGCCCCTGGATTGCGTCTACGCGCGCCAGCAGCCCGCTGGCGTGCGTGGATTTACGTCTCCCTCCAGGAGGCGTAAATCCAGGGATAAAGGTAGGGGGGGGTTAGATAGGGCCGGGGGGGTGGGTTAGGTAGAGGAAGGGAGGGGAAGGTGAGGAGAGGGTGAAAGGGAGTTCCCTCCGAGGCCGCTCCGATTTCGGAGTGGCCTCGGAGGGAACGGAGACAGGCTGCGCGGCTTGGCGCGCGCCGGCTGCCCAAAATCGGCAGCCTTGCGCGCGCCGATCCAGGATTTTAGCAGATACGCGCGGCTACGCGCGTATCTACTAAAATCCAGCGTACTTTTGTTTGCGCCTGGTGCGCCAACAAAAGTACGCGCTCGCGCTGTTTTATAAAATCTACCCCACAGTTTTTTTAAATTAAAAATTACCTAAGTTTATTGCTCCTTTTGCCTTTTTCCTTGTTTATTCCCCCCCCCCCTCGTTGTGGCTCCCCCGTCCCTGTTCTCTGTATTTCTCTTAGTTCGATGTAAACCGATATGATGTACCCACGAATGTCGGTATAAAAAAGCTGTTAAATAAATAATCTGTACTGGACTTTATTGTAGGAAGTTGTGGAATATAAATTTGTACAAATAAACTCTATTGGGGAAGGCCCAATGCAAGACTGAAATTTACTCAAAGTAGGAAGACTTAAGAGTTCAGCTACAAAAGCTAGCCCTGTTTACAGAAATCGGAGTAGGGAAACTAAATGCCTTAGGGAAAGTGGCCTCTAAATCACTGGGTCTGTTCTTCTCCCTGAGACCTAATGTCTTTAGAAACACTGGCTCAATTTCATTTAAATTTGAACAACAAATAGAATGACAATGGGTCCCGGCTTACACTTGTCATGCCCAAGGAAAAAGGTGTCATGAAGCGCAGTTCACAAGGCCTTCCCGCGAGCTGTCTCACTCACCGTCAATGCCGCCAGACTTGAGCTCTTGCCTGAACCTGCCCACGATTGCTTGCCGCCTGGATCTGACCACTCTTGCTAGCTGCCTGCCTCAACTTTGGCCTGTTCCTGACTACATTCATCTACTGCCTGCCCTGACCTCAGTTATCTTCATTGACCTAGGGACTGTGAGCTGCCAGAACCCAAGGGCTCAACCTGCAGGGGAGGCACCTAATAAAGATGAAGCTTCAGATTAGTTCTACAGGGCGCATCCACCCGCTGCTAGCTAAGGTCTTGTGGGTTTGCCCTAGAGGTTGTATCAATTATGCTGCAGCAGAAAGGACTCACTCAACCGTTACCTTTCACAGTTTGTTGAGGCCATGAGCTCATCTCAAGCCTCCGCCATCTCTGGAGTAGCCTTTCAGTTGAAGCAGAAGCAAGATCAGATGCAGGATCTGACAAAACTCATGAAAGACTTGGCTTCTTGGTCTGAGACTTCCATGATCCCAGCATCCATTCTGGCCCCTCTTATCGATCCACTTCCACCATGCTGCATCTGCCGCCTTCACCCTGGTATCGGGGTGGGGGGGACTCCAAGAAGTGTTGAGGCTCCCTAAATCAATGCAGGAATCAGTTCAAATTGCAAGTGCCTCTCTTCCCCTCAACCCCTTTCTACTGGAAGGGACCACCCTAGCCTGGGCCTCCCCTTTCTGGGATTGTGATGATACTTTACTGAGGAACTTGGGCAATTTCCTGAGGGAGGTTTGGCTGATATTTGATGAGCTCGAACAGACACCCTCCATGGGCTGCTGTACTTCTTCAGATCTGACAAGGCTCCAGGGCTGTAGATGAATATGCCGTTTACTATTTTATTTATTTATTTTATTTAAAGTTTCTTTTATACCGATGACCGTTTACACATCGCATCGGTTTACAGTTAAAAGGAACAAATGGGCAGAACCCTTACATATAACATTGAAAAAACAGGTTAACTTTTGGGCAGGGCCCTTACATGTAACTGAGAACAAGGTGGTTAAAAGTGGGATAGGGTATAGAGCTGACTATGCCGCGAGCGTCCGTGATATCAATAAATAGATACAGCAAAATCAGTAAAATCACAACTATTTACAAAAGCTAATTACATAATTAGCCGAGTCAAAGTACAAAATCGATGGGCATGAGACATATTCCGAGAAATAGATTCCAAGTCATGTAGCAAATTCTTAGTTACTCAATTTTTAGTTAAACAGTGGGGGTTTATGTAATGGCAGGTGATGTGTGGTAAGCTTGCTGGAAGAGCCATGTTTTCAGTTTTTTCTTGAAAGTGGGTGTGTATGTTTCCAGGCGTATATCGGGAGGCAGGGAGTTCCATATGGAGGGGCCAGCGAGAGAGAAAGCTCTGCTTATGGTAGATGATAATTTGAAAGATTTGATGGGTTGGGCACGTAGGGTTCCTTGGAGGGCTGTACGTGTGGGTCTATTCGAGGTACGGGGGAGGAGTGGGGGGTTAATCCAATTGAGGTTAGAGTTCAACAGACTTTTGTGGATGATGGAAAGGGCTTTATAGAGAATTCGGGAGTGTATAGGGAGCCAATGAAGTTCGATAAGTGTGGGGGTGATGTGATCTCTTTTTTTTGAATTTGATAGTATCCTAGCGGCAGCGTTTTGTAGTAGTTGTAAGGGTTTGGTATAGGTGGCGGGAATGCCTAGAAAGAGTGCATTACAATAGTCTACCTTAGATAAAATGATAGACTGGAGTACAGTGCGGAAATCAGAAAAGTGTAGCAGTGGTCTGAGTTTTTTTATGGTTTGGAGCTTGAAATAGCATTCCTTGATGATAGATTTGATGAAGGGTTTGAAAGTAAGATGGTTATCAATAAGGACACCAAGGTTGCGAACGTGTGATGGGAAAGATGTGGATGAGTATGCAGGTGGGATGTCTGGGAGCGGTGGCCTATTAGATATGATTAAGAGTTCAGTCTTGCTGGGATTTAGAGCTAGTTGCATGTCATTTAGTAATTTGTTGATAGAGGCTCGGGATGTGAATTGTTGATAGAGGCTCGGGATGTGAATCGTTTTTTGACGATTTAAAATATCGTCCGATATATTTTAAATCGTCAAAAATCGTTAGAGCCACGATACAATAACAATTCCCCCGATTTATCGTCAAAAAATCGTAAATCGGGGGAAGGGGAGGGCGGGAAAACCGGCACACTAAAACACCCTAAAACCCACCCCGACCCTTTAAAATAAATCCCCCACCCTCCCGAACCCCCCCAAAATGCCTTAAATTACCTGGGGGTCCGGAACGACCTCCTGCAATCGAATCGTGTTGTCTTCAGCCGGCGCCATTTTGCGCCGCCATTTTGCAAAATGGCGCTGCAAAATGGCGCCGGCTGAAGACAACACGATTCGATTGCAGGAGGTCGTTCCGGACCCCCGCTGGACCCCCAGGTAATTTAAGGCATTTTGGGGGGGTTCGGGAGGGTGGGGGATTTATTTTAAAGGGTCGGGGTGGGTTTTAGGGTGTTTTAGTGTGCCGGTTCACGATTTTAACGATTTTAACGATATTTTAAAAACCCAAACGGCGACGATACGATTCCCTCCCCCTCCCAGCCGAAATCGATCATTAAGACGATCGAGGACACGATTCACATCTCTACCGTTTACTTTCAGACACTCACAACCAAGCTCCAATGGGGTGATGACAGCCTGATCGCTATCTTTGCTATCAGAGAGAATTAAAGACAAGCTAGTTGAACGTGCTTTACCGGACACTCTGGAAGGCCTGATCAGCTTGGCCATATGTCTTGACCTCCATTTCCAGAACCGAGCCCATGCAAATCGATGTCCAATTCATTTGGCGTCCAGTGTCCTGTGGTCACCATGCCAGTTTTTTAACCCAGTACTCTACCTGAGGAACCCATGTAAGTTGATCACTTCAAGTTGACCTCAGAGGAAAAGCAGAGGGCAGCAGTACCACAACTTATGTTTGTATTGTGCTGCCTTGAGGCACTTTGTAAATTGTTGTCCAACCAAGCTGGAAAACTTTAGGACCTGGGTCTGATGGGAGAGGCCACCTTAGCTCAGCCTTGTACCTCTCCTCAAATCCTCATACCACTATGTCTATCAGTTAAGGACACCCGTGCTGATATGCAAGCATTCCTGGATACTGGTGCCGGAGGCAGTTTCATCCATGAGTTTTTGTACACCAGTATGGTATCCCAACAGTTCTGCTAGATACCACCTTCACCATCTCTTCTGTCCATGGGGAATCCCTACTAGGGCAGATCACAAAGGCTACTGTTTCGATAATTGTGCAGATCGGCCTCCTGCACCAAGATTCTATTAGCTTGAATGTGCTTCCCAAGGCAGTCAACGAGGTCATTCTGGGTCTATCCTGGTTCATATCGCACCAACCCCACATTGACTGGGGTGCCTACAGCTTGCTGTTATGAATGTCGCACACTTTGCCCAGTCACCTTGAAGTCACCTGGTCTGCCACCGCAGTATACAGAATATACCAATTTCTTCAGTAAACAGCAGGTGGAGATCCTACCCCCCACCACTGCTATGATTGTGCTATTGACTTGGTATCAGGGAAGGCACCGCCAAGAGGAGTCTACCCCATTTCTGCCCAGAAACTGAAGCTATGGCCAAGTATATCAGAGAAAATCTGCACCAAGGATTTATTCACTCCTCTTCCTTACCTGCAAGTGTCAACTTCGTTTTCATAGGGAAGGACAGATCATTGTACCCCTGCATTGATTATTGTGGTCTTAACTCGATCACCAAGAAGAATTACTATCCTCTTTCCTTTGTCTCCAAGCTCTTTGACTGCTTTCAAAATGGCGCCGGCCATACGTTGTATGGCCGGCGCCATTTTCCGTACGGAAAAACGATTCGCGTGCAGGAAGTCGTTCCCGGACCCCCGCTGGACTTTTGGCAAGTCTTGTGGGGGTCAGGAGGTCCCCCCAAGCTGGCCAAAAGTCCCTGGGGGTCCAGCGGGGGTCCGGGAGCGATCTCCTACGCTCCTGCCGCGAATCGTTTTTTCGTACGGAAAATGGCGCCGGCCATATGCCATATGGCCGGCGCCATTTTCCATACGGAAAAACGATTCGCGTGCAGGAAGTCGTTCCCAGACCCCCGCTGGACTTTTGGCAAGTCTTGTGGGGGTCAGGAGGCCCCCCCAAGCTGGCCAAAAGTCCCTGGGGGTCCAGCGGGGGTCCGGGAGCGATCTCCTACGCTCCTGACGTCGGGGGACAAAAAACAAAATGGCGCCGGCGCTACCTTTGACCTGTCATATGACAAGGCAAAGGTAGCGCCGGCGCCATTTCTACAACGCACCGGAGGCCCGAGAGTAAAAGATCACACCGGGACCCTCCCTCTGGACCCCAGGTAATTTAAGGCATTTTGGGGGGGGTTCGGGAGGGTGGGGGATTTATTTTAAAGGGTTGGGGTGGGTTTTAGGGTTGTTTTAGTGTGCCGGTTTTCCCGCCCTCCCCCTTCCCCTCCCCCTTCCCCCGATTTACGATTTTTTGACGATAAATTGGGGGAATTGTTATTGTATCGCGGCTCTAACGATTTTTGACGATTTAAAATATATCGGACGATATTTTAAATCGTCAAAAAACGATTCACATCCCTAATATCTAGTGATGCCCTTTGGACTGGACTGTGGAAGCTAGTTTTCCACGAAGCTCGGGGAAAATCCATTTCGTGGTTCAGGTCCCCCCGAACCACAACGAATTAGGCAATTTCGTTGAAATTGTCTAATTTGTTATAAATGAATGCACATATCTAACCAGTAGTGTCGCATGATTAATTCCAAGGTCTAAGTAATACCGAGATGACCAGCCAGACGAGAGTCATGAACCCATTGAAGGAATTTCTGTCACAGATGCCAGGGTACCACAGTCTTCCCAGGAGGAACTATGAATGTGGCAGCAACTACAATCTTAGCTAGATAAATGATATGCTGTGGCACTTCCAGAACGTGAGAGGGCACCAGCTTGATGGTTCTTCTCAGCTGGATGGTACCGTAACTCAAAGTCAAATCTATTAAAAAACAATGACTAGCAGGCTTGCCTAGGGTTTTCTCTCTGTGCTTGTGCCAGATATTCAAGGTTTTTGTGATCTGTATAGATAGTTACTGGATATGTGGTTTCCTCCAGCAGGTGTCACCATTCCTCCAAGGCTAGCTTGACTGCTAGTAACTCACGATCTCTGATGGTGTAATTTCTGCCATAGAAAATTTACTTGAAAAATAAGAGCAAGTCACAATAGTTCTATTTTGATTATACTGTAGGACAGCACCTATCCCAAGGGTGAGTGCATCTACCTCTAGAATGAATGGGTTGGATGAGTCTGGATGGTGTAGGTACAGATCAAGGATGAACTCCTCTTTGAGATCTTCAAAAGCTTGGCTAGCTTCCACAGTCCAGTTCTTGGTGTCTGTGCCCCTTTTTGTTAGGGCTGTGAACAGCACCACCAGGGAGGAGAAATCATGGGTAAATTGTGGATTGTAATTTGCAAACCCCAGGAAGCATTGGAACACATTGAGGCCCATGGGCTGAGGACACTCCAGTATGGATTTTAGTTTGTCAGGATCCATATGGAGGCAGTAGCGAGAGATAAAGTAACCGAAGAAGGGAAGTTCTTCTTGCTTGAAAGCACATTTCTCTAACTTGGCGTAGAGATGGTGCTCACAGTGCCGCTGGAGAACCTGCTTCACGTGGCATCAGTGCTCTGGCAAGGACTTATAAAAGACTAGGATATCATCCAGGTAAACTATCACGTGGGAGTAGAGAAACTCCAGAAAGATCTCAGTTGCCATAAATTGGAAGACTGTGGGGGCTGACCAATGGCACCGGTAGCCC
This sequence comes from Rhinatrema bivittatum, assembly GCF_901001135.1. Taxonomy (NCBI): domain Eukaryota; kingdom Metazoa; phylum Chordata; class Amphibia; order Gymnophiona; family Rhinatrematidae; genus Rhinatrema; species Rhinatrema bivittatum. Next base: position 181,172,913 of record NC_042623.1, read on the forward strand.
CTGTGACATCGTAAGGGCAAGGCTATTGGCGCCATTTTGAGTCATAGCAGGTCCGACAGCATGGAGGAAGAGATCGCTCGTGGGACCCCACTGGACCACCAGGGACTTTTAGTAAGTCTTGGGGAGGGATAGGGGATGGTGGTGGGTTATAAGAAAGTAAATGTGAAGGGTTGGTGTGGGGGTTTTTTTTTCCGATTCATTTTTCCGGTTTCTGGAACTTGGAATGTCAGGGTTTGGAATATGAACATCAGGGATTCTGGAATATGCAATGAAGGAACTCCGATGAGGGATGAGACCAGGAACCTCAGACGGAGAATATCAGGAATAAGAAGAACATGGAACACAAAACCATCTGGACAGGAAAGACCACGGAAGACCTTGACTGGAGAAGAGGAGACATGGCGACCATGGAATCCGATTCGAAGGCCCCGAGGAACTGGGTCAAGATAGGATTAAATGAAACCTTGTTAGGGGCAAGACATACTTTGAGTACTCATGTAAAAAGGCTGATAAATCAGAACTACAGGGGCTGCTCAAACATTATATATATATATATATATATATAGATATAGATATAGATATATAGATATAGATATACATACATGAGAGGCAGATTTAGTGGAATCCCTCTCTGAAGCTGAGTGGGACTACCCTTTTTTGAATATGGGGAAGAGTTCCATCTCTGATTTACTTATGGAAAATAGATATAACATCTTGATGCAATGGTATCTCACTCCGGATAGGTTTCATAAGGCCTTCTGCATATGAGCAATAAATGTTAGAGAGAGGATGTGGGAGTATTCGGTCCTTCTTTCATATATGGAGGGAATGTAGCAGTATCACCCGATTTGGGAAGAGTTATCCATCTTAATTAAGCGATAGTTGGGGTGGAGCATGCTTGTTTTCCTAAGTGTACTTTATTGGGTGCTTATGTACTGCATCTTTGGTGCAGCAGAATTTTATAGCTCCTAGACATGAGATCGCCCTCCATTGGAAGAAAGTGGGGTCCCGTTGATTGAGGTGGTAATTAAACACTTTGATCGAGTCCGTTGAGTAAGATTACGGCCTTGCAGACACACTCTTTATCCAAATTAGAAAATATTTGAATTCCCTTTGTAGTATAGTGTGCTTCTCAGAAAGTTGATATCATATGATGTATTTACTTTTAGCTCTGTGCATCTAAGCTATTTATTTACTAGTTATTGGTAAGCTGCAGTGACATATGAATTAGGATTTGTTATGTTAGTTATATTATCATCATCATTATTATTATCATTACTTATTATCTCTCTCAGAGCCCTATGGGGGAGAGGGTGTGTAGTGGGTTGAAAGGGGTGAAACTATGAAAAATCTGGTTGACGTGTTCTTGAATTGATTGGTTACTTCCTTTGTATTCATTGTACTGTTAACACAATAAACTTTCAATTAAAAAAAAAGAAAGACATGTTCATACCTCTCTGTTACATTTGCCGGTCGTGACGGCATGCCACGACCAGCTTCTCTCACCTGCGACCTTTTCTGACATCACTGACGCATCTGGGCAGCTTCCTTTGGCGCACGAGCGCAGCCGCGCACCACGCAAGACCCTTTGAAAGCCCCGACGAGGGAATCCCCCTAGCGGGCGCTCTTGATGATATCGTGCGGCTGTGTATTTAAAAGCTGCGACTCTTCAGCCTTGCCCCTGCAAACAGATCCTTGCCTCATCTAGCTTCCTTTCAGCCTTGCCTTGTCCCAGCCTTGCCTCGCCCAGCCTGCCTTTCCCCTTGTCCTGTATTTGTCTCCTCGCCTTGTCCGTCTGTGCTACCTTTATCTTCAGAGTCTGCTGTGCCTGGTCTCCTGGTCTTGTCCTCTCTGTTTCCCTGTGTCCTGTCTGTCCTTGCCAGCCTCTCCGCTTCTGACTTCAGCCTTGGACTCAGTCATACCCTTGCTTTGCCTCTGGACCTGACCCTAGCCTTGGACTATGCCTTGTCTTCCACCGGCTCTGACTCTTGGAGTGCCTCTGGACTCTGCCTAGGTCCCTTAATCCTCTGTCCTGCCGGCCACTGGAACCCAAGGGCCCAACCCGCAGGGGAGGTGGCTGGATCAGGTGAAACCTTAGCCTGGATCTTACCCCAGAATTTTCTCCAGCTGTCGGCACAGGCCTTCCCTGTGAGCACACCCATGAGGCGGCATCAACTGTGCCAGAGCAAGGAGAGCTCACACTCCCCTTCACCCTTATACTTTCCTTCTTGTGCCTCTAAACTGTGGGTCATCATCCTTATATTTCTCTTGTTTACATCTTATGTCAATGTTTCATTCCTCAGGGAGCCATCATTTTTGGGAATTTAACCTCCGCTCTGTATGACCCTGAGCACTGGGAGACCCCTCGCCAGTTTAACCCCAGCCATTTCTTGGATGAGGAAGGGAAGTTTGTGAACAAGGAGGCGTTCATGCCGTTCTCTGCAGGTAAAGCTGTGAGGCCCGTCGTATATAGTCAGAAACCATGTGGATCAGAACTGATTTATGCTCTGCATGTGTAGCACCAATGACTCTCACTGGTTTTTGTGCTTTCAGAGAAGTATGCGCAGAGGCATCAAGTTATCTGAGAGATGGCAGTGCATGTGCTTGGAAACTTACATTACAGATGCTAACTTATAGATTGATGCCCCCTTGTGGCTGACTGTCATATTATGCTAACTTATAGACTGATGCCCCCTTGTGGCTGACTGTCATATTATGCTAACTTATAGACTGATGCCCCCTTGTGGCTGACTGTCATATTATGCTAACTTATAGACTGATGCCCCCTTGTGGCTGACTGTCATATTATGCTAACTTATAGACAGATGCCCCCTTGTGGCTGACTGTCATATTATGCTAACTTATAGACTGATGCCCCCTTGTGGCTGACTGTCATATTATGCTAACTTATAGACAGATGCCCCCTTGTGGCTGACTGTCATATTATGCTAACTTATAGACAGATGCCCCCTTGTGGCTGACTGTCATATTATGCTAACTTATAGACTGATGCCCCCTTGTGGCTGACTGTCATATTATGCTAACTTATAGACTGATGCCCCCTTGTGGCTGACTGTCATATTATGCTAACTTATAGATTGATGCCCCCTTGTGGCTGACTGTCATATTATGCTAACTTATAGACTGATGCCCCCTTGTGGCTGACTGTCATATTATGCTAACTTATAGACTGATGCCCCCTTGTGGCTGACTGTCATATTATGCTAACTTATAGACTGATGCCCCTTGTGGCTGACTGTCATATTATGCTAACTTATAGATTGATGCCCCTTGTGGCTGACTGTCATATTATGCTAACTTATAGATTGATGCCCCCTTGTGGCTGACTGTCATATTATGCTAACTTATAGATTGATGCCCCCTTGTGGCTGACTGTCATATTTCACAGTTTTCTACTTCCTGCCTCTGGTACATTAACCTTATGTGTTGCTAGCTGGGTGATCAAAGCTTCTAAATGCGAGTGTCAAACCCGTCAAATAGTAAACAGCACAGCATGACTCTCATTTAGTGAGACGCTGACTGCACTCATTAGCAAATTGTCCAAAAGTATTTGGAGGGACTGCAGCTTATGGGATAATCATAAGATGCAGATAGACTTTGAGTGTCCATTTTTTTTTCATGAAACCTTTTTTTTTTTCTTTTGCAAATAAAATAATTTCTTATTAGTGAGTGTTCTGTCTTGTAACAGATTATCCCCCCTTCCCCCAAAACTGCTCCAGTGATCCATCATTTAGAATTATTGTCCTGTACTTGGCAGCATCTCTGTGTGACAAACACAGTGGACAAAGATTCTAAGTGATGAAACACTGGAGCAGTTACAAGACAAACACCCACTAATAAGATAAATGATTTTATTTGCAAACAACAGAATGTTTCATGAAAAAGTGGACACTCGGATATGTCCTCTGATTATACCATAAGACGCAGTCCTCCAGACTCCTTTGGGCTGTGAGTGCAGTCAGCGTCTCACTATATAAGGGACATACTCTGCTATTTGCTACACGAAGTCTATGACACTTGCAATTAGACGCTTTGATCACTGTTCGATGGTGAATTAGGAATAAGATCTATATACATATTCACCTCTTGGGTTGACTAGCTATGGGTAATAAACATGGCACCCGTTCACTAGCAGCCTTCACTTGCCTTTATTTCTACATATGAAGCAGGGCGTCAGAAGTAATCTGGACCTCCGCTGCTTCCCCACATCTGACGCAGAGAATTCCCAGAGTGCAGTGGGCTCAGAAATGTGAGCTGAAGGCAAAACCTGCAGTGATATTGATTGGTTTAGGATTGCAGGTGCCCTCCTATGGACGCTGAAGCATGAGAGCATTTCTGCATCATGGCAGCTGCTAACAGCGATTTGCCACCCCTCCCTACCCCTGCAGGCAGGAAAGTTAGTGATGACTTAAGTAGCAACTGGGAAAACTTCAGGGCAGAAAAATTCATAAAGCATCTACTACTATGCATTCCAGAGGGGCATGCTGGGTGCCAGCATAACATTCCTTGCTCATTTGTGCACCAGAGGGGGGTGTCCAGATCCGGCAGTGGGAGTGCTGGCTTGAACCCATGCCCTTAACGCTATATCAGCACATGGAAGTAACATAAGCACTCTGGGGTTTTCTTTGCCCATCTCTCCCGTGTCCACTTTACAAACTTCAATTAACCTGGCAAATAATTCATAACCACTCTATCCTGTGGAGGTAACAGGAAGCGCCTCATAAGAACCTGCCATACTGGGTCAGACCAAGGGTCCATCAAGCCCAGCATCCTGTTTCCAACAGTGGCCAATCCAGGCCACAAGAACCTGGCAAGTACCCAAACATTAAGGGCCGGATTTTCAAAAAGGTTACGCGCGCCGGGCCTACTTTGAAAAGGCCCAGCGACGCCCGTAAAGCCCCGGGACGCATGTAAAGCCCCGGGACGCATGTAAGTCCCAGGGCTTTACTAAAGGGGCGGTCCAGGGGCGGGAGCGCGGCCATTGCCACTGTGTCGAAGGATCGCGTGCCCGGAGGCAGGCGCAAAAGGTAAAATAAAAATTTGGGGGGAGGGAGTTACAGTAGGGCTAGGGGGAGGGAAGGGGTGGAAAGGTCAGGTTAGGGGGAAGGGAAGTTCCGCTTGAGATTTAACTACGCTGCATAATTTTGACAGCTGCAAATTTAAGCACCTCCCTCATCATGCTGCTTTCCAGATCATTTATAAATATATTAAAAAGCACCGGTCCAAGTACAGATCCCTGAGGCACTCCACTGTTTACCTTTTTCCACTGAGAAAATTGACCATTTAATCCTACTCTCTATTTCCTGTCTTTTAACCAGTTTGTAATCCACAAAAGGACATCACCTCCTATCCCATGACGTTTTAGTTTTCTTAGAAGCCTCTCATGAGGGACTTTGTTGAACTCCTTCTGAAAATCCAAAAATATCACATCTACTGGTTCACCTTTGTCCACATGTTTATTTACCCCTTCATAAAAATGTAAGAGATTTGTGAGGCAAGACTTCCTTTAGGTAAATCCATGCTGACTGTGCCCATTAAAGCATGTCTATATGTTCTATTTTATTCTTTATAACAGTTTCTTCGATATTTTTTTTCCTGGCCCTGACATCAGGCTCACCAGTCTATAGTTTCTCAGATCTCCCCCGGAGCCCTTTTTAAATATCAGGATTACATCAGCCACCCTCCAGTCTTCAGGTACAATGGACGATTTTAATGATAGGTTACACATTTTTACTAATAGGTCTGAAATTTAATTTTTGAGTACTTTCAGAACCCTGGGGTGTATACCATCCGGTCCAGGTGATTTACTACTCTTCATTTTGTCAATAGGGCCTACTACATCTTCCAGGTTCACTGTGATTTGCTTCAGTTAATCTGAACCATCTCTGTAATGGGTATCTCCCCAACATCCTCTTCAGTAAAAACAGAAGCAAAACATTTGTTTAGTCTTTCCAAAATGGCCTTATCTTCCCTAAGAGCCTCTTTAACCCCTCGATCATCTAATGGTCCAACCGACTCCCTCACAGGCTTTCTGCTTTGGATATATTTTTAAAAGTTTTTTTATTATGAGTTTTTGCCTCTAAGGCCAATTTCTTTTCAAATTCTCTTAGCCTTTTTTTTGTCTTACATTTAACTTGCCAGTGCTTATGCTTTATCCTATTTTACCCTGATGGATCCTTCTTCCAATTTTTGAATGAAGATCTTTTGGCTAAAATAGCCTCTTTCATCTCCCCTTTTAACCATGCCAGCAATCGTTTGGCCTTCCTTTCACCTTTCTTAATGAGTGGAATACATCTGGACTGTGCTTCTAGGATTGTATTTTTAAAGAATGTCCACATCTTTTGCCTTCTCTTTACATTTGTAGCTGCACCTTTCAGGGTTTTTTTTGGGTTTTTTAAAAATTATTTTCCTCATTTTGTCAGTTTCCCTTTTGAAAGTATAGTGCTAGAGGCTAGGATTTACTTACTGTTCCCCTTCCTTTCATTAATTTAAAAATTTGATCATGTTATGATCACTATTGCCAAGCAGCCCCACCACTGTTACCTCTCTCACCAGATCCTGGTCTCCACTGAGAATTAGGTCTAAAATTGCTCCCTCTCTTGTCTGTTCCTGAACACTTTAACCACAAGTCATCCTTTCTTCATTATCTCTACTTAAGTCTCCTTTCATAAAGCCTGCAAAAGGAAAGGTTATTCTTTATAGTGAGACTCGGGCCTGGAACACAGGAACCTGGAAAATAAATAATTTAGCAGCCACCTAGCTCAAGACATCCTGGGAGAGGACTTTCACCTAGAAAAATAAAAATGAGTGAAGCAATTGTTTGTAAATTGCAAAATAAACAAATCAAAGAACACAATTATTTTCCAATTTTTTCAAAATTTTACAGTTTTTTCATGGAGGTATAGGTTATTCCTCTGCTAACAATACCAAGTTTTTCTTCTTTGTTTTATATAACTGTCAAGCAGTTGATAATAAATAGGATATTTCATTCTCCACTACAGGGAAATGTCCACACAATATAACACAGCTGTGCAGGCCTTCTGGTCTTCTAGGCCTCTTGAACTGACCAGCCCATCTTGTTGATGGTAGATTCCTCTGGGCACAGTCCACCTCTTGGAGGGATAATTAACAGTTCATAGAACTTGACATTATCCTCAACAGGGAACTGGGTCTGAAACTTCATCTACAAAATAGAAAACAAGACAAGTGACAGGCAGACACTGCAACTGGTGTCCTCACTGCTGGATAGGCTCTTCTTCTCTTCTCTGGAGTTCAGGACCTCATAGTGGTCAAGGCTGGGCTTTGTTATAATAACCCCACTGGGAAGCAGGCAATTCACTTTATATCCCCACTGATCACATCTCTTCATGTAATACACAGCAAAATGCTTGTATACATTCCTTCCCAATTTGAGCTCTGCCACCTTTCGGTCCATGGCCCTTGGGTAGTCTGGATGTTCATATACTTGCTGAGGGTCCATTGAATTGTTGACAGCACACTTGTCTGCATACTGCATCAGCCATTCATCCTGGTTCTCCTTGACAAAGTTCACCACATGAACCGGGACATACATGGAATATTTGGACTTAAATATTTGTATCTAGTGGCACATGATCTGCATTGCATGATCTGCTCCCCATGGTCCAGATTGCTTGGGAGTACCTACAATAGGCCTTTCATTGCTGCTGGTAATGGTTGGTCCAGAGGATCTTCATTCTTTATAATCCTCTGTGACCAGGAATGTCACTGATGGTGGTCCTCCCTCGGAGGGTAATGGGGACCCGATGGAGAGCATCGAACCGACTCTGGAAGAGATTCCAGAGCTGGACCTTGAGGCAGAGATCTCCATGGCCATTTTAAAGAGCTCTCTGAATGTCTTAGAGCCTCTAACCATCAGATTGCAGCAGGAAGTGGTAATCATGTAGATCTCATGTGCCTGCTTCACAGTTATGGCTAGGCTCCATTCTCATCGGTTGGCCCAATAACTGGACACCATTGATGTTGCCCACCCTGGGGATCAAGACCGGATGGACAGGTCTTCCAGTGATAATCCCTGACTCGGAATAGCCTTGGCCTCAATGCTGGTGCTTCTCTCAGAGCTGGATTTCTCGGTTTAGGCTAGGCTTTGCACTGGTGGCATCACCTCCAGGGTTCTCCTGATCCTGAGTCTCTTCTTGCTTAGCCCATGTCAATGGAGCTGTCGACCCTGTTGCTGCAGCCCCAGGTGAATCCTTATCTTCGACCTCAAGGATAACATCTGGATCTTTACAGAAAGAGAATGCAGTGCTAGTTCTCATGCCTGGTCAGTCCTCACTTATTGCCTAGGGGCTGATTTGTCTGGGGGATGGTCCATGACTAGGCACTCTTTCCTGGACAGGAACCGCACCACCACCGCTGTCCTCCGAAACTATAGGCAAGGTCTGGTCAACACAGTATCATGATTGGATACATTCAAACGCACTCCCTGCATATGGTCTCACTCCCCACAGGCCTATTACGCCCACTCTGAAACTCACATCAGCAAATAGCAGGGATCACAGAAATTACAGCTAGTGCTTGAAACGTTGAGGCCTCTGGCATGCATGGCAGTTAGTGCAATGTCCCTGTCCTCTTAAGGATATGCATAGTTGGTCCCAATATTGAGCCTCCCTGGCCTGGTAGGTTACTCCGAAAATTTGCCTGGTACCCCTTAATGCCCATGCAGCTGTCCCCCACGCTCCAGTGGTGACCATGCTGATTGCGGATGACCCTTTGCCAGCATGTGTCGGCAGGTTCTGTTTCCCCTCCCTGCCGGTTGGGGACTAGGATATTCTCGGCAGTCAGACTGTTCGAATCACTTGCTCGGGTTGCTAGTCTTGGGCCTGCTGCCATTTTGTTCACTCGCTTTTCTGCTCCGCTCTGTGCACGCCGTGCCTCATGCAAAGATGTGCGTCAAACATTTGCCACCGTTTTTATAGTCCCTCGCTGGCTGTGCACCGCGGATGTCACCGGTGACATCATATCCACGCAGCACATGGGCTTTTCCCTTTTGCCACGCGCTGTTTCCTGCCGTTCTCCTCCAGTGGGGAAAAGTAGCCATTTTACTTTTCTTTGCGGATTAATATTGTAACAGTTATAAAAATGATAGTTGCAAAACTTTACATTTCTCTTCAGTAACAACACACAATTTCAAATCTTTAATTCCCTCTAGTCTCACGTTCTCTGGTGCCATTTTATATAACCTTTTTTGGGCGGATGGGTCCATAAAAGAATTTCTTTACATGGGCTAGCTCCTCAGTCCTTTCCCCAACCCTTTTGCTTCCCAGGGGGATCCTGCACTATGAGGGGAAGGATAACCACCTGGGCCCAGACACTGGAAGCCTTCTGTAGGTGTGTGTTACCCTTGTGCCTTGGGACAGGGACCTGGACAAAACAGGCAGGACTCAGCTGGGTGTTCAAAATAATATTTATTAATATTGATTGTAGATAAATCCATAAAGCGAAATAATAAAGTGTTCAAATGATGTATCCCTCTGTGGAAGTGTCCCTTCATTCTGAGACTTGGAGCTAGTAATCCATCCATGATGTGGGATGAATGAAAGTCCCAAGATGGCCGAAGTATCCTAACCAAGGCGGATGTCCCTTTCCCCCACAGTACCTGATCTCCTCCACCTGCCTGTGTCCCAGGGTCTCCTGATTGTCTTCTTCTCCAACTCCTCTTTGAAAGAATAGCTCTCTGACCCTCCTGAGGGAACGGATATTACAGTCCAGATCTGGGCAAGGAAGAGAGCAGAAAAAAATACTTCCTTCCCAAACAACTGGAAAAAAGCTCAGTCTTGTCAAAAATACTGGATCTTATTCCCAGGTCTCTGCAACCTCTTCTTGTAGGGAGGAAGGGGTATACAGTTTCTCTCCTGCTTCACTGGAGAGGGGGGGGGTTTCAGCCACTCAGGTGTAGGTCAAAACATCAAAAATCCTAGCTCTCAATTTTTATTTATTTATTTTATTTAAAAGCTTTTCTATACCGTTGCTAAGTTAAATACCATCGCAACGGTTTACATGTAGGCACATATTTAATGTAGCTAAAAGTGTACTATAGTACATTCTAACAGGTGTCATCAAAGATTCGGTTACAATATATCATTAGACATAGTCATTTAGCGAAGTAGTTCATGACCAATTGTACCAAGGTACTTACACGGGTAGTTTTATCACACCTAGTATTATAGTTATGCTTACTGTGGTGTAAAGTACAATCTACTGTACAGTCCTAAGTACTGTGTGTCGGTGCCTTTCTGTCTTTTCCTGAATAATTTCTATTCTCCCGTCTCTTTGCAAAATGCTTGTTTAAAACGCCAGGTTTTTACACTTTTCTTAAATGCCTTGAGATCACTTTGTAGCCTGATCTCTGGAGGCATTGTGTTCTAGGGATATGAATCGTTTTTTGACGATTTAAAATATCGTCCGATATATTTTAAATCGTCAAAAATCGTTAGAGCCGCGATACAATAACAATTTCCCTGATTTATCGTCAAAAAATCGTAAATCGGGGGAAGGAGGAGGGGAAGGGGGAGGGCGGGAAAACCGGCACACTAAAACAACCCTAAAACCCACCCCGACCCTTTAAAATAAATCCCCCACCCTCCCGAACCCCCTCAAAATGCCTTAAATTACCTGGGGTCCAGAGGGAGGGTCCCGGTGTGATCTTTTACTCTCGGGCCTCCGGTGCGTTGTAGAAATGGCGCCGGCGCTACCTTTGCCTTGTCATATGACAGGTCAAAGGTAGCGCCGGCGCCATTTTGTTTTTTGTCGCCCGACGTCAGGAGCATAGGAGATCGCTCCCGGACCCCCGCTGGACCCCCAGGGACTTTTGGCCAGCTTGGGGGGGCCTCCTGACCCCCACAAGACTTGCCAATGGCGCCGGCCATACGGTGTATGGCCGGCGCCATTTTGTACGGAAAAACGATTCGCGTGCAGGAAGTCATTCCCGGACCCCCGCTGGACTTTTGGCAAGTCTTGTGGGGGTCAGGATTCTGAGGGGATACGATTCTGAGAAACAGACTCAGTATGGGGAGAGAGACTGACTTCCCTCTTCTCTGTCTCCTTTCTCCGGGCTCCAGCCCCCTTCCCTTACCCCTTACGGCACCGGTGGATGTGCTCGGCCCTCGGATTCCTTGCTGCTGCATCTTCCCATGCCCTGAATACAGCACGGCCATTGGCTGCACTGGTTCTGGTTTATGGTTTATGACACAAGAAGAGGGGGCGCGGATGCTCTGGGATCTCTAACAGGGCCTCACTTTTCCTCCACAGGGCACCGTGTATGTTTGGGGGAGCAGCTGGCACGGACGGAGCTCTTCATCTTCTTCACCAGCCTGCTCCGGGCCTTCACCTTCCACCTGCCAAGGAACGAGGAGAAGAAAATCAGCTCTGACTATGTGCTGGGGACTACTGTGCACCCCCTCCCCTACCAGATCTGCGCCGTTCCCCGCTGGACCTCCGAGCACCACGGGAAGGGCTGTTAGTTCAGACGCCTCCGGCCTTTAGCGTGGGCTTCTGGAAACGCAATGTCTTTCAACCTTCTAGCATTAAACAGCTGACTTTTATTCTTAAAGTGACACTGCCGGAAGAGCACGAAATTAAAATTAAGGGACGTCCCGCCTAATTCCCCAACCCCTCTCTTTTGGTAACCCAAGCTCCCTCCTAGAGCTTGCAAACCTCCTGCCTCTTCCTGGTGGCCCAGCGGAGGCTCCAGGACTGCTGCACCGTTTTTCCAATGGGTACCGGCTGAGGTGCAACCATTGCCCCTATCAGGTTGGGCTTGGGGGAGGGGGTGGGGATCCCACACACGGCCTTCATTACTGGGTTTACTTTTATTTCATACTTCAGCTGCCTCATGAAGTGGACGGGGGTGGGGGACAGGGGCTATCAAGCCACCCCCAAGGATTCGGCTTTTACTAGGGCAGAGGATTATTCAGGCTGTAGGGCTGCCATCATGTGATTTTTTTTTTGGGGGGGGGGAGGGGGGGGGATATCAACCAATTGTATTTTGCACGCAGACTATTTTACCACAGGGAAAATACTGCAGAGTACTCAGTACTGCACTTTAGTAAATCCTGTGGTATTTCCCCTCTCTTTGGAAATTACCAACCTTAGTAAATCACCCCTTAGATTTTTAACTCTCTGGGGACATAGAAGAACCCGAATATAGTTGACTTCAAAGTTACAAAAGGGAGAATATAATTTCAAAAGATGCATGAAACTGCGTTTTTTTAGCATTAAACCTTAGTTGCCAGTAGGGCTGGTGCAAGGGATTAGGCACCTTGCGCCCACCCTCATCCGCTCATGCCACCAAACTCCCCCCACCCCCCGCTGGCAACACCCCCACCCCATTAGGGGGTGCGAGCCATGTGGGGCCACGAGCAGCGGTAAGCAGGAGTGGAGATTGCTCTAGATCATTTCTCAAGCTTCACTAGATCCCTCCTCATATTTTCCACATCTTCCATGGGGTCTGCCCTGTTGCACATTTTGTTGCTGTCCACAAAAACGCAATCTGTGGGGTGTTAGGAAAATATTGAGCTTCTAGTGTTATCTACACCACCATGAAATAACTATTAAGTAGGCTATATGATCCCTCTGAGTCTCTTTTAATGTTCTCTATTGGTATTGTATCAGTTTTGCAAGCACGCCAAGTAACAATCCTCTTATTCATCGTGGAACGCCTTTTTTTTTCTATCCTTATTCCTATAAGCCAATAATAAATCCATTCTTTTTTCTAAACCTTTGTTTCTTCTATAAATATTATCTATGCTTTCAGATGACCAAGTTCCTGAAATAGCTTTTTATGCTTTCCTGGAAAATTCAAGTCTCTCATGTGAAGGGTTGAACAAGTGGTGATCATTATCTAATGTTAAAGGAATTGCTCAGGGTCCAGATCAAGAGAGACTAGGATAGTTGTGACTGGCAGGGCTTGACTTAGTAACTGACAAGACTTACCTCAATAATACTCGCTCTCACGCACAAAACACCTCGGTGCCAGGTAAAAGCAAGAATGGATATATTATTGGCTTATAAGAATAATTAGACAAAATTGCTACAACTGGTTGAGTGCAGATAACTATTACAGAGAATACCTATATATATATATATATATATATATATATATATATATATATATATATATATATATATATATATATATATATATATACATACACATAAAGATACAGAGCTTACACCCCTAGCTCAATAGAGCCATCTGGAGTGGAGTGGAGGAGTAGCCTAGTGGTTAGAGCAGTGGCTACAAACCAGGAGACCAGCATTTGAGTCCTGCTGTCGCTCCTTGTGACCTTGGGCAAGTCACTTTACCCTCCATTGCCTCAGGTACAAACGTACAGGCCAATACAGTAAGGGCACATAGGAAAAAGTGCGGCAGGGCCGGGCGCCCGCTCGTTTGCCACGTGCACAGTTGAGATCACATATCTCTCGATACAGTATTTAAATGGCATGCAAGCCGCGTCCATGAAGCGCAATCCATTTTACTGTATAGGCACTATACAGCACCTATACAGTATCCTGGGTGCGCTGGTACCTGTCATTTCAAATGACAGGTACCAGGAAGTGGATGGTTCTCCTACAGGCCCCCCAGCAGAGAGAGACGAAATTTCACAGTCCCAAACCAACCCAACCCAATCCAAGCCCCAGCAGAGAGAGACGAAACTTTCCCCCAGCCCCCGCTCACCTGCCGCGGCCTTGCAAGCCCCCAGTAGCAGCAGTAGAAGGGCGTCCATGGGTGCCGGTCTCCCCTGCGAGGTGGCTTCCAACAGCCCCGCCGACGAAGATGAATACGCGCACGCCCGTACGTCCAATTTGGGCACTCAAGACAGCGAAGGCGCATGCGCCCACACCGTGACCTCCAGGTCATGGCGTGCGCGCATGCACCAGGTCACGGCCAAATTGGACGTACGGGCGTGCGCGTATTCATCTTCGCCGGCGGGGCTGTTGGATGTCGCCTCGCATGGGAGACCGGCACCCATGGATGTTTTTCTACTGCTGCTGAAAGTCTGTCTGTCTGTGTCCTGTATGTGTAACCAAGGTGAGGAATTCTGCTAGTGTGTAATTTCTGTGTAGGGACCTGTCGCAAACTAATTTTTTCTGTGTTCCTAATAAGAGGTATATTGGTGTTTTAAGGCTTGGTGTAATATTTATAATATTGCTTTTTCATAGGTTGGGGTGTTAATGTTTGAGTGCTAGCAGTTAGTGCTATTTTGGTATAGGGGTTTACTATAATTTAATCCAGTTTATGCAAAACTTTCAGAGGGCCAAGTCCACACCCATCATGTGTAACAATAGGCCTAATACCAGGTGGATTCTAAATGTCTTTTGCAGGGTTTTCTGGTTGGCACCAGAGTGGTGCATGTAAGTGTACATGTTGTTCTAAATGATATTATACCTTTGAATTTCCTTTTTCATATATAATTTATTATAAATGCATATTTTTTTATTGTGGAGGGGTGCGAGGCTGTAAGGTTCACCTAGGGTACCTCATACCTATGCACAGGTTCCATGTGGGAAGGCAGGATTCCATCTCAAGCTTTGTGTCAGTGACTGAAGCCGTGATGCATGCAGACTTGGCCATGGAGAGGGCCAGAACTGGAGGCAAGCTACAGTCACAGAAAGAGAGGGGGGGGGGGTGACCTGGAGGAGATACCTGTGCGTTGTTAGGCTTCTGTCTGAGCTGGCCAGGCTGAGCTCTGAGAGGGGCAGCTGGCTGTGGAAGCAGTGAGTCTCCTGGAAAGTGGAGATGCCGAAAAGTGGTGGGAAAGGGAAATGAAAGGGCTGGCAGCGAGCAATGATACAGGGGACACTCACTAACGGGCCGATATAGTACAGTGCGCTCCGACAAAGCGCACTGTTAATCTGCCATTGGATGCGCGTTTCCCTTACCCCTTATTCAGTAAGGGGCCGAAAACGCGCGTCCAATCCTCCGAACCTAATAGCGCCCGCAACATGCAAATGCATGTTGATGGCCCTATTAGGTATTCCCGCGCGATTCAGAAAACAAAATGTGCAGCCAAGCCGCACATTTTGCTTTCAGAAATTAGCGCCTATCCAAAGGTAGGCGCCAATTTCTTCGGGCACCGGGAAATTGCACATAAAAGCAGTAAAAACTGCTTTTCTGTGCACCCTCTGACTTAATATCATGGCGATATTAAGTCGGAGGTCCCGAAACTTTCCAAAAGTAAAAAAAAAAAAAAATTGGCCCGCAGCTGTCGGGTTAAAAACCGGATGCTCAATTTTGCTGGCGTCCGGTTTCCGAGCCCGTGGCTGTCAGCGGGCTCGAGAACCGACGCCAGCAAAATTGAGCGTCGGCTGTCAAACCTGCTGACAGCCACCGCTCAGGTCCAAAAGGAGGCGCTAGGGACGCACTAGTGTCTCTAGCACCTCCTTTTACCTGGTTTTACCGCTGGGCCTAATTAGCATACTGAATCGCGCGCAGCAGCGAGTGGCCTGTGCGCACGCCGGGAGAGCGGGCGTTTGCCTGCTCTCCCGCAGACTTTACTGAATCGGCCCGTAAATGAGCACGTGAGCAGCAGCACAAGAGCTAAACGTGTGGCTGTGATGAGACACTGAGTGACAGTGTGGTTGCCTCATCGCTTGGCAACCGGTTCAAGAGCTGATTAGTTGGCAAGAGACAACAGCAGGCCAGGAATCTGGGATATTATATATACTGAGAGAAACTGTATTGCAGAAGGGATAGAGGCAGGATGGAAGCTGTCCAGAGAAAGGCAACCAAAATGGTGAGGGGTCTGCATCAAAGTCCATATGAAATAAGACTGAAGGATCTGAATATGTATACCCTGGAAGAGAGGAGATATAGACGAGATACAATGCAGGCTTTTAAATTCTTGAAAGGCATTAATGATGCACAAGGTTAAAACCTTTCCTGATGGAAATAAATCTGTAGAACTAGGGATCATGATATGGAACTCTGAGGGGCTAGAGTCAGAAACCATTTTAGGAAATATTTCTTCACAGAAAGGGTGGTGAATGCATGGGATACCCTCCCAAAAGCTGTAGTGAAGACCAGAATGGTAATGAAGTTCAAAAGCACGGATGGAAATGAAGAAAAGAGGCAAAACCTGCATTGGAGGTGCAGTTACTTCCCTAAAAGAAATAAAACAAATCTTGCTGGGCAGACTGGATGGACCACTTGGCTCTTTCTACTGTCATTTACTATGTTACCCAAACTTGGGGGGGGGGGGGGGGAAGAGGGGGGTGCTGGGGGGGGGGGGGGGGGAATTGGTTGGATGGAAGGGGGACTGCACTCCAGTTTGCTCATCCCTGATCTAGTTTATGCTTTTTTTAGTTATTTAGAAGAAATGGGAAATTTACATTAGAGATATTTTGGCTCCAGGTCCCATGATGAACCTCTAAAGGGTTGACTTGGCATGTTTTGGGGAGCTGTTGAAGCACGCGCTGCACAGATAGCACACGAGGATGTCTGATATATATATATATATATATATATATATAATCATGGGCCTAGTTTGAAAAAATCCCCTGGGCTGATATTTTCCTACAATCTGCCCTTGATCAGCAATCATAAATCTCCAAGGGGCAAGACTCGGGAACGTTATCAGGAAATATTTCTACATAGAAAGGGTGGTGGATGCATGGATTGCTCTCCTGGAAGAGAGGGGGTGAAGACAAGAATGGGAACGGAATTCAAAAGAACGAGGGACAAACACAGAGATGGAAATGAAGAATTGATGTAACCTTTCTGCTACACATGAGTGCGCGTATCAGCACGTGATCAGAGACACGCTGCAGTTTTAAATCATGCACGCACTTACCTGCATATGTTTTAAAATACTCCTATGCTTGTAAGTATGCACCTAGTCTTAAGAGATTGCGTGAGAAAACATACTTCACGTATGTTTCCTAGGATTTTGCTGGCTTTTATGCACACACGTAGGCGGATTTTAAAACCTGCTCGCGCGAGGGCCACCCCGGTTCTTCCAATTAGTCCACCAGTTTGCCCAGTCAATATCAAGGTCTTCAAGACCCCACTGGTTCTTCATCCTGCATGTCTCGCAGCTGAACCAGGTCCCTCACTCTATCCTGTAAGCCCTAAAACTTGAGATCTACAAACTTGCTCTTCAGCTGGAGCAGCAGTAAAGTTAAGCGGATAACAAGCCAACGCATGTTGCAGTCTACAATTTTAAAATATGGAGTTATGCACTTAACAGTTGATCCCAACCCAGAATGCCCATGTTCCACTCATGCCCCGCCCTCTTATTTTTGACACGTGCCTGGGTATATACACGTGTACTTTGTGGCTTTTTAAAATCTGCATGGCTTGTGTGTGGCCCACATATGTGTGTGTTTGGGCATTTTTGCAAGAACAATGCTATTAAAATCAACCTCATGGTTTACATGTAGGCTTGGGGATGGCCTGCACGGAGCAGAAGTCACTACTACCTTTAACAAAAGGCTTGGGGGCAGTCTGCAAGCAGTAGCAGTTGCTAGTACTCTAAAACTAAACTTAAAAAAAAATATTTGCTAGGCAGACTGGATGGACCATTTTGGTCTTTATCTGCCATCATTCACTATGTTATTATTTCATTATGTAGAGCTTGAATTCAGAGTTTCCAGAGGAGCAATGCAAGAAACTCTGAGTTTCTGCACCTTCATGGATGGCTGCTTTGGAAGTTCTGAATTCAAGATTTCTGGTTTGTACCAAATGCATTCTTCTGACCAGAGACTCCTGCTCAAGATGGCCACATAAGTGCATAGTTACCATTCCATATTTCAACACACCAATGTACTTTAAACAATTCCTAACCTATAATCCCTTGCACCTACCTGCCTGCCAGCACTCCAAGGCCCGCCAACCGCCGAAGCCTGCAACACCAAGACCTGCCGATGCTCCACTCGGCCGGCGTAGACCCATCGGGGTCAGGAGCCACCGAGACCGCCACTGAAGACCGCCCCCGAAGACCGTCCCCACC
Organism: Rhinatrema bivittatum; assembly: GCF_901001135.1. Taxonomy (NCBI): domain Eukaryota; kingdom Metazoa; phylum Chordata; class Amphibia; order Gymnophiona; family Rhinatrematidae; genus Rhinatrema; species Rhinatrema bivittatum. Next base: position 181,190,924 of record NC_042623.1, read on the forward strand.
GTGATGTCATGATCCAGTGACCCGATGACCCTTTAAGAGACCGGCCATCCTTCCAGGCATCACGCGCCTGGAGTTGCGCGACCAAGGAGCTTGCCCTTTGGTGCGCTCCTTAGCATCGACCCTCATTACCATCCCTATACCCCCTACCCCCTCTCTCCATCTTCCTCCACCCATACCACATAACGCTCATCTATCTAACAACTCTACAACTATCTCCCTCCTACAACTAGCCCACCCTCTGCATACCACCCTCCCCACTTACTAGCCCCATTCTAGCCCCCCAAAAAACTCACCATAGACAAATACAGCATGCAAATGAAACACACTGAGCACAGCGCTTAGAAGGGGAATAACATAAGAACAACTTAGTACACCCCATTGATTCTAACCTTTGAGTTTAAAACTTCAACTTAAGTGTCAACAACCCAAAAGATCTAAAACCGACATCATGCATCAATACATCAACCTAATAACGAACCTCGATACTACAAAACTCCCATTAATAAGAAACAGAAACCTGGTGAATATAACAATCAATGACTCTGTGAAATACTTGATATGCCTCACATTCCTCCTCACAAACGCTCAAGCCCTCACTAAAAAAATCATGCTAAATTACAGACATTATACAAGACCAAAAACCAGATTTCATTGCGATCACTGAAACCTGGCTAAAAAATACAGACAATGTACTAACAAATCAACTAGCAAGCAGTGCATAAAACATATTCTCAATACCCAGGAAAGCACGCAGAGGTGACGGAATAATGCTAGTAGTTAAAAAAAAAAAAAAAGTCTAGCTATGAAAGTAATACCCAACTCACTCCCTAAACAATATGAATTAGCCCTTTTTGATTCAATCTCAAAATTTGCCTGGTCTACTGTCTCCCCCCCCCCCCCCCCCCCCCCCCCCCCCCCCAAGCTACTTGATAAAGACATCTCCCCACTAATCAAGTTCCTCATTTCAGCCATCAATCACAAAAAACCCACAATCATTCTCGGAGACTTCAATCTCCCCTATGATGAAATCCCACTATCACACACCACCCAAACCTTGATTGATGTTCTATCTGCCTTCAACTACACTAAACTAATAAACCAATCAACGCATACAGCAGGTCACACAATAGATCAGATATTCATCAATGACAAATTCCTCGCAAATCCCTCAGTAACCTGCTCACCAGTGCTGTGATCTGACCACTACTTCATAAACTGCACAACAACAATTCAACCTAAAATCAACCCCGAACCATACAAGACTTACTCCTTCAAATACAGACCACCATTCCCCCTAGACCCTCTAAAAAAAAGAACTCTGAAAATATCTAAAAAACATAGGCCTATCCAACATAAACAAAGCAACACAATCATGGCAACAAATAACCATGCAAATCACCAATAAAATAAACCCAATAAGAACAAAAAAGATAGATAGATAACAAAAGAAAAAAGGATAACTCATGGTTCAATAAACATCTAAGGGATACCAAAGCAACCCTTAGAAAAAAAGAAAAAGAATGGCACAAAAATAAATGTCCCTTAACACTAGTCAGATACCGAACATACTTGGCATTCTACAAAACCTCAATAAACACTAAAAGAGAATATTACAGCAAAAAATCCAAAACTACTCAAACAATCCAAAGACTCTGTTCAACATAGTAAAAAACCTAACATCAGACAACAACAACACTAACACAAACTCAAACAATAATCTAAGCCAAGATCTAGCAATTTTTTTCAAAAACAAAATCAGCAAAATCTCCGAAAATGTAACCAAAACCCCCACACAAAACATACAACTAAATAATAAAGACATAATCCCATGGTCATCATTTGAATCTATATCTTCCATTGAAACTGAAAAACTAATCAACACTTAACCCAGCGCACCACGAAATCGATAAAATACCCACTCGAACACTTAAAGAGTTATCCCACACCATCTCCCCAATCATCACATCAATCATTAACAAATCACTTGATGAAGGCGAACTACCAGACACCCTGAAAATGGCAACAATTAAACCCATTATTAAAAAAAAGAATCTTGACCCCACAGAACTCAATTGCTACCGCCCAATCTCAAACTTATCATTCCTCGCTAAACTAACAGAAAAAATGAACATATAGAACTAAGCAACATCCTATATCCCACACAACATGGATTCTGAAAATTTCACAGCACAGAAACACTACTTCTCAACCTAACCAACACAATACTAAGAGATTTCAACAAGGGCCAATGATACATTCTTATGTTACTGGACCTATCTGCGGCCTTTGACACGGTCGATCACCAAACATTACTCCACAGATTATCAGAAATTGGCTTAATGGGAAAAACATTCAACTGGTTCACATCCTTCTTTCTAAAGAGATCATTTCAGGTAGACATCAATAACTCCCTCTCAGAACTAATTCCTCTAAATACTGGAGTCCCACAGGGCTCCGCCCTATCTGCCACCCTGTTCAACATCTACATCCTGCCACTATGCCAACTGCTAACAAACCTCAACATCACTTACTACCTGTATGTGGACGACATACAAATTGTCATCCCTGTAACAAATACCATTGAGAATACTCTCAAACTAGCAGCCAACTACCTCAACACCATAAAAAATACTCTAAATCAAATGAAACTCTGCCTTAACATGGAAAAAACCGAATGTATACTACTTGAAAGAAAAAACCAACCAAACTACCACACGAACACAATTCAAATAGACAACAACTTGATCAATCTAAGTGATAATGTAAAAGATTTGGGTATTTGGATCGACCCAGAATTAAACTTCAAAAAACATATAGCCATGAAAACCAAAGAAGGATTCTACAAGCTTTTAATACTCAAGAGGCTAAAACCACTTCTAAACCAACCCGAATTCAGAACCTCATTCAATCCCTGGTTTTCTCAAGCTTTGACTACTGCAACTCGCTACTACTAGGACTACCCAAATCATCCACACACCCACTGCAACTACTGCAGAACGCAACAGCGAGAATACTCACAAGTCACAAAAGATCTGAACACCTTACCCCAGTTCTAAAGGAACTCCATTGGTTACCCAGAGAGAAATGCATGGAATACAAACTACTATCCATCATACACAAGAACATAAATAACAATAACAAATATCTAAACACCATTTTCCAAAAGCACACACCAAAACGTAACACAAGATCAGCCAATAAAGTACTGCTAACAATCCCATCAGTCACGACTGCAAACCTCACATCAGTCAGAGAAAGAGCAATCTCAATAGCAGGACCTCAACCATGGAACATTACCTGAATACCTAAGAATACAAACTGACATTAATCTATTTAAAAAAACAACTCAAAACATGGCTATTTCAACAAACTTACAAAGAAGGCATTGGTTAGCATACCCTTGCAAACAATCAAGAACTCTACTCAAAACCTCCCACCCGAAGAAACTCGCACACACCCAACAAACCCCTGAAACCCCCATCCTATACAATCAATTCTCAAACACCCATAGAACCCCTATATTCCCCTACCATTACACTTGAAGAAAACAAACTCATATGCACCTAAAACCACTGACCAGAGGATGTCAACAAAGTTAAACCATACACATGCGCCTAAATCTACTGACAAGGTTAACTCATACACCTGAAGATAAGAATCCATTCGCACCTAAAACACAGACCAGAAAATATAAACATTGTATCCATGCTACTGTTAATAAAGTTAATCATTAACAATCTGTATCTATTAATGCTTATTATCCCTGGTTAATAAGCATTAATAAGAAGAATAAAGTTATGAATTTAATATAAAAAAATCAATGTTAATTGTTATATTACTAGTGACAAGGTTACTGCTAGAAAAGTTAAACGGAATCAAACTATCAGTAAAGTTAAAAGTTAACAAACTGTACCTGTTAATGCACTATATTAATGTTATGACCTTTAATGTAAGAATTGTTATACATGTAAACTGGAGTGAAGGCTTGCTCCAAACTTCGGTATATAAAAGCACACAAATAAGTAAATAAATAATCCAATTACACCTGAATTTCCAATTCATCAAAATGAGAACACATTTTCTGCAGCAATGGTCAACATTAGAAAGGAGCTATATTTCCAACCAGTGACTACTGTATAAAGTCACAGGGATGGTGCAAGCATTTTCTTGTGTAGCATTCGGTAGTGGCTTTAGTGGTGGAGGCTGCCTTGAGCAGGCTCCTAACCTGTAATGCTTCCTTGGGCAGAGGCTATTCCTGGCAGCAGCAACAGTGCAGAACAGCTCTACCTCCTGCAAGGGCATCCCATGTTCTTCAGGAGACCCATGATCCGCATCTCTGCTCTGGTCTCATTTAATTGCAGCAGCGGGAGACTACCATTGCTGGAAGTCACTATTGCATTGGTGGGGCCCGAGCTACTCAAGGTCTTCCAATGGCTATGCCCATGGTCCGGACTCTCCATGGCTGAAGACACCAAATGGAGTATAATGGAAAAAGCATTGAACATGGGTCAACAGCCCTTGTGGCACTCTTTTAGTACTGGTCATATTGGCCATTGACTAGCTAGGACACTGCCCTTATTTTTTACCATGTTGACAAGGAGGCCAAAAGATGCCTTGGACACCAGTTCTTACTGTGGGCTCCCAGCAACATGGCTCTCTGCGTAAGCCACCTTCTCCTCTCCTAGAACACCTTCTCTAATGATGAATTCTAAGATTATGCTAAGGTAACTCTCTAACAAAGCAGGTCTTCTTTATAGGCTCTTCAGGGAAGGACCTCCGTATCTATAGCTCAGAGATAACACAGGGCAGCTAGGCATCTTTCTTAGCCTTTATTTACAAATTACATATCCAGTCTTCACAACCTGCTCCCATTAGACTCTGGCTTCCAACGTATTTATTTATTTAAAACAACTTATATTCCACCAATCCACAAATCTTGGTAGATAACAACGATATGTAGACAGTCATGAGTAAAGAGACAAACACATGTAAACAAAATAACAAAAATATTCTAAGCACAATAAAAGAAATACAGACACAACCATGCCTCTCATACTAGATCATACCCAGATAGCCAGACTGTACCTGACTGTCATTAGAAGCCACCAGAGCCTGCTCAACAAATCACTGGAGGGGATTTAGGAAGGAAACGCCAGGGAAGAAATACGTTTTTTAAGTCTTTTTCAAAGCATAACAGGTCCGCTTCTGCCCTGATTTCTTCAGGTAAGTTATTCCATGGAGTAAGGCCTGCATTTCTAAACATTCTGTTCCTAGATTCAGAAAGGCACAGTTAAGATTGTGTTGGGATGAGATTGACACAACCTACAGGAGAGGGTCTATAGGTCCTCACTGCCAACTGGCGGAACAGACTGTGCAGAGACTGAACCGGAGCTTCGCCTATACCAACCCCTTTCCCCTCGGGTTGAGTCTTTGGGCTCTGGAGGCCTGCAGGTTTTCAGTGGCAGTCACTAGGGCGCAGGCAGAAGATTAATCTGGGGGTCTGACAGAGGTCGGAGGCAGGCAGCAGGCACAAGTAACAAGAGTCCATGCTATGGTCAGTGGCAGGCAAGGGAAGCGAGGGTCCAGGCTGAGGTCTAAACCAATAATCCATCTGAGGGTAGAGATGAAGTAGCTAGGGTGAGGACGAAGGTAAGGCTGGACAAAGCTGAAGAGGTGAAGGCATGGCTGGACAAGGCTGGAGAGATGCAGCAGCTATAACTTCAGGCTGAATTCAACCCATTACTGAGGCAGAGAAGGAGCATTGGGGAGGCCCTTTCATAGGGTGGTGATGTCATCCAGGGATGCCACAGGCTTTCCCGTCGTGGGCCCTTTAAAAGTGCTGACCTTAGGCCTGCATGCGCCTAGGGGGAGGTCCAGAGACAGCGGATCTGCCGGCGTCTTGCCTTATCACATCATTTGGCAGAGACCCACCATGGTGAGGCCTGTGGGGACAGCCTGCGAGCCGGTAAACATAACAGACGCATATCCCTCAGTGAAGGGATTTCTAACAAACATTGAGATGGTGACCGGCCTGGCTGATAATTATGTACTGCAGATGCTATACAAGTCAGGACCAAGTTATGTTGGTACTGGAAAACCAAAGTGAGTGCTTTGAGTTTAGTCTTCCCTTGGACAGCTAGCCATTGTAAGGCGGCTAAGACGGGGATTCCCACGTCGCTACCCCATTAATCAGAAGAGCAGCAGAATTCTGTACTAGGTGAAGAGATTTCAGGTATGAAGAAGGAAGCCACAGGAAAAGAAGATTACGGTAATTGAGAGGAAACAGAGCTTGTGTAACCGGATGGCGGTCAGCCTGACTGAGCAGAGGTTTTAAAGAATGTGAGGGGGGTGGGAGGAGGTTCTGTGCTGTAAAACAAGGGCGAAACATTTGCTCTCAGTGCTTTATATAATCACTTTGAGCTGGGCTGGGGGAGCAGGCTTGATATAATCCTGGAATGAAGATTTGGGTGAGGGGTGGGATGGTAAATATTGGAAGGCTATTTGGAGAAGCTCACGTAGTATAACGATCTGTGGTACGAGGCAAGAACTCTTGAATAAATGACTGCACCGGATGACCCATAGCCTGGTGTTTTTTGCTAAATTTAGCGAAGTTGGTGATGTTGGAGAGGTTGTGGACGGGACGGAACATATATACATATGTGGTGGGAGTGTCCATATGCACAGAGCTTCTGGGCAGGAGTCATGGACTGTACTGGAGACCTTTGTACCTAGGGATTAGTACTGTAATCTGCTCTACGTCTCGTGGGGTACTGGCATTGACAGGTCCAGTGTGCGAGGGAACCATGGGTTGGTAGGGTCTCCTTTAGCATGCAGCACGCTTGACGGTGGCTCAGTTATGGAAGAGATCCCCCTAGGCTGCCTTGTTGGAAGAGCAAGGTGGCCTATGTTGCTCAGGTGGAAGAACTTACGTATATGTTACGAGACTAAGTGGATAAAAATGATGCAGAGTGGGGACTGTACTGGTCGTTATCTTTTGGTAGCTAGACGGCAAGGCAGAACTTGGACTGGTGTTGTGTAAAGATATTATACATGCAATCTGGATTATGTATTACCATATTAGTTTGATGTGAGTTTATACATTTAAGGGTGAACCTATGCATTTGTATGTTAGTGCGGTTATAAATAAACTAAAAAAAAAAAAAAAAAGACCGCAACAGATGCAATTTAAGGATACTTGGACTAGGGAGATGAAGTATGGATGTACAGATAATGAGGAATCCACTTGAATCCCCAAATTCTGAATTTCTGAACTTGATTTTTAATAGGTATAGGGTCTGATTTTAAAAAGCATTTACTCGAGTAAAAACCAGGTTTACTGGAGTAAATTCACGTTACTTGAGTAAGTGGGTTTTTGAAAATTGCTACAATATATGCCATTGACTTCTCTATAGGATTTACTCACATAAGTGCACTTTACTTGAGTAAATGGCTTTTGAAAATTGCTTTTGAAAATTGCTTTTGAAAATTGCATGTAACTCCTTTTGAAAATTACCTCCTTAGAGAATCTGTTGAGGGAAACTCTAAGAGAAGCGATGTCTGTTTCTGTTTGTGACAGAAGTAGAGCCTCTGTTTTCCTAACATTCAGCAGCAGCTTATTCTCAAATAACCAATCCCTAATTTGGGATACGCACGAAGGAACTTTCTCCAGAGCCTGATCGATATAACCGGAGATAGGAAAAAAAAAAAGAACTGGAACTGTCCATGGCTTCACACAGCAGGGTCTTTCTAACAGGTAATTACAGACACAAATCTAGACAAACCTGTCTCCCAACTTTATGGAATTTAATTTAACCAGTTCCAGGCCAATTTGCTGACAGTCAGTTTGCTCTGGAGGAGGTACAGAGAAGGGCAACCAAAATGATGAAGGGGATGGAACAACTCCCCTATGAGGAAAGACTAAAGAGGTTAGGACTTTTCAGCTTGGAGAAGAGACGGCTGAGGGGGGATATGATAGAGGTGTTTAAAATCATGAGAGGTCTAGAATGGGTAAATGTGAATCGGTTATTTATTCTTTCGGATAATAGAAGGACTAGGGGGCATTTCATGAAGTTAACAAGTAGCACATTTAAAACAAATCAGAGAAAATTATTTTTCACTCAACGCACAATTAAGCTCTGGAATTTATTGCCAGCAGATGTGGTTAGGGCAGTCAGTGTAGATGAGTTTAACAAAGGTTTAGATAAGTTCATGGAGAAGAAGCCAATAAACTGCAATTAGTCAAGTAGACGTATTTATTTATTTTATTTATTTATTGGGTTTTTTTATACCGGTGTTTGGAATTACCGTCACATCGGTTTAGAACAATGTATGAAGAATACAACATAAACAGCAATAATATCAAAAACACACAAAGTAAAATCATAAAACTCAATAAAGATGATATTAACAGCAAATAAAGCCTTTACTAAAGCCTACACCTAATTTCTCAATCTTTCTCTCCATTCTCTTTTCCCACCCTCTCCTCTCTCTCCTTACTGTTCAGTTCGCTTATTTTCCCTTTTTCCTCAATTCCCTCTTTCCCCACCTTCCACTACACTCCACCCTCGCTTATTTCCCCTCCCCCCCCACCCCATCTCTCTACCCCTACGTCTCATTCAATCCCTACACATTCTACCCTCCTTCCCTCTCCCCCCCCCCTAGGTTCCTCTGCCCCCTTCTCCTCTCAAACTATACTCAAATTTATTTAATATATCATCGCCTCATATTGGATATGTATATACTGTTATAATATTATTTTATATATATTAGTAAAGCCTATTCTTAACATTTAACATTCAATGTTACTTTCCCCTCCTTATATTCCCCCACTTACCCCCCCCCTCAATTGTTCTTTTGTTAATTTGTTATAAATTGTTGATATAACTCTGTTCGATGTAAAACGCCTCCCCAGGCGTCTGTTTGCGTTACAATGTGAACCGATGTGATATCCCTGATGAATGTCGGTCTATAAAAATTTTAAATAAATAAATAAATAAATAAAGGCAATATAAAACTCTCTCTATATATAAGATAAACTACTGTTCAAATTATAAAATAAATAAAGTAAAATAAGATAAAATAAAACATAATATAAATGGATAAGAACTAAATAGCAATAAAAACAAAATAGAAAATTAAATCTGTATAAATCAACAAATAATAAACAAAACCTATTCTTAGCATAGTCCAGAGAGCGTTAAGTGTGGGTAAAAATGTGAAGGTGAGAATGTAATGGATTTGCTTTAGCCTATGCCAGCTTTAAAAGCCTGATTGAATAACCATGTTTTAAGCTTTTTTCTAAACGATTTAAGATTAGTTTCTAGCCTTAGTTCCACTGGAAGCACGTTCCATAGTTTGGGCCCTGCGAGGGATATTGCTCTCTCTCTCTGACCGAGGTCAGTCTTGCTGAGGATACGGTTAGTATTGAGAGTAGCCCTTTGCTGATGTTAGATTTCGCTGCGGTGTGTGGAGCCAAATGGTGGCGTTTAACCATTCTACCTGCTCACCGTAAATCACTTTGTGTGGAATACATCATGTTTTGTATTGAATTCCTTTTTCAATAGGTAGCCAGAGCAGATCTTTCAATATTGGGGTAATGTGGTGGTGCTTTCGGGAACCGGTTAATATCCTGGCTGCTGAGTTCTGTAATATCTGTAGGGGCCGAATCATTGATTGAGGCAGGCCGAGGAGAAGGGAGTTACAGTAATCAGTACCTGTAAATATTAAAGCTTGTAAGACAGTTCTAAAATCGTTTGGGTTTAATAATGGTTTTAGTCGTCTTAACATGAATAATTTACTCTAGCCCTCTTTAGTTTAATTACAACATGTTTTTTGAAGTTAAGTTCAAGAGAATAACCACTGCTCTTATTGGCAGGAGTAGCATGCAACATATTTAGGGGTAGATTTTCAAAAACCGCGAATAGGCGTACTTTTGTTGGCGCTCCAGGCGCAAACAAAAGTACGCTGGATTTCAGTAGATACGCGCGTAGCCGCACGTATCCGCTGAAATCCGGGATCGACGCGCGCAAGGCTATCGATTTCGTATAGCCGGCGCGCGCCGAGCCGCGCAGCCTACCCCCGTTCCCTCCGAGGCCGCTCCGAAATCGGAGCGGCCTCGGAGGGAACTTTCTTTTGCCCTCCCCTCACCTTCCCCTCCCTTCCCCTACCTAACCCACCCGCCCGGCCCTGTCTAAACCCCCCCCTTACCTTTGTTGGGGGATTTACGCCTCCCGGAGGGAGAAGTAAATCCCCGCGTGCCAGCGGGCCGCTAGCGCGCCGGGACGTGATCTGGGGGCGGGTCCGGAGGGCGTGGCCACGCCCCCGGGCCCGCCCCCGGAACGCTCCCGACACGCACCGAAAATGCCGCGCGGTTCGGGCCCGCCTCCCGACACGCCCCCTCCGAAAACCCCGGGACTTACGCGAGTCCCGGGGCTCTGCGCGCGCCGGTAGGCCTATGTAAAATAGGCTTACCGGCGCGCAGGGCCCTGCTCGCCTAAATCCGCCTGGATTTGGGCGGATTTAGGCGAGCAGGGCTCTTAAAATCTGCCCCTTAGTGTTTGGGTAATTGCCAGGTTCTTGTGGCCTGGATTGGCCACTGTTGGAAACAGGATGCTGGGCTTGATGGACCCTTGGTCTGACCCAGTATGGCATGTTCTTATGTTCTTACAAGCTCCTACCAGTCTCTTCAGTCAAGCCACGCTGAAGGGGCTTTCCCATCTTTAGCTGTTACTAAAGTTTCCCTACTCTTATTACTATTTCCTATACGGGCACACTGAATAAGGAAAGGTCCCTTTAAGGCTGAACTCAGCCTTGCAGCAGTCACAAGCACCAGGCTCAGGAAGAGCTGTTGGATTTCTCCGTACTTTTTCATGTTTGCATAAAGTAAGCAGCTTCCTTTGTGGTCGTCTGCGGCTTACATTTGAAGGTAATTTTGCTTAACCAGTTTGGTAAGTTTGAAAAGATCTCAGTTCATAAAAGTTGTCAGGCTGCTCTTTTAAAGTTTTATAGTCCTCCTTTAATGGTCTTGTCTTCTATTAGTTATGAACTTGAGACATGGGGAGTGCTGTGCGCTGTAAAGGTTCTGCTCTGGGAGTGTAGAATACTAAATTCCAGAAAGGTCCGATTGTAACTAGCTTGACCAAGGTTTAACTGTTTAACACCCTCCCACCCTACCCCTCTACCCACCCACCCATAGGTTTGTGTTTCTAATATAGTCTTCCTAAATTCATAATTGGCAACAAGGTAAATTAGTATTTCCCTAATTGCTAACCATCAAACAAATTACCAAAATGAGGACTATCCAATGCAACTGTTGTGGAGCCTTTATATTGAGGGTAATCATATGGAAACTTAAGGCTTGCCCCATTTGTTCAGAACTCTCTACCTTGGAAAAGGAGCTGGCTGAAGTTAAAGCTGAATTAGCTTCAATAAAGAAAGTCTCAGCCACTTTACATTATTCAAGAATTAATTTCCCATTACCACTGAATAACCAAAAGTCAAAGAAAAAGAGATTTACTGTGGGCTCAGGTAGGATAAGACCTGTGACCCACAGACACCTGTTATTGACAGCTGTGCAGCCCACAACTCTACCCCCCCCCCCCCCCCACTCACACAGGGCATTAAGGAACTTAAAAAACAGTATTACAGCGGGCTCTGGTAGAATTAGACCTGTGATCCGGAGACACACACTGTATCAAGTGCAACAAGTACAAATGCCTTCTCTGTATTAAATTCTGAAGAAGTTCTTGAGAAAAAGATTGAAATGTTATCTGAAAAGAGAGAAGAAACCCAAAGCATACAGAATTTCCAGATCAGAAACCAAAGAAAAAAGCTCACTGTGATGGATGACTCTGTCATCAGAGGCACTAATACAAAGGGAAAAGTGAATAACAAAACTCAATTAAAGAGGTCACAAAAGGAGTCCAGGAACAGCAGTAACCTGAACGAAGAAAGCTGGAAAGCTATGAGCACAAATGCTTGTAGTTTGGGTAATAAAATCCCAGATCTGCAAGCCCTAATGGTGGAGGCGGACTTGGACGTTGTTGCTGTCACAGAAACGTGGTTTGCAGAATCTCATGACTGGGATACGGCAATACCAGGCTATAACTTGTTAAGGAAGGACAGAGAGGATAGGAAAGGGGGGAGGAGTGGCTCTTTATGTCAGAAACAATATCCAAGCATCGGAGCTGCAAGGAAGATGGGGCAGTGAAGAAGCACTATGGGCTGACTTAAAAAAAGATGGGGCATCCATTTTTATTGGAGTGGTTTACAGGCCTCCAAACCAAAAGGAAGAGCTGGACAGAGATCTGGTTGAAGACATCCATAAGATAGGTAAGAAGGGAGAAGTGGTGATCGTTGGAGACTTTAATATGCCAGATGTAGACTGGAGAATCCCATCTGCAGAATCTAATAATAGTAGAGAAATAGTGGATGCCCTGCAAGTATCTTGTTCAAACAAATGGTTTTGGAACCCACAAGAGGAGCTTTACTTGACTTAGTGCTCACTAATGGAGATAATGTCTCTGATGTCCAGGTGGGTGCCCACCTCAGCACCAGTGATCATCATACGGTATGGTTTAATATCACAAAAAGGATACAGAAAAGAAGCACAAAGATCCAAGTTTTGCAGTTCAAAAACACGGACTTTGATGAAATGGGGAAGTACCTGGAGGAAGAACTAAAAGGCTGGGAGAACGAGAGAGATGTGGATCAACAATGGACCAATCTAAAAGGAGCAATTACCAAGGCAACTAATCTATATGTTAGAAAAGTAAAGAAAGGTAAAAGAAAATTGAAACCTATGGGCCGGATTTTAAAAGCTTACGCGCATAAGGTACGCGTGTAACCCTTTTAAAATGCCCCTGCACGCTCCGAGCCTATATTGCATAGGCTTCCGGCACGCGCAAGTCCCGGGGCTTTCTTGGGGTGGGCATGTCGGGGGTCGTGACGCGGTCAGCGCATCATCGGGGGGGCATGTCGGGGGCGTGACTCAGTCGGCGCGTCAACCGGGGGCGGTGCCGTGGGTGTGGTTTTGGCCCGGGGGTGTTCTGGGGGCATGGCCGTGGCCTCCGGACCAGCCCCCGGACCAGAACTTGGCGCACGGCAGCCAGCCCAGCGCATGCAAAGTTACACCTGCTCGAAGCAGGTGTAACTTGTGCGACAAAGGTAGGGGAGGAGTTTAGATAGGGTCGGGGGTGAGGGGTTAGGTAGGGGAAGGGAGGGGAAGGTGGGGGAGACAGAAGGAAAGTTCCCTCTGAGGCCGCTCTGATTTCGGAGTGGCCTCGAAGGGAACGGGCAGCGCGCGCAGGGCTCAGCGCGCGCAAGTTGCACAAATGTGCACCCCCTTGCACGCGCCAACCTCGGATTTTATAAGATATGTGCGGCTACATGTGTATCTTATAAAATCCAGCGTACTTTTGTTCGCGCGCTCGATGTTTTAAAATGTACCCCACTCTGGTTCTCAAAGGAGGTGGCTGACAAAATAAAGGCTAAAAGAACAGCATTCAAGAAATATAAAAGATCCCAAAGGGAGGAGCACAAAGAAGAATATCTGGTAGAACTGAGGGAGACAAAGAAATTAATCAAGACAGCAAAAAATCAAGTGGAAGAGAGGATTGCCAAGGAGGTAAAGAGAGGTGACAAAACATTTTTCAGATACATCAGTGAAAAGAGAAAAGTTCAAAGTGGTATAGTGAAATTGAAAGGTGGAAAGGATCAATGTGTGGAGAGAGACGAAGAAATGGCAGAAATATTAAACGAATACTTCAGTTCTGTGTTCACTAAAGAGGACCCTGGAGAAGGACCGTCACTACTATGATTACTATTGCCAACCGGCCCCAGCACCATTACCTCTCTCACCAAATCCTGTGCTCCATTAAGAATTAGATCTAAAATTGCTCCCTCTCTCATCAGTTCCAGAACCAATTGCTCCATAATATTGTCATTTATTCCATCCAGGAACTTTCTCTCTCTAGCATGTCCTGATGTTACATTTACCCAGTCAATATTGTGGTAATTGAAATCTCCCATTATTACTGCACTACCAATTTGGTTAGATTAGAGATGACAGAAAACTTGAAGGTTGTCTGGCAGGCCAAGTGTTAACTTCCACTGATTTATCCACCCCCTTAAACTTGTACATTAGAAAAATTGGCATAGTTTCTGATGCACTACAAAAAAAAAATCTGCACAGCTATGAAGAGAACACATTAGGTATCCTATTTAAAAGGGAAATCCAGATTTCAACATATCAAAATATGGAAAAGAAATTCTGAATTCTTCAGACTTGGAAGCCAAAAAACATACCAATCTGTACAAACTTTCAGTCAATGTTTCAATATAAAATCTAATTATTTAAGCATTTCCCCCCTTGCTTGAGTGATCTCAGGATCACAGTGTCCAGCCTTTTCAAAAACTGCTGCACTTTTAACTCCTACTGTCATAATGTAATGCCTTAAATTTGATATTGCTTTATGATGTTTACGCTATGTAAATCTGAGGTTTCATTTTTTTTGTGATCCGCTTAGGACAAATGTTGAAGTTGGTAAAATATTTAGTCAGATGATATGCTGTCTATAGTTGGTAAAGGAGCTTCAACGTCTATGTCAGCCTGCTGGAGTGAAATTTCACTAACAGTGATCTGCATATTCTAGAGCACAGAATTCAGAATTTGTGACTATTAGTTGGTGCCCAGAATTCCAAGCAGGACGACAGAAGAGCTTTTTGCCAGTGTGGATAGAAGAATGAAGGTGTTTAACATTTGAAAAAGAAAAAGAAGCAGCTCTGCTTTTAGGTGGCAGAAAATACCTCGGGTCGCTGTCAGCTCTCAGCAGTTTCAGTGTACGACTAAAATGGTAATTTATCAAGTTTTCTATGCTTTTTGTACAATTCTGGTCGCCGCATCTCGAAAAAGATATAATTGCGATGGAGAAGGTACAGAGAAGGGCAACCAAAATGATAAGGGGAATGGAACAGCTCCCCTATGAGGAAAGACTAAAGAGGTTAGGGCTGTTCACCTTGGAAAAGAGACGACTAAGGGGGGATATGATAGAGGTCTTTAAGATCATGAGAGGTCTAGAACGAGTAGATGTGAATCAGTTATTTACACTTTCGGATAATAGGAGGACTAGGGGGCATTTCATGAAGTTAGCAAGTAGCACATTTAAAACTAATTGGAGAAAGTTCTTTTTTACTCAACGCACAATTAAACTCTGGAATTTGTTGCCAGAGGATGTGGTTAGTGCAGTTAGTATAACTGTGTTTAAAAAAGGATTGGATAAGTTCTTGGAGGAGAAGTCCATTACCTGCTATTAAGTTCACTTAGAGAATAGCCACTGCCATTAGCAATGGTAACATGGAATAGACTTAGTTTTTGGGTACTTGCCAGGTTCTTATGGCCTGGATTGGCCAATGTTGGAAACAGGATGCTGGGCTTGATGGACCCTTGGTCTGACCCAGTATGGCATTTTCTTATGTTCTTAACCCTGGATATGGGGAACACCCACTGCTTCAATGTTACAGTGATCTTCTGGGCTTGGAAAACCTGAGGACGTTCTGAGCGCTTGCTACAGGGAGACTGAATACTAACAGCACATGGTTTGCTATCTCCCATGACTGCAATGTGGGATTTACATTTTTTGTTGGCCTACATACTTTATCTTTCTTTAAGCATTAAGATATCCTAGGGAGGAGGGAAGGGAGGTAACATTCATACACACACATATGACGAGAATATTTAGTGGCATTTGTGTGTCTGTACATGTGTTAATTTCAAGATGTGTATACAAACGAATGAAGTGCTTGTCTGTGGGGAAGAAGGGCAGGTGAGCGCAGTGGTGTCAGAAGCACAGTGTTGATATCATTAAGGCATTCTGATTTAAGGACCACGATGACGGACAAATCAACCAATTCGTGTTTAGTGATGGTTTAGCACATTTTTGTGATCGCAATCTGAGTTTTGAAACAAGATCCTTACTCACCATTTTTGCATAGAAAATGATATGAGAACAAACCCTCTCCCCCCAGGAGTCTGTTTCTTGTGAGGGTAGCTTGCATTTCAAAAAGGAGACTGCAGTCACAAAAAAGGGGCATAAGCCATGGCCCAGGATGTGGATTGCTAGGACAGAATAAAACTGGTCCATTTCAATTCAACAACCTATTCATGTACCTAAATGTTCTTCATGCAACCATTATAGCAGCAATTAAATATGTAGTACAAATCACCCTCTCTCTCTCTTTTCTTCTTTAGAATAATAAAATACAAGATTTGGTAAGCAGGATAGAAATGGCTTCCCAAAACCTGTCCCAAGACCTGAAGACGATTGGACAGAAATTCCTGAGTAAGATTTATTTATTTATAATTTTTATATACCGACATTCTTACATTAAAATGCAAATCATACCGGTTTACATAAAACAGAAAAAGCAGGAAAAAATATTTCCATAGTCAAATACAGAGAACATTTATAATAAAATTGTTAACAAAGGCATAAGGTAGGAACTTGAAAAAAGGTTACTTAACAGAAAACGTAAAAGAAAAAATAGTAAATGAAGCACAAAGAGTTGACGTCGGGGGAGGGGCATGGTCACACATCGCAGTCACCCATTTCCCCTCACCTCCTGATGATAGTTCCGTTTCTTTTTTTATTATTTAAGATGGTGTTCACTTCTTGCGGGGGCCCAGGATGGAGGGTGGCCTCCCCGCTCGCTGGCGCCTGATGGTGAAGCGCTTTTCAACTGCTGCCGGAGCTCACAGTGACGTCGGGGGAGGGGCAAGATTCAGGAACTCCCTCAGTCAGGGTTCTTCAACATTATTGCGTTTACCGTTCTTCTTCTGTTCATTGGTAAGTAGTGCTCCAGATACTAAGGAAAGGGTTTAAAGGGACACATGCCACCTACAGGCCAAGGACCAGATATTAAATATACTTAATTTCAAAGAAACAGTTCAAAGAACATGTTCTCATAGATCAGTGAAGTCTGCTGTTTAGATGATGCCTTGGATTTTGATACGATTTGGTATTTTGTCTGCACGGATGAATATGTTCTTGGGAAATAACAGTCAAACTAGTTCTAGGTGAAAACATTTTAATGGACTAACTCAGTACATCTGGGGCTAATTCAGTAGCCTGGAGAGCATAGCTCGGGAAAGCTAGTCACAGACGTAATGAGTTAGTTCAATATTTTGTTGACCTAATTTCTACATATTCACGTGAATTAACATTGCGACCACAAGATTTTGCTAGGGAAATAAGTAAAGGCCTCCATACACATCATGCTTATGCCACATTACAATTTTGTCTAGACTTTATTTAATGAACTCCTTTTTCTTATTAAACTCTAAACCAAAGCTCCCCCGCTGAATAATGCTATGAGCTTCCTGGGATATTAAGTTCCACATTTAGCCTCCCAGGAACTTTAGTGATCTTGCCCCTCTTCCAGCGGAGTGGAACTTGGCTGTTACTAGCATGGAAGAAAAAATTATCACCTCTCCCCCCACCACAATTCAGAAAAAGGGACTGTGGAACTGGCTACCAGCAGCAGGTGTGATATAAGGAGAAATGGATGGTAGATCCACAATACAATGGGCACTGCCCAAATTTTATGCCCGAGGTTCAGTGGGAATGGCACAAAAGAAAGAGAAAGGAAAAGCTGCCCTGAAGAGCACCAGAGTGTATTACACGCTGCCGACACCACTCTGTGTGTTTTAGAGGGCAACTTTCAAAGCCATTTATGCAGACTAATAGTGATTGCCACGTGTACACTGGTTATCTGCAAGTTGCCCTACTTCAATTAAGGCCAACAGAACAAGGAGTGTTCCACAATGCTTGTACCATTAGCCTCATTTAGGGGAGGTGTTCTGGAGGGGTAGGGGAGGAGAATGTTTGGGACAGGATAGAAAACTAGCATGTTTAGATTATATTTTCAAGTCTACGTGCATTATTTTCCGAAGATGTTCTTACCTGGCACCAAGAGCAGTTGCAAGTGTCCGAGTACTTGATATCCATGACAAATTTCAAAATGACTCTCACTTGCCCACAAACTTAAAGGTGATGCAGAGTCCTTGAGTAAAAAAGGCACCTACAGATTTGGCTCATGCGGAGAGTGTGAAAACTGCCCCCTTCCGCCCCCCACCCACCCACTAGCCCTTTCAGCTTGAGTTTATTGAACAGAGACAGCAGTAATGAAATTATCCTCTCACATTTCTGTCTCTAGATGCCCCAATATGAAGTTAACACAGGCAGCAGCATCTTCTTCTTGCTGCTTTGATGGCAATTAACCTCTGTTTGTTTCCAGTAAACCAGAGTTTCTCTTTGCATGTTAAACAGAAGCTGATCAATTGCTCTCTTCTCCCATTCCTCTTCCTAGTTGCTGTGCTGCTGATGGTTGAAATCGCCTGCAGCTACTACTGTTGCGGGGTTAATAAGAAACACAGGCTCATCAAGGTTGAGCCAACCCCGGATGTATGAAGACCCACAGAAGATGTTCCGAGGAAGCAGCTGGTCCTACCTGCGTGGGCTGGCACTCAAAAGAACCAGCTCCCTACCACCGTCCTCCAATCACCACCGTTATGTCAGCTCATTCAAAGTCACCTTAGTAACACCATTCAACAGAAACAACTGGTGAGAGGGAAAAAAAAACAAACCCAAAAAATCAGAGTCTCGTTGGGATGTCTGCCACAGTCCGTCTTTAGACCCCCAAAAAAAGAGACTGCTACTTTCTAAATGACTATGCGCAAAACAAAAAACAAACATTAACTTAGCATCCAAATAAAGAACTATAAAAAAAATGTTAAAGATACTGGAATAACTGCAAATAAAACAATCTTTACATTTTCTTTGATGACAGCTAAAGAAAAGAACAAGCAGACACAAACTGTGTGGAGGAACCAAGGATGAATTTTATATCTCTGTCTTCCACTAGTTACATTTTTCACTTTACTATTTCAATCCCTTATCAGATTTTTTTTTAATTATTTAAAGAGACTGGAAATACATTTTATGGACATGACAACTAAAAACAGGATCACCTCTTTCAGTTCTGATTGTGGGGAGAAAAACTACTTTTTTCAGGAGATTGCAAACTAAATATTTCTTTTGAGATTTGTTTTATGAGGACTTCCACAATTTATTATTCCTACTGTGTACTGTACATTTGGCAGTACTTATATTTTTATTGGTAAAATGGAAGAATTTTAAAAATATAAACAAGTTATGGATGCTAAGATCATCCTGACAATGTCATTTACTATTTCAATCCCTTATCATCGGATTTTTTTTTAAATTAAAGAGACTGGAAATACATTTTGGGGTAGATTTTCAAAAAGAGCGCGTTCGCGTACTTTTGTTTGCGCACCAGGCGCAAACAAAAGTACGCTGGATTTTAGAAGATACGCCGGCCCATAGGCCGCCGGCGCGCGCAGAGACCTGGGACGTGCGTAGGTCCCGGGGTTTTTGGAAGGGGGCGTGTCGGGGGCGGGACCCGATGACGCGGCGTTTTGGGGGCGGGGCGTGGCGTTTTGGGGGCGGGACCGTGGGCATGGCGCCGGCCGGGGGCGTGGTCAAGGCCTTCGGACCAGCCCCCCGGGTCGGAGCACGGGGCGCGCGTAGATTTACGACTGCTTCTCGCAGGCGTAAATCTACGGACAAAGGTAAGGGGGGGGTTTAGATAGGGCCGGAGGGGTGGGTTAGGTAGAGGAAGGGAGGGGAAGGTGAGGGGAGGGCGAAAGAGAGTTCCCTCCGAGGCCGCTCCAATTTCGGAGCGGCCTCGGAGGGAAAGGTGACAGGCTGCGCGGCTTGGTGCGCGCCGGCTGCCCAAAATCGGCAGCCTTGCGCGCGCCGATCCAGGATTTTAGAAGATACGCCACGCGTAGGTGGCGTATCTTCTAAAACAAAGATTTTAGAAGATACGCGTGGCGTATCTTTACGCCACGGGGGCGTGGTCCAGGCCTTCGGACCAGCCCTCCGGGTCGGAGCACGGGGCGCGCGTAGATTTACGTCTGCTTCTCGCAGGCGTAAATCTACGGACAAAGGTAAAGGGGGGGGGGAGTTTAGATAGAGCCGGGGGGGTGGGTTAGGTAGAGGAAGGGAGGGGAAGGTGAGGGGAGGGCGAAAGAGAGTTCCCTCCGAGGCCGCTCCGATTTCAGAGCGGCCTCGGAGGGAAAGGTGACAGGCTGCGCGGCTTGGTGCGCATCGGCTGCCCAAAATCGGCAGCCTTGCGCGCGCCGATCCAGGATTTTAGAAGATACGCCACGCGTAGGTGGCGTATCTTCTAAAACAAAGATTTTAGAAGATACGCCACGCGTATCTTCTAAAATCTCTTTTTAGAAGATACGCGTGGCGTATCTTTACGCCACGTGTGGCGTATCTTCTATCTTAGAAGATACGCCACCTACGCGTGGCGTATCTTCTAAAATCCTGGATCGGCGCGTGCAAGGCTGCCGATTTTGGGCAGCCGGCGAGCGCCGAGCCGCGCAGCCTGTCACCTTTCCCTCCGAGGCCGCTCCGAAATCGGAGCGGCCTCAGAGGGTACTCTCTTTCGCCCTCCCCTCACCTTCCCCTCCCTTCCTCTACCTAACCCACCCCCCCGGCCCTATCTAAACTCCCCCCCCTTACCTTTGTCCGTAGATTTACGCCTGCGAGAAGCAGACGTAAATCTACGCGCGCCCCGTGCTCCGACCCGGAGGGCTGGTCCGAAGGCCTGGACCACGCCCCCGGGCCGGCGCCACACCCACGGTCCCGCCCCCGAAACGCCACGCCCGCCCCCGAAACGCCGCGTCATCGGGTCCCGCCCCCCTGACACGCCCCCTTCCAACAACCCCGGGACCTACGCGCGTCCCAGGGCTCTGCGCGCGCCGGCGGCCTATGGAAAATAGGCGCGCCGGCACGCAAGGCCCTGCTCGCGTAAATCCGGGCAGATTTACGCGAGCAGGGCTTTTAAAATCCGCCCGTTTATGGACATAACAACTAAAAACAGGATCACCTCTTTCAGTTCTGATTGTGGGGAGAAAAACTACTTTTTTCAGGAGATTGCAAACTAAATATTTCTTTTGAGATTTGTTTTATGAGGACTTCCACAATTTATTGTTCCTACTGGGGGTCATTTTCAAAGGAGTTACGCATGTAAATGTGACATACTATCGTAGCAATTTTCAAAAGCTATTTACTCGAGTAAAGTGCACTTGAGTAAATCCTATGGACAATTCAATGGCATATATTGTAGCAATTTTGAAAAGCCCACTTACTTGAGTAAAGTGTAAATGCTTTTTAAAATCTACCCCATTGTGTACTGTACATTTGGCAATACTTATATTTTTATTGGTAAAATGGAGGAATTTTAAAAATATAAATAAATTATGGATGCTAAGATCTTCCTGACAATGTCATTTACTATTTCAATCCCTTATCATCGGATTTTTTTTTTAATTATTTAAAGAGACTGGAAATACATTTTATGGACATGACAACTAAAAACAGGATCACCTCTTTCAGTTCTGATTGTGGGGAAAAAAACTACTTTTTTCAGGAGATTGCAAACTAAATATTTTTTGAGATTTGTTTTATGAGGACTTCCACAATTTATTGTTCCTTCTGTGTACTGTACATTTGGCAATACTTATATTTTTATTGGTAAAATGGAGGAATTTTAAAAATATAAATAAGTTATGGATGCTAAGATCATCCTGACAATGTCAGATCTTAAATCAATGATCTCTTCTAGTATTTCCAGTAGTTGCTGTGTTTTTAATTGAGCTGCACATTTATCTGTACAAGGGAGCATAAAAAAAGGCAGCTGAGCTATTTCATGGACAAAAAAAATACTTTAATGTATATTAAAAGGACAACAATTTGAACTCTTAAAAATTATACCATCAATAAATTTTGGAAACTAGCTACATGGCAATCACATTCAAAGACTTGAGGATCCAGTGGCCCTTAAAGGGGTACTTCACGTTGAAGTGCATTCCAGGTGTTGCAGAGTAACAACATAAAAGGGACCACAGTAAAATGATTTCTGTGCCATGCCATTGTCTAACAGAAATGGAGCTGTGATGTTCGAGACAGGGATATCATCTTGCTGAAGTGAGAGACAGCAGGACAGGGAGAAAGCTCATGCCAAGATAATGGTGGAATTATGCCAACTGGGTAGCAAAGATCATTAGAGTCTGTGCACTGGTTGGCACCAGAATGAGACTAAATACAAGCCTATCTCCAGTACTACATGCATGTGCTTTATGGGTCTCATGCATTGTTTCCCCATACAATGTGCCTCTGCAAAACAATTCTGGATGTCTCTGGCTTTTTAGGTGTTACAAAACAACTAGCCTACCTTTCAGTCACACCCTCCTTTGCTCACATCTTTAAGCATATAAGAGGCAAAAAGCTTTAATCTACATCCAAAACCTGCACTAACCATTTTAAGGTGCAAGAGAAAAGGAAAACCACTGGATTTGTATTTTTCTATTTTCCTAAGTCATGAAAATGAAGAATTTGACTGTTTTCATACTACCTGTTTGATGAATGTAAATATTCTGAACTGTTTTGTATTGTGATAGAGATAAGATTGTATATAATAAATATCTGAAAGGTTGATGCTATCTGTTCAATTGTATTTTCCTGACTATTCTTTCTGGCTGTCAATAGCTTACTGAACTCAAGTCCTTTTAATGGCAGTATGTAGTATGGTAAAAGTGTTTTTATCTGATAATTTTCTTTCCTCGTGTCCTGCTAGACCAGTGATGGCTAACCTATGACACGCGTGTCAGAGGTGACACGCCGAGTCGTTTTGGCTGACACGCGCAGCGTTTCAAGGACTATCAGGATTTTATTTTTTTTTTATCAGCTGCGCCGAGCCTTTTCTTTTTCAGCTGCGCCGACCCTTTAAAATGTGTTTTTTAGTTTCCCCCTACCCTCCACCAATGCCCCCGGGCGCAGGGAGGCTCAAGACAAAGATCGCGTTCAAACGCGCTGATGCTCCTCCTTCCTGCCTGTGCGGCCCCGGAAGTAAACGTTGCCGGAGCCGCGTGGGCAGGAAGGAGGAAGAGAATCAGCGCGTGCAGAAGAGGAGGAGCCGCCGCGGGTCACTGCGAATCCCAAGTCGCAGCGGCCCAAGAAGAGGAAGAGGCCCGGTAGCAGGGCTGCCGCGGCCCGAGAAGATCAGGGCCGCTGCAGAGCCCAACCTGTGGTGACCCGCGAAGAGGAGGCCCAGAGGTGAGAGAGAGGCTGAGGGCCCGTAGAGTGCGTGTATGAGGTGAGTTGAGAGAGAGGACCTGAATGTTTGCAGAGACAGCATGTGAGAGCCTCTGTGTGTGTGTGTGAGAGACAGAGCATGTGCCAGTGAGAGCCTGTGTGTATGAATGATTGTATGAGAGAGAGCGTGTGCCAGTGAGAGCCTGTGTGTATGAATGATTGTATGAGAGAGAGCGTGTGCCAGTGAGAGCCTGTGTGTATGAATGATTGTATGAGAGAGAGCGTGTGCCAGTGAGAGCCTGTGTGTATGAATGATTGTATGAGGGAGAGCGTGTGCCAGTGAGAGCCTGTGTGTATGAATGATTGTATGAGGGAGAGCGTGTGCCAGTGAGAGCCTGTGTGTATGAATGATTGTATGAGAGAGAGCATTTGCCAGTGAGAGCCTGTGCTTGAGTAAGACAGCATTTGGGAGTGAGAGAGAGCCTGTGTGTGTGAGAGAGTCAGACAGCATGTGCCAGTGAGAGCCTGTGTATATGAATGATTGTATGAGAGAGAGCATGTGCCAGTGAGAGCCTGTGTGTATGAATGATTATATGAGAGAGAGCATGTGCCAGTGAGAGCCTGTGTGTATGAATGATTATATGAGAGAGAGCATGTGACAGTGAGAGCCTGTGTGTGTGAGAAAGAGAAATGCATGTGAGAATGAGAACCTGACTGTGTGTTTGAGGGAAGAAGATGGAGAAAAAAGAAACAGAAAAAAAGACAATATAAAAGGAATTGGCAAAAAAATAAGAAAGGGAAGGTGAAAAAAAAGCCTGTGACCAACCAATTAGAAAACTAAGATCAGACAGCAAAGGCAAAAAAAAAATTTACTTTTTAGTGATTGGCACATGTAATCTTTGGGAATGTGCAAGAATAGCACGTTCTCTATGCAGATCTCACAATGTACGAGATCAGCATGGAGAAAGTGGAAGCCCACGGGGCCTGCACAGAGGAGGCAGCAGAATGGACTTCAGTGTCAGTAGCAGCAATCGGCACCTCCGCAATAGCACGCGGCATCAGTGACAGTGGCAGCAGAGGAATGAGAGAGGCTTCTGAGGTTGCTGGCAAAAGAAAGCGAGGGGGGGTCTGCCTTTAGTGTGTGAATGTGAATGAATGGGACTCTGCCTGGGGGTGTATATGTGTGAATGCATGGGTGCCTGCCTGGGGGTCTGTGTGTGTGAGAATGAATGTGTGCATGCCTGGGAGATGGGGAGGGAGTGTTGTGAAAATGAATGGGAGCCAATAAAAGAAACCGACTGACAGATGAAGTTTGTAACGCTTGCTTGGACTTGAAGTGTACGAAATACCAACCTTCAACTGAAGATTTAGCCAATGAAATTCAGCAACAAAAAAGTCACTAAGCAGGTAAGGTAAAGAATTATTTGTTTTTGCTTTATTAATAAATACAGTATATATATTAAAATTATAACTTTGCTTGATTAGAGCTACAAATATCACAAAATTATGGATTTTTCTAGAAGTGACACACCACCCGAGTTATGCTCAGGTTTTTTTATGAATTTTGACACACTGAGCTCAAAAGGTTGGCCATCACTGTGCTAGACCAATCCATTACCCTTTGGATTTCCTCATTCCTCAGCTGCCAGTCACAGAGATCACACACCCCTTATGCAATCAGTCTTTTGCATAAAAGGGGGAGTAGTCAGTGGCCCTGGTCAGCAGCCTCAGTCAGAGCAATCAGACAAGAAATCTCAAGTATGCCCTTTCTTTCAGTTCTTATTACATTTTTTATGATCGCTTGAGATCATCCCCTCCTCAGGGGAGGGCAAAGAGGGAGCATGGAGAGAGAAAGAGAGAGAAAGAGAATTGAGGGCTAGGCCCTTGTCCAAGCCTTTCTGTAGAAGGTCCAAGATTTGCAATACATCCATTATCCATGATCAGATTCCATTCTCTTGACAGTCCACCTCAAACAACCTCCAGATTCTGACATAGGCTAAGGAGATTAAGTTTTTACATGCTTTCAGCATTGTGGCTAGTATGGATATTTCTTGCGAGTATCCTGTTTTGAAGTCGTACCTTCTCAAGAGCCAGACCATATCCCAAAGATGGAGAAGGTTCTCCTGTCTGTACCAGGCCCTGTCCTGGCTACCCCTGTTCTCAGGGTTGCCACACACTGTCTTATCAGGCCTTCTTCTTGGTCAGACCAGTGTTGCCGCCATCATTTTTATAGGTGGCCTTATCTTCTTTATCCTTCCTTACATATCAGTCACCAAGATGAGAATATTAACCGAAGACTGACCTTGTGTATCAGATGGAAGCAGGTCACTGTATCCTTGGATTCCACATTGCAATGACTGACTTCTAGGTCTGGCCTGCACCTCCTGACAAGATCCTTACAAATATCTTCTCTTCCTACCAGATGTCATACTGCTAACTGGGACCCAGACTGGGTTAACACATGTCTATTCTTGGGCCACGCATAGTCTTTAATCTTGGCCAGAGAATCCTCTGTAGTATTCTGATGACCCTCGATTGTGCTTTGTTCAATAGTTCTAGTGCTGCCTCTTTTAGCCCAGCTTAGATGGGCCAGTATGGCTAGAGATCAGAGTGTCCCTTGGGCGGTCATTACTCTGCTTTCCCTATGGGGTGATGCTCTGATACCAGGTAACCTCTTTTTCTCCCCATCCTGACTACTTAACAGTGTATATTAGGGTGCTTTGAAAAGGTTTTTTCTATGAAACCAAACTAATTGAGTAGAAAAATCATTACTGCACTGTGAAACTGCTCTAAATAGAGTTGTAAAACTATTCAAGATTGTTGGCATGCCAGAATAAGTTGAAATGCTAGAATGTAGGCCAAAAGCTAAAAAGTATGTTGAGTTCAATATGACATATCGTTCCTGCCTTTACATTTTATTTATTTAGCATTTTTTTATATACTGAGGTATAGCAGAGTTGCCTTCACTCCGGTTTACATTTATAACAACCTGTTACATTAAAAAATGTAAAATGTAATTTTAACAATAAACTGAGAACTGGCATATAATGTAGTATAAACAAAACAAGATATACAAAAGGATAGGTACATTGAAATATCTGAGTTCAAATCATAAAAGGAGACATCTGTAGCTTGAAAGCAGGAGAGATTGTCATAGGGGGAGATTGAATGTTAGAAGGCTATGGGATTATATTTTAAGATCATTGTGCGTGCTGTCATTAATAGTTTGGCTGAGTAGCCAGGCTTTTAGGTCTTTTTAAAAAGATTTTATGTTTTCTTGAACGGTTAGGTAATGAGGTAACGAATTCCATAACTTTGGGCCAATGATGGAAATGGCTCTGTTTCTGGTGGAAGACAGTTTGGCATGTGGAAGTGATGGAATCACTAGTTGAAGTTTACTAGTTGTTCTTGTGCGTAGAGAACAATGGATATGTATGATGTCATCAAGGGCAGTGTAGTCTGCTTTATAAATTGCTTTATGAAGTATTGAGAGAACTTTGAATTCTATTCTTTTCTCTATTGGGAGCCACTGTAATTGGTTGAGAACAGGTGTAATGTGTTCAGATTTTCTTTTACCAGTCATGAGATAAAATTATAATTCCAACCAATTAGGAAAATGTTATGCAAACAAACTAGCTTATTGGTGTGTAAATTGGATGTGGCTATCTATTTAATTTGGTGTGTATTTAATCTGGCAGTGCTCTCTGAGACTACTAGCAAGTCAATTCAAAACAATCTCACACTCTCCTGAAATATTACATATTTTATCTAAAATAAAGTTCTTTCTTAAGATGCCAGTGTTTAAGCATTTATTTATAGAACCATAACAAGGGTCCTCAGTCTGAAATGAGGCACCCTGAAGTCCCTGCTCATTCCTCTTAAATCTAGTATGGGCACATCATCTTTGCCCTTCCTTGGCCCCACAAAGTAAAGTGAACACACACTCTATCCCTTTCCTGGTGGCAGGATTGGAATTATTGCTTTAAGTCCTGTATCCTTTGCAGGGATGCTTCTACTACAAACACTCTGAACTGCCAAACATGGGGGAAAATAAAAAATAAATCTGGAGCTGGGGTGGCATCATTGTGCAAGTACACCTTTAAAGTTATATTTGGAAAACATTGGCTCACTAAAATATGGGCCACTTCCAAGGAAAGTAGAGTTAAATTGCTGCCTTGACTTACTAGCGGAGGGGCTTAGAATATTTTATTGGGCAGAGTAGCTACCATCCACAGCTTCAGGTGGGTTGGTCCTCAGCCTCTTGGCCCTACAAAAGGACTAGAATCTCCCTCTAGATACCTGTGACGTTACCGACCCAGCCTCCTTGCCCTTATGCTGGTACTTTTTTATTTTATTTTTATTTATTTATCGAGTTTTATATACCGTCGTTCGGTTTCGCCATCACAACGATTTACTGTTTTGATGTTTAACAGGATGTTTAAAAATTCACGTGCTTGTTAAAATATTTATTGTAGGCGTTATAAGATAGTTCGGTTGTTGAACTGTACAGGTTAAATTACGTGCTTTGGATTGGTTCTACATGCTTATATGGGTCGGTAGGGAGGAAGTTATAACAGAGTCATTGGCTGTTGGTAGGCTTTGGTGAACATCCTAGTTCTTTTTTGAAGGTTTTCTAAGTCCTCACATGTTCAAATGACCTCTTTCCTCTGCCTGCCTTTGTGGCTTGGTTTTGCCTAAGTCCTTTACTAGATTCTCTAACTTCACCAACAAGGAGCCCCCTCTCCGCTCCCAAACGGGAGCTTACACAGACATGCCTTAGATGCTGAGTCCGCTGCCCAATTATGGAGCCACAGTAGTCTTCTAATTGCCATCTCAAAGGCAATCGACCTTCAGGATAACTTGACCAGGTCATACAATATATATGCCAAAAAGGCTACCGTCAATTCTCTGGTATTGTTGAACACAGCTTAGGGTAGCTTGAGCTAATAACTCCAGAAAATAGAGTCCCGAATTGTCATGTCCACTGTGGCGAAGGCCTGCTTTAGAACCGCCTCTGTCTTCCTTCCTGGGGTCCCTCAAGGCCCCCAGGAAGGAAGGGCACCTTCCTCTATGGGATGGTGGTTTTGCAAGCCATAGCTGACATGAGCATGCCCACTCTTGGGACGCGCAGCAGCTAATTCTTCTCATCCTCAGGGAGAGGATATAATCACTCCATTATCCTGCCGCCTTTGAGCCGCCCTGAGAGAAGTTCCATTCTGACAGTACCATCCATCTTAGGACCTCATTTAATGAAATAGTTCTTGTGGGCTTACTAATGACCTGTAAGATATAGGTTGCCCTCCGACATGTCCTCTGTTTTAGTGTTTGCTGTTTTCAAGGCTGTCTGAATGCTGGTGATGAAGTCTGCAAGTTCTTCCTCAAAGAGCACTGTCCTTCCTGAGAACTCCTGGGTACACCCGGCGCAGATCTGACTGCCAGCCATCCTTCTCCTGGAGTCTGGCATGGTGGTCATACAAGGCAAATCCCTTCACTTCCACGTCTCCTGTGAGCAGTTAGGGGCTCCAGTTCTGTTCCCCAAAGATCCATGGTCTAGGGATTTTGCACTTGCCATAAAGCCCATCTTCTACATAGCACAGAAAGCCTGGTATATTACGAGGACAAAATCAGGGGAAAACCCTCTAGGGTGAACTCCTGCCGTATCCCTAAGCTGATTCTAGAACAAAGCCCTGCTATGAGTCTATCATACTGTTCCTTTGGGCTGCTTCAGTTTCCCCTTCCACAAGAGGAGCTACCGAGTCTACTTGTCCTGGAATGAGACCTTTTTCCCCTAGGGTAAGGGAAGCAGCATCCAATCCATAGCTGATGTTTCACCCCTCCCGAAGCTCTTCCCCTACATGAGAAGAGATACAGTTATGCCCTTCCCAGGTGTCCACATCCGGTTTGCCATCACAAGATGGGCAGAAGGAGCCTACCTTACTGGGCACCTTCCAAGTGCCAAGGAGCTGCACCTACAGCCACAGAGTATGTTTTCAGCTGTTAGCGTCTCACTGTATCCAGCACAAATTGTACTTATATAGAGAATCCCCACAAATCCCAGCTCCAAATCCTCTGCCCAGATAGCTTTAGCATTTCTAAATAATTGTAGCAAGGTTTTCACTGTGCCGTTCAAGCACACCGCCAATAGTTAGCTATTCTAGCAACTGCATTTTTTTTTTTTGCACAATGCGGTGCTACCGTTGGTGTACGGGCCTGCCTTAACCCCTGCTGCGGCTCGGTGCGGCCTACACTCTCTTCCTTTTCATGTGCTTCACCCTCTGGCTTACTCACCACCTACCTAATACCGCTGCTCAATGCTGCTGTGCTTTAGACCACTGAAGTCCTCGCTCATATGGTGTAGAAAAACTCTTGCTTTTACTTAGTTGTATTCACCTCAGTCTGAGCAAAGCAGAACACTCAACAACCAAAAAACGGGGGCAGGGAGTCAGAGACAGCGAGCGTGAGAGAGCGCAAGCCCCAGAACAAAACTCTTTTTGATAAAGGCAGGTCCCTCAGGATCACCACTTACTAGGGAAGGAAGTCAACCTAGGAGGGATCCTCAGACCCTCGCAAACAAGGATCCAAGCCCTAGGTACCTACAGCCAGAAAGAAATCTCTGGGAGACAGCTGCACTGGGAAAATCAACCCTGAGAGGTTGTTATCCCAGAAGCTAGTAAACTCCACCAGCCAGGGTGCAACTGATGAATCTGGGAGTAAACAATGAGTTATTCTACCCATGTTTGCAGCTACCTCTGCCTACTTTTCCTTTTATGCAAAAGAGTAACATCATAAGTGGGGTGTGACCTCTGTCTCTGAAAGCTAAGGAATGGGTAAAACCCAAGGGTAATGGACTGGTCTAGCAGGAAGAAAAGGGACTGCTGCTCAGCCACCAGGCTGACCCTGCAGGTACACTTTCAATATTAGTGCTGGGATAGAAACTTGGATTCTAACCTTCAAAAAAATGTACATGAGCAGGCACGCTTTTGAAAATCTAGAATCAAAAGTAAATATCATTGTGTAGTAAATAATGATTTCTCCTTTTTCAATGCAAAAATAAAAGAAAAAGAGGTTATTTGACTTTTCTTCACCTGCCAACCAACGGCAGTGCAAATGAGGTGCCACTTTCAGCCCATAAAAGGCTGACAGTTTCTCCAAAGCACGGGCGGGAGAAATCTTAATGTGTGGAATACATCTGGACTGTGCTTCTAGGATGGTTTGTTTTTTTTTAAACCATGTCCATGCCTCTTGCACACTTTTTACCTTTGTAGCTGCTCCTTTCAGTTTTTTCTATTTTTCTCATTTTGGGGCGGATTTTAAGAGCCCTGCTCGCCGGTGCGCCTATGTTCAATAGGCCTACCGGCGCGCACAGAGCCCCGGGACTCGCGTAAGTCCCGGGGTTTTCCGAGGGGGGCGTGTCGGGGGCGGGGCCGAGCGGGGCGCCGTTTTCGGGGCGGGACGCGGCGTTTCGGGGGCGGGCCCGGGGGCGTGGTTTCGGCCCGGGGCGGTCCGGGGGCGTGGCCGCGCCCTCCGGAACTGCCCCCGGGTTGCGTCTAGGTGCGCCAGCGGCCCGCTGGCGCGCGGGGATTTACTTCTCCCTCTGGGTGGCGGAAATCCCTCAACAAAGGTAGGGGGGGGGGTTTAGACAGGGCCGGGGGGGTGGGTTAGCTAGAGGAAGGGAGGGGAAGGTGAGGGGAGGGCGTTAGCGAATTCCCTCCGAGGCCGCTCCGATTTCGAAGCGGCCTCGGAGGGAACGGAGGTAGGCTGCGCGGCTCGGCGTGCACCGGCTACACGGAATCGGTAGCCTTGCGCGCGCCGATCCAGGATTTGCGCGGCTACATGCGTATCTACTAAAATCCCGCGTACTTTTGTTTGCGCCTGGAGCGCCAACAAAAGTACACCAACGCGCCGTTTTTGAAAATCTACCCCTTTATGTTTCCCTTTTGAAAGTTTAGCGCTAGAGCCGTAGATTTACTTACTGTTCTATGGTTAAATTACAAATGTAATACTATCATAATTTTAGTCTTAAACTCAAAATTTCATTGCATAAAGAGGAAATACTATACTTAAACTAATAGTATGAAGAGAATGATTTGTTCCTACTAGAAAATAGTCTGTATGCTACAAATCATATAATATTGCATCACATACTAATATAATTAGTATAAAGCAAGAACTAAAAGAATCATTAAAGAAGAAAGTATATATGTATTCTTGTTGCATTTTTTATAATGGATGAGTCTCTGCAAGAAGAACTGTTTCATACTGAGAACCAGGAATAGAAGTAGGTACGTGTAATAGGGAAGAACGAGTACGAATATATGATAAAAGAGAAAAAGAACATTGAAAACAACCTTCCTGTCATTAATTCAAATTTGATCATATTATGATTACTATTGCCAACTGGCCCCAGCACCATTACCTCTCTCACCAAATCCTGTGCTCCATTAAGAATTAGATCTAAAATTGCTCCCTCTCTCATCAGTTCCAGAACCAATTGCTCCATAAAATTGTGCTCTCTCCCATTAATCAATTCCTGGGCTTCTCTCTTTTCACAATTTCTCTTCTAAATGCTCAATCCCTCACCAAAAAAACTAATCTCTTAGATGACTATCTCACAGAAGAGCAACCTGACTTATTTGCCATTACAGAAACATGGTTGAAACCAGAAGACACAGCCCTTCTCAACCAACTTCCAATTCAATCCTACGATATCTTCTCTATCCCTAGATTGAAAAAAAGAGGTGGTGGTCTTCTTCTTGCTGCCAAAAAAAAATTTAGACTATCGCTTCAAGCATCCAGTTCTTCTCAAAATTTCGAATTCGCTGTCTTTAAATCATCACATCTGCAAATTGGCCTCACCTACTCCCCCCCTGGAAGTTTAGACTCAGATCCTTCGCCCTTAATAGAATGCATTGCTAAACACATAGACTCCGACTCACCTGCTATATTAATGGGAGATTTCAACATCCATGTTGATGCTACACCTCGTTCATCCAACTGTGAAGCCTTCCTCAGCTCCCTCAATTCCATGGGTTTCAAACAACTCATAAACGAACCCACACACAAAGCTGGTCATACCCTGGATCTAATTTTCATAAATCACAATCTCTCCCTCAACTCCAATATTACCTGCCATCCTATACCTTGGTCTGACCACAAGTTAATTAACTTATCTTTACGAAACCACCTCTCAATACCTACTGCCCCCCAAAAAACCACAATCCATTTCAGAAAACTCTGCAAGCCAGATACCCTTTTATCTCATCTCACTCAGGAGTTAAATATTCTAGATCTTACAGACGCTAACTCAGCTTTGGCCTCCTGGTCTAAAATCACTAACAAAGTTGCAGACCTTACTTGCCCACTAATCACCAAAATCATTCAAAGCAACAAAGATCCTAAAAAACCTTGGTATACTCCAAATCTCAAATCTGTTAAACGTGATCTTAGGCACAAAGAAAAGATCTGGCGCAGTAATCCTTCAGCTACAAACCTCATAGCCTATAAAACTCTAATGCATCAATACAGGATCTCCCTTCTTCGGATAAAAAAGGACTTCTACGCTCAGAAAATTCATAACTTCATATTCGATCCTAAAGCCCTCTTCGCTTTAGTGACATCACTCACCAAACAACCCGCTTTCTCATTCCCAGACGACAAAGCAGTAAGTAAAGCCGCAGAACTCGCCACCTATTTCAAGAACAAAATCCCTAACCTCCTGGACCCTCTCAAGATAAAGAAAGCCTCTTCTCTTCCTCATCCACTCTCCTCCCCTCCACAAATCACTGCAAGCCTTGAGATCCTTGAACCGGTCTCCTCGTTGGAAATTGAAAATGTTCTAAAAAGACTCAAACCTTCCTCCCACCCACTAGATGTAATTCCAGCTAATCTCCTTATCTCAATTGCCAAAGACATCTCTTATCCTCTATCACAGATCATCAATGCCTCCTTATCACAAGGTCTCGTTCCTACCCCACTCAAACTCGCCATTCTGAAACCTTTGCTAAAAAAACCAAATCTCTCTCCAGATAATCCAGCCAACTTCCGCCCTATAGCTAATCTTCCAATCATCTCTAAAATCATGGAAAAATTAGTCAATAAACAACTTTCCGAATACCTGGAAAACAACAACCTCCTTTCATCATCTCAACTTGGTTTCCGTAAATCTAGAAGTACTGAATCCCTCCTTCTATCTCTATCAGACAATATTCTCTTGAACCTAGAGAAAAAACATTCCTGCCTCCTCATTCTTCTCGACTTATCTTCAGCCTTCGATACGGTGAACCATGATTTCCTCTTAGATCGTCTATCAGAGATTGGCATAAAAAACACAGCACTCAAATGGTTCTCATCTTTCCTCCAAAATAGATTTTACAAAGTCAAAATTAATAGTAAAGAATCACCTCCTTTCAGATCCACCATGGGAGTCCCACAAGGTTCATCTTTATCTCCTACATTATTTAACATTTATCTTCTCCCCCTATGTCAGCTCCTTTCCAATCTTAATCTTACACATTTTATTTATGCAGATGACGTCCAAATCCTTATCCCAATCAAAGATTCATTACAAAACACCTTACAATTCTGGAATTCCTGTCTACTTTCCATCAACAATCTCCTAACAAAGCTTAATTTGATACTTAACTCCAATAAGACAGAATTTCTGCTCATCACTCCAGATGGCAACCATTCCTCACTCAACACACACTCCTTTTCTCCTCCAGCCTTCTCCACCCAGGTCAGAAATCTTGGGGTCACCATGGACAATCTGCTGAACTACAAAACTTTCATCAATAACATCATAAAGGATTGCTTCTTTAAACTTCAATTATTAAAGAGACTAAGACCCCTATTATATTTCCATGACTTCAGATATGTTCTACAAACAATAATATTCTCGAAAATAGATTATTGTAACTCTTTACTGCTTGGTCTACCCGCTAACACTTTGAAACCTCTACAATTATTACAAAATGCCACTGCGAGGATTCTAACCAAATCCAACAAAAGGGAACATATTACACCCATCTTAAAGAACCTTCACTGGCTCCCCATCAATCAGAGAATCTTCTATAAAACCATAACAATAATCCACAAAGTCATCAAAAACTCTTCTCCAATTGAACTCACCATCCCTTTACAACTTCACACCTCTTCCCGTCCAACGAGGCTAGCCCAGAGAGGCACGCTTAAGGCCCATCCGCTCAAAACTTCTCTTAGTAAAAGAGCTCTTTCCACCGCTGGACCTAAACTCTGGAACTCTCTCCCTCCTGACCTGAGATTGGAACAATCGACTCCCACCTTTAAAAAGAGACTCAAGACTTGGTTGTTTAATCAAGCATTCTCCTAATCCCAATAACTATTCTGATCTTTTCAATATTCGACCTCAGGCCCAACTCATTCAATTCCGAACATATATTCTCCTAAATTATTTTGTTGTTTAAATTGTACTCTCCTTACTCCGTTGAAGTTATTTATTGTTCTCATTAAGTTATTTTATTTTATTTTTCCAAGTTAAATCTTCCCTGTTCTCTGTAAGACATTATTCTACATTCTGTCAATTTTATTGTTACAATGTAAACCGAATTGATTAGTAACTTTGTTGCTAGAACTTCGGTATATAAAACTGTTAAATAAATAAATAAATAAATAAAATTGTCATTTATTCCATCCAGGAACTTTCTCTCTCTAGCATGTCCTGATGTTACATTTACCCAGTCAATATTGGGGTAATTGAAATCTCCCGTTAGTGCGCACTAATCGGAAAAAACGATTTTTAACGATTTTTTAACTAAAAAATCGTGCCAAACATGATTTTCTTCTCCTGCCAGATGATTTCGATCATTAAGATGATAGGGCACACGATTCACATCCCTAGTCACTAGTTAACAAGAAACTGGAGGGGAATGGAGTAGATGTAACTCCATTTACAGTAGAAATGTATGGAAAGAGCTGGAGAAACTGAAAGTGGACAAAGCCATGGGGCCTGATGAAGTTCATCCCAGGATACTGAGAGAGCTCAGAGATGTGCTGGTGGGTTCGTTGTGTGACCTGTTCAATAGATCCCTAGAAACGGGAGTGGTGCCGAGTGATTGGAGAAGAGTGGGAGCAGAGAGTAGGCTGGAAACTGTAGGCCTGTTAGCCTAACCTCGGTGATTGACTTTTTTGATTGGGTGACTATGGAATTGGATCAAGGAAGAGCACTTGATGTCATCTACTTGGATTTCAGCAAAGCTTTTGATACGGTCCCGCTCAGGAGACTGGTGAATAAAATGAGAAGCTTAGGAGTGAGTGCCGAGGTGGTGGCCTGGATTGCAAACTGGTTGATGGATAGAAGACAATGTGTGATGGTAAATGGAGCTCTCTCTGAAGAGAGAGCGGTGTTAAGCGGTGTACCGCAAAGATCGGTGTTGGGACTGGTCCTGTTCAATATCTTTGTGAGCGACATTGTGGACAGGATAAAAGGTAAAGTTTGTATTTTTGTGGATGACACTAAGATCTGCAACAGAATGAACACACCGGAAGGAATGGAGAGAATGAGACGGGATTTAAGGAAGCTGGAAGAGTGGTCGAAGTTATGGCAGCTAAGATTCAATGCCAAGAAGTGCAGAGTCATGGATATGGGGAGTGGAAATCCAAATGAACTGTATTCGATGAGGGGTGAAGGGCTGATGTGCACGGAGCAGGAGAGAGACCTTGGAGTGATAGTGTCTAATGATCTGAAGTCGGCAAAACAATGTGACAAGGCGATAGCTAAAGCCAGAAGAATGCTGGGCTGCATAGAGAGAGGAATATCGAGTAAGAAAAGAGAAGTGATTATCCCCTTGTACAGGTCCTTGGTGAGGCCTCACCTGGAGTACTGTGTTCAGTTCTGGAGACCTTATCTCCAAAGAGACAGAGACAAGATGGAGGCGGTCCAGAGAAGGGCGACCAAAAAGATGGAAGGTCTTCATCGAATGCCTTATGAGGAGAGATTGAAGAATCTAAATACGTACACGCTGGAGGAAAGGAGGAGCAGAGGTGATAATGATACAGACTTTCAGATACTTGAAAGGTTTTAATGATCCAAAGACAACAAACCTTTTCCATCGGAAAAAAATCAGCAGAACCAGGGGTCACAATTTGAAGTTCCAGGGAGGAAGACTCAGAACCAATGTCAGGAAGTATTTCTTCTTGGAGAAGGTGGTGGATGCCTGGAATGCCCTTCCGGAGGAAGTGGTGAAGACCAGAACTGTGAAGGACTTCAAAGGGGCGTGGGATAAACACTGTTGATCCATAAATTCTGGAGGACGTGAATGAATGTGGAAAAAAGGATTTGCATTCACAAAAAAGCGGGGAGTAGATTGCTTGTTACAGCGGTTATCACCCCAAACCAAATATGCCTGATACTTCACTTTCAATGCATATCCAGCATAGCTCTCTGCTTCAACGGCAGGGGAGAAAGACTGATACTTCACGCATATCCAGCATAGCTGTCTGCTTCAATGGCAGGGGAGAAAGACTGATACTTCACGCATATCCAGGATAGCTCTCTGCTTCAACGGCAGGG
The DNA here is from genome assembly GCF_901001135.1 of Rhinatrema bivittatum. Taxonomy (NCBI): domain Eukaryota; kingdom Metazoa; phylum Chordata; class Amphibia; order Gymnophiona; family Rhinatrematidae; genus Rhinatrema; species Rhinatrema bivittatum. The sequence goes on from NC_042623.1 coordinate 181,227,653, forward strand.
GAGAAAGACTGATACTTCACGCATATCCAGGATAGCTCTCTGCTTCAACGGCAGGGGAGAAAGACTGATACTTCACGCATATCCAGCATAGCTGTCTGCTTCAACGGCAGGGGAGAAAGACTGATACTTCACGCATATCCAGCATAGCTGTCTGCTTCAACGGCAGGGGAGAAAGACTGATACTTCACGCATATCCAGCATAGCTGTCTGCTTCAACGGCAGGGGAGAAAGACTGATACTTCACGCATATCCAGCATAGCTGTCTGCTTCAACGGCAGGGGAGAAAGACTGATACTTCACGCATATCCAGGATAGCTCTCTGCTTCAATGGCAGGGGAGAAAGACTGATACTTCACGCATATCCAGGATAGCTCTCTGCTTCAACGGCAGGGGGAATGAAGAAAAGGGGATCTATATATAGATAACGAACAAGGACTGAATTACATAGTATGGGTAAACAAATAAGCATGGGTGTAGCTTGCTTATTGCGGCAGTTACTACCCCTAACTAATTAAGCTAGATATTTCACTTAGATGCAGCTCCAACACTGCTCTCTACATTAATGGTGGGGGTGGAAGGGAAATAGAACCAAAAGGTCACTAAGAGCCAAGAGTAACAGATAAGTATGAGAAAAAAAAAGTGCGAAATTTGCTGGGCAGACTGGATGGGCCGTTTGGTCTTCTTCTGCCGTCATTTCTATGTTTCTATGTATCAAAGCATTATGGTCCCACCCGGGATCTCTAATAGGATATTTTTGATCTGCAGGGATTTCTCCTTCTCCTCGGTGTTCCCTTTCCCATATTTTCATTCCAGCTGCTCTAATCATAGCCCTTTCTTCTGCCGTAAACAGGATGCCCTTGATCAATGTTAATTCCCCCCATGCATAATTATTGGGGCCTAAGAACTGGTCTATCTGCTCTGCCAGCCCTGCTGGGTCCTCCAGTAAGGACTTCATTTCCTTCTGCACTAGTGAGTGGGCTACTAATATATATATAGAAACATAGAAATGACGGCAGAAGAAGACCAAACGGCCCATCCAGTCTGCCCAGCAAGCTTCACACATTTTTCTCATACTTATCTGTTTCTCTTAGCTCTTTGGTTCTATTTCCCTTCCACCCCCACCATTAATGTAGAGAGCAGTGATGGAGCTGCATCCAAGTGAAATATCAAGCTTGATTAGTTAGGGGTAGTAGGGGAAGTAACCGCCGCAATAAGCAAGCTACACCCATGCTTATTTGTTTTACCCAGACTTTGTTATTCAGCCCTTATTGGTTGTTTTTCTTCTCCCCTGCCGTTGAAGCAGGGAGCTATGCTGGATATGCGTGAAGTATCAGTTTTTCTTCTCCCCTGCCGTTGAAGCAGAGAGCTATGCTGGATATGCGTGAAGTATCAGTTTTTCTTCTCCCCTGCCGTTAAAGCAGAGAGCTATGCTGGAAATGCATTGAAAGTGAAGTATCAGGCTTATTTGGTTTGGGGTAGTAACCGCCGTAACAAGCCAGCTACTCCCCGCTTTGTGAGTGCGAATCCTTTTTTCCACATTTCCTCTTGCTGTTGTAGCTTAGAGCGATGTTGGAGTCACAGTAACCATGTGTATGTTTATTGAATAAGGGTATTATCTCCAGGCATGTACCCAATATTACCTCCCCCTACTGGCACTTCCCTTAATGGATACAGGGACTTTGCTTTTTCAGTGTTCTCTGCCTTTCTAGCTTTCCTCCACCTCCTAATTCTAAGGTTCCAGAAATAGGGAATTGTTCCATATCTTTCTTTAACTGCTTTACCTCCCTTCCTAACACTGGGGGTTGTCTTTCCTTTTGCCTGCACTCCTCCTTCTTCTCTTCTTCCCTCTGTGCCCCCGCTGCCTCTCTGGCCACTTCACCTCAATCTGTCTCAGGATTGCCGGGATCATCCGGCTCTCCTAGCCTTAATCCCGCTTCCTCATGTCCTGGTCCCACTGCTAATACTTACTCGTTCCTTTCATAGGGGGAGGGGTACTAGGGGGTAGGTTTGCACCAAACTCTGGGTTAAATGGTGGCAAGTGTCCCATCTTTTTATTTCTGTCTCTCTCCATGGCCTGTTTGATTTTAGTTGGCTCCTAACTCCGGGCCCTGCTATATGAACTAGTAGCATTGTTTCCCCGCCCCCTGTCCAACAGGCAGCATAGGCCGACTCCTCCTGGGAAAACGGTGTTTTCCCATTTACATACACGTTTAATGTCTGACATAGCCAGTTTTCCTCTGCCCCATATTTTGGGCAAAAGACAGCTGGTGGCTTTATTCTCTGTCTGGACCATTCAAAACAATTTTAATCATCTTTTTCTTATCTTTCCCTTTTGTACAAGGCCTGTCCTCCCATGATTTCAACATTCTTCCTAACGTACTATCTGAAGGAATGTTACTGGGATTGTTCCTTTCCCCTTTCTTATTTCCAGATACCTTATTTCCCTTCTGGAATTTGTCTCTCTCATTCACTCCTTCCAGTTTCACAATCCCAAGCTAATACTTAATAGTCACGTTTCTTACCTTGAGGCCGTGCATGGAGTTTCTAGCTGCAGCTGTGCCTACTTCATTTGCCTGAGGCCATTTCACTGAGTTCACTTATCCTGGGATCTCTGCCAGTGGAGACACCGACCCCCCCCCCCCCCCCCCCCCCCCCCCCGTGATGAGGCAAGGACTGTTGAAAACAACAGGATGCGTCTTCCTCCCTTTAATCACCAGGCTCCGATGTCATCAATGATCCCGGACGAGCCCCCAAGCTGTAATAAACAAACAAATTCCTCTCTGGGAATGATTAGGTAGTGAACACACAAAGAGTCAGTGAAACGTCTCTTTAAAAGTTTATTCTCATGAACTTGCAAGCTGGGTGACCACAAAACAGTGGGCACGCTTTACATTTATCAGCTCACAGATTATATACACTTCTGCTAATCCCTGCGGTCAGCATTTTAGCTCTATCCTGTTTCTTGCCATGTGTGGCAGCTGCTCTAATATCCTGTTTCTGCACAAAAACTGAAGCAAGCAATGAGGTTCACAGAGGGGTTGCTTTTTCAGCATTTTATACTTTATTCCTCAATATTCAGCAAGAATAAGATTTATTAATTTGACATTTTGACCTCTAATGGCTCCTACAGAAAAAGGAAAGTGTTCTATGTGCTGTACAAAGGTTCAAAGGAGTTTGGGTTTTGGTTCTATGTTCCTTGTCACTATCTTGTCACTATTCTTCTCCAAAAAAATCCACCACCTCATTTTTGATTCAAGAGCTCTTTTCTCCTATGTATCAACCCTCACAAAACCCCCGGCACCCATCATTCCAGACGATCAAGCACTCAATAAAGCAAACGAACTGGCAGACTTCTTCGACAACAAAATCACCTCACTCCTAGCCCCCCTCAAGGGACCATCTACACATCCAAAACACGTAATCAACCTCACCCCTCAATCTTCGAGTTCACCCGCTCAACAAACACCACTCTCAACCACTCAACAACCTCCACTCCCAACAGATCAACAACCATCGCACCCAAATGTCAATCATCACAACACTTCACTAACAGTGCTCAACACTTTTGAGCTCACATCCACTCTAGAAATAGAGAACATTCTCAAGAAGATAAAACCATCCTCCCATCCATCAGACCATATTCCATCCAACAAACTTAGTCTTAACACCAACACCATAGCCAAACCTTTAGCAGACATTATTAACTGCTCTTTCAACCAAGGACATGTCCCGAACCAACTCAAGTTAGCCATGCTCAAGCCGCTCCTCAAAAAACCCAACTTACCCACCTCAGACCCAGCTAACTTTAGACCCATAGCAAACCTCCCTTTGATTGCCAAAGTTATGGAGAAAGTTGTTAACAAACAACTTACAGAATATCTTGACGAAAACAATATCCTCACCTCAAACCAATTTGGCTTTCGTAAGACTATGAATACCGAATCATTATTAACATCATTATCAGACACTATTATTTTCAACCTAGAAAAGGGCCAACCTTGCCTTCTCGCTCTCCTGGATCTCTCATCAGCGTTTGATACTGTTAACCACTCATGCCTCTTGCAACGCCTAATAGACATCGGTATTACAGGAGTAGCTTTTAACTGGTTCAAATCATTTTTGGAGAACAGATCATACAAGGTCAAGATAAATAACAAAGAGTCCCACACCATCGAATCCAAAAGGGGGGTACCACAAGGATCATCCCTCTCCCCGACCCTTTTCAATATTTATCTGCTCCCACTCTGTCAACTTCTTACTAACCTTAAGCTAAGACATTACCTATACGCGGATGATATTCAAATCCTCATCCCTATAGAAGATTCCCTACACAAAGCCATATCATTCTGGAATAAATGTCTGTTAGCTATCAACAATCTACTCACCAGCATCAACTTGGTTCTAAACAAAAACAAAACTGAAATCCTCATCATTTCACCGGAAAACTATACCCTCTCCCCACTTTCTACCACTAACCAACATCCGGACACCGCAGGGCTCTCCACCTCGCAACAAGTTAGAGACCTGGGAGTCATCTTAGACAGCAAACTCTGCCTCAACAAATTCGTCAACAACACAACAAAAGAATGTTTCTTTAAACTTCAAACATTAAAGAAACTCAAACCTCTCCTCCTTTACAGAGACTTCCGCATGGTCTTACAAGCCATCATTCTCCCAAAGCTGGATTACTGTAACTCCCTCCTCCTAGGCCTTCCAGCATGTACCATCAAACCACTTCAGATGGTCCTGAATGCCTCTGCAAGAATTCTTTCAAATGCCAAAAAAAGAGATCATATCACCCCTATTCTCCACCATCTCCACTGGCTTCCGATTAAATACAGGATCCAGTTCAAATCTTTAATGATGATTCATAAGGCCTTACACAACAACGCACCTCTCAACCTAACATTTCAAATTCGATTACACACATCCGTGAAACCAACCAGAAGCGCCTATCAAAACAGACTAATCACACAACCGGCGAAATCCATTTTGAGGAAACGTGCATTATCCACAGCTGGCCCATCACTTTGGAACTCGCTCCCTCCAGACCTTCGTTTGGAAACATGCCACCCTACATTTAAAAAGAAACTTAAGACTTGGCTGTTCAAACAAGCTTTCCCCTAGAGCCAAGAACACGAAGAAAAGTATTTTCAAGCCCACAACGTTTTTATTCAGATCTATTATTTTATTCAATCAGAAATTTACACATGCTGAATTCATACATACTACATACATATACTCATATTGACTTCATATTTTTCCATGTTATTCATTGATTTATTAACTGCTTGTTTATTAACGGTTAAATATCATACACTATTTGCTTCAATTAATTTATTCAATGTAAAAACTTTACTTACTTTGTGTGATGTAGTGCAGCGCTGCCGGAGGCAGGAATGGATAAGATACCATATGGCGGCTAGTAATACTAGAGCCAGCCAGCAGGAGGAGCAGGTGAAGGCGAGAACTACAAATCCCAGGTTCCTAGAACCACCACCTGACCTGTAGGGAGAGCCTGGAGGTGAGCAGGTGTCAGACTCTGACACTAATGAGTCACACAGGTGAGCCTGGGGAGCTAGAGGAAGAGGGCGTGCCTAGGTAGCGGCAGTGGCCAGAAAAAGCCAGTGCCAGGAAGCAAGAGGGGAGAAGGAAATGGAGGTAGGTTCCGGGGGAGAGGAATCCTCCAGCTGTCTCAGGGGCACAGCCTAGCCTGAAAAGGGAAACAGATAACCTGTACCCTAAGGGAAGTTAGGGCAGGGGTGTTTGCGGGTGAACTGGAGAGCCGGGGGGCTCAAACAGTACCTTTAATCCAGCACCTGTGTTAAGGGGTTAGACTGCTGGAGAGCGGGGGCAGGGTCATTTGTTCAGCTCCTGAGGGGACGGAGCCAATGTAACAGATTCAGCTACTCTGCTTTATAAAAATGCTTTGAGGAACATCTCTCTCTCTGTGTTATCTTTGGGGGTTGGGGGACTGCTTCAACCCCACGCCATACAAAGAGAACCCAGAAGCCCAGCAAAACCAGGGCCAGCGGAGACCTGAACCCAGGGAGTCCTGTGAGACTGAGGGACTCCAGGGATGTCCAGGACTCGCGAGGCACCCAGGGCAGCACGGGCACCCAGGGCACCCAGGGCAGCACAGGCACCCAGGGCACCCAGGGCACCCAGGGCAGCACAGGCACCCAGGGCAGCACGGGCGGTGAGCCTTCACATATGGTGGCAGCAGTGGGATCCAACGGAACTCGCCGTACAGAGGAGCCTTACGGAGGAGAAAGACATACCAGGGCATTTACTGACCTGGGGAAGGTAAAAGTACCTCGAAAGCCCAAGAATAGGATTGCCAGCATGGTGGGGGGAAGAGGCTAAGCCACAGCAGGGGCTGTAGTTTGAAAAAAAAAAATATATTTTTTTTTGGGTTCTCTCCCCTTTGTCTTACTTGGTTTGCTACCAAATGAATAGCAGCTGGTAAACCCCTAGAGTTGCGGGGTGAGGGGGCAGGCTACCCCAGATAAAGAGCCAGAGGGGTCAAGTGTTGAACGGCCGCACTTGGGTCCAGTCTTGTTGTTTTCTGGCAGAGAGGGCGTCAGAAGAGGTACTGAAGGGGGATAAGCGAATCACACGAGGATATAGCCCGGACGAGTGCCCAACTCACAGACGAGGTTGCTGAGCCTGACCAGACCGCGGAGAGGACTGGACGGGATTAGGAGGAGCAGACCAGGCTGGGGATTAGCCGTGGAGAGCTCTGGATGCCTGTTGTGTCTAGGTTCTGGTAAGCGTACCTGGGGCTAGCCATACCGTCGGAAGGAGAGGGGGCTCTGGGTACTGTGGTGTGTGGGGGTGCCAAGGAGACGCCCAGGGGTTATGCAATCGATGGCGGGGATGTATACTGCAGAAGTGCTGGTGTAATTTGTTCCTCTGGTAAGGGTGCAAGCAAAGCCTGGGGGCTGGCAGATTTGGTGAAGCAGTCTGCACTTGGATTCCCTTTTCCTTTCGTTACCAGGTACCCAACGACTACGAGGGTGTACGAAGAAACCCTGGCAAGCAGCAAGAGGCACCACATAGAGAGAATGCGGAAGCTGGCTGTGTTGAGAAAAGAAGGCATGACGACGATGGAAAAGCCAAAGGAAATGGACTCCTGTGATTCACAGAACAGAAGCTATCACAACCCACTGTGGAAAAAGAGATGGGACTGTATACCTTCAGTTAAGAAATCACTGGGACTGTTTCAACAGGTTGTAGATTGTGATGTTGAAATTGGTGATTTTATAGGCAGCCAGGGGGGCTGGAATAAGGAGCAGTGTCCTTGTGACAAAGGGATATACGGGGAACTGCAAAAGGTTTATGAGGTGGAATACTGTGTGTCAAGTGGTTTTATAGGCAGCCAGGGGGGCTGGAATAAGAAGCAGGGTCCTCAGGAGAAAGGGATATACGAGGAACTGCAGGAGATTGGCACAGCAGGGGCCAAGAAGGCTAGATCCCCAGGGGGTGGGACTGAACCCACCAACCAGCGGCCAAAGATAGAAATGGCCGGGAAGGGTCCTAAAAAGGAGAAAGAGGAATGCTTATGGGGCCCGCAGCCAGACCAGGTTAAGGAAGACTGCCCGTGTGAAGAAGTACACAGAGAGGGGCAGGAGATTAAGGGGGCAAAGTTAGGGTCTGGCACAGGAAGTGTCGTACATAGAGGAGCCCGAGGGACACCCCAAAGAAAGGGAAAAAAAGGTAAAAGCCAGGGGGGCAGTACCTCTTGCCAGATTTGTGGAGAAGACAGCCATGTAGGGGAGACTTGTCCCAAAGACCCACTAGAAATGCTATACAGAGAGTGGGTTGGGGAAGGGACAGCTCTTGAGGGGTCTCCGCAGGGAAGGGGTGAGAGTATAGGCAACCCCGACGTTTGTACCCAGGTTGAGAATAGGGGTGGTTTTAAGGCGGAACAGTCGAGGGGTGTTTTGCACGGTTTTAGTAAGGACAATAAGACCCAGAAGATGGAGGGCGGTTACGCGAGGCAGATAATGATGGGGGAGGTTGGAGAGAGTACCTCACAGTCTCAAGCTGCAGGTGACCCAGATGTCTTCATAGGGGCTTGTCTTTCAGCAGAATCCCACGGAGTAGGAGAGGCACACTCTGGGCAGGAAGGGACAATAGAGGGGAATAAAAGGAAAGAATTTCTCCAAGCTTGTTTCCCAGCCAGAGAAGGGGGCCTGGCTCCGGAGGGGTTGAGCACTGCTGATACTGAACAGGAAAGCAGCACCAGTGACAAAGTAGTAAGGGACTCCCCTTGCAGTGGTCCAAAGGGAGAGGGATATTTGAAGATAGGGAGTGTGGAAGGAAGCCTAGAAGTAGGCAAGACTCCAGGTCGAAAGGGGAGGAAAGTAAGAAAGAAGCAAGTTGATTTTAAGAAGGGGGTAGAAGAGAAAGTTTCCTCAGTACAAGGCATCCGGGTTGAGCAGGAGAGTCCGCGCAAGCCAGGGGGAAGAGTATCAGGACTCTGTGGGAGGGTCCTTGGCCCAACAACTGCGCTAGCCCTTCAGGGGAAGGTGAAGGTAGAGCTGGAGTTGGGGACGGCTCTGAGTTTATTGCAGCAGCAGATAGAACAAAATCAGCAGTTGCAGTTGCTAATGTCCGGATTACTCGATAGCCATTCGGCCACTAAGGGGGAAATTGCAGGCTTCAGGGAGAACTGCAAGAGATTTCAGAGGGGTTGCCAAGGGAAGAGGAGATTATGCAGCTCGCTGGAGAACACATTCTAGTAAGAGCAGACTCACAGGAACCCCGCAAGCCAGATCAAGAGGAAACCGAACAGCCTCAACCAGCTGACAGGGGAAAAGGCCAGTTTCAGGAGGGAAAGGAGTCCTCATGGTTTCAGATAATAAAGGGAGTGAGCTCGTGGAGACAGAATAGACTAAGAATATCTGGCGGTTATAGGCGTTGGTGCCAGTTACTCAAAGGTCTGGGTAACAGAAAAGTCCCAGTAGTAATCTTTGTCACATACTCTGCCAGGAACAGAAAGGACAGAGGGTGGTGGACTTTCAAGAAATCAGAGAAATTCCTTATGGTGGAGTATCAAAGACTCAGAACAAACCAGATGAGAGTAGATGAGGCTACTGCTTATAAAGCCTTTCTACATATCCCTATTGGTAGCGGTTGGGAAGAAGGTTTGGTTTGTTCTTGTCTCAGAGATTTTTGTGTTTAAGTTTGAAATTAAAAGGGGATAGGAATACGGCATACCCTGTGCAAAGACTTTTGAGGGAAAGGGTGTGTGGTGATTTAACTCAGAGGCTAGTCTCTGCACTGTACAACTGTAAGAGGTTTGAAGGAAGGGATGGTAGGCTCTCTTCTAAAGGAATGGCTTTTTGTGTTCAGGTTGGAAGCACTATACACCCCGTGCAGAGACTTTTTTTAAGGGGGAGGGTGTGTGATGTAGTGCAGCGCTGCCGGAGGCAGGAATGGATAAGATACCATATGGCGGCTAGTAATACTAGAGCCAGCCAGCAGGAGGAGCAGGTGAAGGTGAGAACTACAAATCCCAGGTTCCTAGAACCACCACCTGACCTGTAGGGAGAGCCTGGAGGTGAGCAGGTGTCAGACTCTGACACTAATGAGTCACACAGGTGAGCCTGGGGAGCTAGAGGAAGAGGGCATGCCTAGGTAGCGGCAGTGGCCAGAAAAAGCCAGTGCCAGGAAGCAAGAGGGGAGAAGGAAATGGAGGTAGGTTCCGGGGGAGAGGAATCCTCCAGCTGTCTCAGGGGCACAGCCTAGCCTGAAAAGGGAAACAGATAACCTGTACCCTAAGGGAAGTTAGGGCAGGGGTGTTTGCGGGTGAACTGGAGAGCCGGGGGGCTCAAACAGTACCTTTGCTCCAGCACCTGTGTTAAGGGGTTAGACTGCTGGAGAGCGGGGGCAGGGTCATTTGTTCAGCTCCTGAGGGGACGGAGCCAATGTAACAGATTCAGCTACTCTGCTTTATAAAAATGCTTTGAGGAACATCTCTCTCTCTGTGTTATCTTTGGGGGTTGGGGGACTGCTTCAACCCCACGCCATACAAAGAGAACCCAGAAGCCCAGCAAAACCAGGGCCAGCGGAGACCTGAACCCAGGGAGTCCTGTGAGACTGAGGGACTCCAGGGATGTCCAGGACTCGCGAGGGGCCTGAACCGGAGGCAGCGGAGCGGCACCCAGGGCAGCACGGGCGGTGAGCCTTCACACTTAGATTTGTTCAATGTAAAACTTCTTTTATTATGTTCTATGTTCTATGTAAACCGCTATATTTTTTTTAGCGATAGTTACTGTTCTTTGTAAACCGGGGTGATATGTATACTATACAGGAACCTCCGGTATATAAATCATTTAAATAAATAAATAAATAAATCTTCTGTGATTATTTGACCCACAGGCTTATAAAGTTACTTTAATTACATGGTGGGTTTTATATAGGTGTTGTATTTCTGGAGGGGAGATTGGGGAAGGCACCCTAACTTTATACGTTTCCACTATTTTTCTGCTAGAATGAGGCCCATATACTATTAGCCTGTTTCTATCCAATTCTGCAGTGGAGCGGCAGTTACTACCCATAACAGAAACATGGGGGTATCCTGCACAGAGCTGCAGTTACTACCCATAACAGAAACATGGGGGTATCCTGCACAGAGCTGCAGTCACTACCCTTAACAGAAACATGGGGGTAACCTGCACGGGGCGGCAGTCACTACCCTTAACAGAAACGTGAAGGTAACCTGCATGGAGCGGCAGTCGCTATACTTAGTAGAAATGTAAGGGTAACCTGCACGGAGCAGCAGTTACTACCATAAGCTTGCAGAGCAGAATGGATGGACCATTTGGTCTTCTGCCGTCATTACTGTGTTATTATGTAGGTATGTACAAAATTCCCGTAGTCATTAAAAGACTAGGATCATCTGACCCCCTATTGAGTCAGAAGATTTTGGAAATGATTGGGATTTTGATGTGGGTATCTAAGATAAAGTCTCTCATAGCACATAATTTGGTCTGCTTTAGAAAAAAAAAAAGCATATTTTTATACTCTAGCCTTTGGTAACTAGTTGTTTGTTTTTTTTTAAAGATAATAGATGGTATTTTTTAGGGGTATGAAGACTAGATGCTTTATCTATTTTAAATGTTATGTTTAAATTATTATTGGTGTCTATAGATTTGTATAGATGTGCTTGTTATGTCATAGATTGTGTATGTAATCCACCAAGAGTTGTAGATTGGTGGAATATAAATGCTTTTAAATAAAAAGAAATAAAAGCTCTTCATATAGGGAGGTGTTCTGGGGCACTGTAAGAGTTGCTGTGAGCACTATTTTAAGGATGCTTCATTTACATAGCATTAATATACATTGAACTGATACACACAAGATGAGAAGAAATACAGTCACAGTGATGATCATCATTAGTAACCTTTGATCCAAAGTTCCCAAGTTTCTACCTAAACCCAAAAAGTCCCAGGAGGGGTTTTCAGGGTCAGTAAAGTGGGTTAGACATGGTAGCAAAGTATCTATGGCCTGCATGTGATTTCTAATGCTTTTATCATTATTAATATAGGAGCAGCAAGAAGAGTTAATAAATTGAGAGACTCCCCTCCTTTGTCCGCAAGTAACATATCTAAAGCCATACGAATATCTAAAACTCCTTCTTTAAGAGACTTGATCTCTTGTCTCATTCATAGTGACTTCCACAGTGGCAGAAATATTTTTTTAAAGTACTTTCAAATTCAAAAACTCCTAAACCAGGAAAAAACAGTCTAACTTCAGTTAATCAGCCAGAATGACTCACTGCTCTCTTGATTAACAAATGTTGGTACCTAATCAAACCAAGTCACACTACCTCAACACCTTTCAAAGGTGAGTAACTGGACTGAACTTTTCAACCTTTTTACTTAGGTATACACTGCTCCTAGCTTATTTCTAGCTTCTGGCTAATTTTTTTTTATATATATACAAACACTCAGTTCTGCTTACTAGCTGTCTTACAGACTTTTAAAAATAAACACACTAACTACTGCTTACTAGCTGCCTTACTGACTATTTAAAAATACAGTCTAACTTCTGTTTATTTGCTGCCTTAATGACTATTAAAAGCACAAACATACACACTAAATAATATTCCCAAATAGTTGACTTTGCCCCAATAATTTTAAAAAAGAAAATTTCCCAAGCAAAAACTTACTAGTTCCTTTCAGCCACCAGCAAGGTGATCCTCTCCTCTGTGCTCCCATGTGGTGGTACTTTGGAATTTCTGTGTGCACTGGGTGTCTCCTTTCAGATACCACTCAGTTTCCGTTTCTGATAAAGCATCATTTTCCATTGCAGAAAAAGAAGTGCATGTTTATCATTTCAGGAAGGGATATCTCTGCATCACAGATCTTACCCTACCAGAGCTCACTGTAACTCATTTATTTCTGAGTTTCTCAATTTTCTGTAGGAGTAGGGGCCGATACTCTGGATGTTGTATAGTTGTGAGCGCATTTCTATTCATAGTCAATTCCTCTCTTGAGTGTGACAGCTGAAGACAAACTGGACAAGCCTTAAGGCTCCAGATGGTCTGCCTTAGGACTGAAGCACCATGGTTGTTACACTTAATAGTCATTATATTAATTTGTGTCCAAGGTCACTTGTTTTATTGTGAAAAAATATAGAAATGGCTAGATTAGTGCTTAATTTAAGTGAGCAATATTTGACCTATATCCTTGGAGAATTATTTAGGGAGAACAGACCCTGGAGGGGGGTAGATGAAGCATGGGATGGGAGGAAATGAGAAAAAACAAAACTCTTTTTTAGATTCAAGTCTCTTTTTTAAAATCTCTTCAAACTCAACAACATGTAAAATAAAACTCCAGCAAAGATTCTCAACAGATATGTTAAAGAAAAAGGTTTAAAATCAAGCCTGCACAGATTAAAAGACAGAAGCTTAAAGTAGGGATTTACAATAAAAATGTAGTCTAATGCTGAATGATGTCCTCCAGATCCCTCCTGCTTCTCTTCCCTCTCTGCTTGCTGCACTCACAGGTCCTGGATACAGCTAAGACATAAAATTGCTCAGCAGAGAGTTCGTTATTTGCCACTGCCGCATGTTGTTAATCTTACATTTGTTTGGCATTAAAATCTTTCAAAGATTAATTATTAACTTCAAAGAGTTTACTTGCAGACAATCAAAGAATTTTATTTATTTGTCAGAGAGCAAGGAGGAGACCTGGTTTGAGACGGGAGACAGACAGCCAGGAGAGTGAAGGAGAGACTCCGCAGAGCTGAAGATGTTAAGCGCAGTTTTGGTTTTATCCGTTCTGGCTCTCTCTCTGCTCATCGCTCAGTTCCTGAAGCTGCAATGGGTCGGCAGACGATTCCCTCCAGGACCCACTCCCCTCCCCTTCCTCGGCAACCTCTGGACTCTGAACTTCAGGATTGACCGGGACAATTTAATTGAGGTAATTCTAATTTATCAGTGTTTTCCATTGAATTGGGAAGGTGGCGGGAGAGAGAGAGCACCATATGGGTATAGGATGAATTGCTGTCCCAAGGCTGTGAAAGTCTTTGTGGGTGTAACTACTTAATCATACAAGTAAAACTCCTAAGAGGCAAGACTATCCAGCATACACTCAAGAAGAAAAACTAGTAGCTCACCCCAAATAATTAGGGCCTGATTCCAAGAGCAGCAGAGCACCTTTTTTGGTTGGGTACGGTGAAGAGCCAAGGAAATCTGTCAAGTTCCATCTCAGTTCAACTCCCAGCCTCAACCCCTCCTGACAATCAGCAAGCCAGTTTTCACACACACACACACACACACACACACACACACTCTCTCTCTCTCTCTCTCTCACACACACACACACTGAAGAGGTACATATAATTGGCATCTCAGAGATCTGCTGGAAGGAGGATAACCAATGAGATACCAAATTATATCGTAATGATAGGGTGGATCAGATTGTTGGAGCTTGGCGCTACATATCAAAGATGGCACAGAGTCAAACAGGATAAAAGTTCTGCAGGAAATAAAATGCACTGTTGAATCTTTATGGATAGAAATTCCATTTGTGAAAGGGAATAGAACAGCATCAGTATAGTAGCAGACAATGAAATGCTAAAGAAATTGGGGAAGCTAACTAAATTAGCAGCACAGTAATAATGGGTGATTTCAATTACCCCAGCATTGACGGGGTGAATGTCACATCAGGACATGCTAAGGAGGTAAAGTTTCTAGATGAGATAAATGACTGCTGGTACAAGAACCAACAACAGTGGGAGTTATTTTAGACCTAGTCCATGATAAAACACAGGATTTGGTGTGAGAGGTAACAGTGTTGGGGCCACTTGGCAATAGTGATCACAACATTATCAAATTGACTTGATAACCGGAGGAAGGACACTAAGGAAATCTACTCCAATACTTTCCTTTTTGAAAGTTAAATGCTATGATAAAATGAGAAAAATGGTTAGGAAAAAACTGAAAGGAGTAGCTGCAAAGGTTAAGAATTTATATCAGGCATGGTAGTTGTTTAAAAAAAACCATCTTGGAAGTCCTGATCAGATGTATGCCACACATTAAACAAGGTAACAGGAAGACCAAACAACTGCCGGCATGGTTAAAAGGTGAGATGAGAGAGGCTATTCTAGCCAAAAAAAAAAAATCTTTCAAAAAATGGAAAAGAGATCTGAATGAAGAAAACAAGAAACAGCAGGAGCACCGGCTCTGACTTATTTGGTTATCTGGCCACTTTTACTTGTCGCCACTTAGCTCGATAAAAACGGAATTGTGGGGCTATCTGGCCAAGGTTAGCCGCTGCCACTTAAATAAGTGTGCTCCCTCTCTTGGCAATACATGTTTCAAGGGACACCCCCTGCCCTCCACCAGAATTAAAATGTGCATCTGGCCTGTGCTGAGCGCACATTTTCCAGTCAACGTGCTTTTTTAAACTCCTGGTGCATTAGCATTGCATCAGCATACTACATCCAGAGTGAAAACACAATGTTCACCTGTGCATTAAAACTGTGCTGAAATCCAGTGCATGGTTTCTTAATGCACAGACTATTGTATCAGCCTGAAAAAAGAAGGAAAAGGAAGGATGGAAAAACTTCCTTTCAACTTGATCCAAAATTAAGAATCTTCTCCGATCTAAAAAATTAAAATCAATTAGAAAGTCTCTTAAATCTCCACAAATCCAAGTTCCACTAAACCAGACCTAGGAGCTCACCAGGAAAAAGAGAACTGAAAAAGGTTTTCTCTCCCTTAGATGTTTAAAAATCCCCAACTCCTCTAGGGCTCTTTGTCTTATATAGACACAACCACTGCAGCCACCTCACACGAGGGTACTGTGGCATAGATGGTAAGTTCCTCTCTCTTTCTCTAAAAGCATAGCCCTTCAACAAGGCTACATCTTAGTAGGAATTCCATTGAGGCCTTAAATCAATTTCTTCTGAAAGCCCAAATAGGTTCATGACTAAGCTATGAGAGAATTCCATAGCACTGACCTAGCATGGGTTTCATCCAGACAGAAGATTGATACTGAAGGGACAAAAGGATTTTTCCCTTCTGAATGCAACTCCTGAGAAGGGGCATGTTTACCAGTTAATGCAGACCTCAGGAGTGCAGGCCCATCACCATGGATGGCCATGAAGAGCAAGCAAAGTACCTTGTGAACTTATAGTAACTCTCCAGGTAATAGGTAACCAGTAAAGTCA
Source organism: Rhinatrema bivittatum (assembly GCF_901001135.1). Taxonomy (NCBI): domain Eukaryota; kingdom Metazoa; phylum Chordata; class Amphibia; order Gymnophiona; family Rhinatrematidae; genus Rhinatrema; species Rhinatrema bivittatum. The sequence goes on from NC_042623.1 coordinate 181,243,343, forward strand.
AACAAGAACTAGAGTGATATGTTCATGGTACCTAGACCCGGTGACTATGTTAAAGTTCGATACCCTTGTTACATGTAACTTGTTATTGCCTTCTTGTTATATGGTTATTTATTTAGTTAGTCCCTACGTTCCATGTAAACCGATTTGATATGAATCTTTTCATGAAGGTCGGTATAGAAAAATGTTAAATAAATAAATAAAATAACCATGTTTTGTATAAGCTGAAGGACTCATGAAAGTGATCTTGGAAGGCCCAAAAAGACAGTACTGCGGTGGTCTACAGAAGTCCTCAGTTGTTTATTCAACCCCCAGGAAAGAGAAAATTTCATGCACCGCAGCTGTTTAAGTTTATAAAATACCGAGTGGGCCACTACTACACACACGTGGAGTCAAATAAGACCCACAAACCCCTGCACATGGAAGGGAATTGGCAGGTCACCCGCCTGCAGGGAAGAATTGGAGTAAGACAGATCTGGCAGTGGAAGAGGGGACTCTTGGAACGTGAAGGAGGGTGGAAATAGAGAGCTAGTGAGAAGGTTCAGAGATAACACTTGGAGAGGGAAGGCGAGTCGGGGAGGGAGAGTTGGCAGTGGGATGGAAACCTTTGCCAACATGGGGGATGAGAAATAAGATGAGCTAAGCAATAGATGTAGGGGCTCGGAAAGATAGGAATCATGGAGAGAAGATAGAGATAGCAGTGGTATTGGGGACTCTGGAGAAAATATGAGGGTGGGAGTAAGAAACATTGGCCGTAGGGGAGGGAATCCTGAAAGGGTCGAAGTAATTGAAGTGGCTGAGAGGGTGAGGACCTATGATTGTGGATGGATTTTATGATATTTTTTTCTGTAAGCTGCATGGGCCAATTTGAATTGGATAAATAGAAAATAAAATAAATAGGGTGGGTGGACACAAGATAGACCTGGTAGTGGGGGGTGGATACTCAGAGAATCAGACCCGTGTGGTTTTAGTTGAAACAAGAAAACCTGTTGGATGTATTTTGCAGCTGGCAAAGCCCTATGGGAACATCTACACCGTGTGGCTGGGACAGACTCCCATCGTTGTCATAAACGGCTATGAAGCAGTGCGAAATTCTTTGACCTCTCATACCGATGTGTTTGCTCTCCGTCCTGGGATGCCCTACTTCCAAAAGATCTTTGGTGAAAACGGTACATGCCTTCAACAACTTCTAGACAGACTGTGATGGAGGGACAAACAGGGGGTGCCAAATTTTTCATACTGATATAGACATGAATAGAACGAAATCTCCCCCTGCAAGGATAAAGAGGCAGCAGTCAAAATTTATCTTGTAGTTACATTTACTTAATGCTGAAACCTTCATGTTAAGAGGTTCTGAGCATTTGGTACGCAGAACGGTGTTATGGACTTGAAGTGCTGCCTCTTGCTCCCTCTGAATTCAGAAGGGAGCTACCTTGGCTTTTGTGTCCATTGCAAACATTGTAAAACCACTTGCCAGGTCAGAATTCCTTTATTCCTGGCACCAGGTCTTCTGTTTTCCTCTGCCCAGTGTCCCATTTTTTCTGTACGTCATCCTATCATTCAGAACTTGCCATCATGCAGTGAGTGGGACAGATATAGAGCTTGTAGTGAAGTTGCACCCAGAAAGATAGGAAGCATGGAAGTAAGTTAGAGATGGTAGTGGTGTTGGATGAAAAGTGCCAGTTATCTGAATCTGAGGAGACTGTAGGACAATTTATGCACAATGAAAACAGACCTTAAAATGTCTCCATCTCCGTGGCTGTATTATTGCTGTGGGGGCGTTAACATATTGAGCAGTAGGAGAATGCATGGGGACGAGAATATTGAAAATACTAGAGGGGGACATGAGTATAGTCCAGATAACTCTATTGCCTCATGAGATTTCAGTCTGTAACTCCACTTCAACCAATGCACATAAAATGATGAAAGGTACTGACTATGGGGAAAGAGGTCAGACTCCCAAATTTATTTAGTGAGTTCAAAAGCATGGGTCATGCAGATAGCAACGTGGATCAATGATAGAGACAGTGGGAATAGTTCACACTCCTTTGACTGGTCAGAGAGAGCACCAACCTCTTCCCCTCCATGAACCCTGGCCCCTGGCCCCATTCACTATCTCCTTAGTGCTGGCACAAATAAAACATCTAGATAGAGTCACAACAAACTCAACTTTATTTCTGATTGTATAGCCAGTCACTATGTACCGGAATAGAATTGGGTAGGCATTAAATACTGAAAATTCAGAATTAATGAGAGAAAAACCTCCCAATAACACACTATCTAATAGCCCAAAAGATAAGCGTACCAATCTCTCACTCTTTACTTGAACATCTATTTGATCTCCTAATTCTCCATATCAGTAGTTCATTGGAATATATGGTTTACATCCCTTACAATTACCATATTCAAATTCTCCCACCATTAAGAATATATCTTTCCAAATCCTAATCCATCCCATGCAGGATAAGTTCATCACTCCCAGATTCCTCATCCTTTTAAAAACCAGACTCTAATCCATGTAGGAAATCACTCCCTTAGGATGTACTCACAATTCTCTCATCACTTGAGCTTCCACTCAGATCCCCTCCAGCGGCCTGCAGGTCTCCCTAGTATCCCCCACACTCTGGGTCATTCATGGAGCACTCCTCCTTTCCAAATGACTCCTTAGAAGTGCCTGTGTTCTCCATACCCTCGGTCTTGAGGGAAAAGCCTCTGCAGAGCCGCGTACTGGGATGGTCCCTGGGCCCTCAGCCTGCAGGATGGGCCACTCCAGGTCCATTGCATCCTAGAGATCACCTCCGTTCTTGATTCCATACCAGCAGATAGGCGCAGCTCCTGCCAAAATGTCCCCAGATTCATAGCTCCCTGGGACACTTCACAACCAATCAAAACCACCTTAAATTCAAGGGGATACTACTCCACCGAACCATCGCGTTCCACTGTCTGTGCCGGCGGTCACTAAAGGAATGCAGAGTCAAACGTCCAGCATTTTCAGTAGGGCTTCAGGGAATAACAGACAGGAAGAAGATGTGGAAAACATGAGAAGGGATCTAGTGAAGTGGAATAAATGATAAAGAGACTGGCAGCTAGGATTTAATGCTACAAAATGCAGAGTAATGTATTTACAGGTCATTTTTTAAAGCGCAAAAATGCCCATATATGCTCATATGTGGGCAGCATGCAAGCAATGTTAATATTAAAAAAATCCACAAAATCCACGCGTATGCACCCGTTCACAGGTGAGGAATAAGGGGGCGGGCATGGGAGTTTCAGGGCGTAACTCCAAATTTTAGAAGCGAAACCCGCAGGGCTCGTGCATAATAAATCCGCGTGACTTTTCTGCTGCTCCTGATGAGGAGCAAAGTCTGTAGGATTTTGAGTTTTAGAGGCGAGGGTGAGGGCTCTGGCTCAGCTGGGCAGCCTGCAGGACGGAGAACCAGAGAGATCCGAAAGGCCTCACTATTAAGTGGACAAACTGGAGGACTAATTGGGAAAACTGGAAATGTGCCTCGTGTAAGCGTGTTTTAAAATCCATTGACACATGCACGTAAAAGCCGACAAGGTCCCTCTTGAAGACACACGTGCACTCGAGTAGCCTTTTAAAATCAGGAGCATACTTATGCGCAAAGCAGGTGCATGATTAAAAATTCTAGTGTAACTTCGCACGTGAACGGGTGCATGTGCGCTCATTTTAAAATCGACCTCGGAGGTTGAAAAAAACCTAAGGGCAAGGAAAAGAACTGGAGGCCAAATTCTCTAAGTACAGAGGAAGAGCGGGATCTGGGGGTGATTGTATCTGATGACTTTAAGGTGGGCAAACAGGAGGATAAATCGATGGTAAAAGCCAGAAAGAAGCCTGGCTGCATAGGGCGAGGAAGGGTCAGCAGACAGAGGGAGGCTCCTGTATAGGTGCCTGGTGAGACCTCACTTGGGATATTGTATACAGTTTTGGAGACCGTGCCTCCAAAAGGATATAAACAGGATGGAGTCGCTCCAGAGGGAGGCTACTAACATGGTCAGTGGTCTCCATTCTAGAGCGTATGGGGATGAACTTACAGATCTGAACACGTATACTGTAGAGGACATGCGTGGTAGGGGAGATAGGATAAACACATTTAAATACCTGCAAGTTTTCCATACGCAGGAGGGGAGCCTTTTTTCAATGGGAAACGAGGCTCTAGAACGAGGGGCCATGAGATGCGGTTGAAAGGGGGTAGACTCAGGCGTAATCTTTCTTTAGAGAGAGGGTGGTGGATCCATGGAACAACTTCCCAGTGGCGATAGTGGAGGCAAAAATGGTTTCTGAACTCAAAAAAGCATGGGATGAAGGTCGGGATCTCTGAGGAAGTGTTGGGAATTGTAAGGGTTACATAAATTGGATGGACTGGCAGAGTTGAGGCGCCACATGGTCTCTTTCTCTCATCATATTTCTATGTTTCTATAATACTCTTGGGTATCCCCACCCAAAATATCTGGTACCCCTAGAAGTGAAGGGGATCTCCTCACAAGACTAATCCTGCTTTTCTGAAAAAATAAATTTTATTGGGAATAAAAAAAAAAAGGATACAGAAAGCATAAAATCTGAATGGTAAAAGTAATACAAAACCTGGTATGGGGCAATAAATACTGTGGCACCATAGCTGCAATATCTTATCAGGGACTGGGATCGCTGCAGTGCCCTTAGTCCTGTGTCCATATGAGCAGGACGGGTCCAAGGATTGAATCTGGTTTCCTTTCTAGGCTATAAGGCCAGCCCATACCAAAATTAGAACCATCTTAAGATGGAAATTTGGTAACAGGGGGTGAGAGAGGGAGTCACCCTGCTATAGAGCTGGATGAGGAGACTCCCCCAGTGTATTAACCGCAACCCATGTCATCTCTAACGTCTTCAGGGATCGTGTTTTCCAATGGCCACACCTGGAAGCAGCAGCGACGCTTTGGCCTGACGACCCTGAGGAATCTGGGGCTGGGGAAGAGGAGCCTGGAGATGCGGATCCTGGAGGAGGCCCAGCACCTGGTTAAGTTCTTTGCTGTACAGGAAGGTAAAGTGATGCTAGATATCCGAGAGTAAGAGAGCGTTCCAGAAAAATACAAGAAAGTGTAGATCTAAAGATCACTGATGCATGCAGCAAAGGGCAGGATCTTCAAACGATAGGAGACAATAACAAAGTTAGTAGATAACAGAGGAAGGGGAGGTTGGGCTGGCTCTTTCAGCCAAGAGGCCCTAAACTTTATAACACTTTTTTGGGGATAAGGGGGAAAGGTGAAATGCCCAGTGAGAGTTTCACTGGGATGGGGGTGGGGAACTTGTGCACGAGGCTTTCTCGACTGCTTTTGTTTTTTGTATGTTTTTTTTTTTTACGTTAGTTGCCACTTAATTGGCTATGTCTGAGGGCATCTAGACTTATTCGGCTGAGTTAGCCAGATAAGTTAGTCAGCTAAGTGAACTCTGCCCTGAAAGGCCCCTCCCTCCCCCCCCAGAACACTCCCCATTTATCCAGATACATTTTACCTGGTTAATGTCTTAGCGGGATAAAAAAAAAAGATCTGCATAAGTGGCCAAGATATTGCGTTATCCATATTTAATGCAAAACTTATCCAGATCAATCCCTTTGAATATTGAGCTATAGGAATGGTTTTGTGGCTGGTTCCTGAATTTCTAATCCTCTGTTGTGTTCTTGTGCCCCCAGGGAAGCCCACAGATCCCTACATGTCTGTGGTGAATTCCGTCTCCAATGTGATCTGTGCTGTGGTATTTGGGCATCGTTTCAGCACGGACGACAAGCTCTTCCTCCGTCTCATCAAAAGCGTTAATTTGGTGACCAGGTTCCCAGGCACCACATGGGGCTGGGTGAGCCTTCCACCTTCCTTAGGCTTGGAGAGCTTTGGATTTTGATTCTGACTTTAATTCCTCTTCTTTCCAAACCCAGGCTCAAGGCAAGGTATAATTCAGGTACCTCAGGTAGGCCCCTGCCCCTGGGGGAGGGGCTTGTGTTGGTACCCGGGGCCCATGGAGAGTGAAGTGACTTGCCCAAGGTCACAAGGATCGTCAGCGAGAGGAGCAGGATTTGAACCCTGGCTTTCCCTGATGCCCAGCCCGCTGTGGTGACCATGGAGCACTCCTCCACCACAGCTCCCAGGCCTCTGCTTGCCGAAAGCACCATGCTTGGAAGAGCTTTCCCAGCATTCCCGGGCAGGGCTGTATCACTGTGCGCCTTCAGGCCGAGGGAGCAGTCCAACCTACTCCAGCCATCACGTTGGTGGTATCAGTTGTATAAATATCAGGGCCACTAGGTGGCCACTGGAGTAGGTAGGGAGGTGGACAATAAAGTTAGTTTCATTTTTCAACTCAGCATGGTACCCAGGTCTCTTTCTCTTACCAGCATGAGGAATCAGTTCCAGCATCCTCGCCACTTAAATACTTCACCAAAAGACCGAAAACGTCTTTCCTGCTGCTCCTGTACCTGCATTAAAGAAGCTTCAGCCAGCCTGCAGCTGAGATGATTAAGGCTCGCCGCTCTTGCCTCTCAGAGCAGCGGCTATCGCCACAGCACCCTGCTCCTCTTCCAATTTGTACCACCAGCAGAATTTGATTCCCTGGCCCCTTCTGAATAAATAGATACCTGTGGTTTGCCCAGACCTCTGGCCTGCCATGAGCAAGCAGAAGAGGAAACCACTGTACTGTGGGCTCAATGGCAGAGACTACACTCCTCTCTGGGGACTCATAGCTGCCCAGGGGATGCAATTTGACAAACTGGCTCTAACTGACAATAACCACTTCTTACCCGGTCACAATATCATCTTTAAAGGGGCAAGCAGGGGCAGTGCTGGCCTTTTTGCTGCCCTGTGCAAACAATTACTGTGCTGTCCCCTTGCCCAGCTCTGCCCTGATTCATTAAGTTTCTGTCCCGGGCCTGTGAAAAAAAGCCCAGCTCCCTTCAGCAATCTACATTTTTAATAAATGACATCCGTCTCCCCCCCCCCCCCCAAACAGAACCCATGTTCAAGAGAAGGGTATTAGGTAGCCTACGCAAACCTTATAGCCATGCACTCATCCCCCACCCCGTAAACACACAGACACAATTAAATTATGCATCAAGCAATAAAATCAAGAAATATAAAACATCATTCATAATATTATAAATATATCAAAACAGCCAACAAACATCCAATAATTTAAAAACATGCATAAATTTGTACTAATATTTCCCAAACACCAATAAAATATTTAAAAACAGCAGAAATATCAACTTGCACCCAATAATTGAAAGTAATAACGATTAAAAAAAAATCTCCTGCTCTCCAAACTTGGGATCTTTTGATTTCCAGTCACCCTGAGATTGTCATGTATTGTGGGAGGTAGGGCCACACAAATTTTATCTTCTCTCTCTCATACACACGCGCGCGCGCACGCACATAACACACTCATTCTCCTAGGACAAGCAGGATGGTAGTCCTCACACATGGGCAACATCATTGGATGGAGCCCAGCACGGAAAACTTATGTCAGAGTTTCTAGAACTTTGTACACACTGAGCAGGACTCAAGGAGGAGCCCCAAGCCACACCGTGGGAGGTGAGCTGAGCAGGCATGGTGAGCCAGGCAGGCAGGAACAGAAGCAGGGAGTCCGACCCTCAGCCGGACCTGCATGCCCACGGTAGCCAACACGGGGAAGTTGACTAATGAACGGTCCTCCGACTGTTCCCGGCCCTTTCGGACCTGCCGCTGGGAACGGCAATGGGCAGCAGGCCGGACAGAGGCGAGGGCAGACAGAGTCCTTACACTGAGGATGTGAGACGAGGGCTGAAGCAGACATCCAAGAGGGGCTGAAGCAAGACGTTGGAGACATCAGGGCAAGGGCTGAAGCGAGACATAGGAAAGATCCAGGCGAGCAGGAACTCCGATGCTGGGATACTGACATCCGAAGCCCCTCGGCTGGCAGAAGCTCAAGAGCCCGTGGGACGAATCCCTCCTGTTGGCCACTCCAGGGCCCAACAGGACAGAAGGCTCAGGAACCAGACGAGGACGTAGGTCAAGGCAGAGACACGAAGACATCAGGGCAAGGGCTGAAGCAAGACATTGTAGACAAGGCAGGACGGAAACATGGCACTGTCCAACAGGGCGCCCTACTCAGCCAGCACAGCTAGACTGGTCACGGACCACCCCGTCCCAGACGCACCCTACACAGCCCAGGAAGGCTGGTCGCGGACCACGCTGAGGAAAGGAGGGTGCAGGGAAACTCCAGGCGAACAGGAACTCCGATGCTGGGATACTGACATCCGAAGCCCTTACGGCTGGCAGGAACAGGAACAGACATCTAGGCACGGTCAGAAACAGACATCGAGACAAGGTACCATCTAGACACGGCAGACCACGGAGGACCTGGATCGGGAGAGGCCACAGACAACTGTGTAACCCAATCCGAAGGCAAACAGGAACTAACAAGCAAGTCCTTATATACTGGAGGTTGTAGGCAACTCCCTGGGAGGAGTTAGACAGGACCGCCCCTTGCTGGCCCTATAACTGGGGAAGAGAGCTGCGGGCCAGCCCCTAGAGAAACGGGCGTGGCTGGAAGCAAGAAGTCCAAACACAGGCACGACGCCACAGGAACAGCTAGGCCTCTCAGGCCCTGGAGCAAGTCCCGGATGGAACACAGGCGAGGCCCTGGCTTCAAAGCGGCCTCTGGAGGAAGGTAAGATACCTCCTGTAGCGCAGCAACAGGGGGGATCGCAACAGTAAACAGGAAGACAGATGGGGGTTTACCTCATCATACAGGCTACCATATTCAAGAAGCGTCAGCTGTCACATCAATCAGTAGGGTCAAATCTGCTCTCAAGAGGGCCAAGTGATCTCGGACTCATGCCTCATCATTCCTGGGGAAGGATCACAGAGTGTTGGATGCTCTTGGGAGGAAAGTATTCCAGGGAGCCGTGCTCATTGCCCGCATTGCCTCTTATCAGCTATACATGAGTCAATATTCACGCAACCTCTGGAAGCAGATGCAGGAAGCAGCCGAGCAGCTGCCTCAATAGCAGCAAGACACCTTCTTATTGCTGGTGCATCAGGGCCTGGAATGTGGAAAACACGAGGTTAGTTCAATCTATGATGTTTTTGAGACAGCATCAAGAGTCTGCAGCAGGAATCGGCGCCCGCAGAATGGCATGGCTGTGAGTCTTGAATCTCTGTACGGAGGAGCACCTTGTGAGACTGGAAAATTGGGCATCCAAATGGCAGATGAAATTTAATGTGGACAAGTGCAAGGTGTTGCATATAGGGAAAAATAACCCTTGCTATAGTTACACGATGTTAAGTTCCATATTAGGAGCTACCACCCAGGAAAAAGATCTACTCTCCCATCCTGTAAACCCCTTGTTCTTTGTAACTTTATTTTCATAGTTAATTGGTTACCCCTTGTTTTCAATGTAAACCGGTACGATAAGACACCAGTCTTGAGTATCGGTATATCAAAAGTATTTAAATAAATAAATAAATAGGTATCATAGTGGATAATACTTTAAAATCGTCGGCTCAGTGTGCTGCAGCAGTCAAAAAAGCAAACAGAATGTTAGGAATTATTAGGAAGGGAATGGTTAATAAAACGGAAAATGTCATAATGCCTCTGTATCGCTCCATGGTGAGACCACACCTTGAATACTGTGTACAATTCTGGTCGCCGCATCTCAAAAAAGATATAATTGCGATGGAGAAGGTACAGAAAAGGGTGACCAAAATGATAAAGGGGATGGAACAGCTCCCCTATGAGGAAAGACTAAAGAGGTTAGGACTTTTCAGCTTGGAGAAGAGACGGTTGAGGGTGGGATATGTTAGAGGTGTTTAAAATCATGAATGGTCTAGAATGGGTAAATATGAATCGACTCTTTCAGATAATAGAAGGACTAGGGGCACTCCATGAAGTTAGCAAGTAGCACATTTAAAACTAATCGGAGAAAGTTCTTTTTCACTCAACGCACAATTAAACTCTGGAATTTGTTGCCAGGGGATGTGGTTAGTGCAGTTAGTATAGCTGTGTTTAAAAAAGGATTGGATAAGTTCTTGGAGGAGAAGTCCATTACCTGCTATTAATCAAGTAGACTTAGAAAATAGCCACTGCTATTACTGGCATCAGTAGCATGGGATTATACTTAGTTTTTGGGTAATTGCCAGGTTCTTATGGCCTGGATTGGCCACTGTTGGAAACAGGATGCTGGGCTTGATGGACTCTTGTTCTGACCCAGTATGGCAATTTCTTATGTTCTTATGACTACCATCTTGCTTATCCTAGGAGAATAACATCCTGCTGTCCTAGGTGTTCTCCTAGGACAGCAGGATGTTAGTCCTCACGAAACCTGCCCACTGGCCCGCGGAGCTGGGTTTCTCCTGTTTTTTATTTTAATTGTAATTCTATATTATGAGACTGAAGAGGGACTCTGTGTGGACGCGTGGTTTAGAGCATACTGGGCATGCTCAGTGTGCCAGTCAAATTTCCAGAAACTTTGACATACGTTTTCTGTGCTGGGCTCCATTCAATGATGTCACCCATGTGTGAGGACTAAAGTCCTGGTGTCTGGGAGAACACCTGTTACAGGTAAGCAACTCTGCTTTCTCTCCCACACTCCCTCTCTTTCATATAAACAGGCTCTCTCTCTCTCTCTCTCTCAGACATATTGTGTGTGTGTGTGTGTGTATGTGTATGTGCATATCCGTGAGAGCCTATATGTGACACATAGGCTCTCATAGGCGCACACACATGTACACAGGCTTTCACACAGAGAAACACTGCTCACATACATGCATCCTGCAGATGCACTCACATGGCTTCCTCTTCAGGCCATGGTGGGATGAGCTCCAACTCAGTCCCTATGGGCCTCCTCCTCACTTCGAGTCATGGTGGGATGAGCTCCACCATGGCCCCCCTGGCCTTCCTGTGCGAGGGGATGGAGGTGGAAGAACGCTGTGCGCACTAATGGAAAAAGCTGTGCACAGGTACGCAACTTAAAGGGAGCACTGCTCATGACCTCTGCTCATTTTTGGCTGCTGCCCCACAGCCTCTCCTCATTTTTGGCTACCTGTGGGTTAGGCTCTACCATTGCATCCCCCAGTTGTGCTGCTCTGTGCAAATGCACAGTATGCACATCCAGTCGCACCAGGCCTGGGGGCAAGCTATCACTAAAGCAAACAGGAGTCAATTTTGCCAAGTCAAACCTCATTCCCACTCAAGAGAATCAAGTTCTTTGGGGCTTGGATAGACTTGCTGGAGAAGAGAGCATTCCTCTAATCAGAAAGAACACTCTCTGTTCTGGGCCATTGGTCCAGAATCTGCTACATCAAGACCAAGTGCCAGCCCGGGCAATCCTAGTTGTCCTTAGCCACATAGTGTTGGCAGGGCATGTGATTCCCCTAACTCACCTTAAAATGAAGCTAATTCAGTGGGATCAGCTGAGTCAACCACTGTTGCATTCCGCAACCCCAGAGATGAAAACATCCCTTCTCGGGTGGCTGAACCCAGTGGTCCTGGAGGTTGCTCACTTCTTTGATCCTTGCAGCATCAAGAGATGCTGACCATTGATGTGTCCACAGGGATTGGAGTCCAAGACTCGAGAAACACGGTTGGCAACGGAATGTCTATTCCAAATCAACCTTTGGAATTGCAAGTGTTTACTCATCTGCTTCAGGGAAAGAATATGTCTAAGACCAAAATCTTATATCTGGCCAGATATCCTGATTTGAAGGTTCCTAAATCTTTGATTTTGGATGGTATTGAAATTCCAATAGTGGGTGAGGCCAGAAATATTAGTTTCATTATGGACACCTCTCTATCCCTAGAGCCTCAAATCTCAAAAGTTATAAAAGGTGCCTTTTTTAAATTCCATTGGCTCCAAAGATTATGAGCCAGATTTAAGAACTGTTGTTCATTCTCTTGCTCTTTCATCTCTTGATTATTGTAACTCGCTGTATCTCGGTCTTCCACAAAACTCCTTGAGGACCTTACAGCTTGTTCAGAATTTGGCTGCTAGGGTAATAATTGGGACAATGGTTCATGAGCATATTTCACCTGTCCCGAAGGGCCTCCACTTACTTCCCATCAAGTGGAGAATTTCTTTTAAAGTCTTAATGCTAGTATTGAAAGGGTTGGATGTCGTCGCACTCCCTAGCTTTAATGCAGCTTTAAAACTGTATCGTCCATCACGTATGCTTAGATCAGCTGGTGAATTCCTTCTGAATGCTCCTTCACCAAGAATTATTCGTTTAGATGAATCTAGGGAAAGGCTTTTCTGTGTCCAAGGTCCTGTTTTATGGAATTCCTTGCCCCGCAGTCTGAAGGAGGAATCCTCTATGTTAAAATCCAGGAAGCTATTAAAATTCTTCTTGCTCTCTCAAGCATTCCCCGATGATATAGAGCCAGCAGGGAGCAGTCAACCGCATACAGTTCTGGAGCGTGAACTATAAACTGAAGGTAGATCCATGGAAATTGTTATAATAGGGATTTTTTTTTCTTATCTACTGACTATGCCAATGTCTTTTTATGTTTTTTTTATGAATGTGTCTGTGAAAGGGAGCATTCAGGGAGGTGCTGAGGCCAAGCTCTAGGGTTGATTGAGTTAAGTGGTCTCAATAGCAGTAAGATCTTTTTGAGCAATAAATTCTGCAGTTTATATCAGGAAACAGGTTCTGGTATCCAAGTACAGGGTGTTCCCTGAATGGGTGAGACTGCAGGCCTGCCACTTCTCTTCATGCATATGTGACAGAGGGAGCGTGTGTGTGTGTCAGCACCTATGTGTGAGTGTGTGTGTGTGTGTGTGATCATGTGTACATAAGAGGGAGCATGTGTGTGTATCAGAGAGATAGCATATAAAAAAAAAAAAAAAAGCTACAAATAAATAAAAATAAATAAATAAATATGTATGTATAGGTTTCAAAAGGAACTATGCGTGTACATGTAACTACTATTGTAGCAATTTTCAAAAGCCATTTACACGCGTAAAGTGCACGTGCGCAAGTAAATCCAAAGGACAATTCAATGGCATATAGTGTAGCAATTTTCAAAAGCCCACTTATATGGGTAAAGTGCATTTACTCAAGTAGAGCCCAGTTTTATTTGAGTAAATGCTGTTTAAAATGAAGCCCATACTTGTATATATGTATCAGAGAGGGAGGAAAAACTTTGTACATCCCTCTCCACTAATCCACGACAATCTCAGAGAGACTGGAAATTCCCAGGTATGGAGAGCACAAAGTATTGTTTCCTTATAAGTTTTAATTTTTGTGTGTATTTTATGTATTTGCTGTTTTATAATATTTTATTGGTATTTAGGAAATTGAAAACACATTTGACATGAGTTTTTAATTATTGGATCTTCCATTCATCAGCTGTTTTGAAATTTTTTTATTAGTATGTTATGCTACTATTTGTATTTATTCTATTTCTTGATTATTTAATGGCTGATGTTTCTGTTTTTCTATTATTGCACTGCATAGAGTCTGACTTGTTGCGGTTTTCGTTTTCACTTTTTGCCTGCATGTTTCTATTTATACTTTATGATTTCTTTTTCCTTGTTCTGCCTGTGTAACTGAGGAAAGGTATTCTGCTAGCGTTTAGGAATCTATAGCAGCTTGGTTTGTTCTGTTTTCCCTAATAGGAGGTGTATTGGTGTTTTAGGGCCTGGAGTAATATTTACAGTGTTGCCTTTTCATTGATAGCGTTCTTACTTTTTAAGTGCTGGCAGTTAGTGCTGTTTTGGTGTGGGAGTTTTATTATATTTTAATTATAATTTACTCATGGCTTTTTGAGGGTCAAGCCCACACCCAACACGCATTACAGTAGCCCTAAGGGCACATGGGTTCCAAGTGTCTTTCTTTTGGAGAGTTTTCTGGGTGGCATCATAGCAGTGCATGTAAATATAATATACATGTTGTGATATTTTTTTACCTCAGAAGATTATTCTTTTTCATGTAAAATATATTATAAATGCATCATTTTTAACTGTGTGCATCATCCTGGCAATATTAAGTCGGAGGAACAGAAAAAAGATCAAGAGAAAAAAAAAAAGTTGCCGGCAGTCAGGTTAGGAAAACGGATGCTGAATTAACGAGCGTCCATTTTCCTAACCCCCCAATGACAGTCACCTCCCCCCTGGGCGCCCGCTGCCGAGGAGATGCTAGGGGGTGCATAATTTCACCTAGTGCCTCCTTTTCACCGTGGCGGGCCACTTAAATATTACATCAGGCGACCCAGAGAGGTGCATCGGCTCGCGTTAGGAGAGTGGACGCTCAATCGTGACCGCCCGTTTTCCTGTATCGGCCTGTTAGTCTTGAAGGCTAATGCAATCGATAGGGATCACTCACACTCCAAGTAACTGGTTGTATGAACATCAGGATCTGAAGCGCCATTGGTAAGAGCTGGGGAGGAGGAGAATAGACTAAGTTTAATTTTCAAGCTCAACATGGTGGCCAGGTCTCTCTTTTAACACTGCAATAGCCTTTCCCTTATATCCTACAAGCCATTAAGCCAGTAACAACGGGCTACATTAAAATTTTTTTTTTGGTCCATTTCCTTTCCACTCCCTCCCCCCACCTCTCTCTCTCTCTCACCTCCCCCCACACCTCCCTCTCTCTCTCCTCCCTCCCTCCCTATCACCTCCCCCCACCCCCTCTCTCTCTTCCCTCCCCCCACCTCCCTCTCTCTCCTCCCTCCCGCCACCTCTCTCTCTCCTCCCTCCTCCCACCCCCCCACCTCACTCCCTCCCTCCCTCCCCACATCACTCTCTCCCTCCCCTCCCACTCTCTCCCCCTCCCCTCCCACCTCACTCTCTCCCCCTCCCCTCCCACTCTCTCCCTCCCCTCCCACCTCACTCTCTCCCCCTCCCCTCCCACCTCACCTCTCTCCCCCTCCCCTCCCACCTCTCCCATCTCACTCTCTCCCACCTCCCCTCAGCTCACTCTCCTCCCAGCTCATCCACAACCGGCAGACAGGGGGTGTCCCTCCCGCGCGCGCGCCGCTGCCGTTACTGCTCCTCCCTGCCTCTCGCACGCTGCCGCCGCTACTGCTCCTCCCTGCCTCTCTCTCTCGTACGCGCGCGCGTCGCCGCCACTATTGCTCCTCCCTGCCTCTCGCGCGCACGCGTCGCCGCCGCGGCTACTGCTCGTCGTCGCCGCCACCGCCGCCGGTCCTGCTCGCTGCCGCTGCCGGTCCTGCTGCTAAGGAGCAGGCGCCATTTTTTTCCTGACACGCTGAGCTGTGGCCGATGTGCGCGCATGCGCAGTAGAGCTGCTCTCTACTGCGCATTTGCGGCACGTCGGTCAAGCTTCGTTTATTAGTATAGATATCTTTATTCCTGTATTTATTTATTTATTTATTTAATTATAACTTTTCTATACCGAAGTTCAAATAACAGAGTTACTTATCACTACGGTTTACATTTCAACATAGATCTATGATGTGTTCTCCCCTCTGATGCCTCTGCTCCCGGGACCCCACAAGAAGGTGTTTGGTTGCTGGGAGGAAGTGCGTTCATTCGTGAGAGAAGAAATCAAACTCCATCGGGAGAGACGGGTGGCCGGCGACCCGCCAGAGGACCTGATCGACTACTTCCAAGATGAGATAACCAAGGTTAGGTTAGCAGTCCCTGCTGTCTTCTGTGATGCATTTGCATTTACTGACATGTGAGAAATTATGGGATGGGATGGGGGGAGGGGGGGAGACAGTGCACTGCGGCAGCACCTGCGGGACTGCAGAATTCCGAGAAGTTTTCTGGAAGCTTTGATGCTCCTCTGTCGGTGCACAACTCTCGAGATTAAAGAAGGAGATTAAACATCACCAAATAAAGAAGCACAAACATTACCATGCTAAACAAAGCAAAAAAAAAAAAAAATGGTGGCTTCAAATAATTAAACACAATAATGTGACAAGTGATCTGGGTTTTTATCTTTCAAAAGGGAGACACTCGTCATCTTGACAGTGCTCATTTGCATGCTTGTCATCCGCTCCGAGTTAGCATTGGAAGAATGTGTAAGAAACTGAATTAAATATTTAATATATTTTAGCCTAATTTCCCCAAGGTAAAAAAAGGCTTATGAGGTTGCTGTGTGTGTGTGTGTCTGTGTGTCTGTGTGTGTGTGTGTGTATATGTGTGTGTGTGTGTCTGTGTGTGTGTATGTGTGTGTGTGTGTGTGTGTGTGCCTCCCTAATAATTCTCTGTTTTGTGCCCTATGCAGTAGGACAAAATAAACAAAGCCAATGCCATCAAGGCAATGATTGAAAACAAATATAACAGGGAAAGCAAGTTACTCTGGGCACAATTTTATGATGCCGGCGTGACAGGATTAAATATATTAACACCTTTCCTTTCTACAGTTCTATCCTGTCCACCACAAACGTTCGGGACATGTCGGGGGAGCATGAACCCCTGCCCTGGAAAGCAGGCGCCTTTAGTTCTGGGTGGGACTTCTTGTTTGTCAGTGCAGCCTCGCTCCACTCATGTCTCCAAGTATTAAAGAAAGAAATATGAAAGTTAAAAAAATATGCTATATATACTTCCAGATATCGTCCACAGAAGGAGTGGCAAAAAAAAAAAAAAAGGATACCAGGGGCATCGCAGTATTCACAGCCTTCATTTCTCTGACACTTACAGGCTAATTTTAAAACAAGTGACAGGTGCCCTCACACTCACACTCATTCACACTCACACACTCTCACACACACACACACACACTCTCACACTCACACACTCACATGTCTGGGCACGTGAGCAAACGTACTCTGGAATTTTAAACCGTGCGCGCGCGTGTATGCACGAATGACTTTTGGTGCTGGGAGTCCCCCCCTCTCCTCCCCTCCCCCTGCTCCGACTTGCCTTTATACCTTCCAACATTTCAATTTCGTGGCGTCCAGATTCGCACACCCCCCCCCCCCCCCCCCCCCGCCACCCGTCCTTTCCCTTCTTCCCTTCATGCCCCGTACTTTTAGCTGAAGTTGCTCTCCGGGACCAGGGCTTCTGGGGACGCTGCTGCCAATGCTGGGCTACCACGATGGAAGCGTACTCTTGAGCGAGTGGTGAGGTAAGTGGCCACCGCTGCCAAGTATTTTGGTTTATGCTTATAAATAAAGAGTTTGTATGGAACCAGCCAGAGTTGACCTCCCTTTTTGTACTCCTGGCTATTTCCCCACTCGTGCCTGCTCCCGAGCCACCACAGCTTGGCAAACATTCGAATTAGCAGCTTTTAATTATGAGCGTCCCCCTTATGGAAGAGGAATAAAAGATCACATCACATTTGTGTATTTCATTCTTTGAGCCACTATTTCTTTTCACTTAAATAAATAAATTGCTAGACTCAAGGCTAAACTAATATGGGTTCAAAGAACCACTCGGGGCCTACTTAATCCAATACCACTGCTGCAGGAGGAAAAGGAGGGAAGTCTGTTTTTCTGCTGAGCTCAGACTATGGATCATGGGTGCTTCCCATGCCCTGCTCCTCTGCAAAAGTTTTACAACATAAACTGTGGTGCAGGAGCAGTCACTGGGGGCTCAATGAGCATCTCCTCCCAGAGCAAGGACGCTGAAAGAAATGGCAGCCAATCCCACAGGAAGAAGAAGCAAATGCTGCTAGGACCTGCCATGAAGAGGAGGGGGTGCAGAGCTGAGAAAGAACCATGAGCAGGGGGAACTCCAGTGCCCTCTGGGTGCCAAAGCGTGAATGGCTGGGCAAAGGATTCAGGCATTAACTAGATCAATGCATAGGGTGGTGGCAGCGGGGGAGAGGGCACCTGGGCACTAATGGTGAGAGAGGAAAGGTTAAAGAGTAGTTCCAGGCGTTAGGGAGGGATCTCAGGTAGCTAAATCCATGACCTCAAAAGTACTGCATATACCAGAGGAATAGGCAGAATTGTCCTCAAAGAACATCAGTTCATGAGCAAGAGACTGGCGCATGGAATTAGGTTTTGGGAAACGGGGAATGTACCTGGGAGGATCTGTACAGAAGGGCTTGGCTTGCATCCATCCTGGAATGGTACTGTAGCTTTTAGCTTTCCTTTCAAATCCTACTTGGATCAACATTAAAATTAATTTGGGAGGAGGCACAAACTGCTCTTCCCCCACAAGCAAAAATGTTCAGTTAAGTGTGGTAAGCCCTGAAAGTTTAAAGCCTAAAATCATTCATGAAATAAAACCTGGCAGACAGCAATCAGACATAGAGGGGGGGTTAGATAATGCAAGAAGAGAGATAGGGAACAGGAGGAAATCAAGAGACGGGGTGGCAGAGTGCCGGCATCCATGGAGTGTCATGAGCAAATGCTCAAAGTCTTGTTGACAAAATGACCGATATGGAGGCCATCATGGCAGAGGCAGACTTGGATGAGATTTCAATCAGGATTGGGATGTGACCATCCCAGGAAACGACTCTACAGAGGAGACAGAACAGAGAAAAGAAGATATAATAGTGGCCACTGAAATTTAAGGAGAGCAGAGAGAATCTAAAATACTGGGAATTGTCCTACATAAATTTAAGAAGACTTCTATCCACATGTGAGTGACATATAGACCTCTGACATAGGGAATGGAGGTGACTTCTACCATGTTACACATAGTGATGGCACAAAAAGTAAAGGTATGCTTGTAGGTGACTTCAGTGTACCTGCTGCAGCTTCATATAGGAGTGGATAAATCATGGAGGCATTCGTCAAGCAACTATTGGAAGATCCCACCTAATGGGAAGCTACTCTGAATCTGTGTTTGCCATATATAGTATATACTTTATTTTTAGGATATTTTATACTTAACCTTAACCTTAGTCTGTCAATTACCGTCCACAGACCAAGAATGATCCCACCTCTGTATTTTATGAAAACAGCCTGATCACCGTTGGGTTGGAGTTCTTCTTAGCAGGGATTGACACTACCTCTACATCTCTGCTCTGGGCACTGCTGTACATGGTGGAATATCCTGATGTTCAAGGTGAGAGGAGAATGGGAAGGTGGAAATTCTAAGGCATAACTGGTTTCACAATGAGCATGTTGAAGACACTGTGAGCTCCTTAACTGGCAGGGTGTCCCACAGAGCGGACTCCATGTTAGAGCGGGTGAGACCTGACAACTGCACTCTGACTGGTAGTGTCCCATGGAGAGAACTCCATGTTATAGAAGAAGGCCTGACTGCCTAAGACAGAAGTAGCATTTAAACTAGATCATAAGAGAAAGCTGATAGTTGCTCAGAAAAAATATGATTTGGATGAAGGTATCTTCAGTGGATACTAGGAAAATTAGAATATGCTGTGGTAAGGCTGAAGTAGCCCAGATGAATTGAAACAGCACAGAGATATGAACGACTTCAAACTACCTGTATCATCTGCTAATAAGCAGTTTGTGAATACAAATAAGAAATAAAGATACAAATATAAAACATAATTTAAAACGTTTCTATGCAACTTAAGTCTGAGAAATAAGATTAGCGAGAAGGATGGTCATTTTTAAACAGGTGCATGAGCGCACGTGTGCGCATTTACCATATGTACATATATGCACGCATGGTATAAAATAGGATGAGCGCCCACATGTGTGCGCAAATTCCGCTTCCATCACGTAAGTGGGGGAGCATTTTAAAAGGAGTGTGCATCCACACCATTGCCAGTTCACCAGTTCGTTCCCGGTTCTCCCAGGCAAGGGCTAGGACTTCCGAACCCCCTAGTTTAATAGTCTCCCTTTCCCTCTGTTAGGCCCAACCTTATAACTCCGCTGACTAACCCAGGTTTTATTTTATTACTTACACGCCATCCATAGCAGTAGTAAAGTTACGGGGCAGGGGACCCTGCTGTGCGCCTTCTCTGACCCGCCCACT
Source organism: Rhinatrema bivittatum (assembly GCF_901001135.1). Lineage (NCBI taxonomy): Eukaryota > Metazoa > Chordata > Amphibia > Gymnophiona > Rhinatrematidae > Rhinatrema > Rhinatrema bivittatum. The sequence continues at coordinate 181,263,166 of NC_042623.1, forward strand.
CCCCGTCCCTTTTTAAAGACGTTTGACTTGTGTGCATAGCGGAAAATATGTGCATACACAGGTGGCTTATAAAATCCGCTTGGCTAATGCTGGCCAAACTTGTGCACTTATCTCCCGGCTTTGGCATGCGCAGGACTTTTTAAAAATTCACCTATTAGATTTTATGGCACAATAAAGATATAGACATAATAAGAATCTCAGAAAACTGGTGGAAGGTGGATAACCATTGGGATACCATGATGCTGGGGTATTATCCGCATTTATTTATTTGAAAAATGTTTATATTCCGTTTATATCAAAATATGTACTAAATGGATTACAACATATTTAGCAATTATAACACATAATACAGTACATGAAAAAATAATACAAAGCAAATAAATAAAACATTTCATAGAAAACCCTGAGCTAAATATCATAACATATCATAAAGAGTCATAAGCCAGCCTAAAGAGTTCTGACTTCAGCAATTTCCTAAACTGCTTTAAATCATTGACTGAGCGCAAATAAAATGGTAAAGCGATCTACAAAATAGGCCCCGACACAAAAAATGATCTCTGGCATCTTTGACACAACCGTGCCGTTTTTACAGTTAGAATAAAAAGCTAATTTTGGTCGGAAGACTTCACTGGCCATTTTGGGACATAGGTCTGTAACAGATTGGACAAATAATTAGGTGCAATGGACTTCACACACTTGTAAACCATCATAAGAACCTCGAATTGAATTCGAAATTCAATCGGCAACCAATGAACTTCCTTTAAAATAGGGGATATATGGTCACGACGAGGGCATCCAGTTATCAACCTGCAAGGCTCGCAATCGATAGCTAGGAAGTCCAACAAACAGTGAATTACAATAATCCAGCATACTAAGAACAAAGGCGTGAATAATAGAACTAAAATCTGTTTGATTTAAAATGAATTTCAAATGCCTTAAGAGATGCAATTTATAAAAGCCAATTTTCAAAATATTTTGAAAATGTTGCCGAAAAGATTTTCTGTTTTCAAATATAATACCCAGATTACGAACTGAATCCTTAAAAGGAACTCAATGTGACAATGTGGAAGCCTTGCAATGGGTTGATGCCGGCGAAGGTCAGTCTCCCACTCCTTGGTCCTCTTGGCGGGGCTTCGATGGAGAGGGTCCCGAGTCAGGTGGCCCCCCTCGACTCGATGCAGCCGGCACCAGTGTCAATGGAGCAAATTGCTTGGATCCAAAGAAGTGCTCCATCTTCTCCAGGCGGGCGTGCCGGCCTTTGGGAGTCATCTGGGCACAACTCTAATGGGAAGGCCCGAGGCACAGTACACAAACTTGTGTGGCAGTTATGAACATACTCCGTGGACACTTAGGGCAGTTCCTAAAACTGGTTGCCATGATAAAAAGAGGCGGCGTGCGGTCGATGGCCATCAGTCATCGGGAGGTTTACTACCGGGAACGGACCGCAAAAGTGCGAAAAGGACTTACCGAACTTCAGAGGAGTCGATGCACGATGGGGGACCCCAGAACGGGGTAGAATTTGAAGAAAAACTTCAAAAATTTCCGTGAGGAAAATGTGAGGAAAAAACACACAGAGCTCCAATAACCGCGAGACAACCGCTGCATGGAAAAAAAGAGACTGAAGGGGGACCCCGTGTGGCCACAGGGTTAGTGGCATGCTGGGCATGCTCAGTGTGCCAGTCAAAGTTCTAGAAACTTTGACAAAAGTATTCTGTGACAGGGCTCCATCTGATGATGTCACCCATCTGTAAGGACTAACCTCCTGCTTGTCTTGGGAGAATCAGATTTCCCCTTAGTCTTTTTTTTAAACTCTTTGCAAACACTCTAAAATCAATATTCAAAATTAAACATTTAAATGGAGTTAAATGGATAACTTGTGAGTTAGAAGGATAACTTACCATTTAGATGGATAACTTGTTAGTTATCCAGCTAAATGGCTTTGAATATTGGCCTGTCTATGTTTCTAGTCTATCTTTCCCAGTCATAGCCCAAGGGAGACAATAAATACAATATAATAAAACATGAATATGTCGATGCCATTTTCAATAGTACCAAGTGTTACCTACCCGTCTCTGATACCAAGCTGTTTTCTTGTCCTCAGAGAAAGTGCAGAAGGAGCTGGATGCTGTCCTGGAGCCCTCAGAAATAATCTGCTATGAGGACCGGAAGAGGCTGCCCTACACCAACGCCGTCATTCATGAGGTCCAGCGCTACGCCAGTATTCTTACAGGAGTGGGCCGCCAGAGTCTGAAAGACACTAGCTTCCAAGGGTTCTTCATTCCAAAGGTGAAGAGTGAATCAGCTTCTGCCAGTCCTATCAAACTCTGTTTACTGGGAGGGCCTAGTGCAAGACTAACATTTGCTGAAAACAGCAAGACTCATAGCTCTGTTAGTAAACCAAGCCCGGTTACAGAGCGAAGAGTAGGGAAGCTATAAATGTTGCAGGGAAACTGGCGTTTTACATTTAATTTAATTTTGCATTTTTATTCTGCCTTTCCTAGTTGATCAGCCACTTCAGAGTAGCTTACATGGTGGATGGTTAGTCAAATTAAAAGCATTATGCAGTAGGGTAGGAAGCACTAGCAGGCATTGTATTACAATTAGTTTGCATGCATCTTGATGCATTCATACAGTAGATGAAAACTATGGTTTACAAAGAATAGCTTTTTCAATTAATTCTGTAATTATTTACAAAGAACATCTTATTTAATTAATTCAGCAGTTGGGCTTGGATTATTGCTAGCTTGTACCTACTGTAGCATGTTGACATATTTATCTTTTTAGCAGTTGACAAGGTGATGTGCTGCCCTGCAGGCTGTTGGTCTGCTGGGTAAATGGCAGCTGAGATTCAATGCCAGGAAGTGCAAAGTCATGCATATGGGGAGTGGAAATCCGAATGAACTGTATTTGATGGGGGGGGGGGGGGGAAAGGCTGATGTGCACGGAGCAGGAGAGGGACCTTGGGGTGATAGTGTCTAATGATATGAAGTCTGCGAAACAATGCGACAAGGCGATAGCAAAAGCCAGAAGAATGCTGGGCTGCATAGAGAGAGGAATATTGAGTAAGAAAAGGGAAGTGATTATCCCCTTGTACAGGTCCTTGGTGAGGCCTCACCTGGAGTACTGTGTTCAGTTCTGGAGACCGTATCTACAAAAAGACAAAGACAAGATGGAAGCGGTACAGAGAAGGGCGACCAGGAAGGTGGAGGATCTTCATCGGATGACGTACGAGGAGAGATTGAAGAATCTAAATATGTACACCCTGGAGGAAAGGAGGAGCAGAGGTGATATGATACAGACTTTCAGATACTTGAAAGGTTTTAATGATCCAAAGACAACAACAAACCTTTTCCGTAGGAAAAAAATCAGCAGAACCAGGGGTCACGATTTGAAGCTCCAGGGAGGAAGATTCAGAACCAATGTCAGGAAGTATTTCTTCACGGAGAGGGTGGTGGATGCCTGGAATGCCCTTCCGGAGGATGTGGTGAAGACCAGAACTGTGAAGGACTTCAAAGAGGCGTGGGATAAACACTGTGGATCCATAAAGTCAAGAGGCCGCCAATGAAGAGTGGGTGACTCCCCAGAATGATGGCTACTGCCTGGAGACAATACCCTTATTCAATAAACATATACATGCTTACTGTGACTCCAACATCGCTCTAAGCTTCAACAGCAAGAGGAATCGTGGAAAAAAGGATTTGCACTCACAAAGGGGGGAGTAGCTGGCTTGTTACGGCGGTTACCAAACCAAATAAGCCTGATACTTCACTTTCAATGCATATACAGCATAGTTCTCTGCTTCAACGGCAGGGGAGAAGAAAAAACTGATACTTCACACATCCAGCAGAGCTCTCTGCTTCAACGGCAGGGGAGAAGAAAAAAGGGTTCGCACTCACAAAGCGGGGTGTAGCTGGCTTGTTACGGCGGTTACTACCCCAAACCAAATGTGCCTGATACTTCACTTTCGATGCATATCCAGCATGGCTCTCTCCTTCAACGGCATGGGAGAAAGGCTGATACATCACGCATTTCCAGCATAGCTCTCTGCTTCAACAGCAGGGGAAAAGAAAAACTGATGCTTCACGCATATCCAGCATAGCTTCAACGGCAGGGGAGAAGAAAAAAGGATTCGCACTCACAAAGCGGGGAGTAGCTGGCTTGTTACGACGGTTACTACCCCAAACCAAATGTGCCTGATACTTCACTTTCGATGCATATCCAGCATGGCTCTCTGCTTCAACGGCATGGGAGAAGACTGATACATCACGCATTTCCAGCATAGCTCTCTGCTTCAACGGCAGGAGAGAAGAAAAACTGATTCTTCACGCATATCCAGCATAGCTCTCTGCTTCAATGGCAGGGGAGAAAAACAAAACAAAACTGATACTTCACGCATATCCAGCATAACTGGATATGCGTGAAGTATCAGTTTTGTGAAGCATAGCTGTGTTTAAAAAAGGATTGGATAAGTTCTTGGAGGAGAAGTCCATTACCTGCTATTAAGTTCACTTAGAGAATAGTCACTGCCATTAGCAACAGTAACATGGAATAGACTTAGTTTTTGGGTACTTGCCAGGTTCTTATGACCTGGATTGGCCACTGTTGGAAACAGGATGCTGGGCTTGATGGACCCTTGGTCTGACTCAGTATGGCATTTTCTTATATTCTTATGTTCTTATAGCTCCCTGCTTCAACGGCAGGGGAGAAGAAAAACAACCAATAAGGGCTGTATAACATAGTCTGTGTAAAACAAGCATGGGTGTAGCTTGCTTATTGCGGTGGTTACTACCCCTACTACCCCTAACTAATCAAGCTAGATATTTCACTTGGATGCAGCTCCATCACTGCTCTCTACGTTAATGGTGGGGGTGGAAGGGAAATAGAACCAAGAGCTAAGAGAAACAGATAAGTATGAGAGAAAAAATGTGTGAAGCTTGCTGGGCAGACTGGATGGGCCGTTTGGTCTTCTTCTGCCGTCATTTCTATCTTTCTATGTTTCTATAAATAGCCAGGTTTTTAGTTGGCATCCATGTCATTATTGACTCTTACATAGTTCTGGTGCTGCTCTGTTTTCTTTTTTAGTCAGAGTCCCTTCAATCATAGGGTCTTTCTCTTCTCCCTCCAACCACCCTCCTCCAAATAACTTTATAACTCTTCGTTCAATTTCTTTTTTTTTTTTGTAATATTTTTATTTTTGTCAGTTACACAAACAACAAACACCACTTTTCACCAATGCAGGCAGGCAATACAATATACAGTGGTAAGAATAGCAGAATGTTACAATCATGGAATAGACCTAACTCAACAACTCTCCCATTCATCCTTACACGTCACACTGCCAAACCTTCATGCCACTCACATACTACAACACTGAATTCACATTTCCATGTCTCCATTGCAAGAGCTCCTTCATCCGATTCCATAAATTAAAGTATGCTTTCTGTTTCATTAAAACTTTGACTTTGCAGTTCTCTCTTTGAATAATTCCAGTACTGTGTGAGCCTGCCTTTCAGCTTCCCACACAGGATAAAATAATCTTTTCAGCTAACTTGAAAGCCACACTTTTGTACTTCCTGCTGGTAGTTATAAATCTTTATCAAAACCGGACAAATAAATCATTTTACCATTCCATGAAATTTCTCTAATGTGCGGAGATGACTGCAATTTCTGTAACTGATCAATTACTGCAGGGGTACAGCTCTTGTTAACTCTTTAATCATCCTGTTGGATAGCTCCTCAGGATTCGGGCCTACCTCTGATGCCATCTTATCTTCACTCACGGCTGTACTTTTATCCGCTCCCATCTGCTTTGGGCAATTGGCATTTCATTGGAAAGTTTGATTACAAAATTGTTCATGAAATCTCATTCCTAGATATTCTTCTTTTTATGTGCTACAACACCTCAATTTAGCAGATTAATCCCTTTTATTGTTGACTCCTAGGGAGAAGGCATTCGAGGCTTCCTCTCAGTGTGGTATCATCATCAGAAGTCCAGAACTGATCATTCAGTTTCGCTCAAATTTGTAAATCACAAAAACTAAATGGAGATTCCAAAAAGATGTGAATGCAAGCATTGAAATGTCAAAACAGATCAGCATTCAAAACAATTTAGAAACCTTAAAAGTAGTGACGATGACACTTTAAACATAAGTTGCTAGAGGACCTTCATAACACCTGTACGTGCTGCATAAAATGCTTGGGTCATATTAAATCATTGGTCCTAGATCAGGGGTCAGGAACCTATGGCTCGGGAGCCAGATATGGCTCTTTTGATGGCTGCATCTGGCTCGCAGACAAATCTTTAATAAAAAAGTAAAAATCTAACAAAATCCCCCACCCTCCTGACGCCCCTCAAGACCTCCAAAATTAATTTATTACAACCCCCGCCCTCCTGACCCCCCCAAGACCTGCCAAAAGTCCCTGGTGGTCCAGCGGGGGTCCAGGAGTGGTCTGGGAGCATTCTCCTGGACTTGGGCTGTCGGCTGCCAGTAGTCAAAATGGCGCCGACGGCCCTTTGCCCTCACTATGTCACTGGGGTCGACCAATGGCGGCGGTAGCCCCTGTGACATAGTAAGGGCAAAGGGCCTTCAGCTGCCAGTAATCAAAATGGCATCGACGACCCTTTGCCCTTACTATGTCACAGGGGCTACTGCCGCCATTGGTCGACCCCAGTGACATAGTGAAGGCAAAGGGCCGTCGGCGCTATTTTGACTACTGGCAGCCGACAGCCCAAGTCCAGGAGATCGCTCCCGGACCCCTGCTGGACCACCAGGGAATTTTGGCAGGTCTTGGGGGGGGGGGGGGGGGTTAGGTGGATGGGGGTTGTAGTAAATTAATTTTGGAGGTCTTGGGGGGGGGGGGGGGGTCAGGAGGGTGGGGGGTTTTGTTAGATTTTTACTTTTTTATTAAAGATTTGTCTGCGAGCCCTGGACCCCCGCTGGATCACCAGGGACTTTTGGCAGGTCTTGGGGGGGGGGGTTAGGAGGATGGGGGGTTGTAGTAAATTAATTTGGCAGGTCTTGGGGGCGTCAGGAGAGTAGGGGGTTGTAGTAAATTAATTTGGTAGGTCTTGGGGGAGTCAGGAGGGTGGGGGGTTGTAGTTAGTATGGCTCTCACGGAATTACATTTTAAAATATGTGCGTTCATGGCTCTCTCAGCCAAAAAGGTTCCCGACCCCTGTCCTAGATGAACGTGGCTTTTTTTTTTAGAATTTTTTATGTAAAATAAAAGAAATGACTTCCCTTTACTAGTTGAAAGCAGCAGCAGCAGTAGGCATAATGTTGAGTTGCACCCAACAAAACGTCATGTTTCGAAGGGGCGAGCATCTCAACAGTGTTGGCGTCTCTCTGCACAGGGATAAATTTCATAAGATATGATATAAAGAAAGGTACATCTTGGTAATAGTTATCATCAGCAAAAGCACAAGAAAGGAACACATTATGTTCAGATTAAGATCGCTGCGTTCAAATTAGTTGAAATGGCTGTGCAGTACGACAGCATTTTACCAATTTTAAGGCTTGACATGATGATGTAAATGAACACATGATCAGAAAGACAGCTGTCAGATGAAATGTCAAAGAGTTAATTAAGGAGCTGTCAGAAAAACGGAAACTACTCTGTCAACATTCATCCCAGGTGATTATGTAGATTTGAGATGGAAAATTCACTGGTGTTCATTTCATGCATGAATTAGCAACACGAACAGGCATTATGAAGGTCCTTTAGCAGCTTATCTTTAAAGTGTCATCGTCACTAGTTTTATGGATTGTAAATTGCTTTGAATGCTAATGTGTTTTCACTCAAATTTGTGCCATGGATAGTGTTTATTTATTTGTTTTATTTACTTAAAAACTCTTATATTCCACATATTCCACAGTTCATAGCGGAGTACAAATTAACGTACAAACCACGAGGCATTTTTAAAACATTTAAGTCATTTAGACAAAAAAAAGCAATAAAACAGTAAAGACAATAAAATTAAGCTACATGTTAAAAATAAACAAGATGTTAAAAATGTAAAAAAAAGATTAAATCAGAGTATTTTTACCTATCTTCAAACGCAATTTTAAATAGGTAGGTTTTTTAATGCCTTTTTGAACGTCTTGCTGCATGATATTAAATGTAGTTTTTCTGGGACAGCATTCCAGATAATGGGTCCTGCAACTGAGAATGTCCTTTCCATGGGTAAAGCCAAGCCTAGCTACTTTGATAGAGGGTACTTCTAGTAGATTTTGGCTTTCGAATCTAAGAGCACGAGTTGGATTGTATATGTGCAGGATAGCATCGGCCCATGGTGAAAAAACATTTTGCAGAGTTTTATGTATTATGGATATTATTTTATAATAAATTCTTTGTTGTACCAGAAGCCAATGCAGGGCTTCTAAAGTTGGTGTAATGCGTTCGGTGGAAAACTCTAGAAGGCCACACTCTTGTCCATGTGTCAGGTGACATGCAGAATCCCAGCACTGGGGTAGGCATGCGCTCAAGGCTGCATAATGTCAGCACGCATAGAGAGCTGCGATTACCATAAAAAGGCATTCAGGATGTAATGGGCAGATAGCAAAGAAAAGAGATAAAATAGTAATAAAAGAGGAAATAAACGACTGGCATTTTGCTTTGTTGTGACAGGCAGAGTTTCAGAGCAGAATCCCCGGTCCCTCAGAAAATATAGAGTGACTGTATATGCTTTCTGAGCCAATTTTCCTTTTGCTTCCTTACTCCTCCTGCAATTTTTCTTTTAATAAATACAATTAATTTTTTTAATTTATGCTGTCTGCTCGTTTGTAATTAACATCATGCATCTTGGCTCCTGGAAGGAAACGTGCCACTGCATTCTGATTAGTAATATTTGGTAGGCCAATTAGATCAGCGTTAGAGTAGTCCAATCCAGTTAATACCAAAGCCTGGGGGACCGTTCTGAATCTCGCGGGTCTAGAAGTGGTTTTAGGTTTTTTAACATAAGTAATTTGAAAAATGAACTTTTGACTAAGTTACTAATGTGATACTTCATTGTCCATGAGCTATCAGTTGTGACACCCAAATTACCTGCTTGCTGTTTAATACTTATTTCTTGTCCTTTAAAAGAAAAGGTTTTGGGGAAAAACCATGTTATTTTTTTCAGCTGAAAGAATATTTCAGTTTTATTCAAATTTAGCTGCAGTTTATTATGAGAAAGCCTATTGTGAATCATGTTTAAATACTTTTCTAATAGTTTTAGTGTAAATGACCACAAATATTGATAGGCAAAGAAAAACTGGATATCATCTGCATAGATTGTACAATTGACACCAAGGCCAGCAAGCCATTTACATAAAGGGACCAAGCAGAGGTTAAAAAGCGTGGCAGAGAGGGTGGAGCCCTGGAGTTACCCCAGCAGTAACATTGCGCCATCTTGAATGAGAGCTACCTACGCTGATCTGAAATGCTCTTTTGGAGAGAGGTGAAATGAACCATTTTAGTTTGGCGTCCTTGATTCCTAGCGCAGATGGCGTAATAATGATTTATGTTCTAGGGTGTCGAAGGCCGCACAGGGGGGCAAGTAATTCTAGGACTTAACTAGCGCCTTGGTCGAATCCGTGAATGATAGCATCAGTGGTAGAAGTTAGTAATGTTTCTGTGCATGAAGTTTTTCTAAAACCGAACTGATGCCGATGATAGTAGAGTGTCCATTCACTCTTGGCTCACACTCTTCATAACCTCAGTGCCCCTGAGACTCAGAATTCCCTTTTTTCTTTCTTTATCTATAAAGAAACAGATTGGTTGAGTTCATTTGAAATATCAGGGAGCTCGGAGCACAATGTAAAAGTAGCTTTCTGTAGCAACCAGTGACAGAAACCCTACTAAGGACTCTGTTCCTTAATAATTTACACAATGTACTTTATTTCAATACTGCACTATTTATTTGCAACGTTATTTGACTACTGGCCTGTTCAGCTATACCCAATGAGTGCCTTACACTATGCTGCTCTGTTGCAGCAGTTCCATATGTAACATGCATGCTTTGAACTCCCTGGCTAGCAATGCATGGCATAAGTAAAAGATGATGATGATTGTGATGTCATCAAGCATTTTTAAAGCTGCTCTGCCATTGGCTAGTGCCTGTGTTCACCAGCTAATGCTATTTCTTGCATGCTTTCCTACTGGGGGGAAAAACATCTCTGTGGTTTAATGATGTTCATATTACACAGAATTTCATATAATGAGCAATTCTCATAATTATGTGCAAATGTCTGTATCTAAGGACACCAAGCATCACGAAATGTTCACACTTCTCCTTCTTGTGCCTCTAAACTGTGGGTCATCATCTTTAGATGTCTCTTGTTTACATTTTATGTCAATGTTTCATTCCTCAGGGAACCATCATTTTTGGGAATTTAACCTCCGCTCTGTATGATCCTGAGCATTGGGAGACCCCTCGCCAGTTTAACCCCAGCCATTTCTTGGACAAGGAAGGGAAGTTTGTGAACAAGGAGGCATTCATGCCGTTCTCTGCAGGTAAAGCTGTGAGGCACGTCGTATATAGTCAGAAACCATGTGGATCAGAACTGATTTATGCTCTGCATGTGTAGCACCAATGACTCTCACTGGTTTTTGTGCTTCCAGAGAAAAATGTGCAGAGGCATCAAGTTATCTGAGAGTGTTTGGAAATGTACATTAAACTATTGTTCTCAGATTCTGATATCAGGGTTTTCCATGGAAAACTTTAATAGTGATATCTGTTTCTTCTCCCATTATTGCAATGTGGGGTTTTAAAAAAACCAAACAAAAAACAAGTAGTTTATCTCCTGCCTGTATGGCAGAGCCTCATATTACAGTGTGTGAGTCACACTCACAACATCCAAGCACAAGGCTCTGAGAAATATGAATGCATCTTCAGAAACCATATCTTTCCTGTTTGATGTACGGAGTACAAAGGAACGTTGAGATTCCCCAGGAGAGGGATTCTCTCGCATGCACAGATAAAGGGACATCCAGGAGGATTTCAGCTCCTGGAGTAATTGGGAAGAATTGTTCTCGGATAGCCTGGACTTTGAGACACCGGGGGTGGGGGGGGGGGGGGGGGGGACGGACCCTCTGTGTGTTCTGGATGTCAAAGATGTGCTCTGTGCTCTGCCTTGGACGTTGAGATTCCCCAGGAGACAGATTCTCTCGCATGCACGGATAAAGGGACATCCAGGAGGATTTCAGCTCCTAGAGTAATTGGGAAGAATTGTTCTCAAATAGCATGGACCCAGTAAGACATTACAGTTGGCAGAAGGAGAAATGTCCTGTCTTCATCTGGGCCTGGCAGGCAAAGGGGCCTCCCTCGGAAGATTTTTCCTTCTACCATTGCTCAAGCAGCCTGAGAAGACTGCGAGTGGTAACTTTCTGGACTGTTTTGCTTCCTTTTATTATCCTGAACTGTCAGTCTATGTCTGACTGAATTATTGAAGACTTTAGGTAGAATTTATTTCTTACTGGAACCCAAGCAGTATGCTGGTGATTTTTCATTGGGATCCCTTGGGCCTGGCAGGTGAATCCTCTTTCACACAGCACAAACTCGTGCTGGTCCAGGATGCTGCCGTGAGTGGTCAGTGCTTGCTCATCTCTAAAGGTGATCCTCTTGCAAAAGCTGGGAGTTACATTATTATTTACCTAAATTTTATATGCCGCCTAGTCCAAATGTTCATGGCAGCTTACATAGTTACAAATAGAATTAAAAATATAAAACAAATATTACCAAAATAAAACAAAACAGAAATTTAAAACATGTAAAAGTACACTACAAAAAAAGTGTGCCTCCATTCTTCCACAACGTAAAGCAGCCCCTTTCTAGCACACGTAATATTTAATAAAATAAAGGGATTTACAAGACTGCTATTGTGTGCTTCAAGATCAAATGCCAAGAGGACTAACACGGTTATCCCTCTGAAGATTTCTTATCACATGTAAGGCACCAGATTCAGCCATATAAAATGAAAATCCAACAAACTTATGAAGAAGCTTGTTCACATACAGACAGATATCTTCTTCCTATCTAAATGCAAACAACAGGGCATCATCCCTAAAGGACTCAGGATAAAAAATCCTCTAGAATCCACATACCATACAATCTATGGAGACACTTAATCAGCATCCTATACAACAGGCAGAGTCAAATCAACAAAGAACTTTCAGACCTGGAACATCACATGAGAAACCAACATACCATTGACTCCCCAACTGAACAGAATTTATCCAACAAGAGGTAAGACATCTACCAGAAACATTTCACCATGCTCAAGAAGAAAAAGCCTGGAGGTGAGGCTGCTAGGCAGACAAGATCTTCCAATGCTGCTGTTACAGCCTGAGCTGTTACATGTTGGAAATAGGGTGTGTAGAGTAAGCCCACATATATCTCACACTATCAAATTTGGAAAACGGTGAACAGAGCTCTGGCATTTTCCCAACAGACACTGTCAGGAATCATGCCCATTAGGTGGAACCCGAGGTTACCGAGCACTATATTACACAGGGAGGCTACTACATCGTGGAAACAGGGTTTAAAATGTATAGGTCAATTGTGGGAAAAGGAAGCTGCTCAAATAATATCCTTTTTAGGTCTTAAGGAAGATTATGAGGTTCCGAGGGAGATGGAGTCGTTTCTACTGAAGGTTGATGGAGAAGCTGGGGACCTATGAGAGGAAGGGATGGGAATGAAAGGTACTCAGTCCAGTAGAACAAGTTATTTCCCGCGAGGACATGCCAAGATGGGGAATTTCAAAGTTTTACAAGGCAGTGTTGGAATGTCAGATGGCATGAGAGCCCTCATTTAGTTTAGAAGCTCAGTGGAATAAGGATCTACACCTAGATTTAAATGCGGTACACTGGAGGGACATATGGAAAAAGGCACATAAGATTTCCTTATGTGGTAGAGAGTAGAACTAATGGTGAAACTCCTCCAGAGGGTATATAGGTTTCCAGTAGGGGCATTAAATTTATGCTGGAGGGGGTGCGGGCAAGCAGGTACGTACTTGCAGGTATGGTGGACATGCCCTTTAGTAGCAGACTTCTGTAAACGGTTGGGACATGAGATGAGGGGTATTTTGGGACGAGAGATCAGATTGGAATCCTCTCTGTTTATTGGGCAGATGGAATGATCACAATTTAAGTAAAGAAGAGCGTCAACTTGCTGATCATCTGATTCATCCTGGACGGTTCACGACGGCTATGCTTTCGAAGGTTGCTCCTACAATAGTATGTTGGTGCTGTCAGGTGCATGAAATAGCCTTAGTTGAAAAACTTATGTACATGCTCCATAGACAATCATCTTTGTATGATAAAATGTAGGTGCCTTTTTGATCTCATTGGGCTGCTCAGACCTGATGGGAGGGCAATATGTTTAAGCAGGTAGCCTTGTGTACACTCAGACAGATGTGCTAGTTTTCTTGAACCTCTGGACAAAATGTCATTTGATAATAGAATTAGGAGAAATTGCTCGAATCCAAGCAATGAAGCACTTGGGAAAAGCTGTGTTGCTTAAGACGGCAAATAAGAACGTCCAGAATAAGCTGTCGAAGGCCTTTTCTGCATCTATGGAAACCACTGCTTCAGCCTCACCCCCCTCCCTTTAAACAAATGTAAGATGTTGAACAGGCACCTGGTGTTGGTTGCTGATGCTATTCCCTTTACAGATCCGGTCTGATCACCGTGCACTATGGAAGGTAAGATTACTTTTAGGAAGATCTGTAAAATCTTAGCTAAAAGTTTTAGGTCTCGAGTTTAACAATGAAATGGGCCTATATGAGCCACGATCTTCAGCATCTCTACCTTTCTTATAGGTTAAGGATATATAAGCAACCCCCAAATCTCCCAGGGATAACTCACATTGGGACTGTACCTTCCAAGAAGAGATTTTGCCCTCTATGAAACCCTGTATTCAGGAAGCATCTTTGAGAGTTATCCCCTACATTAAGTTGAAGTAGGGTTTCTGGGATGCATTAAGAGGTCTGGTGGGAAGATGGTTACTTTCTGAAAAGAATGCTGGTTTCAATATTTCTGAAGCAGTCCTTGTTCTTTCTGTCATGGTCCCCTGAAGCAGGGCTCTCTGTGCTCCCATCAGGAAGGGAAGGGCAGTCGGAATTTCCTCCTGGGTCTTGAAATTAATCTTTTACCAAAATGAAGATGACACCGGAGTGTATCCTAACGCAGGTCACTGGCACCCCTTCCCTAACCTGCCTGGCTTAGGCCCAGGTTCCCCATTCCCTGGGCCCAGGAGCTGTACAGCCAGTAAGGCTCCCACAACTTAAAAGGTTAAATTCCAAAAACATGTACCCAAAGGAACAGAAAAACCCCTCCCGACCCTGGTCAGGACCACCAAACAGGGCTGAAAAATAACAAAAGATAAGCTCCTACCTACCTCTGAGCTCCTGGTTCCTAAGCCGTAGCAAGGGAGCAGCCATATAGCATCACCAGGGGGACGGTCATGCCAGACCCCGCGGAAGGAGGGGGCTGTATCTGAGTGCATTCTCCCCAATAAACCATCCTACACTTGCTAGCTGATCCTTAACTCCCAGGATTTACTGGTAGTGCGACTGTAGGGTCTGCTAGATATGTGCTCCAGCCCCCTTCCCTTACCCCTTACGGCACCGGTGGATGTGCTCGGCCCTGTGATTCCTTGCTGCTGCTTCTTCCCATGCTCTGAAATCAGCACGGCCATTGGCTGCACTGGTTCTGGTTTATGACACAAAAAGAGGGGGCGCGGATGCTCCGGGATCTCTAACCGGGCCTCACTTTTTCCTCCGCAGGGCACCGCGTATGTTTGGGGGAGCAGCTGGCACGGACGGAGCTCTTCATGTTCTTCACCAGCCTGCTCCGGGCCTTCACCTTCCACCTGCCAAGGAACGAGGAGAAGAAAATCAGCTCTGACTACGTGCTGGGGACTACTGTGCACCCCCTCCCCTACCAGATCTGCGCCGTTCCCCGTTAGACCTCCGAGCACCACGGGAAGGGCTGTTACTTCAGATGCCTCCGGCCTTTAGCGTGGGTTTCTGGCTCGTACTTATACTTAGGGCTTCTGATTTTAGGTGTTTATAAATTGTAAATGTAGGGGTTTTAGTTGTCAGACAACTTGGTGTTTTGGGGAGGGTACTAAAAACATTTTATTGGTGTTTCCACGACACTGACAGTAATTTAGGAGCATTTTTTCAGTTGATTCAGTTTAATAAAAGTTGGAATATATTTTTCATGTAAAAAAAATTGTAAAAGAAGAGTTCAAACTCTGAATATAAAATATACAGTCAAGGCACTCTCACTCCCAGAACATAAGAACATGCCATACAGGGTCAGACCAAGGGTCCATCAAGCCCAGCATCCTGTTTCCAACAGAGGCAAAACCAGGCCAAAAGGAGCTGGCAATTACCCAAATATTAGATAGATCACAAGCTACTATCACTTAATAATTACTGTCATAGCAGTTTAAGGATTTATCCTCGAAGAACTTATCCAGCCCAAGCACTCTCATGACCTTCCAGTAATTCTCCGAAAGCCCAATCACTGAATGTAACAAAATAAAAGCACAGATCAGTCACTCTCGCCCTCTCATTCCCTTATGGCAGGTCCTCCACAGTCCAAGCACAGCTCCCACAGCCTCTGCGCTCAGTTTGTGGATCCTCTTGTGGTTACTCGCTCCAGCGGCAGCACCTGAAGGAGTTTGACGCTGCTGGTAACCCTCCTGCACTCCATCCCTTTCTGCTGTAGTTCTTGACTAGAGCAAAGGGGGAAGGGTTGCCAGCAGAAGCCTGACCACGTCGACGTAGGGAGATAGCAAACTTGCCCAGGCTGCTGCTTATCAGCCAGCAGGCAACAGTAAGGTGGCATCACCAACCTGACGGGGGTCTGTTTTCAGTTACAACAGGAAAACATCCAATTTCCTCATTGGGAGTGCTTTATCAGGGATTTTCAGTTGTAACTGAAATTCAGAAGTATGTTCTTAAAAATCACATTGGTTGATATTAGGGCTGTGCATTCATTTTTTTTTTTATATATACTTTTTTTTTTATTATGCATTTCAAATAAACACAAGAAACCTTGTAACAGAAACATGAAATATACAACTGAAATTAAAAGCAATGTCATTGAAAAATAGGCAATAAGTCAAGCATCCTAATATAATAAAAGGAAAATGGAGGGGAAACAAGAGAAAAAGAAGCGAATACATAACACCATGAAATTAAGAAAAAAAAGCCTACTGAGAAGACAAACACTAGTATCACTTTATATGGCCAATCTATAGGAGTGGCTGTTAAGCGTGCGAATCTAAGATCAACCGGAGTTGAGACTTACAAAGAAAATATAATTAACATTAAGATATCTAATACGACACTTACAAGGAGATCGCAAGATACATTGGCCCCCCTTAGATAGAACACACAGAATTTTTTTCTTGCGAAGTTGAATAACTTTAGTGATGTTGGGGTATACCCATAACTTTTACCCATAACACGAGAGAACGATTACGAAAGAAAAATCTGAGAATATTATTTCTGTTGGAGAAAAAAGCAAAAGACACTAACAAAGTTCCTCTTTGCAAGAGCTCCGTGGTATGCGGAGTTTCGAGAATATTCGTAAGGTCTAAGGCAGTTTCCTGGGGCAAATTCCCACCTGGGTCGCCTTCTGCTTGAGGCAAGTAATATGCCCTGGTTATTACCGGCGTCGCAGCATTAGGAATTTTCAAGATTTGAGAGATGTGATTTCTGAACAAATCGACAGGAGAAATCAATTTAATAATAGGACAATTTAATATCCTTAAATTGAGGCTTGGCTGGGGATTTTCTCTATTCTCAAGCTTCTTAGAATATATCTGGTCTGAATGAGCCAAAACTTGCAGAACGTTTTCTAGCAAAGTAACCCGGGCATCCAATGCCGCCAGCTTAGTTCCATGAGATGGAATCACATTAGAGGTAACAAGGGCTCGATTGTTAGTGTCCAATGTAACCTTAGGTTAAAGATGAAATAGAGGCTTCAAGAGTCGCCAAGGCATTCCATACAACTTCCAGAGTCATCGCAGGGGGTTTAGTGAAACCGAGTTTACCAACCGGAACATTCACTGCATTGCCTACACTCCGAGAAGCACCTTCACCCAAACCATCTGGAGGGGCCAAAGGCACAGAAGCAACCCTCCAGAACCCCCAAAACAGGGCTATTCTCTTCAGCAGTATCCAAAGCCGCCATCGCGGAAGAAGAAATGGGGCTCTCAGCTTCTTCCGCGACAAATTCAAGGCTCCCCCGACTCAAACATGAAATGTCCGATGGCAGCCTCACTCCATGGTGATGGTGTGGTCGGTGCGCCCGGGCTGAGGGAGATTTTTTCAGCCAGCGGGGGCGGCTATCACTCACCTTCGACCCCCCACCCCCGCAACGGCCATCGCAGCCGGGCGTACTCATGGTGTAGCTGTGGAAAAACCCCTGGAAATCCAGCAAGGGGGAGAGCTGGTGATATTCTCCCTCAGCTTGGCTTTGCTCTTGGTACGAGGCATTGGAAGAAAAAAGGTAATCCAGAAACAGGTAATCGGAGAGAGGAGGCTCTTAGCATGCTTCTCCAGGTGTGCATTAATTTTAAACAAATAAGGAATATGAGCTAAATGAGGGCATTTTTATTTCAGTTGTCAAGCAGAAATAAATGATCAGCGCTGCAAAACAACAATTTTCATTTGTTTTTGGATCTCATTGAAGTCTACGGGGAAAGCAAAACTGTAGGAAATTTTTTCTACTTAAGGCAAGCCAATGAAACCAGTGACGTCACAGTGAATTTGGACTGGCTGGAGCCAGTGTGGAGAAGGAAGGAAGGAAGGAAGAAGCAATAAGATGAAGCATTTTTTTAAACCAGCCTAGCCTAGCTGGCCTCAGCATGGATTGACAATGACTTGTCTTCTCTTTTTTTTTAACCTGAAACTGAAAGAAACTTGGCAGGCACCACTTTACTTCACTTCTGTGCAGGAAAGGACTGAAGGAGGTTGTATTTTTGAACTAAAAGAAAAGTTAGAAAACAAACGGGAAAGGAAGCCGGGGGAATGTAAAAGCGAGGTGGGGCCTGCTATCTCCTCGTGTCGCATGGTGAGTATAACTCTGTATAAAGCTGTATGCTCAGTGTTACAGAGGTGTATTTTTACAGCTGTGAGCTGTGCTTGTAGCTAACTGAACATGCAGAAGGAAAAACACAGTCAGGCCAATGCAATATGGGCACGTAGAAAGTGCCCGACACTTCATGATTTATTCACTCCTTCACTTTTTGTCAGTGAAAGGAGCAATCGGCTTTCAGAAGGCTGTTCTGACAAATGTCAGTGAAAAGGACCAATTGGGAACTACCCTGCCAGAGGAGGATCTCCAGCAGGGGTTCCTGGCTGGGAGGGAAGAGATTTGCAGTCTGGCAAGGGTGGTTCTATCATAAGGACTTTGGATTCCCAAATTCAGGTACTGGACCCCGGGTCTGACCAGGACCGCTTGGGCCATCGAGCCAGACCTTGGAGGTGGTCAGACCATTAAAAAAAAATTTTTTTTTGACCCTACTCTTTTTTTCTGTTCCTCGGACTTTTTGGGCTCCTCCAAAATTAACGCCTGCTCGGGACAGGCTTTAATTTTGGAGAGTAAAAATGAGCGCATTGGGTGCACATTATTTATTTATTTTTGCATTGGGGGGGGGGGAATAGCTAATAGCCTCATCAACATGAATTTACATGTGATGAGCACTGTTAGTTACGCGCGCGATTGGACGTGGGTTTTGGACGCGCTAACCCCCGTTTTGCGTCGGGGACTATGGACGCGCATCCCGCCATGCGCCGCGGCCAGCACACGGTACAGCATTGGCCTGAGTGTGCGTCTCCCGTGTTTGCAATTTGCTATGAGAGTGACTCGTTGAAGACTTGCAGATATTTAAGTTTAAGAGCTGCAGTTCTGTGAACCGAACACACACTGTGACCACTGACTACTGCACTGACTGCCTATGTTCTTTTTCCACAAACTGTGCCATCTGTGGAAATCAGTCAGTTAAAAGGAAGGCAGCACTTAGCAAGCAGATATCCGTGTGCTCTCTGCCCGTGTATGTGACCTTTCTTCCCCTCTCCACACTGGTGGAGAGAGGACTGAGTACTAGTGCTAGTACTAGTGCTAGTTGTCCTCTCCTGACACCCTGTTCAGTGGAGAGTTAAATGCAAGGTGGCCACGTTAACCCACAAGTTACTGGCAATCAATTCACTACCTAGGCAAATACAGTGTCATGCATGCACAATCCCACAAGATCACCGAGATCATCCCAGATGTCTTTGCTTGATAGCCCTTCAGTGAAACAAGCCAGGCTCTCTGTGACGCATGGATGTGCATTTTTCCATTGCTGCACCATCGTTCTGGAATATTTTTCTCAGGAATTTAGGGCGATTGCGTGTCCTAAACAATTTAAGGTTCTTCTAAAAACCTATTTGTGCAAACAAGCGTTTGCTTGATTGTTCTAAACCTGTCCAACGTTAATTTTAAAGTGCATTATTAAGAATTTATGTATGAAGTTTTATTTTTAGCTGATTCTTGATTTTATCCTGTTCTATTTTATTTTATAATTTCATTGCTTTTAGATTTTTTAGATTTTTTGATATGCTGTTGATTGTGTATATTGGCCTTATTGATTGTGTAGATTGGCCTTATTGTTCTGATGCTGTATTTTATTGTGTATGTTTATTTTGCAAGCCACTACAGGCCTCGGTATCAGAAGCATATAAATGCAGATAAATAAATAAATATTGTAAAAGTAAAACCCTCTTATTGACTGCATCAAATTCCATCATGCCAGAGGCAATGGGATTAAGAGGAAGGCATTCTAGTACCTACACTAATGGGAGATTTTAATTACCTCAAAATTGACTGGGTAAATGCAACATCAGGACATGCTAAAGAAATATGTTTCCTAGATGAAATAAATGACTGCTTCATGGAGCAATTGGTTCAGGAACTGATGAGAAAGGGAGTTATTGGCAATAGTGATCATAACATTATCAAATTTGATCTAAATACTGGAAGGGGGACAATATATAAATCTACAGCTCTAACACTACATTTTCAAAGGGAAACATTGAGAAAATAGAAAAAAAACTTGAAAGATTCAGCTGCAAAGATTAAAAGTGTACAAAAGGCATGGACATTGTTTAAAAATACCATCTTAGAAGCATAGTCCAGAAGTATAACGTGCATTAAGAAAGGTGGAAGGAAGGCAAATCAATTAACAGTATGGTTAAAACGTGAAGTGAAAGAGGCTATATTAGCCAATAAAAATCCTTCAAAAATTGGAAGAAGAATCCATCTGAAGAAAATGGCGAAAAAGCATAAGCATTGTCAAGTTAAGTGTAAAACACTGATAAGACAGGCGAAGAGAGAATCTGAAATGAAGTTGGCCATAGAGGCAAAAACTTATAATACATTTTTTTTTATATATATCTGAAGCAGGAAACCTGCAAGGGATTCTGTTGTACTGTTAGATGACCGAGGGATTAAAGGGGCTCTTAGGGAAGATAAGGCCATTGTGGAAAGACTAATGAGGATTCTGGAGAGATACCGGTTCCGGAGATGGTTTTCAAGGATGATAAGTCAGATGAACTGAACCAAATCTCTGTGAAACTGGACTATGTAGTAGGCCAGATTGACAAACTAAAGAGTAGCAAATCACCTGGACCAGATGGTAGGCACCCCAAGGTTCTGAAGGAAATAAAAAATGAAAGTTCAGCTCTATTAGTTAAAATTTGTAACCCATCATTAAAATCATCCATTGTACCTGAAGACTGGAGAGTGGCCAATGTAACCCCAATATATAAAAAGAGCTCCAGGGGTGATCTGGGAAACTATAGACCAGTGAGCCTGACTTCAGTGCCAGGAAAAATAGTGGAAACTATTCTCAAGATCAAAATCACAGAACATATAGAAAGACATGGTTTAATGGAACACAGTCAGCATGGATCTACCCAAGGGAAGTCTTGATTCACAAATCTGCTTCATTTTTTTGAAGGGGATAAACATGTGGATAAAGGTGAAGCAATAGATGTAGGGAATTTGGATTTTAAGAAGGCATTTGACAAAGTCCCTCATGAGAGGCTTCTAAGAAAACTAAAAAGTCATGGGATAGGAGGTGATGTCCTTTTGTGGATTACAAACTGGTTAAAAGACAGGAAACAGAGTCTAGAATTAAATTGTAAATTTTCTCAGGGATTTGTTAGACTGGTGCTTTTCAATATGGGGTAGATTTACAAAAAGGGCGCCCTCGCGTACTTTTGTAGGCGCAAACAAAACTACGCGGGATTTTAGTAGATATGCGCGTAGCCGCGCGTATCCGCTAAAATCCTGGATCGGCGCGCGCAAGGCTTCCGATTTCATGTAGCCGGCGCGCGCCGAGCCGCACAGCCTACCTCCGTTCCCTCCAAGGCCGCTCCGAAATCGGAGCGGCCTCGGAGGGAATTTGCTAACGCCCTCCCCTCACCTTCCCCTCCCTTCCTCTACCTAACCCACCCCCCCGGCCCTGTCTAAACCCTCCCCTACCTTTGTTGGGGGATTTACACCTCCCAGAGGGAGAAGTAAATTCCCGCGCGCCAGCGGGCCGCTGGCGCGCCTAGACGCAACCCAGGGGCGGTTCTGGAGGGCGCGGCCACGCCCCCAGACTGCCCCGGGCCGAAACCACGCCCCCGGGCCCGCGCCCGAAACGCCATGTCCCGCCCAGAAAACGGCGCGCCGCTCGGCCCCGCCCCCGACACGCCCCCTCGGAAAACCCCGGGACTTACGCGAGTCCCGGGGCTCTGCGCGCGCCGGTAGGCCTATTGAACATAGGCGCACCGGCGCACAGGGCCCTGCTCGCGTAAATCCGGGCGGATTTACGCGAGCAGGGCTCTTAAAATCCGCCCCTATATTTATACATAATGGGGCAGATTTTCAAAGGGTTACGCGGGTAACATACACACGTAACCCCCGAAAAGCTGCCCCTGCGCGCGCCAAGCCTAAGCCCCGGGATGCTTGTATGTCCCAGGGCTTCGAAAAAGGGGCATTCCAGGGGCGGGACCGAGGCCTCCGGAACAGCCTGCGTGCCGGCGGATGGCACGATGGCAGCCAGCCGGCGCAAGCAAGTTATCCACATGTTTATCCATATGTTTATCAGAGGCAGGCGTAACTTTCCTGATAAAGGTAAGGAGGGGGTTTTAGATAGGGCTGGGAGGTGGGTTAGATGGGGGAAGGTGCGGGGGGCGGGAGGGAACGGAGGAAGGCTGCACGGCTTGGCGCACACAAGTTGCACAATTGTGCACCCCCTTGCACGCGCCGACCCTGGATTTTATAACATGCACGCTGCAGCGCGCGCATGTTATAAAATCGGGCGTAGATTTGTTCGCGCCGGGTTGCGAGAACAAATCTACGCCCGCGTGCAGGTTTAAAGGTCTGCCCCAATCTGAAAAGGGTACAAGTGAGGTAATCCAATTTGCAAATGATACAAAATTATTCAGAGAAGTTAAATCACAAGCAGATTGTAATAAATTGCAGGAAGATCTTGCGAGACTGGAAGATTGAGCATCCAAATGGCAGATGAAATTTAATGTGGACAAGTGCAAGGTGTTGCATATAGGGAAAAATAACCCTTGCTGTAGTTACACGATGTTAGGTTCCATATTAGGAACTACCACCCAGGAAAAAGATCTAGGCATCATAGTGGATAATACATTGAAATCGTCGGCTCAGTGTGCTGCAGCAGTCAAAAAAGCAAACATAATGTTAGGAATTATTAGGAAGGGAATGGTTAATAGAACGGAAAATGTCATAATGCCTCTATATTGCTCCATAGTGAGACCGCACCTTGAATACTGTGTACAATTCTGGTCACCACATCTCAAAAAAGATATAGTTGCGATGGAGAAGGTACAGAGAAGGGCAACCAAAATGATAAAGGGGATGGAACAGCTCCCCTATGAGGAAACACTAAAGAGATTAGGACTGTTCAGCTTGGAGAAGGCGGCTGAAGGGGGATATGATAGAGGTCTTTAAGATCATGAGAGGTCTAGAATGGGTAGATGTGAATCGGTTTTTTACTCTTTCGGATAATAGAAAGACTAGGGGGCACTCCATGAAGTTAGCAAGTAGCACATTTAAGACTAATCGGAGAAAATTATTTTTCACTCAACGCACAATTAAACTCTGGAATTTGTTGCCAGAGGAGGTGGTTAGTGCAGTTAGTGTAGCTGGGTTCAAAAAAGGTTTGGATAAGTTCTTGGAGGAGAAGTCCATTAATGGCTATTAATCAAGTTTACTTAGGGAATAGCCACTGCTATTAATTGCATCAGTAGCATGGGATCTTCTTAGTGTTTGGGTAATTGCCAGGTTCTTGTGGCCTGGTTTGGCCTCTGTTGGAATCAGGATGCTGGGCTTGATGGACCCTTGGTCTGACCCAACATGGCAATTTCTTATGTTCATTAAATTAGCCACCTTCTGTACTATTATATTTAATTTGGCATCAACAAGTTTTGCCATTTTTATTTGGTACTTCAAAGCAGGTTACATTCAGGTAACTGTAGGTATTTCCCTCTCCCCAGAGAGCTCACAATCTTAGAGGTGAATTTTAAAAGAGATGCGTGCACTAAAATCGGGAGATGGGTGTGCGGTAAGCACATGCGTGTGTGTGTACCCGATTTGATAAAGCGGGCAGGTGCGTACACGTGTGCCAATGCTCACGCATCTCGCAATGGAGAAAAAAAAGAGGCGTGGTGTGGGAGGGGCCTGGGCGTTCCGGGGTGGAGCCACGAGAAGTGCACGCAAGTCCCTACGTGCCTGAGCCCACGTCAGGGTGCAGTGCCACATAAGTTTACTTCTGCTATGGAGGAGGTGTAACTTAAAAAAATAATAATACAGGCATCCCTGAGGGGGTGTAAGGGGCCTGGGGTAACTGGGGGAGTGCAGGCCAAAGAACCAGGGGGAGGGGGGGGGGTGTTGGCTGGAGGACTTAGCTCTAGACTGGGCGAACTGATGGAGGAACTGGTGATACTGGTCTGGGTGCGGAGGCGTGCCGGTTATAAAATCCCCCCACTTGCGCAGCTCTATCCTAACTTTACACAGCTGTGCACACCCACGTGCAAAACAAGGCACATACAATACAGTATTTTATAACATTCACACGTGCAAAACTAGGCACATACATACAGTATTTTATAACATTCGCACTTATGCTATGAATTGTCATGTCTCTGGGTGCACGCTGAGGCACGTGTGTGTGTCTGCACGGCTGCTTCAAAAATAATGTCCCTGAGGCAATGAAGGGTAAAGTGACTTGGCCAAGGTCACAAGGAGCAGCAGTGGGATTTGAGCCCTGATTTCTAGCCCACTGCTCTGTCCACTAGGCTATTCCTCCACTCCTACCCTGCAGGACAGAGCTGTGTAGGTTATTTCAATAGTTATAACACAGCGTCCTATGCCTCAGCGTATTCTTACTGACTTTATTATGGAAACTGCTACATTGGCTCTTTGCCATAATTATTTCAGCTTTCAAGATGATTATTTATTACAAATTCAGGGACCTGACATGGGGGGCATCTATGGCCCCAGATCTGGTTAATATTTACGATGCACATTTTGAAAAGAATTTTGTATTACAATGGTGTGTGGATGTCAAAGCTGGTGTACTAGCAGCAGTCATTTATGATGTGTTTGTCATGTGGAAAGGAATGAAGAATCTTTATTGGCATTTCGTCATTGGTTAAATATGCAAGATACAAGTCTATATATAGCTCACATTATTTTATCATCGTGAATGTATCCCTTTCTTGGATATTATGGTCATCAAAAGGGATGGTTCCATTCAGATAAGTTTATATTGTAAACCTAATGAACCTAACAATTTGTTATCCCACCAGAGTTTTCATCTGGTTTCTTTTAAAAGGAATTTACCTGTTGGACAGCTTTTGCAATTGTGCCGGCTTTGCTCTGACATGCAGGACTTTAAAATCCGGGCCACGGGAGTGGGTATCAAGTGGGGCAGGTGTCAAACGGGTATTTTGCTGTGCTCTCCTTTGCCGATCAGGCTTTATCATTACAGCAAGTCCGAAAGAGTGAGTCTCCCCGTCAGGTACGTGTTGTTTTATGGCACGTTGTGGCCTCCGCACATATTTGCGGAATTATTAAGGAACGCTGGCTGAAGATTCTGTTTTTGAAGGAGCAGACCATGTTCCCAGTTTCACAAGGAAATAATGTAAAGGACCGTGTGGTTATATCAGCTGTGATGCAGGCATCGGGCAGCGCTCAAGGGGGGGGAGTCCATGCCAGGAGGAACTTAATTCCTGTAGTAAATGTGGGCTCTGATCTGGACCGTCCTGGATTTACGGTTGCCATCTGGAAGATGTTTTGTTTTTAAAACAACAGGCGACCCGTACTTCTACCCATGTCGCGTATTTGATTGCCTGTCCTTGTTGTAAGTTTTATATTAGCACGATCGCATGCCAGACTAATTGGGCACAAAGGCTGTCCGAGGATTGAAAAGCAGAAGGCTCCCCTGGTGGAACATTTTTTTGCAGCGTCATCCTGCATTTGATGATATTCGGTGGCTTGTTCTTGAACATGTGCCGTTGGATTGGTGGGGAGGGCATAGATTGCAGACTTTGCTACTGTTTGTACAGCGATGGATTTTTTTTTTACTTTCAGACAGTGGCACCTGAGAGTTTAAATTTTGATGGTTTTATTTTTTTTACCTACTAAGTTTTCATTTAATTAAAATGAAAAAAAACCCAAAAAAACAAAAGCATATGAATGTTCACAATAATATCCACAAGGAAAAAAATAACAAGCAAATACGACAAGTCATAATCCAGTCCACATATATAGAGGGGGATTATATATCCTACAAAAATACGTAAGAAAATTTAACTTGAGAGCTGAGAGCCCAATGTTTATATGCCAATTTTGATTTTGAATGGGGTGTGTGGCTTTAATGATATATGATGCTAAGCTTTATGCTAATTTATTTATTTATTTTTGAAATGTGACCTCTTGCTGATATCCTGTGCTGATGTGGGAGAAAGCGATTGGTTAAAAGCATTTTAAAACCCTCCATTTGTGTCTCATGGTTACTGCGTCCCTATTGAAGTGAAATGGATGGCGGCATGTAACATGGATGGTGTGCTGAATGTTTGCCTCTGATGCATTGGATACCAGGAAACATGATCACATTGGTTTAATAAGGGAAGTAGGAATTGTTCTAATTGCATATATAGAAAAATAAAAAACAGGACATAAAGTTGGACTGATGATTATAATCTGCTAGCAGGATGCTTGAGATTAATAGCCACAAGAAAGCCTTACCACCTTGGCCAGTTGCTAGCTTGCATAAAGGTCCTTTCTCTATATTAAAACTTTAAAAATGTATTTTGCTGGAAGAAAATGCCATATTGTGAAGCACTTTGATTAAATATCGGATGTTTAAACATTTTGGATATTAAATTGTGCCATATAAGCGGGTAAACAATTTTTTAAAAATAACTAAATTAAGTACTGAATTTTGTCACTGGGCGGAAGAGGATTTTGCCCCGGCAGCCCTGCTCTTTATCATCTTCTCCTTTGGTTAAATGTCTGTAGTGAATGATTTAATCCTGAGGGGCTCAAATGGGCCATAAGGGCTTCAGCAATCAGAAGAAACACAGGACAAGTAAGTTACGTGTAAGATAAAACAAGAGTCAATTTATGTTATGGTCACCTATAGATAGGTAGCAGACTTAAAGGTGCAGTGTACTGCCAGTGTGATCTTAGGACGCCTAGGGTCAGCCTGGGTTAGAGCCATTCCAGAAAAGATCTCCTGAAAATTAATAAGAGATAGAAAGGCACTCCCTTCCCCCCATTACCACCCTCCTCCTCCTCACTGAAGTTGGATCTGTGAGATTCTGAGGTCAGCTCAGAAAAGGGTTTTTCCAGAATGTTCCACAAAAATAGTCAAATTGGAAAAAGTCCATGAGCCTATTGCTGCTCTACTAGGATTCTTTCCTCTTCAGTAGATGTGAATTCCTTCCAGTGGACCAACAAACATGAAATTGTAGATCATGAGTTTTGAGTTTTCAGGCCACATGGTCCTGAAAGCTCATGGACTGCGGCTGTCTTTAAGGTTATCACAAGGTTCTACAACCTACAGGAGTCTAATTAAGATAAGATTACATTAAAAAAAACCATAACATAAGCTTTGTCTTACCGGGTCAGACCAAAGGTCCATCAAGCCCAGTATTCTGTTTCCAACAGTGGTCAGTCCAGGTCACAAGTATCCTTTTGGTAATATCCCGAAAGGTTGATAGATTCCAAGCTACTTATCCCAAAAATAAGCAATGGATATCTGCAACTTCACCATAATAATGGTTAATGGATTTTTCAGAGACTTGTCCAAACCTTTTTTAAATGCAACTACACTAATAGCTTTCACCACATCCTCTGGAATGAATTCCAGAGCTTAATTATGCGTTGAGCAAAAAGATATTTTCCTTTATTAGTTTTAAATGTATTACCTAGTAACTTCATTGTGTGTTCCCTACTCTTTATACTTTTGGAAAGAGTAAACAAGTAATTAACATTTACTCGTTCCATTCCACTCGTTTTATAGACCTCTAACTTATCTCCGCTCAGCCGTCTCTTCTCCAAGCTGAAGAGTCCTAACGTCTTTAGCCTTTCTGCATAGGGGAATTGTTTCATCACCTTTATCATTTTGGTTGTCCTTTTCTGATGTGGTAACCAGAACTGCACACAATATTCAAGATGATGTTGCACCATGGAGCGATACAGAGGCATTACGATATTCTGTGTTTTATTCTCCATTCCTTTCCTAATAATCCCCAGCATTCTTCTATTTGCTTTCTTGGCTGCTGCTGCACACTGAGCAGAAGATTTCAACATATTATCAACAGTGATGCCTAGATCATTTTCCTAAATGGTGACTCCTAATGTGGATCCTTGCATTTTGTAGTTATAATTTGGGTTACTCTTCCCTAAGTGCCTCACATTGCACTTGTCCACATTAAATTTCATTTGCTATTTGCATGCCTAGTCTCCCAGTTTTGCAAGGTCCTCTTGCAACTTCTCACAATCTTCTTGTGATTTAACAACTTTGAATAATTTTGTGTCATCGACAAATTTGATCACCTCACTTGTTGTTCCCATTTCCAGGTCTTTTATAATTATAATAGAAAGCAGTTGGGGAATTCTACTATTCACCTTTCTCCATTGGGAACATTTACCATTTAGCCCTACTCTCTGTTTTCTATCTTTTAACCAGTTGCTAATCCACAACAAAAAATTGCCACCTATCCCATGACTATTTAATTTCCTAAGAAGTCTCTCATAAGGGACTATATCAAATGCTTTCTGGAAATCCAGATACACTATATCAACTGGCTCATTTTTATCTACATGATTAGTTATGCCTTCAAAAAATGTAGCAAATTGGTGAGGCGAGGCTTCTCTTGGCTAAATCCATGTTGGATTTGTCCTATTAAATATGCTTATCTATATGTTCAGCAATTTTGTTCTTTATGATAGTTTCTATCATTTTGCCTGGCACAGACATAAGACTCATTGGTCTGTAGTTTCCTGGATCATCCCTTGATCACTTTTTAAAAATTAGCGTTACATTGGCAATCCTCCAGTCTTCAGGTACCATAGAAGATGTTAATGATAGTTACAAATTTCCAATAGCAGGTCTGTAATTGAATTTCTCAATTATTTCTGCTTCCTGGGATGTATACCATCTGGTCCAGGAGATTTGTTATTCTTTAGTTTGTCAGTTTGCCCTAGTACATCTTGGAGGTTCACTGAGATTTGTTTTATTCCCTCTGAATCATCACCTTTATTAAATATCCCTAAGTCCACCTTAATAATGGTTTATGGATTTTTCTTCTAGGAACTTATCTAAACATTTTTAAAAGTTTAGTATTGGGGGCGAAGTTAACTATTGGGGTATATTATTTAGTGTGTTTGTGTGTTTGTGCTTTTAATAGTCAGTAAGGCAGCGAATAAACAGAAGTTAGTGGGGTTTTTTTGTCAGTAAGGCAGCTAATAAGCAGAAGTTAGTGTATTTGTATATTTAAAGAAAAAAAAAGCTAGAAACAAGCTAGGAGCAGTGTATAAGTAAAAAGGTTGAAAAGTTCAGTTACTCACCTTGTGTTGCACTCCTGCTCGCGGTCTGTCCTGCAAGCAGGCACTTACCTTCACAGCCTGGAGGCCGCTGACGTTGTTCCACGTGGCAGGAGGCCACTGCCGATGTCCTCTTCACCGCAGTAGGGAGTCGTGGATTTCGGCCTGCTCTCCTGCGGCACAGAGCCGCCGCCCACGCTGCTCCTCAGCAGCATGAATGCCGCCATCACTCCGCCCCTGCCTCTATCTTGCAGCAGGAAGCCGCCTCTCACATCAGGGCCTGTCCGGCAGCTCATTCCTCCTCCTGCTTGGCGTCTGCAGCAGGGCCGCTCTCCATGGTCCTGCACTCTCCTTTTTCCTTCCTCCTTAGGCACGTGGCTATATCTCTCTTCCGGCTTTAAAGGGCCAGCAAGGGAGTGTCGCTCTGGCTCCACCTTGATGACATCACATGGGTGTTTCCTGTTCAGCCCTACAAAAGGGCTCAGCTGCCATTCCAGCTTGGCCTTTGCAAGGAGTCAGTCCTCCTTTGGACTCCTCGTCTTCAGCTCCTCCTAGGCACTCCGTTCTTTGTGGGATCCCGTGTGTTCGTCCTGGTCTCTTGTCTCGTCCCAAGTCTCCATCCTGGTCTTCACTGATGTCTCCAAGTCCTGATGTCTCCGAGACTCTGCTTGTTCTCTCCCTGTGTGGTCCGTGACCAGCCAGGCTAGGATGTGTAGGGCGCTCGGTGGAACAAGTCCATCCGTCGTGGCCGAGGATTCTCCATGTCTTCCATCTGATCATCATCATGCTCCTGGTTCCGGATATTACTTCCTTGTGGTCCGTCCTCAGTCCAACTTCGGGATACCTTTAGTTGCGTCTTCCACATTTGGTTGGAAGTTTCCCCTTCTTTCTAATGGCCTGTCACGTGCGTCGATCACGCTGGGTTCCCGAGGCTCAGTCCAGGACGTGGCTGCCAGGAGTTGTGGCTGGTTACTTCATCCATCTCTCCTGACATCTTTCGTCTCAGATTTCCAGATGTACGCCTTCCTTTCCTTCAGTACTCACCGCCATCTTGAACACTAAGGTATTTGAGTCGGTCAGCTTGTTGTCTGCTTCGCCTCCAACGTGGTCTGCGACCAGCCAGGACTGGATGTGTAGGGCACGTGGCGTAGCAGCAATTCTTCCGAATCCTTCTTCATTCCTGCATCCACGTCTGAGTCCACGTCTGAGTCTTCATCTGGTGTCTTCGCCCTTTAGCCACTGTCCGTCATGTCACATTTGCTGCTCCCATGTGGCAGGTCCTAAAGGGCTATTGAGTGGCCAGGGGGCTACTCCAGAGACCAGCATTGTGTTGCTGGGTCTCTCTGATGCATCAGGTTTGGCAGAGGCCAGGGCCACTCATCTCCAGACTGTCCGCCCATGCTTGGGCACTCCTCGCCTGCCTCAGTGCTTCCTGGAGCCCTCTGCGGGTGCATCATGGCCCGAGGGTACACCTCCTCAAATCGGGAGTGCCCCCTAGCGCTTCCTCCTATAGTTTCAGAACACCTTGGAAAGGTATTAAGGTAGTGTGATTTGGTTTGATTAGGTGCCATCATTTGTTAATCAGAACAGCAGTGAGTCACTCAGGACAATTAACTATAGTGTAAATCTCCAAAGGGATTGTTTTGCACTAATTTACCTTTGAAGCACAATATATATTGCAAGGGAAGAGCTCAGTAACCCAAAATCCAGTGGGAGCACTAAGAGGAGAGGATCACCTTGCTGGTGGTTGAAAGGAATTAGTAAGTTTTTTGCTTGGGAAATTTTTTTTTTAAAATATTTGGGTGAAGTTAACTATTGGGGTATATTATTTAATGTGTTTTTGTGTTTGTTCTTTTAATAGTCAGTAAGGCAGCGAATAAACAGAGGTTAGAGGGTTTGCTCTTCAAGTGGTACATTGATCTTTCGCACCGAGGATGTCTCCAAAGGCTTCTGCCCAGGAGGGAAGGGTTAAGTCGGCCATCATAGTTGGTGATTCGATTATTAGGAATGTAGACAGCCGGGTGGCTGGAAGGCATGAGGGTGTGCTGCGGCAGTCAAAAAAGCAAGCAAAATGATGGAATTATTAGGAAGGGAATGGTGAATAAAACGGAAAATGTCATAATGCCTCTGTATCGCTCCATGTGAGACCGCACCTTGAATACTGTGTACAATTCTGGTCACCACATCTCAAGAGATATATTTGCGATGGAGAAGGTACAGAGAAGGGCGACCAAAATGATAAAGGGGATGGAACAGCTCCCCTATGGGGAAAGACTAAAGAGGTTAGGACTTTTCAGCTTGGAGAAGAGACGACTGAGGGGGGATATGATAGAGTTCTTTAAGATCATGAGAGGTCTACAACGGATTAATGTGAATTGTTTATTTACTCTTTCAGATAATAGAAAGACCAGGGGGCATTCCATGAAGTTAGCATGTGGCACATTTAAAACTAATCGGAGAAAGTTCTTTTTCACCCAGCGCACAATTAAACTCTGGAATTTGTTGCCAGGGGATGTGGTTAGTGCAGTTAGTGTAGCTGGATTTAAAAAAGGATTGGATAAGTTCTTGGAGGAGAAGTCCATTATCTGCTATTAATTAAGCTGACTTAGAAATTAGCCACTGCTATTACTAGCATCAGTAGAATGGAATAGTTTTTGGGTACTTGCCAGGTTCCTATGGCCTGGATTGGCCACTGTTGGAAACAGGATGCTGGGCTTGATGGACCCTTGGTCTGCCCAGTATGGCAGGTTCTTATGTTCTTAACCCAGATACACTAACAGCTTTCACCACATCCTCCGGCAACGAATTCCAGAGTTTAATTATGCATTGAGTAAAACAATATTTTCTCTTATTTGTATTAGTTAACTCCAGAACCAGAACAGCCACTAGAATGCTCTTAATTCTGAAACCCAGGAATGCAAGATGATAACTGAAAAATGGAATAATAGAAAATATATTTTATAAACCATGATTACACCTTTGTGTTTTTAAGTAGGGAGGAGCAGACAGGCAGTACCTATGTACACGATAAGGACAAGTCAGGGGAGTTCAGAGCAGGACGTCATTACATTTCATGTGATAAGGGACTGAGGGTAAAGTCTGCCCGAGGAAGAGCGATGATTGTGAAAAAGATGAGAATTCAGCCAATGTAACCAGGTCAGGGGAGTTTAACACTGACACCAGTGGGACTTTGATTATCTTTTGAGAGGGGGGTGGTTACAAGTTTCCAGCCACACATCTAAATGCTGAAACCAACTAAACCGTTCAGTGAGAGGCCTCATCCCACTGGAAGTGAAGGATTAAATTCTAGTGGGTGGAGACTGGCACCTTGTTGTGAGTCTAATAAACCTCCCCTTGTGCCTTTATAAAAAGGTAGAGAAACCTGGACAGACAGGCAGAACAAGGGAGAAGCAGAATAGCAGCAGAAAAAGCACAAGGGAGGGGGGGGAGCCTTGAAGAAAGAGAGAAAGAGTGCAAAGAGACACTAGGGGGGAAAGTGTAGAAAGCAGGAGACAGGCTTAGAGGGAGGAGAGTGGCTGGAATAGACCTGCGGTAAAGTCTATCAGACAGCAGTGCATGCAGGAGAGATGTTAGCTTTAAGTGAGTTTTTGGTAGCTCTGATCCTCTTCTTTCTCATTGCTCACTTCCTGAAATTGCAATGGGCAGGTAGGCGACTTCCTCCTGGACCTACTCCCCTCCCTGTTATAGGAAACCTCTGGCTGCTGAACTTCCACATCCACCATGACCAGTTCATTCAGGTACAGAATCCACAAAATAATTTTACTGCTTAAGTAGAGCTTTTCGTTGATCTGGAAAATGGCGGGAGGGGAACTTATTTATTTATTTATTTATTTATTTATTTATTTAATGCTTTTTATATACCGGCATTCGTAGGACACATCATGTCGGTTTACATGTAACTGTGAAAGGAAATTACAATGAACGCTGATAGC
This sequence comes from Rhinatrema bivittatum, assembly GCF_901001135.1. Lineage (NCBI taxonomy): Eukaryota > Metazoa > Chordata > Amphibia > Gymnophiona > Rhinatrematidae > Rhinatrema > Rhinatrema bivittatum. The sequence continues at coordinate 181,296,237 of NC_042623.1, forward strand.
AGGTTAACTAGATAACATATGAAAGTACATATTTAAGATGAGTACCGAGCAAAGAAAATTAGGTTGTACATATTGGATATTTAGCTTATCCAAAATTAAATTTAAATAAACTTAAGTGAAACTTATGAACTTGAATACAATATTAGGTAGATATTAGAAATGATGATATTATATACACATGACGGTGGGGTTAAGAAGGGGAGGCTGGGAAGGAAAATAGAGTGGGGGGGTGAGGAGGTGGGGCGGAGATGCTTAGTGTCTTGTGATGCTTAGTGTCTATAACCTGTGTCTATAACCTGTGATATTATGCTTAGTGTCTTGTGATGCTTAGTGTCTATAACCTGTGTCTATAACCTGTGATATTATGCTTAGTGTCTTGTGATATATGCTTAGGGGTAGATTTTCAAACCGCGCAATTTGGCGTACTTTTGCTGGCGCATCAGGCGCCAGCAAAAGTACGCGGGATTTTAGTAGATACGCGCGTAGCCGCTAAAATCCTGGATCGGCGCGCGCAAGACTATCAATTCCGTATAGCCGGCGCGCGCCGAGCCGCGCAGCCTACCCCCATTCCCTCCGAGGCCGCTCCGAAATCGGAGCGGCCTCGGAGGGAACTTTCTTTTGCCCTCCCCTCACCTTCCCCTCCCTTCCCCTACCTAACCCACCCGCCCGGCCCTGTCTAAAACCCCCCCTTACCTTTGTCGGGGGATTTACGCCTCCCGGAGGGAGACGTAAATCCCCGCGTGCCAGCGGGCCGCTAGCGCGCCGGGACGCGACCTGGGGCAGGTCCGGAGGGCGCGGCCACGCCCCCGGACCGCCCCAGGCCGTAGCCACGCCCCCGGGCCCGCCCCCGGAATGCTCCCGACACGCCCCGAAAACGCCACGCGGTTCGGGCCCGCCCTCGACACGCCCCTGACATACCCCCCTCAGAAAACCCCGGGACTTACGCAAGTCCCGGGGCTCTGCGCGCGCCGGTAGGCCTATGTAAAATAGGCTCACCGGTGCGCAGGGCCCTGCTCGCCTAAATCTGCCCCTTAGTGTCTTGTGATATATGCTTAGTGTCTTGTGATGCTTAGTGTCTATAACCTGTGATATTCTAATATTTATTCTGCTCTCAGCTGGCAAAGACCTACGGCAATGTGTTCACAGTGTGGCTGGGACAGAGACCGGTCATCGTGCTCAATGGGTACCGGACAGTAAAGGATGCTCTGGTCTCTCACTCAGAGGAGCTCACCGGACGACCTACGTTTCCCCTACAGTTAGCGACATCGGGCAGTAAAGGTATTTATCTCTTTATAATGCCAGACTGTCCCTTCCAGGCAACTTAACCTACAGATACAGTGACCCAGACATCCTCTCCCTCCCAGGCATGTTATGCTTCACAAGCAGTGACCCACCTTCCAACCAGCCTCCTCCTCCTATTACTCTGTAGACATAGTGACCCAGGTTGCAATCACGTTACACTGCAGATACAATGACCCGCAGCCCAAACAGCCTCTCCCTCCCAGATGTATTACCCTACACAAACAGTGATCCAGGCCCTAAGCAGCCTCTCCACCCCATCACGCTACCCTATAGATACAGTGACCTGGACACCAGCAATCTTTTCCTTCCTAGGGAGTTCACCATACAGACACTATGCCCCAAACCCCAACCAGCTTCTCTCTCCCAAACACATCACCCTACACAGTGACCCAGGCACCAATTGTATTACCTTATTGACAGAGTGACCTAGACCCTGTGCAGCCTGTGCCCCACAGACATGCTAGAATACACATACTAACCTTGACTGCAAAATGCTTTACATTGTATAGGGAATGGGATCCCTACTAAAGTGTGGCCTTATAGAAGGGCTATACCTTTAGAGAAAGAGAGGAACATAACATTCATGCCACAACATGCCCATGTGAGGCTGCTGCAATGGTTGTGTTCACCAACATTTTGGCCATTCTCCCAGTCACAATCCGGCTGGAATCCTCTGGATACAAATGACGCTGAACCCTTGGTTACGTCTCTATTGCTTATTCTTACCCTGGTTCTTCTAGGGTGTCACATCAACAGATTCAAATTCTCTCACCCCAGTTGGTGAGTTGGGCTTAAACAAAGTCCCAGGGTCTCTCAGTAGTTAAAGTCTCTGTAGCTTTTGTCTTATAAATGCACAACAGTCTCTAAGTCATAGCTTCATCTGATTAAACACAATAGGGAAGTAACTTCTTCCTTTAATCCTCCTGCACATTGCTCACAACTACTTCCTGCACAGCCTAAGCTTAGCTATGTTTGTTGGGCTTGGCTGTTAGGGAACCAGACCCTAATGCCATCTCTCACAGTAGTTTGCAGCTGGAGTTTGTGCTTCCCCTTTCACTATGGCTACAACTACATCACTCCATGGCAGTGTTGCCTTAAAGCTCCTGACCTGCAGACTCCATGAGTGTGTCCTCTTCTGGAGAGGGTCTCCACCACTCGTCTCCCAAGTCCATCGGCTCCAGCTTATCCTCAGGGCTACTCAACACCTCCATCTCCTCTGTCTCTTCATCTGGTTCCTGTTCCTGCATCACCCCTTCTTCAGACAAGCTCTCACCCTTCTCCCACCACACCCGGGCTCTCTCATCCTCTCGATAGGGTAAAACCTGAGACGTTCCTTCCCTCCAGAGTTCCTGCGCCTTCTGGGAGTTGGAGTTTGACTCCTATTCTGATTTATTTTACAAACTGGATCCCCCTTCCAGGATTTCCTTACAGTCTACCTTCTTGTATTCACCAGGGGAATATGATGCCCATCACACTATATATTCCTCCTGGAGGAATTGTGGATTTTTGTGTTGGAGGTCTAAGGGAGACGGGTATTTCTTTTCAGTTCCCTTTTTCCTGGAAAAATCCAAGGCCCAGTTCAATGGAACACGAATTTATAGAGATTTAAGAGACTTTCACATTTATTTTATCTAATGAGGGTAGAGAAGACTATTTGGGGTAGATTTTACAAATGTACGCCCGCGTGTACTTTTGTTCGCGCACCAGGCACAAACAAAAGTACGCCGGATTTTATAAGATACACGCGTATCTTATAAAATCCGGGGTCGGCGCACGCAAAGGGATGCACATTTGTGCACCTTGCGTGCGCTGAGCCCTGCGCGCGCTGCCCATTCCCTCCGAGGCCGCTCCAAAATAGGAGCGGCCTCGGAGGGAACTTTCCTTCGGCTTCCCCCCACCTTCCCCTCCCTTGCCCTACCTAACCCACCCCCCAAGCCCTATCTACACCCCCCCCACCTTTATCGTGAAAGTTACGCCTGTGCCGATCGGATGCTGCCGCACGATTCCCCGGCCAGGGAGCGATTTCAGAGGCCTTGGCCATGCCCCTGAAACGCCCCCGGGCTGGCACCATGCCCCAACATGCCCCCCGGAACGCCCCGAATGTTGTGCCGCCCCGACACGCCCCCCCTAGCAAAGCCCCGGGACTTATGCGCATCCCGGGGCTTGCGTGCGCCGCCGAGCCTATGCAAAATAGGCTCAGCACGCGCAGGGGGGTTTTGAAAGGGTTACGCGCATTACTTATGCGCATAACCCTTTTAAAATCTACCCCTTTATTTTGGAGCTTCAGTTTGAAAAGAAGTTTTTCCATGCATCCTCTTTCTTTTTGTACATGAGCTTGTTTATTTCCCATCTGATTCATCATAGGTGCCAGCCCTGTGGGTGCAGAGGGTGCTTGAGCACCCCTGATACAGCAGAGTTGCTTACCTGTAACGTGTGTTCTCCAAAGAGAGCAGGATGTTAGTTCTCACAAATGGATGGCATCATCAGATGGAGCCCCAACTGAGCAGATGCTCCTTACTTTCATTCCCTTGGAGTCCCTTATTTAAACATTAATCTGTGGATTCTTCCTTATCTAAACCTCTTATCAAGCAGGGGAATTCATGGGCAATTTTGTTATTAAGAAAACAGATGAGATGGTAGGAAAATCAAAATGACTGGGGGCTGAAAAAAGCTTGACCTCTGAAGACAAGATGGTGCAGGACACAGGCCTTGCTATGGAGGGCCTGTCAGAGGCGGCACTGAAAGATCTTACCCGGGCTTGTTTCTGTTTGGCTTACTGATCAGCTGTAGAAAATACAATCATCCGTGGATGAGCTTAGAGACAAGGTCGAAGCATATAATTATGTGCTCACAGGGGTGCAAAATAAGCTCTCTGAACATAAAGTCCACCTGGAGTCACTTGAGAATGAGAATGCTGAGCTTAAAGCAAAAAGCAAACAACTTGAAGACAAGCTCAAAGATCTTGAGAATCGCAGTAGGCGAAACAATTTGCGCATTCATGGGGTTCCTGAAATAGTGCATGACAAGGATTTAATTAAGTTTTGTGAAAAATGGCTCATGAACTGTTGTCTCTAAATGTGCCTGACAGAGCGATCTTGGTGGAATGGGTTCATTGAAAAGGAGTGTAAGGCCACGATCAAGGTAGGCCTCATCAAGTAATAGTCAAGTTCCTCGATTATACTGATAAGTCAAAAATTCTCATGGCTTACCAGAAAGTTAACGAGCTTAGGTATGAGAACTCCAAGCTCTTGATATTGCTGGATTTTTCAGCTAAAGTTCTTTCTTCTCAAAAGGAGTCCATGCCATATTGCATACAGTTACATAAAAAAGAAATCAAATTCTCGTTACAATTCCCTGCTCGCTTGAAAGTGTTCAATTATGGCGAAACACATGCCCTTGCTACTAGAGAGGAGGCCAAAGAATATATGGATCAACCGGAATAATACAAGCACATAAAGAGCGCATTGTTTACCAAAAGCTCGGAAGGTTTATTTTGCTTTCATTCAAGCAAGCATTAAGGGGAAAAAGATTTTGGTGCTAGTCTAGAGAGCCCTAGACTTCCTATGTTATGACGCGAGTTGTATCTCTACGTCCCCTTAGCACGGGCGCTTGATTCTTTGGAACGTGTTCACCACGATTGTCCCAGGCGATGCTACAACTGTAATTTAAGACGAGATGGAGGATTGTTACTTTTCCACCTGAGAATTTTGTGCGGAAAAGTTTTAAGATCTACAAGATTTGTTTATCGTTACGGTCCTGTGACTCTCACTCACTCACCCACTTTTTCAGAATTGTTGTTCGTGGCTAAATGTACTCACTCGAAAGATTCTGCATGTTCGAAGATCGCCGCTGATTCTGGGAGGCCCTGGGATTTCAGCAGGCTATAGTGCTGTGCATGGGGGACAGGAACAACTTCTGCATCGAAGAGGCCATTCGGGCTCATTTTCCACCGGGCTTTGAGAATTGTTTCTACTTGGTTACAGGGGAAGAGGGAGGATGGGTGGATAGAATATAAAGGTTTTTGGGCGGTATCTCTTTGTGATTTTATTTATGCTATGTGCATGTATGTGTGATAAGGAAGTGGTGGGCAAATGAAATTGTATGGGATGTAAGTGCAAGAGTGTTGATGTCCTTAAGATGTTCTTGTCGAGCCAGATAGCTCAGATAGTGTGTGCTATAGTGACATCTCCTAGAGATGTGGGGGACTTAGGCTGGGGAGTCTTTCTTGGCCAGGAAAATGATAATCTGCATGATTTCACTCTCTCTGTTAACATATAGCTAAAATGATTATCAGCTCCCTTAAGGGCTAAGTTTAAATTCCAGAAGATAGGCACATGCCCGGGCCACATCCGCATTGCGCGGATCTTCAGAGGCCCGCAGCCACGCGCGTATCTCCCGGTACGTGCATTGTGAAACAGATTTTAAAAAGAGGCAGACCTGGGACGGGGTCTGGGCAGGGCGTGGGCAGACCGGGACAGTGTCATTAGGCACCGCCCCGCTGAAGCTCACGCTGGGGTCCAACTGGCCCGCGCAACTTGCTGCTCCAGAGAGCGAGTAAGTTTAAAAAAACCCAAAGAATTGTAGGGTGGTTAGCAGGGTTTTAGGGGCGTGAGCTAGTTAGGTAAAAGGGGGGCAGGTTAGGTAGGGGGTTTAGGGAGTTCCTTCCCAATCCGCTCCTTTACTGGAGTGGATTGGGAGGGAACTGGGGAAGAGGCCTATTCCATCGCCACACACATCTACTAAATTCCCCCTCACCAATGCGCGCAAGACAGCACTCGTAAATTGTGCGTGTATGTGCGCACGGGTAGCAGATTTTATAACATTCCCATGGTGACGCACGCATGTTATAAAATTGGCGTGTCCATGTGCGTGCACCGGCAACCGCGTGCACATGGATGCCCACACGGAACTTTGAAAGTTACCATCACAATGTAGATGAGTACTTCATTCTCCCATTAAAAGGAAAAAAGTATTAGCAGAATTAAAACAAAACCATAAGTCTGACATTGTGTTTCTCCAGGAGACTCGTTTAGATGATTCCAAGCATGCCAAGCTTCGTAGAGAATGGGTGGGACAATGTTATTTCTCCTCATTTTCTGTCAGACAACAAGGGGTGGCTGTTTTGAAACGTTAAACTATTCCCTTCATACTTGACTAGCAGGTCAGGGATCCCGAAGGCTGATTTGTAATCCTTATAGGAACTCTTATGTGAGAAGAAAGTAATTTAAGTGAATGTATATGCTCAAGCATTTGTTACTTCTTTAGTGGCAAAAGTACTCTCTTGGGAAGGATATGATACCATAATGGGCTGGGATTTTAACATCACTAACAACCCATTGATAGATTGTGAACCTGCTAAAACCCCTAATACAAAATCAGGCTGACATGGGTATGTAAACAACTTGGGTTGGTGAGCAGTTGGCATCTTCTTCATCTGGAAGAAAAAGAGTTTACTTTTTATTCTCATTTCCACCATGATTATTCCAGAATAGACTATTTTTTGCTCCTGGAGACGTGGTATGATAGACTGCAGGGGCAAACCGTGATTTATGTATCTTTTTCAGATCATTCTTTAGCAGTCTCTCAACTTTGTTTTTCAGAGAAAGGAAGATACCCAGTTTACTGGAAAATATTAACTTTATTATATCATATGCTAAAGAGTTTACACAATACTTGTGTGCAAAGTGGGGGGAGTATAAGAGTTTCAGTTTGTTGCAGGAGATCAGTGCCACCACATACTGGAACACTGCTAAAGCTGTTTTAAGGTCAAACTATCGCCTATGAAGTGCGCAAGAGCCATGAGAAAACTACGAGCATCCTGGCTCTTTCAAAAAAGCTTGTGTATTTCAAAAGTTTACATGTGTAACAATTGACCACAGATCTCAAATTGCAGATGGTTAAAGCCCGCAGTGAGCTAGATGCCCTGCTAGAGTTTAAAGATAAGCAAAATGTTCTTTTCTTCCAATATAAATGATTTCAATGTGACGATAAATCAGGTAAGCTTTTAGCTAACCATATCAGAACCTCTCTGCCTTTCATTACCAGGTGGTCACATCAGAATAAGTTTTATAAAGGCACAAGTGAGATTTTATCAGTCTTTGAATCATTTTATAAACAATTGTATACGAGTGCTTCATAAGAGGTTGAAAATTGCCAGCATTTTTTCAGGGGCTAGTTTTCCCACAGCTGTCTTTGGAAGATCAGATACAGTTGGAGGCTCCTATTAGAAAAGGGGAAACATGGCCTGTCATCAGACAACTCAAATTGGGGAAATCCCCAGGCCCAGATGGTTTTAGGATGGAATTCTATAAAATCTTGGGTGAAAGTATTTTGACCCCCTTAACTGACATGTTTGCGGCAGTCCAGAAAGAGGGGAATTTAGAACTAGGACAAAATTTAGCCACAATTGTCTTGATCGTAAAACCTGGTAAGGATCCCCTGCAACCAGAATTTTACAGATCTATTTCTTTACAAAATTAAGATGAAAAAATTATGGCAGCTATTTCAGCACGAAGGCTGAACTTAATTATTCATTCCCTAGTCTCACCTGACCACACCGGTTTTATTGTGTGCAGATATTCTTCCAGTAATCTATTGAAGGTGCTTTTCTCTTTTTCACTCTCTCCAAAATAAGCATGGCGATGGTCTTCTGGCTAGTTTTGATGCAGAGAAGTCCTTGGACCTCGTTGAGTGGTCTTTTATGTGGCAGCTTCTATGTCAGTTCAACTTTGAGGATCAGTTTCTTCAGTAGATACAAGTTCTATATCATTTACCTGAGGCTCGAAATTCTAGTCAATGGTGCACTTTCCAAATCATTTATTCTGGAGCAAGGAACAAGGCATGGATGTCCCTTGTCACCTTTGCTTTATGTGTTAGCTCTTGAACCCCTGGCTATTAAATTGTGTAATTTAGCCAATTTTAAAGCATTCAAATTGGAAATAAAGTAAAATGTAGCTTATTTGCGGACGATATGATGTTGTTCATAGGGAACCTAATGGATAGTCTTTTAGGATTTATCCATTCCATCACAGAATTTCTCTTTTTCGGGGCTTAAGGTTAATTATAATAAGTCTGAGGCATTTCCACTACATCCTGATTTACAGAGACATTGGAGAGGACCCTTTACCCTAAAATGGAAGCTTTGAAATATATTGGAATTTGGATCACGCATTCCAATCTGTTCAGGATATGAACAAACACAACATAGTACTCACTCTTCAAAAGACGAAAATTCTCCTGAATAAATGGATTTCCTTCCCATTACTGGTCATGGGGCGAGGAGTGGTAATTAAAATGATGACACTTCCGAAAATATTGTACTCCCTCCAGATGCTTCCACTGTGGGTACGGAGTTTGGAAATATGATTTTATAGGTTCATGGTCTCTGCTTTTTATGTGGCACAACCAATGGGCCAGGGTTAATTTAGACATTCTAATGAGGGATAGAAAGGCTAGAGGACTATCTATACCAGACTTGCGCTTGTACAATGTTTCCTGTTTAATGCGTTATATCCAGGATTGGGCTTTCTTGAATAATACATTTGATGGGGAGGGCTTAATGGTCTTGGCTTCACAAAAATATATGTTTAATTCATATCTCTAAAGTCTCTTTTTGGATAACTGTAATAGGAAAAGCATGGAGGTGCTGGAGGGAAAAACTCTATGGACTAGTTAATGTCTCACCTTTTTTTATCTTTAGTGGGAACATAGGGCTGGATTTTCTAAGTTCGCAGAACTTAGAAAATCCGATGGTCACACAGGGGGCGGTCCTGTGCTAGCCGGCAGCGCGCCAAATAACTACACCATAAAAGCACACATGTTATAAAATCCGATACCCGATTTTATTTTGGCACGCGGCTGGCACACAAGGGGGGATTTTCTTAAAAAGCGCCCAGCAATGCAATAAAGGCGCAGCCTGGGAGGGAACTCCCCTAACCCCCTACCTAACCTTCCTCCCTTTTCCCCTCTCCTCTCCGACCCCTAAACTCCACCTATCTACCCTCAATCTTTTTGTTGAAGCACTTACCTGCTCCTTTGGGGCAGTAGTAGGTTCCACGAACCAGCCAGCTGCCAGTGTGTGCTTTCCTGGGACAGCGCCTAACAGCGCAGTCCCAACCGGCCCTCAGCCTGCCCCTTTCCTAAACCTCTGCTCTTCCGCGCGCACCAGCAGATATGCGCGAGGCCAGGCCATTCAGAAAATGCACGGCCATGAATGCATCTGCCGGGATCTGCGCATGCTGGGGATTTACAATCCCCCCATTAGGGAATAGCCACTGCTTATTACCAGCATCAGTAGCGAGGGATCTATTTAATGTTTGGGTACTTGCCAGATATTAATAACCTGGATTGAACATTATTTGAAACAGGATGCTGGGCTTACCCAGTAAAGCAACTTCTTTTAAGAACATAAGAACATAAGAACATGCCATACTGGGTCAGACCAAGGGTCCATCAAGCCCAGCATCCTGTTTCCAACAATCCAGTCAACTTGATTAATAGCAATTTATGGACTTCTCCAGGAACTTGTCCAAATCTATTTTAAACCCAACTATGCTAATTACCTTAACCACATCCTCTGGCAATGAATTCCAGAATTTAATTGTGAGTTGATTTTCTCCGATCTGTTTTAAATGTGCTACTTGCTAACTTCATGAAGTTCCCCATAGTCCTTGTATTATCTGAAAGAGTAAATAATTGATTCACATCTACCCATTCTAGACCTCTCATGATTTTAAAGACCTGTATCATATTCCACCTCAGCCATCTCTTCTCCAAGCTGAAAAGTCCTAACCTCTTCAGCCTTTCCTCATAGGGGAGCTGTTCCATCCCCTTTATCATTTTGGTTGCCCTTCTCTGTACCTTCTCCAGTGCAACTATATCTTGTTTGAGATGCGGTGACCAAAGTTGCACTCTCGCCATGGAGTGATACAGAGGCATTATGACATCCTCTGTTTTATTCACCATTTTCCTAACATTCTGTTTGCTTTTTTGAACACCACAGCACACTGAGCCGACAATTTCAATGTATAGTTCACTGTGACGCCTAGATCTTTTTCCCTGGATTGTAATTCCTAAAATGAAACCTAACATTGTGTAATTACAGCATGGATTGTTAGGAATTATTAGTAAGGGAATGGTGAATAAAATGGAGAATTTCATAACATCTCTGTATCGCTCCATAGCAGAGCGCACCTTGAGTACTGTGTGCAATTCTGGGTGCACAGTACTCTCTTTCCTGGCATTTTTCTCCTGCGTCTTTGGACTTCAAGAGAAAAACGCCCGGGTTCTTCCCAAAACATCTCATCTTAACTTCTCAGTCTCCTGGGTCCATGCTGGATATGTGTGCTGTAAGCAATCTTCCCATACAACTGAACAAGAAAAGCAGTTTGGATAAATTACCGAATGATTTAGCATTGCATGTTTAATGGCTTCAGGTATCATCACATCCAATGGCCACATCTGGAAGCAGCAGCGACGCTTTGGCCTGATGACCCTACGGAACCTGGGGCTGGGGAAGAGGAGCCTGGAGGAGCGCATCCAGGAGGAGGCCCAGCAGCTGGTGGAGGTCTTCTCTGCTGAGAGAGGTAAACGGGATAGCAGCTAAAGAATCAAGCATAAGACAATGCTGCGGGTGGCCGGTTCTCTGAAGCAGAGCTCGCAGTATGAAGGCCTATTGGTTAAGGGTAGTATCCGCCGCACCAGCAAGTTACCCCCATGCACTCTTTACTTCATTCCCATCCTCCAGCCTTTAGAGATCCACAGGGGCGGATTTTCAGAGCCCTGCTCGCCTAAATCCGCCCAAAACCGGGCGGATTTAGGCGAGCAGGGCCCTGCGCGCCGGTAAGCCTATTTTACATAGGCCTACCGGCGCGCGCAGAGCCCCGGGTCTCGCGTAAGTCCCGGGGTTCTCCGAGGGGGGCGTGTCGGGGGCGGTCCCGGTCGTCGCAGCGTTTTCGGGGCGTGTCGGCAGCGTTTTGGGGGCGGGTACGGGGGCGTGGCTACGGCCCGGGGCGGTCCGGGGGCGTGGCCGCGCCCTCTGTACCCGCCCCCAGGTCGCGGCCCGGCGCGCAGGAGGCCCGCTGGCGCGCGGGGATTTACGCCTCCCTCTGGGAGGCGTAAATCCCCCAACAAAGGTAAGGGGGGGTATAGACAGGGCCGGGCGGGTGGGTTAGGTAGAGGAAGGGAGGGGAAGGTGAGGGGAGGGTGTTAGAGGATTCCCTCCGAGGCCGCTCCGATTTCGGAGCGGCCTCGGAGGGAACGGGGGTAGGCTGCGCGGCTCGGCGCGCGCCGGCTATACAAAATCCATAGCCTTGCGCATGCCAATCCAGGTTTTTTAGTAGATACGCGCGGCTCCGCGTGTATCTACTAAAATCCAGCGTACTTTTGTTTGCGCCTGAGCGCCTGAGCGCAAACAAAAGTAGGCCTATTCGCGCTCCTTTTAAAATCCGCCCCACAGTGTTTATCCCATGCCCCTTTTAAATTTTTTTGTCTTCACCACCCTTTCTGTGAAAAAATATTTCCTGGGTGAAGGCAAAAAAAAAAAGAGAAGGGCGGAGTACACAGCACACACATATAGAAAATATATAATAGAAAATAATGTGTGGCAAACAATATAAGGGTCCTTACTTCACACGTTGATTGAATTCTTTTGTGCTTGGAACTATGCACCACTGATGTAATGGCTTCACAAATAAAAATCTTTTGTTAGTATATATTGACCAGTATATTGTTTGCCACACAAGAAATATTTCCTGACTTTGGCTCTGAGTCGTCCTCCCAGGAGTTTCATTTCATGACCCCTATTTCTAATGATTTCTTTCCAGCAGAAAAGGTTTGTCGATTGTGCATCATTAAAACCTTTCAGGTATCTGAAGGTTTGTATCCTATCTCCCCTGCACCTCCTCTCCTCCAGGGTGTACATATTTAGTTCCTTCAACCTCTCCTCATAAATCATTTGATGGAGACCCACTACCATTTTGGTCACCCTTCTCTGGACCGCTTCCATCCTGTCTCTGTCTGTTTGGAGATACGGGCTCCAGAACTGAACACAGTACTCCAGGTGAGGCCTCATCAAGACCCTGCACAAAAAGATTACCACCTCCTTTTTATTACTGGTTATTCCTCTCTCTATGCAGCCCAGCATTCTTCTGGCTTTAGCTATCACCTTGTTACATTGCTTTGTCATCTTCAGATTGCTAGAAACTGTCACCCCAAGGTCTCTCTTATTCCGTGCATAACAGCCCTTTACCCCCATCACATACAGCTCTTTTGGATTACCACACCCCAGATACATGACTCTGCACTTCTTGGCATTGAATCCCAGCTGCCATATCTTTGACCACCATTCAAGCTTCCATAAATCATATCTCATTCTCTCTACTCCTTCTGTCGTGTCCACTCTGTTGTAGATCTTAGTATCATCTGCAAATAGACAAACTTTACCTTCTAACCCTTCCGCAATGTCGCTCACAAAAATATTGAACAGAACTGGTCCCAATACTGATCCCTGTAGCACTCCACTTAACACCGTTTTCTCTTCAGAGCAGGTTCCATTTACCATCACAGGCTGTCTTCTATCCGTCAACCAGTTTGTAATCCATGCCTCCACCTTGGCACTCACTCTCAAACTTCTCATTTTAATCATGAGTCTTCTATGTGGGACCATATCAAAAGCTTTACTAAAGGGCGAACTAGCTCGGTCTCGCTGAGCGTCTTTTTCCTCTTGGTATTTTGCCGTTTCCCCAAGCTCTGATGCCGCATTTGAGTCGGAAACGACGGGCCCAGGAGAGTCTAGTTTTAGAAGCCTCCCCAGCAAGCTGGGTAACCAGCCCAATGGACGCTCATGTAGTGCACAGAATTGCTCATCCGGGAGAAATGCAGTTGCTGGAGAAGTGCCAGGAAGGCGACGAGACAGTGGACCTTCTCCTTGACTCAACGACATCTTTGTCCCCGGTTCAAAGAACTCCTCCAGAGAACCCCGCAGAAACCAGGATAGCTACACAGGTTGCTCACCGAAGCGTGCTGATGATGTCAGTAGTGCAGGGGGAGCCGTGAGAGTAATATCGAGGGAAACTGTGGTGGAAGCTGACATGGATGGCGTCCCTGGAGTGATCTCGGCAGGAGGAATGCAGCAGTCTCAGGCGGAATTTAGTGCTGCAACATCTGAATCTTCCAACTTTGGAATAAAAATAATATCGATGGTAAGACCGCAGTCTTTTCTTTAGAAACTATTTGCGAGACTTTGGTCATTTTGAATGAAAATGTAACTTTACAGTTGAAGCCAGTAATTAAGAAAATGGGTGATATTGAAGTTCAAGTTAAAAACCTGAAAGATGAAAATATTAAAAGGGATCGGGTTGTGGACTTTGTTAAACAAAATATAGGAAATTTAAGTGAACAACATACAACTTTAATAAAGGAGAATCAATTGCTAACTAAAAAAGTTGAAAATTTAGAAAATCAGATCCAAGGAAAAAACCTTAGATTGATACATTTTCCTAAAGTTCCACTAGTGTCAGCAAAGGATATGTGGAATAGGGATGTGAATCGTTTTTGAATGATTAAAATTATTGTCAGATAATTTTAAAATTGTCCAAAATCGTTAGAGTGCACGATACAATACAAATGCCCCCGATTTATCGTCAGGGGCATTTGTATTGTATCGTTAAATAGGGCGCGGGAAAACCGGCACACCAAAACAACCCTAAAACCCACCCGATCCTTTAAAACAAATCCCCCACCCTCCCGAACCCCCCCAAAATGTTTTAAATTACCTGAGGTCTAGTGGGGGAGGGGGGGGGGTCCCGGCGCGATCTCCCGCTCTCTGGCCACGGCTGCGTTAAGAGAAATGGCGCCGGTGGCCCTTTGCCCTTATCATGTGACAGGGCAAAGGTAGCGCCGGCGCCATTTTGGTTCCTGGCTCCCGACGTCACGCGTGCAGATCGCTCCCGGACCCCCGCTGGACCCCCAGGGACTTTGGGCCAGCTTGGGGGGGCCTCCTGACCCCCACAAGACTTGCCAAAAGTCCAGCGGGGGTCCGGGAGCGACCTCCTGCACGCGGGCCGTATTGCCAATATTCAAAATGGCGCCGGTGCTACCTTTGCCCTCACTATGTCATACGGGAGGGTGGGGGATTTGTTTTAAAGCGTGGGTGGGTTTTAGGGTTGTTTTGGTGTGCCGGTTTTCCCGCCCTCCCCCAATTTATGATTTTTAACGATTTAAAAAAAAAACAAAACATGACGATCAGATTTCCCTCCCCCCCCAGCCAAAATCGATCGTTAAGACGATCGATCACACGATTCACACCCCTAATGTGGAATAGATATGCCTTGGAGGTTTTATAGATTCCTCAGCAAACACTTCTGCCGTTATTGAAGATTTATTATGCACCTTCAATGAAGATAAATTCAAACGAAGGACAGGATTTTCAATTATTATCACCATTGAATGTCTCAGAAATCTTGGAATCCTCTGATATAACAGTTGCCCAACCTGCACTGTTAATCGTCTCTTTGGTACTTGATTCAGATTGAGACTGGGTACTGAAAATGTATTTTAGAAATCGTAAAGAAGTGTTTCTTCAGTTGAAAGTTCAAATATTTCCAGACTGGCCCAGCCCCAGTTTATTATTTCCCTGTTACATGTATTTTCAAGCATTTCTGTTATACTGTAAACCGGTATGATGTCCACACGAATGCCGGTATAGAAAAAGTTTCTGATTATGAGACCTAAATTGCTACAAATGGGAGCTTCATTTATGTTGAAGTTTACATGTAAATGCCTCATTAGGTATCGTGATGTTAAGTACATATTTTTTCATCCATCTCAACTTTCTAAATTTATTTCTGATAAATCTCTTCAGCTAATGTAGATGATAGGCCCCGATACTACACTATCTCACTAAGTTGAGAAGTTCTATATAAACAAATGTTACAAATCTAAATGCTAGTATTTGCTTAAAATCTTTTTTTTCCTCTGAATAAGATAGCCTTCTAGAGAGTTAAGGATACCCTCATTTGAGGACTTCGATTACATCAACATTATATATTTAAATACTGGAGTGTATAATCAGATATCTGCTGAGTTTTCTTTTTCCTTTTTCTTTTATAATTGTTGATGTTAACTTTCCATTTCTTTCAAGCTTATATACTTGATTGTATTAATGTAAAATTGCAATAAATAAAACATTAAAAAAAAAAAGCATTACTAAAATCCAAGAAAATCACATCGAGTGCTCTTTCCTGATCCAATTCTCAAGTCTCCCAATCGAAAAAATCAATCAGGTTCATCTGACAGGACCTTCCCCTGGTGAATCCATGTTATCTTGGATCGAGCAACCCACTGGATTGTAGATAGTTCACTATCCTTTCCTACAGCAGAGTCTCCATTAGTTTTCCCACCACTGAGATGAGGCTAACCAGCCTCCTCACTGCTCCCACTCTTGTGAAGCGGGACCACCACCAATCTTCTCCAGTCACTTGGCACCACACCCTTTTCCAGGGATCTATTGAACAGGTCACATAGCAGACCCACCAGCACATCTCTGAGCTCTTTCAGTATCCTGGGATGAACCTCATCAGGCCCCATGGCTTTGTCAGTTTTCCTAGCTCTTCCCATACATTCTCTTCTGTAAATTGAGTTTTGTCTACTCCACCCCTGTCTTGTTATCTTCTTTAGTGAACCCCAAACTGAAGTATTTGTTTAATATTTCCGCCATTTCTTCGTCTCTCCCCACACATTGATCCTAGTTGCCTTTCAATTTCACTATACCTCTTTGGACCTTTCTCCATTCTCTGATGTATCTGAAGAATGTTTTGTCACTTCGCTTTACCTCTTTGGCAATTCTTTCTTCTGCCAGACCTTTTGCTTTCTTGATTACATTCTTCGTCTCCCTAGGTTTTGCCAGATATTCTTCCATGTGTTCCTCGTTTTGGGATCCTTTATAATTCTTGAATGCTACTTTTTTTGCTTTTATGTTTAAACAATTTTTATTGGATTTTCAAAAGCAATACACATAATAATACACTGAAGCGAGAGGAGCTCTGATCTTGCCTCAGAACAATACCACCAATAAAAATAATAGAACCCCTACAGAACCCCATTACTTTTTTTGCTTTTATTATGTCAACCACCTCCTTTGAGAACCAGATCAGTTTCTTATTTCTCTTGCTTTTGTTTACTTTTCTAACACATAGGTTTGTTGCTTTTGTAATTGCTCCCTTTAGTTTGGTCCACTGTTGTTCCACCTCTCTCATTTTCTCCCAGTCTTCTAGTTCTACCTTCAGGTACATCCCCATTTCGACAAAGTCTGTATTTTTGAACGTCAAAACTCAGGTCTTTGCGTGACTTCTCCATATCCTGCTTGTGATGTCAAACC
The DNA here is from genome assembly GCF_901001135.1 of Rhinatrema bivittatum. Lineage (NCBI taxonomy): Eukaryota > Metazoa > Chordata > Amphibia > Gymnophiona > Rhinatrematidae > Rhinatrema > Rhinatrema bivittatum. The sequence goes on from NC_042623.1 coordinate 181,312,915, forward strand.
ATACTGTTTGATGATTACTGGTGCTGAGGTGGACACCCACCCGGACATTAGAGACATTATCCCCGTTAGTGAGCACTAGGTCGAGTATAACTCCCTCCCTCGTGGGTTCCATTACCATTTGTTTGAACAGAGCCCCTTGCAGGGTATCCACAATCTCTCTACTTTTGGTAGATTCCGTGGAAGGGATTTTCCAGTCTACATCCGGCAGTTAAAGTCTCCAACAATTAGCACTTCTCCCTTCTTTCCCACCTTTTGGATGTCTTCGACCAGATCTCTGTCTAGTTCTTCCATTTGGGTCAGAAGCCTGTAAGCCACACCAGTAAAAATGGATGCACCATCATCTCTTTTTAGGACGGCCCATTATGCTTCTTCTCTACACCACTTTCCTTGCAGTTCAGTAGCTTGGATATTATTTTTCAAATAAAGAGCTATTCCTTCCCCTTTTCTGTCCTCTCTGTCCTTCCTTAACAAATTATAGCCCGGTATGGCTTATCCCAATCATGAGAATCTGTGAACCACGTCTCTGTAACATCAACAATGTCCAAGTCCGCCTCCACCATTAGGGCCTGCTGGTCAGGAATTTTATTGCCCAAACTATGAGCTTTCCAATTTTTCTCCCTTGATTTGTAGCAATTCCTAGGCCCCTTTTCTGCTTTTTTGAGCTGATTGATTTTATTTTCACTGCCCACGTCCTGCTAAATAAATAAAATACATGGGGGGCAGTTGATGGAGATTGAGATTTGGGAATTTATATGACCATCTACCGAAAGTGGTAAAAGAATGGAGAGGAAGACCCCCTGGACAGATTAGGTGGGGTACCTGATCCTTGACTGCTCTCAATTATTGTCTGACTAGGTTGATATAAAAATGTATCATACAGAGCGTATTCACTGCTTTATCTCCCTAAGCTGGCTCCTGGAACTAAATAAGTGGAGATCTGTGCAAGCAGTCAGGGCGCAAAGTGAGCTTCATCCCTGTGCGGTTGCAGCACTATATAGTAGGATGGATGAATGGCAGGGGGAATTTGGAGGGAGGTGGCCAGCTGGCCAGCCTAAGGACAGCCGGAGGGTTAAATCTGCCATTACATAAAACTATCAGCAGTCTTCAATATTTACTGTCATATCTTTAGCTTTTATTCCTCTAAGCTGGGTGTAGACATTGTGCCCTCCCCCTTCCCAGGTCCTCTCCTGTCCTACCTGCCTCCCCATGGCTCCTTCCCAAGTATTAGCTCTTCTATTCTCTCCCCAACAATCATTCTTCCCTGGGTCCTGACTCTGCCCCATGGCCCCTTCCCAGGTCTTCTCTCTCATGCCCGCCTCCATGGCCCCTTTCCTGGGTTCAACTCTGTCTCCCCCATCTCTAGTTCTTAGCTTTTTTGACTGGTTCGGGGCTCAGAGGCAAGAATAATAGGAAAGAAAATCGCTGCAGAACCTGAACTCCAGCACAACCTTACGGGCCTTGTAGTGGCCCTGCCCCTCACAGGGTTTCCTTGGAAAAAGGACCTGCGATCACTTCCCACTGATTTTTTTTCCCCCCCTATTGCTGCTGGGTGATCGGATGTTTGGGACAGCAGGACTCCTTCCTTTTTGGGCTCAGCAGGCTCCCTTTCCCTCTTGGGGCCCCCACCTCCCTGCCGTCTTGCTTGGTTGGGCAGAATTTATTTTCTGGACATTATATCGCATCCCTCTCCGAACCTCAGAGGGTGCAGGTTAGAAATATTTGAAATAAATAAATATAAGTGACTGTCAGCACCCCTGCAGTTTGTCAGCTTGCTTTCTTTGTGGGCCCCGGGTTCACTCACGCTCGTGTCTGGCACTGCCGCCTGATCTTAATGATGATGTCGCAGATGAACCCGTCAGATCGCAGTATGGGGAATCTGCTTTATGATGCTCTCCAGACCATGACTACGCCCAGGGTTGCAGGAAACCTGCAGATAAGTTTCAAAAGCTGCATGTAGTGCCCCTCCCCTACAGTCCAGATAGTATTATTAACGCCCATGCTCTCTACCAAAGTCTGACGTGTTCTTCATCCACAGGAAGACCCATCGACCCTTTGCCCTTCATTGTGAATGCAGTAGCCAATGTGATTTGTTCTGTGGTCTTTGGGCACCGTTTCTCCATTGATGATGACGTCTTCCATCAACTGATTGAAGCCACAGCCTTTCTGATCAATGCCCGGAAACATGCCTGGAGCCGGGTGAGACCACTTATCCTTCTCAGCGGGGGATGCACAGACATGGGGTTTTTTTTTTTGTTTCATTTTGGTTTGGTTCGGTTTCTTTTTATTTACAACAAAAAATAATGAAACAAACTGCAAACACAATTTAAACAAGATGAATAAAACGAAACGAAAATTAAGGAACCATGGGAGAAGGGAACAAAAAACGCCTCCTCCCATATTTCCTTTGCCCTCGTTGCTCCTCCCCCTCCAGACGTGCACTTAGAAATGGTTCCAGCCGTTCAAGGCCGGTGCCATTGTTAATTTCTTCCTTGGCCTGGCTCGGGCCGTTTTGTACACAGGAAGTGAGCAATGGCTCCAGGCTTCATCCAAGCGGACCAGCGGTGGGGCGGAGTGCCCAGGGATCGGGGGTGGGCATGATCAGAGAGATGGCAGCTGAATTTCAAAAACAAAATGAAAGAAAACAAGTTTTGCTAACATTTTCTTTTCCAATAAATCCACATCCCTATAACTCCGTGTCCTGGGCTCAGCCTGCAGCAGAAGCCGCCGTCAAAAATGCGAAGAGAATGTTAGGAATGATCCGAAAGGAACAAGATCCTGCTGCCCCTCTGTATCGGGCCACGATGCGACCACACCTCGAGTGCAGTGTACAGCTCTGGTCGCCCCATCGCAAAAAAAGACATAGAGGAGGGCGACAATAACGAAAAGGAGGCTGGCGCCTCTCTCTACGCAGGCTGGGGCTCCTCCGCTCGGAAAAGAGCCGGCAGAGAGGGGACAGGATAGAAGTTTATAAAATCATGAGTGGGGTGGGATGGGTAAATAAAGGAGGGTTAGTTACCCTTTCCAATGCAGCGCACCCTACAGTCCCACTACCAGTAAGATCCGGGTGAGCCCTTAGTGTAGGGCAGCCTTTCCCAAGCAGTGCGCCTTCAGACCTGATCAGGCATGCCACGGAAAAGTCGCTGCTGCCTGATGCACGGGTCCAGACCGGCACCTGGGTTCTGCTCTCAGAGTCGCCAGCAATGGTTCATAAACGCGTGGAAACTCCTTTCTCAGAACTTGCACAGTCACACATGCCTCCCCCTTCCTGGCTGCGGCATGAGCCCGGCAGTGCGGGAATTAATAAGCAGCATGCAGAGCATGGATAGCCAGGCCCCGCTCCATTTGGCACACATATCTTCTCCCTTCTGAGCTTCTTCCTTTGAGTCCTTCTTCCAGCCTCTGTCTTATCCCTGGGCTGAGTGAGGCAGGGAGTGCGTGCGCTGAGCACGGGATGTGACTGATTCTGAGTGCTGGGAGCAGCAGCAGTGCAGGAGCTCTGGCAGCCACACGCGGCAGCCCAAGGTAACTGACTGAGCTGGCAGCCTGTGCCACACTGGCTTCTCCTTTCTCTTGCACGTGTATGTAGAGGGGACGGCTCCTTAGTGAGGGATCATGTGTGCCTTCGCCCCTCCCTCCCCGCCTCCCTTTATTTTAAAATTTCAAAGAGAGACTGGCCGTATAAATTGTCTCCTTGTCTGCACTGCCTGCTCCATAGGCTGGTGTGCCACACCACATTTTTGTTAACATTCGGGCTGATACAGTACAGTGCGCTCCGACGGAGAGCACTGTTAACCTGCCCTTGGACGCGCGTTTTCCCTTACCCCTTATTCAGTAAGGGGCCAAAAACGCGCGTCCAACCCGCGGCACCTAATAGCGCCCTCAACATGCAAATACATGTTGATGACCCTATTAGGTATTCCCGCATGATACAGAAAGTAAAATGTGCAGCCAAGCCGCACATTTTACTTTCAGAAATTAGCGCCTACCCAAAGGTAGGCGCTAATTTCTTCGGGCACTGGGAAAGTGCACAGAAAAGCAGTAAAAACTGCTTTTCTGTGCACCCTCCGACTTAATATCATGGCGATATTAAGTCGGAGGTCCCGAAGGGTAAAAAAAGTGAAAAAAAAAAAAATTTGAAGTCGGCCAGCGGCTGTCGGGTTGAAAACCGGATGCTCAATTTTGCCGGCGTCCGGTTTCCAAGCCCGTGGCTGTCAGTGGGCTCGAGAACAGATGCCGGCAAAATTGAGCGTCGGCTGTCAAACCTGCTGACGGCCGCCGCTCTGGGCCAAAAGGAGGTGCTAGGGACGGGCTCATTGCACCTAAGTCTGACCCAGCTCGGCAATTCTTACGTCCTCCATTGAAAATCAAGCTTTGATAGGTTAGTTCCCATGAATCTCACATCAGAGACCCATCAGGTGGAAACTGGCACAAGATGACAGCCAGGGAGGATAAGGATTGGAATAAGGGGCTGCGAGGCAGAGTCAGTGCCAGGGTATTAAGGTGCCCACTAATTCCCTTCCCTGATTTACATACCAGCAGTGGCTCTGACATATTGTGTTCCTTGCTACCAATGGCAGTGACTATTCTCGCCCCATCCCCTGCTCAGCCACCCTCTCTCACCCCGTCCCTACCCAGAATTTTCCCTCTCACTCTCCCCTTCTCTACCTAGTATCCCTCCCCTCTCTTTCTCCCCAACCTCTGCCTTTGCCCCCTGCCCACAGTACCCAGCACCCCCCTCTCTCCTAACCCTGCCTGATCTCCCTCCCCTCTCCCTCCCCTCCCCATCCTCTGCCCAGCATACCAGTGTAACCTTTTTTTTGGGGGGGGTGGTATGTATCCTGAGGGTCCTGAAAAGAATGTATTATTTCAGGGCTAACTCTTCTGCACTTTCCCCACTGTTATCCTGTCCCAAGGGGTGGATTCTTTCTATGGGGGGAAGGCTAACCTTGGCCCAGGCACTGCAAACCTTTTCTGTGTGTATGTGTGTGTGTGTGACCATGGCTCTCCGGGACAGGTACCGTAACAAGGCAGGCTGGACTTGATGGATGATAAAGTTTACTCTATCGATTGTATAAAAATCAATGGGAGGAAATAATAAAGAGTCCAGTTACATCCATGTTCCTTATTCATACGGGAGTACCGGTCTAAGACGCACCTCCCTCTATGGAAGAGTCCCTTTGTCCTGGCTCTTGAAACCTGTGCATTGTCCTTAGAGTGGAGGGAATATTTGTCCCAAGTATCTTAGCCGTGACAGCCCCTTCCCCGTAGTACCTAATATTCAGAGGGTCTGTGTCCCGTACTCCCGGGGTCTCCAGATGTTCTCTCTCCTCCTCCCTTCGACTCCTCTTCAAAAGATAGACTTTGGACACATCTGGAGGAAAGGCCTACACTGGAACAGTTCTTTCAGTCCAGTGCTAGGTAAGGAATGGGCAGCAAAACACTTCCTTCTCAAATCAGATGGGAAACTCAATCTATACTACAGGTCTCTGCACCTCCTCTTGATGGGGGCGAAGAGGTGGACAGATCTTTCCTGCACCTCTGGAGAAGGGATTTCAGCCTCCCAGAAGCTGCAGGTCAAAAACAGCAAAAATCTTAATACTCTGAGCAAAAAGGCAAAAACAATTCTCTATTTCTCTCTTCCCTCCAGGTTATAACGAAGACCTGGCAGGGCAGTGCCTCTCCCTTCCCTAAATTTGGAGAGCACACTGAAAACACTCCTTTCCCTCCTGAAAGCAAAACGACACGACCTTCCTACTCTCCTTCCCAACCTGCCCTCATGACTTATCCTCTCTAGCAAAGCTCTGAGGGAGGAGCGGGATGGTACGGGCCGGGAGCTAGGGCCATCTAGTGGAGACTCCATAGTCTCTACACCAGCATCACCCCTCGCTGTGCCCTTTGCTAATACTGTCGCCTCTTCAGTCCTCAGTCATTTCTGCCCTCTCCTTTTCCAGGTTTCCTCCCTCGCTACCCCTCCTCCACTATCATCCCGCTTCCCTTTGACCTCAATCCCCGCAGCCTGATTTTCCTCCTCTTAGCCCCCCCTCAGCTTCAATATCACCTCCCCCCCGCCCCCCCCCCCTTCCGTCTCAGCAGCTCCCTCCCTCGTTTCTTCACCGGCAGAGCCCAGGGACCTCCAGCTGCTGGGGAACAGTGCCAGCCATACTGCCCTGGCCCATCTCCACCTTACTTCCTCTGCTGGCGGGGCTCTGGGGCAGCCATTTTTGCCTCCCTGCACAGGTTGGCATTGTAGGCAGCCGTCCAGTTCTTCGAATGGTAGAACCAGCTGTACTGTCGGGCCCTCCTCCCAGCACATTTATTTTTATTTTATTTTCAAATGTATTAACTGCCTCTTCCTAGAGGCAGCAACCAGAACATGCATTGCAAGAAATATTTTCCAAGCACCATATGGGGCCCTCTTTAACGCCCATTCCTCCTTTAAAAGGAGGCAACTCCATGTGGAGACCCCAGAATCTGGACTAGGTTAAGAGGAGGGGCAGAAATGACAGCAGCTCGGGGGTCGGACACATTTCTGGTTGAGGATGAGGAAAGGTCCATTGCTCCCATGCGGTCTTTACTGTACAGGAATTCCTAGATTTAATGCGTTTTGAGTTAAAATGATTCAAAGCTACATCTCTAAACTGGCACTCATCATCCAACTTCGAATAATTATTGCGACGTCAAGACCCTTCAATGTCTTCTCAGCAGGCACGCGAGGAGGCGCTGATGATTGTGAGGCCAAGCAAGGTGATGCCAGCAGGAAGAGGGTCGGGCTCTTCCTCTACTTGGGACAATGTCAGTGCAATGTCCTGTAGGCATCTTCCCCCTTCAGACAGACAAATTTAATTCTTTAAAATGTGTCTGTGCTTTTCACAGTACTATTTGGAACTAAATTGTGGAAATAGTATATTAGGTCTTGGTGCAAAAAACCAATTCCCCATTTATACCATTGCCCTTACGGGACATAGGTTGTGAATCAATGTGTGGTTTTCAGGAACTGATTGTGTCTTAAGCCTGGTGAAAGTTTCGCCTTCTTTAATCAGTGCGAGAATCTAATAAAAGCAGCTCCTTCTCTTTCTCCTGTGCAGATTTATGATCTCTTCCCCTGGCTGATGGAAAGGATCCCTGGCCCCCACAAGATGCTGTTTCATCACTGGAAGCAGCTCCGCAGTTATATAAAGCAGGAGATCAGAAGCCACCGGGAGCACATGACCAGTGAACCTCAAGATCTCATCGACTTCTACCTCAATCAGATTTCCAAAGTATGGGCACACAGTGTGGTCCATATTCAAAGGGTCTGACCGACTAACATTTTGAGTTACCGGGGGACAAAAACCCAAGATGTGAACATTTATTCCGCTCCCCAGTTAAATCTTGTCCAGTTAACTCTAGAAGGTGGTGGTGGGAGGCGTTCAATCCCAATCATATTTCCGAAGTTTAGACAGGCAGGGCAATAATAAGAGCCTGTCAGTACCCACTGCGGAGGAGGGGATAAGGTGGGTGGGTTCCAAGTTTGATAGCCAGGGCAAACCTAGTAATGGCTGGAGTTGCTGGGGTAGGAACACAATTGATAGTAACAGAATGATTAAAATCTGCTCCAGATTCACCAGGTTGACAGGAAGCCCTGCACCCATTCTGTCATATGTCTGCAGGCTGGCGTCAGAAGGGTGCAGGACCACAAGGCTGGGCTGGTGCTGACCTTCTTCTTCCTCCCCTGCAGATTGAGCCCTTGGGTTCTGGGGGCTGGTAGGACGTGGCTCTTGCTGATCATCGTGACAGGGGCTGGATTCAAGCATAGGCTGGGAGTTGAAGTCAAGCATCGACTGGGAGTTGGGTACAGGTGTTGGCTTGGAGCTTGGGAACAGGTGCTAGCTGGGGACTGGACCTGAGGCAAAGGATGGGGGCAAAGCCAAGCAACAGATAAGGAGAGTGTGATACCTGTTAATATCATGGACACTTGTTACTGAGGGGAGGCTGGCACTACCTAGTGGGCAATCTCACTAGGTCCACCCCCATCAGTTGGCAGAGGTGCCTTTTGTTGGGATGCACTGGAACTTTGCCTCTACTACCAGCCCCATCCTTGCAGGCTGAGCCCTTGGGTTCCGGGTGCCGGCAGGATTTAGCTGGGTCCCTAGAGCAATCCAATAACAAAGTGCAGTTGAGTGTGGGCTGAGGCAGGACATAGGATCATAGGACAGAGCAGAGGTCAGGGCAGGCAGCAGACAGCACAGATGAGGGCCGGGCCGAAGGTCGAGGCAGGCAGCAGACAAGCGAGTTCGATTCTGAGCAAGGGGGGTCAGGTCCAGGCAGAGCCTACGACAAGCCGAGGTCAAATCAGGAATGAGGCCAAAGGAACAGGACAGACAACAGCAGGACCAGGGACCTGGCAGGACAGTGAGCAAGGCTCGCTGAGGACTCCTGGTGTTGGGGAGACTGCATAGCAGGCGAAACCGTGACAGGGTTAGAGCAGGGCTACGGGGATTTCATTTTGAAATTCCCATGTATACTTTGCACCTGAGAAAGCAGACGTCAGGTTCACAGATCCATTTCTATCTGCACTCCTTCCCCCCACTCCAAACTCTATGAGGAGATGAGATGAGTTTGCAGGTCCACAGGTACTTTGCACCCCATATCATTTCTTTAAGCTTAGTATGTCGTGTTAAAGGAGACTTGCCGTTTCCTCAGGCTTTAGTCAGTGTGAGATGTTAGAACAGAACTGTCGGAGGCTTTGCGGAGCCAAATTAGTTAATTAGAATCAGTGATACATGATCACCGTCTGATATTCATCATGCAGACATGAGGTGGCTTCCTGCTGCTTTTATAGACATTCAGGTGCCTGCATTAGTGTTCAGGAATAGAGGGAGTCAGCGTCAGGACCTGGGCACTATCCATCAGGAGAATGGAAACATCTAACAAGGCACGGGGACTTCAGGGGCCACATCTAGGGTAAAGGAGCCCCTGTCCCCAAGTGCTAGGCTGGGCTCCAGGTCTGCTTCTGATGCAAGAGAAATTCACTTAATCTCTTTAATCCTCTGCAGACCAAAGGTGACCCCTTTTCCACGTATGATGAGGAGAACATGATTCAGGTCGTGCACGACCTTTTCTTGGCTGGGTCAGAGACCACCACCACCACCCTACGCTGGGCTGTGCTTTACATGGTGAAGTATCCAGAAATTCAAGGTAAGAGTCTATGGGCGGATCTCAGGCAAATATCAGCCCCAGGGATTTTTTGCAAAACCTGCCCATGGGCTATCTATGACTGACTCATGCACTTTATGTGCAGCGCATGCTTCAATAGCTCCCAAAAACACACTGAGCTAATCGCTGAAAACGACATCATGTGTCCTGCAGCCTGGCAAAACCAAGATAATAAATCTTTAGCATAACATTTCACATTTTTCTTAACATGTAAAATCATATTATACTTCATATTACAAAACCAGAATGAGCCAAGCTGCTATAGATCGCTACACCCTAACAGAATACCTGGCCTTGGTCACACATGCAAAACACAGACAGATCCTCACCAAATACAGAATAAACGGACCATAAAGTGTAAATAGAAATGTGCAAACAAAAACTGAATTGGAAACCGCAACATGCAAGACTCTGTATACGAAAAAGAGAAACATTACTATTCCTCATAAAACATCAAACAACAAAACTAAGAAATATAATACATAATAATTTCCACTCTTTGTGTTTTTTGTTTTGATGTAAACCGATATGATGTCCCCACTAATATTGGTATAAAAAATTAATAAATAAAATAAATAAATAAAATAAATAATAGTAAAATTATACTAAAAAAGCTAATATTTAAAATCAGCTGAGGAATAGAACATCCAATAATTTAAAAACTGATAACATTTTAAAAAATGTACTGTCTTGAAATTTTGGGGGGTATTTGATGTGTCTCCCAAACAACAAACAATAATTAAAACTAGTGAGGATTAAAAATGATCCCCTGTTCTCCATACCAGGGAATGTTTGATTTAAAGTCACCCTAAGATTGTTGTGGGGGGGTGCACAAACATTTTTTTATTTATATTCTACCTTTCTGCCACTTCAAAGCAGATGACATTTAGGCACTGTAGCTATTTCCCTATCCCTAGAGAGTTCATAATCTGTTTGTTCTTGAGGCAAAGGAAGGTGACATGACTCGCCCAAAGTCACAAGTAGCCACTAGGCTACTCCTCCATTCCAGCCTGCCTTCCTTTCTCTCTCTCACAAACACAAGTAGGCTCTCACACTCATACATACGCGTGTGCACATGCTCCCCCCTCTCTCCCCCCTCTCTCTCCTACACGCTCGCGCACACACACAGGCTCTCTCTCTGTCACACTCATACACACACGCATGGGCTCTCCCCCTCTCTCTCTCTCATCTCTCACACACAAACTCTTACACTGTAAGTAAGTTTAGCGGTGCAGGGACCTGTCTGCTATAGGACATTTCCAAATATCTTCCCACTTTACTTCACGATCCTAAATTCAGGAAAAAGACAGCGTGTTCTCCTCAGAAATAGACTTTTATTTATCAGATTTGGCAGGATTTAGATTTAGAAGATAAAAATTCCTGTCTCTCTCTAACATCCTGGCTGCTAAGCACCAATTAACCATAAAGAAACTTCTGTGCAATGGGTGGTTTCTAAGAAAATTAAAAAGTCATGGGATAGGAAGCGATGTCCTTTCATGGATTACAAACTGGTTAAAAGACAGGAAACAGAGAGTAGGATTAAATGGACAATTTTCTCAGTGGAAAAGGGTAAACAGAGGAGTGCCTCAGGGATCTGTACTTGGACCGGTGCTTTTCAATATATATATAAATGATCTGGAAAGGAATACGATGAGTGAGATTATCAAATTTGCGGATGATACAAAATTATTCAGAGTAGTTAAATCACAAGCAGATTGAGATTCATTACAGGAGGACCTTGCAAGACTGGAAGATTGGGCATCCAAATGGCAGCTGAAATTTAATGTGGACAAGTGCAAGGTGTTGCATATAAGGAAAAATAACCCTTGCTGTAGTTACACGATGTTAGGTTCCATATTAGGAGCTACCACCCAGGAAAAAGATCTAGGCATCATAGTGGATAATACTTTAAAATCGTCGGCTCAGTGTGCTGCAGCAGTCAAAAAAGCAAAAAGAATGTTAGGAATTATTAGGAAGGGAATGGTTAATAAAACGGAAAATGTCATAATGCATCTGTATCGCTCCATGGTGAGACCGCACCAATACTGTGTACAATTCTGGTTGCCGCATCTCAAAAAAGATATAGTTGTGATGGAGAAGGTACAGAGAAGGGCAACCAAAATGATAAAGGGGATGGAACAACTCCCCTATGAAGAAAGGCTGAAGAGGTTAGGGCTGTTCAGCTTGGAGAAGAGACGGCTGAGGGGGGATATGATAGAGGTCTTTAAGATCAAGAGAGGTCTTGAACGAGTAGATGTGAATCGGTTATTTATACTTTTGAATAATAGAAGGACTAGGGGGCATTCCATGAAGTTAGCAAGTAGCACATTTAAGACTAATCAGAGAAAATTCTTTTTTACTCAATGCCCAATAAAGCTCTGGAATTTGTTGCCAGAGGATGTGGTTAATGCAGTTAGTGTAGCTGGGTTCAAAAAAGGTTTGGATAAGTTCTTGGAGGAGAAGTCCATTAACGGCTATTAATCAATTTTACTTAGCGAATAGCCACTAAGAAGATCCCATGCTACTGATGCAATTAATAGCAGTGGCTATTCCCTAAGTAAAATTGATTAATAGCCGTTAATGGACTTCTCCTCCAAGAACTTATCATGACTAAATTAAATCATAAAATAGAAAAGGAACTGAGTTTCCTTTAGATTACAGCACTGCAGCTTCTGATGGCTCCTCCTGCATTAGAGAGAGGTACAGCAGCAGTAGTGAAGATCTCAGCTCCTGCAGTACAGGATCCCTCCATTGCTCCTCACCCATTCCTGCTTTCTCTCATCTGTAACACTAAGTGTCTCTCCTCAGAGAAAGTGCAGAAGGAGCTGGATGCTGTCCTCGGCTCCTCACACATAATCTGCTACGAGGATCGGAAGAGGTTGCCGTATACCAACGCTGTCATTCACGAGGTGCAGCGCTATGGCAATATCGTGCCAGTGGGAGTGCCACGCCTATGTGTGAAGCAGACCACCCTGCAGGAATTTCCCATTAATAAGGTGCAGAAAGATTTCTTATTGATACAAACTAACTCCTGCCTGAGACCCCCATGTGAGCCATCTATCTGTCTTACTACATACAGCCATCCTCCGAATGTCACATGTGTCTTACTATATACAACTTTCCTCCACATATTCACGTCTTTACAACATATAGCTGCCCTCTGTGTGTACACGTCTTGCTACATAAAGCCTCCCTCCGTTTGACCACGTGTCTTGCTACATAAAGCCTCCCTCCGTGTGTCCACGTGCCTTGCTACATAAAGCCTCCCTCCATGTGACCACGTGTCTTGCTACATACAGCCTCCCTCTGTGTGTCCACGTGTCTTGCTACATACAGCCATCCTCTGTGTGTCCATGTGTCTTGCTACATACAACCTCCCTCTGTGTGTCCTCGTGTCTTGCTACATACAGCCTCCATCTGTGTGTCCACGTGTCTTGCTACATAAAGCCTCCCTCTGTGTGTCCACGTGTCTTGCTACATACAGCCTCCCTCTGTGTGACCACGTGTCTTGCTACATACAGATGCCCTCTGTATGTCCATGTGTCATACTACATTCAGTCATTCTCAGGAAGGGTAATTTTCAAAAGAACATGTGTAGATAATAAAGCCCATGACCCTGTAAGCCGATTTTCATGTCTTACAGTACACAGCCAGCCAGACATATGAACATAACGCTATCTACCATATGTTCATATGTCTTACAAAATATATTCATCTGAGTCTTATAACATATAGTTATTCTCTCTACATCCACATGTGTCTTCCAACTGTAACCCTTTCTTGGGAGATAATAATTTATTATTCGTGGCTAGCTCCTCAGTCTCTTGCCCCGCATTCTTTTCCCAAAGGGTGGGTCCTTTCTGTGGGGTGAAGGAAAACCTTCACCCCACAGAAAGGACCTGTGGGGTGAAAGAAAAGCCTAGGCAGGATTGTGTAGTATCCCATAGGTGAGAGTTATCCTTGCTCTTCAGGACAGGAACAGTTACAAACCAGCAGAACCGAAGCATACCTATGACAAATATGGCCGAGGCCATAGGCGCCACTATCCGAAGACCACATTAGTGCTGCTGGTGATGTCACCCTATCACTCAGCCCACGTCAGAATCGCCAGCAGGGCCTTAAAAGAAGGAGGAGCACTGGTGCAGCCCCATCAGAATCGATGACGGGGCCGCTCTGAGGAGGAGAAAGCGCACTGCGGCCTCATCAGAAGTGTCAGCATGGCTTTGGTTGGAAGGGAAGAGCGCCTCCAAAATCACTGGCGGGACCTGAGGAAGAGAAGCATTGTGGCCTCGCTGGCGGGGCCTTAAAAGGAGAAGGAGGAGCGCTGCAGCCCCCTCTAGAATCGATGGAGGTGTTGCCCTAAGGAGAAGGAAGAGCACCGTGACCTCACCAGAAATGTCGGCAGGGCTTGAGTGTGAAGCGGAGCACCACCAAAATCACCGGCGGGGCCTGAGGAGGAGGAAGAATGCTGCGGCCCCGCCCCCACTGGAAACAAAACTAGACTAGTTGCACGACGTCAGGAAACGAGCTGCTTAGACTTGTTTTGATGTGTGTCCCGCATGAAACCCTTTGAGACCGTGATGCCGTTTGTTGACAAACGTCTTTGTCCCAGCGCTCGTTGCTATCAATTGTAATACAAAATAGACATAAGCATGCGCATTTCATTACCCACCTCTGAGATCAGAGATGCTACCACGTGAGCCGTCTGAAATACATGTTTGCACTTCTTGCATTTCCTTCGGGCATGTTTGAAGCCATTTCTGAAAGAAAACCTTTCCTGACGCCGTGCACCTAGTCTAGTTTTGGGCATCTGTCCCTCCCGACCCAGCCCTAGTGGCGAAACACGGTCCACGTCGGGGGGACACCGAAACCTATTGCACTTTTGAATGAAAGTTGGAAATGCTTGATTACATCTTTATTGGACTTTTGGTTTGATTATTTCTAGAAGGATCCCAGAACCTCTAGCGCTATACTATCGACACATGGTTTGTCCAGCTAAGTCCCAGATTTAGGTGGGCAAACCACAGGATTTTAGCCGGCCACCTGGGGCCATTAGGGGGCAAGTTAGGCGGATATTGGTGATAAACGCAGGACTGCCAGAGAGCAATCCTGAAGTAGGTAAACCGACATGATATGCGCACTAAATAAATAAATTAATTAATAACGTATTTTGCACGTCGGATGCATTTATCCTGCTAACTCCGCTGGCCATCCTGCAGCTGAATACTGACCCCTGTGTGTGTCCACACATGTTATAACCATTTGAAAGTTCGGACAGGGGATGCACAATACTTTCCCTTTGAAAATTATCCCAGCAAAGCCGCCTGCACGCATTCACACCTGTTAATGTGCACACAGATGCTTTCTGGGAAAATGTACGCATGTATTCTTAAAAATGTTAATGCACAAGTGGAAACCCCCTCCCCCTTCCTGCCCACATTCCCGCCTCTGCTCAGTCCATACAGGCTCTACTCACGAGTTTACCCACGTGTCGGGTGGATAGTTTTATAAGAGTCTATTTCTGCTGCTAAAGCGCCGTGTTACCTGTGGAAATGGGTTTGACAGTTTATGTCCACCACCTCCCAAACCTTGTAGCTTTCGATACAGCAAGACTTTTCCCCTCTGATTCTTTTCAAATGTTTGTTTCTATCAAGTATTAACATTTACAATTATATTTAATCCAATCTGATTCACATCTCCACCTTATCCCGCCTCTCTCTGAATTGTCTATCCGTTGTTGACTAAAAGCAGAATTTGTGTCAATTTTCTCATTTGCAGGGCACCATCGTTTTGCCAAATTTATCCTCTGTTCTATATGACCCAGAACATTGGGAGACCCCTCGACGGTTCAACCCCAGCCATTTCCTGGATAAGGAAGGGAACTTTGTGAGCAAGGAGGCGTTCATACCTTTCTCTGCAGGTAACTCGCTCACATGGAGCTATTCTAACCCCTCTGCTTCTCTGGTGAGGATCTAATGCCCGGTCCTAAACTTCTCCCACAGGGCAGCGCGTGTGTCTGGGGGAACAGCTGGCACGGACAGAGCTCTTCATCTTCTTTACCAACCTGTTTCGGGCGTTCACCTTCCAGCTGCCAGCAGGCACGACTCGCATTAATTCTGACATCATTGTAGCTGCTACCATTCAGCCACACCCGTATAAAATCTGTGCCATTCAGCGGTTATGATGAGCCACGCCTGCACAAGTTCTCTGCTCTTCCACGGTCACCATCTCGTCATCATTCCACGGTAAACCTCCAGGACACCGAGAGCCTTGCAAGATCCCACTCTACATGCTACCCTTAGGAAAGGGATCCACGTCTGTGTCTCTGTCTGTAGGCTCAAAAACATTCGAAAAATGAGATGATTAAAAGTCAACAAATTTGGCATGCAGGATTAGAAGAAAATGGGACTATCTCTGACGAACCTCCAAATAAATCCCCATTGTTTTCTATGGGAAGGGTGTCACAGGCCGCAGAATGTTGACCACGGCTCCATTCCTAAAGCTTTCCCCCACCCTCCCATGCTTCCAGCAGTTTGATCCAGAGCAACACAGGCAGAGCGTAAAAAAATAACTGAAGCTTCTGGCAAAAAACGTCGCCAAAAGACGCCTTCCAATCTACCGCACATACAACTCACACAGAAATCACGCACACTCACATACATCCCACACAAGTACTTTATCAAGTGATAGATGTCTATTAGCATTCATAGAGGTAAGTTAAGAAGTACAATATGTATATATATACTGTATATTGTGTGCTTTAAGTCATACGACTTCACAACTGAATCCATGAACCTTCTCATTGATGAAGGAGAGATAACGCTGTTTTTGTTGATGCAATGAGATTGATCATTAATACTTTGTTCAGATAACATTATTTGCCACCCCAGATAAACAGAGCCACAGTAAAGCCAGATGAATATGCAATGTTAGTCCAATAGTGGCTCATACATGGAGAGTGTGGCATGCACCTTGTAAGTTTTTGGTGATGTTAAAAGAAAAATCCACTACTTGCTCCACTGAGGACTAAGTCTAGTTTGGCTGTCTGTCCTTTCCAGCAGTCCCTCTGACTGCAGTTTGTCTGACAGCTATTCGAAGGCCAATCTATCAGATCTTTTGAATTATTGATCTTCCAAGTACACCAAAAAGTTCTTATTTTCAGATCGGACAGATTTTACAGAAGCATTTAGATGAGAAATGGGTTGGGAGAGAACCAAATGCAGTAGAGGAAATGCTTTGTCAGATGCATACCTTGGTCCAGGGTCCTCTCGTCTATATTTATAGGCTCTTGGAATCCCATCATGGCATGGTTAGCTCTCAGGAGACACTTCACCAATGGAATGTGAATTTAGATAGGCATCTCGATGAAAGTCATTGGATTAGGATCTGAAAGTCAATTTACAAATCGTCTATCTGCTTAGCATAGAATTAATGGACAAATTAGCACACAGAACATATAAAACACCCCAAACAATAGCTAAATTTAATGTGGGTTTTTCACATCTTTATCGGCAGGAATGTAGTAAGGTAGAGTCATTTTTCATATGTGGTGGTCTTATAGATCTGTCTCTGGATTCTGGAGGGAAGTGGAAGAGGAGGTTTCAAAGGTTATAAAGTAGTTTCCACTTGATCTCACACCTCTCCTGGAGCTGTTAAGGCTTTTGGGATGATGCTGTTATTCTCCTTAAATCCAAGGCTTTGGTTTCTCAGCATGTACTTACCGCTCATTTTACTATTGCCTTACATTGGAAGTTCATCCCTATATCACTGGAGGAATCAAACTAAGGAAATTGCTTCAATTGAGAAGCTTTCTTACCATTTGAAAGAAGAGGGCTCAAAGTTTGAATATATTAGAGGCCTGTTTTTCTCTTTTTATAACATAAAGTGACAATTTAATGTACTGTGAGGCACTTCCCTGTGCTTTTGGTCTCGGGATTCCTCATTTGAAAATTGGATGTATGCTTTTGGATATGTGTACTAATGTGTTTGTGTAATTCTGATTTTATTGTGATTCATTTTGTTCATACTTACAATTAAATAAAGAATTTTGAAAAAGAGAAAAGCGTTTCCTTGCTTTATCCACTTTCCTAGAGTTGCATAGGGATTTCTGTTCTCAACTTTGCTCTTTAACATCTATTTGCAACCACTGACTGATGATAGTAGGTATATTTGAGCAGTTAGAACAAAATCAGATAATACAGAAGAATTGCAGATAATAACTCTGCTATAGAGTTTCTTTAAGATTTTAAAAAACAACCCCCCCCACAAAAAAAAACACCCCCCCCCCCAAAACCAAAAAACCCCTGAAAAAAAACCACTCCAGCTTTTAATCTGTTAGAATCTCTTATTTGGATTTATCTGTCAATAATAATCTCTGTTTAGAAATTAATTTTGGTGTATAAAGAGCTGAGTAAAAAGAATTTAAAACAAAGGACAACTAAACTTCCAGAAGTGTCCTGAAGTACCTTGCTTGGGTGTGACTGGCTCAGAGCTTGGGGTTGCTTAACTCTGACACCCAGCAGATCCATTGTGGGCAGTGGACAGTGAGGAACCAGGGAGCACTAAAGATTCTTGTGTCCAGCTAAGTAAAGGTTTAACTTAGTTTAACTTAGTAAGCCAATCAGGGGAGGGTCTTATTAAACTCAATTGCAGATACAGGGTCCTGAGAACATCCTATGATGACAAATGTTCTGTTAGAACCAACATTCAGCACTCACAGTGTTAACAAGTTGAGAAAAAGGCTGTACTGTTTAGACTGCCCAGAGAACAGTACTACATAGCCAGCAAAGGAGGATGCCAAAGGAATGCTGGGAGACCATTTAAGGAAGAAAAGATACAAATTGGCTGGCTCTCTGTGTGTGAACGGTGGGGATGGCCAGGAGTTGGAGCCAAGACCAGAAAGAGAGGAGTGCATCTGGCAGCCCTGCAATCAGTTCTTCTTCTGAAGAGCTAATTATCAAGAGGGGAAGCCAGAAGTCTGCGCTCAGAGGAAATGGAGAAACACACAGTGTTGCATTTGGCAGTTTGCAAGCTGCTCCCGCAAACCACTGCACTTACCCACCAGGCTGGGCTCCAGCCACCGCACTCCAATACCATTAAGCTGCTCTTCTCCCTGCGCATCAGGGTGCCTCAGTGTGGCAGTACACCGCTGATGCTCCTCATAGCAAGGATAACGCTAACGCTTGTTGTGTCCATTGGTCTCAGGCGGCTTCGACCTTTGTGCCTCACCTTTCTCTCTGCTCTCCCCGCTAGCCTTGGGAAGATGGCTACCGCTGCGTCTGCATGCCGCTCTCACCGGAGTCCCCGGAACGGCAATGGCAAAGCCTCACGCCATGTTTCTTCTAAGGGCCTCCTAGGGTGCGTGCGTGCGCCCGCCACTCATGTCTTTATCCACGTCATTGTGGGAACCTCGGGGGCGTCCCCCTCGAGTGACGTCACGCCATCAGGTAATTTAGCCTACCCTTGTTTGCTAGCTCATTGAGTTAGCAAGGATCGTGTATGGATGGAAAGCCTCCGGTCTGAGCTACTCTGCCACTTCCTTGCTGCCGCTGGAAGCTCTCTCTGGCCTTCGGGGTATTTCTCTAACCTGGGTACCCACTCCTCGAGGGCCCTTTGCTTTCTTTCAGGTGCCTATCTGGGATCCTCGAGGGCCTGCTCTCCCTGGCTCGGTGCCAGTATTCAACTACTTCTGCCTGCTGGGATTACCACCTATACAGCTACCAACTTAGTGAGTAATCTAATATTCTCAGTCTGTCTCATCTACAGGTCTGCTGCACTGGAAACCTGCATCCATATGTGAGACTGGTCCCCTCTGCCGAGGATCCCTGGATTGCTACCGCTGGATCACCTCACTACTGCCACCTCTGGTGGTATACCTCAGCTGTGTAATAAAAGATGAATCTCTGTGATTGCATGTCTCGAGTCTAGCCTAGTACTGTGGTTCTTCATGTGGCTCCTCCCCGTGGGCATGGTCATCTCCACAGTACCCAAGAATCCACTCAAACACCTCAAAACCATAACAATGCTCCCCAGGACTTCACTAAGGCATGCATGAGCCCGATGTCCCCTCTTTTAAATGGCTCATAGCAAGAAAATGCCAGTGGCACCCTTTGATTACCTCATACTAAAAGGCATATAAAATACTCTCTGGAGCACCTCTTCCTTGTCTTGGCAACAGGTCTCCTACAACCTTTGTAGTGTGAGTTCTCTCAGCATACCCTGCCTGTGTTCTCTAGTTCCTGTGTCTTTGTCTTCAGTTCCTGGTCCTTGTCCTGTCTTTCCAGAGTCTTCAGTTCAAGCATCTTTGTTCTTCAGTTCTTGTGGTCCTCGTCTCATTCGTCAGTTCCCGTGGTCAGTCTTCAGTTCTTTAGTGTGCCTAACCTCATGTGATGCTCATCATTTTCCTTCCCTGCCTCTCCATCCTGCCTTTCCCTCAGCCGGGTAGCTGATATTGACTTGGACTGACTTCTGAATTTCACTGAATGCTGCCTGCCACTGACCACTGCCTAACCACTGAACCTCCTTGAAAGCCACCTGCCTGTGACCTCTGCTTGCCTCCTGGACCACCTTGAACTCTGCCCACTTCCGGTCTCTGCTTGCCTCCTGGACATTCCTGAATGCTGCCTGCATTGACCCTAACCTGCCTCTGGCTTTGCTTGTATATCCCAGTCTCTAGACTGATCTTCTGATCTTCAGCAGAGGCACTTACCTAAGACCTTCCAGCCCCAACACCCAAAGACCGAGGGGGACATGGCCTGATATAGACAAAGCTCCAGCTGGGCTGCTGCCTCATAGGATTCCACCAGCCAACGAGTGGGGACCTGCAGGGCTCCACCCTGCAGGTTGAGCCAACTCCACCTTGGTCCAAGGGTCCATGCCTGCAACAGATATCTGTTCTTGCTTCATAGCCAAACTACATGTAAAATCCCAACAAGGGACAGGGGAGCCAGGAGCTAAGAAACTGAGAGACTTCCTTTACAGAGATATCCAGGCTCAGGAGCACATGGCTGGATCACCCTCCTAAGGGACTGAGTTAAGTAATCCAAACTTTGCACAGAGGAGGGAGAAGATTTATGTCCTTGCCTTTTGTCTCCAAATTCAGTATCTCATCTTAACTGCTTCAGCCTTTCAGTTGAAGTCAAGCATAAACCCTTGCTGGCAGGGATTGGGAAAGAAAAACTTGTGGACCATGGTCTTTCTGTAAGAGACTGAAACCAGACCCGCTTTCTGTTTAGTAGCAAGCAAACCATTTGGGGAAGCTCCCCAGGAGAGAGAGACACCCCCCCCCCCCCCACACACACTCTTTTGAGTACTCAGGGGTAAAGAATTTTTGAAAGCTGTGTACTTCACTGCATTCCCCCCAACCTTTCTCTATTAGCGTTCCTTATTTGTTTTACTATCCACATGAGTGTGTTGCTTGCCCTGGTTAACAGGGAATACCCAGTGTTATTTTTGCATTGCTTGATATAAAATAAAAAATTGCACATTTATATTATAATTCATTACTGTACTTTTCACATCTAAAGTTCTGGTTGGATTTACTGTCTACTTACATAACACTTGTAAAAAGGTTAATTACTGTTTTATTCTGGTGTGATGATTTTATCAGGTCTGTGGTGCCACCAGTGAGAGGTTGCTTGGGAAGGGCACAGAATTGTGGTATCAGGGTGGGTGAATGGGACCCTGTCTCATCCCCCACTCAGGCTATGACCCCGAAGTTAAATCTTAGTGGTAAATATAAATCTCATGTGGTCCTCCCCACCCAAGCATAGGGGTAATTCGGGGGGGACTACAAATACATGCTACATGCCCTTTGCTGTACTCTCATTCTTTATATGAATTGACTGATTATCTTCTACTAATATGGTCGTCCTCTTTTGTGTGTTTTTCTGGACCCACTCCTCTGGGTTCACTGCTAGTCTGCCTGGGGTAATAAGCTCCCATTAATTGTCTTTGTTTAAGAGCATTTCTACTTTAAACGTCCATAGCTAATACTTGTCATCGTTTAGCTTGCTCACTGAAAATCTGAATTCAGAGCTGCTGGCTATTTTTTTTAAATTGTACTCACCTCAGTAGGCCTTTTCTGGGGTTCTCCTGAAGGTATGTGATCCAAGATTTTCCAGTCCTCGGTGTTATTCTGAGCTGTTTCCTGGCTTGTCATGGATCAATGTCTAGGCCCGTGGCTTGTTTACAGAGTGAACCTGTCCCAGATTACTCAAGAACAAGACGCAGCATGAATCGGAGACAGGGATTTATTTAGCATATAGTGCTTTTCTTTGTACAGGGGTCACAAGCCTCAGAGTCTCAACAGATCCTAAGTATGAGGTCAGGGAAGAGTAGGAGTGCTGGGAGGTGCTTAGCATGCCCCAGTGGGGAGGTGTCAGTAGTTTAACAAAACTCCTGTGCCCTCTTGATTCTTTGGGTCCCTTTTTCAAAGCGATAATAGTAAGTTCCTTGGGGTCGGACACTCCAAAGGGACGGGACTGCCTAGGAATGTAACTGGGCCGAGATCAAGGTACCCAGACCTTCAGAACTAGAGAGACCTTTGGCTTAGGGTCCAAGAGTGGATTCCTGAAGCTCTGCAGAAGAGATCTCTAAGAAGGAAGGAGTTACGCTCATACTCATATTCTGCCTAGAGTTGCAGTCTGAGGAAGGAGGCTCGTCTTGTTTTTTCCTAATGAAGGAAATCTAGTTCTAATCTATTGGATCCCAGGATCTGTATCCAGATTTGCAGGTAGGGAAGGCTTTCCTGCTGCCAGGGTGTGCAGATGTACTATTGACTGAGACTGGGCTTTTATGAAACTTAGTTTTTATGTGCTTGCTGAATGTGCAATGCACTGTGATTTCCACCTGCAGTCAAGTTTACCAGTAAATGATTGTGTTTTAAAGAACGGTTAGGGTGGTGGTAGGGTGTGTTTTTCCTACTGGGCTTTTGCACAAGACCTCCAGAATACCCTTAAGGGCCCTGAAAGGACTTTTCCTTCCCCCCCCCTCCCCCGCATGGGAAGAGCCCAGGAGTAGGGGACCTGCAATGGCTTCTGAGCACTCATGTCAACCCCTATCACCAAGAAGTTGGGGCAGAGGCTGCATCTTGTTACAGCTGAAGAGAGGGAGTGCGTAGTTTCTCCTCAGAAAAGATCAGTAAAGATAGGAACTGAACGGAGAGCAACCAACATACAACACTTTGTCCCCTATAACGGAACAGTGCCACCTAGTGTCCTTACCTTAGATTGCACATTCTTTAACATAATAGGCTGTTGCATCAACTCAGAACTATTTGAAGTATAAAATTCTGAGCGGTTTCTCCATTTGGAAATTTAATACATCAAAAGAGTCCTGTATGTGGAGTCTAGGAGATGTCTTTGACTCCGGTCTATCTTTTCGCCCCCATATAAGAAGCCTGTTAAAATCTGGTGATGTGTGGTCTGAAACTTGACTTTCCCGTTGCCTCATTTTTGCACTTGCTCATTGTAAAGCTTCTTGCTGCATTAAGTTCCCTGTAAACCAAGGTGATGTTCCCAATGTAACTCAGTATATAAATATGCTTAAATAAATAAAATAAAATAAACATCTTTTGGAGAGGACAGATTTAAGAACGGTTGTGCAAGCATTAGTTCTATCACTGGTGGACTATTGTAACTCCGTTCTCCTTGGTCTACCAGCCATGACAATCAAACCTCTTCAGCTACTGCTAAATGCCGCCGCCTGTCTCATCTCCAGGCGCAAAAGCCGCGACCACATTTCCCCCGTGCTAGTAGATCTCCAGTGGTTTCCTATGGCGGAACGGATTGAATATAAAATTGCTATGATCACCTTTAAGCTGATCTCTTCCGATATATCACCTTGGGGCAATGCACTTTTACATATGTACTGCCCCACACGTCAACTAGAAGGGACTCTTGGATGTGCCTTCAGTACGCCAAGCAAGATTACGCTGCACCAGAGAGAGTGCATTCTCTGTGGCGGCTCCGATTTTGTGGAAGTCGTTGCCCGAGGCTCTTCGTCTAGCTGACAGCCTAAAAATCTTCAAACATGCTTGCTGAAAACATGGCTATTTAAGCAAGCGTATGATCTGATCTGGGAATTTTAACCGAACAATTTGTATGTGTTAGCTGTAACTGAGCCGGTCTCATATATGTGTTTTTTGCTATGTGTTTGTGTAAATTAATTTATGGTTGTATATTACTTGTAGACCGCCTAGTTTCTGCTTTAGGCGGTTTATAAATAGAGATAAAGATGAAGAATACCCCTTTGTGCTTTCCCCCTTCTCTCCCTGTGCCCGGGCTAGGCCCTCCTCATACTGCCTTCCGTGTACATGTATATAAACATACAGTCACGTATGTACAGTTGCAGTTTGGTTCCTCTTTCCCTCCTACATAAGATGTATCAGGTTCACACAGGGCCCTGTTCTCGGGGCCGTTCTGCAGCACAGGCACAGAGACAGCCCTGCCACATGGGTGCAGACCAGGCGCGGTGGCACAGGGGAATGAGGGCAGGTGGCAGAGGAGGAGGGAAGAGCATGGGAATGAGGTTAAGGACAGAAGGGCAGGGTAAGAGATAGGAAGAGATGGTAGGAAGGTGGGGGGGAGCATGGTAAACTGTACAAAACAACAATAAATTATTTTATTGGAATTCCATACGGGTTTAGTAACTTAAAATACTGTTGGAACTTTTAAATCCATTACCCTTCAAGCTTGCTGTAAATTTACTGTTACATATTGGGATTAAATGTTCATCCCTGCAACACAGGGAGACACCTGCACTGCTGCTTGACATTTCCTTGTTTCCAGAAAAAGAAACAAACCATGGACCCTCTGCCTGTCCTCTGTCTTTGGACATGGCTTCTGCATGGATGATGACCCTTCTTTCAGCAGACTGGAGTCACTGAGGCGTTTCCTAGTTCTCTGCAAACCAAGTGGTGCAAGATGAGTAAAGTCAGAATGGTTCAGTTACTGTAAGCGCCAGTGCGTATGCTCTGTTCTTTGCTCTCCTGTTTGAGTTTGTGCTGCCCTCTACCTGCACTGCCCTTTGACTTCTTTTAGTTGTATGACTAGAGCTGCTTCTCTGTGCCAAGTACATTAAGGTTAATATTTACCTATTCAGGCTTTATACTTCTCTTTATCTTCAAAGTGTTCAAGATGGGGTACAACAGAAACACATGAAAATGCAATCATAAGAGCAATAAGAACAATGCATTGATAAGGGGGGGGGTCATCAAAGTGCATCCGAGTCCTTACTGATACTGAATGTGTGAAGTCCATACCTGGGAACTTCTGATGTCGAATCACCCTGAGATTTTCGACAGTTAGCGATTGGCGGGGGTGGCTCCGGACAATATGTGCATGAATTGCACTTCTTTGCAGCATTCAAAGTTTTGCAGGGTTGGCCCTGACATCCAGCAATTCAGAAATTCGGAATCTCCGGGCCAAATCCAGAGAGTTCCCAGGTGAAGCCAGAGTGTAGTGTCCTCAGTGGGACGTGGTATTTAACAAGACCTAAGAAATATATAAATGTTTATGTACCTGCTCGCTCACTGCGTTCTGGTTCTCGGCATTTGTTAATAGTTCCACCTCATACATTGGTTAGGTTAACTGGCACTCACTCTGAAGTCTTTTCTGTCTTGGTTCCTGAACTGTGGAATACTACGAGGGAGGGAGCCAAACTAGATTTAGTGCTCACTAATGGAGACTATGGCTCTAATGTCAAGGTGGGTGCCCACCTCAGCACCAGTGATCATCAAACGGTATGGTTTCATGTTACAAACAGGATACGAAGAAGAAGCACGAAGACCCAAATTTTGCAGTTCAAAAACACAGACTTATTATTTATTTATTTATTTATTTGAAATCTTTTCTATACCATCATTAAGTTATATACCATCATAACGGTTTACATATAGCCAAATAAATTAAGGTTGGTAAATGTGTACGGTAGTACATTCTAATGAGTGCCAATAACGTACGGTTACATCATGTCGTAATAAATCTTATTTGTTCAGTGAAGTAAATCTTGACCATATATACATGTAAGTTACTTATTTACAAGTATAATTCTCATGCTCTGTTTAATTCTATTACGTTAACCGTGAGATAAACTAGTAAATTACTACAGCGCACATGTTGAGAACAGTGCCTTGTGCTGTTGATCTTCTGCCTGATCCTGCATACGTTCTAATCTCTTTGTAAAAAGCTTATTTAAAAAGCCAGGTTTTTAAACTTTTTTTTAAAGGTTTTGAGGTCTCTTTGTAATCTGATCTCTGGGGGCATTGTGTTCCACAGTGTAGGGCCTGCTAAGGATAATGCCCTTTCTCTAACTTGGGTTAGTCTCGCTGTCCTGACTGAAGGAATGGTTAGTAGAGCTTTGTTGGCTGATCTCAGGTTTCTGTGTGGGACGTGTACCCGTAGTGCTGTGTTCAGCCAGTCTGCCTTTTCGTCGTGTATTAGTTTATGTATTGTACATAGGGATTTGTATTGTATTCTGTGTTCTATTGGTAACCAGTGCAACTCTGCTAGAGATTCAGTGATGTGGTCCCTCCTTCTTTTACCAGTCAATATTCTTGCTGCAGTGTTTTGTAGTATTTGAAGTGGTCTTAACGTTGTATGTGGGAGTCCTAGTAAGAGGGCATTACAGTAGTCAGTGCTAAAGAATATTAGTGCCTGGAGCACTCTTCGAAAATTTGCAGGTGTTAGTAAGGGCTTTAGTTTTCTGAGAATCATGAATTTTGCGTAACCTTCTTTTACTTTGTGATATGTGCTGTTTTAGACTGAGTTCTGTGTCCATTATTATTCCGAGGTTCCGTACCTTTTCGGCTAGTTCTATTTTCTGGTTGTTTTTGAGTATAATTGGCATTTAGATAACCTTGATATTTTTTCATTCTAAGTGTAGAAATCCTGTTTTTTCAATGTTAATAACTAGTTCCATTTGGTTTAATAGCTGTTTGATAATATCTAGGTACATAATAGCTAGGTTTAATGTTTTCCCAATTGTGTCATTTATTTATTTTATTTATTTGAGTTTTTCTATACCGGCATTCGCAAAGGGGATCGCATCATGCCGGTTTACAATTAACAGGGTGTGACAACAGAGAATAATAATAACATTAACAGGTGCAAAAAAGAAAAAACATAGCAGTTACAATAAAACGGGGACTAGATATAACTTGGAATAGTGAAGTGGTGATAGTGGTTAACAGAGAATAAAGAAGCCTGCCAACATGGCAAAGTTATTGGTTACCTTGTTGGGTAATCAGAATTGCTTAAGGAGAATTAGGGATTCAGATTGGTGTCTGGAAAGGCTTTCATAAATAACCAGGTTTTAAGTCTTTTTCTAAATGTTGGAAGACTGGGTTCCTGTCTCAGGTCTGGTGGGATGGAGTTCCACAAAGAAGGTCCAGCTGCGGAGAAAGCCCTGTCTCTGAGGGTTTTGTGCTTAAAGGTTTTGGAAGGAGGAACCTGTAGTGAATCTTTGTAGGACTCTCTGATCGGTCTGGTGGAGGTATGTTTTTTGAATGGGATTTGAAGGTTAAGCGGAGAGAGTTGATGGATAGCTTTGTAGATGATGGTAATAGACTTATATAGGATTCTATAGTGGACTGGCAGCCAGTGCAGATCTTTGAGAATAGGAGATATGTGGTCTCTTCTTCTTGTGTTGGTCAATATTCTGGCTGCTGTGTTCTGAACCATCTGGAGGGGTTTAGTGTGAGAAGAAGGGAGGCCTAATAGAATGGAATTGCAATAATCTAACTTAGAGAAGATTATTGATTGCAGGACTGTTCTGTAGTCGTGTGAGTGGAAAAGTGGTTTGATTCTTTTTAGACGTGGAGTTTATGAAAACAGTCCTTGGTGGTTTGATTAATGAAAGATTTTAGGTTTAATCAATTATCAATGACAGCTACTAGGTCTCTTACTTGTGATGTTTGAAAGCCGGTTGGAGGATTTGAGGCGAAGTTACTGTTTTCGGTGGAAATAAGAAGAAGTTCAGTTTTTGATGAATTTAGGATTAGATTTAGGCTGGAGAGGAGGTTATCAATTTTTAGAAGGCAATTATCCCAGAATTTGATAGTTTTTGAGAGGAATTCTTTGATGGGGATGATGATCTGTACGTCATCCGCGTATAGGAAGTATTTGAGGTTCAGTTTAGTTAATAGTTGACATAGGGGGAGGAGGTAAATGTTAAAGAGGGTGGGAGAGAGGGAGGAGCCCTGGGGAACTCCTCGAGTGGACGGATAAAAATGAGATTCTTTATTGTGTATTTTGACCTTGTATCCTCTGTTTCCTAGGAATGATTTGAACCAGGTCAGTGCAGAGCCTGTTATTCCAATGAACACTAGTTGATTTAGAAGTATGGAGTGATTAACAGTATCAAAGGCGGCCGATAGGTCGAGGAGGTTCAGAAGGTAGGCATGACCTTTATCGAGGCCCATGGTGAGGTAATCTGTTAAGGATATGAGAAGAGATTCGGTACTTAAAGATTTTCGGAAGCCATATTGAGTGGGGAATAATAAATTGTGGTCTTCTAGGTAGTCTGATAATCTGGTATTAACTAATTTTTCCATTACCTTAGCTATGAATGGGAGGTTGGAGATTGGGCGAAAGTTGGAAGGATCTTTGGGATTTAAATTAGGTTTTTTTAGGAGTGGTTTGATGGAAGCAATTTTCAGGTCGTCAGGGTAGATTCCTTGGGCTAGAGAACAATTGATAATGTCAGTCAGGGCTTTGGAGATGGTATCTGATATTAGCAGCAGTAGTTTGGAAGGAATATGGTCGAAAGGGTGAGAGGAGGGTTTCATTTTCTTCAATACTGATAGTGTCTCTGAGGTTGTGATAGGTTCAAAGGCTTGTATAGTAATGCCATTGCAGGGATAGAGGTATGCACTGGAAGGCGCAAAGATATTGGGTTTCAACTGAGATTGCAGTTTGGATATTTTATTATTGAAGAAAATGGCTAACTCCTCCGCTTTTTCGTGCGCTTGATCGAGTGTGATGTCTGGTGGGTTGACTTGAGTTAAATTCGAGACGAAAGTAAACAGGGCTTTAGAGTTGAAGATGAGGTGATGAATCTTGTGAGCGTAGTAGTCCCTTTTTGTTTTTAATGTAGCGCTCTTGTGTAGGTGGAGTGCGAGTTTGTAAGCTGAAAGGGAGGACGGTGATGGTGCTTTATGCCATTTATTTTCTTTTTGTCGAAGGGATTGTTTGAGTTTTTGAAGTTCTTCGTTAAACCATGGTTGTTTTTTAGAGGTGTTATGTTTCAGTTTTTTTGTTGTCAATGGACAGAGTTTGTTTGCTGCTGAAACTGTGATGTTAGACCAGGAGCGGAGAGCTGAGTTGGGAGTAGAGATATCTATGGATGGGAGTTCTAGGACAAGGTGTTTGTGTAGTTCATCGGAAGGACAAAGTTTTCTGTAGGTAAATTGATTTTGCAGATCTTGTTTGGTAATTGATTGTGCCAGCGAAAATGTGGTAGAGATTAAGGCGTGGTCTGACCAGGGGATTGATTTGCATATGAGTGGTGCTGAGTGTGTGATGCCTGAATTTACGAAGATGAGATCCAAAATGTGACCTGCTCTGTGGGTGGGATTGTTCATAATCTGCTTGAATCCCATGGCGGTCATGGTGTTTAGGAATGTTTCGCAGTTTGTAGAATGTTTCATCAATTGGTAGAATTAGTTGAATGTTGTCTGCATATATGTAGTGTGTGATTCCCAGTCCTGCTAGTAGATGGCATAGGGGCAGCATGTATATGTTAAAGAGAGTTGCGGACAAGGCTGATCCTTGCGGTAAGACATTGCAGTAAGACATTGATAAGACAGGCTAAGAGAGAATTTGAAAAGAAGTTGGCTGTAGAGGCAAAAACTCACAGTAAAAACTTTAAAAAATATATCGAAGCAGAAAGCCTGTGAGGGAGTCAGTTGGACCGTTAGATGATCGAGGAGTTAAAGGGGCACTTAGAGAAGATAAGGCCATTGCGGAAAGATTAAATGATTTCTTTGCTTCGGTGTTTACTGAAGAGGATGTTGGGGAGGTACCAGTACAGGAGAAGGTTTTCATGGATAATGATTCAGATGGACTGAACCAAATCAGGGTGAACCTAGAAGATGTGGTAGACCTGATTGACAAACTGAAGAGTAGTAAATCACCTAGACCGGATAGTATACACCCCAGAATTCTGAAGGAACTAAAAAATGAAATTTCAGACCTATTATTAAAAATGTGTAACCTATCATTAAAATCATCCATTGTACCTGAAGACTGGAGGATAGCTAATGAAACTCCAATATTTAAAAAGGGCTCCAGGGGTGATCCGGGAAACTTCAGACCAGTTAGCCTGACTTCAGTGCCAGGAAAAATAGTGGAAAGTGTTCTAAATATCAAAATTACAGAACATATAGAAAGGCATGGTTTAATGGAACAAAGTCATCATGGCATTACCCAAGGCAAGTCTTGCCTCACAAATCTGCTTCACTTTTTTGAAGGAGTTAATAAACATGTGGATAAAGGTGAACCGGTAGATGTAGTGTACTTGGATTTTCAGAAGGCATTTGACAAAGTTCCTCATGAGAGGCTTCTAGGAAAAGTAAAAAGTCATGGGATAGGTGGCGATGTCCTTTCGTGGATTACAAACTGGCTAAAAGACAGGAAACAGAGAGTAGGATTAAATGGTGAATTTTCTCAGTGGAAGGGAGTGGGCAGTGGAGTGCCTCAGGGATCTGTATTGGGACCCTTACTTTTCAATATATTTATAAATGATCTGGAAAGAAATACGACGAGTGAGATAATCAAATTTGCAGATGACACAAAATTGTTCAGAGTAGTTAAATCACAAGCAGATTGTGATAAATTGCAGGAAGACCTTGTGAGACTGGAAAATTGGGCATCCAAATGGCAGATGAAATTTAATGTGGACAAGTGCAAGGTGATGCATATAGGGAAAAATAACCCATGCTATAGTTATACAATGTTAGGTTCCATATTAGGAGCTACAACCCAGGAAAAAGATCTACGCGGAATAGTAGGTAATACATTGAAATCATCTGTTCAGTGTGCTGTACAGTCAAAATGTTTGGAATTATTAGGAAGGGAATGGTTAATAAAATGGAAAATGTCATAATGCATCTGTATCGCTCCATGGTGAGACCACACCTTGAATACTGTGTACAATTCTGGTTGCCGCATCTCAAAAAAGATATAGCTGTCGGACAAGCCAGAGTCTGAAAAGCATAAAAAACCATGTGATTCCCAGGGGTGGTTCTAAATGAGACAGGGGGAGGCGGCCATTTCAGACAACAACATTTTCGGAGCAGCAGCAATTGTCACTTCCATAAAAAGCGTTGCCGCAGAAATCGCCTGACTTTGGGGCCGATGCAATTAAAATGCGCTGAAAACAGGCACTGAGTGTTCAGCACCTGCTTTCCTAACGCGCCAACGGGCACCCCTCCTGGGGACACCGTGCAATGTTTAAATAAGGGGGTCACGTTGTCACGGAGGTGCTAGGGTCCCTTGTGCACCCCTAGCGTTTTTAGAAAATGGCCTGTTAACTGAGCCTCTGTTTCCTGAACCTGTCCACCTGCACTTTTTTATTTTGTTAAGATTGTGCTCCTCCTACTTAATATCACAACGTTATTAATTAGGAGGATATACAGAAAAGCTGGCCGCCAGAACCCACGGGGAGGCAACTGAAATAGGTGAAGCTCTAATCCGCCCTGCTCCAGGCCTTCTTTGCCAGCTGTCAGTGTAGGCGTAGTGGACCTGCTCACTAGATAGTGCTAATCACACCACAGCAACAAGGGTTCACTACTCCTGTGGTCATTACAGTGAGAGTGTACATGAGAGTGTGCATGTGTGTGTGTGTGTGTGTATGTGTGTATGAGTGCTTGTGTGTGGTTGTTAGCACGAGAGAGTGCTTGTGCATGTGAGTGAGAGAGCCTGTGTATATGTATGCACGAGTGAATGCATGTATGTTAGAGTGTCTGTGTGTGATAGTGACAGACTGCTTGTATGAGTGTGAAAAAGAGGATGTCTGTGTATGTGAGTGAGGGTGTGTCTCTATGTGTGAGAGTGCCTATGAGTGAGGAGTAGCTCTGTGTGTGAGTGCGAAAGAGTTCCTGTGTATGTCTGAGAGCAAGAGTGTTTGTGCGAAAGTGCCTGTGAATGAGAGTGAGAGATTGCCTATGTGTGAGTGAGAGAGTGCCTATGAGTGTGTATGTCTGTGTGAGAGTGAGACTATTTAAGCCAGTGGGAGACTGCCTATGAGAGAGTGCCTGGTGTGTTTCTGTGTGCTGTGTTGAGAAAAGTAGTACCATTGCTAAATTTCATGTTCGAGATTGTGCAGTGTAAACCCTAAAGCAGCTTATGCAAAATGCTGGCCAACGTCGGTAGACCATTGTGATCGCAATCTTAATTTCACATAGTGATTAACTTAAAGAAAAAGAAATTTCTAAGATTTTTTTAGATTAATTTAAAACATTTTTATAAAAAGTGTTTATTGTAATTAAAGTCCTTCGGAAGTTTGTAGACTAATGATTACAAAGTTCTGATTGCTCATTTCGTTTTCCTATACATGGTCAGATTCTTTCAGACATGTTTCCTTCTGTTTAGAATTCATAGAAAAAAAATGGTTATTTCATAAGAAACTCCTTTTCAATGTTGAGAAGACTGAAATATTGGTCTTGACTAAATTTCCATCATCCAATTTTCCCTCTCACCTATCATTTATAAGATTCCCGTTTTTAATCAAGTGCGTAACCTTGGAATGCTCCGAGAATCAAGTCTCTCTTTCAATTCTCATATTGTTAAAGGTTCCTTTTGCAAATTACATCTAGTAAGGAAACTTTGTCCTCTGCTTGCTCCTAACAATTTTCAAACAGTGCTCTAAGCCCTTTTCTTAGTAACTTCAACTATTGTAACGCTGTATATGTTGGACTTCCAAATACTACTGAGACCGTTACAGTGAGCTGCTGTACGTGTCCTGTCTGGTGCCAAATTCCACAATCACATAACTTCTAGCTGATTTTCACTGGCTTCCCATCAAGTGGAGAATTATGTATAAGCTGGCAGTTATTTTCAAACTCCTCAATACTACTGATCGTCTCAGCTAGGCGAGCTTGGTTTAAAAATTTACAAGCCACCATGTGCTTTGAGATCTGCTCAGAAGACCTTTCTTGAGGTTCCAACAGTGAATTTGGCCAACTTTAACATCACACATAACATGGCCTTCTCTGTTGCAGACCCTATTTTGTAGAACTCTCTCCTGGATGAGATTAGGTCAGAGCCTTACATAAGAACATAAGATATGCCATAGTAGGTCAGAACAAGGGTCCATCAAGCTCAGTATCCTGTTTCCAACAGTGGCCAATCTAAGTCACAAGTACCTGGCAAGTACCCAAACATTAGATAGATTACAAGCTACTATTGCTTATTACCGTCATAGCAGTTTATGGATTTAACCTCTAGGAACTTATCCAAACCTTTTTTAAACCCAGAAATACTAAGTGCTGAAACCACATCCCATCTCAATGAATTCCAAAGTTTAACTATACGCTGAGAGAAAAAGAATTTTCTTTGATTTGTTTTAAATGAGCTACTTGCTAACTTCATGGAGTGCCCCCCGGTCCTTCTATTATCTGAGAGAGTAAATCACCAATTTGCATTAACTTGTTCAAGTATTTTCATGAATTTGTAGACTTCAGTCATCTCTTCTCCAAACTGAACAGCCCTAACTTCTTTAGCCTTTCTTCATAGGACAGCCGTTTCATGCTCCTTATCATTTTGGTCGCCCTTCTCTGCACTTTCTTCAGCGCAACTATATCTTTTTGAGATGCGGTGACCAGAATTGCACACAGTATTCAAGGTGCGGTCTCACCATGGAGCGATACAAAGGCATTATGACATTTTCCGTTTTATTAACCATTCCCTTCCTATTAATTCCTAACATTCTGTTTGCTTTTTTGATCGCCACAGCACACTGGGCCAACGATTTCAATGTATTATCCACTATGACACCTAGATCTCTTTCCTGGGTGGTAACTCCTAAGCTAGAACCTAACATTGTATAACTACAGCAAGGATTATTTTCTCTATATGCATCACTTTGCACTTGTCCACATTAAACTTCATATGCCATTTGGAAGCCCAATCTTCCGGGGGACTGGAGAGAGAGGAGACCTGAGGAGAGATTACCTTTTAGTTTGGACTGGCCTCCAGAGGTTGAGGACGTTGCCCTGGCCCCAGAGTGACTGCTTTCAGTGGGTGAGGACGCTGACCCGGCCCCGGAGTGATTGTCTTCAGTGGGTGAGGATGCTGCCCCAGCCCCGGAGGTAGAGAAGTCGTACCGCATACGTCATCAGGGAGGGACCGGAAGGCTTTCAAAAGCCAGCCCCTCCTGCAGCAGAGACTCGGGGACTGGAGAGAGAGGAGACCCAAGGAGAGATTACCTTTTAGTTTGGACTGGCCTCCAGAGGTTGAGGACGTTGCCCTGGCCCCAGAGTGACTGCCTTCAGTGGGTGAGGACGCTGACCCAGTCCCGGAGTGATTGTCTTCAGTGGGTGAGGATACTGCCCCAGCCCCGGAGGTAGAGAAGTTGTACTGCATACGTCATCAGGGAGGGACCGGAAGGCTTTCAAAAGCCGGCCCCTCCTGCGGCGCATAAGAGCCGCCGGCATGTCGCCTAAGCCGCGCGCGCCAAAGGGGCACGCGGCATTGTCCAAAAATCTCTGGATTGAGGATGGGAAGGATTTCACAGTTTCAACTTTAACCACTGCAAGTAAGACTGTTTTCACCCAATTTATTTTATTCTCCACTCTTCTCCTAATTCCCCCATTCCAGGGAAAACAAATAAAATAATTAAGAGTGCATAGAAAAGGAGAATTTGTTTTTCTAATTATAATCTAAAGTTAAATAATTATATGCCTCATACAAAAGGAAAGGCTCATATAAGGGAGACTCAAACTTCGTCTTCCTTACCAACACCATCGCAGCCTCAAATTTCTTCCTTTTTCAATGCAACAACTGGAAAAACAGGAGAGGTCTAGAACGGGTAGATGTGAATCGGTTATTTACTCTTTCGGATAGTAGAAAGACTAGGGGACACTCCATGAAGTTAGCATGGGGCACATTTAAAACTAATCGGAGAAAAGTTCTTTTTTACTCAACGCACAATTAAACTCTGGAATTTGTTGCCAGAGAATGTGGTTCGTGCAGTAAGTATAGCTGTGTTTAAAAAAGGATTGGATAAGTTCTTGGAGGAGAAGTCCATTACCTGCTATTAAGTTCACTTAGAGAATAGCCACTGCCATTAGCAATGGTTACATGGAATAGACTTAGTTTTTGGGTACTTGCCAGGTTCTTATGGCCTGGATTGGCCACTGTTGGAAACAGGATGTTGGGCTTGATGGACCCTTGGTCTGACCCAGTATGGCATTTTCTTATGTTCTTATGTTCTTATGTTCTAGCTCAATGGCCGATGACAACTCTCTAAGTCCCGGAGCTCCTAAAACTCCCTCCCCACCATCTGTAAAAGTACCTGGACTGACAGTGTTGGTTGAGGGTTCTGATGATTTACCTGTAATTGGATTGCGGAGCGGAGACCTAGCCGAGGGGGGAGAGGAGGAATCTCAGCCTGGGCTGGATATAATTCTGCACCAAAAACCTTCTGAAATTACTATGGACACTTTGTGGACAGCTATAAAATCTTTGGAATTAGCAATTGTAAGATTAACTCAAACTACTGCTAACTCTCAACAGAGGATAATGAATGCTGAAGCTACTATATCTTTATCTCAAAATAAACTAGATAAATGTGAGGAGAGATTTGAGAAATTAGAGAAAGTACAAGGTAATTTAGTTGTCTGAAATTAATAATTATAATACAATCGAATTTATGGAAAATCAATTAAAATACTCAAATTTAAGATTTGTACATTTTCCTAAACAGGATTTGATTCCAGCGTTGGACATGTTTAAGGAATATTTACAATATATTTTGAAAATGCCTAGTCTACGGTCTACTATATAACGTAAACTCCGTATGGCTCTGTTCCTTACTTAGAATTTATAAGCCACCAAGACAACTACGATCTCTTGATAAGTGTATATTAGAAATACCTTCAGTGAAAAATGCAAGACTCGACATGACACGAGATAGAGCCTTTTCAGTGGCAGGCCTGTGACTATGGAACTCTATACCAGATTACATCAGATTAACTCAAAATACTGGAGAATTTAAAAAACATCTAAAAACCTACTTATTTAAGTGTGCTTATAATCTCAAATAACTGAATCAATACTGACTATATAAAAAAAGAATAGTCATAATAACCAATTAAATATTTTGTTTTTCTTACAACATTAAATCATTTTTTCTGATCACAATAATCTCACTGCAATTCTGATGTTATATTCATTCTATGTAAGCATGGCTTATTTTAAC
This sequence comes from Rhinatrema bivittatum, assembly GCF_901001135.1. Taxonomy (NCBI): domain Eukaryota; kingdom Metazoa; phylum Chordata; class Amphibia; order Gymnophiona; family Rhinatrematidae; genus Rhinatrema; species Rhinatrema bivittatum. The sequence continues at coordinate 181,348,531 of NC_042623.1, forward strand.
AAATAGGTACAATTTATTTTATTTTGTCTTACTTTAATGCTATTTCCACCTCATTTAATAGTCAATTATTACTATTATTAGCATTTATCTGATCCTACTGCTGTCTTGTTTGAACAAATGTAATGTATTTGATATTTTAAATTGTGTGTGTTTGTTGTAAACCGCTTAGACGGCCAGACTCTGGCAAATTCGCGGTATATAAAAACTTTTAAAATAAAATAAAATAAATAAATAAATAGTCAAGCTCTACCAGCAATAGCGAAAGTGTACTATATTCCTGATAGGGGAAGGCAGAAGGAAAAAGTGCAGTTAGAAGTCTCCAACTTATCTGAGGTAATTGAAACTTCTATTGAAACAGATATTTCTTTGAGAGCTACACTTATGGTATCCTTTATGTTTTCCTCTGAAAGAGATACAATACTACATCTATTTTTTAGACACAGGATGGAAAAATTTCATGGGCAACAGGTCTGGATTTATCCAGACCTGGCAAGATCTACACAGTATAGACGAAAAGAATTTCTGAAATTGAAACCTGAGGTCTTAGTGAGAGGAACTGGATTCTTATTAAAATATCGGTGTAGATGTGAAATAAAATATATGGAGCATAAATATGTTTTTTAAGAAATTTCTAAGTTGCAGGAATTCTTAGATTCCCATCCCCCAGACTCGAGTTTAGGATAGGAATAAATAAATAAAACCAATTGTTTCTCTTAAATAGATGAGAGAAGTGCGATAAAACTTCTCTTTGTATTGTTATATTTCTTTATATCGCTCATTATATATTGTTTATCCCTGGCTTTCCTGAGAGAAAACAGAGAATTAGATTTACGATAAGTGTATATTGCCTTTTATTGAGCTGACGTACTCTCTGTATTCAAGTACAAATTTTGGTTTGTAAAGATTGTTGAAAATGCAGAAATAAAAAAAAAAAAAAAAAGGAAGCCCAATCTTCCAGTCTCACAAAGTCCTCCTGCAATTCATCACAATCCGCTTGAGATTTAACTACTCTGAATAATTTTGTTGTCCACAAATCTGAGCACCTCACTCGTTGTACCCCTTTCCAGTTCATTTATAAATATATTAAAAATATATAAATATATTTTCCACTGTAAAAACTGACCATTTAATCCTACTCTCTGTTTCCTGTCTTTTAACCAACTTGCAATCCACAAATCGCCTCCTATCCCATTACTTTTTCGTTTTATTAGAAGCCTCTCATGCGGGACTTTGTCAAATGCCTTCTGAAAATCCAAATACACCACATCTACTGATTCACCTTTGTCCACATGTTTATTCATCCCTTCAAAAAAATGAAGCAGATTTGTGAGGCAAGAATTCCCTTGGATAAATCCATGTTGGCTGTGACCCATCAAACCATGTCTATCTAAATGTTTTGTGATTTTATTTTTTATAACACTTTTCATGATTTTTCCCAGCACTGAAGTCAGGCTCACCGGTCTATAGTTTCCCAGATCACCCCTGGATCCCTTTTTAAATATAGGGGTAACATTGACCATCTTCCAGTCTTCAGGTAAATTGGATGATTTTAATGCAAGGTTACAAATTTTAACTAATAGTTCTGAAATTTCAGTTTTTAGTTCTTTCAGAACACTGAGGTGTATACCATCTGGTCCAGGTGATTTACTACTCTTCAGTTTGTCAATCAAGCCTACCACATCTTCCAGGTTCATCGTGATTTGGTTCAGTTGAACAGAATCATCACCCATGAAAACCTTCTCTGGGACGTGTATCTCTCCAACATCGTCTTCAGTAAACACTTAAGCAAAGAAATTCTTTCCACAATGGCCTTATCTTCTCTAAGTGCCCCTATAACCCCTTGATCATCCAACAGTCCAACAGACTCCCTTGCAGGCTTTCTGCTTTGGATATATTTTAAAATTTTTTCATTGTAAGTTTTTTCCTCTATGGCCTACTTCTTTTCAAATTTTTTCTTAGCCTGTCTTATCAATGTCTTACACTTAACTTGCCAATGTTTATGCTTTATCCTATTTTCTTCTGAAGGATTCTTCTTCCAATTTTTGAATGATCTTTTGGCTAAAATAGCTTCTTTCACCTCCCCTTTTAACTGTGCCGGTAATTGTTTTGTCTTCCTTCCACCTTCCTTAATCCATGGAATACATCTGGATTGTGCTTCTAGGATGGTATTTTTTAGTAATGTCCATGCCTGTTGTACACATTTTACCTTTGTAGCTGCTCCTTTGTAGCTGTCCCTGTTCCAGACATTAATTCAAATTTGATCATATTATGATCACTATTGCCAAGCGGCCCCACCACCGTTACCTCTCTCACCAAATCCTATGCTCTAAATCCTCTGTTTTAAGTCCTTTAAGAGGGCTTTGAAAATTTCCTTATTTAAGAAAGCTTCTTTGATTTATTGTTAATTTTATTTGTATCCTGATTGTTAATTTTCATGTTTTGTTTGATTATACATATACTGCTATGAAATTTATAATGTTGCGGTATATATATATATTAATAAACCATAACTGTTTGTTAATAATGGCATGTTTAAATGTTTGTAAACAAAAATTGGGTTCAATTTCACTAAGTACTGGTTTAAATTTATATAGTGAAAAATTTGCTGGAGGGTGTATGTGTGTGTGTGAGAGAGAGAGTACCCACGTATGTGTGGGTCTGTGTGTGAGAGAGAGCCTGCATATATGTGTGATTGTGTGAGTCAAAGTTTAAATTTGTGTGTCCTCATCCAATCTATGACAATCTCAGGGTGATTGGAAATCTAAAGTTCCCAGGTATTGAGAACAGGGAATTTTTAAAATCCTTATCAGTTTCAATTATTGGATATGATGTGTCTTGAGTTTTGAAATATTTTATTGGTGTTTGGTAATTTTTAAAACATTTTTGTATGTGTTTTTTAACTATTGGTTGTTCTGTCCATCAGCTGATTTGGTATGGTATGATAGTTTATATTTCTTGATTGTATTTGATGTTTGAACCGCATACAGAGTCTGGCTTCTTGCTATTTCCAATTCAGTTTTTGTCTGCAGATTTCTGTTTATATTTTATTGTCTCTTTATTCTGTATTTCATGAGAGTCTATCTGTGCTCTGCTTGTGAGACATAGGGCCAGATTTTAAAACCTGCGCCCGATTTTATAACATGCGCGCGCAGCTGAACCAATTGCTCCATGAAGCGGTCATTTATTACATCCAGGAACTTTGTCTCTAGCAAGTCCTGATGTTACATTTACCCAGTCAATATTGGGGTAATTGAAATCTCACATTATTACTGCACTGCCAAATTGGTTAGCTTCCCTGCTTTCTCTTAGCATTTCATCATCTGTCTGACCATTTTGTCCAGGTGGACGGTAGTATACTCCTATCACTATACTCTTACCCAACACACATGGGATTTCTACCCATATAGATTCTACTGAGCATTTAGTCTCTTGTATGATCTTTATGCTGTTGAACGCTATACCCTCCCGGACATAAAATGCCTCAGCCCCACCAAGTTGATCCTCCCTATCATTGCGATATAATTTGTACCATAATATAGCACTGTCCCATTGGTTATAATTCCACTATCTCTAAACATCAGTATAGATTTTCCATCAGTGACACCAGTGCAGTCTCAGTGTTGTTGCCTGATCTAAAACCAGATTGCTGCTTCCCTGGAAAGGCACATAAAATGAGAGAGAGCCTGATTCCTGCTTGGAAACACAGCGCCAGTCTCTTGGTAGGGTTAAATGAAAGTAAGGTAAGCAGATGGTATAGTGGATCTGGGTTCAGAGGCAATGGCAAAACTTGAGTTGGACAGGCAACCCAAACCCGATAGGTCTCCCAATTCTGTCCCTAGAAACTCACACCTGTAGATAAATTAGGGACTCACTCAGAAGATACACTCAAACAACCAAACTTTTATTTTCTGGGATTTCCAGAAAAAGTCAGAGGTTACAATAGAATTTGAAAATGGCACCAACTAAACCAAGGGTTCACAGCCAGGCTGCAGCAGCATCCATGTCCAGAAACAACCTATTGCCTAGGAATACAATTTTGTTCAAAATGGTTCAGAATACCTTTTTCTCAGCCACTTCTCCCCTTATTACTTCATGAAATTCCTTCTCAAAATATCATTTTCATATTTGCTTAATCTGAGTTCCGCAATACAAATCCAATACAAGAAGAATTCTTCTACCCTCCTAGGTCACTACAGCAGCATGCTTTGAGGCCTTGGCAAGGGTTCCCCGTATCCCCCAACTCAAGCCACTCTGGACCCCATACTCCCAGGTCTTCCCCCAAATCTTCCACACAGTGAGACCTCTCTTCCCCACCATATTCTTGACCATCTCCAACTCCTTTAGGAACCCATAACAGATGTCTCATCTATTTCCCTCTTGAGGATAAATACACTGCAAGCCTTGAGCCTCTTTCCTTGAGTGGGGGAAACTCCTACAGAACGCTCTCCTTGGAGAGAAGTGCCTTGGGCAACCCCCATCCCTTGTGGGTCCCTGCAAATTCCACAACTCCTCCCAACAAACCTCAAATTCAGGATTATATAGTCCCAATAGCAATCCCCCAGAGGATCTCTCTTCTAAAACCCCTTAAAGAAGATTCACAATTTAAGATTCAGCTGTCCCTCTTCCCATAGACTCCTAATTGCACGTGTGATGCTTAGTGTAAATGTAACGTGCACAATGCCATCTAGTGGCTATTTCATAGAATTGTTCAATCAGAATGTTCTGTCACATCACAAACCTTTGCCAGGACATTACAAAAGCCCAGGTAGAGGTTAACTGACCTCCCCCACCCAGAAACCATTCCAGGGAACTTCATTTGGGAAGCCCATCACATTGACATCATTCAAAAGCTTCAGAACTTGCAGTAATACTGTCTATTCAACACTTTTGCTGGAAAAGTGATATTGGACGTAGGCATGAAATTGTCTAGCTGATTTGGATAAAATGAACATTTTTTTCAATAAAGGATGGATAACTGCTATTGTTTCATAAGGCAACCATGTGCCTTTCACCAGAAAAGAGTTTACATAAGCCAGTCTAGTAAGCCAACCCTTCTTCATGTTCCCTACCCTACACCTCATACTTTCTCGTCTCTCTACTGTCCCATTCCATCTTCCTCCACACCTCACCCTCCCCATCCTTGTTCCCTCTCCTTTCTCTCCACCTGTTCCTCATCTCTCATGCATCCAATGTCCTCAGACGTCACCTCCCCCTCCCCCTCATCCCATGTCCCCATCTTTTCTTTCCATTATGATTCTCTCTCACCCCTTTATGGTCCCCTCCCTTTTCCTCCACCTCACCCACCCCATGTCTCACCCCTCCATTATCCACCGAGGTGTAGAGCATAGCAAAGGAGATGAATCTGTTTGCTTGCTGCTGACATGACACATTAATGCCTATGAGTTTAACCCTACAGTAAACTGTATGTGGTGGAGTTCAGGTGAGTTCAATGGAGGTCATGTTTTATCCTTCTGGGGGAAAGGGTGAGGAAGGGTGGAGAAACTGCTGTAATGTCAACATTATGCACAATCCTTGCACTGTAAACTGCTCAATATATCATGGATCAGTCACTTATTTTCTTTCCCTCCTCAAATATTACAGTACAGGGTTCATCTACGTTTATGCTTTATCTACGTTTAGAATGTATCTGTCAACCAGTTGGATTTCATAGATTGCTAATGCAATTATTTGCTGAAAAGAAAAACATCTTTACAATAAGTGAGCGATTATGCAAAGTGGAGTTGAGGTGAGTTCATTTCCATATCATCTGGGAGAGGCGGTATAAAACATGTGCAGGGTCAGAAGAAAGAGAACCTGTTGGACAGACTCAAAACCCACCTGCAAGATTTCCATCCAACCCAAAGATTCTAAAGAGCAAAAAGTTACTCTTCTTTCCAGGAGTGAAGAAAAGTAAAAAGAGAGAAAGAGCAAAGGGGAAACAGAGACAGCAAAAAGCACAAGAGAGACAGAAAAGTAAAAGAGAAAAGGAGAGAAAGAAAGAACAGGGTTACAGAGACACACAAAGGAAGAAAAAAGGAAGGGTGAGACGATAAAAAAAGAGAGAGGAAGGAGTAGGAAGAGATCATTTAATCTACGTTCAATCTCCTACCTCAACACACCAGTAAGAGAGAAAGACAGAAAAGCCTTGACAATCTGAGAATAACATGATTCTGATTGAGTTTCTTGCAATTTTGGGTCTATTTCTCCTTGTTGCACAAGTTTTTAAACTTCAAAGGAGAAGTAGCCAGTTTCCTCCTGGTCCGAGCCCTCTGCCTTGGATTGGGAATTTATGGAACCTGCGTTTTCAGCTTCACCATGAGACCCTCATTCAGGTAATAATAATTTTATAATTTGGAGGGTTGTTTTTTGGGTTTTTTTGTAATTTACTCTTTTTATTAATTTTAACATTTTACATCAAGAAACATCTTGACAATGAATAAGTATACATCTCAACAATATAAAAAGAAAAAATGCTACCTTCTCAGGATAGCCCTAAATTAACAAGTAAATTAGCTTATGTAGCTTAAGTCCACAATATGGATTCTAAATAAGTTATTTTTTCTTTTTAAATCTAATTTGCAAATATAACAAGGAAATATTCAATGATAGCATTTTAATAGGGTTATATCATAATCATTTAAAGGGGTACAATCTCAGACGTATTTAAGATATCCAGAAGAGGAGCAGTTAAATTATCCTCAATTAATTAATCCTCAACTAATTCTACCTATAGATGACACAATAGAGAAAACATTAAATCTAGCTAACATGTACCTTAGCATTATAAAACAGCTACTAACCCAAATGGAACTTGTAATTAATATTGATAAAACAGAATTTCTACACCTAGAACGGAAAAATACTGAAATCAGCCAAACCTCAATAATCCTCAAAGACAACCAGAAAATTGAACTAGCTGGAAAAGTACGTAACCTTGGAATAATAATGGACCCTGAAATCAATCTAAAACAGCACATATCACTAAAAGTAAAGGAAGGATATGCAAAACTCATGGTACTCAGAAAACTAAAACCACTACTAACTCAAAAGGACTTCCGAACAATTCTACAGGCACTAATTTTCTCCAGCACGGATTACTGTAATGCTCTGCTGCTAGGACTACCAAATACAACATTAAAACCACTTCAAATACTTCAGAACACAGCAGCTAGAATACTAACCGGAAAAAGGAGGAGGGACCATATAACCGAAACCCTAGCGGAACTACATTGGTTACTGATTGAACACAGAATTAAATACAAAACCCTATGTACCATCCATAAACTAATTCATGATGAGAAATCAGACTGGCTAAACACAGCATTACAGGTACACGTCCCACACAGAAACCTTCGATCAGCAAATAAAGCCCTCCTACCCATTCCTTCAGTAAAAACAGCAAGACTAACCCAAGTGAGGGAAATGGCCTTATCATTAGCAGGACCCACAATATGGAACACAAAGCCTCCAGAGATCAGATTACAAAGTGATCTCAAGGCATTTAAGAAAAGTTTAAAAACATGGCTTTTTAGACAAGCATTTTACAAGGAGACGGGAGAATAGAAATTATTCAGGAATAGGCAGATAAGCACCGACACACAGTACTTAGGACGGTACAGTAGAGTAGTCCCTGAACTACACATCACAATAAGCATATTGATAACACCATGTATGATAAATTTACCCGTGAAAATACCTTCGGTACACTCGATCATGACCCACTACTCTAAAAAATTATTTTGTCTAATGATATATTGTAACCGAACCTTTGACAGCACCTGTTAGAATGTACTATAGTACACTTTTACCCTACATTAAATATGTGCCTACATGTAAACCGTTGCGATGGTATTTAACTTAGCGACGGTATGGAAAAGATTTTAAATAAATAAATAAATAAATTAACTACTTACTTTATCAGATAAAAACTGTATTAATTGTGAGGGGAGATAGAAAAGAAAAGAATTATCTTTATATTTAATCTATAGCATTTACAACGAAATTTGAGCATAAAAGATGCTCCAATCTGTAAGACCTGAGGTCTAAGTTAACAAAAATTGTTTCCTTTTCTTCTGTGTTGTTTTTGAAACTTCCGGATGAATCCTGACTTGCTTTTTCATGAAAGATTCCATTCCATGTTTAAAAACGAGCTTTAACATCCATTCTTTATCTGGTTCTAAGGCAAATGTAACGACCAAAGTGGCGGGTTCTGCTTGATCTTCATCTGATGTTTCAAGTATTTCGGCAATATTTAAACCTTCCACTGTTGCTGCTTCCCTCGCTGAATCTTCCAGAGGTTCCATAATATCGCTCCGTTTTAATCCGACAGAAATTTCTTCTGTCTTTTTTTTTTTTTTGAAAATTATGTAAAATGCTCACACTAGCGGTGGAATAAGATCTTTCTTCACTTTCAACACTTCCATTACATTATCTATTAAACATCTCCCTGGGTAGGATATGTGGCACTCTAGGGAAATTAATCAACCGAAGGTCCCTACCTTTCAGAACATTCTCCATGTTTTCCATTTTATTCATTAATGCCACATTATCTTTAACCAAAAGATCATGCTTAACCTTATTTGAATTCAGTGATACTCTCAGTTCAGACCTTTGTTGATTCAGTTCTTTAGTTGTATTTTCCAGCATTTTTATTCTAACTTCGATCCTCTAGTTTAACAGTTACAGGCTCCAATTGCCTAATCATCAGGTTTCCCAGACCGTCAGTTGCCTCCCACAATGCTTCTAACGTTATTTGAGATGGTTCTTTTAATAAAAAATTAGTACTTATCTTAGAAGGCGTTGAGGAACTGCCAGGTGTACTCATTCTGAATATTCCCATGTCTGAGCTGCCGATGCTCACTTCGTGCCTCTCAGGCCCTACTTCCACGCTATCTCCTCCTGGGAACAGACTCCCTGTCAGGCTTCTACCGTCCGCAGCTTCAGCGATCGACGCTGCCTGTTTCCCATCCGCGTCTCTTAGCATGGCTGGATTCACCGGCGCTTCCCTTAACATCGAGGATAAAGTTGTTTCCAAGTCCTGCGGGGAACTTGACCCCACCTCCACAGTTCCCCTGCCTCAGCGACTCCACATCCGATGTTTGAACCCCACGGATAATGTGGTCATCCATTGGGGCCAGTCCTAGACGAATCCGGGAGGGCCCCAGGATAGGCTTTCTCCCTAGCCCATCTTTTCCTGGCAGAAAGGGGCATTTAAAACTAGAAAAATCAAGAAGAACAAATTAAGGCAAAAGCTCCACGTTTCCCGTGCTGTCAAATCTGTTGTGATAGACAAAATCCGGAAGTGGATCCTTAGGCCGACTGCCCGGCGGGAACAGTCGGGAGGCAGAACTCCCACTGGGCAACTGGAGCTTCACCTGGAAACCCGCGACTCCTCCAGAGGAGCTGTGAGAGCCCGGGTCGCTAGGTCTTAGGAGTCTTCGCCCTGGAAGTCCGAGGTCCCCCCAGGAGAAGCCCGTAGGGACCCGGACCGCTGGGACTTAGGCGAGGGTGAAGAAGCCCAGGAGTGAAGTACGGACCGGAGTCTAGGCAGATGGCAGGCAAGCAGGAATCGGAGTACGAACCGGAGTCAAGGCAGATGGCAGGCAAGCAGGAATCGGAGTACGAACCGGAGTCAAGGCAGATGGCAGGCAAGCAGGAATCGGAGTACGAACCGGGGTCAAGGCAGGCAGAAGACAAGCTGGAATCGGAGTCACGAACCGGGGTCAAGGCAGGCAGAAGACAAGCTGGAATCGGAGTCACGAACCGGGGTCAAGGCAGGCAGAAGACAAGCTGGAATCGGAGTCACGAACCGGGATCAAGGCAGGCAGAAGACAAGCTGGAATCCAAGTGCAGGCAACAGGAATCAGGAACCGGGTAGCAGCAAGGCAACTAGTACTTCAGAGAAGGAACCTCGTTGCAAGGCAATTCGAAAAGCCCCGGGTCCCGGTTTAAATCCCTACCCGGCGTCTGACATCACGGGGGGCGTGTCAGCACATCCGGGTGCTGACAGCAGAAAAACCCTCCCGTCGCGCGCGCGCGTTCCCCCGAAGGGGAGGAGTCCCCCGCGACGGCTGGCGGCGTCTCCCACGAGGAGGAACTAGGCCCATGCTGCCCGCACGAGCTCCGAGCCCGCGGACCGCGGCCCAGACCCGGGACCTGGAGGGAAGGTAAGGGCTCGGACGCCCCCGTGGCGGCCGAGACCGCAACAGTACCCCCTCCCTTACGCCCTCTCCGCCGAGGGCCAAGTTTCCCAGGATTGTCCAAATGGAACTGAGTTAGCAGTGATTTGTCCAAGATGTTCCGAGCTGGTTCCCACGAGTCCTCCTCGGGACCGCACCCCTCCCATGCCAGCAGGTACTCCCAGCGACGGGCGTGGAAGCGGACGTCCAGAACCTCCCGTACTTGATACGTATTTTCACCTGAAGAAGCAGAAGAAAATGCATCCGAGGAGGGGTGATGGAAGCGTGAAAAAACCACCGGTTTCAGCAAGGAGACGTGAAAAACGTTATGTATGCGCAGGGTAGTGGGAAGACGAAGTCTATAAGATACCGCTCCTATACGTTCCGCAACTTGGAAAGGGCCGCAGTAACGGGGAACCAATTTGCGAGAACGATTGGGTAGGTGAAGATTCCGGGTGCTGAGCCAAACCTTGGTGCCTGGCAGGAAGACTGGTGCAGGACGTCGGTGGCGATTAGCAAACTGCTGAGACTTCTTCGCTGCGCTGGTTAGTCTGTGCTGAATACTCCTCCAGAGACGATGCACTTGACTTGCTGTGGTTAGTGCAGCTGGGGAAGGAACGGAAACAGGTACTGGTATTGGGGGCCGCGGGTGGCGACCAAACACAATCTGAAAAGGCGTTCGTCCCGTGATGGCATGGGTGTGGTTGTTGTAGGCGAACTCAGCCCAAGGCAGAAGAGAAACCCAGTTAGTCCCCTTCTCAGAAACAAAACTTCGGAGGAAAGTCTTAAGAGTACGATTAGTGCGCTCCGTTTGACCATTGGTCTGTGGGTGGAAAGCCGTAGACAAATTCAGCTGTACCCCAAATTTCTTACAAAGGGCACGCCAGAAACGGGCCGTAAACTGTGGTCCTCTGTCAGATACGATACTCTGAGGTAGTCCATGAGCCCGGAAGATGTGTTGAGTAAACAAAAGCGCGAGCTCAGGTGCAGAGGGTAGTTTAGGCAGAGGCACCAAATGGATCATTTTAGAGAAACGGTCTACGGTTACCCAAATGACCGTATTACCTTCTGAGGATGGCAGATCCACCACAAAATCCGTGGCAATGTGGGACCACGGTTCCGCGGGAATAGGTAGTGGGTGCAGCAGGCCCCAGGACCGGCCATTCAAGGGTTTTTGCCGAGCACATACTGGACACGAGTCCACATACAACCGTACATCCTGACGGATTTGAGGCCACCAGTAATAGCGATTTAGAAGATCGAGAGTCCTCGCTCTGCCAGCATGACCTCCTGAAAGGGAATCGTGGGCCCAGGCTAACGCCTTTCTTCGGTCCCTGCGGGAAACCACAACTCGACCTAGAGTAGAAACAGTGGAGCTGGCCACCTGGATCTTAGCCGGGTCAATGATGTGTTGGGGACAATTTTCCTTCTCCTCCTGAATTTCATAACGGGAGAGTGCATCTGCCCGAACGTTCTTCGCGGCTGGCCGATATTTTAATATGAAATCAAAACGGTTAAAGAAGAGTGACCAACGTGCTTGTCTGGGATTCAATCGTTGGGCCTGGTTTAAGAACTCCAGATTCCTATGATCAGTGTAAATCGTGACCGGATGGAGAGAGCCCTCCAACCACTGTCTCCATTCTTCCAGTGCAAGTTTGACGGCCAGCAACTCCTTATCTCCTATGCCGTAATTACACTCAGCTGAAGAAAACTTTCTGGAGAAATAGGAGCAGGGTAGGAGATGTCCGGTAGTAGAAACTTGCGAAAGGACCGCTCCCACCGCAATATTCGAAGCGTCTACTTCAACAAAGAATGGCCGAGTGGGATCCGGGTGACGTAGACAAGTATCCTGGAGAAACGCCTTCTTTAACTGATCAAAAGCCTCGCAAGCTTCTTCAGGCCATAGACGGGTGTTAGCCCCCTTCCGAGTCAAAGCAGTTAAAGGTGCCACCAAATGAGAGTACTGGGGAATGAAGTGTCTATAGAAGTTAGCAAACCCCAAAAATCGCTGCAACGCTTTAAGCCCTTCAGGGCGGGGCCACTTCTTGATGGCGGACACCTTGCTGGGATCCATCCGGAAACCGGTAGAGGACACTATATACCCTAAGAAGGGTAACGACTCCCGCTCAAAGAGACATTTCTCAAATTTCGCATACAGGTGATGGTCCCGTAGGATCTGGAGGACTTGTCTCACATGTTGTCGATGGGAGGAAAGGTCTGGAGAATGTATTAGCACGTCGTCCAAATAGACTATTACACAGGAGTGTAGTAACTCTCGTAGAATCTCGTTCATTAAGTGCTGGAAGACGGCAGGGGCATTACACAGCCCAAAGGGCATTACTAAGTATTCGTAATGGCCGTCCCGGGTATTGAACGCCGTCTTCCATTCATCCCCGGGACGGATCCGGACCAAGTTGTATGCACCGCGCAGATCCAATTTGGTGAAAACTTGAGCCCCCTGGAGTCTGTCCAACAACTCTGGGATAAGAGGCAGCGGGTAGCGATTCTTCTTGGTGATGGCGTTGAGCCCACGGTAGTCTATGCACGGCCGTAAGGCTCCGTCCTTCTTTGCAACAAAAAAGAAACCAGCTCCTGCGGGAGACTTTGAAGGGCGGATGAAGCCCTTCGCCAGATTTTCGGTAATGTATTCCGACATAGCCCGAGTCTCAGGCTGAGACAAAGGGTATATGCGTCCCCGAGGAGGAGTAGAACCCGGGAGCAGTTCAATAGCACAGTCAAAAGGTCGGTGGTGTGGTAACAGTTCCGCTTTCTCTTTGGAGAAGACATCCCTAAAATCCGCGTACGGGGCCGGTAACTCTGGTTCGATGAGTGCCAACGGAATCCGGTGGACTTTCTTTGCTTGGAGACAGGACTGGAAACAGTCGGGGCTCCACTGGGTGATCTGAAAGTCCTTCCAACGGATTACTGGAGAGTGCTTTTGGAGCCAGGGTAGACCAAGGACCATCGGATGTACAGCTTTCTCCAGAATCAGAAATGAAATTTCTTCGGTGTGCAATAACCCCGTCTGCAGAATAAGCGGGAAGGTCTCTGTGGAAATGCACCCAGATAGAGGAGTACCCTGAATAGAGGTTACCCTCAAGGCAGGAGTCCTAGTTCGTGTAGAAAGAGACAACTGTTGCACGAGCTCCTTAGAAATGAAGTTGCCTCCAGCCCCGGAGTCGACCAAGGCTTGCGTGGGAAAAGAACCACCCGGGTATTCCAAAGTTACTGGTATGGTACATGGAGGAGCAGTGCTAAGGCAGCCTAGGGGACACTCCTCCCTTACCTCTAGGCGCGGGAGTTTTCCGCTCGTTCCTTGCATTGCGCAAGGTAGTGACCCTTACCGCCACAGTACAGACACAACCTCAGGTCGCGGCGACGCTGCCTTTCCTCGGGCGACAAAGAAGAACGACCCAATTGCATGGGCTCCTCCGAAGAAGTTGCTGAGGAGGCGGTAGTACCTCGAGAGCCAGAATTCAGGGTCTTTGGTGCCACAGATGTCAGGCGTCGAAAAGGGCAAGCCTCTCTCGCCCTCTGCTGTAAACGCCGATCGATTCGACCCGCAAGGTCAATAAGAGAGTTGAGGTTTTCTGGCAGATCGCGAGCCGCTAGCTCATCCTTTATACGGCCTGCTAAGCCCTCCAGAAAAACGCCCCGTAGAGCTTCATCCTGCCAGCCTACCTCGTGGGCGAGTGTGCGGAAATCCAATGCATAGTCCGCAAGAGACCGTGTTCCTTGCCGAAGCTGGAGCAACTCAGTAGTAGCGGAAGCTTGTCGTGCTGGCTCATCAAAAGCCGCTTTAAACTCTTCAACAAAACGGTTCAAATCTCCCAGAGCCGGATCACTATTCTCCCACATGGGTGAAGCCCAGTTCAAGGCCCGTCCATCCAAAAGGGAAAAAATGTACGCCACCTTGGCGCCGTCAGTAGGGAACTGGTTAGGCAAAAGTGCAAAGCGCACGTAACATTGGTTTAAAAACCCTCGGCACGCCTTGGCATCCCCAGAGTAGCGGGATGGGGCTGGAAGCTGTGTCGGAGTCTGGAAGGTTACCAGCGGTACAGGAGCAGGTACCGGTACCTGTACAGGTGCGGGCGGCTCGACATCCATGCGAGCTGCCAACCGCTCTACTGTAGCGGCCAGAGAGTCCAAAACTTGTTGTTGCTGAACTAAGCGTTGGGCCAAACCCGGAATGGCCTGTAGCCCGGCGAGGTCTGCCGGATCCATGGCCTTGCAAACTGTTGTGATAGACAAAATCCGGAAGTGGATCCTTAGGCCGACTGCCCGGCGGGAACAGTCGGGAGGCAGAACTCCCACTGGGCAACTGGAGCTTCACCTGGAAACCCGCGACTCCTCCAGAGGAGCTGTGAGAGCCCGGGTCGCTAGGTCTTAGGAGTCTTCGCCCTGGAAGTCCAAGGTCCCCCCAGGAGAAGCCCGTAGGGACCCGGACCGCTGGGACTTAGGCGAGGGTGAAGAAGCCCAGGAGTGAAGTACGGACCGGAGTCTAGGCAGATGGCAGGCAAGCAGGAATCGGAGTACGAACCGGAGTCAAGGCAGATGGCAGGCAAGCAGGAATCGGAGTACGAACCGGAGTCAAGGCAGATGGCAGGCAAGCAGGAATCGGAGTACGAACCGGGGTCAAGGCAGGCAGAAGACAAGCTGGAATCGGAGTCACGAACCGGGGTCAAGGCAGGCAGAAGACAAGCTGGAATCGGAGTCACGAACCGGGGTCAAGGCAGGCAGAAGACAAGCTGGAATCGGAGTCACGAACCGGGATCAAGGCAGGCAGAAGACAAGCTGGAATCCAAGTGCAGGCAACAGGAATCAGGAACCGGGTAGCAGCAAGGCAACTAGTACTTCAGAGAAGGAACCTCGTTGCAAGGCAATTCGAAAAGCCCCGGGTCCCGGTTTAAATCCCTACCCGGCGTCTGACATCACGGGGGGCGTGTCAGCACATCCAGGTGCTGACAGCAGAAAAACTCTCCCGTCGCGCGCACGCGTTCCCCCGAAGGGGAGGAGTCCCCCGCGACGGCCGGCGGCGTCTCCCACGAGGAGGAACTAGGCCCATGCTGCCCGCACGAGCTCCGAGCCCGCGGACCGCGGCCCAGACCCGGGACCTGGAGGGAAGGTAAGGGCTCGGACGCCCCCGTGGCGGCCGAGACCGCAACAAAATCAGCATAAAACACCTACTTGCATCCAAAATATGGAGGTTCAAGAGAAGTGACCAATTTTGTAAGTCCAATATTAAGGAAAAATTCAAAATTTTATTCCAAAGTGAAAACAAAGCTGCGCGCCGGCGGCAGCTGTGCACCACAGAAGGGCTGTTTTTCAAGCCCCCTTGACGTCCATGTCCAATGACGTCAGGCAAATGGGCAGCCAGCTGTAATCCCGTCGGGGTCAAGTACACTTCCACATTCCCGGTAAGACCACCAATCTGTCCCACCTCTCTTGCTCCTCGGACCTCCTATAATTTAGAGTTGTAACCCACTCTTCCAATGAATGCTCAAGGTGGCTGACATTGTAATTCAAATACAATAAGTCCCTGCTCTGAAGAGTTGAGTATCTGAGGCAATGGGAGGAAAAGGTGACCTGCGCAAAGTTACAGGGAGTGTCGGTGGTAGAGTTGGGATTTGGCCTCTCTTTTCCTTTGTTCTCAGCCCATTGCTCTAACCACTAGGCTACTCCTCTCCTCTGGGTACTAGGCTTAATTAAGGATGCGAGTTTTGGATTAAACTCAAAGCAGAGGGAGGAGGATTATCAGATAATCCCATTTGGAAGGGAGAGACAAGGTATCAGATAATCTGATTCAGAATACGAATCAGCCTTGTATGTTGGGTTGATGCAGAGGGAGTCATTAATGAGCCAATGTGTAGGTGAGAAGAACAGCATATCAAGCAGGACCAAGGGAGAAAGCCAAACGTACTCTGCAGATTCCTAGCTGCACTCTTGCATCTTTTCTGCATGTGATCTCACCATTTTAGCAAACTGTGGAAAGCTCCTGAGATCTGCAGAGTAAAATGAACGGCTCTGAGTGGTCCCTTGCTTTTGTCCTGCGTGCAAATGGAAGTTAGTGACCCCCATGCATGGGTCTTTGTATTCAGGTGGGAACATTATGCAGCAATGGAGTAGCAGAAGTCATACGGGCAGCAGATCAATTTCAAAGGGTTTTGGAGCCTAAATTTGAAAATGTACATGGGCCCAGGATGGCCACATCCCAGTCATGAAAATCAGTGAATCACTGTCTCTGTAACAGCAACAATGTCCAAGTCCACCTCCACCATTAGAGCCTGCAGGTCTGGGGTTTGATTGCCCAGACTACGAGCATTTGTGGCCATAGTTTTCCAGCTGCTATTCCTAGTGACCTTTTCTGCTTTTTTTTTAACTGATATTGTTACTCTCTCTTCCCACTTCCAGTATTTCTTGGGGGGGGGGGGGGGTTTGACCTTCCAATTTCACCAGCCACCTCCTGCCACCCCCTGCTTTCTAATTTATAATTATAAGAAACCCTTCCTTAGAAAGTCTTATTGTTTTAAGAAAGCCCAGCCCTGGAACCTCTCATTGTTGGAAGAAGCCCTGCCTGGGAGCATCCTACAGCCATAGCAAAGTCCTGTTTGAGCGTGATGCATATCTAATGCAGGGGTTTCTTTGTGGGTATTGCAGCACTGGCCATTTATTAGGCCAGTGTCAGTGAGAGTGGAAGGGTTGAATCTAAATGGCCTACACCTATGAGACCCCCCAAGTACACATGTGAGATCTCAAGTACATCCATGAGGCCCCAAGTATACCTATGAGACCCCCAGCTACACCTGTGAGTGAGTGAGGGGGGGGGGGGAAATAATGCATAGCATACAAACATGACCACCTTATCTAGTCTGCCCGTTCACACCAACTGCTCAGCTGTACATTCTCTGCCACTCCCTCAGTTTCCCTGTGTTTATCCCAGACTTTCTTGAATTCAGATCCTGTCCTTGTTTCTATCACCTCCACCACCCTCTCTGTAAAGAAGCATTTCCCTAGATTACTCATGACTCTCGTCCTATCAACTTTCTCTGTTCCACCTCCTCCCTGCTAATCCACACTCTCTCTGCCGCCACCACCACGTTTCCTCCTCTCCAGGGTTCGCCCCAGCACTCTGTCCCTTCCTTCCTCCCTGACCCCAGCACTTTCCTTGATCCCCATATAAGTCGTAGGTCACAGACCTGTGCACCTTCACTCTACCCTCAGTTGTGTCCAAAGTCCTGGAATCACGAGTGCACTTTGTCCCCAGGAGCTGCCTGCAATGTGTGTGTGCTCCAGGCTTAGCCCTCTCCTACCTGCAGGGGAGCGGCTGGAGCAGTAAACAGAGAAGCCCAGAGCTTTTTAGCCTTTCCCCTCAGATCCGGCAATTGAGGTAAATCCGGGGGAAATTCTGAGAGTTCCTAGGTGTGCTGAACCTCTGAGTGCACCCGTGAGATCCTGAGTAACCTGTGAGATTCTCAGTAAACCTATGAGATCCCAAGTAAATGCAAGAGACCACAAATAGATCTGTGAGACCCTGAGTGCACCGGTGAGATCCAGCCTCATAGCAAGATTTCTCTTTCTGTTGCATTTTGTGACTTCTTGTAATAATTATGTGTGCAGCTGGCAAAGACTTATGGGGATCTATACACGGTGTGGCTCGGACAGACCCCCATCATTGTGCTGAATGGATGCAAGGTCATAAGGGAAGCTCTGGTCTCCCACGCTGAGGAGTTCTCTGGACGGCCTACGACCACCATTTTAGCCGATCTTCTGGGCGAAAGAGGTAAATTTCACTTTCAGTGTTCGAAAGCTGCTGGAGATAATATTCAGATCTGTCTTTAGCCTGGAGCAGGGCCATACCTGGGAATGCTTGAGTTCGGCTCACCCTGAAATTAGCGCAGGGTGTGGAGTAAGAATGGTGTTTGCACTAAAGAGACATTGGTTTGGCCAATGCAACCCCGATATTTAAAAAGGGCTCCAGGGGAGATCTGGGAAAATGATAAAGGGCATGGAACGGCTCCCCTATGAGGAAAGGCTAAGAAGATTAGGGCAGTTCAGCTTGGAGAAGAGATGACTGAGGGTGACAGAGGTCTACAAAATCATGAAAGGACTTGAATGGGTAAATGTGAATCGGTTATTTACTCTTTCGGATAATACAAGGATTAAGGGGGCACTTCATGAAGTTAGTAAGTAGCACATTTACTGTAATTTACTCACGGATTTCTGATGGTCAAGCCCATACCCAACACGCATTACAGTAATGCCATACTGGTTCCAAGTGTGTTTTTTGTAGAGTTTTCTGGTTGGCCCCAAAGAAGTGCATGCAAATGCATGTTGTGATACTTTTTACCTCAGAAGACAGTACTCTGAATATTCTTTTACATGTAAAACATCTTATTATAAATGCATAATTTTTAACTGTGTGCATGGAGAGAGCAGGTGGCGGGGTGCAAGGGTATAAGATTTGCCTAGGGTACCTAATACTCTTGCATCAGCAATGGGTTCTGGGGGAGGGAGTGAAGACCCGGAGGGTAGAGGAGTGACAATTTTTAGTTCACTGAGAGGAGCTGGGCTTTTTTTTTTTTGGTGAGCCTGAGACAGACTAAATGAAGGGGGGGGGGGAGGGGAGTGCCGCACAATAATTGTTCACACGGGGCAGCAAAAAAAAAAAACTAACACCGACCCTGACTCTTTACCAAAATGAGTAAATATTTGTATTGTATCCTCAATGACCTTAGGCATTGTTATGTCCAATGGCCAAACCTGGAAGCAGCAGCGACGCTTTGGCCTGACGACCCTGCGGAACCTGGGGCTGGGGAAGAGGAGCCTGGAGGAGCGCATCAAGGAGGAGGCCCAGCACCTGATGGAGGTGTTTGCTAGAAAGAAAGGTAAGATCATAAAGGAAAGATTAGTTACCTGAGAAACAGGTATTCTTTCACCTCTGATGGAAAATAATACTCCTCAGTGACTGAAACTCTTTGTTGCCAGGAGGCTTTTGCAAAGCATTAAGCAAATTCTCTAAAATGACCTCGCTACATGCATGACAACTAAACTATAAATAGAGGAATTACCAAACTATAAGAAGTGGAATTACACTGAGCGACCAGGGCTGCGGATTTTGTAGAGGCAGCATTCACAAGCCCTGTGGGGAGGGAGTTTCAGCCATCATTCAGTGGAGACACTTAGTGGCCATATTCAGAGTGCCACGTGCACCAGGCTCTGAGTGAATTGTAACTCCGTTTACAGTAGAGAATGTGTGGGAAGAGCTGGGGAAACTGAAAGTGGACAAAGCCATGGACCTGATGAGGTTCATCCCAGGATACTGAGGGAGCTCAGAGATGTGCTGGCGGGTTCGCTGTGTGATCTGTTCAATAGATCCCTAGAAATGGGAGTGGTGCCAAGAGATTGGAGAAGAGTGGTAGAGGACCCTTACTTTTCAATGTATTTATAAATGATCTGGAAAGAAATACGACGAGTGAGATAATCAAATTTGCAGATGACACAAAATTGTTCAGAGTAGTTAAATCACAAGCAGATTGTGATAAATTGCAGGAAGACCTTGTGAGACTGGAAAATTGGGCATCCAAATGGCAGATGAAATTTAATTAATTAATTTATTTTATTTATTTATAATAAAGTGGATAAGTGCAAGGTGATGCATATAGGGAATAATAACCCATGCTATAATTACACAATGTTGGGTTCCATATTAGGTGCTACAACCCAAGAAAGAGATCTAGGTGTCATAATGGATAACACATTGAAATCGTCGGTTCAGTGTGCTGCAGCAGTCAAAAAAGGAAACAGAATGTTGGGAATTATTAGAAAGGGAATGGTGAATAAAACGGAAAATGTCATAATGTCTCTGTATCGCTCCATGGTGAGACCGCACCTTGAATACTGTGTACAATTCTGGTCACCGCATCTCAAAAAAGATATAATTGCGATGGAGAAGGTACAGAGAAGGGCTACCAAAATGATAAGGGGAATGGAACAACTCCCCTATGAGGAAAGACTAAAGAGGTTAGGACTTTTCAGCTTGGAGAAGAGACGACTAAGGGGGGATATGATAGAGGTGTTTAAAATCATGAGAGGTCTAGAATGGGTAGATGTGAATCGGTTATTTACTCTTTCGGATAGTAGAAAGACTAGGGGTCACTCCATGAAGTTAGCATGGGGCACATTTAAAACAAATCGGAGAAAGTTCTTTTTTACTCAACGCACAATTAAACTCTGGAATTTGTTGCCAGAGGACGTGGTTAGTGCAGTTAGTATAGCTGTGTTTAAAAAAGGATTGGAGGAGAAGTCCATTACCTGCTATTAAGTTCACTTAGAGAATAGCCACTGCCATTAGCAATGGTTACATGGAATAGACTTAGTTTTTGGGTACTTGCCAGGTTCTTATGGCCTGGATTGGCCACTGTTGGAAACAGGATGCTGGGCTTGATGGACCCTTGGTCTGACCCAGTATGGTATTTTCTTATGTTCTTATGTTCTTAATGGTAACATGGAATAGACTTAGGTTTTGGGTACTTGCCAGGTTCTTATGGCCTGGATTGGCCACTGTTGGAAACAGGATGCTGGGCTTGATGGACCCTTGGTCTGGCCCAGTATGGCATTTTCTTATGTTCTTATGTTCTTATGTTCACAAGAGTGGGAGCAGAGAGGAGTCTGGTAACTACAGGCTTGTTAGGCTCACCTCGGTGGTGGGAAAAGTGATGGCGTTGATGCTGAAAGAAAGAATAGTGAACTATCTACATTCGGGAGAACTGCTGGACCAGAGAGAGCATGGATTCACCAGGGGAAGATCCTGTCAGACAAATCTGACTTTTTCAACTGGGTGACTAGGGAATTGGATCAAAGAAGAACGCTCGATGTCATCTACTTGGATTTCAGCAAGGCTTTTGACAACGACGGATTCCCGAGGAAGACCGGCCCGGGGATCCACCACCCAGGCCGGCCCAGGACACATCACGTGGTCTGCCAAGCACGGCACCGTCACGCCCGCGCATGGCAGACCATGTGACTGGAGCAACCGGCCCACCGGGGGATGCCCGATCCCCCAATAGGCCAATCCGCCCCTGGCTTTTGATACGGTCCCGCACAGGAGGCTGGTGAATAAAATGAGAAGCTTAGGAGTGAGTGCTGAGGTGGTGGCCTGTATTGCAAACTGGTTGACGGACAGACGACAATGTGTGATGATAAATGGAACTTACTCTGAAGAGAGAGCGGTGTTAAGCGGAGTGCCGCAAGGATCTGTGTTGGGACCAGTCCTGTTCAATATCTTTGTGAGCGACATTGTGGACAAGATAGAAGGTAAGTTTTGTCTGTTTGCGGATGACACTAAGATCTGCAACAGAGTGGACACGCCGGAAGGAGTGGAGAGAATGAGATGGGATTTAAGGAAGCTGGGTCGAAGATATGGCAGCTGAGATTCAATGCCAAGAAGTGCAGAGTCATGCATATGGGGTGTCGAAATCCGAAAGAACTATATTCGATGGGGGGTGAAGGGCTGATGTATACAGAGCAGGAGAGAGACCTTGGGGTGATAGTGTCTAACGATCTGAAGTTGGCAAAACAATGTGACAAGGCGATAGCTAAAGACAGAAGAATGCTGGGCTGCATAGAAAGAGGAATTTTGAGTAAGAAAAGGGAAGTGATTATCCCCTTATACAGGTCCTTGGTGCGGCCTCACCTGGAGTACAGTGTTCAGTTCTGGAGACTGTATCTCCGAAGGGACAGAGACAGGATGGAGGCGGTCCAGAGAAGGGTGACCAAAAAGGTGGATGGTCTTCATCGAATGACTTATGAGGAGAGATTGAAGAATCTAAATATCTACACCGTGGAGGAAAGGAGGAGCAGAGGTGATATGATACAGACTTTCAGATACTTGAAAGGTTTTAATGATCCAAAAATAACAGCAAACCTTTTCCATTGGAAAAAAATGAGCAGAACCAGGGGTCACGATTTAAAACTCCAGGGAGGAAGACTCAGAACCAATGTCAGGAAGTATTTCTTCACGGAGAGAGTGGTGGATGCCTGGAATGCCCTTCCGGAGGAAGTGGTGAAGACCAGAACTGTAAAGGACTTCATAGGGGCATGGGATAAACACTGTGGATCCATAAAGTCTAGAGGATGTGAATGAAGAGTGGGTGGCTCGCAGGAATGACGGCTACTATCTGGAGATAATACCCTTATTCAATAAACATACACACAGTTAATGTGACTCCAACATTGCTCTAAGCTTCGACGGCAAGAGGAAATGTATTTATTTATTTATTTATTTAAAAGTTTTTATATACCGCACACTTGGGCATTTACATGTCCGTTTAGGCGGTTTACAAACCTACATACATAATAAAAACAAACTTGATATTCTTAACAGGTTATCAAATCAAGAAGTTAGGTTAGGTAGTAGTATAAGTTAATATCAGTTATTGTATTTATAAGCATCATTAAACAGATAGGTTTTTAGTATCTTTTTAAATTCTTTGCGGTTAGGTGTCATACGAATAGAATCGGGAATGGAGTTCCACAGAGTCGGACCTATAACTGAGAAGGCTCTTTTCCTTGTTAAGGCTAAACTAATTGTCCTAACCGATGGTATCTCTAGTAGACATTTGTCTATAGATCGTAACTGTCTTGTAGGTGTTGCGATCCCGGGTCGGCCCCGGGACCGCCACTTACTGCCGGCTCGGTCCCAGCCCCCCTCGAGCTGCGTTCGGGCCGTACAGGCCCCGGGCACGGCGCTCCCACGCCGAGCGAGCAGCCGGCGTCCTCCCGCGGCTGGCCCCGCCCCCTAGCCGCGCGCGCGCGGCAGGCCTCTACATTTAAAGGGGCCAGCGTGGGAGATGCAGGAAGCCGGCTGGTGACGTCAGACGCTGCAGGGCTATTTAAGCCCTGCAGTCACAGCGCTCCTGGCCTTGCAACGAGGTTCACAGGGTTCCTGTCTTCAGTTGCTGCGTTCCTAGTTCTAGCTTCGCTCCGACCCGGCTTGCCTGCTGACCATTCTCCGTCTTGACCTGGCTCCATCCCCGACTCCGCTTCTGGATCTGTCCCTTGGCTTCAGTACGACTTCTGACCTCTGAATTGACCTGGCTCCGTCCCCGACTCCGCTTCTGGATCTGTCCCTTGGCTTCGGTACGACTTCTGACCTCTGGATTAACCTGGCTCCGTCCCTGACTCCATTTTTGGATCTGTCCTTTGGCTTTGGTACGACTTCTGATCTCTGGCTTGACCCGGCTCCACCTTCGACTCCGAATTATTGCCTTCCTGGACTCCGTCTCGGATCTTCACCGCTCCACTGGCCCGAAGATTCTCCTAAGTCCCAGCGGCTGGGTCCCTACAGGCTCCTCCTGGGGGGGCTCCGGCTTCCAGGGCGAATCTCCAAAAGTCCCAGCGGCCGGGCTCCTACGAGCTCCTCTCGGGGGAGCGCCAGTCTCCAGGGTGAAGAGATCCCTATTCCAGGGCCCAACGTTGTCCAGCCTCCGTATCATCCTCGAGTCCTTGGTCGGATAGGACTCCGCCCAGTTCCGGTATTCAAGTCTACCCCGGTCCATCGAGCCGCCTCCCGGTTGGGACCTGTAGCTGAGGTCCTCCACAGCTTCCAGCTCTTGTCCCGACCGGCCCAAGGGTCCACAAGTCCTAACAAATTGCAAGGCCATGGACCCGGCGGACCTCGCAGGCCTGAAGGCCATCCCGGGCATTGCCCAGAAGCTCCAGCAACAACAGAGCTGCCTCGACACTCTGATGTCGACGGTCCAACGGTTAGCAGACCGAGTCGAGGGGGCCTCCGCTGCCAGCTCTACGGCGTCTACATCCCGGACCAATCCCGGACCCGCCGTCCCTGTCCAGATGCCTGCTCCGTCCCGATATTCGGGGGACGCGAAATCTTGTCGAGGTTTCCTTAACCAGTGCTACATCCGCTTTAACCTGCTGCTTGCACAATTTCCTACCGACCACGTGAAGACAAGCTACATCATTTCCCTCCTGGATGGGAGGCCCCTGGCGTGGGCTTCGTCTCTCTGGGAGTGTCAGGATTCCCGTTTAGGCAGCCTAGTCCAGTTCGTCAAATCCTTCCGAAGGATTTTCGACGAGTCGTCTCGTGCTTCCACGGCCGCCTCGGAACTACTCCAACTACGACAAGGGAACCGTCCTCTGGAGGAGTACGCCATGGAGTTCCAGACCCTTGCCACTGAATTGGGTTGGGGAGCCGACAGTCTGCATGGCATTTTCCTGGAGGGGCTCTCCCCACGCCTCCAGGATGAATTAGCCGGACGAGACCTCCCGGACGACCTCCATGAGCTGATTGAACTGGCAGGTCGTGTCGACCGACGGATTCAGCGCCGCTTCCGGGAGCGGAAAACCACCCAGGGACAGTCCACCCATAGGATCACGCCTCCGCGGGGCCGGCCGTCGCCGCCCACCCCGACTACCACTCAGGGCGAGGAACCCATGCAGTTGGGCCGGGGTCCCCTCTCTTCGGAGGAACGGAAGCGGCGTCGCTCCCAGGGCTTGTGTCTCTATTGTGGTGGTAAGGGGGACTTTCTGGCCCGCTGTACCGAGCGCCCGGGAAACACCCGAACCTAGAGTCTAGCGGGCAGTTGACTCTAGGCAACACCTCCTCGAACTCCCCATGTATTATTCCAGTACGCCTGTGCCTTCCGGAGGGGGCCTTCGACCATTTAGCCCTGCTTGACTCCGGGGCCGGGGGGAATTTTATTCTCCGAGACCTTGTACAGCAACTGCAGTTGGAGACCCAGCCCCAGGAGCCCCCTGTACGGGTATCTTCCATCCAGGGGATCCCGCTTCCCGGGTCTATCTCCACTCGGACTCGCTCTCTCAAGCTTCAGGTCGGGGCCCTTCATACTGAGCAGATCTCCTTCCTTATCCTGGAGAAGTCCATTCACCCTGTTATTCTAGGGTTACCGTGGCTAAGAAAACATTCTCCGGTGATAGACTGGAACTCGCTCCAGATCACTTCATGGGGGACCACATGTTTCCGTCAGTGTCTCCCTGCCTGCGAACGACCCACGCTTCCACTTCTAACGGCGCCTCTAGCCATACCTCCGCAGTACCACACCTTCCGGGACGTCTTCTCCAAGGAGAAGGCCGAGTTGCTTCCCGAGCATCGGCCCTTCGATTGCGCAATTAACCTGTTGCCGGGTACCACACCACCTCGCGGACGAGTGTACCCGTTATCCCTGCCTGAGACCCAGGCCATGTCCGCATATATCAAGAAAAACTTGGAGCGGGGCTTCATCAGACCCTCAAATTCCCCGGCTGGGGCCGGATTCTTCTTCGTGGGGAAAAAGGATGGGTCTCTTCGGCCCTGTATCGACTACCGGGGCTTGAACCACATTACCCGGCGGGATCGCTACCCATTGCCCTTGATTCCCGAACTCCTGGATTGCCTTCAAGGGGCCAAAGTATTTACCAAGCTGGACCTCAGGGGGGCCTACAATCTCGTAAGAATCCGTCCGGGGGATGAGTGGAAGACCGCCTTCAATACCAGGGATGGCCATTACGAGTACCTCGTCATGCCCTTCGGACTCTGTAATGCCCCTCTGTGTTCCAGAATCTCATGAATGAGGTACTTTGTGACATGCTACATACCTCTGTTATAGTGTACCTCGATGATGTACTAATATACTCCCGGGACCTTGAGTCACACCGTCAACACGTCTGCCAAGTACTCCAGAAACTGAGGGAGAATCGGCTTTACGCCAAATTAGAGAAGTGCCAATTCGAGCAGGAGTCTTTACCCTTTTTGGGGTACATCGTTTCCTCCACAGGCTTCCATATGGACCCCGACAAGGTTGCCGCCATTAAGAACTGGCCGCAACACTGGGAGTTAAGGCGCTTCAGCGTTTCCTGGGCTTCGCCAATTTCTATCGCCAATTCATCCCACACTACTCCAGCCTGGTAGCCCCTTTGACGGCCCTTACCCGGAGGGGTGCTGATGCCAAGGAATGGCCACCCACGGCCGAACAAGCCTTTCAGGTTCTCAAGGAGGCCTTTCTACAAGACACCTGCCTCCGCCATCCCGATCCTCAGGGCCAATTCATCGTAGAGGTCGACGCTTCCGACGTGGCAGTAGGGGCTGTGCTAGCCCAACTTTCCAAGAAAGGCCAATCCCGGCCCTGCTCATATTGCTCCCGGAAGTTCTCCCCCGCCGAGAAGAACTACGGTATCGGGGACAAAGAATTACTCGCCATCAAACTGGCATTCGAAGAATGGCGCCAATGGCTAGAGGGAGCACAGCATCCTATAATAGTCTACACGGATCACAAAAATCTGGAGTATCTGTGCCGTGCCCAGCATCTCAATCCCCGGCAGGCGCACTGGTCCCTCTTCTTTAGCCGGTTTAATTTCACGCTCCACTACAGGCCGGCAGCCAAGAATGTCAGGGCAGACACCCTCTCCCGTAGCACCGAGACGGACGATACCATTGAGCCTCCCCGATACATCTTAGATCCAGCCAAGGTTCTCGTGGCCGCGTCCGAAGTGGCACCCGCAGGGAAGACGGTGGTTCCAGCTCGCTCGAGGAGGAGGGTGCTCGCATGGGCCCACAATTCGTTAACCGCCGGTCATCCGGGGATGGCTCGGACCCTAGAACTCTTAACCGAATTCTACTGGTGGCCACGGGTCAAGGAGGATGTTCAACACTACGTCCGGTCTTGCGCCACGTGCGCTCGACAGAAACCGCTGCCAGGCCACCCCTGGGGTCTTCTCCAGCCGCTTCCTATCCCCATGGAACCATGGACCCATCTATCCACGGATTTTATAGTGGAGTTACCTCCGTCGGAGGGAAAGACCGTGGTCTGGGTCACCGTCAACCGCTTCTCAAAGATGGCACACTTTGTACCCCTTGTAAAACTACCCACAGCTCCTGAACTGGCCGATTTATTCGTCCAACATATCTTTCGACTCCATGGTTTGCCTCTGCACATTACGTCGGACAGGAGCCCTCAATTCACGGCAAAATACTGGAGGGCTCTTTGCAAGAAGTTTGGTGTACAATTGAACTTGACCACCGCCTTTCACCCCCAGAGCAATGGCCAGGTCGAACGCACCAACCGAACTCTGAAGACCTTCTTCCGAGCCTTCGTCAGTGACTTACAAGACAACTGGGTCGCCCTCTTACCCTGGGCGGAGTTTTCGTATAACCGCCACAAACACTCCGCTACTCTCCAGTCCCCATTCCAGATGGTGTATGGGAGGACTCCCAAACCTCCTCTGCCATTGCCTCTGACAGTCTCCTCTCCGGCAGCGCAACTTACGGCTAACCAGCTACATCGCCTCTGGCGCTCCACGCAGGAGAAACTTCGGCAGGCGGCCGCTCGATCCAAAGAATACGCAGATAGAACCCGGCGACCTGCTCCCGTCTTCCTACCAGGGACCAAGGTATGGCTAAGTACCAAAAACATTCGGCTGCGCATACCGTCCATTAGGCTAGCACCTCGCTATATTGGTCCCTTCATTGTGGCCGAATGTATTGGGGCGGTGTCCTACAGGTTACGTTTACCCGCCACTCTTAAGATACATGATGTCTTCCACGTTTCCTTGCTCAAACTGGTGGTCCTTTCCCGATTCCAGGCCCGGCCTCCGGAACCCAGTGCCACCGCTGCTGACCCTGAGGACACGTATACGGTGAAAGAGGTCCTGGACGTTCGGGTCCGCCGCCGTTGCTGTGAATACCTGCTCTCCTGGGAAGGTTATGGGCCCAAGGAGAACTCCTGGGAACCCGCCTCACATGTCCTGGATAAGGATCTTCTCCGCCGGTTCCATCTGAGTCACCCGGATAGGCCGAGGTCCCCGGGGAGGAGGCGCAGGAGAGGGGGTACTGTTGCGATCCCGGGTCGGCCCCGGGACCGCCACTTACCGCCGGCTCGGTCCCAGCCCCCCTAGAGCTGCGTTCGGGCCGTACAGGCCCCGGGCACAGCGCTTCCATGCCGAGCGAGCAGCCGGCGTCCTCCCGCGGCTGGCCCCGCCCCCTAGCCGCACGCGCGCGGCAGGCCTCTACATTTAAAGGGGCCAGCGCGGGAGATGCAGGAAGCCAGCTGGTGACGTCAGACGCTGCAGGGCTATTTAAGCCCTGCAGTCACAGCGTTCCTGGCATTGCAACGAGGTTCACAGGGTTCCTGTCTTCAATTGCTGCGTTCCTGCTTCTAGCTTCGCTCCGACCCGGCTTGCCTGCTGACCATTCTCCGTCTTGACCTGGCTCCATCCCTGATTCCGTCCCTGACTCCGCTTCTGGATCTGTCCCTTGGCTTCGGTACGACTTCTGACCTCTGGATTGACCTGGCTCCGTCCCCGGCTCCGCTTCTGGATCCGTCCCTTGGCTTCGGTACGACTTCTGACCTCTGGATTAACCTGGCTCCATCCCTGACTCCGTTTTTGGATCTGTCCTTTGGCTTCGGTACGACTTCTGATCTCTGGCTTGACCCGGCTCCACCTTCGACTCCGAATTATTGCCTTCCTGGACTCCGTCTCGGATCTTCACCGCTCCACTGGCCCGAAGATTCTCCTAAGTCCCAGCGGCTGGGTCCCTACAGGCTCCTCCTGGGGGGGCTCCGGCTTCCAGGGCGAATCTCCAAAAGTCCCAGCGGCCGGGCTCCTACGAGCTCCTCTCGGGGGAGCGCCGGTCTCCAGGGTGAAGAGATCCCTATTCCAGGGCCCAACGTTGTCCAGCCTCCGTATCATCCTCGAGTCCTTGGTCGCATAGGACTCCGCCCAGTTCCGGTATTCAAGCCTACCCCGGTCCATCGAGCCGCCTCCCGGTTGGGACCTGTAGCTGAGGTCCTCCGCAGCTTCCAGCTCTTGTCCCGACTGGCCCAAGGGTCCACAAGTCCTAACAGTAGGTTTGTATATATGTAACATAGTGCAAATCCATACAGAACTGGGGTTGTAAGGCAAATTGTGAATGATGGTCAAGATTTTATAACTAATACGGTGAGTTATGGGAAGCCAGTGTAAATGTTGTAATATGGGGGTAATGTGTTCTTTTCTTGGTAAATTGAAGATTAGTCTAGCAGTTGCATTTTGAATTAATTGCAGTGGATGTAGTGTGGATAAAGGTAAACCTATGTATAGCAGGGTGTAACTTGTGTAGGTAACTTCCACGCAGTCTTTTTTAAAATCACTGATTCAAGTTCTTAAGCACCAAACAGGTTTGTGATTTAACAATCTGCAATAAGGATGGTTTATGCCTGCAATGATTGAAATTTAAAAGAGCCAGCTGCTACACGTTCACATTTTGGCATAAGAAAATCACTATGAATATGTACTTATTAAGAATTTAACAGCTCATCCTTTTGTAATTTGAGGACATAGCGTTCATTTGGAATTATACTGCGACTTTTTTATATACCTTTAGTTTTATATATATATATATATATATATATATATATATATATAAAATATATATATATATATATATATATATACTTTAAAATATGATATCCATTTATGTGTTTTGACAAGATTGTTCTGGGAGGGGTAATGGTGGGGGTCTTCATGATTGTTGTTTATCAAAATATTGGTGTGGAGTGTGCAAGGCTGAAGGTTCACCTAGGGGCCTAATAGCTTGCATTAGCCTTGCTCGTTTCACATTACTCTCACTCTTGCTGTACAGCCCATGCCTCTATAGAACAAGAACGCTGTATGCGCTGGTGTCTGATATATCTGTTGTTAACAGGGACACCCCTGGACCCTGCCAGTCCTATCACCAATTCTGTCACCAACGTGATTTCTGCTTTGGTTTTCGGGCATCGCTTTTCTGTCGAGGATGGCCTGTTCTCCCAGCTGGTTGAGGCTACTGACAGTCTGGTAGAAAACCTGGGCTCTTTCTGGAGCAGGGTAAGAATTCAACCTTTTTTTTTGTTGTTGTTGGTCAGTTTTACATGCCTTGGGCTCTCTCGCCGAAGGAGGTAAAGTAAGCTCTCAGCTGCTGTGCACAAGGCACATTGGGGTCAATATTTGGAGGCATTATTCAGCTAAATGCCAAGTTTTCAATATTTCCCCCATTTATCCGGCTGGCTAGCTGAGTATGCGTACACATTCACTCTAAAATTTAGCTGGATTACATAGGGGCTAAATAACATAGTCCTAAAGATACCTTTATCCGGAGATTTCTGGCTATATTCAGTAGTGAGGCTACACCGCTGAATATCCCTCCAGAAATAGATGGATAAGTTTATCTGGATAATTTTGCGATCTGAATATGGACCCCCATTGAGTCCTCCCTCAAAGTGCCAGCTGCCATCCACAGGGAGGCTGTTTCCCCTTTACTGATCCTACATTGCATACAACAAGTCCTGTTGAGGGTAAATTTTCAAACAGCTGCATAGCGGAAAAGTCTGTGCGTACATTGGACCCGCAGACTTTACCAAGTGTTCTCAAAGCAAACTTAATCATATAAGTTCGCTTTGAAATTACTCGGGTTATTAGCCGAGTGTGTGCACTCATTCACGCTTTTTAGAGCGGGTAACTTTGCACATGTTCACTTACGGGTAGAGGATTTGCATGCTTAAAACTAGGTTTAACGTTCATAAATGGGCTTTTGAAAATTGCGCATAATTCTTTTGAAAATTACCTCCTGATGTTTTAAAGTAAAAAAAAAAAAAAAAAAAGGTGTGTGTGCGAGTGCTAATTTCACCCCAGTGGATGTTAAAGTACCTGTGAAACTGGGTTACACTGAGCAGGCTCACTGGCATTTGCAGACATAAACCTGGGTTTTATGCTCGTAAATGACCCCCTAGGATGTGACTTTATCACACTTCTGAAATGTTGCAGTCCCATCCTGGGCAGCAGGTGACCGAACATCAAAGCGTCCTGTCCGTAACACACTTTGCTGGAACAAGTCACCCCTTGCTCTGTTCTTAAACTTTTGGATGCACTGATGCAAAGCTCTTATGTCACCAAGAGTGTGACATGGCCATTCTTTCAAGGTACGGACTGTAAGGCAAAGCTCAAATTATTTCCAATGTGCCTCGACTGTTTGCAGTCTTTTGCTTTCCTGAAGTTTCCTTACATGCATCAGTCTTTCAGTTTAGTGAAAGTAATTTTATAACAACCTGCACAGAGCTGAAGTCCACGTTCACAAGGTACATACGGACTTCAGCTCTAATTGTCATAGCGCGTCGCACATACCTTAGCATGGCCTAGGCATGCACATTTAGACGTCCATGTGCACATCTAGGCCCATATTTTTGGAAATAGGAAGTACAAATGCCAATGATTTGTTTCCATCCTCAGCTCCTTGCAAAATTGCATATGTGTACTTTTATGAGTGCAACCCCACGGTAAATGCTTCTGAAAATTACTCCCTGCATCTCATCTGTAATATTTAAAAGAAATGCAGTAGTTTTAACCCACTTTGTTTTGTCTCAGTTTTATTAACTCGCTTTCACTTTTATTAAATATTTTCCTTAGAAAACTTCCCCAGCCTTTGTTGTTTAGACTTTCTTATTTCCTTCTTGTCACTGCTTTTTCTCTCTCCCCTCCCTCGCACGTCCACGTTCTCTGGCTGAGGTGAGAGGATGTACAGTATGTATGTGTCCAGGTGCAGCTATGCGGTATTACCGTCCTTCTAAAAGCGATAAGCCTACGATATCTGACATAAAACAATCCCTTTCTTGTAGCTTTCTCTTCATCTTCACCCTGTTCCCTTCTGTTACGCTGGGGGACTGTGGCATTGGGTTTTCTTGGGCTGTTTATGCAGAAGGGCTCTTCTCATGGTGCATAAATTGGGGGAGAAGGGACCGTACGTTGATAGCTGAAACGTGTTCCCAGTGCAGTGTTCTCCTCTCCTCTCCTTAGCTGTACGATGCTTTCCCAAGGCTGATGCCGTACATCCCAGGATCGCACCACAAGGTGTTCCAATGCCAGGACTTCCTGAAAAGGTTCGTGAAGAAGGAGATCAGAAGCCATCGAGAGAGAGGAAGGTTGGATGAACCACAAGACCTCATCGACTTCTATGATAGCCAGATATTAAAAGTAAGCCCTCCATGACCTGATTCCTTCCAGCTTGATTTATTTAGCACTACTTGTCTGGCTAAGCAGCGGCCACTGAATAATCCAACTATGTTCAGCAGCCGCCACTTAACAAGATAAGTCACTTATTCGGCTTAAGTAGTTAGCTGGATAACTAGTGGGCGGATCGGGGAAGTGCTGCAGTGCTTATCCAGTTAACTCAGCTGGATAAGCATCAATATTCATACTTATCCAATTAAGTTAAACCTGCCATAGAGCAAGTCTAACTCAGTCAGATTATAAATTACCCAATTAAGTAGCGCCAAATACTTGGATATTCAGCAGCATAGCCAGTATAAGTTTTATCTGGCTAACGTACCTAGTCGTAGTTTTCTGAATATCGCTTTATATTCTGCCTTTCAGGCACTTCAAAGCGGATTGCATTCGGGTACCACAGCACTTACAATCTAAGTGGGGGGTCATTTACCCCAGATTTTCTCTAATTCTGTGGCTATAGGAAGAAATGCTTAGAAAAAAAACAAAACCTTAAGTTTGTTCCTGAGGGTGAATCAACTTGCTCAAGGATGGATGTCAAGGAGGAGCAATGGGATATGAAGCTTGGTTTTCCTGGTTTGAAGGCAGCTTTAACCGCTAGGCTGCTCCTCCACTCTGATAAGCCATCCAGCTCACTTAACGTTGCCCTGGAACACCTCCATCTTTTCTGGCTAATCTTTATCCAGCTGAACTGTTAGCTGGGTAAATCAGAGGTGTTCAGAGCAATGGGAAATTTAAAGCCTGTGGATTTGTCCGGCTAAGTTCCCAACTTAGCCGGACACAGCATCTGGATACAGAGCCCATTGGATCCACAGTTACACAGTGCTGTTGATAGGGTCTGTGCTGGCGTGAGCAGACATAAAGGCCAGGGGGAAGGCAGTAGTTACAGCCCCTTCCCCTTCCCAAGCAGGATCGAGTGGTACAGCCCATGGAACGTTAACACCTAACCCGAACCCTAACCCTAACCTTTTGCTGTTGGTCCTCCAACAAAAGTAACCGTGGACCTGGTGTCACAATTTGAAAATTGCCCCCTATTAACGTAAATGATTGTTACTGTGGCTGAATAAATGACAGGATCGTACAGCAGAAAATATCTTACACTTCAATCTGATCCTTCTCCAGACCAAAGATGACCCCAACGCCATGTATGATGAAGAGAACATGGTTCAGGTAATGATCGACCTCTTCGTGGCTGGAACAGAGACCACCACCACCACCCTGCGCTGGGCCCTGCTTTACATGGTGACATATCCAGAGATCCAAGGTATAATATAGGAAATCGGAGGGCACAGGACATACACATGTGGAAGTGTATGGGGCCTATTTACCAAAATGCAATCTTGTGTATTAAAGCACATTTCCTGGCGTGTATCCAGATGGACTCAGAACAAATGGGATAGTATCCGCGTGCTAGCAGTTGGAGACGGATCTGACGTCAGCACGGGGGTGTATATATCCCCACAGGAAGCGTAGCTATTCAGTAATTTCCGTCTCCAAAGCAGTTTGGAGTGCCTGCACGCTAGTTGAGCGTGCTTTCCAAAACTACTTTAATTTTTCTCTTTTCTTATCGTTCTAGATTCTACTTTGTGTTTCCTGTCTATTCGACTTTAGAGCCCCGCGCTCCTGCAGTAGATACCCAAGGGTTCCTCCCCCAGTTGAGCTCCCGGGGTGATTGCCGTGCTCCCCCGGCGGTGGAAGTCCTCGGTCCTGCCGACGCGCGGCAGTGACACAGCCCCCGGGCGAGTTCGGGTGAGGCATACGAGGCCCTCGGTCCTGGCGTGGACGAGGTAGCGGGTGCATATCCTCAATTGCGGCGGTGAGGTGGTCCCTTCCCCCGCCTGTGTTCCAGCCGGGAAGCGCCGAAGCTGGTAAGGAGTACATCTCTTCCGACGGGTCTCCGAAGCGCAGAGGATCGGCGGCGTGGCACGCCGTGGAGGACGCCATTGTGGGGCCTTGCTCAGGTACTCCGCGCCCATAATAGGCGCGGCTTTCTTCCTCCTTGGGCGTATATGGCTTTGTTTCGGTGAATTGCTGAGCGCCTATTGAATGCCACTGAGCGTATATCGCTAGCCGCATATTGCTGAGAGCCTGTTGAATGCAATTTGAGCATATATTGCTGGCCGCTTATTGCTGAAAGCCTATTGAATGTAAATTGAGCATATATTGCTGACTGCTTATTACTGAATGCCTATTGAATGCAAATTGAACGTATATTGCTGACCGCTTATTACTGAAACCTTATTGAATGCCAATTGAGCGTATATTGCTGACCGCTTATTGCTGAAAGCCTATTGACTGCAAATTGAGCGTATATTGCTGCCCACTTATTGCTGAAAGCCTATTGAATGTAAATTGAGCGTATATTGCTGACCGCTTATTGCTGAAAGCCTATTGAATGTAAATTGAGCGTATATTGCTGACCGCTTCTTCCTGAAAGCCTATTGAATGCAAATTGAGCGTATATGACTAACCGCTTATTGCTGAAAGCCTATTGAATGCAAATTGAGCGTATATTGCTGACTGCTTCTTGCTGAAAGCCTATTGAAGGCCATTGAGTGTATATTGCTACCTGCATATTGCTGAGTGCCTATTGCATGCCATTGAGCTGGTTTCTTGGCCGCCTATTGCTGTGCACACGTTGAGCGCCGGTTGTATTAAGCACCTATTGCTGCCGCATATTGTTGCTGTGCGCCTGCTGTATTATGCGCCTATTGCTGCCGCATATTATTATTGAGCGCCTGTTGTATTAAGCGCCTATTGCTGCCGCATGTTATTACTGAGCGCCTGTTGTATTAAGCGCCAATTGCTGCCGCATATTATTATTGAGCGCCTGTTGTATTAAGCGCATATTGTTTAATGGATCAGAACACTGCAGAGTCTTCAGCGACGGCACCGCCTGCTTCAGGCATTGCAGCCCTTGGCCTCTGCTCTGCATGCCAACTTCGGGCCACGCGCAGTGATGAACCAGATTCTCTGTGTGCCCAATGTGAGGGGACCGTGCGACCCTCGGGCCAGGACCGGTCTCAGCCACGATTTGTGGACAGTTCCCCAGGGGCTACCCCGGAGTTAGGGGGCAGTCTCGACCAATCTGGAATCCCGGGGGAGCTTGTACCCCGGCGATTAGAGGCTGCTTCAATTTCCTGGGTGGATCTCTTTAAGGGGATTCATGCCTTCGTACAGATGCAAACGGCTTCCCGTCCAGGCCCTGCGGTTCCTGCTGTTCCTGTGGTCCCTGCAGTGGCTGCGCCTGTGGCGGCTGCTGCTCCTGCTGCTGCGGTGGCAGCTCCTGCGGATCCGGTTCCTGGACCCTCACAACCTTATCGCGAGCAGGACTTCCCACCGATGGACAGTCCGGATCAGTCCGACCAGGAGGTCTCACAGGACGAGTCCGAACTCCCGGACGAGGGGGACCTTCCTCCAGGGACTGAGCCATATAGAACCATGAGGCGGTTCTTCCCTAAAGAGGATCTCTCAGACCTGGTGTCTCAGTGTCTGGCAGAATTGGATATTACAGGTCCCAGCGCTTCGGTGCCCTCTGCGCAGAACCCCCTGCTGGAAGGTCTTCGTCCTACAGCCCGCCATTTTCCATTCTTACAAGAGGCGCAACAACTGATTGATTTAGAATGGGCGGCGCCAGCGGCTGCCTTCAAAGGGGGTCGGGCTCTGAAGAGCATGTACCCATTGGCACCGGCTATCCAGGACCTGCTGGCGTGCCCTCAGGTGGACGCCTTGATTAGCGCTGTAGTCAAGCGCACTACCATTCCAGTTGAAGGGGGGACGGCCCTCAGGGAGCCTCATGACCGGCGACTGGACGCCATTCTGAGACAGGCCTTTGAGGTGGCGGCTTTATCTTTGCGGATCGCCACCTGCTGCACGGTGGTGACGCGTGCCTGTTTGTCACAGGTTAGAAACAATGCTCCAGCGGCGGACATGGAATCCGCTTTTTCGTTCCTTACAGATGCGGCATCTGACCTGGTCCGGACAACAGCTAAAGGGATTTCATCCTCCGTAGCTGCCAGGAGGCAGCTCTGGATCCGACGATGGTCAGCTGATGCACCTTCTAAGACACGACCCACCAGATTGCCCTTCAAGAGCTCTTTTCTATTTGGCAGCGACCTTGATAAACTGGCCAGTGCATGGGGTGCCTCTCCAGTGCCCAGATTGCCGGAAGATCGGTTCAGAAGGGGCCAGCGCGCCTTTCCAAGGCCCTCCAGGGGCAGGAGTTCCCAGCGTTTCGTTCCTTACAGGGGTCGCTACCAGGCACCACGTCCTCCGGCCAGGAATCAGTCCTTTTGGACCAAGCAGCGCAAGAGGGGAGCAGGCCCGGGCTTGGGGCCCGGCCGCGCCTCCCAATGAGAATCCGCCGATTCGTCTGGGGGACGGAGCCATAGGGGGCAGGTTAATCCTCTTCTACCCCAGATGGGTCGAGATTACATCGGACCAGTGGGTCCTCGCCGTTATCCGGGAGGGATATTATCTAGACTTTCATCATCTCCCTCTGGACAAGTTTGTGGAATCTTCATGTCCCATACACAAGAAGGCAGCATTGGAAGCTACCCTGGCGAGGCTCCTGTCCTTAAAGGCCATCATCCCAGTACCTGCCTGGGAAGTGAATTCTGGACATTATTCCATTTATTTCATGGTACCCAAGAAAGGGGGTACCTTTCGGCCTGTCCTGGACCTCAAGTCAGTCAATCAATACTTACGGGTACCGAGGTTTCGCATGGAAACTCTACGCTCCGTCAAGGCCGCAGTACAGCCGGGAGAATTCCTCACAGCATTAGACCTGTCAGAGGCATACCTGCATATCCCGATCCATCCGGATCATCAGCGCTACCTACGCTTCAAGGTTCTCGGCCGCCACTTCCAGTTTCGGGCTCTGCCCTTCGGGTTGGCAACGTCACCACGGACATTCACCAAGGTGGTAGTAGTGGTAGCGGCGGCACTCAGGCGGGAAGGAATACTGGTCCATCCCTACCTAGACGACTGGCTGATCAGGGCGAAATCACGAAAGGAGAGCCTTCGGACTACCGACAGAGTGATAGCCCTTCTGGAAAGCTTGGGCTGGGTAATCAACCTCAGCAAGAGCTGCTTACAGCCTTCCCAGTCATTGGAATACCTGGGAGTACAGTTCGACACCCGGGCAGACACAGTCAGTCTCACAACCAAGAGAAAGTTGAAACTTCAGCAGCATATCCAGTATTTGATGAGAGCCAGTCGGCCCACAGCCTGGGATTATCTGCAGGTTCTTGGTCTCATGGCATCCACCCTGGAAGTGGTACCTTGGGCGAGGGCCCATATGAGACCTCTACAACACGCCCTGCTCTCTCGCTGGAGCCCCCGTCTACGGAACTACTCCACGCACCTACCTCTACCAGCCAGAGTGCGGACCCAGTTGCGGTGGTGGTTGCAGTCCAGCCACATGAGCAGGGGGTCGAAGATGTCCTCACCCACGTGGATCTTGCTCACCACAGATGCCAGCCTGAGCGGCTGGGGAGCACACTGCGAAGAACTCACCGCACAAGGGCGGTGGAACAGAGAAGAGTCAGCGTGGAACATCAACCATCTAGAGGCCCGGGCAGTCCGATTGGCATGCCTTCGATTTGCTCCCAGACTGAAGAACAGAGCAGTCAGAGTGATGTCCGACAACGCCACCATGGTGGCATACATCAACCGTCAGGGCGGAACCAGAAGCCGACAGGTATCTCGGGAGATCGCCCCTCTGATGACTTGGGCAGAGGTGAATCTTCAGGACATCTCCGCCGTCCACATTGCCGGGAAGGACAATATCACAGCAGACTTCCTCAGCAGAGAAAGCCTAAATCCGGGAGAGTGGCAGCTCTCACCCACGGCCTTCCAGATGATTGTGGATCATTGGGGGATTCCGGACATGGATTTACTGGCGGACAAGTCCAACGCTCAAGTATCCAGATACTTCAGCCGCAAGCGCGACCCGTTCTCGCACGGAATCGATGCCCTGGTTCAGCCATGGCCTCCAGGGACTCTACTGTACGCCTTTCCTCCGAGGCCTCTGCTAGGCGCTGTCATCCGCAAGATTCAGAGACACCGGGCCTAGTTCTTCTAGTGGCGCCAGACTGGCCAAGAAGACCCTGGTACGCGGACATGAGAAGACTACTGGCAGGGGAGCCTCTTCCCCTGCCTCCTCTCCGGGACCTTTTACATCAAGGTCCCATTCTTCACGAGGATCCGGCTCAATTCTCTCTTACGGTATGGCCCTTGAGAGGGCTAGATTAAAGAAGAGGGGTTACTCGGAGCCCGTGATTGATACCCTCCTCCGAGCTCGCAAGTTTTCCACATCCCTCACATACATCCGGATCTGGAGAGTATTTGAAGCATGGTGCGAAACTCACGGCACCAATCCACATGCAACCACAATCCCTATTGGGTTGGATTTCCTGCAGGATGGACTTCAGAAGGGTCTCTCCCTCAGCTCCATCAAGGTTCAGGTGGCTGCGCTGTCTTGCTATGGTCCCAGGAGGGATGGCAAGACCATCGCCAAGCACCCAGATGTTTCTCGCTTCCTGCAAGGAGTCAAGCATATTCGTCCGCCACTGAAGTGGCCTGTGCCTTTGTGGAACCTCAACCTTGTTTTGGATTTCCTCGTGGGATCCACCTTCAGACCCCTTCGGGGCCTGTCTCTTCGTTCTCTAACCTTGAAGATGGTGTTCTTGCTGGCTGTATGTTCAGCCCGCCGCATCTCAGAGCTACAAGCATTGTCCTGCCGTGATCCCTTTCTCAGAATCACTCCGGAGGCTATCCATCTTCGTACAGTTCCCTCCTTTCTACCTAAGGTGGTTTCACAGTTTCATCTTAATCAAACCATATCCTTGCCTACCACGGCGGGTCTGAAGAAATCTGAAGAAGGGCGTTTATTACGCCATCTCGACATTGGCAGATTGCTGCCCAGATATTTGGAACTTACACAAGACCTACGAAAGATGGACCATCTGTTCGTCCTGTACAGCGGGAAGAAGCAAGGTGAAGCGGCCTCACGGCCCACCATCGCCCGCTGGATTAAAGAAGTTGTCAGAGCAGCGTACGTAGAGGCTGGGAAGTCTCCGCCTCTACAAGTCAAGGCTCATTCTACCAGAGCACAAGCAGCATCTTGGGCAGAATCCAGGATGCTATCGCCTGCGGAAATCTGTAAAGCGGCGACGTGGTCCTCCCTCCATACCTTCTCCAGGTTCTACCGTCTGGATGTCCAGGCCAGGGAGGACTCAGCATTTGCGAGGGCGGTACTACATGGGCCTCAGGCAGCCTCCCGCCCAGGCTGGGAGTAAAGCTTTTGTACATCCCATTTGTTCTGAGTCCATCTGGCTACACGCCAGGAAATGTTGAGATTACTACCTGATAATCTCCTTTTCCTTAGTGTAGACAGATGGACTCAGCATCCCGCCCAGCTGCCTGCGTACATGGGTTTCACCGATTCAAGGTAAGCCATGTCATCTGTTTCCATAAGAGCGTACACTCTACCAGGTGTCCACGCCTTCCGGTTGGGAATGCTGGCGGTCTCCAGCTACTGTCAATCGGTCAGGGGAATCCTGTTTCACTTTTCACTGAGCATCAGTACACACATCTATAACAGCTTTTGCAAGGAAGATTACTGAATAGCTACGCTTCCTGTGGGGATATATACACCCCCGTGCTGACGTCAGATCCGTCTCCAACTGCTAGCATGCGGATACTATCCCATTTGTTCTGAGTCCATCT
This sequence comes from Rhinatrema bivittatum, assembly GCF_901001135.1. Lineage (NCBI taxonomy): Eukaryota > Metazoa > Chordata > Amphibia > Gymnophiona > Rhinatrematidae > Rhinatrema > Rhinatrema bivittatum. Next base: position 181,388,466 of record NC_042623.1, read on the forward strand.
GTCTACACTAAGGAAAAGGAGATTATCAGGTAGTAATCTCAACATTATGAGTAAACAGGTCCCATTAATTTCAGTAGAGCCTACCAAGAATATGTTAGTACGTTAGTTCTAGCACGTTAGTACATTTCGATAAAGATGGATCCAAACCCGTAATTAATAACAGCAAAGCCTAAAGTTACAGGTGTGGCAGGAGAGGGGGATGGGAAAGTGTACAAGTCTCACCCAGCAACTCTGGTACTCAGTGTATCCTCATTGAATATGCATGAGCTATATTTTCATATGCATGGCTTTGAGCAATTTTTAATCAGTGAAGCCATTTATCAATACTATTAAATAAATAGGTAAGTATACAGCCATAATCACCTCCACCAAGGGGACTACCTGAGCACATAGAGAAACCGTAGCCCAGGCTATTCTGAATGAACAAGGCACGTACCCGACTCAACCTTGAAAATGCATTCAGTGATTACGTGCCACCGACAGACGTGGGTTAGATTTGAAGGTCTATCTAAGAGAATAGTCTGAAACCCCCCCCCCCCCCAGCAGGCAGAAAGGAGAGTGTCTGCAAAAAGAATAGATTATAGGTTCCTGATGAAATCAGTGCAAATGTTCGACTCGTAGTGCTTTTAAATCTCTCTAGATTCTAGATGACAATCTGCCAACTAAACATCTCTGCAAACATAATTTATATAATTGTCCTGTTGCTCCATAAACCCTGCCACCTCCTAGAAAAGAACCAAAAAGAAGACTGAATCCGGTTTTCCTGGCTAATAAATAAACAAGTATTCCCACAATCTCATGGCAAATCAAGGAGGAAATGGAGGAACCAGGAGAGCGCAGAACTGCTTCCTAGACCTGTCCTCTCCCTTGCTTTTCTCTCATCTGTAACACCAAATTTATCCCCACAGAGAAAGTGCAGAAGGAGCTGGATGCTGTCCTCGGATCCTCGCAGATAATCCACTATGAGGACCGGAAGAGGCTGCCGTACACCAACGCTGTCATTCATGAGATCCAGCGCTTTGGCAATATTGCTGGTTTTGGAATAGTCCGACAATGTGTGAAGGAGACAAATCTGCAGGGCTTTACTGTTAGTAAGGTAGGGAGCCTGCTCCACATCATCCTTTGCTCTTGAAGATATGTGTCATGTTTATGATTCCCTTATGATTTTTAATATATTTATAAATGATCTGGAAAGAGGTACAACGAGTGAGGTGATCAAATTTGCAGATGACACAAAATTATGCAGAGCAGTTAAATCTCAAGCAGATTGTGATATTTTGCAGGAGGACCTTGTGAGACTGGAAGATTGGGCATCCAAAAGGCAGATGAAATTTAATGTGGATATGTGCAAGGTGATGCATATAGGGAAAAATAACCCTTGCTGTAGTTACACGATGTTAGGTTCCATATTAGGTGCTACCACCCAGGGAAGAGATCGAGGTGTCATAGTGGATAATACATTGAAATCGTCGGCTCAGTGTCCTGCGGCAGTCAAAAAAGCAAACAATGTTAGGAATTATTAGAAAGGGAATGGTGAATAAAACAGAAAATGTCATAATGCCTCTGTATCGCTCCATGGTGAGACCGCACCTTGAACACCATGTGCAGTTCTGGTTGCTGCATCTCAAAAAAGATATAGTTACACTGAAGAAAATACAGAGAAGGGCGACCAAAATGATAAAGGGGATGGAACAGCTCCCCTGTGATGAAAGACTGAAGAGGTTAGGGCTGTTCAGCCTGGAGAAGAGACGGCTGAGGGGGGATATGATAGTGGTCTATAAAATCATGAACGGATTTGAACAGGTAAATGTAAATTGGTAATTTATTCTCTCAGACAATAAAATGACGAGAGGGCACTCCATGAAGTTAGCAAGTAAACAAATAGGAGAAAATTCTTTTTCACTCAACACACAATCAAGCTCTGGAATTCATTGCCAGAGGACGTGGTTAAGACAATTAGTGTAACTAGGTTTAAAAAAGGTTTGGATACATTCCTGGAGAAGTCCATAAACTGCTATTAATCAATAATGAATAGCCACTGCTTGTTGCCAGCATTAGTAGCATGGGATCAATTTAATATTTGGGTAATTGCCAGGTACTTGTGACCTGGATTGGCCACCCTTGGTCTGACCCAGTACGGCATGTCTTATGTTCTTATGTTCTTTTGTCTATGCCTCTAAATAAGACATATAGGAATTAGTATACAGAAAGAAGTTCCAGGTCAGAGTAATAGACAGATAGTGGGATAGCAATAGAGGGGGATCCACCAGAGGACATAGTAAAAGTGTAATGGGAGAAACAAAACCTTGTTAGAGTTCACAGTTCTACCACACTCACACAGAATCCCTCGTCTTTAGCACAGGAACTCCTTGGGACGTGGCTTCTAGATCTTCTGGTAACCTCTAGGGCTCCCTTGTACCTGAAATGCTTTAAACCAACTGTTTGAATCTCCTCTCCTTCCTTTCTGATAGCACTGGATGGGTAAATGCTCCTTTCTCCCCTCTGGGGACAGGGAAATACCTACAGCACCTGAATGTAATCTGCTTTGAAGTGTCTGAAAGGAAGAATGTAGATAGAAAAATAAATAAATAAAACACTCGTACATCAGTTGGACTTGTTGATAGAGTAGCCTAGTGGTTAGAGCAGCAGACTGGGAAGCCAGGGTTCAAGCCCTACTAATGTTTCTTGTCACCTTGGGCAAGTCACTTCATCCTTCATTGCCTAAAGGTACAAACTTAAGATTGTGAATGTAATCCGCTTGAAAGTTTTGAAAAGTGGAATCTAAATCAAATAAATAAATAAACTACTTGGAGAAGAGAACTGCAGTGGATTCCTAGAAGGCTTCTAGAGTAATGGTTCCCACACCTGACCTGGAGGACCACCAGCCAGTTGGGTTTTCAGGATATCCACAATGAATATGCATGAGATAAATTTGCATGCACTGCCTCCATAGCATGCATGTTTTATCTCATGTATATTCATTGTGTATATCCTGAAAACTCAACTGGGGGTTCCCCAGGACAGGTTTGGAAACCTCTGTTCTAGAGAATCCAATTAAAAAATAGTAGAATGGAGTTTTTGCACCTGGAAACAAATCCAGTGGGGGATGAGTTTTCTTTCTCTAAGAAGGTGAAAATTACTAACCCAAAAAAAGATAAAAATGGAAAGACATATCCTTTACCTTGGAACAAGGTTTGCCAAGGTCCACACAGCGAATGACTGTGATGCCCTCCTGTCAACAAGCAGGGAGAGAGGAAAGAAAATCAACTCCTTCCTCTCCAAACTCTGCCTCTCTTCCTTCAGCCGTCTCCAGATTTTCTAGTTGTCACTCTGAACGCTTAAGCTAAACCACTGTAGCACTTCCAATAGGTGAAGTTTTTAGCAGATGTCCTCTCTGAGAGACGTATTCTTCAGATAAGGATCCAACGGTTCCTTAAAAATGGGAAGAAACCTTGATAAATCACTCCCTAAGAGAATCATTTAGCATGAAGCTGACTCGCACAGTCCTATGTCCTCAGGCCTGCTAATCTCGCTCGTTGTCTTGGCTTGGTATTTAACAATTCTCTGGTACCTTTCTAAAGATGAGGATCCATCAGTAAGAATGGTCATAAGAGAGGAAATTGGACTCCCAATGACAAAATTCAACAGGGGATGAACAGGGTTACAGGCGGCAGCGGTTTACGATTTATTTATTTATTTAGGAGTTTTATATGCCTTCATTCCAAAATAAGGTTACAATGGTTTACAAAATCATCATTCAGGTACTGGGTCAGCAATCCCATTCTGTTTCAATGTTCATAATCTAGGTTAATATAACAGCAAATACATGTTCTAGGTCATATTTGTACATAATCTAATTCATCTCAGCAGTGTATGGGTATTCTGAGTCGATACATCAACATTAATTACAAGGTAATTTTAGTGTGCTTTGATGAAGAGTTATAAACTGTGGATTCCATTTCGCTATCCTACGTATTATACTCTGTATACATTTAACATCGCTCAATACATATTGCTCAACCTGTTAGCATAGTCTGGGGTTTTGACAATGATGTTATTGGCATATTGGAGTTTTATGTTAGTTCATAAGTATTTCTAAAAAGCCAAGTTTTCAGATCTCTTTTGAAACTCTTTCTATCTGTTATCTGGTGTAGAGACTCTGGAAGAGCGTGCCATAGTTTAGAGCCCACTATGTGTGTTTCATATTGTGGGCACCTTTAGAAGACCTTTGTTTTGCGTTCTTAGGGATCTCTGTGGGATGTATTGTTGAAGAGGCACTCCCATTAAACATGTGCTAATATTATTGATGATATTAAAAATTAGAGTTAAAACTTTGTAATGAATTCTGGATTGTACTAGGAGCCAGTACAGTGCTATCAGTCAAGGGGTGATGTGGTCAAATATCCTTGTTCATAGTAAAAGTCTAGCTGAGGCATTTTGTAATAGCTGTAGTGGTTTTAGAAGTCCTGATGGTAAGCCTAGTAAAAGGGAGTTGCTGTTATGGAGTCTCAATTTAGTGGACCCTTGGGCCGACCTGCAGGAGACTGGGAAAGATGGTCAAAGTCTCTAGTATACGGCAGGCTGGGAGGCAGATGATCAGGCAGGATGTAGAGATGCCCTTCACTCTGGAAGCTGGTACTCCCCTGGGAGGAGCCCGTAGGAGTCCAGCCGCTGGGACTTAGGCGGGTAGTGGATCAAGACCGGGAACTGGAACCAGACTAGGACAGTAGCAAGTACTGTAACGGGACTCGGGTTCTGGAACCAGACAGGAACTGAGGCAGGAGTCGGGTACTGGAACCAGGCAGGAACTGTAGCAAGACTCAGGTACTGGAACCAGGCAGGAACTGTAGCAGGGCTCGGGTACTGGAACCAGGCAGGAACTGTAGCAAGACTCGGGTACTGGAACCAGGCAGGAACTGTAGCAGGGCTCAGGTACTGGAACCAGGCAGGAACTGTAGCAGGCAAGCAGGAACCAAGCAGGTACTGTAGCTGGCAAGCAGGAACCAAGCAGGTACTGTAGCAAGCAAGCAAGAACCAAGTAGGTACTGTAGCAGGCAAGCAGGAACGGAGCGAGCAGCAAGGCAGGTCACTCCAGGGCACAACGCAACAGGGAACCAGGGGGTAAACCCGTTGCAAGGCAAAGACTTATCCGCGGCCGGCTTATCAAGGCCGCAGCGTCTAACGTCAGGAATTGGGCTGAGTCACCCTTGGCGGGAAACGGCCTAGAAAAGCATCCAAGTGGCGCGCGCACCTAGGAGCAGAGCGTCCATGGGAGGCTTCCCGGCGGTGCAGCCCCCGCGGGGACGCCATCAAACAAGCCGCAAACCAGCCCTCCAGAAGCAGGAACAGGTCCAGGAGCTCGGAGGTAAGGGTCTGGTCGCGGTGCTCGCGGCCAGAACCAAAGCAGTTGCAGTAATCTATGTTTGAGAATATTAATGTTTGTAATACTGTGCGGAAGTCTTGTATTGTCAGCAAAGGTTTAAGCTGGTGTAGTATTCTCAGCTTGGAGTATCCTGATTTGATTAGTCTGCTTATATACTTTTTCATTGAAAGGTTCTCATCAGTCTGTATTCCAAGGTCTTGTACTTGATCTGAGGGTGCAATGTTAAAATTTCCTAGGTCTAAGGTTGGTGGTTTGATTATCGTGGAATTTCTCCTTAACCATATAATTTTAGGGGTTTTTTGTGTTTCGAGTTAGCTTTAGCTGAGAGTTTTTGTTGTATTGCCTTCATAGTTCCATGTAAACCAGTCTGATATGAATCCCTTCATGAAGACCGTATAGAAATACGTTAAATAAATAAATGTAGGAGGACAGGGTTGAAACCATTTTTTCAAAAGATTTGTTGAATGGTATGTAGAATTGTATATCGTCTGCATATAGAAAAAAGTTGATTCCTAGTTCCGCTAGTAATGTTCATAGAGGTAGCATATATATATATATACCGTATTTCCACGCATATAACCCGCGGGTAATGTGCGTTTTTACCTACCCCGCATGCCCCCCGCGGGGTATAAACGTGGGCGGGTTATCCAGAAAAAATTTTACAGCAGCGGTTAACATCTCTCTCCCCCCGCCCCGGCGCTTCACGCCTGTCTCGCCCTCACAACCATGGCGGAGCTGTAGCTTCCGGTCGGTGACTGAGAGCCCGGCCGTGCGCTCCGAGAGCGGGCAGCGTCCGCCCTGCCGGGAAAAGCCGCTTAGCACGGAAGGAGCAATGGGGGTAAGGCTGGAGGGAAGCGCGGGTTCTGGCCCAGACCTGAGCGGCGCTTCATGCCTGTCTCGCCCTCACAACCATGGCGGAGCTGTAGCTTCCGGTCGGTGACTGAGAGCCCGGCCGTGCGCTCCGAGAGCGGGCAGCGTCCGCCCTGCCGGGAAAAGCCGCTTAGCACGGAAGGAGCAATGGGGGTAAGGCTGGAGGGAAGCGCGGGTTCTGGCCCAGACCTGAGCGGCGCTTTACGGCCTTCCCCTCCCCAGGCTTTAAGCTTGCAAGTCCTGCAAACCGCGCAAAGGTCCCCGGGGTTTAAGCGGCTCTTCCCGCCAGCCTGCTCTCACTGCTCCGTGTTCACGGTCTGATTGTGACAGAGGGGTTCGCATGGAACCAGAAATCGGTTAAATGAACGAATGAATGACCGAGGGATGCGATGCCCCTCGGACAAGCGCCCTGTCTGCCCGCGGGTTATATGAGGAGGCGGGGTATATTAAAACTTTTTTTCATAAATCTGGAAAACCTGCGGGTTATGTGTGTGGGCGGGTTATATACGTGGGCGGGTTATTGTCGTGGAAATACGGTATATGTAAACCGTTGTGATGGCATTACCGAATGACAGTATATAAAACTTAATAAATAAATAAATATGTTGAATAGTGTAGCCAAGAGTGCAGATCCCTGTATCAATTTTGAAGGTGTTGGATAAGTGATTGTCTACTTTGATTTGGAATGATCTGTCTGCTAGAATGGAAGAGAAGCAATCATTAACCTTTTCCTCTATTCCAATTGTTCTCAAATGAAGGCACAGCAGGGTGTGGTCTACAGGTGTCAAAAGCTGCTGTGAGATCAGTTAGTACCAGGATATAGGATTCATCATTGTCAAATCCCTGTAGTCCTGGGTCGGTTAAGGAAATGAGTAGGGTTTCTGTTGAGCAATCTGTTTTGAAACCGAATTGATTTGGGTAGAGAATATTATTGTCTTCTAAGTAGCTTTCTAATTGTGTCAGCACTGCTTTTTCTAGGACTTTAGCTATGAAAGGAAGGTTGGATATTGGTTGATAATTGTCCCAATCATCAATTCAGCCAGTTTTGTTTTTTAGAATAGGATTAATCATAGCTTGTTTTGCTCTATCTGGAACCAAACCTTCTGATAGCGAGTAGCTGATCATAGTTATGATGGTTGGAGTTATTATGTTGCATACTGTTTTCAGGGAACTTGCGGGGACTGGGCCCAGTGGGTGGATGGCAGGTTTAATTTTTGTAATCATTTGGTTAGTTTTGAGTTTTGATACTGTGTCAAATGTGTTCCATTCTGCTTGCCCATGTTTTTCTTCCTTTTCTTTTGTGGGTAAGGTAGTAGAGAATTGTGTTTTCAGTCTATTCCTGTTCCATGTAAGACTCACATGTTAAGTCACTCCAATGTTATATGTAAACCGAAATGATTAGCAACATTGTTGCTAGAATTTCGGTATATAAAAAATGTTAAATAAATAAATAAATAAATAAATATTGATTTTGTCTAGTAGTGATGTGGCATATTCATTGCAGGATTTCTTTGTAAAGTTGTGGGTATTCAAGATTGATGTTGATGAGTCCTTGATTAGGTTTTTGACTGTTTTGAGTTAAATATTACCCCATGGACAGGGGCAGATAGGCCTATTGGGGGGCCTGTCGCTCTAGTCACGTGACAGAGCCACGCTTGGCAGACCACGTGGTATCTCCTGGGCAGCGAATCCCCAGGCCGGTTGTCATTGGGAATCCACCCCTGCCCATGGATCTGTTTATTGTAATAGTCTTTATTTACTTTGTTGATTTGTTCATGGTATTTTGTTAATAGGGATTTGTATTTTTCTAGATTCCATGGATTTGCATTTTTGCCTTTCAGATTTTCTTAGACTTTGTTTACTGTATCTTAGTTCTTTGTTATGTTTCTTATGTTTGGAGATGTTGTGTTCTTTTTGGAACATTTTTTTCTGGATTGGGCATAAAGTATTTATTTATTTATTATTTTTATATACCCCAGAGGGCTTACAATCTAAGTTTGTACCTGAGGCAATGGAGGATAAAGTGACTTGCCCAAGGTTACAAGGAGTGACAGCAGGACTCGAACCCCGGTCTCCTGGTTCATAGCCCACTGCTCTAACCACTAGGCTATTATCCCAGCAGTCAAAAGCTGAGGTGGCATTATCAAATTTAAGATCAGTTATCTTATTTTTAATTGTCTCTTCAAGTATTTTTGGTTCTATCTTTTTTCTGTATGTGAATAGTTGGTTGATATGTGATACTGTTTTCTGTGGGTTGAGGAAGGATATTTCTGCTTTTATTAGTTGGTGGTCAGACCAGGGTAATAAGAAGCGGTGTGATGAATTGATTGTGCAGTTATTGTGATTGGTGAATATTAGGTCAAGGATATGACCTGCTTTATGAGTTAGCATGGTTATAAATTGTGACCAGCCCATTGCTTCCATAGATGTAGGAAAAAACATGAGAGATGGAATAATAGCAGGAGCATGCCTTGATAAGTAGAAAGAAATGTTCTCCAACTCTTTCTATCAACAAAAAGTAAGCTGCCCACTGGACAAGCAGAGGGAGACAGAAGACAGTAACAACCATGCAACATTTTCTTCTTTGCAGGGCACCATCATTTTGCCAAATATATCCTCTGCCCTGTATGATCCTGAGCATTGGGAGACCCCTCGCCAGTTCAACCCCAGCCATTTCCTGGATAAGGAAGGGAACTTTGTGACCAAGGATGCGTTCATACCTTTCTCTGCAGGTAACATTATTCTCACCTCAGGTATTGCAGATATGTTTGTAAGGGCAGGAAGTTGCTTGATGATGAAAGAGAAGTGGGGAGAAGGATCAAACCTTCTCATAAATGGTCAAACAATGGGCAAAATATGATAGCTTGCATTTTTTTAAACAAATCTGGTCTGTAAATTCTGAGATTTTAGCAGTAACATTTTAAGGATGGGGTCTTTCAGGAAAAGGTAAAGATAAAACCATTGAAGTATTGCAGCAGATTGGATAAGCCTGTGGTCGGTGTCAATCATTATAGTCTATGTTTCTATTTTCCTTTCTCAACATCTACAGATTTTGGGAAAGCTAGACAAGGGTCTAAACCTCATTCCCCTCTTCTTCCCACAGGGCACAGAGTGTGTTTTGGGGAACAGTTGGCACGGACGGAGCTCTTCATTTTCTTCTGTAGCCTTCTCCAGGCGTTCACTTTCCAGCTGCCCGATGGAGTGAAGAAAATCAGTTTGGACTATATCTTTGGGGCTACACTTAAGCCATATCCATATAAGATTTGTGCTGTTCCACGCTAGACCACAGTGCAACAGATGCCATCAGCATTTCTATTGCATATGAGCCCACATCACTCATCATGTTTTCTCTTCCCTTCTACATTACTGGGTAAAATGGTCTTCATACAGTGTTCACAAAAGTCTTAACTTTGCATCCTTTTTTTTTTTAAAGGGAAGATATTATAACATAATAATGACGGAAGAAAAAGACCAAAATGGTCTGTCCAGTCTGCCCAGCAAGCTTCTTATGGTAGTATCTGCCTTGCTGTGCAGGTTACCCACCTGTTCCTCTTTACTGAGTGTTGAGCCTTCTTGAAATTTTAGACAGCGTTGCCATGAAGAAATATTTCCTGAAGTTGGTTCTGCATCATCCCCCTGAAGTCCCATTTCATGCCCCTAGTTCTACTGATTTTTTTTCCAACGGAAAAGGTTCAAAGTTTGTGTATCATTAAACCCTTTCAGGTATCTGAAGGTCAGTCTCATATCATCCCTGCACCTCCTCTCTTCCAGGGTGTACATATTCACATCCTTCAGCCTCTCCATATAAGTCTTCCGATACTGACCCCATACCATTTTGGTCGGCCTTCTCTGGACTGCCTCCATCCTGTCGCTATCCTTTTTGAGATAAGGGCTCCAGAACTGAACACAGTACTCAAGGTACAAGGGCATTATCACCTCTTTTTTCTCACTGATTATTCCTCTCTCTAAGCAGCTCAGCATTCGTCTGGCTTTAGTTATCGCCTTGTCACATTGCTTCGCCATCTTCAGATCGCCAGACACCATCATCCAAAGATCTCGCTCTTGGTCTGTGCACATCAGTCTTGTGACTTGTAACACACAACAACTTCAGTGAGATGCGTTACAAGCTGGACAACTGTAACACTGTAACTCCCATTCCATGACTGAATCCAACTGGCCAACGGTTTTGTTTAAGTATGTTTTGGGTTTTTTTATTTACATCATTTTGCCATTTTATTCAGAAAAGTACAGTGGAATTGTCTTGCAAAGAGACATTGTCTTTGTTGTCTAACACAGTTCAGTACAACAATGTGGAGAATACAAATTCATGGATTACTAAATGTAAAAATATGATCTGAGATAAAAAGAAAGGTGGTCAACAGAAAATGACTTGTTAAAATGTCAGAACCTGTCTCAGTTTTGTGACTGCTAAGGTTAAAGGAGTGATCTGGCGAATTCAATAAAGATTTAAAAGGAAGGGTGAAGCCCAATCCCGTTACAGTTATGAAAATGAAAAAGCCAGGCTGTATATTGTAGGTTGTATTGTACAGAGTTGATGTTTAGGAGGGTGGGATGGGGATAAAATTGAAAAATGTAAATGCCTGTAAATGTTGATGATCAGTGTGTCTTATGTTGTTAAGATGTGAAATAAATTCTGACACTGATGCAATAAATATTTAAGCATAAATATTTTTTTCTGGAAATATTCTATAGTTTACTTTGTTTTCCATGTATTAATACTGTGCATGACAGAAAAGATTTTGTGTTGTGTAGTGTGAAGGAGAGGTGTGATTGGATTGCTACCTAGTGCTATAAGTTATCAATATAGGAGTGTCATGCATGATAATGTAGATGTGATTCAGCATAGTACTATATGTGTCTGTATAATCCTGTGGATACATTGTGCTATGAATGAATCATGCTGATGACACTTTGAAAAGAAAAAATGCATGTGGATACAAGTGTAAGGTGTGATAGAATAAGCCTATGAAAGTTATGAAAGAAAGAAAATGTAGGTTTAGATAAGAATAAAAGATATGGTGAGTATTTTGTAGATAAGATTCTAGACCAGAGGTGCTCAAACCTGTCCTCCGGCCCTGCCTTAGCCAGTCGGGTTTTCAGGATATCTCTAATGAATATGTATGAGAGATATTTGCATGCACTGCTTGTAATGTATGCAACTACATTTCTTTGCTTATTTTATTTTTGCTTACATTTTATACTGCTCCATCTAACCCAAGATCAGGGGATGGTACCAGAATAGATAAAATAGATAAATTAAAACATGCACAATATGATGCTCAGATTATAATACAAACATACAAAACACCTAACAAGAGAAAAATAACTCAGCCAGCAGGCGATGTCATAAAAATACCACATATAAATATAATTAAACACAGATTGTAAAACCAAGCTTTGCAATGCTTCCTAAAAAACTAAAAATTCTGATATTCATTTAATTTCTTTGGGCAGAGGCTTCCAAAGAGTAGGCCCAATAACAGAAAAAGCCTAAAGCCAAAACATGAGGGGGAGTTTTGTTTCTGGCACGTTGTCACAGCTGGGAATATGCAAAGTTCCTGCCCGTGGCACCTGTGGAGAAATACCGCTGAATTTACTAACTGCAGTACTCAGTAAATCCTTTAGCAAATAAGCAAGTTAAATATTAGGCTGCTCACCCCGTAAATATGTTGCTAGCAGAAATGTTTGTCATAGGTTTGACAGTTGCTTGGGGGTAACCTGCATGGGAGCGGCAGTTACTACCAGAAGAAACTTGCTAGGCAGACTGGACGGACCATTTGCTCTTTTCCTGCCATCATTACTGTGTTACTATGTTAAATGGACCGCTCTACAATAAATGCTGGAAGGCGCACCAGTCTTTATAAACTCTGGGCAGAGCACTGCAACTCTCTGTGTTTCCTGGAAATGAGTAGAAAGTTGGCTCTTACGAAGAGACACTCAGCCTACTGAATAATTTCTAACAAGAGCTCCAATGGGCTGAGCAAAAGTCAAAATGGGGATTTTCCTAGCTTGTTGACAGATGGACTCAGGACTAGTGGGTTTATGCTCCCCTGCCAGCAGATGGAGATGGAGCAAGCTAACGTCACAGTATATATAACCCTGCCAATATTCTCTGTCTCCAGCAGATGGTGGACGTGCATCTCCCTATGGGGATTGCTTTGAGTTTTTGAAAGGAGAAATTTGAAATTCTAAATTCAGGAAAAGAAAGTCCTGCTCTCCTGTGATGATACCTAAATATCTCTCTCCCAGTTGAGAATTCCTGAGGCGATTTCCATGGGCCCTCAGAGGTGTACCTGAATCAGATACAGCTAGAGGGGCTTCAGGACTTCCTCCGGTCTCTGTTCTTGGCGTGCCATGCCGATGTTCGTTCCCACTCCCGTTGGGGTTGGGGAACTGGGCAGCCTGGCAGGTTGAGTGGCCCCCGGTAGCTAGGCCTGGCACTTAGGCTTTTTTCTTGCACCCCACGTGGTAGGCCGTGGCGGCCATTTTCACGCGCTCTTGTGCTAGTTCTGCTGCCCTTTATAGGCATAGCAAAAATCCTACCTTACAGTCCAGCGTCTTCCTGAACACCCAGCCCTGTATCCTGGTCCCGTGTTGTGTTAGAGATCCGGATGGGAGTCTCCTTGATCTTACTTCTCTCCTTGCAGTTGTTCTGCACTGGTGAATCTTCGGATGGAAAAGTCTTAGGGTGGGAACCAGCTGACCCAGCCAGGCTCCCAGTGAGGAGGGGGGTGGCCAAAAAAATCTCCCCCCCCCCCCAACAAAAAAGAAATACTTTCTTGTACAATAACCTTTCTAGACTGGGCTTCTGCTGTCAAAGGTGCTTGCTGCATTCATGGGGTTGGAGGGGCATGGGCTCACTGGCCTTCAGCTCCTGCACTCTGAATCCAGCCAGCGAGAATGATCTTCCTCAAAGGAACAGAGTGAAATGCAGTCCTTTCTGTGGTGTAGAGTTCTTCCAGCCTTCACGCACCTCACACAGCCAAGCCCGTCACAGGTGCTTGCCTCATTCAGGGAGTGAATGGGCTTACTGGTCTTTCGTCAAGGAGTGCAAGTTCCAAAAGATTCAGGCCAGAAAGATATCCTTCCTGCAACTAAAATAACTGGGATCCACTGGCAGGTTGTGCACAGTGAATCCCCTCCAAAAAGGGACTCCGTTGAGGCAGGGAGGTCTTACTGTGGAGGAAAAAAAAAAAAAAGCTGCATCTTGTCTCTCTGGTGTCTGCTCTGCACCGATTCTAGCCTCACTTACTGTCACAAAATGGCTGGTTATAAAGGGCCTGAGAAACAGGTCTGGGGGGGGCGGAGGGTCCGGTCACATCCTTCCCTCCCCATGTCAAAACCTTGTGCTGAGAGGAAGGACACTGACTCACTCACAATTTTTTCCATGAGCACAAATACACACATAAGAGGGTGTAATATTACATCTTGCCACCAGGCGGTGTGTGTGTGCTATCCCTGTGGAGGCTATGGCCAGCATAGCCCAAGGATATGAGGGTCATACTTAAACCCAAGAAACAAATAGAAATACACATCACTGCAAATATGCAATACAAGGATCCATTTTTCCATAAATTGATTGAAAAAAATTGTAAACAATTTTGGCAGGGAGGTGGGTATCGTGTCATGATCTTTGCTATTTTGTCGTGAAAAAATTGAGCGAGTTCATTACTTTTGTTTTTAGTATCTAATTCAGGTATGGACTGGGGGGTCAATTTTGGTCATCTTCTGGACATAACTAAAGAGAGCGTTGGAACTGAATTGTAAATCGTGGATTTTTTTTTTGCATGGAAATCTCTTTTTGTTTTAAGGGTTTGTTTATGATAGTTATTCAGGACAGATTTATAGATGGCTAGATGTGTGGGTGAATGGTCTTTATGCCAGATTTTCTCTAATTTTCTAAGGGTACGTTTGATAATTTTTAATTCAGAGGTGTACCAGGGTTTTCTGGAGGTGTTAGAAGGGTTGATTTTTTTTGGAGAGTAATGGAGAAATTTGGTTGGCGATATTATTGGTAATAGAGTTCCATGATGTGATGGCGGTATTGGTATCAGACAGGTCTAGTTTGTGTAGGTCGTTGCTGAGTGCGGCAGTGAGGTCATCTTTAGAGCATGGTTTACGAAAGTGGATGGTGTTACAGGCAACGTGCTTTCGTGGGGTTGTATATTGTAGAGAGAGGGTTGTTTGTACAAGGTGGTGATCAGACCAGGGTATGGGTGTGTAGCTGGGAGTATCTGAAGAGATGGCATTGTTAATGAATATAAGGTCTATAGTGTGACCAGCTTTATGTGTAGGGTTTGTTAGGATTTGATTGAGGTCCATTGCTTTGAGGGAAGATAGGAAAGTTTCGCAGGAGTGGAGAGCGGAATGGCATCTACATGGATGCTGAAATCTCCCAAAATGATGGCGGGAGTGTTGATGTGAATGTTTTTTGCAATGAATTCAATGATGGGGGAGGGTTTTTTTTCAAGGAGACTAGGGGGTATATAGGCTAGGCAAACTTGGAGCTGTGGGGATTTAAAGAGCCCTATTTCAAATTTATGGGCGGAGGAGAATGTCAGGTGTTAACCCACCATTGGACGCGCGTTTTCGACATGCTAGCAACATACAAATGCATGTTGATGGCCCTATTAGGTATTCCTGTGCACCGGGCTGCACCGGGCTTGGCTGCACCAGGAAAGTGCACAGAAAAGCAGTAAAAACTGCTTTTTTGTGCACCCTCTGACTTAATATCATGGTGATAATAAGTCGGGGGTCCCAAAAGTTTCCAAAAGTTAAAAAAAATAAATAAATTTGAAGTTGGCCCGCGGCTGTCGGGTCGAAAACCGGACTCTCAATTTTGCTGGCGTCTGGTTTCCGAGCCCGTGGCTGTCAGCGGGCTCAAGAACAGACGCCAGCAAAATTGAGCGTCAGCTGTCAAACCCGCTGACGGCCACCGCTCCTGTCCAAAAGGAGGCGCTAGGGATGCGCTAGTGTCCCTAGCGCCTCCTTTTGCCTGTTTTTACTGCCGGGCCTCATTTGAATAGAGAATCGCGCGCACAGGAGAGCGGGCATTTGCCCGCTCTCTCGCGCACTTTACTGTATTGGCCCGTGTGTGCAGGGTAAGTTTTAGTTCTTTTTTTGCTGCAAGAAGAAGTCCCCCGCCCTTTTTTTGGGGGGGCTGGGGGATAGAGAAAATATCATAGGTGTGAATGGGAAGCTGGTTGAGTAGCACTGCATCAGTGTTCTTAAGCCAAGTCTCCGTGATAGCACATGTATCAGGGTTTTCATCTTGGAGTAAGTCATAGAGTATGGTGGATTTTTTTGTTATAGATTGTGCAATGAAGAGCTTGAGGGTGGGGGCTGTAATGCCAATAAATTGAGTAATCAATTGTAATGTATCCTGTTGCTATCCTTCTTGTTTAAATGTAAACCGATGTGATGTTTTTCACTAAATGAATGTCGGTGTAGAAAAATCCACAAATAAACAAACAAATAAATAATTGGGATGAAAGCCAGCACTGCCACTGCTGGCGACCAGGAGGTGCTGCCACCACCAATAGTGTTGGAGTGGATTCTCTCACCATCCGTGGAACTGCAAGAAACATTTAGTACGATAATACATATCATATGCCTCCCTTCGGTCCCATTTCTGCCAGTAAGAGCCATAAAAGGTCTTCCTAATCTCGTTAGGTGTTCCCAAAGGGGAATACTGAATACCTCCAAATACTTCATTAGACCCAGGACCATACTCTCCTTCTCCTTTCCATCACATAAGGTGAGACAGAAGATCCACATTACTACTAAATAGGACACAAAGATTTATTATATCTGCAGAGTAGCATCCTGTAAAAACAAAAGTTAGTATGAAGGGTGTTGAATCTTATTAAGAGAATCCACCTGTAAATGAAATAATAATTAATCATGAAAATGGCAATAAATAAATCAAAATGCCACGTTTTTATAACTTTTCTAAAAGTTTATAGGGTTTATAAGTTCATAGGGCAAGGAAACACTCAACGAGTGGAACAACATAACATGGAGTAATATTATTATTCTGAGATATGTAGGCACATAGTCATCTTTCATTTTATTAATTAGCAGGCTCTAAACATTTTAAAAATCTCTCAGAGGTACCCCCTCACCCTGAAGGTATCTGGAACTTCACCCTCCCCTGGATGGCCAGCAAACAGTTCTGATTTTCACCCTCCCATGGAGGGCTGGCTAACAGTTCTTTAACTTCTTTCTTTAACTCTGGCAACAAGCCAAACACAAGAACAAATCTGGAACAAAGCACAGACACACAACATACAAGAGAAATGTCCCTTCAGAGGTGTCTGTACAGTCTTTTGAAGTCAGCCCCACCTCAAAGGGTAATCAGCTCCTCTACTGGAGGATCCTCAGGCTTTTGGCAGTCTCCAGGGCTCGTAGTGGTTGGGCTTGGGCTTCCTTAAAGTGACTCCATTTGGCAAGATACAGTTCACTGAATACGAGAGCTGATTCCCACCCCTGTCAAGATAAACCACTGCAAGCTTGTAAATGTTCCCGCCCCATTGCAGTGCAGCAACCTTGCGATCTAGAGTCTGGTGATAATCTGGGTGCTTCCTACGGTATCCCGGGATAACAGAATCTTTCACAATGGTGTGGTCAGCATATTCCACCAACCAGGCATCCCGGTTCTCCTCAATGAAGTTCATCACATGGACGGGCACAAAAGGATACTTTAGTCTGAACATGGCCTGCCCACGATGTTCTTGCATCGCTGGCCGTGAGAAAAGTTGGGTCTCTCTTCCAAAAGGCTGGGAACAGCCCAGGATTGATCCCGGACCTCCAATGGCAATGGTTGGTCTAAAAGATCCTCTCCACTGAAAACTTCAGAGACTCCTGATGGTACGGTTACCTCTGAAGGCATAGGCCTTCTCCCACTAGAGTAAGGCGAACTACCTGGCAGTGCAGAATCTCCCCCAGACAAGATCCCAGGGCTGGGTGGAAATACTGACACCTCCATTGCCATCTAGCAATATTCTATGAAAGTCCGATGAGCCCTCACCATTAAGCTGACGGTCAGCTAACCATTCCATAGAGCTGTTCAGCCTGCTCTGCATTAATTGCGATGCTCCAATCCCTCCTGCTTGAGAAATGGTAATTTGTAGAAGGCCGCGATCAGCCCGATAACCCAGAATTCACTGATAGATGATCCACAGATGGTGATCTGCCCCGACCTGTACAGGGAGCTGGTGTGGCAGTGAGCCACCCAGGGAATATCTCTAAATGCACAATCAATTCTTTATAGGTAGAAATCCCTTGTGTGATGGGGAAGACTATAGTGATAGGAGTATACTACCATCCACCTGGTCAAGATGGTGAGACATACAGTGAAATGCTAAAAGAAATAGGGAAGCTAACCAAATTGGTAGTGCGGTAATAATGAGAGATTTCAGTTACCCCAATATTGACTGGGTAAATGTATCATCGGGACACGGTAGAGAGATAAAGTTCCTGGATGGAATAAATTACAGTTTTATGGAGCAATTGGTTCAGGAACCGATGAGAGAGGGAGCAATTTTAGATCTAATTATCAGTGGAGCACAGGATTTGGTGAGAGACGTAACGGTGGTGGGGCCGCTTGGCAATAGTGATCATAATATGATCAAATTTGAATTCATGACTGGAAGGGGGACAGTAAGCAAATCCACGGCTCTCATGCTAAACTTTCAAAAGGGAAACTTTGATAAAACGAGAAAAATAGAAAAAAACTGAAAGGAGCAGCTACAAAGGTAAAAAGTGTGCAAGAGGCGTGCTCAATGTTAAAAAATACCATCCTAGAAGCACAGTCCAGGTGTATTCCACACATTAAAAAAGGTGGAAGGAAGGTAAAACGATTACCGGCATGGTTAAAAGGGGAGGTGAAAGAAGATATTTTAGCCAAAATATCTTCATTCAAAAGTTGGAAGAAGGATCCAACAGAAGAAAATAGGATAATGCATAAGCATTGGCAAGTTAAATGTAAGACATTGATAAGACAGGCTAAGAGAAAATTTGAAAACAATTGGCTGTAGAGGCAAAAACTCACAGTAAAAACTTTTTTAAATACAGTATATCCAAAGCAGAAAGCCTGTGAGGGAGTCAGTTGGACCGTTAGATGGTCGAGGGGTTAAAGGGTCACTTAGAGAAGATAAGGCCAACATGGAAAGATTAAATTATTTCTTTGCTTCGGTGTTTACTGAAGAGAATGTTGGGGAGATACCCGTACCGGAGAAGGTTTTCATGGGTAATGATTCAGATGGACTGAACCAAATCACAGTGAACCTAGAAGATGTGGTAGGCCTGATTGACAAACTGAAGAGTAGTAAATCACCTGGACCGGATGGTATACACCCCAGGGTTCTGAAGGAACTAAAAAATGAAATTTCAGACCTATTAGTAAAAATTTGTAACATCATTAAAATCATCCATTGTACCTGAAGACTGGAGGGTGGCTAATGTAACCCCAATATTTAAAAAGGGCTCCAGGTGCGATCCGGGAAACTACAGACCAGTTAGCCTGACTTTAGTGCCAAGAAAAATAGTGGAACGTGTTCTAAATATCAAAATCACAGAAGATATAGAAAGACATGGTTTAATGGAACAAAGTTAGCATGGCTTTACCCAAGGCAAGTCTTGCCTATCTAATCTGCTTCACTTTTTTGAAGGATTTAATAATGTTACGTGTGTCGCCTGTGGCAGACCTGCAGCGCTGCCCTCTCACCTTCTTACACGGACTCCAGCTCCTGGTTCCTCTTCACTGGCGGCAGTGGGCCTCCAGCTCCGACCTCGGGTCACCTCCGGTGCCTCCGGCTCTGCCATTGTCCCCAGTGTTGCCAGCCAAGATGCCCTTGCTAATCGGGCCTCTCCGCATGGCCTGCGGAGAGACGCCACCATCGGCGCTGCGGCCCTCCCTAGGCGCGCGCGCACACATCGCTAATCCTTTTAAAGGGCCCACAGTGGGAACCTGGCTGCGGCCCTGGATGTTGACATCAGACTCCTCTGTGTATTTAAGCTCAGGCCTCGCTCCATAGCATTGCCTTTGCAACAGGTCTCTGAGTACTCGTTGCTGACAGAGAATCCTCTCTACTTCGTGTTCCTGACTCCCATGGTTCCCAGTTCCTGTCTTCCTCGTTCGTGCCCTGTCTATGTGTTAGACTGACTCTCTGGATTTCGACTCTGCTATGCCTGACTACTCGTCAGTCTATCTCCTGCCCCGGACCTCTGCTATGCCCAACTACTCTTCAGCTTATCTCCAGCCCCTGACCTCTGCTACGCTTGAGTACTCCTGCCTTCTCCATTCCCTGACCATTGCCTTGATTGACTATGCCTGCTTCCTCCATGCCCCGGCACCCAAGGGCTCAACCTGCGGGGAATGAGGGTTGGTATTGGTTAAGCTCCAGTTGGCCTCTGTCTCCTAGTCTGCTCCACCTCTCAATGGTGGGGACCCGTAGGGCTTGCCCTACGGGTAGCATCAACCCCACCTCGGGCCAAGGGTCCACCACCAGCGCAACAGGGGGATTCTGTAGGAGATCGTCCGCTCACTCCAAGAGCGGGCAGGCCCATGCCAGGGTCTTGCCTTCCAAGTGTGAGAGAATGAAGGTCACCTTAGAGGCAGCAAGGAGAAATGCATATAGCATTGATTGATGAAGCCTCGACACAGTTTCAGGTCACCGCAGTAGCATTGAGGCGCCAGGAGGGTTACGGAGGGCCGCAGGGAGGCCGCCTGAGGAGTTGGGCTAGCACCAGCCAGTGCCTGCATAGCTGAAGGGGAAGTGGAGTCCGATCGTGTGTTCAACCGTTCGATGGAAGCCTCCAGAGCTTCTAAGAATCGCTGCTGCTCCTGGATCTTGTGCGCCAAGCCTGGTATGACTTTCATGGCGGAGGCCTCAGCCAAGTCTATGGCCTTGGCAACCTGTTGCGAGCATGGACCCTGCGACCGAGGGAGGAGTTGAAGCTGCATGAAGGGAGACCCCCTCGGGGTCCCTCCCGTCAGTAGACAAGGCCAGACGGGAAGCAGAGGCCAGCTGGGGCTTCACCAATACCAGCCCACATTCCCAGCAGGTTGAGCCCTTGGGTACCAGGGCCAGCTGGTCTTAGGTGAACTTCTGCGTGGATGATCTCATGGAGGAGGGCTCGACGGTGACTTGGGACTGATCCAAAACAGCGGTCGGACAGGCAGAGATATTCGTAGTCCAGATCCTAGCCAAGAATCAGGGCTGGCAGCAAAACTCATAGGATTCAAGCCAGGGGTCAAAAGTCAGAAGGTCCGTCCAAGGAAGGGTGAGCAGGAGAGCGGGAGCAGGACAGGAGAAGGTCCGGAGAGTAGGAGTACTGAGCCAGAGGGTCGTAGAAACAGGAACGCTGGAGACGGGAACACGGAAAACTGAAAAGTCACTCGAGCAGGAGACTTGTTGCCAAGGCAAGCTCTGTGAGACAGAGCTTGCCTTAAATAGGGAAACTGGAGACACCTTCCAGAGGGCCCATGGAAGAATTTCCCACCGCGGGCCCTTTAAATTTGAAGTGGTGCTGTGTGCATGCACCTAGGGGGGTGCTCGACTGGAAGCAATGGCCAAGGCGACGTTGCGAGCAGTGGGAAAGCTGGGGAATGGACGGAGACGGCTGGGCACTGCGGCCAGGGAGCCCAGTGCTGCCCGGCCCGGCTGGCATCGGGGTGAGGTATGCTGACTGCGGGCTCCTGTGTTCGTCGATGCAACACGTACATTCATCTTGACTATGGCAATGCAGCCAAGCCATGTAAAAGTGCCTGTCTCTGCCACTTCTCCAGGTCTTTATCTATAGCAGAGAAAAGGGGAGTATAGTTGAGATTAAATAATTCGGAAGTACGGGCACCTAGATAAACTCCCAGATACTTGAGAGATATTTTAACCCACCTAAATGGGAATCATTGCTTAATAAAAGCAACATCCTTAACAGATAAATTGGCATTTAAAAGCTCAGACTTATCCAGGTTCACTTTGAAGCCGGACACCATGCTAAACCACTCTAGTTCAGGTTCAACGCCCACTAAAGATAAGCAAGGATCTGTCAGGGTAAACAAAATATCATCCACAAACAGCGATAGCTTAAGTTGATGTTCACCCAAACAAATCCCCTGTAATCTGAGATGATCCTCACACCCTCACTGCAAAAGGTTCCAAGAACAATGCAAACAACAGTGGAGAGAGAGGCATTGCTCTGCAGATGACAAAGCCTGTCCCATAGCCCCCATTTATTTGAACTTTCACCTTGGGGGAAACCCATAGAGTTTCTGTATCCATTGAAGGAAGAAAGGTCCAAAGTTCATGTGTTGTAAAGTTTTGAACAGAAATGGCCCAATGGACTAAATCAAAAGCCTTCTCCGCATCGATGGACAAGAGAACTGTGGAGATATGGCTCCCGTTCAACCCACCACAAATGCTCAGTGATTTTGCGGACATTGCCCACAACTATATGCTGTGGAACAAAGCCCACCTGATCGGAGTGAACTAACGCTAGCAAAAAAAAGATTTAATTGCAGAGCTAACACTCTAGTCAAAATCTTCAGATCCAGGTTAATTATTTATTTATTTAACCAATTTTTTTTTTTCTATACCAGTGTACGGACCTAACCTTCACATCGGTTTACAATCTTTAAAAACATAAAAATCATATCAAACATAAAACAATAGTGATTAGTACCTTATAAAATTTCTAACAACAAATCATACATCTACCAAAAAGCAGGTTCCACATCACTCATAAATTGCTTCTTCACCACATTATCTTGACTACTCAGGTGTTATTCTCACCATAGGCTTGTTTGAATAGCCATGTTTTTAGAAGTTTTTTGAAATCTATCTGTCTGGATTCCAACCTTAGTTTCACTGGTAGCATATTCCAAATCTTAGGGGCTGCTAATGAAATGGACCTATAAGATCCACAGAGTGAGGGATCTCTACCTGGTTTGGCTATAACTGAAATACCAGCCACATTGGAGTGTACTGGAAGGGAACCCGCTGCTCGGAGAGTTAAACTTATGAGCTAGATGTGCAATGAGAATATGAGATAGCTTGCAATAGTACCCACTAGTGAACCCATCCAATCCAGGGGCTTTACTGGGCTTGAGCATCTTTATAACCTGCAGAACTTCCTGGGAGGTAATTGGGCTATCAAGATACTCCTGTTGCTCATGGGTGAGCAAGGATAAGGAAATAGACTGAAGAAAGCTATCAATATCAGCCTCAGTAATATCGGCATTCCTGCTATACAGGAAGGCATAAAACTCAGTAAACATTCCCAAATTTCATCCACTGTAATGTGAATCCTGCCCTGAGGATCTTTAATTTTGGTGCCTTGAGCAATCTGAGCCTTCAACTGCTAGGCTAAATAGCACCCTGCTTTATTCCCCCATTCATTATAGGCTTGTTTAACCAAGTTCAGCTGATGAACTAATTGCTCATCATCAAGCAGTTGCAGCTTGGATCTGGCACCTAAAAGCTGATGGTAGATAGTCTGAGACTGGGTGCACATGTGCTGAGCAGCCAATAGATCTATCTTAGCCAGTAAGGAAGACCTTTTCCTTTCCCTCTCCCTCTTGCATGCAACTGCCTTAGAAATGAGTAAGCCTCTAGCTACACTCTCAAACCACCCCCTGGGCAACAGATGACTGGGAATTAAGCTTGAAATATTCATGCAAGCGATTCCAAGAGGGTAACAAAAGTGTCATCCTTAAGCAATGTGTCATTCAGTCACCAGTTTGCTGCCCCTTATCTGAGTCACAAAATTGAAGATCCAATCATACAGGAGTGTGGTTGGACCCAAGTAATAAGGTAAATCCCTACAGAGGACACCCGCGGCTCCAGAGTTTTATCAACCAAAAAACAATCAATGTGAGAATAAGAATCATGGGCAGAAGAGTAAAAAGTATAGAAGCGAGATGTGGAAAATCTCCACCTCCATATGTCTGCCAGGCTCCAATCCAAAACAATAGAGGCCAAAAGCTTCCTTGGCCCTTGAGATGGGGAACTAGTGGGCCGCAAGTTATCCAAATTGGGGCAAAAGGGTGAGATTTAAATACCCACCCATGATTAAAAACCCTTCCCCATGGGAATCCAAGAGCATCCAGAGAGATTGAAAAAAAGGGCCTTGGTCCTGGTTAGGAGCATACAAGGAGACTAAAGTGAAAACTTCATTCCCTAAATTAATTTTAATGAGGACATAATGGCCACAGGGATCTAGTGCCTGAAAGAGTAGCTCAAAAGCCAGCTGAGAAGAAAAGTATACCCACTCCTGAGTACTTCAAATCTTTAGAACTAGCAGATAAAAATTTATGGGGAAATTCTCATATCTTTTCCGAAGAGGTATCTTCTGGGAGACTAATTCTTGGGAAAGAAGATGACTCTTTCGAGGAGAATTAAGTCCCTTAACATTAAGGGAGAGTACTTTAAACGGCATTATTGCACAAAGGAAGGTATTGCATCACTGATGAATGAGGAGAACTCAGTAAATTCACTTTCAAAAATAAAATAAAATAAAAAGGCAAAACCTAGAGAATAAGAAGATTTCATTACAGACATGGCAAAAAATGGAACTCCAATCCCCAATAAGCACCTGAATCAACATCCGATCTGCTATCCCACACAGCGAATCCTTTCCCCTGGAGGCTAACCTGCTAACCGAGGAGAACACCCATCCAATCCCGCCCCCCCCCCCCCCCCCCGTTGGAAGCAAATACTGAAATCAATAATAACCAGCACCCCTATCACAGAACAATGTGAAAAACATGAAAAGCCCCAGCCACCAGGGAACACCAAGCCATAGTGTCCACCAGAGGAACCCCTCAACAAGCCAAAGGTGTGAGAAAATGGCAAGGTTCCAATCATGCAGCTAAGTCCTCTGCCTTGATCCGACATGGCAGAGTGTGGCTCTGCCGAGTGGCATTGCAGTCACTTCCCTCCTTCACCTGCGTGACGCCATCTTGGACACGTGTCTGGCGCTGCAGGAGCCTGAGCTGGGTGAGGGATGGAAAAAGCCATGGTCATGCCCGCTTGCTGAAAAATCGATGCCTCAGAGAGGGATCTAAACCAGTAAGAGATCCCCTTATGTTGAAACTGCAGAGCAAACGGGAACGCCCATCGATAGTGGATTCCTTCGCGGCAGAAAAGCGCTGGTAACCTCTCAAAGTTCATAACGCCAACGGATCTCATGACCATCCCAACACCAATTTGACTTTTCCGGGCTGTTGCCAGGATGTCGTCCTTCTGAGAAAAACTGTGCAGACAGAGGACTATGTCCCTGGGGCAATTATTACGCCTAGGGCCCAAGGCCCTATGGGCCCACTCAATTTTAATGTAAGACTCAGTGCAGGAGGAATCGCCGGAGGGACACGATTTATTAGCAAGGATGAAGGTACATATCTTGCTGGCTGTGGCAGTGCAATCAGCATAGTCCTCTGCTTCCGGTAGGCTTCGGATGTGTATGTTGCTTCGCCTCGAGCGATTCTCGAGATCCTCTAACTTTTCTGTTAGAACAGCAATTTCTGCCACCAGCGACTTATTCTCTGTGCTTAGGGTATTTATGGCTGCATCCTGGCTCTCGACTCGTGTATTGTTGTCGTCTACGTGGCGTCCCATCGCCATTAGATCCTCCCTGATCTCCGAAAAGGAGGCAAGGAGATCCGATTTATACTGGCGCATGTCGGCTCGCAGTTCGGGAAACCAGATCCCGCAGCTCCGGTCGGGATGGAAAAAGTCAGTGTGATCTCCTTCGAGCGCCAGCTGAGCGGATGCAGCCTCCGACTCTGTGCTGCCACAGTTCCCCTGCCACCTTCATATCCTGGCCGCATAGCTCCAAGGCATGGTTACTAAATGAATATTGTTTAAGGTCCGTCGTTCTGTTTCTGGTGACCATTCCAAAATAAAGAGGTACCACAAAGACAGCAAAAGCACCAACAGATGGGGGCTAAAATATCAGAGGAAGCTGGCTTAAACAGGTAAGTTGGAGGAGTTCAACAATCAAGCATGTACAGCATCCCCCCACCCCCCACCACTGGGATAATTTTTAAAGTGGATTGAAATGAGTAAGTCTGCTTTGAAAATTAATGTAATTCATGCACATGTTTGTCAGCTAATTAATGTTACAAAATTACACCCACGGAGGGAAATTTTCAGAGGCATTTCCACTGGTAAAACTCTTATGTGTGGGCATGGGCTTATTGAAAACTTGCCTGCATCCTCTTTAGAGATTGAAAATGTGCTCAAGAAACTTAAACCGGCTTCCCACCCTCTAGATACGATTCCTGCCAATCTTCTTATAGCAAGCTCCAAAGTTATTGCTAAGCCAATCGCTCAAATCATCAATGCATCCCTAATTCAGGGCTCAGTGCCAACCCCACTCAAACTCGCCATCCTGAAACCTCTTTTAAAAAAACCAAATCTTTCTCCTGAAAACCCAGCTAACTTTCGTCCAATAGCAAATCTTCCTATCATAGCTAAAATCCTGGAAAGAATAGTAAATCAACAACTCTCTGAATTCCTAAACAACAACAACATTCTCGCCATAACTCAATTTGGCTTCCGTAAAGCCCGAAGCACCGAATCCCTTCTAATTTCTCTAACGGACAACATTCTCTTCAACCTCGAGAAAAAACAACCGTGCCTTCTCATCCTCCTCGATCCAACAGCGGCATTTGACACTGTAAACCATGAGATCCTCCTAGACCGACTAGCAGAGATCGGCATCAAAAACACCGCCCTCAATTGGTTTAAATCCTTCCTACAAGACAGGTTCTACAAAGTCAAGATTAACAACAAAGAGTCTCATCCTATCAGTTCCACTCTAGGAGTCCCTCAAGGATCTTCCTTATCTCCGACCTTATTCAACATATACATGCTCCCTCTTTGTCACCTACTATCCAAACTGAATCTAACCCACTACTTATACGCAGACGATGTCCAAATCCTTATTCCAATTACCAAATCATTGCACGAAACCCTTCATTTTTGGAATTCATGTTTATCTCCATCACCAATCTCCTTGCAGACCTTAGCCTAATACTCAATGCCAACAAAACAGAATTCTTCCTCATTACCCAAGATGGCAACTACCAGCTCTCCAACACACACCCTGTGGAACCACCTACTATATCCCCCCTGATCAGAAACCTTGGAGTCATCATGGATAACCAACTGAACTTCAAAAGTTTCATCAGCAACACCATGAAAGAATGCTTCTTCAAACTCCAAGTTTTAAAAAGACTTAGACCCCTACTCCACTCCCATGACTTCAGATCAGTTTTGCAAGTAATCATATTTTCAAAGATTGATTACTGCAATTCACTTTTACTTGGTCTCCCAGCCATTTCTCTAAAACAGCTCCAAATGCTACAAAATGCCACAGCCAGGATTCTAACTAAATCAAACAAAAGGGACCACATAACACCAATATTAAAGAATCTCCACTGGCTCCCTATCAAATCTAGAATCCTCTTCAAAACTTTTTCAATCATCCACAAAGCTATCCACAACACCTCCCCTCTTGACCTCAGGATCCCATTGCAGCTGCATTCCACCTCCCGTCCTATGAGATCTGCACAAAGAGGTTCTCTAAAAGCCCCCCAATCAAAACATCTTTAAGCAAAAGAGCCTTCTCCACAGCGGGCCCTAAACAATGGAACTCTCTCCCTTCAGACCGTAGGCTCGAACAATGCCCAATCACCTTCAAAAAAAGGCTCAAGACCTGGCTGTTCAACCAAGCCTTCGCCGGAGTCTGATTCTACTCGCCTCATCCCACCCAGGACAAATCATTATGTTTTACCACTGCACAATAATTCATGATTCAGTAGCAACTTATTACTTATCAACTCTTGCTCACCAGGTTTTTTGCGTACAAGTTTTAATCCTAGTCATTTGTATCTTAGTTATTTGTTATTTAAAATGAGTTGTATCCCAGTTCTTCTTTCCTTGTTCTTTGTAAGACACTATTAAGTCATTTTCAATGTTGAATGTAAACCGAAGTGATTAGTAACCTTGTTACCTGAACCTCGGTATATAAAAGTTTTAAATAAATAAATAAATAAAATATTTATTTCTCTTCTGCTTTTCAGAGCTTCAAAGCAGATTACATTCAGATACTGTAGGATATTTCCCTAGCATAATAATAAACAAAGTCCAAAACAGGAAACAAAAATTATCACATTCAAATATTTAAATATATTCAGGCAAAAAATGGTTGCAGATAACTTTGCATGCCTGTCAATATGATGGTCTTGCCAACACACATTCAATAAATTGTTGTCAATTGATATAGTTATTGGATAGTATTTTTTTGAATTTGATATTTCCCTATCCCCAGAGGGCTCACAATCTAAATTTGTATCTGAGGCAATGAAGGGTGAAGGGACTTACCCAAGGTCACAAGGAATGTCAGCCTGGTTCTTAGCCTGCTGTGCTAACCGCTAGGGTACTCCTCCACTCCACCTGTGAAGATGCACATCAAGTGCCAGTACACAGAGTGGGCATAGACTAGAGAGATTGCAGTGTACAAACCGACTCCTCTTGTTAGACTTTTCATTGCTTATAAGGATTAAATATCTTTAGTGGTGTCAGTTTTACAAAGAATACAAGAAAATTATCCCTTACCTGCTAATTTTCGTTCCTGTAGTACCATGGATCAGTCCAGATGGTGGTGGTTATGTCCCCCATCCAGTAGATGGAGTCAGACAAGGCTTCGGAGGGTGCTGCCTCATAAACCAGTGCACCCTCTGTGAGTCCTCAGTATAGAGAATATCAGAGCCCGAAAACAGAGAAGGATGGATCAAGTTTACAAATCAAGAAAGTAATCTGTAGCGAAGGCAACTGGCGCCACAACTTGAACTTGCAAAAGAACTGTAGAACAGCCTCAAAGAAGCCGAGGCGAAAACCGAATAAGATAACCAGAATAGAGAAGTCAGAAGGGCAGATCGAGCAGAGAAAGACCCCAACCCCAAAATTATTAGGGAGGGCGTCTGGACTGATGCATGGTTTCACACTGACCCTATACAGAGGTGTGTTCTCTCTCTCTATCATATTTTCAGGACTCCTGCATGTATGCGGGCGTTTTAAAATCTACCTCTTAGAGTGTAAGTTGTCAGGAAAGCATTCCCGCACAATTCTGTGTGCAGATTCAATGCACCTGATTATGTGTACATGCATGTGTACATGCTTTCCTTGTTATATGTAACTGCTTTTCTGCACTATTGTTTAAATGGTAAAGTTTATTATAATTTCACCCCTGTTTCTTGTGAACCAGCATGATGGGACCACCGTCTTGAATGTTGGTATATAAAAAAGTTAAATAAATAAAAATAAAATCCCACGTAAGTCTTTCAAAATTGACCCCTTCATGTTCCTTAACTAAATGAAATAATGCACTATCCCATGTCACAGCTAAAGTCATCTGCTGTTTCCTGAAAGAAGGCTTCTGTATGTTCCCTAAACAAATTCTTAAGATAAAATTCTGCCCTTAATTATCACACTGATTGCACAATTCTCTTATTTGATAGATGTTCAGCCTGCTGAATGCTTGATAGCAGTTGATCCCACATGGAAAGCAGGGCGCTTAAAGAGATGGCTGCCTGATGGGAACCTCTCATGGTCTACGGTGCAGTATAGTCCAGCGTGGGATGGCACAGATTTCATATGGATGCGGCTGTATTACAGTTCCATAAATATAGTCCTTGTTGATTTCAGTCACTCCCTCTGGCAGCTGGAAGGTGAATGCCCGGAGCAGGCTGGCAAATAAGATGAAGATTTCGATTCGAGCCATCTGTTCCCCCAAACACACACGGTGCCCTGCGGGGAGAAATGTGAGATCTGGAGTTAGATCCTCACCAGAGAGATAGAGGGGTTAGAACTGCTCCATGTGAGTGAGTTACCTGCAGAGAAAGGTAGGAACGCGTTATTGGTCACAAAATTCCCTCCCTCATCCAGGAAGTGACTGGGATTGAACTGTTGAGGGGTCTCCCAATGCTCGGGATCAAACAGGACAGAAGATAAATTTGGAATAATGATGGTGCCCTGCAAGAGAAGAAACAGCATTTCTCAGACTGAATAAATGGATAAAATAGATGGATGGAGTATGGCAAGTGGGATGATTGAATGAAAGCACCTCTCAGTATTACCTTCCCTAATAAAGGAAAATTAGTTTCTTACCTGATAATTTTCGTTCCTGTAGTACCAAGGATCAGTCCAGACACCTGGGTTGTGACTCCACACCAGCAGATGGAGACAGAGCAAGACTTGTCGGGCACCCTCACATATAGTAAGGCGCCACCCACAGCTCGTCAGTCGTACGAATGTCAAAGCAAAACTGCAATGAAACCAAACTAACTAACTATACCGCCCCACACTAGGGCCGATTCAACCAAAAACCCTCAGCTGGATCAGAACTTCCAGAACCAGAGGACCAACAGATACTGAAAAACAATCGAAACCAACCGAGCGGACTCTTCTTAAACCGAAAACAATACTTGGGCGGGAGCCTGGACTGATCCTTAGTACTACAGGAACGAAAATTATCAGGTAAGAAACTAATTTTCCTTTCCCTGTACGTACCAGGATCAGTCCAGACACCTGGGATGTACCAGAGCTGAACTACCGAGGGAGGGAACCAGAGAGTCCCGCTCGCAGAACTCTCCCCCCGAAACCCCCTGAATCCAGGTTCTGAACATCCAGCCGATAGTGTCGAGCAAACGTATGCAACGACTTCCAAATTGCCACCCTGCGAAAACTCCAGTGGCGACACTTGCGAAGATTCCGCCCACGAGGTGGACTGAGCGCGCGACTTCCAAATTGCCGCCCTGCGAACTCCAGTGGCGACACTTGCGAAGATTCCGCCCACGAGGTGGACTGAGCGCGCGCCAGGTGAGCGCGGAGGCTCACCGGAACAGGCTTACCTTTCAATAGGTACGCAGGAGAAATAGCTGCCGTCAGCCACTGAGAAATGGACACTCGAGAAGCAGAGCCGCCCTGCTGGACCCGAAAACAAAACCAAAAGATGGTCCGAAACCCAAAAAGGATTCGATACCTCCAGATAACGGAGCAGAACTCTGCGGACATCAAGTTTCTCCAACACCTTGGCATCCGGATCAGCCCGCGGGTCCTCAGGAAAACAGGCCATTCAACCGTCTGGTTCAAAAGACAAGCAGACACCACCTTCGGAAGAAAAGAAGGAACGGTCCTCAGAGAGACTCCAGAATCCGAGAAGCGCAAAAACGGCTCTCGACAAGGTAACGCCTGAAACCTGAAACTCTCCTCGTCGACTCAATTGCTACGAGAACAAAACCACCTACAGGGTAAGGTCTGTTAGTGTCGCCCTCCTAAAGGCGACGTGCACAGAGCAGAGAGCACCAAATTAAGAGTCCGGGAAGGACAAGGATGCCACGTCTGGATGATGAGCCAGTGACCGACCGTGCACCTTTCTTCTGAGACAGCCAAGCGCCGCTACCTGTATTCGGAGGACGCTGCATGCCTGAAGAAAAGCGAGGATATCCGGCACGGATGGTAACCCCGGATGCACCTCACGCGATCTACACCAATCGTCAAACACCATCCGGACCCGGACGTAGGCAAAAGACGTAGACCGCTTCCTAGAACTCAGCAAGGTAGCAACCACCGCATCCGACTATCCCTTTGTCTCTAAACGTTTCCTCTCAAGCCACGCCGCGAGGCCGAAGTGAGCCACGTCCACCAAAACATACCGGACCCCGCCTCAGGAGAGCCGCGTCCCCCCGAAAACGGAGAGGAGCCTCCTTTGCCAAGAGCAAGAGGTCCGCGAACCATGGCCGTCATGGCCACTCCAGCACCACCCTGACCATGACCACCTCCGCTAGATGCGATTCTAATCGACGAAGGACTTTGCCTATCAGAGGCCAGGAAGGGAACATATAGGAGAACGTCCGTGGGCCAAGGGAGTACCAACACATCTACCCCTTCGGCTCCTCGTTCTCACCGTCGACTGAAGAATCGGGGAGCCTTGGCGTTCTGAGCGGTGGCCATCAAATCCATGTGTGGCGTTCCCCACCTTTGGCAACTTAGGTGGTAAGCCATCTCCGGCAGCTCCCACTCCCCGGATCCAACCGAGGCCAACTGCGGAAAACCGCTTGGACATTGTCCACTCCGGCGATGTGGGACGCCGCGATGTTGATCAGATTTCTTTCCGCCCAGAGCATAAGCAGCCGCGCCTGCTCCGCCATCGCACGGCTCTTCATACCGCCCTGGCGATTGATATACGCCACTGTGGACGCATTGTCCGACAACACTCTGACCGAAGTCCCCCGGAGCAAAGGGAGGAACGACTGTAGCGCCCAACGTGACCGCTCTGGTCTGCAAGCAAGTGATGGACCACTGTGACTGTGCCTTGGACCACTGTCCCTGCACCGAGCGGCCCCCGCAAAACCGCCCCCCAGCCGGATAAGCTGGCATCCGTGGCGACTACCGCCCAGGCGGGCATGAGCAGAGACACTCCGCGTGTCAGATTGTTGGTTTTGAGCCACCACTGCAAACTGGACCTCGCCTGATCCGTGAGCGGGAGGGGAAGAGAAAGCTCCTCAGACACCGGCCTCCAGCGGGAGAGCAATGCGGATTGCAATGGACATAGATGAGCGACCGCCCAAGGGACTAGCGCCCACATTGACGCCATCGATCCCAACACCATCAGGTAATCGCACCCCTGCGGAATCCGGAGGGACAGGACGGCTCACCGGACCCTGCAGCTTGCAGACCCGCTCCATGAACAGAAACACCCTGCCTTGCGTCGTGTCGAACAGCGTTCCCAAATATGCCAGGGTTTGGGTGGGGACCAGCCGGCTTTTGGCGAGATTGACCACCCATCCGAGCGACTGCAAGAGCTGCAGGACCCTGTTGCCTGCCTGTCGGCACTGCATTTCGGATTTGGCTCGAATCAGCCAATCGTCCAAGTAGGGGCATGCGCTGATGGCACGGCCGAATTCCGATGTGAGGTAAGCCTCCGTCAGATCCAGCGACGCCAGGAATTCCCCTGGTCAAACCGAAGCTATGACTGAGCGGATCGTCTCCATTTGGAATCGAGGGACGCGGAGACATCTGTTGAACTCCTTTGAGGTCCAGGAGGGGTCGGAACATGCCCCCCTTCTTTGGCACTATGAAGTAAATGGGATACCGGCCCAAATGACGCTGTCCCGGAGGCACGGGAACTACCACGCCCAGGTCTTCTAGGCGTCGCGGCGTATCCCGGACTGCCAACGTTTGATGCCTCCCTTGTAAGGGGACACCAGAACTATGTCCGCCAGAACCCGAGCAAAATGCAACACCCGAGCAAAATGCAACGCGTAACCGTGTCTTATCACGCTGAGGACCCACTGGTCCATGATTATCCTGGCCCATTCCCCGTAAAAACCGTGCCAACCTGGTTCCTACCTCCGGTGTAACCAATGGAGCCAGCTGCGGGGAAGGGGCCCTCCGCATTTCATTGGGCGGGCTTCGGACCGGTCCCCAAGGAGGAACCGCCTTGCCGTCCAAATGTCCTTCCTTGAAAGGACTGGGACCAGGACGACCGTCGAGAGGAACTAAATCTATATGGGGCCCCCGACGATCTCTGTGGCCGCGACTTCCTGGGCCCACCAGCGCGAGACCTATTGGAAAACGAAGCCCGGCCCTGTATCTGTCCTCCGGTAACTTGAACGCCCGGTCTTCACCAAGGGACTGCATCAGGTCGTCCAGTTGTTTGCCAAATAACAACTTCCCCTTAAAAGAGAGCGAGCCTAGATGTGCCTGAGAAGATCCATCCGCCGCCCAAATACGGAGCCACAGGAGACGTTGTGCCGAAACTGCCGAGACCATGGCTCTAGCCGAAGGCCGCAGAAGGTCGTGCATCGCCTCCGCGCTGTATGCGATAACCGCCACCAAGTTGTCCGCTTGCGCCGCCTCCTCACCCGAGAGGCTCGCCTTGGCCTGAGCACCTGAGCCCAGCGCAAGCCGGCTCTCAGGGCAAATACTGCCAATAGCCGCCCGTACGCCCAGAGCCGAAACCTCAAAGACTTTCTTGAGCTGAGTCTCCAGCTTTCTGTCTTGGATATCCTTGAGCGCCGTGGCCCCCGTCACCGGAATCGTCGACCGTTTAGTGACCACCGAAACCGCTGCGTCCACTCGGGGAAGACGCGGGGGATCCAGCGCGTCCTCCGGCAACGGATACAGCTATCCATAACTTTGCTACTAACCTTTAAGCCTAACTCCGGGGTGACCCATTCTCGAAAGAGAATATCCGAAGCGGAAAAATGGACCGGAAAAGCCACCGCGGGTCCCATCAGGCCCATCTTGGTAAATCCTTTCTAGGCTCCCTGGGTGGGGCATCCACACCCACTTCCAGAAGAATAGCCGGAACAAGCGGTGCCAGCTCCTCCTTGCGGAACAAGCACACCACCTTGGGGTCGGCACCCTCCACCGCAGGGGTACCCTTGCTGTGTCCCGCGTGGATCGTATCCGCGTGCGCACCGTCGTCACGCGGGGCCCCTAAATCAGGGTCTACGTCCCCGGATGAAGCCAATTAGGAGTCGGTCTCCTGGGGGCCCCCGCGGCTCGAGCGCCGCTCTCTAAGCGGGTCCACGGTTCTCCAGGGACCCTCCCCTGCTCGCTTCTTCTGGGGATCAGACCGACCCTTTGACCGACGATCCCTTCCGTTTTGAGCATATATCTAATTATTTATTATCTCTTTTTTTTTTTTTAATTTACTTCAAGGCACCGCGAGGGCCGACGAAAATGAGGCCTCAGAATCGGAGGAGGCCTCCTCCTGACTCCGAACCGCCGAAGGAGCAGTCCCCCGCGGGGGATCCCCCCCGGGGTCCCGCTGCTGGGGAGACAACGCCGGCGGCATGCCGCCATTTTCCACCGACCGCCGTGTGGCCTCCCTTACGGACCCTAAAATGGCCGCCGTTCCCGCGCTGAGCGGGAACAGGTCGGCCCTGCCTTCTCCTCCAGGGGCAGCGCGCGGCGGCGATCGCGGTCGAGCGCGAACCTCCCGACCGCCGTCGGACGGCCCTTCACCGCCCGATAGACAAGGAAAATAAAACCCGTCGCGCAGAGCCGCACGCGCGGCCCGAAACGCCCCTCGGCAAGCCCCGCACCAGTCCGGACCGCCGAAGCCGCCAAGAGGCCAGAGAAAAATCAAAGCCGCCCGCGGAACGCTCCCCCCGCAAAACCAAAGCCAACCTCACAGACGGCGAAAATGGCAAGAAAGAAACAAAGTCACTTTTTTTTTTTTTTTTCTACCTGCCGCTGACCTTGGTCCTGAAGTGTCCGGTCCAGCGGGGGTGAGTGAACCGGGCTCCCCGGTGTCACCCCCGGCGCTGCTGCCAGAGACAGGCCGGGTCCTCAACCCTCAGCAGCGGCCTCGACCAGGGAGGGGTAGTCCCCTCAGGACCTCGCAACCCCCCTGAGAGGCTTTCAGGACAAGCGAAGCCTTTCTATAACTTTCCTTTTTTTTTTTTTTTTTTATATATATCCAACAATTAAACCAAATTAAACCAAATCCAACAACCCTGACTAGCTAAACAACTACCCATGGATCCTTAGAGCCTGTGGGTGAACCTGCTCCATCTGCTGGAGACAGAGAAAGACTGACGAGCTGTGGGTGGCGCCTTACTATATGTGAGGGTGCCCGACAAGTCTTGCTCTGTCTCCATCTGCTGGTGCGGAGTCACAACCCAGGTGTCTGGACTGATCCTGGTACGTACAGAGAACAGATCAATCTATTGTGTCTCCCTTGTCTGCTATTTAGCAAATAATCTTTTTGAAATATCTTTTTTCAGAAGGCAGTACATGTTGTATGTCACGATTTCTGGTTTCAGGGTACATCACCCCAAAAGCAGTACAGGACTGCAAGGCTGGATGCTGGGCAGGCAAGGGATGGTCTTCCGCCTAGACAGCCCACTGCTCTGCAGGTTGAGCCCTTGAGTTCTGGGGGACTCATGGTGATTGTGTACTATTGGAGCAAGGATGTACAGACTGGAGCTAGGCTGGTTAGTCTGGGGCAAAGCTGGAAGGGCTAGGTAGTCTGGAGCAAGGCTTGGATAGGCTGTAAGCCAAGGAGCAAGAAAGCCCAGAGGCTATAAGGTATGCCAGGGAGCAAGAAGGCCCAGAGATCACAAACATTTTTTAAACCCAGTTACACTAACGCTGTAACCACATCCACCGGAGAGGGATTTCCTCAGCCGAGTGGTCACCTGGACCCAACACTCCCCGGACCACCCGAATGCTAGACACCTCAGGAGGATCCACCCTAGAAACCTTCGGGGGGGGGGGGGGGGGGGTCCAGTCACCAGCTGACCCACATTAGGATCTGGATCCCCTGATGGCATAAGGCTAGCTAAATAAGCCTTATGCATTAACAAGACAAAGTCTGCCGAAAAAAGGGACTAGCCCTTTAAATTTCTCCACGGGGAGGGGGGTCCCTAGAAGCTCAGGGGAGGCTGGTGACGAGTCCTGGGGAGACTCAGGGCTCTGATCGTGTGGAGACAGTTGCGGAGGGAGATCCCCTCCCCCTACAGAGAAATCTGCAGCAGCATCAAAGGAACACAAAATGGCCGCCGTTCCTGCACCACAGGCACCATAACATGAGGTGCGCGGCATCATCGCGGTGCAGAGGAGGGAACCTAAAAATAACCTCCGGAGCCCAGGAGACCGTATGCGCCGCTGAAAACCCTTTTTTTTTAACGCGGCAATTAGCTAGAAGCTGAGGCCTCACCAGAGGAATAATTTACTACCTTCTCTGGGCCAGGGGGAGAGGGACCGGCCCACCGGTAAATCCCCCCCAGTTACTCAGCGGTTTTGAATAGCTCCAGGAATCAGGGCTGCTAGAAGCTAACCCCTGCCAAGCCTACAACCAAGGAGGGAAGCTCAGAAGAAACTTCCCCTTGGGAGGCAAAGTGCTCTTTTATTTTTCTTTTTTAAAGAAATAGCTCTGATTTAGCAAGACTGAATATAGATTCCTGATGTTTGTTTGGTTTTTTTTGTTTTGTTTTGTTTTTAAACACCTAAGTACCAGGACCCGCAGATTCTGCCACCTTCATCTGCTGGAGACAGTGAAATACTGAAGGAGGTGCACCATACTTACAAGGGGTGCCCTTCAAGTTTTTCTATGTCTCCATCTGCTGGAAGGGAGGCAAAACCCAGCAGTCTGGACTGATCCGGGTACGTACAGGGAACACAAGAATAACGCAAGTTATACACACAGGTAAGGTAAACAGGAACCTTTAGCAAGGCAAGATAATTGCAAGGAGGGCCAAAGCAAGGAGTCAGGGCAACTTGATGCATCATGCAGCCTTCAAGATACAGGCTAGAGCAGGACTGAGTGCGGCCCCCTGAAGGCCGCTGCTGGCAGGGGAAGCCGCCTGGCATCCAGTATCATTACAAATAGGAAGGAGATTCTATATTGGCATATTAAGTATTTCCTTACCTCCTTTTTCTCAAGGCCATCCACCAAAGTCATATTTATTTATTTCCACTGATGAGCACATTTTAATGTTTGTGAATTGTCCTCAGAAAGAGGCATTGCACAGGGACCCTCTTCAAGCAATAGGCAGACCCTAAAGTGTCTTCCTTACCTTAGTAATGAGGAATCCCCGTATGCTTGTGTCTTTCGTGCACTGCCGTGCAAGCCCCACCGATGCAATGTTGGCATAGCGCTGGATCTCGTGAATGACGGCATTGGTGTAGGGTAGCCTTTTCCGGTCTTCATAGCAGACTATCTGGGACGGTATGAGGACGGCATCAAGCTCTTTCTGCACTTCCTCTAAGAAGAGACACATATGGATCAATTTTCAAAGGAAAACTAAAATTTAACATACCATCGTAGCAATTTTCAGCAACCCATTTACATGCATTAAGTGGACTTAAACAAGGGTAAAATATATTGACAATTCAATAGCATATATTATAGCAATTTTCAAAAGTGGTCAGAATTCAGGAACAGGCTCCCAGAACATTCTATCCCCGTCAGGTCACTAATGGCATATAAGACCATGATGTTTTAAAGAAGAATATTTAAACAGTAGGGAATTAGTTTATCAAACAAATTCCATAAACTGAAAGTGAAATCTCTAGTATACCACTCCCTCCCTCACCTTGTACAGCTGGGTACACCACCATGTAGAGAACAGCCCAGTGCAAGGTGGTACTAATGGTATCAGAACTTGCTAAGAGGAAATCAATCACCAGCTGGATCATGTTGGATTCATCATAGGTGGAGTTGGGATCATCTTTGGTCTGCAGATAGAAAACAGGAGGAAACGACTAGCAAATACTATCAATCAGAATGGAGGTTAGGGCTGTCCAGCATATTACTGTGAATGTTAAGCAATAAAAGTCTGAAACCCATCCCCAGAGCTGTGAACCTGCTACTCACGCTGACTGTAAGTTCTGCCAGCACTATGGATCACATTCAAGTATTGGCAAGAGTGCAAAAAGCCGCAGGAAAGATTTATTTTCCTTCAACCTCTAAAGGAAATAATTCCACAGAAAAAAAAATTGTACAAGCAAATTCTGGTGCAGAATCCTGCATCTGGGGTGCAAAAAAAAATGCAGGAATGGTACACAGTGTGGTATACAATGGAGGGTGAGGAAGGAGACCTCAGGGTGATCGTTCTGATGATCTCAAGGTAGCAAAGTAGGGTGATGAAGCAGTGGGCAGAGCCAGAGAGGACTGCTAGAGTGCAGAGGAAAAGGCAGAACCAGCAGAAAAAAGGGAGGTGATGCTCTGTGTGCACAGGTCGTTTGTGAGGTTTCACTAAGAGTAGTGGTGTTCAGTCCTGGAAACAGGCCTGGATTTCCCAATAGGCATGCTAGGGGTATGCCCGGGGAGGCAGCAGGCCAGCTGAAGATTTCCTGCCTCTTCCAGCCGTGCTGAATCTCACTCAGCAGAGAACAGGAGGGAAGGAGTGAGGCTGGAAGGGACAGAGCAGAGAAAATTATG
The DNA here is from genome assembly GCF_901001135.1 of Rhinatrema bivittatum. Lineage (NCBI taxonomy): Eukaryota > Metazoa > Chordata > Amphibia > Gymnophiona > Rhinatrematidae > Rhinatrema > Rhinatrema bivittatum. Next base: position 181,426,705 of record NC_042623.1, read on the forward strand.
CTCTACTCCCTATTCCAGGTTCCACTGCCCCATGCCCCCACACACCCATTTTGGGGAATCTAAAAAAGCCACTCTGCTCCCTAATCCAGCCCTCCCCCCTCCTGTCACTCAGAAACATAAGGGGAGGAGGTGAACATGGAGCAGATAGAGCAGAACAAAAAGGTCTGTGCCTTGGACCTTCTGCTCATTGTCCCTTGTCCAGGGGAAGGAGGGGGCGACAGCACCACTAGTGCCTGGGGGTGGCAAACCCGTAAATCCACCATTGCTTGGAAGGTGGATTTCAGAAAGGACAGTGAGAGATTAGAGGCAGTCTAGAGAAAAGCAACCAAAATGTTGCAGGGTCTGCAGCCCCAAAAGCTTTATGAGATGAGACTGAAGGACTTAGCTGTGTATCCTGGAGGTGAGGGGGCAGACAGATTTTGGACGTGCTTGGGAAGGATGGGGAAAGGCCTCAGAGGAAAGATAAAAGACCTGAGAGACAGGGGAGATGGAAATGTATGTGGGCATCTTCCCAAAGTGGTTGAGCATAAGCTGGGCAGATTGGATGGACTGTTTATCGTGATAGTTAACTTCTAAATAATAAGGCTCAACACCAGGTGGTGCTAGGAGAATGAACCTGGAGGTAGAGAAGTGGAAGAAACTTGCAGAACCAGCCTCTTACTGTGAATACAGAAACATGTCCTATTTTACTTCTGTGAGTGACTCGCCAAAGCCCATGACACTATTTTGGTTTTTATCTGCAATTTATAACATATATCATACACTTATCATAACAAATTAAGAGACTGATATATCCACAAAACATATATAATCCAAATTACAAAAATATATTTTTAAAAATGCATTTTATTTTCAGCAATGTATCTACTACAAGGACTCATTCATATTAAAAAACAAACAAACATATACCACCCACCACTCATACATCATACATACACAAAAAAATAAAAAATCACAGAGGACTTCCCACTCAACATGTTTCACTTCTCAAAGATTTTCCAGGAGGGGGTTCACTATATATACATGTTGCGATTCCGGGGCGGCCCCGGAACCGCCGCCTACCTGCGACCCGGCCTCGTTCCTCCCCCCGCTTCCCTCGGGCCGTGCAGGCCCCGAGTACGGCGCTGCCGCGCCATAGCAGCTGCCGGCGTCCTCCTGCGCCTCGGCCTCGTTCCTCCTCCAGCTCCCCTCGGGCCGTGCAGGCCCCGAGTACGGCACTGCCGCGCCGTAGCAGCAGCCGGCATCCTCCCGCGGCTGGCACCGCCCCCTAGCCGCGCGCACGCTGAGCCCCAGCACTTAAAGGGGCCAGCGCGGGAAAACAACAGGAGCAGCTGGTGACGTCAGACGCTGCAGGGCTACTTAAGCCCTGCAGTCCCTACACTCCCTGCCTTGCAACGAGGTTCCACAGGCTTCTCCCCTGTTGTCTAGTTGCTGCGTTCTGCTGATTCCGACTCTTGGCTTGACCCGGCTTGATTCCTGACTACGCTTCCGTCTGCTCCCTTGGCTTGGCGCTTCTTCTGACTCCTAGCTTTGACCCGGCTTGATTCCTGACTACGCTTCCGTCTGCTCCTTTGGCTTGGTTCCCGGATCCCATCTCGGACCTTCGCTGTTCCTCGGTTCTTCTCTCCACAGCCCCGAACAGTCTCCTAAGTCCCAGCGGCCGGGCCTCTACAGGCTCCTCCTGGGGGGGTCCGGCTTCCAGGGCGAATCTCCAAAAGTCCCAGCGGCCGGACTCCTACGAGCTCCTCTCGGGGGGGTACCGGTCTCCAGGGTGAAGGTCTTCAAATCCTGGGCCCAGCATCTACCATTCTCCACTTCGCCGCCGAGCCCCTGGTCGCGTAGGGCTCCACCTAGGTTCACTACCCAAGTCTTCGCCCAGTCCGCCTGGCCGCCTCCCGGTCAGGACGCCTGCTGTGACCCTTCACCTGTCCTGATCGGCCCAGGGGTCCACGAAGCTAAGGAAGCCAACAATACTTTTCACAATATTTGAAACCAGTGGATACAATTATATATTTCCAGAGTAGAATCAAATTATCTTCAAAGCGGATGATTCAAGTTGATATCACAACAGGACAAAGGATGTCATTTATTGGTAACATAATCTTCTACATCCACTATGGTCAAAGAGTCATCTCATATCATCTAAAAAACAATACAATATTTCTCATAATCCAAATATCTCATAAAACAATCACATCAAACATATTATTACCCACTATAGGCAGAACACCCACAATCAAGACAAACCTTGTCCATAAATCTAACTGTTATGTTCTTAAATATAAATGGTTCAGTAAGGTTGAAATGCGGTCTCCAATATACCAAACATCAGCACCATTAATACTGCAAAAAAAATCATATATATATATAAATCAAAAGCAAAAACTACATAGAAAACTAATATATATATCTATTTACAAACGGAAGAAGACCTACTGAACGGATCAAAGGATCATAACAAAGGAGTAACGCCATCTTGTTTTCCATGTCACATGTAATCTATCTCCCAATAAAGGATTTTATATCAGAAGAGACCAATCAGAACAAAAAATATAAATTAAAAAACATGACAACCAATGAATTTTATCATTGAGACCTCTCAGGTCCAAAGTCTTCAAAGTAAAAATCCAGCGTTGCTCTGCACGTAACGATGACTTATTAAGGTCTCCATCACATCTACTTGTCAGCTGCTGTAATACAAAAAAATGTACATCTTCCACAGAATGTTGATAATGCCGCCAATGCTCAAGCTACAATGTTCCATAATTCGTGTCTTCACTTTTCTCATGGTTTTACCCACATATAATAAATTACAGAGACACTGAATGGCATAAACAACAATCGCAGTATCACATGTAGTAGACGCTCTTAAAAATAACTCCTTACCCAAAAGAGGATGCATGAAGGAACGAAGAGATAGTGATAAACTACACACAGCACAATTATTACAAGGAAAATGGCCAAAAATGATGTATTTGTCTCCAATAAAGGGACTGAGTCATTAGAATGTACTAAGATATCACGTAAACTATGTTATTTTCTAATGGAGAAAATAGATTGTTCCAGCCTCTTAAATTCTTGATCCAAATGCCAATGTTACTATTACTATGGTGCAAAAAGGGCTTTGCCCAATCCTTAAATTTAGGGGCAGAAAACCTGCATTTCTTTTTCTACCTCCTTTGCTTCGCATAGGTTTACTGTGGAATTTTTTACTGGAAATTATACCCTTGACCAAAAGATGAACAATCAGCAAAACAATTTTCAGGCTTTTGTACTTTTTTTTTTATCCTAATTGTGCCAAAACCTTAAATCTTGCCCCAAGTCAGGCTGCTAAACAAAATATAACATCTCATATTTTGATTCGATACTTGTATTGAGAATGTCGGTATATAAAAAAAAAAAAAAAAAATCCGAAATAAATATTTCAACCAAATGAGGAAGTATCCAAAAAGATTAAGAGTTTCATGTGTGTGTACTCAAGATTTGTTCTTGAAATTGATCAGTATCGTATAATTACAATGAATTTGTATGTAATTGTTTATGTAGCCCCTATGTGCCACAGAAGGTGTAGATTAATAGTCAACGGATGTGTTAAGTTAAAGTGGAGATTTTGCCCTTATGGGAAGTCTGCAAAAGGTTGCAAATGTTGCAAAGAGGTGCAAAAGTACATTAAGGGGAAGTGAGAAGGTTCCAGTGTTTAAAGATCATCTTTAAGTGCAGTGCAGCTACTAAGGGACTGATTTAAGGAGAAGATTATAAAAACTCTGATTATGGGAAAGTTGTTCTGGGGGTTGTGGGGTTCACACAGAGATTAAAGACCCTCTGGGCCGGTATCTTATTTTGATAGCAGAATTGCACCAGACTAAATTGGTATTTTGTAATTTATATGCCCCTAATCAATATTCTCCTGGTTTTTTTAAGGAGTTGTATGGGCATCTTCTCCCCTTTATTGACCAGACTCTGATAGTGGGTGGTGACTTCAATGGCCCCAAGGATCCTTGTCTCAATACTTCATATGGGGCTGGGTCTCCTAGAGCACCGAGCAGAGGGATAGCCTTTCTTGAGAATTCTCTGCATTTGTGTTGCGTTTGTGCCTATTCTCGCCCTCGCTCCACCCTCTCTACCTTTGTGGTGACTCCCTTCGGCTCAGATGGACAGATGCAGCCGCGGCTTCTCCCCACCTCTTGGTCCCGGTGTCCCCGGGCTGGCTTGATGCTACGGATCCGCCATGTTCCTGATGACGTAAGGGCGTGCGCGCACGCTCCAGACTTTGTACCAGCAAGGGCACGAATCACGGGGACATCCCCCCGTAATGACGTCATCTGTTTTCAGTTTAAAAGGTCTTTGTTTGCTAACTACAAGCGAGTTAGCAAGGGACTCCAACGGGACTTGCTTCGGCAATCCACGCTACTTGCAACTACGTTCCGAGTCAGCAAGGGGAATTCTTCCCCACTGCTCGGCCTTTTCAAACTTACCAGGAGTACCCACTCCTAGGGGGCTCCGCTCTCTCTATTCTTGTTTTCAGATTGTTGGACGGGATCCGGTACTCGCTCCTCGAGGGCCTACGTTCCTGAAGACTCAGAAGACTCCTATTGCCTGGAGGCAATTGCAGACGTGAACACAGTGAGTCCTAATACAGACCAGTACTCGCTCCATGAGGGCCATTGTTCCTAATCTCTAAGGCTCCCTTCAGTCTAAGACGTTATCACAGGTACGGAGATCGTGAGTTACCAATGCAGATTGCAGATAGGAATCGGTACTCGCTCCACGAGGGCCTATGTTCCTAATTCCTTTCTCATACTCTCTTCTTCCTCAGAAGATATCGCATACCTATATCTTATGGATTACTATTACAGATTAACAGATAGGAACCGGTACTCGCGCCGTGATGGCCTACGTTCCTAAATCTCTTCTAGCCTCTCTTCTATTCCAGAAGCCTTCCCATACACAGTTATTGTGAGTTCTATTTCAGACTGCCTATAGAAACCAGTGCTCGCCTGCGGCTCCTGTATCTGCACACTGAAGACTCTCTGTTGCATAAAGAAGACACTACAGAGATCTACAATTGTGAGTGTATCATCTACCACTGGTTGTGCCCAGCATGCCCTGTCTACTCACTACCTATAGTCTCTCCTTACAGCTCAGCAACTCAGAGATTGTAGTTCCAGTATCAGAGGGACTTTAGCCCTGCCGGGCATATCAACTCACTACTGCCACCTCTGGTGGTTCTACTTCCAGTCTAATAAAGAACTATCTGTGTTTGTCTCAATACTCCAGCCTAGCCGGTGGTCCCTCTCAAGATCTCCACTTGAGGGCACTGTCATCTGCCATCGGCCGAGGGATTCACTATTTCTACTAAGTGTTACTTCCTACACTAATAGAGCGGTATTATTCATCTACCACTCTGTGGGAGCCAACCCACATCAGACCATTACTCTTCTCTCTGCGGAAGCTGATCCATATCAGATAGCTATCTCCCCGTGGGAATAATACAGGTTGCTGGTTCATCTTTCTACAGGAACAAATCAGAACAGTTGCTACTCCTTCCCTCCAGAAGAGCAGAGCACTAACAGATTGCTACTCCTTAGCAAGATCCGTAACAGAGTGCTAACTCCGCTTCCCCTGGAGGGGTGATCACTAACAGATTATTAACTCCTCCTTCAATGGGAGTATCCAGCAGCCAGATTCATAACAAATTGCTAACTCCTCCCCTCTGGGGGAGCAGATCTATAACAGATTGCTAACTCCTCCCCTCTGGGGACCAGGTCTACAACAGATTGCTAACTCCTCCCCTCTGGGGACCAGGTCTATAACAATTTGACCGAAGCATGGAGGACTCTCCATCCCACTGAGACTGACTTTACCCATCTCTCCAGGGCTCATGCTACTTACTCCAGGTTAGATTACCTATTGATCAGTACTCATGCTTTTTTTCAGCTCAGCGAGGCCAGCATTGACGAAATTGTCATTTCAGACCATGCTCCTATTTGGATAGAGCTTACGTGGCCAGCCCAACTCCGATCTCTGCCGTTGTGGCGTTTCCCTTACTATCTGGCGGAGGCCACAGTTTCCATGAACACCTTCGCTCTAAATGGCAAGAATACTCCTCCTTCAATAAGAGCCATTCCGAGGACCCGATTTTGTTCTGATACGCTGCTAAGGCAGTATTACATGGGGATATCATTTCCTATTTAGCGCTCCAGTGGAGGATGGTAGACGAGCGATTACTATCCTTGACCGCCCAATTTAATCGTGCCAAACGCGCGGTGCTTCACTCCAACTCCCGTCTTAATAGAATAGAGAAAACTTCCTTGTCGTCCAGTTGCCACTAAATTCTCTGATACATCAGAGGATGAAAAAAAGCCTGCTGTACTATCAATATAAGCTATTTCAATTTAGCAATAAGGTGGGTAAGATGATGGCTAACCTACTCAAGTCCGCCCATATGCCTCGACACATTACAGCGGTACGCTCCTCCCAGGGGCGAGTGTTTAATGATACTCCCGCTATTTTAGATAGCTTTAAAGCATTTTATATACCTCTGAAGGGTGGGACTCAGACCAATGTGAACAGTTTTGTTCATGGATGAAACTTCCCAAGCAGACGACGGAACAATGCGAATGGTTAAATCATCCTATCGAAGAGGTGGAGGTTAAGTTGGCCATTTGGAACGCCCGCCACTTCAAAGCCCCGCTTCAAAGCCCCAGGGCCAGATGGCTTCACAGCAGAATTTTACAAGTACTTGGTGGATGAGTTGGGTGCCCCTCTAGCCTCCACTGTTAATGCATTAGCTCAGTCTGGGAAATAACCTGCGTTTGCAAACTCTGCTCACATCACGTTGATCTCTAAGCCGGGTAAGGAGCCCCTTTCTCTGGCATCATATCGCCCTATTTCGTTACTGAACTTTGACCAGAAATTACTTGTCAAAAATCCTGGCCGATAGGCTGGCTACTTTCATGCCAGCCTTAATCAATTCTGGGCAAGTGGGCTTTGTTCGACAGCGCTATGGTTTAACCAATATTCGGCTCGTACTGACTGCCATGACACTGTTTCGTAGAGTGGAGGAGCCTTACCTGGTGGTCAGCTTCGATGCTGAAAAAGTGTTCGACCAGGTGGAATGGGGTTACATGTTTCATCTGTTGTGTCATTTGGGTTTTGAGGGCTTTTTCTTCAACAGCATTCAGCTACTATATGAAAGCCCCTCCACTTCTATCATTGTTAATGGCTCACAATAAGCTAGGTTTGCCCCTTGTCCCCTCTCCTCTTCCTATTGACCCTTGAACCTTTGTTATTACATATCCAGTCCACCCGTGAGATCCGAGGGATATGATTCCAAAGTATTTTATTTAAATACACCACTTTCACGGACGATATTTTGGTGTTTTTAACTGATCCCCAATGATCTCTACCCATGCTGCTGCAAGTCTTCCGAACATTTGGAGGCTTCTCAGGTCTTAAGATAAACTGGGGGAAATCTGAAGCCTTAGGCTATCCAGATGCTCTTGAGGAGAGATGGGAGGAGCTTTTCCCCCTTGCGGTGTGTTATGAATCTGCCCCCCAGAGGGGAGGAGCTAGCAATCTGTTATCGATTAGCTCCTCCCAAGGGGAGGAGTAGCAATCTGTTATGGATCTGCTTCCCCAGAGGGGAGAAGTTAGCAGACTGTTAGTAATCAACTCCTCCAAAGGAGAGGAGTTAGCAACCTGATGTAGATCTGTTCCTCCAGAGAGGAGGAGTAGCAATCTGTTATGGAATCTGCTCCCCTGAGGAGAGCAGCCAGCAGTCCGTTGTACTCCATAGATGGAGTTAGTGATCTGTTGTGGGTTGGTTGCCCACAGAGTGGCAGTCTGTTATGATACCGCTCTAGTAGTGTAAGGAATGAACACTTTAATGTAAATTGGTGAATCCTTGGGCCGATGGCAGATGACAGCGCCCCCAGGAGGATATCCTGAGAGGGACCACCGGCTAGGCTGGAGTATGGAGACAAACACAGATAGTTCTTTATTAGATAGAAAGTAGAAACACCAGAGGCGGCAATAGTGAGCGGATGTGCACGGCAGGGCTGAAGTCCCTCAGATAGTGGAATTGTGATCTCTGGGTTGCTGAGCTGTAGAGAGAGACTATAGGTAGTGAGTAGACAGGGTATGCTGGATACATAACCAGTAGTAGATGATACACTCACAATTGTAGATATCTGTAATGGCTTCTATGCAACAGAGAATCTTCAGTATATTCAGGAACAGGAGCCGTAAGCAAGTACTGGTTCCTATATGCAGTCTGGAATAAGAACTAACAATATCTGTGTATGAGATGGCTTCTGGAATAGAAGAGAGTCTTTGGAGGGTTTTAGGAACATAGGCCCTCGTGGAGCGAGTACCGGTTCCTATCTGCAATCTGTAATAGTAATTCACAAGATATAGGTATGCAATCGCTTCTGAGATAGAAGAGAGTCAGTGAAGGGTTTTAGGAACACGGGCACTCGTGGAGCGAGTACCGGTTCCTATCTGCAATATGAAATAGTAATGCACCAGATATAGGTATGCAATAGCTTCTGAAATAGAAGAGAGTTTTTGAAGGGTTTTAGGAACATGGGCCCTTGTGGAGCAAGTACCAGTTCCTATCTGCAATCTTCAATGATAACTCACGATCTCCGTACCTGCGATAACCTCTTAGACAGAAGAGAGTCTTCAGAGATTAGGAACATAGGCCCTCGTGGAGCGAGTACCGATTCCTATCTGTAATAGAACTCACAGTGTTCACGTCTGCGATCACTTCCAGGCAGTAAGGAGTCTTCTGAGCATTCAGGGACATAGGCCCTCGAGGAGCAAGTACCAGATCCCGTCTTACCAATCTGAAATCAAGAAGAGAGAGTGGGGCCCCCGAGGAGCGGGTACCCTAGGTAAGTTTGTGGAGGCAGAGCAGCAGAGAGAGAATTCCCCCCATGCTAACTCGATTCGTAGTTGCAAGCAAAGACCTTTTAAGTTGGAAGCGGATAACGTCACTACGGGGGACGCCCCCGAGGTTTGCGCCCTTGCCGGTACAAACTCTGGAGCGCGTGCCCTTACATCATCAGGAACATAGCGGATCCGAGGCATCAGGCCAGCCTGGGGATTCCGGGGAGAAGCGGCGAGGAGACGCCGCGGCAGCATCTGTCCATCAGGCCCGAAGGGAGTCGCCACCAAGGTAGAGAGGATGGAGCGAGGGCAAGAACAGGCACGAACGCAACACGGTGGGCAAAGGGCACTATTCATTACTTGGGCATTAATCTTTCAAATGACCCAGCAGCCCTGTATTCGCTAAATATCTCCCCTTTGTTGCGAAACTCTCGCAACCGGTTGCAAGCCTGGCAAAACCTACCGCTCTCCTTGGGAGGCTGTATTAATTTATTTATTTAAAATCTTTTCTATACCGCCGTACAGTTATATACCATCACAACGGTTTACAAGCAGGCACATAAATTAAAGAAGGTGAATGTGTTCGGTTACATTATGTCATAAAAAAAAACCTCTCAATTGCTTAGTGATGTAGGTCTTGACCATGTATACCTGTAGGTTACTTATTCACAGGTAAAATTCACATGTTCTGTGTATTACTATTAAGTTAGCTGTGAGGTAAACTTATTAAACTTTTATCATGCACATTTTGAGAATAGTGCTGTGTGCTGGTGCTCCAGCTTCAGCCCACTTCGCCTGCTGATGGTGGGGACCTGTAGGCCCTCACCTACGGGTTGCATCAACCTCACCGCAGCTCAAGGATCCACCTCCTACGCAACAGATATTCATTATTTATTCAGTTTGGAGATAACAAGATTCTTGTTTCTAATCAGGACTAGAATCCAGGCATACTATTTGATACCACTCTCTCATTTAAATCGCAAGTGAATGTCGTAGGACTTAAACTTTTTCTGTCCATTGGTTATTTCTGGACAGTTTTGTAGGCCTTGGTCATTCCCAGACTGGATTACTACAATACAGCACATACTGGCCTGCTGGAAGCAAGGATACATGCAGCTCAGGTGATGCAGAATGAATTTATCTCCCCAGTTCTGTTTAAACTGCATTGGCTACCGGAGATATCGAAGATAACATTTAAAATCCTCATTGTGATTCACAGGGTTTTCTACTCAAAGGCTCCAGTTAACATCAGCACATTGCTACAGATTTATACTCCCCTTTTCTCACAAGGCAAAAACCTACTGGAGATACACGTCTTTGTGTGAAATGAGAAATTGTACGTTTGCTATAGCAAACCCCAAAATGTGGAATGTTCTGCCTGACTCACTGACTTGAAGCATTTCCGAAAGAATGTTTTATTTAATGTACAAAAACCTTTAATAAAACAGTTGAAAACCTTACTGTTTGAACAGGCCTATCAGTAAGCTTTAATGGTCTTAATGTTTTATTTTATCTTTTTATTGTTTTACTGCATTTTAACTGTGAATATTTTATTGTTAGCCACCTAGGGCCATTGTGTTTTGGTTTTCTGATATAAATAAATAAACCTACCCATAATGAGGCATTTGCCATGTTGCAGGCTGACATTAATAGTTAGTACGCAGGTAAGGTGCTCGCATACTGATGAAGTCTGCTTTTGTGATTTGTAACGTCTTTTCTGTTTTCTCTTTATTTTATGTCTGGTGTTTGTGACTCATCCAAAATGTAACTTGGAGTGAGTAATAAATTATTTTCAAATTCTTCGCATTGATGTCTTATTACGATTCTGCAATTTCATCAAAAAATTAAATAAACGAAACTAGAGCAGGTGAATTTCCAAAAAGTTAGGCATTTAAATGTAAAATACTATCGTAGCAATTTTCAAAAATCATTTACCCACTTAATGTGGGTAAAACCTATTGACAGATCTGTGGCATATACTGTAGCAATTTTCAAAGGCCTATTTACATGTGTAAATGCTTTTGAAAATCAGGACAGAGATTTCCTTGGAGGACGTATGCCTTGGTGAAATAGTCGGATTGGAGAAGGGCTTTTGTCTCTTGTCGGGCTCTTCTACCACCGGTTCACCCTTCCTTCTTTGGTGACTACAAGAGAGGAGGACTAGACAGAGCACTCACTTTGGATATCTGAGCCAGATAGAAGTCAGTGAGATCTTTTGGTTCATCTGATGGGTTTTCCAGGTGGCTTCTTATCTCCTGTTTTACATAACTGCGTACATATTCTACATACACAAACACCTCCTGGTGCGGTCCCGGGACTCTGCGCATCAGCCTTGGAAAAGTATCGAACAGCTACGAGATGAAAGAGGGAGAATTGGTATGAGTTCTCACCACTGCTACAAGTTCAATGCTGCTCTGAAAGAAAAAAAAATCCCATTGTAATCAGCACTGCTAAAGGATAAAACATCAGGACTGGTCAGCTGCCTGAAATGCAGCCTCATATCATCATCATCATCATAACCGTCATCATCATTGTTCATTTCACACTTTTCCATCAATAGATCAGACATATGCAGCAAATAATGATGGCTAAAAGGAAGGCATGAACAGTAGAGGTAACAGCTTCATGCTCAGAATTTGAGGAGGCTGATTTTGCAAGGAGGTGACTAATTTTTACACTTAAACTGTGGATTAGCTTATATTGAAGAATGCTCTTTACTGCAGCTGCTAGCAGGATCCAGTTAGTACTAGCAGCAGACGAGCAATGGTGTCAGAAAGCCCCCCTCCAAATAATGGGAGTAGCAAGTTTTGTGATATTACCCACTGGTGCAAAACAGACACTCCCGGGGCAAGCAAAGAGCCTTCTTCATGATAAATGATATCGTATCCCAATTAGATCTTAAATTCATTGCCTGGCCACGATACTTTCAAGCAATGCTCCTAAATTCTGAGCCTCGGGTGCCCCTTCCAGCTACTGATTTCCAGTAACAAGTAGCACCAAACTGCTTTCTAATGGGTTAACAGAACGACCACCGTCACATTCTGTGTATTCACCTCCTGAAACAGAGCTAGCTTGGTTATGCACAGCAGCCGCTGTTATTCAGCTGGAAAACAGTACATGGAAAGCTTATCTGAGACCCGGCAGCTCGGCTCACAAATACATTACAGCACGAGGCCCGTTCCACGCCGCTGCCAAGTCCAGCCAGAGACTCCACCTAGGGCCAGGGATAGGGAATGCCGTGTGCTGCTGTAATGCCAAGAATTGTAACCTGATGGGGAGGAAGCAGTGAAGGCGGCTTACCCGGCCCCAGTGGGTGCCATTGAAAGAAACCACAAAATTGATGGCTTTTAGAAGGTGCTGGAAGTTTCTGTCCTCCGATGAGAAGCGACGCCCGAATACCAAGGCTCCAGTCACATTGGAGACTGCATGCCTAATAGGTACAGAGGGGTCCAGGGATCTTCCTGAGAACACAGAAGGTATCGGGAGGCAAATGACAATGTTAACTCAATTAAAAATGCATGGGGCGATTTTGAGTAAGTTGTTTAGCAACGACATACACAGGACTTGGACCCGAGTAAGTTTGGATGGATTATAAAACCGAAGCTACTTAAAATCTGCCTGGATACAAAATACTCTGTATTTTCACCCACATTCTGTGGGTATAGTTCACTGGGGAAAACTAAGCATGCATGCTGGGAAATCCCATTTATCCACACAGTTTTAGCCCCTGACCTATAACAAATTCCTCAAAGCGTGTACTTTTTGCAGCTCTAGCTGCATAACTTCCCAGATTAAGAACATAAGAAGTTGCCTTACTGGGTCAGACCAAGGGTCCATCAAGCCCAGCATCCTGTTTCCAACAGTGGCTAATCCAGATTACAAGTACCTAGCAAATACCCAAATATTAAATAGATCCCATGCTACTAAAGCAGTAATAAGCATTCCCTAAGTAAATTTGATTAATAGCAATTTATGGACTTTCTCTAGGAACTTACCTAAACCTTTTTTTTTTAACCCAGCTATGTTAACTGCCTTAACCACATCCTCTGGCAATGAATTCCAGAACTTAATTGTGCATTGAGTGAAAATGAATTTTTTTCCGATTTCTTTCAAACTTCATGGCTAAAACCCAAGTAACTCTTTTGCCCCCACAATGACCAACTGATATATTGAGAAGCATTAAAGCAGATGTCCCTCTCTCTCTCTTGGCCAAATCCTAAGTTTATCACATGCAGCAACCCTTTTCTTACCATAGAAAGCAGAGTTGCTTACCTGTAACAGGTGTTCTCTGAGGACAGCAGGATGTTAGTCCTCACACATGGGTGACATCATCAGATGGAACCCTGTCACGGAAAACTTATGTCAAATTTTCTAGAACTTTGACTAGGCACACTGAGCAAGCCCAGCATGTCCTATATCATGCGTCTATGCGGGGTCCCTCTTCAGTCTCTTAACATAGAATTATGATTAAAAATAAAAAATAGGAGAAACCAAATGTCACAGGGTGGCGGGTGGGTTTCGTGAGGACTAACATCCTGTTGTCCTTGGAGAACATCTGTTCTAGGTAAGCAACTCTGCTTTCTCCAAGGACAAGCAGGATGGTAGTCCTCATTAATGGGGGAATACCTAGCTACAGGCTGTTCCCCAACACAAAAGGGGACCAATAGATACCTAACCAGATGCCAACGGGCACAACAACACTGATGCTGTTGGTAACAGAGAGGGAGGCTGCCTGAACCCAAACAATGGGCCTTAGGATAGGAGAGTTGGATTCTACACCTCAAACAGGTTATGAAGGACAGACTGGCCGAACCTAATGTCTCATCTGCCATCCCTATCCAGACAGTAATGTGAAGCGAATGTGTAGAGAACTCCATGTCGCAGCCTTGCAGATCTCCTCCAAGGGAACTACTCGCGGAAGTGGGCCGCTGACGCTGCCATGGCTCTGACAGAATGAGCCTTGGCATGAGCCCCAAGATACATATCTGCCTGAGCATAACAGGAGATGAAATCTGCTAGTCAATTGGATATTGTCTGTTTGGCAATGGCAGCACCCAACCTATCCTTATCAAAAGAAACAAAAAGTTGGGTGGACTGTCTATGGGCTTCTGTCTGCTCCAGATCAAGTGACTGCAGAATCAACCTCTCAACATCCAGGCTGTGAGTGACAGGGCCTGGAGGTTGGGATGCCACTGCCTGCCCTGATCCTGCATGATGAGATCTGGGGAAATCCCCAGACTGATTGGTTTCTGGATGGACAACTCCCACAGGAGTGAAAACCAGACCTGACTCAGCCAATGAGAGGTTATGAGGATTATAATCTCTTTGTCCTCACGAAGCTTCAAGAGTCTTCACCACTAAGGAAATCGAAGGATATGCTTACAGAAGACCTTTGCCCCAATGATGGGCAAGGGCATCCAAGGCTGGTTTGCCAACTGACTTGTACATGAAGCAGAATCAAGGCACCTTCCTGATGCAGGGGAACAAAAACATATATATATATATTCCCCAGAAGTGGAATATCCGATTCGCTACCCCTTGATCCAGAGTCCACTCATGGGGTCTGAAGGCTTGACTCAGCCTGTCCGCTACCATTGTTCTCATCCTGACCAGATACCTGACCCTGAGCACCATCCTGTGGGACAGGGTCCACAACCAGATCTGGACCGCTTCCTGATACAGAAGGTATGATCTTGCATCTCCTTGTTTGTTGACATATCACATAGCTACCTAGTTGTCGGTCTGGGTCAGGACAGCTGATCTCTGAAAGCCCATAGAGCGTACCTGATTGCCCGAAGCTCCAGGAAGTTGATTTGACAAGAACATTCCTGAGTGGACCAAAGATCCTGGGTAAAGTCCATCAAGTTTTGTCTTCCTTTGTTTAATGTATTGCATCCTTTTGCAATGGTTATTGTTATAATGTAAACCGAGGTGATTTGTAACTTGTTACATGAACATAGGTATATAAAAGTGCCAAATAAATAAATAAATAAATCTACATGAGCTCCCCATCCCAGTGCATCCATAGTTATGAAAATGTGAGTGGGGAGACTCTGAAATGAGATCCCCTTTTCCAGATTGGAAAGCACCCGCCACAGGACAATAAGTCCCAGAGAGACGGGGTGACTTGGATGCAATCATGGAGGCTCTGAGTGGCCTGTGGCCACTCAGAGCCTCCAGGATTGCAGCCATATGGCCCAACAGCCTCAACATATGCCAGGCTGACACCTACTGGCTCTGAATATCTGCCACAATGGTCGCCACAGCCCTCTGGCGGGGCAGAAAGGTCTTGCCTGAGCAATGTCTAGCAGGGCTCCTATGAAGTCCAATTGAGGTGACAGGCTGAGATGGGACTTTGGGTAGTTAAGAACGAGCCCTAGTGACTCCAGCACCCAAATGGTCAAGCGCATGGACCTGATGGCCCCTGCTTGAGACGTGATCAGCCAATAATCCAGATACGGGAAGACATGCACTCCCAGTCCGTGAAGGTGTGCCGCCACCATGGCCTAGCATTTTGTGAAGACCTGTGGGGAGGACACAAGCCCAAACGGCAACACTCGGTACTGGAAGTGCTGTCTTCCCACCACATATTGGAAATACTTTTTGTGATGGGGAAGATCTTGATATGAGTGTATGCATCCTTTAGGTCAAGGGACCATAGCCAGTCCCCTTTTTGCAAAAGGGGGATCAAGGTGCCCAGGGAAACCATCTTGAACTTTTCTTTTTTTAGAAACTTGTTCAAGGACCTTAGGTCTAGGATGGGATGGAGTCCTCCTGTTCTCTTTGGAATCAGGAAGTACCTGGAGTAGAATCCTTGCCCTCTTTGCCCTGGTGGTACTAGCTCGACTGCTTGGTCGTTAAGAGGGAGGAGAGCTCTGCTTCTAGTACTACCTGATGTGCTATTGCTCCCCAATGTAGGCACGGAGGCCAATTTGGCAGGTAATCCAATAGATTCAATTGGTACCCATGTGGAATGATGGACAGAATTCACTGTCCAAAGTTAAACTTGTCCACTGGTTCGCAAAGAACCATAGCCTGTCCCCAACTGAAGGGTCCATTACCCTGGGTACAAGCAACTTGCTTATGCTCCCTATGGCCCAGTCAAAACCCTGTCCAAGATGTTGACTGAGGAACTGGCTGAAGTCTGGGGGATCTCTGCTTCCTGGTACAGCCACGGGAGCCCTGATGGAGTTGACAGGAGTGAGGAGGCAAGGGATAGTACTTCCTCTGGTGAAAGAGAATTCCTTGGCCCTGGTCTTGCTGGCCTCTTGGATGAGGAGAATGGGTCTGGAGTACTGGCGGAGAGTTCTTGGAGGGTCTCATGATGGTCCCGAAGTTGGGTCACAGCATCCTTCACCCGATCTCTGAAGAGATTTTCTCCAGTACATGGCACATCAGTGAGTCATTCTTATACATCTGGTCAGAGATCCGAAGCCTGCAGCCATCCATTCTGGTGGCGCCAATTCCCGCTGCAGAGACTCTCGATGCTGTTTCAAAAATATCCTAGGTTGCACGGACCCTTTTCTCTCCATCTGTCTTCTTCCCTCAAACACAGTCAGGCTCTCATTCTCACACGCTGTCTCTCTCACACCATATGCAGTCTCACACATACACAGCTCTCACTCTTACATGCTCTCTCTCATACATACATGCTGTCTCAATCTCAGACACACAGGCTCTCTCACTCCCACATACTGTCTTGCTCAAGCACAGGCTCTCACTGTCACATGCTGTCTCTCTCTCACACACAGAAGCTTTCACATGCTGTCTCTCCAAACATTCAGGCTCTCACTCTCACACACACATTCTCTCAACTCACTCTCATACACACACACACACACACTCTATAGGCCTTCTTCTCTCTCGCCTCCAGGGCTCCTCTTCGCAGCTCGCTGTGGGATGGGCTCTGCGGCGGCTCTGATCTTCTCGGACCTCCGTGACGTGAGATCCATGGTGGCCCTGCTACCGAGCCTCCTCCTCTTCTCAGGCCATGCGACGTGGGATTTGTAGCAGCCAATAAGCACTTTTCCTCTTCTGTACACAGTTGATGCTCCTCCTTCCTGCCCATGCAGCTCCAGCAACATTTTTCTTCTGGGGCCGCACAGGCGAGCACCTGCAGGTTTGGACGTGACCTTTTTTTTTTTCGGGCAATGGTGAGATGAGCTCCATCACAGCTTCGCTGATCTTCCTGCTATGTGCATTCGGCACACAGCAATAGCTCCCTGATCAGCTGCCAGTGGGATGAGGTCCACTGGCAACCACATGGGCCTCCATATCAGCCATCAGCACCCTCCCCCCCCCCTATGCCCCTGCGCCCTGGGGCATTGGCCCACCCATCCCCTTGGTGCACCACCACTGCAGGCGGAATTGACCATGAAAGGAAACTTACCCGAAATGTCGAAAGCCCTGACTAGGGACACTACGAAAAGGCACCAAGAGGGACCCAGTGACAGATCGAAGGAAAAACAAATATGAAACTGCGAAAAGGAAAAAGGTTTTCCACAAGTCTAAAATAACAGCTAAAATGAGCTCCATCAGACCACGAGTCTTACTGTTCCGTGGAAAAGAAGAGACCCCCACATGGACACGTGGTATAGGGCACGCTGGGCATGCTCCGTGTACCTAATCAGTTCTAGAAACTCTGACATAAGTTTTCCGTGTCGGGGCTCCATCTGATGTCACCCATGTGTGAGGACCACCATCCTGCTTGACCTCGGAGAAAAGATGAAATACCACTAAGGCAGTTTTGCTAAAATAGCCTGTTTGTAGAATAAAAATGTACTTCTTGTTAAATTAGCTTGGAACTGAGAAAAATAACTGGCAAACCCACAACTGTCGTCTTTCTCTGGTTTTTTTTTTTCATCCATTGTGTAAAAACCGAAAGCACCGAACTGGTGCTCCGGACCATAAGAAACGGAAGAGGAAATGAGAGAATGTAGGTCTGGCACCATTTTCTGTATTTTTTTCATTCTAAAATGGGATTATTTTATTAAAGGAAAATTAGTTTCTTACCTGATAATTTTCGTTCCTGTAGTACCAAGGATCAGTCCAGGACACCTGGGTTGTGACTCCGCACCAGTAGATGGAGACAGACTAAAACTTGTGGGCGGAGCCATATATGCCCCTGTGCCAGTCACAGCCCCTCAGTCTTACGTAATGTCAAAGTAGCATAGGACAGGTAAACTAACTACAGAAACTATCCCCAACGGGAGCCATGTCCAAAAACCCCCAACTGGAACAAAACTCTCAAAACGAGAAACAGCAACCTAACAACTCAACGAGCGGACTCTCCGATTCTTCAGAGCAGCTGGGGCGGGATCCTGGACTGATCCTTGGTACTACAGGAACGAAAATTATCAGGTAAGAAACTAATTTTCCTTTCCCTGTACGTACCAGGATCAGTCCAGGACACCTGGGATGTACCAGAGCTAACTTACCGAGGGTGGGAAGCAGAGAGTCCCGCACGGAGTACCCCCACTCCAAAACCCCCGGCAGTGTCTCGAACATCCAGCCGGTAATGACGTGTAAAGGTATGCAACGACTTCCAAGTAGCCGCCCTGCAAATCTCCTGGGGCGACACCTGAGAAGCCTCTGCCCAGGAAGCAGCGTGGGCACGGGTAGAATGTGCTCGGAGACCCTGCGGCATAGACTTTCCCCGTACTATGTACGCCGAACCAATGGCCTCCTTGAGCCAGCGTGCAATCGTAGCCCGGGAAGCCGGACCCCCACGCTTTGGGCCTGAGACCAAAAAGATGATCCGTAACTCGGAACGGATTGGTGACCTCTAGATAGCGAGGGACTGCCCTCCGGACATCCAACCTCCGCAACTCCTACATCTGTGGCAGCGACGCATCGTGAATGGGAAAAGCTGGAAGCTCAATGGACTGCTTCACGTGGAACGCCGAAACGTCCGTAAAGAGACTCCAGAATCCGAGATCCGAAGGAACGGCTCTCTACAGGACAGTGCCTGCAACTCTGAGACGCGACGCGCCGATGCAATTGCGACAAGGAAAACTACCTTTAACGTAAGATCCTTGAGAGTTGCCCGTTTAATGGGCTCGAAAGGAGACGAGCACAACGCAGAGAGTACCCAATCGAGATTCCATGACGGACAGGGGTGGCGCAATGGAGGACGAAGGTGTTTAGCCCCCCTGAGAAAACGCGCAACATCTGGATGCAGAGCCAGGGAACCCTTGTGCCCCTTGCCCCTCAGACACCCCAGAGCCGCCACCTGGACCCTAAGGGTACTGTACGATAAGCCTTTAGCCACGCCGGCCTGCAGAAACAAAAGCATATCGGATACGGGAGCCACGGTAGGAACCACATTGCGCTCCGTGCACCATTCGTCGAAGACTACCCAGACGCGAACATAAGTCATCGAGGTAGACTGCTTTCGGGCCCGCAACAACGTAGCGACTACCGCATCCGAATAACCTTTCCTCTGCAAGTGCTGCCTCTCAAAAGCCATGCCGCGAGCCAGAAGTGATCCGCATCCGCCGAACAAACGGGGCCTTGACGGAGGAGGCCCGGAAACCCCTGGAAGCGAAGGGAAGACGCTATCGACAACTGGAAGAGGTCTGCGAACCACGGTCGCCGCAGCCATTCTGGCGCTACCAAGATTACACTTGCCGGATGCAATTCGATGCGCCGAAGAATCTTGCCGATCATCGGCCACGGAGGGAACACGTACAACAGGACACTCGTCGGCCAAGGAAGGACCAACGCGTCGACGCCTTCGGCTCCTCTCTCTCTCCGACGGCTGTAAAACCTGGGCGCCTTGGCATTCTGCCAGGTAGCCATGAGGTCCATATGAGGCGTCCCCCGCTTTCGGCAAATGAGGTGAAAAGTCTCCGGCGCCAGCTCCCACTCTCCGGGATCCAGATGATGACGGCTGAGAAAATCCGCCTGAACGTTGTCGACCCCGGCAATGTGAGACGCTGCTAGGTCGCTGAGATTGCGCTCTGCCCAAGCTAGCAAGAGCTGCGCCTCCTCTGCCACGCCAGGACTTCTCGTTCCCCCCTGGCGATTAATGTAGGATACGGTGGTGGCATTGCCCGACAACACCCGAACCGCCTTTCCCCGTATCAGCGGCAGAAAGGACTGTAGAGCCAGACGCACCGCCCGGGTCCCCAGACGATTGATGGACCACTGAGTTTGGGTCGAGGGCCACCTGCCCTGCCCTGACCTGCCCAGGCAGACTGCTCCCCAGCCAGAGAGACTGGCGTCCATGGTTACCACCGTCCAGTTGGGCCCCAGGAGAGACACTCCGCCAGTCAAGTGGTCTGCTTGCGGAAGTGGTAGATGAAACTCCTCCGACACCGGCTTCCAACGGGAAAGCAACGCTGATTGCAAAGGACACAGATGAGCAAAAGCCCAAGGGACCAATGATAGAGTTGAAGCCATAGAACCCAAAACCGTCAGATAATCAGAGACCAGTGGTAGCCGAAGAGACAACAAGCGGCGAACCTGACACTGAAGCTTGCGAACTCTGTCCAGAGACAGGAACACTTTGCCCTTCCTGGTATCGAACAGGGCCCCCAGGTACTCCAGAGACTGAGTGGGATCTAGGTGGCTCTTGCTGAGGCTCACCACCCATCCCAGGGATCGCAAGAGAGCGACAACCCTGTTGACTGCCTGCCGGCACTGAGTCTCGGATTTGGCTCGAATCAGCCAATCGTCCAAGTAGGGGTGTACCAGCAACCCCTCTCTCCGAAGCTGAGCTGCGACCACCACCATCACCTTGGTGAATGTCCGGGGAGCCGTGGCCAGGCCGAAGAGAAGGGCTCGGAACTGATAATGTCGGCCCAGGATACATAACCTGAGGAACCGATGGTAGGACGGCTGGATGCCGATGTGAAGGTACGCCTCCGTGAGATCCAAGGATGCCAGGAATTCGCCGAGCCGGACTGAGGCAATTACCGACCGAATTGTCTCCATTTTGAAGCGTGGAATGCGAAGGCATCTGTTTACACCTTTCAGATCCAAAATTGGTCTTGCGGTGCCGTCCTTCTTTGACACGATGAAGTAAATGGAGTAACGGCCGAAGCCCTGCTGCCCTATGGGCACGGGGGAACTGCCCCTAAGGCTTGCAACCGTTGGAGGGTTCCCCTTACCGCTGCGCGCTTTATGGGGCACTTGCATGGCGACACCAGGAACTTGTCGAATGGGGTCCGTGCAAAATCTAACGCGTAACCTTGAATTATCACGTCGAGAACCCACTGGTCCGATGTTATTTGGGCCCATACCTCGGCAAACAACTGCAGCCGAGCTCCCACGTTTGGGACGAACGACCGCAGCTGCTGCGAGGGATGGACCGGCCTCATCTCATTGGGAGGATTTTGGACCCGCGCCTCCCTGGGCTCCTCCCTGACGGCCGAAACTTTTTCCTCGAAAGGACTGGGACCAAGAGGACGACCATGAGGGCCCCGAACGGTAAGAAGAGCCAGCGGCCCCCTGCGGACGGGATCTTCTGTCGCCGCGGAAGCGGGAACGGCCCGTGAAAGAAGACCGAGATCTAGACCGATCCTCCGGCAGCCTGAATGCCCTATTCTAACCAAGGGACAACATCAACTCATCCAACTCCTTGCCAAACAACAACTTTCCTTTGAACGGCAGGGCCCCTAGATGGGCCTTGGATGATCCGTCCGCCGCCCAGTTGCGAAGCCAGCGGAGCCGACGAGCCGACACCACCGAAACCATGGATCTAGCCGAGGTACCGAAGGAGATCATGGAGCGCATCAGCACTATAAGCAATCGCCGCCTTGAGCTGATCAGCTTGCCTGGCCTCCCCTTCCGAGAGACCTGCATTAGCCTTCAGATGCTGTGCCCAGCGCAGGCTGGCCCGCCAAGCGAAATTACTACAGATGGCTGCACGGACCCCTAAAGCGGACACCTCAAAAATTTTCTTTAGCTGTACCTCCAGCTTCCTGTCTTGGATATCCTTGAGAGCTGTGGCTCCCGTAACAGGAATCGTCGACCGCTTCGTTACGGCGGACACCGCCGAATCCACTTTCGGCAGACGGAGCAGTTCCAGCGCCTCCTCATGGCCTTGCTCACCTTGAGGCCCAGCTCCGGAGTGTCCCACTCCCGGAACAGGATGTCCGAGACCGTAAAGATGAACGGAAAAGCCACTGCGGGCCCCGTGAGGCCCAGTAGAACTGGGTCCATATTAGCTCCCTGTCTGGGCACCACCGCAGGCGCTTCCACTCCCAGCTCCTGGAGTATAGCCGGGATAAGCGGGGACAGTTCCTCCCTACGGAACAAGCGAACCACCTTAGGGCCGTCCCCCTCGACGGCAGGATTTCCTTTTCCCCCTGCTGGTTGAGACGGACCTTCATCCGGCGCACCATCAGCCCCCCCCAGAGGCTCCTCGGCCGGGTCATCCTCTCCCTGGGAGGAAGAGCTTGAGTCCGTGTCCTGCGGAACACCCCGCAAGGGACGGCTTCGCCGTATGGCGCCCCCATCAGGGCCCGTGATAGATTTCCTCTTCCGGGATCTGGTGGATCTGCCAGATCCCTTCGCTGCACCTGTCTTCCCGGATTTACTGCGGCGCTTGCATTTTAAAAACTTACGCAATAAGAGCGCGAAATCCGCGGAGTAGGAAGACCCGGAACCAGACTCCCCAGATCCGGAATGCACGGGAGACCCCGCTCCCCCGGGGCCACCCCCAGCGGGTCGCCGTTGTGGAGAAAGCGCGGGAGACAAGCCGCCATCTCCTGCTGCCTCCCTCGTGGTTTCCCGGCCTGATGCTAAAATGGCCGCCGCTCCCGCGCTGAGCGGGAACGGGTCCCCCGGGCCTGCAGCGACGGCAGATTCGCGCGCCGGCGATAGCGGCGTTCGAGCCCGGACCCCCGGAGCGGCCCCCGACGAACCCTCGCCGCCAGAAACGCTGACAGAGCAAACATTTTCTCTAGAGAGCCGCGCGTGCGGCAAACCGAGCCTCTCGGCATGCCACGAGCCGCGCGAGCGAGGAGGAGGAGAGAAGCAATAAAAAGAAATTAAATTAAATAATTGAAGCGGACGCGCACCAACAGTCCCCCCCCCCTCGAAGGAACGGAGAGCCGGCACTGAAGTAAAACAGGAGCCGCCACAAAATAAAAACAGCCAAACTTTTTTTTTTTTTTTTTTTACTACTGCCGCTGTCCTCGGTCCTGAGGCCTGTGTTCCAGCGGGGGTGAGTGAACCGGGCTCCCCGGTGTCACCCCCGACGCTGCTACTGCAAAAGGCGGGTCCTCGACCCTAGCAGCGGCCTCGACCAGGGGGGGATGGTCCCCTCAGGACTTTCCAAAACCCCCCTGGGAGGCAGGACCAGCGGGAATCCAAAGATCAGAAAAAAAGCAGAAAACTTATGTGTTTAACACTAAACAAAACTAACTAACCAAGGAACCCTGACCATAAAGAAAAAACCCCAGGGAACCAGGGCTGTGACCAAACCTGCACCACCTACTGGAGACAGAGTAAGACTGGGGGGCTGTGACTGGCACAGGGGCATATATGGCTCCGCCCACAAGTTTTAGTCTGTCTCCATCTACTGGTGCGGAGTCACAACCCAGGTGTCCTGGACTGATCCTGGTACGTACAGGGAAAGTCAGCCTTAGCAGATCTTCACCCATAAGGATTACCCTCAAATGGCAAATATGAATTTTGTTACAACCCTGCACCTTTAAGTAATGGCAGAGTTTTATAAATCATCTCTGACAGGGTGCGGTGGTAAGTGAAGCGTCAGCTGATGGCTTAGCTTAGGGAGGGGTCGCCCTTACTTCAGTGGTCAAGTCCTTGGTTTGGAGCCAGAAGGTTGTGGGCTCCAATCTCATCGTATATTGTATGACCTTTTCTGACATTGTCTCTGAGTTATAGTGCAGACAGGAGGCCTGGCTCTCTGACTGTATGCACAGTTACTTTTTTTTTTTCATCCGGTGGTATCTGACTTACAGCATTTCTCCTATTGCAAACCCTCCCTTGCCTTGAAGTCATTGCCTCCTCACGGAGGTGTGCGGTTCTGCACAACCCAACCCTACCTCTCCGGGAAGTAAAGCTCTCCAGCAAGTGCCGGGCCTCCTCCTGGATCTGCCATTCCAGGCCCATCTCCTGCTGCAGTCCCAGTCTCCGCAGGAACATCTGCCCGAAGCATCTCTGCTGTCTCCAGCCATGACCATTGGACGCAACAATGCCTGAGGCAACCAAAAATCAGGAAATGTATAGTGACAATACATGGAAAACTCTAAAGGTTATCCTCACAACCCCTATGTTTCCTGAAGCAGCAAACTCTGCAGCATGTTTGCATATATTTGAATTATTCTGCAATTAAATCATGTAAACATATTTTGCACCATAAAAATAAACTGGTTATTTGTCTCTGAATAATTTCATTTTGCTCTTTCAAGAGTATTATGGGTGGGGAATTTCAGGTATATGGGGAGGAGTGGATGAGGGTGAAGGTGGAGGGAAGATCGGGGATGGGCAGGGAAGGAGGGATAAAGGAAAATTAGTTTCTTACCTGATAATTTTCGTTCCTGTAGTACCAAGGATCAGTCCAGGACACCTGGGTTGTGACTCCGCACCAGTAGATGGAGACAGACTAAAACTTGTGGGCGGAGCCATATATGCCCCTGTGCCAGTCACAGCCCCTCAGTCATACGGAATGTCAAAGCAGAACACAACCAGAAAACTAAACTATCTATAAACCGCTAATAGAACGGGGAAAGAAACACCCCTCCTGGAAACGGACTCTCCAACCGAGAGAGCTAAACAAGCGGAACAGAATAATTCAGAACAAAGAGCGGACTCTCCATTACTTCAGCGCGGCACTGCGGGCGGGATCCTGGACTGATCCTTGGTACTACAGGAATGAAAATTATCAGGTAAGAAACTAATTTTCCTTTCCCTGTACGTACCAGGATCAGTCCAGGACACCTGGGATGTACCAGAGCAAACCTACCGAGGGTGGGAAGCAGAGAGTCCCGCTCGGAGTACCCTCTCTTCAAACCCCCCGGAATCGGTAGCCCGGACATCCAACCAGTAATGCCTGATAAAGGTATGCAACGACTTCCAGGTAGCCGCCCTGCAAATCTCTTGAGGCGACACCTGCGAAGCTTCCGCCCAAGACGCCGCTTGAGAACGAGTCGAGTGAGCCCTAAGGCCCGCAGGAAGTGGTTTTCCCCGTACCAAGTACGCCGACCCAATGGCCTCCTTGAGCTAACGGGCGATCGTTGTGCGTGACGCTGCGGCCCCTTTCTTTGGACCAGAGAACAGGACAAACAGATGATCTGTGACCCGAAACGGATTAGTGACCTCCAGATATTGAAGGAGGGATCTCCGCACGTCAAGCTTCCGTAATTCCCTTTCTTCTGGAACAGAGGACTCCCTTCCTGCAAAAGCGGGCAACTCCACCGATTGATTCACGTGAAAAGACGACACAACTTTCGGAAGAAAGGAGGGAACCGTCCGCAAAGAAACTCCGGAATCCGAAATACGCAAGAAAGGTTCCCTACAGGACAGGGCCTGTAACTCGGAAACACGCCGTGCCGAGGCAATCGCTACCAAGAACGCCGTTTTTAAAGTGAGATCCTTAAGAGTTGCGCATTTCAAGGGCTCAAACGGCGCCGTGCAGAGAGTGGAGAGAACCCAATTGAGGTTCCAAGCCGGACAAGGGAGACGCAATGGAGGGCGAAGGTGCTTAGCACCCCGAAGGAAACGAGAAATATCCGGATGAAGCGCCAGGGACGTACCACGGACCTTACCTCGCAAACAACCAAGCGCCGCCACTTGGACTCGTAGAGAACTGCACGCCAGACCTTTGGCCAGACCTGCCTGGAGGAACGCCAGAATGTCGGAGACTGACGCCAAAGTGGGGTCCACCCCACGCTGCACGCACCATTCCTCAAAGACCACCCAGACTCGGACATAAGCCAGAGACGTCGACTGTTTCCTGGAACGCAGCAACGTAGCCACCACCGCATCTGAGTAACCTTTTCTCTTCAGCCGAGTCCTCTCAAAACCATGCCGCGAGACAGAAGTGATCCGCATCCTCCAAACAGACGGGGCCCTGATGGAGTAGGCCCGCCATTCCTTGGAGCCGAAGGGGAGCCGCTACCGCCAGCTGGACGAGGTCCGCGAACCACGGCCGGCGTGGCCACTCCGGTGCCACCAAGATCACATTGGCCGGGTGCAACTCTATGAGCCGTAGAATCTTGCCGATCATCGGCCACGGGGGAAACATGTAGAGCAGCACATCCGTCGGCCAGGGAAGCACCAACGCGTCGACACCTTCTGCCCCCCGTTCTCGACGTCGACTGTAAAATCGCGGGGCCTTCGCGTTGTGCCACGTGGCCATCAGATCCATGTGGGGCACACCCCACGTTTCGCAAATGAGAAGGAACGCTGCGTCCCCCAGCTCCCACTCTCCGGGATCTAGGCGATGACGGCTGAGAAAATCCGCCTGCATGTTGTCGACTCCCGCAATGTGAGATGCTGCTATGTTGCTGAGATGCAGCTCCGACCAGGCCATCAAGCGCTGAGCCTCCTCCGCTACCTAGGGGCTCCTTGTCCCGCCCTGGCGGTTGATGTATGCCACGGTGGTCGCATTGTCCGACAACACTCGGACTGCCCTTCCCCGCAGCAACGGCAGAAAGGCTTGCAGGGCCAGACGGACCGCTCTGGTCTCCAGGCGATTGATAGACCACTGGGCTTGTGACACTGACCATAGGCCTTGGACCGAGCTCCCTAGGCAGACTGCTCCCCAACCGGAGAGGCTGGCATCCGTGGTAACCACTATCCAATCGGGCACCAGAAGGGAGACTCCAGAAGACAGATGACTGGGATCCAGCCACCAGAGCAGGCTGGACCTCGCGCGTCCCGCAAGAGGAAGGGATAGATGGAACTCCTCCGAGACCGGCTTCCAGCGGGACAGTAAGGACGACTGTAATGGTCGCAGATGAGCGAACGCCCAGGGCACCAGCGCCAGCGTTGAAGCCATAGACCCTAGGACCGTAAGGTAGTCGCAGACACGCGGTTGGCGGAGAGACAATAAGCGCCTCACTTGAGATTGCAGTTTGCATACCCGGTCGTGCGATAGGAACACCTTGCCCTGCTTCGTGTGGAACACCGCTCCCAGATATTCCAAGGTCTGCGTGGGAGCCAGATGACTCTTGCTGAAGTTGACCACCCATCCTAGGGACTGCAGAAGATGGAGGACCCTGGCCACCGCCATCCGACACTGATCCTCGGACTTCGCCCGAATCAACCAATCGTCCAGATAAGGATGGACCAGGAGACCTTCCCGGCGCAACTGCGCTGCCACCACCACCATCACCTTTGTGAATGTACGGGGGGCCGTCGCGAGCCCAAACGGGAGCGCCCGAAACTGGTAATGCCGTCCTAGAATGCAGAACCTGAGGAAGCGCTGGAACGATGGCTGAATGCCTATGTGAAGATACGCCTCCGTGAGATCCAGGGAGGCCAGGAACTCGCCGGGCCGAACCGCGGCGATGACGGATCGAATCGTCTCCATTTTGAAGTGAGGAACGCGAAGGCATCGGTTTACCCCTTTGAGATCCAGAATTGGTCTGGACGTGCCGTCTTTCTTTGGGACGATGAAGTAGATGGAATAACGGCCCTTGCCGTGTTGGCTGACCGGGACGGGGGAAATAGCCCCTAAGCCTTCCAAGCGTCGGATGGTGTCTAGCACCACCACCTTCTTCTCGGGGGCCTTGCAGGGCGAGACGAGGAACTTGTCCCCTGGAGTGCGAGCAAAATCTAACGCGTAGCCATGTCTTATCACGTTGAGGACCCACTGGTCCGACGTTACACCGGCCCATCTCTCGAAAAAGGACATCAACCGCGCCCCGACGTTGGGAACGGAGTGCTGGGGCTGCGGCGGGAGATGGGCCGACCACCTTTCATTGTGAAGACTTGGCCCCTGTGATCGCCAGGGGTCCGCCTTGCCGTCCGAAGCGCTTCCCCCGAAAGGACTGCTGTTGCCACTGTGGGGTACGGGAGGAAGAAGACCTATACGATTGCCCGGACGACCTCTGAGGACGCGACTTCCGGGAACCCCGAAAGCAGGATCTAGCTGAAAACGAAGAACGCGGCCTGGATCTATCCTCGGGCAGCCTGAAAGCCCTGTTTTCCCCCAGGGACATCATTAAATCGTCTAATTCCTTGCCAAACAGCAACTTACCTTTGAATGGTAGCGCCCCGAGGTGAGCCTTGGAAGAGCCGTCTGCCGCCCAGTTGCGTAGCCACAGGAGGCGACGCGCCGAAACAGCAGCCACCATAGATCTCGCCGAAGTGCGCAGCAGATCGTGGAGCGCATCTGCGCCATAAGCTATTGCCGCTTCCAACTTATCCGCCTGCGCTGCCTCGCCTGCAGAAAGATCCGCATTGGCTTGTAGAACCTGAGCCCAGCGCAAGCTAGCTCGCATCGCGAAATTCGTACAGATGGCGGCTCGGACTCCGAGCGCGGAAACCTCGAAAATCTTCTTAAGCTGAACTTCCAGCTTCCTGTCCTGAAGATCCCTGAGGGCTGTCGCTCCCGTGACTGGGATGGTGGATCTCTTCGTTACCGCAGAAACCGCTGAATCCACCTTGGGCAGTTTGAGAAGGTCCAGCGCATCCTCTGGGAGCGGGTAAAGCTTGTCCATGGCTTTGCTGACCTTCAGACCCAATTCTGGAGTGTCCCATTCGCGAAACAGGATGTCCGTGGAAGAAAAATGAAACGGAAAGGCAACTGCCGGGCCTGTGAGGCCTAACAGGACCGGATCCATGTTCGCCTCCTGCCGAACCACTACCGGAGGGGCCTCTATTCCCAGCTCTTGGAGAATGGCCGGAATTAGGGGTGGCAGTTCCTCCCTGCGGAAGAGCCGGACCACCTTGGGATCATCTCCCTCCACTGCCTGTGATCCTTTTCCTGCGCCGGACGGAGCGGATCCGTCCGCTGCCACCTCGTCGGCCCCCTTTTGGGGCTCTTCAGTGGAATCAGTGTCCGTACCAGTGGAGGAATCTGAGTCCGCCTCCTGTGGGACGCCACGCGGAGGCCGTTTTGACTTCGAAGCGCTCGGGGGCACCTCCGCAACCCCCGATGGCCTCTTGGACTTCTTCAGCCGTGGAGCCTTGCGGGATTCCCTCCGGCCGCGCTTGCTCTTCTTATATTTCAGGACTTTGTGCAGCAAAAGCGCAAAGTCCTCTGAAAACGATCCGGAATCGGAAGAAACTTCAGCGGGACTCCCCGGGGACCCCGGGTCCCCCGAGGGACCCCTCTCCGTCGCGATTCGCTGAGGAGAAAGCGCGGGGGGCAGGGCTGCAGGCCCTGCCATTTCCCGCACCATTTCGTGGCCCGTGGCCAAAATGGCCGCCGCACCCGCACTGAGCAGGAAAAGCTCCTGGGGCCTCTCTATCGCGCCCCCCCCCCCCCCCGCTCAGCGGCACTCGCGCGGGTCGCGAACGAGCCCCCCGAGATGCCCCGGATGACCCCTCATCGCCCGGGATGCAGGCCGCGCATAGGCCCTCGCACGAGAGACGCGCGCGCGCCGAGCCGCAGGCCCGGCAAACCGAACCGCGAGGCATGCCGGCGAAAATGGCGCGAAGACGGGGAGCAACGGCAGGAACCAAAAATAAAATTCATACGAACGGCCTCCCCCCTGTCAGCGGCGCCCCCCCCGAGAGCGGCGACGCAAAGAAACAGAGAGCCGGCTCACAATAAAAAAACACTTCTTTTTTTTTTTTTCAATACAAAAAAGGCCTGTCGCTGACCAAGGTCCTGGAGCCCTAATCCAGCAGGGGTGAGAAAAACCGGGCTCCCCGGTGTCACCCCTGACGCTGCTACTTGGAAAAGCTGGGTCCTCGACCCTAGCAGCGGCCTCAACCGGGGGAGGGTAGTCCCCTCAGGACCTCTCAACCCCCCTGGGAGGCAGGGCGGACGGGACGTCAGGGACAATTTAGTAAAAGAACCCAATTAAAAACACCTTAGCCTAAACTGGCCTAAAATCAAGAAAAATATAACCAACCCTGAAGGAGTACCAGAACCAGGGCAGGAAGGAGCTGTGACCGCACCTGCACCATCTACTGGAGACAGAGTAAGACTGAGGGGCTGTGACTGGCACAGGGGCATATATGGCTCCGCCCACAAGTTTTAGTCTGTCTCCATCTACTGGTGCGGAGTCACAACCCAGGTGTCCTGGACTGATCCTGGTACGTACAGGGAATTGGGGATGGATGAGCAGGAAGGGAAGAGAGGAAGAAGGGGATTGGAAAAGGAGGGAAGATCAGGATGGGGAAGGGAATTTTGGGGGGGATCCAGAGAAAGGCTCCAACCCTTCTCTCCCTCCCTTCTCCTTATCCTGTGTACATATTCCCTCTCTTTTCCCATCTTACCCTAATTCTTTCTCTCTTCCCATCTCACCCCTAGTCTGTGCCCTCCTGTCCCCATATAAATACACACTCCTCTATCACACAACTCCCCCAGCCCCTCTCTTCTCTTCTCTCATAGCCATCTACAACCCTCTATCACATTCCCCAGTCCCTCTCTTCTCTTCTCTCATAACCGCCTACAACCCTCTATCACACAACTCTCCCAGCCCCTCTATCACATTCCCCAGTCCCTCTCTTCTCTTCTCTCATAACCGCCTACAACTCTCCCAGTCCCTCTATCACATTCCCCAGTCCCTCTCTTCTCTTCTCTCATAACCATCTACAACCCTCTATCACACAACTCTCCCAGCCCCTCTATCACATTCCCCAGTCCCTCTCTTCTCTTCTCTCATAACCATCTACAATCCTCTATCACACAACTCCCCCAGCCCCTCTCTTCTCATCCACCACCCTCAGCTCTTCTCTCCTCTTAACCACCTACAACCCTCTATCACACAACTCTCCCAGACCCTCTATCACATTCCCCAGTCCCTCTCGTCTCTTTTCTCATAACCGCCTACAACCCTCTATCACACAACTCCCCCAGCCCCTCTCTTCTCATCCACCACCCTCAGCTCTTCTCTCCTCATAACCACCTACAACCCTCTATCACATTCGCTCCCCCAGCCGCTCTCTTCTCATCCACCACGCTCAGCTCTTCTCTTCTCTCCTCATAACCGCCTACAACTCTCTATCACATTCCCTCCCTATTTGCCTTTCCATCTCGCTGACTGGGCGGCAGGGAGAGGAGGAGGAAAGCGGCAGCACATTGAGCTTATGTCATTCTTCTCTCCCGCTCAGGGCCACGCAGTTCAAATCAGCAGAGGAGTCCAGAGGAGTAGTGTGAGGGCGTCTGAAGAAGGACCGGGCACAGCCGTCTCGCCCAATCCTCCTTCAGACTGAGACCCACAGGGAATCCTCCCTTCAGCAAGAGTATTAGACCACTGGACCTAGAAACGTTAAGCGGGGAACAGACAGAGAAGCCCTGGATGAGAAGACCTGTTACATTTAATGTTTGAAAGTGACATGGAATTTAATACCTGTTATGTTTAAATATTGTGACTTGCCTGGAGTCAAGGTGAGCTGCCTACATTTGTTTTGCTTTACACTGCACTTTTTTCTTTCACTGTAAATAAACTGCACTTAAGGGACAGACAGAATCTGCATCCTTTTTCCTCTGGCTGTTCCCAAGCCTTTACTGTTCGAGCTACCACAAGGAGGATGCGACCCAACATACTGCTGATTTCCTCCTGCCGCCAACTCAGCATGGGAGGTGAGGAACTGGCTGGAGAGGAGGATGGACTCAGTCTCTACAACCCAGCTCAACCCCCTAGTTTCCTGTGGCAAATCTGTGGGAACTGGGCAATTCCGTGGGAAGGGACAGATTTTGCATTGTTTCCCAGGGACCCTGGGTATCACCTCTAACCAAGTTCTTTGTTGATTTGCTGTTAAAAATGTTTATTTTTGATGTGCTAATATGACATTTTTACATTTTTCTTGCCGGCAATTTCTTTGAACTCCATGGTTCCATATTAGGAGCTACCACCCAGGAAAAAGATCTAGGCATCATAGTGGATAATACTTTAAAATCGTCGGCTCAGTGTGCTGCAGCAGTCAAAAAAGCAAATAGAATGTTAGGAATTATTAGGAAGGGAATGGTTAATAGAACGGAAAATGTCATAATGCCTCTATATCGCTACATGGTGAGACCACACCTTGAATACTGTGTACAATTCTGGTTGCCGCATCTCAAAAAAGATATAGTTGCGATGGAGAAGGTACAGGGAAGGGCAACCAAAATGATAAAGGGGATGGAACAGCTTCCCTATGAGGAAAGGCTGAAGAGGTTAGGGCTGTTCAGCTTGGAGAAGAGACGGCTGAGGGGGGATATGATAGAGGTCTTTAAGATCATGAGAGGTCTTGAACGAGTAAATGTGACTCAGTTATTTTCACTTTCGAATAATAGAAGGACTAGGGGGCATTCCATGAAGTTAGCAAGTAGCACATTTAAGACTAATCGGAGAAAATTCTTTTTCACTCAATGCACAATAAAGCTCTGGAATTTGTTGCCAGAGTATGTGGTTAGTGCAGTTAGTGTAGCTGGGTTCAAAAAAGGTTTGGATAAGTTCTTGGAGGAGAAGTCCATTAATGGCTATTAATCAATTTTACTTAGGGAATAGCCACTGCTATTAATTGCATCAGTAGCATGGGATCTTCTTAGTGTTTGGGTAATTGCCAGGTTCTTTTGGCCTGGTTTTGGCCTCTGTTGGAAACAGGATGCTGGGCTTGATGGACCCTTGGTCTGACCCAGCATGGCAATTTCTTATGTTCTTATGTTCTTTCTTTGGGCCACCACCCCATGAACCTTCAATTGTAACTAGCCGGGATACTTTCCCTATTCTAGATCCGTTCCCCACCACCTAGCCCACCCTTTGCAGAGACAGTATCTAGAGCCAAGGGCTAAAAACCACAGCTCCCTTCAGAAACCATTAGGTGTCGCTGTCGTGTAATGGCTGAGACCTCCTCCCCACAGGTGCAGTGAATGCTTCCTCCATGGCATCCCCAGCCCTGGCTAACCCAGGGAGCAGAAGGCAAGCTGGGCCAGAAAACTGAACCCAAGACCTTTGCA
Source organism: Rhinatrema bivittatum (assembly GCF_901001135.1). Taxonomy (NCBI): domain Eukaryota; kingdom Metazoa; phylum Chordata; class Amphibia; order Gymnophiona; family Rhinatrematidae; genus Rhinatrema; species Rhinatrema bivittatum. Next base: position 181,459,631 of record NC_042623.1, read on the forward strand.
CTGCCACTGAGCCATTGAGCTCGTTCAGGTTTTGTCCCTTTCTTTGTTCTAGAAACAAAGGAGCTAAACTCAGTTTGGCAAACTGTGAAGCATACATACCTTTTCCCTGTGTGAACTGATTAACAAAAGGGGTTATGGGCCTTCCAGAAAACTCCTGGCCATGGGAGATAAGAGCATCCTTCACGGCCTTGCATCCACTGAACACAATCAGAGGGGTCTCTCCCGCCCACACAGTAAAGATGTTTCCATAAATCTTTGCCAGCTGTAGATAGCATGGATGCAAAAACAAAAAAAGAAGCTTTTATACAAGTAATATAAACAGCAATAAGCATGATGAAATGACTTCTTACCTGATAACTTCCTTTCCTTGAATACAGTCAGACCTGTTCAGACGAAAAAGCTATGCATGCCATCCAGCAAATGGAGATCAGCAGGCTCGCTGATGTCATCCCTTATATACCTCCATGCTGACACCAGCCTACCAGTATTCCTGTAACAAACTAACTGTGGATAATTATCTAATCATACCATCTTTTTTTTTTTTTTAACACAGTCAATCATCAAACCATAAGAACATAAGAATATGCCATACTGGGTCAGACCAAGGGTCCATCAAGCCCAGCATCCTGTTTCCAACAGTGGTCAATCCAGGCCATAAGAACCTGGCAAGTACCCAAAAACTAAGTCTATTCCATGTTACCATTGCTAATGGCAGTGGCTATTCTCTAAGTGAACTTAATAGCAGGTAATGGACTTCTCCTCCAAGAACTTATCCAATCCTTTTTTAAACACAGCTATACTAACTGCACTAACCACATCCTCTGGCAACAAATTCCAGAGTTTAATTGTGCATTGAGTGAAAAAGAACTTTCTCCGATTAGTTTTAAATGTTCCCCATGCTAACTTCATGGAGTGCCCCCTAGTCTTTCTATTATCCGAAAGAGTAAAAAAACGATTCACATCTACCCGTTCTAGACCTCTCATGATTTTAAACACCTCTATCATATCCCCCCTCAGCCGTCTCTTCTCCAAGCTGAAAAGTCCTAACCTCTTTAGTCTTTCCTCATAGGGGAGCTGTTCCATTCCCTTTATCATTTTTGTCGCCCTTCTCTGTACCTTCTCCATCGCAATTATATCTTTTTTGAGATGCGGCGACCAGAAATGTACACAGTATTCAAGGTGCGGTCTCACCATGGAGCGATACAGAGGCATTATGACATTTTCCGTTTTATTCACCATTCCCTTTCTAATAATTCCCAACAATACAGACAACAATAGTCCTTAACGATCTATGGAGGATGGTAACCTTATGCTAAAACAAACAAAACTAATTTTTATTCCACACAAACCCCTAAAAATACTAAAAACATGTCAAAGACAAAATGGTATATCAAATAATCCTCTAACAAATGTAAACATCAATATGTAACGGCTATAAAAACACAGACTTGTTGGCAGAAAAAGACCAAATGGTCCATTCAGTCTGCCCAGCAAGTTTCGTATGGTAGAAACTGCCACTCTATGCAGGATACCCCATGTCTGTTAAGGGTAGTGGTAGCTGCTCCATGCAAGTTACCCCCAAGCTTTACGTTAAGAATAGTAATACTTACTATCGAAACCAAGCAACTGTCAAACCCATATCAAAATTACTGCTAGCAATGTTTTTTACGTGGTAAGCAGTTTTCCTGATAATTCAGACAATGTAACTTGAACATGCTTTGCTTTTGGACTTTGCCGTAGAAGCAGTCCTGTGCTTTATCCCTAATGTCTGCATATCGGTACCCCAGATCATAAAAGTCGGGGGGCCCAGCATTGGCTGTCTTCAGGATCCAATACCCCTCCCCCCCCCACCGCCATCAAAGCAGAGATCCTTCCTGATAATTTATAGCCTTCCTGATATAACAATAACAGCCCCTACACAGACAGTGTGTACAACTTTTTGAAAAGATTCTTCTGATGAAGTGACACATAGTCTGTGTGGAGGCCGATGTCAGAAGCAAGCAGTGGTTAGTTGCATATAAGGTACAAGCCGAGGACAAACCAGCCTGTCCGTCCGAGGAAGGAGAAGAGGGATGTAGAGGCAGGACGGGCAGGTGAGGAACAGGTGGGCAATGTGGATGGAGCAGACAAAGGCCAAGACAGCTGGACTAGGACTGAAGACAGGCTGGATGAAGACTGAAGACAAGGCTGGATGAAAACAGGAACATTGGGAAGCAACATGCACTACTTAGGAAGTGTTATGGTTATGAGGTATTGGAGTGGATTCTTGGGTACTGCGGTGATGGCCACTCCCACGGGGAGGAGCCCCGTGAGGAACCGCAGTACTAGGCTAGACTATATACACACAGACACAGAGAATTTGTATTTATTATACAGCTTGTTGGTACTGCCCGGGGAGCAGGCAGCAGTGGAGGTAACCCAGTGAAGTAGTCCAGGGGTTCTCAGCAGAGGAGACCAGTCTCACACAGCGTAGCAGGGACAGGTCCTGGAGCGCTGAAGCTGAGACAGACTGAAAGGGTTAGTACTCACTGAAGCAGAAGCTGTATAGTTGAAGGTCCAAACAGGCAGAAGATGTTCAGTGGCAGGAACCAGATTAGGGAGAGCAGGCCCTCGAGGAGCGAGTACCCAGATACTTGAAATAGAGCAGAAGGGCCCCTGGGGAGCGGGTACCCAGGTTAGAAAAGAATTACCCCGAAGGGCAGAGAGCTTCCTGCGGCAGAGAGGCTTAGATTGGAGGTAGTCCAATCCTTGCTAACTCAGTTTGTTAGCAAACGAAGAGCAGGCTAAATACCACGATGTGATGACATCACTCAGAGGGGACGCCCCCGAGATTCCTGCCATGACATGGATATAGACTTGGGTGGTGTGCGCGTGTGCACCCTAGGAGGCCCTCAGGAAAATCATGGTGAACACCGTCGCTGTAGAGAGTGGCATGAAGACGCGGCAGCAGCCATCTTCCCAAGGCTTGAGGAGAGAGAAGGAAGAAAGGTGAGACACAGAGGTCGAAGCCGTCTGAGACTGGATGCAACAGGAAGCAGTTGGACCTAATGCTGAGGTAGTGAGGGAGAGACAGCAAAGGCCTAAATATAGTCCTGAGCATGTGATATCATCTGGGGGTGCCGCAGGAGTTTTCCCACTGCAGGCTTTTTAAATGGAATGATGTTGGGCATGCATGCACCTAAGGAGGAGCATGGCTTGGTGGTGTTCTGCCGCGAGGAGCATCGGCAGTGTCTCACTGCATCTGAGTGTGGCATCCCGCTGCAAGGAGGTCTGGAGGAGCCTGGTAGGTTGGGAGCCAGTGGAGACGGCCTGGCCAAGCATAACAGTACCGCCTTTAAGCCCCCTTCTGAAGGCTCTGGATTTTTTGGGGTACCGTTGATGAAAGTCCTTCAAGGGATTAGTGTCCAAGATGTTGGAGGCTGGCTTCCATGAATTTTCTTCTGGGCCATAATTTTTCCAAGAGATTAGATATTCGACCTTTTTTCCCCTCCAGCAGGAATCCAGGACTTCTTGGACTTCATATACATCATTTCCAACAGCAACAACTTCTTGGGGTTAAGGTGGCATTTGGAAAAGCCATGAAAGCACCTCTGGCTTAAGCAATAAAACATGGAACACGATATGGATTTTTAACAAGGGTGGTAGCCTTAGTTGTTATATGACAGGGCCCATTTGCTGCAGTACAGAAAAGGGCCCAATCAAGTGTGGTGCCAAGTGCATTGATGGAAATTGTAGACATAAGTGGCAGGTACTGAGCCAAACCTTTTCCCCTATCTTGAATTGGGAAGCAGGCTTTCTATAGATATCTGCAGTTCTCTTGGCCCAGGCAATGGCTTTCTCAGTCAGCTGATTGGTCCATTCCCATAGTTCATGCAATTCCTGGGCAGAGAGCTGAGCCACCAGTGATTAAACTGTCACAGGCAATGGCAGAGGAGGTAAAGGCTGTTTCCCATAAACCAACTGGAAAGGCGAGGAGCCTGCGGCTGCTTTGACATGGTTATTTTGGGAGAACTTGTCCCAAGGTAGAAGAGTGGCCCAGTTGTCCTGGCGTTCGTTAACATATTTATTTTATTTTTAACTTTTATATACCGACATTCTTGCATTAAATGCAAATCATGCCGGTTTACAGTGAAACAGAAAAAGCAGGAAAAAATTCCTTAATCGAATACAATGAAACAGCTTAGTTAACAAAGGAAACATAAAAATAAATTTTTACATATACACAAAGGTTTGCACGAAGGGGTGCACAAAGGGGAGAGCATATGAGTGAAGGAAGGTTTTGAGGATATGGTTGGTTCACTCTGCTTTCCCGTTGTCTTGTGGGTGGTAGGTCGTTGAGTAATCAAGCTTGATGCCAAACCTTCTGCAGAGAGAACACTAGTACCGCACAGTAAACTGCACTTCTCTATCCGATAGTATGTGCTTTGGTAGTCCGTATAGGTGAAAAACCTGAAGAGTGAATAGATGTGTCCGTTCTAGAGCAGAAGGAAGGTCTGGTAATGGGACGAAGTGTGCCATCTTGGAAGAACGATCAATCTCCACCCATATTACAATGGCACCATTAGGGAGGTCTACAATAAAGTTCATGGGCAGGTGGATCCAAGGTTCCCTGGGGGCTGGCAGCAGCTGTAACAGTCCCCAGGTTCAATCATACAGCTCTTTTGTTGTGCACAAATGGGACATGATTTGACATAGGCCTTGACGTCTTGCTTCATCTAGACCCACTAGTAGTGTCGTTGAAGAAATTCAAAGGTCCGTGCCCATCCAGGGTAACCTACAACACAAGACTCATGAGCCCATTACAACACTTTTTCATGCAATCTGGAAGGTACGACTATCTTCCCTGGGTGGGCGGATAGCGTAGTGGCCAGAAGTATCTTAGAGGGATCGATGATGTGCCTGGGAGGTTCTGGAACATCCTCGGTCTGGAAAGAGCACGAGAGGGCATCTGCATCTTGGTTCTTCATCGCTGGGTGATTCCGTAGTTCAAAATCAGAGTGAATGAAGAACAAAAACCAATGGGCTTGTCTTGCATTAGGTTGCTGAGCTTGATGTAGATATTCAAGGTTCTTGTGGTCTGTGTATATTTAACACAGTGTTGAGCTCCTTAGAGTAGGCAGCATCATTCCTCGAGAGTGAGTTTAATGTCCAGGAGATCTCAATATCCAGTGCTGCAATTGTGTTCTTCTGGGGAGAATTCTTAGAAAAGAAGGAACATGGTCGGAGTACCCTTTCTGGAGTGTGTTGACTGAGGACAGCCCCTACCCCCATGGTAGAGGCATCTACTTCTAAGATGAAGGGTTTTGTAGAATCTGGGTGACATAGGCAAGGCTTGTCAGTGAAGGCCTTTAACTGTTGGAATGTGTTCATAGCCTTGGGTGGCCAGACTTCGTGATGGCGTTCAGGCCATGGTAGTCTATGCATGGCCTGAGTGATCCATCTTTCTTTGCAATGAAGAAGTACCCAGCCCTGCCGGAGAAGAGGAAGGAGGGATAAATCTCTGTTCTAGATTCTCCTGAATGCATTCAAACATGGCCTTGGTTTCTGGGAGAGACAGGGGGTACACCACAAGGAGGTATAGCCTCTGGGATGAGTTCAATGATGCAATAATACATTGGATGGGGAGGCAAAACTTCAGTACTCTTTTTTGAGAAGAGGTCCTTGTAATTTGCATATTGAGGGGGAAGTCCTGGAAGTACGGATGCTATGGTCAGTGGATGAGGAGGTTCTACCAGCACCAAGCAGGAGTCTGTACATCCATGGCCCCATCGGGCAAGTTGTAAGGCAGACCAGCAGAAGTGTAGTTGATGCTACTGGAGCCATGACAGACCCAGGATGATAGGGTGAATAGCTCTGGAGATCATGAGAAGGCTGATTTTCTCCTCATGCAAGAGGCTGGTGCGTAAGGCCACAGGGTCCGTGGTCATGGTGACCTGGCCTGGCAGTGGATGTCTGTAGTCAGAAAAGATCATCAAAGGAGAAGTCATCTGGACCATGGGCATCTGGAGATGGTTGACAAGATCCTTTAAGATGAAGTTTCCCCCAGAGCCAGAATCCACAAAAGCCTGGGTAAAGAAATGAGTAGAGCCCAATTCCTGTGCGACTGGTAGAAGTAGTTGGGGTGCTGGAACACTAAGGCCTAGGATCATCTCCCCAAAAGACCCTAGGCATTGAGATTTCCTGACCTCTGTGGACTTTGAGCTAGGAAATGGCCTCAGGAAACACTCTACAGAAAGAGTCCCTGCTGTGATGGAGCCTCTCTCTGGAGCCAAGCAGCAGCGCCCCAGTTGTATTGGCTCTTCTGAAAGTGGTGTGGCAGCCGGGGGAAAGAGCAGATGTTGGAATCGAGGTGCCAATCAGACATTCCTACATGCAGGATAAGTTTCTCGAGCCCTTTGCTGCAAGCAACAATCTATTTTGCCGGTTAGGGCAATGAGGGCCTCCAGCGAGGTGAGAAGATCCCGAGCGGCAAGCTCATCTTTAATCTTCCCAGAGAGGCCTACCAAGAATATAGCGACTAGACTATCCTCATGCCAGTTCAATTTGGACGCCAGCAATCAGAATTCCACTGCATATTCCACTAGAGTTCAGGGGCCTTAGTAGAGGTGGAGCAGATCGGAAGTCATCGCTGCTGTGTAACCTGGATCTTTGAAGACAGTGCGGAACTGCTCCATGAACTGTAGATCGAGCAAGAGGGGGGTCTCCTCGGTCCCAGTGAAAAGATGCCCACACCAATGCTGCTCCATCCACTCACTAAAGCAAAGTGAGAGATCGCTCTATTTCAATAGCAGGATCCAAACTCTGGAATCAAATGCCACCAGAATTGAGACTTCAATCCGACAAATGGTTTAGGAAAGAATTAAAAACATGGCTCATCCAACAGGCATATTTGATTGACAACTTTCCTCAAGTAGAATCCTATATTCTTTTATGACTTCTACTGTTATCTTTTTAAATTTATGGAGTTTTTAGTTAATTTTAGTTATCTTGCTCTTCATAATGTAAATTTGGATAATTTTGGAACATTATGTACTTTATTTTTATTTTAATATACGTTATTGTAAACCGTTGAGAGAATTTTTCTGTGCAACAGTATAGAAAACCATATAAATAAATCAAGCAGGGAGAGGATATATGTGGTTTTAGCCTGATCATCAGGGAATAGTGAAGCCTGTAATTGGAAGTGCATTCTGCACTGCTTTAGGAATCAACACCGCTTGGGGTCCCTGGCATACTGGGGTGGGGCTGGCATTTGAGGAACTGGGCAACTGGATGCAGCAGGCGGTAAAGGAGCTAGCACGGGCAGAAGGGGCACTGGTGGGGTGGTCAGTGTGTCAAGGCAAGTGGAGATCCAGTCCATGACAATGGTCAAGTGTTCCATGGCACCCTGTTGGTCTTGCAGCCTGTTGGCTATGCCAGGGATGGCCTGCAGCAAAGTCAAGTCTGCCAAGTATTTGTGGACCCTTGAACTGAGGCAGGATTGGCTCTACCTTCAAGGAGGAGTTCTCCAAATTCCCATGTTGGCAGGTGAAGCAGAGACCCATCAGGGCCTTCACCTATACCAGCCCACATTCCTCTTGGGTTGAGCCTTTGGGTGCCAGGGCTTAGGATCTCTGTTGATGGCAGTAGCGAAGGTACGTGGTAAGCCGAATCATAGGTAAGTAGAAGTCTGACAGGGTTTAGGCTGTGGTCAGAGGCAAGCAGCAGCCAGTCATATCTGGGGTCTATGCCAAGGTCAAACTAGGTATCCATCCAAGGGAGAAGAAGAGGGACAGAAAAGCAAGTCGGGCAGGCAATGACAGGAACAGGTGGGTAACATGGATGGACTAGTCGGAGGCGAAGACAGATTTCAAGCCGAAGACAGCTGGACGAGGACTGAAGACAGGTTGGATGAATACTGAAGACAAGGCTGGAACGAAGACAGGAATGCTGGGAAACAACAAGCACTACTTAGGAAGTAGTTGGACCTGTTGCTGAGGCACTGAAGGGGAAAGACAGCAAAGGCCTTATATAGTCCTTAGTATATGAAGTCATCTGGGGGCACCGTGGAGGGTTTTCTGCTAAGGATCCTCTAAATGGAATGACGTCAGGTGCGTAAGCACCTAAGGGGCATAGCTAGTCAGCGACAGCGGCATCCTGCCGCAAGGAGCATTTGGAAGCATCTTGCCGCGTTGGAGCGCGATGTCCTGCCAAAAGGAGGACTGGAGGAACCTGGCAGCATTGGGAGCCAGCAGGGTGAATGCGGCAGCTCGCGAGAGTAGCCCACGGCCACGCATAACACCTAGCTTCTGTTAATTTCTCTTCATCTTCGTGTGAACATAAGAACGTAAGAACATAAGGCTTGCCATTCTGTGTCAGACCAAGGGTTCATCAAGCCCAGTATCCTGTTGCCAACAGTGGCCAAGCCAGGTTACAAGTACCTAGGCTGAATCCCAAGAGGTAGATAGATTCCAAACTGCTTATCCCAAGAATAAGCAGTGGATTTCTGCAACTCTTCCTTAATAATTGTTAATAGACTTGTCCAAACCTTTTTTAAATGCAGCTATACTAATAGCTTTCACCACATCCTCTGGTAATGAATTCCAGAGCTTAATTATGCATTGAGTTATAAATTATTTTCTCGTAATAGTTTTAAATGTATTAACCAGTAATTTCATTGTGTGTCCCCTGGTCTTTGTACTTTTCGAAAGAGTAAACAACTGATTAACGTTTACTCGTTCCATTCCAGTCCTTATTTTATAGACCTCTATCATATCTCCCCTCAGCCGTCTCTTCTCCAAGCTGAAGTGTCATAACCTCTTTAGCCTTTCTTCATAGGGGAATTGTTCCATCCCCTTTTTCTTCTTGGTCACCCTTCTCTGTACCTTTTCTAATTCTTCTATATCTTTCTTGAGATGTGGTGACCAGAACTGAACACAATACTCAAGATGAAGTCGCACCATGGAGCGACACAGAGGCATTATGATATTTTCTGTTTTAGTCTTCATTTTATTCTTCATTTCTTTCTGATCCGGGTAACTATAGACCAGTGAGCTTGACTTCAGCGCTGGGAAAAATAGTGGAAACTATTCTAAAGATCAAAATCGTAGAGCATATAGAAAGACATGGTTTAATGGAACATAGTCAACACGGATTTACCCAAGGGAAGTCTTGCCTAACACATCTGCTTCATTTTTTTGAAGAAGTTAATAAACATGTGGATAAAGGTGAACAGGTAGATGTAGTGTATTTGGATTTTCAGAAGGCATTTGACAAAGTCTCTCATGAGAGAGGCTTCTAAGAAAACTAAAAAGTCATGGGATAGGAGGCGAAATCCTTTCGTGGATTATAAACTGCTTAAAAGACAGGAAACAAAGAGTAGGATTAAATGGTCAATTTTCTCAGTGGAAAAAGGTAAACAGTGGAGTGCCTCAGGGATCTGTACTTGGACCGATGTTTTTCAATATATATATATATATATATCCTTTTTCCTTCTCACTCCAAGTTCTATTTTTCCTTGTTACATGTAACTGCTTTTCCGCACTATTGTTCAAGTTTAAGTTTATTTTGCACTCCTGTTTCATGTGAACCAGCATGATGGGACTTTTGTCTTGAATGTTGGTATATAAAAAACTTAAATAAATAAATAAATAAAATAAATATATATATATATATATATATATATATATATATATATATATAAATGATCTGGAAAGGAATACGACAAGTGAGGTTATCAAATTTGCAAGCAATACAAAATTATTCAGAGTAGTTAAATCACAAGCAGATTGTGATACATTACAGGAGGACCTTGCAAGACTGGAAGATTGGGCATCCAAATGGCAGATGAAATTTAATGTGGACAAGTGCAAGGTGTTGCATATAGGGAAAAATAACCCTTGCTGTAGTTACACAATGTTAGGTTCCATATTAGGAGCTACTACCCAGGAAAAAGATCTAGGCATCATAGTGGATAATACTTTGAAATCATTGGTTCAGTGTGCTGCAGCAGTCAAAAAAGCAAACATAATGTTAGGAATTATTAGGAAGGGAATGGTTAATAAAACGGAAAATGTCATAATGCTTCTGTAACGCTCCAAGGTGAGACCGCACCTTGAATACTGTGTACAATTCTGTTCTCCGCATCTCAAAAAGATATAGTTGCGACGGAGAAGGTACAGAGAAGGGCAACCAAAATGATAAAGGGGATGGAACAGCTCCCTGCTCCCCTATGAGGAAAGACTAAAGAGATTAGGACTTTTCAGCTTGGAGAAGAGACGGCTGAGGGGGGATATGATAGAGATATCATGAGAGGTCTTGAACAAGTAGATGTGAATCGGTTATTTACACTTTCGGCTAATAGAAGGACTAGGGGGGCATTCCATGAAGTTAGCAAGTAGCACATTTAAGACTAATCAGAGAAAATTCTTTTTCACTCAACGCACAATAAAGCTCTGGAATTTGGTGCCAGAAGATGTAGTTAGTGCAGTTAGTGTAGCTGGGTTCAAAAAAGGTTTGGATAAGTTCTTGGAGGAGAAGTCCATTAACGGCTATTAATCAAGTTTACTTAGGAAATAGCCACTGCTATTAGTTGCATCTGTAGCATGGGATCTTCTTAGTGTTTGGCCTCTGTTGGAAACAGGATGCTGGGCTTGATGGACCCTTGGTCTAACCCAGCATGGCAATTTCTTATGTTCTTATTTACTTTCTTGGCTGCTGCTACATACTGAGCAGAAGATTTCAACATAACTTCAACAATGACACCTAAATCCTTTTCTTGAGTGGTGACTCCTAATATGGAACCTTGCATTTTGTAGCAATAATTTGGAATATGCTTCCCTAAGTGCATCAATTTGCACTTGCCTACATTAATTTGCCATTTGCATGCTCAGTCTCCCAGTTTTGCAATGTCCTCTTGTAATTTCTCACAATCCTCTTGTGATTTCACAACTTTGAATAATTTTGTGTCATTGGCAAATTTGATTGCCTCACTTATTGTTCCCATTTCCAAGTCATTTAAAAATATATTTAAAAGCCTTGGTCCCAGAACAGATCCCTGGGGCACTCCACTATTCATCTTTTTCCATTGGGACAATTTACCATTTAGTCCTGTTCTCTTTTTTCTATCTTTTAACCAGTTGGCAACCCACAATAGGACATTGCTCCCTATCCCATGACTTTCTAATTTCCTCTCATAAAGGACTTTATCAAATCATTTCTGGAAATCCAACTATACTACATCATCTGGCTCACCTTTATCCACGTGTTTATTTATGCCTTCAAAAAAAGTAGCAAATTTCTGAGGCAAGACTTCCCTTGGCTAAATCCATGTTGGCTTTGTCCCATTAAACTGTGCTTATCTATATGTTCAGCAATTTTGTACTTTATGATAGTTTCTACTATTTTGCCTGGCACAGAAGTCAGACTCACTAGTCTGTAATTTCCTGGATCACCCCTTGATCCCTTTTTAAAAATTGGTGTTACATTGGCAACCCTCCAGTCTTCAGGTGCCATAGATGATGTTATTGATAGTTTACAAATTTCCAATAGCAGATCTACAATTTCATTTCTCAGTTCTTTCAGCACTCTGGGATGTATACTATCTGGTCCAGGTGATTTGCTACTCTTTAGTTTGTCAATTTGCCCTAGCACATCTTTCAGATTCACTGAGATTTGTTTCAGTTCTTCTGAATCTTCACCATTGAAAATGTCTGGCATGGTTATATCTATCACATCTTCCTTAGTGAATACTGAAGCAAAGAATTAATTTAGTCTCTCTGCTATAGCTCTGTCATCCTTAAGTGCTCCTTTTACCCCATGATCATCTAATGGTCCGACTCCCTCGCAGGCTTTTTACCTTGAATGTACCTGAAAAAAGATTTTATTATGAGTTTTTGCTTCCATAACAAGCTTCTTTTCAAATTCTCTCTTTTCCTTCTTTATCAATGCTTTGCATCGGACTTGCTAGTGCTTATGCAGTTTCCTGTTTTCTTCATTTGGATCCCTTTCCATTTCTTAAGAACATAAGAAATTGCCATACTGGGTCAGACCAAGGGTCCATCAAGTCCAGCATCCTGTTTCCAACAGTGGCCAATCCAGGCCATAAAAACCTGGCAAGTACCCAAAAACTAAGTCTATCCCATGCTACTGTTAGAAAATAGCCACTGCTATTACTAGCAAGTCAGTTTAATTAATAGCAGGTAATGGACTTCTCCTCCAAGAACTTATCCAACTTTTAAACACAGCTATACTAACTGCACTAACCACATCCTCTGGCAACAAATTCCAGATTTTAATTGTGCGTTGAGTGAAGAAGAACGTTCTCCGATTAGTCTTAAATGTGCCACATGCTAACTTCATGGAGTGCCCCCTAGTCCTTCTATTATCTGAAAGAGTAAATAACCGAGTCACATCTACTCGTTCAAGAACTCTCATCTTAAAAATCTCTATCATATCCCCCCCTCAGCTGTCTCTTCTCCAAGCTGAACAGCCCTAACCTCTTCAACCTTTCCTCATAGGGGAGCTGTTCCATCCTCTTTATCATTTTGTTCGCCCTTCTCTGTATCTTCTCCAGTGCAACTATATCTTTTTGAAATGTGGTGACCAGAATTGTACACAGTGCTCTAGGTGCGGTCTCATCATGGAGTGGTACAGTTGTTCTTTTAGATATTGTAGCCTCTCTCACCTCACTTTTCAACCATGCCAGTAGTCGTTTAGCCTTCTTTCCACCTTTCTTTTTTTTTATTTAAATATTTTATTGGCATATAACAAAATAACAAGTTATAACGTTACAGTTATATATAAAGATTATTAATTAACAATATGTCGGTTATTAAATTGTAACCAAAATACAGTATCATACCCTTTTGAAAACTATTAAAGTAATCCCAACCCTTCCCACCCCCCTCCCCCCTTCATAGTGCAGTAGTATGGAAATATGAGTGGGTGTCTGGTATCATCAATCAACCATTTGAGATATACGGTCATAAACTTGGGATTAGAGTCCTGTGTCGAGTATATGACACGTCATTTCATTGACTGTCTGTTGTCAGCCAGATTTCGTATTCCAGCCAAATGGCAGTAAATTTAGTAATCGTCTTATTTTTACATGCAGTAATCTTCCCCAGTGTGTGCATAGTTAGTACATGCTGCTGGACTTCCTGAATTGTGGGCACCTTAGTATCCTTCCAGAGTTTAGCAATAGAACGTCTTGTTGCAGTCACCATGTATTTAATGAAGAGGTTCTTCGGTTTATTCCACCCTGGTACCGCCTGGTTCAGTAAGGCTTGAGAAGGGGTTAGATTTACTGGACTCTTTAGAACATTGGTGAGCCATTTCGATACCTCTTGCCATGACTGTTGTATTTTAATGCAGTCCCACCATAAGTGTAAAAAGGTGCCCCTTCCTTGGCATAGTTTCCAGCATGAGTCAAAAATACACGGATTTATATGATGTAACTTATCAGGAGTGACATACCAATGAAAATACATTTTATAGCCATTCTCAATATGTTGAGCTGAGATCAACCCTTTCCCCAATTGGGTGCTATTTGTTTCCAACCTTCTGCAAGCCATCCGCCCTTTAAGTCCCGTTCCCATGCTTTAATGTGAGTGGCTGCCATCTGGAAACCTTTAGTTAATAAGACATATATTTTCGAGATACGTTTGCTAGTTTTATCCGCTTGTCTGCACAAAATTTCAAAAGGAGGTATACCCTGGGCCAGATCCTTCAATGCATTATTTTGTATTATAAAATGTCGTATTTGTATCTAAGCACTTCATTCGAGCCTAGATGGTATCTATCACATAGAGCTTGAAATGATAGTATGCCCCCAGGTTCCCAAATATTTGCAAGTTGCGTGATACCATTTTCCACCCAGCTCCAGAAAGCTTGCACTTGGGCAGCAGGTTTAAAAGCTAGATGGTGGAATAAATGTGTACTGAGATAGAAAGTTCTATGCCCTACCAGAATGTTCTGCCACTTTTCCCGCATCTGAAGAGTAGCCTTCACAGTAGCCGGCATATGTGCTGGCCGTCTCCATGTGGAACGCGGTTGCCACAACAAGGCATTAATAGGTAAGGGGCCTAGTATTGCCTGTTCCAGGAGTACCCAGGGTTTCTGTCTTTTGAGGGCATGCCATTCAAATGCGGCTTTAAGATGGGTCGCTCCCTGATAGTAGTGTAAATTTGGCATCCCCATTCCCCCCTGCATTTTAGGAAGGAAAAGCGTCGCTTTCACAATCCTAGGTCTTTTCCCTGCCATAAAAATGTAAGCAGTTGACGCTGCCATTTATCTAAAATTTTAGCAGGAATCACAATCGGTAATGTTTGCAATAAATATAAGGAAGTACATTGCAATAAATATAAGGGAGTACATTCATCTTTATACTGCTAGGTGGCCCAGCCAAGAGATATGGTAGCGGTCCCATTCTTCCAGATCTTTATAAATTTTTGTCAATAAAGGGGGATAGTTTAACTGGAATAAATCATTCTGGTTTCTTAGATATATGCCTAGATATTTTATTTTAGTTGCAGCCCATTTAAAGGGATGGGAGTTTCTCAAGTGGTCAACCTCAACCACTGAATTACTCAACATCTCGATCTCTTGGGGGGTCGAGATGTTGAGTAATTCAAATTTCTCCCAATTTATTTTAAAACCTGAAACCAAGCTAGAGGCTGTGATCTCTTTTATTATCTCTGGTAAAGTTTGTGCGGGTTCAGTCAACGTGAACAGGATGTCGTCGGCAAATAATGCTAGTTTAGAGGAAAATTGTCCTAGCTGAACTCCTTTAACAGCATTATTGCCCCAAATCCGATGAGTAAAGGGTTCTAAGAATAGGGTGTAGGGGGGATAGGGGACATCCCTACCTCGTTCCACGCCCCACTGGAAATGATTGCGAATATCCCCCATTTATCTTTAGACAAGCTTTTGGATTTTCATATAGTTTTTTAATCCAATTTATATATCTCTCCCCAAAATAGAAAGCCTGCATCGTTTGAAATAAAAAGGGCCGGAGTACAAAGTCAAATGCTTTTTCAGCATCAATGGTTAACAGCAATGGTATATTCTGAGCCTTAGCCCACCACATAGAGTCACTGTTTTTCGGACGTTATCAGAGGCCATCCGTCCAGGAATAAACTCGGATTGATCCGGATATATCAATTCTGGGAGTAGATTGTTGAGCCAGTTGGCTAATATCTTAGCTAAGATTTTCAGATCAATATTGATCAACGAGATTGGTCGATAAGATCCGCAGACTGTGGAGTCCCTCCCTGGTTTCACTATCAGTGTTACTCCCACTAAATTTGCAGACTGGGAAAAAGTGGATTCTCCATGTAGTGAGTTAAATAATTTAACTAGAAGAGACGTGATTATTCCAGAAAACATTTTGTAAAAAGCGGCTGTATAGCCATCTAGGCCAGGTGATTTCCCTAGTTTCAAGCTTTTTATTGCCCGTTTCACTTCAGCTTCAGTAATGTCTTTATCTAGTGCTTCTTGTTCGCCTGATTGTATTTGTGGTAAAGCTACTTCAGACAGATAACTATCTATCTCTTCCTTTTTTATATTAGTAGCAGGTTCATATAGTTTGATATAAAACCGGAGGAATTTTTCGTGGCTGTCTGTGTTAGAGGTCAGAAGCTGTCCTGCTTCATCCTTTAGCTTCACTATATTGTTTTGCATAAATATCGCTCTCAGTTTACGTGCCAATTGTCTGCCAGCTTCATTCCCTCCTTCATAATAGATTTATTTGCTGATCTCTAGATTGTGAGCTATCTGGGCCGCTTCCAATTCTCCTAGTTGGATTCTAAGTTGGTCGATTTGCGCTAGTGTGTTTTTTGAACCAGTGAGGTGGTGACTAACACTCAAATGCTGTAGCTTAGATATAATGTCTGCCCTCTTTCTTATCCGTTGTTGTTTCAAATATGCCCCCTGTGCTATTAGTTTACCCCGAAGTACAGCTTTGAGGCAGTCCCATAAAAGCATTGGAGATACATCCGATTTATCATTGAACTGTAAGTATTCATGAATATCGGACTGTAATTGATCACAAAAGGCTAAGTCCTCTAATAGACTATCATTGAGTTTCCAGAATTGTTGACCTTTATCATACATTGAGATAAATAACTTCATGGTGATGGGGGCATGGTCCGACCAGGTGATTAATTCAATGGTTGGGTGTTTTACCTGATTAATACATCCCTTATCTACAAAGAGAGTCTATTCTGGAATATGTCTGGTGGGCCCTGGAAAAGAAAGTGTAGCTTCTGGATTTAGGATTACAAACTCTCCATACATCAAGTAACCCCTGTCTTTAAAAACAGTTTTTGAAAGCTTTTCTATCTTTTCCTCCATGTTGCGTAGTGCCCGTGAAGTTATCTAGCTTAGGGTTGATCGAGATATTAAAGTCCCTCCCGAGTATGATTTGACCCTCAGATCTAGTATCAATTAGTTGGGTCAATTTCTCGAAGAAAGTACCTTGAGCGGAGTTAGGTGCATATATATTTATAAGAGTATATTTCTTTCCTCCTTTGGCAATGATAAGAAAAAGATATCGACCCTCTGGATCCAGAAGGCAAGTCAGCTGTTCGAAAATCAGATCTTTGCTTATTAAAATTCCCATACCTGTATATTTATGTGTAAGAGGCCGAGCTGCCCAATATTGAGCGGTGTATATCTTGTGCTTAAGCAGTTGCTCGTGCCTCCTTTTGAGATGAGTCTCCTGGACAAATGCTATAGATGCTTGTGATTGGTCAACTCTGAGAAAAGGTAGTGACGCTTGTAAGGAGAATTTGTGTATTTAGGATGTGCCAAATCAAGTGACTAACCACTGTATCTCCCTTTCCAAGTGTCAGCAAGCTAAGTTGCCTTCTGGGCCCTATATATAGCTGGATCATAAAGCCGTGTTTATCCCAATTGTATATGCCTTCCCACTTCATATAAAATATCTACCCACCCAGAGTCCGTATGTTTTTAGTGAGATTGAAATCATCTCAGCTGATCTTTCACCCTCCGAACAACAAATATCAAATATACAACAGAAGTTATGCATCTGAGAATCTCTTTACTTTAAACATGTCAACATATTAAATTTTCTTAACCAACAACTGGGTTATGTTGAGAAAAACATTGTGGCCTCCCTCAAAAATTGGACTATAAACAGCAATAAAGCTTCAGTCTCTGTGTCCATATTACATACCCGTAACAAATAAGTTTTTGAGGGCCGGTGGCCTTAAGAATCATATGGATATTAGTAGAAGCCTGGTTCGCTCAGGTGTGTGCTCGAGCCGATGAGGAGTTGTCTGGGTATCTTCAAAGCTGTTTATCTCCTTTCGCCCCACGCTGCTGAGGTATCTCATCTCTGCATGTGCTGGGTTTCACTGGCTGTTGTAGCTCCTCCAAGCCTGAGTATCCCACTGCAGTTAATACCTGCGAGGCCTCACTCAGAGTTTTAAGGCGATGCACTTCCCCTTTCAAGATGAAGCTCAACCCAAAAGGAAAGAGCCTACGATATTTGATATTGTCTTTGCGGAGAGTGTCAGTGATTCCTTTGAATTCCTGCCTTTTCCTTATGGTGGCAGGGGATAAATTGGTGAAAATCATTATCTCCAGGCCCTCCCATTTCCATGTCATTTTTTTTCTAAAAATTTCTGCTATCTTATCTTTAACTGTAAATTCGTGGAAACATGTGATTATGTCCCGCGGCTTATTATTCAATTTCGGGCCCAGGGCATGGTGTGCATGATCAATTTTTATCTTGATTTCCTGCGCCGTGTTGGGGGAGGCCTGATCTGCAGAAAGAAGCATGGCACTGATAACCATCACCACCGCAGCACAATCCTGATAGTCCTCAATTTCAGGAATGCTGCGAAAGCGCAGATTGTGCCGGCGGGAGCGGTTTTCAAGTTCTTCAATTTTGTTGGTGAGTCTTTCCACTTCTGTTTGTAAGGCAGCATAGCCCTCTTGATTTGTTTTAATTGCCTCGCTGTTTGCCTCGGCTCTCGTTTCCACTTCAAAAATCCGGCGGCCATTTTCTGCTATTTCCTCTTTTAACTCCTCGATCGAATTCATAATTTCTTGTTTATTATTTTTTATCTCGTTTTTAAGGTCTGCGAACCAGGATTTCATTTCCGCTCTGGTAGATAGTTGATCTTCCTCACGAGAGCTGTCTTCATCTGACTCTCTCGCATGCGAGGCAATTGCGAGGCCATGTTGGTGCCTGGGTGTCCGTCCTCTGTATCCAGTTTTTGATATGAGAACTTCCTGAAATCTATTTATTTTCGCTTAGTAGACATCTGGTGATCTTGCGACTCAAAACTCATTCTGCGGCTTAGCAAACTTGTCCCGGATGGTGGTGGTGATTATTAGAGATTTGGTGTGTTGTCGGGAGTCCCGTTTTCAGGCAGCCATTCGCTGAGATGATGTCACTTCCTCCCCTTCTTTCCACCTTTCTAATGTGTGGAATACATACGTTCTGGGCTTCCAATATAGTATTTTTACACAACATACATGCTTGAGCTAAGCTCTTAACCTTTGCAGTTGCTCTTTTCAGTTTTCCTAACCATTTTTCTTATTTTATCATAGTCACCTTTTTGAAAGTTAAATGCTGTCGTAGTAGATTTCTTTTTTGCGCTCTCTCCAGTTAAGTCAAATTTGATAATGTTGTGATCACTATTGCTAAGTGGCTCCAACACTGTTACCTCTCGTACCAAATCCTGTGTCCTACTAAGGACTAGATCTAAAATAGTTTCCCTCTTGTTGGTGCTTGTACCAGCTGCTCCATGAAGCAATCATTTATTTCATCTAGGAACTTTACTTCTCTAGAATGCCCTGATGTAACATTCAACCGGTCAATACTGGTGTAATTCAAATCACCCATTATTACTGTGCTGCTGATTTTGTTAGCTTCCCTAATTTCTTTTAGCATTTCATTGTCTGTTAGTTCATTCTGGTCAGGTGGACGGTAATACACCCCCATTACTATTTTATTCCCTTTTTTCATCTGGAATTTCTATCCATAAAGATTCAACATTGCATTTTGTTTCCTGCAGAACTTTTATCCTGTTTGACTCAATGCTCTCTTTAACACATAGTTCCATCTCTCCACCAATTTGATCCATCCTAACAATTTGATATAATTTGTACCCTGGTATCACAGTATCCCATTGGTTAACCTCCTTCCACCTTATTTCAGAGATGCCAGTTATATCTACCTCTTCATCCAATGCTAAACACTCTAACTCTCCCATCTTACTTTTTAGACTTCTAGCATTTGTATACAGACATTTCAAAGTATGTTTCTTGTTTGTATAATAATCTGCTCATCAGTTGATAGGGTAATTTGGAATCTTTCTGCACTTTACTTAAAGGCATCTGGCCCCCTTTGGCATTTATTGCAACCTCTCTACTGGGATGCTCTATTTTCCCTGTTCTCTTAGTATCCTTCAAAGATACATCATTACGAACCATACGCTCCTGAGCGACTATCGCCTCCCCCCCCTCCCCCCCCATTATCTAGTTTAAAAGCTGTACTGTCTTCTTTTTAAAGGTTAGTGCTAGCAGCCTGGTTCCACTTTGGTTAAGATGGAGCCCATCCCTTCAGAAAAGGCCCCCCTTCCTCAAAATGAAGCCCAGTTCCTAACAAATCTAAAACCCTCTTTCTTGCACCAATGTCATCCACAGATTGAGATTTTGGAGCTATGCCTGCCTCTGGGGTCCTGTATGTGGAAAGGTGAGCATTTCTGAGAATGCTACCCTGGAGATTCTGGATTTCAACTTTCTATCTGAAACCCTAAATTTGGCTTCCAGACCCTCCCTTCTGTACTTTCCTATGTCACTGGTAACCACATGTACCAAGACAGCCAGCTCCTCCCCAGCACTATCTAAAATCTTATCTATATGATGCGTGAGGTCCGCAACCTTCACACCAGGCAGGCAAGTTATCAAGCGATCCTCACATCCACCAGCCACCCATCAACCTTCCTAATAATTGAATCACCAACTATAACGGCCATCCTAACCCTTCCCTCCTGGGCACGTGCCCCTGGAGACCTATCCTCGGTGCAAGAGGATACTACATCATCTTGAAGGCATGTCCTAGCTACAGGAATGCTTCCTGACTCAACAAGCTGATGCTCTCCTTCCAGGTGACCTTTCTCCTCCAAAGCAGCACAAAAGCTACCAGATTGGAGGTGGGACTTCTCTACTATGTCCCTGAAGGTCTCTATATATCTCTCTGTCTCCCTTAGCTCCTCCAGCTCTTCCACTCTGGTCTCCAGAGAGTGGCTTGGAACTCTTTCCTCTTAGTGCGCACACATGACCTCTCGCCAGTTGGGAGATAATCATACATGTGTTGCTCCATTCTCATTCACTGGTATCTCACCTGTTACCTCTTCCAGTTGCTCTGGCTATCCCAGCACCATTATTTTATGCAACTCCTTTGCTTTTTCTTTGAATGTTCTGGCACCTCTCTTCCAGATCTCCTCTTTCTGTCTCTATATTTCTCTTTCCGCATCAGCTTCTAATTGATTTAAAACGTTATCATTGATATACTTTTCTTTCATTTTTGTTATTAAGGATCTTAAATTTGAATAAATAGTTTTTCTTGGATACTATTTCTAATTTTTCCAGCTTTTGATGGCCACTCTTTGTGAACCGTCTTTCTTTAAATACAGGGTGTGTGGCATAAAAATGCAGGGCATTATCTCCTTTTTATCATTAGGGAAAAACTCCTCTATTAGGAGGGTGGGACAGATGAAACTCTTAAGCTTTCCTATTTCAGGAAGAGGAGTGGCCGCCTATCCTAATTAAAAAGCTTTTGCCAGCTGTGATTACTAAATGGGCTTTGCTAAATCTGGCAGTTACTAATGTCGGAATGCTCTCATTTATGAATATTTGAGTTCTTAGTTTTTTTTCTTAAAATGCAAGTGCAAAGTCTGAACTGTGAGCTGAAGATAAGCCTGTATCATATAGAGAGTTAAAGTCTAGCCACCCGACACCCCCCCCGTGGCACAATGATACAACAACCAGTGCCTTAGCAGAGGAATTAAATTACCACCTAAAAAATGTTAGGAAGACTCTAGTTGCCTTTTGCTTTATTTTGTTTTTAGCAGGAAGTTTAATCCTTCTGCTTTGCAATGTTTGTTACATCATCGAGTCCCCAGGCCTTAATCCTCCCCACATTACACAGGTTCTCATTCTCAGCCAAAATGCCAAGAGTGCTCCAGCCTTAGCTTACTGCTCAGACCCAACGCTTGAACCTTAGCCAAAAAGAGATTGAGAAGTGAGTTTGGCGGGTAAATATTCATTGGTCTCTGATGGTATAGAATAGAGCACAATCTGCATCAAAAGCCACAAGAGGAGACTTAATGATCTACATCAGTGGTTCTCAACCTTTTTTCCCATCGTGACACACCTGGCAGACCACGCTCACATGTGTGACACACTGCTCATTACAATTCACGGCGGAAATAAAAAAAATAAAGGTCCAGTATTGTTTTTATTGTTAAGAATGACACAGAAATTGCATAAACAGTAAACATCCCACACCAAAACAGCACCAATTTCCAGCACTTAAACAGTAACCACCTTACCTAAGAAAAGGCAACACTGAAAATATTACACCAGGCCTTAAGACACCAATACACCTCCTATTAGGCAAACGGACCAAGTCATGCTTCTATAGGAACATAGAAATGACGGCAGAAGAAGACCAATAGGCCCATCCAGTCTGCCCAGCAAGCTTTCACACTTATTTTCTCATACTTATCTGTTGCTGAGTTCAGGGCCCTTATTGGTAACTTTTTTATTCTAATTTCCTTCCACCCCCGCCATTGATACAGAGAGCAGTGTTGGAGCTGCATAAAAATGAAGTATAAGGCTTAATGTTTGAGGGTAGTAACCGTCATATTGAGCAAGTTACCCCGATGTTTGTATACTCATACTGCTCAGATCAATGCCTTGTTAGATGTTGCCTGGCTGTAACTCCTATTACTTCATTCCCCCTGCTATTGAAGCAGTGAGCTGCGCTGGATATGCATTCAAAGTGAAATATCAGGCTTAATTTGTTAGGGGTAGTAACTGCCACAATAAGCAAGCTATTCCCACGCTTATTTGTTTACCCCGAGTGTGCAATTCAGTCCTTGTTGGTTGTTGTCTGAATGTAAATCCTCTTATCTTCATTCCCCCCCTGCCGTTGAAGCAAAGATAACGTTGAAGCAGAGATGAATGCTGGATATGCATTGAAAGTGAAGTATCAGGCTTAATTGGTTTGGGGTAGTAACCGCCGCAACAAGCAAGTTACTCCCAAGCTTATTTGTTTACCCAGACTGTGCTACCTTCTTGGTTGTTGCCTGAATGAAATCCTCATTTCCACATTTCCTCTTGCCGTTGAAGCATAGAGCAATGTTGGAGTCTCATTAACCGTGTGAATGATTATTGAATAAGGGTATTATCTCCAGGTAGTAGCCGTCATTCCCGCAAGCCACCCCCATACCTCTTCTATTCATTCCTATCCTCCAGGCTTTATGGATCCACAATGTTTGTTCCTACAAGCCACCCCCATACCTCTTCTCTTCTTTCCCATCCTCCAGGCTTAATGGATCCATAGTGTTTATCCTATGCTCCTTTGAAATCCTTCACAGTTTTGGTCTTCACCATTTCCTCCGGAAGGGCATTCCAGGCCTACACAGAAACCAGAGCCCTAAACAGAAACTACATGGCACAGAAAACTTCACCTGAATCACATGTGCTGACCCTCACTAGCAAAGAGTAAAGAGACCATAAAGCATAACTAGAAGCATGCAGACAAAAATTGAACTGGAAACCGCAACAAGCCAGAGCCTCTGTATGGAGTGTAACAAAGGAAAAAAAGAAACATCATCCATACTTATAAAACAAATCAAGAAATATAAAATCAGTAGCAGTAAAACCATACTAACAAAAAGAACAGATTATTTCAAAACAGCTGATGAGTGGAATATCCAATAATTAAAAACTCATATCAAAATATTTCTAGATACCAATAAAATATTTCAAAATAGCAGACACAAAGACCCAGTAATGAAAAATAAGGATAAAAAAATGTTTTGCTCTGCATACCTGGGAACATTTGATATCCAGGTGTCCTGAGATTGTTTTGAATTAGCAGGAGGAGGGATGGTTTGCTTGTAACTTTCTCCTCTCTCTCTCTCTCACACTGACTTTCAATCGCTCACATATACATGTGCTTTTTCTCTCTCACTTATATAGGCTCTTAATTACACATTTACACACATGCTGTCTATCTTTTCATGCTTACACATACAGGCTTTCAATCACACACTTACATGCTGTCTTTTTCTGTCACACACAGATTCTCATTCACATGCTTACAAACATGCTCTCTCTCTTTCCCTCATTTACACACAGGCTCTCAATCACATACTCTCATGCTCTCTCACCTAAACCAGCTCTCAATCACAAACATAATCTCTTTCACATATACAGGCTCTCAATCATTCACATACATGCTGTCTCACTCACACACACACACACAGGATCTCAAACACACATGCTTGCTCATTCACGTTCTCCCCCCCCCCCCCAAACTAGCAGCAGCCTCCTCCCAACCCTAAAGGCAGCAGCAATCTCCTTCATTTTCAGCCCTCGAGGAGAAAGGAGTCCCATCAGCCACAGGGGTTGACATTGTTCCTCGTTTTACTCCAAGCCGCGCTGCTCATCCTTCAGGCAGCGCCTCTCTTCTCTTCTTCGGGCCGACGCTGCCCACACTAGCATGGTCTCTTCTTCCCGCGCACACACCCGCTGCTCACCACTTCCTCTTCTGGGTTGGGGGGGGGGGGACGGGAAGAAGAGACCCTGCCGGTGCCGCTGACTCCAGCTCTCCTGCCGCGTTCTGCCTGGGCTGTCAGCATTTTAAGCCTGGGCGGAGGACCTATCTCGCTTACGTTGGGGGAGCAGCTGGGTCAGCAGGGGACCGGGAAGTGTGGCGACACACACCTGCGTGTTCTTGGCGACACACTGGTTGAGAACTGCTGATCTCTGTATATATGCCACAGAGGAACTGGTGGAATATGATAAGATACAACTGACCTTTGAGATATGTTAATGTATTATGTGTTTGATGTACAAATAACTTTGAATGTAAACCACTTTGATTTGCACTGGAAAGACGGTATAGGAAAGAAATTTAAACAAAACATTAAAATACATCAAACACATAAATAATGCACAAGAAGCAAACCGTCTTCAGAGGAAGAGAAATTATCCAAGACGGACAGCTTCAAGAGCAATGTCAAGAAATATTTCTTCATGGAAAAGGTGGTAGATTGTTGGAACCTCCTCCTGGGGGCGGTGGTGGAGACAAAATAGTAACCAAATTCAGAAAAGCTTGGGATAAGCACATAGGCTCCCTGCTTGTGAAAGGCACTATTTAAAATCAGTGTAACTGCGTTGTCTCTTCACTGACGTGATGGGGCTAATCTCTGCAAATCTCATTACAGATGTATTGAGTTAGCCAAATAAAAAGATCTCACTTACAGCTTGTTGACTGACCATTAATTCTACATATCCAAGTGGATCAACGTGGCAACCTCAATATTTTGCTCTAGATATGAAGAGAAATCCAAAGATCAGCCGGGGTCAATGGCACGGCAAAGAAAAGAAAACTGGGCAGACTAGAAGGACCCTTATGCTCCTTATTTGCCAGCATATTCTATATTTCTCGGATTACTTTATTGGTTTAAGGTAAATCCAGCAATGCTGTCTAATGCGCTGTTTGTTGAACTGAATGCTTCCATGGCTTAATTTCTGTGGCAAAGCAAAAGTCCTTAGAAACAGAGAAACATGACGGCAGAGAGAGACTGAATGGCCCAACCAGTCTGCCCATGCGTCCAATCAATTTAGCATTATAATTTCCATCACTCCCATAAAGATCCTCTGTATTTAGCCCATGCTTTCTCAAATTCAAATACTGTTTTATTTTCCACAGGGGGGCCGTCCCTTGCATCCACTACCCTTTATGTAAAGAAATATTTCCTAAGATTACTCCTAAGTCTACCCCCCTTCCAACTTCATCTCATGGCTTCTCATTCTAGAGCCTCCTTTCCTCTGAAAAAAGCTCACTTCCTGTGCATGGAAATCTTTGAGTTATTTGAATGTATCTTTCATATCTCCCCATCTTACCTTTCCTTGGCTCCATTAAAAGTTCTCCAGTGACTCAATAGATTCGGGTGTTGTAACTTCATGAGACTTTATAGCGGTAATTTAGATCAAAGAATCTTTCCAGGAGAGAACCAAGGAACAAGGAGCTCTGGATCCTGTCCAAGTAGGCTTTTCCATTCCTAGTTTTCTGATGGTTTCGAATAATTATAATAACTCATAGAGTCTGTGGTGTGCTGAGAACTGTGATTTTAGCTTATGAACGGTTGAATGACACAATGGCCTGGTTGGAGGCGTCTCTGCGGCGAAGGTAGTCTGCTGGCGTAAGGGGTGAGATGTGAGCTGCCGACTGTAACACCTCCTGGACCATGGTGGTTCTCTATCCCTCCCCTCTCTTTACCTTTGGTTGAGCATGGGATCCTCTTCCCCAGTCTCTGATGGTCCTCTCTCCCCTGATAGAGGCTGCCATTCACTCTTAATCCCCTTAACCAGATCAATCACGGATTCCTGTCTCCTTTTCTTCCTTCGCTCCTGTTTCATTCCTTCTCCCCTCTGTCTTTCCTGTCATACTGCCAGTTCCATGTTCTCATTCTACTCACTTTTTTTTTTGTGCATCTCTCCTCTTCTCTATCAGCCAGTGAGAGAGCACATGGCATTACCAGGAACTGCTTCTCACTGCTATGGTTGCCCTGCTCTTTCCTCAATGCGCAGTGTACATATGTACAGCAGCAGTGGGGTTTATGATGCCTGAGGGCCACAATCAGGCCCCTCTCTCCCCCACATCCTCACAGGGCAGCAGTGGGGTTTATGATGCCTGAGGGCCACAATCAGGCCCCTCTTCCCCCCACATCCTCACAGTGCAGCAGTGGGGTTTATGATTCTCGAGGGCCACAATCAGGCCCCTCTCTCCCCCACATCCTCACAGAACAGCAGTGGGGTTTATGATTCTCGAGGGCCACAATCAGGCCCCTCTCTCTCCCACATCCTCACAGTGCAGCAGTGGGGTTTATGATTCTCGAGGGCCACAATCAGGCCCCTCTCTCCCCCACATCCTCACAGGGCAGCAGTGGGGTTTATGATTCTCGAGGGCCACAATCAGGCCCCGCTCTCCCCCACATCCTCACAGTGCAGCAGTGGGATTTATGATTCTCGAGGGCCACAATCAGGCCCCTCTCTCCCCCACATCCTCACAGTGCAGCAGTGGGGTTTATGATTCTCGAGGGCCACAATCAGGCCCCTCTCTCCCCCACATCCTCACAGGGCAGCAGTGGGGTTTATGATTCTCGAGGGCTGCAACTGGTACCCCCCTCTTTCCAACCTCCGCTAAGCATGTGGCAGTGTGGCTTGAGGCTCCTCCTGGGTACAAACAGCCCCTCTCTGTCTCATCTCTTCCTGCCTTCAGCAATGTAGGGAGAAGCTTCCTGGCCCCATTCTCACTCCCCTGGCTTGTGGCAGTAACTCAGCTAATCACAGGTAGCAGCCGATCAGCTTAACTTTCCTGAGTCCCTCCTGGCGGATCCCCTGGGATGGTCGTGCGGGCCCCTGAGGGTCCACCCGCCCCAGGCTGGGAAACCACCGCTCTAAGGGTATACATTGTTTTAGATCCATAGCGGAAGGACCCTGAGGATCAATTAGAAAAAAAAAAGCAATACCTGAATGAGGGTCTCATGATGCAACCGAAAGCTCAGCGTCCATAGGTTTCCGATGATGGGGAGGGGGGTGGGTCCAGGGGGCAATCTTCTGCCGGCCCATCGCAGCTTCAGGAACCTGAGAATGAGGAGGGACAAGAGGAAAGCAAGTAACACTTCTGCGAGCATCAGCATCTCTCCGCCGCACAATCAGAGAGGAGCTCCGTGTCCTGCACCTGATCAGGCAGATCCAACCTTTCTCTGAGAATAACTTTCCAGCCTATATTAAGCTCACTGGGTCTCCTCGTAAATTTTAATAGACGTGAAAGATTTATCTTCCTCTGAGTCACTCTCTCTCCTTTCCTCCTTGATTGCAAACAGATTTAAAGCAGCCCTGCTTTAAATCTGCATTTAAATCTGCATGATCAGCATTTTATGAAAGAACTTCCAGTGAAACTCGTTTTTCAGGAGAGGTGAAAACCTTGGGAGATAAGTCATAACTCTTCTTGACAGCATCGTCTTAGGAATGGATCTTGTAGTCAGGGCCGGTGTTAGACACACTCAGGGCTGATAGAAAGGTATTAGGTGTCTTGGGTAGACCTTTGGTCTTCTGCCCCCAAACCTTCCCAACTTACCCAATGGTGACAGCTCCAGATCAGTGCTCCCTTACTTAACGGCATTGGCTCTGGCACAGCACACACACACACACACACACACACACACACGCCCCCTTGGGCTCTTCCTTCATCCTCTGCCCAGAATTCCCTTCTCTTTGCCCCCCTTGTCCAGAGTGCCCAGCACTCTCTCCCTGCACAGAATATCTTTATGCCTTTCTCTCCGTACCTAGCATACCAGCATCACCCTAATTACTTTGCCCTCTTCTCGCAATGCCAGCATCCCCTATCTCTCTTTCTCTCCACTCTATTGTGGCACCGTGAATGGTCTCAGGGTAGCCAGAGAACAGATTCAGGCTGGACTCTGGCAGAAATGTATTTATTTATAAAATATATAATCCATTGATATACCATTCTCAGCGAGCAACAAATTTATATACATAGTGACCATCAGATATAAACAAAACAATCCAAAACACAAAATATACGTGTACAAGTCTTGCTCAACTGAGCTCTGCTCATTCCCATCCTCCTCCCCTCCCAATCATCAGTCACTCAGTCCCAAAACAAATTCCGTGGATCCAGGAAACAAACAGAGGAATTTTTGCATAAATGTCTTTATTAGTGACAAGAAAACAAACAAAAGCAGCTCTGCTATTCTTCACAGTTCAACAACACAAATGTAGTTTCATAATTTACAGTTCAACAGTATTCTTTCTCTAAGCTTCCTTCTCTCCCGAGCCTCCTGTTCCCTCCTAGGCCTGGCTAGTTATACACCGCCCTAAGGATCTCCGGCTGGACTAGGATTCCCTGCTATTTTAGGCTTGATCTCATTGGCTGGTTTCATTGATCATCACTTCCAAAAAAAGGGCTCAGGAAAATAATGTTACCTGGCGCCCAGCAGTTTCCAGTCTCCTCAGTTCAGGTGTCATCTCCAGAACCCAAAGTTCCAGAAGAGCTCATGCAGCTAGGCCGAGCTAAGCTCTCCACAGAGAAGAAGCTTTGGAGAAGGCAGTTGGGCTTATGCCTATACTGTACTGGCCATGGACACCTGGCATTACAGTGCCCCTAAAAATTGTGAATCACCCATGTCTAGGGTTAATTGGGGAAGCAACCCTAGGCCGGTCACTCTCCTCCCTCAACTATTGGTTCCCATCTCCATCTCCATAGATCATTGTCAGCTTAGGGCATCCTCTTCCCGGCCGCCTCCTATAGATTATAGTGCCACTCACCCTTCGGACCAACCTCCTGCACAAGGAAACCATCTTCTTCCATGTGATTCCTTGAGCCGTAAATTCAGTTATCCTGGATTTGCCCTGGCTTCAACAACTCCAGCCATTTATCGAGTGGCAATCTTTGGAATTTGCACATTAGGGTCCCACCTGTTTTGCCACCTGTCTCACACTCGTTCGGCCACCAGCCTGCTTGACTTTGGCTGCCACTATACCGGGGCTCCCACCACAGTATGCTGACTTTTCCGATGTGCTCTCTAAACAGAGGGCTAAAACCCTGCCACCACATCGCTCCTACGACTGTAGCATAGATCTCCTTCTTGACAAGATACCACTGCGAGGAAGGGTCTATTCGTTATCGGTTCCAGAAACTGAGGCAATGAGTCAGTATATCCAGGAGAACTTGGCAACGGGCTTTATTTGGCTATCTTCTTCCTGCATTGGAGTGGTTTTTTTCTTCATGGGTGTGAGGGAGTTTCCCATATACTCGCTCGGTCCTCCTTAAAATCCAACCCATAAGGAATCCTGGGTGAAAGGAGAAGCTCCTCACCATCCTTCCTTCCGCGTAGATTGCCTCTAGGCACATGCACACCGTGCCACCACTTAAAAGGCCCGTAGTGGAAATCCGAGCTGCCAGCACCTCCTGAGGATGTCATGTGGCTTAGTACTTAAAACGCAGCCACTCACCATACCATTGCCTCAGCAACGTCTCCTGCATTGGATGCATGTAGTGTGGGTTGCTGCTCCTGGTCCCTGAGTGCCTGCTTCCTGCCTCATCTCTTCAGCCCAGGCTTCCTTTCGACTGACTTCTGGATCTGATCCCTGCCTAGACTTTGACCATTCTTGTTTGCTGCCTGCATTTGACCTGTGTCTGAACATTGACTATTCTTGTTTGCCACCTACCTTTTTGCTTGACACCTGCCTCTGACCTTATCTAGGCCATGGACTATACCTATGCCATTGCCACAGAGACTCTCGCCTAAGACCTGCCGGTCAGCGAAACCTGAGGGCTCAACCCAACTGCCAGTGAGGGCCTATGGGACCTATCACGTAAGCTGAGCCAATCTCACTATAGCAGCAAGAGTCCACAGATCTTATACATAGACTCTTAGGAATCCCTTGAGAATTTAACTGGTTCTTTCCATCTGCCCATTACTTTGTGGAAAGAACACTGAAGAGAAATCAAATGAAATTCCAAATTTCTTGTACAGGCTTCTCCAGTACCTTGCAGTAATCTGTACTCCTCGGTCGGACAGAATATGTTTGAGTAAGTCATGGAGCCAGAAGACATGCTGGAAAAAGAGACAAAATCATCAAAATGATCAGAGGTACATATATGTTAAATAACATTCATTTCCACAATCACCTAATATATTTTTTATTAACATTCGTATACAAACTATCTTTTTAAAGATCTTCTTCATACCCCCATGTGGTGTTTTCAACAACAAGCTATCCCACAATCTTAATAATTAAAGCATAACCATACCCCCCAATCAATGCTCACACATTCCCAACCACTCATACCATAATACACTCATTCATATTCATTAATACATGATTCATTAATACATGATTCATTATCCCAAACAGAATTACATGTAGTAAGAGAACAAAGCCCCGCTACAGTAAACTGTGCCACATAATACAATATGGAAGTTACTCAACATCCATAATAAGGTTCAATAATAACAGTGACAACACAGTATCAATAGATTGAATTCCCAACTTCAATTGGTATAACTCATTCGGCTCCCAATGAAGGCCCTCATTTCACCCTCAACAGGCTTCTTCAGGGGACATTCATCAAAGTGAATTTCGGACAAAATCCCTCCAGAACGCCAATATTATCTTCTAAATCAAAGCACCACTGTTTTCACAAATCTTCCCACACCACTTCTTCACATTCGCTCAAATCTTCTCTAAATATCTTCCTTAAATCAATCACTATCCAAAGGTTTTTGGTCCCACCTGAATTCCAATTCATGCACTGCAGTATATATACCACAGCACAACAGCGTGCTTAAAACACCGATTATAATCACAATCCTTTTCCATAGAGCTTCACAAAAGCATACTTTCATGGACGGTTAACCTCCTTGTCAGCGTCTTCCAATATACGGTAACCAAGTAAAGTCAATACAAAATGAGTGCAGACCCTTTGAATATATCACATAAACATCATCAAAATGATCAGAGGTACATAAAAAGAGATAAGTCAGTTCTAGAGACAAAGGGAGTCTGGAGAATGGTATAAAATGAGCCATCTTTGAGAACCAGTCTGCCACAACTCCGATGGTAGTATAGTCATTAGAATGAGGAAGGTGTTCTGATGCGCGGCTTGAGGGAAGGCCCTGCAAGCTGCCTCACTTACCCCGACGCTCACTGACTCTGCATGCAGCAGGAACACTGCTCTCTGCTGCCATGGCCATCGGCTCGCATGCCGATGTGGTGCCCAGGCCCCGCCACTATCCTGCTCCTCCTGGCACTCTCTCCACGTGCATGCCTAAACCTAAGGGGGCCATGGTGGAAATCCTGACTTTCTTATGATGTCAGCCACGGCTGGTATATAAAGCCGTGCCTGACGCCCCTCAGATGCCTCAGCAATGGGTCCTCCTGCATTGGCGAGGTGTGTTACTCCTGTGTCTTGATTCCTGAATCTTGTCTGTGTTTCTGAGTCCACGCCCAGGCTTCCACGTCTAGTTTTGCCTTATCCTGCCTGTCTCTTCCTCATCTTCGGGGTGTCTTTGTTTTGGCCTGTCTTCCGGATCTTGACCCCTTGCCTGGACCTGACTGCGATTACCTGCCACCTGCACCTGACTTCTTGCCTGCACCTGACCATGCTTGCCTGCAGCCTGCCATGACCTTGGCCTGTCTTTGACTCAAGTCTGCTGCTTGTTCTGACCCAGCGTACCCTCAGACTCTTGTCTATCTGACTGCCCTAGGGACCCACCTAAGCCCTGCTGGCCACCAGAACCCAAGGGCTCTACCTGCAGGGGAGGCGGCTGGTATAGGAGAAGCTCCAGCCTGTCCCACCACAGGGCAAGTTAGCCAGTTGTTGAAGTAGGCCTCATAGGTTCGCCTATAAAGCTGTGTCAACTACAGCAACAAGGGCTCACATCCATGCTCCCCATCACAGAAGCGTCCATGGGTCCATGGTGTTTTGGGCACTGGCATCGATTTTAACAGCCCCTAAGGGTGAGCATGGGAGGTCTTGTTAACTGCACAATTAGGACAGGACTCCATGTAGCGCCACACATCCTGCTTCACATGAGGTAACCAATAGTGGCGAAGGAACCGTTCCATAGTTTTGGCCACCCCAGGGTTACCTCTCAGACAGGAATCATGTGCCCACATAAGTACTTTCTCCCAGAGATGTTTGGGAACCACTGTCTTTCCCAGTGATACTGCAACTGCTGTGGCTAGTGCAATTTTTGCAGGATCGATGATGTGTTGAGGAGGTTCTCTTAGGTCTTTCATTTGGAAGGATCAAGATAGGGCATCAGCTTGCTGGTTCTTCTCCACTGGCTGGTACTGGAGTTCAAAATCAAAGTGGGCCTGATGCAAATTTAACTGCTGGGCTTGCTGGAGGTACTACAGGGTTTTTGGTTGGTGAAAATTGAGAGTGGGTGTCCAGCTCCCTCCAGTAAATGGCACTATTCCTTCAAGGCCAGTTTTACAGCCAGAAATTCTCTGTCTCCAATGTTGTAATTTCTTTCTGTGGATGTGACCTTCTTGGAAAAGAAGAAGCTAGGCATGAGAGTACCTTTATCATTACGCTGTGTGAGGACATCTCCTACTTCAATGGTAGAGGCATCTACCGCCACGATAAAGGACTATGATGGGTCCAGATGCTGGAAACAGGCATCCTTGAGAAATGCCTTAGAGGCGATGGAAAGCTTGGGCAGCCTCTTCAGACTAATTCATGGTGTCACCGCCTTTCTTCATAAGAGTAGTGAGAGGAGCTGCCAGTGAGAAATGCCCACGTATGAATTGCCGGTAGTAGTTAGCAAAATCTAAAAACCTTTGCAAGGCCTTGAGTCCTACTGGTTGAGGCTAATCCTGAATGGCCTTCCCTTTTTCCAGGTCTATGCGCAAGCCATGGTGGGAGATAGTATAGCCCAGGAAAGGTAGCTTCCCTGCTCAAAGGTATATTTCTCGAGCTTGGCATACAGGGGATTCTCACGGAGCCTCGGTAGTTTAGTTTATTAAGAATTTATATACCGCATACGTCAGTTAGATTTCGAAGCAGTTTACAAGCCCAAAAACATACATAAAAGATAGATAAAGCTAAATTAACATAAAAATAGAAAAAAACGATATGCAATACATCAGGAGGCTGCAACAAATTCAATCATTGTTCCATAAAGGCTTTCTGGAAAAATTGGTTTTAAGTGCCTTTCTAAAGAATGTTACAATTGACATAGGGCTGGATTTACCAATATCGCATGGCTAACACATGCATTAGTAAAAGGGGCATTTCCATGCAAATGAAGTAGTTTCCACATAGCTGCGAATTTTTCCCGATCTGAGATGTTTTCGTGAATCGCAAACAGGTTTTGGCAATTTGCGATGCAATCGCTATTTGCGAAATGAAACTACCACGATTCGCGATGTCTTCGCAGTTAGCGTAAAAAAAAATAAAAAGTGCCGCGATAATGTGACATGTATAAAAGGTCACTTCCCGCCCCCTCCTCCTTTGAGGGTTTGGAAGGAGTTTTGTAGTGGAGGTAGGTGTGTGGAGTAGGAGCAGGAGCTGTAGGTGGAGTTAGAATACTGAGTGCGGAGTCGTGTCTTCTATGTTTTCATCTGTTTCCCTTAACCTGTGT
Source organism: Rhinatrema bivittatum (assembly GCF_901001135.1). NCBI lineage: Eukaryota > Metazoa > Chordata > Amphibia > Gymnophiona > Rhinatrematidae > Rhinatrema > Rhinatrema bivittatum. The sequence goes on from NC_042623.1 coordinate 181,493,068, forward strand.
CTTTTGTCATATCTGTTGGAGTGAAAGGTGGTTTGTCACTTGTTTGTCTTTATCTGTGTGGAGGAGGAGGTGAGGTGTGGAAGAGTGGTGAGGAGGAGGAGGAGGAGTGGTGAGGAGGTGGAGGAGTGTGGTGGTGGTGGGGCGGAGGAGGAGTGTGGAGGATGGAGCATGATAGGAGTGGGAGGAGAGGAGAGTAGAGGGAGGAGGAGGAAGAGGGGGAGGTAGGGGCATGAGGAGTAGGAGCAGGGACAGGGGTAGTGGGAGAGATAGGCAGGAGGGAGGTGATAGGAGGGTGGGTTGGGGGAAAGGGTGAGGCGGGAAAGAATGGTGGAAGGAGGTAGGGTTAGCCAGCCAGGCCAGAGGGGAAGGGAGCTGGAAGTGCAGGGTCAGGTGGGGGGGGGGGGGGGGGGGGGGGAGGAAGGGAATGGGGAATCAGGTGGGTCAGAGAGTGAGGGTAGGGAGGAGATCCCTCCGGAAGTGGCATCCCAATCAGGCAGCCAGGCAAGGATGAGGCAGCGTGCTATCCGCTTCAGCCCGGAGGACAACGACCGGCTCATTGAAGGTGTTCTCCGCCATTATGCCCACCTGTTTGGCAACCTCTCAGTGAAGATATCGAAGGCAGCCAAGTAACAGCTATGGGCCAGCATTGCAGCGGACATCAGGCGTCAAAGTGGGATCCAGCGTAGCGGGGAGCAAGTGGTCCACCAGTACCGGGACATCAAGGCCCAGCTGAAGGGAAGGATAGCGGGCACTGATTATTGTAATGCACTTCTTCTAGGTCTTCCATACACCTCACTAAGACCATTACAGGTTCTGCAAAACTCAGCCGCAAGAGTTTTAACTGGCAAAAGTAAAAGAGATCACATCATCGAAACACTGGCTGAACTACACTGGCTTCCCATTGAACAAAATATACAATACAAAACACTGTGCACCATACATAAGTTAATACAAAATGAACATGCAGACTGGTTAAATACAGCCCTACGTGTACACATCCCTAACAGAAACCTAAGGTCAGCAAATAAAGCACTGCTAACTATTCCATCAGTCAAAACTGCAAGACTAACACAGGTACGAGAGAGAGCACTATCACTGGCAGGACCCATACTATGGAATTCCATGCCCCTAGATTTAAGACTACAAAGAGACAGGAAAACCTTTAGAAAAGGTTTAAAAACCTGGCTCTTTAAACAAGCTTTTCAGAAAGAGAAGGGAGAATAAAAACCCAGGGACAGGCAAAGCACGATCAATATAACATCCACACACACTTCTGTATTCACTAAGGGCCAGATTTTCAAAAGCATTTACTCAAGCAAAACTGTTTTTTGCTCGAGTAAATACACTTTACTCAAGTAAGTGGGCTTTTCAAAATTGCTACAATATATGCCATTGAATTGTCCATAGGATTTACTCAAGTAAGTGCACTTTACTCGAGTAAATAGCTTTTGAAAATTGCTACGATAGTATGTCACATTTACATGCGTAACTCCTTTGAAAATGACCCCCTAAGTGTGTAGTCTTTAAAGGACCAGTCACAATCTTAAAGTTAATTCTGTAATTTATTTATTTATTTATTTATTTAATACTTTTTTATACCGACCTTCATAGTAAATAAACCATATCGGATCGGTTTACATAAAACAAGGGTATAACAGAAGCAATAAATAAAAGTAATTAACAAGAAAAGAGAATAAGATAATAATAAAAACCGAGATAGAGACATGGACATGATTAATTACATTTAACATTATTGATCACTAACTATGTTACCGAACCTTATGGCACTCTTGTAAATGTGCAAATTACAGTATCATTAATTTTTTGTGCCTCGATGTAAACCGTTGTGACGGTCTCCTCCAAACGACGGTATAGAAAAGATTTAAAATAAATAAATAGCAGAGAGGAACCAGTAACTGCGTGAGACGGGAGGAACGGCCCCCTGCCCTATACGATTCGGTGACATGGAGAGGCGCCTAATGCAGCGGCTGGGACCAGACGTGTTTGAGGGGTTGGATCCACGGCTTGATACATCCCACCTCGAAGATGGTAAGTTGCCCTGTACCCACCCACCCACCAAGTCCTTGGCTGTCCTGTTCAAGGTTCATACACAATGCTTAGAAATGTTTGTTTTAAGGTCACCATGTGGTCTCCTTACCAGTCTCGTACCTCCCCCCCTCCCCCCCAGGCCACAGGATTAGACTAGCACACAGGTCGATACTCTAAGGCCGCAGTAGAAAGAGTGCGGCAGTGCCGGGCGCACCCTCGTTCCCCGCACGCACAGTTCTCTTCACATACCGCTCGATACTCTATGTAAATTACTTGCAAATGCAAGCCGCGTCTGCGAAGCATTAGGCGAAGGTTAGGCCCGCGCAACCCATTTTACTGTATAGGCGCGTAATACAGCGCCTATACAGTATCCTGGGTGCGCTGGTACCTGTCATTTCAAATGACATATGAAATGACAGGCACCAGGAAGTGGATGGTTCCCCCCCCCCCCAAATAGAGCAAGGCGCAGGGCGAAAATTAAAACAAAAGGGAATAAAGTGTTTTATATATATATATATATATATATATAAATACCTTGTCACTTTCCGAATCCCCCATCTCCACACGGGCGGGCGGGCGTGCGGTCATCGAGGTGGCGGCGGGAGCTGGCAGGCGCCTGTTCATCCAGGCAGCGGCGGCGGGAGCCGGCGGGCGGGTGGGTGCCCGTTTGATCCAGGCAGTGGCGGGAGCGGGCGGGTGGGCGCGCATTTGAACCAGGCGGCGGCGGGAGCGCATTTGATCCAGGCGGTGGCGGGAGCGCGTTTGATCCAAGCGGCGGCGGGAGCCGGCGGGCGGGTGGGCGCGCGTTTGATCCAGGCGGCGGCGGGAGTGCATTCATCCAGGCGGAGGGAGCCGGCGGCAAATGCGGCCGTGCGATTTTGTACGCTCAAGGCGTGTGTACGCCCGTGCGATTTCGGCGCTCAAGGCGTGACGTCACGTTTGATGTCACAGCATGTGACTGCCTTGAGCGCCGAAATCGCACGGGCACCCACAGGCGTGCATTCATTCACTGCCGGCGGGGGCTGCCGGAGGCCGCTTTCGCCGCCGGCTCCCTCCGCCTGGATGAATGCACGCCCGCCGGCTCCCGCCGCCGCCTGGATCAAACGCGCGCCCGCCGGCTCCCGCCGCCGCCTGGATCAAACGCGCGCCCGCCGGCTCCCGCCGCCGCCTGGATCAAACGCGTGCCCACCTGCCCGCTCCCGCCTGGATCAAACGCGCGCCCGCTGGCTCCCACCGCCGCCTGGATCAAACGCCTGGATGAACGGGCGTCCACCCGCTCGCTGCTGCCTCGATGACGGCACGCCCGCCCGACCTTGTGGAGATGGGGGATTCGGAAAGTGACAAGGTATTTATATATATATATATATATATATATATATGTAACAACTTTACGCTGCAAATGTTGGTATATGTGGAGGTCGTCCATGGTGCAGTCCGGTACGTAGCTGTTTGAACACCACACTAACACCAGGTAGAGGGTAGGTGGTAAACTAACAGGTTAAGGACGCGGCAAAATAGCGGGTTACAAAGGAGATAATCGGAGCGTGCGTCACAGTATCGGAGGGGAATAGCTAATTCGTTCATTTATATATCATATACATGCTGCGTGCGGAAAAGGTTACGGGTCGGTTTCAAGAAGCGCTAAGGACGCGTGAAACTGGAGACTGTATCGCAGGATCGCCTTATGCGTCCCAATTGTGCGCCCACAGCGAGTTAATCTCCAACCACACCTTACAGTATCTAGCTGACAGCGAGGTGTAACCCAAATGCTTAGAAATGTTTGTTTTAAGGTCACCATGTGCTCTCCTTACCAGTCTTGTACCTCCCCCCCCCCCCCCCAGGCCACAGACTGAGACTAGCACAGTGAGGTGTAACCCAAATGCTTAGAAATGTTTGTTTTAAGGTCACCATGTGCTCTCCTTACCAGTCTTGTACCTCCCCCCCCAGGCCACAGACTGAGACTAGCACAGTGAGGTGTAACCCAAATGCTTAGAAATGTTTGTTTTAAGGTCACCATGAACGCTCCTTACCAGTCTTGTACCTCCCCCCCCCCCCAGGCCATTAGGTACAGAGAAACCACATAACTCTATAAGCACTATGACATGTTATTGTATGAAAATGTGTCCATGTTTCATGCTACCGTCATGCAACGAAATGCTATTTATTTATTTATTTAAATTCTTTTTAATATACCGATGCTCAAGATCAGGTCTTATCGTACCGGTTTACAATAAACTAGGGGGTAAACCAGTTAACAAAGAAAGCGAAAGTTACATTATAACAGGGAGTGTGGAACTGGGCTGTTAGAAAAAAAAAGGATAGGTTAACAATTTCTAACTGGAGAGCAGAGCATGTAAGCAGAGAGTAATTGCTTACATGGTAAGAATTATATACAATTTACACAGTGTAGACGATTAGGCAAGTTATATGAAAGCGGAGTTAGCAGAAAAACAGTTCCTTTGTGTGGCGGAAAGAGGACGCAACCGTGGGAGTATGGGACCGTGTGGGTGACCCTGAGGCTTCTTCAAGGATATGCTTGGGCGAACAGGCAAGTTTTTTTTTTAATGTGATATGGCAATGTTCCTGGCGGAGATCTGGCGGGAGAGAATTCCAGTGATGTGGACCGGCAGGTGATAGCGCTCGTTTTTCAATGGCGTTGTGTATAGCGGATTTTTTCGGGGGAACCTGGAGGGAATCTCTGTATGCAGATCTGGTGGGTCTTGCTGAGGAGTGTGGTTTGAGGGGTATGGTGAGTTGGAGAGAGGATTGCTGAAATATGGTTTTGTGAATGATGGTCAGTGTCTTGAAGAGAATTCTGTAGCGAATGGGTAGCCAGTGAAGAATTTTTAGAATCGGTGTGATGTGGTCCATACGGCGAGAGTTTGTGAGGATCCTGGCTGCAGCATTTGAAGAGGTTTGGTAGAAGAAGCTGGGAGACCAAGCAGCAGCGCATTACAATAATCAATCTTTCAGAATAGTATGGCTTGAAGGACCGAGCGGTAGTCATGGAAGTGTAGGAGAGGTCTTAACTGTTTTAGGACCTGTAGTTTGTAAAAACCTTCTTTAGTGGTGTTGTTAATGAATTTTTTAAAGTTCATTCTGGAGTCTAGGATGGCCCCAAGATCTCTCACTTGATTTACTAATGGTGTGTTAGTATTGATGGCTAGCGGGTTATTATCATTGGGGGAAATGACTAGCAGTTCGATCTTGGATGTATTGAGATCAAGGCAGAGGCTTGTGAGAAGGAGGTTGATGGCGTGAAGGCAGCTATTCCAATAGTTTAGAGTGTCGGAAATCGGGATCCTTGATGGGGATTAGGATCTGCACATCGTCCGCATAAATGAAGTAGGTGAGGTTAAGGTTATTGAGAAGTTGGAATAGGGGGAGAAGATATATGTTGAATAGGGTCGGCGAGAGCGAGGAACCCTGGGGAACTCCTTGCTTGGCCGCTACAGGGTGAGACTGTTGTGATACTGATGTTGTCTATCCTTTTTTTCCCCTGTTTCCACTGAGCACTCTGGTCCCAGGCAGGAGAGTCCAGGAGACAGGTGGGAAGGCCCAGGGCACCATCCGTGATCCACCTAGGACAAGGCGGCCACTGATGTTAACCAGGCCCTTCTAAATGGATGCCATGACGCAGTGGTCAGAGGAGGAGGAGGAAGAGGTGGGCCCCATGACAGCACCCGAAGGCAGCTCCCTCAATTTGTCAAGTGCCCTCGGCAGTCTGGAGTGGGAGGGCTCCCCAACCGCTCCACAGACAAGTAGCTCACTCTGTCTCGATATGTCCAACAATGCCAGATTTACAGCCACTTACCCAACTAACAACACCGTTAGTGCCACCACACACCCTGGCACTTGTGCCACCAATACCAATACCACCAGCACCAGAACCCCCACCACCAGCACCAGCAACACCAGCCCCACCCTTCATGCTGTCCCAAGATCCTATGACTGGCACACAGGCAGAGCTATTGAGGATGGAACTGCGCGGCATAAGGAGAGCCCTAACACGGCAAAACCGCCTCTTTCAGCTCCAGACGGCAGCATCCACCCAGACATCCACCAGCAAGACTGCAGCGATTGGCACATTGAACACCATCATGCTACAAATCCTGCAGTGGATGCCGGACCAGCAGTCATCCTCATCCACGACATCTACACCCCCGAAGCAGTCCCTCAGGCTCCTGAGGCCGCAGGGGCCATCCCCCCAAGACAATGCCACCTCCCACAGGACCTGCACGACGTGGCAAAGGGCCCTGAGGGGAATACAATGAAGCATAAACTGGCACGGTCAGAAGTTCACAACCACCACTGGGATGGCCATCCCGCAGAGTTGCTGTGCCGTCGAGATGGAAGTAACTGCATCATTGCATGTTCCACGCAGAGTTGCTGTGCCGTCGAGATGGAAGTAACTGCATCATTGCCTGTTCCACGCAGAGTTGCTGTGCTGTCGAGATGGAAGAAGATGCAAGATCCAAAGTAGATAAGGCGCCACGTCCCATCCTCCTGGTCAGCTGGTCCATCTATATCTGATGCGCCACTCTGCTGTGTGCTGTCTTCTGTGCTCAAGGGCTCCAAATGGCATTTGGGTTGTCTCGTCCTGGGCCTCCTCCTGCCACCATGCCGCTGCTGTCTCGGCCGGGTCCTTCACTGCTGTTACCACACCCTTGATGTGTTCCTCTGCTGCCTAGATGCTGAACTGTGTGCTGCCTTGTCTGCTGCCTGGACTCTCACTCTGCTAGCGTGGCTCTCAGGCTGTCCCCTTTCAGTGCACTCTTTCAACATGGACCTCCTGGGGTCTGGACTCTCACTCTGCTGCCCTGGCTCTCAGGCTGTCCCCTTTCAGTGCACTCTTTCAATATGGACCGCCTGGGGCCTGGAGTCTCACTCTGCTGGCGTGGCTCTCAGGCTGTTCCCCTTCAGTGCACTCTTTCAACATGGACCGCCTGGGGCACAGACTCTCACTCTGCTGGCGTGGCTCTCAGGCTATCCCCTTTCAGTGCACTCTTTCAACATGGACCGCCTGGGGCCCGGACTCTCACTCTCCTGGCATGGCTTTCAGGCTGTCCCCTTTCAGTGCACTCTTGTTATGTACAGGAAGGTGGACCCTTGATCCAAGATAGTCACCAAGGTTCCTACCGTCGGAAGGCGAGGCACCCTCAGTTGGTCTTATGCGCGTGGAGAAGGAAATCTGGATGCAGGTGCCTCCTGCAGGTCGTATGTTCCAGATAGCTGACGCCTCCAGCCGGTCGTAAAGTCCAGGGAAGAAGAACAGTCAGGCCTCTGCAGCCCGTCCGGAAGACGAGACCAGAGTAATCCGTAGTCAGTCCAGAGGTCAAGACCAGAGCGTATTCCACAGCCAGTCCAAGGTTCGAAACCAGAGAGTGTTCCACAGCCAGTCCAGGGGTCGAAACCAGAGAGCATACCACAGCCAGTCCAGAAGTCAAAACCAGAGAAGATTCCGCAGCCAAACCAATGCGTCGATAACAGAGGAACTCAGAAGCCGGTCCAGGAGTCAAGCACAGAAAGTCACAACAGGAACAAAACTCAGGAACAAGATCCACAGGAGCCAAGAAGTCAAGGCAAGGTCTGAGATGCAGACCTTGCCCTTAAATAGTCCCCAATGGCTGGAACTCAAAGAGAGGAGCCAATCCCATCACATAGCAAATCCTCTTCTGCTGCGTACAGCCCTAGAGGGGGCGGAATCAGAAGCCCCAGGAGGATGGCTGACACCGCAGCCATGTTGAAGCGGCGAAACAGACCCGCTGAAGCAGGACGCCGTTAGCGGGGATGAGGCGATTTGCCGCGCCGGTAAGAGACAGGCCCCGGTTGCGGCTTGCTGCCACCGAGGGTCATAACAGTACCCCCTCCTTTAGGCCTCCCCCTAGAAGCCTTGGGCTTTTCGGGATGATGGATGTGTAAGTTCTTGAGAAGGTCCTTATCTAAGATGTTTGTAGCTGGCTCCCAAGAATTCTCCTCCGGCCCAAATCCTTCCCAGGCTAGAAGATACTCCCATTTACGACCTTGTCTGCGCACATCAAGGACCTCCCGAACTTGATAAATGGTGTCCTCTTCGGCCCCCAATGGTGGAGGAACAGTCACCTTCCGAGAGGGCCAGGTGAGAAGCAAGGGTTTCAAGAGAGACACATGAAAATAATTGTGGATACGTAGTGTGGCAGACAGGCGTAGTTGATAGGTCACGGGACCTAATTGTCTTATCACAGGGAATGGACCAATGTAACGGGGGGCCAATCTCATTGAGGGAACTCGCAAACGGATATGCCTGGTACTCAGCCATACCCTGTCTCCGGAAAGAAATCGTGGTGTGGGTCATCTATGTTGATCTGCGAATCTTTTTTCAGTACTTGCTGCCTTTAGTAGCATCTGCCAAGTATGCTTCCAAACTCGCTTCAGTTGTATACCCGTAAGCTGGGCCGCCGGGGAGGAGACCGGCAAAGGCAGTGGCACCGGTGGAGCAGGTTGACGTCCAAAAACAATTTGGAAAGGTGAAGTCCCAGTCGAGGTACAGACATGGAAATTATGGGAAAACTCTGCCCAAGGCAGTAATGCCGCCCAATTGTCCTGTCGAGCATTAACATAAGAATGCAAGAATTGCTTTAAAGCTTGATTAGTCCGTTCTGCCTGCCCGTTGGCTTGGGGATGAAAGGCGGTGGTGAAGTCAAGAGTAATGTGAAACTTGGTGCAGAGGCTCCGCCAGTATCGAGCCGTGAATTGCGAGCCACGGTCCGAGGGGATGTGCTGGGGAATTCCATGAAGACGAAGATATGTAACATGAAAAGTTGAGCCAGACAGGGAGCAGAGGGGAGGGCAGGTAGAGGTGTAAAGTGGGCCATCTTAGAAAATCGATCCACTACTACCCATATTACAGTACCGTATGTCCCTCTGAGGGTGGAAGATCGACAATGAAGTCGGTAGATATGTGAGTCCATGGTCTAGTGGGTACCGGAAGGGGTTGTAACAGCCCCCAAGCTTTCCCCGCCGGATTCTTATGCTGAGTGCAAACGGGATAGGAGTCTACATAGGCACGAATGTCCTTGCGCATCACAGGCCACCAATAATGTCGTTGGAGAAGAGCTTGCGTACGTCTCTGTCCTGAATGCCCAGCCACTTGGGAATCATGCCCCCATTTCAAAACCTTATTACGAAGTCTCCCAGGTACCACTGTTTTACCAACTGGGACCGTAAAAGTTGCGGAAAGAATGATGCGGGCTGGGTCAATAATGTTCTGTATGGGTTCTACCATGTCTTCGCTGATAAAGGATCGCGATAACGCGTCAGCCTTGATATTCTTGTTTGCTGGTCGATATCTTATTTCAAAATCGAAACGGGTAAAGAAAAGTGCCCAGCGGGCCTGGTGTGGATTTAGTTTTTGAGCTTGCTGTAGGTAAACTAAATTTTTATGGTCCGTGAAAACCGTGATATGATGCTGAGCCCCCTCCAACCACTGCCGCCATTCTTCAAATGCCAACTTAATGGCCAATAACTCTTTGTCGCCAATGGAATAGTTGTGTTCTGTCGGAGAGAATGTCTTAGAAAAATAGGAGCATGGATGGGTCGTTTCAGTTATAGTATTTTGGCTCAGGACCGCTCCGACGCCTTCCATGGATGCATCGACTTCAACTGTAAAAGGACATCTGGAGTCAGGATGGCGAAGACAGGGTTGTTGTAAAAAGGCATTCTTAAGAGCTTGGAATGCCTCAACAGCTTCTACCGTCCAGCTCCTGACATTGGCTCCTTTTTGTGTAAGTGCGGTAAGTGGCGCAGCCAACTTGAAGAAATTCTTGATAAAACTACGATAGTAGTTGGCAAATCCGAGAAACCGTTGGAGTGCTCATAGACCAGTTGGTTGGGGCCAGCCTTGAATGCATTTTAATTTGGCAGGGTCCATTTGGAAACCTTGCTTAGAGATAATATATCCCAAAAATGGTAACGATTCGGTTTCAAAAACACATTTTTCTAGCTTGGCAAATAGTCTGTGATCTCGCAAACGTTGCAGAATTTGCATAACATGTTGACGAGGAGTTTGTAAATCCTTGGATAAATTAAAATGTCTAGATAGACCACCACACAGGTATAAAGTAGGTCTCTAAAGATTTGTGATAAATTGCAGGAAGGAAGACCTTGTGATAAATTGCAGGAAGGAAGACCTTGTGAGACTGGAAAATTGGGCATCCAAATGGCAGATGAAATTTAATGTGGATAAGTGCAAGGTGATGCATATAGGGAAAAATAACCCATGCTATAATTACACAATGTTGGGTTCCATATTAGGTGCTACAACCCAAGAAAGAGATCTAGGTGTCATAGTGGATAACACATTGAAATCGTCGGTACAGTGTGCTGCGGCAGTCAAAAAAGCAAACAGAATGTTGGGAATTATTAGAAAGGGAATGGTGAATAAAACGGAAAATGTCATAATGCCTCTGTATCACTCCATGGTGAGACTGCACCTTGAATACTGTGTACAATTCTGGTCGCCGCATCTCAAAAAAGATATAATTGCGATGGAGAAGGTACAGAGAAGGGCTACAAAAATGATAAGGGGAATGGAACAACTCTCCTATGAGGAAAGACTAAAGAGGTTAGGACTTTTCAGCTTGGAGAAGAGACGACTGAGGGGGGATATGATAGAGGTGTTTAAAATCATGAGAGGTCTAGAACAGGTAGATGTGAATCGGTTATTTACTCTTTCGGATAGTAGAAAGACTAGGGGGCACTCCATGAAGTTAGCATGGGGCACATTTAAAACTAATCAGAGAAAGTTCTTTTTTACTCAACGCACAATTAGACTCTGGAATTTGTTGCCGGAGGATGTGGTTAGTGCAGTTAATATAGCTGTGTTTAAAAAAGGATTGGATAAGTTCTTGGAGGAGAAGTCCATTACCTGCTATTAAGTTCAGTTAGAGAATAGCCACTGCCATTAGCAATGGTTACATGGAATAGACTTAGTTTTTGTGTACTTGCCAGGTTCTTATGGCCTGGATTGGCCACTGTTGGAAACAGGATGCTGGGCTTGATGGACCCTTGGTCTGACCCAGTATGGCATTTTTTTATGTTCTTAAGTGCTGGAAGACGGCCGGAGCGTTCGGCCGGAGCGTTAGTCAATCCGAACGGCATAAAAGAAAATTATTACTTACCTGCTAATTTTCGTTCCTGTAGTACCATGGATCAGTCCAGACCGTGGGTTATGTCCCCAATCCAGCAGATGGAGTCAGTCCAAAGCTTTGAGGGGGCGTCACCATAAGTACTACTACCCCCTCTGCAGGAGTTCAGTATCGAGTATATCAGAGCCCGAGAAAACAGAAAACCTCCTGAGTGGATCAAGTTGAAACAAGACGGCAACAATAAGCCGCTAAACTGAAATAGAGAAAACTGGAACCTCCCCACGAACGGGTGGGGGCCATGAACATAGCGTGTCAACCTCCATAAACAGTGAAAAACTGGTACACGTAAAAAGGAAACAGCAGGAAGACACTACTGTAACATGAGGAACAGCTGAGAGAATCAGCCCCAAGACAGCGGAGCAGGAGAAGAACCCAAATGCGGTGGGCGTCTGGACTGATCCATGGTACTACAGGAACGAAAATTAGCAGGTAAGTAATAATTTTCTTTTCCCTGTACGTACCTGGATCAGTCCAGACCGTGGGATGTACCCAAGCTTCCCTAACCCGGGTGGGATCCTGCGAGGCCTGCTCGTAGAACCTGTTCGCCAAAGTGTCCATGAACGGACGAGGCGAGATGTAGTCTATAGTGTCTTGAGAACGTGTGCAACGACTTCCAGGTGGCCGCTCTACAGATTTCTTGCGAAGACACCGAGCGACTCTCCGCCCAGGAGGCCGCCTGAGAACGTGTAGAATGCGCTACGATTCCGGGCGGGGGCGTCCGCCCCACCCCAATGTAGGAAGCGGCAATGCCGGCCTTCAGCCATCTTGCAATGGTCGTCTTCGAGGCCTGAGATCCCTTCCGGGGCCCGGACCAAAGGACGAAGAGATGGTCAGAAGTCCGGAAATCATTCGTAGCCTCCAGGTAAAGGCGCAGGGTGCGCTGGACGTCAAGGAGACGTAGCGAACGCGGCTCCGACGAAGGGAAAGATGGAAGTTCCACCGTCTGATTCATATGAAACGCGGACACCACCTTCGGAAGGAAGGAGGGCACAGTACGAAGCGAGACTCCCGAATCGGAAAACCGGAGATAAGGTTCTCTGCACGACAGAGCCTGTAGCTCGGAAATACGCCGAGCGGAGCAGATGGCCACCAGGAACACAGCCTTGAGAGTGAGATCCTTGATTGTCGCATTTCGGAGAGGTTCAAACGGAGGTCCCGACATGGAACGTAGTACCAGATTGAGACTCCAAGAGGGACAAGGGTCCCGCAATGGAGGCCGCAAGTGCTTGACTCCCTTGAGAAAACGGACGATGTCCGGGTGTTGTAACAGAGAGCCTCCGTCACGCAGGAGGGAGCCGAGAGCGGCCACTTGAACCCGAAGAGAGTTGTAAGCGAGTCCCTTGTCCACCCCTGCTTGGAGAAACTGGAGGATCTGGGAGACAGACGCCTCCTTGGGTCTGGTGTTCAGGCCGGTACACCACAGCTCGAACACCTTCCAGACTCGAACATAGGCCACCGACGTCGAAGTCTTTCGAGAGCGTAGCAGCGTAGACACTACCGCCTCCGGGTAACCCCGTCGGCGGAGGCGGCGCCTCTCAAAAGCCAGGCCGCAAGACAGAAGAGTTCTGCCTGGTCGAAAAATACCGGTCCCTGGTGAAGGAGGCGGGACAGATGTCCCAGACGGATGGGTCCGTCGATTACCAGTTGAAGGAGGTCCGCAAACCAAGGCCGTCTTGGCCACTCTGGCGCGACGAGTATTACCGTCCCCTGATGAACCTCTATCCGGCGGAGTAGTCTTCCCACCAGTGGCCACGGAGGGAACGCGTATAGGAGTAGATCGGCCGGCCACGGGAGCGCGAGAGCATCGACGCCCTCCGCCCCCCGCTCTCTCCGGCGACTGAAGAACCGAGGAGCCTTGGTGTTCTGGGCGGACGCCATGAGATCCAGGTGGGGAGGTCCCCACCTCCGGACAAGCAACTGCATGGCCTCGTCGGAGAGGGACCACTCTCCGGGATCCAGAAACTGGCGACTGAGGAAATCCGCCTGGACGTTGTCTACTCCCGCGATGTGTGAGGCCGCCAGACGGCCCAGATGCCGTTCCGCCCACTGCATCAGCATCGCTGCCTCGAGTGCGACTTGCGGGCTGCGAGTGCCGCCCTGTCGGTTGATGTAGGCCACCGTTGTCGCGTTGTCGGATAAGATTCTGACGTCCCGATTCCGAAGGAGAGGCAGGAAGTGGATAAGCGCCGACCTGACCGCTCTGGTTTCCAGACGATTGATGGACCACTTCGACTCCTCCGCGGACCACGTCCCCTGTGTGGCGCTGCGATCGCAGACTGCTCCCCAGCCTATGAGACTGGCGTCGGTGGTTACCACTACCCAATCTGGTAGATCGAGGGACATGCCGCGAGCCAGATTCTCCGGGACCATCCACCAGGAGAAGCTGCTCCTGGCAAGCTGGGGCAGCGGGAGAATCACCTGGTAGTCCTGCGAGAGTGGTTTCCAACGGGAGAGAAGTGCTCTTTGCAGAGGTCGGAGGTGCGCGAATGCCCAGGGGACCATGTCGATGGTAGACCCCATCACCCCCAGGAGCTGTAAATAGTCCCAGGAGGTGGGAGCTGGTAATGCAGAGAACCGCTGTATGTGCTCTCGTAGGGCCTGTGCCTTGTCCTGTCGTAGGAAAACCGCGCCCAGACGGGTGTCGAAGGTCGCTCCCAGGAAATCCAAGCGCTGCGAGGGCACGAGGGAGCTCTTGGAGAAGTTCACCACCCATCCCAGAGACTGCAAAAACTCTATCACCCTGGCCACTGCCGTCTGTCCATGCCGAAAAGACTTCGCTCGGATGAGCCAATCGTCCAGATAAGGATGAACTAGGATACCCTCCTTCCGAAGGGCAGCCGCCACGACCACCATAATCTTGGTGAAGGTGCGCGGAGCCGTTGCCAATCCGAACGGGAGCGCCACAAACTGGAAATGCTGATCCAGAATCTTGAACCGTAAGAGACGATGATGCTCCCGGCAAATGGGAATGTGAAGGTAGGCCTCCGTCAGGTCCAAGCAGGCCAGGAACTCCCCTCGATGTACCGCCGCGATCACCGATCGTAGCGTGTCCATGCGAAACCGGACCACCCGAAGGGATTTGTTGACTTCCTTCAAGTCCAGAATGGGGCGGAAGGAACCGTCCTTCTTCGGTACCACGAAGTAGATGGAATAATGGCCCGAGCCCACCTCTGCGGAGGGTACGGGCACAATGGCGCCTATTTCCCACAATCTGTCCAGCGTCAATTGCACCGCCCTTCGCTTGACAGCCGAGCCGCAGGGAGAGAAGATGAACCGTCCCTTTGGAGCGCGGGCAAACTCCAACGCGTAGCCGCGTCCTATGGTGTCCAAGACCCACTGATCCGAGGTGATCCGCGCCCACTCCTCGTAGAAGAACGCCAGCCGCCCTCCAATCCTGGGGACGGCGGAGTGGGCGAGCTGAACATCATTGAGAGGACTTGAGAGAGAGTTGTCCCGCCGCGGGAGCGGGACGCGCGGGGCGGCGCCCGCGAAAGGAGCGTGTCCAGGTCTGAGACCTGGTGGCAGGGGGCCGAGCCGCCGCCGGCCTGTAAGTCCTGTAGCGTCTTTGCGCCCTGGCTCTGGTCCGGGAGGACGAGAATGCCCTGGTGGAACGATATCTGTCTTCCGGCAGGCGATGGACCGCGTTTTCCCCCAGGGATTTGATGATCTGGTCCAGGTCCTCCCCGAACAGGAACTTACCCCTGAATGGCAGGGAACCCAGACTCGATTTGGAGGACGTGTCCGCCGCCCAGTTGCGTAGCCAGAGAAGTCGACGAGCCGCCACCACCGAGGCCATGGAGCGGGCGAGGATCCTAAAGAGATCGTAGGAGGCGTCAGCCCCGTATGCCACCGCAGCTTCCAGTCTATCCGCCTGGGCGGCCTCCTCGGGTGGTAACACCTGCGAGGTGAGCAGTAGCTGCACCCAGAGAAGACTGGCCCGCTGGGCAAGCGAGCTGCACATCGCCGCCCGCAGCCCCACGGCGGAAACCTCGAAGACTCGCTTGAGGAAGACTTCCAACTTTCGATCCTGCGTATCTTTTAGCGCCGCTCCACCCGTAACCGGTATGGTCGTCCTCTTCGTGACCGCCGACACCGCGGAGTCCACCCTGGGTACCTTGATGAGATCCAGGAAATCTTCCGGCAGCGGATACAGCCTCTCCATGGCGCGGCTGCCCTTTAGAGCGGCTTCCGGGGCATCCCATTCCCTGGTGAGAAGCTGCAGGAACGACTCGTGAATGGGAAAAGCCTGAGCTCTCGGACGCAGAGCTGCCAGTACGGGATCCCCCTTCTTAGAGGAAGTGACGACAGCGGGCGCAACGGGAGCTGGCGGGTCCGGAGGAGGATCGAGGTCCAATCCCTGGATGATTTGAGGGATTAGGTCGTCCAGCTCATCCCGCTGGAAGAGGCGCAGCGTGCGTGGATCCTCTCCCTCCGAAGTAGAGTCCCCTTGCCCCGAAGCTGCAGGATCCGCCCCAGGGGAAACTGGGGCCGACCCAGTCCCCCCCGAGGCCACCGGGAGTCGGGCGTGTACGGGGAGCTGTGGGGCCCCCACGCCCGCCGGAGCGGGGGGGGCCGGGGAGAGGGACGAAGGCCGCGGTAGCTTGGGTGGTGGAGGTCCCA
Organism: Rhinatrema bivittatum; assembly: GCF_901001135.1. Classification (NCBI taxonomy): domain Eukaryota; kingdom Metazoa; phylum Chordata; class Amphibia; order Gymnophiona; family Rhinatrematidae; genus Rhinatrema; species Rhinatrema bivittatum. Next base: position 181,508,922 of record NC_042623.1, read on the forward strand.
TGGGAGCCGCCAGCTCCTGAAGATACGCAGTGTGCATCAGCCGAATAAATTCCGGGGAAAACCCCGGCCTACTCGGGGGGGGTACCGCGGGTGGGGGCCCCGGGGGACCCTGCCCCTGCGGGTCTTCCTCCGGATCTGTCTCCGGATGTAGGTACGGGGGAGAGCCCTCTGAGGCTTCCCCATCCCCCAGCGCTGCCTGTGCTCCCTCAGGGTGCAGCGCATGTAAAATGGCCGCCGTTCCCGCCAGGAATGGGGGAGGGGCCGGCCCGCGCCGCCCGGGTAAGGCTGCCATAGGGAGAGAATGAGTGAGGGTCCGAGACGTGCCTTCCCCCCCGGGGAGGCACCTCGCGCAGATCCCCTCCCTTGACACGCGCGATCCAGGCTCGCCGCAGGCCGAGCAACGCGCCGGCCGCGGCATCGAGATCGCGATGGGAAAACAGGTCCCGGCAGCTAGAACACCCCGACCTCGGGGGGGGGGCCGCGAGACGAAGCGCCGCTGCGGGGGGGCCCAGATGGCCTGCACTACCCGCCGACGAGAAAAACGCCGCTGCGGGGGGGCCCGGATGGCCTGCGCTACCCGCCGATGAGAAAAACGGCGCCGCGGGGGGGCCTTCCTGGCCGCACGACCCGCCGACAACTCTCCCCCTGCTCCCTGCTGCAGCCCACGTGGAGCCGCAAGATGGCCGCGGGAGAGGGAGAAGACGCTGGTAGGCCGGTCCCACCGGCAACCGCGTCCAACCTAACTGTAAAAATAAAATAACAGCAGCAATAGAAAAGGCAACTTACCCCGAAGAAGCCACTAACGCCGGAAGGAGAGAGAGAGAGAGAGACAGAGAAGCACGACAGGGAAGCCACGCCTCTCCAATTAGGTAATTAACTTTGTCCTAATTAATTAATCTTTTTTTTTTTTTTTTTTTTTTTTCAACAACTTGATCCAGACAAACTAGTTAAAGACAGAGGATAAAGTCCTAAGACAAGGGAAACACAAACAGGTTATAGGTGATCGGGAGCAAGCCCAGATTCCCCTACTCGCATCTGCTGGAGTCAGAAGATACTGAACTCCTGCAGAGGGGGTAGTAGTACTTATGGTGACGCCCCCTCAAAGCTTTGGACTGACTCCATCTGCTGGATTGGGGACATAACCCACGGTCTGGACTGATCCAGGTACGTACAGGGAACAAGATATTCATAATGTCCGTCCCTGGTGTTAAAAGCCGTCTTCCATTCATCTCCTTCACGAATCCGGACAAGGTTATACGCTCCTCGTAAATCAAGTTTGGAGAAAATTTGGGCTCCTTGTAGCCGATCAAACAGTTCCGCAATAATAGGCAATGGATATCTGTCTTTGACGGTAATGGCGTTGAGACCTTGAAAGTCGATACAAGGTCGTAATGTCCCATCTTTTTTCTCGAAAAAAAAAAAAATCCGGCTCCCACAGGAGAGGTGGACTTTCGGATAAAACCTTTCTGTAGATTATCCTGGATGTATTTGGACATAGCCTGCGTCTCTGAGGCAGATAAGGGGTATATTCTCCCTCACGGTGGTGTAGATCCCGGAATCAAATTGATGGCACAGTCAAATTCACGATGCGGGGGCAATATATCAGCGGCCTCGTTGGAGAATACGTCCGCAAATTGCTTGTATTGAGAGGGTAAATTCCCCAGGACAGAGGTACAAATGAAATTACGAGAGGGAGTCGTTCTTCTCAAACAAGTTCCCTGGCATTCGGACCCCCAGTGTATAAGCTTTAAAGAAGTCCAATCAAATTGTGGGTTGTGGCGTTGCAACCAGGGAATGCCAAGAACCACCGGATGAATGGCCCTCTGGAGAACATAAAAAGTAATCTGTTCTGAGTGATTGGGTGCAATGCAACACTCCAGGGGTACTGTATGATACATTATTTTCCCTGGTAATGGATCGTCATGAATGGATGAAATGATCAATGGCTTTAGGCAGGGACGAGTAGGAATCTGTAGTTGATCCACTACCTCTTGAAGGATGAATTCTCCGCCGGCACCGGAGTCTACCAAAGCTAAGGTAGTGAATTATTTTCCTCCAATAGAGAGTGTAACTGGTAGCATGAGTGGGTGAGCTGGGGATGTGAGACCTAGGGTTACTCCCCCCATGGACCCTAGGCTTTGTAGTTTCCCGGCCGGATAGGACAGACTGCTATACGATGGCCGGAACCTCCACAATACAGGCAAAGTCCCTCCTTACGGCGTCTCTGCCATTCTGCTGGCGATAGCGGATCTCGGCCAAGTTGCATGGGTTCTTCAACAGACGTTTCATTGGTAGCAGCTTCTCATGGACTCATGGAAATGGGAGGTGAAGAGATAACTGGGCGTCTTCTTGAGCCTAAATTTTCATGAACTCTTTCTTGGAGTCGATGATCAATCCTGGACGCTAACTCAATAAGAGAATTTAAAGAGGAAGGAAGTTCCCGAGTGGCCAGTTTGTCTTTGATCCTGGCTGATAGTCCTTCCAGGTATATTGTTCGGAGTGCAGGTTCCTCCCAATGAAGTTCCATTGCTAGGGTCCAGAATTCAATATTATAATCCGTGAGGGAGCGACCTCCTTGACGGAGGTGAAGAAGATTTGACCCAGCAGCTGCTTGTTTCCCGGGTTCCTCAAACACAGTCCGAAACAATTACAAGAATCACGGAAAGTCCTGCAAAACCGGGTCGGAGCGCTGCCACAGCGGCGAGGCCCATGCTAGGGCTTTGCCTTCCAATAAGGACAGGATGTAGGTGATCTTGGTTATATCGTCGGGAAAGAGTGAAGTTTGCAGATGGAAATGCATGCTGCATTGGTCTAAGAACCCCATGCATAAACGAGGATCTCCGGCATATCGGGGTGGAGCAGGTAGAGGAAGAACTGGACGAGGACATCCTAGTGCTGCTGGCGAAATGGGGGCTGGTGGAGGAACTGCAGATGAAGTATTAGGTTGCGTGGCGACCACCGCGTCCAGCCAGGCATTGAGTCGTTCGATGGAAGCGGCCATGGATTCCAACATGCTCTGTTGTTCCATTAATTTCTGGGCCAAGCCGGGAATAGCACGAAGTGCAGATGCCTCCACCAGGTCCATGGCCTTGACTTACTGTTATACACAGGAAGGTGGACCCTTGATCCGAGATAGTCACCAAGGTTCCTACCATCGGAAGGCGAGGCACCCTCAGTTGGTCTTATGCGCGTGGACAAGGAAATCTGGATGCAGGCGCCTCCTGCAGGTCATATGTTCCAGATAGCTGGCTCCTCCAGCCGGGCGTAAAGTCCAGGGTAGAAGAACAGTCAGGCCTCCGCAGCCCATCCGGAAGACGAGACCAGAGTAATCCGCAGTCAATCCAGAGGTCAAGACCAGAGCGTATTCCACAGCCAGTCCAAGGTTCGAAACCAGAGTGTATTCCACAGCCAGTCCAAGGTTCGAAACCAGAGCGTATTCTACAGCCAGTCCAAGGTTCGAAACCAGAGAGTGTTCCACAGCCAGTCCAGGGGTCGAAACCAGAGAGTATACCACAGCCAGTCCAGAAGTCAAAACCAGAGAAGATTCCGCAGCCAAACCAAGACGTCGATAACAGAGGAACTCAGAAGCCGGTCCAGGAGTCAAGCACGGAAAGTCATAACAGGAACAAAACTCAGGAACAAGATCCACAGGAGCCAAGAAGTCAAGGCAAGGTCTGAGATACAGACCTTGCCCTTAAATAGTCCCCAATGGCTGGAACTCAAAGAAAGGAGCCAATCCCATCACAGGAATGACTCCTATAGCAAATCCTCTTCTGCCGCGTACAGCCCTAGAGGGGGCGGAGCCAGAAGCCCCAGGAGGACGGCCGACGCCGCGGCCATTTTGAAGCGGCGAAACAACCGCGGAACAGACCCGCTGAAGCAGGACGCCGTTAGCGGGGACGAGGCGGTCTGCCATGCCGGTAAGAGATGGGCCCCGGTTGCGGCTTGCCGCCGCCGAGGGTCATAACAACTCTTTCAACATGGACCACCTGGGGCCTGGCCTCTCACTCTGCTGGCGTGGCTCTCAGGCTGTCCCCCTTCAGTGCACTCTTTCAACATGGACCGCCTGGGGCCCGGACTCTCACTCTACTGGCGTGGCTCTCAGGCTGTCCCCCTTCAGTGCACTCTTTCAACATGGACCACCTGGGGCACAGACTCTCACTCTGCCGGTGTGGCTCTCAGGCTGTCCCCTTTTAGTGCACTCTTTCAAGATGGACCACCTGGGGCCTGGACTCTCACTCTCCTGGCGTGGCTCTCAGGCTGTCCCCCTTTCAGTGCACTCTTTCAACATGGACCACCTGGGGCCCGGACTCTCACTCTGCTGGCGTGGCTCTCAGGCTGTCCCCCTTCAGTGCACTCTTTCAACATGGACCGCCTGTGGCCTATGCCTGTTCACACACTGTATACTGTACTGCGGTTCTCTTAGTATTGCAGTACCTGAGCTATTGGGGTGCCACTTCCTGTTTCTCGGTTCCTACCTAATCATGCTTTGCCAGAACAGATAACACCCACTACCTGCATAGGTTTCTGCACTATACTTTATATGTGGGAGTGACATCCAACGATATGTGATGTTGCACTGAATTAGCCCATTTGGTTGCTATTTGTTATCTAGTACTTACAGATTAAGTCTACCTATGAACATCTAATGTATTGTGAAACTGCTGATCTAATAAATGACAATTCACTGCACAATGTTTTCTGGAATAAATATCCCGTTATGCCTACCACTTTTTGTGTGTCCCCTTTATGTTCCGATTGTGCCCTTGGTTTACACCCACCACACCTAGCATGCTGCATCACATCCAATAGGTAGCACGTTGGACCAATGCAGAGCTTGCTGAACGGCCCCTGGCTGAGATTCTGTACAGCTAACTCTACAACTGCCACTAACTCCTTGTACATGCACTTAGGTGCATGTACAAGGAGGTTGTTAATGAGGAACCTTCAGGGTAAACATAATGGGAGTACATGACATGTTCCTCACAATAGGAAAGGTACTGTCCCTCAGTACAATCAATGCACAGTCAGGGAGCAGTCTTATGTATGCATGTTGTTAAGATCTGTGAGGGAAGGGGGGGCAGCAGTCTATTCTAATTGCAGTGCTCATTTCAGCCACTGTTGGTGGTGAGGACTCTAAACACATATTTCTTAGCAGTGTTCAGTATTACAGCTATCTCAGCCTGACAAACGCCACGTATGTAAGCCAAACCTATGCTAGGGTACAAATCGAGTTTGCTTCCTATATTGATCTCTCACATGTGCTGGTAAAGGGATGATGCCTTCCACCCACTCTGGGTGACCGAAATGCAGATTAGCAACTTCTGGTGCCATGCAGGACATCCATATAGCGGCAGCTCATGCATACGCTCAATGTCCTGGTGCTATAGGCATACAATAGTGTGTAGCCATTCTCATCTGCACAAGCTAAGCACGTACCCTGTGGATAGTGCCATAGCACTGTATATACACCACATGCCAGCTTGTACATGTATTCCTTGTGTGGCAGGGAAAGATTCCTATAGTTAGTGTCTTACCCTTACGGTTGTGGGCCACTGAAAGGTGATGGCTGGGAATGTTTCTGTAGCTATCTGCATGCAATTTATTAACACAGTTGCACAGACTGTCAGCGTACAAGTAACAAGGCTGTTGTTAGTCGTAAGGAGAGGTTAATATAGAAATGATAATGTGTCATACCCGTTTCCATGGCGCTACCTGTATAAGGTATGTTGAACAGGCCTTAACAGTGTCTGTCTGGTGTCCATGTCCACACAGACGTGGTGACTGCTGGTGTGCACTCTGTGTGAAATACCAGTACATTAAATGGATGGCCAGGCCGCATAATGTAATTGTTGTGTCCGTCAGTCTTCGACGGCTTCGCCCCGCTTGTTTCACCCCTATCTCGGCTCCTCCCGCTTACCTGGGCAAGATGGCTACCGCAGCGTCATCATGCCGACTTCTCTGGCATCCCTGGACTGGCTCTGGTGCAGCCGTACACCATTGCTCCTCCCAGGTACCTGCTAGGGTGCGCGCGTGCGCAACCCACATCTAAGTACGCCCAGTGGCGCGAACCTCGAGGGCGTTCCCTCCGCTGACGTCACGCCCACCCGGGTATATCTACTTCTCAAGATTGCTAGCTCTTTGAGTTGGCAAAGGCTCGAATGGACTTGTCTGTTCCTGTCTGCGCTACTCTGCCATTTCCCTGTTGCCTGCGGGAAGCTTTCCTTCTGCCCTTCGGGGTTTCACTACTAACTTGGGTACCCGCTCCTCGGGGGCCCTCTGTTCTATTTCAGGTGCCGTTCAGGGATCAGGTACTCACTCCTCGAGGGCCTGCTCTCCCTGCCTCAGTGCCTGTACCATCTGGTGGAATCGCATTCATTACAGCTAACACCGAGTGAGTACTTTAACCTTTCATCTGTCTCATCCACAGTATCTGCTGCGGAACCTTCTGATGTCATCCATAGGAGAAGGATCCCTTCTGCCGAGGTCCCTGAGACTACAACTCACCACCTCCACCTGGTGGTCACACCAAGCTGTATAAATAAAGAATTAATTCACAGTGTGTCTAAGAGTCTAGACCAGTGCTGTGGCTCCTCTCGGGGCTCCTCCCCAGGGGCGTGGTCATCTCCACAGCACCCAAGGATCCACTAAACACACGTAGTAACAACAGTAATGTTATCTGACACACAGGCATTCCACCAGAAAAGGCCAAATGGTGCAAGAATGGGTCACCATCCGTTGTGACACGCAACACTCCGGTGGCATCTCCCAGCTGTGGTGTGTGCATGCACCCTTTATCATGTGTCCCACATCCAACATGTGAACACCATCTGAAGGGCAACAATGTGTAGTACACAGTCATATATTCAGTGGAAAAGCAAAATTGCTTACCTTGTAATAGGTGTTATCCCAGGACAGCAGGATGTAGTCCTCACATATGGGTGACGTCACTGAACGGAGCCCAGGCGGGAAAACTTTCTGTCAAAGTTTCTAGAAACTTTTGACTGGCCCAGTGAGGCCACTGAGCATGCCCAGCATGCTATGATATTCTCTGCCACAGGTGTCTCTCTTCAGTCTCGTATGTAGCAAAAGCGTTAGCAAAAAAGAATAATAAAGGTAAAAGGCCCAACTCCGCGGGGTGGCGGGTGGGTTCTGTGAGGACTACATCCTGCTGTCCTGGGATAACACCTATTACAAGATAAGCAATTTGGGTGATTAGCAAGCTAGAGGCTGAGACATTTGGTAGTAAATATTGTTGTTGTTGAAATGAGTCAGCCGAGGATCACATAACATTGGATGTAGAAGGAGTTGGGTTTAAGCTGGAAACAAGTTCTTTAAGACAGATTGTCCATAAGCTGAATCTTGTCTTCCTTGCTTGTCCAAACAGTAATGAGCTGCAAAAGTGTGAAGTGAACTCCATGTTGCTGCTTTACATATGTCAAGTATTGGCACTGAACGGTAATGTGCTACTGAAGTTGACATTGCTCTTACTGAATGTGCTTTTACTCGCCCTTGGAGAGGAAGGCCTGCTTGTTCATAGCAAAATTGTATGCAATCTGCCAGCCAATTGGATAGAGTATGTTTACCCACTGCTTTACCTGGTTTGTTTGGGTAATAGGAAACAAAGAGTTGATTGGATTTCCTGTGGACTGCAGTGCGGTTTAAGTAGAAAGACAGAGTACGCTTGCAATCCAAGGTGTGCAAGGCCCTCTCACTCTGGTGAGAGTGAGGCCTTGGAAAGAATGTGGGTAAAATTATCGATTGGTTTAAGTGGAATTCCGTGACTATCTTAGGGAGGAATTTAGGATGAGTACGGAGAACCACTCTGTCATGTAAGAACTTAGTGTAAGGTTCATAGGTGACAAGTGCTTGTAGCTCACTAACCCTTCTAGCTGATGTAATGGCTATGAGGAAGATAGTTTTCCATGTAAGAAATTTTAGATCACTGGAATCTATGGGTTCAAAAGGGGAACGCATGAGTCTGGATAAAACCAAATTTAGATCCCATTGTGCGACTGGGTGTCTAATAGGTGGTTTGAGGTGAATTAAACCTCTCATAAACCTGCTGACAAGAGGTTGTGTAGAGATAGGTGCATCAGCTACGTGATTATGGTAAGCTGAAATTGCACTTAAATGTACTCTTACAGATGAAGTCTGTAGACCAGATTCTGAAAGATGGTATAAGTAGTCTAGTAAAGACTTTGTAGGGCAAGTGAAAGGATTGACGTCGTTTTGCTTACACCACAAAGTGTATCTATTCCATTTGGAAGCATAGTTCTTCCTTGTGGAAGGTTTACGGGAAGCTATGAGAACTTGGGATATGTTGGATGAAAGATTGCGTGGTTGTAAGATCAAGCTTTCAACATCCAAGCTGTCAGGGATAGGGATTGGAGGTTGGGATGGCGCAACCGACCTTGATCCTGAGTTATGAGAGTGGGAGCTACCCCCAGTCGAATGGGATCCCTGACTGAGAGATCTAGAAGTGTGGGAAACCATACTTGTCGAGGCCAATATGGGGCTATGAGTATCATAGTTCCCCTGTCCTGTTGTAGCTTCACTAGAGTTTTGGTTATGAGCGGTATTGGAGGATACGCGTAGAGTAGGCCTGAGTTCCAAGGGCGAGCAAATGCGTCCTTGGCTGGCCTGTTGTTCAGGTTGTATAGGAAACAGTAGTTGTCCACTTTGTGATTCAGATGTGATGAAAAGAGGTCTACTGTTGGTTGTCCCCAACTTTGAAATATCCTGGTCACTACTGTGGGATCCAGGGACTATTCGTGTGGTTGGAATTGACGACTGAGTCTGTCCGCCACTACATTGTGAATGCCTGCCAGATAAGTGGCTTTGAGAAACATGGAGTTGTTCAAGGCCCATCCCCATATTTGAGCTGCCTCTTGACAAAGGAGGTACGAGCCTGTCCCTCCTTGTTTGTTGATGTACCACATGGCTACTGTGTTGTCTGTTTGGATCAGCACAGTCTTGTTTGTAAGTCAGTCCTTGAAGGCATGCAGAGCATAACGTATAGCTCGAAGTTCCAGGAAATTGATTTGAAATGTTGCTTCGAGCTTTGTCCATGTTCCTTGTGTTTGGAGATTCCCTATGTGAGCTCCCCAACCCAAGGTGGATGCATCTGTAGTCACAGTTATTTGTGGGACTGGTGGTTGAAAGGGTAGGCCCTTGCACAAATTGTCCTTGTTCACCCACCATAGTAGAGAAGAACGTAGTTGGTGGGTTACTTGAATTGGAGAATGCAGAGGCTGAATGGCTTGTATCCATTGTGATCTTAAAATCCATTGGGTTAATCGCATGGCTAATCGTGCCATAGGAGTGACATGAACTGTGGATGCCATGTGGCCTAGTAATGTTAGAAACTGATGAGCTGTTGCTTGTTTCTTGGAGTGAATCGAGTTTGCCAGTAGGGAAAGTGTGTTTGCTCGATCTTCTGGTAGAAAAGCCCTTGAGAGGCTGGTGTTCAAATCTGCTCCTATGAATTGTAGGAGATGGTTTGGAGTTAGATGTGATTTTGGATAATTGATGAGAAATCCCATGGAGTGTAGTAGAGCAATTGTTCGGTTGAGGGACTGTATTGCTCCTTGTTGAGATTGGCTTCTGATGAGCCAATCGTCCAGATATGGGAAAACATGTACACCTTCTTTGTGTAGGTGTGCTGTTATTACTGCCAGACATTTGGTGAACACTCTGGGAGCAGAAGCTAGTCCAAATGGTAGCACTCTGTATTGGAAATGTTGAAGGCCCACCATGAAGCGCAGATACTTGCGATGAGGAGGGTATATTGGTATATGGGCGTAAGCATCTTGAAGATCCAGAGAACAGAGCCAATCTCCTGTTTGAAGAAGTGGGAGCATTGTGCCTAGGGAAACCATCCTGAACTTTTATTTTTTTTAGAAATTTGTTGAGATTTCTGAGGTCGAGGATGGGACGTAGGCCTCCAGTTTTCTTTGGAATGAGGAAATATCTGGAGTAGAATCCTCTGCCCTGCTGTGACCTGGGCACTGGTTGAATAGCCCTGGCTTTCAGGAGGGTGGATAATTCTATTTGTAATTGAATTATTTGGGAATTTTGTTGTGGGTAGGAAGTTGGTGTGAATTCTGGAGGAATTGAGAGAAAATTTAGTTTGTAGCCGTGAGCTACAATGGAAAGTACCCATTGGTCTGTTGTTATCTTTTCCCAATTTGAGTGGAAATATGAAATTCTTCCTCCCACTGGTATATGTTGTTTGGGGTTTAGGAGGGAGGGCCTGTTCTCTGGACTGTTGTTCAAAAACCCGTAGCTGGACCAGTCTGTGGAGGAGGCTGGGTACGGGCTGTTCTTGGTTGCCTGGATTGAGAGCGCTGAGTAGGTCTAGCCCTTGTAGGCTGATTGTAGTACCTTCTTGGTCTGTAGTATGGTCGTCTAGGTTCTCGGCGAGGAAGACGCCTAGGGGCCTGAGTCGTTGGTTCTTGTGTTAATTGGGACAGCTGTCTTAAGGTCTCTGTGTGATCCTTAAGTTGTTGAACAGTATCCTGTACTTTTTCCCCAAACAAATTATCTCCAAGACATGGCAGATCTACAAGTTTCTCTTGCACTTCAGGCCTGAGATCTGATGCTTTCAACCAGGCCCATCTTCGTGCTGTAATGCCAGCTGCTGCTGTTCTTGAGGCTGTGTCAAAGTTGTCATAAGCAGCCCTTACCTCATGTTTCCCAGCCTCCAGGCCCTTGGTAATGATGGTTTGTGCAGATTCTTGAAATTGTTCTGGGAGAGAATTTGTAAAGTGTTCCATTTGCTTCCAGAGATCCCTTTGATACTGTGTCATATACAGTTGATAGGCGGAGATTCTGGAAGATAGAAGTGCACCCTGGTACACCTTTTTTCCAAGGGAGTCTAGAAAGCGATGATCCTTCCCTGGAGGAGCTGAGGAGTGTGGACGTACCCTTTTGGATTTTTTCTGGGCAGATTCTACTACCAAAGATTGATGTGGTAACTGTGTCTTTTGAAAACCTGGTGCTTGCTGCACTAGGTAGGTAGTGTCCACACGTTTGTTAACTGCTGGAACCGTGCATGGGTGCTCCCATACTCGTTGTTGTAGGTCCAACAGCACTTTGTGGATAGGAATTGCCAGAACCTGTTTTGGTGGGTCCACAAACTGCAGTACCTCTAGTGTGCGTTGCCTTGAATCTTCTTCTGATGAAAGCTTGAAAGGTATTGTGTCTGCCATATCTTGGATGAAACTGGAAAAGGATAAGTCCTCTGGTGGGGATCTTTTCCTTGATTCAGGAGGTGAGGGTTCGGACATGAACTCCTCAGAAGAGGTGTTTGACCTTTGATCATCCCAAGAATCTTCTTCATCTGGTTCTTGATAGGGAGTTCTTGGGGTTTTTCTAACATTTGTGGAAACACCCGATGGTCCAGGTAAAGGTTCATCGATGGAAATCATTGGAGGGATATTTTCTGTGGTCTTCTGAGGAGTTGTGTCGATGACTTTTTGGTATTTTTGTAGAAGACGTTGAAAAAGTGCTAATTCCTGAGGGTCACTATCATCTGGTACTGTTGGTGTCAATGAAATAATAGGTGGCCTCGATATCGTTGTTGAGGGTGGTCTTCCCGGTGTCGATAATGTCGACGGCGGTACCATCGATATCATCGGTGGAATTTGAGCATATATCGACGTCGATGACGTAATAAGTTTTGGTGTCAACGTCGATTCCCTCTGTACCGTCGGAGTCAAGAATGACCCCGGCATCGGTGTTACCACCGGCATCGGCACGTTTGCCGGCATCAATGTGGAAAGCATCGGCATCGACAGAGAAGTCGGTACTGAAAACTGATCCTTCAGAGCCTGTGAAATCGCTTGTCGGATTAAATCTGACAATTCCGGCCGCACAACCGTTGGGAGCAGAGCGGTTGAGGGCGGTGACGTAGGCTGAAGCACAAGTTCCTGAGACGTACCTTGTGTTGGATCTGTCGACGGCAATGGAGTCGAAGTAGGCCGAGGCGTTGAAAACTCCGATGTGTCCTGATGTTTAGCCCGCTTCGCTGTCGAGGCTTCCTGGGAAGCAGAGTCAGACAACGAGGGGCTTCGATGCCGGTGTCGATGTTTCGACTTTGATTTTTCTGTCGATTTTGTCGACGTCGAGGACGATGAAGCGGACGAATGATCCCCCGATGGTCCCGGGCACGATTTTTTAAGGACTATTTTGTACATCGTGTTTTTCACCCAGACACAGCACATATTCAGTATGCGGGTCTGTAAGTGACATTTTCCTGGCACAAACAGGGCATTTTTTGAAACCTGTTGACATTTTTGTATCGATCGACAGCCGTCGATTCGACTGAGAGAAAATCTCTACTCTTCCGAAAAAGAAATCTGAGACTGGGTTACTTACCGGCCGGTAAGGAGAGACCCCGAGAGATTTTTTTTTTGTGAGAGAGAATATCAATTTAAGACTATTAAGTCGAGAGAAAAAGTTGAGAACACTCAACGGCTCCGGACCCGCGATGCTAGCTGCAGCGCGGAAAAACGAAGACTGAAGAGAGACACCTGTGGCAGAGAATATCATAGCATGCTGGGCATGCTCAGTGGCCTCACTGGGCCAGTCAAAAGTTTCTAGAAACTTTGACAGAAAGTTTTCCCGCCTGGGCTCCGTTCAGTGACGTCACCCATATGTGAGGACTAGCATCCTGCTTGTCCTGGGATAATAAATGTATTCGGCAGACATTGATGTGGGAGCCACTATCCATGGTTAATGACATGGTTGATAGTCCATGTTGTTGGGAAATCCAGTACAGTCCACTGACACGTATTTGGTATAGTTTCACAAATTAGTATTAACACTACAACATACAGTTACAAAGGTCTGCTGTTCAAAAGGTTGCAGGTAAGGAATGTTGCTCACATAAATGTCAGCAGAATATTATTGTTTGCACCCACTGTATGACCTGTGAAAACCATCACATAATATAGCCACTTCACCCCTGTTCTTCCACATACTCCATCTTTAAGCTCCTGCTCCTGCACGACGTTCTTGAGGGACATCAGGTGAATGGGATGCATACCTTCCCAACTAAAAGATATGGGTGCATCTACCTTAATTGGAAGGAGATCTAGGGCCATATCCCGTCCATATTTCCTAAATTTTTGCCCTTATTCATGACACCACTAATGGACACAGCTCAGTTAGCAGTGACTGGGATGACCACTGTCCTGCAGCTCTTGGCTAATACATAGTTGCCCGCCAAGGTTAATGGGTCATGGCCACATATAGGCTCTCACGCATTGCCATAGTCCCAACGTTTGAACCTATATGTATCACTTTGTGGCCCCACACTTCTCTACACCTTTCTGAGTAGCTTTGTGCGGTCATGGAGGACACCTGCCACTGTCGCCTGCCACTGTCATGGAACATCCACCACCCCAGGTCCTTCTACCCTTTGCATACATGCTGTAAGGTGTTGCCTAGATGTCCAGCCCACAGGGTGGCATTTGTGTGTAGTACTTCACTGTCCAGGTGCAACACTGACCACTGCAATGCTGTTTGTCGGCTCCCTTAGGCACAGGTGTGTACCCTGACATGTTCCACCTCAGGAAGGACAGGTTGCCATGTCCAAGAAGACAGCATGTATCATTCTGCCAGTTTAATGTATGCACATCCAGCTAATGGACCTCCTGGACCACATAACTGTGTGGCTGCTTGGTGCACAAATGTTAAGGATGCACATGTGCATGGGCAACTGGCAGGTAATATCACACTGTAGCTGAGAATGCCAGGGGCTCATGCCTAGTTTGGCCTGCCTGATATCACCTTATGGAGGCCATCTCCTGGTGCAAGCGTGAGGCCTGCAGGCAGAAGGGAGCACCCTTATATGGTACGGTACATAAAGGTTCTTTGTTTAATTCTGCATGGTATCATGGTTGAGGAGCTAACCTGAGAGCTGTATGTGCAGAGGAAGGGTGTGGTAAGCAGGGCCTATGTACCTCCTGTACCCCAATATGCCATCTTGGTGTTAGCTGGTGAGGTGGGCAGCAAGATAGTCATCAAAATGTCTGACATGCACACAGACATGTGGCATTTAAAGAAGCTGGGTGGGATGGCCTCCGAAATATTGGTGGAGATTGGGCTCTGGTCACAGTGCTGAGCTAAAATCTTCCCAACTGTGCACCTTCCAGGCCAGCCTACCAATGTATTGTACAGTGTGAGGGTGACTGTCCAGTTCATCCAACAAACAATTTCATCCACAAATGTGTCCACTATTGTGATAGTGGAAGACATTAGTTTGGCACCCTGTCTGAACCCTTGTCGTCCTCATCACTGCAAGTAGCATGCATGGAAGCAACTGTTGGTGTACAGTTATGTGTGTCAGCTAATGGTTTGTCAATGACACCCATCCACGTGCAGGTTTCCTAAATAGCTGAGGATGATGTTGTCCACATGGTGTGTGCTGAGAGGCTGGTACCCTCTATCCAGACACTCAGCACACTTCATTGTTGTCACTCATTGATTACTTATTCAGCTTATAATACCACTTGTTTGCTGCCGCACAGGAGTACTACCCATTATAACGAACATGGAGTGGGTTCTACACCAATGTACCTCTTGACCTGCATAGCTGTATAGCAGGACCCCTTCATCCATACATGCCACCCTGCGCAGCCTCCTCTTGTGTTCTGCCACCTCCATATGGAGGACACATGGGTAATGCACGATCAGGCAAAGCCTTATGCTCCAGGGACAGATTCACATATGAGTATGAAAGTCCTTTATTTGGACGTCAGTACCAGTGCTGGAATGCTGTGTGATCTTCAGTCATTCTAGGTGGATTCCCCGTGGAAATTAGTTTCCCATCACACTGTGCAGTACTGCACCTATGATGATGGCATTTGTACAGCCAACACGGTTATAATGGACATCATTTGGAGAAGCGTGAATGGCTGGGTGTAGGCTCACAGGAAGCGTGCTGTAGGGGTCCAAATGGCTGGTCAGTGGTGCTTCCACCTTACACAGCATGCTTTCTGTGGTATTGAACCAACTGCAGTGGGGTACCTGACGGCAGCCACACCCTGATCTGTGGCTTGTTGCAATGTGACCCCTTTGTGGCCGGTTGGCCAGCCCATCTGCTGAGAGCCTGGGTGACCAGGCACTCTGTTACAGTCATGACAGCCTCATTGGCAATGTGCACACATCTCCATGTTTGTCTAGATTGCAGGGCGCTACATTCTGCCCTTTAAACACATTTGAGGGGCAGGTGACACCACATTAATGGGGACACTGTCACTGTCACGTCCACCTGTCAGTCCACTTGTGAGGGTTGACTCCTCAGAAACGGCCATCAATCACTCAATAGAGCACTGTACAGATGCATGCAACCTCCCCTTGGCAGCCTGGCAGATCAGTTGTGCTGCTGATGGAAGGCCTTGTGCCATGTTGCTGGCAACAATCACACCATCACCTTTTGGCATGGAAAACTGACACGTGGGTGTGTACTCCCATGTAGCAGCTCAGTGCAGACAGCACTGCCGATAGTTTAAACGAGTGACATGGTATGACAGCAGCGTGTAAGGCCTCCATTAAATGGGGGCTGTGTGTCCCAACAGGGCACATCTATATCATTAACAGTCAGACAGCCTATGTGTGTGATCGTAACATGACCATGCCTCGCCAGGTGGCTATTCCCTTGCTTCACATGTGCACTGAGTTTTTCAATTACTCCATCGGATGATGTGTCTCACATCTGGCATGTACCAGGTTTCCTGTACGCCTTGGCTGCAAGGTGAGAAGTTGACACCAAAGCTGACCTCTGGTGCTGTTCCATCAGTAGTCGTACTTGCACAAAACAGTTAGTACTGTTAGTGGGGACCTGATGGGCAAGGCGTAGTATACTGTACTAATATTCACATACCATATACATGTACCATGTCACAATGTGCACATGAGCACCTCAGGATTGGCATTCGTAAATAGGATAAATGGTGGCTGCAGCCTTTGAAGTCCCAACTGCCCTGTTTTGACAGATATGCCAGGCTGCCCATTGACCTCCACATCACTGGTGTAACCCTCACAGTCAGAGCCAAATACAAGATATGAGCAACAATTATTCCCAAGTGGTAATCCATGAATATGTAGGCCTGACTACCTGTACATGCATATTCTGTTAGAGGGAGGCCAGTGAAGGGTGTGTGTGAAACACAACCACCGAGTCATAGGAGCAGGCACAGTACCAACTGTCACCGATGTTACATGTCTGTACTGCATGTGAGTATGGAGGCCGTAAAGGAAAATTAGTTTCTTACCTGATAATTTTCGTTCCTGTAGTACCAAGGATCAGTCCAGGACACCTGGGTTGTGACTCCGCACCAGCGGGTGGAGACAAAGCAAAACTTGTGGGCGGAGCCATATATAAGCCCCTGTGCCAGTCACAGCCCCTCAGTCATACGTAATGTCAAAGTAGCAATGCAACCAAGCAATAAACTGGCTAGAAAATTCAAACTAACACCGAAAAACTCCAACTTGAACCGGGCTCCCCAACTGGGAGAGCTAAACAAGCGAACAGCAGAACTTAAGAAATTATGAGCGGACTCTCCATTACTGTAGCGAAGCCCTGCGGGTGGGATCCTGGACTGATCCTTGGTACTACAGGAATGAAAATTATCAGGTAAGAAACTAATTTTCCTTTCCCTGTACGTACCAGGATCAGTCCAGGACACCTGGGATGTACCAGAGCAAACCTACCGAGGGTGGGAAGCAGAGAGTCCCGCTCGGAGTACCCTCTCTCCAAAACCCCCGGAATCGGTAGCCTGGACATCCAATCGGTAATGCCGGAAAAAGGTATGCATCGACTTTCAGGTAGCCGCCCTGCAAATCTCCTGAGGCGATACCTGTGAAGCTTCTGCCCAGGACGCGGCCTGAGAACGAGTTGAATGAGCCCGAAGACCCACCGGAAGCGGCTTACCCTTTACCAGGTAAGCGGAACCAATGGCCTCCTTAAGCCAACGCGCGATCGTTGTACGGGACGCAGCAGCCCCTTTCTTTGGCCCCGAAAATAAAACGAACAGATGGTCGGTTATCTGGAACGGATTAGTAACCTCTAGATAACGAAGAAGAGACCTTCGCACGTCTAGCTTCCGCAGCTCTCTGAACTGGGGATCAGTGGAGACCCCGACCCGAAAAGCCGGTAACTCCACTGACTGATTGACGTGAAAAGGCGACACCACTTTAGGAAGGAAGGAAGGAACCGTCCGCAAGGACACTCCGGAATCGGAAATCCGCAAGAATGGTTCCCTACAAGACAGCGCCTGCAATTCCGAGACACGTCGAGCCGAGGCGATCGCCACCAAAAACACCATCTTCAAAGTAAGGTCCTTAGTAGTTGTATGCTTCAAAGGCTCAAATGGAGGCGAGCATAGAGCGGAAAGAACCCAGTTAAGGTTCCAAGACGGAGAGGGGGGACGCAATGGAGGACGGAGATGTTTAGCCCCCCGAAGAAAACGGGAGATATCCGGGTGAAGGGCCAGGGAGGTTCCCCGGACCTTGCCCCGCAAACATCCAAGCGCCGCCACCTGAACCCGTAGCGAACTGCACGCCAAGCCCTTGGACAAACCCGCTTGAAGAAACGTTAGAATATCCAAGATTGAAGCGGAAATGGGATCCACCCCTCGCTGCACGCACCAATCCTCAAAAACCGTCCAAACTCGGACATAAGCCAGAGACGTAGACTGTTTCCTGGATCTCAGCAAAGTAGTTATCACAGCATCTGAGTAACCTTTTTTCTTCAGGCGATTCCTTTCAAAAGCCATGCCGCGAGACAGAAGTGATCCGCATCCTCCAAACAGACGGGGCCCTGACATAGGAGCCCCGCGAACCCCTGGAGACGAATGGGTAACGACACTGACAACTGGATGAGATCTGCGAACCACGGACGACGCGGCCATTCCGGTGCTACCATGATCACATGGAACGGGTGTAGCTCTATGCGCCGAAGAATCTTGCCTATCATCGGCCACGGGGGAAACACGTAAAGAAGTACATCTGGCGGCCACGGAAGTACCAGCGTGTCGACGCCTTCTGCTCCCCGTTCTCGACGCCGACTGAAGAATCGTGGAGCCTTCGCGTTGTTCCACGTGGCCATCAGATCCATGTGGGGAACTCCCTATATCCTGCAGATGAGCCGAAAAGCTTCGTCCGCTAACTCCCACTCTCCGGGATCGAGGTGATGACAACTTAGAAAATCCGCCTGTACATTGTCGACCCCGGCAATGTGAGAGGCTGCTATGTTGCTGAGATTTTGTTCTGACCAGGCCATCAAGAGCTGTGCCTCCGCAGCCACCTGTGGACTCCGCGTCCCTCCTTGTCGATTGATGTAGGCCACAGTGGTTGCGTTGTCCAATAGTACTCGGACCGCCTTTCCTCTTAGTAACGGTGAAAAGGCTTGGAGAGCTAGACGGACCGCTCTGGTCTCTAGTCGGTTGATAGACCACTGAGTTTGAGACGTTGTCCATAGCCCCTGGACCGACCTTCCTAGGCAAACTGCTCCCCAGCCGGAGAGACTGGCATCCGTGGTCACCACTGTCCATTTGGGTACCAGCAGGGACACTCCACAGGATAGATGCTTGGAGTCGAGCAACCAATGGAGGCTGGATCTCGCTTGGCCCTGGAGTGGAAGAGGCAGGAAAAACTCCTCCGAGACCGGCCGCCATCGGGATAGTAAGGACGACTGCAACGGCCGCAGATGAGCGAACGCCCAGGGAACCAGGGCTAGTGTGGAAGCCATCGAACCCAGGACTGTCAGATAATCGCAAACTCGAGGACTGTGAAGAGAAAGCAATCGCCGCACCTGAGACTGTAGCTTGTCCCTGCGTTCCTGGGACAAGATCACTTTGCCGTGCTTCGTGTCGAAAAGAGCTCCGAGGTATTCTAGGGTCTGAGTCGGTACCAGTTGACTCTTGCTGAAATTGACCACCCAGCCTAGAGACTGTAACACCTGGAGGACTCTGGCCACTGCTTGCTGACAGAGAGGCTTGGACTTTGCACGAATCAACCAATCGTCCAGGTAAGGATGGACCAGGAGACCTTCTCGGCGTAGTTGCGCCGCTACTACCACCATCACTTTTGTGAAAGTACGAGGAGCGGTCGCGAGACCAAACGGTAGCGCCCGGAACTGAAAATGCCGCCCCAGAATGCAGAACCGTAGGAATTTCTGGAACTCCGGCCGAATTCCCACGTGCAGGTACGCCTCCGTGAGGTCCAGAGAAGCCAAGAATTTGCCCGGCCTTACCGAAGCAATGACCGAACGAATCGTCTCCATCTTGAAGTGAGGAACGTGTAGGCATCTGTTTACGCCTTTGAGGTCCAAGATCGGCCTTGACGTGCCGTCTTTCTTTGGGACTATGAAGTAAATGGAGTAACGGCCTTCGCCGCGCTGATGGATCGGGACCGGAACGATAGCTCCCAAGCTTTCCAAGCGCCGGATGGTGTCTAGCACTGCCACCTTCTTGTCCGGAGCTTTGCAAGGAGAGACTAGGAACTTGTCCGCTGGAATTCGAACAAAATCTAATGCGTAACCGTGTCTTATCACGTCGAGGACCCACCGGTCCGACGTAACCCTGGCCCAATCCTCGAAAAACAACGTTAACCGCGCCCCGACATTTGGGATCTCGTGCAGAGGCTGAGGCGAGGATTGGGCCGACCGCATTTCATTGCGGCCCCTTGTGACCTCCCGCGGCCGAGGTTCCTCCCTGTTTGCCGAATCGCTTTCCTCGAAAGGACTGCTGCCACTGAGGGGTCCGGGAGGAAGAAGACCTGTACGAGGGACCCGAGGAACGTGGTGGACGTGATTTTCTGGAACCACGGAAACGTGACCTGGAGGAGAAGGAGGACCGCGTCCTATACTTATCCTCGGGCAATTTAAACGCCCTGTTCTCTCCTAGGGAGACTATCAGATCATCCAAATCTTTGCCAAACAGCAGCTTGCCTTTAAACAGGAGTGCCCCGAGGTGAGCTTTAGAAGAGCCATCCGCTGCCCAGTTCCGTAACCACAAAAGGCGACGTGCCGAAACCGACGCCACCATGGATCTGGCAGAGGTTCGCAATAGATCATGTAGAGCATCTGCTCCATACGCTATTGCCGCCTCTAGTCGATCAGCTTGAGATGCCTCCTCCGAGGATAGACCAGCATTCGCCTGAAGTACTTGGGCCCAGCGGAGGCTAGCCCGCATTGCGAAGTTAGTGCAGATGGCGGCCCGAACCCCTAGAGCGGACACCTCAAAAATCTTCTTAAGCTGTACTTCCAGCTTCCTGTCCTGGATATCCTTGAGGGCCGTCGCTCCCGTAACCGGGATGGTAGACCTCTTTGTCACCGCCGAGACTGCAGAGTCCACCTTCGGAAGTCTGAGCAGGTCCAGTGCATCTTCAGGGAGTGGATACAGTTTATCCATGGCCTTACTAACCTTAAGTCCCAGTTCTGGCGTATCCCATTCTCTAAATAAAATGTCGGTAGAAGAAAAATGAAAAGGGAAAGCCACTGCGGGTCCTGTGAGACCTAGCAGAACCAGATCCATGTTGGCCTCCTGACGGACCACCAAAGGAGGAGCCTCAATTCCTAGTTCTTGAAGAATGGCCGGAATCAAAGGGGTCAGCTCCTCTCTACGAAAGAGGCGGACTACTTTGGGATCATCCCCCTCCACGGCCTGAGCACCTTTGCTCGCTCCGGGCTGAGAGAGACCGTCCGCCGCTGTCCCATCGGCCCCCCTCAGGGGCTCTTCAGCGGAATCCGTGTCTGTTGCAGTCGAAAAATCCGACTCCGACTCCGACTCCTGAGGGACGCCCCTCAGAGGCCGCTTCCCTCGCGGGGGCTGACGGGCGGATCCGTCAACTTCCTTAGTCTTCCTTTTCTTTGGGGCGTGCTGGCCAGGACCCCCCTCAGGGGCCCCTCTACGCCTACGTTTGCTGCGCTTAAACTTAAGAACTTTGCGCAGAAGAAGTGCAAAATCTTCAGAAAAAGAACTCGAGTCTGAAGAATCGAGTCCGGAGCCCTCCCGGGACCGAAACCCCTCCGGAGCGACCCCCCCAGCAAGTCCTGACTGTGGAGAAAGCGCGGGAGGCACGGCAGAATTTCCTACCGGCTCCCGAGAGATTTCCCTGCCTGTGGCCAAAATGGCCGCCGCTCCCGTGCTGAGCGGGAAAAGATCTTGCTGCTTGTCAGTCAGGACACTGGCAGGCGGTGGCGAACGCGCGGTCCGAGAACGGGCCCCCCGAGACGCCCCCGACGAGCCTTCTTCGCCCGGGATACACGAGACACAGAGGCCTTCCCTCGAGAGACGCGCGCGCGCCGAGCCGCAGGCCCGGCAAGCAGAGCCTCGAGGCATAGCGGCGAAAAACGCGGGAAACAGAAGCGAAAACGGCCTGACAGAAAAAAAGAAAATAAAAAGAAAACAGCGCCGCGAGTACCCCCTTGTGACCTGCGCCTCCCCCCCAACGAAACCGGAGCGGCAGCGCTAAGTAGCAGAGAGCCGGCACAAGAAACAAAAACATAATTGAAACTTTTTTTTTTTTTTTCCTACCGCTTGTCGCTGTCCACGGTCCTGGAGCCCTGTTGCAAGAGGGGTGAGTGAACCGGGCTCCCCGGTGTCAACCCCTAGCGCTGCTACTAGTAAGCCGGGTCCTCGACCCTAGCAGCGGCCTCAACCAGGGGGGGGTGGTCCCCTCAGAACCTCGCAGCCCCCCTGGGAGGCAGGGCAGACAGGACACCACTCACTAAAAACAACCAAATTTAAAAGAAAATTACATTTAAAAGAGAAAAATCTGAAAGAAACCTGACTAACTACCACAATCAGTGCAGGCAGAGGCTGTGACTGCACCTGCACCACCTGCTGGAGACAGAGTAAGACTGAGGGGCTGTGACTGGCACAGGGGCTTATATATGGCTCCGCCCACAAGTTTTGCTCTGTCTCCACCCGCTGGTGCAGAGTCACAACCCAGGTGTCCTGGACTGATCCTGGTACGTACAGGGAAAGAGCATTAATGTCCCCATGACAGCACTGTTGGCTACGTACTGCCATAGCAGTGTGGGGGAGCTAACTGTACATGCATCTCCTTCCTCCACAAATATTCAGTTTAGCAGCATACGCCCTACACAACCATGTGAATGCAACACCATAGATGGCTCTCCTTTCAGGAGGCTGCAATGACCCAAGAGTTGTGTGGATGTGGGATGCTACAGTGATAAGGGACCTTCAAAGAAGTCTGTGCAGTGGCAGATGCTTTTTTTCTCATGCACCCATTCATGAGGCATCAGGATGTTGTAGGGCCTGCTATGTGTTCCCTGCTGTGTGCTGAGCCTGTGCTGCCTAGGCCCTCACTGATACCACTTGCAGACTGAAGGGTCGTTAGTGTTGCTGCAAGCCGCACATGACTATTATATTGAGAGGACGCAAATATGGAACGAGTGAAGTATGTAGGGTTCATTAGGCCTAATGGCCGTATATGAGGCACCTATATGCATATGACAGTGATGGCAGTAGGGACAGACAGAGATAAGGCCCATTACAGGTACAAATGTTGTAAAGTGGTAGCAAATCGGTGAGGGCTGTGAGTGTGGTGTGACTCATGAGGACCCGTGTGTACAGTACTGTTATCATTGGTGGGACATCAGTATGAAGCAAGTGCTTACTCACATGCCACTGAATAAGTAACACACATAGAGCACCTCAGCTATGCCAATGGTCAGGCTTTATGCACCCTGTTATGGACTATGGCCTCACATTTGTAGGACTACCCCATACATTTGGTGGATGGACAAACTTAGCAAGTCATGCAAGTAGCATCCCCAAGCATAGGTGTGCACATTACATTATCTCTTCAGGCGTGTGTGCCCAAACTGCCCTGCTGGACAAGGCTTTGCGCTATGCCTCCCTTAAAAGTGAGTGCGTATAAGGTGTTGGCGAAGCTGGCTGACACTAACTGTGTTGTCATGACGTCGTGCACGCACACATGGGGGATCAGGTCTGAGATCAGGATCTATAGGCATAGGTATTCCATGCTGAAGAGCCACATTATGGAAAGCACAGCAAAGCAAGATTATCCGAGCAACTTTGGGGGGAGCATACAGTAACGCTCCCCCAGTCTTGACCAAACATCGGAAGTGGCTCTTCAGAAGGCCGAAGGTATGCTCGATGACTGAGCGTGTGGAACCTAAGGCATTATTATAGCTCATCTGTTGCGCCGTGGCAGGCCGGAGTATTGGGGTCATAAACCAGGGCCTGCATCCATACCCTGAATCTCCTGTAGCAATGACATAGGCAAGCCATTACAAATAACGATGTTTGTGTCAGATGGGTGTATGTGCTCAATACATGCTGGAGAACTGGATGGGATGAGCTACGCCATTCTTGTTTCCTAACACATGAATTGTGGGGCTCCATGCTTGCTTTGGCCTACAGCAGGTATGCTGCTACTAGGATGTATAGCATGACAAGGGCCCCTAAACAGCCACATTAATGCCAGCAGTGTGTATGTGGAAGGTCCGTAACGTCACAGTCCTTAAAGATTATATACCTGTGTTAGGATAGTATGCATCATTCACTCTAGTCATTGTGCACGGACATATCTGCTCAACCTGATGTTTTCTGTAGGTACACATTCCCAATAACATACATGGTGTAATCTGCCTGCCCCTGAATGTGCACAGCTGACAGTGATCCAAAGGTGTGGGAAGTATCATGAACGTCATGACCCCAGGTACACCTGTGGAAGTGAGCTGCCCTTACATCACAGTTGTAGATTCAACTTTCACAATGCCCTTAACTATGGCTATACCTAATTCGTGGAGGCTGTCCACTAGTGAAGTGAAGTGAGCAATCCCTGCCACATACAGGCCCATCATATTATCCATACTGTGGCTGGTGTGAACCTGGAGCTTGGTAGCCCATAGCAAGTGGTTGGGTGCAAGAGCCATTCCACCACTTAAGGTAACACTATGAAGCACTGAGGTCTGGTGGGATGGGGACTTGTCACTCCATCCTGACAGGTTTACACATCACATTTGTGTGCCATTACAGAGATAAACATTACAAATAAGCGACATTTATGGAAACGTATTTCTTACCTACAAGCCAACCATCACCATACAAGCCAGCCTCGAATTTGCGAAACAGAGATGATTGCCTGAGTATAAAGGAATCGTGCGCTGATCCCAGAAACCTGGACATCACTGAGAGGATCCGCATTCCAGCATCACACACCACTTGCATGTTGAGGGAGTGGAACTGCTTTCTGTTGCGGTAGGCTGCCTCCATCTGACGGAGTGGAAAGGTGGCCACATGAGTGCAGTCAATAGCTCCAATGACATTCGGAAAGCGGGCAAAGGCATAGAAACCATGCTTGAGGTCCATCAGGTCCTGTCTGTTGCGCGGAAAACGTATATATCGAGGCATGTGGGCTATAACTGCTTCAATCACCTGGTCCAGACACCGTGAAAAGGTGCTCTGAGACATCCCACCCACAACAGCTACTGTGGATTGGAAGTAGCCACTTGCTGTGAAGTGCAGGGCGGCCAAGAGTTTGGTGAGGCCGGGGACAGCACGGCTCTTTCAGGTTTGAGAGTCAAGACCACCTTGTATGTCTTCATATATTTGCAGGATGGCACGAGAGCTGAGACGATACCTGGTGATCAAAACGTCCTCTGGCATACCCAGCAATGAGGTTCGTAGAAGATAGATCCACTGCCTGTATCTGCGGCGACGTCGACCCACGTCCTGGCGTCTGCTTGGGCCTGCTCAGCCATGAAGTGAGCCTGCCAAGTACACTGGGAATGTGTAGATGGTGTTGGAAACATAGACCTACTAAGAACAAGCCTTTTTATTGGGTAGGTATACCTTTGTGTGGGGATTGGTTATATACATTTTCGCTCACTTGCGATAATATCGCTGTGTGTGCTACACGCAGCAAAACTGCCATTCGCAATTGAAAAAGGTGTAGTTATTGGCCGCGTTAAGAGCCGAGATAACAGCGCAGCTGTTTCGCGGTTAGAGGTAAGTCCCCCCTACTTTACATTTGTCCTGCCCCCCAACTCCGCCCCCTGGATACTTAATTTAAAATGTGCATTTGCAGACCGCGATAACAGCTGTTAGCGCGGTGTGCGATAAGGCCGTAGAAAATAACCCCCATAGTTCTTAACTCATCAGGGATAGAATTCCAAAAAATTGGCCCTGCTGTTGAAAAAGCCCTTTCTCTAATGATGTTTATTTTAAATGGGCCAGTTTCAAGGTTGGGACTTTGAAAAGATTCTTATGTGCCGATCATAGAGAACTGGATAGTCTGTATCATTTCAACACAGAACTCACCCAGCTGAGATGATTCAAATTTAGCAGATTAAAGATGAGGACTAATTTACAAAGTATCTGCCATTTAATAGGGAGTTAATGTAAGTCAGACAGCATAGGCGTTATATGATCATGCATTTTAGCTCCAGATGAAATACATGCTGCGGTGTTTTGTACCAACTGGAGAGGACGAATGGAATTGTATGCACTTTCGGTATAACATATTATAGTAGTCTAAACTGCCTAAAACCAAGGACTGGAAAACAGAGTGAAAATCCTAGGGATCTAGCAGAGGACACAGTTTTGTTTTGTTTTTACCATTTTTAACTTTAAAAATGAGGCTTTCAAAGGACAGTTCAGTATCAAGAATTACCTCGAGATTATGGACTTGATGAGAGACAGGAATATTGTAACTATTAAAAGAAAAATGAGAAGGCAATTTTTTAAGGGAAACTTGCTCAAGACTAATATCTCCATTTTTTCAATGTTTAATAGGAGTTTGTTATGAAATAACCATTTGTTTACATATTGTTACAGAGGGAGACATGTTTAAAAGTTTGGGACCAGGAGGACAAGTATAGGATGAAAAATTGAACATCATCAGAGTAGTGCTGTATCAAGGAGTGTGAAAAAATCAAAATGCAGTCTAGGTATTCTAGGACATGAGAGTAGAGGAGGTCTCTGAAGATTTCATTAACCATGTGTTGGAAGGTGGTGGGGGCATTACAAAGGCTGAATGGCATTACTAGATATTCATAATGTCAATCGCGGGTGTTGAATGCCTTCTTCCATTCATTCCCTTCACGTATGCAGATGAGGTTATAGGCTCCTCTGAGGTCTAGCTTGGTAAATATTTGTGCTTCATGCAGGTGATGAAAGAGTTCAGTTATTAAGGGCAACTGATATCTATTTTTGCGAATTACGATGTTGAGACCCCTGTAGTCGATGCATGGTCTGAAGGATCCATCCTTCTTCCCAACAAAGAAGAAGCCTGCTCTTGCTGGGGAGAAAGAAGGGCAGATAAATCCTCACTACAAAGGTTTTCTTTGATGTAGGTTGTCATGGCTGCCATTTCAGGAATGGATAGTGGGTAGACCTTGGCCCTAGAGGGAGTCTTCCCTGGGACCAGGTTGATAGGATAGTTGTACGACCTATATTTCTGCGTACTTTTTGTTGAAGAAGTTTGCAAAGGCCACTTATTAAGAAGGAAGACCCAGGAGGACTGGGGTTGGAGTCCAGGCCACTGCACTGGTGGAGAGACCCGAATAAGGCACTGTTGCTGACCGGAGGGCCCCCAGCGAGGAATTTGTAGAGCCTGCCAATCTATGGTGGGATTATCTACCATCAGCCAGGGCAAGCCAAGGATAATTGGGTTGACCGCTTTCACTAAGACGTAGAGGGTGATGCGTTGCCTGTGCAGGAGCCCAGTCTGAAAAGTGAGTGGTAAGGTAACTGAGGACAGCTGCCCAGGAATGGATTTTCCGTAAACAGATAGTAACTGGCTTCTCCAGGGTCACCTCGGGAAGGCTGTACTGGCATACCAGTGCTTTGTCAATGAAATTATTCTTGGCCCTGGAGTCCAGGAACGCCTTTGTGTGTGTACCTTTGTATAGTCTGTGATGAGGCTGATTGGCACAAGTAATTGAGGAGAGGATGAAAGACAGCCTAGGGTTGCCTCTTCAAGCAAACCTAAGCTTGGAAGTTTCTCACCTTCGTGGGACAATGGCCAGCAAAGTGTCCCTGAGTGGGACAGCAGAGGTTGAGCCACTGGCATCTCTGCTTCTCTTATCAGTGATCTGGGTCCTACCGCGTTGCATAGGATCAATGGTGGAGGAGGCTGGTGCAGCACCTGTGGTAGGAATTGGAGGGTGCTGGAATTTGGACACCAGCTTGAAATACCAAGAAGCTTCTCTCTCCCAGGTCCATTCTTGAAAGCAGATATCCACCCAGATGGCAAAAACAATAAGATCCTTCAGTCTGGATGGCAGGTCCCTGCCAGCTAGCTTATCCTTGAAGTGCTCTGCGAGGCTCTGTCAGAAGATGGCGGTAAAGCTCTCTTCACCCCAACAAAGTTCCAATGCTGACGTCTGGAAATGAATGGCGTAATCTCTAACCTTTCGGAACCCTTGCCTAATGCGAAATAATTCAGTAACGGCTGAGGTGGACCAACCAGGCTCATCAAACATTTGCCAGAACTGCTTGAGGAAGTTATCCAGATTCCCATAAGGGGATCGTTCCTTTCCCATAGGGGTGAGGCCTAGGCTAGGGTCAATCCAGCCAGAAGAGAAAAGATACATGTCATCTTGGCCCAGTTTGAAGAAAAGCTGTCGGCCTGTAGCTCTGCAGGCCTTGGGATCCCTGTCATACCTGGATGACAGTGGCAAATGTGGCATAGGTCCTGGATTCCAGGTTGGTGCAGCTGGAGAGGGCGCTGGTGCAAGATGCTGGGAGTCCATTCGGGCTGTGAGCCCTTGGAGTAGGCCAGTCATGTGGTCGAGCTGGTCTTGCTGCTGCTGAACTTTGAGGGCCAACCCTGAGATAGCCTGAGCTAGGGACGAGTCCATTCAGTTCATGGGCTCAGCAATCTGTCAAGTATGTGAGCCCTTGGGCTGTGGTGTGGTTGATGCAGCCTAGCAGGCAAACCTATTAGGTTCATACTGACAGCAGGTGGGCTCGCTCTTACAAGGACTAGGGCTAGGGCTTTACCTATATCAGCCCCGTTTCATGCAGATTGAACCTTTGGTCCCCACCGTCGGCAGGTGGAGTGGGCTGATAAGCAGAGGCCGCTGGAGCTTCATCTATACAAGCCCTCGTTCCCCACGGGTTGAGCCTTTGGGTGCCAGGGCTGGCAGGACTTAGGTATATGTATCTAGTTGTAGTTGAAGTTGGTT
This sequence comes from Rhinatrema bivittatum, assembly GCF_901001135.1. Taxonomy (NCBI): domain Eukaryota; kingdom Metazoa; phylum Chordata; class Amphibia; order Gymnophiona; family Rhinatrematidae; genus Rhinatrema; species Rhinatrema bivittatum. The sequence goes on from NC_042623.1 coordinate 181,537,120, forward strand.
CAGCCCAGAGACAGCAGGTGAGAGTTGGTACAGTCTTACTCTGGACTAGGTAATGTCCTGGAAACTCGGGCGCCTATGGAACAAAGGCAGATAGGGGGCGCTCGAGCAGAAGTAGGCCGAAGCCTGAAGAAACCACGTCCAGGGAGTAATCAGAAGAGGCATCCAATGGTAGGCTTGGGTCAGGGCTGGCGGTGATCCGAAGGCAGTGGCAAGCAAGGCTGAGGTCTGGTCACGGAGATAATATCGTAGTCGAGCAAAGCTAAGGTCTGATCACGAAGATAGTCAATATCGTAGTCGAGCAAAGCTAAGGTCTGATCACAGAGATAGTCAATATCGTAGTCGGGCGAAGCAGAGGTCTGGGTCTGGAGTCAGGCAGTAGCGTAGTCAGGCAAAGCGGAGTTCTGGGTCTGGAGACAGGCAGTAGTGTAGTCAGGCGAAGCGGAGGTCTGGGTCTGGAGACAGGCAGTAGCGTAGTCAGGCAAAGCGGAGGTCTGGATCTGGAGATAGGCAGTAGCGTAGTCAGGTGAAGCGGAGGTATGGGTCTGAGATAGGCAGTAGCGTAGTCAGGAGAAGCGGAGGTCTGGGTCTGGAGATAGGCATTAGCGTAGTCAGGCGAAGCAGACATCTGGGTCTGGAGATAGGCAGTACCAGTCCGGTGAAGCGGAGGTCTGAGTCTGGAGATAGGCAGTACCGGAGTCAGGCGAAGCTGAAGTCTGGACTTCGAGATAGACAGTGGCAACGTCAGGCAAAGCGAGGTCAAAATCCATGTAGTCAATCCAAAGCATAAGCAGGGTAGGAACGACAAGACAGGAACCAGGAACAACAAGGAACAGGAACATAGAGTAGAGACGAATCTCTAGAAGCAATGAGTACTCGACCAGTGAGGAGATCTGTTGCAAAGGCAATGCTAGGGAGCGAAACCTGAGCTGAAATACTGAGATTAGGTTGACGTCATCATCCGGGGCGTGGCTAGGTTCCCACCGCGGTCCCTACTTAAGAGTCAATGATGCGCATGCTCCTAGGGAGTGGCGTAGCGTGAGTAGCAGCATCTCTCCATGGGCTACGCGGAGAGGCCCGACAAGATGTGGAGGCAGGACCAGGAACCCCGGGGCCTGTGGCAGAGCCGGAGGCACCGGGAAAGGCCCGAGGACGAAGCTGATGGGCCACCACCGCCAGCGAGGATGAACCAGTGACTGGAATTACAGTAGAAAGGTAAGGGGGCCGTGCCACTAGTCTGCCGCGGATGGTACGTGTAACAGGAGAATGAGGACTACATCAAACATGCTTATCAAGGTATCCAAGATGCAGAACTCAAGCAGAGGGGAAGGTGAAACTGAACAACGAGATGACATCTGGACCCAGATTACTACGACTATTACACCCTACACCATGGCTCTGATTTCCCTTGCATTGAACTGGTATGCAGCTCTGAAAGTGGAGGAGAAAATACCATCCCATGATGAGGAGGAACCAAAACATGCAAACTCCAAAGCTGCAGGCACAACAACCAGTGCACCTAGGAGGTAGAGGGCATGGCTGAGGACACCGAGGATGTGGAGCCCCTGCGGGAGCTCCGCTGAGAGGCCTGCACAGAGGAGGAAGCCGAAGATGGCCGGTGGAGACGACGGGGGCGCCGGGAGGAGGCAGCCGCGGCAAGGGAGGACGGACCAAGAGCTGTGGAGGATAACCCAAGGTGAGCAGGTCTGGCCATGGCACCAGCGTGGCTGGGACGCGCAACACAAGGGAAGTCTTGCCTCACAAATCTGCTTCATTTTTTTGAAGGGGTTAATAAACATGTGGATAAAGGTGAACAGGTAGATGTAGTGTATTTGGATTTTCAGAAGGCATTTGACAAAGTCCCTCATGTGAGAGGCTTCTAAGAAAACTAAAAGGCCATCGCGGAAAGATTAAATGATTTCTTTGCTTCGGTGTTTACTGAAGAGGATGTTGGGGAGGTACCCGTAATGGAGAAGGTTTTCATGGGTAATGATTCAGATGGACTGAATCAAATCACGGTGAACCTAGAAGATGTGGTAGGCCTGACTGACAAACTGAAGAGTAGTAAATCACCTGGACCGGATGGTATACACCCCAGAGTTCTGAAGGAACTAAAAAATGAAATTTCAGACCTATTAGTAAAAATTTGTAACTTATCATTAAAATCATCCATTGTACCTGAAGACTGGAGGATAGCAAATGTAACCCCAATATTTAAAAAGGGCTCCAGGGGCGATCCGGGAAACTACAGACCGGTTAGCCTGACTTCAGTGCCAGGAAAAATAGTGGAAAGTGTTCTAAACATCAAAATCACAGAACATATAGAAAGACATGGTTTAATGGAACAAAGTCAGCATGGCTTTACCCAGGGCAAGTCTTGCCTCACAAATCTGCTTCACTTTTTTGAAGGAGTTAATAAACATGTGGATAAAGGTGAACCGGTAGATATAGTATACTTGGATTTTCAGAAGGCATTTGACAAAGTTCCTCATGAGAGGCTTCTAGGAAAAGTAAAAAGTCATGGGATAGGTGGCGATGTCCTTTCGTGGATTGCAAACTGGCTAAAAGACAGGAAACAGAGAGTAGGATTGAATGGGCAATTTTCTCAGTGGAAGGGAGTGGACAGTGGAGTGCCTCAGGGATCTGTATTGGGACCCTTACTGTTCAATATATTTATAAATGATCTGGAAAGAAATATGACGAGTGAGATAATCAAATTTGCAGATGACACAAAATTGTTCAGAGTAGTTAAATCACAAGCAGATTGTGATAAATTGCAGGAAGACCTTGTGAGACTGGAAAATTGGGCATCCAAATGGCAGATGAAATTTAATGTGGATAAGTGCAAGGTGATGCATATAGGGAAAAATAACCCATGCTATAATTACACAATGTTGGGTTCCATATTAGGTGCTACAACCCAAGAAAGAGATCTAGATGTCATAGTGGATAACACATTGAAATCGTCGGTGCAGTGTGCTGCGGCAGTCAAAAAAGCGAACAGAATGTTGGGAATTATTAGAAAAGGAATGATGAATTAAATGGAAAATGTCATAATGCCTCTGTATCGCTCCATGGTGAGACCGCACCTTGAATACTGTGTACAATTCTGGTCGCCGCATCTCAAAAAAGATATAATTGCGATGGAGAAGGTACAGAGAAGGGCTACCAAAATGATAAGGGGAATGGAACAACTCCCCTATGAGGAAAGACTAAAGAGGTTAGAACTTTTCAGCTTGGAGAAGAGACGACTGAGGGGGGATATGATAGAGGTGTTTAAAATCATGAGAGGTCTAGAACGGGTAGATGTGAATCGGTTATTTACTCTTTCGGATAGTAGAAAGACTAGGGGGCACTCCATGAAGTTAGCATGGGGCACATTTAAAACTAATCGGAGAAAGTTCTTTTTTACTCAACGCACAATTAAACTCTGGAATTTGTTCCCAGAGGATGTGGTTCGTGCAGTTAGTATAGCTGTGTTTAAAAAAGGATTGGATAAGTTCTTGGAGGAGAAGTCCATTACCTGCTATTAAGTTCACTTAGAGAATAGCCACTGCCATTAGCAATGGTTACATGGATTGGACTTGGTTTTTGGGTACTTGCCAGGTTCTTGTGGCCTGGATTGGCCACTGTTGGAAACAGGATGCTGGGCTTGATGGACCCTTGGTCTGACCCAGTATGGCATTTTCTTATGTTTTTATGTCATGGGATAGGAGGCGATGTACTTTCATGAATTACAAACTGGTTAAAAGACAGGAAAGAAAGAGTAGGATTAGATGGTCAATGTTCTTAGTGGAGAAGGGTAAACAGTGGAGTGCCTCAGGGATCTGTACCGGGACCCGCGCTTTTCAATATATTTATAAATGATCTAGAAAGAAATATGACGAGTGAAGTAGTCAAATTTACAGATTATACAAAATTATTCAGAGTAGTTAAAATACAAGCAGATTACATAGAAACATAGAAATGATGGCAGAAGAAGACCAAACGGCCCATCCAGTCTGCCCAGCAAGTTTCACACTCTCTTTTTTTTCATACTTATCTGTTTCTCTTGGCTCTTAGTAATCTTTTGGTTCTATTACCCTTCCACCCCCACCATTAATGTAGAGAGCAGTGTTGGAGCTGCATCTAAATGAAATATCTAGCTTAATTAGTTAGGGGTAGTAACCGCCGCAATAAGCAAGCTACACCCATGCTTGTTTACCCCGACTATGTAATTCAATCCTTGTTGGTTGTCTGTATATAGATCCACTTTTCTTCATTCCCCCTGCCGCTGAAGCAGAGAGTTATGCTGGATATGCATTGAAAGTGAAGTGTCAGTCTTTCTCCCCTGCCGTTGAAGCAGAGAGCTATGCTGGATATGCTTGAAGACTTTCTCCCTGCCGTTGAAGCAGAGAGCTATGCTGGAAATGCTTGAAGACTTTCTCCCCTGCCGTTGAAGCAGAGAGCTATGCTGGATATGCTTGAAGACTTTCTCCCCTGCCGTTGAAGCAGAGAGCTATGCTGGATATGCTTGAAGACTTTCTCCCCTGCCGTTGAAGCAGAGAGCTATGCTGGATATGCTTGAAGACTTTCTCCCCTGCCGTTGAAGCAGAGAGCTATGCTGGAAATGCTTGAAGTGTCAGACTTTCTCCCCTGCCGTTGAAGCAGAGAGCTATGCTGGAAATGCTTGAAGACTTTCTCCCCTACCGTTGAAGCAGAGAGCTATGCTGGATATGCTTGAAGACTTTCTCCCCTGCTGTTGAAGCAGAGAGCTATGCTGGATATGCTTGAAGACTTCCTCCCCTGCGGTTGAAGCAGAGAGCTATGCTGGATATGCTTGAAGACTTTCTCCCCTGCCGTTGAAGCAGAGAGCTATGCTGGATATGCTTGAAGACTTCCTCCCTTGCCGTTGAAGCAGATAGCTATGCTGAATATGCTTGAAGACTTCCTCCCCTGCCGTTGAAGCAGAGAGCTATGCTGGATATGCATTGAAAGTGAAGTATCAGGCTTATTTGATTTGGGGTAGTAACTGCCATAAAAAGCAAGCTACTCCCTGCTTTTTTGTGAATGCAAATCTTTTTTTTTTCCCCACATTCATTTACGTCCTCTAGACTTTATGGATCCACAGTGTTTATCCCACGCCCCTTTGAAGTCTTTCACACTTCTGGTCTTCACCACTTCCTCCGGAAGGGCATTCCAGGCATCCACCACCCTCTCCGTGAAGAAATACTTCCTGACATTGGTTCTGAGTCTTCCTCCCTGGAGCTTCAAATCATGACCCCTGGTTCTGCTGATTTCTTTCCGACGGAAAAGGTTTGTCATCATCTTTGGATCATTAAAACCTTTCAAATATCTGAAAGTTTATATCATATCACCTCTGCTCCTCCTTTCCTCCAGGGTGTACATATTTAGATTCTTCAATCTCTCCTCATAAGTCATTCGATGAAAACCTTCCACCTTTTTGGTCGCCCTTCTCTGGACCGCCTCCATTTTGTCTCTGTCTCTTCGGAGATACGGTCTCCAGAACTGAACACAGTATTCCAGGTGAGGCCTCACTAAGGACCTGTACAAGGGGATAATCACTTCCCTTTTCTTACTCGATATTCCTCTCTCTATGCAGCCCAGCATTCTTCTGGCTTTAGCTATCGCCTTGTCACATTGTTTTGCCGATTTCAGATCATTAGATACCATCACCCCAAGGTCTCTCTCCTGCTCCGTGTACATCAGCCCTTCTCCCCCCATCGAATACAGTTCATTTGGATTTCCACTCCCCATATGCATGACTCTGCACTTCTTGGCATTGAATTTCAGCTGCCATATCTTCGACCACTCTTCCAGCTTCCTTAAATCCCGTCTCATTCTTTCCACTCCTTCCGGCGTGTCCACTCTGTTGCAGATCTTAGTGTCATCCGCAAAAAGACAAACCTTACCTTCTATCCCGTCTGCAATGTCGCTCACAAATATATTGAACAGGACCGGTCCCAACACCGATCCTTGCGGTACACCGCTTAAAACCTCCCTCTCTTCAGAGAGAGCTCCATTTACCATCACACACTGTCTTCTGTCCGTCAACCAGTTTGCAATCCAGGCCACCACCTCGGCACTCACTCCTAAGCTTCTCATTTTATTCACCAGTCTCCTTTGCGGGACCGTATCAAAAGCTTTGCTGAAATCCAAGTAGATGACATCGAGCGCTCTTCCTTGATCCAATTCCTTGGTTACCCAGTCAAAAAAGTCAATCAGATTTGTCTGACAGGATCTTCCCCTGGTGAATTGCAAGAGGACCTTGCGATACTTGAAGATTGGGCATCCAAATGGCAGATGAAATTTAATGTGGACAAGTTCAAGGTGACGCATATAGGGAAAAATAACCCATGCTATAGTTACACAATGTTAGGTTCCATATTAGGAGCTACCACCCAGGTAAAAGATCTAGGTGTCATAGTGGATAAAAGAATTAAATCATCGGTTCAGTGTTGTGCCTCAGTCAAAAATATAAACAGAATGTTAAGAATTATTAGGAAAGGAATGGTGAATAAAACTGAAAATGTCTTAATGCTTTTGTATCACTCCATGGTGAGATCGCACCTTGAATTATGGGGCAGATTTTCAAAGGGGTACGCACGTAAGATACACGCGTACCCCCCCGAAAACCTGCCCCAAGCTCCCCCTGCGAGCGCCGAGCCTATGTTGCATAGGCTGCCGGCACGCGCAAAGCCTCGGGACGCGCATAAGTCCTGGGGCTTTCCTGGGGGGGGGGGGGGGGGTCGGAGGGCGTGTCGCAGCCGGCGCATCATCAGGTGATTTCCCGGGGTGGGGGGGGGGGGGGGAGTGCCGCGGGCGTAGTTCCGGCCCGGGGGTGTGGCCATGGCCTCCGGACCGGAACATGGCGCACCGGCAGCTGGCCCGGCACGTGCAAGTTACGTAAAGGTAGGGGGGGAAAACTAGTTAGGGCCGGGGGGTGGGTTAGGTAGGGGAAGGGAGGGGAAGGTGGGGGGAGACGGAGGGAACGGAGGCAGGCTGCGCGGGTCGGCATGTGCAGGCTGCCGATTTTGCGCAGCCTTGCGCGTGCCGACCCCAGATTTTAAAAGTTATGCGTGGCTACGCGTGTATTAAAATCCGGCATACTTTTGTTTGCGCCGGTTGCGCGAACAAAAGTACGCGCGGGCGTAGTTTTTTTAAAATCTGCCCCTTAATGTTTTGGGTACTTGGCAGATTCTTGTAACCTGAATTGGCCATTGTTGGAAACAGGATGCAGGGCTTAATGATCCCTTGGTCTGACCCTGTATGGCAACTTCTTATGTTCTTATTAGAATATCAGAGAGCTGGATCAAGGGAGAGCTTAGATGTAGTATACTTGGATTTCAGTAAGATCTTTGACACAGTTCCACATAGGAGACTTATAAATAAATTGAATGCCCTTGGTATGGGACCTAGTGTTATGATTTCAGTTGCGATGCAACCTCACTGTACCCTAGCTAGGACATCTCCTCCAGTGAGCCCCACTCCAAACTGTTCTCACCATCTTATCCATGGTCTCATGATTCAGTCTGTTCTACAGCCTCCTCTCCACCAGGGAACCTCAATAAGCATACTCTCCAGGCTGGCCAAGCTCCTCCTTCCTGCCTGCACCACACCCAGACTCCAGCCCTACCTAAGACAAGATGCTTCCACATTGAGTTACCCTTGGCCCCTTGCCCTAGCCACTCTTAGCTCGTGGCCTCCAGGCCTTCTGACCTCATCCTTGCCTTAGTTTGCTTCATGGCCTCCAAGTCTTCTGACCTTTGTCTTGCCTTGTGCCCTATGGATCTTCTTGCCTCTTGCCCTGTCTTCTGGCCTATATAGGTCTTGCCTTGCTGCTTGGCCTATCTAGGCCTTTCCTTGCCTTGTCTCTCCAAAGCCTTCGTGGATTGCTGCCTTCGGGCCTGTATCTTCCATGTTCTGTCTTGTCCTTGTCTTGTCCTGCATGTTCTGTCTTGTTCCTGTCCAAGCCTCAGTCCAGCCTTACTTTCATATTATTCCTGTCCAAGCCTCAGTTCCAGCCTTACCTGCACGCTGTTGCCTCAGTTCCAGCCTTATCTGCATGTTGTTCCTGTCCAAGCCTCAGTTCCAGCCTTACCTGCACGCTGTTTCTGTCTAAGCCTCAGTTCCAGCCTTACCTGCACGCTGTTTTTGTCTAAGCCTCAGTTCCAGTCTTACCTGCACGCTGTTTCTGTCTAAGCCTCAGTTCCAGCTTTACCTGTTGCAGTCGGACACTGCTGGCGAGGTAGTGGACCCTTGGGCCGGCCTACCTAAGGTGACGGGGTAGGCCGGGAGGCAGAGCCACAGGCAGGAGGTGTTCACCCGGGAACCAGGAACCCCCCGGGAGGAGCCCGTAGGTCACGGGACCTCGGGACTTGGAGTAGAAGCAGAGTCCCGAGGCAGAGATGGGCTTAGGCCGGGACCAGAGTAAACAGGAAGGTTAGGAAGTCCAAGGTACCCGGGAAACAGGGAACTGGCTGTACAGGGCCGAGGGCCAGCTGAAGACAGGGCAGCGGGCGGCAGCGGAATCTGTAGCAAATCGGAGGCTGAAGCGGGCTGTAGGCTGAAGCGGAGTCTGTAGCAACCCGGAGGCTGAAGCAGGCTGTAGGCTGAAGCGGAGTCTGTAGCAACCCGGAGGCTGAAGCAGGCTGTAGGCTGAAGTGGAGTCTGTAGCAAACCGGGGCTGAAGCAGGCTGAAGCGGAAGCAGGCCGGGGTCAGAGGCTGGCTGCAGGCTGAAACGGAGTCGGAAGCAAACCGGAGTCAGAGGCAGGCAGCAGGCTGAAGCGGAGTCGGAAGCAAACCGGCGTCCGGCCTGCTGCTTCGTGCCATCCCAGTGGCAGGTCCGAAAGGGCCGGGAATGGTCGGAGGACCGTTCATCTCCAACATTCCACATGTTGGTTCCCGAGGCATGCAGGTCCGGCTGGGGGCCGGGTCCACGCTCACCTACCCTTGGTGCGGGGTCGTGGCAGGGGCCCAAGGGCACACTAAAACCCCGACGGGGATCGCTCTGCAGCGTCCCCGCTTGGTAACAGTTTGGCAGATGGGCAGACTAGATAGGTCATGTTTTTTTCTGCCTTCATGTTTCTATGGTTCTGTGTTTCTATGCTGAAGGAAAGGATAGTGAACTATCTACAATCCAGTGGGTTGCAAAAGCCGAAGCAACATGGTTTTACCAGACAAAGGTTATGTCAAACGAACCTGATTGATTTTTTTTGATTGGGTGACTAGAGAATTAGATCAAGGAAGAGCATTTGATGTGATTTACTTGGATTTCAGCAAAGTTTCTGATACAGACCTGCATAGGAGGGTCCCAAGGGATTGGAATGGATTAAGGATTGGTTGATTGACAGATGAACTTGCATGATGATAAATGGAACCCACTGTGAAGAGAGAATGGTGATAAATGGAGTGCCTCAAGGATTGATTCTGGGACCCGTTCTATTCAGTATCTTTGTGAGCGGTATTGCAGAGGGTGTTGCAATCCAGACCGCGGAGGTCTGTAGCTGGCTCCCGCACTCACCCCAAGCCGCTCCGGGGCCCGCGGCGTTCTCTCCTGGCCTTGTTAGGCCATTCCTGCGGCCTGGCATCTAGCCCCGCCCCCTAGGCGCACGCGCACAGGGGCTCTACTATTTAAAGGGGCCAGCTCGGGAGAGGACGACTCCGCCCCCCTCAAGTGACGTCAGACGCTCCCAATATTTAAACTGGCTTGGCAGTCTTCTCCTTTGCCTTGCAACGAGGTTCACTCGGTTTAGAGTCTCTAGTTGCTGTTTCTGACTTCTCACTTCGGTTTGTCCCTGGCTTCTGACTTCGGCTCGTTCCCCAGTATCCTGCTCGCTCCATCCAGGAGGCCTCGCCTAAGTCCAAGCGGCTCGGGTTCTCACGGGCTCCTCCTGGGGGGACCACAGGCTTCCAGTGGTGAAGTTCCAGTTGGCCTCCTGGCTCCAGCTTCCTCATCTTCACTCTCCGGGACGTCTCTTCAGATACTTGCCACAGGAGACCACTAGTAAGTCCAAGCGGCTCAGATCCTCACGGGCTCCTCCTGGGGGGATCTTGGGCTTCAGTGATGAAGATCCATCAGGTCTCCTGCCCCGTGCCGCCTCCTGGCTTCGACCTCCACTGTGGGCCTTCCCACAGTGCATCATCATCTGTCTCAGCTGGCTCAAGGGTCCACGAACATAACAGTTTGAAAGGCCATGGACCCGGTGGACCTTGCTGGCCTCCAGGCCATTCCTGGCATCGCTCAGCGACTACAACAGCAACATTGTCTAGATGTCCTGACGGCCACTGTGGAAAGACTGGCAACCCGTCTGAACGCCACGTCCCCATTACCACTGCTGGCGCCTGTTCAGATGCCTAGCCTCGAACCCGTGACCACCATGCAACTGCCAGCCCCGTCCAGGTATTCGGGGGAGGCCAAACAGTGCCGTAGTTTCCTTAACTAATGCTTTGTTCGTTTCACCCTGCTGCCGTCACAGTTTCCATCTGATTTAGTCAAGACAAGCTATATCATTTCCCTGTTGGAAGGCCGGGCTCCAGTCTGGGCTTCGCCTCTATGGGAACGTAAAGACCCCATCCTGGGAGACCTGGAACAATTTGTGGCTACCTTAAGACAGAATTTCGATGAACCCGCTCGCAAGTCCACAGCGGTTACGGAACTGCTACAGTTACGCCAGGGTGCTCGTTCACTTGCCGAGTATGCGGTCGAATTCCGCATTCTGGCCACCAAGCTAGACTGGAGAGAGAACAGCCTCCACGGGATATTCTTGGAAGGAATGTCTCCTCGCCTCAGAGATGAACTAGCGGCAAGAGAGCTTCCCGACGATTTAGATGCAATGATTGACCTGGCAGGAAGGATCGACCGTCAACTCCAACTATGTAGCCACGAGGGGAGATCTACTTGGAGACCGACTAATTTGGCACCCACATTTTCACGCCTGATAGCACCTCCTCCGAAGCCTTCTGGCAACCAAGCTGGAACCCATACAGTTGGGCCGAGGTCCCCTCTCTCAGGAGGAGAGAAGACGCCGGTGTTCCTTGGGCTTCTGTTTGTATTGCGGCAACAAAAGGCACTTTCTGGCCCAATGTGGCGAACGGCCGGGAAACGCCAGGTCCTAGGACTCATCAGGGAGCTGACCCTAGGAAACACGAATATCGTTCCCCAATGCACTGTACTGGTGACCTTAGAACAGTGGTTCTCAACCCTGTCCTGGGGACCCCCCCAGCCAGTCGGGTTTTTAGGATATCCACAATGAATATGCATGAGAGAAAATTTGCATACACTGCCTTCATAACATGCACATTTTCTCTCATGCATATTCATTGTGGATATCCTGAAAACCCGACTGGCTGGGGGGGTCCCCAGGACAGGGTTGAGAACCACTGCCTTAGAATATCCTGGCGGTTCCTTCGCTACCTTAGCTTTGCTGGACTCCGGAGCCGGAAGAAACTTTATTCTCTATTATCTAGTCCAGCAGTTACAGCTAGCTGTACAGCCACTTCACCCACCGCTCCGGGTTTCCTCTATCCAGGGAACCCCTCTCCCGGGGAGCATTTCCACCACCACCAAGCCCTTAACTCTCAGCATGGGCCTCCTGCACACGGAGGAAATATCATTTCTTATTCTGGAGAGATCAATTCATCCGATTGTTTTGGGTCTATCCTGGCTTCAAAAGCATTCCCCAGTTATCAACTGGGAGACTCTTCAAATCGCATCATGGAGCACTTCCTGTTTTAACTCCTGCCTGGCCACTGTCTCGCGGCCCGGTGTTTAGCTCCTTACCACCCCACTCTCTATACCCCGACCCTACCGGGACTACTTGGATGTCTTTTCCAAGCAAAAAGCCAAACTTCTCCTGGAACACCGACCCTTCGACTGTGCCATTGACCTGGTGCCAGGTAACCCACCCCCTAGGGGGGCGCGTATACCTTTTATCCCTTCCGGAGACCGGGGCTATGTCTAGCTACATTCGAGAAAACCTAGATCGTGGCTTCATCCGGCCCTCCAAATCCCTGGCCGGAGCCGGCTTCTTTTTTGTGGCTAAAAAAGATGGATCTCTCAGGCCTTGTATCGACTATCACAACCTGAACGCCATTACAAAACAAAACAGGTATCCTTTACCGCTGATTCCGGAACTCCTAGACCATTTACAAGAAGCCCAGATTTTCTCCAAATTGGACCTTCGGGGGGCGTACAACCTAGTAAGGATACGACCCGTCAATGAATGGAAAACCGCCTTCAACACGAGAGATGGGCACTATGAATATCTGGTCATGCCCTTCGGTTTGTGTAATGCACCAGCAGTTTTTCAAAACCTTATGAATGAGGTACTGAGGGATATGTTGCATACATCAGTGATCGTATATTTAGATGGAAGGAATGCTCCTCTTCTTCGCCGCTCCCGGCCCGCGACCGAAGACCTGCGCGACTGGCGCCAAAGCCCCGCCAGGGGAAGGTAAGGTCAGGTCAGTGCCCGCCCTCCACACCCGGGAGGCCCCAGCGCCAGCCGCACTTTGAAACTCTAAAAACCTGCAAAGAAAAAGTTAGGCAACCGCGCCAAGGCCCGCCCACCGAAAAGCCTCGACCCAATCAGGGACAGCCCGGCTGGGCTTTAAATCTTCGCGCTGCGAGGCGCCATCTCCTCTTCTTCGCCGCTCCCGGCCCGCGACCGAAGACCTGCGCGACCGGCGCCAAAGCCCCGCCGGGGGAAGGTCAGGTCAGTGCCCGCCCTCCACACCCGGGAGGCCCCAGCGCCAGCCGCGCTTCGAAACGCTAAAAACCTGCAAAGAAAAAGTTAGGCAACCGCGCCAAGGCCCGCCCACCGAAAAGCCTCGACCCAATCAGGGACAGCCCGGCTGAGCTTAAACCCAAGCCCTGCTAGGCGTCGCGCCCCTTCGTGCAGCCTCTGAGGACTGTGGACTGGACTGACTGGATCTCTCCCGACCGCTACCTCCACTTCTCCTAATACCTCCTACGACAACCAAGCTTTTGGTAGGATCCTACAGCAACCAACTTCTAAACCACCATCCAGTCTCTTTCGGACAGCAAATACACCATACTCACCGTCTGGCACCCTCCCTTCGCCTGCCTCAGCTCCCAGAATGCCTCCAGCTTTCCCAATCCCAATCCTTCAACATTGTCTACCGTCCAAAGGAAAATCAATCCGACAAGCTCAACACCACAACCTTAAAACCCTCTCCCCAATCCTGATCACTCCCATCACTCAACTTCTAGGCCTCACCCTATTTTCATTAACTTTACTTAACGCACAATCTCTAACAAAGAAATCACTAATACTTAGCGACTATCTCATTGATGTTAAGCCTGATATATGCGCAATCACTGAAACATGGCTCAACCCCTCAGACACCGCAATAATTAACCAGCTACCTACAGTGACATACAACTTCTTCTCGCTTCCCCGTCAGAAAAAAAAAGGGAGGAGGAATTCTCTTTGCAACCAAAAAGGACCTCAGATTCACTCTTCACCCTACCAATTCAGATTCGAAACTCGAAATCGGCTTCTTCTCATCAGACAAACTTCAAATCCTACTTGTCTACGCTCCTCCAGGTGTCTTGGAAACAGACGCTTCTCCTCTGGTCAAATTAACCACCTCCCTTATCAAGTTGGACGCTCCAGCTATAATTTTAGGAGATTTTAACCTGCATGTTGACAACCCCATGCTATCACCCAACTGCGAAGCCTTACTCACTGCATTTTCCGCTTTGGGTTTCACTCAATTAGTTAACAAACCCACACACAAAGCCGGCCACACTTTGGATCTTATTTTCGTCAACTCTGCAATCAAGCCTGTTTCACACCCCAGTTGCACGAAGGTCCCTTGGTCAGATCACTCTCTTAACAACCTCATTCTCAATAAAAGATATCAGCCCATCTCGCATACCCTCTCCCTCCTTCACATACAGGAAAACTTGTTCCTCAGAAGATCTTAGCAATCACATATTTTCACATCTCCACCATTTAGACCTCACCGATCCAAACTCAGCTCTCTGATCTTGGAACAACATTACTGAATCCATAGCTAATAAGCTATGTCCACTAATAACAAAAAATTCCCACCCCAATTCCTCCAAAAGACAGCCATGGTTCACATCAGAATTAAGAAAGTTAAAACTAATGCTAAGACAAAATGAGGCTAAATGGCGTAAAAACCCATGCACCAATACTCTATCTATCTACAAATCAACCCTTCATCAATATAAATCCAACACTTTAAGATCCAAGAGGGACTTTTACGCATCCAAGATCCACGACCTAGTCTTCGACGCTAAAGCCCCCTTTAGCTATGTTTCTAACCTCACACAAATAAACCCTTCAGAGATTGCTCATAACCAAGCTAAATCTAAAGTGGAAGAACTAGCGCTATTTTTCAGCAACAAAATCAACAGCCTTCTAACTCAGCTTCCCTCTAACGCCACCTCTCCATTAACCCCACATCAGACCTCCATCAACAATACTCGCTTAGAAGAACTTGAACTCACTTCCTCCATGGAGATCCAAGGTATTCTAAGGAGAATGAAACCATCCTCGCACCCCTCGGATCACATCCCCACTAAACTTCTCTTGTCAATTCCTGATTCCATCTCCAAAACCCTGGCAGACATCATAAATTGCTCTATAACACAAGGATTCTACCCAGACGACCTCAAACAGGCCTCTCTCAAACCACTCCTCAAGAAATCAAATCTAGATCCTAATGACCCCAACAACTACCGACCGATCGCCAACCTCCCCTTCATAGCCAAGATTATGGAGAAATTGGTGAACACACGACTCTCAAATTACATTGAAGACAACAACCTCCTATTCCCATCACAATACGGATTCCGCAAAGCATTAAGCACTGAATCCCTCCTCATTTCCCTGACAGACTACCTCATCCTGGGTCTCGACAAAGGACAAGCCTTCCTACTGATCCTACTGGACCTTTCGTCAGCCTTTGACACTGTTAATCATTCCCTACTCATAAACCAGTTGGCTTCCATAGGTATCTCAGGCACAGCATTCACGTGGTTCATAACCTTTCTCAGCAATAGAGGATACAAGGTCAAGATCCAGAACAAAGAATCCTCACACTACCCCTCATCAGTAGGAGTCCCACAGGGTTCCTCCCTGTCTCCTACTCTATTTAACATCTACCTTTTACCGTTATGCCAGCTCCTCACCGACCTCAATCTTAAACATTTCCTTTACGCGGACGATATCCAGATCCTGATCCCCATCAAGGATTCCTTCGCGAAAACACTGGCTCATTGGGAAACATGCCTCCAAAACATTAAACGCCTTCTCACCAGCTTCACTGGTGAGAAGGCGTTTAATGTTTTGGAGGCATGTTTCCTGGTACTAAATTCCTGCAAAACTGAACTCCTGCTCATCGCCCCAGAGAATAGCACCATCACCCCTACACATCCAGCCACGCCAACAACCACACACGTGAGAGACCTAGGAGTTTTAATTGATAATCGCCTGAACTTGAAAGCTACTATCAACAAATCCACCAAAGACTGCTTTTACAAACTCCAAGTGCTGAAAAGAATAAGACCTCTTTTCCACGCTCAAGACTTCAGAACGATCCTACAAGCAATCATTTTTTCAAAGCTGGACTATTGTAACACCATCTTACTTGGTCTCCCCTCCTCTTACACCAAACCGCTTCAAATGGTACAAAATGCAGCTGCTCGAATACTGACAAACACCAGGAGAAGAGACCATATAACCCCAATCCTAAAAAGCCTCCACTGGTTACCCATCCACTTCAGAATAATCTACAAGGCCATTCTTACCATATACAAAAACATCCATCAACTGGCTCCAATTGACCTACATATCCCTCTCCGATTACATAACTCTTCAAGACCGACAAGAGATGCATACAAAGGATCACTACAGGTACCGCCTTCCAAAACCACCAGACACATCACGCTAAGAGATCGGGCCTTCTCTACAGCCGGTCCACCCCTATGGAACTCCATCCCCCCAGATCTTAGACTGGAACTCTGCCTATCAATCTTCAAGAAAAGACTCAAGACTTGGCTGTTCAAACAAGCATTTCCGGACTCCAATTGACTTAACACCTCATCAACACACATCATCAACTACCCCATTGTTAACTACTTGTAACTATCGTTAACCATTATTAACCTGTCCTTTCTCTTCCCTCTTCTCCCAGTTCTAGCCACCCTTGTTACATGTAACTGCCTTTTCCGCACCATAGTTCTAGTTTAAGTTTATTATGCACTCCTGTTTTATGTGAACCAGCATGATGTGACTGCTGTCTCGAATGCCGGTATATAAAAAACCTAAATAAATAAATAAATAAAAAGATGATGTCCTGATCTACTCCAAGGACCTGGTCACATACCGTTTGCACGTTCGACAGGTCTTACAGAAACTACGAGACAAACTAGAGAAGTGTCAGTTCGAGCAAAAATCCCTGACATTTCTTGGTAACATTGTGTCCTCTACCGGCTTCCATATGGACCCAGATAATGTAACAGCTATTAAGGATTGGCCTCGCCCAATGGGGGAGAAGGCTCTTCAACATTTCCTAGGCTTCGCCAACTTCTACCGCCAATTCATACCACACTACTCCCGGGTAGTGGCTCCGCTCACTGCTATTACCAGAAAAGGAGCAGACGCCAGAAATTGGCCTCAGGCGGCACAAGAGGCCTTCCAGGAACTAAAAAGAGCCTTTCTTCGGGATGTGTGTCTCCACCATCCAGACCCTCATCGTCAGTTTATCGTCGAGGTAGACGCGCCCGACATCACTGTAGGAGCGGTCCTAAGCCAAGTATCCAGGGCAGGCAAATCCTTGCCATGCTCATACTTCTCCCGGAAGTTCTCTCCCGCCGAGAGGAACTACAGTATCGGGGACAAGGTATTATTGGCCATTAAGCTGGCCTTTAAAGAGTGGCGCCAGTGGCTTCAAGTGGCCCAACATCCCATAATTGTTTATACCGATCACAAGAACTTAGAGTTTCTGTGTCGGGCTCAATGCCTCAACCCCCGGCAAGCTCGCTGGTCGCTATTTTTCAGCCGGTTCAACTTTCTCCTCCGCTACAGACCAGCATGTAAGAATGTTCGGGCTGATGCCCTCTCTCGCACTGCTGAGACCGAAGACACCCCCAAACCGCCTCAATACATCTTAGATCCGGCCAAAGTCCTTCTGGCAGCTTCAGAGGCTGTGCCTCTAGGTAAGACAGTAGTGCCTGCTCGCCTGAGCAAGAAAATATTATCATGGGCCCACGAATCGTTAACTGCCGGCCATCCCGGAGTCGCCCAGACCTTAGAGCTATTGACCAAATACTACTGGTGGCCGCGAGTAAAGAAAGATGTACTTCTGTATGTTAATTCTTGCCCTACCTGTGCTCGACAAAAACCCCTGCCCGGCCGTCCCTGGGGCCTCCTCCAACCGTTAACCATTCCCAATGAGCCATGGACTCATCTCTCCACGGACTTTATAGTGGACCTGCCTCCGTCAGAGGAAAAGACTGTGATATGGGTCACGGTTGACAGATTTTCAAAGATGGCTCATTTTGTGCCCCTTGCAAAGTTACCAACCACGCCTGAACTTGCGCAACTCTTTATCCAGCATATCTTTCGCCTACACAGACTCCCTCTCCATGTTGCCTCGGACCGAGGTTCGCAGTTCACGGCCAAATATTGGAGAGTGCTCTGCAAGACGTTTGGGGTCCAACTAGACTTCACCATGGCCTTTCACCCACAAGGCAACGGTCAAGTAGAATGCACGAACCGAACCTTGAAAGCATTCCTTCGAGCCTTTGTGAGGGACCAACAAAACGACTGGGTGGCTCTACTGCCATGGGCAGAATTTTCTTATAACCCATCGACATTCTGCCACCAATAAGCCTCCTTTTCATTTGGTCTATAGGAAACAACTCAGACCTCCTTTGCCCTTGCCTCTGACGGTCTCGTCTCCTGCAGCACAAGTCTCAGCTTGACAGCTACATGTCCTTTAGAAGTCCACTCAGGAGAGATTACGACAGACCGCTGCTATCTCAAAGAAATATGCAGACAGACTGTGACGCCCTGCTCCGGTATTTCACCCTGGGGATAAGGTATGATTAAGCACCAAGAACATTCAACTGCAGATTCCATCCATGCGTTTGGCTCCCGGGTATATGGACCCGTTTGCCATTGTGGAGCAAGTGGGCGCTGTCTCCTCCCCTCTACGCCTTCCACCCATGTTAAGGATCCACAACTTCTTCCACGTGTCCTTACTCAAGCCTTTGATTCTGTCGGTCTTCCATGATAAACCTCCGGACCCCGCTAAACTGACTGCTGAACCAGACATTGTCTATCAGGTGAAGGAGGTCTTGGATGTTCGGTTCTTTCATAGAAGATGGGAGTATCTTCTCTTCTGGGAGGGGTATGGCCCCGAGGAGAATCCTTGGAAGCCAGCCTCCAACATCTTGGATAAAACCCTTCTTTGCCAGTTTCACTTGGACCACCTTGCTAAACCCAGACCTCCAGGAAGGGGGCATAAGAGGGGAGGTACTGTTGCAATCTGGACCGCGGAGGTCCGCGGCCGGCTCCCACACTCACCCCAAGCTGCTCAGGGGCCCATGGCATTGTCTCCTGGCCTTGTTAGGCCCTTCCTGCGACCTCTCTCGACGCCCGGCATCTGGCCCCGCCCCCCTAGGCGCGTGCAGGGGTTCTACTATTTAAAGGGGCCAGTGCGGGAGAGGACGACTCCGCCCCCTCAAGTGACGTCAATATTTAAACTGGCTTGGCAATCTTCTCCTTTGCCTTGCAACGAGGTTCACTTGGTTTAGAGTCTCTAGTTGCTGTTTCTGACTTCGGCTTGTTCCTGGCTTCTGACCGGCTTGTCCCTGGCTTCTGACTTCAGCTTGTCCCTGGCTTCTGACTTCGGCTTGTTCCCCAGTATCCTGCTCGCTCCATCCAGGAGGCCTTGCCTAAGTCCAAGCGGCTCGGGTCCTTTCGGGCTCCTCCCAGGGGGACCACGGGCTTCCAGTGGTGAAGTTCCAGTTGGCCTTCTGGCTCCAGCTTCCTCATCTTCACTCTCCGGGACGTCTCTTCAGATACTTGCCTCAGAAGACCGCTAGTAAGTCCAAGCGGCTCGGATCCTCACGGGCTCCTCCTGGGGAGGAGCCCGTGAGGATCCGAGGATCTTGGGCTTCCAGTGGTGAAGATCCATCAGGTCTCCTGCCCTGTGCCGCCTCCCGGCTTCGACCTCCACTGTGGGCCTTCCCACGGTGTGTCATCATCGGGCTCAGCCACTCAAGGGTCCACGAACATAACAGAGGGGTTAGAAGGTAAGGTTTGTCTGTTTGCAGATGAAACTAAGATCTGCAACAGAGTTGATACTCCTGAAGGAATAGAGAGAATAAGAAGAGATCTAAGAAAACTCGGAGTGGTTGAAGGTCCTGCATCTAAGATTCAATGCCAAAGAATGCAGTCATGTAATAGTCCAAAGGAGCAGTGAACGAAGCTAGGTGAGAGACTGATATGCTCGGACTGGGAGAGAGACCTCAGGGTGTGCAATAATCTGAAGGTAGTAAAGGAAGGTGACAAGGTGGTGGCTAAGGGGGATGCTGAGCCACAGAGAGAGACATAAGCTATAAAAAAAAACAAAAAAAGATGATAATTCCTCTGTATAGATCATTGGTAAGGCCTCACTTGAAGTACTATGTTCAGTTCTGGAGGCATCTCAAAAAGGATAAAGGCAGGATGGATGTGGTCCAGAGAAAGGCAACCAAAAAGGTAAGGGGTCTGCACCAAAAGTCTTATGAGACTGAAAGACCTAAATATGTATACCCCGGAGATGAAGAGAGACAGGGAAAATTATATGGACATTTAAATATTTTTAAGTATAAATGATGCACAGGAATTAAACCTTTTCCAGTGTAAAGGCAGCTGTAGGACTGGGGGTCATGATCTGAAATTCCAAGCAGGTAGTCAAAGGCAGGGCTTAATTTGTGGGGGAACTGCCTGGAACAGAGTTCCACCACTTCTCTTCAGATATAAAAGACAGAACAGCAGGGGTTTCATCTCCTCCCCTCCAGGCAGTCCCAGAGCCTGGGGCAGACAGAGCAGCCACTCTGCTTCTTAATTCAGCCCTTCTCCTCCTGTTGTTCTGCCCCCTCCTGTCCTGTAGTACCGAGAACAGGAGGAGAGGGTGTGATCCTGCAGCAGACACTGCACACACAAAAAGGGGCTGGATTAGTACAAACCTGAAAATTGTGAGCAGTAATGACAATCATCACGGCGTCAACCCTGGCTACTATGCCCATAAGTTTCAAACTTCTGCTAATTCAATGCCTTTTTTGAGTTTGTTTCCCGGGGCTTAATTTCTGAAAGAACAATCTAGAATGGTGTTCTGTACCTCTTTTCTGGGATCCAAGGAAGTGGAGCAGAGCTGATGGTGTAAATCGGTTTTGGTGGGAAAAGAACAGCTAGGGGTTGGGCACTGGTGGGGACTGAGGATGATGGAGGATCACTGGGGTAAGGAGGAGAAAAAGTGCATTCAGGTATGTGTTTGGAATAGTGCACATGTGTGTATGTTTGGGAGAGAGAGTTCAGAACCGGATCTAACCCACACCATGGCACATATTACACCTGGCCTCTCCCCCCTGCTCCATAGATCCACTTTCTTCTTATCTACAAATTAAGCTCTGGTCTCAGGAACATCAGGAAATATTTCTTTACAGAAAGGGTGGTGGATGCATGGGAATGCCCTCCCGGAAGAGGTAGCGATGACACGAATGGTAACGGAATTCAAAAGGGCATGGGATAAACACAGAAGATTCCTAATGGCTAGAGGATGGGAATGAAGAAAAGGGGTAACTTTAGGTGTAACATTTCTCAATGGAGGTAACGTGCACAGAGCAATGGTTACTGCCCTTAACAGAAGGTATGGGGGAGTAACCCAAACAGAGTGATAGTTATTACCCTTAACAGACTGCACGGAGAGGGGTAACCTGCATGAGGTGGCAATTACTACTCTTAACAGAAGGCATGGACAATAACCTGCATGGAGCACCAGTTACTACCCTAAAAAACTTACTGGACAGGCTGAATGGACCATTTGGTCTTTATCTGCCATCATATACTATGTTAGGTCTAATTGTTCCCTCCCCTTTTTGGCTTTTTGGATAAGTTCTTGGAGGAGAAGTCCATTAACTGCTATTAATCAATAGAACAAAGAATACAATAACAAGGCATTATGTATAATCCATAAACTAATCCACGATGAAAAAGCCGACTGGCTTAACACAGCACTATGCGTCCATGTTCCACAGAGAAACCTGAGATCTGCCAATAAGGCTCTTCTAACCATCCCCTCTGTCAAATCAGACCGTCTCACTCAGGTAAGGGAGAGAGCACTGTCACTGGCTGGTCCTGTACTATGGAACACCATGCCACTAGAAATAAGACTGCAGAGTAACTTGAAAATTTTCAAAACAAATCTGAAAACCTGGCTATTCAAACAAGCTTTTTATAAAGAGAACGAGAAAAACAGATGAGGAATAAAGGCACACCAAAGTCAGAAGCTGTTATTTTAAACTAACAATGTATTGTAATGGTAAAACCAAACCGCCTAAATGTTCCCAACAATCAAGCTTAACATACACACTTAGTTTATAATTATGAATTGTTACCGTACAATGATGGCACTTAACCAAGTTGTAATCTATACCACCCATATGTTCATCGTTGTGCCCTTATGTAAACCGTTGTGATGGTTAGCCAACTTAACGACGTTATAGAAACGTTTTTAAATAAATAAAATAAATAATCAAGTTTTAGGACTTTGGGGTTTACCTAGTTGCTCATCTAGGGCCAGATTAATGGGGCATACGCCCATAGTTAATGGAGGAGGGGGAGTTATCCTTCCCTCTTCTCCCTGTGGTGGTGCTGGGGGGTGGGGTGGGTGGGTGGATGGGAGGAAGGTAGGATCCATCCTCCCTAAATTTCTCAGGGCATCTCTCCCTTCCCCCCTGCCTCACCTCGAAGCTTCTGCAGCAACAGAAGACAAAGAAAAATCAGCATGGGGCCTTCAGCAACCCTCTCGCGTTGACCAACTCTCTGGCATCCCACCTCCTCCTCCCACACGGGTTTCCTGTTACCATGGGCAGGGTGCCACAGGGTCCATCAGTGCGAGAGGGCTGTTGAAGGCCCGGCACTGATTTTTCTTCATCTTCCTTCTACTAACCGGAGCTCACGCCACAAGAGGAAAGCAACAGCACGACAGAATTGGATTTAGGCATTGGTGGTGATTATTTGGCACCAGAGGCAGTTGCCTACATTGCCTATGCCTAAATCTGGGCTCACCAACAGTGGCAGCTAAGCAGAAATGCTCCCATTGTTTCTCCCTTGCCAAATCTCTCTCCACATTTGATTGCATGGGAGCTGTCATGACATATTCTCTATCACCCTCAGGCTCAGTCTCTCTTCTGCTCTCCTGGTTAAAAGGTGAGGTGAAAGAAGCTATTTTAGCCAAAAGATCTTCATTCAAAAATTGGAAGAAGGATCCAACAGTCTCCACACTAAAAGCAAAATGTGACTTCTATGCCTCAAGAATACATGACTACAAATACAACCCAAAAGCCCTCTTTACCTATGTATCCAACCTCACTAAGCCCATACCCCCTGCTATTCCAGATATTGAAGCCAGTAACAAATGTGAAGAATTGGCCTGTTACTTTCATAATAAAATTGCAAATATCCTCCTTAGATTTCCCCCCGACCCCCACCCGTTCCCTGCAGGCACAGGCTCGACCTCTGCTATCTTCAACTCCCTTGACCTTGCATCGTCCACCGAAATCGTATCGATCTTCAAAAAGATTAAACTTGCAACTCACCCTTCAGACATTATACCTACTAAAGCCCTCCTCATGATACCTGACACCATTGCCAAACCTATTGCTGATGTCATCAGCTGCTCCCTCACCTCTGGCATCGTACCCGATTCCCTCATGCATGAAGTGGTTAAACCGCTGCTCAAGAAACCTTCATTAGACCCTAAGGACTCCGCCAACTTTCGCCCTATCTCCAATCTCCCTTTCATCGCAAAAATCATGGAAAAGGTCGTCAATTCCCAGTTAACAGACTACCTTGAAAGCACCAACGTACTTCACTCCTCCCAATTCGACTTCCGCAAATATCTCAACACTGAGACCCTCCTTCTCTCCTTAACTGATTACCTCCTCAGAGGCAAGGACCAAGGACATTGTTACATCCTTGCCCTGCTGGACATTTCGGCTGCTTTTGATACCATAAACCACAATCACCTCCTCTCCCGCCTATCTGACATTGGAATCTCTGGCTCTGCACTTAAGTGGTTCACATCCTACCTCGCCAATAGGCAATTCTCAGTCAAGATAGGCAATGCCAAATCCACTTACTACGCTCTTTCCCAGGGAGTCCCCCAAGGTTCCTCACTATCCTCTACTCTATTCAACATCTATCTCACCCCCCTTTGTCAGCTCTTAGCAGATCTCGGCCTCAGATTCTATCTTTATGCTGATGACGTGCAAATCATCATACCCATTCAAGGCTCACTATCTAATGCCCTTGAAATCTGGGGAAATTGCTTTGCAGCCATCAATTCATTTCTCACAAACCTCCATCTGGCTCTAAACACTTCCAAAACAGAACTACTCCTCATCTCTCAACATCTTCCTATTAAACCTTCTCTTGCTAAAGATCCTGCCTACAAAACACTCCACCCACAGCACTGTACCAGAAACCCCTGGGTTCAGATTGACCAGCAATTGAACCTTAAAAGACACATCAATACAATTCTCAAGGACAGTTTCTACAAACTCAATGTTATGAAAACACTGAAGCTACTACTTCATGCTAACGACTTCCGTACTGTCATTCAGGCCACACTCACATCTAAAATGGATTATTGTAACTCCCTCCTCCTTGGCCTACTCCACTCCACCACAAAACCCCTCCAAATGCTGCAGCATGCAGTAGCCAGAACTATCTCCAATGCACGTAAATATGACCATATCACCCCCATCCTGAAAGACCTTCATTGGCTCCCCGTCCCATCCCGTATCCTCTATAAAACCCTCACCACCATCCACAAAGCCATATATACACATAACTCTAACTGGCTTGACGACCCCTTCCGCCTTTCATGCCCTTCTTGGCCCACCAGAACTGTCAACAAAGCGACCCTCCTTGTTCCCTCCCTAAAAAAGGCACACCTCACATCCACAAGAGATCGGGCCCTCTCTATTGCTGGCCCTACGCATTGGAACTCTTTACTGACCAACCTTAGTCTAGAGTCTTGCACCGCAAAATTCAGATCCCTATTAAAGACTTGGCTTTTCAAACAAGCCTTCCCCCAAAATACTCAATAGCCCCTGCCTAATCGCCCCCTCCTGTTACACCAGGTATTATTCTATCCTGTACATAGTTATATTATTATTATTATTGTTATTATCATTACTATTTTTATTGCATTTGTACTTGCTCTGCCTTGCATGAACCTAGTTGCCTGTTGCGATTGTTCTCGCTCCTTCTTTGCTTTCCTTGGTTTAATGTATCCCCTCCCCACTCCCTGTTTATTGTAATTTCCATTCTATTGTTCCGCTGTAAACCGATATGATGTCTCTACGAATATCAGTATAGAAGACACTTTAAATAAATAAAATAAATAAATATTGCGGAGGCATCTACTTCGACTATGAAGGGGTGGTTTGGGTCTAGGTGTCGCAAACAAGGTCCGGCGAGGAAGGCATCTTTGAGACGCTGAAAAGCAGTGAGGGCCTCAGGGGACCAGTTCCAGGTGTCGCAGCCTTTGTGGGTCATAGCCATGAGAGGAGCTGCCAGAGTCGAATAGTTAGCAATGAAATGGCGGTAATAATTTGTGAATCCTAAGAATTGCTGTAGTGCCCGAAGGCCCACTGACTGGGGCCAATCTTGTATTCCTTTAAGTTTATCTGGGTCCATGGAAAAACCTCATTGTGAAATGATATATCCTAAGAAGGGTAGACTGGATTTCTCAAAGAGACATTTGTCCAACTTGGCAAACAGATGGTTCTCACGAAGACGTTGGAGGACTGTACGAACATCAGCACGGTGGGTAGCTAAGTCCTTGGAAAAGACAAGGATGTCATCAAGGTATGCGACAAATTTGACGTACAGGAGGTCCCGGAAAATCTCATTGATCATTCGTTGGAATACAGCAGGGGCATTACAGAGGCTGAAAGGGATTACCAGGTATTCGTAATACCTGGTAATCCCTGGAGACCGTATCTACAAAGAGACAAAGACAAGATGGAAGCGGTACAGAGAAGGGCGACCAGGAGGGTGGAGGATCTTCATCGGATGACATACGAGGAGAGATTGAAGAATCTAAATATGTACACCCTGGAGGAAAGGAGGAGCAGAGGTGATATGATACAGACTTTCAGATACTTGAAAGGTTTTAATGATCCAAAGACAACAACAAACCTTTTCCGTAGGAAAAAAAATCAGCAGAACCAGGGGTCACGATTTGAAGCTCCAGGGAGGAAGATTCAGAACCAATGTCAGGAAGTATTTCTTCACGGAGAGGGTGGTGGATGCCTGGAATGCCCTTCTGGAGGATGTGGTGAAGACCAGAACTGTGAAGGACTTCAAAGAGGCGTGGGATAAACACTGTGGATCCATAAAGTCAAGAGGCCGCCAATGAAGAGTGGGTGACTCGCCAGAATGATGGCTACTGCCTGGAGACAATACCCTTATTCAATAAACATATACATGCTTACTGTGACTCCAACATCGCTCTAAGCTTCAACAGCAAGAGGAAACGTAGAAAAAAGGATTTGCCCTCACAAAGAGGGGAGTAGCTGGCTTGTTACGGCGGTTACTACCCCAAACCAAATAAGCCTGATACTTCACTTTCAATGCATATACAGCATAGTTCTCTGCTTCAACGGCAGGGGAGAAGAAAAAACTGATACTTCACACATCCAGCAGAGCTCTCTGCTTCAACGGCAGGGGAGAAGAAAAAAGGGTTCGCACTCACAAAGTGGGGAGTAGCTGGCTTGTTACGGCGGTTACTACCCCAAACCAAATGTGCCTGATACTTCACTTTCGATGCATATCCAGCATGGCTCTCTGCTTCAACTTTCGATGCATATCCAGCATGGCTCTCTGCTTCAACAGCATGGGAGAAAGGCTGATACATCACGCATTTCCAGCATAGCTCTCTGCTTCAACGGCAGGAGAGAAGAAAAACTGATGCTTCACGCATATACAGCATAGCTCTCTGCTTCAATGGCAGGGGAGAAAAAAAAAACTGATACTTCACGCATATCCAGCATAGCTCCCTGCTTCAACGGCAGGGGAGAAGAAAAACAACCAATAAGGGCTGTATAACATAGTCTGGGTAAAACAAGCATGGGTGTAGCTTGCTTATTGCGGTGGTTACTACCCCTACTACCCCTAACTAATCAAGCTAGATAATTCACTTGGATGCAGCTCCATCACTGCTCTCTACGTTAATGGTGGGTGGAAGGGAAATAGAACCAAGAGCTAAGAGAAACAGATAAGTATGAGAGAAAAAATGTGTGAAGCTTGCTGGGCAGACTGGATGGGCCATTTGGTCTTCTTCTGCCGTCATTTCTATGTTTCTATGTAATGCCCATCCCTGGTATTAAAAGCCATTTTCCAGATGTCCTCAGGGTGTATGCGCACCAGGGTATAGGCTCCTTGTAAGTCTAGTTTAGTAAAGATGGAAGCCCCTTGAAGGCGATCGAACAACTCGGAGATCAGAGGTAGAGGATACTTGTCTTTCCGAGTTATGGCGTTCAGGCCGCGATAGTCAATACACAGCCTCAAGGACCTGTCCTTCTTCATGAGAAAGAAAAATCCCGCTTCAGCGGGCGAAGTCGAAGGTTGAATGAACCCTTTTGCCAGGTTCTCTTGGATATAATCCGTCATGGCACCGGTCTCAGGCCTTGACAACGGGTAGGTCCGGCCTCGAGGAGATGTGTTACCTGGTAGAAACTGGATAGGGCAATCGAACTTACGGAGAGACAGAAGGATATTAGCCTTCTGCTGTGAGAAGACGTCCTCAAAATCTGTGTAAGGAGCAGGGATGCCAGAGGGAGTGGTTGCAAGAGAGACTGTAGGAGGTGGTACCACCTTTTTCAGACAGGTCTGATGATAAGCTGGGCTCCATTCTATGAGCTGGAGCGTTCCCCAATCAAACTGGGGGGAGTGATGCTGGAGCCAGGGTAATCTTAGAACCACTGGGTGAATAGATTTTTTTAAGACGAGGAGTTCCAACTCTTCTTCATGGAGACCACTGGTGAGAAGGCGACCTGGCTCAGCCACCAAGGAAATTCGGCCGGGCAACAGTTCACCATAAATGGAGGCAATACATAAGTGTGCTGCGGCAGTGTGAACTGACGATTTCAATGTGTTATCTACTATGACGCCTAGATCTCTTTCTTGGGTGGTAGCTCCTAATATGGAAACTAACATTGTGTATCTATAGCATGGGTTATTTTTCCCTATATGCATCACCTTGCACTTATCCACATTAAATTTCATCTGCCATTTGGATGCTCAATTTTCCAGTCTCACAAGGTCTTCCTGCTGTTACATGTACTGGCCGCGGCAGGCCCACGGCCAGGCCTTCTTATCCCCGTTTGCCTGCTCCAGCACCTAGTTCTGCCTCTCTTGCGGCTGTGGGCTGCCGCCTCCGAGTCCTGGCCGTTCCCCATGCTCCGCTGCGCAGTGGATGTATCAGCTCCGCGGCGGGCTTCTCCGCGTCATCTGCGGGGAGATGCCGCCGTTTCGCACCGCACCCCTCCCTAGGCGCGCATGCATCAGTTCTACTTTTAAAGGGACTGCAGCGGGAATCCAACCCACGGCCCTGGATGATGACGTCACTAGGTCCCGGTATTTAAGGCCGAGCCCAGCCAGTGCTTCCTTGCCTTGGCAACAGGTCTCCATGCTAGTCGTGTGCTTAGTTGCTTATTCCTGCGTTTCCTCCGTGTTCCTGGTTCCTGATTCGTCTGTGTTCTTGTTCCTGATCCTGGTATCCATCCCTGCTCCTGTGTTCCATGCCTACCCTGCTTGTCGCTACTGATTGACTTCTGGCTTTGACCTCTTCTTCGTCTGACCACACTACTGATTGACTCCTGGCTTTGACC
This sequence comes from Rhinatrema bivittatum, assembly GCF_901001135.1. NCBI lineage: Eukaryota > Metazoa > Chordata > Amphibia > Gymnophiona > Rhinatrematidae > Rhinatrema > Rhinatrema bivittatum. The sequence goes on from NC_042623.1 coordinate 181,565,289, forward strand.
TCTGCTTCGACCGACCACACTACTGATTGACTCCTGGCTTTGACCTCTGCTTCGACCGACCACGCTACTGATTGACTTCTGGCTTTGACCTCTGCTTCGTCTGACCACGCTACTGATTGACTCCTGGCTTTGACCTCTGCTTCGTCTGACCACGCTACTAATTGACTCCTGGCTTTGAACTCTGATACGTCTGACCATGCTGAGTGACTCCTGGCTTTGACTTTTGCCTTGCCTTATCATTCTCCAGCCAACTTCTGGTTTTGACCCGCGCTTGTCTTGCCACTCTTCCTTGCCTGCTGCCTTCCCTGACTTCAGCCTGCTCTACGACCCTCCTCTTGAATTCACTCTGGACTTGGCCTCTCAGGCTTCGGCCAGTTCTTACTCAGGCGCCCTCTGTCTCCCTCCTGTTCTCATTGGCGCCCGGTTCTCTGCCTCATCCAGATCAGACCACCTACTCCTACTACTGCTGCTGGCTCCTGGCTGACCTCCTCATCATCCCAGAGAAGACCTCAGACGGAGGCCCAACTAAGTCCAGCTGGCCCCGGTACCCAAGGGCTCAACCTGCGGGGAACAGGGGCTGGTATTGGTGAAACTCCAGCCGGCCTCCGTCAATCAGCCAGCTCCGCCTGCCGATGGTGGGGACCCATAGGGCTTGCCCTGCGGGTAGCATCAACCCCACCTCGGCCTAAGGGTCCACCTCCTGCGCAACAGGTTGCCAAGGCCATAGACTCGGCGGAGCTGTCCACCCTCCAGGCCATTCCAGGACTGGCTTCCAAGGTGCAAGAGCAACAGTGGTTTCTTGAGGCACTGGCCTCCTCCATCGACGTCTCCACGCCCGGCTTGATGCCCAATCAGGTCACCCAGTTCTGGTACCAGCTCCAGCCAGCTAACAGCCGTCTCCCTCGCCTTCCAGGGCTCTGCTGGCCCTACTAGCTCCGCCTCATTTCAATGGGGACTCCAAGCTCTGCAAAGGTTTATCAACCAATGCTACATGCAATTTGCTCTGCAGCCGTCCATCTTCCAAGATGAAATCACGAAGGTTACCTTCATCCTGTCTCCACTGGAGGGTAAGGTGTTGGCATGGGTTCTCCTCTGTGGAGCGTTTGGACTCGCTCTTACAAGAGCTATCTCGCTTTGTGGCTGTCTTCCAACAAACCTTTGATGATCCTGGATGACAGGCTGTGGTAAGCACCAACCTTCTTCCTCTGTGGCAAGGTCAACGGGCTCTGTAGGATTACACTATCGAATTCCGGACTCTTGCTACAGTTATCCTGGCAAGAAGATTGCCTCCGAGCTCTCTACCTGGACGGGCTATCTTCCCAGCTCAAAGACGAACTCGCGGCCCGCAAGCTCCCGTCCTCCCTTGAAGATCTTATCGACTTGACAGGCCGTATCGACCATCTCCTCCACCGTGAGGCTCAGACACCCAGACGACCCACCTAGGAGTGCTCCCGCTCACTACGGGTCCCGCCACTGGCAGAACGCCATCTATCTCTAAAGTGGAAGAGCCTATGTAGTTGGAATGCCACCTAGTCCTTCTATTATTCGAAAGTGTAAATAACCGATTCACATCTACTTGTTCAAGACCTCTCATGATCTTAAAGACCTCAACTGTTTCTTCTCCAAGCTGAACAGCCCTAACCTCTTCAGCCTTTCCTCATAGAGGAGCTGTTCCATCCCCTTTATCATTTTGGTTGTCCTTCTCTGTACCTTCTCCATCGCAACTACATCTTTTTTGAGATGCGGTGACCAGAATTGTACACAGTATTCCAGGTGCGGTCTCACCATGGAGTGATATAGAGGCATTATGACATTTTCCGTTTTATTCACCATTCCCTTTCTAATAATTTCCAACATTCTGTTTGCTTTTTTGACTGCTGCAGCACACTGAGCCAACGATTTTAAAGTATTATCCACTATGATGCCTAGCTCTTTTGCCTGGGTGGTAACTCCTAATATGGAACCTAACATCGTGTAATTACAGCAAGGGTTATTTTTTCCCTATATGCAACACCTTGCACTTGTCCACATTAAATTTCATCTGCCATTTGGATGCCCAATCTTCCAGTCATGCAAGGTCCTCCTGTAATGTATCACAATCCGCTTGTGATTTAGCTACTCTGAATAATTTTGTATCATCCGCAAATTTGATAACCTCACTCATCGTATTCCTTTCCAGTTCATTTATATATATATTGAAAAGCACCGGTCCAAGTACAGATCCCTGAAGCACTCCACTGTTTGCCTTTTTCCACTGAGAAAATTGACCATTTAATCCTACTCTCTGTTTCCTGTCTTTTAACCAGTTTGTAATCCACGAAAGGACATCCCCTCCTATCCCATGACTTTTTAGTTTTCTTAGAAGCCTCTCATGAGGGACTTTGTCAAACGCCTTCTGAAAAATGCAAATACACTACATCTACTGGTTCACCCCTATCTACATGTTTATTAACCCCTTCAAAAAAATGAAGCAGATGTTAGGCAAGACTTCCCTTGAGTAAATCCATGTTGACTGTTCCATTAAACCATGTCTTTCTATATGCTCTACGATTTTGATCTTGAGAATAGTTTCCACTATTTTTCCCAGCACTGAAGCCAGGCTTACTGGTCTCTAGTTACCCGGATCGCCCCTGGAGCCTTTTTTAAATATTGGGGTTATATTGGCCACCCTCCAATGATAGGTTACAAATTTTAACTAATAGATCAGAAATTTCATTTTTGAGTTCCTTCAATACCCTACGATGCATACCATCCAGTCCAGGTGATTTGCTAAAACTAATCGGAGAAAGTTCTTTTTCACTCAACGCACAATTAAACTCTGGAATTTGTTGCCAGGGGATGTGGTTGGTGCAGTTAGTGTAGTTGGGTTTAAAAAAGGATTGGATAAGTTCTTGGAGGAGAAGTCCATTACCTGCTATTAATTAAAGTTGACTTAGAAAATAGACACTATTATTAGCAACAGTAACATGGGATAGACTTAGTTTTAGGGAACTTGCCAGGTTGTTATGGCCTGGATTGGCCACTGTTGGAGACAGAATGCTGGGCTTGATGGCCCCTTGGTCTGACCCAGTATGGCATGTTCTTATGTCCTCTTCACTACCTGGTCCGGCCATAAAAGTTGGCAAGTGATTCCAGCTGCTGCTGAAGTTTTTTCCCTGCCCTTTTCATTTATATAAGCTGGTAGGTAAGTCAGGTGAGGGAAGAAGGAGGGAACACGACTGAAGATTTGGAAAGGGCAGTGCTTCTCAATCCAGTCCTCGGGGCACATATAACCAGTTAGGTTTTCAGTTATCCACAACGAATATGTATGAGATAGATTTGCACACAATCGGGCCGATACGGTGGAGCGCAGTTAGCCTGCGTTTGGACGTGCGTTTTCGACGAGCTAGCTTTACCCCTTATTCAGTAAGGGGTAATAGCGCGTCGAAAACGCGCGTCCAACCCCCCCCCTGAAACTAATAGTGCCTGCAACATGCAAATGCATGTTGATGGCCCTATTAGTTATTCCCGCGCGATCCAGAATGCAAAATGTGCAACTAAGCCGCACATTTTACTTTCAAAAATTAATGCTTGCCGAAAGGCTGGCGTTAATTTCTGCCGGCGCCGGGAAAGTGTACAGAAAAGCAGAAAAAAATGCTTTTCTGTACATCCTCCGACTTAATATCATGGCGATATTGCGTTGGAGGCCCCAAAAATAAAAAAATTTAAATCGGCCCGCGGGTCGGAAGACGGACGCTCAATTATGCCCGCATTCGTTTTCCGAACTCGTGGTTGTCAGCTGGCTCGAGAACCGACACCAGCAAAATTGAGTGTCAGCTGTCAAACTCGCTGACATCCGCCGCTCTTGTCAAGAAAGAGGTGCTAGGGACGCGCTAGTGTCCCTAGTGCCTCTTTTTACCACGGGCCCTCATTTGCATACTAAATCGTGCACACAGGAGAGTGGCCTGTGCGCTCGCCCGCTCTCCCGCGACTTTTACTGTATCGGCCGGAATGGAAGTAATGCATATTCTGAAAACCTGACTGCCTAGGTGCTCCCCGAGGACTGGGTTCACAAGCATTGCTCTATGGAATCTGATACCCTTTCAGGGCTCTGAGAAAAGAAAGCACAAGCTTATCATTATGGGTTAATGACTCTGATCCCAATAAAGACACAGCTCCACCTGGCTGTACTTCAGGAGATGGGGTGGGGTGGGGTGAACTGGATGGACCCACATTGATTTTTCGCCACGATAGCCTCATAACTATTGTGCGCCCCTTCATGCAGCCACTGAGACTAAGAAGAAAGAAATCTTAGAACTCTACGTTCTCCTTAATAACACTACTAACCGTCTACAAACTCAGACACCTCAGATATAGTCTGAGAGAAGAAAGAACTAAAACTTTCTAAGAGAGACGATAAACTAGCTCTCGGATCAAGAATATGGCATTACCACAATCCATTTCTACAAACTAAATTCCCGATCTCAACCCTCAGTCTCCACCTCCATCTGCCGGGGCTCGATCGATTCCAGACAGGTTAAAAGCCCGCTCACCCTTTATTGATAAGGGAGCCGTGCAAAGGTAACCCAAAAAATCAAATTTCATTACGGAGATCTAAAGAAAATAAAACAAGAAGGGAGAGAATTGAAAAACATCACGGTGAGTGAGAACACGCCCCTCTAAAGCTCACAACCAATCAGAGGGCAGCGAGAAAAACCTTAAATCTAAGCATTATCCCACGGCGTCGTGTGCCGTGAGACCCAGGCCCAGGACAAGATTCTGGACCTATACAACCTTCTCTTACAGATCTATTCAATCAACCCTCAGCACTTATCACTCGGACATCATTCAGCCTCATTCAACTCCCAGCATTCTTCACTCGGACCTCATTCATCTCCCAGCATTCTTCACTCGAACCTCATTCAACCTCATTCAACTTCTAGCATTCTTCACTCGGACCTCATTCAACCTCATTCAACTCCCAGCATTCATCACTCGGACCTCATTCAACTTCCAGCATTCTTCACTCGAACCTCATTCAACTTCTAGCATTCTTCACTCGGATCTCTTCCAGCCTCATTCAACTTCTAGTACTCTTCACCCAGATCTCTCTCAACCACATTCACATCCGCTACAAAGATGGTGACATCTGCACTTTCATAAAACTGCACTTTCATAAAACTTGCTTAATCATAATACACTATGTAAATTTGTATATAATTCTCACCATGTAAGCACTTGCTCCTACTTACATGCCCTGCTCTTCCAGTTAGAAATTGTTTCACCTATCCTTTTTTCTAATAGCCCAGTTCCACTTTCCCTGTTATAATGTAACTTTTTGCTTTCATTGTTTAACTGGTTCCCCCTAGTTTATTGTAAACCGGTACGATAAGACTTGGTTCTTGAGCATTGGTATATTAAAAGAATTTAAATAAATTTAAATAAATAAATAAATCTACCAACCATCATCTCCAAAACAGACACAGACACCTAATAAACATCCCTCTATTGAAAAATAACAAAAACTTACTTTGTCTCACCTTCCTCCTCATCCATGCTCAATCTTTATCTAAAAAACACATGTTAATTTCCAACATATTACAAGAAAAAAACCCTGACTTCTTTGCCATAACAGAATCTTGGCTTAAAAATACCGATCAAGTACTTCTGAACCACCTTGATACCAATGACTATGATACCTTTTCAATTCCCCGCAATTACAAAAGAGGAGGAGGCCTACTACTTCTTATAAAAAAAACACCTTTCAATGAAAATGAACCCACATAACCTCCCAAAACAATATGAAGTAGCTCTTTTCGACTCTCAATATCTGCAAGTTTGCCTTGTATATTGTCCACCCAAACTTCTAGACAGCAATATCTCTCCGCTCCTTGAATTTCTTATTACAAACATCAACATGAAAAAACCAACTATCATCCTTGGCGACTTCAACCTCCATACAGATGCCAACCCCAGTTCACCAAGCTGCGAAACCCTACTAGACATGCTATCAAGCTTAAATTTCATCCTTCAAGTGAACAATTCCACATATAAAGCAGGTCACACACTGGACCTGATTTTCACCAATAATTTTTTCACAGATACTTCCATCTCATTTAACCCAGTCCCCTGGTCTGATCACCATCTCTTACTATGCAAGACTCAAATGAATTACAACAACCCAACAAATAATAATAATATCACACAAAAATTCTTCAAATACCGTCCTCCATTTCAAACTAATCTTCTCCTTCAAGAGCTGGGACATCAACTAGCGAATCTAGACCTATCAAACATAAACAACGCTATCCAATCCTGGTCTCTAATCACTGAAAAAACCGCTAACAACATTAACCCAGAGAAAGTCAAGCGACTAAAGAACAAAAAAGAAAATCAAAACCCTTGGTTTAACACCACTCTAAAAAACATGAAAACGGCCCTCAGGAAAATAGAGAAAGAATGGCAAAAAAGTAAGCTGCCCGCAACACAACAGAAATACCACACACAACTAGCTGCCTACAAAAAATCAATCCAAAACACAAAACGTGACTACTACGGTAAAAAAATAATAAACTCCACTAACAAATCCAAATCCTTGTTCAACATAGTAAACAACCTCATTACCGATAACTGCAACTCCAACGCAACTGTCACCAAAAAAAACTTAAGCCAAGACTTAGCTATCTTCTTTAAGGACAAAATCTCCAAAATAACAGATGCCCTCAACACTACATCCAGCTTCCAAATTCAATTATCAACATAGCATCTCTCCTTGGCTCGACTTCAAACCTATCTCCATTACGGAAACAGAAAAAATGATAAGAAAAATCAACCCAGCACGTCATGACTTAGACACCATTCCCACCCGAGTACTTAAGGAAATTGCTTATCCAATAGCACCGACAATTGCAGCAATCATCAACAAATCTCTCGAGGAAGGCGAGCTTCCTCCCAAGTTAAAAATCGCTACAATCACACCTTAAAAACCTCAACCCAGATGACCTAAACAATTACCGCCCAATCTCTAACCTACCCTTTTTTGCCAAATTGACGGAGAAGGCGGTTCTGAAACAACTCAATGAACATCTAGACGACAACAAAATACTTTATCCCACCCAATTTGGATTTAGGAAAAACCACAGTACCAAAACCCTCTTACTCAACCTTTCTAATACCATCCTAAGAGGATTCGACAACAAAAAAGGGTACCTACTGATTCTTTTGGACCTCTCCGCAGCCTTCGACACAGTGGACCACAAAATGCTTATTTCCAGTCTTGAATCCATTGGGCTCGCGGGCAAAACTCTAAGCTGGTTTACATCTTTCCTTAAAAATAGATATTTCAAAGTCTCCTACAACAATATATCATCGAACGCTATCCCCCTCGAAACAGGTGTGCCTCAAGGATCGGCACTATCACCCATTCTATTCAACATTTACCTTATTCCTTTATGCCATCTCCTATCAAGACTTGACATAACGTACTACATGTACGCTGATGACATACAAATCCTCATTCCAATTTTTTCCTCCATAGAAGATGCAATGTCAAGAGCAGCCTCACACCTTGCTGCAATCAGAAACATGCTAATCAATCTTAAATTATGTTTAAATATGAGCAAAACTGAATGTATCCTAATCGCCAGAAAAAACTCTGGACCAAAAACTACACCACCCTTCCAATTTGACAATACCCACATACAACTTAAAGACAACGTAAAAGACCTGGGCATTTGGTAAGACAATGATCTAAACTATAAAAAACACATCTCTACAAGAACAAAAGAAGGTTTTCATAAACTACAAGTAATCAAACACCTAAAACCACTGCTTCACACCCATGATTTCAAAACCATCCTACAAGCCCTCATCTTCTCCGGTTTGGACTACTGCAACTCTCTCCTGATTGGCTTACCTAAGACGTCCTTAAGACCTTTGCAGCTACTTCAGAATGCTGCTGCCAGAGTCCTAACGGGTAAAAGAAAATCTGAACACATTACACCTGTTCTCAACCATTTACAGTGGCTACCAATAGAGAAAAGAATACACAACTCAACAAGACCGACAAGAGAAGCTTACAAAGGAACACTTCAAGTACCTCCAGCTAAAACTACCAGACACATCACGCTTAGAGATCGGGCCTTCTCCACAGCCGGTCCAACTATATGGAACTCCATTCCCCCAGATCTTAGAATGGAACCCAGCATCTCAATCTTCAAGAAAAGACTCAAGACGTGGCTGTTCACACAGGCCTTTCCTAACTCCAACATTATTTAACTTCCATCAATCATCACACTTCGCTAGTATTAGCATTAATAGCCTCCTCTTACAATGTTGTTATATTTATATAATTATCTGATCTACATTTCCCTTCTTACTCCAAGTTATTGATTTCCTTGTTACATGTAACTGCTTTTCTGCACTATTGTTCAAATTGTAAAGTTTATTATAATCGCACCCCTGTTTCTTGTGAACCAGCATGATGGGACTATCGTCTTGAATGTTGGTATATAAAAAAAACTTAAATAAATAAATAAATAAATAAATAAGAATCGAATTCAAAGTTCTCACAATTCTTCATAAAGCAATTTATAAAGCAGACTACACTGCCCTTGATGACATCATACATATCCATAGTTCCCTATGCACGACAAGAACAACTAGTAAACTTCAACTAGTGATTCCATCACTCCACATGCCAAACTGTCTTCCACCAGAAACAGAGCCATCTCCATCATTGGCCCAAAGTTATGGAATTCATTACCTTAATCGCTCAAGAAAACATAAAATCTTTTTAAAAAGACCTAAAAGTCTGGCTACTCAGCCAAACTCTTAATGACAGCACGCACAATGATCTTAAAAAAATAATCCCATAGCCTTCTGACATTCAATCTCCCTCCTATGACTAACTCTCCTTCTTTCAAGCTACAGATGTCCCCTTTATGATTTGAACACAGACATTTCAGTGTACCTATCCTATTGTATATCTTGTTTTGTTTATACTACTATTATATAGCCAGAGTCCTGACTGGCAAAAGAAAATTCGACCACATATCCCCAGTACTCTACAACTTACAATGGCTATCGGTTGAAAAAAGAATAGAGTACAAAATCCTCACAATCCTACACAAGACAATTCATAAAGCAGATTACACTGCCCTGGACAATATTATACATTTACATAAATCATCACGTACAACAAGGTCAACATATAAAATTCAGCTGGTTGTTCCTTCACTACCACAAGCCAAACTATCCTCCACAAGAAATAGAGCCATCTCCATCGTCGGCCCAAAATTATGGAACTCATTACCTCATCACCTCAATTTGCAAGAAAACTTTAAATCTTTTAAAAAAAGAACTTAAAGCTTGGCTACTCTCACAGTCCTGCAATGGTTGCTCACCTAATGACAGCAGAACATAAATCTTTGATTTCATCCTCTGCGCGTTCCATTTTACGTTAGCAATCCCCCGCCTACGACGACCGCCCTGACTCACAGAAACCTTTTTCGCTTTTGTTACGGTATCAACCGTCCCCCTACAAGATTTTTATACAGTCATATTTCTAATGTATAATATATTTATTGACTATTACTAAGTTATTGTTCTGATTCAATTTTTTGTTATAGTTATGGATTTAAATGTAACTGGTTTGTTATAATGTAAACCGGAGTGAAGGCAATGTCTGCTATACCTCGGTCTATAAACGAATGCTATATATACCAGTTACCACAGTTTATTGTTAAAATTAAATTTTAAATGTAACAGGTTGTTATAAATGTAAACCGGAGTGAAGGCAACTCTGCTATACCTCGGTATATAAAAAAAATGCTAAATAAATAAATAAATAACCTTCACAGAAATCCCTCTAGCGAGTCTAGCGCCTTCGCATGGCGGGAAGCGCTGAGGCACTGTCATCACGTGCCCAAATGCGCTCTAACCTCTCCGTCCCGGCCGCGGCAAGGAGGGAGGGGGGGGGAGAAGAGAGAGAGAAGGGGTGAGCGCGCGCGCAGCGTCTCGCCGCCAGAACGCGTCTGTGACATCATGAGCGTGCGTGCCTTCCATCGACCGCGAGCGCGCACGGGAAGTTTTGTCTGCCTGCCTTTGTGACGTTGTGCGCACGCGTCGCGGCCTCGCTTCCCTGAGAACAGGCGGAGCAGGCCCAGCCGGGTCCGGCGCTGTCATGAGCGGCTTCGGATTCGGGTTTGGTGCCGGAGGAGAAAGTTCGGAGAGCCCTGATAAGCTGGACATGTCGCTGGGTGAGCGAGGCTCTTGCTAAGTACTTTCTGTATAATGCACCTGGATTAAATCTCATGGAGGAGGAGGGGGGGAGAGAGGGAGTACAGCAAATAGTGTCTCACCCTTTCCCTCCTCCTCCTTTCTTGCCTCTCCCTTCAGTTCCTCTTCTCCCATCACCCTAAATCCTCACCTTTCACTCTAGCTCCTTCACTCTTCAGCATGCTCCTACATCCTCATCTCATCCCCCTTCTCATGTCCCTGCCTCCTCATCCCGACCCCACCCACTTCTTCCTCGCCCCTCACAATGCCCCTAAATCCTCACCTTATGCCCCCTTACCGTCTCCTCCCACCTCAGTGCTCCCAAATCCTCGTCCCGTGCTCCTCATCCTTCTTGTATCTATATCATCAGCCCTTTGTCCCCAACACCATCCCCTTCACTTTTCGTCATGTCCCTATTCCATCCTCCTCATCTCCTTTAACATGACCCTATCTGGTCCCTTCTCACAGTTCCCCTAAATTTATGTATGTATATGTATTTAAAAAAATGTATATTTTGCCACATACAGTTTTTATTGTTTTGGGTAGATTTAAAAGAAAACCACTTCATACAGAAATAACCATACCAAGACATTTAAAAAAAACTATGGAACACAAATCCTCACCCAGTTCTCCTTATCCCTCTTTACCATGTCTCTAGCTGCTCACCTTTTTCAACCCCAACCCTGTGTTCTCACTTCAACCTTACCATGACCACTACTTGCCCAATTTCACCACCATCCCCTTCACCCCCTCACAGTGCACCTAAATCCTTATCCCATCCTCCTTTACCATGCTCACTTTCTTCAGTCCCATCATCACGCCTTCCCTCTTCGTTGTCCCACCTCCTCTTTCTCTCCTACCATGCATCTATCTCCACATTTATTTTCTATATCCATATATCCCATTCTTTCCTCACCATGTCCCTGTCTCTTCATCCCATCAGCCCCCACCCTTTTCAACTCCAACCTCATCATCATCTCCTGTTTTCACCACATCATCTCACCCCTTTCGGCCCTCCCCGTCATGCCACTGCTTCATCTTTCAGCTTCACCATGTTGCTTATCTCTTTATGCACTTTAGTCCCACACCAGTCCTTGTTATCTCTACCTTTTTTTAATTCTCCATCTTTTCTCATGTCATCTCATCCTTACCATTTTCTCTCTTCCATTCCACTGAACTTTGGTTTATTTAATGCTGTGGATTCGTTGATATCCAGATTAGGCAATCTAGATACTTTTGAAGGATTGGGTGAATTGTGCTGATCTGGATTCTGGAGTATGTATTCTGATCACAGGTTCCTGGTTCCAGCTTCAGAATAACTGGAGAATAACCTGTTGCTATGTTTAGTTATGGAAGGAGGAGGAAGCAAGTTTATGACCCTTAATGAAGCCAATTTCTGACTAGTGAGGGTAGCATCTATTTACAAAAATGTTTGTCTCCATTAAGTAATAGGTCAGTATGAATCACAATCTAATTTTTTATTTACATTCCATCTTTTGTGGTACTTCAAAGCAGTTTACATTCAGATACTGTAGGTATTTCCTTATCCCTAGAGGACTTGCAATCTTAAGTTTGCACTTGAGGCAGTGGAGAGTGAAGTGACTTGCCCAAGGTCCAAAACCCCTCATGCAAAAAGGGGATTAGATTAGCCCGTCCAAACCAGCGAGTAGCTAATAGTGCTCATCACATGTAAATTCATGTTGATGAGGCTATGAGCTATTAGCATTTGGATAGGTGGATCCAGAGCCAGTGGGTTATGCATCTCTACCAGAAGATGGAGCAAAGCTGATGTCAGGGTATATATACCCCTGCACTGACAGCCAGCCAGTATTCTCCGTCTCTAGCAGATGGTAGAAGAGTGCATCTCCCTACTGGGGATTGCCTTAAAAGTTTTTTCTAGAAGGAGAAAAGAAGAGAGAAGTTTATTGCCCTGCTCTTCTGTGGTGATTCCTTATGGTCTCTCCCTCAGTTGAGTTTCCTGAGGTGATTTCTTCAAATTCTTCCCTCAGTGCCTTGGTTCGGTAGCTGGTTTTTGCTGGCGTGGACTTAGCTGTAAAAACAAATAAACAAAAAAAAAAAAAGAACAGCAGCTGAAAGGCAATCGTTTGCAGGAAGCCAAGCGCAGTGGTGTAGGTATATGCCCTCTCCCCCCGCAGCCGGAAACGGACGCTGTACTCAGCCGGGACGGGCTGAGCTCAGGCAAAGAGTATTTAAAAAAAAAATTGAAATAAAAAGAGGGGGAGTTGATTTTAGGGATTCCTCTCCCCTCCGTTCTCTCTGTGTTAAGCGCGCCGGTCCAACTTCCGTTCCTAACTCCAGGTGAGCTTGGGGGGGTCTCGGGCAGCTTGGTGGGTTGAGCAGCCTTCTGCGCTAGGTCCCACTCTCAGGCTTAGATTTTCTGCCATGTGGTAGGCCTTGGTGGCATTCGCACGCCTTTTCTCTGTGTAAGGCTGCCCTCTTCAGGTATGTTGGTTCACGCTTGCACGCCTGGCTCTCTGTCTAGTTGTGCACCTAACTGGGCGCTCAGTTGGGCACATAACGCCTAGTTGAACGTACAGTGGTGCGCTTCAGGGTGGCAAGTTGGGCACTTATCTGAAAGGAACATTGGGCGCCTAATTTCTCAGATGTCTGTTTAGAAAGTGCTGTTAAATAAGTATGGCGCCAATAGCAAAGAAGCCTAAGCACCTTACTCTTTATGCTGGTTGCCATTTTTGGGCATCTCAGCCTGGCGTTCTCTCTAACTTTTGTGTCAGCACTGTTTGGAGGCTCAGGGAGACTTGTCTGTGTCTGATTTTTCTAAGCCTGGCCCTTCCCAGCATGATGCAGGAATGGAAAAAGAGTTGTCAGAGGTTTTGCCTGGAATTGGGACTCGCCTAACTGGTTCTTCAGCGGGGGAAGGTAGTGCAGTGGGCGCAGGACTGGTGCCCCCTGGTTTGGGCATGGACATAACATAAGAAAATGCCATACTGGGTCAGACCAAGGGTCCATCAAGCTCTGCATCCTGTTTCCAACAGTGGCCAATCCAGGCCATAAGAACCTGGCAAGTACCCAAACATTTGATAGATCACAAGCATGATGCTTATTAATTTCCGTCATTATCCAAACCTTTTTTAAACCTAGTTACACTAACTGCTGTAACCACATTCTCTGGCAATGAATTCCAGAACTTAACTATGCACTGAGCGAAAAATAATTTTCTTCGATTTGTTTTAAATGAGCTACTTGCTAACTTCATGGAGTGCCCGCTGGTCCTTTGTTAGGTTTTGTAGGTTTCGTGGACCCTTGGCCCGAGGTGGGGGTTGACACTACCTGAGGAGTTGGGCCCCACAGGTCCCCACCGTCGGGAGGCGAGGTAGTCTGGAACCAGTGGCAACAACAGCATGGCTGTGGCCCAGGGGAGAGGGTGCTTAGAAGAGCTGTCTGCGTCACTGCCACGTGATCGCAGACACCTGCACTGTAGCGGTACTGCGGGCTGTCCCGAGGTGCGGGATCAGAGAGAGTCAGTTCAATGGTATTGCAGTGCTGGACAGGAAAGAGGATGTAACAGAGGATGGATCTCCAATGTAGAAGTGCACAGGGCAGGCCCCGAGGAGCGGGGAGTGCAGAGACAGGACCTCTGATGTGGTAACGCAGAAGTTGCCCTGAGGAGTGGGGAAGCGTGAAGCAGGCCTCCGAGGAGCAGGTACCCAGAGCCAGAGACCTCAAATGGAAAGCAGAGATCCAAGGCAGGAACTTCAGGTCTGGAGAGACAGGAACAAGCACCAGAGGAGCTCAGGGAACTCGTTGCCAAGTCGGTTAGCGTAGGCCAAAGGAGGTGCTTAAGTATCTCAGACTTGTGATGACATCAGCTGGGGATGGCCCCGGAGTTCCCGCCATTGGGCCTTTAAATGGAGGATGGGTAGCGCGCGCTCCTAAGAAGGCCCAGAGCTGGAGAGTAGGTTGGCGGCATCCCAGTCTTCACGCGGAGCATGAAGAGCCAGGAGGAGCATGGCGGCAGCAGCTGGCCACAGCTGCGAGTTCACCCGGAGTGGAGAGCCAGGCATGACATGACGTGAGTTGGGACGGCCGTAGCCAACGGTCAAAACATGCTTCTATTATCTGAGAGAGTAAATTAACTTGTTCAGGTCCTTTCATGATTTTGAAGTCCTCTATCATATCCCCTCTCAGTCGTCTCTTCTCCGAAATGAACACCCCTAACCTCTTCAGCCTTTCCTCATAGGGGAGCTGTTCCATGCCCCTTATCATTTTGGTTGCACTTCTCTGCACTTTCTCCAGTTCAGCTATACCCTTTTTGAGATGCGGTGACCAGAACTGCACACAGTATTCAAGGTACAGTCTCACAATGGAGCGATACAGAGACATTGACATCCTCCATTTTATTTTCTATTTCCTTCTTAATAATTCCTAACATTCTGTTTGCTTTTTTGATCGTCACAGCAAACTGGGCCAATGATTTCAATGTTTTATCCACTATGATGTCTAGATCTATTTCCTGGGTGGTAACTCCTATGATAGAACCTAACATTGTGTAACTACAGCAAGGGTTATTTTTCCCTATATGCATCACTTTGCACTTGTCCACATTAAATTTAATCTGCCATTTGGAAGCCCAATCTCGTAAGATCCTCCTGCAATTCCTCACAATCTGTTTGAGATTTAACTGCTCTGCATAATTTTGTGTCATTGCAAATTTGATCACCTCACTCGTCGTACCCCTTTCCAGATCATTTATATATATATATTGAAAAGCACCGGTCCAAGTACAGATCCCTGAGGCACTCCACTGTTTACCTTTTTCCACTGTGAAAATTGACCATTTAATCCTACTCTCTGTTTCCTGTCTTTTAACCAACTTGCAATCCACAAAAGGTCATCGCCTCCTATCCCATGACTTTTTAGTTTTCTTAGAAGCCTCTCATGTGGGACTTGTTGAACACCTTCTGAAAATCCAAATACACCACATCTACTGGTTCACCTTTGTCCACATGTTTATTCACCCCTTCAAAACAAATGTAGGAGATTTGTGAGGCAAGACTTCCCTTGGGTGAATCCATGCTGGCTGTGTCCCATTAAACCACGTCTATCTAAATGTTTTGTGATTTTATACTTTATAACAGTTTCCATGATTTTTCCTGGTACTGAAGTCAGGCTCACTGGTCTGTAGTTTCCTAGATCACCCTTGTATCCCTTTTTAAATATTGGGGTTACATTGGCCATCTTCCAGTCTTCAGGTACATTGGATGATTTTAACTAATAGGTCTGAAATTTCATTTTTTAGTTCTTTCAGAACCCTGGGGTGTATACCATCTGGTCCAGGTGATTTACAACTCTTCAGTTTGTCAATCAGGTCCATCACCTACCACATCTTCCAGGTTCACTGTGATTTGATTCAGTTGATCTGAATCATTACCCATGAAAACCTTCTCCAGAATAGGTATCTCTCCAAAATCCTCTTCAGTAAACACTGAAGCAAAGACATTTTTAAATATTTCTGCGATGGCCTTATCTTCTCTAAGTGCCCCTTTAACCCTTTGATCATCTAAAAATCCAACTGACCCCCTTGCAGGCTTTCTGCTTCGGACATATTTTAAAAAATGTTTATTGTGAGTTTTTGCTCTGGCCAACTTCTTTTCAAATTCTCTGTTAGCCTTTCTAATCAGTGTTTTACATTTAACTTGCCAACGCTTATGCTTTATCCTATTTTCTTCTGATGGATCCTTCTTCCAATTTTTGAATGAAGATCTTTTGGCTAAAATAGCCCCTTTCACTTCACTTTTTAGCCATGCTGGTAATTATTCTGCCTTCCTTCCACCTGTCTTAATGCATGGAATACATCTGGACTGTGCTTCTAGGATGGTATTTTTTTTTTAACAATGTCCACGTTTATTGCACACTTTTTACCTTTGCAGCTGCACCTTTCATTTTTTTTGTAACTATTTTTCTCATTTTGTCAAAGTTTCCCATTTGAAAGTTTAGCACAAGAGCTGTGGATTTGCTTATTGTTCCCCTTCCAGTCATTAAACCAAATTTGATCATATTATGATCACTATTGCCAAGCGGCCCCACTACCGTTACCTCTCTCACCAAGTCCTGTGCTCCACTGAGAATTAGATCTAAAATTGCTCCCTCTCTTGTCTGTTCCTGAACCAATTGCTCCATAAAGCTATCATTTATTCCATCCAGGAACGTTATCTCTCTAGCGTGACCCGATGATACATTTACCCAGACTATATTGGGGTAATTGAAGTCTCCCATTATTACTGCACTACCAATTTGGTTAGCTTCCCTAATTTCTCTTAGCATTTCACTGTCCGCCTCACCATCTTGACCAGGTGGACGGTAGTATACCCCTATCACTGTAGCCTTCCCTGACACACAAGGGATTTCTACCCATAAAGATTTGATTGTGCATTTAGTCTCATGCAGGATCTTTATCCTGTTGGACTCTATGCTATCCCGGACATAAAGCGCCACACCTCCTCCCGGGTGCTCCTCTCTGTCATTGCGATATAAAGAACAATACAATATAGCACTGTCCCATTGGTTATCCTCTTTCCACCATGTCTCTGAGATACCAATTAAGTCATCATTCACTGCTATACATTCTAATTCTCCCATCTTACTTCTTAGACTTCTGGCATTAGCATACAAACATTTCAAAGTTTGTTTTTTGTTTGTATTTTCATTCTGCTTTTTAATTGATAGGGATAAGTTAGAATTTTTTTATAGCTCAGGTGAGTTTTTAGTTACAGGCACTTGGACTACTTTTCTTATTATTGGAACCTCACTGTCGGGATGCCCTAATTCTAATGCATCATTAGTATCCTTTGAAGATACATCTCTCCGAACCATGCGCTGCTGAGTGACTGTCGGCTTTCCCCTTAGAGCAGTTTTAAAGTAGAACAGTCTCCTTTTTAAAGGTTAGCGCCAGCAGCCTGGTTCCACCCTAGTTAAGGTGGAGCCCATCCCTTCAGAAGAGACTCCTTCCCCCTCTGGTGGAATTTTTTCAAGGGCTGCAGTTCTTTCTTCGGGCGCAGTTGGAGTACGTCTAGACCTGCTGCGGGTCACGTCGATAGGGACCCGGATGGCACAGATGATGAAACTGATCCTTACTCCCTAGATGATGGAGAAATTCCTCTGGGGCTGGAACTGTATAGAACTATGTTATGTTTCTTTCATAGAGGTGAGTTACCGGCTCTGTTTTCCCAGACGTTGAAGATGTTGAGGGTACCGGGGGGGCTGATTCCATGTCTGAGCCAAAGAAAGATTCCATATTGATTTCTTTGCGTAAAGCCTCTTGTTTCTTCCCCATTATGGAGGCTATTCAAGAACTGATTGATATTGAATGGGGTGCCCTGGAAGCTAATTTTAAAGGGGGACAAACCTTGGAAGGGCTGTACCTCTGGATCCGGCTGTGCGAGAGCAATTGCAGTTTCTGAAAGTGGATGCGCTTGTGTGTGCCTTCACCAAGCGGATGACTATTCCCGTAGAAGGGGGGTGTAGCATTGAAGGATGCACAAGATAGAAGAATTGAGGCCATCCTTAAACAGGCCTTTGGAGCGATGGGAATGAATTTGCAGATAGCTTCTTGTTGCTCCCTGGTGGTTTGCTCTTGTTTACTTCTCTCTCAGGAAGTTGATGAATTTCATGTGGATTTCAGAGCAGTGATGGAACCGGCAGCAGCCTTTTTGGTGAATGCAGCTGCAACCTGGTCCACACTTTGGCCAGAGGGGTAGCGTCAGTAATAGCAGTCAGGCATTAGCTATGGTTCAAGAATTGGTCGGCTGATACAATTTCAGAGTTTAATCTTATGAAATTGCCCATTAGAGGATCACCCTTGATTGGGAGTGAGCTGGAAAAAATGGCCAATAAGAGGGGAGAAGCCCAGGTTCCTCGGTAACCAGAGGATTACAAGCAGACGTTTTCGACCCTAGAGAGGAGCAGTCTCCCAGAGGACTTGGCCTTTGGGTAGGTATCAGTCCTTTGGTCCCAGGCAGCCCAGAAGGTGTGCAGATTTGGGTAGTGTGGTCCCGCCACCGAGCTTCTCATAAGAACATAAGATATTTATTTATTTATTTATTTATTTACGGTTTTTATATACCGATGTTCATTTCAAAAAGAGATATCACATCAGTTTACAATAAGGTACAATAGGTAATTCACTATCCCCTAAAAGGGCTTACAATCTAAAATTTTTGTACCTGAGGCTAAGAGATTACAAAAATAAAATCATCAAAATCAAAGTTCTTAACAATTAAGCAAAAGGTATAGCAAGGAGCATATTAAACAACACAAGGGTCCATCAAGCCTAGCATCCTGTTTCCAGCAGTAGGCAATTCAAGTCACAAGTACCTGGCAAGTACCCAAACATTAAATAGATCTCAAGCTACTATTGCTTATTAATTAATAGCAGTTTATGGATTTTTCCTCTAGGAGCTTATCCAAACCTTTTTTAAACCCAGTTATACTAACTGCTGTAACCACATACTTTGGCAATGAATTCCAGACCTTATCTATGCGCAGAGTGAGAGAGAATTTTCTTTGATTTGTTTTAAATGAGCTATGTGCTAACTTCATGGAGTGCTCCCTAGTCCTCCTATTATCTGAAAGAGTAAATAACAGATTTACATTAACCTGTTCAAGTCCTTTCATGATTTTGTAGACTTCTATCATATTCCTCCCTCAGTCGTCTCTTCTCTCAGTGAAGATGTGTCAAGCCTGGGAACAGGAGATAGGGCGCCACCTCTCTCTTTTTATCAGAAGTGGGTAGAGATCACATCAAACCAGTGGGTTCTGGAGGTGATAAGAGATGGTAACACTCTGGAGTTTCTCAGTGTTCCTCAGGACATCTTCATGGTATCTCCCTGCAACTCTCTACAGAAGAGAGAAGCAGTGGAGTGTTCATTGTCAAGATTCCTCAGCCTGCGGGCTGTAGTTCCGGTGCCCAGGTCTCAAAGAAAATATGGGCCGATATTCCATTTATTTCATTGTGCCCAAGAAAGAGGGCTCCTTTCGCCCCATCCTAAATCTCGGGGAGTCAACCGTCATTTGCAGGTGACTCATTTTTACATGGAAACCTTGTACTCAGTTATAATGGCAGTACATTCGGAGTTTCTGATGTCCCTGGATTTGTCAGAGGCGTACCTTCATATTCCCATCCATCTGGAGCATCAACAGTTTCTGCATTTTGATGTTTTGGGGGCGACATAAGTTTTGAGCTCTGCCTTTTGGGTTGGCCATCGTGCCTAGAACCTTTTCCAAAGTTATGGTGGTGGTTGCGGCAGTGTTGAGAGAGTATGGCAGTCTAGTTCACCCATATTTAGACGATTGGCTGATTCTGGCCAAGAGTCTGGAAGAGAGCCTTCGAGTCTCACGCAAGTTGATCTCCTTGCTACAGGAGCTAGGATGGGAGATGAACTTGGCCAAGAGCAAGCTACACCCATCCCAGACACTAGAGTATCTCTGTGTTCGGTTCGACACGAAGCAAGGCAGGGTGCCCCTGCTGGAGGGCCACATTCAGAAGCTGATGGCGTAGGTGTGACTATTGCTGAACACACTATGCCCGACAGTGTGTTGCTATCTGCAGATGCTCGGATTGATGGCAGCAACACTGGAAGTGGTGCCATGGGCGAGGGCTCTGCAGTCTCGTTAGAGCCCACAGACTCAGGAATATTTGATTCTGTTTCACCTGCCGATGGAGGTCTACACACTCTTGCAGTCGTGGTTAAAAGTGGATCATCTGAGAGAGGGCTTTTCCCTAAGCTCACCAGACTGGCCTAGTACTCACGACAGATGCAAGCCTCCAGGCTTGGGGGGCTCACTGTCAGGAGCTGACAGCGCAAGGATGCTAGCGTGCAGAAGAGTTTCTTTGGAGTATCAATCGGCTGGAAGCCCATACAGTCCAGTTAGCATGTTTGCAGTTCGGCGACCGATTGCAAGGTCGAGTGATCCGAATAATGTCTGGCAATGCAACAACAGTGGCTTACATAAATCAGCAAGGAGGAACCAAGAGCCAGCAAGTGTTGCAGGAAATAGCCCAGCTTATGAAATGGGCAGAAGTGCATGTTCAGGGGATTTCAGCCTCCCACATTGCAAGAAAAGACATTGTAAGAGCAGATGTTCTCAGCAGACAGAATCTGGATCCACGAGAATGGAAATTGTCAAATGAGGCTTTTCAGCTGATGGTGGATCATTGGGGCCTTCCGTTTCTGGACCTACTAATGACTTCTCGAACTGGAAAGGTTCCTCGTTTCTTCAGTTGCAGGAGAGATCCAAAGTCCATGGGCATAGATGCCCTTGTACAGGAGTGGCCGGAGGGCGAGCTACTGCATGCTTTCCCGCTGTGGCCCATGTTGGGCAGAGTTTCTTGGAAGATCGAGAGTCACAAGGAGATGGTGCTTCTGGTGGCACCAGATTGGCCCAGGAGACCATGGAATGCAGGTCTACGAAGGCTTTTGGTGGACTCCCCCCACCCCCCTTTGGTTTCTGGCGCACAGGGATCTGCTGCAACATGGGCCTGTTCTTCATGAAGATCCGACTCGGGTTTTGTCTTACGGTATGGCTCTTGAGAGAGCTCGCTTGCTGAAATGTGGATATTCTACTGCGGTGATTGCCACCTTGCTGCGAGTGAGCGTTTTCCACTTCCTTAGCTTATGTGCGGGTTTGGTGAGTGTTTGAGACTTGGTGTGAAGATTGGGGGGGGGGTTCCTCGTTTTGTTAAGGTCCCGCTCATTTTGGGATTTTTGCAGGATGTATTGAGTAAAGGGTTGGCCCTTAATTCCTTAAAGGTACAGGTAGCAGCTCTTGCCTGTTTTAGGGCTCAGGTGAACAGTGGACCCTTGTCGACTCATCCAGATGTGGCCCATTTTTTGAAAAGAGTGAAACATCTTCGTCCTCCCTTGTGGTTACTGGTGCCCTTGTGGAGTCTCAATCTATTTTTGGATTTTTTTAGCGGGCCCTACTTTTAGACCAATGCGTAACCTGTCCTTGCAGTTACTGACCTTGAAAACAGTTTTTCTTGTGTCAATTTTTTTGGTGTGCAAAGTATCTGAACTGCAGGCCTTGTGTTGCAGGGATCCGTTCCTTCGAGTGACTCAGAGGGTGACTCAGGTGTGTACTGTTCCTTCCTTCCTTCCTTTTTGCCAAAAGTGGTTTCGGATTTTCACTTGAATCTGTCCATTTCCCTGCTATCTCTGGACAGGGAAAGAGGTGCGGAGGAATATAGTCTGTTGCGGCCCTTGGATGTTTGCGGCCCTTGGATGTTTGTTCTCCACGGTGGGATTAAACAGGGTGAGCCAGCTTCATGGGCTATAAATAGCTTGCTGGATTAAGGAGGTGGTCACGGCCGCATATGTGAATACTAAACAGCCATTGCCTAGTCAAGTTAGGGCTCAGGTAGTGTCATGGGTGGATGTTAGATTGTTGTCTCCCATCAACATGGTCCTCCTTACACACCTTTTCCAGTTATTATCGCCTGGATACTCGGGACCAGGAGGATGCAGCCTTTGCATGTGTGGTTTTGACTGGACTGCGGGCAGCCTTCCGCCCTGTCTGGGAGTAGCTTTGGTACATCCCACTTGTTCTGGATCCACCTGTCTAAATGCTAGGAAATGATAAATTACTACTTATCTGATAATTTCCTTCCTGCCCTTGGCTGCCATCAGGTTATGCTATTGTCCTCCTGTGTGATTGTGTGTTCAAGGGGTTACTGGTAAGTGTTAATCTAGACTCTAGACTAGTGTTAATACATTCTTTGTCTGAGTTCAGTGTTTTCCTGTTGGCTGAGTGCTGGCATAAGTTATCTGTTAATCAAGTTTTGCTAGTTTTGGCTGAATGAGCATTAAAAATCATTAACTCAAAAATAAATCTATTAGGCTCACAACTAAACAGTTACCATGATGCCCTAGTCATGCACAAAGGGACAGGCTCCTTTTATTTTGTTCCTTCGTGCATATGACGGAGGTGCGTACCCCATCGGCTTGAGTGCATCTGGCATTGTTGGTCTCCCAAAATAGTTGTGCCTCACAATGATGTCACTTGGGGTTGAAGCAGAAGGTCTGGGGAGCCGGCTACTCAGGCATCCAGAGTGAGGAAACACCACCAGCGCTAACCCTTGATGATAGGCGGGCTGGAAGGCCATACCCTTTGATGGAACAGCAGGCAGGCAGGTACTCCAGGCAGCAATCCAGCAGACAGGGTCTATGTCAGCTTACAACTTGGCCCACTGCCAAGCTTCTCATTTTATTCATGAGCCTCCTATGCAGGACAGTATCAAAAGCTTTGCTGAAATCCAAGCAGATCATATTGAGAGCTCTTCCTTCATTCAGTTCTCTAGTCACCCAATCAAAAAGATCAATCAGATTTGTCTGACAGGAATCCATGTTGCTTTGGGTCCAGCAACCCACCAGATTGTAGATATTTCACTGTCCTTTCCTTCAACAGAGTCTCCGTTAATGTTCCCACTACCGAGGTGAGGCTAGCTGGCTTGTAGCTTCCAGCTTCCTCTCTACTCCCGCTCTTGTGAAGCGGGACCGCCACTGCTTTTCTCTAATCTCTTGGCACCACTCCTGTTTCTAGGAATCTGTTAAACAGAGCAGACCTGCCAATACATCTCTCTGAGCTCCCTTTAATTTTCTGGGATGGACCTCATCCGGCCCCATGGCTTGCTTTTTTTTCATTTTCAGTTTTCCTAGCTCTTCACATACATTCTCTTCTGTAAAGGGGGTTGCATCTACCCCACTTCTGTCCATAGTTTTGTCAACTAGCAACGCTCTCTCTCCAGGGCTGCTTTTAGTGAACACTTGAACTGAATTATTTGTTTAATATTTTTGCTATTTCTTCACCTTTCTCCTCACATTGCTTCTGGTCACCTTTCAATTTCACTATACAAGTACTTTGTACCTGTGGCAGTTTTCAAAGGGAGAACATTTGTTTTTCCTTTAAAACTTGGTGCAAAGTTTGTGGGTAAAAACGTATGCATGCACTTGGACAATTTGAAAATTGTCCCCTTTGGTATAACTCAAATAAAGGTGGTGTGGTTTAACAGGTTCCCATAAGGGTTCACTATTACTATCCACCACCTCAGACCTGCCCACAGAAACCGAATCACCCAAGTAAGTGCCTATGCACCTGTTATTCGTCTAACCCTGAATAGATTTATATTCCTGCCTCAGGCTCGTGTGTCCAGGACTAAGAACCACTGGAGCCTACATCAATTTTCTTTTGTAGAAGTGACGGACACTTTAAAGCAATTTGTTTTATGCTTGTCAGTTTTGTGTTCTCATAGATTTTTATTACAATTTTGTTTCTGCTGATTTTATTCATTTTTATTGTATATCGCTTTTATTTACATATGGAAGAAAGCTCAATAAACTAAATTAACCTTTACTAGTGGAAATATTTAGAAAACAAGCTAAAACACACTTTTATTCTCCTATATCCATCCCAAGAATATTTTTAGCAACCTTTGTATATTTGTAAACTTTATCTAAACTTTCGGATGGAAAAGACACTTTTTAAAGTGACACTGCCATTTTTCCCTCATGGAGTTCTGCAGCAATTTGGCTTTTGAAAACTGTTTGATCAGATCTCAGTGCCTGCAGTATTCTGCAGTACAAGAGGGCAATTTTCAAAGCCGTTTCCACAGGGTGAGCAGTGTTCTCCTCACAGAAATGGGGACTTTGCAAATTGCCCACCCTGTATGCATGTAAAATTTACAAGTGCAGTGCTACTACCTGTGTAAGGTCACTCATGGTGAAAGGAACCAATCCCGCAGAGACATTAGAAAAGAGTCTTTCCTGTATGCAATAGATAGATAGATAGATAGATAGATATAGAGAGAGAGAGAGATAACTTTGCCTGGTAAAATTTATCCTTGCAAAAAGCAGGTGCAATGCTGTGCAGATATTTTCTTCTTAAGTGGTGAGTGAAGAGAATAAATATCAAATGCCAGTACAGCTGAGAAATTCTCAGTCAGTGGATTCAACTCTTGCAAAAAGATACTCCTTCCTCTTAAGCCTCTCAGGTTCAAGTACCTCCACTACAAATGTCTGGGTAGCCTTTTAAAGGGCTTCCCAAGCCATTTCCCAACTAACCGAATCTTTGGCCACATATAAAAGTTTGTGACCTAAACGACCAACACGCACATCGGAACCATGCTCCATGTCAGATAGGTCAGTACCTTCTGTACGGTCGATGGATACCAGTTGTGTCTGACATGGTGCCTATCAAGGCAATTAGACAGCTTGCCCATCTGCCATTTAGTTATGCCCTCATCTTCACAGTTGTAATTGCTTCAACAGTAATGAGGGATGATCTCTGACCAATAGATGAAGGGTTCTCGGAGGCCAAACCAGGAGGTCAATCATAGTTACATAATAACAGCAGAAAAGGACCAAATTGTCTATCCAGTCTACCCAGCAAGCTTCTTATGGTAGTAACTGCCGCTCCGTGCAGGTTGTCCCCGTGTTATTGTTAAGGGAAGTAACTACCGTTCCATGCAATCAACCCCTAAGACTTATGATAACCCATTAAAAAAAAATTACTGCTAGTAACATTTTTACTGGGTGATGAGGCTTCTTGAAAATTCAGTCAGTGCTGTTTGATGTGCTTTGCTTATGGACTTGGCTGTAGAATCAGTCCTTGCTTTTTCCCTTATGTCTCTGCCCTCGTTGATTGTTGTCTCAATCCATTTCCCATTTTTCATTCCTACCATTGAAACAGTGCGCAATGTTGCAGTTGCATGAAAGCATCAAGGCTTATTAGTTAAGGCTAGTAATCTCTATGCCTTCTGCTACAGGTAGTAACTGCTGCACCAGTAAGTTACCCCATATACAGACTTTTCTTCATTTCCTTCCTCTAGCCTTTAGGGATCCATGGTGATCATTCCATGCCCTTTTGAATTGTTTGACTATTTTTGTATTCACCACCTCCTCTGGCAGGGCATTCCACACATCCACCACCATGAGAAAATATTTCCTGATATTGGTTCTGAATCATCTCCTCTAGAGTTTCATTTCGCAAGTCCTAGTTTTATTGATTCCTTTCCAGCAGAAAAGGTTCAAAGTTCGTGCATCATTAAAAC
Source organism: Rhinatrema bivittatum (assembly GCF_901001135.1). Classification (NCBI taxonomy): domain Eukaryota; kingdom Metazoa; phylum Chordata; class Amphibia; order Gymnophiona; family Rhinatrematidae; genus Rhinatrema; species Rhinatrema bivittatum. Next base: position 181,590,628 of record NC_042623.1, read on the forward strand.
CTTTTAGGTATTTGAAAGTCTATATCGTAGCTCCCCTGCACCCTGCTTTGTTCCAAGGTATACAGGTTTAGATCATTCAGCCTCTCCTCAGAAATCTTCCCACACCATTTTGGTCGCCCTTTTCTGGCCTGCCTCTATCCTGTTTCTATCTTTTTTTGAGATATGGGCTCTAGAACTGAACACAGTATCAGCAAGGCCCTGTACAAGGGGATTATCACCTCCTTTTCCTTACTGGTTATTCCTCTCTCTATGCAGCCCAGCATTCTTCTGGCTTTGGCTATTGCCTTGTGGCATTGCTTCACTGCTATTGGATCGTCAGATGCTGTTACCTCAAGATCTCTCTCCCAATCCGTGCACATTAGTCTTTCACTCTCCATCACATACCGCTCTTTTGGATTACTGCATCCCAGATGCATGACTCTGCACTTTTTGGCATTAAATCCCAGCTGCCAAATCTTTGACCACTCTTTTTAAACTTTCTTAAATCACTTTTCAATCTCTCTACTCTTTCAGGCATGTCCATTCTGTTGCAGATTTTAGTATCATCCATGAATAGACAATCTACCTGCAATCTTCCTCACAAAGATATTGAACAGAACCGGTCCCAAAACCGATCTGTGGCACTCCACTTAACACCACTTTCTTCAGAGTAGGTTCCATTTATCATTACACGCTGTCTCCTGTCAGTCAACCTGTTTGTAAACCATGCCATTACCTTGGTGCTCTCTCCCAAGCTTCTCATTTTATTCACAAGCTTTCCTTCATGATTTTATAGATTTCTATCATTTATTTATATTTATTTAAAACTTTTTCCTTACTGTTTGGGCAGGTCAGTCCCAACGAGTGGGTTATGCACCTCTGCCAGCAGATGGAGACGGAGCAAAAGCTGATGTCATGGTCATATAATCTCGGCCTGACAGCCCGCCAGTATTCTCCATCTCCAGTAGATGGTGGACATTCATTTCCCTTAGTGGAATTGCCTGTGAGTGAAAAGAAGAAGGAATCGAAAGGAAATAATAGAAAGACGAGACATCTATATAGTACCGCTTGCTTTTGAGGTGATATTGTGGGGTCCTCCCTTAGTAGAGTACCTTCAGTCCCATAGCCTTAACTGGTGTGGACCAAAAATTTCAATAGTGGTTGTAGGCTGAGAGAGGCTCAGTAATGAAGGCCTTAGCCTTCTCCTCCCATAGCTGGGACCTGTTCCTGCTCTCAGCCAGGGAGGGCTAACCTCAGGTGAAAGTTTTTTACTTTACAAAAGAAAAACAAAACACCAGTGAGAGAAACAGGAAAAATGAGTTTACTTCAGCATTCGCTGTCTCACTCATGTCTCTGGGGAGTCTGGTGAAGTGAGGAGAGAGTGCCGGCATGGCAGGTTAAGCAGCCGTTTGGCTAGGCCCTGCTTTCAGGCTTCTCTCCTTTTGGTGCATGGTAAGCTGCAGGGTGATCTTGCGCTTTTTTTCGCTACAGACCAGTAGCACATTCTAGTGTATCTAGATTTCCAGAAAGCATTTGACAAAGTCCCTCATGAGAGACTTCTTAGGAAATTAGTCATGGTATAAGTGGCAGTTTCCTATTATGGATTGTCAAGTTGTTAAAAGATAGAAAACAGAGAGTAGGGCTAAATGGTAAATTTTCCCAATGGAAAAAGGTGAATAGTGGAGTGCACCAGGGATCTGTTCTGGAACCAGTGCTTTTTAATATATTAATAAATGATCTGGAAATAGGAGCAACAAGTAAGATGATCAAATTTGCCGATGACACAAAATTATTCAGAGTTGTCAAATCACAAGAGGATTGTGAGAAATTGCAAGAGTGCATTGCAAAACTGGGAGTATTTTTGCCCCTGAGGTCCTTGAAAGGATGTAGACTCTGGAGGTGGAGCCCCTTGGTTTTCCCAATGAAGGTTTTTGGGCTCACCTGTTGGTTCAGGAGATAGGTGGCGTATATCCCATTTTTATTACAGGTGGGTCCAGTTTACTTTGGCTCAATATGTTCTTGAAGTTGGGTATGCTCTCGAATTTCCTCACATTCCTCTGGATGCCTTCATGATCTCTTCATTTAACTCCCCTCAGAAGTGGAAGCTACACAACAGCAGCTGTTAAGCCTGAAAGTGGTGATTCCTGTTCCTGAATTGCAGGCTGCTGTTCCATTTATTTTGTCATGCCCAAGAAGGAAGGGTCGTTTCGGCCCATACTGGATCTCAAGGGTGCCAATTGACATTTACAAGTCACACATTCCAGGGTGGAAACAGTGTACTTTGTCATAATGCCAGTTCATGCAGGGGAGTACCTTACATCTCTGGATCTGATAGAGGCATATCTGCATATTTCCATCCGTCGGGAACATCAATTTTCCTACGATTTGCTGTTCTAGATTGTCATTACCAGTTTCAGGCCTTGGCTTTCGGGCTAGCCGTGGTGCCCAGGACCTTTTTCCTAAGTTAGTGTAGTAGTAGCAGCGGCTCTCTGGATTGAGGGTATTCTAGTTCACCCCTATCTGGACGACTGGTTGATTTGAGCCAAGACCATGGAAGAGAGTCTTCAAGCTTCCCGCAGGATGGTTTCCTTGCTATAGGAAGTAGGCTTAGTGGTGAATCTGGTCCCAGAGCAATTTGCAGCTGTTTCAGATCTTGGAGTATCTCAAGGTTTGATTTGATACAAGGTGGGGCAGAATATTTCTGCTGGACTCGCGGATCCACACAATGCTGCAAAATTGATCCCTGTGGAACTGTTTGTGTGACCATGGGTCTTATCTGCAGGTCCTGGGCTTGATGGCTGTCACATTAGAAGTGGTTCCCTGAGTATTCGCAAAGCTTCTGTCTCTTCCCTCATAGTGGGAAACTGTTATAAGATTTTGTATCGTTGGTATTATACACCCAACCAAGTTGCATAGGTTTTATCTAAATGTTAGTAATCTTTGTTGGCGGGGATGCAAGTTGGTGGTTTCTCTTCTCCATGTTTGGTAGGATTGCCTGATTATTAAATTATTCTGGGGGCAGATGGGATCTCTTCTCTCCAGTAAGCTGCATGTCAACATCACACTTCTGGCAGTGACCACATTCTTAAACTTCCCTTGTGAGGGTTTAGAAGCAATTTCTGGTTTATTGTTGCAACAGGTTTGTGTTGCGGCAAGGATTGAAATTGCGGCACATTGGAAACAGAGTCAAGCTCCGCCCCTACAAAAGGTTATAAACAGGTTGGATATGGTGTGTAAGATGAGCAAATTTACGGCTGTTAAACGGAATAATCTGGGAAAATTCTATTCTATATGGAATCCATATCTGAATTGGAGGAATAGTGTTCTATGATATGTTCTGAATGCCCACTTCCTGAGCTGCTTATTCTTTTTTGGATGTCTCAATGTGTCAATGGATGTTGTATTATGATTTACGGGATTGCAGCACTTAGGTATAAATATGACTAGTACTGAAGGAGGGGATAAGGGGGGATTATGATTCTGTTCATAAAGTAAGTGTTTTTTTGTTGTAGTGTGGTACATTATTGTATGTTCTGACAACAATAAAAAGTTAATTATAAAAAAAAAGTGGTTCCCTGGGCAAGGGTGCATATGTGCCCTCTTCGGTGCACTTTGCTCTTCCAATGGAGAAGAAAGAAACTCGAAGAAATATGCGGTGAGGCTATTCCTTCCGTTAGAGGTGAGATTCCAATTGGACTGTTACAGGTGGATCATCTCAGGAAAGGAATTTCCCCGATGGAGATTCGGATTGGTTGGGACTCATAGCAGATGCAAGCCTCCGGGGAGGGGGGGCTCACTTTCAGGAGTTGGTGGTGCAAGGCCGCTGGAATGCGGCAGTGGAACATCAACAGACTGGAGGCACAAGCAGTTTGGTTGGCATGCCTGTGGTTCACTGAGCAGCTAGAGCAACATCACCTTTCATATTGCTGGAAAGGACAATATCGGAGCCAATTTCCTCAGCAGGAGAAACTTGAGCCCAGAAGAATGGGAGGTAGCAGACTAAGCCCTTCAGCTCCTGATGAACCATTGGGGCCTACCAAATCTAAGCCTGTTGGTGACCTTCAACAACACAGAAGTTCCATGCTTCTTCAGTCGCAGGCAGGACCCAAAAGCGATTTGACATCGGTGCTCTCGTTCAGGAGTGGCCATGCGGTGCCCTTCTGTACATTTCTGCCCTGGCCTCTGGTAAGCAGGCTGGTCCAGAAGATTGCAGGTCAAACCAATGCCGTCTTTTTAGTGGCTCTGGATTGGGCTCGAAGGCTGGAGTATGCCGATCTCCTGTTTCGTCAGGGGCCCATTTGGCATGAGGATCCAGGTCAATCTATCTTGTGGTCTGGCCATTGAAAGGGCTCGGTTGTTGAAATGGGTTTTTTCACCTGTGTTAATTTCCACTCTTCTTCGGGCCAGGAAATGTTCTCTTTCTCTAGCCTATGTTAGAGGTTGGAGGATCTTGAGGCCTGGTGTTTTGAGCGAGGTCCTCAACTATTCAAGATGGATGTTCCTTTGATTTTGGAATTTTTACAACACAGCTTGCTTAAGGATTTGGCCCTTAACACCTTACAGCCCTGGCTTGTTTTGAGGGACCGAGTTAGATTGTGAGCCTTCTGGGGACCTAACAACTGTATCTGAAAGTAACTCACCTTGCACTGCCAATGAAAAAGGTGTGAGCTAAATCTAAAAAATATCCCAGTTCCTTCTGTTTGGCTTTTCCCACCATCACGAATGTATTTTTATTTTCCTCTTTAAGAAATAATGGTAATTTATTTGATATACCCTACTATAGCAATACCACTTAGGGGCACTGCTGTGTTGATCATCAGGCTCTCATGCATGATTTCACGTCACTGACACAAGTGAATGTCAACCTTCTGACAAAAACCTTGGGACCACATAGCCATGGGAACCACAGCACTAACTTGGTCTAAGTGGCCAAAAGACTCTAAATGTAAAAAGAATTTATACTGCGCTGAGCACAAACTACTCAAAGATTGAGATGTAAGTCAGGGAGTGTGACCATAACTTTCACTGTAAAACCACAAGAAAATAAATGACAGAAAGGAGAAGTCACTTAAGGACTGAAAAGAAAACTAGAGCTCAGGAGCAGACATTCATTCTTTGAGCAAGCTAAGCACTACTATTTCTTCTTAAAGCGAGCTCTAATCCAGTTTCCCGTTCCCAGTGAGGTCAGGTGGCAGGGTCATTTCCCCTCTGCCAAATGATACAGGTTCTCGGTGTCCCCCAAAAGGCCAAGAAGGGTTTAACTTCCTTCAGCTCATAGCTCAGATCTTCAACTGCATCTCTGCTGAAGGGCGGTCAAGACATGATGCTACTACTGCTGTAAGAAATATTATCAAGGTACGTTTGTAATGGGAGCCCGTTAGGGTGAAGGTGATTTATATTCACAGCCCCTCACTTCATGCTATGGAAAATGTGTTTTGTTTTTTTAACACCATAAGTGCCATTTTGTGCAACTCCAATTAACAGACAAAACTACAACAATCTAACCAATCTCTGATACCACACAACACAGCCAGAAATGTGGGCAATTGTGTGAACCCCAATCGTTTATCCTTCCATGGACTATATGGCATGTCATGAGCGGACTCCGTCCCAGATTTCTAGGAATGGCGTGGTGACAATGCAAACTCTCCCATGAAAGCAGCACACAGGGCAAAGCTTTGGCACATGATGCACTATCTAGCAGCAGTATATAAATGATAAATAGTACCAACAGTACAGAAACGAGATGGCAGAAAAAGACCACACAGCCTATCAAGTCTGCCCATCCACACCAACTATTGAGCTTTACAATCCCTACCACTCCCTCAGAGGTCCTTTCTTTGTTTCCATCATGCTTTCTCGAATTCAGATATTGTTCTTGCACCTTTTGTCATCGCATCCCAAACAGGTTATAGTTGAACTGGAAAAGGTACAGAGAAGGGCGACCAAAATAATGGCAATGGAAAAGCTAAAAAGGTTAGGGCTCTTCAGCTTGAAAGAGACTTGCAAGACCATTGAGATCTGCAACAGAACAATTTGGTGGAAGTTCCAACTTTTTAGCAAGTGAGATTGGATGAATCTCAGCAGCGACTGTTTTATATTCAAGCTCCAGAATTGTGGAACTCCCTACCCTCACCCACTGAAGGAAGAGAGTTGTCTTGAGTTCCAGAAGATGTAAAAGGTTTGCTTTTTCAAAAGGCTTATCAAGATTATATTTGAAGAACTTTGGCAGCTAATGAGATATCAGGAGTAAATGGTGGATTGTATAAGTTGCCTTATGGTTCATTACGTGTTGTTTTAACAATGTTTTGTGGGGTTTTTGTGTTTTTATTTCTATATAAATTGCTTTATGAATGTTGGTGGACATGCATAGAAGTTCTGATCTGCGATATGGAGAAATTACTACTTACCTGAATTTCCTTTCCATTAGTAAGGGCAGGTCTATCCTAACGAGTGGTTTATGTACCTCTGCCAGCAGATGGAGACGGAGCAAAAGTTGATGTCATGGCCATATAGTCCCACTCTGTCATCAGCCCACCAGTATTCTCTGGAAAAGCCAAATTATGGACAAAGCTGATTATATTTGAACATTATTATCAACAGTCAAACATTCATGTTTCTCAACTCAACCAGCAGGAACGCTGATCTCAGCCAAAAGAAGGAACATATCTAGCAAACTAAGGGCTAGGGAAGCCACTTACCAGTTTTCAACGAAGAACAGGAATCATTCTGCACAGCTCGCCCGAAGAAAGGCTAACCACAAATTCAAACATCGGCAGCCAAGCCCCCAGTCCCTCCTTTCTCCACCTCTCCCTACCCTGCAACCTCAAACCTCCTTTCCCCAACCCTTCCTGCCCAGCACTTTCCTGACTCCCTATCTCCCAAGGCCTTCCTCCTGGCTCCCAGCCGTCAGAAAACCTTCAAGTCCAATCCAGCCTCCCGCTTTACCAGCAGCAGATAAGAACAAGAAGCACTGAGGAGAGGAAGAAGATGAGGCAGCAGCAGCAGCAGCGGATCTATACAGCACGCACCTCCCTTCCTCATGCTCCTGCGTTCATGCTCAGGCCCCATGGGTGAAGAGAGCATTGGCCAGGCAGAGGAAGATAAAGTTGGTGTCCTGCCGGGCCTTTATGAACAGGAGCTGGTATTATCTCTCTCTGGTCTGGGAAGGTTATTCCCAGTGGGAATAACCTCCCACTGGGCCAGGAAGAACAGAAGGAAGCAAGAGCAGCTTCCTTTCATACCCAATAAAGGAGAAATCAGCCAACTCCTGTCCAGACTGATGAGGAAAGAGCAGCCTTCTGCTGGCTCTGCGACACACCTTCCGTGACTTCGTGACACACTAGTGTGTCCCGACACACCTGTTGAGAACCACTGCTCTAAGAGGTGTGCTAGACAATGTTTTCTGGAAACCTACATTTAGCTTTTTGCTGCTGTAGTGTAAGCTTCGATGCAAATTGTCAGGGCGACTTGGTAGTTGATTTTTTTTTTGCAGGGTTGTTATCCCAGGTTTCCTGACTCCCAGGCCTTTTGTTACTCTGATATTGATACCTGGAGCTGGTCCATAAAGGGGTAGAAGCCCTGCTTGAAACAGTGCGAGCGAAATCCTTCTCAGCTGTATACTAGTAACATTCATTTCCTTTAAACAAGTAAGATTGGTAATTTGAAAATTTAGCACATAAATGTCGCTATCCCTTTATTTGTTTTCACCTAGGCTACAAGCTTTTAAAATAAGTACACATTTTGAAATTTATAAACTTCTTTTCCAGGCAAGGGCTCATGGTGGGCAATAAAACAAAAACCGCAAAACATGTTCCAATAAAAAAGAATTACATTATAAAAAGCATGCATAGCAAAACTTAAGAAACATACTCCAAACAGTCACATTCTAAAGGCGGGTTTAAAAAGCCAGTCTTCATTAAAGTGCTAAAGAACTCCAAATTGGACCAAACAGATCCTTTGAACTTTCGTCCTATCTCTTGACTTTAATTGAAAGATCAGTGCTTAAGCAGCTGCAATCCTTCTTTGATGAAAATGACATACTTGATCCCTTTCAGTTTGGATTTTGTCCTAACCACAGCACAGAGATACTGCTGTTAGCAGCCATAGATATAGGTGCGGTTTTGAGATATCCACTAAGTACGTTCTTGTCTTACTGGACATCTCAGCCGCAGTTGATACAATTAAACCATAATCTATTGCTCTCGCGTCTGAAAGCAATTGGCATATTCAGTCAGGTGTTAAAATGGTTTGAATCCTTTCTCATGAACCTTCTTTTTCAAGTAAAAGTAGGTGCTCAAAAATCAGAATGGTACCCGATTATGAGAGGAGTTCCCCAAGGCTCAGCGCTTTGTCTTGTTGAATGTCTGTGTCCGGTCTGTAGCCTACTCACTAACCTTGGAGTGGGCTACAGACTACGCAGATGACATTTAGGTTTTTGTCCCCATTACTGCAACGATTGATTATGCACTTGACATTGTTGGTAACTGCTTAAGATCTATCCTGGAATGGATGTTTTCTTAGCTTTCAGACAGGTTAATCCGCACCTGTGGGTTATGCACCTCTACCAGCAGATGGAGACAGAGCAAAGCTGACATCATGGTGTATATATACTCCTGCACTGACACCAACCAGCCCACCAGTATTTTCTGTCTCCAGCAGATGGTGGATGTGCATTTCCCTACTGGGGATTGCTTAAAAAAAAATTTTGAAAGGAGAGAAGAAGGAAATTAATTTGTTCCACTCTCCAGTGGTGATACCTTATGGTCCCTCCCTTAGTCGAGTTTTCCTGAGGTGATATCTGTGGATCCCTCCCTCAGAGTGCTTCAATCCTGTAGCTGGTTTTCCGGCGTGCACTTTTCTGTAGAGAGAGAAATAGCTGAGAGCCTAGTGGGTACAAGAAGCTGAGTGCGGCGGTGAAGGCCTTTGCTCTTTCCCCTTGCAGCCAGAGACAGACTTTATACTCGGCTGGGACTGGCTGAGTTTAGGTAAAGAGTAAATATTTAAAAAAAAAGAAAAAAAGTGAGGGATTCCCTTTTCCTTCTGGCCTCAGTGAGCCGATTCAATGTCCATTCCCACTTCTGAGGGCGGGTTGAGCAGCCTTTTGGCTAGGTCCTGCTCTCAGGCTTTGCTCAGATGCTGCGTGATAGGCCGCGGCAGCGTTCACGCGCTTTTCTACGTGCAAGTCTGCTGTGAAACAGTGTCTGACATCTGTTGGTGTTTGTGCGAACAGGTGGGTGCTCAGGGTGAGCACCTACCTAGACTGTGTATTGGGTACCTAAATTTTGGGCATCTGTAGTGTGCACTTATTGGACAGAGCTTGTTTTTGGTGCCCTGTTCAGGCTCGCTTGTGTGCAGACGCGCAGTTGGGCGCACAATTGTCAGATGCCTTTGGGAACATGCTGCTAGTGGGTGTGTATTCATGGCACTAATAATAAAGAAGCCTAAGTGCCTTACTCTTTGTGCTGCTTGCCTTATTTGGGCTTTTTAGCCTGCTGTCCCCTCTAACTTGTATCATTGCTGCATGGAGGCTCAGGGAGAGTTATCTCAGGCTGATCTTGCTGATCCTGGCCCTACCCACCATGATGCAGGAATGGGACAGGAGGGGGACCTGTGGAAGGTTTTGCCTGGTTTTGGGGCTTCCCTAACTGGTTCGTCAGCCGGGGAAGGCAACTCAATGAGCACAGGACTGATGCCGCTACCCCCCCCCCCCCCCCCTCTGGTTTTGATATGGATCCTTCTACTGTTTCTTGTGTGGAAGTTTTTCAAGGACTGCAGTTCTTTCTTCAGGCATAGTCAGCAGAACAGGCCAAACCTAAGAGTTCAGGATAGCAGATTGCAGATCCCTGCATGCTTGGTGCTGCAGATAAGCATCAGAGTATGTCTACACCTGCTGCGGGTCACGCTGATAGGGATCCAGATGGCACGGATGATGAAAATGATTCTTACTCCCTGGAGGATGGGGAAATTCCTCCAAGGTTGGAACCGAATCGAACAATGTTGCAGGCTCTGATCTCCTATACACTGAAGATGCTAGGCGTGCAGGGTGCTGATTCCATTCTAGTTTCTTTGCGTAAAGCATTATGGATGCTATTCAAGAGTTAATTGAGCTTGAATGTGGTGCCCAGGAAGCTAATTTTAAAGGGGTATGAGCCTTGGAAGTGCTGTACCCCCTGGATTCAGTGGCGAGAGAGAGCAATTGCACTTTCTGAAAGTGGATCCACTGGTGTGCGCCATCACCAAGTGGATGACTCTCTCTGTAGAAGGAGGAGCGGCATTGAAGGATGTGCAGGATAGCCTCAGTTCTATCTTAAGCCTTGATGGTGATCTCCTTGCTACTGGAACTAGGTTGGGTGGTGAACTTGGCCAAGAGCAGTATGCAGTGATCCCAGACACTGGAGTATCTAGGTTTCGTTTTCGACACAAAGCAAAGTAGTGTGTTCCTGCCAGAGAGCCGTGTTCAGAAACTGATAGCGCAGGTGCGACTATTGATAGAAACCATACACCTGATGGTGTCTTACCTACAGGTGCTCAGGTTGATGGCAGCCACGCTAGAGAGGTGGTTCTGTGGACAAGGGTGTATATGCGTCCTCTTCAGCACACACTACCTGCACGTTGGAGTCCACAGTCTCAGGATTACTAGAATCGGCTTCAGTTTCCAGTGGAGATCAGCATCAAACTACAGTAGGTAGTTGCAAGTGGATCATCTAAGGAAGGGCACTGGACTGTCTAGTACTCATGTCGGATGCGAGTCTCCAGGGTTGGGGGGCTGAAGTACAGAAGAGTATCTCTGGAGTATCAATTGGCTGGAAGCACGTGCTGTTCGATTTGGCATGCTTACGATTTGTTGAGGTTCGAATGATGTTGGACAATGCAACGACTGTGGCTTACATCAATTGCCAGGGAGGAGCCAAGAGCCAGCAAGTGTCATAGGAAATAGCCCTTCTAATGGAATGGGTGGAAGGACATCTTCAGGAGATCTTAGCCTCATGCATTGTAGGAATAGACAATGTAAGAGGCAAATTTCTCAGCAGACATAGTCTGGATCCAGGTGAATAGGATTTGTCAAATGAAGCGTTCCAGCTCACAGTGAGCCGCTGACGCCTTCTGTTTTTAGATTTGCTGGTGACATCAAACAATGCGAAGGTTCCTCGCTTCTTCAGTCGCAGGAGAGATCTGAAGTCTTTGGGCATTGATGCCTTCATGCAGGAGTGGCTGGAAGGAAAACTTCTATGGGCCTTTCCCCTGTGGCTCATGTTGGGCAGAATGATTTGGAGGATCAAGAGACTCACAGAGATGGTGCTTCTGGTGGCACCAGATTGGCTCAGGAGGCTGTGTTATGCAGATCTGCGGAAGCTCCTGGTGTACTCGCATCTCTGATTACCGGTCCACAGGGATCTGATTCTATTTTGTCTTATAGTATGGCCCTTGAGAGTAGAGATGTGAATCGGGTGCCGGGATCTGTTCCGGTTTCGGTATCATGGACCCTCGTGAAATTTCATTTCCCATGGTCCGGACGTTTTGTTTTTTTTTCTGGCTGTCCTGAGCCGGAAACACCCCCCCCCCCCCCGACCCTTTAGATCTAATTATTTACAATCCCCCACCCTCCCGACTCCCCCCGCCCCCCAAAAACTTGCCTAAAGTCACTGGTGGTCCAGAGGGGATCCCGGGTACGATCTCCCGCTCTCGGGCCGTCGGCTGCCAGTAAACAAAATGGTGCCGTGGCCCTTTGCCCTTACCATGTGACAGGGGCTATCTGTGCATTGGCCGGCCCCTGTCACATGGTAGGAGCAATGGACGGCTGGCAGCCAATGGCCTGAGAGCAGGAGATCGCTCTCGGGACTCCCGCTGGACCACCAGGGACAGTAGGCAAGTTTTGTAGGGGTTTGGAGGGTGGGGGAATGTAAATAATTAGATCTAAAGGGTCGGGGTGGGTTTGGGGGTTTATTCAGTATGCCCTTTCTTCCCCCCCCCCCCAAAATGATAAGAAAACTGCACAAAAATTTTGTGGGGTTTTCCTATCATTTTCAGGAACCCCGATACATGATCTGTCAAAAAAACGATGCACATCCCTACTTGAAAGGGCTTGGTTGCTGCAGTGTGGATACTCCACTGCTGTGATTCTACCCTGCTCAGTTTAGTGAGTGTTTGAGGCATGGTGGAAGGAGTGAGGGGTTCATTCTTGTTCTGTTAAGATCCCGCTCTTTTTCAATTTCTTGCAGGATGGCTTGATTAAGGGTTTGGCCCTTAATTCTTTGAAGATTCAGGTGGCTGCTCTTGCCTGTTTCTGAGATCAGGTGAATGGTGAGCCCTTGTCGGCACATCCAGATATGTGGCCTTGTTCTTAAAAGGGGTGAATCATCTTCGTCCTCCTTTGCGGTTGCTGGTGCCCTTGTGGAGTCTTAATCTGTTTCTGGATTTTCTGGTGGGTTCCACCTTTCGATCACTGCATAGTCTCTCCTTCAGGTTTATTTGAAGTCTGTGTTTCTTGTGGCGATTTGTTCTGTGCAAAGAGTTTCTGAACTGAAGGCCTTGTCTTGCCGGGAACCATTTCTGCGAGTGACTCCGGGGCGGGACAGTGGCAAACTGTTCTTTTTTTTTTTTTTTGTGGAAGGTGGTCTCTGATTTTCTCTTGGTTGTGTGTGTGTGTATATATGTATATATATGTATATATGTATATATATATATATATATTAAACTCTGGAATTTGTTACCAGAGGATGTGGTCAGTGCAGTTAGTATAGCTGTGTTTAAAAAAGGATTGGATAAGTTCTTGAAGGAGAAGTCCATTACCTGCTATTAAGTTCACTTAGAGAATAGCCACTGCCATTAGCAATGGTAACATGGAATAGACTTAGTTTTTGGGTACTTGTCAGGTTCTTATGACCTGGATTGGCCACTGTTGGAAACAGGATGCTGGGCTTGATGGACCCTTGGTCTGACCCAGTATGGCATTTTCTTATGTTCTTATATATCTATATCTATATCTATATATATATATACCGTATATATATATATGTGTGTGTGTGTGTGTGTATATATATATATATATTTACATCCCTGCACTGACATCAGCCCACAAGTGTTCTCTGCAAAAGCCAACTGGGGACAACTAACAATACATAATCATAACTATTAACAGACAACCATTCAAAGACTAGTTAACAGGGAAACATTGAGTTCAGACAAGGAGTATATCATCACTAATCTAGGAATTGGATCTGACATTTATCAGTAATCCTCAGACACAGCCACTCAGGACAATAGCACTACCATCTGGCAGCCAAGGGTGGCAAGGTGGATTAATCTGCCTTCAGTAAAGAAAAGGAAATTATTAGGTTGTTAGTAATTTCTCCTCTCTCCTCCCTCTCTCTCTCTGTCTCCATCTGCTGGTAGAGGTGCATAACCCACCTGTGTGGATTAACCTGCTCTCATTAAAGAAAAGGAAATGATCAGGTAAGTTAGTAATTTCTCCATACGAACAAGCTAACTTTAAAATATCATTAAAACCAATCTAATAATTCTCATATTCCCTATTACAGATTTTTCAAAATCTTTCAGATTTGAAGATCATACGATAAAAATGTCATCCTCTGTTCGGAATTTTGGGGTTCAGTTGGAATCAAATCTATCACTAAGATCAAATAAAAAGTGTAGCGAAGAATGCCTTTAACAAACTTTGTGTCCTGCGGACTCTCAAGCCATCCCTAACTGCATAATTTTAGAACTATCGTTCAGTCGTTGGTCATAGGCAAACTAGGCGACTGTAACTCCTCTATATGTAGGCCTTCCAGCATACTTCCTGAAATGCCTATAAGTAGTCCAGAATGTGTCTGGCAATCACTCAATACAGGCACTTGGGTTTTTGATCATATAACTTTCATTTTGTATGCTCTGCACTGGCTTCCAATGGAGGGAACAGTTTAAGATTGTAACCCTATTCACTGTGCACTCAGACATGAGACCCCCCCTACTATGTGTCAGTAATCTGATTAAAATATACCAACCGCTAAGAACTTTAAGATCGACAGGTTAAAGTTTTATTAGACATTCTATCAGCCTGTTTGGTGCACCTCGATAAAACAAGAGAGAGGACATTTTATGAAGCAAGCCCAGTTCTCTGGAACACTACCAGACAAAATCTGCCTAATTTTGTGTTACTCCACCTTTTGGAAACAACAAAAATCCCTATATTTCTCACAAGCATTCAGGTCCATGACTTCTTAACAGCTGATATACTTTTTTTTTTTTGCTGTAAGGATGTTTTTGTTTTTGTATGTCTTTTTAAGTTTTTCTTTTACTTATTTCTTTGTGTTTTAATTTGCATGTCTTCTGTAATCCACCGAGTACTTCGGATTGTGCAGCCTATAAGTCTTTTAAATGAATAAACTGCAGATACTTTGATTGTAGGCTTGAGTATATTCCATGCTTGATAGGAAGCACAAAATAAAATAAATCAGTCATTTGCTACTCGGGAAAACTTCCCTAGAGCTATTCTGGGCTAATGAAACAGTTAACGAGAAATCCTGACAAAATGTGTGTGTTATGCCTCCTCACATGAGCCTTAATTAATAGCTTATCTGACTCATAACATGTTTTATGCCAATGTCTTTCCAGCCGTCGGCCTACCTGATTCATGGATCTTGATTCCTGTGGAAACCGTGGAGCAGACTTAGCAACACGCACCATGCAGGGCTTGAACGGGGCTGCTCGGTCGAGTCTATTACTCTGCTCCTTATTCCTTAAATGAACTATAGAAAGGACTGAGAGATTCATTAGGACTCTCACCCATGATCACAGCTATCTTTCCTCTCGTGCTAATCCTTTTTAAAGCCATCTGTGCCATTGTCAACCAAAGGAGATGTTGTCTGTGAAATGACCTGTGACATTACCATGATGAAATCCTCCCTATTAATCCGTGAAGGTTCATCCTCACACGTGCATCGTATTTCCCCAGATTCTGGAATTAAGCCTGAAAATAATGTCCATCATTCTCATTTGCTTTAGCCTACTGCTCGTTTTAATTATATTTTTTGAACATTAGAACCGACAGGTGATGGGCACCGACCGACAATCATTTCAAACCACTGCCATAACAGGAGACATGCGAGCAGCCCGTGAGGGAACAGGGCCAGTCCTCTTCATCATTTCGCAGCCCCATCCCCATTCCTATTTAGCCAGCATCCCTTTGCTGTCCTTGGTCTCTCTCTCTCTCTCTCTCTCTGTGCTCCTGTTCGGTATTTCTCAGAGCTTTGCACAGTAATATTTGTTCATTGCTTACTTTTTCTCACAGATGATATCATTAAGCTGAACAGGGAGGAGGAGAGGAAGCTGAACATGCCTCGGCAGAACGGAGGCCTGCGTCCATACTTCACGCGGCAGTTCAGGAGGGGCAGGCGCAGGTGGGGAATCCAGCAGCAGAAAGGTATATGCACAGGGCTGTGAATGTTTTGTCCTGGATCCAGCAAGGCTTTCAGGCACCTGTTGGTTGCAGATATTGTTGTTACAGGATGGCCTGTAGCCCTTTTTAAACCCTGGCGCTAGTAGGAAACAGAGACCTACCTGCTCAGGATAACTGACATACAGTCAGCAAATCATACTGTGGTGGCGAGACACAATACATGTACTAGAAACTTTTTCAAGAAGTGGGAAAGGTCTCCTCTGCCACGCACTGTATGTGGGACACTGTGCCTCAGGTCTAAGCCCACTGTAATTATGTGATGAAAATGTTTCTTCTCGTTTGTTTGGGGAAAACTGTCATACAACTCAACCATCAAAACCCCAGAGGTGGCTGTGTGCAAGTTGTTTAGGCCTTAGACTGTAAAGTGTTTTTCCTGTAATTTAGAGGCAGTGGAATATTTGACCATTATATGCACTGCTTTCTTTTAGTCACACCGTAAGGTCCTTCAAATGTTTTCAAAGAAAAAAAGTCGATAGACATAAAGGCCTATCTAGTCACCCCATTCCTGAGCCTCCCCAATCTCAGGATTTACCCCTCATCCTCGCATCACAGCATCCTCTGTGCTCATTCCAGGCTTTCTTACGTTCTGTTAATGCCTCGTCCTCCATTGAGAGGCTGCTCCATGCAACCACCACAGTTTCTGAGAAGAAATATCTCTTTATATTACCTCTGAGTCTACCACTTTATTTAATACCTTTCTCTCAATTCCTAACACAACATGTCCAGGCCTGGTTGACTGAGGCTTATCCGCTCCTCGAGCCGCTTAGTGGTTTCTGTTGAATTTCAGAGCTTTATCTTGAAGAGATGAGAGAGAAAAGCTGTATAAAATAGTATTCTGTCTGCAGCATTATTACATTTGGAATCAGGATCTTACAGATAATGAGGTGTTTATAAAGAGTTATTGTGGAACTGTGTTTTTCCTGACCTGCATGTTGGCACCTGATTTATGTTTTTGGGAGTCCTTTTTTTTTTCTTTCATAGAAACATAGACTATGACAGCAGATAAGGATCATAAGGCCCCTCTGCCTTATTTATGTCCTATTTTATTGCCATGGGCTCCCAGTTAATCTCCTTAAGGGTCCTGTGTGCTTTACTCTCTTTCCACCACCTCCCCTGGGAACCTGTTCCACACAGTCACCGTTTTCTTGAAGAAATGTGCCTGAATCTTAACCCCTGTGGCCTCATATTCCGAGCTCTCTCTTGTCTTTGAATTTCCTTTTCACCAAGAAAAGTTTGCTGCTTGTTCATTCTTTATATGTTGGAGGTATTTGAATGTTTTTGTCGTGCACTCCCATCCCTGTCTCTTCTCTCTAGGGTATACATATTTAGCTACTTATGTCCCATGTCATGGGACCTTTGGGGTAGACCCTGCAACATTTTGGTAGCCCCTTCTCTAGACCGCCTCTCTCTCTCCATATAAAATTCAGAGCCTTGACTCGGACTGCTAAGGCACTAAATTAATGTTGTCCGGGCTATGTTAAAGAATGCCCAAAGCTTTATGCCCCTTTGTGGAATTTGAGGTCTGCCAAGAATGACTTGCTTTGCATGTCCTGGGACAAAAGGGGCTAGACCAGGAAAAGGGTCTGGCCTGCTCAATTGCGTTTCTGTGGAACTCATTTCCAGTTGAGTGGTAGATAGTTAGGGACCTTGGAGGTGTTAAGTCCCAAGTAAAAACTTTACTTTTTAATTCTGGATTTCCTGATACTTAGTTATTGATTGACATTTTTTTGAGCTATTTTAGTAAACAATTTACAGTTTTTTATATTTGGCAAAACATGTAATTTTGATATTTCAGCTATTAATTCTTTGGAACCTGCTGACCGGAATGTTTGGCCATTTAGCTATGTGTCATGGCCTGCATTCAAAGAGTTTCAGTATGTATTGTGTTTATCTCTGTAGGTGACAACTCTTATCCCTCTCATAGACACGTAGAAATGACGGCACAAAAAGACCAATCGGCCCATCTAGTCTGCCCAGCAAGCTTCCACACTTATTTTCCCTTGCTTATCTGTTTCACCAACTTCAGGGCTCTTGTTGGTAACTGAATCAAATTTCCTGCCATCCCCTGTCATTGATGCAAAGAGTAATGTTGGAGTTGCATCAAAGGTGAGCATAAGGCTTATGGTTAAAGGATGTAACCGCCACATCAAGCAAGTTACCCTAATGCTTGTTTACCCAGATTGCACAGATCGATGCCTTGTTGGATGATGTCTGAATGTAAATCCTGTTTTCCTCACTTCCCATTACCATTGAAGCAGATAGCAACACTGTATATGCTTTCAAAGTGATCTATCAGACTTAATTGGTTTAGGGCATTAACTGCTGTAATAAACAGCTACCCCCACGATTGTTTACCCAGATTGTGAAGTTCAGTCCTTGTTGGTTGTTGCCTGAATGTAAATCCTGTTTTCCACTTTTCCCCCTGCTGTAGAAACAGAGAGCAGCACTGTATATGTATTCATCAGGCTTAATTGGTTTAGGGTAGCAACCGCCGTAATAAGCAAGCTACCCCCACGCTTATTTGTTTACCCAGATTGTGAAGCTCAGTCTTTTTGGTTGTTATCTGAATGCAAATCCTCTTTTTCCACATTTCCCTTTGTTGAAGCAGAGAGCAATGTTGGGGTTGCATTAACCATGCAAGGGATTTTTTGAGTAAGGATAGTAATCACCAGGTAGTAGTTAACAACATTCCAGCAAGCCACCCCCATAGCTCTGTTCTTCATTCCCATCCTTTAGCCTTTATGGATCCACAGTGTTTATCCCACGCCGCTTTGAAATCTTTCACAGTTTTAGTCTTCACTTCCTCCAGAAGGGCATTCCAGGCATCCACTACCCTCTCTGTGAAGAAATACTTCCTGACATTGGTTCTGAGTCTTCCTCCCTGGAGCTTCAAATCGTGACCCCTAGTTCTACTGATTTTTTTTTTTTTCCATTGTAAAAGGTTTGATGTTGACCATGAATCATTAAAACCTTTCAAGTATCTGAAAGTCATTATCATACCACCCCTGCTCTTCCTCTTCTCCAGGGTGTACATATTTAAGTTCTTCAATCTCTCCTCGTAAGTCATTTTATGAAGACCATCCACCTTTTTGGTTGTCCTTCTCTGGACCGCCTCCATCCTGTCTCTTCGGAGATACGTTCTCCAGAACTGAGCACAGTACTCCAGGTGAGGCCTCAGCATGGACCTGTACAAGGGGATAATCACTTCCCTTTTCTTACTCTATATTCCTCTCTCTATGCAGCCCAGCATTCTTCTAGCTTTAGCTATCGCCTTGTCACATTGTTTCGCCGACTTCAGATCGTTAAGACACTATCACCCCAAGGTCTCTCTCCTGCTCCATGCACATCAGCCTTTCACCTCCCATCAAATCCAATTCTTTCGGATTTCCACTCCCCATATGCTTGACTCTGCACTTCTTGGCATTGAATCGCAGCTGCCATATGTTCGACCAGCTTCCTTAAATCCCGTCTCACTCTCTCCACTCCTTCCGGCGTGTCCACTCTGTTGCAGATCTTGGTATCATCCGCAAAAAGACAAACCTTACCTTCTGTCCGCAATGTCGCTCACAAAGATATTGAACAGGACCGGTCCCAACACCGATCCTTGCGGCAGTCTGCTTAACACCACTCTCTCTTCAGAGTAAGTTCCATTTACCATCACACATTGTCTTCTGTCCGTCAACCAGTTTGCAGTCCAGGCCACCATCTTGGCACCCACTCCTAAGCTTCTCATTTTATTCACAAGCGTCCTGTGTGGGACCGTATCAAAAACTTTGCTAAAATCCAAGTAGATGACATCGAGCGCTCTTCCTTGATCCATATTTCTAGTCACCCAATCAAAAAAAGTCAATCAGATTTGTCTGACATGAGCTTCCCCTGGTGAATCCATACTGCCTCTGGTCCAGCAATTCCTCCAACTGTAGATAGTTCACTATTCTTTCTTTCAGCAGTGACTCCATTACCTTTCCCACCACCGAGGTGAGGCTAACCAGCCTGTAGTTTCCGGCCTCCTCTCTGCTCCCACTCTTGTGAAGCAGGACCACCACCGCTCTTCTCCAATCACTTGGCACCACTCCCGTTTCTAGGGATCTGTTGAACAGGTCACTCAGTGGACCCGCCAGCACATCTCTGAGCTCCCTCAGTATCCTGGGATGAACCTCATCAGGTCCCAAGGCTTTGTCCACTTTCAGTTTCCCCAGCTCTTCCCATACATTGTCTACTGTAAATGGAGTTACATCTACTCCACTCCCCTCCAGTTTCTTGTTAACTAGCGACGGTCCTTCTCCAGGGTCTTCTTTAGTGAACACCGAACTGAAGTATTCGTTTAATATTTCCGCAATTTCTTAATCTCTCTCCACACATTGATCCTTTCCACCTTTCAATTTCATTATACCACTTGGAACTTTTCTCCTTTCTCTGATGTATGTGAAAAATGTTTTGTCACCTCGCTTTACCTCTTTGACAATCCTTTCTTCCACTTGACTTTTTTGCTATCTTGATTACTTTCTTCATCTCCCTCAGTTCCATCAGATATTCTTCCTTGTGCTCCTCCTTTTAGGATCCTTTATATTTCTTGAATGCTGTTTTTTTGTTTGGGTTTTTTTTAGCTTTTATTTTGTCAGCCACCTCTTTGAGAACCAGATAGGTTTCATTTTTCTTTTGCTTTTCTTTACTTTTCTGACTTATAGATTAGTTGCCTTGGTAATTGCTCCTTTTATTTTGGTCCACTTGATGTTTGTTATGATTGTTTATTATTGGTTGATGTATTTGCTTTGTCTTTTGATGTAATGTAATAATGGAATGCGTTAAGCATTGACGAAAGAGGAAGAGCAGACATTTTGAATGATCTCTTGCAGATAGATAGATAGATAGATATAGATATATAGATATAATTTTTTTTTTTTAAGCCTCTAGTTAGAACATGAGAATTAAGTGTCAGATGAAGATGGATGAAGTAACCTGCTTCTCATGCCTGCTGCTTTCACTGCTTCTCTTGTAGGTGTCGGCAGGAATCGCTTGGGCTACAGAGGGCGGATAATGGGGAAAAAACGTTCCTATGGGCTTATCACAGGCCTGGCGGCCAGGAAAGCATCAGTCATGCACAAAGGCATCAGCCCTTTGAACCGGCCGCCGTTGAGTGAGAGGGTAGGAAGGCCATTTTCTCATGCTTTAGTGCTTTTCCCTTGAACCTGCTTCAGACTTGCACAGATAGAGGATGTGGAGAACAGAATCTGAAAATCAGAAATCTCCCTAGTTGTAAAGGTCATTGTCATCTTATTTATCTAAAAATTCCTATTAAGTGCTCCAAAGGTATCTTTCTTGAGTGGCAGCATGTTTGCTCCATTCTGATGAGAGCACCATGGAACATGCACTGAACTTTGCAACAGGGGACTATAGACTTTTTTTTTTAATGACATTGATAACAATCCCTGTCCAGGGTGCCTTCTGAAATTGGTAGCCGTGCAGGCTCCATTGTAAAGAGTACAGTCAGATTATTCTTTTTGCTTTGGTTTGGAGCTTACCTGAGCCCTGTGACCGGTTCCACTGAAATAACAAAACAGAAAAGCGACATTTTATTTATTGTACTTATTTCAGAATCTCTAGGCAGCTTAAAATAAAACATTCATAAATATATAAAATAACAAAAGAACCATACAAATGTCATAAGTACAGCATAAAACTACTAAAAAAAAATGTATACACAAAATTATAAATACCGCAAAGCATAAAACAATAACTAAAAAGTGGCATATATAAATTAAAATATAAAAATTAGTTTGTGTTTGGAATCCACCTAGAACAGGCCCTGGTAATAGGCAGAATACAAATTATTGTAAATAAATCAAAATTTAAAAAACCCCATAAACTGGCAAAATATCAAAACAATAAAAACTTGGGAATTAAAAGCCCAGACAAAAAATCAAATCATTTCTCACTAAACTGGTTGTCAATGTTCCAGAAGGTGTTTAACACCTACTCAAAAGACTTTTCTAAAAAGAAATCCCTTGGTTAGCTTCCTGAGCCCTAGCAGTGCTGACTCTTGCATGATCTCATCTAGCAGAGAGTTCCACAGCTTTAGGCCTTCCACATAAGAAACATTCTGTAGACTCGGCAAGCCTTATCTGCTTAACAGAAGGAACGTCTAATTTTAAGGGTCAGCAACCTATGGCACACATGCCGTAAGTGGCAGGTGAGGCCATTTTTATAGGTGTAGCAGTAGCGGCATGACACTGAATAGCTGAGTAGCCCCCACTGCTACTGCTGCCGCAGATGTGGGCAAACAGCTCCCCCCCGTACCCCGGCAGCAGGAGTCGCATTTAAGGAAACGTCATCTCCTGCTGCCTAAGGGGCCAGTCTCTCAGCTCTTATCGTGACACTGGCCCTGCAGCAGCAGGAGATGACGTTTCCTTAATTGTGACTCCTGTTGCCGCACACTCAATGATATGGGAGACCGCCGCAGAAGAGGGAACGGGAAGTTCTTATGGCCGCCAATAGATCTCCTCCCATTGGTGGCTGAAGATTAGGCCTGGCTGGCCGTGCCTGAGGCGGCTGAAGAGAGAGACGGAGAAACAAGCAGCTGCCAGCAGACCCCATCCTGCTGGCGGCTGAGAAGTTCACTCAGTGAGAGCATAACAGGGTGGGTATGTGAACTTGTGTGTGTTTGTGTTGTGAGCCGGTGTGGGTTTGTGTGTATTTGATTGAATGTAGGAGAGGGAGAGAGTGAATGTGATTACAGATGGGAGGGAGGGATTTGGAGGGAGAGTGTGTGATTGCATGTGTGCACCCTCCCCCACACCACCTAATTTATGACACTCAGGATGACTGGAAATCAAAAGTTCCCAGGTATGGAGAGCATTTTTTTTTTTTTTTAATTCTTAGAAGTTTTAATTATTCAGTATTTGGTTGCTATTTAGAAATATTTTATTGATGTTTGGAAAATGTAAAAAAAAAAAAAAATGAGTTTTTAATTATTAGGTGGTATTCTATTTGTCAATTATTTTGAAATATTCTTTTTATTGGTATAGTTTTACTATTGATGTTTTATATTTCTCACTTTTGTTTGCTGTTTTATAAGGTATGGTAGTGTTCCTGTTTTTCCATTGTTGCTATGCATACAGAGTTTGGCTTGTTGCAGTTTCCGGTTCAGTTTTTGCATGTTTCTAGTTATACTTTTTTTTCTGGTCACTTTATTCTGTATTTTGGTGAGGATCTGCATGTGTGACCCAGGTGAGGGTATTCTGCTAGCTAGCTTGTAGTTTCTGTAGAGGGATTTATAGCAGCTTGGCCTGTTCTGTTTTCCTAATAGGTGTTGTATTGATGAGAGGGGGAAGGGAGTTAGACAGTTTTCTCTTCTCCTTTTTATAATTTATTATATGTGAGGAAAACACATCAATTTCAATTATATACCTCTTGAATATTTTAACTGAAAAATGTCAATTAAAATAAATACTCAAGAGCTGTGTGAATCAGGGTGCTGATGGGTTTGTGGCACTTGGGCTAGAGTTAACTACCCCCAATTTAGATCTTGGCACACCACTTCAAAAAGGTTGCCAACCCCTGATCTAATAGAATTTTGATTCTGACTTCAAAGATCTCCCAGGATGATAACGGTTCAAAACAGAATTCAGGGGCAAGGCCATATAGCGCCTTAAACACTAGTAATAGCAATTTCAATGTTTCCTTTTCATCTAATAGGCAGCCAGTGCAACTCAAGATTAAACTGGAGTGATATGTTTCACAACTGCTAAGAAAAAAATGTTCACTCTGTAAACCTTTATGATGGCTCTACCGAATAACGGTATATAAAACTCATCAAACAAATAAATAAATATGAACTTGAATTGGTGTATTAGAAATAATCCAGGCCACCACGTTTGAACAGGCTCTGCGGACTGAAGAGTCGATTGGAGAAGGCCAATAATAACTTTCATTACAGTAATCAATTTGAGAGATTTCTAAAGAATGCAAGATGGTTCATAGGTCAGAGGTAGACAAAAATGGTTTTAATTAATGAAGCATATGTAATTTCCTCTTCATAGCCCAGATCAGTCCAGAGAAGTGGGTTTTGCAGCCCTACCAGCAGATGGAGGCAGAGAATAACAACTTTTCAGGCACTGCTACTTAACCGAGAGTGCCACCCTCAGTATTTCTTTGTCTGCAGCGGATGGTAGAGGTGCAAACCTGCAGCCTGGAGTTTTGAACTTAAAAAAGAAAAGAAATTGAATTAGAAGGAAGATTTCTAAGAAGGTGGCTCCTCGGGGTGTTGGGTTCCTTTGTGGGCCATCCCTCGAGTAGAGCAGGATAAGTGGGGGATTGGTTATCCCTGATCTACCTCTGCCTTCTTTGTCCAGAGTGAGGGAAAGGCAGGGGTCCTGGTTCCCTTCTCACCCTCAGCCGTCAGCATCCAGGAGCAAGGGAAGTATTCCTTTTCCTTTCTTTCTGCCTTCCCTGGTGTGTGCTGTTACTTTAAAATAAATAAATAAATAAAGATTGGGGAACTAGTAAGCGCAACGGCAGAGCTAATTGCGCCGGGAAGCCACAGTCAGGTGAGTGGGGATGCAAGTGATTCAGCTGTTGTGCTGAGGCAGCGACTGAGATTGTTGCTGTGCCAGCGTGGAATTAACAGCAACTGACCACAGTTTCATGACTCCTCCCGCTGAGCATGGGAAATTGTCGGGGCTGCGGCCTGAAGCACTCGCGCCTCAACGCAGCCTCGTTTTACCCAGATTGTGCCTCTGGAGGGGTAGGGACTTCTGTGGGGGTCACAGGTGGCAATCACTCCACCCTGTCATCAGGCCTGGTGCAGAAGACCCCGAGGGGGTCAGAGAAGGTGTCAACCATCTTGATTACACATGGCAGAAAGCAGGCCTCTGCAAGGGAGCCACGGGACTCTTTCCCTTCCCCCCCCCCCCTGCTTTTTCTAGTGGATCAGCACCCTGTAGAAGACAGGGGAAGGAGAGAATGAGGAAGGGCTGCTGGATCAGGAGTCCAGTGCTACCGAGGACTTCTCCGCAAATTTTGTTCTGCTTCTCCATAAAGGCTATTTAGCTAAGAAAGAAGCAGGAGCTAATAAATGCTCTGCAACCTCAGAAGACCCAACGCTCGACTAAGAGGCTGAATGGGGTTGGGCATTCGAGGTCAGGGGGAATTCTGCAGCTTCTCAGCCTGAGTCATTCCTCTGGTGATGAAGATGGCACATCGGCTGAAGCAGAAGATGCAGAAGGTCTGCAGGGACGTCCATGATCCTGCAGGTCTTCCCTGCAGAAGGTCTTCCCTTCAGAAGGTCTGCAGGGAAGACCACGATCCTGTGGGCAGTTAGTGGATACCGTGCATGATACTGTGGATGTCCTGGTCGCGGAGAGGGATGATCCTAGAGTGGTGAGATTGTTCTGTAAGGAGGAACTGCGACCACTAATTTCCCAGGTGTTGGAAGAGTTGGGGATTAAGATCACGCAGGAAGATTCTAACAATAAGGGAGTAAACCCTATCTTAGATGGACTAAGGGAACCAAGACTTTTCCTTTACCAAAGAACGTGAAAAAGTTGGTTGATAGGGAGTGGGAATCTCCTGAGGCAGGTCTGAAGGTAGCCAGGGCTATTGCTAAGTTATATCCCTTGCTGGAGCAGACTTTGGGGTTTTGGAAGCTTCCTAAGGTAGATGCAGCAGTGTCAGCAATGACCAAGAAGATGACCATCCCGGTGGCAGGTTTGGCCGCTCTGAAGGATATCCAGGATCAGAAGCTGGAGATTCTGGTGAAAACTGTATGAGGTCTTAGCTTTAAGCCTTCATGATGCGGTCGATGGGAACTTGATGCAGAGAGCCTGTTTGTGCTGGGTACAGAAGGCACAGGAGGAGTAGGAGACGGCGAACGAGGCCACACAGGCTACCTGCTTGGAGATGGGAGTGGCCTAAGTGGCGGATGTCCTTTTGACATGTCCAGAATTCTGCCAGAAATATGGTTTCTGTGGTGGCAGCACTGAGAGTCCTGTGGTTATGAAATTGGTCGGCAGATGTGTGGGCTTAAAGCACAGCTGTGTAACCTCCCTTTTTAAAGGAAAGCTGCTGTTCGGAGAGGATCTGGAATGGCTGAAGAAGCAGTTGACAAGTCAATGGGACATAAATAGCCCAAAGATAAGACTGGCAAGAAGACTTTTCCGCCGTGTGCTTGTTTTTGAGACGCAAGGAGGTTCACTCCAACAGGAGTTCTTTGGCTATAGCACAGAAGCAAGGTTCGGGAAGACAGCTCTTTCGGGGGCAGAGTAGACCTTCCCATGAAGCCATCGGCCAGGAGGCTGGATGAGATAAGGTTCGCCAATGAAGGCAGGCTGGTCCGCTCCTTCTTGGAAGTTGTTGGAGGGAGACTATCCCTGTTTTACGAGAAGTGGACCAGTATCACGTTAGACCAATGGGTTCTGGAGGTGATAAGAGATGGCTATGCCTTAGGCTTCTCTGATCGTGTGAGAAAATTCTATGTGGTCTCCTGTTGCACCTCCTTCATCAAACGAGAGGTGGTGCAGGACATGTCACAGCGCCTGAACGTGATTGTTCCGGTTCCCCCTCAGGAGCAGGGATTAAGGAGGTACTCAGTGTATTTTGTCGTTCCCAAGAAAGAGGGGACTTTTCAACCCATTTTCAATCTACAGAAGGTTAATGCGGTGCTGCAGGTGCCATGCTTTTGGATGGAAACTGTGAACAGTAATAGCGACGGTGCGCAAGGGAGTTTCTGGCGTCATTGCATTTGACGGAGGCCTATCTGCACATTCCCATAAGATCTGACCATCAAAGATTCCTGAAGTTCATAGTGCTAGGGGTTCATTTTCAGTTGCGGGCCCTTCCGTTTGGGTTGGCGACAGCGTCTTGGACTTTCATGAAAGTGATGGTGGTAGTGCCAGCGACACTCAGGAGGGAAGGAATTCTGGTGCACCCGCACCTGGAATATTGGCTCATCAGGGTGAAGTCTGAAGTGGAATGTCATTCAATTCAATGTATCATGCAGCTGCTGCAGTCATTAGGTTGGGTGGTGAACCTGGCGAAGAGTCACTTGGAGCCATCCCAATCATTGGAGTATCTGGGATCTCTATTCAATACCCGTGTCAGGAAAGTGTTTCTGACCACAGAGAGGGTGATCAAGTTGCAGGCTCAGGTGCTTTGACTTCTGCAGCTTTCAGTTCCTAGAGTCTGTTAGTTGCAGGTCTTGGTCTCTATGGCATCTACACTGGAGTTAGTTTCATGGGCATTTGCTCACATGCGACCTCTCCAGAGGGCACTTTTATCCCGTTGAAATCCGCTCTCAGAAGAATTTCAGTTTGCTTTGCCACTTCAGGGGGAGCCCGGTCCAGTCTTTTCATGGTGGCTGTCTCATCCCAGTTTGGAGAAAGGGTTGGACCTGGGTGGTGGTGACCATGAATGGGGGGGTGATTTGTCAAGGACGAACGGCCCAAGGTCTGTGGTCGCCAATGGAGGCATCCTGGTCAATCAATCAGTTGGAAACAAGGGCTGTTGGCAAAACCTTTTTCGCCTTTCTTCCACTCATTCAGGGACAAACAGTCCGAGTATTCTCTGACAATGTGACGATGGTGGCATATATCAGTCATCAAGGCGGGACGAAGAGGCATTTGGTAGCTCAGGAGGCACAGGAGTTGTTTATTTGGGCGGAGAAGCATCTAGTGGGAGTAGCGGCATCTCACATGGCCGGAGTGGACAGTGTGCAGGCGGGCAATCTTAGCAGATAGCAGCAGGATCCAGGGGAGTAGGAATTGTCAGCAGAGGCCTTTGCCCTTATACAGGCCAGATGGGGCAGGCTGGAGTTGGATTTCATGGCGGTTTGAGAAAATGCACAGGTGCATCAATTTTATAGCCCTGGAGGGATATCAACTCCGAGGGCATCATCGCCCTGGTTCAACTGTGGCCAATGAAGCTTCTGCTCTGTGTCGTCCCCCCCCCCCCCCCCCCCCCTTGGCCTCTCATAGGCTGAGTATTGCGTCACATCGAACATTATCTGGGCAGGGTGATTTTCGTGGCACCAGAGTGTCCAGCTGGCTGTGTTTTGCAGATCTGGTTCATCTCGCTATAGATGGTCCTGTTCGTTTGGCCCACCTACACGGGCTGTTGCATCTGGGACCCATCTTTTCATACCGGGAGGATCACTGTTTTGCTTGAAAGGATACTTGGAGCTGGTGATTGCAACTTTTGCTTTAGGCGAGGAGGCCTTCTATGTCTTTGGCTTATATCCGGGTTTGGAAAGTGTTTGTCATGGTATTTGCAGAACGGGCTACAGCCATTGCACGTAGATGTTCTCAGGTTTTAGCCTTTTTGCAAGCGGGTTAGCAAAGGGATTGGCTTATAATTGAGTACAAGTAGCAGCCTTAGGTTGTCTTCGAGGTAAGCTGCAGGGGAGACCGTTGGCATCTCATCTGGTTGTCGTGCATTTTCTGAAGGGATGAAGCATTTGCATCCGCCCATCTGGAGGATGTATCCAGCGTGGAACCTTAATCTGGTCCTTCGAGTTCTTTATGGTCCTCCCTTTGAACCAATTAGGCTTCTTTTAAGTATCTTACCCTGAATACCATTTTCTTGATAGCAATTTGCTCGGCTAGGAGGATTTCAGAGCTTCAAGTGTTATTGTATAGAGACCCCTTCCTACACTTTTCGGAGATAGTGTATTGTTACATACAGTCCCTTCCTTCTTGCCCAAGGTTGTTTCCTCGTTTCATCTTAACCAGATGGTGAAGCTGCTGGCCTTCCTGCATTTGATGCCCGATACTCCACTTGTGAGTGGAGCGAAGAAGAGAAAGAAAGCTCCAAGGGCACGATTGCACGATGGTTGAATGAGGCAATAATTTCAGTCTATATCTGTAAGGGTTGATCGGTCCCCTAGGGGTTGCGGGCACATTCTACTAAGGTGCAGGTAACCTCTTGGGTGGAGTATCAATTATTTTCTCCACAGGAAATTTGTCGGGCAGTGACATGGTCTTCTCGTCACACTTTTATCAATCATTACTGTCTGGATGTGCATGCACCAGAAGAGTCTGCGTTTGGCAAGAGTATCTTGAGAGCGGGTCTTTTTGGATCCTGCCCAATGTAGGGGGGCTTGGGTACTTCCCACTTCTCTGGACTGATCTGGGGTATAAACAGGAAAGGAAAATTGGTTCTTACCTGCTAATTTTTGTTCCTGGAGTACCACAGATCAGTCCAGAAGCCCTTCCCCTGTGAGTTTTCGAAAGACCTTCCTCGCTTCTGGATGTTGCTACAGCAGTTTTTGTTTTTGTTTGTTTGTTTTTTTTAGTTATAAGCAGATTTTCAAATGTTGTACAAAGGTTAGCGTTTTAATTGTAAACACCCTTTTTTTGAGACAGGGGCTCTAATTTCAGGGGGCTTCGACTTTTGTCTCTGCTTGCCCAGAATTATTTGGGTTTTTCGGATTGGTCATCTTGGCCTGGGTACAGGTCAGTACTGAGGGACTGCAGGTGGCACTCTCTCTGTTATGTAGCAGTGCCTGAAAAGTTTTTATTCTCTGCCTCCATCTGCTGGTAGGGATGCAAAACCCGTTTGTCTGGACTGATCTGTGGTATTCTAGGAATGAAAATTAGCAGGTAAGAACCAGTTTTCCTTTATAAAAATGAATCTTGTACTGCATTTCTTACTTGAGGCACCAAAGAAAGGGAAGGATCCCTGATCACACCAGGATTACTGAACTGATTAGAAATTGTAATTTCCATGTTCTCTACTTGAAGAAATTTTGGAACTGATATGGCTAGCATTACTCTCAAACAAGGAACGGTTTTATTTTTATGTTCGATTATGGGTGTTTTTATTGCAAACCAGTTAGGAATTGATAGCGCGGTCTACAAATACACAAAATATGAGGAATTCTTATAATCTGATTAGCGGCAGGGAAGTGATTTCCTGCCCTTTGTGTGTGTTACGCTGCATTTATTTTGTGTATATTTCTACAGAACATCCAGCGGCAGCGTCCAATGTTCAAAAGGGGACTAAACTTACCGAGGTCATCTGAGTTCCAGAGAATACCTGCTGCGGGGCTGAGAAGGCCTTTCCCTTGGAGGTGAGGGCTCTACAGGAGCAGAATTTCACCTCCAGCCTGCGGATCCTTTATTGGCAAGGCGGCACCTTTTGCCTTGAAGCCTCTGCAAGATGGGGCTCCTTGGGGGGGGTGAGCCCCTGGGGTAGGATAAAAAGTAGTGCAGGCTGCTGTTTTTTTGTTTTGTTTTTCTTTTTGTCAAGTAAGTTTCAAGAGGCTTTGCTTAAGAGAGGTGTTTCATGTGACTAAATTACTTTCCGTTTCAACCCAGTCCATAGTAAGGTTAGTTCTATAGATCTAGGGGGCTTCCTTTTGTATGCCATGTAATACTTATTTTAGAGGAGAATGAAGAAGGTTGGTGAAAGAAAAGCTAATTGTAGCACCATTGAAAAAAAGTTTGGTGCTCTTGCTCTCTCAGCAACTCCTAAGCTGAGATGCAGAAGCCCCCGGGCCTGACTCTTAGGCGCTGCTCCCACTTTTCCATTCTGTGCCTTCCGGAGAAGAATCCTTATGATCCTCGGTTCCATGGCCTTTCCTAAAGCCAGACTGTTTACTGTGTAAAAGGTTTTCCTTGAGGTGGTTGAGGAGCTGGAGATGGAACCTTTTTCTCTTGGTTTAGATAGGAAAGGGGAAGCTAGAGACTGGGCGATAGTTATCTAATATTTTTTGATCTGACCCAGGGTTCTTCAGAATAAGTTTGATTGCGTTTCTGAGTGAGTTTAGGAAGGTGCCTTGAATATAGGGTGGCAATTACAATAATTGTCAGCCAGGGGTTTACTTGTTTCAGGTTGCAGATGAATCTATGTGGAATGGGATCTAGTGGACTATTTATTTTATTTAAAACATTTCTTACTCTCCTTTCCTATTTATTTTCTATGTTCAGGGTGGGGTAACAATATCACATTCATAACTGACTGAAAAAAAATGAAATCATCGAACAAATTTATACAGTAACAAAGTAATGGATTGAAGTAGTACAGGATGAAGGAGTCTAGGTAGGGATGGTTTGGGTTGCTGGAGATGTCTCCGCCCCATGATCACATGAATAAGAGTGGATTTGCTAAAGCACATAGTGATTAGAGTTTGATCAGTTACCTCTTTCTTATTTGAGATTAGGGATAGCAAAGGAATGAGATATATTTTTTTTAATGATTTTTGGGATGATTTATTTGTTGGGGGTCATTTCTACTGCACCTTTGACTTCCAGCCAGTAGACTCTAAACATATCTGTTGGCAGAAGCCAGGAGCAGCATAGACTGAGCTAGAACATATTATAAGTGTTAACTTGCGTGTGCTCTCTTAAATCTGTGCGTATGACTGCAGCTCTTCTCAGGGGCGTTTCTGGTGCCCTTTCCCCTTCTCTAGTTTGAATCCCAAAAGCTGCTGGTAGTGGCCACTCTAAGAGACTGATTTGATTTGCCAGCATATTATTGAGAAAGATTCCTTGTCATGCTCAGGCTTGAAACCGAGATCTACAGCCCCATGGACTATAACAGGCTACGTCAAGCTAAGTTACCTTGGTAAATAGGACTCTACGCTGTCAGTAAGACAGCAGATTGCAAGAACAAGTTCCACAAGATGCCATAAATAGCCTTTTTTTTTTAAATTAATTTTCAAATGAAACTTCAAGGCAAACCTCAAGTCTAAGGGAACAGTTAACAATTGACATCAAACAAGAAAGAAAAAAAGACACATTTTTTCCTGTCCCTGAAGGCAAACAACCTATAAATAGCTTTACCTCACTTTGACACCCTTCTTCTTGTCTTCTGCTGGGACTTATTTTTCAAAGCAAGCTGTTGGCTGAAGCTTACAACATGGATGTTCCACGATGGGGATAAGTAAGGTTTGTGCGTCTGTACAACGCTTGTTGGTGAAGTCTCCTCTCTGAGCTTCGTTGAAGCCACTCTAGTCCTGGCTGTGGTTACAAGTGGGGTTGCTCTCTTACATTAATAGTAATGTCGTGTGTAAGTCTTCTTACAGTTCACAAATGCCTGATTTATAAAATAATTGCAATGCTTTATTTTTCCTTTGTTACAGTAACAGCATACCAGGGAATATTGACAATAATGATTTCTTCCTAAACCATCAAAGAGACACCCGTCAAGCTACTTTCCTCTTCAGACGGGGCCTGAAGGTGAGGTGATCTCTCTTCTGTCCCATGCAGCCCACCCTGCAGGAGGCCTTTCCCTCTTCCAGCCCATATGCACCTGATTTAGCCACAGCTTGTTTTTTAACTCACATATTTTGGAGGGCTGTGGGGGAAGCTTCTTTGGAAATGTTTCCCCCAACAAAGTCGTGAAGCACTTAAGTTTGTGGCAGGTTCCATTGTCCGAGTGCCAGGATGCTGGGGGAGTAGACGTTGCTGGTCGTGTACTCAGGAAGTACCAGATGTTACAAGGTTCTGTAAAGTCAGTGAGAGGGGACCTGTTATCCCAGGTGCTATGGTGTGGACTTCCACTGCAGTCTCTTATTTTCACCGTGTTTCATTGTAGAGAAATCCTGCCAACGGTGTGCCCCATGAGGTAATCTGTGCTGCACCAGGCCTTTTAATTTAACTTAGCCTATTCTCTCTTGCCATGTGACTAAATGTGCAGAGAGAGCACCGTGATAGTGATATAAGAACATAACAAATACCTTGCCCGGTCAGTCTTAAGGTCCCTCGAGCCCAGCTTTTGTCTCCCAACAGTGGCCAGTCCAGGTCACAAGTAACCAGCAGATACTATAAAGTAGATGTATTTCTTGTTACTCGCTCCCAGGGATAGCACTAGCTTTCTTTAGTCTACATGACTGATAATGTATTATGGACTTTTCCTCCAAGAACTTGCACAAGCCTCTCTTAAACCCTCTGGCAGCAGGTTACACGGCTTGATAGTGCATTGAATGGTCTAGGATTTGTTTTGAATCTGCTGGCTGTTAGTTTCATGTAGTGTCCCCTTGTTTTAGTGTTGTTGGAAATAACCGTCCTTTATTTACCTGTTCTACATCACTTGTGATTTTATAAACTGCTGTTATGTCCCCTCTCAGCAGTCTCTTTTCATGAAGAGCCCTAATATGCGTAGCCTTCAGGGGGGGCCTCTTCCATCCCCTTTATCATTTTTGTTGCCTTTCTCCGTACCTTTTCTAATTCCGCTACGTCTTTTGAGATGAGGTAACAACAGTTGCTCATAATAGATCGATATGGTGATTGTTAAAATTGATTATATTACCATTACTGATTACATTATCACTTTTCTAGACTTTAGTGACGTCCCCTCCCAACTGTTCCACTCCCCTCCATAGACTTGGATAGAGCTGGAAAATCCCCCTGGCACCAGGTTGCCCAGATGTCCAAAATTTGGCACCTGCTTGGGGAGAGCCCCTGCTGCCTTTGTCAGGCCCAGGGAGAGCTAATGGGGCCCAGCCCTCAGGAATGCAGGTGTTCCTGGGGTTGAGGAGAGCTGCCACCATCCCCACAAGGCAAGATTCGGAGGAATCGCCACTGGGCCTTAGAAGAGCCCCAGCTGGAGGTGAGAGAGAGACCTGGGAATGGAAGGAGGAAGGGGAGATCATAGAGCCAAAAATATGTGAAAATTAAATTTAAAAAAAACAACACAAAAAAAACCCAGTTTTGCCCCTCCCTCACCCCAAAATAATTAGACAAAAATTGAGCAAAATAAATAAAAGTTAAATATAAATGGTTAAGGGAAAAATGTCCTTAGTTCCCAAAACTTCTGGGCTGGTACCCAAGTCTTCTAAATTATTTTTCCATTCCTATCAGTGGTATCGCCACTGTGTTTAAAAAAAAAAAAGGTTTCCTGTTCATACTCCAGATCGATCCAGATAAGTGGGTTTTGCATCCCTTCCAGCAGATGGAGGCAGAGAATAAAAAGTTTTTCAGGCACTGCTACTTGAGTGTCACCTGCAGTCCCTCCTCACCTGCAGTTTAAAAAAAATACAAATAAAATAAAAAGGAACTTAAGAAGTTGGTGAAGACTGGTGTTAGGTTCCTTCGTGGGCCATTTCTCATGTTGAGCAGGGGGGTAGGTAATCCATGTTCTGGCTTGGCCCTCAACTTCCAGAGGGAGGGAAAGCCAGGGATCCTGGTTTCCTCGCTCCCTCTGAGGTCTTCTTACACTCCTCCAACAGCCAGCAGCAGGAAAGTATATTTTTCTTTTTCTTGTGGCTGCTTGGTTGCTATTTCTTTAAAAAAAAAAAAAAAAAAAAGGAGCCTGGGAGAGCAGGGTTGATCGGTCGACTGTGTCTCTGCATTGAGGGTGAGAGGGGACGTGCATGACTTGCGTGCAATACCGGGGGTCTGGGTCAACAGCAGCAGCGTTGCAGTGATCGCAACACTTGGGAGGTTATTTTTGCCATGGGCTGCAGCAGAAGCATGGCGCCTCCTGCGGAGTGCAGGAAAGTTTGTTGGGCCTTTGGGATGAGGAAATTGTGCCCCAGTGGACCCATTTTGTGTGCCGGCTATGCCTTCGAAAGGGCTGGGATCTCTGTGGATGTTTCAGGAAGCAGTTGCCGTATGCATTCTTCATTCTGGAGACCCCAGGGAGCTCAGAGAAGACAGCAGCCATGTTGTCTCCATGTGACAGGAGGCATGCTGTTGCTAGGGAATTTAGGGACTCCCCTCACTCTCTCCAGTGGACTCAGGCACTGTAGAAGATAGAGAAGTGGCAGGGGAGCCAGAGGAGGATGCAGTGGAGAAGGGATCCAGTGGGTCTGAAGAATTTTCCACAGATTTTGTATCATTGCTCCATAAGGCCTATCTGGCGAAAAAGGAAGCAGTGAGTAAGTGTCCGGCCACTCAGAATTCCAGTGTTCGACTAAGAAGCGTAGGGCAGGTGTGCAGCCCAGGTCTGGGGGGATTCTTCAGCTCCTGGGTCTGGGATGCCCATTGTGGGAAGAAGAGACCTCTGAGGACTCGGAGGGTGAAGATTTCCAGGAGGGCCCACGAGATGATGCAAGCGTTGATCCTGTAAGTGCTGTGGTGGGTAGTGAGCCTGATGTGGAAGGAGATGACCCAAAGGTCATGAAATTATTCTATAAGGAACTGCGTCCCCTCTTCCACGTGTTGGAAGAACTGGGGATCAAGTTTTAACACAGGAGTATTTGGACAATGAAGGGGTGCACCCAGTATTAGACAGTCTGTGTGGACCTCCAAAGGCTTTTCTTTTGCCAAAGAAGTTAGTTGACTGGGTGTGGGAGTCTTCTGAGGCAGGGCTGAAGATGGCCAGGGCTACGGCTAAGTTGTATCCCCTGCTGGAAGAGACCCTGGAGCTTTGGAAGCTTCCAAAGGTGGATGTCGTGGTGTCTGCAGTAACTAAGAAGACCATTTCTGTGGTAGGGTCAGCTGCATTGAAGGATGTCCAGGATCGGAAGTTGGAAATCCTGTTGAAGAGATTTGAGGTCTCAGCGTTGAGCCTTTGGACTGCAGTCTGTGCTAGTCTGATGTAGAGAACTTGTTTGTGCTGGGTCCAAAAGGCACAGGAGCAGATGTCAGGGGCTCCTGCTGATGCCAACCATTCAGCTCTGTTTGAGGCGGGGGTGGCCTATGTGGCAGATGCCCTGTACAACATAGTCCAAAAGCTGACCAGGAATATGGTGTCTGCGGTAGTGGCCCGGAGACTCCTGTGGTTGCCCAATTGGGTGGCAGGTGTGTGGTCTAAAGCACAGCTGTGTAATCTTCCCTTTAAAGGGAAGCTGCTGTTCAGAGAAGATTTGGAACAGCTGATGAAGTGTTTGGGGGAGTCAAAAAGGAACAAATTGCCCGAGGATAGGAGGACCATCAAGAAGAGCTTTCCGCTGCTTTTTCGCTTTTGAGGGATGAGGAAGTTTCGCTCTAATAGGAATTCTTCTTTCTTGATGCAGAAACAAGGTTCTGGAAGGCAGCAGCCCTTTTGGGGGGCACATTGGCCTTTCAGAGATACCGTCCAGGGGGCCAGACGAAGTAAAACCTCCCAATGAAGGAGGGATGGTACACGCTTTCCTGGAAGCTGACTGAGGGAGACTAACCCTCTTTTACAAAAAATGGACCAAGTTCATGTCCAATCAATGGGTTCTGGAAAAGAGATGGCTACGCCTTAAAATTTTCATGCCCGAATAGAAAGGCCTATGTGGTGTTCTGTTGCGCATCTCGCGCCAAGCAGGCAGGTGCAGCAACTGGAGGCCATTGTTCTGGTTCCCCCAGTGGAGCAAGGATTAGGAAGAAGATATTCAGTTTACTTCAGAGTTCCCAAGAAGGCGGGTAACTTTCGGCCCATTCTTGATCTGCAGAAAGTCAATGCAGCGCTGCAGGTGTTGCACTTCTGTATGAAGATGCTGCACAGTGTGATAGCAGTGGTGTGCATGGGAGAGTTTCTCATATCATTGGATCTAAAAGAGGCATACCTGCATATGCTCATACGGTCAGACCATCAGAAATTTCTACGATTCACAGTGCTTGGAGAGTATTTTCAGTTTCAAGTGCTTCCCTTCAGATTGGCGACAGCTCCAAAGACTTTCACAAAGGTAATAGTGGTGGTGG
The DNA here is from genome assembly GCF_901001135.1 of Rhinatrema bivittatum. NCBI lineage: Eukaryota > Metazoa > Chordata > Amphibia > Gymnophiona > Rhinatrematidae > Rhinatrema > Rhinatrema bivittatum. Next base: position 181,626,616 of record NC_042623.1, read on the forward strand.
CAGCCTTCAGAAAGGAAAGGGATTCTGGGATACATCCATACCTGGACCATTAGCTCACGGGTGAAGTTGGAGATAAAATTCCGCCATTCGATTTGATGCGTCATGGAGAGCTTGAGGTCCCTGGGTTGGGTGATAAACCTAGCAAAGAGCCATCTAGAACCGGCCCAGACATTGGAATATCTGGGGGTGCAGTTCGATACCAGCTTAGGCAAGATGTTCCTTACCTCAGAGAGGGTGGTCAAGATGCAGGCTCAAGTACATCATCTGCTGCAGCTTTTGGTCCCCAGAGTCTCGGATTATTTTTAATTCTGGGATCTATGGCATCTACACTGGAGTTGGTCCCATGGGCCTTTGCTCACATGCGGCCTCTCCAGTAGGCTCTTTTGTGCCCAGTTGGTATCTGTTGTTGGAGTTTCAGCTACCTTTACCTCTTCTGAGGGAATCCAGATCCAGTCTCTCGTAGTGGCTGTTGTGTCCCAATTTGGAGAAAGGAGTGGACCTGGGTCTCTGATTGGGTGGTAATGACCACAGATGCCAGCCTCAGTGGATGGGGAGCTGTATATCAAGGGTACATGGCTCAAGGTCAATGGTCGCCAGTGGAAGCAACCTGGTCGATCAACCGATTGGAAACAAGGGTGGTTCGCAGGGCACTAATGGACTTTCTTCCGTGGATTCATGGGCATGCACTGCGAGTGTTCTCAGAAAATGTGACAACTGTGGCATACATCAATCGTCAGGGTGGGACAAAGAGGCTGCTAGTGGCTCAGGAGCTCTTTGTCTGGGCGGAGAAACATCTGGCAGTGATATCAGCTTCTCATGTAGCCAGAATGGACAGTGTGCAAGCGGACTATCTCAGCAGGCAGTAGCTGGATCCCAGGGAATGGAAGTTGACAGCAGAGGCCTTTGTCTTCATTCGGAGTAGGTGGGGCAAGCCCCAGTTCGATCTCATGGTGACTCGAGGAAATGCCAAGGTGGACAGGTTTTCCAGCCGCAGGAGGGAGGTCGACTCTGAAGGAATCGACGCTCTGGTTCTGCTTTGGCCGACGAGGCTTCTGCTGTACGCGTTTCCCCCGTGGTCTCTCGTAGGCAAAGTGCTACATCGCATTGAGCCATATCCAGGAAGGGTGATTCTTGTGATGCTGGTCTGGCCACGGCATCCATGGTTTGTGAATCTGATGCAGTGGATGGTCCCGTCCGGTTAGAGCACCTGCAAGGGTTGATCTGTCAGGTGCCTATCTTTTCAGAACAGACGGATCACTTTTGTCTAGCGGCTTGGCTTTTGAGAGGCAATGTTTTTGCTTGTAAGAGTATTTAGAGTCAGTGACTACTATGTTACTTCAGGCTAGGAGACCTTCCACTTCGCTGGCATATATCTGGGTGTGGAGAGTGTTTGTCATGTTATGCGGAACGTGACCTGGGTCCTTTGAAGGTCGACGTTTCCCAGGTTTTGGCTTAGCGAAGGCACTGGCCTATAATTCACTCTGAGTTCAGGTGGCAGCTTTAGGCTGTTTTTGAGGAAAGCTTCAGAAGAGGCAGTTGGCATCTCATCTGGACATCGTGCGATTTCTTAAAGGCACGAAGCACTTAGCCCGCCGGTTCGTAGGATGTGCCCCTCATGGGAACTTAATCTGGTTCTTTGAGTGCTTTGTGGACCTCCTTTTGAACCATTGAGAAGAGCAGCTTTGAAGAATCTCACCTTGAAAGCCATTTTCTTAGTGGTGATTTGTTTGGCTAGACAGATTTCGGAGCATCAAGCCTTATCATGCAGAGATCCTTTTCTTCAGATTTTGGATGATGGGTGTCACTGTGTACGGTTCCTTCCTTTTTGCCCAAGGTAGTGCCATCGTTTCTTCTCAGCCATATGGTGGAATTACCGGCCTTTCCTCACTTGACGGCAGATACACTGCTTGCAAAGGTACTTCATCTGTTGGATATTCGTCAAACTCTGTTGTGGTATTTTAAGGTTACTAATGAATTTCGGAGGTCAGATCATCTCTTTGTTTTATTCAGTGGCTAAGAGCATGATTGCGTGATGGTTGAAGGAGGCGATTTTTTTTTTTTTTAGCCTATCTCTGTAAGGGTTGATTGGTTCCTAAGGGGCTGCAGGTGCATTCTACTAGGGCACAAGCAGCCTCCTGGATAGAAAGTCAGCTGGTATCTCCACAGGAAATTTGTCAGGTGGCGAGGTGGTCTTCCCTACACACTTTACCAAGCATTACCGCCTGGATGTTTGGGTGCCATATGAAGCAACATTTGGAGAAAGTGTGTTATGTATGGGGCTTTCGAGTTCCTGCCCAGTATAAAGGGGGCTTGGGTACATCCCACTTGCCTGTACCGATCTGGGTATGAATAGGAAAGGAAAATTAGTTCTTACTGCTAACTTTTGTTCCTGGAATACCACAGATCAGTCCAGAATCCCATCCCCTTATTTTTGCGAAAGATCTTTCCTGCTTCTGGATGTTAAAAATGAAGATTTTTGCGAAGATTGTATGTAAGTTAAACAGTTAGGGCTGGAAGTTTTTCATTACCCTGGAAGTTGGGATCCAGATTTTTAAGGGGGTCCAACCTTGATTCTCTGCTCACCCCAGGTGGGAAATCATTTGGGTTTTTGGGAGTAGACATCTTGGTTTGGGTACTGGTCAGTACTGAGGAACTGCAGGTGGCTCTCTTGGTTAAGCAGCAGTGCCTGAAAAGATTTTATTCTCTGCCTCCAACTGCTGGTAATGATGCAAAACCCACCTGTCTGGACTGATCTGTGGTATTCCAGGAACGAAAATTAGCCAGTAAGACCCAATTTTCCTTTGGATAGGCTCCTGGGGAAGATGTCCATAAACTGCTATTAATCAATAGGGAATAGCCACTGCTTGTTGCTGGCATTAGTAGCATGGGATCTGTTTAATGTTTGGGTACTTGCCAGGTATTTGTGGCCTGGTTTGGCCTCTGTGGGAAACAGGATGCTGGGCTTGATGGACCCTTGGTCTGACCCAGCATGGCAATTTATGTACTTATGTTCATATCATTCCATTCCATAGACTTCACTGGTGTCACATAAATCTCATGCCTTTAGTGGCTTATTAAGTTGAGAGGTAAGAAACTGCTCTCTCCTGATAGGGACATGTTTTCATGACAAGAAGAGCCCCCTGTAAGAGCTCCTCGCTTCATATTTTCTGTGTTCTGCAATCCTCCTCCTTGGAAATTTGTTTTTTGAGTGCATTACCTTCTGTTTTACCTCAAGTTGATTTTATTCTGTAGGTCCAGGCCCAGTTGCAATCAGAACAGCAGCTGGAGGAGCCAGCACTAAAGAGAAGTCGACTGTAAGTGTCCAGTGTTGTGTTTTGTTGTGTTTTGTTTTTTTTTAACAATTAAATCTTTATTAGCAGTAAAGTAGCAACATCAATAGTCCAGTATATGCAATTAAATATATGACAAAGTCTCAAACATAACAAACAGATCCTTTACAGTGATTATACCACAATATCATAAATCAGCACGTCATTAAATAGCGACATTAGCTGGTAACATGTAGATTAAACGGAGCAGTATATGAGATGTAAACATTTTTAACTCAACCCCCAACCAAAACCCTCAGCTTAAAATACTTCCTAAACTCCCTTTAATGATTCAAGCTCCCCCTTTCCACCCCCTTCCACTATCTACCCTTCCACTGTATGTATGGTCTTCAAATCTTCTCAAAGTTGTGTAACATATTTTATATGGCTGTACATGTTCCCATATAATATACTCTCTCAATCCTAGCAGAAACCTCTACTTTAGTTGGCACTATGTGCTTGCACCACCAATAAGCAATTTCATACCTGGTTGCAATAAAGATTTGCATCATCAGATGCTGCTCAGTTTCATTCCTGACCTCAGCTGGTATGCTCAGCAGGCACATTTTGAGGGCTCTGGAGATAGAGATCCCAATTCTGTCTTGCACCAAACACAAAACCCCATTCCACAATTTGCCCACTTCCGCACACTCCCACCATAGGTGGAAGAATGATCCCACTGGGCCACATCCCTTCCAATGCTTGTCATTTGTAGAAGGGAACATCTTGCTCAGTCCAGCTGGTGTCTGATACCACCTATATAACAATTTATATCCATTTTCTTTTATTAGAATCAATAGTGATCCTCTACTCATAGCCAGGAAATATAGATCTCAATCACTATCCCCCAAGTCTGTCTCCTGTGCATGCTGGAAGTCCAGTTCCGGAATAGTTTCCCCTTTTAATAGTGCATAAATCCTAGAGAGAGGCCATTTATGCCTACCTGCTTTTTCACAAAAACCTACAAAAAGCGTTTTACCCCTTTTTAAGTTCAGAACCTATCCTTTCTGTGCAAAAATAGTGAAACAATTGATTATAGGAGAAGCGATTATTCTGTGACAACTGGTAGACCTGTTGCATTTTCTCCAAAGGGCATTAAACCCTGACCATCCCATAACTGCTCTACTCTAGTTATCCCCTTCCCCTTCCATCTCGCTATTACACTAGCTTCCAAACTGGGCCAAAATGTGTATTGTACAGGAACGAGCTGCGATGGAAAATTCTATTTCCCACTAACCTCTTTCTCCACTTTCCCCACACTTCCATAGTCTGCCTAGAATAGGGTGTCCCTTAGTGACCAAGGTGCCACCCTCACTCGCCCGGATCTCTTAGAGGATCCCCTGCTACAATTTGTTCAATACGTACCACATGCCACTGCAACAAAGCACTCAGCTGAGCAACTGCATAGTACCACATTAAATTAGGTATTCCAATATTCCCTTTAAATTTCTCTTGATAGAGGTCTTTACTGCAAACCCAAGGTGGCCTATGATTCCATATACATCAAAACAGCTTGCGCTGCCAGATCTTCAGAAGTCCAGCAGGGACTCGTACTGGGAGTGTCTGAAAAAGGTAGCAAAATCGCGGCAGAGTATTCATCTTGCAAATAGTCACCCTTCCAAACCACGAGAAGTTCATCCTTTCCCATCTATCTAAATCCATTTGTTTCCCTTTGAACCAAGGGATCATAATCATACCCAAATAGCTCCTCCGCCTTCAGGCCTATTTTGACTCCTAAATACTTTATCCACTTCTTGGCCATTCTAAACGGGAGTTTTGTCACCAAGTGCCCCAAAGCCACCTCTCTGGCACAGAAATGTTCAGAATTTCCAACTTGGCTTAATTAACCTTGAACCCTGAAATTCCCCCAAACTTTCTCATTTTTCTTAACAGCTCCCTAAGGGACAATTTTGGTTTAATAACTGTAAATAGCAAATTGTCAGCAAACAGTGAAAATTTGTAATCCACCTCTCCCATCTTTACATTGCAAACACAGGAAATTTAGTTGGATCTTCTCTGCACAGGGTTCGATTGATAATGCAAACCAAAGAGGAAACGATGGACGCCCTTACCTGGTTCCTCTCTTCACCCCAAAGGAATACGAGTATCCTTCATTAATCTTAATACATGCATGCGGGTTTTCATATAAGAAGGACATAAGAAATTGCCATACTGGATCAGACCAAGGGTCCATCAAGCCCAGCATCCTGTTTCCAACAGTAGCCAATCCAGGTCGCAAGAACCTGGCAATTACCCAAACACTAAGTAGATCCCCATGCTACTGATGCCAGAGCTTCAAACCTCTTTTTAAACCCAGCTACACTAACTGCACTAACCACATCCTCTGGCAACAAATTCCAGAGCTTAATTGTGCATTGAGTGAAAGAATTTTCTCCAATTAGTTTTAGATGTGCTATTTGTTAACTTCATGGAGTGCCCCCTAGTCCTTCTATTATCCGAAAGAGTAAATAACAGATTCATATTTACCCGTTCTAGACCTCTCATGATTTTAAAGACCTCTATCATATCCCCCCTCCGCCGTCTCTTCTCCAAGCTGAACAGCCCTAACCTCTTTAGCCTTTCCTCATAGGGGAGCTGTTCCATCCCCTTTATCATGTTGGTCTTTTAATCCACTCAATAAAATCCTGTCCTAATTGCATTTTCTCGAACACCCTAAAGAGAAATGGCCAGTGAACTCTCTTGAAGGCTTTCTCTGTGTCTACCGTTAGCAGGTCTGCTGGCACACTCTCCTGCTGCACCTTCCAAATTAATTCCAAGACCCTCCTGGCGTTATCTGACGTCAACCTCCCCGAGACAAACCCCGATTGGTCAGGGTCAATTAATAAAGGAGCCACTTCTCCCAATCTTTCCATTAATACCTGAGCCAAAATTTTTAGATCTATATTAATCAAAGTACTGAGTCTGTACAAACCACAAAGTGTTGGATCCCTAGCCCCTTTTGCTAAGATGGTAATTCCAGCTATTTGCATAGGACGAGATTGATCCACCACTTCGCAGAGAATTAAGCATTTTAACCAATGGTTGTTCCAGAGCTGGCTGAAATATTTTGTAGAACCTAGCTATAAAGCCATCAAGTCCTGGCGCCACACCCATTTTAAATTCATTAATTACCTGACTCACTTGATTTCTTTAAGTCTCTCCCTGGCTTCCTGAGCTAGCGTAGGAAGGTTTACCCTCTAGATATTGCTCAACAGCCTGCAAGCCAATGTGTGCCTCTGAACTATACAGATCTTCATAAAACTGTGTGAACCTTGTTGCATATTTCCCTTGTGGAGTATAGAAATTTACCTGTTAAATCTTTTATTTTGGTAATATGATTTTGGGTGAACTTTTCCTTCAACCGCCTTGCCAGCACTCCTCCTGTCTTATTACCGAACTCAGTGTGCCACTGTTTGAACAAATCCTCCAGTTTCTGCAACTTATGGGGCACCGGTGACCTCTTATGACTCATTTGAAGCCTAATAATCTTTTGCGTAAGCAGAAGCCTTTTCTTCTCCCTTTCCTTTTTAAGGAATGAAGCCCATGAGATCAGCCTTCCCCTAGTGACTACTTTCAGACACTCCCAGAGAGCACCAGATATTATCTCATCCGTTTTATTAATAGCCAAATATTCCCATATGTCCTCTGCAAGAGATTCAGTAAACACTTTATCTAATAATCTCAATCCCCTTAGAATTACGACAGGACCATGTCTTCCAACCTTCAGGAAGAGACTTAAAACATGGCTGTTCATGAAAGCATTTCCGGACCCTTAATGATTCACTTCCATCAAATGCAGCAACACTGAGCATCTTCTATTAAACTGAAACAAACAATACCAACCAATCACTACAATGTTTTACCTCTTGTTAAACTTTTTATCTCTCCTCTAACTCTAATCCCAGTTAGAATAACCCCTGTTTTATTGTAACTTTTTCTTCTATGCACTTGTTATACTTTTGTAATGTATACTCTTACGTTTTAGCTATGTACGTTATAATGTATTGCTCACCCCTTGTTTTATGTAAACCGACATGATACGAACTTCCGTGAATGCCGGTATAGAAAAACACAAATAAATAAATAAATAATAATCTATCATTTAAATAACAGTATCTCACCTCTTCATCCCTACAATTTGTTCTCAGTCACCCATACCAGAGTGAGGTTGGATCACATGATGTTCCCCAAATCAGCCTCTTCTCTGTGTCCCACTAGCGCTTTATCATTTAGAAAATAATCCAAACGGGAGTATGATCTGAGTGTGTGTGTGAGAAGTACGTGAAATTCAGAACTGTCTGATTCCTCAGTCTCTATATATCAACCAGACCTCTGTCCACAATTAAATGCTTAAGGGACTGCCTATGTTTTTTCATGCTCCCAGCCCCCGAGGCTGTATTATCTAAGTAGGAATACTGTGAGATATTGAAGTTGCCTCCACTGATAAGACGTCCCTCCGCCCACATCTCTAATAGCTTTGAAATATTATCTAAGAAAGGTCCTTGTTCAGAATTAGGAGCATATAAGTTAAGCATTGTAAACAACTCATTAGCTATAAGGGCCTTAACAAGAATGTATCTACCCTCTGTATCCCTCAGTACTGCCCACACATCTCCAACCAGGGAATGAGAGAATATACCTATCCCTCAGTACTTGCTGTCTTTAGTCGCTGAAGAGATATACTGCTATAAGAAGGTTTTATCCCACATCAACTTCTCTTTGTGCTTAGATAAATGCATTTCCTGATAAGACTATCACATTAGCTTTGAGCGTAGCCATATCACGAAAAAACATTCTCCTTTTGACTGGAGAGTTTAAGCCCTTGGTGTTTATAGAAATCAATTTCAAGATTCCCCACCAATGTGTAATAGACCCCCTCTTAACCTCAGCTAAAGCCCTCTCTGTAACTCTCACAACTTCCCATTGGCTACACGTATCCCCATGAACCTCCATACAGTCTTCAATTTCCAGTAAAAATGCACTATCCCCATTCCTCCCCCTCCTCCCACCTGTCTTCTCCACTGAACCTCTTCATGGACCCCCTCATCTTGGAGAAGAGAAGTCATTGTGTCAGACACCACCCTCTGTCCCCCCTCCCGAATCCTTAGCTTCATCAAATTATAAGAAAACTAAAATTAACCAAGTCCCCTCCATCATCAGAATAGTGAACACCCAGCAGATCTCAGACGAAAAGAGAGAAAATGTTAAGCTAGCATTATGCAGATCAATATAACATCATAGAATTACACTGAGCTACACTGTTCAGATCAGGGCGTGCCGCAACGTTCTGCCCACTTTGCCCAAGCATTGCTATCTTGGGGTTTCTCCACGCATCTTGTCACCTTCCTGCACTTTTGCCACGATCTCGTGTTGTGAAGTCTCCAAACCAGTTACCCGCATTATATCCACCGCCTCCTGTACAGTTTTCACGCAAGAGGTCACTCTGCTGATGATGAAGCTCAAGCAAAATGGAATGGCCATCTCTCTTTTATGTTATTGCGAAGCTGTGCAACTGTTCTGAAATTCCCTTCTTTTGTGGATAGTGGTCATGGCTAGATCTTGGTATATTTCACATTAGTGGACCAGCTTTCCTTGGTATATATCACATTAGTGGACCAGCTTTCCTAGCTGCTTTTGCCACTTTTTCTTTCAGCATGAAACTGTAAAAGCAGGCTACGATATCTTGAGGTTGGTTATTACGAGGCTGCCCCAAGGATCTTTGGGATCTTTCCAGTTTAATCACAGGCGCCATCTCCATTCCTCCATCCCACCCCAGCACTTCAGAGCAGATATTAGATACCCCTTGGCACTCCCCGGAATCTCAAATTAGCCTGTCGAGATCTATTCTCCATATCTTCCAGACATGCTGAAAGATAATCACTGGCCTGCATTAGCTCTTTCTGTGCCTCCCTGCAGCGAATCAAGTCAGAGGCCCGTTCATCCAGATGAGACTCTGAATCCTCCACCTGGTGCCCCAGGTCAGAAATGTCATCCCTCATTTCAGCCACCATGTCTACAATTTCTTTTTTGAGACCCGCCATATTGCTGCGGAGCTCGCAAAACCAAGAGCGAAATTCTGCTTGGGTAGACATGCCGTCCTCCATTACATCTCCGTGATCATGGTCTACTTCTACAGCCTCTTGTTCCTGTGCCATTTCCTCTTTGGGCCCGATGGAGCTAGCCACTGCAGCACTCGCGAACGAGAACTGCTTTAGGTCCACCTGCTTCTGCGTCGCCATTCCCACAAAGTTCTCCTGTGTTTGCGATGTGTCAGCTGTCTGGAGAACGAGACGAATGCACGACGGAGGGGGATTATTGTGGATTCAAATCGGGATCCTCGGACTTAAGCAGCCATTCTGATCGATGATGTCACTGCCTGACTGCAGGTATTCCTGGATTGACAAGACTTCCTGAATTCGCAAAGTGAATTTTTTTACTGTTAATATATATTTGAGCCTAGTATAGCAGTTGTATATAATTGATTAATTGTGTGCCTTGGTTTTTAGGAGGGGGCAGATTTTAACTGAAACCAAAATGTGTGCAATCTAGAATGCTTTCCTGGATCTGATTAGCCATTGTTTGCAGTTCTTCCTGTGAGAGGCAGCAACAAGTTATCTGAAATTATTTGCTTATTTATATCTGGGCTAAGTATATTTCTTGTCTGATTTGTGGAATATTTTGTGCCTTTGAGGGGGGGGGGGTGGTTATTTGTGAACAAAAGTCCTAAAGTGTGTATTGGGGCTGAAAAAAAAAATAAAAGTTCATAATTTGCTAGAGGGAAGGGCTCTTTGTAGATTTCATTGGTCTAGAGACCAGCATTTGGGAGCAGACAGTCATTGTTTGTAGTTCTTCCTGTGAGAGGCAGCTGCAAGTAATCCCAACTGTTTAGTTACCTCCCTCTCTACCCACCCACCCCTAAGTTTACTTTTCTTATATAATCTTCCCTGGATTCCTAGATACTTAGCTTCAATTATTTAATCTCCTATTACATAGTAGTTCCTTACAGCTAAGATAATAGTAACTTAAACTGACATATTGCTTGTAAAAATTGGTTTTCATATTCTACCTAATAATCTTTACTGGCTAACACTAATACTTTTAGTTTTTATTTCAAATACGTATACAAATCTTTGCTAGAGCCTAAATTCTGCCTTACCTTATCTATATGATTTTAAAGAATTAGTGATAATGTAACAAAATGTCTTTCATTCAATGCAACAATTGTGGTGTTTATGTCCCAAGGCCTATCATTTGGAGAATCAATGGTTGTCCCTTTTACCTTCAGCTGTCTGCAATTAAAATGGAGCTGATTCATCTAAGGAAGGAATTGTCCAGGTTTCAGTTAACCCTCCTTCCTTGAGCCATCCATTATCTCTTGCCCATCTCCCACAGAGGTTTCAAAAACCCAGAAAAAAATGGTTTACAGTGGGCTCTAGTAGAACAAGACATGTGATAGACAGACATCCACCGTCCCCAACTTTACAGCATTCTAGGTATCAGCCCCCACTCCCACAGAGAGATGTCAGACATCCAGGATTCAAAAACCCAGGAACAATTGGATAACAGTGGGCTCTGGCAGAATATGGCCTGTGATGAGGCCATATTCACTCGCCTCACTGTTACCCCTACATAATGCTTTTTCTGCATTGGAGAATGAAGAAACCTCAGCAATAGATTTTGAAGTGATTTCTAAAAATGAAGTCACCCAATGAGTCCAGAAACCTTTCAACAGAATCAAATGTCATAAAAGAAAGCTGCTTCTGCTGGGAGACTCAATCATCAGAGGAACCAATTTGGGAGTATCTTTTGATAGGGACACAACAGTTGTATGTTTTCTAGGATTCTCAGCTAGTAGAAATGCAAAGCAGATAGCCCAAGTCATTGAAGAAGCAAGTAGGAACTTTGATGTCAGTGGTGTTGTACATCTGGGGACCAATGACCTCATTAGAAAGGGTATCCATGAAATACAAAAAGATTTCCAAAATCTAGGAAAGATAAGACACACTGCAAAGACCATTGCATTTTTTGGAAGTATTACCTGTTCATGGAAAGGGAAATGAGAAGCTATGCTATATGGATAATTTCAATTCCTGGCTCAAAACCTGGTGTACAGAAAATGGTTTTGGATACATTGGAGGCTGGGATTGTGCATGGAGCAGTAAAAGGCTGTATGGAAAGGATGGCCTACATTGGTCTGTAGCAGGAAGGAGGATGCTAAGTGAGAAATTCAGATTATATATTAGACATTTAAACTAAAGAATGGGGATGGCCAATGAAATAGACATGTCACATCCCCCCCCCCCCCAAGCAATATAGGAAGTGGGAGCTCAACAAAGCAGAAAAGGTGTCCAGGAAGTGCAGCAAATCAAGGAAGAAAAATTGGAAAGCTATGACTACAAAGGCTCATAGCTTGGGCAATAAAATCCCAGACCTGCAAGCCCCAATGGTGGAGGCAGACATGGACATTGTTGCTGATTCGGAGACATGGTTCATGGATTCTCATGACTGGGATGCAGCTATAACTTAAGGAAGGACAGAAAGAGGGAGGAGTAGCTCTTTATGTCAAAAACAATATCCAAGCAACTGAACTGCAAGGAATGTAGTGTAGAGAAGAAACATTATGGGCCATCCTAAAAAAAAGATGTTGTGCATTCATTTTCACAGGAGTAGTTTACAGGCCTCCGACTCAAACTTAAGCACTAGACAAAGATCTAGTCGAAGACATCCAGAAGATGAGAAAGAAGGGAGAAGTGTTAATTGTTGGAGACTTTAATCTGCCAGACGTAGACTGGAGAATCCCTTCTGCGCAATCTAACAGAAGTAGAGAGATAGTGGATGCCCTGCAAGGGGCTCTCTTCAAACAAAGGGTAATGGAACCCACGAAGGAGGGAATTATACTCGCTCACTAATGGGGATAATGACTCTAATGTCCAGGTGGATGCCCACCTCAGCACCAGCGAATCATCAAACGGTATGGTTTGATATTGCAAATAGGATACAGAGAAGTCACGCGAAGACTCAGGTTTTCAATTTCAAAAATACAGACTTTGTCGAAATGGGGAAGTACCTGGTGGTAGAATTAGAAGAATGGGAGAAAATGAGAGAGGAGAAACAGTGGGCCAAACTAAAAGGAGCAATTACAAAGGCAACAAATCTGTATGTTTAGAAAAGTAAAAGTAAGACGAGAAACTGATCTGGTTCTCAAAGGAGGTGGCAGATAAAAGCAAAAAGAACAACGTTCAAGAAATATAAAGGATCCCAAAAAGAGGAGCACAGGGAAGAATATCTGGTGAAACTGAGGGAGGCTAGGAGAAATCAAGAAAGCAGAAAGTCAGGCAGAAGAAAAGATTATCAAAGAATTAAAGCGAGGTGACAAAACATTTTTCAGATACATCAGAGAAAGGTCTGAAGTGGTATAATGAAATTGAAAGGTGACAAAGATCAATGTGTGGAGAGAGATGAAGAAATGGCGGAAATATTAAACAAATGCTTCAGTTTGACGTTCACTAAAGAAGACCCTGGAGAAGGATTGTCGCTAGTTAACAAGACTGTGGATGGGGGTGAAGTAGACTAAACTCTGCTTACAAAAGAAAATATATGGGAAGAGCTAGGAAAACCGAAAGTGGACAAGGCCATGGGGCCTGATGAGATACATCCCAGGATACTGAGGGAGCTCAGAGATGTGCTGGCGGGTCCGCTTAAGGACCTGTTCAATAGATCCCTGGAAACGAGAGGGATGCTGCAAGATTGAAGAAGAAGGGTGGTGGTCCCGCTTCATAAGAGTGGGAGCAGAGAGGAGGCTGGAAACTACAGGCCGGTTAGCTTCACCTCTGTGGTGGGAAAATTAATGGAGACTCTGCTGATGGAAACGATAGTGAACTATCTACAGTCCAGTGAGTTGGTCAACCTAAGGCAATGTGGATTCACCAGGGGAAGGTCCTGTCAGACAAATCTGATTTTTTTGATTGGGTGATTAGAAAATTGGATCAGGGAAGAATCTTGATGGATTTTAGTAAAGCTTTTGATATGATCCCACATAGGAGACTCGTGAACAAAATGAGAAGCTTAGGAGTGGGTGCCAAGGTAGTAGCATGGATTGCAAACTGGTTGACTGGCAGGAGATGCAAATAGAATGAAGAAAGAACAATGTTCAGTATCTTTGTGAGCGACTTGGCAGAAGAGATAGAAGGTAAAGTTTATCTATTGTGAATGATACTAAGATCTGCAGCAGACATGTCTGAAGGAGTAGAGCGAATGAAAAGTGATTTAAGAGAACTTGAAGAATGGTCAAAGATTTGGCAGCTGGTATTAAGTGTAAAGAAGTGCAGAGTCATGCATCTGGGGTGCAGCAATCCAAAAGAGCTTTATGTGATGGTTGGTGAAAGACTAATGTGCACGGAGTGGGAGACTGAGAGAGGGACCTTGGTGTGATAGTCTGATGATCTGAAAATGGCGAAGCATTGTGACAAGGTGATAGCTAAAGCCAGAAGAATGCTGGGCTGCATAGAGGAATAACCAGTAAGAAAGAAGAGGTGATATTGCTCTTGTACAGGTCCTTGGTGAGGCCTCACCTGGAGTACTGCGTTCAATACTGGTGCCCATATCTCAAAAACGATAAAGACGAGATAGAGGCTGTCCGTAGAAGAGCAACCAAAATGGTGAGGGGTCAGCATTGGAAGACTTAGGCTGAAGGATGTGAATATGTACACCCTGGAAGAGAGGAGGTGCAGGGGAGATATGATACAGACCTTCAGAAACCTGAAACGTTTTAATGATGCACAATCATCAAACCTTTTCCGTTTGAAAGAAATCAATAGAACTAGTGGTCATGAAATTAAACTCCAAAGAGGACGGCTCAGAACCATTGTCAGGAAATATTTCTTCACAGAGAAGGTGGTGAATGCCTGGAATGCCCTTCCGGAGGAGGTGGTGAAGACAAAAACGGTGAAAGAATTCAAAGGGGCATGGGATAAACACTGTGGATCCCTAAAGGCTAGAGATTGGAAATTAAGAAAAGAGTGCATGGGGGTAACTGGAGGTAACTTGCTGGTGTGGCAGTTGCTACCCTTAACAGTTAAGCCTTGATACTGTTAATGCTTCAACGGCAGTGAGAAAAGGGGAAGTGGATTCAGACAGCAACCAACAAGGACCCCGACTTTTACGGTTTGAGGCACAAATAAACATGGGGGTAACTTGCTGATGCGGCTTTTGCTACCTTTAATCACTAAACCTGATACTTTTGATGCAGCTCCAACATTGCTCTCTGCTTTCACGGCAATAGTTAAGGGAAGTTGGATTCAAACAGCACCCGAGGGCCCTGACTTTTACGGTCTGGTAAACTGATAAGCATGGGGGGGGGGGGGGGGGGTAACCTGCATACTACAGCAAATACGGGCATAAGCTTGCTGGGCAGACTGAGAGGATCATTTGGTCCTTTTCTGCCATCATTTCTGTGTTTCTCTCCAGTGTTGCTTTTAAAACAGAATTACAGCTTAGCACCTGTGAGCATAGCCCACCATAGTACCTGCTCATTGAAATGGTTTATTTTCTCTGCTAATTGGCAGGGGCGGGGGTGCTGCCTTCTAACTACTGAAACACATTCCCTTTTTTTTTTTTTTTTTAAACTCTTTATTTGTAAATTTTTCTTGGCATACAAAATATATCATTGCACAGTAAGCTTACATCTGTATCTGTTATGTAACATAACATTATACAAAGCATATGCTCCAGGAAGAGGTGAGATAACAAAAACACGTGCAAAAAGGAAATCAGCCATCAAATGAAAGAGAGAATTACATCTAACCAGCGGTTCTATAATACTCACAAGTCCCCCCCCCAAATAGCACTGCACGTAAACATCTTGTTTCTGGGCACGTACCTGAGGCGTCCACTGACAAATCTGGGCTCGTCAGCCGCCCGGGCAGGGATTGCACTTCCAGAATGTGGCGATGGTCGATGGGTGGCCAGCAACGGCGCAACGACTAGATTCCCTTGCGTGTAAGGGACTAGGGACTTGTCCCCATCTACCCAACAGTCCAGTGAGGGGCGCTATAAAAACGGGGAAAACCTAAAACGTCCGCTATCTCCTGAGTGCCCCCCCCCCCCAAAACTGCCTTACCCTGTGACAGTGCCACCACATACGAAGGTATGGACTTACCTCTCCACACTTTCGCCAGCACCTGTTAGAGGAGCACGAATACATTTTAGGAGGCGCATTCCTGTTTCGATATTTTGTATGAAGAGCGCAGTACATCAAATGAAAAATCAAACGAATCCATTGCAGGAGCTGCTGAGAGCATGGGCGGTTCTTTGGTGTAGAGCCTGCCAGGTGCTTAAAGCACAGCTGAGGATGGGGAACACAGTTCCTTGTGTGCTTTAGCCCCCAAAATGGCAGAGAAGCTAGAAATTGCAAGGAAATTCATTAATGCTTCTGGTGTTTGGATAAAACAGGATAAGATGTGATGGGACTCTTTGGGAAAGATTATCAGGTGCCGTTTTGTTAAAGCTGTCAGCAAATAAGTGTCACATAAAATCTGACATGTTTGTGATTGTGTAAATTACTGTGATCTACAAATTGGAAGTTGGGAAAATTTCCTGGAAACTCAAAATTGAGCACAGAACTTGCCACGCATCAGTAACGTTCAAGATTTTTTTTTAAATTTTCAGCTGGTTTCACAAAACTGGAAAGGTCTGGACTTTCTGATTGCACTAGCCCGCATTAATGCACTGCACAGGAGAATCTGAGCCGTGCATGCCGCTGATTTCCCAGTTCCTGAGTGTCCCCGCTATAACCGAGGGATGAGATTATGTGCTGCTCCCCTGTGAGATTATTGGTTCAGTAAGAAGCAGAAAACTCTCTTCTCTTGCTAACAGCAAGCTCTTTCTCTCCAAACTAGATGGCGGACATCCAGCACCAGCGGGGGCATTCTGACCATATCCATAGACAACCCGGCAGCCATAAACACCCCTTTGTAAGTACCAGCAGTTGTGGCTGCTTGCTTCTGTTCTGTGCTGCATACACAGCTCCTGGATGTGTATCTGGAGGCTAATGCGCTATTAGTAACTGCCATTTATCAGGTATATAATGCATTAATAGCTCAATACCAACCTCTGTTGCATTCCCTAATGCTTCTGTGGCTACAAATAGTAATAGCTGTGCTTTGCTTTCTTGTAATAAATTGTTACCTTGGTGGCTGTTGCTGTCATGCAGGGGTGGGGGGGAGGGTAGTAAAGGAAGCAGCTGCGCCATGGACCCAAGGTGAAGGGGTCACCCCCCACCACGAGAGCCGGCTTGGTGCACGGGGGCTCCTGTACCAGCAGAAGATGGATGCTGCCAGGGGGATGACTTCACCTTTGGTTGACCCAGCTTTATTACCGACTGGAGCCATCTCGGTTCCTCTGTGCTCGCAATATGTGAGATCAGTGTGCGAGGAGAAGTGCTGGCAGGAAATTTCAAACTTGCTGAATGCTGATGGTTCTGGCTGTCAGACTGAACGAGCTTCGGTGAAATGCACGCCCTCCTCTGCCAATCTGGTGCTGGAGATGGGGGCAGAGGAGAGGCAGGAGTTGGGAAGGATGGCAGACATGAGCTGGGGATGGTGGGAGGGGGGAGACTGGGGGGGGGAGGGGTGGTGAAGCAGGAGATGGGTGTTGGGAATGTAAGGGGAGGGGCAGGGTTGCCATCAAATGACATTTTACTGACAGTCGGGCTGATTCAGTATGGTGCGCTCGGCCTTGCGCACCTTTAGCCCCGGTTTGGCCACGCGTCGAAAACGCACGGCCACCCCCCCCCCCCCCGAAACTAATAGCGCCCGCAACATGTTGATGGGCCTATTAGTTATTCCTGTGCCCAAAGGCAGAAGTTAATTTCGGCTGGCACAGAGAAAGTGTACAGAAAAGCAGAAAAAACTGCTTTTCTGTACACCCTCCGACTTAATATCCTAGCAATATTAAGTCGGAGGCCCCAAAATTTAAAAAAAAAAAAAAAATTTAAATCTGCCCGCGGCTTGGAAGACGGACACTCAGTTTATCTGGCGTCTGTTTTCCGAACCTGTGGCTGTCAGCGGGTTCGAGAACAGACACCGGTAAAATTGAGCGTTGGCTGTCAAACCTGCTGACAGCCACTGCTTCTGTCAAAAAGGAGGCGCTAGGGACGCGCTAGTGTCCCTAGCGCCTCCTTTTACCGTTGGCCCTCATTTACATACTCTATCGCGCAGCCAGGAGAGTGGCCTGGGCGCGCGTCGGGACAGCCGGCGCTCACCTTGGAGCGCCGGCTCTCCCGCGGTTTTTACTGACAGCCCAAGTGTGATTATCTGCCATGCCCCCAGGAATCCTGCTTTCCTATGAAGTTAAAATCACCAAGAGGTGGGGGAAACCCCACGCTGAGGGCACCCTCTGTGATTTGAAATATTCAGTGTGGTTCTACTTTTCAAACGTTTGGATATTAGGCGGGGACTTAGGGATGGGGTAAAAACTGGGGAACAGATGGGGGCAAACAAGGACTCTGAGATTATGTATTTTTTTAGATAGGAAAGCAGACGAACAAGGACACAGATTAGGTAAAGATGGAGTGTGAAGTGGGAGTGGATGGGAAGAGAGTGAGGACTTGCATTGGAGGGCAGCAGGGACTTGGCGATGGAGTAGGGTACGTAAGATGGTTCATAAGGGTAGGAAAGGGCAGAGAGGTAATGGATAAGGACAGGCTTTGGAGGCTGAGGGTGGGAAATGAAGCTGCTTAGAGGGAATGGGAGGCTGGGTAAGGGAGTAAGACGGGGGCTGTAAACCAGGGAGAAGAGGCGTATCAGAAATGGAAGCAGACTTGGTGAAGAGACAGAGATAGAGGAAAGCAGGTGAGAGCTGAGAAATGGGTTCAGTACAGAGGGTGGAAATGGGGAGCTAGGGAGAGAGTGCAAAATGGGGGGGACTATAAGCTGGGGAAGGAATAAGAGTGGGAAGCTGATAGGCACATGAGATAAAGAGAGAGACTGAGAATTGGAAGGAAAGAGGGTGAAATTTAGCAATGGGTGAATAGTCAGGAGAGAAATGAAATGGAAAGATCAGTGCCAGACCGGCAAAAACACAGGAGGAGAGAAAAATAGAAGGGGAGACCTTGGAAAAGGACTCGGGGAAACCATTAGGAGGAAAATGGAAAAGAGAGACTGGGAGCAAAGTGATTAGAAGAAAAAATGTCCAGACTAAGGTGTAAAAACCCCCCCCCAAAAACATTTTATTTTCAGTTTTTAGTGATTGGACTATGTCAATTTTGTGACTGTGCAGGTCCCTGTACGTACCCAGATCAGGCCAGACTCCTGGGGTTTGCCTCCTTGCCAGCAGATGGAGACAGAGAACATTTCACTGACACTGTACATAACCCCATGTGCCACCTGCAGTCCCTCAGGATGTCTCTGTCTCCAGCAGTTGGCAGAGGTGCAAAACCTGCAGTTCTGCAGTCAGGAGACAGTTTTGAACTTATGAGCCTTTCTCCTAGGGGTTTTTTGGGTCCTGGTGGGTCCTTCCCTGTCTGGTCGAGGTGGACGAGCTGGGGGTTGCTGACCCTTATGTACACTCACTCCTTTCTTCAGTGGGCTATAAATCTGGTGGTCCAGATCCCTCCTCTTCACGAAGCTTCTGAGGTGGCTGCAGGCTCAGGGCGGCGGTTTTCTTTTAGTTGGTCCCTTTTTTTAATTTAGCTGATTTTTCTTTTTTTCTGCTAGCAGCTCTGGTTTCCAATCTAGGGAGTAGATATTATAAGTTTAGTAAAGTTTTGAAGAAGTAAAAAAAAGTCCTGGCTTTTTTTTCTGATCTGCCATGTGGCCTGCGCTCCTGGAACCTGAACCTCTGCACTAAAGTGAAAGTATTGGCTTTTATGTAAATTATTTGTTCTCAGTAAAAAAAAAAAAAAAAAAAAAGAACAAAGAACGAGATAGAGGAAGATCTGTGCAGCAGCAGGGTTCTAGGCAGGGGAAAATTACCTTAGCAGCTTGATGAGCTCAGCGATGGGGTTTGGGGTTTTTCAGCAGCTTCTCTGCCTGTGAAGGAGACCGGGTGTTGACTTCCTGACACTGAGGGACGGTTCCCCTGCTTGCCTTTGAGGTGCTTGTGGTGCCATGGGTGTGGGTAGGAACAGCATGTGCATGCAGCAAAAGGAGGGGAGGGGTGTCTGTGTCAAGCATGACTGCACCGGTAGATCAAGCCTCACGGGTGACGGGGTCTAGCACTGAGGCTTTCTCCGTCAGCGTGTAAACGGCACCCTAGCAGCATTGGTGGGAGAGGCAGGGGGGAATCCCTCCTCAGCTATCGCTGGCAGGTCCCTGTCCCACAAAGGTGCAGAGAGGCACTTGCACTGAGGAGGAGGAGAGGTCTTTTGCCAGTTTTAATTTGAATGTGTGCAAAGCATGTTTAGAATGAGATGCTGGCTCTTGGCCCCAGTCTCCATGGATTCTCAGCCAGTCAAGAGGCCTGAGCTGTTGAGAAGCTCTTCAGGCCGATGATGTTTGGTGGCGGATGTTAAACGGATCCGGGCCTAAACACGCTTAAGGTGCAGGTGGGTTTTACTTAGACGTGTGGTAGGCCACCCACTGCAGCAGTTCTTTTCTCGCGTGCATAGTCAAGTGCGCTCATTCTCACTGCATGGCGGTTGCATGTGCTCGAACCTGTGCGCGTAAGGCCATGGCCTAGATTTGAGCGTGTACATCTGCGACCTAGACTTGAACGCATATTTGCACAGGTACTTGTGTACGTAAGGCTGCGACCTAAACTGGAATGCATATTTGCGCATGTATTTGTGTGTGTACAACCACGAACTAATCTTGTGTGTATTTGCATGCATCCTGGAGGGGTGTGCATGTACGCCCAGGTGGCATTGGTGTGCACGCAGGAGGCTACCTAGAGCTGAAGTTCAGGAGAGCTAGGCACCAGGGACGAACAGCTCCAAGCACCTTGCTATCTGTGAGGCTTGCCATCTGATAGCAATTCAGTGCTGTTTAGATGATCAAAGCAATTTGACTACTACAGCTTTTGACCATGTTGTATCATCCCCACAGCCTATGGTATCTCTGCAGGAGGGAGTGGAGTGGAAGGCGAGGTAATGGTCTGTTCTCCTCCCTTGTTCCTGAGAGAGGTTGGAGAGAGCAAGGTTGGGCCTATGGACTCTGATATAGATCCATCCTCTTCCTCCTCCTGGGTGAAATGTTTCCAGGGCCTGCAGACCTTTCTGCAGAGGTGCCCAGCAAAGATGAATCAACCTACTGCATAGGGATCACGTGCTTGGGTTTCCCTTTTGTTAGTCATGGTTGAAAAATGCCACAGGGAGGCTGTCCCTGGTAATGTTCATGGGGGGAGGGGGGGTGGATCATGAGACATCGGAGGATTCTGATGTGGATTTGGCTTTCTCACTTCTAGAAGAGGGAGAAATTGCCCATGATTGAGAGCCGCTTTAGACTCTGCTCAGATTTTTCTTTTTTTCACAGAGATGACTTGCTGAGTCTGTTGGTTCAGGCCCTGAACACGCTTAGTGTGGCCGGAGGTCAATTTTAGGTTGCGCATTCTGTTTCTTTTCCCACCCGTATCCAGTTCAAGCAGTATTGGATTTAAAGACACTAAATGCAGCTCTCAAGGTCTCCCGTTTCCACATGGAAACTCTGAGGTCCATCACAGTGGCGGTACCTAAAGGAGAGTTCTTGGCATCTCTCGCTTTGATAGAGGCACCCCACCCAGACACTTGAAATTTGTATGCATAAATTTTTAGGTGAGAGCCAAAAGAAGCACAAAACTACCGTGGCTAATGGCACTGCCAACAAAGAAGCCTAATGCCTTGCTCTCTGCAATGCTTGCCATATTAGAGCCTCGCAGTTGGACCTAGATGTCAACTTATGTTGGCACTGTGAGGAAGCCTAAGGGGAGTTGGCCTCCTAAGACTTTGCTAAACCAGGCTCCTCCCATTCGGATGACAGGTTGGTCTCTGCCTTAACAGGAAGTATGCCGGACCTCAGTATCCCCTTGAATGGGACATCCACTGGAGAGGGAAATTCAACTGGTCCCACCCCAGTACCTCTTGGATTAGGCATGGACCCAGATGCCTTTCCTTGGGTGGAGTTTTTCCAGGGGCTACAAGCCTTCATACAGGTGCAATCTACTGCCTCACTTGCCCCTGTCCGAACAGAACTTCAGCCAGTATCCCCACCCTTTCCCATTCCTACTGGCAGACCCCGAGATATGCATCGCCTTTCCAAGAGTATTCTTGGCAGGGACCCAGATGGCACAGACGAAGGGTTGGATCCTGATTCCTTGGAAGATGGGGAAGTCCTCCCTGGGTTGGAACCATATTGGACCATGTTACTTCTCTTTCATAGAGACAAATTTCCGGCTCTCGTTTCCCAGACTCTGAAGATACTAGAAGTTCATGGGGCGGACTCTATGAAGGAACCAAAAAAGAATCCCATTCTGATTTTCCTGCAGAAAGCCTCCTGCTACTTTCCAGTGATGGATGCTATCCAGGAGTTGATTGTCTGGAATGGGGTACCCCAGAAGAAGTTTTAAAGGGGACGGGGCGTTGGAAGCTTTATACCCTCTGGACCCAGCGGTGAGAGAAATTTTGCATTTCCCTAAAGTGTATGCATTGATTTGGCCGTCTTCAAGCGAACAACTATCCCCCAGTGGAAGGAGGGAGAGGCCTTAAAAGATGCGCATGATAGACTGATCGAATCTATCCTTAAACAAGCCTTTGACACTGTAGCAATGACCTTGCAGATCGCTTCTTGTTGCGCTCTGGTGGCTTGTTCGTGTCTGCTTTTCTCTCAGGAGATTGATTACTTGGGAGTGAATTCCAGAGCAGTTATGGAACCCGCCGTCGCCTTTTTAACACGCAGGCTCTGATTTGGTCTGTACTTCGGCCAGAGGAGTGGCCTCAGTGGTGGCGGCGGCCAGAAGACAGCTATGGCTGTGGAACTGGTCAGTTGACGCAACCTCCAAAGCTAATCTTACAAAGATGCCCTTTAAAGGATCATTCCTATTCGGGAGCTCGTTGTAAAAGCTGGCCAGTAATAGGGCGAATCTCCATTTCCCCGGTTACCAGAAGATGAGAGGAAGCAGCTACAGTGCCCCTCGCCTATGAGGGGTCATTCCAGAGGTTCCCAGTGTTTTCACCCCTTCAGAAATTTGACATTTAAAAAAGGATTGGATAAGTTCTTGGAAAAGTCCATTACCTGCTATTAATTAAGTTGACTTAGAAATTAGCCACTGCTATTACTAGCAATGGTAACATGGAATAGACTTAGTTTTTGGGTACTTGCCAGGTTCTTATGGCCTGGATTGGCCACTGTTGGAAACAGGATGCTGAGCTTGATGGACCCTTGGTCTGACCCAGTATGGCATGTTCTTATGTTCTTATGTTCCTTGTTACAGGAACTCGGGTAGTAAACCTTTCCAAGGGCATCCTCAAGCCTTCCTAGTCCTTGGAATATCTGGGAGTCTGGTTCAACACCAAGTGGGGCAAGGTCTTTCTTCCATTCACATGGATACAGAAGATGATGCACCAGGTGTGTCAGTTGGTGAACACTGTATGCCCGATGGTGTGGAGCTATCTCAAAGTTCTTGGTTTGATGGCTGCAATCTTGGAACTAGTGCAGTGGTCGAGGGCACACAAGCTTCCTCTTCAACGCTCATTGCTATTAAGTTGGAACCCACAGTCTCAAGACCATTCGGTTTGTCTCCTCTTACCGAGGGGAATCTGTCACCTCCAGTGGTGGTTACAGGAAGCTCATCTGAGCAGGGGTGTGTCCCTGTCCTCCCCGAACTGGCTCGTTCTCATGACAGATGCGAGTCTCCAGGGCTAGGGAGCCCAGCTTCAGGAGCTGACGGCCAAGGGACGTGGACAGAAGACGAGGCCCTCTGGAATATCAATCGCCTGGAAGCCCAGGCAATCAGATTGGCGTGTTTACAGTTCAGCCACAGACTCCAGGGCCAGGCAGTCCAAGAGCCAGTAAATGTCACAGGAGATGGACCTCCTTATGGAGTAAGTGGAAATACATCTACAGATGATCTCAGCCTCCCACATTGCAGGAAAAGACAACATCAGAGCAGACTTTTTAAGCAGGGAAAGTCTGGATCCAGGAGAGTGGGAATTGTTGGCAAAAGCATTTCAACTGATAGAGTATGGTTGGGGCCTCCCGTCAATCACCCTGCCAGCAGCATCCCACAATGCAAAGGTTCCTTGATTCTTCAGTCACAAAAGAAATCAGTGGTCCCTGGGAGTCTATGCTCTCGTTCAGATCTGGCCGGAAGACGAGTTGCTATACTCCTTCCCTCCATGACCCCTGCTGGACAGGGTCATTCGCAGAATCGAGCACAACAGGGGACTAATCTGCTACTAGCTCCAGATTGGCCTAGATGTACCTGGTATACGGACATGCGGAGGCTCCTAGTAGAGAATCCCTGGTGCCTTCCACCGCACAGGGACCTGTTACAAAATGGGGACTGGTCTTTCACGAGGATCAGACTCAATTCTGTTTTACAGTCTGGCCCTTGAGAGGGCTCGCCTGAAGAAGCGGGGATATTCTGCGGCAGTAATTATCATCTTACTCTTCGCTCGGAAGTTCTCCATGTCCCTAGCGCATGTGCGGGTCTGGAGAGTATTTGAGGCCTGCTGCGGGGAACACGGTGTCTCCCCTCGGGCAATCAAAATCCCACTTATTCTGGAATTTTTGCAGGACGGCTTAAATAAAGGTTTGGCCCTTAACTCCTTGAAGGTTCAGGTAGTGGCGCTCTCCTGTTTCAGGGGTGAGGTGAATGGGATCTCCCTGTCGGCTCATCCGGACGTGGATCGTTTTCTGAAGGGAGTGAAGCACATTCGGCCTCCTCTGTGGTTGCCGGTTCCTTTGTGGAATCTTAATTTAGTGTTGTAATTTTTGGAAGGTCCTTTAGGCCACTGCGCAGTCTTTCCTTGCGTTTATTGACTTAGAAAATGGTATTCCTGGTAGCTATATGCTTGGCACGTCGCATCTCTGAACTGCAAGCATTGTCATGCTTGGGAGCCTTTCCTCAGGATTACTCCAGGGGCATTGCAGCTACGCACTGTTCTGTCCTTCTTGCCCAAGGTAGTCTCAGAATTCCATTTGAATCAGTCCATTTCATTGCCAATCCTAGATAAACTCAAGGATGGGGAGGAATATCAGCTCCTCCGTCATTTGGATGTCAAGCTTTTAGTGCAGTATCTGGAAATCTTAGAATCGGTCTGAAAGATAGACCGCCTGTTTGTCCTTCATGGCAGACGGAAACAGGGCGAACCAACTTCGCGGGCTACCATAGCTCGCTGGATTAAGGAGGTGATCACAGGAGCCTATATGGACCCTGGGAAGCCATTACCCTCTCGGATTAAAGCTCGTTCCACTAGGGCTCAAGCAGTCTCAGGGGCAGAGGTTGGACTACTATATCTGGCAGGCGGCGAGGTGGTCCTCCTTGCACACCACCTCCAGGTTTTATCGCCTGGATGTACAGGCCCAAGAGGATGCTGCCTTTGCATGAGCGGTGTTAACTGGTCAGTGGGCAGCCTCCTGCCCCGATCGGGAGTAGCTTTTGTACATCCCATCAGTCCTGAGTCCATCTGGCTGCACACTAGGAAATGGAGAAATTACTTACCTGGTAATTTTCGTTTTTCTTAGTGTAGACAGATGGACTCAGCATCCCGCCCTCGGCTGCCCAAAACCTGTGCCTCAGGTCCTCCCGTGGAATGGGCCTCGAATCCAAGGGATCATGGTAACTGTTCATCCAGTCCCTAGATTAAAGTACCTGTATTCTTACTGGAGCTCAGTGTTTATGGTTGGTTGAGTACAGTTACGGTTATCCGTTTTTTTAAATCACGTTTTAATCATATTTTCAATTAAGTCCTTTCATTAGTATGTCCACGGTGGCTTTTGAAGAGCATACTGGAGAGCTGAGGTCTCTGCAGGGGAGGTGTATCTAGGGTGATGTCAGCTTTGCAACCTGACTCCTTCTCCATCTACTGGAAGGGGAGCATAACCCATTGGTCCTGAGTCCCATCTGTCTACTACACTAAGGAAAACAAAATTATCAGGTAAGTAATTTCTCCCATTTTGTATCCAAATACAACGTGAATGTGCAGTCTGAAGCATTATCTGAATGTGGTGCAGCTGTGATGTGGCTATGACCGACCATCAACCAGTCAGAAAACTCACCGTATGCTTTCTGCGAGCTGACCAAATGATCCCCGTATTCTTTGACCCAGTTGGCTATGCCAGTAGTCCTCTTGCTTCCCCACCGCAGCCTGCTGCCGTAGAATCAGTCTTGTGTGTGTGTCATTGCAGACCAGCGAGGTCCAGGTTAACCCATCCTCTTCTACCAGCATTCCTGATGAAAAAGGATTCGTCGGAACCGAGGATCCCCAAAGGAGTAGCGCTCCAGTTCGATATCAACAGTGTGGGAAAGCAGGTGACCATCCAGTTTATTTTGTTCTTGTGTTTGTTTGTTTGTTTTTTTTACTCTCTGTGCCTTGTCTTCTGTCCCCAGCTGCAGAGGGCGCAGGGATTCATCAGCAGGACTAAACCTAGAGCAGCAAGTAGCATGGACCCTTCCCAGCTGTGGGATTTCAAAGCCCCATGTAAAGTGCGAACCCCCCCCCCCCCCAGTTGTAAAGGAGTAAGTTCCTCAGGTGAGGAGGTGTTTTTGGATTCAGCATCTTTCTTTCTTTTTCATTTGCAGACAGGAATAACGCTGAACGAGCGCTTTAGGATCCTGAAGGAGCAGAGGAGTTCCCTGATGTCTGAGAAAGGCAGCAGATTTGTCACGGTGGGATAGATTCTCTCCACCCCCAGATCTGCTTTTCTTTTCTATACATGGACTCGGCCATTTTGGGGGGGATTTTTGTTCCAGTTGTGTTCTCTCTTCTTTTTTTTGGGGGGGGGGGGGGGTGGGGGGGAGGATTTGAGAAAGAGAACCAAGAAGTTGCTGTTCAGAAACCGACCCGACAGGCAGCAGATCCTTTTTTTTTTTCTTTGATGCAAATGAAGTAAAAGACTTTTTTATTGTTTTTACTTTTGAATTTTTATTCCTCTGCCGCCGCCCCCCCCTGCCCCTCCAAAGAACAGAAACGGCAATAAATGATGGGGTTTGGTTACAGCAGTAGCCAAGCAAGTGATAGCATTGTGCGTGCTTATTACAGGTGACTGAACGATTTGTACACGTATAACGAGCAGAGCTATGCAGCAAAACCAGCAGAGCGCAAACATTTTTTATATCAGTTGAGGATCTGACAAGTGAAAACTAAATTGCTTTCTTTATCGAAAGGGCATAAAACGATTTTCCCGTTCTTTCTGCTCCGTCTTGGCTTTTTTTTTTTTGTGTTTTTATTTAAAGGCCTGGTCCTTGTTTGCACCAGCCAAGCATACGGGGGCACCAAACAACCATGCGGCGTGCATTTGTGGCTTACCCCAGCAACCTTGGAAAGTTTTTTTTTTTTAAATTACGGGGATGGAAGAGGGCGGGGGGGGGGGGGGGGCGGGACGACCTCTTGTGAAGTTCCCCGTTAGAAGCAGGAGGAGGGATTTATGGTTCTTGACGTGGCAGTTGCGAGAGACCCCCGTGTCCTTAGGACAGGCCGGGCTACCAGATCAGAAGGGGTAAGCCCCGTCCCTTAAACTCAGAGTGACGGTGAATCTATAAGCGCCTGCCATAGGAGCCAATGAGGAGTGCGTTCTTTGCTGATGTGTTACGAGAATTTAACGGGCTACTTCTCTTTACCTTTACAGAATGGAATATTATGAGCTTTTGACTTTTGTAACTCCCAAATAAAATCTGTTCTGTTTCTCAAGGTTATTTTATTTTTATTCTTTTTTTTTTTAAGCAGAAGCAGCGGTGGGAGGTGTTGGAGAGTTGTGCACAGCAGGAGGGAATTTTAGGGTACAGGCTATCATGGCAGTGGGGAGATTAGAGCACGAGAGAGTGCAAGTGTTTAGACTAGAGAGAGAAGCATACATCAGGACCGTGTATAAAATCAAAGTCTGCTACACTTGAAGAATAAAGTGGGTTTTTTTGGGTTTTTTTGTATTTTTTTTGCTTTACCCCTCCCTCCCCTGCTAACCCCATTGGTACAGACAGAATGGGCAGTTCTGGGACCTCAGCCCCCCCCCCCCGAGGCACACTCCCCATCGCTATGACTGTGGCCAGCAGGGGCCACGGCGGTGATAGCAGCCTTCATCCCTTTTCCTGAATTCACCGCTCCCACCATGTGCCCCTGCCTCCCCCCCCCCCCCCCCCCAGCTCAGAAGCAGAGTCCTCCTCCTTTTTACACTCCTGGGTTATTTTTATAGCTTGTATTTTAATGCATTCAAATCAGCACTTAATGGCAGCTTAAAATGTACCGGGTTAAGTATAAAACGTCTCTAGCTAACACCTGCCTGAAACAATCATTGTCCAGTCCTTGGGTTTCATTCTCACTGCTGGGAATGCCCTCCCATGTCCTGGCTCGGTGTGGGTTCCCAGTGCGAGCCCAACTGCAGCCTCTGGCCAGCAGTCTGAGGAGGGTGAGGGCTGGAGCTGCGTTGGCCACTGGAGCCCCGTGCAGGTGTGGGTGGGGAGGGCTTTGAATTTTAAGTAGGTTTTGCTTCCGTTTAAAGCTGAGCTCTTGTTCCCAGTTGATCGACTAAAATGGCACAGACGGTGATACCGGAGCTCGCTTTTTCAGCACCGGTTTTCAACCAAGCCGGCAATAATTTCACCTTTGTGGCAGGTTCCTGAACTGTGTTGCCGATTTTATTTTCAGAATTTAACATGATTTTTACATCTCTTTGGGGGAAAGACGTGGAGAGCCAGAGCAAGAGAGTTCCCATATATTAAATTTCCCCCTCTCCTTCACAGACAGAAACCATGTCAGCTTAAAAATAATCTAGTTTAACGTGAACAACAAGTTTAAATTTTGATCTTGGCAATAGCTGTATTAAATTTATAAGCGCTGGACGTTTACCTCCTCCCGTTTTGCTCCGTGTAGCAGTAGTCGGGCCAGCCCGGAGATTCGGCGGATGGTTCTGGTTTGATCTGCCACACCCTGGGCTTGGTTGGGGCTGGTAATGCCTGCAGAGCATGTTCACCACCCCCTGGTAGCTCGGCGTCGGGGGGGAGAGTCGTGCTCGTCATTAAGGCCCGACACATGGGATTTAGGTGATACAGGGTTTCAGGAGGCTCCTGCTGCTGTGATGAGCAGAGTAGGAAGAGGCGGGGTGATGGGTGGTAGGGGGGAGGCCTGTTAAATAGGGGGGGGGGGGGAAATCTCCAGGAAGCTATGAGTTTTGAAAGCTCGTAGCACTAGAATTCCGGCACCAGTTCTGATTGAGCTGAAAGAGAAAGGAGGAACTGCCAGGCCAAAAAAAAAAGTGTTTCGTTGTTGAAGTAGCCAACGTGGTGTCAGTTTTGTTTCTAGCCTAGAGGGTCCCTGTGTGTTTCTCGGGGGGGACTTTCAGAGTTAAGGAAGATGCACAGGG
Organism: Rhinatrema bivittatum; assembly: GCF_901001135.1. Lineage (NCBI taxonomy): Eukaryota > Metazoa > Chordata > Amphibia > Gymnophiona > Rhinatrematidae > Rhinatrema > Rhinatrema bivittatum. Next base: position 181,655,432 of record NC_042623.1, read on the forward strand.
AGGTGCTGCTTCTGCAGAGGGAAAGTTTTGCTGTGAACGTTTTCAAAGTTAATATATTTGAATCACAAGCTGTTGAACAAGTGACTTTTATAATAAAAATGTTACTGGTTTCATAGTTTGTGAGTTGTGTGCATTTCTTAAATCTCGAGGCAAGTGTTGTGATTTAATTGTGCTGTTCATGTGCTGTTTAATCCATGTCTTATTGGCTAAATAAACCCAAAAGTGAAATATTTCAGGGGGTTACTTCAGGTTACATTTTTAATCAAATATATATTCAGTGAGGAATAAATAAAGCCATGCTATAATTTTAATGTGTCTAATCTCTGATTTGATCACTCAATTTCTAGTAACTGTTCTGAAGAGCAGATGCTCGGATAACACGGTACCTCAACATATTGGATGCTTGTCGCAGATTAGAAGTTTGCATGTGCAATGACTTTTTCCATTGCTGCACTTATTTAATTTTAACATATTCAGCTTTTACATTCTCCTTCATGCATATCTCCCTGTGAAGCTGGCAATATGCCTTTCCTGTACATACCCAGATCAGTCCAGACCAGTAAGTTATGCACTCCCACCAGCAGATGGAGGCAGAGAACAAAACTTCGAGGCACTGCTGTATACCAAGTGTGCCACCTGCAGCTCCTCAAGAGAGACTCCAGCAGATGGTGGTCGTGTATACCTGCAGCTCTGTGTGAGACGGATTTTTCTTGCTCCCTGAGGGGCTAGGTTCAGTGTCTGGGCCATCCCTCAGGTAGAGCTGGGCGAACGGGGGGGATTGATTAACCCTGGTGGTGCTAGCCAGTGTGGTTCCTGGTCCCCTGATAGCCAGGGGACTGGCTCCCTCAGCGACCCGAAGGCTCCCCCTCAGTGTCTGCGGTACAGGGAAGTGGCCCCTTTGGGGATTTTTTTCTATTATTCTTAGCTTAGGCTTTACATTTTTCTGTTACTACAAATTAAAGTTTTTGTGTTTAAAAAAAAAAAAAAAAAAAAAAAGCTCCAAGTTCCCTGTTCGCCGCGGCTCCCAGGGTAAATCAGTCTGCCCGGTGGTGCAGAGCCAGGCAGACACCTGAAGAGGAGGGGAGAGTGTTTCAGCCCTGGTAAGAACCTCTGAGGATGTTTTTAGGTTCCCTTCCTCATTTTTACCGCTGGTTCCGGAGCTATTTTTTCTGCAGTGGCCATTTTGTTTTTTCTCTTTCAACCACCCACGCAGCTCCCCAGCATTCCTGGGGCTGATTTTCGCAGCGTTTTTGGTGGGAGTCACCAGGGATGGGTGGCAGCACCTGTTTTCTTCAGGGGGGAGGGGGGGTTTATATGCCCCTTTTTGCAGGAGGAACATGGCAGAAACTCCTCCGGTGGAACCCTGTAAGGCTTGCAGGGTATGGTCAGCTTATTTAGACCCCTGTCACTGTGCACTGGGTGGGGAAGGGGGCCTCAGACAAGAGGACCAAACCTAAAAAGTCTGCACTTTCTCCTAGGACAAGCAGGATGGTAGTCCTCCCAAGTGGGTGACATCATCCGATGGAGCCTGGCCGGGAAAACTTTTGTCAGAGTTTCTAGAATCTTTGACCAGCAGACTGAGCATGCCCAGCAGACTGAGCATGCCCAGCATGCTACTGTCCACGCGAGGTCCCCCTTCAGTCTCTTCTTTTCCATGGTGCAGTTGCTTCGTGGTTGGTGGAGCTCTTCGATTTCCTTGTTTTCTCGATATTTTTTGAGTGTTTTCCCCAAATTCCTCGGGGGTCCCCCTTCACGGTCAGTGCCTCCCCCCGGTATGATAGGTTATTTCTGCCCTTTTTTCCAACTTTGCGGTTGATTCCTGACGTCTTGCCTCGCGATGATCGCCAGTCATCGACTGCACGCCAGGTATTTTTTATGGCATCAACCAATTTTTGTCCATGCCCCCAGTGCCCGCGGACCATGTCCATCACAGATCCGCATGAGGTTTACATCCTCTGCCTAGGGACCTCGCACAACGTCCACGAGTGCCATCTGAGCAACCAGATGACACCCAAAGGGCTTCGGGCGCACCTTGATAAGATGAAGAAACTTTTTAGGGCCCCGAAGTCTACTTCCTCTACACCTGTGTTGGTCCCATCGACGCTGAGAGATCTCGGGGAGTCATCCGACTCGCTTCCCCTAGCGGTCCCTCTTGCCAGTACTTCCAAGGATTGAGGGGATGGGGATAGGTCCTTGATGATCTCCCCGCTCTCCAGGACATTGGAATCGTCAGCTTCCTCAACACCAGGGAAAGACCAGGCCGAGCACCGAAGATCCCATAAGCATCAACATTGGTCACAGTCGACGCACGATTCCAGAGCAGCATCAGCGGCTGCTGAGCCGCCATCGAAGTGGCACCGGCCATTGGAGGCCCCATCCTACGATGCCCTGGGTAGTCCTAGGCGTTCCTCACAGACACTGGTGCAGGGCACCATGCCACCTTGAGGCCCAAGGAAGAGCCGGTGATGCCTTGTCCCCCTTCATCAGTCCTGGTCACTCCGGACTTTCAGGAGGAGTTGGACCGCAGGGTGCAGTCCGCGGTGCTCAAAGTGCTCCAAAGTGTTGAGCTGCCGGTGCCACCGGTCCCATATCAGTGTCTCATCCTCCACCATTGATGCTAGCACCACTGCTGGAGCATCTGGATGCCCTTCCAATGCAGTCAGTGCCTGAGGGGGCCTTCAGTTCCCCATTGGTTACCGATGCCTTCCACCGGAGTGATGCAGATTCTCGGGTCCTCAAAGGAGGAAGATATGGCTGGTATCCTGTTTCCTTGCCTATGATTCCATGAGCCTTTGCTGGATCCCTCGATGCCAGGGGAACCATTGATGCCGACGGTGCCCTCGCTTCCGAAGCTATCTGAGCCGAGGGTCAATACCCCTCATGGACCTCACCCACTGCATGCTGGTCCCAGTGAGGGAGGAGGGGGCCTTATGACTCCTGGGGTGACGACTCCATGGACTTGTTCTCTGACTACTCAGACGACCCCCCTCTCGGAGCCTTCCCCACTGGAGGAATTGTGTCTGTGTCTGTCACCACCCAAGGCAATTCCCCCACGAGTTGGTGGTTGTGGAGTCTGCCGGTGCCACCAGTCCCCATAACTGGTGCCTGATCCTCCTCCACTGATGCTAGCACCACTGCTGGCGCATCTGGACGCCCTTCCAACACAGCCGGTGCCTGCATCGCCGCCTATCAACTTAAATGTCCCAGTACAACCGCAATCTCTGGAAAAGAGTCCAGGATTTCGTGGAGGGCCTTCCCCAGCAACAGCAGGAGGCCCTTTCTGCCATTGCCCTGTTGGGTCTTGAGTCAGGAAAACACTAGGTGCGTTCTACCTACGATGTTTTTGAGACAGTGGCCCCCTTAGCTGCCTTGGGCATCAGCACTAGAAGAATAGCATGGCTCCAGGCCTCTGACATCTGGCTAGAGGTCCAGGACAGGCTAGCCGACCTCCCCTGCACAGATGGAAACCTCTTTGGGGATAAGGTTTGGGATGTGGTGGCACAATTGAAAGACCATCATGATACCTTGCAGCAGCTGTTCACTAGTGCCTCCGAAGGTTTGTCCTCGGCCAGAAAATCCTTCAGACAGGGTTCTCTGAAGCCCTTTTATATCGGCAGAGGAAATATTATCCTCCGGCTGTCCGGGCTTGTGCACCCTCTCACCAATTCCAGGGGCCGTCCTCACCAATAGTGAGCCCTCTAGACCCCAACCGGCCCCCAGCAAGCCCCGACCACAGGCTTCTGACTGGCGGCGAAGTCAGCTTGCCACACCGCTGACATCAGATCCCCCAGTTGGGAGCAGGCTCATGAGCTTTGCCTGTCACTGGGAAGAGATAACATCAGATGGCTGGGTCCTCTCTATCGTTTGCCAGGGGTACCGTCTCCATTTCAGCAGGCTCCCAGAGACCTCTCCCCCATGTCCATGGTGGGGTTTTTCTGCCCATTTGGTCATTCTTCGGATGGAGCTCTCCACCCTCCTCACAATAGGCACAGTGGAACTGTCCCTCGCCATCAACAGGGCCAAGGGTTCTATTTGAGGTATTTCCTCATTCTGATGAGGAATGGCAGCTTGTGCCCCACTCTTGACTTCAGGGTGTTGAACAAGTTTCTCGTAAGAGAAAAATTCAAAATGGTCTTTCTGGGCATGTTGATCCTGCTCCTCAGAAGAGGAGACTGGCTTTGCTCCCTCAATCTCATGGAGGCTTATGCACACGTTTTGATTATCCCCAACCACCAGATGTACCTCTGCTTCATGGTAGGGAGAGCACATTATTAGTACAAGGTGCTGCCCTTTGGGCTGGCATCAGCCCACCATGTTTTCACCAAATGCTTAGCAGTGATGGCTGCCTACTTCAGACATCGCTCTGTCCATGTGTTCCCATACCTTGACGACTGGCTGGTCTTGCAGGGTCTGGTCTTGTCCCCTAGTCCTTCTATTATTCTAAAGTGAAAATAACAGAGTCATAGCCACTCGTTCAAGACCTCTCATGATCTTAAAGCCCTCTATCATATCCCCCCCCTCAGCAGTCTGCTGCTCAAAGCTTCTAGAAACTTGACAGTTTTCCATGCCAGGCTCTATTGGATGTCACCCACGTGTGAGAACTAACATCCTGCAGTGCTAAGACAACACCTGTTACAGGTAAGCAACTGAGCTTTCTCTCAAATGATGTAATTTTCAAAAAGCCCCAGAGCCATTTTCTCTGTTTGAAAGTCCGCATGCAAGCGTTTGTTGCTTCCTTTTGTCATTTACATGCAGTTTTAGATGCTGCGTCCTACTTTGAACTGTTCTGACTCAGCTTTGAAAAGCTGGTTTGGCTAACGTTCCTCTATTCTGTATATTTGCATAAAAACTGATTGGTGTTTTGAATTTGCTAAAGTCTGTACAACCCAGCTTTATTCAGCGTGGTTTAAAAAACAAACAAAAAAAACCCTAAAGTCAAACGATTGAACTAAACTGCCTTTATTTTGTTTAACGGACTGTTCAATCGTACTGCTGTAGTGAAGATATAAATAATTTCTTGGCTCATGTGCACATAGCAGCAATCCTAAAAGAAAAACAAAAAAAAGCCAAGTGCTGGTTCCCCGACAGAGCGGTGCACAACCAAGTACCACTCCTGTGCTCTTCTTCCGGCAGCGCGCGACCGCTCTACTACAGCATCCGTCTCTTTGCTAGCAAGCAGGTCAGGCTCGTTGCGCCTGCGCCGTTTCTCTTCTCTACCCCCACTTCTGCGCTTGCGCCGTTTCTCATTCACCCAGTCTCTCGCTCCGGTTCCGCCCCCCTTCCCCCGCACCTGCGCAGATGCTTCAGAGAGGACTGCGGAATGGCGGCCTCGGTGTTGGTGGCAGTTGAGAGCTCGGGCGGGCCGGGCCCTGTGCTGTCGGGTATTTCTCATAGTGCGGCCGGGGTAGGCCCGACTCCGGGCTTGGGACCTGCCGCCTGGAACCGTTCCCTGGAGCGAGCGCTGGAGGAGGCGGCCGTGACCGGAATACTGAACCTGAGCGGCAGGAAACTGAAGGATTTCCCGAGGAGCGCTGCCAACCAGGACCTGACGGACACTACCCAGGCTGGTGAGAGGAGGGAATGGGACGGAGAAAGTAAGACGTTGCCAGCTAGGAGAGAGGGGAGGCTGGGTCCTCGGCTTTGGTCGTTAAAGCGAATCCAGGAACAGCCCCGGGCGCTGCATCTCGTGCTGCAGAGACATCTGCGCTTTCCCATAGGGCTGAGGCGCTGCCGAGCGGCAAGAGCGAGTCCAGAGCAGCTTCTTATATCGGGGCTATCGGGCAATGCATCGTCCGCTGAAAGGGGCTCGGTCCTATGGGAAAGCGGAGAAGAGCAGACGCCTTCCTCCCCCCCCCCCCCCCCAGCTGTCTCTGGAGTAGGACATGCAGCGCCCGAGGCCTCCACCCCCGGGCATGGGCTGTTCCTTGTCAGTCAGATCCTAAGCTGGCATACAGTTAGCTCACTGCAGTGAGAGTTGAAAAAGAAAAATAACTTGTGCATGAAGAAAGCGTGTGACGAACTTACTGCACGTATAAGCTGAGCGTACGGTTTAACCCGCATCTACAACCCCTTACACCATAAGGGGTTGTAGATGCGGTCTCCTTATTAAGTCTTATTAAGTCTCCTTATTAAGGAGACTTTCATTGTAAATTGTTTTGGTTATTACCTTCTTGTTCTCCTATCCTTCCTACTGCCTTTCTGTTCTTCCCCCGCCCAGTTACATTCCCCTGTTGCAATGTATTTTCCAATCTTTCAGTTACTATGTGAACCGGTATGATGTCCCCACAAATACCGGTATATAAAAGTTTCTAAATAAATAAAATAAATAAATTAGCGTGTCCAAAGCACGTGACCAACCCCCCCCCCCCCCCCCCCCCCCCCCCCCCCCCGCAAAACTAATAGCGCTTATCACATGCAAATGTTATCCACAGATAAAAAAAACAATGTGCACCTGACCCCCACATTTTTACGCTCAAAAATTAATGCCTGCCCAGAGCAAGCACTCATTTCTGAGCAGCCCAATGAAGTGTACAGAAAAGCAAAAAATACTGCTTTTCTGTACATCCTCCGATTTAATATAGTGGTGATATTAAGTTGGAGAAACAAAAAGCTTAAAAAAAAATGCTGGCAGTCAGGTTAAGAAAAGGGACACTCAATTAACAAGCGTCCATTTTCCTAACCCATGGCTAAGCACAGGTTAGGAAAACGGACGCTCAATTTTACAAATGTCCGTTTTCCTGTCCTTCTGACAGCCACTTCTCCTTGGCGCCCACTGCCATGGAAGTGCGAGGAGTGGACATTGGTCCCTATCGCCTCCTTGGCAACGTAAATATTCTGTCATGCGCCGAGGAGAGGTGGCTTTATTGTATAAGCCTTAGTGCCTAAATAAAAGTGTTGAGTGCCCGCATTAGGAAAGCAGGCACTCAACACTGAGCGCCCGTTTTCCGTGCGGCTATTGTATAAGCAGGTTAGTGCCTAAATAAAAATATGCGCACAGCTTAGTGCTCCTTCATGCAAAAAGGCATTAGTTATTAACTCCCTAACACACGGGCCGATACAGTTTCCCGGTGCCTGAAGAAATTAGCGCCTACCTTTGCGTAGGCGCTAATTTCTGAAATCAAAATGTGCGGCTTGGCTGCACATTTTGTTTTCTGAATCGCGTGGGAGTACCTAATAGGGCCATCAACATGCATTTGCATGTTGCAGGTGCTATTAGGTTCGGGGGGTTGGACGCACGTTTTCAGAATAAGGGGTAACGCTAGTGCGTCAAACGCGCGTCCAATAGAGGGTTAACAGTGCGCTCCGTCAGAACGCACTGCACTGTATCGGCCTGACAGGGAGGTGTGGTGGCCTGATGCAATAAGGTTCCTTCAGCCAAGCTCACTGTTTTATCTGTGGTTGTGTGTACGTTTTTACGGGCTGGTGCAGAAAAGTGCATTCAGCTGAGCGCATGTTTCAATGTGCATTTTCTGTGGGCAAAACTTATTGCCAATGCAGCAAGTAGTTTTATACATAGAAAACACGCGATTCAAAATGGGATACTGCTTAGGTCCCTTGAATGGAAATCCCAATGAAATGAAAGGATTAAACATTACCCCTAATCAGAGACTACATCTGGATGGCAAGCCTTTGTTAGCAGTGGAAACGTAACCCCTGGTCAGAACTGGAGTTAAGTTTCCAGCGCTGTGAAAAAAATAGACAAAGTTAGCATGGCTTTACCCAAGGCAAGTCTTGCCTCAGAAATCTGCTTCATGTTTTTGAAGTTAATAAACAGATAAAGGCTACCGGTAAATATAGTGTATTTGGATTTTCAGAAGGTGTTTGACAAAGTTCCTCATGAGAGGCTTCTAGGAAAAGTAAAAAGTCATGGGATAGGTGGTGATGTCCTTTCGTGGATTACAAACTGGCTAAAAGACAGGAAACAGAGAGTACGATTAAATGGACAATTTTCTCAGTGGAAGGGAGTGGGCAGTGGAGTGCCTCAGGGATCTGTATTGGGACCCTTACTTTTCAATATATATATATATAAATGATTTGGAAAGAAATACGAAGAGTGAGATAATCAAATTTGCAGATGATACAAAATTATTCAGATTGTGATCAATTGCAGGAAGATGTTGTGAGACTGGAAAATTGGGCATCCAAATGGCAGATGAAATTTAATGTGGATAAGTGCAAGGTGATGCATATAGGGAAAAATAACCCATGCTATAGTTACACAATGTTGGGTTCCATATTAGGTGCTACAACCCAAGAAAGAGATCTAGGCATCATAGTGGATAACACATTGAAATCGTCGGTTCAGTGTGCTGCGGCAGTCAAAAAAGCAAACAGAATGTTGGGAATTATTAGAAAAGGAATGGTGAATAAAACGGAAAATGTCATAATGCCTCTGTATCGCTCCATTGTGAGACCGCACCTTGAATACTGTGTACAATTCTGGTCACCGCATCACAAAAAAGATCTAATTGCGATGAAGGTACAGAGAAGGGTGACCAAAATGATAAGGGGAATGGAACAACTCCCCTATGAGGAAAGACTAAAGAGGTTAGGACTTTTCAGCTTGGAGAAGAGACTGCTGAGGGGGGGTATGATAGAGGTGTTTAAAATCATGAGAGGTCTAGAACAGGTAAATGTGAATCGGTTATTTACTCTTTCAGATAATAGAAAGACTAGGGGCATTCCATGAAGTTAGCAAGTAGCACATTTTAAAACTAATCGGAGAAAGTTCTTTTTCACTCAACGCACAATAAAGCTCTGGAATTTGTTGCCAGAGGATGTGGTTAGTGCAGTTAGTGTAGCTGGGTTCAAAAAAGGTTTGGATAAGTTCTTGGAGGAGAAGTCCATTAACAGCTATTAATCAAGTTTACTTAGGGAATAGCCACTGCTATCTTCTAGGTGTTTGGGTAACTGCCAGGTTCTTGTGACTTGGATTGACCACTGTTGGAAACAGGATGCTGGGCTTGATGGACCCTTGGTCTGACCCAGTATGGCAATTTCTTATGTTCTCTCCTGGTGAGTGGCAGTGGCAGATGGTACTTGCCTGCTTTAGTACTGACTTATCCTTGATAAGTGTCAGCAACGGCTGCCGCTACTTATTCAGATAAATATGGATTTATCCATCTATCTGGCAGCGGGTTCGCTGCTACTTAGCTGGATAAAGTATTTATTCAGCTAAGAAGCTGTGACCTGCAGCAGATAGGCACATGATTATTACATTGGCCTTTTAAGTGTGCAGAAGTTGCTCCCAATATAGCAAGAAGTATTTTGCACAAAAAATGTGCATATAAAATTGTGTTCTGTTTAATACCCTTTTACAAATCCCGTACAGATGAAGGCATTAATTATTACCCTGCAGTGTAGAGAGGTGCGCTGTCTTACCTCAGGTTTTCTTAACATTGGAAATGTTACCTGTTGTTTGAGGTAGTATTTAGTCTATAGGCAGAAGCTAGAGGTCTGGGATCTGTAATAGGGATGTATGCACAGAAAACATGCTTAGCACACACAAGGCATGTTTTCTGTGCATAAATATGCTTTCTGTGCTGAAAGCATTTTTGTTCATATAAATCATGTCCTGAGAGACTTCCCAAGTTGGAATGTGCGATCATGCTGTGCTGAATTTTAAAGCGACTCTGGGCAGCTGGCAGACTAGGTGGGCCATGCAGTCTTTTTCTGTTGTCATGTTTTTATGAACCCATATTTTAATTTGGGTTTGTGTGCACATTTTCCAATCAGCACACTTTAACGCCCGCTGCATTAGCTTATTGAATCAGGAGTTACATTTTTATTAAGAAGCTGTGCTGAGTTTCCTCATACAGTTTTAACACATACTTTGTGACATCAGGCCCTTAGTTTTCTTAACACTGGAAATTTAAATCATGTTCTGAAATGGAGTAAATTTTCTGGGGCTGTGTCAATCTATGGGGCTGAACCTGGAGTTCTTGGTGCAGGGGTCCTGTACTCAGGATTTTTGCCCATAAATTATGGATTATATAGGTTTTGTGCACCTAACCTATCAACATGCATTTTATATGTACAATTTTTAGAAGTATAATTTGTGTCCCTAACTGATCTTCTCACCTGACTTTTTTATTTACTCGTGAATGTATGTATTCCTCTTAATGTACTGCCTGTCCGTCTCCGTAGAGAATCACTACAAATGAAATAATATTAATGGTGAATAAATGTGATAGGAAAAGGAATTTCAACTATTATAGAGCCAAACACTTTGTTTTTGAGCATTTTAGATGGTCTTAATTCAGTGCATTATGGAATATAGCAAAATTATAAAACCCATTGTAAAATAGCTTTTCTTTAAAATCCAATTCATAATGTGGTATGTTCTACAAGTGTAACCCTGTGCATATAGAGCCATTTATATATTGTACATGCCCTGTTTTTGTAGTAATGACATAAGCAGTTATGAGCATCATTTGGAAAAGTGGGCTAAAAATCCCAAATTATTTTGTATTTTCCTGGTTGTGGGTTCATATTAGTGACTCCTGTTAATTTCCTTGGACCCACTAAGGATCCAGAACCAAATTTTGAAAACTGTCCTGCTTGGTCAAGAGAAGAAAGTATGAAATAATTGTGGAATCTATACTTCAGGTTATTTGATTTATATTTCGCTTAAATCTGTCTTAAAAAGTAAGTAGCATTGTTGATGTTGCCTTATTTTTTAATTAGATCATCATTCTTGAGTTATGGCTGACAAGGTAAACAATATTGTTCCAATAGTACAACAAAGTCCTTGGTTTGATTTTCTGACTGAACATGTTTAAAAACCAAGGTGATGTCACAATAATATAGTAAATGATTGCATATAGAGATCAGTTTGCTCATTTGAGTCTTCCTCTTTGGATTTCTTCCATTGGTAGATGGATATATAAATTCCCATATTTAAACTAACTCCCCTTCTCTTAACTAATTTCTCAATCTTTTTCTTACCATTGCCTTCCATATCAATCCCAGGTATGCACAAATTCTATTAGAGCGCTGGCTACCACCATTGCCTTGGCTGGGAGGCCATTTCAAGCCTCGTCATCCTTTTTTAATTTTAACAAGACCAGTACTTAATCCAACACCTTCCATGTCTTACTACCAAGTTTTATAATAATTTTACATAACCACTAGAACAGGTGTGGCCAACTCCAGCCCTCAAGAGCCACAAACAGGCCAGGTTTTCAGGATATCCAGAATGAATATGTATATGAGAGATTTGCATGCACTGCCTTCATTGTATGCAAATCTATCTCATGCATATTTATTATTAATATCCTGAAAACCTGGCCTGTTTGTGGCTCTTGAGGACCAGAGTTGGCCCCCCTTGCACTAGAATTAGTGAAGCTGGTGTCCATGCTCATTGATGATTGAGTTTCATGGTTATCCCAGTTTTCTTGGAAGTCTAATGAAACTGTGCCACTGCTGTTAAGATTGTAAACACCACTCCATGTAGGTTACCCTGGCTTTCTTGAAAGCCTGTTGCAGCTGTTTAAGCTTTCAAGTTGCTGTGCAGGTTCTCGCTAATAGGATTGGAAGGAGGGTTGTAACAATAGTGATGTTTAGTAGTTAATCTTTGGAATTTAATAAAAACTGTTATAACTTGCTTTCTCTTTACATTTGTTTGACAGTTTTCATTTCTGCCCATCTCCAAGAACATTAGAAAAGCTGTGTTGGGTCAGTGACCAGACCAGGTCACAAGTCCCCATCAGATTCCTAATAGTTTAAAAATTCTTATAGACTTTTTAAAGTGAATTCATCTATTTATCTATTTCTTGTATCTCACTTGTAGGCATAAGTGCTGGCTTTCCCAATTATATGTGGTTAATAATTTTTCCTTCAGGAACTTGTTCAACCCTCTTTTGAATCCCACTGTGTTAATTGCCTTGACCATATCCTCTGACAACAGATTTCATAGTTTGTTTGTGCGCTGAGTGAAAAAATACTTCCTACAGTTTGTTTTAAATCTGCTGGTTGCTAGTTTCATGGAGTGTCCCCTAATCCTAGTGTAATTTGAAAAGGAAAATCATTCCTTATTTACCCATTCCACCCGACTCATGATATATGAAGGTCATGATATGACCTTCATAGTGCTCCCCTATTTATCTTCCCTGTTTTCCCGCACTAGTTATACAGACCCGTTCTCAACAACTGCTCCTCCCTTATTATATTGTTTAGAATATGCTCTTTTCCAGATTATTTCTACCCTGTTCACTGAGTTATCCAGGTTACTTCTACCCTGTTTATTGTATAACAAGACTTTGTCTCTGTTATTTTTGCTGGTTGTAATGTAAACCGAAGTGATAATTAACTTTGTTAGTATATAAAAAGTTATAAATAAATAAATATAAATCTGTCATATCCCCTCTGTTATCTTTTCTGCAAGCTAAAGAGCTCTAATCGGTTCAGCTTTTCTCCATAAAGGAGTTTTTCCATTCCTTTTATCATTTTTGTCAACCTTCTCTCTACCTTTTCTTTGTCTGTTTCTTTTTTTTTTTTTTTTTTTTTTTTTTTAAATGGAGCAACCAGAACTGCTCACACTATTCAAGTTGTGGTTGCACCATGGATTTAAACAAAGGCAGTTTTTGGTTTTGTTCTCTATTCCTTTCCTAATAATTCCCAACATTATTTTTGACCATTACACACTGAGCCGAAGGTAAATTATTCACGATAACTCCTAGGTCCTTTTCCTGAGTGGTGACTCTTTAACACTGAACCCAGCATCATGTACCTCTAGTTGGTGTTGTTTTTTTCCCTACGTGCATTACTTTGCACTTGGCCCCATTAAATTGCATCTACCATTTAGATGCCTAGTCTCCTAGTCTAACAGGGTAGGGTACTTCTGCAGGTCTTCACAATCCACTGCTTTTTTAATGACTCAGAACAGTTTTCTGTCGTCTGCATGTTTGATCACCTCATTCATTGTTCTTTCTCCAGATCATCCATGAATATGCTATATAACACGGGTCCATTATAGAACCCTTGGGGTATGCCACTAATGACCTTTTTCCATTTGGAAAACTGACCATTTAGTCCTACCCTCTGTTTCCTGCCTTTTTAACAAGTTACTACTCCACAATAGGACACTGTCTTTGATCCCATGACCTCCCATTTCCTGAGGAGTCTCTCATGAGGGACTTTGTCAGTTGCCTTCTGAAAATCCTAATATGCTATTTACTTGGATTTCAGCAAAGCTTTTGATACGGTCTCACATAGGCTCATGAGCAAAATGAGAAGCTTGGGACTCGGTACCAAGGTGGTGGAGTCTACTACAAACTGGTTGACTGACAGGAGACAGCATGTGATGGTAAATTGAACCTTCTCTGAAGAAAGAACGGTGTTAAGTGAAGTGCCACAGGGATCTGTTTTGGGACCAGTTCTGTTCAATATCTTTGTGAGCAACATTGCGGAAGGGATAGAAGGTAAAGTTTGTCTGTTTGCATATAGTACTAAGATGTGCAACAGAGTGGACATGCCTGAAGGAGTAGAGAGAATGAAAAGTGATTTAAGAAAGCTCGGGAGTGGTCAGAGACTTGACAGCTGGTATTAAGTGTAAAGAAGTGCAGAGTCATGCATTTGGGGTGCGGCAGTCCAAAAGAGCTTTATGTGATGGACAGTGAAAGACTAATGCGAACGGACTGAGAGAGGGACCTTGGTGTTCTAGTGTCTGGCAGTGTGGCAAGGTGATAGCTAAAGCCAGAAGAAATCTGGGCTGCATAGAGAGAGGAATAACCAGTGAGAAAAAGGAGGTGATAATCCCCTTGTACAGGTCCTTGGTGAGGCCTCTCCTAGAGTATTGCGTTCAGTTCTGGAGGCTGTAGCTCAAAAGAAACAGAGACAAGATGGAGGTGGTCTAAAATGGTTTGGGCTCTGTATTGAAAGACTTAAGAGGAGAGACTGAAGGATCTGGAAGAGAAGAGGTGCAGGGTGAGATATGATGTAGACCCTCAGATACCTACCTGAATGGTTTTAATGATGCGTGTTCCTCGAACCTTTTCTGGAGGAAAGAAAACAGTAGAACTAGGGGTCACGATATGAAATTTCAAGCAGGACGACTCAGAACCAATGTCAGGAAATATTTCTTCACTGAGAGGGTGGTGGATGCCTGGAATGGCATTCCGGAAGAGGCGGTGAAGATGAAAACAGTAAACAAATTCAAAAAGGCATGGGATAAACACTGTGGATCCCTAAAGGCTAGAGTTGGAAATTAAGAAAAGGGTGCATGGGAAGTAATCAGTATGGAGTGGCAACTGCTTATCCTAACAGAAGGCATGCGGATTACTAACCGTAACCAATTAGCTTACATGATTTTGACGCAACTGCAGCATCGCTTTCCGCTTCAATGGCGGGGGGGAGGGGAATTGGATTCAGACAACTGATGCTGGTCCCTGATTTTTACGGTCCAAGGTACCGATACGCAGACATAGGGAAAAAGTGCAGGACTGCTTCTGCGGCCAAGTCCAGAAGCAAGCATGTTCAAGCAACAGCATTGTATGAATTATCAGGAAGGCTACTCACTCTCTAAAAATGTTGCTAGCAGTAATTTTATGGGTTTGACAGTTGCTTGGTTTTGATTTTTAATATTGCTATCCTTAACATAAGGCTTGGGGGGTAACCCGCACAGAGCAGCAGTTTCTACTATACAAAGCTTGCTGGGCAGGCTGGATGGATCATTTCATCATTTTCTGCCATCATTAATATATTACTATGTATATATTTATTGGCTCGCTTTTATTTGCATGAGTAAGGTGGAACAGGTAAATTATTTCAAATAATACTACAGCAAGTTAACAACCAGCAGATTCAAAACAGATTATAGAAAGTACTTTTTCACTTGGCATACTATCAAGCTATGGAATCTGTTGCCAGATAATGAGATCAAGGCAATTAGCATAGTGAGGTTTAAAAGAGGTTTGGATAAGTTTATAGAGGAAAAATCCATAACACGTTATTAGCCAGGTAGGCTAAAGTGTAAGGTATTACTATCCCTGGGAATAAGTAACAGAAATTAGATCTACTGTATGGAATCTGCTAAATTTCAGTAGGTTGGCCACTGTTGGAGGCAGGATGCTGTGCTTGATGGATGTTGGTCTGACCCAGCATGACAATTCTTATGTTTCCACCTTCAATAAATTTGATAAATTAATAATCAAGACTTCCCTTTGCAAAAAACATGTTGCCGCGCTCCCATTAAATCATGTATATGTGGTGAGTAATTTTTATTTTTAAGAATAGCTTCTACCATTTTGCCTGGCACTGACATCAGGTTTCCTGGTCTATAGTTTTTTGGATCATCCCCGGAGCCCTTTTTAAAAATTGATGACATGTTGGTTACCCTCCAAACGTCTGGTACCATGGCTGTTTTAAATGATAGGTTGCAAATCTCCAGAAATAGGCCTGCATTTTTATGTTTGAGTTCCTTCAGAACTCTAGGGTGAATACCATCTGGTCCAAGTGATTTATTACATCCTCCAGTTGCACAATGGTTTTGTTTGGTTGCTCAGTCATCACCATGAAAAATGTTTCTGGTATGGGTATGACCTTCCCATCCTCATCAGTGACGACAGAGGCAAATTATTTTAGTTTTTCTGGTATTTCTGTTCTTTCCTGAGCACACTTTTTTTTTTTACCCCTCTGTCATCTAGCATCCCAACTGACACACTCTCAGGTCTTGCTTCAAATGTACTTGAAAGTCTTTATTACTTGCTTTTACCTCTGTGGCAAGCTTCTTTTAAAAATCTCTATTAGACTGCTTAATTACATTTTTAAATGTAAATTGCCAGTGCTCATTTTTCCTCATTTGTGTCTAGCTTCCATTTTTTTGCATGATGCCCTTTTGGCTTTAATTGCATCTTTAATGTCACTATTAAACCATGCCAGCAGTCTTTTTGGTTTTCTTTAGACTTTTTTTTAAATGCATGGAATACATTTTATCTGAACTTAAGTGAGCGCATATAAGAAGAATTGTAAATTTCTTGTAAAATAAAAATTTGCTATACTGGGTCAGACTGAAGGTCCATCAAGCCTGGTTCTACCAGTGGGCAATCCACATTTCTAGAGCTAGGCGTGCATGATTCCAAGAAAAAGTTGAGCATGTTTAAAAAAAAAAAAAAAATCCTCTAATTGGAATACCCCAAACTTTATTCATTTACACAAACATTTATTTGTACAATCATCATTTGACCTCTGCAGATAAAGTTGTTTAAAGTAGTTGTGGATGATTTAGACTTGTTTTTTGTTTGTATGGATAGCATAGATGGGAGGTGCATACTAATAATGAAGTAATTATTTGGTCATCTTGGTTGGTTTATCTTTATTGAAAATTTTTTAATCACTTGTGCATAAGCTCTAAGCGATGTACAGTTAAAACATTCATAGACTATAAAAATAACACACTCGCATCAATGATGAACCTATCAAAACATATCAATTCACAAATATTACTGCGTAGAACCCAGAAAAGCTGAAAAAACATCAGAAGTAGGTCTGTCTGAACAGACATGTTTTCAGCATGGTTTTGAAAGTTTTGTGCAATCTGTCATCCTAAAAGCCTCCGGGAATGCCAGAACATGGGAACTGCAATGGAGCAGTCTCTTGGTGGTAAAACGAGCATGCTGGATGGATGGTATGTCTAAAAGCCCCCTCTGGACTATCTCAGTTGATGTGAGGGACAATAGACGCGTAGAAGAGCATTGCACCATGGCGAGTCTGAAGGGGAGATCAGCTTAAAAGTTCTTATGCCAATCTTGTACAAAACTCATTGGCTAACGGGGAGCCAATGAGAATTGGTGAGATATGATCTCTTTGCTTGATTCCCAATATTAACCACACTGCTGAATTAAGCAGTAACTAACGGTTTAATGTCACGGCTGGGAGACCAATATAAATAGAATTGCAGTGGTCCACCAAAGGCAGAAAGCACGCTTGCACTATAGTATAAAATTCAGTTTTTGTGCAGTAGATGTTTTAAACCACACAGAATTCTTAATTTGTAAAAACCAGATTTAATAACTGCCTTGACATGGGGGTGGAAAGAGAGAGACAGGTCTATCAGGACACAGATTTTTTACAT
The DNA here is from genome assembly GCF_901001135.1 of Rhinatrema bivittatum. NCBI lineage: Eukaryota > Metazoa > Chordata > Amphibia > Gymnophiona > Rhinatrematidae > Rhinatrema > Rhinatrema bivittatum. Next base: position 181,672,503 of record NC_042623.1, read on the forward strand.
TGGAGCATAGGGAGAATTGTATCATCAATAATAAGATGTATGCTGGATTTTAATGTGGTGTTTAGATCAACATGAACGGAGTCTTTTCAAAGTTAAAGGCTAGCCTGCTAAAAAATAAATAAAATAAAAGATTTGCCATTTTCGAATAGTTGATAGGCAAATTTTCACTGCTTCAGCTGTATCTGACCATCTTGGTAAAACATGTACAAGAAACTATCATTTGCATACAGTTTATAACCATCAAGAGGCTGGCAAGGATTTCACATAGTGGTGCCAAATTATTGTTGAAAAGCATGGAGGACAAAGCTGACTCTTGCAGGACACCAGTGATGTCATGCCATTTTGAACGTTTTTTGCCATTTGTTGTGTGTAGGAGATGCATAGGTTTGGTGCTTCCTGCCGTATCCCTGGCGTTAACTGTCCCTTTTGTAGCACTTTTTTTTTTTTTTTCTGTTTTGGACAACTGACCGGGAAGGGGGGAGGCAGCGAATTAGATGAGATTTAGAGGAGAGACCTCAAACTCGATTTCTGGCCTGAATGATTGGGTCCTCTCCAGGCCTTTACTCCCACAGGAGTGCAGGCCTCCCTAGGGGGATTTCTGTCTCTTGGAAGTAGAGATCCATGGCTAGGGACTCAACCAGGGCCTACCTGGGAGGCAACTCCAGGGCAACTTAGCTCCTCAGAATCATTGCCTCAGGGGCTGTAAGCCTGTACCCTGCCTCTGGGAGGAATCCGGTACACTTGTCCATAGTTTCTAGGAGACAGAGCCTACTGACAAAGGCCCGCAGCCACTCCCCCTTATGATGAGGTCATCAAGTAGGTGTGTCTCCGACAGCTATGGAGCATGGAGAATCCAAATGTATTGGACTGGTCTAGCAGGTGTTAAGGAAACTGTAGGTACCAGATTCACCCACAACAGAAGATGGAGAGAAACAATACTTTTTTTTGTATATGAAAATACAACCAGATATTTAAGCACATGAAAAATTCATACTTCAGCAAATTCAGTTTTATCCTTTTACTGCCCTGCTCACTAGTATGCCTATTTAGCTATGTGCCTTCCAGATTGGTCTTTTTGATGGGTTGATCAGTTTGTGGTCATGCTATTTAGTTGTCAGTATACTTGGTTTTTTCTGCTTCTGTCTTTTGAAATATATGCAGAGAAGATGGGGCCTCTTAGGATGTTTTTGTAGTTGTTTAGTTACGCTGTTGATGTTGGACTGGGTGTCAGGTGTTGTAAGTTCTCTTTATTTTGCTGTCCAGGTAGAATTAGGCATGTGGCCAAGGTGATTTGTAGTTTGCTTTGTTAGCAAGCTATCTAAAAACATCAAAGATGATGCAGGGAAAGCAGGACAATCTTGGAACCTATTCAGAGGCTGCAGGAAGACAAATTACTTTAATTCTCTATGCATGAAGAAAACATATTTTCTGTACAAAAAAGTAGACCCATGAATTCTTTATATTGAAAGTACCATGATTATTCTAGATGAGGCCATTGTCCTAATTATATTCATTGGATGAAATATAACACAAAAATGACAGCTAGACATCAAGCATCATTCATGATGCAATAATGCTGATACTGTTTGATCTCAGTCCTTACCCTCACATCCTTCTCATATCCTAGAAATAAAATTTCAAAATATATGGCTAGATATGGTTTACTGGGGCACAGCCAACATAGATATATCCCCTCAACAATCTGCTACATTTTTTTGAAGGGGTTAATAAAAATGTGAATAATAATAAACTGGTAGATATGGTGTATCTGGAGTTTCAGAAGGCATTTGACCAAGTCCTTCATGAGAGATTCCTTAGGAAATTAAAAAGTCATGGGATAGGAGCAATATCCTATTGTGGATTTCGAACTATTTAAAAGATGGAAATGGAGTGTAGGACTAAATAGTACGTTTTCTCCGTGGAGGAAGATAAATAATAGCATGCCCCAGGGTTTGTTTTTTTTTAAACATTTTATACATTTTCTGATAAAGGGAACAATGAGAGATGATCAGATTTGCAGATGACACAAAATTATTCCAAGTTGTTAAATCACAAGAGCATTGTGAGAAATTGCAGGAGAAACTTGTGAGCAGATAACATTTTATGTGGACAATTGCAAAGTGATGCACATAAGGCAAAATAATCTAAACTGTAGTTACGTGATGTTAAGTTGCCACTTAGAAAAGGGATTTAGGCATCGTTATGAACAATTCATTGACATCCTCGGCTCAGTGTATGGCGGTGCTCAAAAAAACGCAAACAGGAATTATTAGAAAAGGAATGGAAAATAAAACTGAGAACATCATATCTCTGAATCACTGTATCTAATATACTGTGTGCAATTCTCCAAAAAGATATAGTGGAATTAGAAAAGTTACAGAGAAGGGTGACCCAAAATGAAAAAGGGGATGGAACCACTCCCCTATGAGGAAAGGCCAAAGAGATTAGGTCTCTTCAGTTTGGAGAAGACATAGATAAGGGGAGATATTATGATAGAGGTCTATAAAATTATGAATGGAGTGGAATGGATAAGTTACTAAGTAGTATATTTAAAACATATAGGAGAAAATAATTGTATGTTAAGTAAAAAAAATATATATAACGTGTGGTAAAGGCAGTTGGCATAGCTGAATTTAAAAATGGTTTGGACAAATTCCTAGAGGAAAAGTTTATAAACTGTTTTTAGCCAGGTAGCCTGGGGAAATCCTCTGCTTATTTCTGGGCATAACCAGCATGGAATCTATTGGAGATCTTGTCAGGTATATGTAACCTGAATTGGCCACTGTTGGAAACAGATACTGGGCTTGATGGAACCCTTAGTCTGGTCCAATATGATGGTTCTTATCGAAGGATGATCTTGAATTCTGTTTACTGTTTTAACCTCCCACCAGTGGCTTTTCATTTATCCACCACCTTATTAGTTATTCCTGAGTCTGCAACCTTATTTGAGCATGTTGGTATCCACCTTCATACAACTGGGATGAAATAACTTTGTGTAAAATTTTGGAATGGCACCTGCTAAGTATAAGTTGCGTGTATTCATTTCTCATTCAGTTGATATTCTCATTAATTAACAGCTGCATTGTAATTCTGCTAAACAGTGACTCAGCAGCATAGCATACATACTCTGTATTATTATGACGCAAAATGAGCCATACTCATTTGAAAGGGCACAAAATATTAGACTAAATTCCATCTGGAACCAGTTTCAGAACATCTCTACAGAAGAGGTCATGCTGGCATGATTGTTTACAGTGTTTGTTTTTGACCATAGGTATATTAGTGTCTCTTGTTGCATGTACATTGTAAGATTTCTTTAAAAATTATCTTTCTGAATATAGAGAGTAAAGAAAGTGCAAATAAATATACCTTAAATATGTCTGTGAATGTCAGAGAAGTCTTAACGGTAAAGATTGGAGAAATACAATGTGTGGCAGCGTATAAGAATACAGACATACGCATTTCAGAGACATGGTGGAAGAATAACCAATGAGACACTGTGTGATAGGTATAAATTATATCTACATGATAGAGGATTTCAAATTGGTGGAGGGGTGGCACTATATATGTGTGTGTGTTTAAAAAAAAAAAAAAAAGGCATAGGATAAAAAATTGTACAGGAAAGCGAATTTTATTGATAAAGATTCCATGTGTGATGGGTGAGAGTATAGCAATGGGTGTATTCTATCAGCCAGCTGGCCAAGATGAAGAAACAGACTGCAAAATGCCAGCTGAAATTAAAATAGCAAATAACTTTGGTCACACGATAATGGGTGATTTCAATTACTCTGGTTTTGATTCTCTCATCAGGAAATGCTGGAGTGGTATTAGATTTTATAAAAGATATTATATATATATATATATATATATATATATAATTTTATTTTTTTCATACTGTCCTAAATGCTTCATGGAGCAACTGGTCCTAGAACAGACAAGAGGGCCAACTAATTTAGATCTAGTTCTCTGTGGAACACACAACTTGGTGCAGCGGTACAGTGTTGGTTCCAGTAAGCAATAGCAATCATAATGTAATCAAATTTGATATCACTGGAGGGAGGACATTAAATAAAACTGTTGCAATAGCATATAATTTAAAAAAGGGAGACTGATGGGTGGTTGTTTTTTTTTCTAATTCTAACTAATTTCTTCAAAGGAGCGGTTGCAAAGGTTTAAAAGTTTGCATGAGGCATGAACATTTTTAAAAAATACTATATTGGAAGCCCAGATGAAAGATATTCCATGCATTTAAAAAAGGTCAAAAGAGACATAATGATTTGCCAGTATGGTTGAATGGTGAAATACAAGAAGCAGTTACAGTCACTCAGCAGTGCATGGTTTGGAAAAATATATCTTTGAAGGATACTAATTAAACAGGAGAGTTAGGGCATCCCAACAGAGAGGCTCCATAATGTAGTCCATGTGCCTGTAAGTAAAGAATCACCTGAGCTAAAGAATTCCAGATGATCCCTATCAACTGAAAAGCAGGTTGTTACTACAAACAAAAAACACACTTGAAAAGTCTGTATGCCAATGCCAGAAGTTTAAGAAGTAAGATGGGAGAGTTAGTGTATAGCAGTAAATGATGAGATAGACATAATTGGAATCTCAGAGACCTAGTGGAAAGAAGATAACCAATGGGACAATGCTATATCAGGGTACAAATTATATTGCAAAGATAGGGATGATTAACTTGATATGGGTTTGGCACTTTTTGTCCGGGAGAGTATAGAGTCCAACAGGCTAAAGATCATACAAGAGACTAAATGTTCAGAAGAATCTATATGGGTAGAAATCCCATGTGTGTTGGGTAAGAGTATTCTAATGAGGATGTTGGGGAGATACCAGTTCCATAGATGGATTTCAAGGGTGATGAGTCAGACGAACTGAACCAAATCACTGTGAACCTGGAAAATGTAGTAGGCCAGATTGACAAACTAAAGAGTAGCAAATCATGTGGACCGGATGGTATGCACTCCAGGGTTCTGAAGGACCTCAAAAATGAAATTTCAGATCTGTTAAAATTTGTAAACTATCATTAAAATAATCTATTGTACCTGAAGACTGGAGTGTGGCCAATATAACCCCAATATTTAAAAAGGGCTCCAAGGGTGATCCGGGTAACTATAGACCAGTGAGCCTGACTTCAGTGCTGGGAAAAATTGTTGAAACTATTCTAAAGATCAAAATCGTAGAGCATATAGCAAGACATGGTTTAATGGAACAGAGTCAACATGGATTTACCCAAGGGAAGTCTTGCCTCACAAATCTGCTTCATTTTTTTGAAGGGGTTAACAAACATGTGGATAAAGGTGAACAAGTAGATTTAGTGTATTTGGATTTTCAGAAGGTGTTTGACAAAGTCCCTCATGAGAGGCTTCTAAGAAAACTAAAATGTTATGGGATAGGAGGTGATGTCTTTTAATGGATTACAAACTGGTTAAAAGACAGGAAACAGAGAGTAGGATTAAATGATCAATTTTCTCAGAAGCTATTTTAGCCAAAAGATCTTCATTCAAAAATTGGAAGAAGGAACCAACAGAAGAAAATAGGATAAAGCATAAACGTTGGCAAGTTAAATGTAAGACATTGATAAGACAGGCTAAGAGAGAATTTGAAAAGAAGTTGGCTGTAGAGGCAAAAACTCACAGTAAAAACTTAAGCAGAAAGCCTGTGAGGGAGTCAGTTGGACCGGTAGATGATCGAGGGGTTAAAGGGGCACTTAGAGAAGATAAGGCCATTGCGGAAAGATTAAATGATTTCTTTGTTTCGGTGTTTACTGAAGAGGATGTTGGGGAGGTACCCGTAATGGAGAAGATTTTCATGGGTAATGATTCAGATGGACTGAATCAAATCATTGTGAACCTAGAAGATGTGGTAGGCCTGATTGACAAACTGAAAAGTAGTAATCACCTGGACCGGATGGTATACACCCCAGAGTTCTGAAGGAACTAAAAAATGAAATTTCAGACCTATTAGTAAAAATTTGTAACCTATCATTAAAATCATCCATTGTACCTGAAGACTGGAGGATAGCAAATGTAACCCCAATATTTAAAAAGGGCTCCAGGGGCGATCCGGGAAACTACAGACCGGTTAGCCTGACTTCAGTGCCAGGGAAAATAGTGGAAAGTGTTCTAAACATCAAAATCACAGAACATATAGAAAGACATGGTTTAATGGAACAGAGTCAGCATGGCTTTACCCAAGGCAAGTCTTGCCTCACAAATCTGCTTCACTTTTTTGAAGGAGTTAATAAACATGTGGATAAAGGTGAACCGGTAGATGTAGTGTACTTGGATTTTCAGAAGGCGTTTGACAAAGTTCCTCATGAGAGGCTTCTAGGAAAAGTAAAAAGTCATGGAATAGGTGGCGATGTCCTTTCGTGGATTGCAAACTGGCTAAAAGACAGGAAACAGAGTAGGATTAAATGGACAATTTTCTCAGTGGAAGGGAGTGGACAGTGGAGTGCCTCAGGGATCTGTATTTTGGGACCCTTACTTTTCTATATATTTATAAATGATCTGGAAAGAAATACGACAAGTGAGATAATCAAATTTGCAGATGACACAAAATTGTTCAGAGTAGTTAAATCACAAGCAGATTGTGATAAATTGCAGGAAGACCTTGTGAGACTGGAAAATTGGGCATCCAAATGGCAGATGAAATTTAATGTGGATAAGTGCAAGGTGATGCATATAGAGAAAAATAACCCATGCTATAATTACACAATGTTGGGTTCCATATTAGGTGCTACAACCCAAGAAAGAGATCTAGGCATCATAGTGGATAACACATTGAAATCGTCGGTTCAGTGTGCTGTGGCAGTCAAAAAAGCAAACAGAATGTTGGGAATTATTAGAAAGGGAATGGTGAATAAAACGGAAAATATCATAATGCCTCTGTATCGCTCCACTCGTCGCATTCCTTTCCAGATCATTTATAAATATACCAGGCACAGTGTAAAATACAAAACCTAAAAAAAAAAAATAAATAAAACCTCAGCACATGTAGCAAACCTTCCATACCATTGCAACACCAATTCCAAGAACTCAAGCAGCAATAGCCCTTCCTGTGAAAAGGCACCAGTGCATGTCCTATTGAGAATGAGAAATCGCAACAAAGAAGATTGATACAAATCCCTACCTACTAGTAAAATATCTCAGCTCAGTTACACATCCATATCTGACCATCACCAAATACAGAATAAAAGACCACAAATTACAAATGGGGAGACAAAAACTGGAATGGAAACTTCAGAAAGCCACTCTGCATGCAGTTAAAAACTGGAGAGCTAGAAACAGAAATACATATCTTCCTAAACTAAGCAAAGTACAAAGATAGAAATGCACATTCCCAAAATGGGAAAATGGGGTGTATTGTATAGGAACTGCTATGATTATACTGTCACTATCATGTTTCGGTTGATATGTCATATGTTCATTTATTGTAGTTGTTCTCTGTATTGTTGTTTCTGTTTATCACACTCAATAAAAATATTTTAATACAAAAAAAAAAAAGAAATGCACATTCCCAAAATTGAGGTATGGCTCTTGTACCCCATCCCTTCCATGCCTCCATCATCCTTCACTTTTCCCAATTACTCCCTTTCAATCATCTGCTCACACTATATTCTTGGCCCCCCCCCCACACCCTCTTCCCTGGGCTTCCTCTCTCCCCTGCTTGACTCTCCCTACCCCCTTCATCCCGTTTCCCACCCCTTCCTGCTCAGCAGTGTTAAGTGCCAGGCCATTCTTTATGACGCTTATGTCCAGGGATACAAGAACTCTTAGATTTTGGTAAAAGCATAATTTTGTATTTATTAATATAAGTATTCTTGGGAGATGCTGATTCCATGCCTCTGACAAACTGACTACTAGCATCTCTTTTATAGATAACACACAATATTGTAGAAGATTCTAGTGTTGCGTGACTGTCCAAAGAATCATTTACATTGGTTGTCATGTCAACAGCATGATAAGATCATCCCTAAACTGCCCTAATTACTTCTCCCAGTGGGGCCCATTTACCATCACTCTCTAGATAGTCCTTTGTTCTGTTAGAATCTTGCTGGTCAGGGTAATTGACACATCTGAAGTTGTGCTTACAGATACTCCTGAGAATAGTGCCTCTTATTGTGACAATATAGCCTGAATTCCCTCCGTTGGCTTCTGCTTTGTGTGACCCTATGATTCGGCATCACCTTTTGGAGCCAGCTTAACTGCCTGTCCAGATGTCCTGGGAATTCTGCAAGTCATTCTCAATAAGTCACTTAGAGTTCATACAGCCAAGGCAGGCTAAGAAAACAGAGGATTCTGGGCCATTTGCCTTTCTCCATGTTGGTTTTCTGTTCAGGCACACTCCTCAGCAGCCCCCACACTCCCTCTCCAGTCCACCTTCATCTTCCCAGCATCCCCAACCTCCACAGGGTGCAGAGATGATCCACAGCATCACTCCCAGACTCAGCAGGGGAAGATAAAGTTTGCATCCCATCAGGCCCAGAACAGCAGGAGCTGGCAATGTCTCGCTGTGATCTGGGTGAAGGAGGAAACAGCCTCCCAGTGGGCCAGAAAGAAGAGAAGGAAGTGAGAGCAGCCTCCCATCGGGCCTAATGTAAGAGAAGTCCACCAACTCCCACCCGGGCTGATAAGGAAGCAGCCATCTGCTGGCCCTGCGACACACCAGTGTGTCCCGACACACCTGTTGAGAAGCACTGCTTTAGATAGTATTGGCCACTGTTGGAAACAGGACGCTGGGTTTGATGGTTCTTAGAGGGTGGAGGTTGAGAGGGAATCGGGTGTAGTGCCGGGATTGTGAGAAGGACCACCCCCTGTGGTCATTTGTTTTGGTAATCCTTTGGGGTCATGCAAAGTTTCAAGTACTGAAATGGAATCACGCTTGCTAAAAGTTTGGGAAGCCCTGATGTAGAATGAGCTGGTCTATCATGGATTCACAGGTGCTGCTTTCTTCTCTCTCCCTTTGTTTTAAAATGGAAAAAAAGACTGGGGGGCTTTCACTGCTTCTCTAGCTCTTTGGCTATTCAAGTCCTTTTCATGTCAGCACTGCCTGATCCATGTAGCTGCTTTTGCTACCCAATGTTTTGTTGGGTTTTTTTTTTATTTTCTATTTATTAAATTATTTCAGATTATACAAAGATTATCCTCTTTGCACAGAAACAAAACATATATTAGTACACAGTAAAATACTGTTTAACAATTTTAGAAAGAAAACATTTCACTTACATTGACCTCAAATATAAACTGGCAGGGGGCTTATGCCTGGATTATGAGGAGATTAAACACAAGAAGATATTTATGATAAAGTATAAGCTTAGCGCTTAGGCTATTTCTTATTATCTCTATGATTCATTGATACTCTGGATATTGGGGCTGGGTAATACTTTTTTCTTATTATCCATCAGTGCCTTCAGTTGCTCGGGAACAAAAAACACATAAGTGACATTATCCATTTTTAAAATACAACGGCACGGGTATCTTAGAATAAATACAGCACCCATGGAGCGAGCCTGGCAAGGAACCCTCTCCTCCTTTCCTGGGTTACTTTGGCCAGATCGGGGAACACTTGTACTACCTTACCCATAAACTCCACTCTCATATTCTGAAAATAATTTCTTATAATTAAACTAAGATCCTGTGAGTATATAAAAGACACTAGGAGGGTTGCCCCCTCTATAATTTCAGACATAGAAGTCTCTAGGAAGGCAGTTAAATTTGCCATATCGATCGTAGGTGTCACTACTTCTCTCTTACTCTTGCATGAGGAAGAAAATATACTTTATTAAGTGTTGGTATATTTTCAGGTGCAATCTTTAGTATCTCTGTCATATATTTCTTCAGAGTTATCCTTGGTTGTTCTCCAAGAACCTTAGGAAAGTTAAATAAACCTAAGGTTCAAGTTTCTAGTCTTGTTTTCCAACTGTTCCATTTTCCTATTCAGGTTAACTCGATCCTGGACTAGTGCCACCTGGATATCTTGGAACTTCTTAGTCTGTTCCTCCAGAGCTTGGATCCTTTGTACTTGATTCTCACTCCTTGAATTGAAGTCTCGGGTAACTGTTTCTAATTTTAAAGAAACAGTATTTTGCTGTAAAGAAACTGTTTGTAGTGCAACCCCCATCTGCGCCAACAGTCCCCATAGGGAATCCATGGTCACAATCGGAGGTTTAGGGAACATGGTTTTTGCAGCTTCAGATTCCAGAACTTCACCAGTTAAAGTATTAATAGAGAATACTGCCTCAGGTTTGGGGCTTGCCGTCTGCAAATCAACCATGCTTCCCCCTTCCAGGCCTTGAGCATTACTCCCACTTCCCACGGTGGCACCCGCAGCTGCATTATCTGGTCCCATCAGGGCCGCTTCTGCACTCACCGGACTTGAGAAGTTTTGGGGAATCGGCACCGGAGGCATCCTAGAGTCTGGGGGGGCTAAGAGTGGTCTCTCCAGGATCGTTTGCGGCTCCTCCTGCGATCCTCTCAGCGGAGAACTTCTCCCCCTGTGTTGAAAAGCCGGCAGCCAACTCCGTTATAGTGAGCTGTCCTGGAGGTAGAGAAGGGGCTGCGGGGTACACCCTTACTCTACCTTTTCGCTTCGGAGGCATTTCAATCAAAAAAGAAGAAAAAATTCAAGTGGAAACAAGCGAAACACGGAGAGCGTCCAGAGCTGTGCTGCTATTCTGCCGCCATCTTGGCTCCGCCCCCCCCTCCCCCCAATGTTTTTCTTAATGTAAGTGTGCCTTTGGCATGAAAAGGTTGGGGAAACACTGTCCTAGAAGTGAATGTCTCCACAGTTGGTAAAGAACTTGGATATTTCAGCAAGACAATAATCTGAAACATATCAAAATCAACCATGAAGTATTTCCAAGAAAGAATGATGAAGTTTTTGGAATGGCCTTTAGTTCCCAGGCTTGAATATTATTGAGAATCAGTTGGGAGATCTTAAACAGGCTGTGCATAGAAGGAGATCTGTCTTGAGTTAGAGTTCTGCGTGAGAAAAAATTCCAAAGACAAGAATAGAAAGACTCTTAGCTGGCTACAGGAGATGTTTGGAAGCTCTTATTTCTGCTGCAGGGGGCATTACAAACTGAAAGTGCACAAACTTTTGCACGTGCCATATTCATGGCTTTATTTTGAAGGTGTAAAAAAACTGTAAATAGGTAATTTTATGCATTAAAATTTACAGAAAGATGCAGAGGTTGTGTCTGCTTCTGTTCACTTTGAGATTTACTGAAACAGAATTTGATCAGGGGTGCCTAAACGTTTTGCAAGCAACTGCATCTGTAGAGTGTGCTGTTCTGAGAGCAGTGTAATGAGTTCTTTCTTGGGTACAAACTGATTTGGTTCAGCTTTGTTTGGAGTCTCACATCTGCTTAGTTCATGATGGGAAATGTGATCAGGATTTGGCTGGGACAATTTCCTTGTTATAGATGAAGTAAGTCTGATATAAACCACAGATAAGAGCTGATCATGGAAAAGAGGAGGAGGAGGAGGAGAGCAGCATGGACAATAAAAACCCCTCTTCAAAAGGCAAATTTTGAAATCTTGCTGCAATCTTGTGAATAAAACATGGTGAGGTATAGAAATCTGACAGCAGCAAACGTTTGTGTGGCCCATCTAGTCTGCCCATCCACAACTAATTTAGAATCCCCCTTGTTATCCCATGCTTTCGTAAATTCAGATATCTTTTTTTGTCTCCACAACCTCCACTAGGAAGCTGTTTCATACTATTTTACATGAGAGCTTCTTAAATACAGTACTGATTCTGTTTCATTAAAAGAGAAATCCTTCTGAGCTGAGAGTTCTGGAACAGGTCACTGGTGACCGCTCAGCCCACTTCCATGAGGCCCTGTTAGTGTACACACATTCAAGTCCTTCTGCCAGTTACCTCACATCATGTATCAGCTGTTCACTTTAGAATGACCCAAAGGGATCTTTCTGTGTATTTAATTTTCTTTCTACAATATGCAATGAAAGGAATGACAGGCTGGAGTGGGATCACTCACATAGCTTTCACAGTCCAGGAAAAAAAAGAGAGTTCATAAATGAGATGGTATATACACATTCCAGAGGGGACAGTCCGGCAGTGCAGGAAGAGCACCTCTGTCAGGAAATCCTCTCTCTGTGTCAAATTAGACTTTTCTCATCCTCTGTGCTTTTCAGGGCAGGCAGGCAAAAATCTGATGTAGCTTATCTGAGCGAATGGTGACTTGTGGATGAAATTGTTCAGGTCACTTTTCCAGGCTATGTAGAGTAAGCAGCAACAGCTGACACCAGGTCTGTTTTTCAGGATATCCAGTCCTGAACCAGTCTACTGCTGGAGGTGTTGAAAGCCAGCATTGTGGCAGGTTTTGGACACATGATGGCAAGGGGACGATGGTGGAGAGGAGAGAAAACCAGAAGAAGAATCTCAACTAGGCAGATTGCTTGGGCCAGTTGATTTTTTTTTTTTTGTGACCCACAGCTTCCTTCTGTTTCTTTGTACTTCCTGCTCAGTTGGAAGCAGGGGTTAGGATCTGGCTTTGGGAGCCACCGTTTACAGCTAGTCAAAAATGTTCCCCACCCCTTCCAACGTGCCTAATCCAGTTATTGCAGCCATGCACTAGGACTCCTTTCAGAATGCAGTCAAGGGCCGTAAATCTGGCCATGAGGTGTCAGTGTCACCTTTTAAGCAATATGACACACTCACTCACTCTACCCCCTTCCTTCCAGAGCCATTAGTTAAAACCTTCCTCAGAGCAGTGCCCTACGGAACCACTGGCCGCCCCGCTTGTTCTTTATCTACAGTCCTCTTCTGTGATCTCACTTGATAATGTATCTTTTTTTTGTGTCTAGTCACAAAATACCTCTACAAGTTGTGGCAGATAACACATGGAAGGCTATACTTGTGAGTAAAATTGCTGTTTCATTCCTGAAGCAGTTCCTGGGCACTGTCCTTGTGGCTGCATGAAATCACTTCCACAGCTAGGATTGGTTTTCCTTACAAGAGAATGAGGGACCTAGCCGCTGTCATTTCATACTCCCAGGCAGTTTGTAGTAACGTTTCATCTAATTAAACCTTGCCTCTTGGTGAGATGCCACACTACACCCTTTCCTCTACCACACCCAAGAGATGGAGCTCCACACAGACATGTGGAAAACCAGGGCTCTTCATCCTGTAGGACAGTGGTTCTCAACCTTTTTTTGGCCGGGACACACCTGACAGATGGTTCTCACATGCGTGACACACTGAACATGTGACCATCACGGGGCTAAATGTAAACATGCACTCTGCATCCACAAGAATCCCCTCAACCCCCAGCAATGAGTGCAGAGCAGATCTAGGGCATTACCCTGTACAACTCGCTATACAAAAAAGATATTCTGGTTCTGATGATATCCCAGTAAAAGCAAAACAAACTCCTTTTACTACCAGGCACAATAGCCTTCCTTATGAAAAGACAGTAATTTACCACTAATGCATATCCTATTGAGAAAACACAACAAATAAGATTGATACAAATGCCTACATGCTAGTAAAATACCTCACCTCGGTCACACACCCTTCACCAAGTACAGAAAAACCACAAATTATAAATATGGAGACAGAAACCGGAATGGAAAACCAAAAAAGCCACTCTGCATGCAGTGCGAACATGGAGAAACGGAAAGAGAAATATAGCACCTAACAGACTCTTAGGATTTGCAATAATGCACACAAACTAACCCGCACAAAGTTACACCATATTATGTGACACACTCAAACAGTAACAACCCTATCTAAGAAATACAACTATTAAACCAGGCCCTAAACACTAATACATTTCCTATTTGGAAAACAGAATAAGCCAAGCTGCTATAGAGCCCCACACAGAAATAATTGTAAAGTTATACTAAAAATGTTACAAAACAGAATAATATCCAACAATTAAAAACTCATAAAAATTATTAAAACATGTCCAAATATCAATAAAATATTTCAAAACAGACATCGCATATTACCCAATAATTAAAATGGCAGTCAATCAAGAAAAATAACCATAAAAAGCCACCTTTACTTACCCTCTCCAGCAACTCTCCTACTCCTTTCCCTTCCAGGCCAATAGCACTCACCAGAAGCAGCAAGGGCTGCTGAAGCTCTGTCCTCACAGTCCTCTTCCTTAACGCCCACAACCAATCACTCACACCTCCAATTAGGCCCCACGACCAGTCTGTCTCTCTCACACCAGTCATCTTCCTGACCAGTCTCTCTCTCTCACACAGAAACACATCACCTCCCTGACCAGTCTCTCTCTCACACTCATGCTCTCTTATATACAAGCTCTCAATCACACGCAAATGCTCTCACACCCATTCACACCAGCTCTCACCCAGGCTTCCATTCACACCCACACACAAGCTCTCACCCATTCACACCCACACACACCAGCTCTCACCCATTCACACCCACACATACAAGCTCTCACCAAAAACTTCTTCTTCCTTCACTGCAGGGACGGGCTCCAGGTTTGCCGTGGCTTTACTCCGGTGGGCCTTCTTTTTTTGACGCCATGGGAATGGGCTCCCATGGTGGCCTCAGTCAGGGTCTGGTTTCCTCTTTGCCGCCACCTTCCCATGGTGGCCTTGCTTCGTCGGGATCAGTTTTTCCTCTTCGCCACCACGGGAATAGGCTCTCGTGGCGGCCTTGCTTCGTCGGAGTTCGAAACTGCTATTCCTCCCACCCCACCCCTGGGCTAGGTGATGCTTGCCTCACCGGCCAATCAAAGACTTCCTCCCTTCCTACTCCCACCTGCAGGTAGAAGGGAGGAGGCTTCTGTTGGCCTGTGCGGGGGCAGGCAGAATGAAGGAGGCTTCCCATTGGGCAGTGGGGGTAAGAAGAAAAGAGGCTTCCAATTGGCCCGTGGGGGCTGGAAAAAAGGGAGAAGGAAAGTACAACGGGGCAGTGGGACACCGGGAAACGCGACACACCTGCCGGTGTTTGGCGACACACTGGTTGAGAAGTGCTGCTGTAGGATATGGGAGATGAGCGCTATCTCTGTTGGAGCAGGGGGTGTGTTAAATGAAATTGAGTGCCCAGCAGAATATTCTGAGAGAGTTAGTGTACTATTAACAAGTTGCTATTGCTGAAAAAGATAAGGATAACTTGTGTTTTATATAAAACCTTATGTTTTCGGTTTCAAACAGTTACTTAGATGTAGGATAAGATGATGTATGTTAGTCCTTGGAGATGGGGAAAAGTGAGTAGCATCAGTTTGACCAAGAGACAGATAATAACTTGCAAGTGACCACCATTTACTCATTCCTGAAATGAAACATTACAAAGAATTGGCGCTGTTTGACTAGGTATAGTCAGACTGCTTGCAACCGTTATGGATCACATTTCAGTATAATTTGCATGTATTTGATTATTCTTTAAATCACGTTGGGTTAAGGAAAGCAGTATATAACGAACATGCTGACTTCCTCCTCCAGGAAACCCAGAAACAAGTATATTATACTGATTATTTGTGTGACCTTTGACCTTACTGATTAGTCCCTTCCATGAAGTTGAATGTCTATCTTCTTCATAATTTATAATTTCATATTAAAAAAAAAAACAAAAACCCACAAGGTCTGGTAAACTTAACATCTGATCTGTTCCAGTATAGCCTTGAAGCTGAAATTGTAGAGTAGAGAGGCCTGTGACAGGGAATGTGGTTAGTTAATTGGAAGGCTTGATTGTAAAAGTAACTCTACTTGGCCAACACATTTGTGCCTAACGGTGGAGATATAAATACATAGTGGGAGGAGGGATTCTTTGTGGTGGACTAGCAGCTAAAGTATCAGAATTTCATTTTATGGATTTTTTTTTTAATTCCTTCCCCAAGAAATAGTTGAAAGGGAACTTGTTCTCTTGAGTTATTCATGGATTCTTTGTAGCTGTTCTCTTTGGACTCCAACTTTGAATACAATACAAGCTTATTTTCCTACTCTGTCATCTAAAAGCAAATTGTCCTGAGACTGATGTAACCAAGAGAAAGTAACATAGTAAATGAGGACAGAAAACGATCCAAGTGATCCATTCAGTCTGCCTAGCAAAATGTTTAGGGTTGTAACTTCCGCTCTGCAGGTTATTCTTTCCTCTGCTGAAATACTATACCTACAGATTAGTAACCCCATGTCTTCATTTCCATCCTTTGGCCACTATGGATCCTTTTGAATTCCATTGCCATTCTTGTCTTCACCATCTCCTCTGGAAGGTATTCCATGCATCCGCCATACTTTTCTTGAGGAAATACTTCCCGATATTGCTCCTGAGTCTACCCCTTGGAGCAGGGGTCGGGAACCTTTTTGGCTGAGAGAGCCATGAATGCCACATATTTTAAAATGTAATTCCGTGAGAGCCATACTAACTACAACCCCCCACCCTCCTGACCCCCCCCCCAAGACCTACCAAATTAATTTACTACAACCCTCTACTCTCCTGACGCCCCCCAAGACCTGCCAAAAGTCCCTGGTGGTCCAGCGGGGGTCCAGGGCTCACAGACAAATCTTTAATAAAAAAGTAAAAATCTAACAAAAACCCCCCACCCTTCTGACGCCCCCCCGACCTCCAAAATTAATTTACTACAACCCCCCAAGACCTGCCAAAAGTCCCTGGTGGTCCAGCGGGGGTCCAGGAGCGGTCCGGGAGCGATCTCCTGGACTTGGGCTGTTGGCTGCCAGTAGTCAAAATGCCGCCGACGCCCCTTTGCCCTCACTATGTCACTGGGGTCGACCAATGGCGGCGGTAGCCCCTGTGACATAGTAAGGGCAAAGAGCCGTCGATGCCATTTTAATTACTGGCAGCCGACAGCCCTTTGCCCTTACTATGTCACAGGGGCTACCGCCGCCATTGGTCGACCCCAGTGACATAGTGAGGGCAAAGGGCTGTCTGCGCCATTTTGACTACTGGCGGCCGACAGCCCAAGTCCAGGAGATCGCTCCTGGACCCCCGCTGGACCACCAGGGACGTTTGACAGGTCTTGAGGGGCGTCAGGAGGGTGGAGGTTTTTGTTAGATTTTTACTTTTTTATTAAAGATTTGTCTGCGAGCCAGATGCAGCCATCAAAAGAGCCACATCTGGCTCGCGAGCCATAGGTTCCCTACCCCTGCCTTGGAGCTTCATATCATGACCTCTAGTTCTGTAACTTCCTCTCTATTGGAAAAGGTTAGATTTTTGTACATCATTCATTGTTTTCAGGAATTAGAAAGTTTGTATTATAAATTTTGTATACTGCATATAATGGAGGTTATTCTAGGTGGCTCCAGTTTACACATGCATAATATCTGAAATGACATATCAAAACATAATACCACAATATAAACCACAGAAATGAGCAATACTATATGATGCAAAGCAAAATCTCACTTCAAAACAGCATGCACAAGATAATTCTTGACTTAATAAATCATCATATATTGGCACTTGGACTGCATTAATTGGTTTTATTGTCTTATGTCCATATTAGTGCTCTTATAGTTAGAACATAAGATATGCCATACTGGGTCAGACCAAGGGTCCATTAAGCCCAGCATCCTGTTTCCAGCAGTGGCCAGTCCAACATTAAATAAATCTCAAGCTGCTATTGCTTATTAATTAATAGTTTATGGATTTTTCCTTTAGGAACTTATCCAAACCTCTTTTAAACCTAGATACACTAACTGTAATTATCAGGTCAGTCTGGGTTAGAAATTTTGAAAGGGTTTTTTTTTTTTTTTTTAAACCAATAAAATGTCACATAGTTCTGATACGTTCATGTCAGGAGAGTACTAACAAGGACTTTAAGTATTCTCAAGGCATCACTCTTAATTCATATATGATACTTGTATATCCATACAACACCTATCTCAATAAGCTCTGTTTCCAAAGTCGAGGATATGGTTAACGTAATAACATAGTAATGATGGCAGAAAAGGGACCAAATGTTCCATCCAGTCTGCCCAGCAAGCTTCTTATGGTAGTATCTACAATGCCATGCAGGTTACCCCCATGTTTCTTGCTGGGCTTGATGGACCCTTGGTCTGACCCGGCATGGCAATTTCTTATGTTCTAAGGATAGCAACTGCCGCTTCGCACAGATATCCCCAAGCCTTCAACTATAAAAAATGTACTTCTAGCAACCATTTTTACTGGGTGAGGAGCCTTTCTGAAAATTCAGGCATTGCTACTTGACATGCTTTTATGACTTGGCTGTAGAAGAAGCGCTCTTTTTTTTTTTTTTTTTCCTCCCCTTATGTCTGCGTATCAGTAGCCCAGGCCTTAAAAGTAAGAGCTAGTGTTGGTTGTCGTCTGAATCCAATTCCTCTTCTTTTTCTCCACCGCTCCCCCCCCCCCCCCCCCCCCCCCCCCCCCCCCCCCCCAGCATCAAAAGTGGAGAGTGATGTTGTAGTTGCATCAAGGCTTATTGGTTAAGGGTAGTAATCCCATGCCTTCCGTTAAGGGTAGTAACTGCTGCTGCTCCATGCTGGTTACCCCCATGCTTATCGGTTCCCCAGACTGTAACAGTCAGAACCTTTAATTGGTTGTGGCCTAAATCCAATTCCCCTTTTGCCCCTGCAGTTGAAGCGGAGAGCAATGTTGCATTTGCATCAAAAGTATCAAGACTTAATGTTTAAGGATAGTAACCGCCACAAGAGCAAGTTACCTCTGTGTACCCTTTTCTTCATTTCTATCCGCTGGCCTTTAGGAATCCACAATTTTTATCCCATGCCCTTTTGAATTCTTTGACTCTTTTCATCTTCACCACCTCATCTGGAAGGGCATTCCAGGCATCCACCATCCTCTCCATGAAGAAATATTTCTTGACATTAGTTGGGAGTTGTCCCTATTGGAGCTTCATTTTGTGACCCTTAGTTCTACTGATTTCTTTCCAGCTGAAAAGGTTCAAAATTCACGCAAAAATTAAAACCTTTCAGGTATCTGAAAGTCTGTATCGTATCTCCCCTGCATCACCTCTCTTCCAGGGTATATATACTTAGATCCTTCAGCCTCTCCTCATAGGTCTTCTGATACAGACATTACACCATACCATTTTGGTTGCCCTTCTCTGGACCGCCTCCACCCTATCTCTATGCTTTTTGAGATGCAGGCTCCAGAACTGAACACAGTACTCGAGGTGAAGCCTCGCCAATTCTACTAGGACAACATGATAGTAGTCCTCACACATGGGTGACATCACCAGATGGAGCCCATCATGGAAAACGTTTGTCAAAGTTTATAGAACTTTGGCTGGCACAGTAAGCATGCCCAGCATACCACTATCCATACATCCACACAGGGTCCCCCGTCAGTCTTTTTTTCCGCGAAGCGTTTGCCTCATGGATGTGGAGCTCTGCTCTTCTGAGAGTTTTTTGTTTTTGGTAGTTTTCTGTGCCAGGTCTCCCTTCTCCCCGTTGGCACTTCGATAGGGTGGCATGGTAAGTGGTTTTTTTTTTTTTTTTCTTCCTTCTTTGTGGTCGATTCCCGACAGTGCTGTTTCTCAGTGACCGCGGGTCATTGACCACTTGTTGGCTCTTTTTTCATAGCGTCTGGTTTTCGCCGATGCCCCCAGTGCCCGTAACCATGTCCATTATGGATCTGTATGAGGTCTGTATCCTCTGCCTGGGGGCAAAATGGAGAAGCTCTTCGGATCCAGAAAATCTGATCCTTCAACTCTGGCGTCAGGTGCATCGACTCCCAAGGACCGTTGGGAACCGATGGACGTAGGTTCATCGGTGTCTTTTCACCCTCCAGGGCCCTCATGGGAATGAGGGGCTGGGGATAGGCCCTTGGCATCGTTGCACTCCAGGACCTCAGGTTCATCTCCATCCTTGTCACCTGGGAAAGACTGGGCCGAGCACTGTGGGAAGCCTTGGAAACATAGACACAGGTCACTGTCAGTGCCGGAATTGGGACGGCACTGGTGTCCTCCAGGATTCCCCCGAAGAGACCCCGTGGAGAGGAGTCATCGACCTCCATTGTACCCAGAGTCCTAAGCGTTCCCCACTGATACCTGTGCCGGGCACCGAGCTTCCCCATGGCTCTGGTGATACCTCTTCCTCTTCTTCCTCTATTGGTCCTCACTTCGACAGACTTCAGGAGGAACTGGACCGCAAGGTGCAATAGGTGGCGCTCCAAGCCCTTCAGGATATCGAACCGCTGGCTCCCTTGGGGTCTGAGCCTGCCCCTGCAATGCTAGCACCGCTGATGGAGCACCTTGACGGCCTTTTGGGCATCCTGCTTACGCAGCTGCTTCCGATGCCCAGGGATCCCTCGATGCCTCAAGGGCCCCACTAAGTTCTCTCCCCTCCGGAGTCATCCCCATTGTGGGTTTCTCAGAGGAGGAGGATGTCTCCTGACTTAGGGCTCCTTTGGGGGCTCTGGTTCCATGCCCAATTTTGCCCAGTCCAATCCCCAGTCCTTTGGGACCTCTATGCCCTCAAGGCAGACGGTACCATCGGCGCTGGGGCCGAGGGGCTTGGACAGAGGTCCTCCTCCAGGGGCCTTAGGGGACTTCGGTGAGGAGGATGTCTCATATGATCACTGGGGGAGATGATACCTCAGTCTTCTTCACAGGACTCAGGAGACCTTCCCTTGGATCTATCTACTCTGGAGAAAAGGCACAGAGAGGCGCCATTCCCCACTGGAGGATCTGACCTTTGCGGCTTTTGTGCGGCTGTGGCTGAGTCCATCCCTTTCCAGCTCCTTATGGAGAAGGATGCCCACCATAAGATGCTGGAGGTTCTCCAGTTCGTTGATGCTCCTAAGGAAGTCTTGGCTATCCCCATCCATGACATATTTAAGGAGCACCCCATATCTGTGGCTCCGGTGACCTGTAAGACGGACGTATTCTACTTGGTTCAACCAGCCTTGGGATTTGATTGGCGTCACCTCCCGCACCAGTCAGTGGTGGTGGTGGTAAAGTCTGCCCTCAAGAAAGCCAAGCATTCCCATACACACGCATTTGCTCCCAGGAAGGGAGCACCTAGATAGGAAGGTTGTACCAGGGCGCAGTGTTGATTGCTCGGATTGCCGTTTACCAACTATACATGAGCCAATATACTTGGTAACCTCTGGAAGCAGATTCAGGAGTTGGCTGACCGCCTCCCCCAACAGCAGCAGGAACCCTTCCTGGCAGTTGCCTTGCAAGACTTGGAGTGTGGCAGACACAAGGTGCCTTCCCCCTATAATGTGTTTGAAACAGTGGCTAGGGTGGCAGCGGTGGGCATTGGAGCCTGGAGAAGGCCGTGGCTTCAAGCATTGGACCTCCGGACGGAAGTCCAGAGTAAGCTTGCAGACCTTCCCAGTACTGGAGAGAGCCTATTTGGTGATAAGGTACAAAATGCTGTGGCTCAATTGAAAGATATCATGAGACCCTCCAATAAGTCTCTGCCAGTACTTTGGACCCTCCATTCTCCGTCAGGACATCTTCACCTCAGAGCAGAAGGAGGTCATTTTATTGCCAGAGAAAATATTATCCTCCGGCCTCGCGTGCTTGTATGCCACGAGGGGTTCTAGAGGTTGCTCTAGATAACTGCGGACCCGCAGCACTCAGCTGCCTCCCCAGCAAGGCCCGGCTATGGGGTTTTGACTGGCTCCGAGGGAGCATAAGCCCTGTGTCCATTCCCTCGACATCAGGGCCTCCAGTTTGGGGTCAGCTATAGTCCTTTCAGGACCAGTGGCCACAGAACACCTCAGACCAGTGAGTCCTGTCCATCTGTTGAGGGTATCTATTAAACTTTGTGTGTCTCTGCGGATTCCAACTCTCCCCCACACGGCATGGAGTCAGACCCCTTGTACATCAGCGGGGACTGGTATTCTGCTCCAAATATTTCCTGATTCCATAGAAAACAGGGGGCTGCATCCCATCTTAGATCTGAGGGCCTTGAACAAATTTCTGCGCAGAGAAAAGTTCAAGATGGTCTCGCTGGGTACTATGATTCCCTTCCTGCAAAGAGGGGACTAGTTTTGCTCCCCCGACAAAGATCACATACACCCACATAAGAATTTTTCCTGGGCACAGGAAGTACTATGGTTCCTGGTGGGCGACAATCACTTCCAATACAAGGTGTTGCTGTTCGATCTTGCTTCAGCCCCATGGGTCTTCACCAAGTGCCTGGCGAGCATGGCAAACACCATGGCTGACCGACTAAGCAGAACTTTTCATCTGCACGAATCGGGCCCTTTGCCAAGATGTGGCAGACGAACTCTTTACGACGTGGGGGATTCCTTACATGGACCTCTTTGCAACTCTACACAACAGGAAAGTGAAGAAGTTCACTTTCCTGTTGTGTAGCTCAGCCTAACCTAGCAGGGAATGTTTCGCCAGGATGCATTCCTCGTACCATGGACAGGGGGACTCTTTTACACCTACCTTCCAATTCCACTAGTTTCCTGGACGATCCAAAAGTGTATTGTGGACATCGTAGACCTCATTCTAATTGCTCCATCTTGGCCCAGGCAACTTTGGTATGCCTATCTAATTCGACTCTCCATTGCCCCACCTATCCCCCTGGGGGACAGGAAGGGGGCTCCCTCCTTCACCCCATGCACTCCTCGCTACATCTCACTGCTTGGAGATTGAAAGGAGACTATTGAGCCACCTGTGCTTGCCAACGGAGGTCCAGGACATCTTGGTATCTTCCAGGAAGATCTCTACCAGGAAGAATTACGAGGGCAAGCAGCACCGTTACTGGAACTGGTGTGGGGGCAGAAACATATATCCCTTATCTTGCTCCCTGGAATTGTTGCTGGAGTATCTCAATTCCCTATATCAGGCAGGTCTAGCGATGTCATCTGTGCGGGTCCATGTGAGTGCTATTGCTGAGTTTCATCACCTGTGCAATGGACTTCCGGTGCCAAACCACCCTCTAGTCTCCCAATTTATGAAGGGGATTTTGTGTTTGAGACCACCTGTGATGAAACTGGCTGTGCCATGGGACATCACCCTAGTGCTGGAACCTACTACATAGTAGCCACATGAAGTACCTAACTTGGAAATTTCTCTTCCTGGTTGCAGTGACTCAGCGAGAAGAATCAGTGAGCTGCAGGCATTGGTTCACTACTTCCTGTACCTACAATTCCACCATGACGAGATCATCTTGCGGACACAGCCCTCATTTTTGCCCAAGGTCGTGACTGCTTTCTACCTCAATCAGATCATCATGTTGCCAACGTTCTTCCCAAAACACACGGGAATGACAGAGAAAGGCTGCTCCATACATTGGACTGCAAGAGAACCTTAGCTTACTGTAAATGTAGGACACACTCTGAGAAGAGGGCTTCTCAGCTGTTTGTTTCCATTAATCCGAATGCACCGGGCCTCCCGGTGGCCAAACGAACTCTATCCAATTGGATTTCTCGGATCATTCACTTCTGCTACACCACGCGAACTGCAAACATCTCTGGCACACTAAGGACTCACCAAGTAAGAGCAGTAGCAGCTTCATTGGGTCATTTCCACAGTCTCCAATGCCCAGTAATAGAACTCCACAGAGTTCTATTACTGGACATTTGTAAAGCCGTCACATGGTCATCGCTGCATACTTTCACATGTCATTACTGTCTTTATCAGCAAGCCTCTTTGGAGGCAGCGCTGGGCTTGGCAGTGCTACAATTAGCAACAAAATAGCGAGACTGTCCACAGCAAAGATGGGTTGAGTGCACAGTGACAATCTACATTGGCAGGACTCTAAGTTCCATCTCTGAGTTTTCAGAAAAGACTGCTTACAACCCTTAGCATGGAACTCTGACAGCATGGCTAATTCAGCCTGCTTATCGACGAGAAAAAGCAAGTTTGCTTACCGTAAACAGTGTTTTCCGTAAATAGCAGGATGAATTAGCAATGCTGACCCACCTACCTCTTTGGACAGCCTCCAAGTTCTGCGCTTCGCTAGATAAGCTATACTATAGACTGAAGAGAGAAGATGGCACCATGCGGGAAAGGACGTTCAGCTGCACAGAGCCAAAGCTCTGTGATCTTTGTGAAGCTCCACCTAGGTCGCTCCGGAGGATGTCCCAGCGAGCATAGCTAATTCATCCTTCTGTTTACAGTAAGCAAACTTGCTTTTATACATATGTAATAAAGGGGAAGCTATAGTATTCATCAATATCTTGTAATATTTGGACCCCAGCCCATCCAGTCTGGGAACTTTGGCTAATTTCAGATGTTGTATAGTGTATTGAATCTCTTAGAGTCATGATAGAGTTTAAATAGTGAGCTTGTGAGTCAGTTAACTGTGGTAATAGAAGATTTCCAAAAAAAAAATCCCCTCTAATATCTTCATTTCCAGATTTGTCTGAGTATGGATTAGAATAAAATTGAATCAAAATGTCTGAGATATCTTTGATGTCAGTAACAATGGTATTTTGCCAGTTTCACATATGGCAAATAAAATGGGGTGGCTTGGCACTATGAACCAGTCATATCGATTTTCCAGCTTTATTGCCATACTGAAGGTTTACTGCAAAATCCATAATACGATTTTAATGCCCTTTGATGGAGTAATTGGGTCAAAGTATGCCGAATATCAGTTACTTGAACTTTATCACTCATCAATAAATATGAAGACATTTGTTTAGCCATTTTGCTATTGTCTCATTATTTCACCATCTCTAGGTTTATTCTTCCCAACCATAAGGTAATTACAGCACCTCTCATAACTGCCTTCCCTGCCTCATATATGTCTGGTATAATGTCAGGAGAAAGATTGTTGCAAATATTCATTCCATTTATGCAGTTGATGTGATTTAAATTCTTCATTATAGTATAAATGAGGACTCATGCGCCACTTAAACACAAGTGAGGCAGGAGTACCCAACTGCTTCTGCAGAGATATGGGAGCATGATCAGACAACACAAGATTACCTAAGTCGCCTTAGTGACCTTAGAAAACAGAGGGAGAAATTAGAAAATAATCAATACGAGAATAGCTCTGATGAGGATCCGAGTAAAATGTAAAATCTAATTCATCCGAATGTTATTCCCTCCAAACATCCAAAAGTTGAAGTTCTTTCAAAAGGAAAGAAATTCCAGTAGTTCCTGTACGACTCCCAGACATACATGGGGGTTGATCATCAAAATTGAGTCAACTATTGAATTGAAATCCCCACCCGAAAGAACCAAATATTCAAGAATTGACCAATTAAAGCCAACAGCTTGGTTAAAAAAAAAAAAAATCTCGAAGGAACAGTCTCACAGTAGCCCACAAGTTATCCCTTTAACAAAATTTTGTTTATCAAAAATCTAGAAATCCAAGTTAACAACCAAATACCTTAAAAAAACTAATCAACCTAATAAATGAAAGTTGACCGTGCCGCAAATGCGCAGTAGAGAGCAACTCTACTGCGCATGTGCGGGCGAGCACGTCTGTCAGAGAGGAGCGTCAGCTCTTAAACATGGCGGCGGCGGCGGTGAGGCGACGAGGAGCGGCGGTGAGGGAGGTGAGAGAGAGAGGGGGGGAGGTGAGAGAGAGAGGGGGGGAGGTGAGAGAGAGAGGGGGGGAGGTGAGGGAGTGGGGGGAAGGGAGGAGGTGAGAGAGAGTGGGGGGGAGGAAAGGGAATGGGGAGGGAGGGGAATGGGGAGGTGGGGGGAGGGAGGGGAATGGGGAGGTGGGGGAGGAGAGGGAAGGGGAGATTGAGGGGAAGAATGAGGGGCAGGAGAGGGAAGGGGTGAGAATGAGGGGGAGGGGGAGGGGAGAGACAGAGGGATGTGAGTAAGTGGAAGGGTAAGAAGTTGTGGAGCAGAGAAAAGAGGGAGTGGGAGGAGGGCTGAGGGAGAGGGAAGGGGTTGTGGATGAGCTGAGAGGGGATTGGAGGGGATGAGAGTGAGGGATGGGATTGAAAGAGGGTGGGGAGTGACTGAGAGTGAGGGGAGGGAGGCAGTGGGAGGCAGAGGGTGAGTAAGACTGAGGGGTGGGAAGGGGGTGAGTGACTGAGGGGAAGGGGGAATGAGGGAGAAAAAGTGTAGGAGGGTGCTGTGTTCGAAAATGGACCGAAAACAAAAATGTAATGTAGCCCGTTGTGACGGGCTTAACGGCTTGTACATTAATAAAAAAACTCACCCACAGTCACACTTCAGATCCTCTCACCCATAGTAATGCTTGAAACTGCGTGAGCGTGCTCACCATGTTAAAACCCCTAAGCCCGACCCCTCACCTTCCGGTTTCACAATTTCTGAACAAAACTTTATGAATATATACATACAAAAGAACAATATTGGGTCTCTTATCGAAGAAAAACTTGCACAAAAACAAAATTATAACAAGCTTCATTCTACCTCTTTAATAAGGTCTTCTGGGGCTACAGTATTCCAATAAAAAAAAATATATATCGTTGCTCTTTCAGCAACAATTTATTGAAATCACCTCCTCTAGTGCGAGGTGTAAGTAGTTCCAAAACTACAAAAGACAAATCCTCAATGGAATGACCAGCAGACTCCCAATGGTCCACTAAGGGAGCTTCTTGTCTACCCCGTCGGATACAGCTTTATGTTCTTGAATACGGACTTTCACTTTTTGAGAAGTCTTGCCAATGTAACAAAGGGCACAAGGGCACCAAATTAAATAGATCACACTTTAGAACGGAAAATGTCATAATGCCTCTGTATCGCTCCTTGGTAAGACCGCACCTTAAATACTGTGTACAATTCTGGTCGCCGCTTCTCAAAAAAAGATATAGTTGCGATGGAGAAGGTACAGAGAAGGGCAACGAAAATGATAAAGGGGATGGAACAGCTCCCCTATGAGGAAAGGCTGAAGAGGTTAGGGCTGTTCAGCTTGGAGAAGAGATGACTGAGGGGGGATATGATAGAGGTGTTTAAAATCATGAGAGGTCTAGAACGGGTAAATGTGAATCGGTTATTTACACTTTCAAAAAATAGAAGGACTAGGGGGTATTCTATGAAGTTAGCAAGTAGTACATTTAAGACTAATCAGAGAAAATTCTTTTTCACTCAACGCACAATAAAGCTCTGGAATTTGTTGCCAGAGGATGTGGTTAGTGCAGTTAGTCTAGCTGGGTTCAAAAAAGGTTTGGATAAATTCTTGGAGGAGAAGGCCATTAACTGATATTAATCAAGTTTACTTAGGGAATAGCTACTGTTTGAGATACAAGCTGAGATCCATGATATGAGCCAAGAGCTACATAATTCTTATGCTTTTACCTTTCTGTTTTAGTTGTAATAACAGAGAATTTCTTTTTAGTTTTGTAATTTCTAATTTTCTAATTTTTAATCTTATATTGGATAAGTTTATGTAATTTTATTCTTTTGTAATGTTTTTATTTCTGACTTTCTTTTATATTGTAAACCGTGGAGATAGAAACTTGTTTTCTGTATAACTGTATAGAAAAGCTGTATAAATAAAATAAATATTAATTGCATCAGTAGCATGGGACCTTCTTGGTGTTTGGGTAATTGCCAGGTTCTTGTGACCTGGTTTGGCCTCTGTTGGAAACAGGATGCTGGGCTTGATGGACCCTTGGTCTGACCCAGCATGGCAATTTCTTATGTTCTTAACTTCAAGACGTTTTAAACCGCAAAGTGAAAGGCCATCTATTAGGCAAAATCACCCTTTCTCCATTAAAAGAAAACAGGCAAACACTGCACTCCCCACACAAGTAGTGACCCTTCTGTGTTTCTTGTCTGGGCACTGACTGCATTGCTCAATGAACCAGCAAATCTCTCAAATTACTGCCCTTGAAAAGGCAAACAATGGAGTTTCTTGAAATATCGGAAGAAGCCTCAAAACATTCCAATGTTTTAAGATGCTTTTCTGTACTAACCAAGTGTCAGGTGTAAAAGGTAACACACAAACCAATTTTGATTGCATAAAGGTGTTTGCGGACATAAGAGAAGATCACGATTTGCCCATTGCCCTCTTTTTAAAGATTATTTAAGAACCTTTCTGGGGTAACCCCTATCAGCAAATCCCAGCAACATATCTTGTGCCTTATTCATATAATCAGAAGTAGAAGAGCAGAGTTTTCTTAGTTAGAGCACATCTGGAGTTTGCTAGAAAGCATCAGAGTGACAGCTAAAATGTGGGATAAGGTTTTGTGGTCAGCTAAGAGAAAAATGGGGTTGGATACATATGCAACCAGCATTTTTTAGTTTTTAATTTTATTTTACAAAAAATGCAGAGAAATAATCAATTCTGGCTTTGAAAATATACTTTAAAAGCATACTAGTTTGCAATGAACAATCTGTCATTTTTAAGCCACATAAATCTACTGATTTATTTTTTAGGAGGTTGAATACTTTTGCAAGCCACTGTATACAGCTATTTTATGTTTTTGATGTTTTGGTATGTTTAATAAATTGATTTGTGCATATTTTCTACTGAATATTTTTCATTGTGACTCTAAAGAGCAAAATTGTGAAAAAAAAACCCTCTCATCTGTGAGGTACAGTCTCTCAACACAATACTAAAAGGATTTATAAGAACTAGGGTGATCATATAGCTCCATGTCAAGGATGACAGACTGGTCCAGGCTTGGGTTTGTAAAAGTGCATGCATCGAGTTGTAATTCTGAGTTCCCCCTAAGAAAAATGCAGCAAGCTAAAATCCAAGCTGGCTCAGCTTGTCCCCCTTAGACATGGAGCAATTTGGTTCCCCTACCAAGAAACACACTGGTGACAGTTGAGTGAATTTGACTTTCTTTTTCAGATTTGTCACGGAATCGGCTGACAGAAATCCCTGTGGAGGTCTGTCATTACATTTCTCTGGAGATCCTCAACTTATATCAAAACTGTATGCGAAATATTCCCGAGACCATTCTGAATCTACAGGCGTTAACGTTTCTAAATATCAGGTAATGGGGTTGGTCCGCTTGATGCAGGCCAGTGATGGGATATAATGAGAAGCACATTCTTTGTTATTGCCTGGTGTTTGTGCAGCAGTTTTTATAAGACCTCTTTTTTTTTTTTTTTTTTTTGGAAATTTGTACTCCTGTTTGAAAATTCCCAGGCGACAGGCCCAGGCTGAAAGTCAGCCACTGCTGCTAAAACTGTAGCAGGCTGGGTCCAGAAGAGAGCTGCTGCTGGTAAAGAGGGCCTAGGCCTGGGAAGAGCAACTTGTAATCATAGAAGAGAGGCTGGGAGTGGGAGGAAAAAGGCTACACGGGAGAAAAAAACCAAACAAAAACTAGAAAAAAAAGAGAATACAAAATAAAAGTAAAAATAACATCCAAAATATAGAGAAAACAGCAAGAAAAGCATACAAAGTCTGAAATGGGCAAAACAAAGCAAAAAAATAAAAAAAAAATTTGGCCGGAATTCAAAAAAGTAAGTTAAAAGGAAACTACATTTTTGCCTTGGTTCCTTTTAAAAAGAAAAATAATTTTGTCTGGTGCCCAAGTTTTCGAAATATTTTTCCCGCCCTGGCTATGACATTCATTCAGTATGTCGACATATTGATTTCCTTGATTCTATTGTATGTTGTCATGTGAAAAATACGCAAATTAGGAAATGCATAGTACCATGAGTAATTTATTCAAGATTACACAGAGTGGTGACGGTGGGATTAGAACTCAAGGTATGGCTGCTGTTTGAGCTGTTCTAAATTTTACTGTTGGATAA
Source organism: Rhinatrema bivittatum (assembly GCF_901001135.1). NCBI lineage: Eukaryota > Metazoa > Chordata > Amphibia > Gymnophiona > Rhinatrematidae > Rhinatrema > Rhinatrema bivittatum. The sequence continues at coordinate 181,702,069 of NC_042623.1, forward strand.
TTAGGTATTCCTTGACTTTACTAGTTCAATTGCAGGAAAAACTAAAATGGCTCATTTGCTGTGCAGTTTGTCAATGAATAGTAATGTTTTTTCTAATAAATGACAAGTAGGTTTAATCTAAGTCATGCAGAGATCACATGACCTTTGTGTAACACCCCCCCCCCTTAGCATTTATAAGAAACTGTACATAAATAAAACAGCGTCTGTTATTGGAGAGTGATAATTACAGGTCATTTTCACACACTACTGCATCATGCATTACACTTTTGCCAAGATCTAAATTTGCTGTTTTCTTCCCTGCCTTCTGTTTAAATTCCCCTACATCTTTTGCTATTCTGCATGGGAATTGGTTGATGTGACATACCTTTCTCCTCAACCATGACAGATTTTAGAAGAGAAATCTTTGATAGTTCTGACATATTTGACCCAGATCATATTTGATCCTTCAAAGGGAGTGGCTGCATTCATTAAGATCTGATATTTCAGCATTTATTTATTTAGAGATTTTTTTATATACCGTGGCACGTTCAGAACATCACCTCGGTTTACAATGAGCCATGATTCAGCAACAAGCTTTACAATAAAATAATTATAGAGCAAACATTTAGGACATATGACATAGCATGTTGAGAGGGTGGCTTTGGTAGGTCCATGTTCAATGAAAAGCTTTAAAGGAATGTACGATGTTGCACAGAGCAGCATACAGATAGAGGTTTAATAGTTGTCTGTCAGATTTGAGTTAGGTTTGACCTTCCTTACTCTGGAGCCTGTAAACTTCTAGGGTAAATAGTGATCAGGCTCAGTTAAGAGCTTGGGCGCACAAAGACTGTACCAGTGGTATACCTACACTTGCTTTTATTATTTATTCCTCCTCATTCAGTCAGACCACTCCAGATAAATGGGTTATGCACACCAACCAGCAGATGGAGGACAGATCAACAGGCTTTCTGATGTCACCTCTTATATACATCCATACTGATGGTAGGCTGAACAGGGCAATTTCTCAGAGCTTCTGAGGTGAAAATCTAGCTTCTACCTCCCTCAGTTGAGTGAGAGTGCCTAGCTCTTTGTACGAAAAAAGGAAGATAAGCTAACTGGGGCTCACTTCCTATGTTGAGCTGCTGAGGGTTAAGGAGTATCCAGGGAGCTTTGGTCTTGTTCTCTCTTCTCCTTCCTCCCTCCCTGATCTCTCCTCCTTCCTCCTCGTCAGATCCTCGTTTAAAATTAGGGGAGCTGTTTCTTTAAACTTTCTGGCTGTCTTTTTTTTTTTTTTTTTGTAAAATCATTTTTTATTAATGAGCAACGCAGGTACAACCAAAACTATATCTAGGGGAAATAATTTGCTGGGCCGGTTACCATAGCGGTACAGTTGATATTTGTAATATCGCATAGATTTGGAAGCTCGTTGGAATAGAAGCGCTTGTAGGGTTTCCCATATTCCTTCCACTTCACGCTTACTAGTCTCCGACTTTAATATGTCGGAGCTGGGCTTGTTTTAGTTCTTCTGTTAACTTAAGGATTGTGGCATTGCGCTTCTTATTTTGGGTGGCAACATAGGCTATAATGTGCCCCCTCATAACTGCCTTTCCTGCTTCCCATACAACCCAGGGTGCTATGTCAGGAGTAGAATTTTGAAGCATGTATTCCTCCCAACGTTCTGTGAGAAAGCGGGAGAACTCTTTATCCAATAACAAACCCGGGGGCATGCGCCAAGAGAAGGGGGGGTTAAGGGTTCGCCCAAGTGTAACAGTTACGGATACTGGCGCATGGTCAGATAGGGCAATCGTGCCTATGGAGGCGGCTGTCGCCCTGGAGAACAGGGGCTCCGAAATCAAAAAATAATCTTATCGGGAATAAGACCCATGAGAGTGGGAGAAAAAAGTGTAATCCTGTTCTCCAGGGTGTAAAGCCCTCCACAGGTCTAGCAGGCGCAGCTCCTGACACAAAAAGTTTGGGGCCCTTGCGGATATCATTGGGCTCTATGGGTTTAGAAGGTTTGCAATCATCCAGTGTATTGGCTACCATATTGAAATCTCCTCCCACCAGCATAGCACAATCAGAAAGTTCCCCCAAAATTCCCAGGAGGTGTGTAAAAAAACCCCAAAACGTCATGCTTATAAACATTAGGAGCATATATGTTGCAGAAGGCCGCTCTTTGCTGGTTACATAATCCCCGGCCAATGACGTAGCGACCTTTGGGGTCATGCCATACTCTTTCTGATTGGAAGGGCAACTGTTTATGAACTAGAATAGCCACCCCTCTCTTTCAAGAGGAGTATGAGGAGAAAAAGCACTGTCCCACCCATTCTCTCCTTAATTTTGCACGTTCACCCGCGGACAGGCGAGTCTCCTGAAGAAACACTACCTGTGACCCCATTCGCTTAAAATCCATGAGTAATTTCTTCCATTTGTTAGGGGAGTGTATGCCATCTACATTGAGAGATGTAAATTTTACCGCAGCCATGTCAGGAATTACCTAAGAATCATCCGCAAAGAAATATATATATATATTTTTTTAATTTTTAATTTATTCATTTTCAAAATGTTAACAAACATCTAAATATTTTTAATTGTATACAGATAAATACAATACATTCTTACATATAAGTAAATATTTACCACAATAGGTATTTATCTGTAAATGTTACAAGAAAAACCAGATAGAGCTAATTTAATTGAGCGATTTCAAGGAAAATAAACAAAGGACTATATGGGGGCACTTAATATAACCCCCATAACCAGAAATCAGAGACAACAGCTGAATTCCATCTTAGCTCTTAACCCACCTCTGTGTCTACTGGGGGATGGGACTCCAAAAATACCTGGAGCTGGGTAACCTCATAAAAAACATACTTATGTTCTAGGTAACTCACTTCACATCTGCATGGGAATTTTAACAAAAATCTGGCTCCCCTAGCTACCACTTCTGTTCTCAATCTCAAAAACTCCTTTCTTCTAATTTGAGTTATTCTCTCAAGATCAGGGTATATCCATATTTGTTGACCATGGAAATTTTGTTACCTATGTCTTAGAAACAATCTGAGCACATTATCTCTCTCTCATAAATAAAAAGGAAGCTATAAGAGTTGTTCTAGTTGGAATATCTGTATCGATTGAGGTCTCTAACACCTTAGCCAAATTCATATTACTCTCAGGCTGTAAATTCCCCTCCTGATTGGTTATCTTCAATTTCATTGGTAAATAATATACCTTTGCAAAAGCTGGTAGGGATTCCTGTGGCATTTTCAACACATTATGTAAGTACTCTTTAAACATATCTATCGCAGGTATTAATTTCTGAACAGGGAAATTCAAGCCCCTCAGTTTTAAATACTTCAACGAATTCTCTATAAATTCTAGTTTCTTTTCATTTCCGGTCTCAGATTTAACTAACTTTTCTTGTACAGCTTCCACCTTTTACGCAAAGAAATATTTCATAGTGGATGTGAATAGCAAAAATCTCTCTGCTCCCCAGCCTGAGCCTCAGGGATCGTATGTGGGCAGCAGGAAGATACGCACGTCATTGCCCATTGAAAACCGCCTCATAGCCATTTATTTATTTTTATTTATTTAAATTTCTTATATACCGGCATTCGCGATGGGAGTCGCATCATGCCGGTTTACAAATAACAAGGTGTGACAACAGAATAAATACTTAATAACTTAAAAACATTAACATGTGATAGAAGAATAAGGTAGCAGTTACAATAAAACAGGGATAAAATGTAACTTGGAATGAAGAGAAGGCAAAAGAGAGATTAACACTGAGATAACAAAAGAATGACCAAGGTAAATAGAACCAAGGTAAATAAACCTGCCTCATTAAAAAAGAGAGAACATTATTGAGATGTCAAAGGTTGTTGATTACTCTGACGGGACTTCCATCTCAAGACTCTGACGGGACTTGCCATCTCAAGAGGGGTGCCTCCTAAGGTTCCCGTTAACCCCAACCCCATTCCCAACAAACACAACCATGCAGTCCAGGCACACCATTCACACCAGCCACACATATACACATGACCCACACCACATTCACATGCCCCAAGAGGTTCAGAGCCACTCCCCTCCCCCCCTACTCCCTGTGATGGTGGAGAGAGACGCCCCCCATGTCCCGTCCCCCCCCCCGAACAGTAACAGAACCTTATATAACAATCAGTCAAGAACAGCATAGACTTAAAATCTGTGTGAAGCCATGAGGTCCTCAAACCCCAGAGGCCCCGACACCTCGGCCCCATTCCAAATCCACGAGTAGTACACGCAGGTCAGGCCATAGCACTTCTGGGTGACATAAACAGGAGATAAATTCCCCACGGTCAGCACGTGCAACAGAATATTCCGAACAAGAACTCGGGCCGACCGTGAACTTCCATCATTTGAGACAGCAGGCAGTACAGCCTAGCAAAGACTGGCCATCATTCTCCACCGGCGTTGGGCAAGGTGGCTATAAACTTTTCCACGTCGTCTCTGGAGGTGAAAAGGAGAACTTTATTATTATGGAAGACACACAACTTGGCCGGATAGATAAGCCAAATTTGATGCCTCGCTTGTGTAATTCCGTGCATGCTGGGGACATATTCTTCCATTTCGCTGTCATAGTCGCTGAAAAATCGTTGAAAAGAATCTTGTGGCCCTGGTATTCTATGGCAGCCCGTTGCTTGGAAGCCCTCATGATCTGAGTTTTGTGAGTCCAATTCAGGATTCTCGCCAGTACTGGCCTGGGTCTCTCAGGCCCCTCACGCAGCACCCCAACTCGGTGAACCCTTTCATAGAGCATCGGGGCCGTAGAGAGCTCCAGACCCAACTGCCCCGGCAGCCAAGTCTCCACAAACTCAGACAACTCACTGTCCTTGACTGACTCAGGAACCCCAATGATACGGATGTTATTTCTCCGGCTTTTGTCTTCTAAATCTTAAATTTTTGCTAGCAGGTCTCGTTGATTAGCTTGCAGCGCCTCCACATGACTCTCCGATTCGCCAGCCGATCTCCGTGGTCCGACGAGACGTGCTTCGCCTTATCTAGTCTTTTAGTTTGACCCTCCAAGGCCGATTTGATGTCTTCCATAGAGGCCTGTATCTTAGTAAGACAAATGCTGCTTTGACACTTTGAGAAATTTGAAGCAGAGCATCCGCAGACAGCGAGTCCAAAACCTTGGCGCCTACAGGGGCCTCCGCCATCTTGGCAGCAGGAGGGTGAGAGTAGCAGACGACACTCTTCCGCACGCTTCTGTCGCATCTCCCCCTCCTCGAAATAGTAAGAGGGACCCCAGAACAAGGGAACAAACGTGGTGTGTCAGGCTCGCTCGATGAGAAATCTGGGATGGGAAGTCCAAATAGGCTAGCTGATTTTAAAGATAAAAAGCCCGAAGCGGAGACTGCTGCTGCTTTCGGTGGTAGTGCTAGCCTTGAATCCAGCAGGGAACCGCTGCAGGGCTCCCACTGGACTCAGTCCGTCCCTTTTCCACGTCAGCAATAAGGGGGAGGAAGAATGCTGCAAGGGCTCCCAGACTTTTCGGCTGTAGTGCTACTCACAGGAGACCACGACCACCGGGCCATATGCTGTCTCAGTACAGTACCTTGCAGAGGCGGCCGCTATCTTGGCCAGGTGATTACACCGCCGTGGAGGTCCGTTTATGGTCCGTGCTGCACGTCCCCAGCCAGGTGCTGCAGAGCCGGCACAAAGGTATTCGAAAGGCTCTGAGGGCAGAGCGCCGCAAAGCCGCTCACTAAAACTCGTGGCAACAGGGGTCAGTGCAGCGGACCGGGCGCCTTCTTAGTTTCGCCGCAATAATCTCTCCCGCGGCCAAATCCGGCATCATCCGCCTCCGCCCGACTCTAAAAATGGCGGCGTTGGGGTTCCATCAGCTGCCAAAGCCCTCCGAAGCTAAACGTCAGCGAAATCGCCGTTCGATCCGGGGGCTAACGGGGGAAGGCCGGGGGGGAACCGCGGAGCTCATGGTGCAGTCGCCCTAGCTGGTGACGTCATCACCCCTGGCTGTCTATTTTAATAAAAAAAAAAAAAAAGAGGCAACAAGGTAGCATTGAAGGAGCTGCTCAGAGGCGGTTAACAGCACAGGAGCAATCTTGTCAATTTTGGGGATAGTTTTCTTTGGGATTTTGGGATAATTTTGGACTGCAGCTGGGTTTGTAAGCAGCAGCATGAGGGACCAAGATGGTGCCAGCTGTGGAGCATGGGAGAAAAACTGTGCTTCTGCACAGTGTGTCATATTAGAAAAGTGCAGAGCTGCTCTCAAAGTTTGGGTGTGTTTTTTAGCCAGGGAGAGCTGGCAAATTCCGAATTTGTGGCTGTGGGAGAGGGTCTGGTTTTTAAAAGAACAAAGTTAATTTTCCAAGGGATAAAAGAAAACAAAAGTTTAAGTGTTGGGCGAGGAGATTTTTAACTAAGTCTCATCAGCTTTAAGTCATACAACAAAGAAACAAAATAAGTATTGGTAAAATAGAGTGAAATTAATTCTTAATTGATAAAGCAGAGAAGGTACAGAGAAGGGCTACCAAAATAAGGGGAATGAACAGCTCCCCTATGAGGAAAGGCTGAAGAGGTTAGAGCTTTTCAGCTTGGAGAAGAGACGACTGAGGGGGGATATGATAGAGGTGTTTAAAATCATGAGAGGTGTAGAACGGGTAGATGTGAATCGGTTATTTACTCTTTCAGATAATAGACTAGGGGGCACTCCATGAAGCTAGCAAGTAGCACATTTAAAACCAATCGGAGAAAGTTCTTTTTCACTCAACGCACAATTAAATTCTGGAATTTGTTGCCAGAGGATGTGGTTAGTGCAGTTAGTATAGCTGTGTTTAAAAAAGGATTGGATAAGTTCTTGGAGGAGAAGTCCATTACCTGCTATTAATTAAGTTGACTTAGAAAATAGCCACTGCTATTACTAGCAACGGTAACATGGAATAGACTTAGTTTTTGGGTACTTGCCAGGTTCTTATGGCCTGGAATGGCCAGTGTTGGAAACAGGATGCTGGGCTTGATGGGACCCTTGGTCTGACCCAGTATGGCATGTTCTTATGCTTATCTGTAACAGGTGTTCTCACAGGACAGCAGGATGTTAGTCTTCACATATGGGTGACATCATCAGGATGGAGCTCAATCACGGAACACTTTTGTCAAAGTTTCTAGAACTTTGACTGGCACCACTGAGCATGCCCAGCATGGTACCAACCCTGCATCCAGCAGGGGTCCCTCTTCAGTCTCGTGAATAGTAAAAAGTACGTGTGAAAAATAAATTGCAAGCATACCCAACTCCGTAGGTTGGCAGGTGGGTTTCGTGAGGACTAACATCCTGCTGTCCTGTTGAACACCTGTTACAGGTAAGCAACTCTGCTTTCTCACAGGACAAGCAGGATGGTAGTCCTCACATATCCAAGTCCAGCAAGCCACACTGGTGACAATCTGATCAAAGATCCTTTGAGACAGGACCTTTTCCCTGGGTCCATGACATTGTGAATGAGGAAATCAGCCTGAACGTTGTCCACACTTGCTATGTGAGACACTGACAAGGCCTCCAAATTAGTCTCCGCCCAAAAAAGAATCATGTCCATCTCTAACGACACCTGAGGATTTGAGTTCCTCCTTGATTTATGTAAACTACCGCAGTGGCTATTCCCTAAGTAAACTTGATTAATAGCCGTTAATGGCCTTCTCCTCCAAGAACTTATCCATACCTTTTTTGAACCCAGCTACACTAACTGCACTAACCATATCCTCTGATAGAACAGAGGCAAAAACTCACAATAAAAACTTTTAAAAATATGTCCGAAGCAGAAAGCCTGCAAGGGAGTCAGTTGGACCATTGGATGATCAAGGGGTTAAAGCGGCACAGAGAAGGTAAGGCCATCGCGAACAGATTAAACGCTTTCTTTGCTTTAGTGTTTTACTGAAGAGGATATTGGAGAGATACCTGTTCCGGAGACTGTTTTCAAGGGTTATGATTCAGATTAACTGAACCAAATCATGATGAACCTGGAAGGTGTGGTAGGCCTGATTGACAAACTGAAGACTAGTAAATCACCTAGACCGGATGGTATACACCCCAGAGTTCTGAAAGAACTAAAAAATGAAATTTCAGACCTATTAGTAAAACATTTGTAACCTATCATTAAAATCATCCACTGAAACTGAAGATTGGAAGATGGCCAACGTAACCCCTATATTTAAAAAGGGATCCAGGGGTGATCCAGGAAACTATAAACTGGTGAGCCTGACTTCAGTGCCGGGAAAAATCATGGAAACTGTTAAAGAATAAAATCACAAAACATTTAGATAGACATGGTTTGATGGGACACAGCCAGCATAGATTTACCCAAGGGAAGTCTTGCCTCTCAGATCTCCTACATTTTTTTTGAAGGGGGTGAATAAACGTGGACAAAGGTAAACTGGTAGATGTGGTATATTTGGATTTTTAGAAGGCGTTCAACAAAGTCCCGCTTGAGAGGCTTCTAAGAAAACTGAAGTGTCATGGGATAGGAGGTGATGTCCTTTTGTGGATTGCAAGTTGGTTATAAGACAGGAAACAGAGAATAGGATTAAATGTTTAGTTTTCACACTGGAAAAAGGTAAACAGTGGAGTGCCTCAGGGATCTGTACTTGGACCGGTGCTTTTTAATCAATACCTATAAATGAAGCTTGACCGACGTGCCGCAAATGCGCAGTAGAGACCAGCTCTACCGCGCATGTGCGGGCGAGCACGTCGGTCTGACGCTAAGAAAAAAAATGGTGGCGTCCAGTGGCAGCAGCGGGCGGCGGTACCGGCAGCGGGCGGCGACGGTGGTAGCGAGCGGCGGCGGCGGTAGCGGGCGGCGGTAGCGACGGCGGCGGCGGTAGCGGCCAGTACCGAGGGAGGGAGAAGAGAGAGAGAGGGAGGGACGGACTGAGTGGGTGGGAGGGAGGGACGGAGAGAGAGTGAGAGGGAGGGACTGAGTGGGAGGGAGGGAGGGATTGAGTGAGGGGGAGGGAGTGGGACTGAGTGAGAGGGAGGGAGGGACTGAGTGAGAGGGAGGGAGGGACTGAGTGAGGGGGAGGGAGTGGGACTGAGTGAGGGGGAGGGAGTGGGACTGAGTGAGGGGGAGGGAGTGGGAATGAGTGAGGGGGAGGGAGAGGGAGTGAGTGGGACTGAGGGAGGGAGTGGGACTGAGGGAGGGAGTGGGACTGAGGGAGGGAGTGGGACTGAGGGAGGGAGAGAGGGGGAGGGAGTGGGACTGAGGGAGAGTGAGTGGGACTGAGTGAGGGAGAGAGGGGGAGGGAGTGACTGAGTGAGAGGGAGGGATTGAGTGAGAGGGAGGGATTGAGTGGGAGGGAGGGACTGGGGGGAGGGACTGAGTGGGAGGGAGGGACTGAGTGGGGGGGAGGGACTGAGTGAGAGGGAGGGGGGAACTGAGTGAGAGGGAGTGAGTGGGACTGAGGGAGGGAGTGGGACTGAGGGAGAGAGAGGGAGGGAGGGAGTGGGACAGTGAGTGAGAGGGAGGGAGAGAGTGAGACTGAGTGGGAGGGAGGGACTGAGTGAGAGGAGAGGGAGGGTGGGGAGGAGTGGGTGAGGGAGGGGGTGGTGAAGAGTGAGGGGAGAGAGAATGAGGGGGAGGTGAGAGACAGAGGGATGTAGCCCGTTTTAACGGGCTTAACGGCTTGTATATTTATAAACGATCTGGAAAGGGATACGAGTGAAGTGATCAAATTTGCGGATGACACAAAATTATGCAGAATAGTTAAATCTCAAGCGGATTGTGATGAATTGTAGGAGGACCTTGCGAGACTGGAATATTGTCTTCCAAATAGCTGATGAAATTTATCGTGGACAAGGATAAAGTGATGCATATAGGGAAAATAACCCTTGCTGTAGTTACACAGTTAGGTTCTGTCTTAGGAGTTACCACCCAGGAAAGAGATCTAGTTGTCATAGTGGATAGTACATTGAAATCATTGGCCCAGTGAGCTGTGGCGAGCATAAAAAGCAAGCAATATTAGGAATTATTATGAAGGGAATGGAAAAGAAAATGGAGGATGTCCTATTGCCTTTGTATCGCTCCATGGTGAGACTGTACCTTGAATACTGTGTGGAGTTCTGGTCACCACATCTCAAATAGGATATAGTTACACTGAAGAAAGTGCAGAGAAGGGTGACCAAAATAAGGGGCATGGAACGGCTGCCCTATGAGGAAAGGCTAAAGAAGTTAGGGCTGTTCAGTTTGGAGAAGAGACAACTGAGGGGGGGATATGATTGAAGTCTACAAAATCATGAAAGGACTTGAAAAAGTTAATGTAAATTGGTTATCTACTCTCTCAGATAATAGGACCAGGGGGAAGTCCATGAAGTTAGCAAGCAGCTCATTTAAAACAAATCGAAGAAAACTCTTTTCCACTCAGCGCATAGTTAAGCTCTGGAATTCATTGCCAGAGGATGTGGTTACAGAAGTTATTGTAACTTTTTATTTATTTTTATTTTTTATTTATTTAGCATGGGTTTAACTGGGTTTAAAAAAGATTTGGATAAGTTCCTAGAGGATAAATCCATAAACTGCTATGATGGTAATTAATAAGCAATAGTAGCTTGTGATCAATCTAATGGTTGGGTACTTGCCAGGTATTTGTGACTTAGAAACAGGCTACTGGGCTTGATGGACCCTTGGTCTGATCCAGTATGGCATATCTTATGTTTTTATGTTATGTACTATCAGACACATCCTTGATGTTCTTTCCACCATTATAGCCTACCACCCTTACCGACACAGACAATAGCACCAACAGCTTCTGGCTAGATCTCGCCAGAGGGAACACTGGCAGTCAAAGACATCTCAACTGACTCAGCTGAAATCTGGCTCAATTTTTGATCCTGGGGGCAAAATCCAATCCTCCATGGGAGTATGGCACCAAATCAGGAAGGACAAGTGGGTCCTCAAGATTGTACAGTTTGCATTTTTTCTCAGTTCCCTTCCTTCCTGAATATGAGAACTCTCCTTCCAGATTAGTCATAGTTGCCTCAACTTCAAATGGAGGTACAAGCTCTCTCCAGTAGCATGTAATAGCAAGTACCCAGAATAGAAGCTATGTTCCATTTATGAGGCCAGGGCCTGCTCTAATTTCCAAGAAGTCAGGGGAATTGAGGCCTATTCTGTATATCTGGGACACCTGTACAGCTACCTGCATTTGAGAGAATTTCTAAATTAATTCCCTCGGCACCATTCTTCCCTTTATCCAGTAGGGGGAGTGGATGAGTTCACTGGACCTCAAGGATGCTTCTGCACGCATCCCTGTCCACTCTTTGTTCTGATGCTATCTTTGCTTCAAGGTGGATTTTGCTCACTACCAAAACAAGCTACTCCCGTTTGGCCTATCAGCTGCTCCCAGGGTTTTCATCAAGTGCCTTGCAGTAGTAGCGGCCCACCTGAAACCAGGTGTTAACATGCCTGGATGATTGATTAATTACGGTATCCTTATTAGAGTGTTTACAGGCCTTGCACGCAATATTTCAACTTCTACAAAATCTCGAATTTCTAATGAACTTTGAAAAAGTCCAACTTGGTTTTGACGCAGTGACTCCAGTTATTCAGGACATGGATAGATTCCTTGCGAGAGATTGCGTTCCTGCCCTCAGAGCAAGCACAGACACTGCACGTTCTAGTTCAAAATCTTCTATTGGCTCCTCCACAGCTCGCTAAGTCCTGGTCATCCCCTAGCCACATGACAGCAGTGATGCACGTTATTTCACTGACCCAACTGAATATCCGTTGCCTGTGTTGGGGTTCATCCAACCAGTGAAACCAACTCATCCGATTGCTGGGCACAGTAATTCACATCTCTCAAGGGATGAAACAGGAGCTCTGCTCATATTCTTTGGAACAGAGTTCCCCTTCAACCGTTTCCTTACCAAGTCACCTTGGCACCAGATGCTTACACCAAGGGCCGGACACAGAGCACTTGGTCTCTCAAAAGAGCGTCATCTTCAGATCAGTCTTCTCAATCAAGAAATGTGCTTCTGAGCGTTCACACGCTTGCTGCAAGGAAAGAGTATCTTACTTCAAACTGACAAACAAGTCACCATGTTTTACATAAACAGGCTGGCACACGGTCCTGACTACTATGTCAAGAGATGCTGGAAATCTGGCAGTGGGCGATCAAGCAATTCTTTAAGCCATGTACATACCTTGGATATCCAATACGTTTGCCTCAGCAGGGTGTTTTATTTTCACGAATGATAGCTCGGACAATCTGCAGCCAATTAACTATTTAAGTTGTGGGATCATCTGTTAGTGGACCTGTTTAAAATGGAACAAAACCAGAAGCTCAATCAATTTTGCTCCAGTCTTCCAAGCAATTTCAGGTTGGCTTAAGATGCTTTCCTATTAGTTTGGGGACAAGACTAGACAGCTGGAATGTAGTGCCAAGAAGTGCAGAGTCATGCATCCGGGCTGCGGTAATCCAAAAGAGCTGTATGTGATGAGGGTGAAAGTTTAATGTGCATGGACTAGGAGAGGAGCCTAGGGGTGATAGTGTCTGGTGATCTGAAGGCATTGAAGCAATGTAATAAGGTGATAGCTAAAGCCAGAAGAATGCTGGGCTGCATAGAGAGGGGAATAACCAGTAAGAAAAGGGTAATAATAAATCCCTTGTACAGGTCCTTGGTGATGTCTCACCTGGCGTACTGTGTTCAATTCTGGAGATTGTATCTCAAAAAAGGATAGAGAAAGGACAGAGGTGGTCCAAAGAAGGGCAACCAAAATGGCGTGGGGTCTGTATTGGAAGACTTATGAGGAGAGGCTGAAGGATCTAAATATGTATACCCTGGAGGAGAGTAGGTGCAGGGGAGATATGATACAGACCTTCAGATACCTGAAAGGTTTTAATGATGCACGAACTTTGAAACTTTTTTGTTTGAAAGCAGACAGTAGCACAAGGGGGTCACAAAATAAACTCCATTGGGGACGACTCAGAACCAACATCAGGAAATATTTCTTCACAGAAAGGGTGGTGGATACCTGGAATGTACTTCCAGAAGAGGTGATGAGGACAAAAATTGTAAACTAATTCAAAAAGGCGTGGGATAAACACTGTATCCCTAAAGGTTAAAGCATGAAAATGAAGGAAAGGATACATGGCGGTAACCTGCATGGAGCCAGCAGTTAATACCCTTAACCAATTAGCTTTCATGGTTTTGATACAATTGTAGCATTGCTCTCTGCTTTAACGGTGTGGGGTGAAAGAGGAATTGGATTCAGATGGACCCGGTTACTGATATGCAGACATTAAGGGAAAAGCACAGGACTGCTTCTATGGCAGAGTCTAAAAGCAAAGCATATTCAAGCTGCATTGTCTGTATTACCAAGGCTGCTCACCACGTAAAAATGTTGCTAAGTAGTATTACTATTTATTTATTTTTAGTTTTTATATACCGATGTTCCTGTATAATATACATATAGCACCGGTTTACAAGGAACTGAAACTGTCGCCTAATTGAAATACAGAACTTACAGAGAAATAAAAGGACTACATGAGAGGTCTTGAACGAGTAGATGTGACTCGGTTATTTTCACTTTCGAATAATAGAAGGACTAGGGGGCATTCCATGAAGTTAGCAAATAGCACATTTAAGACTAATCGGAGAAAATTCTTTTTCACTCAACGCACAATAAAGCTCTGGAATTTGTTGCCAGAGGATGTGGTTAGTGCAGTTAGTGTAGCTGGGTTCAAAAAAGGTTTGGATAAGTTCTTGGAGGAGAAGTCCATTAATGGTTATTAACCAGTTATCCTACCCCTGTTTTTTGTAACTGCTTCCCCTTGCACAAGTTTAGTTCTACTGTTCTATGCACCCCTTGTTTCTATGTAAACCAGCATGATATGACTTGTTCATGAATGCCGGTATATAAAAAAACCTAAATAAATAAATAATCAAGTTTACTTAGGGAATAGCCACTGCTATTAATTGCATCAGTAGCATGGGATCTTCTTAGTATTTGGGTAATTGCCAGGTTCTTGTGGCCTGGTTTTGGCCTCTGTTGGAAACAGGATGCTGGGCTTGATGGACCCTTGGTCTGACCTAGCATGGCAATTTCTTATGTTCTTATGTACATTCCAAGTACAACTCAAAAACATATGTACAGTGGGATAGATGGACCGGGGTCTATAACGTCCTCGACTTCATCGGGCCTTAGCTCTCCAGGAACGCTTGGGCGAAAAGCCAAGTCTTTAGCTTCTTTTTGAATGTCATAAGTCACGGTTCTTGGCGGAGGTCTGGAGGGAGCGAATTCCAAAGTGGGGGACCTGCAGTGGAAAGGGCGCGTTTCCTCAGTGAGGTTTTAGCCGGCTGGGTGTGTAGCATCTTCTTGTACGCACTTCTTATCAGTCTCTTAGTGATATGCTGCTGCAGTTGAAAAGTTAGGTTGAGGGGGGAGATGTTGTGTAGGGCCTTGTGTATCATCATAAGGGCTTTAAAGTGCATCCTTAATTTAATAGGCAGCCAGTGAAGGTTCTGGAGGATGGGGGTGATGTGATCCCTTTTTGTTGGTGTTTGTAAGGATTCTGGCTGTCGTGTTCTGGACCATCTGAAGTGGTTTGATGGTGCTAGCGGGAAGGCCCAGAAGGAGAGTTTTGCAGTAATCCAGTTTCGGGAGGATGATGGATTGTAGTACCAGGTGGAAGTCTCGGAAGTGCAGAAGTGGTTTTAATTTTTTTAATACTTGCAATTTAAAGAAGCATTCTTTGGTAGTATTGTTTATGAACTTGCTGAGGTTGAGTTGGTTGTCTAGTAGCACACCCAGGTCTCTTACTTGCGATGTTTGGTCGATTGAAGTGATAGAGCATTGGGTGGAAGTTGGAGGGTTGAGCGGGATGCAGTTTTCTGGGGCTATTAGGAGGATTTCGGTTTTGTTGATGTTTAATACGAGGTTGAGGCTGGTGAGTAGGTTGTTGATTGCTGAGAGGCAGTTGTTCCAATAAGACCACGTTTTATGGAGAGATTCAGCTATAGGGATGAGGATTTGTATGTCATCTGCATATAGGAAGTGTGTTAGCTTGAGGTTGGTTAGTAGATGGCAGATGGTTGGTTAGTAGATGGCAGTACTATTAACATAAGGCTTGGGGGTAACCTGCATGGAGTGGCAGTTACTACCATAAGAAACTTGCTGAGCAAACTGGATGGAACTTTTGGTCTTTTTCTGCAGGCATTACTATGTTATTGTGTAAGCCTCATATATGCTTTTCCACCTCTACCTCTTATTGCAAGGATGGTGCAGAAACTTCTTTGGGACTATGGCTGCATGATTCACATAGCTGCGGCATGACCCAGAGAATTCTGGTATACATTACTTGTACAACAATCAGTACATCTTTCAATCCGCCTCAGTTCTGATCCTCTTCTGCTGACTAAGGAAAACAGCAGCTTAGTTCATCCAAATCTTCCGTCAAAGTCTACTGAAGATGATGATTTTCTTTCAGCCCGAAAACCTTCCACCGGATGTAGCTATTACTTTAAGTGGAGTAGATATTCTAAATGATGTGCCTAGAATGGATTGGACCCATGCTATTGCGAACGAAAACACTTCTTATCATATTTGCACTACTTATTGGATTCAGGACTGGGTACGTCTTCAGTAAGGGTACACCTGAGTGCCATAGTGGCCTATCGTGCATCCATAGATAATAGGCTCATCTTGACACATCTCTGCCTAACAAAATTCATGAAGAGGTTGTTGCACTTAAAGTCTCCAGTACATAAACCTCCAGTGCCATGTGATTTGAACGTAGTCTTTGCCCATTTGATGAAGCTGCTTGAACCATTAGATATAGCTTCACTGAAGTACCTCATATGGAAAGTACTGTAACCTCTGCACAGAGCGAGCTACAAGTTTAGTATATAACCCATCTTACCTGCAATTTTTTCACAATAAAGTGGTCCTTCTTACACATCAGAAATCCTTTTGAAGGTGGTCTTGGCTTTTCGCATTAATCAGTCCATTGTGCTTCTGTCTTTCTTCCTGCAGCCATATGTTCATGATGGTGAGATGAATCTTCACACTGTGGACTGTAAAAGAGCTCTGGCCTACTGTAAGAGAAGAGCTTAGCTATATTGACAAGTTTTTCATCTTTGTCACATATGAACCTAACAGACTAGGAACAGTAGTTTCTAAATGTACTTTGTCCAGCTGGATAACTGAATGCGTTCAGCACGATTATGGTTTCATAAGTCTTGATCTTGCCAAACCAGTAAAAGCTTATCAAGTTAGAGCTATGGCCTCCTCCATTGTGCACTTGTGAGAAGTTCCTCTAGAAGACATTTGCAAAGTTGCTACATGGTTATCAGTGCATACTTTTGTCTCGCTACTGTCTGGACAATCTATCAAGTACTAATGGTAACTTTGGCCAGGCAGTGTTGCATAAAGTACACTCACAGTAGTTTGCTCTCCACAGTGGAGTTTGTGCTCTTTCAGTAACGCTCTGCTGCAACCCTCAGCTTGGGACTTCCCACATATGGCTCATTCAATCTGCTTATTGACAGAAAAAGCAAGCTTGCTTACCAAAAATGTTTTCCAAAGGTAGCAAGAAGAATTAGCCATGAGATACCCAACTTCCTCCCTGGAGAGTCAACTGCATAGCTAGTTAGCTCTGAAACAGACTGAGGATGCTGTGCAGGAACTCCCACATTTCCTTAGTAGAGCTCAAAGTTCTACTAGCTTGGAGAGAGAAGTCTGTTTGATGCCACCGGATGATGTCGCCCTACAGATCATGGCTAATTGATC
This sequence comes from Rhinatrema bivittatum, assembly GCF_901001135.1. NCBI lineage: Eukaryota > Metazoa > Chordata > Amphibia > Gymnophiona > Rhinatrematidae > Rhinatrema > Rhinatrema bivittatum. The sequence continues at coordinate 181,718,817 of NC_042623.1, forward strand.
CTGTATCTATGGAAAACACAGTTTATGGTATGTAAACTTGCTATATTGTCTTCTGTTTCCTCAGGTTCTGCTGCTGCAGGCGAATAGTGCAGTGGCTCACCACGCGTCCTTATTGGCGAGAGAATCCTTTAGAGCAGTGTAAATGGATTCCTTTGTTTACACCTTAGTTGAGCTGGTAAACTGTTACTCTTACCAAATATCTTTGCTAACTCATCTTCTTTTTTTCTTCTTCCCATGCAGTCGGAACCAGCTTTCCACCTTGCCTGTGCACATGTGCAGTCTGCCCTTAAAGATTTTGATTGCTAGCAACAACAAATTAGTCTCATTACCGGAGGAAATTGGGCATCTCCGGCAGCTAACAGAACTGGTAAATATTTAATGCACTGGTTTTTAAGACATTTTGGCATTTATATAGTAATTGAGGGGCTGTAAACCAGGTTGATTTAAAACAAAATACAAACAGGTACAAGAAGTCCCTACCCTTAAGACCTTAGGTTTGAAAGTTGAGCATTAGACTATCTGCGGTACAGCATTTGCACATAAGTGGACATGCATAGATTAGTGCTAGTATTTCTTTTTCTTTTTTTAAATGATTTTTATTAAGTAAAAAATACATAAGTTCAAAGGTAACAAAACAAAAGTCTCCTAATTTGTCTGATTTTCTGGTTAACTGTGGGGAAACTATTTTTTCAAGAGCTACTTTATTAGCGACATTTGTTTTCCTGCGGTCGAAGAGGGAGGCGCCAGAGAGGTAAGGAGGGCGGAGAGAGGGCGTCGGGCACAGACGGACACAACAATCCATTAAAATATTCATACAAAGACTAAAGTGCAGAACCACTCACACATTCAATGTTACCCAATCTGAAGGTTCATTGTCATCTCTAAGTTGTTTGAAATTAGAAAAACATCTTGTTAAAATTGGACGGATGGATGGTGCAACATACAGGGAGATACTGAAAGACAACTGCTTTAGTCTGCTAAAAAAATGAAAACTTGGGAGAAAATTCACCTTTCAGAAGGACAATGATCCCAAGCACAAGGTCAAAGCAACACAGGAGTGGTTGAACAACAAAAAGGTGAATGTTCTACAGTATAAGTCAACAGTCCAGAGAATCTGTGGTACTGTTTGAAAATTGCAGTCCATAATTATTATCCAAGCAACCTGGAGCAAATCTGCCAGGAAGAACGGGCAAAAATCACTTCCAAACAGTTTGCAAAGCTGGTAGAAAATTTCCCCAACAGACTTTGCAGTTAAAGGTGGTTCTACAAAGTACTAGTCTGAAGGGGTTGAATACTTATGCAAGCAGCATCTCGTTGGTGGGAAGATTCATGTAAATTCTGCTGAAGGGAGAGGATAGTGAACTATTTTAAATCAAGTGGGTTTCTGGACCCAAAGAAGCATATAATCACCAGGGATAGGTCCTGTCAGACAAATCAGACTTTTTTTGATTGGGTAATTAGAGAATTGGATCAAGGAAGAGTGAAGATTTGTTTTAATGTTATTTTTATTAGAATATAAAATCTAAATAAAGCACAGAACTTTGGAAACACAAACATAAATAGCCCAAAATTATACATATACCGTGTTTCCCCGAAAATAAGACAGTGTCTTATATTAATTTTTGCTACCAAAGATGCACTAGGCCTTATTTTCAGGGGATGTCTTATTTTTCCATGAAGAAGAATTCACATATATTGTTGAACAAAAAAATGAACATTTATCATATTCTGAATAGTTGTCTGGTTATGCTGGTTTGTGATGACAACTAACTGTGAATCCTGCAGGGTAAAAAAATCAGAGCTGCATGTTCTGGTGTTCTGTGCAATGGGCATGCTCCCAAATAAAAACTGCTAGGTCTTACTTTCGGGGGAGGTCTTATATTTAGCAATTCAGCAAAACCTCTACTAGGTCTTATTTTCGGGGGATGTCTTATTTTCGGGGAAACAGGGTATAACAATAAGTAAGTCGTACAAAAATGTATTCTATTTTCTCAGTAAGGATAGGGAGAGAAAAAGTAATGAAGAAAAAGGAAAATAACACAGTAATAGCCTGAACATCTGTGAAAAAAGAAAGTCAAAGTGGATCTCTCAGTAATCTCTACCCCAGAAGATTCCAACATCTGAGCCAATTTAAGCAAATGTGACAAGGTAACTTCACCTTGAACATTTGAAGTAGGTAAAGATGAGAAGAATATCTTGTTAACAGGAGTGTTTTATTGAGAAAAATGTAAGCAGTTCGCAAGATATCTTAAATAATGTATGTATACCCCATAATTTTAGGGAAATTCAGGTTAAGACATCTAGAACATCTGGACTAGGATTCCAAGATGGTGTTTTTGAACAATGGCCATGCTTGATCTAAACTCTTAATCTTCACCTTTTTTTCTATTTTCCTCTGGTACCTCCAGGTTAAAGCACTTTCAAGCTTTAACCCGTTCTCTCTATCGTATCTTTCATAATTAATACTTGCCTTTATCTTCCTTCCAGCTTGTTTTTAAGCTTCCAAGTTCTTGACTCCCGTTGATTGTAACTTTGACTTATTCCTATCTATGGTTATTTATTGTTTACCTGAATTGTTCCTTCAGTTATACCCCCTGTTAAATGTAAACCGATCCGATATGGTTATTTACTATGAAGGTCGGTATAAAAAACTGTTAAATAAATAAAAAATAAAATAGAACCATTTTCCAATAACTCAGTTTTTCGAGATAAGGCACCTTGTTCCTGAATCATGATAGACTGCACTCCTTGTATTTTTCTCAGTCTCTCATTTAGTAACATCAAGAGTATTTCCATATCCCACTAATAAAGAATTGTCTTGAAATGTGAGGATTTAATTTAATTTAATTTAAAAGCTTTTCTATACCGTCGTTTAGTAATGTACCATCGCAACGGTTTACATTTAGGCACGAAATAGGTTTGGTTTATAAGTTATCCATGGTGTGCCAATATTTGCGGTTACATAGTTCAGTAATATACTCTAATTGATAAGTGGGTTGGGGTTACCATTTATGATTGTTTGGATAATCATATATGTGTATACTGTTTTTAATTTAATATTTAATTATGAGTAATAAAATCAATTTTTTATTTTATATCTATAGGTGACTTTCAGCTGTGTTTGTTGTTATTCAGCGCCTTCACTGTGAAATGCTTTTTCGAAAAGCCAAGTTTTTAGGCTTTTCTTGAAGAGTTTTAGATCTTTCATTAGTCTTAGTTCGAGTGGTAGTGTGTTTCATAGTAATGGTCCTGCCAAAGAAAGTGCTCTCTCTCTAACCTGGGTCAACTTTGCTGTTTTGACTGAGGGTATAGTTAGCAGTGCTTTATTGGCCGACCTGAGATTCCTTTGGGGGACATGTAATCGTAGTGCCATGTTTGGCCAGTCAGCATTTTCGTCATTTATCAGTTTATGAATTGTGCATAGTGTTTTGAATTGTACTCTTTGTTCTATTGGGAGCCAGTGTAAATCTGCAAGTGTTTGGGTGATATGATCTCTCCTGCTTTTTCCAGTCAGTATTCTGGCAGCTGAGTTTTATAGTATTTGCAGCGGTCTGATTGTGGTATATGGTAATCCCAGTAAACGTGTGTTACAGTAGTCTGTGCTAGCAAATATTAGTGCTTGTAATACTGTACAAAAGTGTTCTTGATTTAACAAGGGTTTTAGTCTCCTAAGGACCATTAGTTTGGCATAGCCTTCTCTTACTTTTATTGGTATGTGTTGTTTAAGGCTGAGTTCTGTGTCTATAATTACTCCTAGGTTCCTAGCCTTATCAGTTAAATCCACTGATTTATCATTTTTAAGTTTGATGGGATTTTGAATTTTTACAATATTTTTTCGTTCAAGGTGTATGAATTCTGTTTTTTCTATGTTAATTACTAGTTCCATTTGGTTTAATAGTTGTTTTATTATGTCTAGGTACAGCATTGCAAAGTTCAGAGTTTTTTCAATAGATTCCTCTACCGGTAGAATTAGTTGAATGTCAGCATATATGTAGTGTATGATACCTAGCCCTGCTAGTAGGTGGCAGAGGGGGAGCATGTAAATGTTAAATCGAGTTGCTGATAGTGCTGAGCCCTGGGGGACTCCTGTTTTTAGGTCGATCTTGTCTGATATTGTGTTTTTTATCTGTACCTGATACGATCTATTTGAAAGATAGGATGTGAACCATTCAATTGTTTTCTTTTGTAATCCAATTTCATCCAGTCTTTTTAATAGTATGTTATGGTTTACTGTGTCAAATGCTGCGGATAGATCTAGTAGTATCAAGATGTAGTGTTTTCCGTTATCAAATCCTTGTAGTATGTTATCTGTTAAAGAAATTAGTAATGTTTCGGTGCTATAGTGTTTTCTGAAGCCATGTTGTGATGGGTAGAGTATGTTATTGTTGTCAAGATGTTCTGTTAATTGTTTTTATACTGCTTTTTCTATTAATTTTGCGAGCATAGACAAGTTTGATACAGGTCTATAGTTACTTAAGACGTTTGGGTCACTGTTTCTTTTTTTCAGAACTAGTTTGATAATTGCATTTTTCAATGAGTCTGGCATTACTCCCTCACTGAGTGATGAGTTAATTATTTTGGTTAGTGTGTAGGAGGTTATATCAGCTAGTTTTTTTATGTCTGTGGTAGGAATGGTGTCAATTTTATGTGGAGCAGGATTCAACCTTTTTGTCATGGATTCTACTTCTGTTTTTGATACCTCATCAAATGTGGAGAAATGTTTCACATCTCTTTTGCATTTTGATTTCCTGTTTAGTTAGGATCGGAATCTTAGCTCTGAGGTTTGTGATTTTGTCTGAGAAATAGTGTGCTAATTTGTTGCATTTGTTTTCTTGTGGGGTTTGAGGTATCTCTGTTTTATCATTGGTCAGTTTTTTAACTATGTTGAATAGTGTTCTTGGGTTATTTGAGAATTTTTCTATTTTTGAACTAAAGAATTGTTTTTTTTGCGTTAAGAATTACTTTTCTAATTTGAGGATCCAAGTTAGAAATAAAAGAATCCAGCTTGAGAGAAGAGACAATCAACACGTGACCAAACTTTGATATCAAGTGTAATAGCCAGCTTATCTAACAACTTCAGAATCTCATTTGATGATTGGACTCCCTCAGATCAAATACTCGGGGTCGCATTCACAGACGCCAACCCAAGAGTTGCAGAAGCACCAAACACCCAACTGGGAACTTCTTTCATTTGGGGAGGTACATGCGGTGACAGGCAAAGACCTATCGTTCCTGGGCCCACAAGCGAGTCAGCAGAGACAAGATCATTGTCCTTCACCTCCGATGCTTTCTGGGAGGGGTTGAGCCTGAAAGCTGGTGGCGTGGTCTGATGATGGGGACTGAGTGACACCTCATCACCTGGCAAAACCAGCACTCCGTTGGAATTTGCAACAGGGACTTTTCCACGTGTTGTTTGAGCCAAGGACATGAAGGACGAAATTAATGGATGAATAGGGTAGGAGGATTCAGTGGGGAAAATCCTAATCTTGTCCTTGCGTTTGAGGCATATTAATCAACAAAGAAACCAAAAATCAGGAGAACCTATAAGTAGTGTCCTCCTTCAGGCAGCCATCTTTTATTCTCCTGAAGAGCAAAGCTTTTGATATGCTCTTGCATTGGAGGCTCATGAATAAAATGAGGCTTGAGTGTGGGCCCCAAGGTGCTGGAGTGGATTACAAACTGGTTGACTGACAGGAGACAATATGTAATGGCAAATAGAAATGCTCTGATAAGAGAACGGTGTTAATTGTTTGTCTCAAGGATTGGTTTTAGGATCAGTTCTGTTCAATGTTTTAGTAGTGTTGCGGAGGGGATAGAAGGAAAAATTTGCTTTTTTGCAGGTGATGCCAAGATATGCAATAGAGTGGACACTCTGAAGGACTAGAGAGAATGGAAAATGATTTAAGAAAACCGAGTGGTTGAAGATTTGGCAGCTGCAAGTCAGTGCCAAGAAGTGTAGAATCATACACCTGGGGTGCAGAAATTCAAAAGAGCTGTATGTGAGAGGGGGCAAAAGACTATTATGCACAGACCAGGAGAGGGACCTCGGGGTGATTTGAAGGCAGTGAAGCAAAGTGATAAGGCAATAGCTTAAAGCCAGGAAGAAGCTGGGCTGCATAGAGCAAGGACTAACCAGCAGGAAAAGGAAGGTGAGAATGCCCTTGTATAGGTTCTTAGTGAGGCCTCACCTGGAGTACTATGATCAGTTCTGGAGACCATATCTCAAAAAGGATAGAGACAGGATGGAAACTGTCCAGAGGAAGGCGACCAAAATGGTGTGAGGTCTGTTTTTGAAGACCTACGAGAAGAGGCAGAAGGATGTAAATACATGTACCCTGGAGGAGAAGAAGTGCAGAGGAGATATATATATCGATAGATCTATACAGTAAAATGGGTTGCGCGGGCCTAACGCTTCATGGATGCTTCTTACCATAGACGCAGCTTGCATTTTTTAAAATTACTGTATAAAGAGCGTCACTCTTCTTTTTCAGTCAATCTGTGATTCTGTGAGCATGCAAGCCCAAAAGGGAAGAGAATGCAAGCTTTGTTTTGTTCAGCATCTGCCCTATATATTGGTGATATAATTGGACATCTAGATTAATTAAATCTCATACAAATTGCTATAAGAAGGAAGGAATCAGATTAGTCTGAGTTTCCTTTCTTCTGCATTCTCTCAAAGATCAACAAATGAATGGAGAAGAATGGATGGAAATGGACAATGTGCTCAACGCCCCGTTCTCTCAGGATTCAGTAACATCAGTGGTCATTTTCTAGGTTTGAGTCAGCAGCAGCCTCCACCTTTCAGTTTTTCCCAATGGAGAAAAGGAAGCAAGTTAAAAATGATCCCAGCAGGCAGAAGTAGTTGAATGCAGGCACCGAGGCAGGGAGAGCAGGCCCTCGAGGAGCGAGTTCATTTTTTTGTTCAACAATATACCGGTATGTGAATTCTTCTTTATGGAAAAATAAGACATCCCCTGAAAATAAGGCCTAATGCATCTTTGGTAGCAAAAATTAATATAAGACACTGTCTTATTTTCAGGGAAACAGGGTAGGTAATTCAAAACTAAGAAAACACATTTTTTTTACTCAACACATAATTAAGCCCTGGAATTCATTGGCAGAGGATGTGGTGAAAGCTGTTAGTATAACTGCGTTTAAAAAAGGTTTAGATAAGTTCCTGGAGGAAAAGTCTATAAACCATTATTAAGGTGGACTTGGGGAAATCCACTCCTTAGCCCTGGTATAAGCAGCTTGGACTCTATCTACTCCTTGGAATCCTGCTGCGTACCTGTGACTTGGATTGGCCACTGTTGGAAACAGGATGCTGGGCTTGATGGACCTTTGGTCTGACCTAGTGTGGCAAATCTTATGTACATTTCTTACATTAATGTATTACAAAGAAAAAGCAAAGAATAAAATCAAAGAAATATAAGCAGGAGCTATGATGTATGATTGGTGTATTGTGTGGGGTTTTTTTTTGCAGTTGATAAAGATTTTGGACCAGCATTGTAATTTTCATGGGTACTATTTGGAAGAAAGGAAGAGAGTATGCCAGGCTTCATGTTACTGTAATATGGGCCAGCATAACAGGTTTTTGGGGATTGCAGGCTGTTAGATACATTATCTTGCTTTATATCTTATCATTTTGAGAATTAAAGATTTCAAAATTAGTTAGAGCCCCACTTCAAAATTATTACAAATACATAGATTACATCATGGTTTACATGGTCTGCAACCAATTATTCATTTAGGGGGCCCCTTCTCGAAGCTGTGTAAAACCTTATAATAACATGGATGTTTTTGTTAAATCCTTTCTACAGCTTTGTGAATCAATCCTTAGTGTGTGTTACATCATTTATTTGATGTCCTTATCCAGCGTGTCTTAGAGCACCTGGATCTTCATGGATGACATCTGTGGAGTTCTTGGTCAGGGGGATTGAGAAAGCTAGAGTTTTAATGAAAGGTGAGAATATAGAAATAGGTGTTCAGTTTTCTCTTGAAAAAGAGCAGAGAAGAAGAATGTGAAAATTAGAAAGAAGGCAATTCCAAATATATTCAGTAAACCTCTTCCCTTCCTTTTTTAATCTCTGCTTTACTATAGATTTCTAGTATCTCTAGCAGGTATCATAATTTGTAATCTGAGCAGTTTCACAGGTCCTTTTCCTCTCCTGCAGGATGTCAGCTGTAATGAAATCCAGACAATACCTCCCCAGGTTGGGAACCTGGAATCCCTGCGAGACTTTAATGTCCGACGGAATCACTTAGTGTGTTTGCCTGAAGGTAAAAGGGAATATTAGCAGCTGCCTGAAGAATGGGCAGGAGTTCCAATGCTGTTCATTTTATTTATTTGGATTAGTTAACCACTTTTGTGAATACACGATTTACTTAAAGCAGTTTAATACGATAGAATAGCAGCAAATGAGCAAAAGTCATTCGCAGGTTTACGATACTGTGTGTATCAATTTAAATGACAGCAATCACATTGCAATTTAAAGGTTCACCTTAAGACTAAGTTTTATATAAGAAACACTAACTAAAAATGTACAACAACACAGGAGGATACTAATGATATTCAGTGTTTGGCTTTATTGTACAAGGAGCATATCTTTGTCAAAAATATACCCATCCAGAAAGCTACCCAATGCATTGTGCTTGTTTTCCTTTAATAATGAAGGGGTCTCTGTGCAAAGTAATGAAAGTTTCCATGATCTAACCACAGCAGGTACAAACTATGGAACTATTTGAGTACTGTAAATCAGATCCGGTTATTCAAACAATTGTGGCAGCTGCTGCTTTACATCCAAAGCTGCAGTATCCACCCACAGTTTGTTCATTTTCTAGACTTCAGATGTAGTGGTAAAAATGCCACCCTAGCCAGAGTTTAGTTCAGTAGCCATGTGACTAGAAATGGCTGGACTGCTCAGTCTGACAGAGCTGGACTTGGCAGGCAGTTAAGTCTAGGATGCCTGTAGAACGGCTGGCAGTTGGACTGCACATTCATCACAGCGTATAGAAAATTGAAACACTGCATTGAATGTAAATAAGGAATGCACATGAGTTCATACCCTTGAAGTGTGCATAATCTGAGATTCACTGTATTGAAGGTAACTGCCATATTGTGGGGAGGTTTGCTATAACATAACAGTTTGGGCTTTTTTTATATCATCCTAACCAGGTTGCCTTACAACAAATAATCCTGTGAGTTTTAAAAATCATTTTGTTTTACAGAGCTTGCAGAGTTGCCCCTGGTTCGGTTAGACTTCTCTTGCAATAAAATCACGACAATACCAGTTTGTTATCGGAATCTACGGCATCTTCAGACCATCACTCTAGATAATAACCCTCTGCAGTCGCCACCTGCACAGGTGAGCTAATGTTGCACAGATAGCTGCTGCTTAATGTATTTGGTATAATAATTTTTTTTTAAATTTTACTTGTAGATTTGCATAAAAGGAAAAATCCACATATTTAAGTACTTGAATATTGAAGCATGCAAGACCACCCCAGACCTGCCTGACTATGACCGCAGACACATGGGCATTGGATCTTGGTAAGTTTTTTCTGGAACATATGGTGACTCTCTTCTAAATGTGGGTTCCCACAGTTGTAGCCAGACTCCTATCCCTTGAGGTGTGGTACAGATTAAGCCCAGCATGGAGATCTGCTACCATCTAATTTCACAGACCAGCAGATATACATGAAAGGGACTTCCCGTCCCATCTAATCTGTGCATGGTACAGATCTCCACATGGAACTTCTAATCCCTTAGGACAGCACAAATGCCAGCATGGAACTGCTAAGCAACCTAATCCTTAGAATGACAGCCAGAGAGGCGTTTCCATCCCTTTTAACACTATAGCATAATGCAGATCAAAGGACAGAACTTTCACTGTTGTCTAATCCATACACAATAGCTCTAGTTCTCTCATAGGTTCTAATCCAACAGGAATGATTATAAGAACTTTAGCCACTCTTATTTTGTACATTCCTGAGTCCTCAGCTCATAAGTAAGTCAAAGGCAAGATTTGGCAGCTGAGATTCAATGCCAAGAGGTGCAGAGTCATGCATCTGGGATGCGGTAATCCCAAAAGAGCTGCATGTGATAGTGGGTGGAAGACTGATGTACACAGACTAGGAGAGAGACCTTGGAGTAATTGTGACTGGTGATTTGAAGACAGTGAAGCAGTTTGACAAGGTGATAGCTAAAGCTAGAAGGATGCTGGGCTGCACAGAGAGAGGAATAACCAGTAAGAAAAAGGAGGTGATAATCCCCTTGTACAGGGCCTTGGTGAGGTCTCACCTCGAGGACTGTGTTCAGATCTGGAGCCCATATGTCAAAAAGCATAGAGACAGGATGGAGGTGGTCAAGCCAAGGGTGACCAAAATGGTGTGGCTCTCAGTTGGAAGACTTTTGAGGAGAGACTGAAGGATCTAAATATCTATACCCTGGAAAGAGAGGAGGTGCAGGGGAGATATGATACAGACCTTCAGATAACTGAGAGGTTTTAATGGTGCATGGACTTCAAACCCTTTTCCATTGAAAAGGAAACTAGAACTAGGGGTCACAAAATGAAACTCCAGGGGAGATGACTCAGAATCAACCTCAGGAACTATTTCTTCACAGAGAGGATGGTGGATGCCTGGAATGCCCTTTCTGATGGAGGTTGTGAGAATGAATTCAAAGGGTCATGGAATATACATTGTGGATCTCTAAAGGCCGGCGGATAGAAATGAAGAAAAGAGTGCATGGGGGGGGGGGAAGGGTAACCTGCCTGGAGTGGCAGTTACTGCTCTTAACAGAAGGCAATAAGCCTTGATGCTTTTCACGCTACTGCAACATCCCCCTCTGCTTTAAGGAGAATTGATTTCAGATGACAACCAACACGAGCGCTGACTCTTACCATCTGAGCTACTGATATGCAGCCATAAAGGAAAAAGCACAGGACGGCTTCTACGGCCAGGTCCTCAAGCAAAGCACATTCAAGCAGCACTGTCTGAATTTTCAAGAAGGCTCCTCACTTGTAAAAATGTTGCTTGGTTTTGATGGTAAATATTGCTACCCTTATCATAAGGCTTGGGGATAGCTGCACGGAGTGGCAGTTACTATCCTTAAGAGAAACTTGGGGGTAACTTGCATGGCATGGCAGATACTACTTTAAGAAGCTTGCTGGGTGGCTGGATGGACCATTTGGTCCCTTTCTGCCGTCGTTACTAGGTTTGTGTCCTTTTAAACGTCAGTCAGCACTTGCTGTCACTTTGCTGTGTCAGCCTAGGTTTGAACCTTGATGTGTCTCTGCTCGCTTGGTTTTTAGTTTTTCAGCACAGTGTGTGTTTGTCCTATTTCCAGTAAATAGTCTTAGTGGAATCACATAGATGAGTCAGGTGACAGAAATGTGTACCCGAATCGAGTGGCTTCCCAAGCTGGCAGTTTTGGAAATTGGAAGTTTTTGGACTGCTGAATGACCAGGCATCCACACTAAGATCAGCAGCTGAATCCTCCGGCTGCATTTCTGTTTGGGCTGCTGAAAGAGCTTTCCTCCTCTGCTCTGTAAAATCTGTTTTTAACATTTTGTTCTTCTGTTCTAGATGAAATTCTTCAATATCATATATCTCTTTGTGGGTGCTATCCTGTTCACTGGACTTGCCCTGCAAATTTTAGCTGGCTTGTCCTTTCAGAAGTCTCATCTTCGGAGCAGACTGTTCTCACTCCGTAGGAGGGAATTTCCTTCTATAATGGGAATTTTGCCATTCCAAGGTTATATTATCCTGGCGAACAAACTGTGCCTTTTCTCGGCCTACATTTGATGAACAGCCCTAAATATGATGGCTTTTCACCAACCTTGAGTTGTTGTCCCTCGGAGTGACTGGGTTCCAAGTTAATTCTGGCCTTCTCTGAGTCAGTGTTATATCATGTTTCCCTTTGGAATTGACACATACCATGCTCCCTGTGGTTTTGGCTGGCTGCAGTCCTTTATCAGGGTGCCAGCAGAGGAGCTCGTAATCCATAAACTCAAAACGAGACTTTCTAGACTACAACCCTTGCTCTCGAAAGGAGAAAGCTGCAGGGTACAAGACAATGTTTTTTCCAGGCGTTGGCCCTTGGTTAATTTTGCTTTTATGAATAAACTACATGGGCTTTCTAATTCCACTCACAGGCCCATTCAGTGTCCGTGCTTTACTTTGAGTCAGCAGCTCTGGTTTGAGCACTGTTGTCTTGGTCATGCTCATCCTATTAAGTATATTTGCATTTAAACTGTTCAGATTTGTCTTTTCCTTTGGGGATATATTTTTATATCCTATACATACCTCTTTCCTTGTGTGTATGTAGATATATTTGTAACATGACATTACAGGTCTTATCCTCTGCGGTTCATGGAGTTATTCCTTAACCATGGCTGTTAACTTCGAGTGCCAGCAAAACTAATCTCTTGGGTTCACTATTTGCCCTGCACAAGGGGATACTTTTACCTGTATAATATCAGGGTTCCTAGTCGTCATTTGTAGTTTGTTTGATTGCTTGTTTCAGTGTTTTCCAATCTATTCAGTGGGTGCACAGCTCCTTTCCTTCCTGGCCGCCTTGAAATTTAACAAATGTTCACACACATTGCACTCCGGCAGAGATCTGTAGCTTTAGCAATGCCCAACTGTGTGAATTCATGGAGGCTGCTTGTACAGAAAGTGACATTGTTTACCTGTAATTGCAGCTCCCAAATAACAGCAGCTCAAAGGATTCACACAACCCACCTACCTCCCTTGCAGAGTTACCCTCTTGGTTCTGCTGGTAGAGGTGTTATCTGTTTGCTTAGAAACCAGTTCAGGAGCTTCAGGATTCCAAACTGAATAAGACAGTCACATGACCACGTGTGACTCCATTGAGCTGCTGCTGTTCATCAGTGTCCATTGCCATTGTGCATGGAAAGGTTGATGACAGTGTTCCCTGCACGTTGTGAAGTACTCTGCCATTTGCATACTAACCACCGGGCACAGTTCAGCTAACCGTGTGAGGTGGGAAGATCCTGCTCGATTGTTACCCTTTGCATACTCGGTGGTTAAAACATGGGCATCAGACACCCACATAGCTTCCAGGGAACATTGACTGCTAACTAAAGTACGTCAGCTCTTTGTTCAGGTTTCCAGATCGTGACCATTTTTTTATGTTGCCCCAAGCTGTTTTCTCCTCGGTGTCTTTTTTCCCCCCTCATGCCTTTTGATATTAAATTGGCTGGTTTGTCATCAGAGCATCTGAATACATTACCAGCAAATCTAATTTTCCTTTTGAGTAGGGTTCTTCCAACTCTTTTATGTCATGTATCTTTAGTTTATTCATAACCTTGAGATCCCGGTATTTCAATGTGATATCAAAGTGGTTTACAACTAAAAGAAAATCATATCCATACAATACGGTTCATTAAGAGCAACAAATTAGTATTCATTTGACATCATATCCAAGGGTAGTTGAGATGCCAGACCAGAAGGTGCCCTGCTGCCACTTCTGTAACTGCAGCAGTAAGTTCCTGCACTTCCGTGTCATCGCAGGGAATATCGCGCCCTTCCAGAAGTCTATAGCTCCACATTTTAAATGCCTGAATTTTCTTTATAATCTTTCTGCTGAAAATCCATGTTTCATTTCAATATCCAACCCTTGAGAAAGAGGTATGCACCCAGTGGCCTTTTCTTTATCTTTAGATTTGAAAGCTCTATTTTTAGGCAAACAATTTCACCTTCCTTGTGTGAGCTGTAATATGATCTCATTGCTTGACTGTACCTCATAGCTGTCCTGTTAACACAGATTGTAGTGCTGGCCTCTGTTCTTTTCAGCTGCATTTTTCTTGACAGTTTGCCATTTGGCCTAGGTCCCGCCTCAGGTTACACTTTTGAATCATCATTCACCCATGCTGATAAACAGCTCTCTGTGAATGAGTATGAGCTAGCTCATTACTTAGAAACACTTTATGGCAGTGTCACACTGCCTTACTATGACTACTGCTAGTAGTGTACTTGCAGGGGAAGTTTTACATTTTCTCCTGAAAGATCTTTACAAATGCTCAGATGTCCTGTAGTCTGTATGCAGGTTACAGAGAGCTACATATAATGCACAGACTCACAGGATGGGCCTTTTATTCTGCCTGGGGGATGCGGAGTTCCATACGTTTAATTGGGTAACAATGATATCCCTTCCCTGTTCTTCTCGTTTTGATAGAGATCCTGCACTCTTATATCAGAGCTGCCTGTCTGCTTGTATTTTAAGTATTATAATTGTGTTTTTATTTAGTGAAATAAGTATTATAATTGTGTTTTTATTTAGTGAAAGAAATGAGTAAATACAAACTGTTAAACTGCTATGCCATAAATATATATTATTAATACTTTAACTTGCCAGTTAAAATACTTTGAATTCCCTTCCAACAAAAAGCCTCTAAAATTTGCCTTCATTTTTAAAGACTAGGCTTTTCCTTTTGAAATTTTGATTTAAGTATGTGGAGGAATCCCAAGCCCCACCATATTGAAATGATTTCCATGTAATTAAAGAGTTGAAACATTGGCTGTTATTTGGGGACTGTTCACATAACATGCAGGGGCCGCCTTGTCAGAACTCATCCTGCTCTTGCTCTGAATCTGTGAGGCTTTAAGGAAGGAGTGTAATGGACACTGGTTTCCAGTATGAATGAGAAATGCCGTGAATACCTTTGGTCTAGTCACCGCTCCCAGAACATTTTCCAGGATTATGGTGGTGGTAGTGGCGACCTTGTGAAAAGAAGAAATCCTGGTATACCAGTATTTGGACTGATTCGAACCAAGTCTCAGAAGGAGAGCCGCCTGGTGACACACAAGGTGATCTCCTTATTGCAGGAGCTTGGTTGGGTGGTGAACCTGACCAAGAGCAATTTTCAACCATCCCAGTCATTGGAGTATCTGGGGGTCCAGCTCGACACGGAACAGGACAGAGTTTTCCTACCGGAAGTTCAGATCCAGAGATTCTCAAGTGCGTCAGTTGATGAATACCATACGCACAACAGTGTGGTCCTACCTACAGGTATTCTGCTTGATGGCAGCTACCCTGGAAGTGGTGCCGTGGGCAAGGGTGCATATGCATCCTCTATAGCACTCTCTGCTATCTCGTTGGAATCCGCAGTCTCAGGATTATGCGGTTCGGCTCCACTTGCTGATGGAAATCTGTTCCCTGGGGGTTGCAGGAGGATCATCTGAGAAAGGGAGTTCCCTTGTTCCCTGTACGTACCAGGATCAGTCCAGACCGTGGGTTATGTCCCCAATCCAGCAGATGGAGTCAGCCCAAAACTCTGAGGGGGCGTCACCATAAGTACTACTACCCCCTCTGCAGGAGTTCAGTATCTTCTGACTCCAGCAGATGCGAGTAGGGGAATCTGGGCTTGCTCCCGATTGCCTATAACCTTCTTCCTTTACTTCCCTTGTTTGGGACTTTATTCTCTGCTTTTTGTTAGCTTTATTTGCTTGGATCAAGTTGTGCTTCATTTAAAAAAAAAAAAAACAAAAAAAAAAAAACAACCAAAGTTAATTGCTTAATTGGGGAGGCGTGGCTTCTTTGTTGTGAGTCTCTGTCTCTCTCTTCTGTCCCGGCGCCTGTTGCTGCTTCTCCGGGGTAAGTTGCTTTTCTTCTCTGTTGTTGTTTTGATTTTGCAGCTCGGTTGGACGCGGCTGCTGGGGGCACCGGCCTCCCAGCGTCTTCGCCCGCTCCCGCGGCCATTTTGCGTCTCCACGTGGGCTGCAGCGGGGAGCAGGGTGCTCACCTTCAGCGGGTTGTGCGGCCAGGAAGGCCCCCCCCGCGGCGCCGCTTTGTTTGTCGGCGGGTAGTGCAGGCCGTCCGGGCCCCCCCGCAGCGGCGCTCCGTATCGCGGGCCCCCCCCCGAGGTTACCAGGGCGTTTTTGACTGCCGGGGACTGTTTTTTACTTTTTTTTTTTTTTTTTTCTCTCACGATCTCGATGCCGCGGTCGGCGCGTTGCTCGGCCTGCGGCGAGCCTGGATCGCGCATCTCGAGGGAGGGGATCTGCGCTCGGTGCCTCCCCGGGGGGGAAGGCACGTCTCGGACCCTCACTCGTTTTTCCCCTCTGGCAGCCTTGCCCGGGCGGCGTGGGCCAGCCCCTCCCCCATTACTGGCGGGAACGGCGGCCATCTTGCATGCGCTGCGTCCTGAAGGAGCTCAGGCAGCGCAGGGGGACGGGGAAGCCTCAGAGGGCTCTCCCCCGAACTTACTACCAGAAATGGATCCGGAGGAAGACCCGCAGGGGCAGGGTCCCCCGGGGCCCCCAACAGCGGATGTCCCCCCGAATAGGCCGGGGTTTTCACCGGAGTTCATCCGCCTGATGCACACAGCTTACTTGCAGGACCTGGCTGCTCCCGCGGAACCGCCACCACCCAAGCTGCCGCGACCTTCGTCCCTCTATACGGCCCCCCCCCCGCTCCGGCGGGCGTGGGGCCCCACAGATCCCTGTCCCCACCCGGCTCCCTGTGGGCTCGGGGGGAACTGGGTCAGCCCCAGTTTCCCCTGGGTCGGACCCTGCAGCTTCGGGACAAGGGGACTCCACTTCAGAGGGAGAGGATCCACGCACGCTGCGCCTCTTCCAGCGGGAAGAGCTGGATGACCTAATCCCGCAAATCATTCAGGGGTTGGACCTCGATCCTCCGCCGGACCCGCCGGCTCCTGTTGCGCCAGCGGTCGTCACTTCCTCAAAGAAGGGGGATCCGGTACTGGCAGCCCTGCGTCCGAGGGCTCGGGCTTTTCCCATTCACGAGTCGTTCCTGCAGCTTCTCACCAGGGAATGGGATGCCCCGGAAGCTGCCCTACGGGGCAGCCGCGCCATGGAGAGGCTGTATCCGCTGCCGGAAGATTTCCTGGATCTCATCAAGGTGCCCAGGGTGGACTCCGCGGTGTCGGCAGTCACGAAGAGGACGACTATACCGGTGACGGGTGGAGCGGCGTTAAGGGATACGCAGGATCGCAAGTTGGAAGTCTTCCTCAAGCGGGTCTTCGAGGTCTCCGCGGTGGGGCTGCGGGCAGCGATGTGCAGCTCGCTTGCCCAGCGGGCCAGTCTCCTCTGGGTGCAGCTACTGCTCACTTCTCAGGTGTTGCCGCCCGAGGAGGCCGCCCAGGCGGATAGGCTGGAAGCGGCGGTGGCATACGGGGCTGACGCCTCCTATGATCTGTTTAGCGTCCTCGCCCGCTCCATGGCCTCGGTGGTGGCGGCACGTCGTCTCTTATGGCTGCGCAACTGGGCGGCGGATACGTCCTCCAAGTCGAGTCTGGGTTCCCTGCCATTCAGGGGAAAATTCCTGTTCGGGGAGGATCTAGACCAGATCATCAAGTCTCTGGGGGAAAACGCGGTCCATCGCCTGCCGGAAGACAGATATCGCTCCAGGGCATTTTCGTCCTCCCGGACCAGAGCCAGGGCGCAAAGGCGCTACAGGAATTACAGACCGGCGGCGTCTCGGACCGCTGCTCCCAGGTCTCAGCCCTGGTCCCGTTCCTTTCGCGGGCGCCGCCCAGCGCATGCCGCTCCTACGGCGGGACAGCCCTCGCCCAAGTCCTCTCAATGATGTTCAGCTCGCCCACTCCGCCGTCCCCAAGATTGGGGGGCGGCTGGCGTTCTTTTACGAGGAGTGGGCGCGGATCACCTCGGATCAGTGGGTCTTGGACACCATAGGACACGGCTACGCGTTGGAATTTGCCCGCGCTCCGAAGGGACGGTTCATCTTCTCTCCCTGCGGCTCGGCCATCAAGCGAAGGGCGGTGCAGTTGACACTGGACAGGCTGTGGGAGATAGGCGCCATTGTGCCCGTACCCTCCGGAGAGGTGGGCTCGGGCCATTATTCCATCTACTTCGTGGTACCGAAGAAAGACGGTTCCTTCCACCCCATACTGGACTTGAAGGAAGTCAACAAATCCCTTCGGGTGGTCCGGTTCCGCATGGAAACGCTACGTTCGGTGATCGCAGCGGTACATCGAGGGGAGTTCCTGGCCTCCTTGGATCTGACGGAGGCCTATCTTCACATCCCCATTCGCCGGGAGCATCATCGTCTGCTACGGTTCAAGATTCTGGATCAGCATTTCCAGTTTGTGGCGCTTCCGTTCGGATTGGCAACGGCCCCGCGCACCTTCACCAAGATCATGGTAGTCGTGGCGGCTGCCCTTCGGAAGGAGGGGATTCTAGTCCATCCTTATTTGGACGATTGGCTCATCCGAGCGAAGTCTTTTCGGCATGGACAGGCGGCAGTGGCCCGGGTGATAGAGTTTCTGCAGTCCCTGGGATGGGTGGTGAACTTCTCCAAGAGCTCCCTCGTGCCCTCGCAGCGCTTGGATTTCTTGGGGGCGACCTTCGACACCCGTCTGGGCGCGGTTTTTCTACGGCAGGACAAGGCGCACGCCCTACGGGAACACATACAGCGATTCTCTGCATTACCAGCTCCCACCTCCTGGGAGTATCTGCAGGTCCTGGGGGTGATGGGCTCCACCATCGACATGGTTCCTTGGGCATTTGCGCACCTGCGGCCTCTGCAAAGAGCACTTCTATCCCGTTGGAAACCACTCTCGCAGGACTACCAGGTGATACTTCCGCTGCCCCAGTTTGCCAGGAACAGCTTGGCCTGGTGGATGGTCCCGGAGAATCTGGCCCGCGGCGTGTCCCTCGATCTACCAAATTGGGTAGTGGTAACCACCGACGCCAGTCTCGTAGGCTGGGGAGCAGTCTGCGACAGAAGCGCCACGCAGGGGACGTGGTCCGCGGAGGAGTCGAAGTGGTCGATCAATCGTCTGGAGACCAGAGCGGTCAGGTTGGCGCTTCTCCACTTCCTGCCGCTCCTTCGGAATCGGGAAGTCAGAATCTTATCGGACAACGCGACTACGGTGGCCTACATCAACCGGCAGGGCGGCACTCGCAGCCCGCAGGTCGCGCTCGAGGCAGCGATGCTGATGCAGTGGGCGGAACGGCATCTGCGCCGCCTGGCGGCCTTGCACATCACGGGCGTGGACAACGTCCAGGCGGACTTCCTCAGTCGCCAGCTTCTGGACCCCGGAGAGTGGTCGCTCTCCGACGAGGCCATGCAGCTGCTCGTCCGGCGGTGGGGCTCCCCCCACCTGGATCTCATGGCGTCCGCCCAGAACACCAAGGCTCCTCGCTTCTTCAGTCGCCGGAGAGAACGGGGGGCGGAGGGCGTCGATGCTCTCGCGCTCCCGTGGCCGGCCGATCTGCTCCTATACGCGTTTCCCCCTTGGCCGCTGGTGGGAAGACTACTCCGACGGATAGAAGTTCATCAGGGGACTGTGATCTTCGTCGCGCCAGAGTGGCCAAGGCGACCTTGGTTTGCGGACCTCCTCCACCTGGTAATCGACGGACCCATCGGCTGGGACATCTTCCCCGCCTCCTCCACCAGGGACCGGTATTTTTCGACCAGGCAGAACTCTTCTGTCTTGCGGCCTGGCTTTTGAGAGGCGCCACCTCCGACGACGGGGGTACCCGGAGGCGGTAGTGTCCACTCTGCTGCGTTCTCGGAAGACTTCGACGTCGGTGGCCTACGTGCGAGTCTGGAAAGTGTTCGAGCTGTGGTGTACCGGCCTGAACACAAGACCCACGGAGGCGTCTGTCCCGCAGATTCTCCAGTTCCTACAGGCGGGAGTGGACAAGGGGCTCGCTTACAACTCACTTCGGGTTCAAGTGGCCGCTCTTGGCTCCCTCCTGCGGGGCGGAGGATCTCTGTTACAGCACCCGGACATCGTCCGTTTTCTCAAGGGGGTCAAGCACTTGCGGCCCCCACTGCGGGATCCTTGTCCCTCTTGGAGCCTCAATCTGGTACTACGTTCCATGTCGGGACCTCCGTTTGAACCACTGAGGAGTGCGACGATCAAGGAACTCACTCTCAAGGCGGTGTTCCTGGTGGCCATCTGCTCCGCTCGGCGTATTTCGGAGCTGCAGGCTCTGTCCTGTCGAGAGCCTTATCTCCGGTTCTCCGATTCGGGTGTGTCACTTCGTACTGTGCCCTCCTTCCTCCCGAAGGTGGTGTCCGCCTTCCATGTGAATCAGACGGTGGAATTGCCATCTTTCTCTTCGTCTGAGCCGCGGTCTCTCCGTCTCCTTGACGTCAAGCGCACTCTGCGGCTCTACCTGGAGGCTACGAATGATTTCCGGACTTCTGACCATCTCTTCGTTCTTTGGTCCGGCCCTCGGAAGGGATCCCAGGCCTCGAAGACGACTATTGCCAGATGGCTGAAGGCCGGCATTGCCGCTTCCTACATTGGGGCGGGGCAGACTCCCCCACCCGGTATTGTGGCGCATTCTACGCGCTCTCAGGCGGCCTCCTGGGCGGAGAGTCGCTCGGTATCTTCGCAAGAAATCTGTAGAGCGGCCACCTGGAAATCGTTGCACACGTTCTCGAGACACTATAGACTACACCTCGCCTCGTCCGTCCATGGACACTTTGGCGAACAGGTTCTATGAGCAGGCCTCGCAGGACCCCACCCGGGTTAGGGAAGCTTGGGTACATCCCACGGTCTGGACTGATCCTGGTACGTACAGGGAAAAGAAAATTATTACTTACCTGCTAATTTTCGTTCCTGTAGTACCATGGATCAGTCCAGACGCCCACCACATTTGGGTTCTACTCCTGCTCAGCTGTATTTGGGGGCTGACTCTGCTCAGCTGTTCCTTTTGTTACAGTAGTGGCTTTACTGCTGTTGTTTTTCACGTGTTTCCAGTTTTCACTGTCTGTCACCATTCTCTTGGAGGTTGACACGCTATGTTCGTGGCCTCCCACCCGTTGGTGGGACGGTTACAGTTCTCTATTTCGATCCAGCGGCTTATTGTTGCCGTTTTGTTTAAACTTGATCCAATCAAGGGGTTTCTGTTTACTCGGGCTTTGATATACTTGATACTGAACTCCTGCAGAGGGGGTAGTAGTACTTATGGTGACGCCCCCTCAGAGTTTTGGGCTGACTCCATCTGCTGGATTGGGGACATAACCCACGGTCTGGACTGATCCATGGTACCACAGGAACGAAAATTAGCAGGTAAGTAATAATTTTCTTTTCTCTCCGGCCTGGTTGGTATTCATGACAGATGCGTCTCCATGTTTGGGAGTCTCATTGTCTGGAATTAACGGCCCAGGGGTGCTGGAATGTTGAAGAGTCCCGCTGAACATCGCCTGGAGGCCCGGGCGGTACGACTGGCATGCTTGCAGTTCAGCCATAGGCTGAGGAATCAAGTGGTTCACATGATGTTGGACAGCGCGATGATAGTAGCCTATATCAATCGCCAGGGAGGAACCAAGAAGCCAGCAAATGTCTCAGGAAATAGACCAGCTGATGAAATGGACGGAAGATTATCTGCAGTTAATCTTGGCCTCTCTCATTGCAGGAAAAGATGGATGCCCAATTTTCCAGTCTCACAAGGTCTTCCTGCAATTTATCACAATTTGCTTGTGATTTAACTACTCTGAACAATTTTGTGTCATCTGCAAATTTGATTATCTCACTCATATATTTCTTTCCAGATCATTTATAAATATATTGAAAAGTAAGGGTCCCAATACAGATCCCTGATCCCTGAGATTGGGCTCTTTTTTAAAACTCTTGCTCCTATCATTTGATCTTTGGCTGTGGTGTTGGCTCTTTTTGGCGATTGGTGATTTGGGTCACATGTTCCCTTTGGTGCCTTTGTTGAGCATTTATATCTTTCTGTGGTAGGGTGTTCCTGTTGCAATATCATTCTGGAAAGCTGAATAATAAAAACATGGAATAGACTTAGTTTTTGGGTACTTGCCAGGTTCTTATGGCCTGGATTGGCCACGGTTGGAAACAGGATGCTGGGCTTGATGGACCCTTGGTCTGACCCAGTATGGCATTTTCTTATGTTCTTATAAGAGTACTTGTATGAGTACTTTCAAAAAGGTATGTGTTTGTCACTTTCATTCTGAGGTTGCCTTTTGGTAGTCCTTTATCACTCTGAATGTAACATGGCGCTCTCTTGTTTGTATTGTAGTGTTTTGTCCCTCCCAATGCAGCATTATATGCAAAAGACGTACGTGTTGGGGGATACACTTGTATTTAAATATACTGCTTTTTGATTGCACATCAGAATGATACATTGATGGAATAAATCTTGCAATTCCTTGGTCTATGTGGATATCATCTTTTTGATATTAAACAGTATGCCATCTCTCCCTTGTGCCTACATCTAAGAATTTGCAGAGACATTTTGATAGGGTGGGAGATGTAGATGAAGTGGAAAATATTAGATAAGAATAGTGAGGAAGGGAAGGAGGGAGAGTTTGATCAATTTGATACTTTATGTATTGTTGAATTCAAATAGTTGCTTGCTGAAGACAATGTGTGATGGTAAATGGAACTTACTCGGAAGAGAGAGCGGTCATGAGCGGAGTGCCGCAAGGCTCTGTGTTGGGACAGGTCCTGTTCAGTATCTTTGTGAGCGACATCGTGGAAGGGATAGAAGGTAAGGTTTGTCTTTTTGCGGATGATACTAAGATATGCAACAGAGTGGACACACCAGAAGGAGTGGAGAGAATGAGATGGGATTTAAGGAAGCTGGAAGACTGGTCGAAGATATGGCAGCTGAGATTCAATGCCAAGAAGTGCAGAGTCATGCATATGGGGTGTGGAAATCCGAAAGAAATGTATTCAATGGGGGGTGAAGGGCTGATGTGCACGGAGCAGGAGAGAGACCTTTGGGGTGATAGTGTCTAACGATCTGAAGTCGGCGAAACAATGTGACAAGGCGATAGCTAAAGCCAGAAGAATGCTGGGCTGCATAGAGAGGAATATCGAGTAAGAAAAGGGAAGTGATTATCCCCTTGTACAGGTCCTTGGTGAGGCCTCACCTGGAGTACTGTGCTCAGTTCTGGAGACCATATCTCCGAAGGGACAGAGACAGGATGGAGGTGGTCCAGAGAAGGGCGACCAAAAAGGTGGATGGTCTTCATCAAACGACTTATGAGGAGAGATTGAAGAACTTAAACATGTATATCCTGGAGGAAAGGAGGAGCAGTGGTGATATGATACAGACTTTCAGATACTTAAAAGGTTTTAATGATCCAAAGTCAACGACAAAACTTTTCCATCAAAAAAAAATCAGCAGAATCAGGGGTCACGATTTTAAACTCCAGGGAGGAAGACTCAGAACCAATGTCAGGAAGTATTTCTTCAGAGAGGGTTTTAGATGCCTGGAACGCCCTTCCCGAGGAAGTGGTGAACACCAAAACTGTGAAGGATTTCAAAGGGGCGTGGGATAAACATTGTGGATCCATAAATCTAGAGGATGTGAATAAGGAGAAGAGGCATGGGGGTGGCTTGCGGGAATGACCTCTACTACCGGGTGATTAATACCCTTATTCAATAAACATACACATGGTTTATGCGACTCCAACATGCTCTATGCTTCAACGGCAAGAGAAAATGTGGAAAAAAGGATTTGCATTCACAAATAAGCGTGGGAGTAGCTTGCTTGTTGCGGCGGTTACTACCCCAAACCAAATAAGCCTGATACTTCACTTGGAATACATATCCAGCGCAGCTCACTGCTTCAACAGCAGGGGGAATGAAGAAAAGAGGATTTATATTCAGACAACAACCAACAAGGACTGAATTGCACAGGCTGGGTAAACAAATAAGAGTGGGAGTAGCTTGCTTATTGCGGCAGTTACTACCCCTAACCAGTCAAATTGATGCAGCTCCAGCACTGCTCTCTGCATCAGTGGCAGGGGGAAGGAAATTAGAACCAAAGAGTTACCAATAAGGGCCAAGAGTAACAGATAAGTATGAGAAAAATAAGTGTGAAAGCTTGCTGGGCAGACTGGATGGGCCATTTGGTCTTCTTCTGCCATCATTTCTATGTATGTTTCTATGAAGTCTGTACTAAGTTTTGTGGTTTAGATCCTTGTTCTGCAGTGTTAACATCTTCAACAGATCATGGTTTACGATATTTGCTACAGATTCCTATTTCTTCATTGGGAGAAGGCAGGTTTGAATGAGGTAATTATTACCTCATTATTGAAGTTACCAGATTTGGATTTTGTGTTAATTACAGGCCAATAGCCTCTGTTCCATTTCTTGCTTAAGTGTTGTCAAGATTTTTAGAAGAGGAAGAGAAATTTGGATAGATTTCAAAGTGGTTTTAGGAAGGGGCATAGAAAAATGATGGCAGAAAAGGACCAGACGGTCCATGCAGTCTGCCCAGCAAGTTTATGGTAGCATCAGCTGCGTCATACAGGTCTCCCCCATAATGGTAGCATCTGCCGCACCATACAAGTCACCCCCATACTTAGTTTCCCAAACCATCAAAGTCAGGGCCCTTGCTGGTTGCTGTCTTAAGTCCAGTTCCCTATTACCTCTTGCCATTGAAGCAGAAAGTAGTGTTGGAGGTGCATCTCAAGTATAAGGCTTATTGGTTATGGGTAGTAACAGACACATCATCAAGTTACTCCTATGCTTATTTGTTTTCCCAGCCCGTAAAATTCAGTGTCCTTGTTGGTTGCTGTCTAAAACCAATTCCCCTTTTCCTCTTTTCCCCCTGCCATTAAAGCAGAGTGAGTAATGGAGTTTCATCAACAGTATGAAGGCTTATTAGTTAAGGGTAGTGACCGCCACACCAGCAAGTTACCCCCATGCGCTCTTTTCCTCATTTTCATCTTCTAGCCTTTAGGGATCCACAGTGTTTATTCCACGCCCCTTTGAAATCTTTCACCATTTTTGTCTTCACCACCTCCTCTGGAAGGGCATTCCAGGCATTTATTTATTTATTTATTTATTTTTAATTTTTATATACCGAAGTTCTTGTATCAGATACAAATCATTCCGGTTTACATAAAACAGTGAGATGCCCAAACGGGAGGGGCTTTACATATAACTATAAGACAACTTTACCACCTCTCCTTGAAGAAATATTTTCTAACTTTGATTCTGAGTCGTCCTGGAGTTTTATTTCGAGACTCCTAGTTCTACTGATTTCTTTCCATCGGAGAAGGTTTGTCGATTGTGCATCATTAAAACCTTTCAGGTATATGAAGGTCTGTATCCTATCTCCCCTGCACCTCCTCTTCTCCAGGGTATACATATTTAGGCCCTTCAACCTCTCCTCATAAGTCATTTGGATACCCTCCACCATTTTGGTCACCCTTCTCTGGACCGCCTCCATCCTGCTCTGTACCTTTTGAGATACAGTCTCTGGAACTGAACACAATACTCCAGGTGTAGCCTCACCAAGGCCCTGTACAAGGGAATTGTCACCTCCTTTTTCTTACTGGTTATTCCTCTTTCTATGCAGCCCAGTATTCTTCTGGCTTTAGCTAATACCTTGTCACATTGCTTCACCATCTTCAGATCTAGCACCAAGGTTCCTCTCTTGCTCCGTGCACAACAGCCCTTCATTCCCCATCCTATACAGCTCTTTTGGATTACCACAACCTAGATGCATGACTTTGTACATCTTGGCATTGAATCCCAGATGCGATATCTTCGACCACTGTTCAGGCTTCCTTAAATCACTTCTCATTCTCTCTACTTCTGGCATGTCCATTTTGTTGCAGTTCTTAATGTTATCTGCAAATAGACAAACTTTATCTTCCATCCCTTCCACAATGTCGTTCACAAAGATATTGAACAGGACTGGTCCCAACACTGATCCTTGTGGCACTTCACTTAACACCGTTCTCTCTTCAGAGTAGATTCCATTTACCATCACACGCTGTCTTCTATCCGTCAACCAGTTTGTAATCCACACCACCACCTTGGTGCTCACTCCTAAGCTTCTCATTTTATTCACAAGCCTCCTATGTGGAACTGTATCAAAAGCTTTGCTGAAATCCAAGTAGATCACATCGAGCACTCTTCCTCGAACCAATTCTTTAGTCACCCAATCAAAAAGGTTTATCAGATTTGTCTGACAGGACCTTCCCCTGGTGAATCCATGCTGCCTCGGGTCTAGCAATCCTCCTGACCTTTGGCTAAGATCAAGTGTAGTAGTTTACTATTCTTTCGTTCCGCAGAGTCTCCATTAATTTTCCCGCCACCGAGGTGAGGTTAACTGGCCTGTAGTTTCCAATCTCCTCTCTTCTCCCACTCTTGTGAAGCGGGACCACCACTGCTCTTTTCCAATCACTCGGCACCACTCCCGTTTTCAGGGATCTGTTGAACAGGTCATGCAGCGGACCCGCCAGCACATCTTTGAGCTTCCTCAGTATCACGGGATGAACCTCATCAGGTTCCATGGCTTTGTCCACTTTCAGTTTCCCCAGCTCTTCCCATATATTCTCTTCTGTAAATGGAGTTCCGTCCCATCTACTGTCTTGTTAACTAGTGAGTGTCCTTCTCCAGGGTTCTCTTAATGAACACCAAACTGAAGTATTTGTTTAATATTTCTGCCATTTCTTCTTCTCTCCACACATTAATCCTTTTCACCTTTCAATTTTACTATACTACTTTGGACCTTTCTCTGATGTATCTGAAAAATGTTTTATCACCTTGCTTTACCTCTGACAATCCTTTCTTCCACTTGACTTTTTGCTTTCTTGATTATTCTTTTTGTCTCCCTCAGTTTCACCAGATATTCTTCCTTGTGTTCCTCTTTTTGGGATCCTTTATATTTCTTGAATGCTGTTCTTTTTGCTTTTATTTCTTCAGCCACCTCCTTTGAGAACCAGATCAGTTTCTTATTTCTCTTGCTTTTGTTTACTTTTCTAACACATAGGTTTTGTTGCCTTTGTAATTGCTCCTTTTAGTTTGGTCCACCTCTCCCATTCTTCTAGTTCTACCTCCAGGTACTTCCCCATTTCAACAAAGTCTGTATTTTTGAAATTCACAACTCAGGTTTTTATGTGACTGCTCTATATCCTATTGCAATATCAAATCATACCGTTTGATCACTGGTGCTGAGGTGGGCACCCACCAGACACTAAAGATGATATCCCCATTAGTGAGCACTAAGTCAAATATATCTCCCTCGTAGGTTCCATTACCATTTATTTGAACAGAAACCCTTGCAGGGCATCCACTATCTAGTAGATTCCGCAGAAGGGATTCTGCAGTCTAAGTCTGGCACATTAAAATCTCCAACAATCAACATTTCTCCCTTCTTTCCCACCGTTTGGATGTCTTCAACCAGATCTCTGTCTATTTCTTCCATTTGAGTTAAAGGCCAGTAAAAATGAATGCACCATCAACTTTTTTTAAGATGGCCCATAATGCTTCTTTTCTACCCCATATTTCTTGCAGTTCAGTTGTTTGGATATTGTTTTTGAAATCAAGAACTGCTACTCCCCCCTTTTCTGTCCTTTCTTATTTATTTTATTTATTTATTTATCAAGTTTTATATACAGTCATTCGGATTCATCATCATAAAGCCATCATAGCAGTTTTCAAAAATACGAAGGTTACAAGGTTAAGGGGATTAACAGGGTTTCAAAAAAGGTTCAAACAGATGTTAAACATAGAACATAAGAAATTGCCATGCTGGGTCAGACCAAGGGTCCATCAAGCCCAGCATCCTGATTCCAACAGAGGCCAAACCAGGCCACAAGAACCTGACAATTACCCAAACACTAAGAAGATCCCATGCTACTGATGCAATTAATAGCAGTGGCTATTCCCTAAGTAAACTTGATTAATAGCAGTTAATGGACTTCTCCTGCAGGAACTTATCCAAACCTTTTTTGAACCCAGCTACACTAACTGCACTAACAACATCCTCTGGCAACAAATTCCAGGGGAATCATATGCTAGTTAGATACTATTCTGCTTTCCGTTTCATTTCTTGGTTATAATCTATAGTTGAGATGTTCATTTATTCATTTAATCTTCAGGTTGGAATGGAGGGTGAAGATGTTGTGGTGTTCATTGGGTGAATGGTATGCTTTGTTGAACAACCATGTTTTTAGATCTTTTTTGAATGTTTTTAGGTTTTCTTGGGTTCTGAGTTCAGTTGGTAAGGAGTTCCAGAGTTTTGGGCTACCTAGAGATAGTGCTCTCTTTTGGGTTGAGGTGAGTTGATTGGAACGCGTAGGTGGTGTTTTTAGAAGTCCCTTATTTGCTGATCTTAGGTTTCTGTTTGGGTATGTAGTTTTATAGAAGAGCTTAGCCAATTTTCTTGTTTTTCATATATAATTTTATGAAGGATGGATAGTACTTTGTATTCAATCCTGAATCTTATTGGTAGCCAGTGTAGTGAAATAAGTGTTGGAGTGATGTGGTCATGCTTTTTGGATCCAGTGAGGATTCTTGCAGCTGCGTTCTGTAGGATCTGGAGTGGGCGAATAGTGTTTAGAGGTAAGTTGAAAAGGAGTGAGTTACAGTAATCTGTGTTGGAGAAAATTAGTGATTGAAGGACTGATCTGAAGTCATTATTGGAAAGAAAAGGTTTTAAGTGACGGAGTGTAAGTAGTTTATGATATCAGTCTTTGATTTTTGTTGTGATATGGTTTTTGAAGGAAAGTTCTCTGTCAATTATTACTCCGAGGTTGCGAGCATGATTGGTTGGAGATATAGCCATATTTTGGTTCATTAGATTGAGAGGTGGTATTTGAGGAGAGTTGTTCCTTCTGTCTAATAGGATCATTTCAGTCTTGTCAAAGTTGAGTATGAGTTTTAAATTGGTTAGTATTTCCTTTATATTGTTTAGGTGAGTTGTTGTTTATTTGTAAGTTTCTTCTAGTGATTTTTTTATTGGGATTAATATTTGAATATGATCAGCATAGATGAAGTGGGTCAGATTGAGATTTGATAGGAAGTGGCATAATGGAAGTAGATAGATGTTAAAGAGTGTTCCTGGGGAACTCCAGTGTTTTTATTGATTTTCTTTGAGAGGGAATCATTGAGTAGCACTTGGTAGGATCTTTGTAACAGGTAAGAGGATTACCATTGTAGGGTTGTTTCTTTAGCTCCAATTTCGGATAGACAGCCAATCATGATGGAGTGGTTTACTGTATCGAAGGCTGCAGATAGGTCAAGTAGGATTAGAAGGTAGCTGTTGCCTTTTTCAAAACCTTTGAGTATGAAGTCGTTCATTGCTAGTAGTAGCATCTGTGTTCAGTTGTTTTCTGAAGCCAAACTGAACGGGTAGCAGGATGTTGTTTTCTTCTAGGTAGTCAGTGAGTCATGTGTGGACAACTTTCTCAATGATTTTGGCAATGAATGGGAGGATTGATATGGGTCGGTAGTTCATTGGGTTTTCAGGATCGAGATTATTCTTTTTCAGAATGGGTTTGATGATTGCCGATTTTAGGCATTCTGGGTAGTTTCCTTCCGTAAGTGAGAGGTTTACGATTTCAGTTATCGTCTTAGTTATTGTTGGTTTGAGATTTTTTATCGTTGTAATGGGTATGGCATCAATAGGGTGTTTGGCTGGGTTCCTTTTTTTAATGATCATTTGGACTTCCAAAGAAGATGCTGTTTCAAAGTTGGGCCAGTTTTTTGTTTGAATGGTATTTTCTGGTCTTGTGAGTCATTTTTTAGATTATTCTTTGAGGATTTTGATTTTTTTCATTAAAGAAGTCTGCAAAGTCGTTACTGGTGATCTTTGCTGTTGATTGGGGTTGATCATCGTAAGATGATTTGGTTAGGCTTTTTACTATGTTGAAGAGCATCTTAGGGTTTTGTTGGTATTTGTTTATTTTGTTAGTGTAGAAGTCTTTTTTTTTTTTTGTTTTATGGATGAGTTTTTTGTATTCTGCTAGTGTTCTGTATGTGTTTAGTAGTGTGGATGTTTTGTTGTTTCTCCATGATTTCCTTTTTTTCTGAGTTTCCGTTTGGTTGCTCTGATATTTTCATTGTACCAGGGGCTCTGATTTTTTGCTTCTTTTATAGTTTTCTTTATCATGGGATTTATTTTGTCTGCTACAGTTCTAGTTATGGTAATCCAGGATGAAGTTGCGTTTTCAGTGTTTGAAAGGTCTATGTTAGTTCAGTTTGTAGATTTGCTTGAAGAGTTTCAATACAAAAAGGTGGACGGTATGAGAAGGATTTCGTTGTGTTTTTTCTTGTAGTTAGTTTACAATTTGAATATAAGTGTGCGTGGATGATAGTGGTCTGACCATGGTATTTTTATTATCTTAGTTTGGTGGTTTGACCAAACAAGTTTGGTTTAACAAGTTATAGCCTGGTATGGCCGTATCTCAATCATGAGAATCCCTGAACCATGTCTCTGTAACAACAATGTCCAAGTCCGCCTCCACCATTAGGGCCTGCAGATCTGGGATTTTATTGCCCAGACTACGAGCTTTCCAGCTTCTATCTTTAAGGTTACTGCTGTTCTTGGATTCTTTTGTGCCTTATTCAGCTGACGTTTGTTACCCCTTCGCCCATTTCCTGTCACTGAGAATCTTTTATATAATTTGGACAAAGGGAGAGCTATGGCGCTGACTCTTTTAGATTTGACTTCAGCTTTTGACCTGGTGGATCATGAGATTTTATTGGAAAGATGTAGGGAGTTGGAGATTCATGGAAAGACATTTTTATTTATTTATTTTTACAAAATGTCATATCAGGTGGTGATAAATGGAGACGCTGATTGCTAGTGTGTTCAGGTTACATTGGTTACTGGTGGAGATGTGAATAAAATTAAAAATATTAATCATGGCATAAGATTCAATAGGGGTGGCGCTTCTTACTTTGAAAGAAAAAATAAAGTGGTACTAACCAGGCAGGAGGTTGAGATCTGGACAAGGGGTTTATTTGGTGGTACCCTCCGTTAAGCTTGTTCGTAGTCAACATATAAGATCTTGGATGTTTTTGGTGATGGCCCTGATGGAATAATTTACTAATAGAAATACATCAGGAGGAAGACGACCTTAAAAAAAAAAAAAAAAAAAAAGTTAAACAAGGTTGTGTGTATATATAGAGATAGATGGTACTTCCGTTTTTTGCTATATGTATCTAATACTATTAAGTAGTGCTGGTATGTAGAAACCACTACTATAAAAAAAACAAACCTTGTATCAGTCATTAAAGAAAATTCCCCACTCCTAATTACTCATATATTAGAGAAATGTTTAAAGAATGTTTAGGAAAATTTGGGGAAAAAAGCTTGCAGGTTTGTCGCACCTTGTGCTAGCAGGCCTCAAGGGGCTGTAATCAGTACTGGCAAAAAAAAAAAAATTGATTAGTTATGTCACCAAAAAATAATTTAAAAATAATTATTTGCAAAAAATGCCTTTATGCCTTATATATGCTAATGTGGAACATTGTTATTTTAAAAAGCTTCATTGTTTTAAATATTTAGTGCAACTCCGTAGTAAGGCAGCACAGTGTTAATTTGCACATAAAGAACCCCCAACTTAAGGCCTTTGTTTTGCCACCCGTTGTTGACTTCCTCAGGGGGATTATAGATATGACACTGACTGTCTGCAACAGAAAAAAGAATGATATTAAGTGTTTTCTTTGGAATGTAGTAAAGCTGTTCATGTTAAACCCAAGGTTTACTTATTGTGAAACTTAACCCAAATTGATTTTGGCGATATAGCCCTTTAATCCAAAAAATTAAAAAAAAACATACTTAATTTTAAAAGCATATACTAATAGAGTTGTTTGTGTTTTGAAAATTGCATTCAAGGGCTATATTTGCCCTGCACTTACTTGGGAAGTCTATTAGATGATGAGCATTTTTATACATTCAGATGCCAAGTTCAAAGACCCGCTTTCCAACCACTCTGACACTGTAGGTTGAAGCGTCTGAGGGGGAAGTCCCATTATATGAGCATACGTAGATAAAGAACCAGTGAAAACCTTTTAACTCATCCAATCAGTGTTATGCATTTAGTATCCAATCACATACTCAGTTTAAAAAAAACAAACTGAACTCTCATTTAAAATTTACTGAGCTAACTCACAAAGTAGATGTTAAAGTGGTCACAACTGTTTTTGTATAGGTTTAACCAATGCTCAATAAAAAGATTTAATAAAATGCCCCCCATTCAGTGGATAGGTTGAGACCATGTTCCAAGGGAAAATGAAGTGTTGCTCCTTTCTCTGTAACAATGCTGATAAATTTCCTCCTCAGTGTTTACTGATTTGCTGTATCACAAAGTATCGGATATTGTTGATCATATGGTTATGATCCCACCAGTGTCTTACAGTATCAGATAAACAGGCATATTTAAACATTTCTGAACATTGCAAGCATAAGGGCTATTGACAGGAAGACTCCAAGGAAAGAACGGCAGCCAATCCTTTAACTGTTCAAACGCAGTTCTTGTGCTATATAATGTGGGTTTTCACCAGTCCTTTAGTGTGACCTATAAACAAACAATTACATAGATGACTTGCTTGATGTTACAATCATATTTGTCCTGTAATCAAAAATAAACCTGTTTACTGGCAATAAAAAAGATTAATTTCAAGACAGTTGTTGCACACTGAGCATGCACCACATCTGAAATGACCAGTATTGATGTTGGCCTCTTTGAATGTCCACGCATATATGCAAAGATAGACCCTTGTGCTAACATCATGGATAGTCAAAATATTCCAGTGACATCTGATATGTTGTACTGTAGTAATATGAGGCATGTAAGATAAAACACAGACTATACAATGTAAAGAGCACCATTTTTGTGTGGCAAAAACTCCTGATTGGCAAATAAAGCTCTCTTATATGTTTGTTTCAGTCTCTTACCTGGATATCCTCTTGCCTTAAATTTAGCTACTATATGTATTGCTTGCTGTTTATACTCATAAAGAGATGAGCATAACCGTCTTAAGTCGTAAAAAGTGGCCAATCGGTATATTGTATCTTAAGACGTCGAGGATGGTAGCTCCTATAGTGCAGAAGGGTATTCCTATCCGTGGGTTTTACATATATTGTGGACAATACTCTGTTGGACTTATAGGTCCAAGAAATAAATCTGATCTCTATGACTTGTTAGAGTGAACTGAAGACTGTCATTTCTAGTGTTAAGCCATTTTCCAAATTGATCGAGTAGTTGCTTAGTGTCAGTCCAAATAAAAACATCGTCTATGAAATGAACCCAGCATTTTATCCAGTCCCTTTATTCTGATAATTTGCAATTCCTCAAATTTGGCCACGTAAAGGCATGCTACTGAGGGAGTCACAGTGGCCCCCATGATAGTGCCTTTTATTTTTTGGTGAAATTGACCTTTGAATGTAAAAGCAAGAAGATATCCAAGCAAGGGGGTTAGAGTTTGGTTAAAATATATATATTACAGTTAATCTAATTAAGGTTGCATTTTATATGCTGTTTATTTGAGCTGCTTAAATAGGTATGGAACTAGATTTGGTTTTAATGGATTATAATTTGAGAACATTTTTAATCGTTTTCCTTATCCAGTTAAGAGCAGTTGACAAGCTGATCCATGCAGTATTGCTGGCATGCATGTGTTAATGCACTGATATTCTTTGCAGCCATGAGGAGCTATACTCTGGTCGGGCTTATGGAGCGCTGGATTCCGGGTTTAACAGTGTGGACAGTGGGGACAAAAGATGGTCAGGCAATGAGGTATGCTTCTGAGAAAAAAACAAATTGTAGGAATTCTGGTGCTACAAGACAGTTACAAACAGCACTAAAATCGCCAGTTTATAATTTTGGTACCTAAGTGTATAAGAAGCACATCTTTAAGATATGAGAAATGATTCTTTCTTCTCAAATGAACTGAGGAGGAAGAGCTATGACCTGTGACAACTGAAATTTGTTAAGCCTCTTGTGCAGCTCAGAGTAGGGAGAATATCGATGAACATGAGTACTTTGGAACTTGCTTTTGCTGAGCGGTCATCAACTGTCCTGCACAAGCTGGAACAGTTTGTTTGTATGTCACATTCCTCCATGTGACAGGAGACCCAAGTGTGCTCCAATGCACATCTTACAGGTCACAAAATAGAAAACGAAATTCAACATGAACCTGTGTCAGAAGTTAAATGTGGAGCCCGATTTGCATTTTATTCTCTTTCTAAAGCCAACAGACGAGTTCTCAGATCTTCCCCTGAGAGTGGCTGAGGTGACAAAAGAGCAGCGACTGCGTCGAGAGAGCCAGTACCAGGAGAATAGAAGTGGTGCGCACATCACCAATGGTGCAGGTAACCATGTCCTCTACTGACCAATGCCTAGTTCTTCTGTGCTGTCACTATCCTGCAGGAATAGCGTTCTGTAGAGATGAGAGCGCCAATGAAGAAATGGGTGGGCGTTGTTACAGGGGATAAAATTGGTAGCTGTTTTAATTGATAATTAGTGAGGTGTCTCATCTCATGTCTCAGTGATTGCAGTGGGAAAACTGAGACATGTGGTGTAGGGGAGGGATCATCACGTTGATTAGAGATAAACGATTTTAAATTAACTTCCTGTTCATACCCCATATCAGTCCAGACAAGTGGGTTTTGCATCCCTCAAGCAGATGGAAGCAGAGAATAAAAACTTTTCAGGCAATACTACTTAACCAAGAGTGCCACCTGCAGTCCCGCAGTATTTCTCTGTCTCCAGCAGATTGTAGAGGTACAAATCTGCAGTCTGGAAATTATTTAGAAAAAAAAAAAGAGAAGAAGAGAGAGGAAATTAAAGAAGCTGTTGACGTTTTGTGCTCACCGATGTGCTAAGTTCCTTAGTGGGCCATCTCTCAAGTTGAGCAGGGGGGTTGGTAATCCCTGTTCTGGCTCAGCCCTCATCTTCCAGAGAGAGCGAAAGCCAGGAGTCCTGTTTCCCTCGCTCCCTCTATGGCTTTCTCACCCTTTTACGACAGCCAGGAACAGCCAGAAGCAGCCAGCAGCAGGAACGTATATCTTTCTTTTTTCTTGGGACTGCTTGGTTGCTGTTTCTTTAAAAAAATAAAAAAATAAATAAAATAAAACAAAGTAAGGAGCTGGGCAGGGTTGCGCGGTTGGCTATATCTTGTCTGTGAAGCCGGTGCCATCTGTGTCTTGGCGATGAGACTGTTGCCAGGGGTGAGAGGGATCCACGCAACTTGTCTTCAGCACCCAGGGAACTGGGACAGAGTCGGCAGCAGCATCACAGCATTCGCAGTGCTCTGGGGGTTATTTTTGCTGCAGACCACGGCAGAAGCATGGCGCCTCCCGCGGAGCACAGGAAACTGTCAGGTCTGTGGGGTGAGGAAATCTCGCCCCATTGGAGCTTCTTTGTGCGGCAGCTCTGTCTCCAAAAGATCAGGGACCTCCGCAGAAGTCTTGGGCAGCAGTCACCACATACGTTCTGCAGGTCCCGTTCTGGAGACCCCAGCAGTTTCTGAAGAGACGGTGGCCATCTTGTCTCCACGTGGCAGGAAGCATGTTGTCTCTAGGGAGTTCATGGACTCTACTCCCTCGCTTTCTCCAGTGGATCCGGGCACTGTAGAAGATAGAGAAGGGGCAGGGGAGCCAGAGGAGGACATGGTGGAAAAGGGATCGAGTGGGTCTGAGGAATTTTCCACAGATTTTGCATTGTCTCTCAAAAGGCCTATCTGGCAAAAAGGGAGGCAAAGAGAAAGCATCTGGCCTCCCTGAAGCCCCAGAGTTTGTCTAAGAAGCCTAGGGCAGGTACGCAGCCTAGGTCCGGGGGGATTCTTCGGTTCCTGGGTCTGGGACATACATTGGGGGAAGATGAAGAAACCTCTGCGGACTCGGAGGGTGAAGATCTCCAGGAGGGCCTGCAAAGTGATCGGGGTGTTGATCCTGTGAGTGCTCTGGGTGGTGATCCTGATGGAGAGGTTACTGTAGCAGAAGGAGATGACCCAAGGCTTGTGTGATTATTCCTCAAAGAGGAATTGCAGCTGCTCATTCCCCATATGTTGGAGGAACTTGGGGGATCAAGGTCTCCCAGGAGGATTCCAACAGCAAGGGGGTGCACCCAGTGTTTGATGGTCTGCGAGGACCACCAAAGGCCTTTCCTTTGCAAAAGAAGGTGAAGAAGTTGGTGGACCGGGAGAGGAAGGCTCCTGAGGCAGGGCTGAAGGTGGCCAGGACTATGGCCAAGTTGTATCCCCTGCTGGATGAGACCCTGGAGCATTGGAAGCTTCCAAACATGAATGCGGGTGGTGTCAAGAAGACAACCATTCCTGTGGCAGAATCAGCTATGTTGAAGGATGCCCAGGATCAGAAGCTGGAATTCCTACTGAAGAGACTGTGTGAAGTCTCTGCCATGAGCCTTCGGGCCGCAGTCTGTGCTAGTCTGATGCAGAGGGTTTGCTTGTGCTGGATCCAGAAGGCACAGGAGCAGACGTCAGAGGCTCCCGCTAATACCAACCATGCTGCGCAGTTGGAGGCGGGGGTGGCCTATGTGGAGTATGCCTTGTTGGTTTCTTTAAACTCCATACACTGAAAAAACTTAAACCCTTACTGCATGCCCCTGATTTCCGGACAGTGCTTCAAACCACTATC
Organism: Rhinatrema bivittatum; assembly: GCF_901001135.1. Classification (NCBI taxonomy): domain Eukaryota; kingdom Metazoa; phylum Chordata; class Amphibia; order Gymnophiona; family Rhinatrematidae; genus Rhinatrema; species Rhinatrema bivittatum. The sequence goes on from NC_042623.1 coordinate 181,755,159, forward strand.
TTTGCCAAAACAGACTACTGCAACTCCCTGCTCCTCGGCCTTCCTAACAACGCCATTCATCCCATTCAAATTCTGCAAAACACAACAGCCCGAATCCTGACCAACCTACGCAAACATGACCATATTACACCTGTTCTAAAAGATCTACATTGGCTCCCAATAGCATCCCGTATACAATATAAGGCACTCTCTCTCATCCACAAGGCTTTATACAATCCTGAAATGAACTGGTTCAATGAATCCTTCCGCTTACACCAGTCCAATAAACCTACCAGACATGCACATCTCGCAACCATGCCTATCCCCTCTCCCAAACTCCACAAACTAACCTCCACAAGAGCCCGTGCACTATCCATCGCCGGGCCGACCCTTTGGAACACAATGCCAGTTGAACTACGGCAAGAGGAATGCCTGAAATCCTTCAAGCGGAAGCTTAAGACCTGGCTATTTGCCAAAGCATACACCTAATCTCCATTCTGCCTTTCCACGGCCCCCCTTTCGGTACCCCGCTTTTGCCCCATCCTTCTTCTTTCCGCCCCCTTCTCCCCTCTTCTCCCCCCTCTGCTCTCCACTCCCCCCTCCCCCCCTAATATTCCCAAATCCCTTTTCTCTCAGTTCTCTCAACATTGTACATATGTATATAATTGCAATTCTTGTTTAATATTTAATGCAATTTATCCCATGTTGTCTTATCCCGTTATTCCCTTGTTAACATGTTTTATCTGTTCCATGTAAAGCGCCATGCATGGCGTATATTTGCGTTACACTGTGAACCGATGTGATATCCTGGATGAATGTCGGTATATAAAAAATTTTAAATAAATAAATAAATAAATAAATACAGCATGGTCTGAATGTCAGCCAGGAATATGGTGTCCATGGCAGCGGTGCGGAGACTCCTGTGGCTGTGCAATTAGGCGGCGGAAGTGTGGTCTAAAGCGCAGCTGTGTAATCTTCCCTTTAAAGGGAAGCTGTTGTTCAGAGAAGATCTGGAACAACTGATGAAGCATTTGAAGTCTAAAGGGAGCAAGTTACCTGAGGATAAGACCGTCAAGAAGAGCTTTCTGCCATGTTCTCGCTTCCGAGAGATGAAGTTTCACTCCAATAGAAATTTTTCTGTCTTAACACAGAAAGGCAGCAGTCCTTTCGGGGTGCACCTAGGCCTGCCAGAGATACCGGCCAGGGGACCGGAGAAAATAAAACCTCCCAGTGAAGGGAGGAAAGTTCACTCCTCCTTGGAAGCTGTCAGAGGGAGATTGACCCTCTTTTACAAGGAATAGACCAAGATCACGCCCAGTCAATGGGTCTTGGAAGTGATAAAAGACAGTTAGCCATAGAGTTTTTGCGCCTGATCAGAAAGACCTATATGGTGTCCGGTTGTGCATCTGGTACCAAGCAGGCAGCAACTGGAGGCCATCATTCCAGTTCCTCCAGGGGAGCAGGAATTAGGAAGGTATTTAGTTTACTTCATGGTTCCCAAGAAGAAAGGCACCTTTTGGGCCATTCTTGATTTGCAGAGGGTCAATGCAGTGCTGCGGGTACAACGCTTCTGCATGGAGATGCGGATGGTGATAGCAGTGGTGTGCAAGGGAGAGTTCCTGGCATCACTGGATCTAATATAGGCGCATCTCACGTTTCACCCTATTGTATTCCACTTATTTATCCTACTTATTTATCCCATTGGTTTTTTTTAACGTTGTTCAGGATTCATTTATTTCTATGTAATACTTTTGTTCTAATGTTCAGACACTTGTTTTATGTAACGCCTCAACCGCGACTGTTTTGTTATAATGGAAACCGATTTGATTTGATATTTTGTATCGAGAATGTCTGTATATAAAAATTCTAAATAAATAAATAAATCTGCATATCCCTATAAGGCTAGACCATCAGAAATTTCTGAGATTCACCATGCTCAGTGAGCATTTTCAGTTTTGAGCGATGCCCTTCGGGTTGGCGACAGTACTAAGGACATTTACAAAGGTGATGATGGTGGCAGAAGTCCTCAGTAAGGAAGGGATTTTATGGTACATCTTAACCTGGATGATTGGCTCATTCGGGCGAAATCAGAAATGGAGTGTCGCCGTTTGTTTTGAGACATCATGGAGCGCTTGAAGTCTCTCTGAGTTGGGTGATAAACCAATCAAAGATCCATCTAGAGCCGGCCTAGTCGTCGGAATATCTGGTGGCGTAGTCAGATACCAACTTAGGCAATGTGTTCCTTACCTCTGAGAGGGTGGGCAAGTTGCAGGCTCAAGTGCTTTGTCTGTGCGTCTGTCGGTTCCCAGAGTCTGGGATTATTTGCAGGTTCTGGGATCTATGGCAGCCACACTGAAGTTGGTCCCGATGGCATTTGCTCACATGTGGTCTTTCCAGCAGGCTCTTTTGTCCCATTGGAATCTGTTGTCAGAGGAGTTTCAGATCCAGATCCAGTCTCTCGTGATGGCTGTCAAGTCCTAGTTTGGAAAAGCGTACCTGGAGATCCAGAACTGGTTGGTATGACCACAGATGCCAGCCTCAGTTGTTGGGGAGCAGTGTGTCAAGGGCATATGGCTCAAGGTCGGTGGTCACCAGTGGAAGCTTCCTGTTCGATCAACCAGTTGGAAACAAGGGCAGGTTGCAGAGTATTAATGGCCTTTCTTCAGTGTATTGGGGGGGGTGCAGTGCGAGTGTTTTCAGACAATGTGACGATGGTGGCATACATCAATTGTCAGTGCGGGACAAAGAGTCTGCTAGTGGCTCAGGAGCTCTTTGTGCGGAGAGACATCTGGCAGTGATGATAGCTTCTCACATAGCCAGAGTGGACAATGTGCAAGCGGGCTATCTCAGCAGACAGCAACTAGATCCCAGGGAATAGGAGTGGTCAGCAGAGGCCTTTGCCCTCATTTGGAGTGGTGGGGCAGGCCCAAGTTTGATCTTTTGGCAACTCGAGGAAATGCCAAGGCAAATAGGTTCTTCAGCCACAGGAGGGAGGTTGGCTTCTAAGGAATCACACTGTGGTACAGCCTTGGTTGAGGAGGCTTCTACTATATGTATTTCCCCTGTGACCTCTTGTAGGCAGAGTGCTAAGTCTCATCAAGCAACATCCAGGAAGGGTGATTCTAGTAGTGCTGTCCATGGATTGCAGATCTGGTGCGGCGGGTGGTAGATGGTCCCATCTGGCTGGGGCACCTGCAGAGGTTGCTACTTTTCGGGGGACCCATCTTTTCGGAACAGGCTGATCACTTTTGTCTACTCCCTGGCTTATGAAAGATGTTTTTGCTTGAAAGGGTATTCGGGCTCTGAGATTGCTATGTTGTTGCAGGCCTGGAGACCTTCCACTTCACTGGCATATATCCATGTGTGGAGATCATTTGAGTTATGGTGTGGGAAACACGGACGGCATCCTTTGAAGGTCAGTGTTTCCCAGCTTTTGGCGTTCTTGCAGGATACTTAGCGAAGGAGTTGGCCTGTAATTCAGGGGAGGCCCTTGGCTTCTTATCCGGACATCGTGAGTATTCTTAAAGGAGCAAAGCACTTATGCCCGCTGATTCATAGGATGTGTCACTTGTGGAACCTTAATCTGGTTCTTCGAGTGCTTGAGGACCTCCTTTTGAACCATTGAGAAGAGCGGCTTTGAAGGATCTTACCTTGAAAGCCATTTTCATGGTGACGATTTGTTTGGCTAAACGGATTTCGGAGCTTCAAGCCTTGTCTTGCAGAGTTTTGGTTTTTTTTATTTATTTATTTATTTATTTATTTTATTTATTTTTAATTTTTATATATTGAAGTTCTTGTGGGAATTACAAATCACTCCGGTTTACATAAAACGATGAACTGCCCAACAGCGGATGGGGGCTTTACATAGAACTGTAGAACATAAGGAACAATAAAACCGGATGTCAATTTAACATAGTAATAATAAATATAATATAATATAATATGTACATACAATTTAACTATTTAACGTAGTAGAGATGACCTGTCAAATCTACCATATAGATACAATAAGAGTAATATAGTGAACTTATGGATTCAAAAATTGATTGAGCAGTTGTGGAGTCCTGATAGTAGGAATTGGTGAGATGTCGATAATTTAGGGATACTATTATTTAGGAAGTCCTCTTGTCTTTTTTTTTCTGTTTTCAGGTCTTTACTTTTTCTGTTTTCTTTTTTTTTTCTGTTTTTTTTTTTTTTCTTTTCTGTTTTTTTTTTTCTGTTTTCAGGTCCTTACTTTTTGCTCAAGGTCATGTCCTCATTTCATCTCAACCAGATGGAGTTACTGGCCTTTCCTTACCTGACTGCAGATATGCCACATGCGAAGGAACTTCATTTATTGGATGTTCATTGTACTGTGTTGCGATATCTTAAGGTCACTAATGAATTTCGGAGGTCTGATCATCTTTGTTTTATTCGCTGGAGCAAAGAAGGGATGTAAAGCGGCTAGGATTATGATTGCGTGATGGTTGAAGGAGGTGATTTTCTTTCTGCCATCTTTGTAAGGGTTGATCGGTTTCTAGAGGGAGTGCGGGCATATTCTACCAGAGTGGAGGCAGCCTCCTGGGTGGAGTGTCAGCTGGTATTGCCACAAGATTTGTCGGATGGCAATTTGTTTTTTCCCTACACTCTTTTACCAAGCATTACCGGCTGAATGATTGGGCGCCAGATGAAATGACATTTGGAGAAAGTGTTACGCACAGGTGCTTCGAGTTCCTGCCCAGAGTGAAGGGGGTTTGGGTACATCCCACTTGTCTGGACTGATCTGGGGTATGAACAGGAAAGGAAAATTGGTTCTTACCTGCTAATTTTTGTTCCTGGAATACCACAGATCAGTCCAGACTCCTGGGCCCATATTTTTGCGAAAGACCTTTCCCGCTTCTGGATGTTTATAAAATGAAGATTTTTGTGAACACTCTATATAGTTAAGCAGTTGGGGTTGAAAGTTTTTTCATTACCCTGGAGGTTGGTGTCCAGATTGTAAAGGGTGCTCCAACATTGATTCTCTGCTCACCCCAGATGGAAATCATTGGGGTTTTTTCGGAGTAGACATCTTGACCTGGGTACAGGTCAATACTGAGGGACTGCAGATGGTGCTCTCAGTTATTTATTTATTTATTTTGCGCGTTTTGTCTACTGTCATTCGGAGAGGGGTACCATCATAACGGTTTACAACAAAACATAAGTAGCTAATACAAGTTAAGTATACAGGTTAAGTAGCAGTGCCTGAAAGGTTTTTATTCTCTGCCTCCATCTGCTGATAGGGCTGCAAAACCCACTTGGCTGGCCTGATCTGTGGTATTCCAGGAATGAAAATTAACAGGTAAGAACCAATTTTCCTTTTTATCCTGTGATGTTAGGATTTCTGGCAATTGGCTAGAAGTGCCATAACAGTAGGTAGCCTGGATTAATCAGAACTATGATGTTGGCTATAAAAACACTTGTAAGATGTCAAAGCAATTGTATGTGTCTAAACCGGAATGTAGTTTCAAGCTCTTTGTAATGAAATGATCATACTTCAGTATTTCATGAACACATTTTTAGGCTGGTTGATTCAGCCCTCTTTATTTTTGAGCTTTCTAGAAATAAAAGATAACTTTGAAGCCTTTAAAACAGGTAAATATCCCATTTAGAGCCTGGAATGATCACAATCCTCTTACAGCTGATTGAAGAAACCCACTGTGGTACTCCAAAAAGACAATATATAAAAATGTCTGCCTGACTTTTACTACACAGAGTAATTCTCTTGGTTTTCTGCACGTATTGACATTATATCCCAGAAACAGAGGCTGCTTAAAGAACTGAAAGTCAGTAACGTAACATGCCGATTGCACAGTCCTTTTGTTCTGTCCTCCTGTAGTGGAAAACGATCTGGATCAGATAGACTACATTGATAGCTGTGCCACAGAAGAGGAGGAGGAGGATGTGAGGCAGTCGAAGGGTGACAGCCTGAGCTCGGAGTTCATGGCATACATCGAACAGCGACGCATCTCCCACGAGGTCAGATCTTATTTCTGCTCCTTTGCTGACGTAGTAAAAGGTTCCATTCTGCCTTTTTCTGGCCTCTTCCTATATTAAATAGGCATCAGATGAGGATATTTCGTTTGTAGAAATGGAGAATTAATTCCTTGTATATATATGATCTTTGATTTATAGGTCAAATCTACTTTGGGAACAATTTTCAATAACCTGGAAACAATCTGTGCTTATTCTCTTTGTAAATGAGCATATGCAAAGTAGCTGCTAATTGTATTGGTGACAGACTAGTATGCATGTTTTCGGAGCCCCCAAGTGTGTGTGTTGGCAGGAATGCCTTTTAATGTGGCTAGAAGCAGGTACTCTGTGAAAGCGGCATTGAAAGAGGATAATTTTCAGTCAGCCTCTCTTACACTGGCAACTACCTTTCCAAAATTGTCCTCTTTATGTCCAAGTTGCAAGCCCTGCTTTCCACTCTTACTCTGTGTGATTGATGTGTGCAGACCAAGTTGTATTCAGACGCTCGCAGGCAGTGACACAGCAGCAGAGGCGCCTTCATGGCAAGGCAGTGTTTGTTCTACAGGGCGAGGCTGTATTGTGCTCTTGTAGATTTGCCAGTCTGAACAGAGCACCTTTTGTTTTTTTTTCCTCAAAGGGTCCCTATTGTTTTAAATTAGGTAATGGACTGTGAATATAGAGCAGTGCTCCCTATGGACATATGTTGTCTCCATGCCAACTGAAGTACATCAATAAGGCTTAACCAGGGATGAGCCCAAGAGTCTGTATCTAGGGATTAGTTTAACTTGAGCTATGGACTGCAGTATACTGCATATTCAAAGCATAAACCACGCCAGCGTTCACACATGTTCCTCAGACAGGCAGGGAGAGTGCTAAATGTGGTGGTCTTGGATTTTAGCAAATCCTTTGACACGTTCACATAGGAGTATCAGCAAGAAGCTGAGCAGCCCAAAGAATGGGTCCTAAGATAGTAAACTTGATTAAAACCTGGTTGAGTTTTAGGTACCCAAGGTGGATGGGAAATGGAATTCATGCCAAACAATGGATGATTATCAAAGTACCTTGGGAATTATTCCTGGGCCAGTTCTAGTCAGTATTTTCTTAAATAATATTGTGGTGGGGATTGTAGGGAAGGTGCTTTGGAAATGATGCAAAGGTCTTTAAAAAGGTGGATCATCCAGATGCAGTTGAAAATATGAGGCATGATCTAAGTTTGAGGAGTAGTTGAGAGCTTGGCAATTAAGATTTAACAAAAAACAAAAAACAATGCAATCATGCATTTTGGGTACAGAAGCCCAAATGTATATGATATGGCATGAGGTGCTGATGTGCATCCTATTTGATTCTAAAGTTGCTGTACATGAGACCAGGCAATAGCAAGAGCCATAGGAATGTTAAGGTGCATAGGAAGAATTATATACATGGAAAAGGTACATAATTCCTCTATACAAATCATGTATACAAACCATGATATGGAGAATAAAACAGAATATCATAATGCCTCTCTCCTTTTCATCTAGCCACACTACTCCAGATGCATGGGTTTATGCTTCCCAGTCAGTAGCTGGAGACTAACAGACTTGCTGACGTCACCCTTTATAGACTTCTGTGCTGACCTCAGCCTGCCAATATCCTCTCTCTCACCAGCAGATGGTAGGAAAGCATCCCCTTCTGTGGGCGGAGACCTAGTGAAGAAGATATACATTTGGATGGCAGCTCTTGAGGCAAAAGAAGGGTAACGAAAATGATAAAGGGCATGAAATGGCTTCCCTATGAAGAAAGGCTTGAGAGGTTAGGGCTGTTCAGCTTAGAGAAGAGACTGCCGAGGGGAAATATGATAGAGGTCTATAAAATCACGGAAGGACTTGAACATGTAAAAGTGAATCGGTTGTTTACTCTTTCAGATAATGCAAGGATTAATATAACATATTGATGGCAGAAAAGGACCAGATAGCCCATCCAGTCTGCCTAGCAAGCTTCTTATGATAGTATCTGTCACTCCATGCAGGATATTCCCTTGTTTCTTTCAAGGGTAGTAACTGCTGCTCTGTGCAGTTACCCCCAAGTAGAACTCAGTCTTATCTTGCAAGTCACAGTGATAGTGACAGGTGCAGTCAGTTCTAGTGCACGGCTCTCAGACCGCTTTCCGGAATCCGCAATGTCAGACATTAAAGAGTTTCTCTTGAATATTCAGCTCCATAGGGTTACAATGTTGATCCAGTTTGGATATTGCCACCTCTTATAGACACAGGATTGATGGAATGCAAATGATGTCATCTATGCCTCAATGCATAGGAATATTCTCATCTGCTCATTAGGGTCCATCAGCAAACATAAGAAATTGCCATATTGGGTCAACCAAGGTTCCAACAAGCCCAGCATCGTATTTCCAACAGTGGCCAATCCAGGCCAATCATCCAAGTACAGGGGGTACCAGGATCCCATCTTTTCTCAACTCTGCCGCCAGCACCACAATATTGGAAAAGATTCTGAGCGTGGAGGCCAAAACAATATCACAAAATGCAGAAATTGTTGATGCTCTAGCTGGATGGGAATATGCATGTATACCTTGGTCAGATCCAGAAACGTCAGGAACTCCCCTGATTGTACTGCCATTATTACTGAGCGCAAAGTATCCATGTGAAAATGAATTTACACGCAAATGACGATTGACCCCTTTGAGATCCAGGATGGGATGAAAAGATCCCTCCTACTTGGGCACAACGAAATAAATGGAATCTCGGCCATATTTTCTTGAGATGCGGGCATTGGAACCAAAGCCCACAGGCTGAGGATTAAGAACATAAGAAATATTAAAGATTCCAAAGGGAGGATCACAAGGAAGAATATCTGGTAAAACTGAGGGAGACGAAGAAAGTAATCAAGAAAGTGAAAAGTCAAGCGGAAGAAAGGATTGCCAAAGAGGTAAAGCGAGGTGACAAAACATTTTTCAGATACATCAGTGAAAGGAGAAAAGTCCAAAGTGGTATAGTGAAATTGAAAGGTGAAAAGGATCAATGGGTGGAGACAGATGAAGAAATGTGTGACAGTGTCACTATGCAGAGGAACAACAGGTGGGGGAGGTTAAGGTTGGAGCTCTGGAAACCAATCCTTGGCTTCAAGGGGAGGGCCAAATTGAGGAGGAACCTTTCCGAGCCAATCGCCTACGAATGGAGGAGGAGTTTCCACAAGATAAAAAGGATTCCCTAGTAGAGCAGTCTCAATCTCCTGCCGGGGACTGAGGAGGAAGGACCGGACTGCTTGTTTGCTCTGGGAGACTTTGTTTCTGGATATCCCATTACCGTGTGCAGAAGGATGGCAAGAGTTTATCACAAAGAAGGTGAACTCGGGGATATAAGAGCTTCTGTGTGTTTTGATTTACTTTAAGGACACTTTACCGGGAGAACTGCCAGGCGGGTGGATGTATCTAAAGGGACGAGAAAAATATCCCGGGCGATACAGTGGGAGGTGGCAGTTAGGCCCAGTGGGCCAGACTTTGGACTTTGTGAGAACCTAAGAAGAGTTTTGTTTGCTTGTGAATGGCCTGGCGGAAGGACAGCAAAGGCTAAAGACTGGAGATGAACTTTTGAAGCCAGCCTTCAGAAATTGAATCGCTGGCTCAGTGGGGAGGGCATCTGCCTTTCATCCAGGTGGAGAGGGTTCAGGTGGGGTTTGAACCCTCTCCAGGTGGAGAGGGTTCAAACCCCACCTGAGGACTTGTAAAGATAATAATCTTAAACTGCTATTTGAGTTTCCGAGTGGCCAGGGAAGCTCGTTCAGGGATTGGACCCTGGAACGAACGCAATTGACGGTGTACGGACCGGTGAAAGCGTCACAAAATGGTAGAAATATTAAACGAATACTTCAGTTCGGTGTTCACTAAAGAAGACCCCGGAGAAGGACGTTGCTAGTTAACAAGAAACTGGAGAGGAGTGGAATGGATGAAACTCCATTTACGGAAGAGAATGTATGGGAAAGAGCTAGGAAAACTGAAAGTGGACAAAGCCATGGGGCCTGATGAGGTTCATCCCAGGATACTGAGGGAGCTCAGAGATGTGCTGGTGGCTCCACTGTGTGACCTGTTCAATTGATCCCTGGAAACGGGTGCCGAGTAATTGGAGAAGAACGCCGGTGTTCCCTCTTCACAAGAGTGGGAGCAGAGAGGAGGCTGGTAACTACAGGCCGGTTAGTCTCACCTCGGTGGTGGGAAAAGTATTGGAGTCGCTGCTGAAGGAAAGAATAGTGAACTGTCTACAAGCAGCAGAATTGCTGGACCAGAGGCAGCATGGTTTTACCAAGGGAAGGTTCTGTCAGACGAATCTGATAGACATTTTTGATTGGGTGACTAAGGAATTGGATCAAGGAAGAGAGCTTGATGTCATCTACTTGGATTTTAGCAAAGCTTTTGATACGGTCACGCACAGGAGGCTTGTGAATAAAACGAGAAGCTTGGGAGTGAGTGGCAAAGTGGTGGCATGGATAGCAAACTGGTTGAAGGACAGAAAACAATGTGTGATGGTAAATGGAACTTACTTGGAAGAGAGAGCGGTCATGAGCAGAGTGCCGAAAGGGTCGGTGTTGGGACTGGTCCTGTTCAATAACTTTGTGAGCGACATCGCGGACGGGATAGAAGGTAAGGTTTGTCTATTTGCGGATGATACTAAGATCTGCAACAGAGTGGATACACCGGAAGGAGTGGAGCAAATGAGACGGGATTTAAGGAAGCTGGAAGACTGGTCGAACATATCGCAGCTGAGATTCAATGCCAAGAAGTGCAGAGTCATGCATATGGGGTGTGGAAATCCGAAAGAAATGTATTCGATGGGGGGTGAAGGGTTGATGTGCACGGAGCAGGAGAGAGACCTTGGGGTGATAGTTTCTAGCGATCTGAAGTCGGCGAACAAATGTGACAAGGCGATAGCTAAAGCTAGAAGAATGCTGGGCTGCATAGAGAGAGGAATATCGAGTAAGAAAAGGGAAGTGATTATCCCCTTGTACAGATGCTTGGTGAGGCCTCACTTGGAGTACCTTGCTCAGTTCTGGAGACCGTATCTCTGAAGGGACAGAAACAGGATAGAGGCGGTCCAGAGAAGGGTGACCAAAAAGGTGGAGGGTCTTCATCGAATGACTTATGAGGAGAGATTGAAGAATCTAAATATGTATACCCTGGAGGAAAGGAGGAGCAGGGGTGATATGATACAGGCTGTCAGATACTTGAAATATTTTAATGATCCAAAGTCAATGACAAACCTTTTCCGTTGGGAAAAAAATGAACAAAACCAGAGGTCACGGTTTAAAACTCCAGGGAGGAAGACTCAGAACCAATGTCAGGAAGTATTTCTTCAGAGAGCATTGTGGATGCCTGGAATGTCCTTCCGGAGGAAGTGGTGAATACCAAAACTGTGAAGGATTTCAAAGGGGCATGGGATAAACACTGTGGATCCATAAATTCTTGAGGATGTGAATGAAGAGACGAGGCATGGGGGTGGCTTGCGGGAATGACGGCTACTACCTGCTGATTAATACCCTTATTCAATTAACATTCACACGGTTAATGCGACTCCCAACATTGCTCTAATCTTCAACGGCAAGAGGAAATGTGGGAAAAAGGATTTGCATTCACAAATAAGCGTGGGAGTAGCTTGCTTGTTGCAGCCGTTACTACCCCAAACCAAATAAACTTGATACTTCACTTTCAATGCATATCCAAGCAGCTCTCTGCTTTAATGGCAGGTGGAATGAAGGAAAGAGGATTTATATTCAGACAACCAACAAGGATTAAACAAGTGTGGGAGTAGCTTGCTTGTTGCAGCGGTTACTACCCTGAACCAATCAAGCCTGATAATTCACTTTGAATACATATATAGCGCAGCTCACTGCTTCAGGGGCGGGGGGGGGGGGGCGGAGAAAAGAAGATTTATATTCAGACAATAACCAATAAGGACTAAATTGCACAGGCTAGGTAAATAAATAAGCGTGGGAGTATCTTGCTTATTGCGGCAGTTACTACCCCTAACTAATTAGGCTTGTTACTTCACTTTGATACAGCTCCAGCCCTGTTCTCTACATCAGTGGTGTGGGGGTGGAAGGAAATTAGAATCAAAAAGTTACCAATGAGGGCCCTGACCTCAGCGGTCAGAGTAACAGACAAGTATGAGAAAAATAAGTGTGAAAGCTGGGCAGACTGGATGGGCCATTTGGTCGTCTTCTGCCATCATTTCTGTTTCTATCTGGTGCCGACACCGGAGCAGCATTGGCCCCCACCGAGCCACCTCCGAAGAGGGCCCGGGAAGAGGAGCCCCCATCCTCCTCTGGAACCGGGACCCCGAGGCTCCACATTCACCCGTGGACGCTCCGGTGAAGCCTAGCCTGCCTCCTACCCCAGGTGCTGTGCCATCCATGTCAGCTTTAGGCCGCCGGATGTTCCAAGAGTCAATGTTCTTCTTATGTTCTTCTTATGTTCTTAAACTTAACTAGGAATTCAATAAAACTAAGATGAAGGCAGCAGTCCAGCAGCAAGAGGGGGGCTTTCTAGTCTTTTGCATTAAGTGTCACTCACATGTATGATTTTTTATCCACCGGTGAGAGACTGTATGTGTGCATTCGGTACAAAGAGCTCCTGGCTCTCAGGGAACGAGTCCGATCTCTGGAGGCTAGAGTTACAGACTTGGAGGAGCTGAGGCAGACAGAGAGGTACATTGATGAGATCTTCAGGGACATAGTAGCCAAGACTCAAATCCAGTCTGGCAGCCCCAGTACTGCCTTGGATCAGAAGTGATCCTGTAGCAAGGACCTGCTCCCCAGGTGATGTATTATCCTCTCGCACAGAGGACAAGTCTCCCAGGGCTACTGCCCAGGAGGGAAGGGTTAGGCCGGCCATCATAGTTGGTGATTCAATTATTAGAAATGTAGATAGCAGAGTGGCTGGTGGACGTGAGGACCGCCTGGTAACTTGCCTGCCTGGTGCGAAGATGGCAGACCTCACGCATCACCTAGATAGGTTTATAGACAGTGCTGGGGAGGAGCCGACTGTCGTGGTATATGTGGACACCAACGACATAGGAAAATGTGGGAGAGGGGTTCTGGAAGCCAAATTTAGGATTTTAGGTAGAAAGCTGAAATCCAGAACTTCCAGGGTGGCATTCTCTGAAATGCTTCCTGTTCCACGTGCAGGTCCCCAGAGGCAGGCAGAGCTCCAGAGTTTCAATTTGTGGATGAGATGATGGTGCAGGGAAGAGGGATTCAGTTTTGTAAGGAACGGGGGAAACGTTTGGGGAAGGGGGGAGACTTTTCCGAAAGGATGGGCTCCACCTTAACCAGAGTGGAACCAAGCTGCTGGCACTAACTTTCAAAAAGGAGATGAAGCAGCTTTTAAACTAGAACAAGGGGGAAAGCCGACAGTCACTCAGCAGTGCATAGTTCGGAGAAATGTATCCTTGAAGGATACTAATGAAACAGGAGAGTTAGGGCATCCCAACAGAGAGGTTCCAATAAAAGCAAATGTAGTCCATGTGCTTATGTAAAAAATCACTGAAGCTAATGATTTCCAAATTATCCCTAACAACTGAAAAGCAGGTTGTTAATACAAACAAAAAATGTACTTTGAAATGTCTGTATGCCAATGCCAGAGGTCTAAGAAGTAAGATGGGAGAGTTAGAATGTATAGTAGTAAATGATGAGATTGATATAATTGGCATCACAGAGACTTGGTGGAAGGAGGATAACCAATGGGACAGTGCTATATCAGGGTACAAATTACATCACAATGATAGGGAGGTTCAACTGGTGGAGATGTGGCACTTTATGTCCGGGAGGGTATAGAGTCCAACAGGACAAAGATCATACAAGAGACTAAATGCTCAGTAGAATCTATATGGGTAGAAATCCCATGTGTGTTGGGTAAGAGTATAGTGATAGGAGTATACTACCGTCCACCTGGACAAAATGGTGAGACAGATGATGAAATGCTAAGAGAAATCAGGGAAGCTAACCAATTGGGCAGTGCAGTAATAATGGGAGATTTCATTTATCCCAATATTGACTGGGTAAATGTAACATCAGGACTTGCTAGAGACACAAAGTTTCTGGATGTAATAAATGACTGCTTCATGGAGCAATGGGTTCAGGAACCAAGAAGAGAGGGAGCTATTTTATCCTGCAATTCTTAGTGGAACGCAGGATTTGGTGAGAGAGGTAATGGTGGCGGGGCCACTTGGCAATAGTGATTATAACATGATCAAATTTAAACTGGTAGAGGGACAATAAGTAAATCTACAACTCTAACACTAAACTTTCAAAAGGGAAACTTTGATAAAATGAGGAAAATAGTTAGAAAAAAAACTGAAAGGTGCTGCTGCAAAGGTTAAGTGTTCAACAGGCATGGACATTGTTTAAAAATACAATCCTAGAGGCGCAGTCCAGATGTATTCCATGCATTAAGAAAAGTGGAAGGAAGGCAAAACAATTACCGTCATGGTTAAAAGGTGAGGTGAAAAATAACCCTTGCTGTAGTTACACGATGTTAGGTTCCATATTAGGAGCTACCACCCAAGAAAGAGATCTAGGCGTCATAGTAGATAATACATTGAAATCATCGGCTCAGTGTGCTGCAGCAGTCAAAAAAGCAAATAGAATGTTAGGAATTATTAGGAAGGGAATGGTTAATAAAACGGAAAATGTCATAATGCCTCTATATCGCTCCATGGTGAGACCACACCTTGAATACTGTGTACAATTCTGGTCGCCTTATCTCAAAAAAGATATTATGTTCTTCTTATGTTCTTATATAGTTGCAATGGAGAAGGTACAGAGAAGGGCAACCAAAATGATAAAGGGGATGGAACAGCTCCCCTATGAGGAAAGGCTGAAGAGGTTAGGGCTTTTCAGCTTGGAGAAGAGACGGCTGAGGGGGGATATAATAGAGGTCTTTAAGATCATGAGAGGTCTTGAACGAGTAGATGTGACTCTGTTATTTACACTTTCGAATAATAGGACGACTAGGGGGAATTCCATGAAGTTAGCAAGTAGCACATTTAAGACTAATCATAGAAAATTCTTTTTCACTCAACGCACAATAAATCTCTGGAATTTGTTGCCAGAGGATGTGGTTAGTGCAATTAGTGTAGCTGGGTTCAAAAAAGGTTTGGATAAGTTCTTGGAAGAGAAGTCCATTAACTGCTATTAATCAAGTTTACTTGGGGAATAGCCACTGCTATTAATTGCATCAGTAGCATGGGATCTTCTAGGTGTTTGGGTAATTGCCAGGTTCTTGTGGCCTGGTTTGGCCTCTGTTGGAAACAGGATGCTGGGCTTGATGGACCCTTGGTCTGACCCAGCATGGCAATTTCTTATGTTCTTATGTTCTTCAAAAATTGGAAGAAGGATCCATCTGAAGAAAATAGGATAAAACATAAGCATTGTCAAGTTAAGTGTAAAACATTGATAAGACAGGCGAAGAGAGAATTTGAAATGAAGTTGGCCATAGAAGTAAAAACTCATAATAAAAACTTTAAAAAAATATATCCGAAGCAAGAAACCTGTGAGGGAGTCGGTTGGACCACTAGATGACTGAAGGGTTAAAGGCGCTCTTAGGGAAGATAAAGCCATTGCAGAAAGACTAAATTAATTCTTTGTTTCCGTGTTTTCTAATGAGGATATTGGTGAGATACCAGTTCCGTAGATGGATTTCAAGGGTGATGAGTCAGACGAACTGAACCATATCACTGTGATCCGGGAAGATGTAGTAGGCCAGATTGACAAATTAAAGAGTAGCAAATCACCTGGACCAGATGGTATGCTTCTTAGGGTAATGAAGGAACTAAAAAATGAAATTTCTGATCTATTAGTTAAAAATTTGTAACCTATCATTAAAATCATCCATTGTACCTGAAGACTGGAGGGTGGCCAATGTAACCCCAATATTTAAAAAAGGCTCCAGGGGCGATCCGGGTAAATATAGACCAGTGAGCCTGACTTCAGTACCGGGAAAAATAGTGGAAACTATTCTCAAGATCAAAATCGTAGAGAATATAAAATGACATGATTTAATGGAACACAGTCAACATGGATTTACCCAAGGGAAGTCTTACCTAACAAATATGCTTCATTTTTTTGAAGGGGTTAATAAACATGTGGATAAAGGTGAACCGGTAGATGTAGTGTATTTGGATTTTCAGAAGGTGTTTGACAAAGTCCCTCATGAGAGGCTTCTAAGAAAACTAAAAAGTCATGGGAATAGGAGATGATGTCCTTTCGTGGATTACAAACTGGTTAAAAGACAGGAAACAGAGTAGGATTAAATGGTCAATTTTCTCAGTGGAAAAGGGTAAACAGTGGAGTGCCTCAGGGATCTGTACTTGGACCGGTGCTTTTCAATATATATATAAATGATCTGGAAAAGAATACAACAAGCGAGGTTATCAAATTTGCGGATGATACAAAATTATTCAGAGTAGTTAAGTCACAAGCGGATTGTGTTACATTACAGGAGTAGACTGGAAGATTGGGCAACCAAATGGCAGATGAAATTTAATGTGGACAAGTGCAAGGTATTGCATATAGGGGGAAAAGTAACTCTTGCTGTAGTTACACGATGTTAGTTTCCATATTAGGAACTACCATCCAGGATAAAGATCTAGGCATCATAGTGGATAATACTTTAAAATTGTTGGCTCAGTGTGCTGCGACAGTCAAAAAAGCAAACAGAATGTTGGAATTATTAGAAAGGGAATGGTGAATAAAACAGAAAATGTCATAATGCCTCTGTATCGCTCCATGGTGAGACCGCACCTTGAATACTGTGTACAATTCTGGTCGCCGCAACTCAAAAAAGATATAGTTGCGATGGAGAAGGTACAGAGAAGGCCAACCAAAATGATAAAGGGGATGGAACAGCTCCCCATGAGGAAAGGCTGAAGAGGTTAGGGCTGTTCAGCTTATGTTTTTAGAGTTAAAATCAATAAACAGATATTACAAAAAAAAAATAAAAATAAAACTAATCGGTGAAAGGTCTTTTTCACTCAACGCACAATTAACCTCTGGAATTTGTTGCCAGAGGATGTGGTTAGTGCAGTTAGTGTAGCTGTGTTTAAAAAAGGATTGGATAAGTTTTTGGAGGAGAAGTCCATTACCTGCTATTAATTAAGTTGACTTAGAAAATAGCCACTGCTATTACTAGCAATGGTAACATGGAATAGACTTAGTGTTTGGGTAATTGCCAGGGTCTTATGGCCTGGATTGGCCACTGTTGGAAACAGGATGCTGGGCTTGATGGGCCTTTGGTCTGACCCAGTATGGGTCCCCGTAACACCAACCTTTTGAGCGCGTTCTTTTTTCCTTTTTGCCTCACTTGAGCCCGAGGAGCTAGGGCCTATGGAGGCTGCCCTCGTCTTTACAATTAAGTGGTGTTTTGCCGGTGCCGGCTAAGAATGCGCCTCCGAGGTGGGGGAGGCATACGAGCCCCTAGCCACTTCAGTTTTTCTATCTTGTCAGCCCGTTGGCGTTGAGCCCTGGGCGACATTCTCCTGCAATGTCTGCAGGACTCCTGTTTGTGGTCTGGGCCCAGACACACATAACAGGCAGCATGCCCGTCTGTAATCGACATAATTTTCCCACAGGGGCAAGGTTTGAACCCTGGTGGCCTGGGCTTTCTTTGACCTTCCTTCCTCTCCATTTTTCGATCTGTTTTTAAACCAATTTTGATGATGCTGAGGAGATGCGAAGCTCTGTGTGTATTCCTGCGTGCGGAAAAAACAGACTGAGGAGAATCTGCTTTTCCTGCGCGGGAACTCATGCGCAGCTGCAGAGAGCAAAGCTCTGTAGAAAGCTCTGAGAAGCTCCGCCTTCCCGGGCCTGACGGACAGCCCAAGACAGCATGGCTGATTTCATCCTGCTATCTATGGAAACACCATTTACAGTAAGCAGACTTGCTTTACTGACATTCTATGGAGGCCTTCTTACACATGAGGTTATTTCAGGGGAGGTAACAGTGTGCATAGTTTTGCCAAAAAAAAGCAGGCACACATCTCCAAGTATTGTTTTCTGCAACTGTAATCAGAGCAAAATCTATGCACATACTTTTGCTTTGATTATTGGTGGAGATGCATGGGTAAAAATTGCCTGCTGTTTTTGCACCAATGTGGGCAGTTTAATTATTGCCTGCAAAGTATTTTAAGAGTATATTTTCTGTTTTTTTTTTCTTCTGTAGTAATCACTAAAGACTTTTATTATTGTAATTTTGCTTCTTAATAGTCTTTCTCTATTCAGTTCATTTTATCAAGGTTCAACATCTTGGAAATGACTGTTGTACTAAACACAGAATTGCAATAGTGCTGAAATAATTATGAAAGTAGATGGAATAAAGCCTAATAGCATTATAAACTGACATGAAGTTGGCTCTTTAAAAATCTTTATTCTAATTGTACACATTCTTGAGCCATGTGTTGTACTAACTTAGTGTTTTGTGCTCTTCTGTCGTTTGTATAGGGTTCACATGTAAAACCAACACCTCTCAGAGAGTTTCATAGAACAGATGAAATGAGACGGTATGCACATACAAACAGGTACACAGTTATACAGTGTGTTTTCTCTATTATGTTAAAAATTTACCACTCATGAAGAAGATGAACAAATAACAGTGACAGTGAATGAAAGCCAACCTGGACATTCAAGGAGGAGTCAAACATAGAAACATGACTGACAAAAAATACCTTATGGCCTATCCAGTCTGCCCATCTGACCAAGATATATCCCCTGTATATATCCCATGCTTTCTTATATTTAGATAATATTTTTGTCTCCATCACTACTATTGGGAAACTGTTCCACACATCTGTCACCCTCTCTGTAAAGAAATGTTTCCTAAGTTTATTCCTGAATCTGCCCCCTTTCAACCTCATCTCATGACCTTTCGTTCTAGAGCCTCCTTTCCTTTGAATAAGACTCAACATGCACATACATATCTTTGAGATATTTCAATGTCTATATCATATCATCCCTATCTTGTCTTTCCTGTAGGGTGTACATGTTTAAATCTTTGTCTATACCCATATGCTTTAGAACAAAGACCACTGACCATTTTAGTAGCCTCCCTCTGGGCAGACTCCAGTTTTATATCCTTTTGAAGGCGCGGTCTCCAGAATTGTACACAGTCTTTCAGGTGAGGTCTCACCAGGGAACTATACAGGGGCAATATCACCTCCCTTTTTCTGCTTGCCTTTCCTGTCCCTGTGCAGCCACATATCTTTCTGGCTTTTACTGTTGCTTTATTCATCTGTTTGGCAACCTTAAAATTATCAGATACAATTACCCCCAGATCCTCTGCTTTCGTTATTTTTAGAAGAATTTCACTTCCAACATTGTACCTTCCCTTGGATTTTTGCTTCCTAACTCTGCATTTTTTTTTTAACATTAAATCTTATCTGCCAGATCTTAGACTATTCTTCAAGGTTCACTAGATCACTCCTCATGTTTCCACTCTGCCTGTGCACCCTGTTACAGATTTTGTTATCATCTGCAAAAAGACAAACCTTTCCTGACAACTATTCCGTTATGTCACTCACAAAAATGTTGAAAAGAACCTGTCCAAGGACCAATCCTTGAGGCACAGCGCTAGTAACCACCTCCTCAGAGCAAACTCCATTTTCCACTACCCTTTGTCATCTCCCACTCAGCCTTTTCCTAACCCAGGATTCATACCGAGAGCGCCCAATTTATAAGTCTTCTGTGTGGAACAATGCCAAAGGCTTTGCTGAAATCAAAGTATACTATGTCTAGTGCTCCCCCTTGATCCAACTCTCTGCTCACCCAATCAAAGAAATTGATCAGATTTGTCTGACAAGATTTACCTTTGGTAAAACCATGCTGCTTCAGATCTTGCAATCTATTGGATTCCAAAAATTGGACTCTCCTCTGTTTAAAAGCGCTTCTATTAGTTTTCACACCACAGAGGTCATGTTAACTAGTCTGTAGTTCCCAGCCTTCTCCTTACTTCCACTTCTATGAATAGGAACCACTTCTGCCTTTTCCCAGTCCTCCAGAACTACTCCAAACTCTAAAGAAGCATTGAAAAGGTCGGCCAGCGGCGCTGCCAGGGCATCTCTAGTTCCCTTAGTACACTTGGATATATCCCATCGGGCTTCTTTGCCTTATCTACTTAGTTTACTTAGTGCCTCATGAATACGCTGTTCTGAAAATCAATTGAGTGTTTACCTCACTTCCAATCTTATTTGTGTTTGTTTTATGTGGTCCTGCTCTAGACCCTTCCACAGTGAACATTGAACTGAAATATTTGTTAAGCAATTTTGCTTTTACCTCCTCAGCCTTTACATATTCCTTTCCTTCACTTTTGAGTCTCATGATGCCACTTTTGCACTTCATTCTATCACTAACATATCTAAAATAAATAAATAAATAAATAAATCTTGCCCCTCGTTTTACCATATTTGCTATTTTTTCTTCTGTTTGAACTTTTGCGTTCCTGACTTCTTTCCCAGCTTCTCTTAATTTTTCCAGATATTGATGTCTGTCTTCCTCTTTCTGCAGTCTCTTGAAGTTTATGAATGCTAACCTTTTCTCCCTTACCTTTTCAGCTACTTCTTTAGAAAACCATAACTTTTTCCTCTTCTATTTAAATTCTTATCAAAAAGATTAGTTGCCCTTAATTTCCTTTTAGCTTTTCCCCCTACCCTTCTACTTCTCTCTAGATACTCCTTGAGGTACTTCCCCATTTTGAGAGAGCTAGTTTTCCTGAAGTTTGCGACCCTTGTCATAGAATACATCCTAATATTGAACCACACCATCCAGCAGTCACTGGTTCCCAGATGATCATCACAAATGTTGTCCCTGTTGTGGATCTGTTACTATTTGATAGAACAGTTCTTCTTGCAGAGAATCCAGGATCTCCCTGCTTCTAGAAGATACTGCAGTTGGAATATCCCATTCAATATCTGGTAGATTAAAATCCCCTAGTTGCTGCGTTTCCCATTCCCTTATCCTCCATTAAATCTCTATCCCATCTCCTCTTTAAAAAAAAAAAAAAAAAGTAAAGCTCAAGATGGTTTCCCTCTGCACCTTGATCCCTGTCTTGCAAAATGAGTACTCGCTATGCTCCCTCAACCTAAAGGATGCATTCACTCATATCGAGATCTTCCCAGGTCACAGAAGTATCTCAGATTCGTGGTGGGAAAAGAGCACTTCCAGTACTGGGTGTTGCCGTTCAGATTGTATCCGCCCCACGGGTCTTCACAAAATGTCTGTCTGTAGTGGTAGCACACCTCCACAGACCGGGAGTGATGTTTGCTGTATCTAGACGGCAGGTCAAGAGCACGTCTCAGGCAGGGACCACCAGATCCTTGCACTTGACCACTCTGGTGTTGGTCACTAGGGTTCGTTCTCAACTACCCAAATACCGAATGTCTGTCACCTCAGTTGGACTTCATCGGAGCCCTGCTAGACACAGCTCAGGCCAAGGACTTTCTGCCTCATCAGAGAGCCAGTGCCTTGGCGACCATTGCAGCAGAGGTTCGACAGAGCCAGCAGGTATCAACTGGTTACATTTTGAGGCTGTTGGGCCACATGGCTACAACCGTCCATGTTACTTCCTTGGCATGCTTGCACACACGCAGAGCCCAATGGACCCTGAAGTCATAGTGGCGCCAAGCCACTTAGAGCCTCCAGGATTATATCCGAGACACTCTGTTTCTTAGGAACTCCTTGTCCTAGTGGTGGGTACTTTCCAATCTGGAAGAGGAGATATCCTTTCGGAATCTCACTACTCAAATTGTGCTAACCACGGATGCAACTACCCTGAGGTGGGAAGCTCATGTGGATGGGCTCAACACCCAGGGCCTGTGGTCTGCTCAGGAACGTTCTTGTGAATTCTGCCTGGAGCTCCGGGAGTCCTGGAGCTGTGGGCTTTCAGAGAAGTTGTCCTGATCCAGACCAACAACCAAGTAGCCATGTGGTATGTGAACAAACAGGGAGGCACGGGATTGTACCTCCTATGTCAGGAAGCAGTCTAGATCTAGTCGTGGCCCTGTCTCACAGTTTGGTGCTCAGGGCCAAATACCTGGCTGGTACGGAGAAAGTGGTAGCAGATAGGCTGAGCCGAGCCATCCGACCCCATGAGTGGTCAATGGACCAAGGAGTAATGAATTGGATAATCTGCCTCTAGGGGAACCTGAACATAGATCTGTTCCCGTCCCCCTGCAATAGAAAGGAACATTGGATCTGCTCTCTGCCCAGGTCAGACAGCAAACCAGCCTCAGATGCCCTTGCCTGCCATTGGGGCAAGGGTCTTCTGTACGTATATCCTCCGATTCCCTTAGTGGCAAAGACTCTTGAAGCTTTGCGAGGACAGAGGTACTGTGATCCATATAGCCCCTCATTGGCCAAGACAGGTATGGTTTCCATTCCTGAGGGAGTTGTCCATCCGGAAAACAATCAGTCTGGGGACTTCCTCAGATCTTATCATGGAAGATCAGGGCAGGCTGCAGCATCTCAAACTCCAGGCCCTGTTGCTCGCAGCCTGGATGTTGAGAGGTTAATCCTGCAGCCGTTTGATCTTTCTGAGGATATGTCTCCAGTCCTGGTGACTTCTAGAAAGCCTTCCACTAGAAAGTCCTATGGACTGAAGTGGAGGAGATTTTCCGTGTGGTGTGAGCAGGCCCTAGAACCATTGTCCTGCCCCATACAAAAACAGCTTGATTAGCTTCTGCAGCTTTCGGAGGCTGGCTTAAAAACCAACTCTGTCAGAGTTCATCTTAGTGCAATTGGCGCATACCACCATGATGTAGATGGTACGCCCATCTCTGTATGTTTCATGCGGGACCTGCTTCAATTGAAGCCTCCCCTAAGATCTCCTGCTGTGTCTTGGGACTTCAGCATGGTGTTAGCTCAGCTGATGAAAGCTCCTTTTGAGTCGCTGTGCACCTATGACCTGAAGTACCTGACCTGGAAGGTCATATTTTTCTGGCGGTCACTTCAGCGCACAGGGTCAGCGAGCTCCAGGCCTTAGTGATTTATCCACTTATACTAAGTTTTATCATTCAGGGTGGTCTTGTGTACGCACCCTAAGTTCCTGCCTAAAGTGGTGACAGATTTCTTTCTTAACCAATCCATCGTCCTGCCAATTTTCTTTCCCAGGCCCATTCACACCAAGACGAGCGAGCACTGCACAGTTTGGACTGCAAGTGAGCCGTAGCCTTCTATCTGGAGCAGACGAAGTCCATAGACAGTCCACTCAACTTTTTGTTTTGATAAGAATAGGTTGGGCGTTGTCATTGTAAACAGACACTATCCAATTGGCTAGCAGATTGCAGCTCCTTCTGTTATGCCCAAGCAGGTCTACCTCTTGGGGGTCATGCCAAGGCTCATTCTGTCAGAGCCAGGCAACGTCTATGACCCATGTGCAAGCAGTTCCTGCGGAGATCTGCAAGGCTGTGACTTGTTCTCTCCACACATTCACATCACATTACTGTCTGGATAGGGATGGCTGACATGACGGTAGGTTCGGCCAGTCTGTCCTCCGGAACCCACTTGAGGTAGAACCCAACTTTCCCAACCTAGGGCCTGATGTTTGCATTCAGGCTGTTTCCCCCTCTGTTACCAATAGCACCAGTGTTGTCTGTTGGTCCCCTTTTGTGTGTGGGAGCAGCCTCTAGCTAAGGATTCACCCATGTGTGAGGACTACCATCCTCCTTGTCCTCGGAGAAAGAGTTGCTTATCTGTAATAGGTGTTCACCAAGAATAGCAGGATGTTAATCCTCATGAAATCCACCTGCCACTCCAATGAGTTGGGTTTCTCCTATTTTTTTTTTTATCATAATTCTATGTTACAAGACTGTGAAGAGAGTCCCCATATGGTATAGGCCATAAGAACATAAGAAATTGCCATGCTGGTTAGACCAAGGGTCCATCAAGCCCAGCATCCTGTTTCCAACAGAGGCCAAACCAGGCCACAAGAACCTGGCAATTACCCAAACACCAAGAAGATCCCATGCTACTGATGCAATTAATAGTGGTGGCTATTCCCTGGGCATGCTCAGTTTGCCTAGTGAGTTCTAGAAACTTTGATATAAATTTTCCGCATCGGGCTCCATCTGATGTCATCCATGTGTGAGGACTAACGTCCTGCTGTCCTCAGACAACACCTGTTACAGGTAAGCAACTTTGCTTTACTGTGTTTGTTTTATGTATTGTACAACCACCTGGAGCTCTACCTGGTTGGCATAGAAATCTAAATTATAAATAAATTGTTGGATTAAAGTTAATGGATCAGGAATAGTTGCAAGGCAGGACTGAGTTGCATTAACAGAGTTGTGTATAGGCCTCAGTACTGGAATTGCAGGGGGTGTCACTGGACAGGCCCAAGGTGCAATGACAGAATTGTGTGGATACTTTGAGAATCTTACTGCACGGTGTATTGTCTATTTTTTTATAGACATTCTATCAGTGTCACCCAGTTTGTGGGGAAAGTTGCCTTTGTTTTAAATGTTTTGATTAAGTAAAAGCCCTCCATCTGTGTTTACGTTGACTGTTGAAGGCAAGGATCATAATTGTCCCAAATGTTTGTACTTTAAAGAGATGTCATTGTTATCCAACTACATTGTTGATCTTCATTTCAGAAATTTAATTTTACTGGGGCATCATTATATTCCCTTTTTGTTCTCTTTCAGAGATTTGGATGAGTTCCGGAGACCAGAGACATTGAATTCCTTGTCAGACAGAGAGAGGCATCAAGTGTCAAGAAGCCACACAGACAGGTAAGGCCATGAAGCCTTTGAAGTCATCTTTCTGGCATTGTGGCTGTTTCCTACACCAATCTTAATGGGAGAGTAGGTAGTTCCACATCAGGGGTCTCCTTAGAGATCAAGAGTTTGTGCAATTACTGCAAATATGCAACAAGTTTTGCAGAGTAGGATTGTTAGTAGTTCTCACCCGAACTACAGTGCTAATTGGGGATAAGCACTGGTGTTCTATAGAGACTCAACTGGGGGAGGGCTTTCCTCCATCAGTGTTTCAGCTACCTGCAAAATATTGAAGGCCCAGTAGAAAAAGTCATCCTATCTAGCCCAGCCATTGCAACAACAGTTCTTTGCTGATGGTCATAGACAGCTGCTCCATATGAAAGCTGGCACCATGAGACTAGCCACTAGATGTAGCCATTGCGGCAGGACTGAATTTCCCTGGGGCTGTGAATGATACATGAGCTGCAGCTGTGCTCAAAAATTGAACCCAGATTTCCTGTATAGTAGCGCATGGCATTTTCACTCAGTTATTGGACCAGCCTCTTACCAAGTTTTTACTACTGTTGATTGTTATTATATCAGATAGTGTAATGGAGTACAACACTGCATGTCTGTCTTCTGAGCTCATCCTTAGAGATAGGGACTCCTATTTTGTCAGAGCTTGGAAATTGCAGTGTGCTGTCTAAAGTCTGCTCTGTGCAATGATCTTGCATTTAATGCAACTGTGCTTCTGTTTGTTAGAACACCAATTGATGCATCCTACCTACTATGTCTGGCTCACAGTCCAAATCAGGTAATTGATTCACATTTTCTTGCCAGACTGGCTAATATAAAGAAATATCACTTAATTACTTTTCTCTGATAAGCAGATGCAATAGAGCCACACACATGGATGAGGTGACTCTTCTGCAAACATTTTGGGCATCTCTTGAAGCCACTGGCTAGCTTCTCAGGCATGCTGATGAAAAAAGGAGAAGAAATTTGAGTAATGAAAAATTTCTTGACTGGGCCATGGACACCAAACATGGTTTCACAGGGAAGAACTGCCACTTTTCAGCAACTCTGGCTGGTGGTGGTGGTGGTGAAGGAAATTTTGATTTATTTAAAATGTATATACCACAAATCGTAATTTCTAAGCATTTAACAATAAAAACATTCATAAAATCTGTAATACAAATACTATAAACATAAAAACAAGAACAAGACTTTCTTTCTCAAGTCATTGCCCCCACACCTTACGTTCTCACTATCCTTACATCATTCTATTTTCCACTGTAATAGTCTATAAATTAGGACAGCAGTTCTCAACCAGTGTCACCGCACTTCCCGATCCCCCGCTGACGCAGCTGCTCCCCCTGGCCCAGTGAATAAGAGCTTATCCTCCGCCCGGGCTTGAAATGCTGTTCCCTGTACGTACCTGGATCAGTCCAGACAGTGAGTTATGTCGTGACCGCGCGCACGGGAAGAAGAGACCAAGCTGGCGCATGCAGCATCGGCCTGAAGAAGACAGTGTGTGAGACAGCATGTGTATAAGTGAGAGATTGAGAGCCTGTGTGTGATTATTCTTTGTGTGTGTGAGAGAGAGCATGAATGTAAGTGTATGATTGAGAACCTGTATGTGCAAGTGAGAGAGATCATGAGTATCTATGATTAAGAGCCTGTGTGTATAAGTAAGAGAGAGATAGCATGTGTGTATGTGGGTGATTGAAAGCCTGTGTGTGTAAGCGTGAAAAGACCGACAGGATGTGTGTAAATGTGTGATTAAGAGCCTATATAAGTGAGAGAGAGAGTATGTGTTTCTCACAAGACGAGCAGGATGGTAGTCCTCACATATGATGACATCACAGGATGGAGCCCAATCACGGAACACGTTTGTCAGTTTCTAGAACTTTGACTGGCACCTACTGGGCATGCCCAGCATGGCACTAACCCTGCAGCCAGCAGGGGTTCCCCTTCAGTCTTCTTTTTTCCATGCAGCAGTAGCCACGCGGTTAAGGAGCTCCACAGAGATTCCTGACAGGAATTTTCCTCACGGAATTACTACAACTTTTCTTACCCCACAGGGGTCTCTCCTTCAGTTTTTTCAAACCGCAGTACTCAGGTAAGTTTTCTACCCGTTTTGGTCGATTCCCATTGAGTTTGGCCCTAGCGGCCTACTGGCCGTCGACCGTACTGCAGCTCGAACTGCAATCGTACCATGTCCATAACAGACTCTCATCAGGTCTGTGTAATGTGTCTTGGATGTGAGCACAATGTCCTGACCTGCACCAAATGTGCCCTAATGACACCAAAAGGTTGCAAGACCAGAATGGAGAAGATGGAACTTCTCTTCCGTGCTCAAACCCTGACACAGTCTATTGCATAGATGTTGTCAGAACTGGCATCGTCAACTTCGCGCCAGTATCGACCACCAACCGGTGACCGTCCAGCATTGACGACTTCTCGGCCTTCAACCACCTCTACTCCCCCTCAGGACCAAGGAAACATCCAAGGAAAGAAACATAGCCACCGACATCGGAAGTCTCGAACCATCGAGGGAGCGAAATCATCGACCTCGCCATCGTCCGAGCCACCGTCGAAGAAACCCCGTCCAGAAAAGGCACAGATCTTTTCGGCGACTGGGTCACTGAGGTAACCCTCACCCGAAAGGGGATTGGGAGCCGCGACTCCACCTTTAATGGTGGTCCCTCCGGCTATGCCTCTGCCTCCTTCTGTTCTGGAGCTGGGGCTGCTTACTCCAGGACTTCGAGAAGAACTGGACCGGCTGGTTCAGGAGGCCATCGACAAGGCGATGCATCGACTCCAAGTTCCTCTGGTACCAACACTGGTACCAATCGTGGAACCGACCACTGACCCGATTCCAGCAGCGTTGGCACCACTGCTCTCGAGGATGGAAGCGCTCATTGCCGCTTTTACACCGATGGATCCCGAGTCACCGATGGCTCTGGTGCTCTCTCCGCTTACCTTGTCATGGGAGGAGAAACACTGTTCCGCATCCTCCATTGGCAGTCCTACCGATGCCTCAGCCATCGATGCCGATGCGTCCGGTGCCACTGATCCATTCATTGATGCCTTTGATGCCTTCATTGGTGCCTCCAATTATTCCTTCGGAGCCTAGACCAGGACCTTCAGGGATTCCACCATCCCGTCCTCCTCAGGCTCCTAGAGGGGCAGGTGCTGATCCCTACGACACCTGGACTGATGATTCTTCACCAGACACCGATGACCTGCCTTCACCACCTTCTCCTTCTGAAAGCAGAAAGCGTTCTCCCCCAGAAGATCTTTCCTTCATAAATTTTGTGAAGGAGATGTATGAATTAGTTCCCTTCCAATTACAGACCGAACAAGATGGCAGGCATCAAATGATGGAGCTATTGCAATTCCTGGATGCACCCAAGGAAATAACCTCCATCTCTATTCACCAAGTTCTTCTAGATCTCCTCAAAAAGAACTGGGAACACCCTGGCTCTGTTGCTCCAGTCAACAAGAAGACTGACACCACTTCGTTGGTATAGTCAGTCCAGGTTTTCAAAAACCTCAATTGGATCACCAAACTGTGGTGGTAGAATCTGCCCAAAAGAGGGCAAAGAGATCAAAACCCCACACTTCTTTTCCCCCAGGCAAGGAGCAAACATTTCTAGATGTCATTGGTTGCTGGGTCTTCCAGGGCTCAATGCTCATCTTCCGAATCGCCTCTTATCAGCTCTATATGACCCAATACAACAGGGTCTTATTTAAGCAGATACAAGACTTGACAGACTCCCTGCCTCAGCAATTTCAAGATCTGCTCCAAACCCTAGTAAACAAGGGTTTTGAGGCGGGCAAGCATGAGATAAGATCATCTTACGATATCTTTGACACTGCTACCAGGGTATCTGCAGCCACAATCTCGGCAAAAAGATGGGCCTGGCTCAAGTCTTCGGACCTTCGCCCTGAAGTGCAGGACAGATTATCCGACCTGCCCTGTGTAGGAGACAATCTGTTCGGCGAGCAGATTCAACAAACGGTAGCGGAACTGAAGGACCTTCATAAGACCCTGAGACAGCTCTCTCTGATGCTGGCGAAAACATCCCTCCCAATCTACAAAAACCTCATACTACCAACTCATGCACAACTACAGAAAAGCAATCCAACAGACCAAACGAGAATACTGTGCAAAAAAGATACACAACCTCCAGTACAATCCCAAAGCCCTCTTTACCATAGTCTCCAACCTTACCAAATCTACCATAACACAACCGCAAGAGCTGACATCCAATAAACATTGTAATGAACTAGCCCAATTCTTTCAAAACAAAATCTCTACTCTCTCTGCTCAATTCTCCATCAACTCCCAAAATGTGATACCTCCCACCACCAATCAGCCTTTCAATCTTCCTTCTTTCGAACCCTCTTCCTCCCTGGAAATCGAAAACATCTTAAAAAAGATGAAACCCTCCTCCCACCCCTCTGAAACTATCCCCACAAAGCTCCTACTTTCTATTCCCAAAATAATTGCCAAACCTCTTTCTTCTATCTTTAACTGATCCCTTGAACAAGGAACAGTCCCTAACACTCTAAAACAAGCCGTGGTGAAACCCATTCTCAAGAAACCTAACCTCGATCCCTCTAATTTATCTAACTTCAGACCTATCTCCAATCTTCCCTTCCTATCAAAAATCCTAGAAAGAATTGTCAACTCACATCTATCTGATTATCTTGAACAACATAACATCTTTCCCTCCACACAATACGGTTTCCGGAAGCACCTCAACACAGAAACCTTACTCCTCTCCTTAGCAGACACTATTCTAAAAGTAATGGACACCGGGAATTCTTACCTCCTCGTGATGTTAGATATTTCCGCTGCTTTTGATACTGTCAATCACAATATTCTTACCAGCATCCTCATCAGCATTGGCATCTCCGGAACTGCTCTCTCCTGGATAAAATCCTACCTTCAAAACCGTCACTATATAGTCATCATGGACAACAACAAATCTGAACCAATCAGTCCTGACAGAGGCATCCCCCAAGGCTCTTCCCTCTCTTCAACTTTATTCAATATTTACATGCTCCCCCTTACCAACCTCCTCACGAACCTTGGCATCAAACACTTCATCTGCGCAGATGATGTGCAAATTCTCTTCCCCTTTACAGACTCCCTTCAGACCGCTCTCCAAAATTGGAAATCATGCTTAACCACCATTAAACAACTTCTCACTGACATGCATCTTGCCCTTAACCCTCAAAAAACTGAACTCATTATCTCTTCTCAACATCCGTTACCTTCCATTCCCCCATCCTTTACTTCCACTACCTTCCCTACCCACACGTGAATCCTTTACAAAACCCTATCCCTCATTCGTAAAAGTATCATACATGAAAACTTTCACTGGCTCAGTCCTCCTCTCATGATACGTACCTCCACATGTCCAACGCGTACCTCTCATCAAGGAATGCTACACCTTCCCCCCCCATCAAATCCACCAAACTTACCTCCACCACCAAGAGGGCCTTTTCCCTGGCTGGCCCTCTTGCCTCCATGCCTCCAGACTTACGTACCGAAACCTCCACACCCAAGTTAAAAAAAAACAAAAAACAAAAACTGAAAACATGGCTGTTTCGACAGCCCTTCCCATCCAACACCAATCCCCACTGAAGACAGAATGCCTCAGTGCAATCATCTCTGTAGATGACATAGTGTATGTACCCCCTCTGTACTCCATGAACCTTAATAGATTCCTCTCCCTCCCCTTATCACACTCTCCTCCTAGCTGCTTCTCGACCCCCCCCCCCCCCAATCCCCCCTCCTGTTTTTATCACCTTTTTGTCCTTAACCCACATGTATATATTGTACATAGAATTTTGGTTATATCTTTTCAGTTAACCTGGTTTTCCAGATAATATCTTTAATCTTCACTCTTATCTCTCGTATCTCATTGTTATCCTGCTCCTGTATAAAAGTTATGTGTATCATATTTAACTTGGTTCCTTGTAAAGGCTATGCCTCACTGACAGTTTCCTGTCAGAGTTTCAAGTTATGTGTAAACTGATACGATGTGCAAACGGGTGTCGGTATATAAAAAAATGCAAAATAAATAAATATCAAAAATTATATTGGCTTCCTGTACCCTCAAGGGCTACATTGTATGATCTTAAGCCTAAGTGTAGAGCTTGGGTGCAAATTATTGAAAAGATTACTTCACCTAGTGTTTTCCTGATCATCAGAGTTGGCTCTTTACATTCCTTCTCTAAGGGAGCTATGTTTGGACCAGTCAAGACAGAGTTTTCCCCACTTTTTAAATCTATTGCAAAAGAAGCCAGACTAGAATCAGATTATGTAATGCAGGTGCATATTAAAAACTTAAAAAAAAAATGCCTTTCCTTCTTAACCATTTATGTTTGGTCAGGATTCTTTATTGCTTTTTCAAATTGTTGAATTTTATTTTTGGATTTTGTTGTCTCAATTATTTGTTGAAACTGCCTTTTATAATTTTCCTCTTTGATTAAACTGTAGTTATTTTATGTTCTTTTACATTTCACTGCCTTAAAGCTTTTCTGGAAAGATGATTAAAAAGTCAAAATAAATTAAAACCACTCTGCTTTAGTGTTAAAATATATAAAAATTGTGAATATTGGGTTGAGTGATATTTACTATGTAGCACTTTTGATTAACTTAATCAGCTGTTGAAGTCTTGTTTTTTTAGCTCTTCAAAGTGAGTAATTCACTGATATTTATCTTTTACAGTAGAGATCTATGTGGTAGTGAATATACTGAATAAATACAGTTTTAAATACATTTAGACAACATTTAGCTAAAACTTAACCTAGAATAAATCAAAAACCTTTTTAAAACACAACTGATTGTGAAGTCCTGTTTGCCATAGACATTTTGTTTTCTGATTTTACTTTGAAATGTCAGCATATGGCTTAGGTGTACTGAGCTTGTAACTCTACTCTGCAGCTCCCACATGCCGATGTGGAGGCACAGCGGCGTCGGGAACAGTTAGTGGAGCGGACTCGCAGGGAAGCCCAGCTTGCTGTACTCCAGTACGAGGAGGAGAGGATGAGGAACAAGCAGATTCAACGAGAAGCAGTGCTAGACTTTGTGAAGGTACTTTTCACCACAAGATTCCAAAAAGCTTTGGGCAGTGATTCCCCTGTGCCTTAAAAAGATTGAAAAACCAAAATACCATGCACCATAAATTTGTTAAAGGGATGATATTCTAACTCTCACCAACTTAGTCTGCACCAACTCCAAAATATATCCCTTCATTGGTTATTTTTTTAAATACCTTTCTTTTTCTTTTTATTTATTGCTTAACTTTCTTTGTGTCAAATGATCAGTCCTTTATTTGAGATTTGAACCATTCAAATAAAGATTTTCAACTGAAAAATTTTTTTTAAGGACAGAGTGGAAGGTTTCATACGTATTTTATTGCCATTACCACCATGTAATGTGCTACAAGGTATAATCATTAACGATCCACCTCCAACCTTTATTGAAATCTTTATATGGACGTGTTTCAAAGAATTTTTTAATTGAAATAAAAAGTTCTTCAACTGATTTGCAGTCAACGTTGTTTTTTTCTTTTATATATGTGTATGTGTGACTCGCATTCATTCAATAAAACTGTTTCTTGTTAAAGATTGTAGAACGCCGACTTATCTTAAACTTTATCACCGTCAATCCCGGCAAAAATGTTTCTTATGAGATATTATGAAAGACAGACTTATCTCAAACTGTCGCTGTCCACCCGACAAGGCCTCATTTCAGACCTGGAAGGTCTTTCCTCAGGGGATGTAAGCCTGGTTTTCAAAGTCGGATTCACGAATTTTGCATTACTGTAGCGATTTTCTCTACACCTTCTCAGGTATTTAAATTCGGCATGGTTTTCTCTTCGCCTTCTCAGCTGATGAACTTGGATGTTTGTACCTTCTCTGAAGAAATGCTCTAGACTTGCACACCTTTGCTGATCACTTTATACTCCTCCCCTTCTTTCAGATCTAACCTATCACTTGTTACGTTTTTTTGCCGTCATCTCCTGATGTCAAATTAATGCATTCCAATCTAATTCTTCGTTCAAGCCGATTGGTGTTTGGGTTTTTAATGTAAATATCCAGAAGGATTCCTGATAATTTAAAATACTCAGACGATTACCTCCCTGCGGAGAAACCTTTACGTGGTCTAAAATTGTCGAGTTTAGTTGTGTGAAATTATGTTGATATTGTAGGCAGTGTGAAACTATTGGTGCCGTTGTCAACTGTGTATTTAGACGCGACTTGTATTCATTCAGACGCGTTCTCATACTGCGGGACGTCCTGCCTATATACACTTTTGGACCTGGGCAAATAAGTGCATACACGACGTAGGTTGAATTGCAATTTCTTGTAAACTTCCGAAAGACTTTGTATTTGGACACCGGATCTGTCCAATTTTCCCCTTCTATACGGTTAAAATAATGAGAGCACTGGCCGCATTTGTAGTGCCCTGGCTGTTCCCTGTCCTTGTTGACTGGTGTATGTGCGTGCACTAACCTGTCTCGCAAATTGCTGCCCCTGGTTGTGATTGGGGGGGGGGGGGGGTCTTGAAAAATGTCATGCAGACTTCAAAGGTACCAATGTTGGCGAATCGCTGTTCTTTAACGCAAATGTTGCTGTAGTTTGTTTTAGCACACAAACCAGTTCTGATGTCTCTTTTTTGGGTTTGTATTGTAGCAGTGAATGTCTGTCTGAAAACTTAGCCCACTTGTATGCATTTTTTACCGTGCATTTAGGGTAACCGCGTTGGAGGAATCTCTTGCTTAAAATATCAGCTTGTTTTTCAAACTCAGTCATATTGGAGTAAGTCTGTCTAATGCAGAAGAATTGGCTAACTGGTAGCCCGCATTGAAACGTATACGGATGATGGCTGTGAAATTGGAGTAAGTTATTGCGATCTGTTTTCTTACGAAATACTGTTGTATGAAATTGTCTTTCAATTAGTTGTACTTGAAAGGATACCTGTGAATCTGAGTATTATGCTGAAAATTGCAAATTTTCATCAACTGTATTTGTCCAATCGCAGAATTGTTTCAACAAATCCTCTGTCCCCTGCCTTGTTGGGTGGACAGTGACAGAGTGAGATAAGTCGATCTTTCATAATATCTTATAAGAAACGTTTTCGCCGGGATTGACGGTGATAAAGTTTAAGATAAGTCAGCTTTCTACAATCTTTAACAAGAAACAGTTTTATTGAATGAATGAATGAATGCTAGTCACACATACACATACATAAAAGAAACTTAAGACTTGGCTGTTCACACACGCCTACGCATGATCCCTTCTCCGCCCACAGTCCAGCCTTACACCCACGCCGTCCTTTCCCAGCCCCCTCCCCCTCACCCTCCAGGTCCTCGACCCTCAGTTTTTGTATTTAATGCCCCTCCTCCCTCTCCCCTCTAGATATCCCCTCTCCTTCCTTCACCCCCACCCCTACTCCTTCAAACTTAGCCTCTTCACACACCCCCTCCCCCTTCTATCCTCCTTGTACTCTGATTGTATATAATTTGTATATATGTATCTAATTTTGTATCGCGTTTACTGAATGTGCAGCAAAGCCCCTGGTTACCCTACCCCTTCCCCCCTCCTTCCCTCCCCCTCCCCCCAGTTATATTATCAGTTACACTGTAAAGCCCTGTTGGCTGTTTTCACGTTGTATGGAAACCGATGTGATGTTTTCTTAACGAGTGCCGGTATATAAAAACTTTAAATAAATAAAAGAAAAAAACAACGTTGACTGCAAATCAGTTGAAGAACTTTTTATTTCAATTAAAAAATTCTTTGAAACACGTCCATATAAAGATTTCAATAAAGGTTGGAAGTGGATCGTTAATGATTATACCTTGTAGCACATTACATGGTGGTAATGGCAATAAACTACGTATGAAACCTTCCACTCTTTCCTTAAAAATTTTTTTCTGTTGAAAATCTTTATTTGAATGGTTCAAAAATCAAATAAAGGGCTGATCATTTGACACAAAGATAGTTAAGTATTAAATAAAAATAAAAAAGATATTTAAAAAAAATAACCAATGAAGGGATATATTTTGGAGTTGGTGAGAGTTAAAAAGATTGAAGGCATCAGAGATCTGGGATTTTGTCTATATCTGCTGTATTTTGTCTATATCTTTCTTTAGTGCCATAAATTCTAACTTTCCAGTCTTATTTTTCATATTCCTGGCATTTGCATATAGATATATTAAAGTAGTTTCATTTATCTTTCTATTTTTATATGTGTCTATAATCTGTTTATTCCAGAGCATCCAAAAAGAGAAAAGTTCTCCCTAACAATTAAAATTTACCCAACTATTTCTCTCTTGGTTAGACGATAGACTTGTTTTTTGCATGAAACAAATATATTATGTGTTATCGCTTCTTCAGAACTTATTACCCTTGATATTCAACTTCATAATCTTTAATCAAACATTTCTCATTTGTGAAAAAATTAGACGTATTGCATATTTTTTGACTTCATATTTGAAATCAGCACCATATTGACAGTTGACATATTGACAGAAGAAGAGTTTTGCAAACTATATTTTAATCCACCTGAGTAGGGCACCACTGAATTAAGTCCATGTGTAGTATGGACTGGCAGAAACAGGAATTTCTCTTACTTGATCATTCTTTTTCTGTTAATCTCTTGCTAGTCTGGACTAGACTCACCCTGGTAGAGGTAAGTATGTGAGAGTGTATTTTCTTTCTGTATTGTTATACCTGCAGTATTACTGGGAAACTGCTCATACTGAGAGAGAAGCAACAGAAGAAGGGATCCTGGAAGGAAGGAGGCATCATAGGAATTCTTTCTAAGATGGCTATTGGTCTGCTCTGCCAGCTCAGAATGCTGTACCCAGACTGGCAAAAACTACCAGAAGAAATTAGCAATTCAGAGAAATTCCTCTTGCCATGAGTGAGACAGTTTGCTGGTCTGTATTTAAGATACTGATCAGGTTAACATGTCATATAACCACAGTTTGGTCGTCACTACTATTGGCTACCAGTTTCATAGTACATACGATAAAAAATGTTAGTCATCATGTACAGTTTGTCAGGGCCAGTGCTAGCTTTTTGCTGCGCTGTGCGAACAATTATTGCGCCGCCCCCCATCACACTTCATTCTCTCTCGGGCCTGCCAAAAAAAGCTAGCTCCTAAACTTTAAAAACTGTCACCGTCTACCCTCCAGGTCTTCACCCCCAACCCCGGAATCCATTGCTGGTTCAAGAGTATTAGGTGCCCTAAGCAAATCTTATACCCATGCACCCCTGCTTCCTGCTCTCTCCACGTACATGGTTAAAAATTATGCATTTATAATAGATTTTGCATGAAAAAGAATATTGAAAGAACAGTCTTCTGAGGTAAAAAAAAAAAAAAAAAATCATAAGTATTTGCAAGCACTTCTTTGGTGCCAATTTCAAAGTCCTACAAAAAAAAGACCCTTGGAACCATATGGCATTATGGCTGCTGAATTGCATGTTAGGTGTGGGTTTGATCCTCAGAAAGCCATGAGTAAATTACAGTTACAATATAATAAACCTCCCACACCAAAATAGCACTAACTGCCAGCACTTAACAGTAACAACTCTACACCAGGCCCTAAAACACCAATACACCTCCAATTAGGAAAATAGAAGAAACTAAGCTGCTATAGATTCCTACACGCTAACAGAATACCTCTCCTCGGTCACACATGCAGACCCTCACCAAATACAGGAAAAAGAAACCATAAAATATAAATAGAAACATGCAGGCAAAAACTGAATATGAAAATCTCAACAAGGCAGACTGTGCAATGCAACAATGGAAAAACAGAAATCACCAGTCCTCAAACATTAAAATCAAGAAATATAATAAATAATATAAACATACTAATAAAAAGAATATTTCTAAACAGTTGATGAATGGAAGATCCAATAATTAAAAACGCACAAACAATTTGTTTTACATTTCTCAAACATCAATAAAATATTTCAAAACAGCAGACACATCAAACATCCAAAAATTAAAAATAAGGATAAAATAATTCACACTCTCCATACCTGAAAATGTTTTATTTCTAGTCACTCTGAGATTGTCATGGATTAGTGAGAGAGAGATGCATAAACTTTCTTCTCTCTCTCTCTCTGATATATATCTATACATACACACACATACATATGCTGTCTCCCCTCTTACATAAACATGCTCACAATCACGATTCCTCTCACATTCTCACTCTTACACATGCTCACAGATGCTCCCTCCTACATATACATGTTCCCTGTACGTACCAGGATCATTCCAGACGGTGGTTATGTCCCCCGTCCAGCAGATGGAGTCAGAACAAAAAATTCCCAGGGGAGGTCCCTTATAGCCACGCCTCCCCTGGCTCAATCCTCAGTATAGTTCTGACTCCAGCAGATGTTGAGCAGGGGACACTGAGGTCCCCAGCATCAAGCCTTAGGGTTTTTACTTTCCTAATTTATTTTATTTTGCTGTGAGGGATCAAGTTGTTTGCTACTAAATTTATTTTAACTATTTAGTTTTAGAAAAAGCAATTCCTTTTTGTTCCTCAGAGAACAATTTTCTTGCTGACAGGCTGTGTTTCTGTCTTATTTTTCTTTCTTTCCTGCCTCTTCCCTTTTTTATTACAGGGCTGGAGGTAAGTGTTTAATTTTTGTTTTAGGGCGTCGTTTATTTGGGGAAAGAAAGAACTTCTACGGGGCTTTCAGGTCCGAGGGAGCACATCGGTGGTGCCGATCCCTCCCCTTTTGCCCGAAGCCGCTTGTACCCGCCCCACCCTTGAGGTGGACGGCAGTCCGAAGTTTTTCCCGACCCGCGGCCCCGCGACGTAATATTCCCCGGGGCCGCCTGCCGTCGAGAGGTCACATTCCTCGACGGTTTTATCGGGTCGGTGGGTGGGTAACCGGGCCGGACCCTCAGTCTCTCTCTACCGTTTGACTGTTTGGATTTTTCGCGCGCGCGTGCTGCCCCTCCTCTCTCCTGTCAGGTTTCAGTGTCTTTACTATGGTAAGGAATTTTACCTGCACCGACCAAAAATTTTTCTGTCAGTATGTCTTCAGAAGGGGAAGACAGCCCTCCTGCGAAGGAGGTCGAGCGTCTTCAGGACCGTGGGGAACGAAAGAGACACGCTCCGTTTCCGTCGTCTGCGGCAACGGTGGCCATTTTGTCCTCAGCTGCAAACGACGGTTTCTCTGAGGAGGATACAGACGCTCAACTTTCTACTACTCTGCCTATCTCTGCTGCCGGAGTTCAGCCTGTGTCTCGGCCTGGGACAACTTCAAATGCTTTTTTTCTCTCCTGAGTTTGTAGTTCTAATGCACAGAGCATTTGTATGCAGCAGAGACAGCTTGCTGGGGGGAGGGGGTCCTCCTCCAGCTAAGCCACCTTGTACGATACCTTCCCTGGGAAGTCTCTTTCCCCAAGGTGACACCTCTCCTCCGAAGGGACGCCCAGGAATTTCTCGGGGTTCCCTGCCCACTCCAGCAGCTCCGCAGCCAGTAGGGGGTGGAGATCCCTCTCTGGATCCACTCGCTGATGATCCTTCCCTGGTGACTCATGTCGAGGGAGATGATCCCAGGGTTCTCAGAATTTTTCAAGCTGGAGAACTAGAGGAACTTATACCACACATCCTGCAGGAGATGGATATTGACCCTCCTCCGGACCCAGTGGCTCCAGATCCTAATATTAAAAAGGGGGATCCTCTTTTAGCAGGTCTTCGTTCACTAGCAAAGGCTTTTCCTCCGCATCATTCTATCCTACAGCTAATTGCTAGAGAATGGGACACTCCTGAGGCTAACCTTAGGGTTGGTAGGGCTATGGACAAATTATATCCTTTGCCAGCAGATTTTTTGGAACTTCTTAAGGTCCCTGCTGTGGATTCGGCTGTTTCTGCTGTGACTAAACACACGACCATTCCTGTCACTGGCGGAACAGCATTGAAAGATATTCAGGATAGGAAATTGGAAGTCTTCCTGAAGAGAGTTTTCGAGGTTTCAGCTCTGGGTATGCGAGCTGCTATCTGCAGTTCGTTAGCACACCGGGCAGGACTCCGATGGGTGCAACAGCTGCTCACTTCACAGGCTCTGCCGGATTCTGAGGCTCAACAGGCTGAAAGATTGGAGGCAGTGGTAGCTTATGGGGCTGATGCTCTCTATGACCTTATCAGGGTTCAAGCTAGAGCCATGGTTGCAGCGGTGTCGGCGCGCCGCCTCCTTTGGTTAAGGAATTGGTCCGCGGATGCTTCATCCAAGACGCGGCTTGGGTCTCTCCCCTTTAAGGGCAAGTACCTGTTTGGTGAGGACCTGGATCAGATTATTAAATCCCTTAATGAGAATACAGTTCACAAGTTACCAGAGGATCGGCCACGCTCGTACAGGTCTTTTAATACTAACAGAGGCCGATATCGTAATCAACGCAGAGGGCGTCCCACCAGACAACAACCACCTCGACCCCCTTCATCTCGTTCACACACTTGGAATCGGTCCTTTCGAGGCCATCGACCCGGTAAGGATGGTCAAGGTGCGGGCACCTCGGCTAAGTCGTCTCAATGATGCCAGGCGGACCCACGAGTCGATTCCCCGGCTGGGGGGTTGACTTGCGCTCTTCTACAAGGCGTGGGTCCAAATAACCTCAGACCAATGGGTTCTAAGTATTCTAAGACATGGCTACGCGTTAGATTTTGTACGCGCTCCACCAAACAGATTCCTGTTCTCACCTTGCGGGTCTCTTCTCAAGCGCCAGGCAATTCGACAGACCTTAAATCGTCTACTTGCCTTGGGGGCAATTGTGCCGGTGCCGGTCTCCGAACTGGGACGGGGTCACTATTCCATTTATTTCATAATGCCCAAGAAGGAAGGTACGTTTCGTCCAATTTTAGATCTCAAAACAGTCAACTCCCTCTGCGTCCCTCGATTTCGCATGGAGACACTGTGTTCGGTCTTGGCGGCTGTACATCCGGGAGAATTCTTGGCCTCCTTGGATCTGACGGAGGCATACCTACATATTCCGATTCTTCCTTCCCATCAACGTTATCTTCGCTTCAAGATTTTAGATCAGCACTTTCAGTTCCGGGCTTTACCTTTTGGCCTAGCCACGGCACCTCGAGTTTTCACAAAGGTAATGGTCGTAGTTGCAGCGGCGCTCAGGAGGGAAGGAATTCTGGTACACCCTTACCTGGACGATTGGCTCATCAGGGCGAAGTCGCAGGGAATTCAGGCGGTCGACAGGGTAATTCAGCTCCTCCAGACCCTGGGGTGGATAGTCAATTTTACAAAAAGCAAGCTTCAACCTTCTCAGACTTTGAACTTTCTGGGTGCCCACTTCGACACAAGGGCTGCCATGGTGTTCCTCACCCAAGAGAGAGCGCAGGCTCTGCGCGAGCAGATCATCAGGTTCTTGGCTCTCGAGTTCCCGAGGGCGTGGGACTATCTTCAGGTGCTAGGAACCATGGCCTCCACCATCGATCTAGTGCCATGGGCGTTTGCTCACCTACGACCACTTCAGAGGGCATTGCTTTCCCGTTGGAAGCCAGTGTCCCGAGAATACCAGGTGATCCTTCCAATTCCAGACTTTGCAAGACGCAGTCTTGTGTGGTGGTTGGACCCCTTGAATCTAGCTCAAGGTGTTTCCCTGCATTCTCCAGACTGGATCATAGTGACCACAGATGCCAGTCTCTCGGGCTGGGGTGCGGTCTGTCAGGACAGTGCGATACAGGGAAAGTGGTCGAAGGAACAATCGTCTTGGCCCATAAACCGTTTAGAGGCCAGAGCAGTTCGTCTTGCCCTACGGGGTTTCCTACACCTTCTACGTCTCAGAGCGGTTCGAGTCCTATCAGACAACGCTACCACGGTGGCATACATCAACCGTCAGGGAGGTACAAGGAGTCGGTTGGTGTCATTAGAGATCGACCGACTAATGGATTGGGCGGAGCGTCATCTTCTCCGTCTAGCAGCCTCTCACATAGCAGGCGTCAAAAATGTACAGGCGGATTTCCTCAGCTGACAACACCTGGATCCGGGAGAATGGGAACTCTCGGAGGAAGCGATGGCTCTGATCATCGAACACTGGGGAGTTTCTCGCTTGGACCTTATGGCAACGGCCAGGAATGCAAAGGCAGCTCGCTTCTTCAGCCGAAGAAGGGAGCACGGTGCAGAAGGAGTCGACGCACTGGTACTTCCTTGGCCTCGACAGTCCCTTCTGTATGTCTTTCCACCGTGGCCTCTGGTGGGAAAGGTCATTCGAAGAATAGAAGCTCATCAGGGTCCAGTGATACTCGTG
This sequence comes from Rhinatrema bivittatum, assembly GCF_901001135.1. Classification (NCBI taxonomy): domain Eukaryota; kingdom Metazoa; phylum Chordata; class Amphibia; order Gymnophiona; family Rhinatrematidae; genus Rhinatrema; species Rhinatrema bivittatum. The sequence continues at coordinate 181,796,175 of NC_042623.1, forward strand.
GCACCGGAATGGCCTCAACGCCCGTGATTCGCGGATCTCCTGCAGTTGGCGATGGAGAATCCTCTTCGACTGGGGCACCTCCCGCGGTTACTACGCCAGGGTCCAATATTTTTTCCAGAGGCAGATCGCTTCTGTCTTGCGGCCTGGCTTTTGAAAGGCGCAAGTTAAGACGTCGCGGTTATCCTGAACCAGTTATTTCCACTATGTTACGGGCACGAAAGACTTCCACGTCGGTTACCTATGTCCGGGTATGGAAAGTCTTCGAAGAATGGTGCGTCTCCAAGCACATTCAGGCTCCACAGGCTTCAGTGGTACAGATTCTTTCCTTCTTGCAGGCGGGATTGGATCTCGGGCTAGCCTATAATTCTCTCCGGGTTCAGGTGGCAGCTTTGGGGGCTTTCCTGCAGGGGACAGACGGCAGTCTTCTGTCTTCTCATCCGGATATTCTGCGCTTCCTCAGAGGGGTCAAGCACTTGAGGCCTCCAATCCGATCGCCTTGTCCTTCGTGGAACTTGAACCTGGTGCTTCGAGCTCTCTGCTCCTCTCCCTTTGAACCTTTGCGTTCGGCTACCCTTAAGGATGTCACTCTTAAGACAGTTTTCCTGGTGGCAATTAGTTCTGCACGACTAATTTCGGAGTTGCAGGCTCTCTCCTGCCGAGAGCCATATCTTCGTTTTTCGCCTGATGGGGTTTCTTTGCGTACTGTTCCTTCCTTCTTGCCTAAGGTGGTCTCCAGTTTCCATCTCAATCAGTCGGTGGACCTTCCTTCCTTTTCTTCCTCAGAATCGACTGATCTTTGCAAGTTGGATGTAAAGCGAGTTCTATTGCACTATCTGGAGATAACCAATGAGTTCCGGCTCTCAGATCATTTATTTGTTCTTTGGTCGGGACCTCGGAAGGGATGTATGGCTTCGAAGCAGTCCATTGCTCGCTGGTTAAAGGGAGCGATCATAGCGGCATATCTTGGAGTAGGTAAGTCTCCGCCGTTGGTGATCAAGGCTCACTCTCTACGAGGCCAAGCGACCTCCTGGACTGAGAGTTCTTCTGTACCAATTCAGGAAATCTGTAGAGCAGCCACTTGGAAGTCAATTCACACTTTTACCAGACATTATCGTCTGGACGTCCGAGCTTCCTCTCTCGGACAACTGGGAGACAGGGTTCTTTGGGCAGGGCTGTCCACGGCCCACCCATGATGGGAAAGCTTTGGTACATCCCACCGTCTGGAATGATCCTGGTACGTACAGGGAAAAGAAAATTATTCCTTACCTGCTAATTTTCGTTCCTGTAGTACCATGGATCATTCCAGACACCCTCCCTTATTTTGGGGGTTTCGTGTTATTGGGGTCATCCCTGCTTACCTGTCTCTAGTTTCAGTCTCTTTCTGTACTTCTGGTACTTCAGACTGTTTTTTCATCACAATACTGTTTGCAAGTTTTACAGTTTCGGTTTCTTAGTTACAAAACTAGTTTCCAATTATTAGTCAGTTGGCTTTTTGTTTAGTTCACTTGATCCCTCTGTTTGTATTATCTCTTCTCTATTGGCTTTGATAGTCTGTTACTGAGGATTGAGCCAGGGGAGGCGTGGCTATAAGGGTCCTCCCCTGGGAATTTTTTGTTCTGACGCCATCTGCTGGACGGGGGACATAACCACCGTCTGGAATGATCCATGGTACTACAGGAACGAAAATTAGCAGGTAAGGAATAATTTTCTTTTCACACACTCACACACGTTCCCTTTTCTATACAAAAAACACACACATAAAGATCCCTCTTTCCTACATATACATGCTCAGACACACACACATGCTCACAAATGCATATATGCTCACACACACATGAAGAGAATACCCTATGCTTCAGTACCTCAACCTTTCCTGATATTTACTGCTCAAAAGAACTTACTGCTATTCAGACCCTTTATTCCATCATCCCTAGAGCTTGCATCTGTCTCGGTGCTCCCTCTCTCTCACACACACATGCACCCTCTTTCACACACATGCCTCCTCTCACATGCACATGCTCAGACATCCACTTGCACTCCGCTTCTGCTTAGGCACTCACAGGTTTCCTCCTGCTCATACATACACCAAGGCCTCTCCCAGCAGCCCTGGCCCTCCACTTCTTCCACGGGGCAGGTTGGGAGCTGCCTAGTGGCTTGTTTTTTCCTTCGGCTGCCTAGTACGTGGTCCTGCAGCTCCTCCTCTAGACCTTGTGGCTCTGCAACTCTTTGCCTTATGGCAGGTTGAGAACCGTCACGCGGCCTTATGGCTCCTCCTCTTCTTTGCTGCATGGTCCTGCAAATTTCTCATCTTTGCCGCGCGGCCGTGCCCTAGGGCTCCTCTTCACAGTGCGGCACTACAGCTCTTCCTCTTCTTTGCCACACGGCCCTTCCACCGCCACCTCATCTTCGCTGCATGACAGGTTGGGAACAGCCACATGGCCCTGCAACTCCCTTCTCTTCACCACTGTGGCATGTGGCTCCTCTTTGAGGTGCAGCAGGGCCAGCAGCTCACTCAACTTGGTCACGGCCCTGAAGCCACCGCCCAGGGCAAGTGCCCAGTTTACACAATAGGTTGCACTGGTCCTGCAGTTTGGTAAACAATCTCAATGCATCATGGATCTCCTTGACACTGACTCTTTACCACCTCGTGTACACTAAAACCAACCAACTAGGGCACACTGGATGTTCCCTCAATTAAGTTGAAAAGAATGTAAATATAAACAAAAAAATCACTTTGAAATGTTTGTATGCTAATGCCAGAAGTCTAAGTAAGATGGAAGAATTAGAGTGTATAGCAGTGAATGATGACATAGACTTAATTGCCATCTCAGAGACATGGTGGAAAGAGGATAACCAATGGGACAGTGCTATACCAGGGTACAAATTATATCGCAATGACAGAGAGGAGCATCTGGGAGGTGGGATGGCATAGAGTCCAACAGGATAAAGATCCTGCATGTGACTAAATGCACAATTGAATCTTTATGGGTAGAAATCCCTTGTGTGTTGGGGAAGAGTATAGTGATAAAAGTCTACCACCATACACCTGGTCAAGATGGTGAGACAGTGAAATGCTAAGAGAAATTAGGGAAGCTAACCAAACTGGTAGTGCAGTAATAATGGGAGATTTCAATTACTCCAATATTTACTGGATAAGTGAAACATTATGGCATGTTAGAGAGATAACGTTCCTGGATGGAATAAATGACAGTTTTTTGGAGTAATTGGTTCAGGAGCCAACGAGAGAGGGAGCAATTTTAGATCTAATTCTCAGTGGAGCACAGGATGTGGTGAGAGAGGTAACTGTATTGGGACCGCTTGGCAATAGTGATCATAATGTGATCAAATTTGAATTAATGACTGGAAGGGGGGACAGTAAGCAAATCAGTGACTCTAGCATTAAACTTTCAAAAGGGAAACTTTGACAAAATGAGAAAAATAGTTAGAAAAAAACAGAAGCACGGTCCATATGTATTCCATGCATTAAGAAAGGTGGAAGGAAGGCAAAACGATTACCGGCATGGATAAAAGGTGAGGTGAAAGAGGCTATTTTAGCCAAAAGATCTTCATTCAAAAATTGGCGTGCACATGTTATAAAATTGGGGGTCAGTGCGCACAAGGGGGTACACAATTGTGCACCTTGCATGCGCCGAGCCGCACTGCCTTCCCCAGTTTCCTCCCCCCCCCTAACCTAAGCTTCCCTTCCCCCCCCAACCTAAGCTTCCCTTCCCCTAACCTTCCCCCCCCCCTCAGCCCTACTCTAACCCCTCCCAAATTCTTATCTTACCTTTTGCACCTGCCAGCAACCTGCCAGCACACGATCCTTCACCACAGCAGCAAATGGCTGCTGTGTCAGAGGCCTCTGGCCTCACCCATACCCTGCCCCCAGACCACTCCTTTTTGCAAGCCCCGGGACTTACACGCGTCCCGGGGCTTTATGCGTGTTGCCGGGCAATAGTAGCTTAAGATTCATTTAATGTTTGGGTACTTGCCAGGTATTTGTGACTTGGATTGGCCACTGTTGGAAACAGGATGCTGGGCTTGATGGACCCTTGGTCTGACCCAGTATGACATGTTCTTATGTAAGAAGTGGTCTTTCTCTCTGGTTGGCCCTTTGTTTTGGAACACTCTCCCACTTTCTTTATGTAGTGTCCAAAACCCAAAAAACGTTTAAAAAAAAACCAAACAAAAAACACCTTAAATATGCACCTCTTTAAGTTGGCATTTGATGTTCACACATCATAGGTAAGACCTCCATAAGTTCGGTCTTTAAGGCCCTGAGCTCTTTAGAATTAATGATTAGGCTCTCTAGTAGATGTTTTTGTGCATTGTACACTACGAACAATGGAGAAGCGAGCTATAAATATTTTTAAATAAACTATGGTTCATGATATTCTGTATTAATACTTTGCCATGTTGATGCCATTATTTAAAAACTGGTAATTAAATTAAAAAAAAACCTCTAGGCTAAGATGGTGAGCTCCACTTCTGAGCTCAATAAACAGGTCTGATTTTATGAATAGCTGGAATATGTAAACTAATCAAAATGTTGAGCCTGTAATGCTAATGTTTTAAAGGTTTACCCGGCTAACTTGCAAAGTTAGCCAAGTAAACCTCAGATTTTAATCCCCCTACCCTCTCCCACCAACTGGCTCAGTTCCCTAAATTCAGAGACCATGTAAACTTAGCCAGGCAGAAAAAAATGGCTCTGGAGGCATTCCTGGGGCAGTTTTCTGATGTTGGTTAGTGTGCATTTTCCATGCTTACCAGCTAAACCTAACCAGCCACCAGCCTGACATTTAGGAGAATTGTCAGCCTCAAAGCTTAGCTGGATACATTTGGTTGAAAATTCAGCTCAAGCTTAGTGGGTACATTACCTACTTAATGGGCAGCAGACAGATTGATACCCTGCTGTCCATCTCTTGAGACAGCCCTCTGACCTGCATTCTTTTTCATTTCTTCTGCAGCAAAAGACAGCGCAGAGTCCTCAGAAGCAGAGTCCTGTGGATAGCGAGGTAAGGTGAAAGAGAGAGGACATGTGGATTCTTAATGTGCTGTAAAAGGTTTGTAAAACGAAAAGTACATAGGCAGGAGCAGAATTTGCAGAGCCTGGCTGCAGGCAGTTGCATGCTGTAATATAAAACTTACACATCCCCAACTGAGTTGTTAACTCTTTGCTGTCATTGAAACCGTCCAAATTCAAATGTTTGACAGGATTTGTATTTTAGTGCCTCTCCCCTCTGAGCTGCATGGCAGCTTGCTGAATCTGTCTCCCTGTTGAGCCTGCTCCAGCTGTCTTGCAATTTAAACTTTGCAAGGCCCTTTGGTCTTGTTGGAGCTGTCAACCTGCATAGTTAAACCACAAAGTGGCCGTGACAAACTTAATACTTAACCCAGGTGTCATCAAGCCCCTGCAAGGCTTAGAAGAAACATTGGTAGGTATTGGTATCTTAAATCCCTGGTTTTCTTGTCCTGCATCTCCTTGGTAGCTGTTGTATGGATTGAAGCAGTGCGCCTTGAAACAGCTGCAGTACTAAAATGAGTTGCATTGAACATAAAATGCCATGCTGGTTCAAACCAAGGTCCATCGAGCCCAGCATCCTGTCTCCAACAGTTGCCAATCCAGGTTGCAAGTACCTGGTAGATTCAATGTAGTAGATCTAATTCCTTTTACCCGGCTGATAATGTGCTACGGACCGTTCCTCCAGGGACTATTTCTTACCTGTCCCTCTTCTTCTCTGCCCCCTTTAATTCACACCTTAATAAGAACATGCCAAACACTTGTGCATTTGATAAAGTACAGGAACATTTTCCATAGTTCTCTTTGTAATTGAGAGGTATATAAAATAGTGAGAGGACCAGAACAGATAAATGTGACTCGGTTATTTACTCTTTCAGATAATAGGACTCATAAAGTTAGCAAGTAACACATTTAAAACAAATTGGAGAAAATTATTTTTTACTCTGTTCAAAATTAAGCTCTGGATTTCATTGCCAGAGGATGTGGTTAGGGTAAGTTAAGTGTAGCTGGGTTTACAAAAAGGTTTGGATAAGTTCCTAGAGAAGTCCATAAACTATTAATCAAATTGATGTAGAGAATAGCTACTGCTATTACTGGCATTAGTAGCATGGGATCTGTTTAATGTTTGGGTATTTGCCAGGTACTTGTATCCTGGCAGGATTGGCCACAGCTGCAAACAGGATGCTGGGCTTGATGGACTCTGTCTGACCCAGTATGGCAACTTTTATTTTCTTAAGCATAACTTCATTTTTCTTTACTATTCAGATAACTCACAAAGGGTATGCCAAGTAAAATGCTTGACTAGGTACCTTATTGGCCCTCAGTTATCGAGGGCCATTATATTAATTATAGCCCAGTAATCAAAAGTTCACTACAGTGAAATATTTTATCGTACAAAGCTTTTCACCATCCAGTAACTAAAAGTTCCACACAGAGCTATAGGAGCTTACTTTCCAGAGCAGCATCCACTTATGCATACGCCTACATGGATGCAGAAAAAAATACCTGTGTCCGGCTTCTGTTGCACCCCCTCGTCTTGTGAAAATTTGGTGTGGCTCAGGTGAAAACCCAAAGTGTTAGGTTGTGTAATTGCATTGTAATTGCATGTGTATATTAATGGAATTTGTGGATCCCTCAAATATACTCTGCCAGAATCCTGGAGGGATCCCTGACATGTACTGTCAAGTTGGGCTTGGCTCAGATGCAAAACCAGAAGGATATTAGGCAACAATTTTGTGTACATATTCGTCAATTATGGGAATAAAAAGAAAATCCTGTCCATCCTCATGTCCCGAAAATCTGATGTCTGTCAAAGGGAACCACAAAAGTTATTAGGTGGTGTAATTGCCAGAAAGATATTAGCAGGTGTATTCTTCCAAAAAATACTCCTTCATGTTTGTCCTGGACCCCTTGCCATGTACAAATTTGATGTGGCTTGGATGCTAAGCAATAGAAGTTATTAGGGGACCAGAACTGCAGTGAATATTCATGGAAATGCCCATCAGAATCCACCCCCCCTGCTTTTCTGCTGAAAGTGTTTTGTAAATAGGACACCGAATTGGAAAGGTGTTAGTGGGGTTCAAGGACAGACACACACAGTGATTGCAAAGAGCCTTAAAATTAGGCTGAAGAAACATTTTATCAAAGCAACTAAACACAGTGTTCAAGAGCTATGCTGCCTTCATCAGGTCCTGAGGAAAGAGTGCAGTTACAGTGGCTGTGGGCTCAAGGGCGGGCAGAAATGAAAGTGTCCTGATCTATTTTCTGTCTTAATGTGCTCCTAAAATTCCCTTTAAGTGCCCTAATTGTGAGGTCATTAAGGGAGGGATATTTCTTTGAGAACAGTTTACCTGCTGATGTCACGATCTTCTCTGTAATGTGGATTTTTTTCTTGTCCTAATTTTTGGCTTGTAGCATTGAGGAGCATGAATATGAACTGAACATCCTTCTGTGTGGGTGGATGTAGGATTCTGTGAAGTGTTCTTTGTAGTATCTTGCAGAGTTTTGTGCCGTTCTCTTGCATTTATGAGCTTAGTAGATTTTTGTTCAGTTAGGTAGTTGCTGGAAGGTTAGAATTTGGGAGAGCAAGGTATATTTCTTTCAGTAATTCATCCTCCTTACTGGAAAAAAAATATAGCCTGCTCTGCCAGTTCTAGCCTTCCAGCAAATGCAGACAACCTAATATAGTAAGCAAGAGCACAAAAAGACCAAATTGACTTGTCCAGTCTGCCCAGTTGCAATTTTTCCACTTTGGGTAGATAAGCATATACATTTCCATACTCAACTAATACGGCTCCCCATTACATACATATCTTTTCCTACAATCTGTCAAAATACAGGTCTCCATTGCAAGGCTCTTTTAGACCTTCTCCTCTTCCTCTGATTCTTACAAGGCCAACACACAGGTCCCTTTCATGCCATATTAGAGTTTTCTAATAATCCACACAGCTACCAAAACTTGCAGAGCCATTTTCTGTAACATTCAGCCTCCCTATGACTGTTGAATTATGAGTTACCCCAGTACCTCTGAAGCCTGATATAATCTTGTCACTGCTGTTAGGGTTGCAGCAGTCTCTCTCTCTCTGCAGATTACCTTGTGGCTACCCCAATGGACTACAATGCCCCTAGAGCATATTTTTGCTATCCCTTCAGTTTTTGCACGTGAGGATCCCTTGTGTTTATCCCACAACCTTTTGAAGCCTGTTGTCATTTTAGCTTCCACCATCCTTTCTAGAAAGACGATTCAGGTAAAACACATTCTCACAGGACAAGCAGGATGGTTGTCCTCACAAATGGGTGACATCGAGGATGGAGCCCACCACGGAAAACTTCTGTCAAAGTTTAAACAGAACTTTGACTGGCCCCTACTGGGCATGCCCAGCAAGGCACTGACCCTGCAGCCAGCAGGGGTCTCCCTTCAGTCTTCTTTTTTCCGCGCAGCAGTTGCCACGCGGTGAAAGGAGCTCTCTTACCACGTTCCTGACAGGAATTCGGTATTTTTCTTTCCGAAGAAAATTTGCCCCTCAGGGGTCTCCCTTCGACAAATTTTTGTCACCTCCGCGGAAACCGGTAAGTTTTTTGCCTTTTTTCTTCGACTACCGTCGAATTTGGCCCTTGAGGCCTGTTGGCAATTACCGAGCCCGCGACTAAATTTGGCCTTAAGCCATGGCGACGGGGTTCCGTCGATGCCCGGATTGTACCCGGACTATGTCAATCACTGACCCCCATAGGGTTTGTGTTTTGTGTTTGGGAAGTGAGCATGATGTCCTGACTTGCACCAAATGTGCCCTAATGACACCTAAGGGTTGCAAAGCCAGGATGGAGAAGATGGGGCTCCTCTTCCATGCACCCACCCCAACGCCATCGATAGCATCGACGTCATCGGAACCGGCACCGTCGAAGTTGCACCACCATCGTCAACCCTCCGGTGACCGTCAACCATCGATGACTTCTCGGCCGTCGACTCCTGTCCCCTCCCCGGATGGGCGAGGAGACCGGAAGGACAAGCATCGCCATCGACGGCACAAGTCTCGGCCTGTCGAGGATCCACAGTCATCGACCTCTGAACAAGCCGAGCCACCGACTAAGAGGCCTCGATCAGACTTGGCACCGTCCACGTCTCGTTCGCAGGCATCGAGGAAACCCTCACCCTCTCGGGGTGTGGGAGCCGTGATCCCACCGGTTACGGTGGTCCCTCCGGCTCTGCCTCAGCCTCCCTCTCCCGTCGAGCCGGGTATTGTTACCCCTGGTCTCCGGGCAGAACTGGACCGGCTGGTCCAGGAGGCCATCGAGAAAGCGATGCAAAAATTCCAACCTCCATTGGCACCGTCTCCGGCACCGATTCCGGCACCGCCACCGGCATCGACCCCGGCACCGACTCCGCCACCGAGGAAGGAACCGACCACCGAACCTTTGGTGGAAGCGCTGGCACCGCTACTACAACGTATGGAGGCACTTGTACATGCCCTTCCATCAATGATTCCAGTAGCACCGACAGCGCCATCGTCTCCGACTGGATTTTCATCGGCGGGAGAAACACCGTTCCTGATTCCCCCTTCCGGGGTGGTCCCATCGGTGCCTTCTCGAATATCTCCACCGATTTATCCTTTGACTCCATCGGTTCCAAGACCGGCACAGACTCCATCGGCAGCACCGAAACCCTCGATGCCGTTCCCAGTACCGATTGTACCACCGGTTCCTCCAAGGTTTCCTTCGATGCCTTTGGATCCTCAACCTGGTCCATCGGGGCTTCAACCCCCAAGTGATCCCTATGATACCTGGGGTGATGATACATCTTCTGACACAGATTTACCATCACCGCCTTCTCCTACAGAGAGTAGAAAAAGATCTCCTCCAGAGGATCTCTCCTTTATTAATTTTGTAAAGGAGATGTCCGAAATTGTACCTTTTCAGCTACAATCTGAGACCGATGACAGACACCAGATGATGGAACTGCTTCAATTTTTGGATGCTCCAAAAATCATCGCTTCCATCCCCATTCACCAGGTGTTTCTCGATCTCTTAAAGAAAAACTGGGAATCTCCTTCATCTGTATCACCAGTTAACAAGAAGGCTGACTCCACATACCTCGTCCAGTCAGCACCAGGCTTTCAAAAGCCTCAACTGGATCATCGCTCTGTTGTGGTTGAGTCCGCACAAAGAAAGGCCAAGCGTCTAAAGCCACACTCCTCCACTCCGCCGGTCAAGGACAATAAATTCCTGGACAGTGTGGGACGGAAAGTGTACCATGGAGCTATGCTGATTTCTCGCATAGCCTCATATCAACTCTACATGACGCAATATAACAGAGCCATCCTTAAACAGATGCAAGATTTTGCTGACACATTACCTGACCAATACCAGCCACAGCTTCAGGCCCTTCTTAACAAAGGGTTTGAAGCAGGGAAGCACGAGATCAGAACGGCTTATGACATCTTTGATGCCTCCACAAAGGTTTCAGCACTGCCATTTCGGCCAGACGTTGGGCTTGGTTAAAATCATCCAACCTTCGCCCAGAAGTCCAGGATCGTTTAGCGGATTTACCCTGCTTAGGGGACAATTTGTTTGGGGAACAAATTCAGCAAATTGTAGCTGAATTAAAAGATCACCACGAGACGTTGAAACAACTTTCTTCTGTTCCGTCTGAGGTTTCCTCCAAACAACCACTTAAGAAGGACTCTAAGAAGTCGTTCTTTCGGCCACGCCGTTACTACCCTCCATCGGCCAGGCCTCGTCCAGCTCGATCCTCTACTAGGCCTCAGCCGCGTCAGCCTAGGAAACAAAGGCCTACTGTAGCCCCTCCACCGGGGCCTGCGGCTGGCCTTTGACTCCCTTGTAGGGAACACATGCCAAACCCCTCTTCCAGACATTCCTGTAGGAGGTCGACTGTACCATTTTCTACAACCTTGGTTGCAGATCACCTCAGATCAGTGGGTGCTAACAATTATCGCACAGGGTTACCACCTCAACTTCATAACTCTTCCGGCAGACTCCCCGCCTCTTCAAGCGTGGAGTCTATCCACCCATTTGGCTCAATTACAACAGGAAGTGTCTCTTCTTCTGCAATCAAATGCTATAGAACCCGTTCCTCCCTCTCAACGAGGCAAGGGATTCTATTCCAGATACTTCCTAATACCAAAGAAATCAGGGGGACTACGTCCCATTTTGGACCTTCGAGCCCTCAACAAATACCTTCAAAAAGAGAAGTTCAAAATGGTAACCCTAGGCGCACTGCTCCCTCTGCTACAAAGAGGGGATTGGCTGTGCTCTCTCGACCTCAAGGACGCTTATACCCACATTGCGATCACACAATCCCATCGCAAATATCTGCGGTTTCTCGTAGGCCACGACCATTATCAATACCGTGTCCTACCTTTCGGTCTGGCTTCTGCCCCACGAGTCTTTACCAAATGTCTCGTAGTGGTAGCAGCATTCTTAAGGAAGGAAGGTGTCCACGTCTACCCCTACCTGGACGATTGGCTAATCAGGGCCTCCACCCAACAGATAGCTCAATCCTCCCTAAAATTGACAATTCAAACACTCCTTTCCTTAGGGTTTCTTGTCAATTACGAGAAATCTTGCTTAGTCCCGTCTCAAACCTTATTCTTCATTGGAGCAGACTTGGACACCTTACAGGCAAAGGCTTACCTTCCACTTCAGAGGGTCCACACCCTAATCTCCCTGGCTCGCCAGCTCCAGTCTCAGAACACTGCCACGGCTCGCCAGTTCCTCATTCTCCTAGGACACATGGCATCCTCGGTTCAAGTCACTCCCATGACCCGACTAGCCATGAGAGTAACACAATGGACTCTACGACACCAATGGATTCAAGCTTTTCAGCCTCTGTCCTCCATAGTCACAGTCACACAAGCGCTGCGCCTATCCTTAACCTGGTGGACGACTCAGGTCAACCTCCTTCAGGGCTTACCTTTTCTTCCACCGGATCCGCAAGTAATCCTAACCACCGACGCTTCTCACATCGGTTGGGGAGCCCATGTGGACGACTTTCAAACCCAAGGGTTATGGTCCAAAGAGGAAGCCGAACACCAGATAAATTTCCTGGAACTTCGAGCAATCCGCTATGCGCTCCGCACTTTCAAAGATCATCTCTTTCATCAGATAATCTTAATCCAGACGGACAACCAAGTGGCCATGTGGTACATAAACAAGCAGGGAGGCACAGGCTCCTTCCTTCTGTGTCAGGAAGCTGCGCAGATCTGGGCAGAAGCCCTCTCCCACTCCATGTACCTCAGGGCCACTTACCTGCCGGGAGTAGACAATGTATTGGCAGACCAGCTGAGCCGACTCTTCCACCCACACGAGTGGTCACTCGATCCTCTGGTAGCGACCTCTCTGTTTCACAAGTGGGGTTCTCCCCGCATAGACCTCTTTGCGTCCCCTCAGAACCACAAAGTGCACGATTACTGCTCTCTCATTCGGAGCCAGCACTCTCGGCCGAGGGATGCTTTCTTCCTCAAGTGGACAACCGGTCTGCTCTATGCATTCCCTCCACTCCCTCTTGTGTCAAGGACTCTCGTGAAGCTACGCCAGGACGGAGGAACCATGATCCTGATAGCACCTTACTGGCCACGCCAAGTATGGTTTCCAATACTCCAGGATCTCTCCATCCGCAGGCACATTCCTCTGGGAATGGACCCGCATCTGCTCACTCAAAACGACGGATGCCTCCTCCATCCCAACCTCCAAGCCTTGTCCCTGACGGCATGGATGTTGAAAGGTTAGTCCTTCAACCATTTAACCTTTCAGATTCCGTTTCTCGAGTCCTGATAGCTTCACGAAAGCCTTCCACAAGAAAGTCTTACTCATACAAATGGAAAAGGTACACATCATGGTGCACTTCTCAGTCCCTTGATCCCCTTTCCTGTCCAATCTCCAAATTCTTGGACTATTTATGGCATCTCTCTGAATCAGGTCTTAAAACCTCTTCTATCAGAATGCATGTCAGTGCGGTAGCCGCCTTCCATAAGGGTATTGGGGGTAATCCTATTTCAGTACAACCCCTAGTAACACGCTTTCTTAAGGGCTTACTCCATCTAAAGCCACCCTTGCGTCCTCCGGCCCCATCCTGGGACCTTAACCTGGTTCTTGGTCGTCTAATGAAACCTCCTTTCGAACCTCTGCACTCCTGTGACTTGAAATATCTCACTTGGAAAGTGTTATTCCTTTTGGCTGTTACTTCAGCTCGCAGGGTTAGTGAATTACAGGCCCTAGTTACCTATCCGCCTTACACTAAGCTCCTGCAGGACCGAGCGGTACTCCGCACTCACCCTAAATTTTTACCTAAGGTAGTTTCGGAGTTTCATATCAATCAATCTATCGTACTACCTATCTTTTTTCCCAGGCCCCACTCCAACTCTGGAGAGCAGACCCTGCATACCCTAGACTGTAAACGGGCTCTAGCTTTTTACCTAGACCGTACAGTTTCCCACAGGAAGAGCACTCAATTATTCGTCTCTTTCCATCCTAATAAGTTGGGACAACCTGTGGGTAAGCAGGCTCTTTCTTCCTGGTTGGCGGACTGCATTTCTTTTTGCTATGAGCAAGCTGGCATTCCTTTTCAAGACCGTGTTAAAGCACACTCTGTGAGGGCCATGGCGACGTCAGTGGCACACCTTCGATCGGTGCCGCTTCCGGACATCTGCAAAGCTGCAACCTGGACTTCTCTCCATACTTTTGCAGCCCATTATTGTTTGGACAAGGCTGGAAGACAGGACTCCATCTTCGGCCAGTCTGTCTTGCGTAACCTTTTTCCAACCTGATGTACCAACACCCTTCCACCTACCCGGTAGGGTGCGGATGCCCTTTCCCAAATTTCTCCTCAGTTGTTGTGCCTGCTGCACACCGTTGGGTACATTTGGTGCAAGTCGGGACATCCTCAGCTCGGTACTCACCCATTTGTGAGGACAACCATCCTGCTTGTCCTGTGAGAAAGCAAATGTTGCTTACCTGATGTAACAGGTGTTCTCACAGGACAGCAGGATGTTAGTCCTCACGAAACCCGCCCGCCTCCCCGCGGTGTTGGGTTCGTTTTATTTTTACTTTCTAGGCACTGCCTGTAGCTTTGAAAATCAGACTGAAGGGAGACCCCTGCTGGCTGCAGGGTCAGTGCCTTGCTGGGCATGCCCAGTAGGGGCCAGTCAAAGTTCTGTTTAAACTTTGACAGAAGTTTTCCGTGGTGGGCTCCATCCTCGATGTCACCCATTTGTGAGGACTAACATCCTGCTGTCCTGTGAGAACACCTGTTACATCAGGTAAGCAACATTTGCTTTTTCTCATGTTCCTCAGTCTACTTCATTAGTGCTTCATTTTATGATCCCAAGTCCTACAACTTCTTTATTATTAATAGCTTTCATGAATTTAAAGGTCTCTATTGTATCCCTTCCGTTTCTCCTCTCCACTCAGGTTTTTGGTGCAGACTTTGGACTATTTTGGTTGCATTTCTCTGGACTGCCTCTAGCTGATCTCTCTCTTTTCAGAGGTACTGCTTCTAGAACTGAACACAGTATTCTAGGTGGGGTCTCGCCAACAACCTGTGCAGAAAAATTATCACCCCTCTTTTTTTTTTTTGGCTAACTCTGCCTCCATATACACTCTATCCTCTGGCTCAGGCCACCATCTTGTTGCACTGTTTCACTATCTTGAGATCATCAGACAATATTTACTCTGAGGTCTCTTTCCTGGCTGCTGCACATCAGCTTTTATCAATTTATTTATAAAATGCCTAACATAAAACCTCAAAGTATGGTACAAAAATTAAAATTTACAAAGTACAGAATTCAACAGTTCTAATCAAAATTAGACAAATCAATACAAAATCTATAAATCATTCACTTCAAATCATTCACTGCAAGTTAAAACATAAGAATTTAAATTATGCAATCGCCAATCAATTACATAAAATCTGTCAGGTAAACAAAATAACTATAAAATTAGAATTGGTCAAAACTACTTAATAAAATTAAGGTAATATATGGCAAAAAAACACAGAATTCCATAATGCAATAGACCTGTCTATATGGTTCTTGACAATTCTTATAAATTCCCCCACGCAATGAGTGTCAGTCCTCAGTGGGCAAACAGATAAATAACAGGACAATGCATGCTGTCTAGACCAGGACAATCAAATTGATTTCAGAGATGATACTGAAAGAGAGTCCTGAGAAGATTTATTGTCTAACAGCTGATTTTAACCTCAACAAGGGAGCACAGGTACAAAGGTCCAGACATGTACATTCCCTTAAAGGCCAATAATAGCTTAAACTGAATTCACCAGGCTATGAAACACGAGTGAAAGCTGTCTCGGACTGCTGTCTGGAAGAAGTCTAGCCAGCAATATTTTGTATCAGCTGCAAATTAAAGTTGTCACAGAAAGGCCAACTAGAAGACCATTGCAATAGTCAAGGTGAAAAAGTACAGTTGTCTGGACTATTATCAAGAAGTGATAAAGAAGGAAAAAGTATTTTTAGAAATGTTCAAAACATTTCAAGCATAAGCAAAGAATCAAATGTTACTCCAAGGCTTTTAACATATTCATCTGATACCAGAATAAATCTGTCCAAAATTAAAGAAGATTTTACATTTTGATCAAGAGATTCTGGACTCAAGACCTTGATTTATAGCCCCAGTGTTGTTAGCTTATACCTGAAGGATAATTAACTGGACATCATTCACATAGCAGAAAAGTTGATAACCAGTGAATTAAGTGAGTCAGAAAGTTTTAGGAGTAATTGCCAAATCCTGAGGAACTCCAAATGTATAAAACGTTGTAATGCAGAGCATAGATCTTCTAAAAGCACTGACCTCCAAAAAGTAACACTTACAAATGTTTTAACAAAATGGTGTGATGCAACTGAGGAGAGTGATTGTAAATGGTACTTCGCGTAACGAACTAGAGTGTGTTCTACGTCATGACTAACACTGCTTCCGTACTGTGTCCCTCAAGAAAGCTTTGGATAATGAAATATTTGAGCCTGTGGGACATTAGGATATCTGGATCTAATCCTAGTTTCTTATTGGAGCTGATTTTATCACACAGGAAAATGCCTGTTTCCCATAGACGTGGGAAGCCAATCCATTAAAGATTCCCTCCCTTTACTAATTTAAATGAGATGGACAAGTTGTAAAATTTGTTTTTGTAAAGATATCCAGGGCCGGTGCTAGCTTTTTGCTGCCTTATGCGAAAAATTACTGTGCTGCGCCGCCGCCCCCCCCCCCCAATTAATTCAGTGTCTGTTCCGGCCCCATCAGATAAAGCCCAGCTCCGACCTGCAATCTATATTTTTTAAAACAGACATCCCCCCCCCCCCCTCCATTCCAGAACCCATGGATAGGGAAAGGGTATTAGGTGCCCTAGGCAAACCTTACAGCCTTGCATACACGCCACCCCCACACCCTTTACAGACACACAAATTATGCATTTATAGTACATTTTACATGAAAAAGAACATTCAAAAGTACAGTCTGCTGAGGCAAAAATAACACACCACATTATATTTACATGCACTCCTGTGGTGTCTGCCTGAAAAATCTGCAAAAAAGACACTTGAAACTCCTATGGAATTAGAGTTTTTGTAATGTGTATTGGGTGTGAGCTTGGCCCTCAGAAAGCCATGAATAAACAGAATTACCATTACAATATAGTAAACCTCCCACACCAAAACAACCCTAACAACCTTATCTATGAAAAGACAGCACCTCACATATTACACCAGGCCCTAGAACACCAATAAAACTCTTATTAAGAAACCAGGCTGCTATAGATCCCTACCCAGAAATTACATGCTAGCAAAATACTTCACCTCTGTCACATATGCAGAATACAGAGAGAATCTCACCAAATACAGAATAAAGAGATCAGGAGGTATAAACATAAACAACATCCTGAGAAGAACTGAACTGGAACCCACAACAAGCCAGGCTCTATATGCAGAGCAACAATGGAAAAACAGAAACATTACTGTTCTTCATAAAAACATGAAATAATAAAATCAAGAAATATAAAACAATCATAGTAAAATCATATTCATAAAAAGAATAAATTCAAACAGTTAATGAATAGAATATACAAAATTTCCCAAACATCAAGAAAATTTTCTAAATATCTGATGAATAAAAAATCCAATAATTAAAAAAGTTCTGTTCCCCTCCCAAAAAAATATTTCAAAAGAGCAGAATTATCAAATTACACCCAATAATTAAAACTAATAAGGATTAAAACAATCTCCTGTCACCCTGAAATTGTCATGGGTTTGGGGAGGTAGGGTCGCCCAAATTTTATCTTCGCTCTCTCACAAATGCACAATAACACAGTCATTCTCACACACTCCCTCTTTCTAACATACACAGGCTCCCTCTCCCTCACAGGTACATTATGTGTGTGTGTGTCTGTGAGAGCCTATATGTGACACACAGGCTCTCACACAGACACACACACACATGCACAAACACACAGGCTCTCACACACAGACACACACAATCTCCTGATGTCTTCAGGCTGGCCCCATGGGCCTTCCTTTTGGGAGGGGAGTGGAAGCTGTGGGCGCGTGCATATGCAACCGGAAGACGGGCTGTGCCAGCAGCTTGCAGCCTCTCTCTACGATCTCTCCTGCTACTGCCGGTTTGCCACCTCCCCTGGTTGTGCTGTGCCTGAGGATGTATTTTGCAAATCATCTTGGGAGATTTTCTGAAATTCAAGAAAACTAGCCTAATTCTTAAGGTCAGAGAAGTCCATCAGATCAGTTTGTTCTTTAATTTTATTTAACCTTCTCAGAAAAATTCACATTTATTTTATCACAGTTTGCTTGAGTGGAATAAATTCTTGGTTGTGCACATGAATTGACAATGGAGAACAACTTCTTTAGCTGGATTTTTAACCTTAGATTTCTTTTCGCAGAGAATTTCTTTTTTAGTTTTTATGATCTTCACAAGGTAGTGAAATCATC
Organism: Rhinatrema bivittatum; assembly: GCF_901001135.1. Taxonomy (NCBI): domain Eukaryota; kingdom Metazoa; phylum Chordata; class Amphibia; order Gymnophiona; family Rhinatrematidae; genus Rhinatrema; species Rhinatrema bivittatum. The sequence goes on from NC_042623.1 coordinate 181,814,157, forward strand.
ACAAAGCGGTTTTCTTGTCAGACTTTCTTCATTTCCTTTCTGGTAGACATTACAATTTTCATTGCTTTTCTGCTGATTTACATTTCTAACTGTAACCTCTCTCAGCAGAGCAGTGGCCTCAACAGACCTTCACATCTCCAAATTCCAGATCTTAACTCCTCAGCTGATAAATTCTCACATAATTGAGGAAAATTGTCAGTTTAGCCAGGCAGCAATTTGGAAGCTTTTGGCCAGGGAATCGCAAGTCACAACTAGATCTGACCAACTAAATAATAATGGTCCAACTAGATTTAAGAGTGATAAGTTCAATTATTAAATCCACAGTGTGGGTTGGGATGGGGAGGGAGGCTGGGGGCTTTTGGTAGACAATGGGATCCTTACTCATGGTGGTCTTGGCTGCTATTTGTTGTCCAGTTTCTGATTGCCCCCAGGGCAGAGGGATGGGTTGGGGGGATTTATAACAAAAAATGTTAACTGTTTTCATGAGTGTTGTATGTTACCTTGATTCTGAAGCATGGTCAAGCTATGTCGAGCTCTGTGTTCATGGGTTTTATTTTCAATAAACAGTTTTAAAGTAAGTTCAAAGAGTGACCAGCTGTTTGAGCTGTGTCCAGGTAGGCGAGTGCATTCATGAATTCACCAGGCTTTACCAGTTTCGGATCGTCAATGTGAAGATTAAAATCACCCAGAATGATTAGGTTATGGAAGGACAAAACTCAGCAATTACCTCTAATTATTTTATTCCCCTCTCTGATTTCTGCACTTTTTTTGCATTGAATATTAATTGCCAAACATTCGACCAGGCCTCAAACTTTGTATACAGCGTAACGAGAAAGCAATTTAAGAAAGAGCAAGAAACAAGTAAATAGCATAAATAAAAATAATAATAATAATAATAAACTAGTACTGTTTAGGATAAGAGTGACTTAAAGGCCATTGTTTAGTCAATGAGATAATCTGTATACCGAGTTCGCTGATAAGTGCCATGCTGATCCATTGAACCAAGCATCCTGTCTGACAGTGGCCAGTCAGTGTCACAGATCCCCAAACGTAGATCTGTTTCTAGTGGCACTCTCCCAGGGATAGCAATAGCTAACTGGCTAATGATGTTTTATCAACTTTTCCTTCAGGAGTTTCCCCAAACCCCTTTTAAATCCTATTGTGACTGTCACCTTGCCCACATTCTTTGGCAACAGATTGATCGTGCGCTGAGCGACCTTTCTATGATTTGTTCTGAATCTCCTGGCTGTATTTGAAAAGGGGTAACTAACCCTCCTTTAGTTACCCGTTCCACCCCACTCATGATTTTATAAACTTCTATCCTGTCCCCTCTCAGCCCTGTCTTTTCCGAGCTGAGGAGTCCCAGCCTGCGTAGCCTCTCATCACAGGACAGAGGCTCCATCCCCTTTATCATGTCTGTCGCCCTCCTCTGCATCTTTTCTAGTTCTGCTGTGTCTGTCTTGAGATGGGGCGAGCAGAACTGCACACAGTACTCAAGGTGCAGTCATACCAAGGATCAATACAGAAGCCATATGTTTCCCATTTTATTCTCCATTCCTTTTTAGATCATTCCTACCATTCTATTTGCTTTTTTTGCCTGCTGCCATAAACTAAGCTGAGGATTTCAGTTTTTTGTCCACAAGGACTCCAGTATCCTTTTTCTGGGTGGTGGCTCCCAGTACAGAACTCAGCATCTTCTACCTGTAGTTGTGATTATTTTTCCCTATGTGCATCACTTTGCACTTTCCACATTTTCAGTTTCATCTGCCATTGTTACCTAGTCTTCTAATCTCACAAGATCCTTCTGCAGTTCTCACAATCTACTGCTTTAACAACTTTTTAAAATTGTGTCATCTGCAAATTAGATCACCTCACTTGTTCCCTTTTCATTGTCCTTTATGAATATTAAATAGCTCACGTCCCAGTACCTATCCCTACGATACGCCATTAATGACCTTTCTCCATATGGAAAACTGACTTTTTAGTCATGTCCTGTTTCCTGTCTTTTAATCACTTACCAGTCCATAATAGGACACTGCCTCCTACCCATGACTTTTTAATTTTCTGGGGAGTCTCTCATGGATGATAATGTCAAATGCCTTCTGAAAATCCAAATACACATCATCAACTGGCTCATCTTTATCTACCTGTTTATAGCTTCAAAACATTCGAAAAGATTGGTAAAGCAAAACTTCCCTTTGATTATAACCGTGTTGACGCTTCCCCATTAAGCCATGTCTATGTATAAAAATATTGGCCAGTGATTTTGTTTTAAGAGTATCATTTGTCCCAGTACATATAATCACACTCAACTGGTCTATAGTTTCCCAGATCACCCCTGGAGCCCTTTTTAGAAATCTGCATTGGCCGTTCTCCAGTATTTTTAATGATAGGTCACAGATTACTAGTAATAGGTTTGCAGTTTCATGTTTATCTCACTGAGGTGGATGCCATCCAGTTGATTTTCTCAAGCTTTCTAAAGTCATTTCTTATTCTGTCTATTCCCTCCTCAATATTGCTCAGAAAGTTACAGAATAAAACTGGCTCCAGGACTCATCCCTGAGGCGCTTCACTAATTGAATTCCATCTGTTTGTCTGTTACTCAGCCAGTTTCTAATCCAGTTCACCACCTTGGACGCACCCCCATCCGGCTTACGTTATGAACGAGCCTCTTAGGTGGGACAATATCAAAAGCTTTGCAGAAATCCAAGTAAACCACATCCAGTGACTGTGTGACTAGCCTGATTGTTAGTCACCGAATCGGAGAAATCAGATTCATTTGATGTGATCTGTGCCTGGTAGAATCGTGTTGCCTTGGGTCCTGCAGCTCACTGGATTGCAGATAGTTCACTGTTCTTTCCTTCAAGGTAAGAGTTACCAGCCTGTAGTTTCCAAACTCCTCTCTGTGGCCATGTTTATTGAAAGGGACATATCTGCCGTTTTCTAGTCCTGCCAGGACATCTGCCATCTCCAAAGTATATACTGAACAGGTTCTTACAGCTGACTTACCAGAACATCTCTGGGATGCATCCCATCCAACATCAAGGCTTTGCCTGCTTTCAGTTTTGCGAGTTTCACACCTAAGGCCTAGCTGACTCTGTTCTAGTTAAACTCAGTTTAACAGCCCTGTTTCCTCCCTGACCTGATAAAGGAAGCATAGCTCTCAAAAACCAGCCACAAGTGTTTCCCCTACTGCTTGTTTTGCTTACCCTTATTTCTACATATTCAAGTGGACTAACACAGCAATCACAATACTTTACCAACTAGTAAGAAATATCAACTTTCTTGCTGCTTTTCTTTATCACTCTGCTTTATCATATGCCCATTTTCTTTATTTACTTTTATACAAAATTGTATTTCCTGTGTATTCACCTTTTGTTAAAGGAATGTATCCTTTCATCCTAGGACAAGTAGGATGGTAGTCCTCATGCATGGTGACATCATTGGATGGAGCCCATCACGGAACTTTGATCTCAAAGATTCTAGAATTTTCAAACACGCCCTACTGAGCATGTGCAGCAGTAGTCATCACCCTGCCCCTTAGGCAGAGTCCCTCAGTCTTTTTTTCCAAGAGCCATGTGATCATGGGAGGCGTGTGTCTCACAGTATTCAGCTTTGCGCTCTCCTCATAGTTTTTGTAAGTGATTTTTTTCTAGAGCTGCATCTGTTTTTCTTTCCTTTATTTTACAGTAGTTTTATTTCTGTGCCTTTATCTTCTTTCCACTGTCTGCCAGCTGCCTGGCGAGCCTTAGTCGATGTGCAGTCTGACAGAGTCTATTTCTATCCATGTCCTCTCCTTGCTCTATCTGTTTTTGTACCTTTGTCAGGTGCTGGTAGGACTGACTGGATGTAGTCCGTGGGTAATCCGTGTAGTCCGCTGAGCCTGGGACTCGCCTGAAATACCCAGGCAAGAGTTGATTGATGTTTCACCAATAGGTTGGCATCGATGGAGGTTCAGACAGTGCAGAAATTGAGCACCTCTCTATTCCTGTTAGGGGGGGGGGATCTCATCCTCCCCACATTCAAAGGAACTAGTCTTTATGATCAGGAGCCCTGGATGACATAGCCTCCCTCCTGCTTGCCTGTATGGCAGTACAGTCTCCTTGTGAGAGAGGGTATGCAGGAGCCTGGGCAAGCAGCTTGTTCCTGCACTTCGGTGCCATGCCTAGTAATGGTTGCCCGTGCACTTCTGTGACCAGTAAGCTGTTGCTGTCACACATTAATGTCAGGACCGCGTCGGGGACCAGGACTGCCATTGAGCATTATGGTCATCTTGACACCGTCAAGGTGCCAGGGCATCCTCGATGCCATCAGGGTTGCTGACCGCCCTCGAAGTCTTAAGGGCCTTTTGTTCCGTAGGCGTTTGTGGACTCGAGGCACCGGAGTCAAGTGAATTGGGCTTCTCGGTGGCCTGGTGGTCCATGCCCTGGATGTCTCGGTCCCATTCCATGCCATGGATGTTTCGGTGCCAGCGATGCTCCTGATGCAGTCAAGGTGTGCGTGTGGCCTTGATGCCGCGGCCACCCTTTAGGCCGTCGAGGTGTGTGACCTTGATGCTATCGAGGTGCGCAGCTGTCCCATTGTCATTGAGGTGCAGGGCTGGCATGGAGGCTATTGAGCCTTGGTTTCCCCCAAGGCCATTGACCGCTGGGGGCTCTTGGGAGCCCTTGTGTGCTACTGAAGCCCTCGAGCAACAGGGACTTCAACCTTGAATGCATTGAGTGCTGGGGTTGTTCTTTACTGGAGGCACCCTGGTATGCCAAGGCATATACAGGCAGAGTGATCTGGTGCCCTCAAGGCTCCTTGGCAGTGTCCCGACAGAGTATTGAGGGGAATTGTGCTGTCCCATCACTGGCCTACGGCTATCGGGCACCATGGATACCGATGATCTCGGGGGCCCTGAGCTGCTGGGATTAGGAGGCTTCAGAGGCCCATCTGAATTCGTGCACCATTGGTGTTAATGAGTGCTAGTGAGGCTATCATCACCCATTGCCGCTGGCAAGGGACGCCATTGAGCTCGCAGCATCAATGTCCTCGGACGGATAGGTGAGCCGAGAGGAACAGTCAATGGCGCTGGTAGTCATTGATTCCTCTGGGCACCGAGGCATGTTAGGGCCATGTCGGGGCTGCATAGCCTCTGCCTGCAAGCTCCCCTGGCATTCTTAGTACCACTGGTCCATCGATGCCTTCGGGCACCAGGGTCTCTTATTGGTGCCACCAAGCTATTGATACTGTCAAAGCCTTAGGTGCGTCGTCGTCTCGTGCCCTGGATGTGATCCATTGTTGATGAGCACGAAGGTGCTATGGGTCCTACGGGTGCAGTCACCATTGTAGGCACCGGTGGACTCTGTTGGTTGCCGCATGAGCAACCACAGAGCACCATGGACTTCGCTGCGGTCATTCCATGAGAGGAAACAGCGGTAAGCCATTCCCAACGCAGTTTCAAGGGCTGTGTGTCCAGCTTCTTGAAGTGTTAGGTACTGGAGGGGGTGACACCACAGAATGCCACCCATCACCATGCCACACCCAGAACCCTAGTGGTACTGTGGATGCCGTCAACACACTTTTCCTATGCCCTCTACTGGGTGTTATGGTGATTGTGGAACACAGCATGCTTGAGTACAGCAAGGCATCTATTTCAAGTGCCTCTGACAATGGCAGGCAGAACCCTCCCTGTCTGTGCAGTTCTCAGCCATGCCAGAGCTCTGCCATCATTGCATCAATGTCTCAGCCTCCTCATCAGTTCTGCACCACAAAGTACTGGGGAGCACTGGCGAGGACAGTGTCATCATGCACTCTGTGATTTGCCTTATGACAGCACGTAGCCACCGACTCTAGCGCGCGGTTCTTTCTGTGCCATGGGATTCTACCCTCAGGCACGGCGAGTGGGGTCATATGTGTGCTGCCATCTATACAAAGGAAAGGATACCAATGTATGGGTACTGGTCAGTGTGCTTTTTACCGCAGAGGGCTCTATTCTCCAGTTTTTCCTCTGCTGTATGGATATGTGTATGTATTTCCCTCGTGGTGGGCACAACAGGTTGTGCGCAGCAGCCACAGGACTGACCTAGGACTGTGTTACTGGTCAAACCCTAAGGGGGACATCAGGAGGGTAGTGTCGAAACTCTTCTTCCTCTGAAAAGGAATGTTCTTTCTACCCCTTCCGTGTCACAAATCCTCTTTGTGGGGAAGCCCCTGGGGCACTGTCCCTGGCAGGTTTATTGCTGATCTGGAGCTTTGATTTTTTGAATCAGCTCATTTCCTTGTAGGCCAGGGCAAGGCAGCAGCAGTCATCTGACAATTTTTGCTGGGGCCCCTGTGTTGATTAATGTGGTGGCCTTCCCCATCCGAGAATGGCTGCCAGTGGCAGATTGGTCGCTTCTGAACCTTAGTGATGGTGTCTCCAGTTTCAACAAGAGAGTTGCCAGGTTTTTCAGGATCGGGAGGCTCTGATTCCTGTTGCTTTCCTGTCCCTTCAAGAAGGGGGGCTTCCACTGAGTTCCAGGGCAACTCTTATGGGTTCCCCTCTGGACGCCTGGTTATACATCCCTGCAAGTGGTGTCCCTCATTCTCCATTTCCCTTGTCACTGCTTTTGACTGGCCGTTGCTCCCGATTCCTTGTGGGATCCGAGAGCCAGTCAAGCGGTAGTGCTCTCCTTAGGTCGCAGCAGGTCTGTTTCACAAGGGAGCCTTTCCAGAGTAGCTCCCCGGTGAAGATTAGGGCTTTCTCCCGCAGTCTCACCTTTGATATCTGCTGAGCTCAGTTGGTGTTTTTTGGTAAGGATCACTACTGCCAGTCATTCTCGCCTGCGGAACCCTACCTCAGTGAAGAGGATTCTAATCCATCTAGTTGGCGAGCATGCCTTTTAACCTATCTCCATACCCATGGTTGAGGGAGTTGGGAGATGAGGGACCCCACAACAGAAATGCTGCTTTTTGGTTGCAGTGGCTTGCAAACTATACTTCCCCATTTTAGGAATAACCCTATCGGTGGACAGAGAGGGGTCCTGGTTCAGGCAACAATTGTTCTATTTACTGGACCATGTGCTTCCTTGGGGGAAGTATAGACTATCATGGCTGAGGTATTAGTACCTAAGCCAGGTTCAGGGCAATCTGTTCCGAGATCGCCCTTGCCCCGCCCTGGTACCCTTAGGGTTCTTGTCTTAGTGGAGGTTTTCTGGATTTCTTCCCTGTGGAATTCACTCTTTCAGCTGTTCCAAGCAGGCTGAGGGCTCCATCTCTGTGGGTAACTCCCTACTGGAATCAGCAGTGAGTTATTCGCTTGGGGTTGAGATATATAATCTAGCGACTTATGCTTACCCTAGCAGTCCAGCATCTGCCTCCTTGTGTTCTTCGCACATCCGACTTCCAGTTGGAATTTCGGGGGGGAGGGGGAGAAAAGCTAAGGTGTTTGTGGTATATCTTAGTATACCTGCAGGGAAAGATGCACCACTTTTTCACCAAACTCACTTTTCTCACTTCACTAGCTTGCCCAAAGTGACTTCCTGCTCACCTGAACTATCTTGTAGACAGGATGGCTAGCTCTGCCCTTGGCAGGGTGCAGTGTGAGTGAGATTCAGGCCTAACATATCTCCCTGCTCGGGGGTTTGGGCTAGCGATCACATTCAGGTATTGCCTTTCATCTCCTGAAACTCTTGATGCTGTCCTGCATGGTCAGCTATGTCTGGTGCTTTGGCTCATAGAGTCTCTCATGGACCCTGCTGCTGTTGTTGCTGATTATTCTTCCAAGCGTTGCTTGTGTTTTTCTGCCCATTGTGCCTATCAGTCAAACATGGGCACACTTCTGCAGAGATGTTCTGTCCTTCGGATGCCAGTGGACCGCAGTTTCTTTTTGGGGAGTTCTCGAGCCCCAGTTGGTTTTTCGGTTGGCTTGTAATAATGAAGAAAGCTATATGGTCTTCGTCCAAGAGTCCTTCCCTTGTTTAAATCTCTGGACTTTTTCCTGTATCCAGAGGGTTCTAGACATACTGTTGTCGTCATTTCCTGATCTGAAACCCTGCTGGTAATGTTTTGCATGATGCGGAGTATGTTTCTTGTTTGTCCCTCACACCACTCCCCTGCCTCAGGCGCTCCTGAGGCAGGGGAGTGATGCACATGCTCAGTAGAGCGTGTGTCGCAGTCTTTTCTATGGTTTTCTCTTTGTAGAACCCAACTCTTTTCCTGCCTAGTCCACTTTGTGGGTTGGCTACCTCTCAGGCAAAAGGGAGAGAGGCGGTGTTTTCAGCACAGTGCGGTTTCCTGCTTTGTCCTGCTCGGACAGCCTATAGCTAGGTATTCAGCCATGTGTGAGGACTGCCATCCTGCTTGTCCTCGGAGAAAACAGAGTTGCTTACCTGTAAAGGGTGTTCTCCGAGGATAGAAGGATGTCTGTCCTCACAACAACCCCCCCCGCCTCCCCTGGGAGTTGGTTTCTCCATGTGTGAGCTGTATCATGGACTGAGGGACTCTGCCCAGGGGACAGGGGGATGACTTCAGCTGCACATGCTCAGTAGGGGGTGTTTGAGAGTTCTAGAATCTTTGAGATCAAAGTTCCAGGCCAGGGCTCCATCTTGATGATGTCACCCATGTGTGAGGAGACAGCCTGCTGTCCTCTGAGAACACCTGTTACAGGTAAGCAACTCTGCCATATTCTGTTCATCTCTCCCTGATTTTTTTTTTTTTTTTTTGCCATCAATGTAATATTACTTTCCTTATACCACCTGACATTAAATAGTGCTCTTAGTGGAACAATCCAAACTGGGGCATCTGTCTGGAATTATAGATATGTAGAAACGGTAGACGACTGATACAAATAAATTTGGTTTAGTGACAGAGTTTGGCAATTTCATATTGAAGATGCCGTCCCATGATATTCTCTGCCATTCATTCTTTTACTGTATACTGCAATGTCTCTTCCCCATTGTCTTTACTATTTGGTATTATTTCCATGTTTGTGTGTTTCTTACATTGCTCCATCTCTCTCCCCCTCCCCAGTGTCCCTTTCCATTCTGGCGGGCCCAGCACACTGACGATAGTGCCTTGCTAGTGGTAAGAGCCCTGCACGCAATGGCCTGTTACTTTATCTAGAGTGCAGAAGGAGCATGACTATGACTCACTGATTAGTTGGTCTAAATAGCAGAAACCATGATAGATTTTCTTTGGGGGAAATATAAGCTTACTTGCCTAATTGTGCTCTCTGAGGACCCTGGTCAGTCAGTGATTTCTGGCAGCAATTTAAACAGATACTCCCTGAATGCACCTCTTTGTATGCAGGAAAACCCTCTTACAATGCTTCTCTATTTTTACTTTAAAAAAAAGAAAGTTGCTATATCAAGACCAGATCAATTTTCCTTCTAACAAATTTGGAAATATGCAATAAACTTTGAATTCAATATACAATAAAGATCATTCAACATTTATATCAAATTACTATACTGTTATAGTTCAATTATGAGTTATACTGTTGAAGGAATTAATTTTTGACAAAAGTTTCCATAAAAATGCCCAGTGGTGCTTCATAGTCATTCACTGGTCTAGGAAATTCCTTCATTAGAGCATTTTTACTTTATGAAATATACTGGGTTTTAGGACTCCAGGAAAAACCTTACAAATAGGTTTCACTGTATTTGTACGATAATAACAGCAAACTCATGCAATACATGGCCAGAGGCCCTCAAAGTTAGTCTGGCCAGCACTGCAGAGGCACAGACTTGCAAATGAAAATACATTGCATTCTCCTGATTTTAGAACCCAAGCAGAATTTATCATGTTTTATGCTTCTGTGCGTTCCGGTAGTGTAACCGTAGAGAGAATTGGTGAGAGATGCTGTATTAAAGCACAACATTGCAGCACCTCTTGCCTGTAGAACATGTTGCTGCATGGACTGCATGCCTCAGATTGTCTTAGTCTATACTCTCGCCTCCTGCATTTTACAGAATCGACAGCTCAACAGTAGTATAAAAGGCCTTGTGCATGGCCTGGCTACGTGGAGAGCTGACATGTTTCTCGGAAGGGAAAGTACACCCTCTGCCTGATCCATGTTTATCTTGTGCTGTGGGTCACATACAGTATCCATTAGAGGAAAGGAAGGCAGAGCTGTACAATAACAGTATGCAATACATTTATTTATTTTTACTTATATTCCGCTTTTTGCACTTTTTTCAGCACTTCAAGGTGGATGGAGCAATAGCCATATTCCACTTGTGTTGGAGGGGGAAATCAATCATTTTTGTATCTTACTTTCCTTTGCAGTTTGGTTTCTCCATAGATTTTGGTGTTTGCTGTGTTGTTATCCTTGAATCAATATGAACAGAGGCTTATTGGATGATACCAAATGTCTCTGTGTGTGGCAGTTTATGATGTGGTTTGCAAACCTTGTGTGGAGGTAGGCCCTTGGAGGGATATTAGGCATCTGTTGTTCAAAGTTGGTGAGTGATTTGGGGGGAGGAAGCACCAGAGGTAAGCAAAGTTGCACTTTTCCCTTAAAGAAATATATGATTTTGGGAGGGTGGGGGTTTGAACTAAGGCTCTCTAGACTGTCTGTTGGTATTTTAAAATGTAAACCTTATACAGTGAGCCACACTGATGGAACCTATGATCTCTGTTGCATATGAGGACTCTTCTAGAACTTTCCCAGAAAGCTCTTGAGTCTATGCTGGTAGACCTGCCATTCTCCAGAGGAAGACATCATTTGCTGGACCACTGCTACTGCCATGTTAGGCCTTTAGCCATTTTTTAAAATATTTTTGGCCTTTCTGGTAATCAAAAACATATTTTCTAGTCAAGTTTTTGTTTTCTTTCTCTTAGTTTCACTAATTAGGTTTTTCACCAATTGTTTGTTTTCTGTGCTTTTTGTTGTTGCTGCCAACTTGAAGCAAATTTGCACTTTCAGCTTCACTGAACTGTGTTCAGTATTTTCAGCTCAGTGCACTATTCAAAAAAAAATTCTTCTTTCATTTTGTGTGCTTTTTTTTTTTTTTTTTTGGATCGAGGCTGAAAAACAAACCAGCAGGTATCCAAAGTGCTACCAGAAAACGTCCCATGTGGATAATCATGAGGAATGCTGCAAGTGTGCAGCTGAAGGCCACAATGTGTCTGCTTGTGGCTTCATCTGTAAGCAGTTTGAGCCCAGCTTTCCCTTATCTTTTCTGCAACACCTGTCCAGAAAACGCTTGGTATTCATCCCTTTCCTCTGCACTTGGAGGGGTAGAATGTCCATTGAATTAATTATTTTTGTTAATCCCTTAACATTCAGTATTTTCTACCTCCAACTGCTGTGAGGTAGTTGTGGTGTAGCAGAAACCTTTCAATACTTTTTAATAAGGAAAGCTCTTATTTATGGGTATCTTTATTATGGCCAGGCTCCCAGTTAGAAGGCTGAAGGAGCGAGCCCACATTTTAATTGCTCCCTCCCCTCTCAGCAGAAGGACGTGGCCGTTAAATCCTAAGTCCATTTAATCAGTAAAGTCTCTCTGAGCTTTTGCATCTAAGTTTTAGTTGCTTTTAAGAGGAATGTTTGAAGGAAACAGAGATGTCAGAGTGAAACTCCTGTTGCTTGTGTTGATTGCACTGCTTCAGAGGCAACTTCAGGTGAGCAAACAAAATCAGTTCAAACAAAATAATTTAAAAAGGAGCCACCATATAAGCAGCAAAAAGCAATCTTCCTCAAGATCAGGACATCTAAACACATAAGCACAGACATTGAAACAGTTATGGGAGCCACATTGAATTCAAAACACACCAGGGATAAGGCCAACCTTCACTGAGTATAGATTCATGTGAGGAAATGCCTGGACCTAGTGTTCTGTGTTCAAGCCAGAAAAATTCAGATTTTCAGACCTCAGAATTTTACAATTTCACGCAATTAGCCGTTAAAACATGGCTACATCTAAATGTTTTAGAAGAGGCTGCAACGCTGAATAACCCAGTGTAATCTAATGCTTGTCCTTTCCACATAGCAAAGCAAGCCAAAAGAACAAGGTTTAGAGCTTATAATTATTTTTAAACAAGTAAAAAACCCAGATGCTGAGAGTGATTGATTCTCCAGAGGAAGGAGAACATATTGCAAATGAAGATGAGGCAATAATTCATAACATGGGTAATCAGTACTTCAGCCTCTCCTTGCCTCCGCCCTTTTACAATAACTCCAACAAATTAAATAAACAGACAAAAGTATTGGAATCAAATAGGCCGCAGCTTTATTAAACCAACAAACTGCCCGAGCCAGTAACAAGAAAATAAAAAGACCCCCGTCATCTGCCACACCCCTAGCAAGATAATCACCCCCAGGCCAGCTGGCCTGCAGGTCATAGGCAGCTCCCAAGCCACCCAAGGACTCAGCCCCGCCACATCCCATCAAGAGGCGCAGTCCCTGGAGCAACTGCACCCAATTGTTCCAGCCCAAATCCCAGGGCTGACAATAACCACCAGTCAGCAACCCTTCAGCATCCCGCTGAAGCGTAAGCCCAGCCTGGGCAACCCGCCACTGACACAGAAGGAAGAAATTCATTCTGTGATCCCAAAGATGCAGCCCAGATTCCTTCAGCAATAAACTCTCCAAGGCCTCCTGAAAGGAATAAATCTTGTCCCACAAAAGACAAGTGTACCCCATCATGTTGGAAAAGACCCCCACAACAGTCCCAAGACCACTCATGCTTAATGTGTCCTCCACCCAGCAAGCACAACCAAGAACCAATCTGTTGATTGGCCTTGGCCCTACTACCCCCCAAATGACTAATTCCCTTTCAGCAGGCCGGAGAATAATATCAGACTAGCAAATTATAACATTAGGCACCCAAACAGAAATCATCCTTAAATCTTTCCACACAATATTAATAAACTGCCAACCCAGTAACTTGCCCTAGTCATTCCCGCCCAGGTGCACAATCAAAACTGGCTGAAGCATCATCTGTAGCCAGATCTGCATGCTAGGTATTAATTCGTCCCAACGCACACAACGTCATCCAAGCCAATGAACATGCACACCATACGCCTCCAATCCCAGATGTTCCCCATATGGACACCCACAAGCATGCTTATGTGCCCATGCAATGTAAGAGTGTTCAACTATCCAGATATTGCACTTCACCCAACAATCAGGCCAATACAGTACAGTGCGCTCCTATGTCAGAACTGGAGTTAAGTTTCCAACACTATGAAGAAAATGTTAATAAAAATGTTAAAAATAAAATATCTGGCTAAGTGGTGGCAGCTGCCGCCACTTACGCAATAGCCTGTGAGGGGTACCTCCACCCCCCTTCCTGAGTTAAAATGTATTTTCGGCCTATGTCGAATGCACATTTTAAAATTTAGGCAAGTTTTCAACTCCTGATGCATTGCATTGCATTAGCTTACGTCATTAAGAGTTTAAAAAAAAAAAATCTGGGTGTTAAAATTGTGTGCTGAATACCAGCATACAGTTTCTTAATGCCTAGATTACAGCATCAGCCTGTCTGAGACCAGAGTTTAAACACAGTTTAACCTGCTTCCTTTCCTTTATGTATGCCAGACGTGCTATGTGTTGCATATAGTTGATTCCTATTAGTGATCTGATTTCCTTCCAGTTTTTACAAGTACAGCAGTCCAAGAGAGCTAGGATAAATTCAGATTTCGGTGTCACTAGGATAGGAAGCCAAAGTAAATGTTATGGATGTCGAGAGCAGGAGCACATGTGATGCAGAAGTAGCAAGCCAGATGACTTCATAGCGTCAACCAAAGCTGAAGTTGTCAATAACAGGTACTGGAAACTGAGGATGAGCTCCAGCCTGGGGTGGCTTAAACGGACCTGCCCTCTCAGCCTAATGGAGCTCTTTAGGTCCAGGCACCTGAGAATGCTGCTACCTAGTAATGACCCTTGCTGTTTCTCTCTCTAACCTATACCATTAGTAGAAAATCTTGAGGTGTCAGATACCCTTAAATTAGCCTTTGAAAATAACCAAGAGCCTGAGTCTCTTCACCATGGTGACCTGCATTTGAATACAAATGCAACATTTTTTTTAAATCAGATTGAGCCAAGTCTGGGCTACAAATGTTTGTTACTTAAGAGATGATTTCAGATTACAATCTCTTACAATAATATTTATTACCATACAATATTTAAAGGATTATGTCTTGAATCAGGAATTATATAGTATATATTCTCCTTGGACAAACAGGATAGTAGTCTTCACACGTGGGTGACATCATCTGATGGAGCCCAGCATGGAAAACTTTTGTCAGATTCTAGAAGCTTTGACCAGCACACTGAGCATGCCCAGCATACTACTATCTGCATGTCCACGCAAGGTCCCCCTTCAGTCTCTTCTTTTCCGCGGTACAGTTGCCTTGCACTTTATGGAACTCCACTCTGTTTCTTATTTTCTCGAAAGAATTGTTTTTTCCCATTTTTCCGTCGTCTGAGTCCCCCTTCGCGGTCAGTGTCTCCTCAGGTGGTAGCTTAAATCACTATTTTTTTCTCTTTCGCGGTGGATTCCTGAATCCTTGCCTTGCGGTAACCGCCGGTCATAGACTGCACACGGGTAGCTTTTATGGCGTCCAGTTTTCGTCTGTGCCCATAGACCCTGTCCATCAAGGATCTGCATGAGATTTGCATCCTCTGCCTGGGTGCCTCGCACGACGTCCGTGGGTGTAGTCTGTGTGACCAGATGACCCCCAAAGACCATCGAACAAGTCTTGATAAGATGGAGAAACTTTTCGGTTCATCCAAGTCTGCTCCATCCACTCCCATGTTGGACCCCTCAACACTGAGAGGTTGCAGGAAGCCCCTTGATACGCTCCCTCTCACTGGTCGTTTCTTCACCTCTTCTAAGAATTGTGGGAAGAGTGACAGATCCTCCATGATCTCACCGGTATTCTGAACATCGGGGTCCTCCGCTGCCTCGACACTGGGAAAGACCAAGCTGAGCACCGTGGGAGATCCTGCAAACACCGCCACGGTCACTATCTGCACACAGTTCCGGTTCCGATTCGGTACTGGCGGCAGCCATTCTGCCACCGAAGCAACCCCGGCCATCGGAGGCCCCATTCTCCAATGCCCCCAGGAGTTCCAGGCATTCCCCACCAATATCTTGCCGGGCACCATGCTACCTCAGAGACCCGAGGAAGAGCCAGTGATGCCTCATCCCCCTCGTTCAGTCCTGGCCTCATCAGACTTTCAGGAAGAGCTGGACCACAGGGTTCAGACAGCTGTGCTCAGGGTGCTTCAGAGCATCGAGCGGCCCCCATGCCAGTGCCTGAGCCTCCACTGTCAATCCTAGCACCCCTGCTGGAGCGTCTGGATGGCCTTTTAAGTGCCCTGCTGACACAACTGTTGCCCGAGAGGGCTTCGATCCTCCAACGGCCACTTATACCCTCCATCGGAACAATCCTGATCATTGGGTCCTCCGAGGAAGATACGGCCAGTGCCGTATTCCTGAGGCCTCGGTTCCTCAAGCCCTTACTGGGTACCTCCAGCCTCCCGCGGCCTCTGGCCCCCTCTATGCCAGGGGAGTCATCGATTCCCATGGTGCCCTCAAGGCCTCTGAAGCCGTTGGAGTCCAGGGCTGATATCCCTCACGAGCCTCACTCCCGATGCGCTGGCCATAGTGAAGAGGAAGGGCCTTACGACCCTTGGGGGGATGATTCCATGGAGTCTTCCTCAGACTACTCAGATGACTTCCTCTCAGAGCCCTCTTCACCTGAGGAAAAGTTTCTGTCACCCCCCCCCCCCCCCCCCCCCCCCCCCCCTCCTGAGGATCTGTCCGCGGGGTTTGTCAGGGCCATGGCTGAAGCTATCCCCTTCCAATTGCTCACAGAGGAGGATGCGCGACACAAGATGCCGGAAGTACTCCGGTTCATAAACGCCCCTAAGGAGATTGTTACGGTTCCCATATGCAATTTCTTCAAGGACCTCCTCCTTCGGATATGGAAGCATCGGATCTCTATCTCCCCTTTCAATAGGAAGGCAGATGCCACCTATTTGGTACAGCAAGCAGTGGGGTTCGAGAAGTGGCACCACCCCACCTGTCGGTGGTTGTGGAGTCCACCTTGAAAAAAGCCAGGCACTCCCGTACCCATGCTTCTGCCCCCCCCCCCCCCCCCGGGGCGTGAACATAGGGAGCACGATGCCTTAGGCAGGAAGGTCTTCCAGGGCGTTATGCTGGTTGCCTGTATTGCCGCCTACCAGTTATACATGACTTGGTACATCTGGAACCTCTGGAAGCGAGTCCAGGACCTCACAGAGGGTCTACCTCAGCAAAAACAGGAGGCGCTCTTGGCCATCGTACTGCTGGGTTTGGAGGCTGGCAAGCATGAGGTGCGATCCACCTATGATGTCTTTGAAACGGCGGCCCACGTAGCTGCGGTAGGCATCGGCACCCACAGCATGACCTGGCTCAGAGCATCTGACCTCCCCCAAAGGTTCAGGAGAAGCTGGTTGACCTCCCCTGCACAGGTGACAACCTTTTTGGGGATAAGGTCCGGGGTGTGGTAGCGCAATTGAAGGATCGTCATGATACCCTTCAACAGCTCTCCGCTAGTGCTTCTGATGCCCCAAGAAGTCCTCCAGGCCGGGATCTCGGAAGCCCTTCTATAGGCAGAGGAAGTATTATCCTCTGGCCTCCCGGGCTCACACACCATGCACTAGCTCCAAGGGTTGCCCCGGTCAGCAGCATGCGCCTAGGCCCCAGCCGGCGCCCCAGCAACTCTGGCTATGGGCTTTTGACTGTCGGCGAGGGGCTCGAGTCGGTCGAGTGTACCCCTTGACACCAGATCCTCCAGTGGGAGGCATGCTCCTTGGTTTTGCCCATCGCTGGGAGGACATCACTTCAGACTGATGGGTCCTAACCATTATCCGTCAGGGGTACTGTCTCAACTTCAGTTGACTCCCAGGGACCTCTCCCCCATGTCCATCATGAGGTTCGTCCGCCCAGCAGGTCATACTTCAAATTGAACTCTCTGCCCTTCTAGCCGTGGGCGCAGTAGAGCTGGTCTCTCTCCCTCAGCAGGGCTAAGGGTTCTATTCGAGGTAGTTCCTGATTCCGAAAAGGAACGGTGGCTTGCGGATTTTAAAACCCCATCCGGGGGTTTTAAAATCCGACGCCCTGCTCGGCTCCCTCTTTCAGCGCGATCGCTGCTCCTGCCGCACACGAAACAAAAGGCAGCTAGGCCTGCGCATCCGGCGCTGAAGCCCGTCGGGGCAAGGCCTTAAAAACACGCCCAGCACACCGAGGCTCCAGCCCCGGCCACGCGGCCGATTCCTCCGCTCCGCCCCTCTCAGAGAAACAGCACACGATTGAGGAACCTACCTGCACGTCAGCGGTAAGCCGGGGGTTTTAAAATCCGACGCCCTGCTCGGCTCCCTCTTTCAGCACGATCGCTGCTCCTGCCGCACACGAAACAAAAGGCAGCTAGGCCTGCGCATCCGGCGCTGAAGCCCGTCGTGGCAAGGCCTTAAAAACACGCCCAGCACCCCGAGGCTCTAGCCCCGGCCACGCGGCCGATTCCTCCGCTCCACCCCTCTCAGAGAAACAGCACACGATTGGGGAACTTACCTGCACGTCAGCGGTAAGCCGGGGGTTTTAAAATCCGACGCCCTGCTCGGCTCCCTCTTTCAGCGCGTCCGCTGCTCCTGCCGCACACGAAACAAAAGGCAGCTAGGCCTGCGCAACCGGCGCTGAAGCCCGTCGGGGCAAGGCCTTAAAAACACGCCCAGCACCCTGAGGCTCCAGCCCTGGCCACGCGGCCGATTCCTCCGCTCCGCCCCTCTCAGAGAAACAGCACACGATTGGGGAACCTACCTGCACGTCAGCGGTAAGCCGGGGGTTTTAAAATCCGACGCCCTGCTCGGCTCCCTCTTTCAGCGCGATCGCTGCTCCTGCCGCACACGAAACAAAAGGCAGCTAGGCCTGCGCATCCGGCGCTGAAGCCCGTCGGGGCAAGGCCTTAAAAACACGCCCAGCACCCCGAGGCTCCAGCCCCGGCCACGCGGCCGATTCCTCCGCTCCGCCCCTCTCAGAGAAACAGCACACGATTGGGGAACCTACCTGCACATCAGCGGTAAGCCGGGGGTTTTAAAATCCGACGACCTGCTCGGCGTCGCGCGCCGAAGGAGCGCAACAAAGGGGCCAGCCCCTTTGTGCGCCCCTTCGTGCGCACCAGACCCGCACCAGAACAGCGTACCTCGAAGTGGCAGCCATAATTACTCTCCACCTGCGCAGCCACCCCACGCTTCTCCATCAACCCAGATCGGCCCCCCCGCGCGTTCGGCATCGGCCTTTTGGGGCCAAAGGAGGAGGACCCAGAATAGATCCAAATAAAGGAAAAAAAAAAAATAATTTTCTACAACTCCTAACTTAGGTCCTCCCTACCATTCCTCCACCCACCTTCAGCACTCATACAAAATCCTCAGCACTCATCACGCCACCACAGCTTTCTTTCCAGCACCGTCAGCATCTTCATCCAGGACTCTCAGCATTCATCCAGCCACCCTCAGCATTCATCCAGGACTCTCATCATTCATCCAGCCACCCTCAGCATTCATCCAGGACTCTCATCATTCATCCAGCCACCCTCAGCATTCATCCAGGACTCTCATCATTCAGACGAACACCTTTCCCTCATCCATCCTCAGACATCTCTTCTATTTACTGCAGACTTTCACCAGTTTGCTACCAAATTCATTCCAAGTGTTTCCCAGTCTAAACCTCCTCCAGAATCCCACTCACTATGTACACTTACAACATCCCAATCATCCACAATCAAAGAAGAATCCCCTCAACCAACTTCACCAACGTCATACAAAAAAGAATTATCCCAATCATGACTTCACCTTTGAACCAACTGCTAGGCCTCACGCTACTCTCAGTAACCCTCTTCAATGCACAATCCTTAACTAAAAAGACACACATCCTCAATGATTACCTCCTGGATTCCAACCCAGACATCTGTGCCATCACAGAAACCTGGTTAAAAAATTCTGACATCGCCTTAACCAACCAACTACCTATCCATACATATGACATTTTCACCTTCCACAGACACAAAAAAAGAGGAGGCGGACTTCTTCTAGCCACCAAGAAAGAACTCAGTCTGACCGCACATACAATCAAGACTGACTCCAAATTGGAACTGGGGTTAGTCAAATCAAAACATCTACAAATACTGTTAGTCTATGCTCCCCCGGGAATTCTAGAAACGGACCCCTCCCCCCTCATAGAATCAATTGTGAAACATATTAACGGAGACCTACCAACAATGATTATGGGTGATTTCAACCTCCATACCGACGCTATACCCCGCTCTGCGAACTGCGAAGCCCTCCTCACCACCCTCAGTGCAATGGGATTCACTCAGACCATCAACAGCCCCACACACAAAGCTGGACGCACTCTGGATCTAATATTCATCAACTCCAATTTCTCTTGCACAACAGAACCCACATGTACCCCTATCCCTTGGTCTGACCATTTCTTGATTGAATCTTCCTTCTCCACATGCAAACAGACACTCTCCTCTCCGCACCTCTCTACCATTCAATTCAGGAAAGCATGTCCATCGGAGATACTTAGTGAGCAGCTTTCCAAAGAACTCTCTAACTTAGACCAATCTAATCCTGACTCAGCCCTTTCCTCCTGGCACAAGATTACTGAACAAGTTGCAAACAAATGGTGCCCATTAGTCTCCAAAACAATCAATCCAACAAAAAAGGGAAATCAACCCTGGTTCAGCTCCGAACTAAAACAGATGAAACAGGAATTGCGACATAAAGAAAATAGATGGCGCAAAACCCCTAACACATCTACCCTCTCAACATTTAAGGGATTCTTACATCACTACAGGACTTCTATTCTACAAAAAAAAAAGGAATACTATGCTAACAAAATACACCACTTCCAGTACGATGCCCAGGCCCTATTTGCTTATGTAACACAAATCACTAAATCAACCCCTCCATCTATTCCAGATGAACAAGCTCTAACCAAGGCGAATGAGCTCGCTGCATTTTTTCAACAGAAAACTCTAAATACCCTCGCCCTCCTCCCTCCAAACACTACACCTCTCAAGTCAGGAGAGAATTCCAACTCCCTTAGTAGACCCAAGTTCGACAGTTTCGAATATATTTCCACCAAAGAGATCGAATCCCTCCTAAAAAAACAGAAACCTTCTAGCCATCCGGCTGATAATATCCCATCGAAACTCCTGCTTCTCATCCCGAACACGATCTCAGGACCTCTGACAAGCATCATCAACGGCCTTCTAACTCAAGGAAGTTACCCAGACAGTCTAAAAAACGCTTCTCTCAAGCCCCTCCTCAAGAAACATAATTTAGACCCCAATGTTCTGGCGAATTTCAGACCCATTTCTAATCTCCCATTCGTTGCCAAACTTACGGAGAAACTGGTAAACCCCCAGCTTTCTGAATATCTAGAGGACCAAAATATCCTATTCCCTTCGCAATATGGTTTCCGCAAAGCACGCAACACGGAAACCCTCCTCATCTCACTTACAGATCATATCCTAATGGGGTTAGACAAAGGGACATTCCTTTCTATTAGTCCTGTTGGACATCTCGGCGGCATTTGATACAGTCAACCACTCCATCCTTCTAGATCGCCTAGCAGATATCGGCATCTCTGGATCAGCCCAAAAATGGTTCAAGTCCTTCCTCAGCAATAGAACTTTTAAGGTCAAAATCAACAACAAAGAGTCTCCCCTAACAAATTCAACCGTAGGTGTACCACAAGGATCCTCCTTATCTCCAACCCTCTTCAACATTTATCTTCTCCCCTTCTGCCAACTGTTATCGGATCTCAACTTAATTCATTATCTGTATGCAGACGACGTGCAGATTCTAATCCCTATAACAGAATCTATCTCAAAAGCTCTTACCCATTGGAATAACTGCCTTCTTTCCATCACCAATCTACTTAACAGCTTAAACCTGGTCCTCAATGCCTCAAAGACAGAGCTACTCCTCATCTCCTCAAATGAAAACAATTTTCCGCCACCATCACCTCGCAATTCTCACATTACCTGTAAGCATGTTAGAGACCTTGGGGCAATACTAGACAATCGACTAAACTTAAAGAAAATGGTCAACACAACCTCCAAGGATTGCTTCTACAGACTACAGGTTCTAAAACGTCTTAAACCATTACTATTTTTCCAGGACTTCAGGACAGTCCTACAAGCGCTACTATTCGCCAAAATAGACTACTGCAGTGCACTCTTCCTAGGCCTCCCCAAATCTACCACCAAACCACTGCAGATGTTACAAAATGCGGCAGCGAGACTGCTGACCAGCACCAGCCGCGGTGAACACATCTCACCCATCCTCAGTAACCTACATTGGTTACCAGTAAATTTTAGAATCCTATACAAATCAATCACCCTAATTCACAAAACCATCCATCATCAACTTCAACTCGACTTGAAAATCCCATTCAAACTCCACTCCTCTAACAGACCAACTAGAGAGGTTCTCAAAGGCTCTCTACAATTTCCTCCGACTAAGGCCACACGTCTCTCCACGACCAAAGACAGAGCTTTTTCGATAGCAGGCCCATCTATTTGGAATAACATCCCTGCAAACCTCAGATTGGAACCCTGCCTCTTAACTTTCAGAAAAAGACTCAAGACGTGGCTCTTCCACCAAGCCTTCTCCGATCCTCCAGACAATCACTAATGGCTTCCACTCTCATCCGGCCTTGGCATTTATTTTCATGAACTATGGACTCTGGTACCTCCAGGTTAAAGCACTTTCAAGCTTTAACCCGTTCTCTCTATCGTATCTTTCATAATTAATACTTGCCTTTATCTTCCTTCCAGCTTGTTTTTAAGCTTCCAAGTTCTTGACTCCCGTTGATTGTAACTTTGACTTATTCCTATCTATGGTTATTTATTGTTTACCTGAATTGTTCCTTCAGTTATACCCTCTGTTAAATGTAAACCGATCCGATATGGTTATTTACTATGAAGGTCGGTATAAAAAACTGTTAAATAAATAAATAAAATAAATCCTTGACCTCAGGGCATTGAACAAATTTCTTTCAAGAGAAAAATTCAAGATGGTCTCTCTGAGGAGATCGGCTTTGCTCCCTCGGTCTTAAGGAAGCTTATGCTCACATAGCCATTTTCCCCGGCCACAGAAAGTACCTCTGCTTCGTGGTATGCTATCTTTTGGGTTGGCTTCAGCCCCTCACATATTCACCAAATGCCTGGTGGTGGTGCCTGCGTATCTCAGACATCGGGTGGTGCATGTCTTCCCATATCTAGAAGACTGGTTAGTCAAGAGCGATTCCTGCACAGGGGCACTGGGTGCTTTAGCCCTGACAGTGCGGATTCTACAAGCCTTGGAGTTCGTGATCAACTACCCAAAGTCTCACCTCTACCGGTCTCCTCAACTGGACTTCATAGGAGCCAGACTGGACACAGTGCAAGCAAAAGAGTTTCTGTCCTGCGATCAGGTTCTTGCCCTTGCCTCGTTGGCGACCTTCGTCCACAACAGCCGGCAGGTGACTGCTCGCCTTCTGCTCCATATATCGGGCCACATGGCGGTTTCTGTCCATGTCACCCCTCTCACCCGCTTGTGCATGCGGAGGGCTCAATCGAATTTGCGGTCACAGTGGCAGCAGGCCTTTCAAGACCTCAAGACCCATGTTGCAGTCACGGAACCTCTGCGGGCATCTCTGTCCTGGTGGGAAAACCTCTCCAATTTGGAGCAAGGGGTTTCCACCTCAAGTGATCCTCACCACGGATGCCTTTCCTCAGAGCTGGGGAGCCCACGTGGACGGCATCCACACACAGGGTCTCTGGACCGCTTATGAAGCCCGCTGTCAAATAAACTTCCTGGAGCTTCAAGCGATCCGTTACGCCTTATGGGCATTCAGAGACCGGTTGTTGCATAAGGAAGTCCGAATCTGGACAGACAAACCGGTGGTGATGTGGTATATCAACAGACAGGGAGGCACGGGCTCATTCCTCCTCCTACCATGAGGCGGTGCAGGTATGGACCTGGGCCCTGTCGCAGGGGATGTCGCTGTGAGTGACTTACCTGCCTGGGACTCTGAACATGCTGGTGGACTGGCTGAGTCACTCCATCCAAATACACAAATGGTCCCTCAACCTGGAGGTAGCAGTCGAGCTGTTTCTCCGGTGTACACTAGATGTGGACTTCTTCGCCTCCTCACACAATCACAAGGTGAGCAGGTTCTGCTCCCTGTCATCGGGGGGGGGGGGGGGGAAGCAGACATCTGGCCTGAAATTCCTTCTCCATCCACTGGGGGGAGGGGCCTGCTGTATGCGTACCCTCCTATCCTGCTCCTCTTGAAAACGCTGCTGAAGTTTCAACAGGACAGAGAGACCAAGATCCTCTCGGCACCCTTTTGGCCCCAGCAGGTCTGGCTCCCTCTCCTGCGAGATCTGTCGGTCAGGACCCTCACCCAGCTGGGGACAGCGCCCGATCTGATCTCGCAGAATCAGGGCATCCTGCGCCACCCGAACCTCCGGGCGCTGGCCCTAACAGCTTGGATGTTGAGCGCTTAGTCCTTCAGCCCTTAGCTCTCTCTGACAGAGTCTCCCAGGAGTTGGTGGCTTCCAGGAAACCTTCCACCAGGAAGTCCTGTAGTTTGAAGAGAAGATTCTCTGTCTGGTGTACATGTCTTAGATCCATTCACATGCCCCCTTCCCCAGCTGCTGGACTACTTGTGGCACCTTTCAGATCCTGAGCTTCAAAGCAGCTCAGTCAGGGTCCATCTCAGCACTGTAAGTGCGTACCATCAAGGTGTTGCTGGTACTCCCGTATCGGTGTAGCCTTTAGTAGGTCACTTTGAGGGGCCTGCTCCAGCTGAAGCCTCCTCTTTGACCTCCTGTTGCATACTGTGACCTCAACATTGTCCTAACGCGGCTCATGCCTCCCCGTCGTCTGGATTTGCCGGGCCGCAGCATGAAGTTTTCTTCATACATTTGCTGCTCATTACTGTTTGGACAAGGATGGGCGTCAGGACAGTGCCTTTGGTCAATCTGTCCTGCGCAATCTGTTCCAGACCTGAACCCAACTCTTCCTGCTTTCTGCCCCTGGTGGGAGCCAGACAGTCCCCTGCCAATCTATAGCACCACAGTTGTGCCCATTGGTATTCACCCATATGTGAAGACTACCATCCTGCTTGTCCTAGGAGAAAGCACAGTTGCTTACCTGTAACAGGTGTTCTCCTAGGACAGCAGAATGCTGGTCCTGAGGAATCCCGCCCGCCTCCCAATGGAGTTGGGTTCTCCTTACAGTTTAATTTTTTTGCTCATATTTTTCTGTTATGAGACTGGAGGGGGACCTCTCGTAGACGTGCAGATAGCAGCATGCTGGGCATGCTCAGTGTGCCGGTCAAAGCCCCTAGAAACTTTGACAAAAGTTTTCCATGCCGGGCTCCATCGGACGTCACCCACATGTGAGGACTACCATCCTGCTGTCCTAGGAGAACACGTGTTACAGGTAAGCAACTGTGCTTTCCGAAAAAGGAAATAAATACAAAGATGCATGCTCCATTTATCCTCAAAGTTAGATGTACACTAGTATACCATATCTATTTAAAAAAAAAAAAAAACTATAAAGGAAAGGGAAAACAATGGTAAATGTTTCATAGCAGTGAGATATCACTAGCTATAAATAAATTTTAATTATCAGCTATCTAATACAGGTAAAGCAATTCATGTAACATTAACATAAAGAAAGAGAATGCTGGGAGGATTAATAAAATAAATATCTAGCGAACAATGTGCCTTAAAAAAAAAATCCTTGATTACCAATTCAGTAGTAGATTCCAAGGCAAATTTCACTATTTATTTTGCATATGAAGCCATTTCCCTATCACTGCTTCATTATTACCAAAGCATTCATGCTGTCAGGGTTGAGAATCCTCAGCACTTGGTCTAATCTTATGAAAAGGTGGCAAAATTAAAAAAAAAAATCTATACCCAAGAGGCAATGATTCTACAGGTATAGACAGTTACATTCATATATTGGGGAAAAACTAGGCATAACCCTCCCAAGTCATTCCAGAAAAATTAAAAAAATAAAACCACACAAACATAGTCTCACTTGTTCTGCCTTTCCCAGGTCACACAGTTTTTCTGTTGTAGCACCAAATTATCTTTTAGAATATTTCCACTATGTACTTCTAATTTCAATCAGAAATCTCATCCTGATAAAGCATGGTGTTGAAAAGAAGTAAAAAAACCTTTTCAAAACAGTGAAAATATAATGTATATCTAATTAGGCAATTGTATAAAAAAAATTAAGTTCTAGACGCAAGGCAAATATTAAGTAAATATATGAAAATAACCAATTCTTTACAGAAATCAGATTGTTCATAGTGTTTATGGAAGGGGAAGCCGAACAATAGAAGGATGGTTAAAAGAAACAATTGACCAGAGTACCAAGCTATCTCTTGCACAGATCCATTTTTACAAATCAATTTAGATTTGATGAAAATAACTTCTGTCCCTTCATTTTTATCAAAGGTCCTAAGTTTTCTTTTTCCTTCTCAATAAAGAAGGCTGTGCTGATTGATAAAGGGGATGGAACAGCTCCCCTATGAAGAAAGACTAAAGAGGTTAGGACCTTTACTACCTTACTAGCATCAGTAGCATGTGATATACTTAGTTTTTGGGTACTTGCCAGGTTCTTATGGCCTGGATTGGTCACTGTTGGAAACAGGATGCTGGGCTTGATGGACCCTTGGTCTGACCCAGTATGGCATGTTCTTATCTTAGAAGGATTAGAAAACCAATGCATAGATGCTACAAGCTAAACACTTCCATTTGACCCTTTTAGCTAGTCTGGCCCAACCTTCTTAACATGTTACATATAGAGAATTTTATAGCTGACTTTAAGGAAAACTGTTGGATGAACACAAAATAATCCTTTTTAACCAGCTTGCTGTATTGTCACAACCACAGGAGTGAGAGAGCAGGGGTTTCTTAGCTTCTCTAATCCTGCTGCTGCTGTTCTTTACCCTTCCTCCAGCTTATTCTGTGCTTTATTTCATTTTCTGTTTCCTTTCTCATCTTCTGCTGTCCTCAACAGAATGGCTTTGAGCCTCATTTTATCTTTGAGGTTGACAATAACACCAATACCGTTAAAAGGAAGCCGAAGAGAGACAAACAGGTGAAGAGCATGTGCATAATCGCTGTTGTAATGTCTCTTGTCCTGTGCATGAGGTTTTTTTTCCCCTTAATATCTCTTTGTTCAAGATGAGCAGTTCACTGTAATCTCAGGCCATGTGCCCATGTTCAGCAGCAAATGGACAGATTCTTCCATAGCTTTCTGGTAAGGTTTAAAGCCTTTTCTCCATGGACAGGTACAACAAAGCAGCCACACAAGTTGGGTGGCATCATCCTACGGCGCACTGTCCGTCCTTTCTCTCTCTCTCCCAGCCCAGAAAGTTCTGTATCTTCAAGGTATGAGCAGGTGTTCCTACACGAATGCTGCCGCACGCTTGTCCTTCAATCTTGTTTTGTCTGCTTTGCAAACAGTTAACGACTCTTACCTCAGTCGTAATTTTAAAAAATCCCAGAAGAGAAACTTCAAAAGATCCGAATGTCAAAGAATTATTCCAGATGGTTTAAACCAATTCTTTTTCAGAGAGAAATGGAAGAACCCCATTTAAATTTTGTGAAAATTGCTGGCACAAAATGGCTTCAGCAGACCAGTACAGCCAATAGATTGGGATGGGAGTATGATAATTCAAATTGCAGCCTGTACAATAAGAATGTGGGGATTGAAACATCATAAAAAAAGAAGGTCCCCATCAATGGGTAGTTCCACTTCAGAAAGATCAAAGAGTAAGTCATCAGTACAGAGACAGAAATGGTGCAGAGCCATCGACACCATAAAACGGAGTGGATTGGAAGGGAACTTCCTCCCTCTTCCCCTCTCCTCCCTGACCCCTAAATTCTCTTACCATCCCTGATTTTTTTTTATTTTTATTTACTTACTGCTCCTCTGGAACAGAAGTAAACTTTGCATGCCGGCCAGCTTCTGGTGCATGCTTCCCTGGGACAGCATCTAATGGTGCCTGCCCAGACCACCCCACGCCCCACCCCTTTTACTTGGCCCGGCACTTCTGCGCGTAACCCCCAATTTTTATGTGCGCGGACCTTTTAAAATTGGCTCGTAAGCTTCCTGTATCTTATTTCATGGACCAAAGACAAACTGTCATGGAGTGGGTAATCAGCTTGATGGGGGATTTTCCCAACAGGGGCAAGGCCAGACTCTAGGGCAAAGCAGGACAGGGTCGTCTTCCTGACTGCCACCTCCCTCTTGGGTGGAGCCCACAGGTTCTGGTGGCCAGCAGGGCTTTCAGGGAGTAGTACATGACAAGCAGAGTTCAGATGAAGTCAAAGCAAGTGGTCTAGGAGTCAGTGAGCACACAATGTCAGGATCCAAGCAGGAGGGTCAGGGCAGGCAGTGAACAGATGAAATCAGGGTCCAAGCAGGAGGTTTGGGCAGGCAACAAACGAGCAATGTCAAGGCCAGAGACAGTCCAGGTCAGCAATAAGATCAGTTTTAAGAAAAGCAAGGCAAGATAGCAAAGGGAACTAGCTGGGAGCCGGGGACTGGCACAGGAGACTAGGGCTGGAACTGAAGGACAGGCCGGGGACTGGAACTAGAGGCCAGGCCTGGGGCCAAAGGCAGGAACTGAAACGTGGAGGCAAGGCAGATGAGGAAGATGAGCTGGAACTGAAGGCCCACAAGGAGGACCGAGCAAGGCCAGACAGGGCAGGAAAGGCAAAGGCAGAAGCTTTAGCTGTAATGCCAGCAGGTAATGGCATCGGAGAAGTTGTAAAGTGAGTGGTCAATAGCTTGGAGGCTGCAAATACAAACAGTGGCTAGGAAGCTATGAATACCACCTGGAGCAGGGTATCACCCAGTATAACAGGGTTAGGGTCCGTTCTGGGAAGAGCAAAGACTGGAGCAGCAAGTACTGGGCTCATTGACTTTGCAGGCAGCATGGTCCAGGTCCTGGAGACTGTAAAGGCTGCTTGGACTGTGGTCTTGGAGTTTACAACAAAACAGGAGCTGCTAGAATGGAGTCCACCTGGTGCTGAGCCATAGATCCAGGCTCTATCTGGAGCAGAATTTCCAGAGAGCAAGCTGGCTCAGTCTGGTACTGAGGCATGGCAGAAACTGGTGCAGCTTGTATGGGGGGTATTGCAGAAACTGGTCCCTTGATGGCAGGACAGAGGCACTTGACATCTCAGAACACAAAATTTCAGATTTTGAAGGAACAGCAGCCTGGATCGGATGACTGGACTGGAGTAGTTAGTCGGAGT
The DNA here is from genome assembly GCF_901001135.1 of Rhinatrema bivittatum. NCBI lineage: Eukaryota > Metazoa > Chordata > Amphibia > Gymnophiona > Rhinatrematidae > Rhinatrema > Rhinatrema bivittatum. The sequence goes on from NC_042623.1 coordinate 181,842,459, forward strand.
CTCCAGGTATGCCATGACATTCACAACACGGCCAGGAATGAGGACAGGTTTAGTCAAAGCTGCTTTACCTAAAAAGGCACGGGCTACCTTGTTAGTTGTTAGAACAGTTTTTTCAAGATAGTTTTAGCATGAGGCATAGTGTCCAGAAGACTAGTATGGCTCCAGGCATCTGGTATTGGAGAAGATATCCCTAAAAAGTCAGTAGATATCCTATCTGGGGGAGATAAATTGTTTGGAGACAAAATTAACAAAACAGTGGAAGCCAATAAAAAATCAAACCACAGCACTTCAGTTGTCATCTGCTTCATAAATGTATACTTCCTCGTAAAAACAGTATCGACAGAACACACAAAGAAAATCTTACTACTACATGCACAAAAGAAGCTACATCCCTAATGCATATTATAGACAACATTCGATAACATTACCACAGCTTTAGCAACCACTACAGCAAATGCAGTAATTACAACCAAGACAAAGGGGTCAGGTCCAACAACATCAAAGACAGACTCAGCAGGATTTTAACTCTTGGAAAGAATATGATCAAAACTCATTTCTAAACATAAAAGTAGAGGGGACAGGCTAAAAATTTTCAAAGAACAGTAGTCTCATCACTACGGACAAATGGGTGTTAAAATTCATTCATCAAGGATATTGCTTGAATTTTGAAAACCTTTCACCTCAAAACCCTCTTATCAACATTTAAAATTATAACTGAAGGTATTAACCCGAGAGCTAAAAGCCCTTTTATAATCAAAAGCAATTCAGCCAGTCCACAAGGTGAACAGGGGAAGGGATTTTATTCCAGATGCTCCCTAATCCCCAAGAAAACTGGAGATCCTTGTCCCTTCAAAAGAAGGAGAAATACAGTATGACTTCATTAACTATCATCTTTCAACTTCATTAGCAACAGAACTAGTTGACCCCACTAGATCTCAAATATACTTATGTGCATATTCAAATCAACAAGAAACACAGGATGTACTTAAGATTTGCCCTTCAGGAATACCATTATCAATACAGAACACTTCCCTTCAGCTTGGCAGCTGCTCTGAAAGTTTTCACCTAGTGCCTATCACTATAGCTACCCATCTAAGGAAGCAAAATTTGCTAGTGTTTCCATACCTAGACTGGCTAATATCAAGTATATTTTAAAGAAACACTATAAAAGATACACATTAAGTCATGAAAACGAAACCTTGGATTTCTAGTGAGTTACAAGAAATCCAACTTGGTTTCAACTCAGATTGGACTTCAGAAGTGCAAATGAAGATATGATCAAAAGGAAGGCCTACCTTTCCAGCCGCAAAGCAAGTAAACAAGACGCTGATACAGTCCTTATTTCAGACCAGTTGGATTACAATGTAAAGATATATGAAAGTATTGGGGAATATGTCTTCAACAGTTTATGACTTTAGCAAGACTCAAGGCATGCACAGAGGCACCTGAAAAAATCCAATTGGAATCAACACCTCCAATCACAAGATTCTAATAACAGAAGAACTTCTTGACTCCCTAAAGTGGTGAACAGAAACAAAGAATCTGGTGTCAGGTTAAAGCATACATACCTTGCAAATACAGAAAATTTTGACAATGGATTCTTTAAACCAAGGGTGGGGAGTGACTTTGAACAAAGCAAGAGTTAAGACTTCATATCAATACTTTAGAAATGAAATCAGGTCTATAATGGTTTTTAAGTATTCCAGACTTCACTGAAGAAGAAGACTTTCAATTTTGCATAGACAACCAAGTAGCAGTGTTTTATATAAACAAACAGAAAGGAAAAATTTCTTACCAGCTATGGAAGAAAACAATGAACATTTGAAAGTTAGTGATTGAAAAGAAAATTCAAATCTCAGCTATCTCCTGGGGAAAGACAATATCCTAGCAGACTATATCCAAGCTGCAAGGAAGCTGGGGCAAAGAAGAAGCTTTATGGGCCATCCTAAAAAAAAGATGATGGGGCATCCCTTTTTATAGGCATGGTTTACTGGCCTCTAAATCAAATGGAAGTACTAGACAGATCTGGTTGAAGACATCCAAAATTCCCTTCTGCGGAATCTAACAGTAGTAGAGAGATAGTGGATGCTCTACAAGAGGCTCTGTTCAAACAAATGGTAATGGAGCCTACGAGGGAGGGAACTATACTTCATTTAGTGCTCACTAATGGAGATAAAGTCTCTAATGTCCAGGTGGGTGCCCACCTCAGCACCAGTGATCATCAAACGGTATGGTTTCATATAACTAATACGATATGGAGAAGTCACACAAAGACCCGGGCTTTGAGTTTCAAAAACACCAACTTTGTTGAAATGGAGAAGTACCTGGAGAAAGAACTAGAAGGCTGGGAGAAAATGAGAGATGTGGAACAACAGTGGGACAACCTAAAAGGAGCAATTACTGATGTGACTAATATAAATGTTAGAAAAGTAAAGAAAAGCAAGAAAAGAATGAAACCTATCTGGTTCACAAAGGAGGTGACTGACAAAATAAAAGATAAAAGAACAGCATTTAAGAAATATAAAGGATCCCAAAGGGAAGATCACAAGGTAGAATATCTGGTAAAACTGAGGGAGATGAAGAAAGAAATCAAGAAAGTAAAAAGTCAAGCGGAAGACAGGATTGCCAAAGAGGTAAAGAGAGGTGACAAAACATTTTTCAGATACATCAGTGAAAGGAGAAAAGTCCAAAGTGGTATAGTGAAATTGAAAGGTGAAAAGGATCAATGGGTGGAAACAGATGAAGAAATGGCAGAAATGTTAAATGAATACTTCAGTTCGATGTTCACTCAAGAAGACCCCGGAGAAGGACCGTCACTAGTAAACGAGAAACTGCACAAGTGGACACTCAAAGATGACATGCTACAGAACCTCTTCATCCATTGGAGAACACCGACCATAGATCTCTTCTTATCACCATTTGATCACAAGCAACAACGGTATTGCTCCAAGAGACCAACCAATCAAGCACTGGCATTGGATGCATTTATCGTACCATGGAACTGCCTCCCATATGCATTCCCACCAATTCTCTTAACCAGGACTGTTCTCAAATTGAGCAAAGACAAGGGAGCAATGATTCTAATGCCACCATTTCGGCCATGCCAGAATTTGTTCCCTTGGCTTCACAGGCTTTCAGTAGTTTACCTATCAGATTGCTATTGATAGCAAATCTCTTAACCCAATACATAGGAACAGTATTTATTTATTTGCCATTTCCATCCCAAACTAATCTTTAGCTCTTAACAGCCTAGATGTTGAAATTGAATTAATTCAAAAACTTTAGCTCTCTCAAGCGGCAATTAAACCATTCACTAAGATCATATAACTATAAGTGAACAAGATTTGTTCATTATCATTGAACATGGCGAATAGACCCCCATTCTTGTGCCATTCCACAGTTGCTTGATTACTTAATGGATCTTATAAAGTTGGGTTGAAAGTATAACTTCATACAAGAACATCTTAAGAACCATTGCAGCTTATCAGCATAATAAGGGGCCAGACGATTTGCATCAGCTGGTAGTCTCTAGATTTATTAAGAAACGTTATAATTTAAAGCCTCTAATCAAAATGCTGCCACCACCACAGTGGGATTTAAATATAGTGCTTTAGCAGCTAATGAAGTTGCCTAACAAACCTATGGTGAAAGTAGACTGTAATGATCCTGGCTGCAGAGTGCCCCTCCTTCCTGCAGGGGCCTCAGTGGACTGCAGTTTGAACTGCGCAGACTTGCCTAGAAGGCACTTAAGGCAGATGAAATTTAATGTGGATAAGTACAAGGTGATGCATATAGGGAGAAATAACCCATGCTATAGTTACACAATGTTAGGTTCCATATTAGGAGCTACCACCCAAGAAAGAGATCCATGCGTCATAGTGGCTAACACATTGAAATTGTCTGTTCAGTGTGCTGCGGCAGTCAAAAAAGCAAACAGAATGTTGAGAATTATTAGAAAGGGAATGGTGAATAAAACGGAAAATGTCATAATGCCTCTGTATCGCTCCCTGGTGAGACCGCACCTTGAATACTGTGTACAATTCTGGTCACCGCATCTCAAAAAAGATATAGTTGTGATGAAGGTACAGAGAAGGGTGACCAAAATGATAAAGAGAATGGAACAGCTCCCCTATGAGGAAAGACTAAAGAGGTTAGGACTTTTCAGCTTGGAGAAGAGACAGCTGAGGGGGGGATATCATAGAGGTGTTTAAAATCATAAGAGGTCTAGAACGGGTAAATGTGAATCAGTAATTTACTCTTTCGGAAATTTTATATATATATATATATATATATATATATATATAATTATAATTATATAATACTGGATAATTCTTAGCTTTCATCCATTAAAATCTCTCCCGGTCTGAAAAAAAAACAAAAAAACGAATCCCGTTTACAGCAGGAGCCCCGGTGGCTGCGACATCGCCCCCTTAACGAATTCCAGATACCGAGATAAAAATAAAATGCTTTCTTCCATCTTTGTAGTTTGGGGGGATTTTTTTTTTTTTTCTCCCCTTTCTAACGATGTTGGTGTTGCTCTTCTCCTCAATCCTTTCCTAGGCTCTCATTTCCGTTTTGCTTAACCTTTTCTGTAGTGCTACGCGATGCGTGCAGCACTAGACGGCCTGTCGGCCTTGAACCTTCCCACCCTGGCAATCTCCTCCAGCTTGTCGCTGTTTGCCCCCACCACGTTGAAAGGGTGGGGGTGGGGCTGGGGGGAAGAGAGCTCTGGACGCGCCGTGTGCTTCCCCCGCCCCTCGTCTCGTGCTAACCGTCAGGATGGGGGGGCCTCTCGCCGTCTGAGTCCGAGGGCCTCCACAGTGGGAATCCCGTCCGTCCTCACTCGGTGCCGCTGCCCAGTGAGGCCTCGTGTTGGAGAACCACGTTCGGTGCCGTTCGTTCGGGTTCGTGCTTGACCAGCTTGGTGCAGCCGGCTCGCCCTCCTGTCCCGTCGGTGGGAGGAGAGAGACAGTTTCCCAGCATCTTTATGTTCTCTGCCAGACAGCGGTGCTTCTCCCATCCCTGTCTTTTGTTTAATAAATAAATAAATGTATACATGACGTCACTAACATCGGACAGTTAAGACAGCCTCAACACCGGGAGTCGCGCGCCGAAGGGGCGCGACAAAGGGGGCTCTCCCCTTTGTGCACCCCTTTGTGCAAACCTTTGTGTATATGTAAAAATGTATTTTTATGTTTCCTTTAACTAAGCTGTTTCATTGTATTCGACTAAGGAATTTTTTCCTGCTTTTTCTGTTTCACTGTAAACCGGCATGATTTGCATTTAATGCAAGAATGTCGGTATATAAAAGTTATAAATAAATAAATAAACTGTATTTCAGTTTGACTCAGGACAAGTACTCTGCCTTCATGCTATTTTCTGGTGATTTCTAGGGACACTGAGGCTCACAAAGTCCAATGGTCACACTGTTCCTAGAAACACACCTACAGACAAAATACAAAACAAAGATGCTGGGATCACCAATCGGTTGCAAAGACACAGCTAATGAACTGAAAAATGTATTAACACACAATTGGAGCAATGAACACAAAAAGATTAAATTTTCATACAGCCAACAAGTAAAATAACAAGTATTCATAAGGTTAACACTATCTAGACAAGTTTCACTTTATTTAGCCAGTGCCCAAGGAGGTTTGGGGTAGGCTGTTCTAACTAGGTTATGTGGAGCAGGAACAGGTCACAGATCTACTTCCTCTGCACTCCAGTCAAGACTGCAGAGAGCTAGCAGATTTGGGACTATGTCAGGAGGACCAGTCGGGGCACAAAGTAGTCGTTTTCTGACCAATGTTACAATCTTATAACTTCCTGAGAATCAGTAGTAATTTTCTAAATAAAATACCAGGTCAGGTCCAGTAGCAGCATCCACCTTCCTTAGTTTCTTAATAGTGAAAAGGAAGCAAGTTCAGAACAGTTCCGGATTGATGGCATGACAGAAAATCACTTCTGCTGAGGATACTGGGGAACATGCTGTCCAAGCCTCAATTTGAATTAGTCTTACTAATCGCTTTCTTTTACTGCTTGTAAGAAAATGCAATCAATCAAGTAATAAACTAAACTAGTGTTGTGTGGGTCCAGAGAATACCTGCAGGCTACTGTAAGGAAAGGAGTTCTCTGAGCAAAACAAGGAATCACAGTGCATATAAAACACTTTCCCACCTCCACTCACATAACACCCAATCCACTCACTACCCAACCCCAGTAGGTGGGGTGGGAGACTCTGATCCCAGGTCACCCAGTACTGGGTGAGAGAGCCTCCAGTTTGTTTTCAAATCAGTGGTTAGAGTTGTGAGTTAAAATATCTGCCACCTTCAGCCATTGAAATTAAATGTTCTTCTGTTTTAGCACAAGTTTACTTCCAATTTAACATACACTTTTGTGTGCTGTGCATCTCATTTGCTTATTACAACGGAAGTAAAGTTCAATTTACCACAATAAGGAAAAAAAAAAATCACTAAAAATTTAGTGCTGATATTTGTGGTCTTATTCATCGGATTAAATATAATTAGAGTTTGATTTGTAGGTTAGAAGGTATGAAGGTTTTATTTTCTGCTGGAATTTACAATAATTTTCCTTATTGTTTGTATTATGTGTTTGGTCCTTTCAGACATGTCTTGATGTATAATTTGTTAAATGAATAAATATATATTTAAAAAAAAAATCATTGAAGTACACAAGCCTTCTCACCAGCATCAAAGTGGATTACATTTCCTTTTATATATATTAAAAAAATATATATATGTATATTGTGTTCTGGATGGAAGACAGGGAGTATCCCACAAGAATGGGCATTGTAACAGTTTCTTGAGGACAGAGCAAAAGAAGCCACAAGTGTTTAGATAAAGTAGTGAGAGCAGCAGGCTGAGAACCAGGGAAGTGAGGGTTCAAATCCTGCTTCTCACTGATGTTTGTTGTGACCTGGAGAAAGTCACTTCAGCCTCTATTACCTGAAGTACAAACTTGGATTGTAAGCAGCAACAGCAGAGAAATTCCTACTATGCCTCAGTATAATTTGCCTTCAGCTCAAGTTTAGAAAAAGCAAATAATTAAATCTAAAATCCAAATCTTTATGTGCTAGCCTTCAGCTTTCTTTCAATCTGAATTTTGCCCTGTTTTTATAAGTACACGAAGATCCTAAATAAATCAAGAATTGGATACACGGAATGCAAGTGTCATGGGTTTGTGGACCTAGATCTAGACAGCTTGTCTTTAACGAGGCATTGGCAGTGCTGCTGTATAGGCCTTAGTGTAAGATTGATTTATAGATAATTAAACTCGATACTGCTATCAATCTGCTGTAATAGTGGCTTAATGTGCAGTTGTTAGGTACAATGGATTTTCACAGAGCAGAAATGTGGGTGATCTAAAGCATAATTGATGATGACAGAAAACTCAATTTTGTTCATCAGTCGAATCAGGTATTAAGGATGTGTACCAGCTGTAGATGCTTGTCAGATTTTCTCATTTTCCTCTTTGTACTACTATCTAATCTAGATAAGCAAACAAATTCCCTACCTTAATCCAACACTCTGCTTTGTAATAATGTAAATCATCATAATTAGGTTATCGCCCAAAAATCTGGCTGCCAAGGAACCTGAGCACCATCAACCTGTCAGCACTGGGGAGGTGTAGCCTGCTGATATGAACCCAGCCATTCCATTGCCATGGTGCTGCTAGGTCTTACTTCTGGAATTGATGCACATGATTTTTGGAGGGTAGTTGCTACCCCCTGGCCAACTGTGTCATTAGTTGTGTTTTCTTTATTCTCTTCGCTTTCCTTACCACCTAACCTGACAACATTGACCTAGCAGGTTTCTGGGGAGTTGTAGCCTCCTGAATGCAGCCTGGTTACTCCTTTACGTGAATCCAGTTTGCATGCAGGAGGAAGTCAACTTGGTTATACCTTCATCACTATCTTTGTTGTCTGACAAGGGGAGAAAATAGTAAAGCTGAAAGCAAACCCAAGATACCCAGAAACAAAGGCAGCATTGAGAAATCTAAACTAGAGCCATGCCACCTGGTTCCCCCTTTATTCCTTCTTAGGCAATTGCAAGTGCGCTGTTTGTGTGTCGCTTTACACTTCATCCATTTCCTGTGGATACTAGAAAGAGAAGGTGGCACACATTTCCCATTTACATGTCCATCCAAACACGAGTGTAAAACTGGTGGTGTTTCATCAGGATATCATGATACACTCATGGAAGAAAGTCTTCCTGTTCATCCCCTCAACCAAACCGTATGTCCCTAGGTAAGTCTCTTACCCTTGTCCCAAAGAGTGTTTACTTGGAGTGTGCTTCAGCCTTTGTATGTGGTGTCTTCTCCCATGTTTCATTATTTACATGCCAGTCGCACTTGCACAGCTGGTCACACCTCTTGCTTTGGACTGACCCTTTGTACTTATACTTATTTATCTACAGAGTGATGACCGACCTGCCGTCTCACCAGCTTCACCCACTTCCCAATCAGGTAAGGGGTAGGGAAAGAGAGGCTGACTAATGATAAAAAAGGGTACAAAAAATCTGACTTCAGGCATCACGTCACCCTCCGTTGCCTCAGGTACAAACTTACAGGCTAATGCAATACAGTGCTCTCAGCTTGCCGCAGGGATAAACGCGTGTTTTGGATGCGCTACAATAACTCCCCATGCAATAATGGGATTAGTGCATCCAAAACGTGCATCCAAACCAACGCGTAGCTAATAGCACTCATTACGTGTAAATGCCATGTTGATGAGGCTGTTAGCTACTACCCACAATGCAAAAAAAAAAATCACTATGCACCCGATGTGCATGTTTTAACATGCAAAAGTTATTGCCAGCCCGGAGCTGGTGTTATACGCTCCAAGCTGCCACAAGAAAGCCAAAAATACTGCTTTTCTGTGAGAAACCATAGGAAGCAGCATGAAAAAAAAAGACACTCAATTTGCAAGTGTCCGTTTTTTCCTAACCCGTGGCTGTGCATGGATTAGGAAAACTGACACTCATTAATTGAGCGTCCGTTTTCCGAACCGGCACACAGCCACATCTCCTGGGCAGCCAATGCCATGGACGCATTAAGGACTCTCAATTTCTCCCTAGTGCGGCCTTTTTAGCCCTGCAGCTCATTTGCGTAGAGCATTGGGCGCCCAGGAAAGGAGGATGTGCATACATTGAGGAAACATGCACCCAGTTTGGATGCATGTCTTTTCACACTTGGTATTGCATCGGCTTGATGGATTGTGAGCCCTCTGGGGACAGGGAAATAACTCTTCAAAAAGACAGAAATGGAGGGGGAATACTTTACAAATGCTAAGTTAGTGTGTCTGGTGCTGCGTATACTAGGATTATAATCCACTTTTTTTGGGCTATGACCCTATAAATACACCAAGTTAATCAAAAGTGAACACTCCGAAATTTTTTGATTTTACTATTTTTTGTTTTTTAGATGCAATTAAAACGTCTCTTGTATATAGTATTAAAACCTTAACTTTCTTATCTCTCATTAAGTGCTCTCTTGTGACCATTCCGGTAATGAGTGAATCACAACTTATACATTCAGGCGGCTCCACTATGCTCACAGAGGCTGGTCGGCAGTATTATACTGATGTTTTAAAATTATCCCAACACTGACAGCTTTTTGACATTCTGTCTGCTTCAGGGTTAGAGGGTACTTAAGAAACATAAAGTATAAAATAAATCTTAATGAAAATCGCAAATTATACAGATAATCACTATCCTGCTTGAAACAATCTAGAGTAGTAGAGACTTACTTGTCGCTGAATACGTTGTTCATCATGGCCGCCATCTCTCGAAGCTCCTCACTGTCTTCCTTCATTTAAAGAAGAAGCAGGGACCAAACAAAGCTTACCTTAACTTTACTGTAATGTGATTGGAAGTTTTTCAAAACCTCTTGTACACGTCATTGATGAACCTATAAAGTACACTCAAAAGCTGTATCGAAGTGAATATAATTTAAAAAAAAAATTGTTTCAAAGAATTGTTCCGAAAAATTATATTTGTCAAAAAAGACATTTGATATCCATCTCACATCAGCGTACCTGTTACTCGTGTCACTATCCAGATGCTCAATGCTTCATTTTAACCGTACAGTATATCTACTAAGAGAGGAATTAATACCACTATCGGTACATCCAATTTTTGTCATCGAATACAACTCTGGTGCACACTAAGATAGTGTGCACCAGACACACTATCTTAGCATTTCTGTCTTTCTGAAGAGTTTCTAGAGGGTGGCATTTGCCCTTTTTGGTGGATGACAGGAAAATAACTATAGTATCTGAATGTAATCCATTTTGAAATGCTGAAAAGTGACATATACAGTAAAATAAATGTATAGTACAGGGATGGCCAACTCCGGTCAGGTTTTCAGGATATCCACAACGAGTAAGCATGAGACAAGTTTGCAAGCACTGCCTTCATCGTATGCAAATCTGTCTCATTCATGTTCATTGTAGATATCCTGAAAACCAGGATTGTGTGTGGCACTTGAAGACTATTAGTCACCCGTGTGATAGTATGCTGGGACCCCACACAGTGTGTGCAGTTTGCTGATCCGATTCTTGAAGCTTGGAACAGTCTCTTTACAGAGCATGAAGTAAATACATATACCCCCATAACTACTATCTTGACATATAGGCCGATGTTATATCATGCGCTGAGCCTAGTGCACAGGCTAACAAGCTCTTGGATGTGCTAGGCTAACACCCAATGCAATAAGGGATTAGCGTGTCCAAAACATGCGTCCAAACCAGCGTATTGCTAATAGCACTCATCACATGTAAATACATGTAGATGAGGCTATTAGCTGTTACCCTCTCCCCGGTGCAAAAAATCACTGTGCGCCCAATGCACACATTTTAATATGGAAAACTTAGCAGCGCTCCAAGCCATCTTAAAAAAAAAAAGAATACTGCTTTTCTGTGGTTCCTCCTAATTAGTAGTGTCCCAACACTAAGTAGGAGGAATCACAAGAAGGAACATAAAAAAAAATGTTACTGGCGGTCAGGATAAGGAAACGGACGCCCATTAATTAATTGAGCATCTTTTTCCTAACCCGTGGTGCGAGTGGGTTAGGAAAACAGACGCTCATTAATTGAGCGTCCGTTTTCCTAACTTGTGCACAGCCACTTCTCCTGGCGCCTGATGCCATGGATGCACTAGGGACACACAATTTATCCCTAGCGCAACCCCTCATTTAAGTAATGCATCACGCGCCCAGGAGAGGTGGCTGGGCATGTGTTATGAGAGCGGGCATTCTCCTAGGGCAAGTAGGATGGTAGTCCTCACATATGGGTGACATCATCAGAACTTTGGCACACTGAGCATGCCACTGTCTTTGCAGCCATTCGGGGTACCCCTTCAGTCTATTTCTTTCCGCGGAGCAGTTGCCTTGTGGTAGTGGAGATCTGCTCTGTTTTCAGAGGGGGTTTTTTTTTTTTAGTCGCCTTGCGTGAGGTCCTCCTTTGATTCTCCCCCCCCCCCCCCAGTCAGTGGGGCGACATGGTAAGTTTCTTTCTTCGCGGTCTGTTCCGGGGCTTTTTTTTTGCCGTTGGTGTCCATTCGGCACCGCCCACTCTCCGGCATGGCTTCTTCTGGTTTCCAGCGGTGCTCCCAGTGCCCGCGGACCATATCTTTAACTGATCTGCATGAAGTTTGTATTCTCTGCCTCGGGGCATTGCACAATGTTTGGGGTTGCCATCTCTGTGACCAGATGACTCCCAAGGGTTGTGGAGCTCGTCTTGACAAAATGGAGAAGCTGTTCGACTCCAAAAAGTTGAGGCCCTCCACATCTGCCTCTGGCGTGTTGACACCACGGAGTCAATGGGATCCCTTGGACACCAAACCTTCGGTATCCACCCCTCCTCTGGCTCCTTTTCCCAATAGGGGAGCCGGGGATTGACCGGTGTCTGTGTCCTCCCACTCCAAGACGTCGGACTCTTTGCCTTCCTTGGAGCCGAGGAAAGACTGGGCCGAGCACCAGAGATCCAGGAAGCACAGTCACCGGTCGCCATCAGGGCATGGCTCTGATTCCGGGTCGGCGAAGGCATCAGCCATGCTGCCCCCAAAGCAGCCCCGTGGAGACCTTGCTCCATCCTCTGTTGTTCCCGGTAGTCCAAGGTGCTCCCCATCGATCCCCATGTTGGTGCCTGGCACCGGTCCCCCTCATTCCAAGGGAGGACCTGGTGGTGCCTGCTTCTCCTCCACCTGCCCTGTCGACGGCGGCTTTCGAAGAGGAGCTGGATCTCAGGGTGCAATCAGCGGTGCACCACACCCTTAAGGGCATTGAGCTGCAGGCCTATTGGTACCTTCACCGATGCTGGAGCCCACTTCCTTGATCCAGGTACCGCAGCTGGAATGCCTTAATGTCTTACTCAGCATCCTCCCCACACAGCCGGTGCCCGGGGGTTCCTCGGTCCCCCAGTGGCCTTTGGTGCCTCCCCCCTCGGGGGCTATACTGATTCCAGGCTCCTCTGAGGAGGGGAAGACCTGGTGCTTCTGGGGTCTCTGGTACCCATCTTGCCTCTACCAGCTCCGGCACCAGGCCCTTCGGGTGCCTTGCTGCCATTGATGCCCTCGGTGCCTTCGGTTCCCCCCATTCTCCCGAGGCCCAGGCCATGGGCAGTCAGCATGGGTCCTCCACTCACCTCCCCTGGTGATCTTAGCAAGAATGAAGCCCCATATGACCCATGGGGTGACAATACTTCTGAGTCCTCCTCTGTTGTTTCGGAGGATGTTCTTTTGGAATCATCTCTCCCGGAGGAGGGACGTCTGTCCCCTCCTGAGGACCTGACCTTTATGAGGTTTGTACTCACCATGGCAGAGTCTTTTCCGTTTCAGCTGCTCATGGAAGTGGATGCTAGGCATCACATGCTGGAGAGGTGCTCCAGTTTGTGGATGCTCCGAAAGAGGTGGTAGCTGTGCCTGTGCACAACATCTTCAAAGAGTTGCTCCTGCATATCTGGGAGCATCCCATCTCTGTCCCCAGTAAACAGGAAAGCCAGTGTTGTTTACTTGGTCCAGATGTCCATTGGATTTGAGTGTTGTCAGCTCCCCCACCAGTCATTGGTGGTGGAATCCGCCCTCAAGAAGGCGAAACGTTCCTGGAGCCATCCGCCCCTCCGGGCCGGGACCATTGGGAATGGGACATACTTGGTAGGAAGGTGTACCAAGGGGCGATGTTAATAGCCCGTATCACTTCCTACCTATTATATACGACGCAATACTCCTGGAACCTCTGGAAGACTGTCCAGGAGCTGGTGGAAAGCCTCCCTCAACAGCAGCAGAATGCGTTCCCTGTACGTACCCGGATCAGTCCAGACACCTGGGTTGAGACTCCGCACCAGCAGATGGAGACAGAGCAAAACTTGTCGGGCTTCCCTACATATAGTAAGGTGCCACTCACAGCCCTTCAGTCTTACTCTGTCTCCAGCAGATGGGGCAGGGTCACTCACAGCCTCTGGGATCCCCTGGGTGTTTGTTAGTCAGGGGGTTTTTGTTCTTGGTTTGTTTTTAGTCTGGTTAGGTTAAAAAAAAAACAAAAAAAAACAATTGTAATACATTTTAGAAGAAGCCACGGACGGTGCAGCAGTCTCCCTCGTCCTGGAGCCTCCCAGGGGGGTTGGAAGGTTCTGAGGGGGCCATCCCCCCCTGGTTGAGGCCGCTGCTGAGGGTCGAGGACCCGGCCTGTCTCAGGCAGCAGCGTCGGGGGTGACACCGGGAAGCCCAGTTCACTCACCCCCGCCGGAGCAGAACCTCAGGACCAGGGACAGCGCAAGTTAAAAAAAAAAAAAAAAAAAAAGTCTGTTTTTGTTTTACAGAGTAAGACTGAGGGGCTGTGAGTGGCACCTTACTATATGTAGGGAAGCCCGACAGGTTTTGCTCTGTCTCCATCTGCTGGTGCGGACATGCTTGGTAGGAAGGTGTACCAAGGGGCGATGTTAATAGCCCGTATCACTTCCTACCTATTATATATGACGCAATACTCCTGGAACCTCTGGAAGACGGTCCAGGAGCTGGCGGAAAGCCTCCCTCAACAGCAGCAGGATGCGTTCTTGACACTCATCCAACAGGGCTTCAAATGTGAGAAGCACGAGGTACGTTCCACATATGATGTGTTTAAGGCGTTGGCCTGAGTGGACGCAGTGGGCATTGGAACCCACAGGATGGCCTGGTTCTGGGCCTCAGTCTCTGGCCGGAGGTCTAAGATAGGCTTGCGGACCTCCCCTGTACAGGAGAAGAACCTCTTTGGGGATAAGGACTGAGATGCCATAGCCCAGTTGAAAGACCATCATGAGACCCTCCAGCATCTTTCTGTTAGCATGTCTGACCCTCCGTCCTCGGCCAGAAGGTCAGTGAGGCAAGGGTCCTGTCGATCCTTTTACCGCCAGAGGAAGTACTATCCTCTGGTTTCCCATGGACACTTGCAGCGGGTCCTCTCCAGTGGCCATCCCAGGCAGCCGCAGATGCCTAAACCCCAGCCAGCACCTCCAGCCAAGCCCTGCTATGGGGTTTTGGCTGGCGGGGAGGCAATGTAAGTCCACTCTCCATACCCTCAGAGCCAGATCCACCAGAGGGGGGCCATCTGTGCCTCTCTGCATCACTGGTTAATGATCACGACGGATCAGTGGGTCCTCTTATCATTCGCTGAGGATATTGCTTGAACTTCGTGAGTGTGCCCAGGGACATCCCACCGTGCCCCTCCTGGAGTCAGTCTCTCCACTAGGAGGTCCTGCTGTTCGAGCTCTCCGCCCTTCTCCTTTCCAGAGCGGTCGAGCTGGTACCTTGAGGGCAACAGGGGACAGGGTTTTACTCTTGATATTTCCTCATTCTGAAGAGAACCCGTAGACTCCATCCCATTTTGGATTTGAGGGCTCTCAATCGTTTTCTCAAGTGGGAGAAGTTCATGGTCTCCCTTGGCACTCTGATCCCCCCTCTTGCAGGGGGGAGACTGGCTTTGCTCCCTTGATCTCAAGGTCGCATATGTGCACATCGAAGACGCAAGAAGTCATCGGAGATATCTCTGCTTCCTAGTGGGCTCCAGGCATTTTCAGTACAGAGTGCTGCCGTTTGGCCTCGCCTCTGCACCACGTGTATTCCCCAAATTCCTGGCCCCAGTGGTGACACATCAGCACCAGCTAGGGGCTCAAGTGTTTCTCTACTTGGACGACTGGCTCATCGAGAGCAGTTCTCAGCAGGGGACGAGTCAGTCCTTGTGCCTCACTGTTCAGGTGTTGGAGTCTCTCGGTTCATTATCAGCTACCCAAAATCTCATCTGACTCCATCCTTGCACCTGGATTTCATTGGTGCCCACCTAGACCCAGCGGAGGGCAAGGCCTTTTTGCCTTGTGAACGAGCGCTTGCCTTAGCAAACATGGTGAGCCTGATGTGTCGGAGTCCGTGGGTCACTGCCTATCGTATGCTCTGCCTCCTGGGCCACATGGCAGCTACGGTCCATGTCACCCCCTTTGCCCATTTACACATGTGCAGGACACAGTGGACCCTTCGCTCCCAGTGGAGTCAGGCCCCCCAGGACCCCAAGGTGCATGTCTGTGTTACACCGCCACTCCAGCTCTCTCTGGCCTGCTGGGAGGACCTAACCAATCTGGAGCAGGGAGTCTCTTTTCAGTCCCCCTCCTCCCAAGTTGTCCTCACTACCAATACCTCCACCCTGAGGTGGGGTGCCCACCTGGGGGGGGGGGCTCCGTACCCAGGGACTGTGATCGGCTCAGGAGGCTCAATGTCAAATCAATTGTCTGGAGCTTTGTGCAATCCGGTAGAGCCTGTGGGAATTCCGGGACCGCTTATTGCCAATTCGGTCCTCATCCAGACAGAGAACTAGGTGGCAATGTGGTATATCAACAAACAGGGAAGAACGGGATCGTTCCCCCTGTGCCAGGAAGTGGTTCGGATTTGGTCCTGGGCCCCTCTCTCAGCAGATGTCCCTTCGGGCAGTCTACCTGGCGGGGATGGAGAATTTAGTGGTGGACCGCCTTAGTTGGGCTTTTCAGCCCCACGAATGGTCTCTAGACCCAGTGGTAGCGGACAAAATCTTTCATCTTTGGGGCACCCCGGACATAGATCCTTTTGCCTCCCCTGAAAACAACAAGGTGGAGGTCTTTTGCTCCCTCCACTGGGGGTACGGCAAACCAGCCTTGGACGCCTTTGCCCGTCACTGGGGCGAGGAGCTCCTGTATGCGTATCCTCCTCTCCTGCTGCTATTGAAGATACTCCTGAAGCTCCAGCAGGATGGGGAATCCATGATCCTCATACCCCCCATTGGCCAGATCAGGCTTGGTTTCCGCTCCTCCAGGACCTCTCAATCCGAGACCCAATCAATCTGGGCACCTCCCCGACCCTGGTAACTCAGGATCGAGGGCAGTTACGACATCCGAATCTCAGGGCTCTGTCTCTGACAACATGGATATTGAGAGGCTAGTTTTACGGTTTCTCCCTCTGACTGATGGGGTCTCCCGAGTTTTGGTCGCCTCCAGGAAGCCTTCGACTAGAAAGTCATATTGCCTGAAGTGGAAATGGTTTCACATGTGGTGTGTGCAGCAATGATTGGACCAGTTTACCTGCTCTGTCCCGAAGCTCTTGGACTACCTGTTGCACCTATCGGAGTCTAGTCTAAAAACCAACTCTGTCAGGGTGCATCTGAGTGCCATTGGGTCTTGTCTTATCCTGGAGTGGATGGTGTGCCCATCTCAGCACACCCTTTGGTCGGATGGTTCATGCACGGTCTGCTTCATTTAAAGCCTCCTTTGCATCCTCCACCTGTGTCCTGGGCCCTTAATGTGTTCCTGGCCCACCTTATAAAGGGAACCCTTTGAGCCCATGCGCTTGTGTGACATGAAGTTTCTGTCCTGGAAGGTAGTCATCTTGGTTGCAGTCCTCTCAGTGCACTGGGTCAGCGGGCGTCAGGCGCTGGTGATGTACCCCACCTTATATGAAGATCTTCCATGATAGAGTGGTCCTCCGCACTCACCCTAAGTTCTTGCCTAAGGTGGTGTCAGACTTTCATCTGAACTAGTCTTATCATCCTGTCTACCTTCTTCCCGCAGCCGCATTTGCACCCGGGAGAAAGGTCCTTGCATACTTTGGATTATAAGAGGCATTCTACCTGGAAAGACCAGCAGGCCATAGACAGTCCATGCAACTCTTCATTTCGTTTGATAAAAACAGACTGGGAGTTGCTGGAGCCAAATACACACTATCTACTTGGCTAGCAGCCTGCATCTCCTTCTGCTACGCACAAGCAGGCCTGCAGCTTGACAGTCATGTTAAGGCTCACTCTGTCTAGGCCATGGCAGCTTCGGTGCTTAACCTACGTGAAGTCCCTGTGACGGAAATCTGCAGGGATGTAACGTGGAGTTCCCCCCCATACGTTTGCAGCTCACTATTGCTTGGACAGGGATGGCCGGCAGGATAGCAGATATGGCCAATCTGTCCTCCATAACCTTTTTCGCCTAGGGCCCTGTTTTTTGGTTTCCGGCTATCTTCTCTGTGTCCAACAGCACCTAGGTTGTTGTGCCCGTTGGCACCTGTTTGGTGTCTGTTGGTCCGCTCTGTTCGGAGACAGCCTACAGCTAGGTATTCACTCATATGTGAAGACTACCTTCCTGCTTGTCCTAGGAGAAAGTAGAGTTGCTTACCTGTAATAGATGTTCTCCTAGAACAGCAGGATGTTAGTCCTCATGACACCCGCCTCCCCGTGGAGTTGGGTTTCTTTTCAAGTTTATTATTTTATTTTTATGATTCCCTGTAATGAGAATGAAGGGGGACCCCGCAAGGCCGCACGGATAATGGCATGCTGGGCATGCTCAGTGTGCCAGTCAAAGTTCCAGAAACTTTGACTGAAGTTTTCCTTGCTAGGCTCTCTGATGATGTCACCCATATGTGAGGACTAACATCCTGCTGTCCTAGAAGAACACCTGTTACAAGTAAGCAACTCTGCTCTCAATCATGAGCACCCATTTTACGTGAGCCAAGATTGCATCGACCTGCTAATGTTTAAGATCACTTGTCAATGAACATCTGGGTTCTACAGCTGGACACCAAATTGCAAAATTACTTTTGGCCTGAAATTCATGTTGCAGTGAAAATTGTTGTGTGCTTTCGCTGTAATGAAAGGCAGCACAAGATCTGAGGTACTACGTTCACCTCCACTTGGGGATAAATTGCTTCCCAAAAAAGTAATGCATACTTAATTTCCTTCCTTTACTTGGGAGTACGTTGTTTCTGTGCTATATTCCTCCGACATTATTAGACAGTGACTGGAAGATTATCTGCTGTCGTGAGCAGGAAGAGCTTGATTTCCAGTCCATGTTTTTTGGATAATGATGAAAAAAATGTATTGATTTGACAGATGTTTGATTTGGATGTTCTGAGAATTAGAGCAGGCAGAGGAAGACAGTGCAAGTGTCTCCCTGCCCCAGAGATGAGAGGAAACTGGAGGGTTTGTGTCGGGCATGGAAAACCTTTGATAGGCGCTGTGCTGTCACCACTTGGAATATAAGGAATGTGTTTGTAAAATGCCCCCTGAGCAACATTCACTTGGGAGGTAATTTTCAAAAGTATTTACATGCTTAAAGCTGAGTTTTACACATGTAAGTCCATGTTAAGCGCATAAATGCAGTTTTGAAAATTGCTTCAATAGTATGTTACATTTCTGCGTGTAATTCTTTTGAAAATTACCTCCTTATTGTATGGGCTTAATATCTCGTTATTTCTTTCAGTACTGCATTCCTGACATAATGTTCTTGATGCTCACTAGTCTTCTATTGCTTCTTACTGATTTTTCTCTTTGCCTATTCTCCCTTCCCCCCCCCCTTATTATTTTTTTCTTCATGATGGTTTAGTGCACCTGTCCCCGCCATTCCCTGGTTTTGCAGCTCCTCCATCCTATGGAGGGTCCCCCCACCGACCTGAGAGCTTCCTATTCCGAGCTGCTGGAAGGGATGATGGAAAGAAAGGTAGGTATAAGAGCATGGAAGACATTACTCACAACCCAAGAGAAAGGAGTGTAGTTGCTAGTCCCATTGCAAATGACATGTTTGTTCAGGGAAGACAGGGTCCTGCAGACCTGCCTGTGGCCAATACTGCAACATTTAAGAGGTGAGGGAGGAGGAGAGATCACTGTGAAGGAAGAGGAGAATGGTACTGCTGTCCATCAAGTTGCACCTTCCTCTGATTGTGTAACATCCATTTTACATGACAGTTCAGAGGAAGATGAAAAACACTGTACATCGGTAATCAATTCTGCAATAGTGAAAACAATTCCTTCCTGACTCTAAAATGTTTTAATCAGTTCAGAACAGGCAGAGCTCTATGTGTGGGTCTCAGTGATCCAAATGCATGACTTTTGTCTCTTTAATCTTTACCACATTTTTATCACTCAAACTTTTAGATCACTCCTTATTTTTGTAGTCCGTCAAGTATCCACTCAGTTGTAGATCTTAGTGTCATCTGCAAACTCGGGTACAAATTTAGGGGTTCAGTGTAATAAGCCCTGCATTAAGACTGTGCTGAAATTCACTGCACATTTTATTTTTTAACACAGACACAAAAAAATAATTTAACACCCAAAGCAGTAAGCAAATAGTATACTAATGCATTAGGTGTTTAAAAAAAAAAATGCACGAACATAAAAATGTGTGCACACAAGCCTCAGTTAAAATAAGTGCTTAGCCCAGGCTGAATGAACATTTTAATTCAGGTGGCGGGGGAGTTTCTCGGGTAGGATTTTGTGCAAGTAAGACTTTTGTGCTCACAAAAATGCTTTCAGCACAGAAAACAATTTTTGTGTCCATAAATCATATTTATGTGCAAAAACATGCTTTGTGTGCTGAGCATGTTTTCTGCAAATAAATCCAGACTGCAGATCACAGCACCAGAACTCCGCTTCTGCCTGTAGATTAACACTAGTGCCGTAAATTTTACTCCACCTCTGACTAGGAGTGAAACTTCCAGTGCTTCCTGTTCATACCCCAGATCAGCCCGGATTCATGGGTTTAGCCTCCCTACCAGCAGATGGAGACAGAAGAAAAGCTTTACTCATGCTGCCGTGTAACCCAGTGTGCCATCTGCAATCCCTCATTCTCTGTACGTACCAGGATCAGTCCAGACGCTGGGTTATGTCCCCCATCCAGCAGATGGAGTCAGACAAGGCTTCGGAGAGTGCTGCCATATTAACCAGTGCACCCTCTGTAAGTCCTCAGTATCTTTCTGACTCCAGCAGATAGGAGTAGGGGAACCTTGTGCTTCCCCTGTCTGGAGGATATTTCCTCCTCTGTACTATTTCTTTATTTTGTCTCTCTGAGGTCGGATCAAGTTGTTTAAAAAAAAAAAAAATAAAGTAAAGAAAGTTTTAGTTTCTATGTTTGGAGGTTTGTGTGACTTGCAGGTAGTGCTGTCTGGTCTCACCTCTTCCTCCCCCATTCCTCCCTCTGTGGGGTAAGTTGTAATTTTGATTTTCCAGTCAATTTCTTCATTTCTTACAGGTTTTGGTTGCATACAGTTATCAGAGAGGTGGATGCTGGTGGCGCCAGTCTCTTCCCCCCCCCCCCCCGCCGCGTCCTGCCCTGCGGCCCCGAGACGCACATTCCCCGAGGCCGCTGCAGCAAAGAGGTCACATTCCTCTACTGCCGATTACCAGGGGCAGAGGTGTAGCAGAGGCGTCTTCCTGCTCCCCACGGCACGTTTTCTGCCAGCCCCGTAGCAGCTCACCCCCCCCCCCCCCCCCCCCCCGTCACCTCCGAGCATGCCGCGGCCGTCCCGATGCTTGGCGTGCGGCGAACCGGGGTCGTGGTTGTCCTGCGAGGGTCTGTGTTCTAGGTGCCTCCCTGGTGGGGAGGGCACCTCCATGCCACCGGATCGACTGTCTTTGCGCGCTTCAGCGCGCCTCAGGCAACAGGTGCCGGCCCCGTCTCTGCTTTCAGCGGGAATGGCGGCCATCTTGGAAACAGAGGAGCGCGTGCAGCAGCCATCAGAGGAAGACTGGGAGGATTTCATTGATATTCCCCCACCGATCTTGACTCCGGTTCCATCGCTAGTCCCCCCGGGACCCTCGGGAGACTTCTCTACAACCCCCGGCCCCCCAGCTTTTTCGGCGGATTTCATTGTGCTCATGCACAATGCTTATTTACAATGACTGGAACATCCCGGGGTTCCCTCGCTAGGACCACTGCCAGCCAAGGCCCCCTGGTTATCAGATCCTCATTCGGGGGCCCAGGACACAGCGGGGGGGACACCAGGGACCCCCCCCCATGGGGTCCCCAGGGTACATTTTGCCCTCCCGGCGGGAGGGGCAGGCTGTTTCCCAGATCTGGGGGAGGGATCCGCTGTCACTACATCTGGATGATCCTGTCCTGGCAGCGCAACTGGAAGGAGATGACCCACGGGTTCTCCATATCTTTCAGAAAGAAGAGTTAGACGCTCTAATCCCACATATCCTGCAGGAGCTGGACATCGAGCCACCCCTTGATCCGCCAGGACCCTCCACTCCAGTCGTGGCCTCATCCAGCAAGAAGGGGGACCCAGTTCTAGCTGGCCTGCGCCCATTGTCCTGGGCTTTTCCCACCCATCCCACCTTTCTCCAGCTATTGGCTAGGGAATGGGATATTCCTGAGGCCTCCCTCAAGGTCGGAAGGGCAATTTAAAAGCTATATCCTCTCCCCGAGGATTTCCTGGAGCTCCTCAAGGTTCCAAAGGTGGACTCAGTGGTTTCGGCGGTTACCAAGAGGATAACAATCCCGGTTACTGGGGGCACGGCCCTGCGGGACCTACAAGATAGGAAGCTGGAAGTCTATCACAAGAGGGTCTTTGAGGTCTCGGCTTTGGGAGTCCACGCTGCCATTTGTAGTTCACTAGCGCAGAGGGCAGGACTCCGTTGGGTCCAGCAACTCCTCACTTCTCAGGACCTGCTGCCGAAGCAAACCAGGCGGACTGCCTGGAGGCCGTTATAGCTTACAGAGTAGATGCTCTGTATGACTTGCTCCGAGTTCTGACTAGATCCATGGTTTCCATGGTCTCGGCGAGGCGCCTCCTCTGGCTTCGCAACTGGTCGGCAGATTCCTCTTCCAAGTCCAGCCTGGGATCTCTTCCTTTTAAGGGCAAATTTCTCTTCGGTGAAGATCTGGAACAGATCAAGTCTTTGGGGGAAAACGCGGTCCATCATCTGCCCGAGGACTGTCCACGGGCCACCAGATCGTTTAATTCCTCCAGAAGTCGGGCCCGTACACAATGCCGTTATCGCGGTTCCAGACAGCCGGCGCCCCAGACACCTTCCCAGATCCCATTTGTGGTCTTGTTCCTTTCGGGGCCGCAGAACACCTTGAGAGGGGACGGCTCAAGGGGCCTCCTCCAAGTCCCCTCGATGCCAGACTCACCCACTCCTCGACTCCCCGGATCAGGGAGCAGATAGCTCTCTTCTACAAGGAGTGGGTCCACATCACGTCGGACCAGTGGGTCCTAGACATCTTAAGGAGCAATTACGAATCGGAGTTTGCTCGCGTCCCAAGGCACAGGTTCCTCTTCTCGCCTTGCGGACCGAGTCACAAGCAGCTGGCTGTGCAACAGACCCTGGACAGACTCCTGGACCTCGGGGCTATCTCTCCTGTCCCTTCCGGAGAGGTGGGCTTGGGTCATTATTCCATCTACTTCATGGTACCCAAAAAGGACGGAGCCTTCCGGGCAATCTTGGATCTCAAGGAGGTCAACAAGTCCCTCCGGGTCCTTCATTTCGGAATGGAGACCCTACACTCAGTGACTGTGGCGGTACATCAGGGAGAGTTCCTAGCCTCTCTCGACTTGACAGAGGCCTATCTCCACATTTCCATCCGCAAAGCCCATCAGAGGTTCCTTCGTTTCAAGATTCTCAACCAGCACTTCCAGTTCCAAGCTCTCCCCTTTGGCTTGGCGACCGCCCCTCGGACGTTCACAAAGGTCATGGTGGTAGTGGTGGCTGCTCTCAGACGGGAGGGGATCCTAGTTCATCCATACCTGGACGACTGGCTCATTTGGGCGAAGATTTTCTCCCAGGGTCAGGCAGTGGTCACCCGGGTCGACCAACTCCTCCAGTCACTTGGCTGGGTTGTGAACTTCGCCAAGAGCAGTCTCAGCCCTTCGCAGTATTTGGCTTTCTTGGGAGCACACTTCGACACGGTTCAGGGCAAGGTTTTCTTACGACCGGACAAGGCACAATCTCTCCGAGAGCAGATCCAGCACTTCGCCGCGCTTCCTGCGCCCACATCTTGGGATTACCTACAGATCTTGGGATTCATGGCTTCCACTATCAATCTTGTACCGTGGGCTTTTTCGCATCTGCGTCCCTTACAAGGGGCACTACTCTCTCGCTGGAAACTGGTCTTGCAGGACTACCAGCTCGTCCTTCCTCTCCCTCAGCTTGCCAAAACCAGCTTGCGTTGGTGGCTGGAACCACTCCATCTTACACAGGACACTCCTCTCGAGATCCCGGATTGGGTGGTGGTCACCACCAACGCCAGCCTGGCGCTGAGCTCCAGTGTGCCAGTGGAGCTCAGCGCAAGGGCAGTGGACAAAGGCACAAACAGCCTGGCCAATCAATCGTCTGGAAACGAGAGCAGTACATCTGGCGCTCATACTCTTCCTGCCTCTTGTGCGGAACCAAGCGGTAAGGATTCTGTCGGACAACGCGACTACAGTAGCTTACATCAACGCCAGGGAGGCACTAGGAGCCGACACGTGTCCCTCCAAACGGCCCGCCTGATGTGGGCAGAAAGGTATCTCACGTGCCTGGCAGCCTCCCACATCGCAGGCGTAGACAACATTCAGACGGACTACTTGAGTCAACAGAGACTGGATCGCGGGGAGTGGTCCATCTCCGACGAGGCGATGCAGCTCCTCATTCGTCGCTGGGGGACACACCGTCTGGACCTCATGCAACTCTTCACAACGCCAAGGCATCCCGGTTCTTCAGCCGCAGGCGGGAGCACGGCACAGAAGGCGTGGACGCTCTGGTTCTTCCTTGGCCGGATCATCTTCTTCTATACGTTTTTCCTCCATGGCCTCTAGAGGGCAAGGTACTGTGGAGAATAGAGCTACATCAGGGTCCCGTCATCCTGGTGGCCCCAGAGTGGCCACGGCGCCTTTGGTTCGCGGACTTACTCAACCTCGCAGTGGACGGCCCGCTATGTCTGAGCCATCTTCCTCACCTGCTCCATCAAGGGCCAGTATTTTTCGACCAGGCAGAACGCTTCTGTCTTGCGGCCTGGCTTTTGAAAGGCGGCGGCTTCAGCGCAAGGGATACCCTGACACAGTAGTTTCGACCCTTCTCAAGGCTCGGAAGACCTCGACTTCGGTTGCCTACGTGAGGGTCTGGAAGATCTTTGAGTCCTGGTGGTACCACCCATGGCACTCATCCCAGAAGGGCCTCGGTCCCTCAGATCCTTACATTCCTACAGGATGGCGTGGAGAAAGGACTCGCCTACAACTCCCTGCGAATACAAGTTTCCGCGCTGGGCTCGCTCATTCAGTCAACCGACTATCCCTCTCTTTTGTCTCATCTGGATATCGCTCGCCTAACCTACGCTTTACGGACGCCGGGGTATCCTTACATACAGTGCCTTCATTTCTTCCCAAGGTCGTCTCGACTTTCCATGTGAATCAGACGATGGAACTTCCGTCCTTCACAGCAGACGAGTCAAGATCCCTCAGTCACCTGGATGTCAAGTGCAGTTTAATCCGCTACTTGGAATTCACCAATGACTTCAGGGTTTCGGACCATTTGTTTGTTCTTTGGTCAGGACCAAGGAGGGTTCTGAGGCCATGAAGACAACGATTGCTAGATGGCTCAAGGAAGCCATAGTGGCGGCGTACATTGGAGCGGGTCGGACTCCTCCGTTGGGTGTCAAGGCCCATTCACTTCATTCTCAGGCAACATCCTGGGCAGAATCCCAGTCCGTCTCCTCTCAAGAGATTTCCCGGGCGGTGACTTGGAAGTCTCTGCACACCTTTGCTCGACATTATCATCTGCACCTACAGTCGTCAACCTCTGGGTACTTTGGCGACAGGGTCATTCGAGCAGGGCTTTCAGGGGCCCACCCAATTTAGGGAAGCTTTGGTACATCCCACCGTCTGGACTGATCCTGGTACGTACAGGGAAAAGAAAATTATTCCTTACCTGCTATAATATCCAGCTGGTGACCTGGCTCCATCTTTCATGTCTGCTCCTTCTTACAACTCCCTAGACTCCAGAACCCATCAGATCTGCAAGCAAGAGGGAGAGGAAGATCTAGAGCTGATGGAGCAACTGCGTAAGGTCAGGCTTATTACTTATCTCATAAAATAACAGATGATGCTACCAGAATGTGACAGCAGATAAAAGGAAGGTGGTCAATAATATTGTTCACCACTTTATATTTATGGATTATTATTTCTCAATTTGCTTATTACATTCTAATTATTGGCCACCTTTCCTGGATGACTGCTGCAAGTAGTTTTGTTCTGTCCCATTGCCTGTGTGTTTCCTATAATTAAATGAAGAAAGTATAAAGGGAGTGCAGAAATTAGAAAGTAGAAAATTAACTATTTGCATTTAGTATCTGACTTATAAACCATTTCTGCCCTGTTAATTGCAATCTTAATGTGTAATATATATATTATTGTTGGCCATCAAGACAGCAGGTAAGGATTTGCAAATACCATTTTCCAGTGTCCATGCACAGTGGAGCTTACCGTATGCAAATTCTGAATCCCTTATATTCTGACACAGTTGTTCACGTTTTGTTTTGCATGATTATGAAAACTGATTTTTGAATGGTAGAAAAAGCAAAAGAATGCTGCAGGGATTAGTCAGTGCTAAACAGCTTGCCTGTGGCCCTGTGTTTCTGCGTGCCACTGATAAAGGTTTCCTAAGAGGGCATTATCTGTGAGGGTGTGACAGTTTCACTAGCTACACTTGTATTTCTTTGGTATGAGGTTTTTCTCTGTGCTTCTTTCATTTACTCTACATCCATCTCTGCAGCTCCTGCTCTCGTTTCCTGTGATTTTGATATCTGTATAGGAGCACTGTTGGAAAAATGAATAGAGTAACTGGGACAGAAAGGATGAAAACATTGGGAATATCCAAAATGCAGTGAAATTCTGATGATGCTATTGACATCTCTAGGGGAAATTGTAAAACAGTTTTTACCTTTTGTACCCTGTAAAACTCAGTTTCCTAGCATGTAGACAGGTGGACTCAGGACCAGTGGGTTTATGCTCCCCGGCCATCAGATGGAGACGGAGCAAGCTGACATCACAGTATACATAACTCTGCTATTGATCCCAGCCTGCCTGTAGTCTCCTCCTTCAGCAGATGGTGGACTTGCATCTCCCTATGGGGATTGCTTTGAGCTTTTTGAAAGGAGAAATTTGAAATTCTAAATTCAGGAAAAGAAAGCCCCGCTCTCCTGTGATGATACCTAATGATCCCTCCCCCAGTTGAGAATTCCTGAGGTGATTTCCATGGTACCTCACAGGTGTTCCTTGGTCCGGTAGCTGGGTTTCCTGGTGTGGACTTAGCTGCTAGTTTAGCTGAAAGGCAGCAAGTGCAGAGGGCCAAGTGCGACATCAGGAAAAGAGCTGCCTGGTGACACACAAGGTGATTTCCTTATTGCAGGAGCTTGATTGGGTGGTGAACCTGACCAAGAGTAATCTTCAACCATCCCGTCATTGGAGTGTCTGGGGGTCCGGTTCAACATGGGACAGGACAGAGTTTTCCTACTGGAAGTTTGGATCCAGAGCTTGATGTCTCAAGTTCATCAGATAATGAACACCATACGCTCGACGGTGTGGTCCTACCTACAGGTACTCTGATGACAGCTACCCTGGAAGTGGTGCTGTGGGCAAGGGCGCATATGCGTCCTCTTCAGCGCAGTCTCAGGATTATACCATTCGGCTCCACTTGCCAATGGAAATCTCCTCCCACCTCCAGTGGTGGTTGCAGGAGGATCATCTGAGAATGGGAGTTCCCTTGTCCTATCTGGCCTGGTTGGTGCTAAAGACAAATGCGAGCCTCCATGGTTGGGGGCCTCACTGCCTGGAGTTAACTGCCCAGGGGCGCTGGAATGCCGAAGAGTCTTTCTGGAATATCAATCGCCTGGAGGCCCAGGCGGTACAGCTGGCATGCTTGATGTTCAGCCACATGCTGCGGAATTAGTTTATGTGATGTCTGACAACGCGACGACGGTGGCCTATATCAATCACCAGGGAAGAACCAAGAGCCAGCAAGTGTCGCAGGAAATAGACCAGCTGATGGAATGGGCGGAAGGTCATGTGCAGATGATCTTGCCCTCTCACATTGCGGGAAAAGACAATGTAGGGAGGGGACTTTCTCAGCAGGAAGAGTCTGGACTCAGGAGAGTGGGTGTTATCAGCTGAGGCATTTCAGATGACTGTGGATCGCTGGGCCTTCCATTCCTAGACCTGCTGGTGACTTCTCGAAATGCAAAGATTCCTTGCTTCTACAGTCGCAGGAGAAATCCATGGTCCCTGGGATTAGACACTCTCATACAGGTCTGGCCGGAAGACAGATTGCTTTATGCCTTTCCTCCGTGACCCTTGCTGGGCAGGATAATTTGCAAGATCAAAGGCCACAGGGGGCTAGTATTTCTAGTAGCACTGGACTGGCCCAGGCATCCATGGTATGCAGATTTGCGTCAACTCCTGGTGGAGCCCCCCGTTGTCTTCCGCCACACATGGATCTGCTTCAGCAGGGACTGGTTCTTCACGAAGATCTGACTCAATTCTGTCTTACGGTTTGGTCCTTGAGAGGGCTTGCCTGTTAATGCGTGGTTATTCCTCTGTGTTGATTGCCATTTTACTCTGTGCTCGCAAGTTCTCCACTTCCTTGGCTAATGTGCAGGTTTGGAGAGTTTTTGAGGCTTGGTGTGAAGAGCAGAGTGTTCTTCCTCGTTCATTTAAGATCCCGCTCATTCTGGATTTTTTGCAGGATGGATTGAATAAAGGCTTGGCCCTTAATTCCTTGAAGATGCAGGTTGTGGCTCTTGCCTGTTTCAGAAGCCTGGTGAATGGTATTTCTTTGTCATCTCATCCTGATGTGGCCCGTTTTTTGAAGGGAGTGAAGCACCTTAGGCCTCCCTTGAGATTACCAGTTCCATTGTGGAATCTTAATTTGGTGCTGGACCTTTTGGTGGGCCCTTCATTCCGACCACTGTGAAGCCTTTCCTTACGGTTGTTGACTTTGAAGACTGTGTTCCTGTTGGCTTATGTTCTGTATGTCGGATTTCTGAGCCGCAGGCATTGTCTTGCTGGGAGCTGTTCCTTCGGGTGACTTCAGGGGCATTACAGCTGCGTAATAGACTTAGTTTTTGGGTACTTGCCAGGTTCTTATGGCCTGGATTATTGGCCACTGTTGGAAACAGGATGCTGGGCTTGATGGACCCTTGGTCTGACCCAGTATGGCATGTTCTTATGTTCTTACTGTTATATCCTTCTTGCCAAAGGTAGTCTCGGACTTTGATTTAAATCGGTCTATCTCCTTGCCTTCCCTGTATAAGGTCAGGGATACAGAGGAGTTTCGCCTTTTGCGCTCCTTGGATATTAAGCATCTTGTCATGCGGTATCTGGAGGTCTGAGTCTTTTCGAAAGATGGATCACCTGTTTGTTGTCTGTGGTGGGAGTAAGCAGGGCGCTCCAGCTTCATGAGCTACCATAGCTCCTTGGATTAAGGAGGTGGTCACGGCCACATATATGGATGCTGGAAAGCCGTTGCCTATTCAGGTTAGGGCTCATTCCACTAGGGCTCAGGCAGTGTCATGGGTGGAAGTTAGTTTGTCGTCGCCCGTCGATATCTGCCGAGCTGCGACGTGGTCCTCCTTACACACTTTTTCCAGGTTTTATTATCTGGATGTGTAGGTTCTGGAGGTTTCAGCCTTTGCACGTGTGGAGTTGACTGGATCACGGGCAGCCTCCCACCCTGTTGGGGAGTAGCTTTGGTATATCACACCGGTCCTGAATCCGTCTGTCTACATGCTAGGAAATGGAGAAATTACTTACTTAATAACTTTGTTTTCCTTAGTGTAGACAGATGGACTCAGCTTCCCATCCTCGGCTGCTGCATGAGTGTGTCAGTAGTCTTCCTGTGGGGCTCTGGGTCCCAAGGGATTACTGGTAAGTGTTCATCCAGTCCCTAGCTTGAGGTACTAGAATCTTATGTGAGTTTATGCTGTTTATGGTTGGTGTTTATGGTTGGTTGAGTACAGTTCTGGTTACCTGTTTTTAATCAAATTTTTTGCTAGTCTGTCCACAGTTGCTTTTGAAGAGAATATTGGTAGGTTGGGGTCACTGCAGGGTTATATATACTGTGCTATCAGCTTGCTCAGTCTCGCATCTGCTGGCAGGGGAACATAAATCAACTGGTCCTGAGTCTATCTGTCTACACTAAGGAAAACAAAATTATCAGGTAAGTAATTTATCTGTTTCTTCCCTTTCCTTCATTACTCCAGTATTTGAATATTTACAAACTGTGCTTCCTCCTGCTCATGCTTATTTCCTAAGCAGCAGATATTAAAAATAAGCATCAACAGGGAAGTGTATTCTAAAGGAAAAATCTTTGTCCTGTTGCAAATGTTCACAGTAAAAGTTAAATCAAGAGACTTTTCTAAACGTAGCACTGCACATTAAGGAAATCTTATTGCGTTTAGGAGTTTGTATTTCTTTTGTTTGAGCTGATCTCGGCCTCTCTTGCAGAACATTGAGTTGAGGTTAAAAGTGTCTTTACCCAATGATCTTGGATCAGCTCTCACTGACGGCGTGGTTCTGTGTCACTTAGCCAATCATGTGCGGCCTCGATCTGTCCCCAGTATCCATGTCCCCTCGCCTGCTGTCGTGAGTACAACTCCCCATTTCATTTTGTTATGGTTTCCACATAAATGAGCTTTTAAACATTTTTTTTTGGGGGGGGGGGGGTATAAGAGAAAATACTCAGTAGAAAAATGAATATTGAGGCAAATAATCCAGTAAAGAAAGATTGAATGTTGCTATTGTTGAAAAGGGTCTCTTGCAGTGCAGTATTTAAGGGCAGTGTACATTAGCTCTGCACTTTTGACATGGGACTATGCTTCAGTGCAAGACTGAGGTGTATTGGCAGAGCTGTGCATGACAGTCTCAGTACTGACATAGCAGGGAGTACTACAGGTAAGAAGGTTCTCAATATTATAATAGCAGGGGCACTGCAGTGCAGGAGTGAGGTGCATTGGCAGACCATGTGCGAGATTCTCAAACAGGAATGGCAAGCAGTACTGCGATGCAGGAATGAGTTCCATTGGCAAGCTGGAGGGGGTGGTTCTCAACACGGGTATGACGAGGGGTACGGCAGAGCAGTAGTGAGAGATATATTGGCAGAGTTGGGGGGATGATCTTACTACTGGAATGGAAGGAGGAACTGCAGGGCATTTGTTTGTAGAGCTGTGTGTGAGCATCTCGTTGCTGGAATAGAAAGAGATGCTACAGGACAAGATTATGGTGAATTGGCAGGCCTGTAGGTAGTGAGCATGTAGCATAGCTGCCTAGGCTGTATTTCAATAAATTCTTAAAAGAAAGTTAATTAAATGTAATGAAAATAGCAATGTTAGGGTTGCTAAGAGCTCTGCTTTGAATTGTCTTCGGATTTATAGATGACTGAGGGGGTAGATATTCAAACACTGCTTAGCTGGATAAATAGGACTTATCCGACTAAATAGCTGGTGCTGAAGATCCAACTATATCAATTAAATAGTTAGCCTTTATAGTCAGTGGACATAACTGGGTGGCACTATCTAGCCAGTTAATTTAGCCGAATAAGTAGAGATATTGAGCCTTATCCAGATAAGTTAGACATGGCCCATAACAGATAACCTTATCTGGCTCACTTTAATATTTATCCGTATATATTCATTCTGTGGCATTGCCATGCCACTGAATATCCTGTGTAAGGCAGCTGGATAGGTCTTCTCTGCCTAACTTACATAGCCAGATATATTTTAATATTGGCCCCTGACTTCTCCAAAATATTGAAATCCTATGACTAACAGTTCATGTGTGTGTCTGTATCTCTCCCCCACAGCCCAAGCTAACAATGGCAAAATGCAGGCGGAATGTGGAGAATTTTCTGGAAGCTTGCAGGAAAATCGGTGTACCTCAGGTAAATAGGACGATGTGCCTCTTCAGCATAATTTTGCACACAGTAAAAATGTACATCACCAGTGCCCTGGAGTTTATCTTCTGCATCTTATTTGAAGAGGCCCTGCTTCCAGGAAGAGAGGGTCACAGGGATGCTTTCTACAGAAGAGCAAGCTTTGCTGCACCGCTGACATTTGAAGTTGAGCGTGGAAGTGATTGCGTGACTGACTCACTTTGCTTTTTTTTCTTGGCTTTCTCTTCCTGCTCACATTCTGGACGGCACAGTCCTTGTTCTCCTCCCGATATTCTGCAATTAAACCTTCTCCATGTTAGCAGCGCTGTTGAGACTCTTCTTGCTCTCTGAGCAGGTTCTAAAATGTCTGCTTTTTCTCTCCAGCCACTGGGATCTGAGTGTTTTATTGCTGTGTAATGGTAATGCTCTGTGCTCTATCACTGGCACCTTCTCCTCGAGCCAAAGCAGAGAGCTCGGAAGACTCGTCCTCAGCACAGTCCAAACTACATTGACAAAACAGTGCTTGGATGCACAGCTTAAGCCCTGTCTGGTGCTCCACAGTCACATGCCTCACATTTTTGTCACTTTACGTTTGCTTTTTAACTAGTGCTCCTATGTTGCTGAGGTAAAACCCCTACTCCAAATGTATATATATCTCCCATGACTTCTAATGGTAAAAGCTGTAATAAAACTCAGACATGATATGGCGCTGAGATGGATTTAGTTTCTACTCCCAGATTTATTCCTGAAGAAACCAAGCTGAAGAGCCCTCACCTGTTTAGCCTTCCTCTTCTCGTTTATATTGTCCTTCTCTGTACCTTTTCTAGTTCTGCTATATCGTTTCTGAGGTGGTGTGTTTTTTCCCCATTTTTTTGTTGAAGATAGGGAGTGCTGCTTATGTCGCTCAGGTGAACTGCTTGTCCTAGAAAAAGTGAAGTTGCTTACTGATAACAGATGTTGCTTTCTCTGTACACCAGTTCTGAAATTTCTCTTTCCTCTTATATTCCACTAATCCAGTTTCTCATGCAGCCTCAGTAATATGCACATGGCTTCCAGCAGTGCCAACTAATCAGACTGTACAGTCCCTAACATTCTTGGTTTTGTGCATTGCTGGACACAAATGAACTTCATTTGTAAGCCAGGATATGTTGGAAATGATCTGTCTCTCAACTTTATGGCTAATGCCCTTCTTAGTACTTGCATTGTACCAAAGAGAGCTGCCTCCTGGAGTTCATATGGTATAATCTTTACAGGCAACATATGAAGTAGCACTTGGAAAATCTTCTTATTCAGACCCATGGCACCCAATATAACTGGGATGGTTTCTGTAACTGCCACATTTTCTTGGTCTCTTGCACCTTAGATACACTCCTGCACTGACCTCAGCCCTTCAGTATCTCTCCATCTCCCAGCAGATGTGGATGTGCTTTCCCTATGGGGATTGCTGTATCCTTTTAGAAGAAGAAATTCTACTTTTAAATTGGAAAAAGGTGGAGCCCCGCTCTCCTGCGGTGATACCTAAAGGTCCCTCCCCCAGTTGAAAATTCCTAAGGTGATTTCCAAGATGCCTCAGAGGTGTGCCTTAGCCCCAATGTGGAAAACTTATGTCAGAATTTCTAGAACTTTTACTAGGCACACTGAGCCTGCCCAGCATGCCCTATACCACGCGTCCACATGGGGTCCCTTTTTTTCCATGGAGCTGTAAACATCGCGGAGTGAGTGAGCTCACTTTGGCTGTTTTTTGGCCTTATGGAAAACTTCATTTTTCTTGCATTGTTCGAGGGTTTTTTCTCATTCCATCGCCGGGTCCCTCTCTGTGCTTCCCATAGTGTCTCCTAGTCAAGGATTTCAGCGATTCAGTAAGTTTCTTTTCACAATTGATTCCTCTGTGGCAGCGGTGCATCTGTGCCCACCAGCCATCGATGCCCCACTGCCATAGTCTTCCATTAGTGTCCCTTTTGTTTCATCTGGTTTTTGGCGATGCTCCCGATGCCTGAGGACTATATCCTGAGACATGTTTCCTCTGCCTAGGGGCATCGCATGATATCTGGGGTTGCTGCTTATGTATCCGGATGACTTCGACTCGACAAGATGGAGCAACTCTTCGGGTCGAAGAAGCCCAAGCCAGTGGCATCAGCATCAAACGACCAAGGAGCCACACTGATGGACACTGAACCATCAACACTGGCAGGACCATCTGTTCCATTGATGTCGCCAGTGGACAGGAGCGCTGGAGAAAGACCATCGTCTGTCTTTTCCAGGTCGAGGACATCTGGTTCCTTGTCATTGGCCTTGACACCGGGGAAAGACCAGGCCGAGCATCAAAGGAAGCTGAAGAAGTATCGGCACCGGTCCCTGTCAATAAATAGTGCCGAGCTCGGGGATGCACTGGCTTTTGCCACGATGCCCCTGAAGCAACCCAGCGGCAAGGAATGCCAATCCTCCATTGGTGCCAGAGGTCCACGACGGTCTCCACCAGTCTTGAAGCCAGTCACCGATCCACCTCGAGGGTCTAAAGAAAATCTAGCTATCCCTCCTTCCTCCCAGTCAGTCTTGGCATCAGCAACATTCGAGGAGGAGCTGGATCATCAAGTCCAGCTAGTGGTGGACCGAGCACTACAGGGTTTTGGTCCCATGGCACCGGACCTGGTGCTGCCCGTCCTCGAACCGCTTCTGGAGAAGCTCAACATGCTCATCGATGTGTTATCAACCCAGTTGGTGTCCATTCCCGGAACAGCATCAGTGCCTGGCAGAGCACCAAGGCTTCCCCCTACCAATACAGTGGTTGTAGCCAGTTTCTACGAGGAGGAGGAAGCTCCAAAGAGGCCAGTGAAGACTCCAAGGCCTGCCGCCCCCCCCCCCCTCCCCATCCAATTGTACTGGTGCCTACACCTAGGGACCCATAACCTGTCGCCTTCAGTAAGGATAAAGAACCCTATGATCCCTAAAGGATGATGCTTCAGAGACTTCCTTTGAGGGTTCTGAAGGCCTGCCTTCAGACCCTGCCTGAGGACTTGACCTTCTCAGGGTTTATGAGGTTGATGGCAGAAGCCATCCCTTTTCATTTACTGACAGAGGAGGATGCCAAGCACAAAATGCTTGAGATCCTCCAGTTCGTGGTGCCTCCTAAGGAGATCATTGCTGCCCCTCCAGTTGGTGGTGGTCGAATCTGCCCTCGAGGGTCAAACACGCTCAACTCATTCCTCGGTGCCCCTGGGGAAGGACCATAGAGTGATGGATGCTCTTGGAAGGAAAATATTTCAAAGCACCATGCTTATTGACCGTTTTACTGCCTACCCACTCTACATAAGCAGTACTTGCGGGACATCTGGAAGCAGGTGTAGGAAGTGGCTAAGCAGCTGCCTGAACAGCAGCAAGGCACCCTATATCTCTGGTGCATAAAGGCCTGGATTGTGGAAACACGAGGTCCATACAATCTATGATGTTTTCGGGACTTCACTGAGAATCAGTGCCTGCTGAATGGAATGGCTGTGGGCCTCGGATCTCCAACCAGAGGTACAGAAATGACTCACTGACATGCCGTGTACTGGAGAGAATCTCTTCAGAGATAGGGTGAGGGATGCTGTGACCCAACTTCGGGGCCTCCACGAAACACTCCAGCAACTCTCTGCAAGTACTCCGGACCCGTCCTCGTCTTAAGAGGCCGGCTAGACCGGGGCCAAGGAAGTTTCTTTTGCCAAAGGAAAGAAAGACTTCCGCCTCCTTGCTCCCATCAACACCATCAGGGCTTCTGCAGCCGACCCAGGCAGCAGATAGCCTCCAAGCCTCAGCTTATTCCTCAGTCAACTCCAGGGATGGGGTTTTGACTGGGCTGTAGGGGAGGGTAAGCCAGTTGCCCATCCCCAGGACAATGTACTCTCCAGTCGGGGGAATGCTCCATTTTTTTGCAAACTGGTAGCCCAATATAACCTCGGACCAGTGGGTTCTGTCCATTGTCTGTCAGGGGTACCAGTTGAACTTATTGAGTGTCCCACCAAATTGCCCTCCATGCCCATTTTGGAGGCCGGTAGCACATCAGGAGGTACTACTAGTGGAGCTTTCTTCCCTCTTAACAGCCAGAGCACTTGAGCCCGTGCCACCTGGGCAAAGAGGACAGGGATTCTACTCAGGTACTTCCTGATTCCAAAGAAAACAGAAGGACTCTGTCCCATCCTAGACCTAAGGGCCTTGAACACGTTTCTAAAAAAAAAAAAAAGAAAAGTTCGATAGTTTCCCTGAGTACTTTGATTCCCTTCTTGCAAGAAGGGGACTGGCTATGCTCCCTCCCTAAAGGATGCATCCACCCATATCGAGATCTTCCCTGCTCATAAGAAGTATCTCTGATTTGTGGTGGGAAAACAGCATTTTAAATACTGGGTGGTGCCGTTCGGGCTTGCATCAGCACTACGGGTCTTCACAAAATGCCTAGCCATGGTGGCAGCACATCCCCGCAGGCTGGGGTACATGTTTTCCCGAATCTGTATGATAGGCTGGTCAAGAGCACATCTCAGGCAGGGGCCACCAGGTCCATGCGCTTGACCATCCAGGTGCTGGAGTCACTAGGATTCATTCTCAACTACCCCAAGTCCCATCCCAGTCCTTCACTTCAGTTGGACTTCATAGGAGCCCTGCTAGACACTCAGGCCAAGGCCTTCCTGCCTCGCCAAAGGGTCGTCACCTTGATGACCATCGCAGCAGAGATCCAACAGAGCAGCAGGTATCAGCCTGGCATATGTTGAGGTTTTTGGGCCATATGGGCTTTCAGAGGTCGGCTGTCCAACAAAGTTGTCCTATTCACACCAACAACCAAGTAGCGATGTGGAATGTCAACAAGCAGGGAGGCACAGTATTGTACCTCTTGTATCAGGAAGCAGTCCAGATCTGGTCGTGGGCCCTGTTTCACGCAATGGTGCTCAGGGCCATGTACCTGACTGAGACAGAGAAACATGGTAGCAGACAGGCTGAATCAAGCCTTCAGTCCCTAGACAAGGAGGAAGCGTATGGGATATTCCACCTCTGGGGGGAACCCAGATGTAGATTTGTTCACGTTCCACCTGCAACAGGATAGTATGTCTGTTCTTTTCCCTATACAGGTTAGATGGTAGACCAGCGTCAAACGCCCTTGCCCATCATTGGGGCAAAGATCTTCTGTATGCGTATCCTCCAATTCCCTTAGTGGCGAAGACTGTCTTGAAACTTTGTGAGGACAAAGGTACTATGATTCTCATATCCCCTTATTGGCCGAGACAGGTCTGGTTTCCACGCCTACGAGAGTTGACCATCCGGAAACTGATCAGTCTGGGGAATTACCTAGATCTTATCACGCAAGACCAAGGCAGGCTGTGGCATCCCAACCACCAGGCCCTGTTGCTTACAGCCTGAGTGTTGAGAGGTTAATCCTGCAACCGCCTAATCTTTCAGAGGATGTGTCTCAGGTCCTGGTGGCTTCCAGAAAGCCTTCCACTAGAAAGACCTATGGACTGAAGTGGAGGAGGTTTTCCATGTGGTGTGAGCAGAAGGCCCTAGATCCGTTCTGCCTCACACAGAAATTGCTTGATTACCTTCTATACCTATTGGAAGCTGGCTTAAAGACCAATTCCATTAGAGTTCATCTCAGTGCAATTGGCGCATACCACCAAGGTGTGGATGATATACCCATCTCTGTACAGCCTATAGTTATACATTTCATGTTGGCCCTGCTTCAATGAAGCCTCCCCTAAGGGTGTGTATTGGGACCTCAGCGTGGTGTTAGCTCAGCTGATGAAAGCTCCTTTTGAGCCACTGCACACGTGTGACCTGAAGTACCTGTCTTGGAAGGTCATATTTTTGGTAGCGGTCAGCAAGCTCCAGGCCTTAGTGATTTATCCATCTAAGTTTTATCATGACAGGGTGGTCTTGCATACGCACCTTAATTTCCTGCCTAAGGTGGTAAAGGACTTCCATTTTAACCAGTCAATTCTCCTGCCAGTATTTTCCAGGTTCCATTTGCACCAAGACAAGCACTGCACAGTTTGGACTGCAAGCGAGCCTTAGCCTTCTATCTGGACCACACAGAAGCTCATAGACAGTCCACCCAACTTTTTATTTCTTTTGATAAAAATAGGTTGGGTGGTGGTGTTGCCAAACAAACACTACTCGGAAGAGAGCCATATCCCTAGGAAGTCCCAAACTCTGGAACACCCTCCCAACCGAACTCAGAACACAGCATAATTCAAAAAAAACCTAAAAACCTGGATGTTTACCAAAGTCTATCAAAGCACCCAATGACTCTCAGATATTACTTCACTCCGACTGGACCTATGCAAACGTGGAACCAATACAAGCACGTAAAGAAACATAACTGAAATCACATAGTTTGAAATACAATTTATATTTAGAAAGCCTACAATATTTTATGTTGACAATCACATGAATCTTTGGAAACTCTGTTAAACATCGAAACTTTGTAAACTGTTGTGATGGCGAAACCAAACGACGGTATATAAAACTCGATAAATAATAAATATCCAGTTGGTTAGTAGACTGCATCTTGGGTTTCATGTCAAGGCTCATTCTGTCAGAGCCTTGGTAGTTTCGGTGGCACACTTTTGAGCAGTTCCCGTGGAGGAGATCTGCAAGGCTGCGACATGGAGTTCTCTCCACACATTCACATCTCATTACTGTCTGGATAGGGATGGCCGATGCGACAGTAGGTTTGGCCACTTTGTCTTTTGCAACCTGTTTGAGGTGTAGAACCTAACTCTCCTGCTAGGGTCCATTGTTTGGGTTCAGGCTGCCTCCCCCTCTGTTACTAACAGCACCGGTGGTGGTGTGCCCATTGGCAACTGGTTAGGTGTCTATTAGTCTACTTTTTGTGTTGGGGGCCAGCATGTAGCTAGGTATTCACCCATATGTTGGGACTACCATCATGCTTGTCCTCACAGAAAGTAGGGTTGCTTACTTGTAACATGTGTTTTCCGAGGACAGCAGGAAACCGTCCTTGCGAAACCGTCCCACCACCCTGCACAGTTGGGTTTCTCCTATTTTTATTTTAATTGCAATTCTGTTACAAGACTGGAGAGAGACCCTGTGTGGATACATGGTATAGGGCATGCTGGGCATTTGTGTGCCTAGTCAGAGTTCTAGAAACTTTGACATAAGTTTTCCGCATCGGGGCTCCATCTGATGATGTTACCCATGTGTGAGGACTAACATCCTGCTGTCCTCTGAGAATACCTGTTACAGGTAAGCAACTCTGCTTTATCAGGTAAGGCCTAATTTCTCCTTGTAGGTTCAGGGAATTCTGCTTA
This sequence comes from Rhinatrema bivittatum, assembly GCF_901001135.1. NCBI lineage: Eukaryota > Metazoa > Chordata > Amphibia > Gymnophiona > Rhinatrematidae > Rhinatrema > Rhinatrema bivittatum. The sequence continues at coordinate 181,880,915 of NC_042623.1, forward strand.
AGACTGCTTGGTGCATATGTACAAAACCTTCTAGATATCGCTTTCCTTATATCGGGCATTGCAATAACATCACCCACATGTGGGGCTCTTAAACCTGTTGCTGTGGAGAGTGCTGCAGAGGTAATCTGAGAAGCTATACGCCAGTGATCGTGATGGTGCCGGGCAAAATGATAGAAGCTATTCTTAATAGAGTTACTGGTCATATGGCTAGACATGGCTTATTAATTTATTAGAATTTTGATGAGGCTCTAAACTAGCCAATCATAGTGACGTTCCTCACCAATAGTAATCAAAGCAGCTTGACACCAAATTCAAATCTTTAGCCTGCTGCAATGAAAAGCCAATTGTAGCACTCAAGAGTCCATGAAAACCCACAAAGGCGTTGGTTGGCTATTTTCAAAGCAATAAAACTTAATTTTTTCATGGACTAGGCAGCCCCAAAAATCCAGAAATAGTTGCCTGCAAGACAACTTATCTTGGCCTCCTGAATTCACAGGCAAGAGGACACTACTGTTATGGGGGAATAGTAACTCTGTGGTCTAATGGCAGGATATTAGCCTTCCATCAGAGAATGAGGATGCAATTAAATGTCTCTTCATGCCACACCCAGCGGAGGGCAGCAGTCATTCTCAGCCCCACATTACTTTTCCCAATAAATCAAAGCAGGTGACAGGACTGTTAGCATGCTTTTCTCATCACTGATGAGACAGGACATGCCTTTGAGAGCTCAATGAATACCTGGACTGACACATTAACCTACAATAAGATTTTGATGTTTGTCTATGGTGGTTATTCTGTAAAGCAGCTTTGAGAACTGATCGCCTTGTTCCCCCCCCCCCCCCCCCCCCCCAGCGCTCTCCCTCTCCTCAAAATAAATGCAGACCTGCTGGACAGTTCCTTCTCTTGTACTGATTTTTTGTGTGAAAATACTACTTAATCTTACCGAAAGAAGAAGTACTCAGACTATTTAATGATGTGCCTTGGGATTCTAACCTTATATACAATGATAGGATCATATTTCTCCCAGCGTTTAGTGCTATGCACCTGTGAAAGATCTCTACCCAATTCTTTCCCCTTTTCTTGAGTGTGTGACCAAAGCCATCTGTAAATAACTTAGCTTTTGATAGTCCAGCTTTATTTCCAGCCATTTCTGATGCTCTTGCCTTGCTGTAGTTGCTCCACCCTGATGTTTGAGAGCAGCCTGATCTCTTGTGCAGCCTTCAGCCAGTGGTAGAGTAGCGAGACTTTCCCTAATATCATCTGTTGTGAATGGCAAATGTGTTGATAGATCATCTTGCTCTAGCAGTGCTGTGAAGCATGGGCCCAGCTGCTAGGTAGTGCACAGTCTATAGTGAATACCTTTTATAATATAGCCCCAGCATATTAATCCTGAGTCTGTTTTATATTTATTGAGGTGGGGGGTCTGTTGGATGAGTTACACACACTAAGACCCACACATTCTCCAAACATGTTCTGTGCCAGAAACAAATGCGTTTCTGGAAATGAGTTGATGAATTGGTATACATATGAGATGGCATTCGGAAGAGCGCATTTACAGAGCTGAAAGGTTTCTCTTTTCACCATGGGCCACTCCAGTGTAATTGGACTGTCGGGAACATGTGGCTGCAAGAGGCCCAGTGCAGAGCACTAACTGCTGCTCCTGTTTTACACCTACAGCTTCTTTTCATACTGAGTAATCTTTCAAGGTCTCCAAAGCACAAGGAAGGTTGCTGCTTCAGCAGAACTTGAACTTAAGTGTGTTCAGTAACTTTCAAATTGCAACTTTTTTGTATCCTGGAACTGGCTTCCTACATAGGAAGTCGGAGCTCAAAGGCCTTACCTGTTTGAGTTTATTTCCCTGCACATTTGTAAATAGATGTTCTTTGAGTCTGAAAATCCCAGTGGCTCTCGTTTTGCTGGTTCTTGCTTTTGTAGCCAGGAGTTAGCACATTCCATTATGCTTGGTTTTCCGATTCATTTTTAAGTTTTTTTAATTTGTGTTTATCTTTTAAGTTCCATTTTTCATTCCTCATTTTCTTTGTCCTTGTTTTTCTGTTGCTTTTCACCCCCCTCAGGAGCGATTATGTTTGCCTCTGCACATTTTGGAAGAGAGGGGTTTGGGGCAGGTAGCAGTGACTGTACAGGCCCTTCTGGAGCTGGCACCCCCAAAATACCACCATTTAAGCACCGTGTGAAGACGAGGCGGCCTCCCTCTGCCATCCGAGTATGCAGACAAGCGCAGCGATGCCAGCCTGGGACAGGAGAGAGGCGCTCACTCTTTCCCATTCACTTTATTTCTCCGCCTTCTTTGGAGCCCCTGGCAGATCTGCATGAACTTGTCTGTTCCTGATGCTTGTTGCCAGCCCTGTTCTGTGGGTGACAGGTCTCCAGCCCAGTGTCCTCCACTACTGCTTGGCCCCATATAAACTGAGTGTGTTTTCTAATATTGAACTGACTTGTTTAAATATGTGACAAATTCTAAAACATCACCATATGCAGGCAAGGACGTCGAGATTTTCCCAGAAGCAGCAGCAATGACACTTGGATAAGATAGCAGTAAGTGGAGATTTCTGACAGAGACATGTATGGGCCTGCCTTTTGCTTCGTGGCGGGGCCCCAGAATGTTAATATTTGGGATTTAGCACTGGAGGAAATGTGATAATCCAGGGGACTGCAGGCCGTGATGACCTGCTCTTTCTAGGGGTACACGAGAGAAGTGATAGAAGGGTAAAGATAAAACCTTGATGCCTTATGAGCATGTGTGTCTGGAAAATGTATTTTCACCAGTTGCCGAATTCCCTTAGGATGCACATAGTTATATTTTTGGGGGAGAGGGAATTTGTGTGCTGAACCTTGGGCAAGATAGCACATGACCCATGCACTTCATGGAAAAAGCACTTGAGATTGTCAGACTTGGGGGTACTATAAATATTTTTATTGATGTTTTGAGATGAATGGAGGGGCAGCATATCCTTAGTGATGGATATAATTTAACTATTGGAAGAGCCCAGAACTCTAGGGCAGGCAAGCAATCTTCTCTCCCAGGTGCTTTTTAATTGGGGCTTTCTGTTTTGTGATCCTGAGGATTTGGCAGAAGTGCTAAGTTGCCAATAGCACCAATTTCTTCTGCTGCCTGCAGTCCAGCAGCTTTGGACTCCCCCCCCCCCCCAGCAGAAAGTTGATACTATCAGCAGCTCAGCACCTCTGTTGGATTCCGAAGGCTGCAGAATAAAAGGCACTAATTGCAAGCTTTTGTAAGTAGACTTCTTTGAAGACAAGTTGTTCATGAACTCTCTTATGTAGATCACATGACTGAATGGTGCCAAACAGATTTTGCAAGAGTTTTCTGCAAAGGGAAAAAAGGTTTTCACTGCCTGAGCTTGGCACTTCCCCATATCTCTCCCGTTTGTGTTTGTCTACTAAGACCAGGCACATTCTTTTCTTCTGCAGCTCCACAGACCTCAAGAAACTGATCTTCTGCTTTTCTTAGAAACCACCTAAATTGCCTTTGTTGGGTTTCTTGGCCATTTTTTAGGCAATTTTCAAAACTATTTACGTAGGTACAAAGTTTTTTTCCCTGTAAATCAGCCAGTTGAAAATTGCCCTCCCTCAGTGGGGCTGAAGTTTGTTCTTTGCCAAAGCAGGCAAAAGGCAACAGACATTGTAATCCTGAGACTGAGAGAGAGAGAGCTGAAGTGGCCACATGTGACCTAGCCCATGGCACCAGAACCAAAGCAGCAACCCTAGAACTGAGCAGCTGTGGATAACCCAAGCTTTGGGGTAGTTAGAGAGATCACCTGTGTTTATTCACCCTGTCTTCAGTAAGATTCACCAGGCCTAAGTGTGTGTTGAAGCGTGTTCTGAGGTTTCCAGAGAATGAGCAGATTGAGGCTTGCTCTTCTCAAAATTGAATGTCCATCCCAAGCTTACTAAAACTTGGAGCATGCTGCTGGCCACTAGAGAACCATCTCTTGGTTCTGATTAGTAATCTAGAGAAGAATGTACCTTTGTGCCTCAAAAACTTCACCACAGCTACCATTATCTTGGTAAAGGGCTTCAGTGCTGTTGTCAGACCAAGAGGGAGCATCTTGAACTGAAAATGTTCCTGTAGGACACAAAAACAGATACTTCTGATCTTCCTGCTTAATGGGAATATGAAAGTAAGCCTCTGTCAAATCTAGGGAACCAAGATATTACCCCTTTCATACTTCCATGAGAACTGAGTGAAGATCCACTCCTTTCACATCTAGAATAGGCCAGAAAGATCCTTTTTTTTTTTTATTTCATGGCTTCCAGGCAGTAACCGGAGAGGGAGGCAGGAGGGCAGGCAAGGCAGCTGCTCCACAGAAAGCAAATAAACGTTTTATCCCCCCCCTCTTTTTTATTTTTAAGATCTACCCCCACCCCTGAGCTCTACTTAGTCTCCTCCGGGACTAGGAGCATCTAGAAAAGCAGGCTGGCAAATACCAGTGGCCTGGCCCTAAGCGTGCTTTAGAAACCTGTTCAAGTAATTATTCTGCTGCATCACCAGCTGTTTCCATTTGCTACAGGCAGAAGATACTGGATTTCCTCCCAGCTGCACCACCCCTAAGTAGTGGTAGGGATGTCACAGCGAATGTGTGCTCTGCCTCCACCTGTATGGTGGTGTAACAGGATGAAATGGAAGAAGCATTCTCTGAATGCTATGCTCCTGTCCTGTGCAACACTTTGCTGATCCACATGATGTGGTACTTGCACACCATATAAGAAGGGCCCCAGGAATTAGAGATACTCCTTCAAGAGAAACAGAGTTCAATCACATGATATGATTTGAGGAGTATGAAAAGCATTGTGTGTGGCCTGTGAGTCTCTTGAAATAATATCAAGTGTCACTGTAATGGCTAGTGATGCCTGCAGATTCTTATGGCTATGGGCTCATCTTTTTGTGAGAATGTGTAGGAAAAGCTTGCAAATATGCCTTGCAGTGCTGGAAATCTCTTCAGAGGTAAGGGAAGGAGTGGAACTCATGAAAAATCACCACTCTGTACTTCAAATCTTATCTACTGCCATCTCCAAAGCATATACTACATCTTGGTTTCGTAGTGGATCTACTCATGCCGAAGTAACTGAGCTGTAGATAGAAACATAGAAATGACGGCACAAAAAGACCAATCGGCCCATCCAGTCTGCCCAGCAAGCTCCCACACTTATTTTCCCATACTTATCTATTTCATCAACCAGCAAGTTCAGGGCCCTTGTTGGTAACTGTTTGATTCAAATTTCCTGCCATCCCCTGTCATTGATGCAGAGAGTAATGTCTCATACCCCACGGATGAGTCTCATACCCCACGGATGCGTCCATTTCCACAACTCAAAGGAACTGTTGTTCGACTAATTGCACTATCTTATAACTTGCTTAATTCATATACACTATGTAAATTTGTACATAATTCTTATCCTGTAAGCACCCTCTCCTGCTTTTTGCCCTTCTCTCCAGTTAGAATTTGTTTAACCTATCTTTTCTCTAACAGCCTAGTTCCACGTTCCCTGTTATAATGTAACTTTTGCTTTCTCTGTTAACTGGTTCCCCCTAGTTTATTGTAAACCGGTACGATAAGACCTGGTCTTGAGCATCGGTATATTAAAAGAATTTAAATAAATAAATAAAATAAATAATGTTGGAGTTGCATCAAAGGTGAGCATAAGGCTTAATTGTTAAGGGTAGTAACCGCCGCATCAAGCAAGTTACCCCGATGCTTGTTTACCCAGACTGCACAGATCAATGCCTTGTTGGATGTTGTCTGAATGTAAATCCTGTTCTACACAATTCCCCCTGCTGTTGAAACAGAGAGCAATGCTGTATATGCATTCAAAGTGATGTATCAGGCTTAATTGGTTTAGGGTAGAACCGCTGTAATAAGCAAGCTACCCCCATGCTTATTTGTTTATCCAGATTGTAACGTTCAGTCCTTGTTGGTTGTTGTCTGAATGCAAATCCTCTTTTCCACATTTCCCCTTGCCGGTGAAGCGGAGAGCAATGTTGGAGTTGCATTAACCATGCGAAGGCTTATTGAGTAAGGGTAGAAATCACCAGGTAGTAGCCTCCATTCCAGCAAGCCACCCCCATGGCTCTTCTCTTCATTCCCATCCTCTAGCCTTTATGGATCCACAGTGTTCTCACCATATCTACTAAGGAAGCTGTAAGGCTCATACTGTTAACCCAGTCAAAATCAGGAATGAGTTTTTGACTAGATTCAGAGGAGATAGGATCCCAGTGTATATTCCGGAAGACTTTTCTGTAGTGGAATGTTGAGGTATTTTTTATAATCTTTTGTGGCCTGTTGTAACGTCAGATGATGGGTTGTCCAGATCATGAAGAAAAAATATAAATTTATACTTTTTAGGAATCCTTCCAAATTCTTGCCTAAAAGAGCACTAAAAATTGCTCAACACTTGGACATGGTCCCTACTGCAGGCAAGAGTGGTTAAAGCTGGCCTGCAGGAAAGAGGGTGAAAATTTTACTCCATATACTGCCGGGTCTCCAAAAAAGACAGCATTCCATTCCAGTCTAGATCTAAGGGCCTTGAACACATTCCTAAAGAAAGAAAAGTTTAAGATGGTTATCCTGGGCCCTATAATTTCCATTGAAAACAAAGGAGAAAACTACATGAATCAAACACCCACATAGAGATATATCCTAGTCACCCAAAGTATCTTTTGAAATTTTAGAAGGCAAACAACATGACTAAGGCCATGTACTGTCTTTTGGCCTAGCATCAGCACTGCGAGTATCACAAAGTCATCACAGCATTGGATTTGATTTATTGATTTCTTACTTGCTTCTACAAAAATGATTGAAGTGAGATACAAATAAAAATATTCATAAAAATGAAACAATACATCAATAATAAAGTAACTGAGGTTCAATTCTTTCTCTAATTGGACAGATGGCTGATCAAGAGCACATTTTGGGTAGAAGCAGTCAAATCCAAGCAGAGTACCTTCAGGGTACTGCAGTCTCTACTTACCAGCTACCCCCAAATCTAATCTAAGCCCAACAGCTTAATTGGAATTTATATGAGCTCTGCTAGAGGACCAACAGTAATAGTGGCTACTGTGAAAGGAGCAATTCAGAGTCAGCAGGCATCAACTTGATCCATATTGACACTGTTGGGCCTTATGGCTTTCACATTTAATGAAACTCCCAGGGCATATTTGCATATAAGAGAATTCCAGAGGACCCAGAAGTTTGTGGATGCAAACTACACGGGGCATTCAGGATAGCATCTGTATCACAGAAGAGCTCAGAGCCCCGTCTTACTGGCATGCTCATTCCATTTTGACTTTGGTTTTACCATTTCATATGCCTTGTAACCAAAAGAGATGATTTTCAAAATGATTTATGTGTGTAAAACAACTTTTGAAAATTGCTACTTTACATGAGATTTCACTGAATTTTTCAAAAGGTTTTAAGTGCATAAATAGGACTTCTGAAACTTGCTATGATATATGCTATTTCATGCATAAATCCTTATCCTAACCACAATGCTTCTAGCCCAGGCTGGGGAACTTCTGAAGTCTGGCTTGAAACCAACTCTCTAAGGGTTCACCTCGGTGCAATAGCAACTTAGCACAAAAGTGTAGTCAAATTTATTCTGGGCCATGGTGTTGTGGAAGCTGCCTTTGAGCCTCTTGTGAGCTGGAAGGTAGAGATTTTGTGGCAGTTACTGCGGTTCAGACTCTAATGAATAATCCACTTTATATTCCAGATTCCGGTACTTGAACATGACCCTACGTTCTCCCTGGTTCTGGCCCTTGGTCAGTCGTCCTATCATCATTATTCTCCAGGTCATAACGCCATAAAGGTGAAAAAGCCCTTCATTCCCTGGATTGCGAAAGGGATTTCATCTTCTTCTTAGAATGCACTCAAACCCTTTGAAGGTACACCCAGTTTACCCCAGTAGGCTTGGGAGTGTGGTGCCAAAGTACACCATTTCAGATTGGATAATAGATTGCATCTTCTTCTGTAATGGCCAGGCAGGCCTAACTATAGAGGGGCCCATAATATTTGGACCATGGTGGCCTTGGCTACCCTATCAAAATCTGCCACCATCAAGATTTGCAAGACTGCAATGTGGAGTTTTGTCCACACATTCCCATCTCAATATTGTTTGGACATGGCCTCTTGGCAGGATAGCAGGTTTCTACTATCTATATGTTGTGGTTTCTTTGAGGAGTAGAGCCCAGTAACATCCCTCTTAGGGCTCATTTTTATAATTTTGGAGTAGCAGCCTTCAGACTTTGTAACAGCCTCCCCATTGAGATCAAACAGGAAGAAAGTTGATACCTGGAATTGCCTGCCCTTGTAATCCTTTTTTAGTCAGAATGATGATTAGGTCTGCCTGATTGTACTATGCTTTGATTTAACTTGCTGTTTAAGCAGGCAGGATATGGGCAATTAGTAGAAGTTATTGGAACTTATAGTTGGGTAGGAGAGATGTTGCATTTGGCTAGAAGGGTGGCCCTAGTTGGTTGGATCTAAAGCTTGAGAAGTGGCCTTTTATATTCATGTTAGGGTATTTTTTTTATTTCTTTTGTTTTTGTGATTGATATATTTTAATTTGTAGTTGTGATGTCTTGATTTTTGTTTGATGTAACATTGATTTTTAATTTGCATACTGCTTTGGATGGATTTTTGAAACGCTGAGGGGGAACTGTTTCTAAAAAAGATAAACAAAAATATTCACTCATTAGTGGGTTTTATTTCCTATTTTTTGTTGAAGACCATCCTTAGGTAGTACCCATTTGTCTGAATCTGTGTATTGCTTTCTATAGAGAAAACAAAGTTGCTTACCTGTAACTTGTGTTCTCTCAAAACTGCAGTTCACGAGTCACACAATTCCCTCCCACTTTCTCCAGGTAAAGCTATTATATGGAACTGAGAGGATCTGCAGGGGCCGTGCATGGGCAGTGAATAGCTTGTATCCCTTCCAGAAAACTAGAATGAATCTGTCTGTTTGGCACCAAACATGGTCTTGTGACTCATAAATGTAACTGATGAACAGCTGTCTTTTTCAAAGAGCAACTTCATTTATTGCTCATGTAAAATTCTTTGTCACGTTATTCACAAAGGATATATTTGTTTCCCATTCCCATCTCATGCCCCACCAAGAAAACTATTTTCTGGTCCATAGTCTCAAGTTCCCGACCTCATAATGTCCCTGTTCACCAGATGTTGTGGAAACTTCAAAGCCAAGATCTGCCTCTTATTCTTTGTACAGTGCACTACGGCCACAAGATATCAGTGCAGCATTCCACTTTGAGGCAATAATGTTCTTCAGATGTTTAATTAAAAAGCACATATGAATGACAGTAGGTGCTGCAAGAGAGTGCTTCTTGGAGCTTGGTTCACTGAGGCCTTTCTCTCATTCTTTGTCTGTGTAACCTTCGGTGTTGACTCCCTTGCTTTTAGAATGCCCTTGCTTGAGCAGGTGACTGCTGTTTATACCACACTAAGATTCATTGCACATGAATGAACATCTAGCACGGGTACTGTCACTGCTTTAGAGCTCTGCATGGGCAAGAGGTGTTTTCTACATTCAGGGGTTACTTGTTTGAATGTTTTAAACTAGCAGTGCTGACCTTGCTCTTCAGACAGTTGATGGATCAGTTGATTATTCTGCTGCTTCATAACTGCAGGGAATTTGATCTGGTTCTGATGTCTGAAGTTAACTGATCCTCCCCTCTGAGACGGTGACCATGACCGCGTGAGGTAAGTTCTGGGAGAGCTGAACTAAGACTAGTATTTTGCACATTCTTTTTAATGCTACCTCCTAAAAATATTGCATCGATAGTGATGTCTGTATGTGAAATGTAAGGGCATTTATTGGCATCATGCCCCAGGTTATCTATTGAAGAACCCCTGTAAAAGCATCCAAACAAATGCAGAGTAAGTGTAAAAAGACTAGTGTCAGGCCCAAAAACACATGTAATCTGAATGGGCATTGCTTGCAGCTGCTACTGGGTTGTACTCTGTGCTTTTCTCATCTCCATCTCTACTCTCAGCATACATAAACTCGCTTTACTCTTCTACTGGTCACTTGGGGGTTTTCTTGGGTGATGGGTAGGGAATGTAAACACTTTAGATTTGTTGAAGACATAGCAGTCAGTGTAATATTTTTCTATCCTGTGTGTTCCCTGAGATTTTGTGCATGTTCTAGGTCTAGGACATAAAGGAACCAAGTCGTCAAAAGATTTGATAAAATTTAGCAGTTATATGGAAGTTTGTTACATTGGATTTTTTTTTTTTGCCTTTCTACTTAGCTGTGAGCAACAGACTGGCAGCTTAGTCACTAAGGGTCTGATTTAGTAAGGTGTGTTCTCATTCTTTGTCTGGGGGAAAAAACAACTTACAGGCTGATACAGTACAGTGCGCTCCAATGGAGCGCACTGTTAGCCGGCATTTGGCCACGTGTTTTCAACGCACTAGCTTTACCCCTTATTCAGTAAGGGGTAATAGCGCGTCCAAAACACACGTCCAACCTCCCCGAACCTAATAGTGCCCGCAACATGCAAATGCATGTTGATGGCCCTATTAGGTATTCCCACGTGATTCGGAAAGCAAAATGTGCAGACAAGCCACACATTTTACTTTCAGAAATTAGCGCCTACCCAGAGGTAGGCGCTAATTTCTGCCGGCACCGGGAAAGTGCACAGAAAAGCAGTAAAAACTGCTTTTCTGTGCACCCTTCGACTTAATATCATGGCGATATTAAGTCGGAGGTCCCAAAAGTTTAAAAAAAAAAATTTGAAATAGGCCCACAGCTCGAAAACCAGACGCTCAATTTTGCCAGCGTCCGGTTTCCGAACCTGTGGCTGTCGGCGGGCTCGAGAACCGACGCTGGCAAAATTGAGCGGCGGCTGTCAAACCCGTTGACAGCCGCCGCTAGTGTCCCTAGTACCTCTTTTTTACCGCCAGGCCTAATTTACTGTATCGTGCATACAGGAGAGTGGCCTGTGCGCGCGCCGGGAGAGCGGGCGCTCGCCTGCTCTCCCTTTGATTTTTATTGTATCGGCCCGTTAGTGACTTAGGCCCTAAGAGGGCAATGTTGAAACTGCACAAGCAGCTACGTACACTGCAAGTACAAATTTCTGTAGAGTTTACATCCTCATGGACAAAGGTGTAAGGTATACACAGAGATTTTCCTGACCTTATTCCATCTACTTTTTCTCATGCCCTGCAAAATAGCAAGAGTACAGGGAAGGGACGATTGGCCCCTAACGGGTAGATTTTGTAAGGTGTGCGCACGCTTCCCGGCACCGGCACACGTTATAAAATCGGCGGGCCGCACTCACATGCGCGTGCAAGGGGGAGGGGGGGAAATGTGCAAATTTGCGCAGCGACACATCGCGGGCTTCCTCAGTTCCCTACCCTAACCTCCCTTCCCCTCTCCTCCCCAACCCCTAAATCTAACATTTATTTGTTTTTATCTTTTTTATTCACTTATTTCAGCTCCCGAGCTGAAATAAGTTGTGCACGCCAGCAGCCAGGACAGTGAACAATGGCATTGCCCCAGCCTGCCCTGCCCAAAACACTTTATTGTGCATGGCCGGGCCTCTTAAAAGATTCCCCCGGCGTGCATAAGGCTGGAATTTACACGCGCCGGGGATCTAAAATCTGCCCTCAAGTATCACAGGTTTGTGTGAATTTAAAAGGGAAAATGTTAGTGACCAGAGCAAAGCAGGAGAGAGCAGGCTCTCCCATGTCTCACTAGTGAATGAATAAATCAGCAGCATTTCTTCTCCAAGGACTTCTAATGTGCTTCTTTACCTATGATACTTTTTCTTTTCACTTTCTACCTGCAATTGCCAGAATGTAACCTGATTTTAATACAAAAAGAAATCTTCCATACAGGTAAAATACGGTGTATATTAGGTTTGTAACTTAACACAGCTCCACGTTTTTTACAATTACATTTGTTGGCATATTTAATTAGCAGTTTTGCCATATCCCAAGAGGTGAAATGTAAACCAAAGATTTCAGACTTCTATTGTGATTGGCTAGGAGCATTTCTTTTAGAAATCCAGTTCTTCATGCAGCGCTTGCTAACACCCTGTACAAAATCCCAAGTGTGCAGGTATCAGACTGTAACTTAAATGTTTTAGGTTCATCATGTGCTTTATTGATATCTGGAGTAGCTCTGGGTTTTTAAACAACCTCCCATATTTGTAAGACATGTGGGGATTCAACTCCTGGTCCCGTTTCAGCCATTTTTATATTTGAAACTGCTGCTCTGGGTAATAATTTCTGGTATTTATGAGTATCAGGCCTGGGAAAATTGATGCTCATGGATGCCCGTTTGGATCTTGGGCCTTTTTCAATTGAAATTGGAAGATGTTTAAGGTATCCAAATCTGTGTTTTTTTCTGGACTTTGCCCCGGACTGGCTCTTTTCACAGGAATGAGGAGGCAGTAACCTTTAGCTTGTGATATCACAATTATTTCCACAACCAGCAGTTGTGATTTTACTAGCGGAGAATTGAAGGTGACTACAGTAAAAGCAGAGAAATTACAAGCAGGCAAAATTCTGTTTTCAGGTAAATAACCTGACCCAATGCAATGGGAATCTGACTCCCTTATGTCCTTAAAAAAAAATAAATATATATACACGGTATATACCTATATAGATATATATCTATACAGGTATATAGTATGATACTTCCTACACATACAGTGGCTATTGAAAATCTACACTCCCCTTGAACATTTTTCACATTTTGTTGACAGTGCATCAGACTTTAATTTACTTAAATGAGGCATTGTTTTTCAATTACCAACACACCATAATCCCCACCTTTCAGGGGAAAAGCATGTACGTATAAACTGAAGTGAAACTGAACACTTGGACAAGTTTTTCTCCTCCAGCCCAAGTTAATACTTGGTGGAAGCATCTTCTGGTGGTATTTACAGATGTGAGTCTGTTGGGATAGATCTCCACCAGCTTTGCACACCAGATTTGTCAATATTAGACCATTCCTTACAAATCTCCTCAGGTTCTGTCAAGTTCCTTGGGGAGTATTGATGGACTGCAATCTAAGCCTTGCCTCAAATTTTCCATTGGATTGTCAGGGCTCTGACTAGGCTTTCCCAGGACATGTTTTCTTTTTGTTCCTTATCAATTCCAGTATAGCTTTGGCTGTGTGATTTGGGTCATTGTAATACTGAAAGGTGAACTTCTGTCTTTGTTTCAGCTTTCTTGCAGAGGGCAGCAGGTTTTTCTCAAGGTATTTTCTGCATTCACTATCCTACAAGTTTCCCAGTCCCTGCTAATTAGAAACATCCCCATAACATGACATTGCTACCATCATGTTTCATATTAGGATTGGTATTCTCTGGCTAATGTGCTATGTTGGGTTTCTACGAAATGTAAAGCTTTGCATGCAGGTCAAAACGTTCTTGTTAAGATTTGCGGCTCGCAGGTCAGCCCTGAGATTTGCTGCACTTATCCTCTATGCTGCCCGACCCATGTTGGCCCCAGCTCCACCAGGAGCTCAGACGCCACTCCCTAGTGGTATGCTCTTGCTCTTTCCGGTGGCTTCCCTAGTCGTGCACACGTGATGTGTGGTGCCCTAAGATAACATCAGCAAACTCAACCCTTTATAAGGACTTCCTTGACCTCCCTGCCTTGCCTCAGCAACAGGTCCTGCTATGATGATAGTGCATGTTGCTTGCTCTTGCTCATCTCTCCCAGCCATGTCTTGCTCCTGCCTGCCTTATCCAGCCCATCCTTACCTCATCTTGTCCAGCCTTGTTTCATCTCTCCAGCCCACCCTGCCTTGTCGTATCCAGCTCAGCCTTCCTCCCAGCCTGCCCTGCTGTCAGTCCCTCTTCCTTGTTCCTCTCATCTCTGCAGACTGACTCCTGGCTTTGACCCTTCACCTGGATACTGACTACTCTTGCTTGCTGCCTGCCACTGACCACCTGCCTGGACCCTGACCTTCCTTGCTTGCCTCCTGCCTTTGACCCTTGCCTGGCCCTAGATTGTCATATACACTATTCTCTGAGAAACTTGCCTAAGTCCTGCTGGCCCTGGAACCCAAGGGCTCAATCTGTGGGGAAAGGTGAAGGTCAAGAACAGTCTCTTCCCAGGTTACCTCCACCAGCTGTTGGTGTGGGCCTATAGGCCGCTTCAGCCACACCACAGCAGCAAGGGCCCACTCCCATTACAGTTCAATTTTAGTTCATCAGAATGCAAATCTTTTTGTGACATGGCCACAGTAGCTCGTGTTACTGTGCATACTTCAGACAGGAATCGAGGTGGGCTTTGAGTATTGACTTCCTTCTTGCCACCCTACTTACAGGTGAGATTTGTGGCATGCCTGGGTTGATTGTCACATGAACACTTCGACCAGTCTTGGCCATGGAAGCCTGTAGCTCTTTCAAAGTTGCCATTGCCTATTTTGTTGCCTCCCTGATCAGTCTCTTTTCTACTTGGTCATCCAGTTTGGAGGTATGGCCTCATCTAAGCAGGATTTGCTGGTACCATATGCCGCCTTGATAATCATCTTGACCATGCTCTGAAAGATGTGCAAGGACTTTGGGGATGGGTATAAAAGAATTACAATCTATGCCCTTCCACGACTTTCTTCTGGAGTTGTTTTGACAGCAGCTTGGTGCTCATGGTTTGGTCTCTGCTCTGAAATGCCAGTACCCAGCAGAGGAAATCAACAGATTGCTGAATTTATTCTTTCAGCTCGTGAATAACACAGAGCCAATTCATTTGGTTTGCTTTTTTGGTTACAAGGAGGGTAGATGCTTATCCAACCAAACTATTCCATGTTTTTATTTCTACTTCATTTTCTAAGGAATTCAGGAAAACATTTTTCACTTGGCAGTTGTGGAGAAAACTGTATGGATACATGGAACAAACACTGGTTAATGCATTTTACTTCAGGCTATAAGGCAACAAAAGGTGAATATTTTGAAATTGGGTGTAGACTTTTCGGAACCACTGTAGATATTAAACTGTAGCAAGATATGAAGTACTTCTTTTGACTCCTCTTTTAAGGGGATTTTTAAAGAGCTTTAAAAAAATCCGTTCTGTACAGATATTTGTGTTAAATAATTTTACAGAAGCAATTTAGGCTTTTTCAGAAGATACTTGTAAACGTGTAAGTAATGGTGAAAACCATTTATAAAGCACCACCCTGTATTTTATGTCTGTAAATACATTCCATAGTGTTTAAGAATCTTAAAGTATAAAGATGTCCATCTATCTTGTTCTTTATTTGAAGTTGCCTGAGTATAGCAGTCATTTGGCACATTAGAAAAACCTAGGTAATTTGAAATAAAGCCACAGTTTTAAGTTGCTTGAAGAGTTTTGTGTGTTTAAGCATATTTGATTACTTGCCATATCAGAATATCCATCAGAGCAAGATACAATAAAAATATTTTAAAAATTTAAAAAATAAAACACCAGTCCAACAAAAAACAGATCCTCTTATAATAGGTAACCACAAAAGGTATTCATCCTCAACACCCTGGCTAATAATCTAAAATGTTTGCCTTAAGTCTGTCTAAATTGTTTACAGAATTTTAAGTAGTTCCGTTCTTCCTTAATGTCAATAGGCAATTTGTTCCACAAAAATGGACCATGATAAACCAGAAACTGCCATCCTACTTAATTTTAACAGCTGAGGATGGAATATCTAAAATATGTTGTTGAGCAGATCTCAGTGATCGTACTGGAGTATATTTTGAAATTAGCTTAGCAAGGCAGTCAGCATCATAGTCTTAAACTGGATTGTTGCTTCCACTGGCAATCAGTGCATTCACAATGAATCAATGTGATGTGATCAAATTTGTGTTCCTGGAGTGCCATAGCTAGGTCTGGTTTTCAGGCTATCCACAATAAATATGCATGAGGTATACCTGCATTCATTGATGGCATTCCAGGACTGGAGTTGCCTACCTCAGTCTGGTTCCTTGTTCAATGTTCCCATTCCGACACCTTTGGCGTATATGCCCCTGCAGCCTCTGAAATGTGCAGACTGAATGGCAGTGTCCCAGGCATTTCTACTCCAGAACTAGGGCAGGCCTGGAGGAGTACATTTTCTCTCCCAAGATGTCAGAGATGAACACTTCAGCTTTAGAAGTCTCTAGAATAGGTACGTGCTAGATTCTGTCCCTTCTGTACTCTGTAACTGCTCTTTGGGATTTGGATCTGTATTCTCATCTGCTTGTGGCTGGTGGGGTCACCAGGATTAGAGAAACATCCCTCAGATTGTACATTCTTATATGCAATGGCTGGGGAGTTAGTGAGAGTAAAGAAACATCACTCAGATCAATCTCAGGTTTAAAAAAAAAACTACTTTTAATGTGTAAATGAGGGAGGCAGCAGCATAACCAGCTCTTATTGAGCCCAGACAGGGCAGGTCTCACTTCTTCTTTTTGCCAGCCGACTTTTTCCCTTTCTGTGGCGTCCCCTTGCTCTTCTTGGGCAATTTGTAGGACCCCAGTTCTTTCCGAACCATTGTTCCTTTCCACCAGGCCTGTATCTAAAAAAAAAAAACAAAAAAAACAAATCTAATTGAGATTTTGACCAGGAATTAGAAATAAATCAAGAAAGGACTATGATATTAGTAATAAATGCTTAAATGTTTTTTCCCAGTTCAGGAAAAGTAAGTTGCCCAGTGTGACCTGCTGCCTCTTCAGTTTGAGGAAAATAGATTTTTTAAAATGTATTTCCAAAGTATAATGGATTGGAATTTGACTGGAAAACTGTTCCATCTGAGAGGCTTCAGATCTCGCTTTTCCTTGTGTTCCTCTCTGGAAATCCCTTCAGCACCTGGACAGAGATCCATGCCAATATCTGCCCCTTATGACCTTATTTTGGATCACTAGTCCCCTGTACCTGATGCCACTTGGGAGTCACTGCCTCCATTAGTCTGATTCCAGCTATGGTACCTGCTTAAGGATCGTTGCTTGTGCCAGCAATGTCCCCACTCAGGGATCACGGCAGATGGAGAAATTATAACTTACCTGATAATTTCCTTTCCTTCTGTTGCACCAGTCAAGAACAGATGGGTCTCATCCCTTATCAAGCAATTGGAGGCAGAGTTTCTTTTTTTGTTTTTTAATGACATCACTAATACATATATCATGTACAGAACCAGTAAAACCAGTATACCACTGACAAAGCTAAACTGTTTTATTTTTTAAACTGTTGCTTTAAAACAAACTAATGAACATAAGAACTTACCATGCTGGGTCAGCCCAAGGGTCCATCAAGCCCAGCATCCTGTTTCCAACAGTGGCCAATCCAGGTTACAAGAACCTGGCAATTACCCAAACACTAAGAAGATCCCAGGCTAGTAATGCCAGTAAAAGCAATGACTATTCCCTAAGTCAACTTGATTAATAGCAGGTAATGGACCTCTCCTCCAAGAACTTATCCAAACCTTTTTTAAACCCAGCTACAATAACTGCACTAACCACATCCTCTGGCAACAAATTCCAGAGCTTAATTGTGCGTTGACTGAAAAATAATTTTATCTGATTTGTTTTACATGTGCTTCTTGCTAACTTCTTGGAGTGCCCCCTAGTCCTTCTATTATCCAAAAGAGTAAATAACCAATTCACATCTACCCATTCTAGTCTCAAGATTTTATAGATCTCTATCATATCCCCCCTCAGCCATGTCTTCTTCAAGCTAAACAGCCCTGACCTCTTAGCCTTTCCTCATAGGGGGGGCCATTCCATTCTTGTTATTTTGGTTGCCATAAAATTTGAACAAAGCAACTATTTCCCTAATACAACCTTGTAGAATTTAAACTAATGAAAACATCTCTATGTCAAGCAGAGAATTCTCTTGAAAATTCCATCTCTTAAAAATAAACATTTTTTTACTTTTCTCTCTTTCTTTAGTTATTTATTTTTTTAACTAAAATCCTTGACTATTTAACATCCCTGAATTGTTCCTTGACTGATGTTGCAGAAATAAAGGAAAGTAAATTATTGGGTAACTTGTAATTTCTCCTTCCTGAAACTTCTGCTGCCCCAGTCAAGAACATATGGGAAGCACCAAAGCCCATCTAATCAGGATGGGAGGATGTTACACCCACTTTCAAAATAGGGCAGTAACAAAGGCTGCATCCTTTCTAGCGAGTACATCCAATCTATAGTGCCTTGTGAAAGGACTTAGTCGTCCATGTTGTAGCCTTACAAAGATCTGTTGGACTCGCAGAAGCACCTTCAGCCCAGGAAAATGAAAGAGACCTAATCAAATGGGCTTCGATTACATTTGGGGCTTGCTGACCCTGCATCAAATAAGCTGACAAAATTGCTTCTTTAATCCACCTTGCAATAATAGTCTGATGCAGCCTCCCCTTTGCGTGGGCCCCCAGATGATACGAATAATCTTTCTAAGTTTTGCAAGCCTTTAGTCATTTCTATATATCTTTGAAGGCTGCTTTTCAAATCTAAAAAATGTAAAGATGCTGTAATAACTTTGCAGTCTGTGTTTTTGAATGTCAATAGAACGATTGTTTAATTGATAAGAAAATTTGAAACTACCATTGGTAGAAAGGAAGGTACTGGACTAAGTACCACTGAATCCTTGGTGACTCTTAAAAAGGGTTCTCTAAAAGATCTGCCTGTAATTCAGATACATGTCTGGCTGATGTGACGGAGGCTAAGAAGACTGTCTTTAAAGTCATGTCTTTGTGAGTAATATTTTCCAAAGGCTCAAATGGAGACCTAGATAATTCTCTTAATACTAGGTTTAAATTCCATAACAGTACTGATGGCCTTCTAGGAGGGCGTAACCTTTTCACCCCACTTAAAAAATGCACAGCAACCCTATGGGAAGCCACAGATAAACCTTGAGTCTTCCTCAGTAGCAAGATATCGCAGCTACTTGAATCTTCAAAGCATTTAGAGCCAGTCCTTTATCAAGGCTTCCTCTAAAAATGACGAGATGTCTCAGATTTTAGAATGCCATGGTGATAAAGATTTATTCTTACAATAGGACTCAAATGCACGCCATATTCTCACATAAACCAGTGGAGTTGAACTATTTTTAGAGTTCAAAAATGTCTTAATTACAGGAGTATAGCCCTTTTTAATTAACTTAGACCTCTCGCACCAAGCCATAAGCGAGAATTGTAAAAGATCTTCCATTAATATTGACCCTTCATGCAATGGACCTTTGATTCCTGGTAGTCTCAATGGCTGATTGATCATCGGTCTTCTCAGATCTACAATCCAGGGTCTCCTTAGCCAATCTGATGCTATTAGGACCACTCATGCCCCTTCTGTCCTATTTTCTTTAGAGTACAACCTATTAATGGCCATGGTGGGAAGACATACAATAGATCCAACTTTGGCTAAGTCTGTACTAATGCATCTATTGCCTTACTGTCGAATTCCCTATGCCAACTGAAAAACCTTCATACTTTGGCATTCTCGCAAGATGCCACCAGATCCATTAGTGTATGACTGGGAACCTGTATGTGTAAGTTTGCTGCCCTGTGCAAACAATTACTGTGATGCCCCCTCTATTTTTTTTAAACACAGAATACCTTACCTCAGTTAAACATACAGAACATAGACTCACCATCACCAAATACAGAATAAAGAGACTATAAGCAGAAACTGCAACAAGTCAGACTCTGTATGCAATTCAGCAATGGAGAAACAGAAACATTACCAGTCCTCAAATTATTAATCAAACGAAATCAAGGAATATATATCAATCATATTAGTAAAACCATACTTGTAAAAATATTTCCAATGAACTAAGGCAGCGGTTCTCAACCGGTGTGTTGCCATACTTCCCGGTCCCCCACTAACCCAGCTGCTCCCCTTACCCAAGCAAAACAGGTCCTCCGCCTGGGCTTAAAATGCTGATAGCCTGGGCGGAACGCAGCAGGACAGCTGGAGACAGCAACACCGGTATGTTCTCTTCTTCCCGCCCCCCCCCCCAGCCCAGAAGAGGAACGGTGAGCAGCGGGTGCATGCGCTGGAAGAAGAGACCATGCTAGTGCGGGCAGCATCGGCCCAAAGAAGAGAAGAGAGGCGCGGCATGAAGAATGAGCAGCGTAGCTTGGAGTAAAACGAGGAACAATGTCAACCCCTGTGGCCAACGGGACTCCTTTCTCCTCGAGGGCTGAAAGTGAAGGAGGTTGCTGCTGCCTTTAGGGTTGGAAGTGGAGGAGGCTGCTGCTGTCACTAGTTCGGAAGGGGAGGGGGAGAGAGTGAGTGAATGAGCAAGCATATGTGTTTGAGGTGCTTTGTGTGTGTGTGTGTATGAGTGAGACAGCATGTATGTGAATGATTGAGAGCCTGTATATGTGAAAGAGAGTGTGTGTGTGATTGATAGCATGAATGTACGACTGAGCATCTGTATGTGTAAGTTTGTGATTGAAAACCTGTTTGTGTGAAAGAGTATGCGTGTGTAATTGAGATCCTTTGAGAAATCATGTGTATGTATGATTAAGAGCCTGTGTGTATAAGTAAGAGAGAGAGTATGTGTGTGTGTCTGTGTGTGATTGAGAGCTGGTTTAGGTGAGGGAGCATATGAGTGTGTGAGAGCCTGTGTATAAATGAGAGAGAGAGCATGTTTGTAAGCATGTGAATGAGTCTGAGAGAAAGACAGCATGTATGTGTGTGACTGAAAGCCTGTGTGTGAAAGCGTGAAAAGACAGCATGTGTGTAAATGTGTAATTAAGAGCCTATATAAGTGAGAGAGAAAAAGCAGCAAATTGAGACTGAGCAAAGCTGACATCATGGTGTATATATACCCCTGCACTGACAGCCTGCCAATATTCTCAGTCTCCAGCAGATGGTGGATGTGTATCAACCTACTGAGGATTGCTTAAAAATTTTCAAAGGAGGAGAGAAGAGATTTATTCGCCCCTTTCCCGTGATGATACCTTATGATCCCTCCCTCAGTTGAGAATTCCTGAGATGATATCTTTGGATTCCTCACTCAGATGAGTGCCTTGGTCTGGTAGCTGCTTTTTTCAGCCAGCGTGGACTTAGCTGTAAAAAACAAAAACCTGAAAGGCAAGCAGGTGCAGGAAGCAGATCATGGCAATGAAGGTCCTTGCCCTCTCCCCCTGTAGCCAGAGACTGATCTTGTACCCATCCGGGATGAGCTGAGATCAGGAAAAGAGTAATAAATAAAATAAAAAGGAGTGTTTTGTAGGGATTCCTTTCCCCTCCGTGCTTGGCGAGCCGATCCGACATTCGTTCCCTCCTCTGAGGGAGCTTGGACGTGAGCAGCCTGGCTGCTTGAGCAGTCTTTTGGCAAGGCCCCGCTCTCAGGCATATCTTGTTTGTCGTGTGGTAGACCACGGAGGTGGTTTTTTGGCCCTTTTTTCCCACGCATAAGGTTGCCCTTTCAGTTACGTCCAGTTGAGTGCATAGGAATGCCTACCTGGGCGTTCACACGCACATGCTTATTTACGCGTGCTGAGCAGCCTGGTGGGAGCTTAGTTTTGTGCACTTATTGAGGCACAGTATTAGTCGTTTAATTTTTGCAGTGCGGATACAGCTGGGTGCACTCTTTTCAGACGCCTGTTACAGCCTACTGACAGACTGATGGTGCCTATAGCCGAAGCGCCTTACCTTTTGTGCTGCTTGTCATATTCAGGCATCCCAGCCTGGCATTTCCTCTAACTAGTGTCAGCGCTCTTTGGAGGTTCAGGGAGAATTGCCTTCGTCTGATTTTACTAAACCTGGTTCTTCCCAGCGTGCTGCAGGAATGGAAGAAGAGCTGCCAGAGGTGTTGCCTGATTTTGGACCTCCCCTAACTGGTTCGTCAGCGGGGGAAGGTAGTTGAGTGGGCACAGGACAGATGCCTCCTGGTTTTGGAATTGATCCCTCTGCCTTTTTTTTGGGTAGAACTTTTTCAAGGTCTGCAGTCTTTCCTTCAGGTGCAGTCCTCGGCCCTGGCCAATCTTAACAAGTCAGGATCGCAGGCTTTTGATTTCCACATGCCTGGTGCTGCAGGTAAGCATCAGAGTATGCCTAGATCTGCTGCAGGTCTCCCCAATAGGGACACAGATGGCACGGATGATGACCCAATCCTTGAGCCTATAGGAGAGGGAAATTCCTTTGAGAATGGAGCCGTATAGAACTATGTTGCGGTTCTTCCACAGAGATGAGTTACCGGCTCTGATTTCCCAGACATTGAAGATGCTGGGAATATCAGGGCTGAATCCATGTCTGAGCCAAAAAAAGATCCCATTTTGATTTCTTTGCATAAGGCCTCATGTTTCTTCCCTATTATAGAGGCCATTCAAGAATGGATTGATCTTGAGTGAGGCGCTCCGGAGGCTAATTTTAAAGGGGGATGAACCTTGGAAGGACTGTACCCCCTGAATCCTGCTGCAAGAGAGCAATCGCGCTTTTTGAAAGTGGATGTGCTTGTGTGTGCCATGACCAAGTGGATGACTATCCCTGTAGAAGGGGGAGGGGCCTTGAAGGATGCACAGGCTGGGAGAATTGAGGCCATCCTTAAACAGGCTTTTGAAGGAATGACTATGAATTTGCATATAGCGTCTTGTTCTTCCCTGGTGGCTCGCTCCTATTTACTTCTCTTTCAGGAGATTGATGAATCTGTTGTGAATTCCAGAGCAGTGATGGAACCAGCAACCTTTTTGGCAGATGCAGATTGTGATTTGGTCTGCACTTTGGCCAGAGGGGTGGCTTCGGTAATAACGTCCAGGGATCAGTTATGGCTGAGAAATTTGTCAGCCGATTACAACCTCGAAGTTTAACCTTACGAAATTGCCCTTTAAAGACTCTGTTGTTTGGGAGCAAGCTGGAGAAAATTACCAATAAGTGAGGTGAGTCTCAGGCTCCTCAGTTGCCAGAGGATAAAAATCAGACTCCTGAGAGGTCGTACTAGGGGATTCAAACTTTTTTGACCCTACAGAGAAGCAGCCTTTCAGAGGGCTCGATCTTTGCATAGGTCTTGGTCCTTTCTTTCCAGGCAACCCAGACGGGCACAGGCTTGGGAAGTGGAGCCCCCGGGCCTCCCAATGAGGTGTGCCAACCCATCCCCAGGATCAGGAGATAAGGGGTCGCGTCTCTCTCTCTTTTTTTTTTTTTTTTTTTTTTTTTTTTTATCGTAGGTGGGTCGAGATCACGTCAGATCAGTGGGTTCTGGAGGTGATAAGATATGACTAATCACTGGAGTTTCACAGTATTCCTTGGGACGTTTTCATGGTATCTCCCTGCAACTCTCAGAAGAGACAGGCAGTAGAATGTACGTTGTCAAGACTCCTCAGCCTGCGAGTGGTGGTTCCAGTACCCACATCTCAAGAATATATGGGCCGATGTTCCATTATTTTGTTTTGATCAAGAAGGAGGGCTTTTTTTGCCCCATCCTAGATATCAAGCGAGTCAACCGTCATTTGCGGGTGACTCATTTTCACATGGAAATCTTGCACTCAGTGATAATGGCAGTACAGTTGGGGGAGTTTCTGATGTCTCTGGACTTGTCCGATGTGTATCTGCATACTCCCATCTGATTAGAGCATCAGCATTTTCTGTGTTTCGCAGTTTTGGGGCATCATTATCAGTTTAGAGTGCTGCCTTTTGGTATGGCCATCATGTCCGAAACTTTTTCCAAAGTTGTGATGGCAGCAGAGTTGAGAGAGGATGGGACTGGCTGATTTGGGCCAGGAGTCTGGAAGAGAGCCTTTGGGTCTCGTGTAAGCTGATCTCCTTGTTGCAGGTGCTAGGTTGGGTGGAGAACCTGGCCAAACAGCAATCTTCATCCATCAGTCACTTTACAAAACAGACAGCAAGCTTATCTGAAGGGTGGCAGAGGCTTCTCTCCAGAGTCCTGAAGGTTAGGGAACTGGACTACCAGCTTTCACCCCCAGCGTGGATCAGCGAGCACTCAAGGGTCCCCAAATCCTTGCTCGTCGTCCTCTAAAACCAGGAGGAATGGTCCCACCAGGAGCTGCCAACCTCCTGGAAGGGAATTCCTCCAATATTATCCTTATTTCTATTATCTTTTCTTTTTTTTATTTTCCCTTAGGTACAGAACTGCAGGTTTTGCACTTCCTCTATCTGCTGGAGAGAGAAATACTGAGGAGCTGCAGGTGGCACACTGGGTTAAGAGGCGGTGCCTGCAAAACTTTCTCTGTCTCCATCTGCTGGAAGGGAGGCAAGACCAGAGTCTGGACTAATCTGGGTACGTACAGAGAATTGTAGATTCTCCTCTGCCCAGGGAAAAATATTAGTCTCTTCTGATACTCCCTGGTGTCGCCCTCTCTGTTCATATACATTACTGCTGTTGTATTGTCTGATAAAATCCAGACTGCCTTCCCCGAATCAGGGGAAGGAAATGAAGAAGTACCAACCGAATGGCTCTGGTTTCCAATCTGTTTATGGACCATGTTGCTTCCTCTGCAGACCAAACTCCCTGTGACATCTCATTCAAGCAATGAGCCCTCCCAGCTGGACAGACTCACAACTGTCATGACCAGAACCCAGGCTGAAGACATCAAGCTGCCATTCCCTCAACAGATTTTGAGGAGCCATCCACCAGTTGAGATTCTGTCTCACTGCAGTTGGCAGGGCTAGACGTAGATCGTAATCCTGGGACTGAGACAACCACTGAGATATAAAAGAATTTAGAAGAGGCCTCATGGGCCCTGGCCCAGTGAACTAAATCCGAGGCGGCCACCATGGAACCCAATCTGATGAAGATAATCCCATGCTGTTGGAGCCAGAAGAACCAGAAACATGAATATTTAACCAATCAGCTTGTCCACCCATTCCATCGTCAGATAGGCTTGGCTCTCCCTGGTAAGAATCAGGAATTGAGAAGGACCTAGGTGACTTTTGGAAAAAATGGAATTTCAAGCCTTCTAAACCTTGGACAACTGTGGAAGGACTGCATCCCTTCTTGATAAAAATCAGACCAGATTAGCCAATCATCCAAATAAGGGTAAACCCTGATCCTTCTTAAATGACTATGCCACTACCACAATGACCTTGGGAAAGACCTGCGAGGCCGTGGTCAGTCCAACAGGGAATATCCTGAACTAAAAATGTTCCTTGAGGACAGAAAAAGAGTGATCCCTGGGATCCTTCTGAGAAATGGAAATATGAAAATAGGCCCCTGACAGATCCAGGAAAGAAAGAAACTCGCCCTGGTGTACTGACATAAGCACAGATCAAAGCTTCTCCATATGGAAATCAGAAACCCTGAGGCTTGAGTTCACCCCCTTGAGATTTAGGAGGGGACAGTATGAACCATCTTTCTTGGACACTAGGAAATAAATGGCGTAACAACCATTCCTTAGTTCTGGAAAGAATGCTGGTACCACAGCTTTTAAAACCAAGGACATGACAGGGTCTCGACCACCACATTTTGTTTTACAGCAGAACAAGGAGAGGGCATAAAGGCATCAGGAACCAGTGTATGAAACTCCAAGGAAAGCAGAGTTGCTTACCTGTAACAGGTGTTCTCACAGGACAGCAGGATGTTAGTCCTCACAAAACCCACCTGCCACCCCTCTGAGTTGGGTTCATTTACGCTTCTTATTTTATTTTATTTTTCATTTGAACTTTTGATACATATGAGACTGAAGGGAGACCCCTGTGGACGCAGGGATCATAGCATGCTGGGCATGCTCAGTGCACTCAGTTTGCCAGTGTCAGTCAAAGCTTCTAGAAACTTTGACAGAAAAGTTTTCCGTGACAGGGCTCCATCCAGTGATGTCACCCACATGTGAGGACTACCATCCTGCTTGTCCTCTGAGAATAACCATGATGGATCAGCTCCAACACCCACTGGACTGAAGTAATGGTAAAACAGCTGCAGATGGTCGCCCACAGGAAGAGTCAATGAGTGGACCTGCCAAACTTCATTGAGAAGCCTGACCTGAGGAGAGGACAGAATCAGATTTTGTTTTCCAGAAGCCCTGAAAGGACTGGATCCTGCCTTTCAAAGGCTGAAAGCTTTTGAAATAGTAAGATGACTGTTTACCTTCCATCATG
This sequence comes from Rhinatrema bivittatum, assembly GCF_901001135.1. Classification (NCBI taxonomy): domain Eukaryota; kingdom Metazoa; phylum Chordata; class Amphibia; order Gymnophiona; family Rhinatrematidae; genus Rhinatrema; species Rhinatrema bivittatum. The sequence goes on from NC_042623.1 coordinate 181,906,920, forward strand.
GAACTGCCCTTGATCTCTGGAGGAACGGAAGAAAGAATATGGTTTATCCTCAGGCAGCATCTGAGGATAAGTTCTTGACCAGCTGTTCTAGATCCTCTCCAAATAACAATCTCCCCTTAAAGAGAAGATTACCTAGCCAAGACTTCAACCAAGAGTCCTCAGACCAGTTCCACAGCCAGAAAATCCGCCTCGCCATCACAGCTGAAGCTCCTAAACAAGAAGAAACCCAGAGAAGCTCATACCAGGTATCAGCCAAAAAGGCTGCATCTGACTCCACCCTAGCTGCATCTTCACTTACTGCAGCCATCGCAACAGCGCTCTGACCACAAAGCCCCTACAGATAGAAATCTGCACCACCAAAGCTGAAGAAATAAATAAGTGCTTAAAGAGATTTTCAATCTTTCTGTCCTGAGGATCCTTAAGACAAGCGCTGTCCTCCAATGAGATTGTGGTTCACCTAGTAACAGCCATGACCAGAGCATCTATAATGGGGCACATGGAACAAGCGCTTAACTATCTCTGGGGGGGGGAAGAGGATACAGCTTCTGCAGTGACTGTACCTCTTTAAACCCAGACTCAGGAGGCCTCCCACTCTGCCAAACCATCTCCTCCACCTCAGAATAGAAAGGGAAAGCCTTCATGGACTTAATATTAGAATCCCATACAGGAGTCTCCTCAATTGTAACGTTTGCGATCCTGAGGTAGGATATCATTTGATCAATCATGGCCATAAGCTCTTCTTTATGAAAAACCCCAGATGATTCTCATCCTACCTGTCAGAAAGCACCTCCCACCTCCTCCCTGAAAGCATCATTAATTTATTTGCCTGGTCCTCAGTCATCCAGATTTTTATCCTTACCTGGGGAGGGGAGCTCTGGAGAACCCCCTCCCCAGGACATTTTTTGTGAATGGGGCAATAACCAGAGCCCTGACAGTGTCAGATGCAAAATTAGGCTTTGCACCAGGCTTCTGAATAGAACAGGAGGCCTGGTGCAGAAACCTGAAAAACACTGGGGAAAGGTGGTCATCCGATGACTTATCACTGGGGGGGGGGGGGGTGCGGAACCTCTACCATGAACACACGGGTGAAGGGTGTTCATGGTATAGGTTCCACCCCTCCCCCCCCCCTCCCCAGTGATAAAGGGATCAAGACATGGCTCTTCAAATTGGCCTACCCTGATTCAGATCCCACTCCATTAGAGATAGAGCCATATTTTTATTGTTCTCCTAGCCTCCCCTTCCTCCTTACTTGTAACCTATTTGTCAGCACCCCTGCTGCACTTTATTTACCCTCTGCTCCTAGGCATCATACCTTTACTGATAGTAATATTGTATATAGCTTTTTCTTAGCACTAGTTGATAGATTAGACACAATTCTTTGTCTTTTAGTTGGTATATACCTTTTTCATTATGCACTCATAATCTGCAATGGTTGATTTCAGTGCCCTGTTGAATGTGCATATTTGCAATGTTTTATTTTGCGGTTGTTCCTCCTCCGTCTGTACCTTGCTCTCCATCAGGTACTGTTCCTACTTTTTTCTCTCTCTCCTGTTTTTTCTCTCACTGCACTCGCCCCTTTTATCTTCCATGCTGCTCCCCTCCCCCCTCCCTGGTTCTTTGTAATTTCCCCCTTTCAGTTATTCTGTAAACCGGCAATGATGTACTCACAAATGTTGGTATAAAAAGCTAATAAATAAGACGTAAGCTAGAGGATCCCCATCCTCCATTACCTAGGTCCCACACTAGAGTTGCACATGGGAGGTAGCATGGGAGCATAATTCAAGATGACTGACATACCTGCCACAGCTGTGGCTTCACAGGACTCAAACCGCAATAGCCCCAGCTGAGAATCAAGCCCAGTAGGCTGCCTTAAATCTTGGGGGCAAGGCTGTGGAACTGTCCTGGACCTCCCCAGCAGAGAGGCCATGCAGCGACTTTTCCCAGCTTGCTCCACAAAAGCTTGTGAACACTTCCTTCCTGGCTCAGCTCCCGTGGAGTCTGGAGCCCCAAGGCAAAGAATGCCCTCAAAGGCAGCCACTTACCTGGCAGAGGACTTAAACCACTCCCAAGTCTACGGCTCAGGCTGCTGCTGCTGCTCCCACTTTTTATTTTTATTTTGAGCACACATGGAGGAGCAGGAGAAGGGGGGAATAAGGAGGCTACCCAAAGGCAAAGAAAAACATACAATTTCAGGAGAAAAACAGATTTCCCCCTCCCTGGGCTCGACCTAGTCTCCTCTGTGACTGTGAACCCCTGTTTAAGGCTCACATAGACTGATGCACCAGCAGGCTGCCCCAAAACAGCATTCCAAAACATCCTGCTGCACCCCCATCTGCTGGAGACAGAACCCTACCATGATGCCACTAGAGAAAGCGGTATGCTCTGCCCAGGGGCGGATTGTGGGAAAACAGTGGCCCGGGGGATTTTTCTCCATACTGGCCCATGGGCACCCAATTACACATACAATTTGGTGAGTCACCAAATACAGAATAAAGGGACCATAAAATATGCACAGAAATGCACAGACAAACTGAACTGGAAATCACAACAAGTTAGACTGTTTGTAATGCAGCAATGGAAAAACAGAAAATACCATCATTCCTCATAAAACATCAAATAATAAAATCAAGAACTATAAAACATCAATCACAATAGCAAAATCATACTAAAAATATATATTTCAAAACTGTTGATGAATAGAACCTCCAGTAATTTAACTCATATACAAATTTTTGAAAATTTCCATAACACCAATAAAATATTTCAAAGCAGCACATATATCAAATAACATTCAATAATTAAAACTAATAAGGATTTTAAAAAGCCCCTGCTGTCCCCTTCTGTGGGAGCTCTTGATTTCCAGTCACCCTGATATTGTCGAGGATTGGGAGGTTATCCTCTCTCTCTCTCACACATACTCACATGTCCATTCTCTCTCACACATACACTGTCACATACATACACATTCATGCTCTTATATCCACCATAGCCTCTCGCTCTCACTGATACTGACAGGCTCTCTCCCCCTTCATACACCGCCCTCCACATACAAACTCTTACGCCTTTGGATTTTCTCATACACATTCATGCTCTCACACTCACTGGCTCCCTCACATACACACAAACACACACACCCAGGCAAGCTCCCAGTCATTCACACACACACACCCAGGCAGGCTCCCATTCATTTTCACACCACTCCCTCCCCATTCCCCAGGCATGCACACATTCATTCTCACACACACAGACCCCCAGGCAGAGTCCCATTCATACACATGCACACACTAAAGGCAGACCCCCTCTCTTTTGCCAGCAACCTCAGAGCCTCTCTCATTCCTCTGCTGCCACTGTCACTGCTGCTGCATGGCTATTGGGGAGGTGCCGATTGCTGCTACTGACACTGAAGCCCATTCTGCTGCTTCCTCTGTGCAGGCCCCGTGGGCTTCCACTTTCTCCATGCTGATCTTGTACATTGTGAGATCCGCATAGAGAAAGTGCTATTCTTACACATCCCAAAGATTACATGTGCCAATCACTAAAAAGTAATTTATTTTTTTTACCTTTGCTGGCTGATCTTAGTTTTCTAATCAGTTGGTCACAGGCTTTTTTTTTCCACCTTCCCTTTCTTATTTTTTTTGCCAATTCCGTTTATATTGTCTTTTTTTCTATTTCTTTTCTCTCCATCTTCTTCCCTCAAACACACACTCAGGTTCTCATTCTCACATGCATTTCTCTCTCTCTCACATGCTCTCTCTCATACAATCATTCATACACACAGAGGCTCACACATGCAGTCTCTGCAAACATTCAGGTCCTTACTCCCACACACAGTCTCTCAACTCATCTCATACACACACACACACCCTCTACAGACCCTCAGCCTCTCTCTCACCTCTGGGCCTCCTCTTCGCGGGTCGCTGCAGGATGAGCTCTGCTGCGGCCCTGATCTTCTCGGGCTGCAGCGGCCCTGCTACCGGGCCTCTTCCTCTTCTCGGGCCGCTGCGACTTGGGATTCGCGGCGGCCTGCGGCTGCTCCTCTTCTGCACGCGCTGGTGCTCCTCCTTCCTTCCTTCCCGCACGGCTCTGGCAACGTTTACTTCTGGGGCCGCGCAGGCAGGAAGGAGGAGGAGCATCAGCTCGTTTAAATGCGATCTTTTTCTTTGGGCCGTGGTGACGTGAGCTCCACCACGGCCCTGCCGATCTGCCTGCTATGTGTCACTGCTCAGCCGCCAGTGGGATGAGGTCCACTGCCGGCCGCATGAGCCTCCCTGCGCCCGGGGGCATTGGCTCCCCTTGGGATACCACTGCTCACGGTGCCCCCTAATACTCGGCGCCCTAGGCCCAGGCCTAGTTCGCCCAGTGCTTCCACCGGCCCTGGCTTCCACTCTCGGAGAAATGTCACGTGATTGGGGTGACCGGCCCACCGGGGCATGCCCGAAGCCCCGCTAGGCCAATCCGCCCCTGGCTCTGCCTAAAGCTGCTGGTAGGGGGATATAACCCACCTCTTGAGACTGGACAGTTGGAAACAAATATTTTATGCATATTAATATCCTGAAAACCAGTCTGGTTTGTGGCTCTTGAGCACTGGAGTTGGCCTCCCCTGTCCTAGGGGAGTGTTATCATTCAGACCAACCATTTGCTTAGATTATGCTGCTAGCTACATGGCTATAGAACCCTGCAAGTGTCCAGCAGAGTAATAAAATTGGCACTTCATGAAATATTTCCTTTGGCACTAGAGCAGTAAAAGATTTTGCAATATCTACCACTTTGTATGAATCAATAAAGCGACTGACTTGCAGTTTTGTGATCAGATAAAGGATTTCGTCATATAACTCAATTTCTACATTTATCCTAGTTGACACTTAGTAAGTGGACACTGAGGTCCCTGGATAAATCCACCCCTGCCGAGTGCCATGTATTGCATCTACGTTCAGCTGGGTTTGACTGGTGTAGCTATTCAGTTCGCCACATGCTATGCAAGCATTGACTTATCTCCTGCCAGATTCAGTACCCTACAGTTGTGCACACAGAAGTCACAACCAGAACCAAAACTAACATTGCTGTAGAACAAGTTTACCTTCACGACACTCTTTAACTCCAGCGCTTCCTGGCGACGCCTTCGCTTCTCCTCCGCTTTCTGAATACGGTCTTCAATGACTGCACGCTCATAATCCCGGTACTGTAGAGTAAGAGAGCATTGATTAGTCCCAGATCCTCCAAGTTTACACAGCCCTCACTGAGCCTGCTTCAGGCTGATGATTAACCAAGTGCCTGGCTGGATAGGGTGAAGAGCTTGGTTGAGCCATATCCCCATAATACTGTGCTGTGAATCTGGCCTGAATTCTAATGTAATGCCATCTCTAGTTACCTGCTTAGCAAGGTCCTGTAGCAGCTGCTGATCACTGTACTGTGCTGATTTCAGGTCATTCAGCTCCTGCTGCTTTGCTTCTGTGTCCTTATCATACTTCTCCATCCAGTGTTCCAGCTTCTCTTCCAGTTCCTGTTGGGAAGTATGGTTTTGCACACTCTCTCATATCATGTCCTCTTGGTGTCAGCCAACAAGTGCTTACCAGTAACAGAGGTAGCAGCTATCTGGTGAAACTGTTATGAGGTACAGTGTGAGTGCCGGAGGCAAAATCAACTGCTTGGTTTTAGAGATTAGAAGGAGAAAAGAATTTTGGTTGGAGGCCTTTTTCCTTCCATCTGCACTATGAAAATCAAATGTGTTCAAGCAGAGGAAGAATGCATGCCAAGAAATAAGGGAAGTAGAAGTACAACTGTTTAACACATTTAAAAGCTGGAAGATGATGTGTTCACCCACCCTTTGCTGTTGTCTGAGAAAGCATTCAATTTCCATGTGCACACGAATCTCTTCATCCATTTTGGCCTTCAGCCTCTGATGGCACAGAACAGAGAGAATTCAGCACTGCTAGTAATAAAGAGAGTAAGTCACCTTTTCCTTAAATCTTTCTATTTCATATGTGCTCCTACTTTAAAATGTCCCTTCCTCACTGTGTAAACCTGAGACCTTTGGCATGCTTATGTGCCTCTTCTCTGAGACTCCCAGTACATATCTGATCCCTTTATTGGGTCTTGGCACTCTTACTCAGTGACTGGATAATGAGCTGAATAGAAAACTGGGCTTTGTAAAACTCATGGTGATGGATAAGAGACTGTCAGATATAGAAGGTCATGAGCTTCAATTTTTTTAACACTAGAGTTAGAAACTTTAGCCACTAATCTGTGCATATAAACACATTTATTCTGAAGATCTCGGTAACTATCTGCCATTACGTAGAGAAAGCAGAGTTGCTTGCCTGTAACAAGTGTTCTATGAGGACAGGCTCTTAGTCCTCACACATAGGTGACATCATCAGATGGAGTCCGACATGGAAAACTTATGTCAAAGTTTCTAGAACTTTGACTTGCCACACTGAGTATACCCTATACCACACATTCACTTGGGGGTCCCTCTCCAGTCTTATCAAATTATAAATAGGAGAAACCCAACTCCACAGCATGGTGGATAAGTTTCATGAGAACTAACATCCTGCTCACCTCGGAACAACTCTGCTTTCTCTAAAGACAAGCAGGATGGTAGTCCCACAATGGGTGAATCACTAGCTACAGGCGGCTCTCCAACATAAAAGGGGACCAACACTCACCCAAACCAGGTGCCAATGGGCACAAAAACAATGGGACTGTTGGTAACAGAGGGAGACACAGCCTGAATCCAAACAACGGGCTCTAGGCGGAAGAGAGTTGGGTTCTTTTTTTTATTTATTTATAATTTTTTCTTTAACTTTTTCAATACAACCACAAAGTAATAATACTTTGTAACAGAAATTTTGAGTATATACTACAGGAAAACATACACTTTTTTTTTACAAAATAACCCAAAAAGAAAAATATTCCAACACTTTCATCATAGAAGAAATTTGAAGAGAGGGGAGAGAAGAAAATAAAAGGAGATCAATAGTACACAGTATAAAACAAGAAACAAATGGTAGCATGAGAGAAACCCCACAAGCACATCTCAATTTGTGATCCACATTCGCTACAAATTAATAGCAGGTCCTGTCACCCTAGCATTCAGGAACTCCTGCAACTGTTCAACCGAAAAGAAAATGTGTTACCATGTAATTTAATTATGCATTTGCATGAGTATCTAAGAAGAAAACTTGCACCCAAAGAAATAACTTTGGGCCTCATATTCAAGAAAGCCTTTCAGAGCATTTGGGTGGTCTTAGCTAAGTCTGGTTTAGACACAAAGCAAGCCACCCAGATAGGGGATATTTATACTCTTGAAATAGGAACGCATAACAAGGTTCAAATCTTGCTCAGAATAGAAAGTTACTAACAGAGTTGTTCTGCCTGTAACTTCTACTGAGGAGTTTTCTAGGTATTCAGTTAAGTTGGAAAGATTCTCTTTGATATTAAGCCGTGGTGGACTTTGCTTCTGAGAGAGGAAAATAATCCTCTTAACACATTCCCACTAGTTGTAACCAGGAGGACATCTCCGATATCACCAACACTCTCTCTGGAGGTCTCTAGCCGCTGGTCAGGAGTAGAGGTCAACACCCAGTCAGGCGTGATGCCAACAACTCCGTCTGACTGAGGGAAGCCGGTACAGCTTCCTCCCAATGCCTCAGCGCGGGCAGCGTCCTCTGAGGGAGAAGCCAACAGTTGTTGTCGTGGGTCAGGAGGGCTCAGTGATATTTTCCCAGGTGAAAACAGAGCTCCTCTCTCTGTTTCACCAGCGGGGTTAATAGCTCTCAATTCTGCTGTGGGGATCGCAAACTCACAAATTAATCGCTGGTCAGCGGAGGGCAGGGTTCAGAAGGAAAAACCCTGACCCTCCCTTTCCTCTTATGCGGCATAGCTGTAAGGTCCAAGAAGTCAGCAAAACAAAGATTCTCGAAGATAACGCTGAGCAGCGGAGAGTGGTTTTCTCTCAGGTGGCCATCTTGGATCCGCTCCCTCTGGTCAAGAGAGTTGGGTTCTACACCTGAAACAGATTCCAGAGGACCGATTGGCCAAACTTACTATCACATCTGCCATCTCTATCCAAGCAGTAGTGAGATGTGAATGTGTGGAGAGAACTCCACGTTGCAGCCTTGCAGATCTCCACGGGAAAATCTCACAAATGGGCCACCGACGTTGCCATGGCTCTGTCAGAATGATCCTTGACATGACCCCCAAGATGCAATCCTGCCTGGGCATAACTAAAGGAAATGCAATCTGCTAGCCAATTGGATAGTGTCTGTTTGGTAATGGCAATGCCCAGACTATTCCTCTCAAAAGAAATAAAGAGTTGGGTGGCCTATCTATGGGCTTCTGTCTGCTCCAGATAGAAAGCTAAGGCTTGTTTGCAGTCCAAACTGTGCAGTGCTCAAGACCACTTGGTCAAGATAAAAGTGTAAGATGGATAAGTCACTAAGGCCTGGAGCTCACTGACCCTGTGTGCTGAGATGACTGCCATCAAAAATATGACCTTCCAGGTCACAGGTGTGCAGCAACTTAAAAGGAGCTTTCATCAGCTGAACTAACACCACGGTAAAGTTCCAAGACACAACGGCCTAACATAGGGGGAGGCTTTAATTGAAGCAGGCCTCGCATGAATCGTAGAACTGTAGGCTTACAGAGATGGGCATACCATCTACACCTTGGTGGTATGTGCCAATTACACTGAAATGAACTCTAATGAAGTTGGTTTTTATGCCAGTTTCCGATAGATGTAGAAGGCAATCAAGCAGTTTTTGTGTGGGGCAGGAGAACAGTTCTAGGGCTTTCTGCTCACACCATACAGAAAACCACCTCCACTTGAGTCTATAGGACTTTTTAGTGGGAGGCTTTCTAGAAGCCTCCAGGACCCGAGAGACATCCTCAGAAAGATCAAGAGGTTGCAGGATTAACCTTTCAACATCCAGCCTGTGAGTGACAGGGCCTAGAGATTGGGATGTTGCACCCTGCCTCGATCATGTGTGATGAGATCTGAGGAAGTCCCCAGACTGATCAGTCCTGTACAACTCCTGTAGTAGTGGAAACCAGACCTGTCTTGGCCAATGAATGTCTATATGGATTATAGTCCCCATGTCCTCGCGAAGCTTCATGAAAGTCTTTGCCACTAAGGGAATCGAAGGATATGCGTACAGGGGACCCTTGCCCCAATGACGGGCAAGGGCATACAGTTCTGTTTTGCTGTCTGCTCTGCTCCCTGTACAGGGAGCAGAACTAAGGCACCTTCCTGTTGTAAAGGGTAGCGACTAGATCTACATCCAGGCTCCCCAGAAGCAGAATATCCAATTCACTACCCCCGGTCCAGGACCCACTCATGGAGTCGGAAGGCACAACTCAGTCTGTCCGTTACCACATTCTCCATCCTGGCCAAGTACATGGCCCTGAGCACCATCCCATGGGACAGGGCCCATGACCAGATCTGGACCACTTCCTGACACAAGAAGTGTAATCCTGTACCTCCCTACTTGTTGACATACCGCATAGCAACCTGGTTGCCGGTTTGGATCAGGACAACTTTGTTGGACAGCCGATCTCTGAAAGCCCATAGCATGTACTAGATTGCCCAAAGTTCCAGGAAGTTCATTTGACAACAGCTTTCCTGAGCAGACTAGAGACCTTGGGTGCTGAGCCCATCTACATGAGCTCCCCAGCCCTGGGTGGACGCATCCATGATTAGAAAAATTTGGGTAGGAGGACTTCAAGAAGAGACCCTCATTCCAGATTTGAAAGTACCCACCACCAGTATGAGTCTGGGAGAAACGGGATGACTCGGATGCAATCCTGGAGGCTCTGCATGGCCTGGTACCACTGCAGCCTCAGGGTCCATTTGGCTCTGAGCATGTGTATTCGTGCCAGGGGAGTGTCATGGACAAGTTACAGCCATGTGGCCCAACAGCTTTAACATGTGCCAGGCTGACACCTGATGGCTCTGCTGAATCTGCCACGATGGTCGTCAGAGTGACAGCCTTTGACAAGGCAGGAAGGCCTTGGCCCTGAGCCGTGTCTAGCAGGGCTCTTATGAAGTCCAACTGAGATGGGACTTTGAATAGTTGATGACAAACCTTAGTGACTCCAACACTCAAATGGTCAAGTACATGGCCCTGATGGCACCTGCCTGAGATGTACTGTTGACCAGCCAATCATCCAGATAGGGTAAAACATGCATCCCCAGCCTGCAAAGGTGCGCCGCCACCACGGTCAGGCATTTTGTGAAAACTTGTGGGGCTGACACTAGCCTCAATGGCAACACTCGGTACTGGAAGTGTTGTTTTCCCACCACAAATCAGAGATACTTCCTATGACTAGGGAAGATCTCAATGTGAGTGTATGTGTCCTTTAAATCGAGGGAGCACAGCCATTCCTCTTTTCATAAAAGGGGGATCAAGGTGCCCAGGGAAATGATCTTGAACTTTTCTTTTTTTAGAAAATTGTTCAAGGCCCTTAGGCCTAGGATGGGACAGAGTTTTCCTGTTTGGAATTGGGAAGTACCTGGTGTAGAATCCCCGCCCTCTCTGCCCCAGTAGGACAGGCTCAACGGCTCTGGCCATTAAGAGGAAGGAGAGCTCTGTTAGCAGCACTCAATAGATTAAATTGGTATCATTGACAGACTATGGAAAGAACCCACTGGTCCGAGGTTATACCGGGCCACTAGTTGACAAGGAAATGCAGCCTGCCCCCGACCGGAGGGTCCAAAGGGTATGGGCAACTGGCCTATGCTCCCTACGACCCAGTCAAAACCCTGTCCCTGGTGTTGACTGAGGCACCAGCTGGGATTTGGGGGCTCTTTGCTGCCTGGGATGGCTGTGGGAGCCTGGATGATGTTGACGGGAGCAAGGGGGGTAGAGGATAGTACTTCTTCTGTCCCATTCTGACTGGCCTAGAAGAGGAGTCCGGAGTGCTGAAGGAGAGTTGGAGGGTTTCGTGGTGGTCTTGGAGCTGGGTCACCGCATCCCTCACTCTATCTCTGAAGAGATTCTCCCCAGTATATGGTATGTCGGTGAGTTGCTCCTGAACCTCTGGTCAGAGATCTAAGACCTGCAGCCATGCTGTTCTGCAGGTGCTGATTCCCACTACAAAGACCCTCAATGCAGTCTTGAAAACACTGTAGGTTGCTTGGACCTCCTGTTTTTGCATTCCAGGCCCTTATGACCAGTGACATGAGGTGTCCTGCTGTTTTTGAGGCAGCTGTTCGGCCACATCTTGCTCCTGCTTCCAGATGTCCCACAAGTACTGGCTCATGCAGAGCTGATAGGAAGCAATGCAGACATTGCGCACAGCCCCTGAAACACTTTCCTCCCAAGATCGTCTCATGCACTATAGCCCTTCCCGGGGGGGAGCCAAGGAATGGGTCTAAGAACATTTGGCTCTCTTGAGAGCAGATTCAACCACCACCGACTGGTGAGGAAGCTGATGCTTATTGAATCCAACAGCTTTCTGGATGAGGTAGACACTCTCAACCTTCTTGTTAACTGGAGGCACTGGAAGGGGGTGTTCCCATACACTCAGCAGCAGCTCCTTAAGGATCTCATGTACTGGGACCACCACAGTCTCCTTAGGAGGCTCTACAAACTAGAGGATCTCAAGTATTTTGTGCCTGGCATGCTCCTCCATCAGTAACTGAAATGGGAATGGCTTCCATTATCACTCTCACAAACCCTGTGAAGGTTGTCCTCAGGCAGAAACTTCCTTCGTTCTTCTGGAGAAATATCTGAGGGGAGACCCTCAAAGCCCTTGGAGGAGAACTCCAAAGTATCATTCTCCCAGGTCATAGGGACCCTCATCCTCACTGTAAGCCACAGGGGATGGGGCCCTAGGTGCAGGCACCAGCAAAGCTGGATAGGGGGCTACAGGCCTCGGCGTATCTGCCAGCCTAGGTGGAACTTCCTTCTCAGAGGAACTGGCAACACCCACCATATTGGTAGGGGAGGCATCAATGCCCTACCGGTCATGATGCCACCCTGGGAACAGATGACAGCTGGGTCGGTAATGCACTGATGAGTGCATTGAGCTTCTCCAGCAGCGGTTTCAGAACGGACAGCTGGACTTGCCACTCCAGCTCCTCCTTGAATGTTGCCAACACTGACTGGGAGGAAGGGCGGGGTGGTCAGATCATCTTTGGACCCATGAGACAGATCGGTGACTGGATTCAGGACTTGTGGAGACCATCGTGGACCCACGGCACAGATGGAGGACTGGTGCTCCTTGCTGAGGTGTCACTTCGAGGGCATCGCAGCATGAGCCGGTGCATCCCCATGCCCAGCACTGTGCATCAATGGGGACCGGTGCCAATGCTTCTTCAGCTTTCCTCGATGCTTGGCCCAGTCCTTCCCCAGTGCCGAGGCTGATCACAAGGAACCAGACGTCCTCGCCTGGAAGAGATTAGTGGTTGATCTCCGACGCTCCTATCCACTGGCAGAACCAATGGGTCCCACTGATGTCATAGAAACATAGAAAAGATGGCCGAAAAAGACCAATCGGCCCATCTATTCTGCCCAGCAAGCTCCCACACTTATTTTCCCATACTTATCTTTTTCATAAACCACCAAGTTCAGGGCCCTTGTTGGTAACTGATTCAAATTTCCTGCCATCCCCTGTCATTGATGCAGAGAGTAATGTTGGAGTTGCATCAAAGGTGAGCATAAGGCTTAATGGTTAAGGGTAGTAACCGCTGCATCAAGCAAGTTACCCCGATGTTTGTTTACCCAGACTGCACAGATTAATGCCTTGTTGGATGTTGTCTGAATGTAAATCCTGTTTTCCACATTTCCCCCTGCCGTTGAAGCAGAGAGCAACGCTGTATATGCATTCAAAGGGATGTATCAGGCTTAATTGGTTTAGGGTAGTAACCGCTGTAATAAGCAAGCTACCCCCTTGCTTATTTGTTTACCCAGATTATGAAGTTCAGTCCTTGTTGGTTGTTGACTGAATGCAAATCCTCTTTTCCACATTTCCCACATGTCGATGGTGCAGTGTCCATCAGTGCCGATGGCTTGGTCTTCTTTGACCCAGAAAGCTATTCCATCTTGTTGAGCCAAAGACGACATCCCTTTGGGGTCATATATCTCATAGGGGCTTGTAATGCACAAGGTCCTCGGGCATCAGTAGCATTGCCACAAACCGGACATGGCCATGACAGGACGAAATAAAAAAGCTGCAAAATCGATGGCGACATGCGTCGATGACCGGCGGGCACCAAAACACTGGCACCAAGGGGGAATTGTCTGCAAAAGGAAACTTACCAGAAGCGTCAAAAATCCTGCCTAGGAACACTACAGGGAAGTACTGAAAGGGACTCTGCAATGAACACTGCGAAGAAAATATGTGAAAAAGAAAGAAAAGAAGAAAGTTTTCCACAAGGCCAAAAAGCCAAAGTGAGCTCACTCATACCGCGATGCTTACAGCTCTGTGGAAAAAAGAAAGGCTGGAGAGAGAGACCCAGTGTAAACGCATAGTATATGGCATGTTCAATGTGCCAAGTCAAAGTTCTAGAAACTTTGACAAACGTTTTCCGTGTTGGGGCTCCATGGGGCTCTGATGATGTAATTCTTGTGTGAGAACTACCATCCTGCTTGTCCTCTGCGAATTTCACATTCACTGTCTACCAAGTTAATTCTTTAATTAAGAGATTTTTGAAGGTAAATGCTACATATGTATACAGAGATTTCATACCCTACTATTGAGCAAGACCAAATATTAGTAAGCAATAATAGCTATCTAACCTCTAGAATTTTTGAAACCTGAAAAAAAACCGCTGGCAGATGTCAGGTCCATCTAATCATAACCAATTTCATTCCTCATGTGATACCACAGACCCACAGTTGCTCTCTGGATTTCCTTCTCCCTCCTTTGCTACTAGGGATCTTTTATATTTATTCCAGTTTTTCTTGAATTGTATGTTACTGATTTTTCTTCCCCCACCTGCCCTGGAAGATGTTTCCATTCATATACCATGCTTTCTGTTAAGAAAGATTTGATGTTGCTGCTGAAAGTACTTCCCAGATCCTCATACCATGATCTCTGGTTCTACAGCATTATTTCCTTTGAAAAACGTTTGTGCCCAATTTATACCTTTTGAGGTATCGTAGACACCCCCCCTCCCCGCCTTCTTTCTCTTCTCCTTTAGGATATATATATTTAGCCCCTTAAGTAAGAACATAAGAACATGCCATGCTGGGTCAGACCAAGGGTCCATCAAGCCCAGCATCCTGTTTCCAACAGTGGTCAATCCAAGTCACAAGAACCTGGCAGTTACCCAAACACCTAGAAGATCCCATGCTACTGATGCAATTAATAGCAGTGGCTATTCCCTAAGTAAACTTGATTAATAGCAGTTAATGGACTTCTCCTCCAAGAACTTATCCAATCCTTTTTTAAACCCAGCTACACTAACTGCACTAACCACATCCTCTGGCAACAAATTCCAGAGCTTTATTGTGCGTTGAGTCTCATAAGGTTTTTTGTATAGATTCAGCACTTTTTTGGTTACCATTCTCTGAACTGCCTTCAATCTGTCTATATTCTTCCTGAGGTATAGCCTCCAGAACTAGACACAAAACCCAAGTAAAGTCTCACCAACAACCTGTATAGAGACATTATCACCTCTTTTCTACTGGTTCTCCCTCAGCACCCTAGTATTTATTTGGCTTTTGGCATCACCTAGTCACACTGTTTCATTACCCTAAGATCATCCATGACGATCACCCTGAGGTCTCTTCTTTAGTACACATCAGTATCTCACCTCACATTGTGTATTATTCCCTTGGATTTCTGCAGCCCAAATGCAGAATTCTGCACTTTTTTGCATTAAATCTTAGTTGCCAAGTAAGTAATCATTCCAAGTTCCAGAATACAACATGTTTAAAAGCTGAGGTGGACATGGAGGAAGCACATTGTCATGTCTGGTGTTTACCTGGATGTTTTGTTCCAGCTCGCTCTCGGCATTGGTGCACTTCTTCTGTGTCTGATAGACCTGCAGGTCCATGTCTGTCTTCACATATTTGCCCTCCATGCTAGTTTTTGCCTTGGTTTCTTGAAGCTGGTCCTTCAGGTGAGCGATCAGCTCATTGCGATGCTGAAAATACACCCACCCAACCCCCCCAAGTATGTAATTGGTTAACATATGAGTACACTAGCAAAGCTTGTCCCAACTTCCAGAATATAGGAAAATTGGTTCTTACCTGCTAATTTTCATTCCTGAAATACCACAGATCAGTCCAGACGAATGGGTTTTTCATCTCTACCAGTGGATTGAGACAGAAGAAAAGCTTTACTGACACTGTGCTACTTAGGATAGTATGCCACCTGCAGCTCCTCAATATGACCTGTACCCAAACCAAGATGAGACAAAATCATAAACAACAAGCAGGGGAAAGGTTCAGCCCCCAAACTGGAGCCCTTTGGCCATAGAGGAGATTGAAAACAGTTTCTTTACTGTGTCTACATCGAAACCAGAGAGGGCAGGGCTCTGGACTGAGCTGTGGTATTCCAGGAATTAAAATGAGCAGGTAGAAACCACTTTTTTTCCTTTCCTGTTCATATCCCAGATCAGTCCAGATGCAAGGGATGTTCCAAAGCTCTCCTACTTTGGGCGGGAATCTGAAAGATCTGCTCAAAGCACACGCTCCCCAAAGCCAGCTGTTTCTGGCACAAAAAGCATCCAGTTGGTAACGCTTTATGAAAGTGTGCAGAGAAGACTAGGTTGCCGCCGGACAGATTTCCTGGAGTAGCACCAAATGACGCTCAGCCCAGGACGGAGAGTGGGCCTGAAGCCCCTCTGGAACTGGACTCTTTCCAAATATAAACTGCCACAATGGCATCCTTTAGCCAACTATCAATAGTGACTTTAGAGGCTTTATTCTCTTTAGTTGTTCCCCCGAAAGTAGAACAAAATACTTCCCTCACTGGAGTCTTCAGAGAAGGGCAGGAGAAATGACCAGAGAGAGGTAGAAGAGGCTAGTACATGAAGGAGCCAGCATCACTGGCTGGCAAAAACTCTTCTCTAGCCTGGGGTTGAGACACAAAAAGGCCATTAAACACTGCCCCCTGCTTGACCTGACTACCAGGAGAATGGTCCCCCCAATAGGACCTAGCATGCCCGGGAGTAATTTCTCCAGACAAATATCCATCTGCTGGAGACAGAGAAATACTGAGGGCCTGCAGGTGGCACAGTTTCTGTAATGCTTTTCTGAAAAAGCAATCATTTGTACTGTTCTGGGGTATGAACAGGAAACTACAGCTAACCAGGACTGAATCAACCCCATAAGGTTTGCCTGAGGTAGATGAAGACACTAATTTCAACAGCAACGTTTGGGAATCCTAAGCAGGAGCCAGACTCTTATCCTGAGATGATGAGGTCTTGCAAGGTGACTGTCATCAGATCAGACTCTTGGGGCAAGAAATAATGTTAAAACAAATGATGTGCTAGGCTCACTGTTAGAATACCTGCAATATTTTAATACCCTATAAACACTGCTCTTCTTTGCTGCTTCTGCTATGCTATCTTCTTCTATGCTATCTATTCTATCTTTTTATTCTATTTATTTATTTATTTATTCTATTTATTTATTCTATTGCTGCTTCTGCTATGCTATCTTCTTCTATGCTATCTATTCTATCTTCTTCTATGCTGCTTCTGCTCTGCTATCGGCCTCAGCGCCGATAGCAGAGCCACTAAAAAACATTAAAAAAATGCTGAAAAAGAAAACAACCGCGCCGAGACCCGCCGAGTCCCGCCCACCTAGCCAGCTGCAGCCTATCACAATAGGCCCTACCGAACTTTAAATTGCAGATCCTCTCGGCACCGTGCGCCGAGCGTCGCGCGCCGAAGGAGCGCGACAAAGGGGCCTGCCCCTTTGTGCGCCCCTTCGTGCAGCCCTGCAGGGCAGCCCCTTACAGTGTGGGCTGATCCGGAATTTATGTATTTAGTTTGAAACAAGCCTACAAGCCTAAATGCACCTGTAACTCATCTCTCAGCGCAGCTCAGAAAAACATCCCAACACCTTATTATACCTGGGCTTACACCTATGCTTTTACCATTCATTCAGCATGTAAATTAGCAGGCAACCACCACCTATCACTCAATCAGCAACAGACATCATTATCCCAGCTCTCTGCAGTTATCAGCATTCCAACCTTTCAACTTTCAACTCCGCTCTCAACCAACACACAACATTCGTCTCACAGAACCTCAAACCATCTCTTCCAGAATCCCTCCCTCACCTCATGCATACCAACAAGCTGCATCCAACACTCATCATACACTCCAAGCTGCATCCGACATGCATCATCCGGTTCAACACAGCAACTAAAACATCATCCAGCACTCCTCATCCAGACCTCAGTCATCCTCAACCAGCACCCAGCACTCCTCAGCCTGACCTTCAATCAACCTCAATCAGCTTCCAGCACTCCTCAGCCTGACCGTCCATCAACCTCAATCAGCATCCAGCACTCCTCAGCCTGACCTTCAATCAACCTCAACCAGCACCCTGCACTCCTCTACCTGACTTCAGTCAACCTTATTCAGCTTCCAGCATTCAATACAGAGTTCGCTAATCATCTTGCACAAGTACTCGTAAGATGGAGAAACCACCTAACCCTCATCACCACAATAGTCACAAACACCTTATAAACATCCCACTTATGAAAAATAACAAAAACTTACTTTGCCTCACCTTTCTTCTCATTAATGCTCAATCATTAACCAAAAAATGCATGTTAATATCAGACATATTACAAGAAAAAAACCCTGACTTCATCGCCATTACAGAATCCTGGTTCAAAAACACCGATCAAGTCATTCTGAACCAATTTGACAACAATGCCTATGACACTTTCTCAATCCCTCGTAATTACCGAAGAGGAGGCGGTCTTCTCCTACTTATCAAAAAACATTTTTCATTGAAAATGATCCCACATAATCTCCCAAAACAATTCGAAGTTGCACTCTTCGACTCACCAAATTTACAAATCTGCCTTGTCTACTGCCCACCTAAGCTTCTCGATAGCAACATCTCTCCGCTGCTCGAGTTCCTTTCTACCTATATTAATTTGAAAAAACCTACAATCATTCTTGGTGACTTCAACCTTCATATAGATGTCAACCCAAGATCTCTAAATTGCCAAACCCTTATTGACATGCTTTCAAGCTTAAACTGCTTCCTTCAAGTGCATAACCCCACTCACAAAGCAGGTCATACATTAGACCTAATTTTTACTAATAACTACTTCTCTAATACCACAATCTCCCATAGTCCAGTTCCATGGTCTGACTACCATCTTCTACTATGCAAGACTCAAATAAATTTCAACAATTCAACCTACTCAAAGGATACACAAAATTTCTTCAAATACTGACCTCCATTTCAATCTGATATTCTCCTGCAAGAACTGGGTTATCAGCTTTCTAATCTCGACCTCTCTAACATAAACAACGCCATCCAATCCTGGTTTCAAATTACTGAAGAAACCGCCAACAACATTAACCCAGAGAAATTCAAACGTCTAAGGAACAAAAGAGAACAACAAAACCCCTGGTTTAACACCACTCTTAAAAATATGAAAACGGCTCTCAGGAAAATCGAAAAAGAGTGGCAAAAAAACAAGCAGCCAGTATTACAGCAGAAATACCGCACACATCTAGCCGCCTACAAAAAAACCATCCAGAACACGAAACGCGATTACTTCAGTAAAAAAATAAATAACTCCGCCAACAAATCTAAATCACTGTTCAACATAGTAAACAACCTCATCGCCGATAACAACAATCACAATACCACCGCAACAAAAAATTTAAGCCAAGACTTAGCTATCTTCTTTAAGAACAAAATTTCAAAAATTACTGATGCCTTCAACACCCCATCAATCATAGAAAAGCATCCTTTATTAAATATAAGTCCTTGGCTTGAATTCAATCCTATCTCCAACTTGGAAACAGAGAAAATGTTGAAAAAAATAAACCCTGCACGTCATGACATGGACACCATCCCAACTCGAGCTCTAAAGGAAATTGCTCATCCTATAGCCCCAACAATAGCAGCAATCATCAACAAATCTCTTATTGAGGGTGAGCTTCCTACCAAACTAAAAATCGCTACAATCACGCCACTACTTAAGAAAAAAAACCTCAACCCAGAAGATTTAAACAACTACCGCCCAATTTCAAACCTTCCCCTCTTTGCTAAATTAAAAGAAAAGGCGGTTCTGAAACAACTAAACGAACACCTGGATGACCACAAAATTCTATTTCCCACACAACACGGCTTTAGAAAAAACCTCAGTACAGAAACACTACTACTCAATCTTTCTGACACCTTATTAAGAGGCCTCGATAACAAACTAGATCACCTTCTGATCCTCCTCGATTTGTCAGCAGCCTTTGACACAGTGGACCACAAAAGGCTTATTCTTAGTCTGGAATCCATCGGACTTGCTGGAAAAACCCTTAACTGGTTTTCCTCTTTCCTTAAAAACAGATTTTTCAAAGTATCCTACAACAGCTTTTCATCCGAGGCCATCCCTCTGGATACTGGAGTTCCTCAAGGGTCGGCTTTGTCACCCATTCTCTTTAATATCTACCTTCTTCCTTTATGCCATCTTTTAACTAGCCTTAACATTATTTTCTACATGTATGCTGATGACATACAACTTCTCATTCCCATTACTTCGTCCTTAGAAGAATCAATGTCAAAAGCAGCCTCACACCTTGAAGCAATACGAAATCTGCTAAACAACCTAAAATTATGCTTAAATATGAGCAAAACAGAATGTATACTAATTACAAGAAAAAACTATGGTATAACATACACTCCTCCCTTCCAATTTGACAACATTCAAATTCAACTCAAAGACAACGTTAAAGATCTGGGTTTCTGGCTAGATAATGAGCTAAATCTTAAACACATCGCAACAAAAACAAGAGAAGGCTTCTTCAAAATTCAAATACTCAAACACCTAAAACCGCTGCTTCACCCCCGGGATTTCAGAACCGTTCTTCAAACCCTCATCTTCTCCAATATAGACTACTGCAACTCCCTTCTAATTGGCCTTCCCAATGCAACCTTAAGACCACTGCAGTTACTCCAAAATGCAGCTGCCAGAGTCCTGACTGGTAAAAGAAAATCCGACCATATATCCCCAGTACTCCACAACTTACATTGGCTACCTGTTAAAAAAAAGAATAGAGTACAAAGTCATCACAATTCTACACAAGTCAATTCACAAAGCAGACTTCACTGCCCTGGACAATATTATACATCTGCATAAATCATCACGTACAACAAGATCTACATATAAAATTCAACTGGATGTCCCTTCATTACCACAAGCTAAACTTTCCTCCACCAGAAATAGAGCCATCTCTATAGTCGGCCCAAAATTATGGAACTCATTACCTCTACTCCTCAATTCACAAGAAAATCTTAAATATTTTAAAAAAGAACTTAAAGAATGGCTACTCTCACAGTCCTACAATGACTGTTCACCCAATGATAACAGAGCATAAATCCTTTTCATATCCACCTCTTGCTCCTTTTTATTCCAGCAATCCTTCTGACACTCGCCCCGACTTGCAGAAACCTTCCTTCTCATTAACGTCGTCAACCTCA
The DNA here is from genome assembly GCF_901001135.1 of Rhinatrema bivittatum. NCBI lineage: Eukaryota > Metazoa > Chordata > Amphibia > Gymnophiona > Rhinatrematidae > Rhinatrema > Rhinatrema bivittatum. Next base: position 181,927,544 of record NC_042623.1, read on the forward strand.
AGCGTTGCATTCATTCTTATCTAATGTTCAATGTACTTATTAACTTTTATTAAGTTAATGTTCTGTTTCAATCTCTGTTTTTAATGTTATCAATTCAAATGTAACTGGTTCGTTATAATGTAAACCGGAGTGAAGGCACTGTCAGCTGTACCTCGGTATATAAACAAATGCTAAATAAATAAATAAACAACAATAGCTCTTTAGGGAGCATGGTTCCTCCAACTGTGTATCAGTAATAGATGGAATCAAGTTGCTATCTCAGTCCCACTTTTTGTCAGGATCAGATGCTAAAACTGGGAAGAGATGTTTGTGAGGCTGCTGAGAAAAGTGGGGATAAGTAAGGAAAGCAGAAGGTCTCTGGGTGCTGCTGAAGCTTCCTCTGAAGGTCAACATGGAGCTTGGTAAGAGGTACTAGCCTCCATGCACCTGTCTCAGAATGATCTTGGTATATACAGTAAGAGCATAAGAAAATGCCATATTGGGTCAGACCAAAGGTCCATCAAACCCAGTATCCTGTTTCCAACAGTGGCCAAACCAGGTCACAAGTACCTGACAAGATCCCAAAAGGTTGATAGATTCCATGCTGCTTAACCCAGGGATAAACAGCAGATTTTCCCCAAGTTCATTTTAATGGTTTATGGATTTTTCTTCCAAAAACTCGTCCAAACCTTTTTTTTTTTTAAACCAGCTGTACTACCAGCAGCTCTCACCACATCCTCTGGCAATAAATTCCAGAGTTTTATTATGTGTTGTATAAAAAATATTTCCTCCTGTCTTAAATGTATTACCTAGAAACTTCATTGTATAGTTTTTGTACATTTTGAAAGAATAAACAACCAATTCACATTTACCATTTCCATTCCATTCATTATTGTGTAGATTTCTATCATATCTCCCCTCAGCTTCTCTTCTCCAAGCTGAAGAGCCCTAACCTCTTTAGCCATTCCTCATAGGGAATTGGTCCAGCCCCATTATCACTTTGGTTGCCCTTCTCTGTATATTTTCTAATTCCATTATATCTGTTTTGAGAAATGGTGACCAGAACTGCACACATTATTCAAGATGCGTTCTCACCATGAAATGATATGGAGAAATTTAGACTTACATAAGAACATGCCATACTAGGTCAGACCAAGGGTCCATCAAGCCCATCATCCTGTTTCCAACAGTGGCCAATCCAGGCCATAAGAACCTGGCAAGTACCCAAAAACTAAGTCTATTCCATGTTGCCGTTGCTAGTAATAGCAGTGGCTATTTTCTAAGTCAACTTAATTAATAGCAGGTAATGGACTTCTCCTCCAAGAACTTATCCAATCCTTTTTTAAACACAGCTATACTAACTGCACTAACCACATCCTCTGGCAACAAATTCCAGAGTTTAATTGTGCGTTGAGTAAAAAAGAACTTTCTCCGATTAGTTTTAAATGTGCCACATGCTAACTTCATGGAGTGCTCCCTAGTCTTTTATTATCCGAAAGAGTAAATAACCGATTCACATCTACCCATTCTAGACCTCTCATGATTTTAAACACCTCTATCATATCCCCCCTCAGCCGTCTCTTCTCCAAGCTGAAAAGTCCTAACCTCTTTAGTCTTTCCTCATAGGGGAGCTGTTCCAATCCCCTTATCATTTTGATAGCCCTTCTCCGTACCTTCTCCATCGCAATTATATCTTTTTTGAGATATGGCGACCAGAATTGTACACAGTATTCAAGGTGCGGTCTCACCATGGAGCGATACAGAGGCATTATGACATTTTCCGTTTTATTAACCATTCCCTTCCTAATAATTCCCAACATTCTATTTGCTTTCTTGACTGCCGCAGCACACTGAGCTGACGATTTCAATGTGGTATCCACTATGACACCTAGATCTCTTTCTTGGGTTGTAGCACCTAATATGGAACCTAACATAGTGTAACTATAGCATGGGTTATTTTTCCCTATATGCATCACCTTGCACTTATCCACATTAAATTTCGTCTGCCATTTTGTTGCCCAATTTTCCAGTCTCACAAGGTCTTCCTGCAATTTATCACAATCTGCTTGTGATTTAACTACTCTGAACAATTTTGTATCATCTGCAAATTTGATTATCTCACTCGTATTTCTTTCCAGATCATTTATAAATATATTGAAAAGTAAGGGTCCCAGTACAGATCCCTGAGGCACTCCACTGCCCACTCCCTTCCACTGAGAAAATTGTCCATTTAATCCTACTCTCTGTTTCCTGTCTTTTAGCCAGTTTGTAATCCATGAAAGGACATTGCCACCTTATCCCATGACTTTTTACTTTTCCTAGAAGCCTCTCATGAGGAACTTTGTCAAATGCCTTCTGAAAATCCAAGTACACTACATCTAACCGTTCACCTTTATCCACATGTTTATTAACTCCTTCAAAAAATTGAAGCAGATTTGTGAGGCAAGACTTGCCTTGGGTAAAACCATGCTGACTTTGTTCCATTAAACCGTCTTTCTATATGTTCTGTGATTTTGATGTTTAGAACATTTTCCATTATTTTTCCTGGCACTGAAGTCAGGCTAACCGGTCTGTAATTTCCCGGATCTCCCCTGGAGCCCTTTTTAAATATGGGGGTTACATTAGCCACCCTCCAGTCTTCAGGTACAATGGATGATTTTAATGATAGGTTACAAATGTTTACTAATAGGTCTGAAATTTCATTTTTTTTAGTTCCTTCAGAACTCCTGGGTGTATACCATCCGGTCCAGGTGATTTACTACTCTTCAGTTTGTCAATCAGGTCTATCACATCTTCTAGGTTCACTGTGATTTGGTTCAGTCCAACTGAATCATTACCCATGAAAACCTTCTCCAGTACGGGTACCTCCCCAACATCCTCTTATCTTCTCTAAGTGCCCCTTTAACCCCTCAATCATCATTTTAACATAGTAACATTTTAACATAGTAATGATGGCAGAAAAGGACCAAATGGTCCATCCAGTCTGTCCAAGTTTAAAGTAGTAACTGCCGCTCCATGCAGTTATCACAGCCTTATGAAAACCCATAAAAATTGTAGTAACTGCCACACCAGCAAAAGAGAAAAAGAGAGCATGTGTGCAGAAGCTCAGATGACAAAAAAAAAAAAGCTGAGCTCCTACAAGGCAGCAGCCATGTAGGAATGTTCATGCACACTTGGTACAGTAAAAGCTCTATGAGCTAGGAAAGAAGGATCCGTTCAGCACCAGATGTCATCACCCAAGGGTCTTGGCTAATTCAGCCCTGCTTGTCTATGGAGAAAGCCTGGCAACCTGGGTAACTATCATAAACATACAATAGCATATGCAAAGTTAAACCAAAAGCAAAAATACTGTTTCTCTCCTGCTTCCCTTAAGAGATAATATAAAAAAGGAGAATCCTCAATTCTTTTTAGAAGTGGCCATACAAAAGTGAAACATAGCATACACATAACACTGGATTATGAGCCTGCTGAGTGGTAAGTGTTGTGCACTGCTCTGGGGCAGTATTCACAGGGAGGTGACAGGAGGCAGCAGCAATGCTTGAGATCCAGGTTAACCAGCTTCCAAATGCAGCCATGGTTTTCTAACCCTGCTGCAGCAACAACTTGCTTTGGGAGAGGAGCTCTAGAAGCAACTGTACATAAAAGCTCACAGTGCCTTAGACTAATAGATCCCAGCTCCAATTCAACTGGAAAATCAAAATGAATATAAGGAAAATACCATGCCAAAGCAAAATGCCACAAAACCACAAGAGTAACATTTGTCTTCATAACTAAACTCAAGGCGTTTTTTCTCCCCTCTTAAGCAACGTAACATCACAATGCAGCCAGAAATTTACCAAGCATTTCTATTTTGCTTAAAATAAAAGTATTAAGGACAATTTTCCTAATCATTTCAGAAATGGATTGTTTGAAAAACTGCCCACCCTCAAAAGCAGTGGGCAGTTTCTACAGAAATGGTAAAAACATAAGAAGTTGCCCCACTGGGCAGACCAAGGGTCCATCAAGCCCAGCATCCTATCTCCAACAGTAGCCAATCCAGGACAAAAACACCTGGCAAGTACCAAACATTAACTAGGTCCCATGCTACTGATGTCTGTAATAAGCAGTGGCTATTCCCTAAGTCAATATGATTGAAAGCAGTTTATGGACTTCTCCTCCAGGAGCTTATCCAAATCTTCTTCAAACCCAGCTACACCAAATTGCCTTGACCGCATCCTCTGCCAATGAATTTTAGAGTTTAATTGTGCATTTTGAATATCTTCTAAATACTAATTTGTTTAAAGAAAGCAGAGTTGCTTACCTGTAACAGGTGTTTTCTTAGGACAGCAGGATGTTAGTCCTCACATGTAGGTGACATCATCCAATGGAGCCCTGCATGGAAAACTTTTGTTAAAGTTTCTAGAAGCTTTGACTGGCACACTGAGCATGCCAGTATCCGTGCATCCACGCAAGGTCCCCCTTCAGTCTCGTAACATAGCAAAATATGAACAAAAATGAAAATAAGAAAATGAACAGGCCCATATCTGGATTTCCCCACAGGCGGAAGATCCGAGCTGCCACTTTGGGGTCCAGCAACCATTTGTGCAGTTGAAAAGAGCAGCTTAGACGGCCTGCCAGCATGTTCAGCAACCCGGGCAGGTACATGGCTCACAGGGACATCCCTTGCGACGGAGCCCAGGACCAGAACTGCAAAGTCTCCTGGCAGAGGATGAACAATCCCATGCCTCCTTGCTTTTTGATGTACCACATCGCAACCTGATTGTCTGTTCGGATCGGGACCGCTTTGTGTGGGACAAGCAGTCTCGAATGCCCAAAGCATGTAATGAATTGCCCAAAACTCCAAGAAGTTTATCTGACACAGTTTCTTGAGCGGTCCATAGCCCCTGCGTGTGGAGGTTGTCCACATGGGTCCCCCAGCTCTGGGGTGAGGCATCGGTGGTAAGCACTATTTGAGGCGGGGCAGCCTGGAAGGGGAATCCCCTGCTCCAGGTTGGAGAGGTTCTCCCACAGGACAGAGAAACCCTCGGAGATGGTTTGCGTGATGGAGACATGGACCTAGAGGTCCTGGGATGCCTGCTGCCATTGAGAGCACAATGTTCATTGTGCTCTGCGTATGCAGAAACGGGCTAATGGGATAACATGAACAGAGGCTGCAATGTGGCCCAGCCACCGAAGCAGTAGATGAGCACTCACGCACTGACTGTTGCACACCAAGTCTGCCAGTGAGGATAGGGCAAGAGTTCTGTCACAGGGCAAGAACACTTTTGACTGAGCCGTATCCAGTCTGGCAGTGGTTCCTATGAAGTTCAGCTGGGGAAACGGGCAGAGGAGGGATTTTGGGTAATTGATGACAAATCCCAGAGACTGCAGCGTCCATATAGTCAGGGTCAAAGTGGCCAGCACTTCTGCTTGGGAATCACTTTTGACTAGCCAGTCGTCTAGATATGGAAAGACGTGCACTGCATGGCATCTGAGGTGCGCTGCCACCACTGCCAGGCATTTGTGAAGACGCGAGGGGCTGAGGCCAAGCCAAATGGCAGCACCCTGTATTGATAGTGAGCCTTCCCCACCCCAAAGCGCAAATACTTCCTGTGTCTGGGGAAGACAGCAATGTGGGAGTAGGCATCTTTGAGGTCGAGGGATCAGAGCCAGCCCCTCTTTTTGAGCAGGGGAATTAAGAGTACCCAGAGAAACTATTTTGAATGTTTCCCTCTTGAGGGATTTGTTCAATGCCCTGAGATCGAGAATGGGGCACAAGCCTCCAGTTCTCTTGGGTATCAGGAAATACCTTGAATAGTACCCTCGACCTTGATCGTGATGGGGGGATGGGTTCTACTGCTCCCGCCTTTAGTAGGGCAAGAGCTCTGTGAGAACTATATTCTGTTGGACGGATGAACCTCACGATGGACATGGGGGAGAGTCCTCCGGGATTTCTCTGAAGTTCAGTCGCTACCCCTGACGAACAACAGTGAGGGACCCATTGGTCTGAGATGATGATTGACTGATGGGGAAAGCAGAGAAGTCTTCCCCCCACTGGGGGATCGGATGGCGGGGTATGACATGCTGACTCATGCTCCCTTGCCTCCAGTTAAAACCTCACAGCTGAAGCCTGTTGAGGGGCCGGCTTGGGTCTAGGAGTTCTTTGTTGATGGGAGCGGCCCCTGGAAGCAGTATGGGGCATGCGACACTGGGAGGCAGGGTGATAATGTTTCCTCTGCCTATAGAAAGACCTCCTAGAACTGGGTCAGGAAGGTTTCAATGCAGAGGACGATGGGTCCGAAGCACTGGCGGATAGCTATTGAAGGTTTCAGGTGATCCTTCAACTGGGCCACCAAATCCCTGACCTTGTCCTCAAAAAGGTTCTCTCCTGAACAGGGGAGGTCAGCCAACTTCTCCTGGACCTCTGGCCGTAGTTCGGAAGCATGGAGCCAGGCCATCCTACGGCCACCGATGCCCATGGCGGCCACTCTGGCAGTGGTCTCGAAGACGATGGATCTCACCTCATGCTATCCCGCTTCGAGGCCTTGTTCCGTGTTAGTGGGAGATGCTCCGCAACTTCTTGGGCCTGTTCCATAGGTTCCGATTGTATTGGGTTATGTACAATTGGTAAGAGGCTATCTGGGCGATAAGCATGGCGCCGTGAAAAACCTTCTTACCTAAGGCATCAAGCTCTATATGCTCTCGCCTCGGAGGGGCCGAGGCATGGGTGCAGGAGCGTTTGGCCCATTTGAGAGCAGGCTCCACTACCACAGACTGATGGAGGAGATGGTGCCTCTCGAAGCCCAAGGCCTGTTGCACCAAACATTGCTCTCAATGCACAACATTGCTCTCAACGCACAAGAACAACTAGTAAACTTCAACTAGTGATTCCCTCACTTCCACATGCCAAACTATCCACCAGAAACAGAGCATCATTGGCCCAAAGTTAAGGAATTCGTTACCTCATTACCTCACCGCTCAAGAAAACATAAAATCCTTCAAAAAAGACCTAAAAGCCTGGCTACTCAGCCAAACTCTTAAGGACAGCTCTCAATGATCTTAAATTATAATCCCATAGCCTGCTAACATTCAATCTCCCCCTTTGACAATCTCTCCTGATTCAAGCTACAGATGCCTCCTTTTATGATTTGAACTCAGATATTTCTGTTTACCTATTCAGTGTACCTATCCTGTGTACATCTTGTTCTGTTTATACTACTTTTAAATGCCATTTCTCATTTTATTGTTAAATTTAAATTTTAAAATCTTTTAATGTAACAAGTTGTTATAAATGTAAACCGGAGTGAAGGCAACTCTGCTATACCTCGGTATATAAAAAATGCTAAATAAATAAATTAAAAATAAATAGGTGGCATCCTATTTACTGGGGCAATAAATATCGGGTGTTCCCACATCCAAAGAAGGAGGTCCTTAAAAATATTGTGGATGAAAATAGCCACCATCTTCGGGGCATTGACAAATTGGAGGACCTCCAACATCTTATGCCGCGCATCCTCCTCCGTAAGAAGCTGGAAGGGGGATGGTCTCTGCCATGGTCCACCTAAAGCCCGCAAAAGTGAGGTCCTCCAGGGGAGAGCGATGCCTTTCCTCCAGCGGTGAAGGCTCCAAGAGAGGATCATCGGATATCTCGGAGGAAGACTCAAAAGAGTCATCTCCCCATGGATCATAGGAACCCTCCTCCTCGATGAGGTCCCCATGGGGCCTACGTGGATGAGATCTGAGCAAATCCCTGGACCTATGCTGTGAGGGTCTCAAGGGAACCAAAGGCACCAATGGTGGTAGCGGGGGCACCGAGGGTCTCAGAAGGCCGGATGGCCCTGGTAAGAGCTTGGGGAATGAGGGCCTTGGGACTTCTGCACCGGATGGCACCGGTGGTCAGTGCGCATCTTCCTCCTCGGAGGACCCAATGATGATAATTACACCTGAGGGGGCATTATTGGCCGCTGGGGAACAGAGGGTCCCTCAGTCACCGGTTGCGTCTGGAGTGCTCCAAGCAGGACATCCAGACGATCGAGCAGGGGAGCCAGAATGGATGGCATGGGCTCGGGGGCCGGTGGTGGGGGCAGTTCAATGCTCCATTGGGCTCGGAGTACTGCACATTGCAACCTGCGGTCCAGCTCCTCCTGGAAGTCCTGTAAGGACAGGACTGATGGAGTAGTCAAGGCGTCACCGGCTCTTCCTCGGAGCTCCAAGGAGGCATGGTGCTCGGCACCGGTATCCGTGGGAAATGCCTGGGACTCCTGGGCCTGTCGAAGGGTGGGGCCTCCTCACCACAGGGTCGCTTTGGCGGCACGGCAGCTGCCAATGCCGCACCGGGACCGGTGCCATGCATCGATGGCGATCGGTACTGGTGTTTCTCGGATCTCCCACGATGCTTGGCCCGGTCTTTCCCCGGCACCGAGGAAGTTGAGGATCCCGATGCCCTTGAAAGTGGAAAGACCATGGAAGAGCGGTCACCATCTCCACAGTCCTTAGACGATGCCGACAGGGGTGTGGAAAGAGAAAGTGTATCGAGCGGTTCCCCTTGACCCTGGGCGTCAATGATTCCAATGCAGGCGTGGATGGAATAGACTTCTTGGAGCCAAAACATTTCTCCATTTTATCAAGACACGCACAATGGTCCTTGGGGATCATCTGGTCACACAGCTGACATCCTCGGATGTCGTGTGATGCCCCCAGGCAGAGGATACAAATCTCACGCAGAATCGTGATGGACATGGTCCGCAGGCTCTGGGGGCACCGGTGAAAACCAGATGACGCCATGAAAGAAAAACAACCGGCGAGCGGTTGATGGCCAGCAGGCAACGCACCGGGAATCGACCATAGAGAAGGTATAAAAATTTAATCCACTGCGCCGAGGAAGGAACACTGACCAGAGAAAGGGGACCTGGCATTTGGATGGAGAAAAACCGGGAAAAAAAAAAGAAAATACTCTTGTGTTCAGCTCCAAAACTGCGAAGCAAATGCACCATGGAAAAGAAGAGACTGAAGGGGACCTCATGTGGACGTGCAGATAGTGGCATGCTGGGCATGCTCAGTATGCCAGTCAAAACTTCTAGAAACTTTTAATGACAAAAGTTTTCCGTGCCGGGCTCCATCTGATGAAGTCACCCATCTGTGAAGACTACCATCCTGCTTGTCCTAGGAGAATTTAAGTAACTCTTACTACATTTGACTCCATTGCCTGGAGGCATTCCAGAACATGTGTTTAGGTTGGGGATGGAAAATAATGTATATAGATATTTTCAAGTCTACATTTTCTCCTGGGACTTTTCCCTTGGAAAACAAAGATGCAAATCTCTGGAGTAAATTTATATGCTAGTGTAATAGTTTTACTTAATATTCTCCCTCCAGTGATTGTCAAATATGATTATTGTTATGGGGAATGCTGGGAGAGCGGGTCCCCCTTAGAGGGAGTGTGCCCTTGGGTCCCTGGCACAATCCCAGGTGGATCAGGACCGCACCAAGGGTAGGTGTAGCGTGTGACAGCGTAGGTGGCGAGAGACGGCCCGACCCCCAGCCGGACCTGCATGCCTCTGGAACCAACTTGGTGGAGGGGTTTTTGTGCAGGATTCTGGTGTTGGCTCCCTCGATGTCGTCGCCGAGTGGGGTAAACTTGTAGCCGGGGACAGAGGGAGAGCAAACGTGGACTGTAAGGAGTCAAAGAACCCCGAAAGTGCTTCAGATAAATGTGAAAAGGCCTGTTGTGCCTGAGGCAGCACACGAGACTTCGATTGTCCTTGATGGTTACGTGGAGATATAGCCGCTGCTAAAATATCCTCTTTTTCCTTTCCCACCTTTTGTGGTTGTGGCTGTAAGACCGCACTCAATTTTCTCTTTTTAGTGAGAGGCTCCTGTAAACTCTGTTCTCGCTCACTGTGTGATGACCTTGAAGAAAGGTCCGAGTATACTCGTGAGGCCGATGAGGAGAAGGATCGAGATGGTACATCAATGCATTCCTCCTCTGATGTAGACATCTGATGTGTAACTGTCCCGTCGACGGTCGTGACGATTGAGGACTGGAAATGGGTGAGTAGTGCCGTGGGGATGTCCGTGAGTGTTTTTTGCGTCAGTCCTGTGACCTGGACTTACGATGGTCCCTTGGGAGATTGGTCCCAATCTCCGCTAACTTAGTCGGCACCTCTTGTCCCAATCTGGAAGTGGAATGCGTCGAATCCATAGGTGTATGAGTCTATTTCGACCTTTCCTGTATCGATGGCACTGTCTTGAATTTCTTTGTCGGGGCTTTAGGTGAGCACGGCATCGATGGAATCATGTGCGTCGAATGATGCGTCGTGTCTTTTGCCGGACGCCCTCCATGCGTCGGCTTGTGCGTCGCATCCTCTCCATGCGTCGGCTTGTGCGTCGCATCCTCTCCATGCGTCATCTTCAGCACCGCAGAGGAACTTTGCGTTCAGACGTGCGCCAACTCTGCGCCGTGCTTCAGCTTCTATGCTGTATCGATGCAATGCGTCTATAGTTTCGCTGTCTTCGCAGGCTTCGTGTGGCTCGGTGTTGACGGAGCGTGCTTCAGCACTTCTGTTGCTCAGGTTGACTCCACTGGTGACAGACTATGCATCTTCGCCTATGGCGACGGCTGTACATCTCGACACCGCAACCCTGATCGGTCCCAATGGGGTTTTGGGCGAGACCTATGGGGTTCTCTGCCCCTGATGATCTCTTTAGGCCTGTCCTGCCCTCCAGTCCTGGAGGGGGGTGGCTCCATTGACGTGGCTCTTCTTACCTTCAGGCCTTTCGATTTTACTGGCCCCGGGGAAGAATGTGCCTCCGAAGGTGGGGCATAAGAGGCCCGAGCCTAGGCCTTTAAGCTCCTCCATCTTCTGTGCCTGTTGTCTTTGGGCTCTAGGAGACATTTTCCCACAATACTCACAGATGGCTTGATTGTGGTCTTGTCCCAGACATCTATAACATCAATCATGTCCATCTGTAATGGACATAATCTTTCCGCATGAGCAAGGCTTGAAGCCCGAAGGTCTCAATACCTTTTTAGACATTCTATTTTTAAACTTTGAAAAAACTAGCTGAGGAGTGTGAAGCTCTGCGTGCGTTCCCGCGCGCGGAAAGAAACAGACTGAGGAGATTTCTGTTTCCTGCGTGGGAACTCACGCACACCCGCACAAAGCAAAGTTCTGATTCCTTCTTCGGAAGCTCTGCCTCCCGGGCCCTGATTGACAGTTCCCATGACAGCATGGCTAATTCAGCCCTGCTATCAATGGGAACATTCTCCCTCCTTACCATTTTCCCTTAAATCCTTAAGATCTAAAAGTGACAACTGAATATGCAGGACTCCCTCCTCTGAGTCTTCCTCTCTTCTGCTCTGGATTACCAGAAGAAGTTCCTTGAGAGGGATTTCTGCAGGAGAGAAACCCAGAACTGCACGCGACCTTATAGAAAAAAGGCCTGATGCATATACTTTACAACTCCATGGAAATAGAGGCCCAGGAAGAGAGAGAAATCATATCTCCGTGTGAAGAAAAAGGAGCTGCTCCTCTCAGAGCAATTGCAAACCAGACCACTGCAGTGTCCGAGCCTACCGGAACCAGTGTAGGATGCTCTCGCTCTGAGCTACTCACGGTTCCAGTATGGCCACTGTTCCTACTGTGACAGCAAGCACACCACTGAGAATTGCCTTCAGACAACCCTGCCGATGCATCTGTCTTCCCAAGACAGACAATTCCACGTGCTTCCTTCTCTCTCTCCTCCCCACAAAATTTACAAAGATTTGCTCATGGTGTCAACAGACAGCAACTGAGCCAGAAGATGGCTAGGAGGTATAAACCCATGTGTCTGACTGGTTTGGCTGGATGAATATGCTCTTTATCTAAGTTGTGTCCAAATAATTTGCCCTCTCCAGCAGTGATTGCTTCTGGCTCAGCTGCTGTCTGTTGACGCCATGCGCAAGAAGAACGCAGCTGGAATTCCATCCTGTACTTTCTCTATTATTGTAACAATGTAAGGGGAATGAAACTGTACATTAATCCAAAATGCATTTCAGAATGTTGAACTCTGTGCCCATCCCTGCCAAGGACAGCAGTTGCTGTTGGAAGCAGTTCCTTAACCTATTCTGCAGTTCTCCTTACCTGAATTTCTACTTCCTTCTCTCTCCTGACATCCTGCAGCTGTTTCTGAAGAAATTTTATTTGCTTCCTTCCTTCTTCTTCTCTGAAGATAAACCAAAGAATAATGGAAGAAACAGGAATCTGTAGTTCAAAGAATGACACAGCCGTGCCAGTCCTGCTGCACCCCTTCCACATTCCTCTCTGTCCTCAGAAACATGCAGTAATTTCCCCTCTTCCCCCACCATACCTCTAATCTAACCAGAGTCACACTGGCCGCCCACCCACCCCCCCTTCCCGACATTTGACCACATAGACTTACATGGCTGTTCTGATTCATGGTGTGAAACTTGTGAGAATATGCTTTTTTTGAAACAAAATTTCCTGTTTAATTTCATTTCTTTTTGAAAAAGAAAACATTCTTTAGTTTTTCTTTTGTTTTCCAAAGATGCCACCAGCCATGATTCTCCTTTCTCCCTCTCCCCCCCCCCCCCCCTGAAATACTACTCTGGCACCATAAAAAAGATTAAAGCAGTCACCTAGGACTCTCCTCACTCCCACCCTCAGACCCATCTTGCCCTTTCTGTGGGTCTTTAGCAATCCAAATGGGACAGGAGTGCTGATCCCCTATCTCTCTTGCCCACTATTTATTTATTTATTTATTAGCTTTTATATATCTACATTCGTGGGTACATCATGCCGGTTTACAATATAACTGAAGGAGGAAATTACAAAAAAAGCAGGGTGTTGTGTTCTGCGGCCATGGAAGGCCACGACCGCGGTCCCCTACCGTGCCCGTGACGGCGACCCGCCGCGGGAGCTCCAGGGGAAGCCCCTTATCCTATGCCCGTCACTCCGGCACGGGCCCCAGTGATGGTCGCCGGGTGGGGAGCCGTCCCTGCTCCTCCCTTGCGGCGTCCAGCAGCGTTTCCTCCGCGGAGCAAATCCAAGATGGCCACCGCCATCTTTAGGCGCAAGGCCACGCCTCCTCAGATTTAAAGGGACCTGATCCCTTTAACTACACTCAGCTGTTCCCTATGAGCCAGAGCAGAGGAAGTATAAAAGGAGGCTTCCTCTGCTCATTCCTTGACTTGGCAACGTTCAACATAGTCAGGTCTGCTTGCTTCGGTGAGTTCTTCTACTTTGGATCCTTGTTCCTGTCTTGTCTTAGTGTTCCTGGTTCCTGACTTCGGATTGGCTAGCGGTGATTCCTGGTGTGTGACTCCGGATTGGCTAGCGAAGATTCCTGGTTCCTGACTCCGGATTGGCTAGCGAAGATTCCTGGTGTGTGACTTCGGACTGGCAAGCGGTGATTCCTGGTGTGTGACTTCGGACTGGCAAGCGACGATCCCTTGGTGTGTGACCTTGGACTGGTAAGCGACGACCCTCTGGCACTTGACCTTGGACTTCTTCTTGACCATAGTCTCCAAGGGCCCACCTAAGTCCCAGCGGCCTGGGTCCCTATGGGCTCCTCCCTGGGGGACCACGGGCTTCCAGGGGTGAAGCTCCAGTTAGCCCTTGCACCGAACACTCGACTCCTTGACCTCTCAAAGGTCCACCTAAGTCCCAGCAATCTGGGTCCCTACGGGCTCCTCCTGGGGGGACCGCGTGCTTCCAGTGGAGAAGACACAGTTCCTTTCCTTGACGTCACATGCCAGTCGCTTGCCAGTCCGAAGTCACACACCAGGAATCACCGCTTGCCAGTCCGAAGTCACACACCAGGAATCTTCGCTAGCCAATCCGGAGTCACACACCAGGAATCACCGCTAGCCAATCCGAAGTCAGGAACCAGGAACACTAAGACAAGACTCTTCGTCTGCCTCCACAGTTGCCTCAGTCTCCAGTGCCAAGGGTCAGCTGGTCACATCTTCTGGTCACCCGACAGGAGAACCTACGGATCTTCCTCCTAAGGTATTCCATCCTCGCATTGGCCCAAGGGTTCACAAGTCTGAGCATAACAGATTGCCAAGGCCATGGACCCGGCGGAGGCATCCGCCCGCCAGGCCATTCCGGGAATGGCCCAGTGCCTGAATGACCAGCAAAAGACCCTGGATGCCCTTGTCTCTGCAGTGGAGGGCCTGAACCAACGCATTGAAGCGTTAGGGCCCATGAACCCCACTCTGCCATCCCCGCCTATGGCTCCGGGGGGCCGCTCTACTCATCAGGGCCCCCTGCAGGCCACCGTGGGCGATCTTGAGCTGCTAATTCCCACGCAACTCCCGGTGCCCTCTTGATACGCCGGAGACGCGAAGTTGTGTTGGGGATTCCTTAGCCAGTGCCAGGTCCGTTTTTCCTTGTTGCCTGCTCAGTTTCCTAGCGACCTAGTCAAAACCAGTTACATTATGTCCCTGCTCGATGGAAAGCCCTTGATCTGGGCCTCTCACCTATGGGAGAGAAGAGTCCCAGTGTTTGGAAACTTGAATCAGTTTGTCCGCTTTCCGACAGATTTTTGATAAGCCTGTCCGTAAACCTATTGCTGTCTCAGAATTGCTCTGGTTGCGACAGGGTACTCTGACAGTGGCCGAATACGCAACAGAGTTCCGCACCCTAGCCGCAGAGCTAAATTGGAGAGAGGATTGCCCCACGGGATCTTCTTGGAAGGGCTAGCCTCGCGCTTTCTGAATGAACTAGCAGCGAAGGAACTCCCGGACGACCTCAATGGCATGATAGAATTGACCAATCGAGTGGATCGTCATATGCAGTTTCGCCTTCCAGAAGTAAAGGCAGTGAGAAGGCCCTTGCCTTCCCCAAGGGCACATCAGAAGCCCTTCGAACACCCGCCGAGGAGCCCATGGAATTGGGCCATGGGAGAGTCTCTCCACAAGAGCGCCAGTGGCGAATGAAGGAAGGGCTTTGTTTTACTGCGGAGCAGCGGGCCATCAAATAGCCGCATGCCTGACGTGGTCGGGAAACTCCCGAGCCTAGGACCTGAAGGAGGTCTCTTCCTGGGCTATACTTCACCTGCACCTCCACTAATGCTGCCAGTGGCGTTAACCTCTGCGGACGGGGAGTTCCATACGTTAGCCCTGGTGGACTCCGGCGCTGGCAGCAATTTCATTATGAAGAGCCTGGTGGAACACTTAAAGATCCCACAAGTTCGTCTTCCAGCTCCTTTGGTCATCTCCTCGATCCAAGGTAAACCTCTTCCGGAAAGTGTGACACACACCATGGTTCCCGTCCAGTTTGAGGGTTGGGATCCTTCATTGGGAGCAGATGCCATTCTATGTTTTGGAGTATTCCATACATCCGGTCGTCCTGGGCCTTCCCTGGCTCTAGGAGCACGTTCCTCAGTTCAACTGGAAGACCTTGCAGCTATCTCGCTGGGGGCCAAATTTTCACGGCAATTGCCTCCAAACAGTGATCCCAGTCTCATGTTCGATTGCCTCCACCAGTCTTCCAGGCCTGCCGGCCTCCTATGCCTCATACGCGGATGTTTTTTCAAAACAAAAGGCTGAGATACTTCTGCCTCATCGATCATTCGATTGCGCCATCAACCTCCTCCCTGGCACGGAGCCTCCTTGGGGCGCACCTATGCCCTCTCGCCTGCAGAGACACAGGCCATGACAGAGTACATCAAAGAGAACCTGGAGAGGGGCTTCATTCGAAAGTCAACGTCCCCAGCAGGGACTGGGTTCTTCTTCGTCGGGAAGAAAGACGGAAGCCTTCGCCCTTGCATTGACTACCAGGGCCTGAATGCTATAACAGTCAAGGACCGTTACCCCTTGTCCCCTCATCTCCGAGCTCTTCAATCGGCTGCAAGGATCTTCTCCAAGTTGGACCTCCGAGGGGCATACAACCTGATCCGCATCAAGGAGGGTGATGAATGGAAGACAGCCTTCAATACCCGAGACGGCCACTATGAGTATTTAGTGATGCCGTTCGGGCTCTGTAATGCTCCAGCGGTGTTCCAGAACACCATGAACGAGATACTCCATGATCTCTTGTATAAGTGCGTGATCGTGTACCTGGACGACATTTTGATATTCTCGGACTCCCTGACCGCTCACCGTCAGCACGTCGTCCAAGTATTGCAACGCCTCCGAGAGCATAGACTGTATGTGAAACTTGAAAAGTGCCTTTTTGAACAGGAGTCTCTTCCCTTCCTGGGGTACATCGTCTCCAGTGAGGGATTCCATATGGACCCCTAGAAGCTGAAAGCCATTTGGGAATGGCCGCAGCCGTCTGGATTAAAGGCACTCCAACAGTTCTTGGGTTTCACCAATTATTACCGATCATTCATATACCGCATTATGCATCCATCGTTGCCCCGATGACAGCCCTGACCCGGAAAGGCGCGGACCCCAAGAATTGGCCTCCGGGAGCGGAGGCTGCCTTTCATCGCCTCAAGGAGTGACTCACTGCTCTCTTGATTAACAAATGTTGGTACGTATTCAACAAACTCAGTTCTTTAAAAGTCTGCAGAACACTCAGTTCTGAAGACTTTTAAAAATAAACACCCTACCTACTGCTTACGAGCTACCTTATTGACTGACTATTTAAAAATACAAACAGTCTAACTTGTTTATTCACTGCCTGTTTATTAAAAGCACTCTCTTTCAATCCTGTGCATCTTGCAGTGCTGCACATCCCTCCACTGGGGATGGTGGTTTTCTTGCTCACCATTGATACCAAGGTATCCATCATGGATAACTTCAGCAGTTCGTCTCTTCTGGAAAAGGATAAAGTTTTGCCATAGCTATGCCAGCCTTTAAGCTCACCTCCAGGATGTCCTATTCTCTAAAAAGACTAGCTTCTTTGAAAGGGGCCCCTGAGTTTGAGGATACTCTGCTTCATGGTCTAACTCCACCACAGATTCCTTTGTTCCAAGTTTCTTCAGAATGTTTATTTTATTTATTTAGAGCTTTTTTTATACCAACATTCATGTAAAAATACATATCACGTCGGTTTACAGCGAAACATCACTTCGGTTTACAATGAAACAACTTTTTTGTAAAACCATTACATAGAACAAGGGTTACATCAAACTGGGATCTATGGTAATAAATACAAACTGCTAACATATTGATTATTTAAATAAAGTATAAGGGTGAAAATGGATCTAGGGTAATGAATACAAACTGCTAACATATTGATTATTTAAATAAAGTATAAGGGTGAAAATGGATCTAGGGTAATGAATACAAATTGCTAACATATTGATTATTTAAATAAAGTATACGGGTGAACAAGGAACAGCGAGGACCACCATTCTCTGATGTATACAGAGTAACTTCTATGGCAGGAGGAGGAGAAGGAAGGTGGTAGGGAGTGATAGTGGAAAAATGGCATGAGGTAAATCATCGAGCGTAATTCCACCTTGCCAAAAAGGTGAACAATTCTTGGGTTATCACCTTCCACCACAGGGATTTCCCGCTCAACAAGGGGTTCCTCATCCCTGTCCTCTTCTGCTGGAAGGTTTGTCCGGTATTGCGTTGCCTATATCCTCCCCAGATCCTTCAGAACCCACTTCCTCATCCAGGTCTGTGACCTGCTGCCTCTTAATGATGCAAATCAAACCCTCAAGCCCTCCCTAACGGGACATGTTTTAGGTGGCCTTGAAACCCCCTTGGTCCCAGGCCAAGGTTTTAGGTGGCCTTGAAACCCCCTTGGTCCCAGGCCTCTTTACTGCTGCCTTCTTCCTAACAAAAATGGCCTTGTGCATAAAGAAGCACAAATTCAGCCAAAAATGTGTCCTCTGGACCAGAATCCCCATCCCCCTCCGACCACTCCTAGGCTGAATTTGGGGCCTCAGCTGCCAGGGACAATGGAAGAGGAGAGGCCTCTCCTTCTATCCCTGAGCTGCGTGCAAGAAAGTCAAAATTGCTGCTGTTCCTGTGCTGCAGAATTGCTGTGACCCATCTTGCCTCTGCAGCCCACGCCAATGGCCTCTTTCCCGCAGCCTTTTTCCTGGCAATTGTGGCTTTCTCTGAGCACGAGGGACTCTCCCCACCACCGATGCAAGTCTCACAAAGCCCAGAAATGGCTGATTTCACCAAGTTGCTGCCACATGCACTATACCATTTGCCATGTTCTGCGGGAGCTGTCATAACTGGTACACGTGCACCACACACTGCTGCTCTGTGACCACCTCCCTGAGGCTCTGTTTCAGCACAGTGGTCCTCCACCTCCCCACTGCTGGAACTACTGCTCTTGGGAGCTGCGCATGGCACAGTATTTGCAGCCTAGGTTTCCTCTTTCTGATCAGCTTTTGCGGCTGTCCTGATCTTTTTTCTTTTAAAAAAATTTTGCTAAAAGAAAAACAGGCCCTTCTGAAAATAAAATAAAATGAAATACTTCCTTGGGACTAGAGACTCCAAAGTCAGAAGGATACAGGAAGAGGCAGGAACAGAGGAGCCAGACCACTGGCTATCAGACTCCTCCCTTAGGACAGGGCAAAGGGGCCACCGACCCATGCTCTTCCCTACTCTGATAGGGGGATGGCACCCTCGCAGGTGCCACCCTTGGCAGAAATTTCTATGATCTTCAGTCCAACTCTATCATCTGCTGGAGTCAGAAAATACTGACAACTTAAAAAGTTGCTCCAGGGGCGATCCAGGAAACTACAGACCGGTTAGCCTGACTTCAGTACCAGGAAAAATAGTGGAAAGTGTTCTAAACATCAAAATCACAGAACATATAGAAAGACATGGTTTAATGGAACAAAGTCAGCATGGCTTTACCCAGGGCAAGTCTTGCCTCACAAATCTGCTTCACTTTTTTGAAGGGGTTAATAAACATGTGGATAAAGGTGAATCGGTAGATATAGTATACTTGGATTTTCAGAAGGCGTTTGACAAAGTTCCTCATGAGAGGCTTCTAGGAAAAGTAAAAGTCAAGGGATAGGTGGCGATGTCCTTTCATGGATTGCAAACTGGCTAAAAGACAGGAAACAGAGAGTAGGATTAAATGGACAATTTTCTCAGTGGAAGGGAGTGGGCAGGGGAGTGCCTCAGGGATCTGTATTGGGACACTTACTTTTCAATCTACCTTATAAATGGCCTGTGACCGACGGCCCGCAAATGCGCAGTAGAGCACAGCTCTACTGCGCATGTGCGGGCAAGGATGTCGATCAGAAAAAAAAAATGGCGGTGGGGCAGCAGGAGCGGGAGGAGAAGCAGCGGCGCCGCTGCTTCTCCTCCCCAGATCTGCCGGCAGATCTCGGGGGGGGGGGGGGGTGTCACTCCCGCGGCCCCCCCACCGAGATCTGCCGGCAGATCTCGGGGGGGGGGGGGTGTCACTCCCGAGCCCCCCCCCCCGAGATCTGCCGGCAGGAGCGGGAGGAGTTAATGGAGCCGGGTGAGGGTTGCGGGAAGTCGCGCTTACGGCGCCGGGAGGAAATGGAGGTGGGTGAAGGGAGGGAGGGAGGGAGAGGGGGACTGAGTGAGTGGGAGGGAGAGGGGGGACTGAGTGGGAGGGAGTGAGGGAGAGGGGGGACTGAGTGAGAGGAGAGGGAGGGTGGAGAGGAGTGGGTGGGGGAGGGGGGTGGTGAAGAGTGAGGGGAGAGAGAATGAGGGGGAGGTGAGAGACAGAGGGATGTAGCCCGTTTTAACGGGCTTTACGGCTTGTATATTTATAAATGATCTGGAAAGAAATACGACAAGTGAGATAATCAAATTTGCAGATGACACAAAATTGTTCAGAGTAGTTAAATCACAAGCAGATTGTAATAAATTGCAGGAAGACCTTGTGAGGCTGGAGAATTGGGCATCCAAATGGCAGATGAAATTTATGTGGATAAGTGCAAGGTGATGCATATAGGGAAAAATAACCCATGCTATAATTACACAATGTTGGGTTCCATATTAGGTGCTACAACCCAAGAAATAGATCTAGGTGTCATAGTGGATAACACATTGAAATTGTCGGTGCAGTGTGCTGCGGCAGTCAAAAAAGCAAACAGAATGTTGGGAATTATTAGAAAGGGAATGGTGAATAAAACGGAAAATGTCATAATGCCTCTGTATCACTCCATGGTGAGACCGCACCTTGAATACTGTGTACAATTCTGGTCGCCGCATCTCAAAAAAGATATAATTGCGATGGAGAAGGTACAGAGAAGGGCTACGAAAATAAGGGGAATGGAACAACTCCGCCATGAGGAAAGACTAAAGAGGTTAGAACTTTTCAGCTTGGAGAAGAGACGGCTGAGGGGGGATATGATAGAGATGTTTAAAATCATGAGAGGTCTAGAACGAGTAGATGTGAATCGGTTATTTACTCTTTTGGATAATAGAAGTACTAGGGGGCACTCCATGAAGTTAGCATGGGGCACATTTAAAACTAATCGGAGAAAGTTCGTTTTTACTCAACGCACAATTAAACTCTGAAATTTGTTGCCAGAGGATGTGGTTAGTGCAGTTAGTATAGCTGTGTTTAAAAAAGGATTTGATAAGTATTTGGAGGAGAAGTCCATTACCTGCTATTAAGTTCACTTAGAAAATAGCCACTGCCATTAGCAATGGTAACATGGGAGAGACTTAGTGTTTGGGTATTCACCAGGTACTTGTGACTTGGATTGGCCACTGTTGGAAACAGGATGCTGGGCTTGATGGACCCTTGGTCTGACCCAGTATGGCATGTCTTATGTTGTTATGTTCTTAAGTGGAACACAGTGAAAGCTTTTCTTCTGTCTCCATCTGATGGTAGAGGAGAAAAACCCATGCATCTGGACTGATCTGGGGGATTATAAGGAAAGGTTTTTGTGGAATATTGCTCTCTCTTGTTTAACTGTACATCTACTGCTGTAGGGTATCTGAAGGGGGAAAAAAAGGAAGTAATGGGCTTTTCTTTAGGTTTGCATTGTACTGTTATTGTAATCGTGTTCCTTAGACATACTATGTTCAGAACCTTCACTTCCATGTCATGTTGTTTTTATAATTTTGCAATGTTAATAAATATATTTAAGCATAATCGTTGGGCCATCATTTCTTCTTCAGAATGTTTTTCAAAAATATTTTGTTTGAAACATAAAAAGTACCCTTGGCTCAATGCTGTACAAGCATATGACAGGATTGAGTCCCAACATGGATCCATGCTTCGCATCTGCTGCACCAGTGGAGTTCAGAATTGCTTCTGGCAATGCTGCTGAGGTCAGGGGTAGGGGCCTGAGCCGAAAATGTACTGATCTGGTCCCAGGCCCAGAACTACTGCCATGCCAGACCCAGTATGAGAGGGAAAGTATGGAGGAATTGGGAAAAGTGAAAATAGAGAGAGAAGCAAAGGCAAAAAAACTCCAAGAAAAATAACCAAAAAGTAAAGTGAAAAGGCAAAGGAACAAGATTTCTCTGGCTCCTAAAAATGTTTGACTAACATCCAAGTTAACTAAATGTTTTGCCACCCCTGTGATACTGTAAGCAACGGATCAACACAGTCACCACTTATTTTAATGTAAACATTTTTATACAACAGAAAAAGAAATAGCAAAATGAACAGCTGAAATAATAACTTGCAAAAATGGCACTAATATAATTTCAAACTAAAGTCATTCCCTAAGTACATCCTATGTACAAAGTGATAGTAGCATTTACATCGCCATTTCCTTAAAACAAGCTACTACTAATCTTAAAGCAAGGCAAGATACGCATAGCAAAGTATAAGTACATATAAAAGGAAGACCCTGCTACATCATGGAGCATAAAATGTACCAGAAGCTGATTTTATATGGATGAGCTAAAGTAGCTAGAAGTTAACAAAATAGCTAAATTAGCGGTGTCACATTCACATTTATAAAATTCCTATCATGTTCAAAAACTTACCAAAATCCATCTTACAACAAGTTCAATAATCTGCAACATTGACTGGGAAGATATGGAACAACAGTGATACCTAATAGGGTCTTTAGGGACGTGCAGTGTGGAGCCTTTAACTTAATGGATCCTATGTGTGTTTTGGGAACAAAGCAAGAATTGATCAAGTGCTTTTACTCCTCTGTCAGGTGTGGCAGTGCATGCAACTCTCGTGCATATTTTTTATGGATATTCTGAAAACCAAGCCAGTTCATGGTTCTTGAACACTGGAATTAGCTATCCCTACTCTGTCTTCGTTCAGTAATGCTACTTGTTTTGAGCTGTGTTGTGCCATCAGACAAGGGGCTACTGAAAGAAGGTAAATACTCTGAGCCCAGCTCTTTTGTTTGATAGGATTGCTGGCAGGGTGGGTGATCTCTCACCTGGCAATAGTTGCATGAACATTTTCTTTCTGCTTCTTCTCTCCTTCCACGGCTTTTAGTAGACTCTGGAAGGTCCCTGATGTCTTCAGTTCTTGCACTGTGTCAGCAATCACTTCTGTCAAAAACTGCCTGTCAGGAATCACAAAGCAAGTGACAAGGCTTTTAGAATTCAAGAAAGTTCTGGACAAGCACAGAGAATCTCTGAGGGAGAGCAAGGAACTATAAAGCAAGAGATGTGAATGGGCCAAACAGTCTTTATCTGCCATCCTGTTCTATGTTTCTATATAACCAAAGGTTTCTCCTGATATTCAGACCAGATCACTGCACCTTATGATTCAGAATAATCAGGGAACTGAAGACATCTTAAGTTAAAATAATCAAACACTTTAGTAGTAACATAAGGCAATTTTCAAGGAGATTTCTGCAGGTAAAAAAGGGTTTTACCCCATAAATTATCTCTGAAAACTGCCCACCCAATATGTGGGTAAAAGCAGGTGCACAGTTCCACAACCTGCATTGTAGCGAAGTGTCCCAGGGCAGGCTTAAGATGGGGGGAAAAAACTACCATGCAATCAGGTCTGGATTTGCCATAGGTCAACTAGGCTTATGCAGTGGCCTAGTGAGGGCCTCTGGCGCCCAGGGACCATCTTAACAACCTCCTTCATGCCTCGCACCCCTCCATCCTTCTTGTATCAATATTTAAGGTTACAGAAAGTCACACTAATACAAACCTTAAAAAAGAAATGAACTGAGAGACTGTGCTCCCTCTAGCCAAGGACACCACTCTTCGAAAGCGAACTTGATAGCCAGCAGCTCTTTATCTCCAATGCCATAGCTCCTCTCGGCAGGTGAAAATCACCTTGAGAAAAAAAAAAACAAGGATGTAGAGTATGACTTTCGCTGTGCTGGCTAAGCACTGCTTCTACCCCGACATCAGAGATGTTGACTTCCACAATGAACGGTCGTTGTGGGTCAGGGTGATAAAGGCAGGTTTTTTAGAAAGGCTTCCTTAAGAGCTTGAAAAGCGGCAATGGCCTTGGGAGACCATTGTGATGGATTGGCTCCTTTTCTAGTCATGGCAGTAAGTGGTGCCGTCAGGGTAGAGTAGTGGTAGATGAATGAGCGGTAATAATTTGTGGGTTGTAGCCAGTCTTGTATGCTTGTAGTCTTCTGGGGGTCCATCTGAAATCCTTTGTTGGATACTATGTAGCCCAGGAAAGGAACAGACGTCTGGAATGCGCATTTCTCAAGCTTGGCATAAAGACTGTTCTCTTGAAGCCTCTGTAGGACTCTGGTGACATCTACTTGGTGGCTCTGTGGATCTCGAGTGTTATTGTTTGTAAGGTTTTGGGTGGACCCTTGGACACTGTGGCTGCTGACCACGCCCACGGGGGGAAAGTCCCGTGAGGGGCCAGAGGTCAGGCTCAGCTTTAGGACACACAACACAGAATTATCTTTTATTAGACATAGCTGAGGAGCCACCAGAGGTGGCAGTAGTGAGTAGAGATGAAGCCCGGCTGGGCTTGTAGTCCCTCAGGACACTGGAACAGCGATCCCTCAATGGCAGTGCTGTAGTGGAGAGAAAGTGAGATAGTGAGTACAGTGGAGCATACACAGGGTTTTGGAATAGAGCCTCGTTGGTTGATTACTCACACAGCGGTTTCTCCCGGTAGGTAACACAGGAGCTGAAATAGAAGCAGGCCCTCGAGAGCGAGTACCAGGTTCCAGGAAACAGCTCTGAAAGAAGTAGATGGTAACTCACTGATTGTGTAGGCAGTGGTATCTTCCAAGCAGAAGTGGAGTTCAGACAGCGAGTCCGGGAACATGGGCCCTCGAGGAACGAGTACCGTTTCCAGACAGCGACCTGAAAGAAAAAGAGAGAAGCCCACGAGGAGCGGGTACCACGATAGAATAAGTCCAATTAAGGAGAGGCAGAGTAGCTAGGTATGGAAAGCGAATCCCATCCATAAGGAATCCCTTGCTAACTTGATTAGCTAGCAAACTGAGTACACTTTTGTATCCGGGATGAGTGATGTCATCACAGGGGGACGCCCCTGAGGTTCGCGCCAAAGGAAGCATAAGAAGCAGGGCCATGCGGCGCGTGCGCCCTATGGTAGCTGAACAACATGGCGGGATGCAGCACCCAAGCCGGACCAGGGACGCTGGAGGGGACAGCAGGAAGACGCCACGGCTGCCAGATGTCCATCAACCGTGGGAGAAGTCGCCAAAGAGGTAAGGAGGGCGGAGTGGAGACGTCGGGCAGCGACAGTCGAAAAAATGAGTATGTCATCCAAGTACACAACCACATATTGATATAGCATGTCTCGCAGATCTCATTCATCATATTTTGGAAAACAGCGGGGGCATTGCATAGGCCAAATGGCATCACTAAATACTCAAAGTGGCCATCACGAGTGTTAAAGGCCATCTTCCACTCATCCCCTTGATGAATGCATACTAGGTTGTATTTTACAATCTTGGCCCCTTGAAAGTTGGTCAAATAGTTCTGAAATTAGAGGTAAAGGGTATCTGTCCTTAATGGTGATTTCATTGAGACCTCAAGGGTGAAGGGATCCATCTTTATTGCCAACAAAAAAGAATCCAGCTCCAGCTGGAGACTTGGAGGGACGAATGAAACCCTTCTGTAGATTTTCTTTGATTATAGGCCGACATGGCTTCAGTCTCTGAAAGGGAGAGCAGATATACTCTTCCTTTAGGGGGCTCAGAGCCTGGTTTTAAATTAATTGCACAGTCGAAAGACTGGTGTGGTGGTAGGATATATGCTACAGTCTTGGAAAAGACATCCTGAAATGAAGAATATTGAGGCGGTAGTCCAGGTGGGCTGGTAGAGATTGCCATGTAGGGTATAGGAGTTATCTTCTTCAGACATCTATCGTGGCAAGCTGCACCCCATCGTGATAATTCCAACATGGCCCAGTCAAACTGGGGGATATGTTCTTGAAGTCAGGGTAGGCCAAGTACAATGGGATAGATAGCTTTATCGAGGACAAAAAAAAGAGAGTGTCTCGGTATGAAGAGATCCAGTGTGCAGGCATACAGGTTGTGTAGAACAGGAAACCTCTCCTGGTAGTGGCTCACCGTGGATTGAAGAAAGGAGTAGTGAAGTGGATCTTGGAATGGTAGGAATCCGAAGATGTTCAACCAATCTTCTGAGTATAAAATTACCCCCTGCTCCGGAGTCAACTAGCGCAAGCGTTTGATATTCAAGGGTCCCGGAAATAAGTGAGACTGGGAGTGTTAATGGAGGAGATGGTCTAGTAAGACCTAGAAAGAGTCCTCCCACGGATCCTTGGTCTGCATGTTTCCCGGACAGATAGGGCAAGATTGAACCGCATGACTGGGCTGTCCGCAGTACATGCAGAGGCCCATCTTCTTGCAGTGGCATCTTTCTTTGCTGGTTAAATGACTGTGGCCTAATTGCATGGGCTCTTTTCCTCAGAGATTGAAGAAGGCTGGGACTGTGTAGCTGGGGTAGGTCACGGGCGTACACCACCTGATGAAGGTTTCTTGAGGTTCTTTACCTCAGAAGAGCAGTCCCATAAACGGCAATAAATTCTGCCTGCCAGGTCAATGAGGGAATCCAGCATCTCCAGTAGTTCGTGTGCTGCTAGTTCATCCTTTATGCAGGAGCTGAGGCCTTCTAGGAAAATTGTACATAGACACCCCTGGTCCCAGTGGAGCTCTAAGGATAATGTCTTGAAGTCGATGACATAGTCGATGACATAGCCTGTTGCTGTTTAATGTAAAGCCTGTTTCTGATATTTGTTCTACTGTGTAAACTGTTATATGTAAAGCCTGTTGCTAATTTACTGTTTCCCTGTAAACCGAGGTGATGTATAGCTATACGTACCTCGGTATAAAAGAATCTATAAATAAATAAATAAATAAATAAATAAATAAATAAATAAAATAGTCCGAGAATAGCTTGGTTCCCTGTTGAAGATGCAGCAGGGCCGATCCGGCGATAGTCTTGTAGGCTGGATTGTCGAATACTGATTTGAATAAAGCCAGAAACCCTGGCAAGTCACTGAGGAAATGGGTTGTTGCATTCCCAAATAGGTGAAGCTCAGGCCAGGGCTTTCCCGTTAAGCAAAGACAAGCATGTAAGTGATCTTGGCTAGTACCATAGGGAAGTAAATTGGTTGAAGTTCAAAGTGCATACAGCACTGGTTGAGAGAGCCCCAACAAGACAGGAAGTCTCCTGAGAAGCGAGTAGGGGGCTGGTAAAGGTACTGCAAGTCGGGAAGAACTCACTTGCGGTGAAGTATCCTTGTCTGGTGTAGCAGTGTTTAGTCGAGAGTTCAACTGATTGAAAGCAGTTGTCAATGTCTCTGAAGTCCGTTGCTGTTCAGCAATGCATTGGGCCAGGCCTGGGATGGCCTGTAAGGCTGAGACCTGAGCCGGGTCCATGTAGTTAGCAATCTGTTATTGTTCAGTGTGGTTGTGGACCCCTGAATCATAGTGAGAGTTGGCTCCACCCACAGGGAGGAGCCCTGTGGGGACTCACTTCAGCAGGCTCCAGCCTCAATAGACAGATAACGGTGATAGATTTTATTAAGCAGGAATGTAGGTATCCCACTAAGTGGGTATAGACTCAGTCTGGAGTAAAGTGGTGCGAAGCTGGTCCTCCTGGTAATGGTCCGCAGAGCGGGTTACGCCAGGGCAACTCCTCTGGAGTGGAGATGCTTCTTAGATGTGATCCGGTAGATGATGGTACTCGCGGACAGAAGAAGAAGACTCCTGCAGGCGAGATGGCCCTCCGAGGAGCGGATAGCCAGAGCACAATAGGCCCCAGAGGAGCGGGTACCTTAAGTCCAATTTCAGTAGTCAGGAACGAGTACTGCGAAGCAAGGAGAAGATCTCTGTAGGAGTGGAATCAGACAAGATGGAAGTCCTTGCTAACTCGCTGGATATCAGGAAGTGTTGGGTTTAAATACCTCTTGGCGGGTGATGTCACAGGTGGGAACGCCCCAGAGGTAGCCGCCTTGATGGAGATAAGAGGGAGGCTGATGCGTGCGCCCTAGGTAGCTCCGTCATCAAGATGGTATCTGGGATCACCCACGCCGTCCCGGGAACGCCGGGAAGAGCGGCGTTTGCAGGCTAAGGCTGAAAGACTCCTCGAAATCACTGGAGCAGGCAAAAGTGAGGTGAGCAACAGAGGTCGCAGCCGTCTCCGACCGGGCGCAACAGATTCTTTGGTTCTCAGCCTAGGGACATACACTCCATCACATTCAGTCCTTTTATGTGCCTGCAAACTAACACATCATGGCCTATTGACTGCTGGGAGAGAATCAGACAAAGATGTAATATGGAATTGCTACAAATTAAACCCCAAAGCAAAGGCAAACCCAGTTTCAAAATCTTGTTGCACCTCGAAGTACCTCCTATCATCTACTAAAGGCAAAGAATAGTTTCTTTAACTGTTTCTGTACCACATGTAAGCACTAATGATGTCACAGATCTCTGCCGCCTTCTGCTGGGAGAGATTAGGTAGCACCTATACATCCCGTGTCCAACTGCCGAGCGCACTGTTTAACCGATAGTTGGACGCAGGTTGTATAGGCATTACCAAATCCCCTTATGCAATAAGGCGATTAGAGCCTCTGCAACATGCATCTAACGCGGAGCGAAACTAATAGCACTCATCACATGCAAATGCATGTGAATGAGGC
This sequence comes from Rhinatrema bivittatum, assembly GCF_901001135.1. Classification (NCBI taxonomy): domain Eukaryota; kingdom Metazoa; phylum Chordata; class Amphibia; order Gymnophiona; family Rhinatrematidae; genus Rhinatrema; species Rhinatrema bivittatum. The sequence goes on from NC_042623.1 coordinate 181,955,461, forward strand.
TGTTAGCTATTCACTCTGAATTCAAAAAATAAATGTGCACCTAAGACGCACATTTTTGCGCTCAGAAATTATGCCTGCCTAGAGCAGGCGTTAATTGCTGAGCACTCCCAAAAGTTGTACAGAAAAGCAGAAAAATCTTTTTTTTTTCCATACATCCTCCTACTTAATATCATTGCGATATTAAGTAGGTGGAACAAATCTTTAAAAAAAACTAAAAAAAAAAAGCGCCGGCGTCGGGTTCAGGAAACAGATGCTCAGTTAACAAGCATCCGTTTCCTGAACCCCTAGCTGTTCACAGTTTAGGAAGATGGACACCGATAAATTCGGCATCTGTTTTTCTAACCGGCAGCTGGATGATGCTCGCAGACCTCGATAACGCGACCCCTAATTTAAATATTGCATGGCGACCCCAGGAGGGGTGCCTGGGGATGTGTTAGGAAAGCAGGTGCTGAGTGTTCAGTGCCTGCTTTCAGTGCACATTTATTGCATCGGCCCCAAAGAATGGTGTTCCAGGACATAATAGCAGATCATGGTTTACAAGTAAATTCAGTAAAAGCACAGGAGAAATACTCCAAAAAAAACAAACATCAAGCTGTATCTATAATTGGAAAATATTTTGCTGAATCAGAACAATGGGGAATTAACAGAAGAGCATTTAGAGTGGAGTGTGAGAGTAGAGAAGGCTAAATTTTGTTGATATATATTTTTTCTAGTTTGTATGCAGGCTGTTTGCTATTTCTGTTTCACTTGTTATTGGTGTTTTGCATTTTCTTGTGTGAGAACTGTTTCTGCAGCCTTTGCAGGTTTGACTTTATAAAAAGGGAGCTGGGAAGGGGACTCGTCTTCTCTCTCTCACCTGTCAGATTGAACTTTTTTGAGGTTATCTGATGTCAGGGCGTTCTGTTTGGCTGTCTTACTAAAGAGGTAATTAGCCTTTTTCAGGTCAGCACTTGGCTCGTGCGGCTGGTGATCCGGTTCTGTGAGCTTCTCAGAATCCGGTGGCATAGCCGAACGGACTTCAGGCCTGGACGACATCAGCTTTTCAAACTTGGACTCCAACTGCTTCTGACTTCTCAGGATTTTATTGATTTCACTCCCAACAATCTAAAAAAGAAGATTTCTGTATTATAAAACTCTGTCTCAGTGTGGCTATAATGGCTTAGTGGAAAAAAAAAATGCAAATTCAGGCTTGTCTCAGGTGTTCTCTTTTTGGGCCAGCCAGGGTTAGAAATACTGTGGAAATATTTATTCCATTTCCCAGGTTCTCTGCTACTAGCGCTCTAGCTAGGAGAATGCTCAGTGGGTCCGGCACTAGCTGCAGCAGACTACCTGCACTGAAGGGAGAGGAAGAAAAGACACGAGGTCGTGCAAGAAGATACCAGAATGTAGGAAGTTGTCTATTCCCCTACATAAGTGACAGGTAAACTGCTGGATAGTGTAGACCAGTGGCGTGGGCACAAGGTTAACATGGGTGGGCTGTAGGCATGCAGGTCTGAGACCTACTAATTGTTCTCTAATTGATAAATAATGCCATAAACTGCACCCTGGAATGGCTTTCTAAGTAATTTGCAACAGCCATTATGCATCATGCGTGAAACTTTAAAATAATTTACCTCAATTATTTCAAACATTTACCAGCATTAAAAATTCCTCATTAATCAGAATTTATTTTATATTTATTGCAGTTTATAAATGCACAAGTATAGAAAACAATCAGATCCAATCATGTAATAAAACAAACATGAAAGTATTCTTTCATGAACCATCTTTGCAGAAAATCAGAAATCTTCATAAATACAATAAAATCATCAGAACAGGTGCCGAGCTAGGGCAATTCACATTACAACTAACATGAAAAAGAAATTTCAAATTCTGGGGCCGAAGAAAACCCAAATGCGCCGGAATATGCTTCAGTGCCTGTGGTTGTCTGTGTCGACGCATGCGCTGGGGTATTCTTCAGAGTATGCATCGATGATCCTGAGCTTGCTTCGATGATTGTGTCTGGTATGCTTCGGAGGTGCTCCGATTGACGCATTTGGGTTTTCTTTGGTGCATTCGTCAAATGTGTCGACTCATGTTCCCTTGAAGCTTGCGTTGACGAAGCAGCTTCGGTATGATCGAAGCTTTTAGTCAGGGTCGGAACTTTCTTCGACGCATGTGGGGCCTCTGTCGATCTCCACGTTGATGCGTCAATCTTTTTGATGATTTTCGCTCTTTTTGATGTGGGTCCTTGTATAAGGAGCCCGGTTCTAAAGAAGTTGCCCTTCTAACGGAAGGGGGAAGCTTCGGCCTCGGCCCCGGGGAGGAGTGAGCGTCCGGGGGGGGGGGGGGGGGGGGGTCATAAGAACCAGAGAGAGAAATTTTTAATTTTTCAATCTTCGCTGTTCTTTGGCATTATGCCCGTGGCGACATTCAACCACAGTGCTGGCCTGTTTGGTCGTGGTAGCAGGCTTCATGTCCATCAGTGATGGACATTATCTTACCACAAGCGCAAGGTTTAAAACCTGATGGTCGAGGCATGATTTACTCCATGATTTTTTCTTCTTGTTCGACTGAATCCGATTAAACTCTTTTTTTTTTTTTTTTTTTTACACAACAAAGCTGAGGAGATTCGTGGCTTTGCGTGCGTTCCCACTCACGGAAAAGACAGACTGAGGAGAAGCTGTCTTCCTGCGCGGGAACATACACGCAGCCGCTCTTTGAAAAGCTCCGCCTTCGACGCCAGACTGACAATCCCATGACAGCATGGCTAATTCAGCCTTGCTATTTACGGGAAAAGCCTGGTGAAGGAATTTAAACTCTGGGGAGATTTTTCCAGTAGCAGGCATGTTAGTATCTACATCTGAATCTGACTCCTGATTGACCTAATAAGTTAAAACTAGAGGTTCGGCATTTTCTGCTCTATTTTCTTGTACCATGCTGAAAACCGTGTAGGTCATTTACATCAATAGCTGATTTGAAATCCCCGCCTAATAAGTGAGGCACTTGTTCTGGCCTCTAAAGCCCTGATTTTACTCATTTGAGCTGTTTTTGTAACTTGCTCTGTGTCACTTTCATTACCATCGCAGGAGAGACCAGGCCGGCTTTGCTCGGACATTGGTACTCTATTAACACACGAGGCTTTTAAGGTTTAACACTTACTCTCTTAATATGCAGTTGCTGTCAGTCAAAATTCATTTTCATTGGTTTACCATAGCCTTCCAGGAATTTTTTTTTTGAGAGAGAGAAATAGAAAGAAAGGAATAGAAGGGGAGACAATTTTTAGACTATTCTCCTTTCATCCTTTTCCTTTAAATCCTTAATTTAGATTCCCCTTCAAGCTCTACCAAGACCCTCAACAGGACTGGGAACTATCAGCATCAGGGCTCACAAACTCTGAATAAGACAGACGCCTGGCCCACAGACAGCTATATAAATTGCAGATAAAGCTGGACTTCTTGAGCTATTTTAACTCAAAAAAACCAACAGTTATGGAAATTCCTGCTGCACTACCAGTATGTCTTCTCTCTGCTGAGGCAGAGAAGGCGAAATTACCACTTACCTGATAATTTCCTTTTCTTTAGTACAGAGAGGTGGATCCAGAACCAGTGGGTTATGCACCTCTACCAGCAGATGGAGACTATGCAAAGCTGATGTCATGGTAAATATATCCCTGCACTGACATCAACCTGCTAGTATTCTCTGAAAAAGCCAACTGTGGATAAACTAACAAAAACGTGATTATTAACAAACAACCACTCCAGTACTCAGCCCACAGGAACCACTGAGCTCAGTCAAAGAGTGCAATAACTCCAGCCTAGGGACAGGATTGACATTTATCAGTACATCCCCGGAACACGCAGCCTCGCAGGAGGACCATAGCACAACCATTCGGCAGCCAAGGGCAAGAAGATGGATCTACCTGTTTGTACTAAAGAAAAGGAAATTATCAGGTAAGAAGTAATTTCTCCTTTCTTAGCATTCAGACAGGTGGATCCAGAACCAGTGAGATGTACCAAAGCTACTCCCGAACAGGACCGGAGAGACTGCCCGCAGTCTCGAAAAAACCGCACATGTGAAGGCTGAGTCCTCCCGGGCCTGCACAGCCAGGCGATAATGCTTGGAAAAGATATGTAAAAAGGAGCACATCGCAGCTCGGCAAATCTCAATGGGAGACAATAATCTAATATCTGCCCATGACACTGCCTGAGCCCTAGTGGAATGAGTCCTAACCTGACCAGGCAACGGCTGCTCAGCATCCACCTATGCTCCCATGCCTACCTCCTTAATCCAGTGGGCTATTGTAGCCTGCAACGCCGGTTGCCCTGATCACTGATTCAGAAACCTCCAAATATGCCTCTTAATATCCAAGCATCGTAACAGGTGCTATTCATCCGCATCTCTCGCTGTCCAGACAGAAGGGAAACTGATTCAAATGAAAATCTGAGACCACCTTTTGGCAAAAATGACAGACCAGTATGTATATTTATCGCCCTCCGGAGTCACTCTCAGGAACGGCCCCTGGCAAGACAATGCCTGCAGTTCGGAGATTCTTCGTGCAGAACAAACTACCACAAGAAACACCGTTTTCAACGTAAGAAACCTCAAGGACAGGCTATACAGTGATCAAAAGGTGGAACCCGTCAAGAAATCCAAAACCAGATTAATACTCCACAAAGGTACTGGTAACCGTAGGGGAGGAAGAATATGCTTCATACCTTTTAAGAAGCAAGTCACATCTGGATGATCAGACAAGGGTCCACCATTCACCTGACCTCAAAAACAGCCTAGAGCTGCCACCTGTACTTTCAATGCATTAAGGGCCAAACCCTTTTTCAATCCATTTTGCAAAAGCTACAGAATGAGTGGGATCTTAACAAACGAGGGAAGACCCCTTGATCCTCACACCAAGCCTCAAACACTCATCAAACCCTCATAAAGGCTAAGGAAGTGGAGAACTATCTTGCTCGTAACAAGGTGGCAATCACTGCAGTGGAATACCCATGCTTCAGTATCTGAGCCCTCTCAAGGGCCACACCATAAGATAAAATCAAGTCGGATCTTCGTAAACATTAGAGCCCTATCACAGCAGATCCTTATGAACCAGTAATCTGATAGGAGGGTCCACCAGGAGCCTTTTGCAGATCTGCATATCATGGCTTCCTGGGCCAATCTGGTGCCATCCCTTTGTAAGTCTCAATCCTCTGAACGATTCCATCCAACATGGTCCACAGGGGAAAGGCATATAGGAGCTTGCCCACCGGCCAATCCTGTACGAGGGCATTGATGGCCAAGGACTTTTCCTCTCTCCTGTGACTGAAAAAGTGAGAAACCTTTGCATTGTGAGATGCTGCCAGAAGGTCTAGATACAGGAGACCCCAGTGGTCCATTATGAGCTGGAATACCTCTTTTGACAATTCCCATTCTCCTGGGTCCAGACTCTGTCTGCTGAGAAAGTCAGCTATTAAATTGTCTTTTCCTGCAATGTGGGAGGCTGAGATCTCCTAAAGATGCACTTCCTCCCATTCCATGAGTTGGGCTATTTCCTGGGACACTTGCTGGCTCTTGGTTCCTCCCTGGCGACTGATATAAGCCAATGTTGTGGCATTGTCCGACATTATCCAGGTTGCTTGACCCTGCAATTGGTCCACAAATCACAAGCAAGCCAACTGGAATGGCCCGGGCTTCCAGGTGATTTATGCTCCAGAGAGATTCTTCTGTATTCCAACGCCCTTGCACAGTAATCTCCTGACAGTGGGCCCCCCAACCCTAGAGCTCACATCTGTCATGAGTACTAGCCAGTCCAGTGATCGTAGGGAAACCCTTTTCCTTAGATGGTCCGCATATGCGCCCTCGCCCATGGAACCACCTGTAGAGTAGCTGCCATCAGTCTGAGCACGTGTAGATAAGACCACACTTTTGGGTGCACTGCTTCTGTCAATAATTGAATCTCCGCCATTAGCTTCTAAATGCGGGTCTCCAACAGGAACATCCTGCCTTGCTTCATGTCGAAGCAAACACCTACGTACTCCAGTATTTGGGATGGCTGCAGCTTGCTCTTGGCCAAGTTCACCACCCAGCCTCGTTCCTGCAATAAGAAGATTACCTTGTGTGAGGCCTAAAGGCTCTCTTTAAGGCTCTTGGCATAAATCAGCCAGTCGTCCAAGTATGAGTGAACCAGAATGCCATCCTTTCTTAACACTGCTGCAACCTCCACCATAACTTTGGAAAAGGTTCTGGGTGTGGTAGTCAGATTGAAAGGTAGTACCCAGAACTAATAGTGTCACCCTGACATAGCGAAATGTAGAAATTGCTGATGCTCTAGTCACATGGGAATATGAAGGTATGCTTCTGACAAATCCAGTGATGTCAGAAATTCCCCTGATTGTACTGCCATTATCACTGATCATAAGGTTTGCATGTGAAATCGAGTCACCCACAAATGATGGTTGACTCACTTGAGATCTAGGATGGGGTGATAGGAGCCTTCCTTCTTCGGCACAATGAAGTAAATGGAATATCTGCCCATATTTTCTTGAGACTGGGCAATGGGACTACAGCCGAAGCCTGAGGAGTCTTGATAACATACACTCCACTGCTTGACTCTTCTGCGGAGAGTTGCATGGAGACACCATGAAAACATTCTGAGGAACATTGAGAAACTCCAGAGCATAACAGTCTCTTTTCACCTCCAGCACCCATTGGTCTGATGTGATCTCGACCCACCTCCGATAAACTAGAGAGAGGCACAACTCTACTAAGTGGCTCGGGGGACACCTTTACCTGAGCCTGCATCTCTTCTGGGTAGTCTGGGACAAAAGGACTGAATCCTGCCCAAGGGCCGAGTCCTCTGAGAAGCCTCCTCTATAGGGACGAAAATGTCTGAAAGCCCTTGCATGACCTCTCTCATACCGAAGGAGTGTGGTATCTGCTTCTTGTCCTCTAGTAACTTTGAAATTGTATCAGTCGACCAATTCCTGAGCCATAGCTGATGTTTGGCCGCTATTATCGAAGTCACCCCTCTGGCTGAAGTATAGGCCAGGTCACAGCCCGCAACTGCCAAAAAGGTGGCTGCTGGTTCCCTCACTGCCCTGGAACTCACACCAGGTTCTTGACTTCTTGAGAGAAAAGTAAGCAAGAGCGAACTACCAGAGAGCAACACAAAGCTATCTGCAAATTCATTGCCATCGCTTCAAAGGCTTGCTTAAGGATGGCCTCAAGACTTTTTTTTATCTTGAGCATCCTTCAATGCCACTCCCTCTTCCACAGGAATAATTGTGCTCTTGGTGACAAGCACACACGAGTGCATCCACTTTCAGAAAACACAACTGCTCCCTCGCAGCCGGATCCAAGGGGTACAGCCCTTCCAAGGTTTGTCCCCCTTTAAAATTAGCTTACGGGGTGCCTCATTCAAGATCAATTCTTGAATACCTACCATAATAGGAAATAAATACGAGGCTTTTTGCAAAGAAGTAAAAATGGGATCTTTCTTTGGCTCAGATATGGAATCAGCCTCTGGTACTCCCAGCATCTTCAATGTCTGGGAAATCAGAGCCGGTAACTCATCTTTATGAAAGAAACCAACATAGATTTATGGCTCCAGCCCTGGAGGAATTCCCCATCCTCCAAGGAATAAGGATCGGTTTCATCATCCGTGTCATCCTTGTCCCTATCAGAGTGACTGGCGGCAGGCCTAAACTTACTCCAACGCTTACCCGCAACACCAGGTGCCCAGGGATCAGCAGACTGCAATCCTGAATTGCTATTAACTGGGGCAAACGACTGGATCTGAAGAAAAGACTGCAGCCCTTGAAAAAAATTCCACCCAAGAAAAGGTAGTTGGATCCAGGCCAAAACCAGGGGGAAATGTACTGTGTCCACTGAACTACCTTCCCCTGCTGAGGAACCAGTTAGGGGAGTCCCAATTCAGACAAGATTTCTGGCACCTCTTTTCCCATTCCCACAACAAGCTAGGAAGGACCGGGCTTAGCAAAATCAGAGGGAGACAAGTCTCCTTGAGCCTCCAAACAGTTCTGAGAGAAATTAGAGGGAATACCAGGCTGGATGGCTGAAAAAAGCAAGCAGTACACAGGACAAAGCTCTTAGGCTTCTTTGCTTTTGGAGCCATAATAAATCACACACTAAACTGACTCCAAGAAGAGTGCGCACCCGGCTGAGCTCGTCGCTTGAAAAGGACTGAATGTCCAAACGTTAGGCGCCCAATATACCCAATCAGCTGGGCACCCAAGTTCTCATGCGTCCAACTCTTAGGTGCCCTGAAGCGCGCTACTGTGCGTCCAACTAAGCACCTTCAGGCTTACTACCAAGCGCTCCAGAAAGCATCCTATGCAAACTGTGTCCCCTTATGTGCCCAACTGGGCATCCCGCTAGGGGCACTATTAGATGCACATCCAGGCGTCCAGCGTGAACCAACATCCTGAAGAGGGCATACTTTCACACCGTGGAAAAGTGCATAAATGCTGCCATGCCCTGAGAGCTGGTCCTAGCCCAAATGACTGCTCAATCTGCCAGGCTGACCGAGTTCCTCAATTCCTCTGGAGGTGAAAGCAGTCGTCGTACTGGCACGTCAAGCACGGAGACCGAAGGGGAGAGGAATCCCTAAAATAACCACATTACCCCCCCCCCTCCCCTATCATTTATTTATTTTATTTTTCTTTTAAATCCTTTACTTGAGCTCAGCCCGTCCCAGTCGAGAATGGAGTTGGTCTCTGGCTGTGGGGAGAGAGGGCATGTATCTTCACCGCCGCACTTGGCTTTCCTCACCCACTTCCCTTTCAGCTGGTGGTTTTTTCTGGCATGGACTTAGCATTAAAAAACAAAAAAAAAACAGATCCCAGACCAAGGCATTCACCTGAGGGAGAATCCACAAAAATCACCTCAGGAAATTTCAACTGAGGGAGGGACAATAAGGTATCAACACAGGAGAGCAGGGCAATAATCTTCAATCCTTCTCTCTCCTCCTATTAAACTTCAACGCAATCCCCAGTAGGGAGATGCACGTCCACCAGCTGGTGGAGACTGAGAATACTGGTGGGCTGATTTCAATGCAGGGGTATATATATACTGTGATGTTAGCTTTGCTCCATCTCCATCTGCTGGTAGAGGTGCATAACCCACAGTTCTGGATTCACCTGTCTGTTCGCTAAGAAATACTGGCTTTAAGTGTCCTACGCCACAAATAATGATGTCAGGGAAAATTTCATGTGATCTGTCTCCCTTGCTAGAAAGGAGAGATGTTTTGGAATAGTGTAGCAAGATGAGAAAGGAAGTAGATCTCATTTTGACCAATAATTTCCTAATGTCTTCAGTAAATTAGAAAAGTCACTTGAAATTCTCAGTAACTCTATCCGCAGTGAGGTTTCAGACCCAACTCCCTATTCCTCCTGAAAATAATTGTATCTGCAAAAAAAAACCCCCAAAATGGAAATTCTTCACAATCAGGAATCATATGTGGACTATTAACAGTTTGGGGAGAATGGCAAAAAAGCCCTAAAAAGCTCTCTCTAATTTATATTTTTTCCACTGATGATTGAAGGGCAAAAGAATGTGTTTTTAGCTTTCAAACTCACCTCTTTATATAGTTTGGTGTGGGCTAAACATGGCAACTTGTTAGTCTTAACCTTAAGATACTGAAGACTTTGATCACCGATTAATTGGAGACTTTCACCTTGGTAAAGATTACACACTGGCTTCTCTCAGTTTGATAGGACATAATCCTAGATGTATTATTTGGATAGCCCTCAGATAATGTCAAACATGTATTTCTTGCTCAAAAGTGATCACTATAAGATCCAGTCCTTCTCTTTTTCTTTGGCTATATCTTACCCCTCCCTGGCAATGCATACACCATACAAAAGATGGGAGCTATTTCATGCTGGAAGATGCAATTCTTTGTACTGAGTGGATTCTAATCCCACCTTTAGTATTTGCCTTGTATGACTTTGAAGTTACTTGACACACACACACACACACACACCCCCAACCCCGTATCTAAACTCTCCTTAATCTTTTCCCACACTGCAGTGCTGATATAAAAGTCATATTACTTCATTTCTGCTACAGCTGTGGCTATCCTCTACTGCGCTGTCTCTCTAATGTGTATTGCAATATAGTCTGCATGCAAGTTGCTATGTCTATGATTTGTGAAGTACTTTAGTGCATGATCTGTTTTCATACTCTTCTTGGAGCATGGCCTGTGTAAAGGGGTGTTGCATAAAATAAACCCTTTTTTTTTTTTTTCATAAGATTTGCCATACTGGGTCAGACCACAGGTCCATCAACCCCGGTATCCTGTTTCCAACAGTGGCCAATCCAGATTGCAAGTATTTGGCAGGATCCCCAAAAGGTAGTTAGATTAAATGCTGCTTATCCCAGGGAAAAGCAGTGATTTCATGTCTCCATGTCCCACCATACACAATACAGGAGGAAGCTTACATTGCTAGAGTCCAGCTTGTCTTGGTAGGACACTGGCATGATGTATCCCAAAATAGAGAGTTGATCTAAACTGTCCTCCAGCACAGTGTTAATGCGCAGAACATCTAGAAGTGAGAGACTGTCCATCTCTTTGCTCATCATTCTGATATCTCTCCAGGCTGCCAGAGAACACAAGACATGAAAATAATGTGTGAGTTTTACAAGCTACTCAATTCTTTTTAATGCAGTGTGTTTGTATTATACTTTATCTACCTCATTCAACACTCTCTCATTCACTTATGTCCTCAATTCCGATATCATTCATTTCCTTGGGCTTTCATTCCTTCTCTCCCTCCTTTCTTCCCTTCCTTCTTTCTCCTTCCCTTTCTCCCTCCATCATTCATTTCCTCAGATTTTTCACTCCTTTTCTTTCTTGTCTCCCACTATCCCTTCCTCCATCATTCATTTCCTTAGGCTCCTTTCTCCCTTCCTATCTCTTCTCTCCTCCTTCCCTTCCTCCCTCATTCATTTATTCAGGATATTTTTCCTTCTTCCCTCTTCTTCCTTTACTCCTTATTCATTTCTTCATTCTTTCCTTTTCCATTCTTTTCCCTTATTTTAAAATTTATATTTCGCTTATCTACTATTCTCAGTGAATTATAACAGTACCTTCATAATGAAAGTAGATAAAATGCACTAAAATGTCAGACACAAACATATTAAAACACTAAGTAATAAGCTGCGCAAAACCTGGCATGGGTTTTTGCATAGGTAATTATAGATGGTTTTCCATGCTAATTGTACATGTGTATGTAATAACACATTTAGTATGGAAAAAATGCATGCATATATCCATGCAATAACCCATGGCAGGTTTTGCACAATTGCATGCAAATTGAATGTAAAGGAGGTAATTATTTATTCACAGGCTATGTAGGGAGCCGCGCTAGCGGGGAGCTAGGTAAGCGAGGGCTTTTTAGCACCTGCGTAAGGGGCAGGAGTTAAGTGAAAGTGCTGCAGTGCTGGGCAGTGTCGGTAGCCCCCAGAGATCATTGGTCCATCCTGGCTCTTGCTCTCTCCTGGTGGGGCTGATGCATGCTGAGCGGCCCCAGGTGCTTGGCGAATAAAAGGCTGCATGGACACACACCTTCACTAAATGCCGGCAATGGAGTAAAAAGGACAGTAGGAGCTGAAACAATTTATTTTTAAATAATGTGGGGCTGCTGTAATCAGCTTTAAGCTAGAAATGACTCTCGTGAATCTGCAGCATTTTTTCAATTGCACCTATTTTAGTGCAGGTTTTTCCTGTGGCTTTCTGCATCTTGGCTTTTATGTGGGTATTGGCGTATGTAAATGGTCTTGCATACATTGTTTTATGCATATCTAACTTGCAAGCTGCACCCTTATTATGTCCCATAGAGGTACCTGCTAAAAAAAAAATGCACAGAAATTTTGTGCCAATTTCAGCATGGGTCTTATTTTATTTCCTTATGGGCCGATGTAATAACAGTAAAAACACACAAAAACCCATACGCTGAGTCCAATTGCTTAACAAGTCAAAAGGCTAAATCCCCTGCAAGATAGGTATCACTCCTAGCAGCATTATCATCTAAACTCTTGAAATTTTGTTCAGTTTCTTTCTTTCTTTCTAAAGTCAAATAGTAAGGAGACAGTCTTAAGTTCCAGAGGTAAAACATTTGAAAGTGTAGGACCTGCTTCATAAAGAATTTGCTCACTGGATTCTGCAAGTCTAATCCCTGGTAAGGAGGGAACGGTCAAAGACTAAGAAGAAGATCTTAGTGAACACGTGGGTTGATAAATTCTTAGAACTGAATTTAAATGGCTAGGTGCTTAACCAAAAAGAGGTTTAAATATACATAAAATAACTTTAAAACGGATATGGTAATGATTGGAAGGCCTCTTCTCTTCCTTCTTCCATCATTGATCATGCTTTCTTTTCTTATCTTCCTCCGTCTTCCCTTCATTTCCTTCCTACATCATTCGTTTCCTCAGGTTTCTATTCCTTCTCCCCTCCCTCTTTTGTTCCTTCGCTCTTTCCCTTATTCATTGCCTCAGACTTTTCCCTCCTCCTCACTCCCCTTCCCTTCTTCCATCATTCATTGGCTCATGCTTTTCTTCCTCCTTTCATTCCTTCCTCCATCAGGCTTGCCTGGCGGTCTCCTTTCCTTCCTCCCTCCCCTCATTCATTTCTTCAGGCTTTCTTCTCGTGCTTTCCTCCCCTCTCTTCCTTTCCTCCCCCCATTCCTTTCCTCAAGCCTTCCTCTCCTGTCTCCGCTTCTCACCATCCATTTCTCAGGCCTTCTTATCTCGCCCAGGCTCTCCTCCCCTCTCGCCTTCTCTTCCCCCCCCCCCCCTCATTTAGTTCCTCACTTTCCATCCTTCTCTCCCACCCCGCTCCCCCTGTTTCTCTGTCTCTCTACCCTTCACTCACTTTTCTCGTAAGCACGGTAGCTTCGCGCGCTGTTTACATCGGGTTTCCAAGGTAACGGTAACGCCCATAGGGCTTGCAGGCCCCACCTCCCTCCTGAGGGGTCCTCTGGATGCATACCGACCACACGACTGCTGCTATCTAGATACATTTATACAGTCTTCTCGTGGAAGACAAGTAGAATGTGTGGTGTAAAGATGTTTTTGCTAAAGTCACCATGTGTAGTTTGTTGCTGTAGTTTTCCGTCAGGCAGAGTCGAGGACGCCTCAGAACAAGGCCCTTTAATATCCCAGTATGCCCTGCGCCCTTCCTTTTCGTCCATCTTGGATGCGGGTGGGGGTGAGTACCCGTGCTGTAGGCGGTTATATGATGGGAAGCGAGGTTGGGAGGGTAGAGAAAACTCCCGGAGTTTGAAGGGCCGCGTTCGTTTTGCACGGTCTGCGGCTGTCGGGCTCGTCGCCTGCAGGATGGTGGCGATGGTGGGTGGATTGGGCGGCGCCGGTTACATCTCCCGGTAAATCTGGGGCTCGCAGGTCCCGGAACGGCCGGAAATATATTTTGCCAGGTTGAATTAAAGTGTTACCGCGCTGCAGATGCGCCTGGAAGGACCACTGTAAACATCGGAGGAGTGTGTGTGTATAAAGTGATATTTCTCTGCAGCATCCCCCTGTGCACAGAGAGCTGCGGTTGGACCTAGTCCTCCTCATTCCGTGCCATACTATCCCCAAAACAAGCCAGATGTGAGGCTTGACCGTCTCTTCTCGTCCCCCTGGAGGCTGTCGTCCCTTCACGAGTTCACTAAACTTTCACTCTGTGATTTTTGTGAAGTTTTATTATGCTGTTGTATTGCTAGTCTTGTAGTGTATGGTCCCTGTTTCTTGATGCTGCTTGTTTATAACTGCAATTTAATCAAATATTTTCCTTTAGGTTTGTCTGCAGCGGGATCTTAACAAACCAAAATGTCTGGAAGGTATGGAATCTGGAATGTTATAAACACGAATGAGAAAATGCTTTTTCTGAAAGTTGTTTGGGGAATGGAGCCATCCTGCGGATTTCAGAGAGGAATCCATGGCTTGGGTAAATCTATATCCTAGAGAGACCGTGGAGACGCGTAAAGTAAATTTACTGAAAGTCTGTGAAATTGAAGCTTGAATGGAACTCTGCAGCATTCAGACTTGTGTAAGCCATTTGCAGGCTTTGCTGTTTATATCCTTACAAGCTGTTAAGCCCGTTAAAACGGGCTACATTAAAAAAAAAAATTTTTCGGTCCGTTTTCGGACACTGCACCCGTCTACACTTCTTTTCCCTCACTCCCCCTTCCCCTCGCTCATTCACCGCAGTCACTCATCCTCCTCCTCCTCCCCCCTCGGTCACTCACCCCCTCCCCTTCCCTGCTCCCACTCAAACTCCCTTCCCTCATTCTCACCTCCCCCCCTCATTCTCCCTCCCCTCCCCTTCCCTCACTCTCACCTCCCCCCTCATTCTCCCTCACCTCCCCACCCCCTTCCCTCTCCCTCTTATGCTCTTCAGCGTGGTCTGCTCACGGAGACGGGAGATCTCCGGGGATCCCTCCCCAGCACGCACCGCCGCCACATTGCCTCCCGATATCGCTGCTGCCGCCACCGCTCCTCCCAGCCGCTCCTCGGCCCACCTGACACTCGCATACCGCCGCCGATCCGCCGCTGCTGCTCCTCCCAGCGCCATCTTAGTTCCGCTCTGACCGACGTAGTCTCCCGCCCGCGCATGCACGGTAGAGCTGCTCTCTACTGCGCATTTGCGGGCCGTCGGTCAGAGCCCATTTATAAGGTAGATTCTTTGTGCATAAATATATATTTTTTTAAATATTTGTATTGGTATTGAACACAGCAACATATTCTAAGTGCATAAATATTTTAAGATGATGAAAAATCGATGAGGACTGTTTATTTTATTTAACAAATTTCTAGCCTGCACAATCCCATGTTCTTGTCTCATCTCTCAGTAGAAAGTTTTTATGATTATGATTTATCATAATCTTGGGGATGACTGCACAGAGCAGCAGTTGCTACCCTTAAGAGAAACATGGTGGTAATCTGCATGGTAGATACCACCATAAGAAGCTTGCTGGCAGACTTGGATGTACCATGCAGTCCTCTTCTGCTGTCATTACTATGTCACTATGGGTTACAATAAAACATACATTTATTTATTTTTATTTATTTATTTACGTATTTTTATATACCGACTTTCCTCAAAAAGAAATCAAGACGGTTAACAAAGTAAAACGTCTATACAGATCTATAAGATCATGATGACGCACACATTTCCATACATAGTTCCATTTCCAAAGAAACAGTCAATTAACATCAATAAGTCATACAATTATAGTCTAGCTAAAACACATTTCTAATTGTCAATCTAAAACAGTACTATACTACTAGATCTTAATAGCATAAAATATTACTAAAATTACATCTAAATAGTTTAAAAACTTAAAACAGTAAAACTGAGATTCTGTATTATTGTGGGGAGAGTCTAAGATGTTAAATAGATCAACTTGTCTCTAAAAAGGCCTGTTCGAATAGCCATGTTTTTATCAATTTCTTAAATTTTCGAATACAGGTTTCAGTTCTAATATCAACAGGAAGGGAATTCCAAATTTTAGAACCAGCCAACGACAAGGTCCTGTCCCTGACTGAGTTCAGATGAGCCATTTTTGGAGAGGGAACTGTGAGCAGTGCTTTTCCCAAAGATCTTAAGTTACGGACCGGGGTATGAATCCGGAGAGAGGCATTAAGCCATTCAGAATTATCCCCATATATTGTCTTATGAATGAGAGTCAAACATTTGTAATGAATTTTCGCGTGAATCGGTAGCCAGTGGAGTTCTTTTAAAACTGGTGTTATATGATCACATTTTTTCTTATTAGACAAAAGACGGGCTGCCGCGTTTTGAAGTAACTGTAAAGGGCGAAGAGTGGCACTTGGAACTCCTAGCAATAACGCATTACAGTAATCCAGCTTTGGAGAAATCAAAGCCTGAAGCACTGTACGAAAATCCCCAGAATGAAGAAACGGTCTTAGTTTTTTTAGAACGTGGAGTTTAAAGAGACCATCTTTATTTATGGCTTTAATACAAGCTTTCATATTTAACTCTGCATCTAGAACAGGGCCTAAATCTCTTACTTCATAGTTAATTTTGTGTAATGGTGTAAGGGATTTTATCTCTGTATCCATTTTCTCAGTAATTTTATTACTCAAATATAGAATTTCTGTTTTAGTTCTATTCAATGAAAGTGACATATGAGATAGTAATTGACTTATTGATGAGGAGTAAAGTTCCCAAAGCTTCAAAGTAGCTTGAAGAGTGTCATTAATGGGCAACAAAATTTGGACATCGTCTACAAAAAGAAAATGCACCAGTCCCAGGCCCGTTAGAAGTCTGCAGAGTGGTGCCATATAGACATTAAAAAGTGTAGGTGACAACGAAGAACCCTGGGGAACCCCTGTAGACATTATTACGGTGTCTGATTCTGCTGTGTCTAATTTAACTTTAAAAGATCTATTGGATAAAAATGATTTGAACCATACCAAAGTTGTGTCTTTTAATCCAATTTCATGTAACCTTGTTAACAATACTTCATGTTTAACGGTATCAAAAGCCGCTGAAATATCTAATAGAATTAAAAGGTAAGATTTATTCTGGTCAAAACCCCTATGTATTGTATCCGTCAAGGATATCAATAAAGATTCTGTGCTATGGGATTTTCTAAAACCAAATTGTGAGGGGTATAGCAAATGATTATCTTCGAGATACTCCATTAGCTGACGATTCACTACTTTCTCGAGGAATATGACAATAATAAAAACCAGTGGTATTTAAGTAAAAATTCCTTTGACCTAAGTTTGCTCTTAGTGTAGCAGCACTATGATTCGGTTGCACTGTTGGGTAATTAATTTCATTTATTTGTTTCCTAGACTTTGGTCCAAGGCCATTTTTGCTGGCTACAAGCGTGGGCTCCGAAACCAGCGGGAGCACACTGCTCTGCTGAAAATTGAAGGGGTCTATGCCCGTAATGAAACAGACTTCTACCTGGGCAAGAGGTGTGCCTATGTGTACAAAGCGAAGAAGTGAGTTGCACTTGTTGGGTAACCACATCTGTGAAAGGAGATGCAGAAGCTGGGAACTTTCAGATTTAAAGTTTATTCATGCACAATTCTTCATTGCAAGCATTTGTAGTTTAATGATTGGATTTTTATATATATATTTTGTACCTAGGGTATAGTTCTTTTGCTGGTGACTAGGCCGGTAGTTAATCTATAATGAAACAAAATAATAAGGTGATACCTTTTTAATGGACTAATTTCTTAGTGTTTAGATAGGTGGATCTAGAACAAATGGGTTATGCACCTCTACCAGCAGATGGGGACAGAGCAAAACTGATGTCA
Organism: Rhinatrema bivittatum; assembly: GCF_901001135.1. NCBI lineage: Eukaryota > Metazoa > Chordata > Amphibia > Gymnophiona > Rhinatrematidae > Rhinatrema > Rhinatrema bivittatum. The sequence continues at coordinate 181,972,750 of NC_042623.1, forward strand.
TGGTGTGTGTGTGTGTATATGTATGTATATATATATATACCCCTGCATTGATATCAGCCCACCAGTATTCTCAGTCTCCAGCAGATGGTGGATGTGCATCTCCTTTTTGGGGGATTGCTTTATCTTTTTTTTTTTTTTCTAAAGGAGGAAGAAATTTAAAGGAGACTATATACTCAGCTTTCCTGAGGTGATACCAAAAGGTCCCTCCCTCAGTCGAGTTTCTCCTGGGGTGATATCCATTCGATCTCTCCCTCAGTTGAGTGCCTTGGTCTAGTAGTCAGTTCCGTCATGGACTTAGATGATGGGAGATCCAGCTGTGAAAGGCTAGCTGTTGCAGGAAGCAGTGCACGGCGGTGAAGGCCATAGCCCTTCCCCTTGCCACAGCTGGAGACCGGAGCTGTACTCAGCTGGGACGGGCTGAGCTCAGGTAAAGAGTAGGAGGGGAAAAAAAAGAGTAAAGGGGTAGGGACTATTAAGGGCAACCCACTCTTCTGGTCTCCAAACCTCGGCTCGCCAATCCAACGTTGTTTCCCACCTTCGTGGAGGTTTGGGATAGTGGCAGTCTGCTGGGTTGAGCGGTCTTTTTAGGATAGGCCCTGTTCTCAGGCTTTTCTGTGGTGCCATGTGGTAGGCCTCTGTGGTGTTAGCACATTTTTGCTCTGCGCACATCTGGGCCTGCAGTTGGTTTGCATCTGGGTACTTGCCAGGTTCTTATGGCCTGGATTGGCCACTGTTGGAAACAGGATGCTGGGCTTGATGGACCCTTGGTCTGACCCAGTATGGCATTTTCTTATGTTCTTATGCATGTCCAAGTGGGGCGTACGCTTGGGACGCGTACTTGGATGTCCAAAATTTGTGGGCGTCAAAGGATAGATGTTCCTTTTTCTTGGGCGTCCTTATCTTGGATGGATGTGCATTTAGACGCTCTGTCAGATGCTATTCAGTGCGTTGATAGAGGGCGCATACCATGGTGCTGGTAATAAAGAAGCCTGAGTGCCTTATAGGGTGTGCCGCTTGCCATATTAGGGCATCGCACCCTGGTGTACCCTCTAAACTGTGTCAGTTCTACTTGAAGGCTTAGGGGGAGTTCTCTGGCAGATTTTGCTATCCAGCCCTTTCTTAAAATAGCGGGAATGGGACTGGAGTGGGATGTGTCAGATGTTTCACTGGTTTTGAGGCCCCCTGACTGGATCGTCGGCAAGGAAGGAGCACTCACGGGGTGCTAGACCTCTGCCCATTGCTTTTGCCGTGGATCCTTCCACCTTTCTCTTGGATGGAATATTTTCAGAGGCTGCAGTCCTTTCTACAGCTACGAAAGGTGGAGCCAACCAAGGTGTGACAAGTCAGGTTCACAGGCTGCGAAATCCTGCAAGGCTGGTGGAGTGGGCAGGCCCCGGGATGCATCTTGCCCTGCTGCGGGGCATTATGATGATGACACAGGATCCCTTCTCCCTGGAGGATAGGGATATTTCTCCGGGTTTGGAGCCGTACAGAATGGGGTTGCGTTTCTTCACAGGGAGAATTGCCACACTGAAGGTGTTGGGAGTACCAGGTGCTGAGACCCCGGCTGAGCCATGAAAGAATCCCATTTTGACTTCTTTGCATAAAGCATCCTGTTTTTTTCCCTATAATAGAGACCATTCCAGAATTGATTGATTTTGAGTAGGGTGTCCCTGAAGAGAATTTTAAAGGAGGACGAGCCTTGGAAGGGCTGTAACCCTTGGAGCCAGCTGTGAGAGAGCAGTTATGCTTTCCGAAAGTGGGTGCGCTCGTGTGTGTGTGTGCTGTCACCAAGCGAGCTACTATTCCCATAGAGGGAGGAGCAGCCTTGAAGGATGCACATGATAGGAGACTTGAGGCCATCCTTAGGCAGTCATTTGAAGCAATGGCAGTGAGTTTGCAGATAGCTTCTTATTCCCTGGTGGCTCGCACTTCTTTACTTTCTCTCAGGAGGTAGATGATTCTGGGGTGAATGCCAGGGCAGTGATGGAACCAGCAGTCACCTTTTTGGCAGATGCAGGCTGCGATTTAGTACACACCTCAGCTTCGGTGGTAGTGACCAGGCATCGGTGACGGCTGAGAAATTGATCAGCCCTTGCAATCTCCGAATGAAGTCTCCTTTAAAGGCTCGCTTTTGTTTTAGAGCGAGTTGGAAAAAATGGCCAATAAATAGGGCGAGTCGCAGGTTCCTCGATGGCTGGAGGATAAGATGTAGATGCCGCCTGCCTTTAGCATGAGAGGCCATTCTGGGGGATCCAATGGACCCTGAGGTCACAGTGGTACCAGGTCACGCAGAACCTCCAGGACAGCGTCTGAATCACTCTGGATCTCCAGATTCATTCTGGTGGCAGACTTTCAAATATGAAACGGGATGTCTTTTCAAATTCTCATACCCAAATTGTCCCACCATGGGACATATCCACAGATGCGTCCACCATGGGCTGGGGAGCTCATGTAGATGGGCTCAGCACCCAGGATCTCTGGTCTGCCCAGGAAAGCTGTTGCCAAATCAATTTCCTGGAGTGATCAGGTACACACTATGGGCTTTCAGAGATCGGCTGTCCAACAGTCATCCTGATCCAAACTGCCAACCAGGTAGTGATATGGTATGTTAACAAGTAGGGAGGTACAGGATCACACCTCCTGTGTCAGGAAGCGGTCCAGATCTGGTCATGGGCCTTGTCCCACGGGATGGTACTCAGGGCCACGTATCTGGTCAGGATGGAGAAAGTGGTAGCGGACAAAGCTGAATCGAGCCTTCAGACTCCACAAGTGGTCCCTGGATCAGGGAGTAGCGAATTGGATATTCTGCCTCTGGGGGAGCCCAAACCTTGCAACAGGAAGGTGCCTCAGTTCTGCTCCCTGTACGGGTCAGATGGCGAATCAAGCTCAAATGCCCTTGCCAGTCATTGGGGCAAGGGTCTTCTGTATGCATATCCTCCAATTCCCTTAGTAGCGAAGACTCTGTTGAGGCTTTGTGAGAACAATGGGACTATAAAGCCCCTTATTGGCCGAGACAGGTCTGGTTTCCACTCCTATCAGAGTTGTCTATCCAGAGACCGATCAGTCTGGGAACTTCCCCAGATCTCATTACCTCCAGGCCCTTTTGCTCATAGCCTGGATGTTGAGAGGTTAATCCTGCAACTGCTCCTTCTCTGAGGATGTGTCTCAGGTTTTCTAGAAGCCACCAGGACCCAACACTAGAAAGTCCTGTGGACTGAAGTGGAGGAGATTTTCTGTGTGGTGTGAGCAGAAGGCCTAGATCTATTCTCCTGCCCCACACAAACTGCTTGATTACCTTTTACACCTATGAGAGGCTGGCTTAAAAACCCAACTCCATTAAGAGTTCATACCACCACGATGTAGATGGTACACCCATCTCTGTACAGCCTGTAGTTGTATGTTTCATGAGGGGGCCTGCTTCAATTGAAGCCTCCCGCTGTGTCTTGGGACCTCCACGTGCTGTTAACTCAGCTGATGAAAGCTCCTTTTCAGCCGCTGCGCACCTGTGACCTGAAGTACCTGTCCTGGAAGGTCATATTTTTGGTGACGGTCAGTGAGCTCCAGGCCTTAGTGACTTATCCACCTTACACTAAGATTTATCATTCAGGGTGGTCTTGGATACGCATCCTCAGCCCGATGTGCTGTAAGCAAGTTTAGGGGTGCAGGGACCTGTCTGCCACAGGACACTTCCAATTGCCCTCCCACCTTACTTCACAATCCTAAGTCAGAAAAGACGACATGTGTTCTTCTCAGAAACAGACTTTTATTTGGCAGGGTTTAGCATTTAGGGAATAATTCCTGTCTCTGACATCCTGCTCACGAAGCACCAGTTTTCCCTAAAGAAAGTTCGGTATCATGGGTGATTTCACACATGCCATAAACCTTAGCCTGCTTAGTATATTACTACTTATGGCTAACTTACTTACCCCTGATCCCAACTTCTGTTTTATCTCTGGAGCAGACGCTGGCTGGAGAATGTGGGGCTTGCTTCCTGGACTTGGTAATGGCAGAGTGGGCAGGTGGTCCGGGAAGGAGATTTGCTTCTGGCTCAGGTACTTGCAGGGTTATCTGGGCTTGCTCTCCGCCTCTGAGCGGGTGTCTCCTGGCCACACCTAGTCTTCTCCCTCCTCAATAGCGAGGGCTGCTGGTCTGCTTCAGGTTCCCCTTTCTTTTCTTTCAGGGATCCCTTCTCTGGTTTCAGGGTTTTTTTCTCGGGGTTTGCTTCCCCAGGTGGTCCTTTGCTTTCTCAGGTCTCGCTCCCTTCTTCTTTGCCCCCTTGTCTTATACTTTCCAGCTGATAAATATGCATAAGCTCATGCACTATCACTTGGTGGGTGGACGGTCTTTGCTGCATTGCAGGTCTATTTCCCTCTCCCCATTTCTTTGGAAGGGGGGAGAGCTGCCATGTCTGTATGCCAAGCTGTGTGTCAGTGTTTTTCTCTGACTGACCCCCCCCCCCCCCTTCCAAGGGTGGGGATCTTTGTGACCTCTGGACTCTGGCTCTTTGACCCCTGCTTATGAGTTTAAATGGTATTGTCTCTCTGTTTTTTTTTATTTAGACAGACGTTTGTAAACAAGCACATCTTGATAAAGTATCTTTGTGTATGGGGTAAATCAGTGGAAGAAAAAAACTCAGACAGTGCTGTTAAGGTTCATCTGGGCAGAAAGTTCTTTCCCTTGCTGTGACAGTGCTTTTGGGGCCTGTATGTTTCTTGGCTATTATGATTCCTATATGGTGATTCAGTGGTAAAACATGAACTCCCTGAACGTACCTGGATCAGTCCAGACAGTGGGTTGAGCCTCCCTTCCAGCAGATGGAGATAGAGGAAATAAACTACAAAATTGTGATTCAGTGGTAAAACATGAGAGATATCCCTGCCTTGGCTTCAGATGTCCATCCTCCTGACAACGTTTTTTCCCAGGCCCCATTCGCACCAAGGCAAACGAGCCCTGCACGGCTTGGACTGCAAGCGAGGCTGTGTCTTCTACCTGGAGTGGACAGAAGCCCATAGACAATCCACCCCGCTTTTTCTTTTGATAGGAATGGGTTGGGCTTTGCCATTGCCAAACAGACGCTATCCAGTTGGCTGGCAGAGTGCATCACTTTATGTCCAGGAGGGACTGCATCTTGAGGGTCATGTCAAGGCTCATTCTGTCAGAGCCATAGCAGCACTGGTGGCCTATTTGCAAGAAGTTCCCATGGAGGAGATCTGCAAGTGGGTGACATGGAGTTCTCCCCACACATTCAGATCACACTATTGTCTGGATAGGGATGGCAGATGAGACATTAGGTTCAGCCAGTCTGGCCTTTGGAACCTATTTGAGGTACAGAACCCAACTCTCCCCCACCTAGGGCCCATTGTTGGGTTCAGCTGTCTTCCTCAGTCTGTTACCAACAGCACCTTTGTTGTGCCCATTGGCACCTGGTTGGGTATCTCTTGGTCCCCATTGTGTGTAGGAGCAGCCTTTAGCTAGGGATTCAGCCATGTGTGAGGTCTACCATCCTCCTTGTCCTCGGAGAAAGCAGAGTTGCTTACATGTAACAGGTGTTCTCCGAGGACAGTAGGATGTTGGTCCTCATGAAACCAGCCTGCCACCCCACGGATTTAGGTTTTTCCTAACTTTCAGTTCTATAGGTAATTCTGTGTTATAAGACTGGAGAGGGACCCTGCATGGACACATGGTTTAAGGTCTTGCTGGGCATGCTCAGTGTGCCAAGTCAAAATTCTAGAAAGTCTGACATAAGTTTTCCATGTTGGGGCTCCATCTGATGATCTCACCCATCTGTGAGAACTGCTGTCCTCTGAGAACCCCTGTGACAGGTAAGCAACTCTGCTTCATTTTATTGACCTCTATCATATCTCCCCTCCACCATCTCTTCTCCAAGCTGAAGAGTATTAACTTCTTTAGCCATTCTTCATAGGGGAATTGTTCCACCCTTTTTATCATTTTGGTTGCCCTTCTCTGTTCCTTTTCTAATTCTGCTCTCTTTTTTGAGATGTGAGGACCAGAACTGCACACAGTATTCAAGATGAGGTCACACCATAGAGCTATACAGAGGCATTGATATTCTCTTTTATTCTCCATTCTTTTCCTGATAATCCCTAGCGTTCTGTTTGCTGCTACACACTGAGCAGAAGATTTCAACGTATTTTTAACATTGACACCTAGATCCTTTGCCTGAGTGGTGACTCCTAATATGGAAGCTTGCATTATTTAGAAATAATTTGGGTTACTCTTCCGTAAGTGCATCACTTTGCACTTGTCCACATTAAAATTTAGTTTGCCATTTGCATGGATAATTTAAAACTTGGCTGAAAATGCACCGTGCAGCCATTCTGTGTTTGAGAAAGTCTTATCGCCTGACTGCAGGCTTTTTGCTTCATGTTGCCATGTGCTGCAAGGACTTACACACTCTATTTTACTTTAGCTGTGATATAAGCATGCAGTATAAATGTGTATTACAAAGAGAGCCATAATACTTAACCAGCATCACAAACAATCTTGAGTCCATTATTCCCCATTCCTTCTCTGCGCATGAGTTACAGATGGAATCACACACGTGCTAGTTTGTTGTCGTCTTATGACATGACCAGTATGAACATTCAAATGTGCTGTAAAATTGGACTCTTGCTAAGTTTGCAGTGAATCAGGGAAATTGCTGCTTGAATATGTCCCTATTTGGCATCAGTAAATTGCTTGATTTCTGTAGGCTGTTTGCCTTATGTCCTGCTAAGAGACTCGGCTTGTTTTTTTGCCGAGAGATTGATCCTTGATCGCTTTTCTCAATTTCTGCAGTAACACGGTGACTCCTGGGGGCAAACCTAACAGAACCCGTGTGATCTGGGGGAAGGTAACCCGCTCCCATGGCAACAGTGGCATGGTGCGGGCCAAGTTCCGAAGTAATCTTCCTGCCAAGGCCATCGGGCACAGAATCCGTGTGGTAAGTGTCATTGCAGGGATATGAGGATTGCTGCTGGAATTGGATGTGCATTTTCCCCTTAGGTTGTGGAAATGGTCAGCCAGGTGCTTTCTGTCCTGTCTAATTCATGACATTTTTAAGCTGTGACGGGCCTTCTGCTTAGAAATCCCAAACGCAGAGTTCCCGGAGTTCGCCTATCTTCAGAATTTCCAGCCTGCTTCTCGCTGATCCCTCCTATCAGAAATACACTTCCCGCTTGTCTACTACAGAACACCCAAAAGATTTTGGTTGCTGTAAACAAGATTGAAGAGGGGTTTTCTGTGAATGCTCATAAGAATCTGAGTAGTGCTCCTAGTATGGGGTGATGAGAGGGCACTGTAAGCTTTGGATTGTGTGTTTTATTTGCCTGCAGTTGGAAGGCTGCTGTAGTGACTGCGACTAAGAATGATACTGCAGCATCTCTAATGAGAGTCTGGAAATCTTGTCTGCTCTTGTCACTTTTATAAGAACTGACAGGTGGTATCAGGAGTTGGGAGCTAGTCAGGCACTGTAACCTGTCTTTGGAGCTCACTGGGTTCTATTCTTGGTTCTGCCATACCCTGTTGTCTTGACAGTGCCCTTCCTCTTGATGCATTCCTTTGAGCCCTTTGACAGATCCATTGTTTGCATTATGCTGTGATAGTACTAATGCATATTCTTGATGATTAATATTTTGCTATCGCACCTTCATACTGGCATTCTGAACGCTTTTTGCACTGCTCCCTTCTGACCTATTTGATATGCTTTTGTTTGCCAGATGCTGTACCCATCAAGGATCTGACTCCTCACTGAAAATAAACCGAAAAATAAAAGCTCCAAACTCTATTCCTGTTTGGTCTGGGTTTTTTTTAAGCCATGAAATCATCCGGCACTCCTTTTCAGATTGATACGAGATGCTGGAATGCAACACTTGCCCTCTGACGCTGGCGATTTTCTTTGGGCACGATGTGGGTATCCCAACTACAACATGTGGTTTCAGGGTGGTGGGTTTTTTGGGCCCAGCTGTTTTCTTTTTTGTGCCTCTGGACCTCCAGTTCAGTCTGAACCGGTCTCTGTTGGGCTGTGGTTCATAGGCCTTCATTTTCCCTTTGCAGTGGGACTTCCAGCCATTGCTGGGACAGAGGCCACAGAGCACAGCTGCTTGCAGTTAGTGCAACCGCTTGGCATCGCTGTTGAACCGTGGCTGAAACACCCCCCCCCCCCCCCCCCGGGACTGTGACTGCTACCAGGAATCGAGGTCTTGCCAATAACCGCTGGAGAAGCGTTAGTGCCTCCCCCTACCCATTCCATCTCTTACGCACCCCTCTATCTCTGAACACAGGCCCCGGCCCCTGTTCATACTCTTTGGAGGTTGAATAAATCAGCTTATGGATGACTAAACCCAGGTGGTGTGGGGAGCTTTATGTTTTTCAGCACAAAACGATGCTTTAGTAGCATAACTCAACATTTTCTTGTTGGTTTTGAAGTTTGTGTTACTATCATTTTGCACTGGGGAATTTAAGGCTTTCCGAGCTTGTAGCCAGATGGACTCAGGACCAGTGGGTTTATGCTCCCCTGCCAGCAGATGGAGAGGGAGTCAGGTTTCAAAGCTGATAAACCCCATGCAGTGACCTCAGCCCTTCAGTATCTCTCCGTCTCCAGCAGATGTGGATGTGCTTTCCCTATCAGGATCGCTGTACCCTTTAGAAGAAGAAATTCTACATTTAAATTGGAGGAAGATTGGGCCCTGCTCTCCTGCGGTGATACTTAAAGGTCCCTCCCCCAGTTGAGAATTCCTGAGGTGATTTCTGAGCTCCCTGAGAGGTGGGCCTTGGTCAGGTAGCTGGTTCCCGGAATGGACTTTGCTGCTGAAGCAGCTGAAAGGTAGTAGGTACAGGAAGCAGAGCATGGCAGTGATGCCAAAGCCCTCTACCCCAGCAGCCAGCGACAGTCTCTGTACTCAGCCGGTAAGGGCTGAGCCCAGGTAAGTAAAAAAAAAAAAAAAAAAGCCTTCCAATTCAGAGACATTGGAGGGGTTTCAGTAAGGCTTCCTCTGCTCTTGCTCGGCACACTGGACCAACGTTGTTCCCGAGCCCATTGGGGAAGTGGACTTTCGAGTGATTTGAGCACCCCCCTCCCAGTGGGCTAGGACCCACTTTAGGTTCAGTAGGCCGGTGGTGCCATCTTGCACACATTTTTGTGCGCCTTCCATTGCCCTCCATATAGCATCGGTACATGCGGTGCATGCTGGCTGTGCACGTAAAGTCGTGCACATCATTACATACTAGGGATGTGAATCGTTTTTTGACGATTTAAAATATCGTCCGATATATTTTAAATCGTTAGAGCCGCGATACAATAACAATTCCCCCGATTTATCGTCAAAAAATCGTAAATCGGGGGAAGGGGGAGGGCGGGAAAACCGGCACACTAAAACAACCCTAAAACCCACCCCGACCCTTTAAAATAGAACCCCCCCAAAATGCCTTAAATTACCTGGGGTCCAGAGGAAGGGTCCCAGTGTGATCTTTTACTCTCGGACCTCCGTGCGTTGTAGAAATGGCGCCGGCGCTACCTTTGCCCTGTTATATGACAGGTCAAAGGTAGCGCCGGCGCCATTTTTTTTTTGTCCCCCGACGTCAGGAGCGTAGGAGATCGCTCCCGGACCCCCGCTGGACCCCCAGGGACTTTTGGCCAGCTTGGGGGGGCCTCCTGACCCCCACAAGACTTGCCAAAAGTCCAGCAGGGGTCCGTGAGCGATCTCCTACCGCAAATCGTTTTTCCGTACGGAAAATGGCGCCGGTGCCATTTTCCGTACAGAAAAACGATTCGACTGCAGGAGGTCGTTCTGGACCCCCGCTGGACCCCCAGGGACTTTTGGCCAGCTTGGGGGGGCCTCCTGACCCCCACAAGACTTGCCAAAAGTCCAGCAGGGGTCCGGGAGCGATCTCCTACCGCAAATCGTTTTTTCCGTACGGAAAATGGCGCCGGTGCCATTTTCCGTACAGAAAAATGATTCGACTGCAGGAGGTCGTTCTGGACCCCCGCTGGACCCCCAGGGACTTTTGGCCAGCTTGGGGGGGCCTCCTGACCCCCACAAGACTTGCCAAAAGTCCAGCGGGGGTCCGGAACGACCTACAGTCGAATCGTGTTGCCGTACGGCCGGTGCCATTTTGCGGGGGTCCGGAACGACCTGCAGTCGAATCGTTTTTCCGTATGGAAAAACGATTCGCGGTAGGAGATCGCTCCTGGACCCCTGCTGGACTTTTGGCAAGTCTTGTGGGGGTCAGGAGGCAAAATGGTGCAAAATGCCGCCGGCCATACGGCAACACGATTCGACTGCAGGAGGTCGTTCCGGACCCCCGCTGGATTTTTGGCAAGTCTTGTGGGGGTCAGGAGGCCCCCCCCAAGCTGGCCAAAAGTCCCTGGGGGTCCAGCGGGGGTCCAGGAGCGATCTCCTACGCTCCTGACGTCGGGGGACAAAAAAAAAAAAGGCGCTGGCGCTACCTTTGACCTGTCATATGACAGGTCAAAGGTAGCGCCGGCGCCATTTCTACAGCGCACGGAGGTCCAAGAGTAAAAGATCACACCGGGACCCTTCCTCTGGACCCCATGTAATTTAAGGCATTTTGGGGGGGTTCGGGAGGGTGGGGGATTTATTTTAAAGGGTCGGGGTGGGTTTTAGGGTTGTTTTAGTGTGCCGGTTTCCCCGCCCTCCCCCCCCCCCCCACTGGACCCCAGGTAATTTAAAGCATTTGGGGGGGTTCGGGAGGGTGGGGGATTTATTTTAAAGGGTCGGGGTGGGTTTTAGGGATGTTTTAGTGTGCCGGTTTTCGATTTACACAATATTTTAAAAACCCAAACTGCGATGATCCGATTCCCTCCCCCTCCCAGCCGAAATCGATCGTTAAGACGATCGATCACACGATTCACATCTCTATTACATACATCCCTCTATGCACAGAATTGAGGTAAAGCGTGCATGCTGTGCCGCAACCTGTGTAGGCACACAAAATCTGTGCACACACAATTTTAAGCGCAAGCCGGCTGAACATGCCGTTGCCATCCCTAATGGCTCCAGCAGCAAAGAAACATAAGCGCCATTCTCTCTGTGCTGCCTGTCATATTAGGGCTGCACAGTCTGACCTGGATTCTTACTTGTGTCAGCACTGTGAGGAGGTCCAGGGAGAGTTGCTCTCTCCAGACTAAAGTCCAGATCCTCTCACTCTGGGTTAGCCATACTCTTAACCGGAAGTACCCCGGATCTGAGTAATCCCAAGACTGGGTCTTCCAGGGGAGAGGAAAATCCAGCAGAGCCTACCCCAGTACCTCCTGGGATAGGCATGGACCCGGCGGCCTTCTCTTGGATGAAATTTATTTATTTATTTATTGGTTTTTATATACCGCCGCTCATCAGAGATATCACATCGGTGTACAGAGAACAAAAAATACGCATTAGCGTACATATAACAGTATAATAATAGCTGAACTCCAATACATTAAAACAGTAAAATGCAGTAACAAAACAGCTTAATTAGATAAATATAGATAATAAAATTAAAATATGGATTAGCTGTGATAGTACAACTTATTATAGTATCAAGGCAAAACTGTAGGATTGGAGGAGGGGGATAAATTAAATAGAGGAGGAATGAACAGGGTCAGGAAGGAAAAGGGTTATATACATGTGAAGGTGTTACAAACAGCAAATTCTTCAGTTATATGAAAAGGAAACGAAGGTGCTAGGAATGAACAGAAAGGGCAGTGATGAATCTAAGGTTGAAAGCTGTGGGGGGAGGTGAGAGGGAGGGGTCGGGGAGGGGGGTACTAAGAAAGGGGGTTAATAAGGGCTAAGAAGGAACACATGAGGGTCATGTGTAGGCTTTAGTGAAGAGCCATGTCTTGAGCTTTTGCTTGAAGGTCTTTGGGGACAGTTCAAGGCGTAAATCAGTAGGCATGGAATTCCAAAGCATAGGGCCAGCTAGGGATATGGCACTAGCTTTAGTGGATGCGTATTTAAATTGTTTTGGTGAGGGGGTTTGTAGGGTGGCTATGTAAGGATTTCTAGTTGGCCTGTTAGAATTATTGAATTGAAAGGTGTTGGAAGGCCAGTTCATTTCTGGGTTGTGGAGAGATTTGTGGATAAGTGATAATATCTTGTATACGATAGTAGACGGGGAGCCAGTGTAATTCCTTAAGTATGGGAGTAATGTGTTCCTTTGTGGGCGTATTAGTGAGAATACGAGCTGCAGTATTTTGCAGGATTTGTAATGGGTGTATGGAATTTTTAGGCAGGCCTAATAGTAGAGCATTACAATAGTCAATTTTCGAAAAGACCATGGCTTGTAACACAGTACAAAAATCGGAGAAGTGTAGTAGTGGTTTAAGTTTTTTGAGTGTATGGATCTTAAAAAAACACTCCTTGAGGGTAGCATTAATAAATTTTTTGAGGGACATTTGATCATCCAATAGCACTCCTAGATCTCGGACTTGTTGAGAAAAATGTGTGTATGGTGGAATAATGTGTGTTGTGGGTGTAGCGTGTAGGAAGTGAAATAATCATGAGTTCAGTTTTTGTAGAGTTAAGGGCAAGCTGGATAGAATTTAAGAGGTTGTTAATTGAGGTGAGAGTGGAATGCCAGATTTCCAGGGTTTTTGGAATAGATTCAGTGATGGGAATAAGAATTTGTACATCATCAGCGTACAAATAGTGTGGCAACTTAAGGTTAGTGAGAAGTTGGCAGAGGGGTAGAAGGTAGACATTAAATAGAGTGGATGAAAGTGAGGAGCCTTGGGGGACTCCCTGCGCAATGGGAATTTCCTTTGATTCATGGTTGCCAAATTTAACTCTGTAATGTCTGTCGCTGAGGTAGGAACTAAACCATTTGTGGGCACGGTCAGTTATACCTATATCAGAGAGACGCTTGAGGAGGATCTGATGATTTACAGTATCAAACGCAGCAGAAATATCAAGTAAAATTAGTAGATGGGATAATCCTTTATCTAAGCTTTTCATAAGGTAATCAGAAAGTGAGAGAAGAAGGGTTTCTGTACTGTGTAATTTACGAAAACCATATTGCGACGGAGAGAGGATTTCTTGTTCATCCAGGTAGTTACTAAGTTGGTAGTTAATGTTTTTTTCTAAAATTTTTGCAATAAACGGGAGATTAGAGATGGGACGGTAGTTGGTCAGATCAGCTGGGTCAAGCTTAGGTTTTTTTAGGGTGGGCTTAAGGATGGCTTGTTTTAATGGGAAGGGTACAATACCAGAATCAATTGAGGCATTGATAATCTTTGAAATAGGAGGGGCTATTAGGTCAGGTATGGTGAGTAGAAGTTTAGTAGGGATGGTGTCGGAGGGGTGGGATGATGGTCTGGCTTTTTTGAGTATGGATTCTATTTCCATGGCAGAGGTGTGTTCAAACATTGTAAGTTTGGTAGAGAGTTTGCTAGATTGCACGGTGTAGCTCTTCTGAGGAGTGTGGGGGATGATAGGAAATCGTGTCATGATTTTGTTAACTTTATCGTGGAAGTATTCAGCCAGTTGCTCACATTTATTTTTAGCCTCTTCTTCAGGAATGAGATTAGGGGTGAGGTTGGTGAGTGAGGTGACTTATTCAAATAGAGCTTTGGGGTTGAATTGATACTGGTGTATTTTGGTGGCATAGAAATTCTTTTTAGCCAAGTTTATTTCATTATTGTAATTGTATAAGGAGGTTTTGTAGTGCGCAAGGAGAGTTGGGGAGGGGTCTTTGCGCCAGTTTTTTTCAGTTTTTCTGAGGGCTTGTTTTCGTTCTTTTAGTGTAGTATTGTACCATGGTTTTTTTGTGTTTTTTTGAGAGGATAGTTGTTTGGTAATAAAGGGGCAGATGTTGTCAGCGACTGATTGTGTGTGCTCATTCCATGATGCGAGGGCAGTATCAGCATTGATAAGATTAAGGTTGTTAAGGGCATAAGACAAAGCAGTCGAGAGCTCATCTTTGTTGCAGGATTTGCGGATTTGTATAGTTGTGGATACGACAGGAGGGGGAGGGGGCCTTTTTAGGGTGTTGGAGGTTCTTATGATATAGTGGTCAGACCAGGGGATGGGTGAACATGTTAGGGATTCAGTGGTAATGTATTGGTTAGTGAAAATGAGGTCGAGCGAGTGACCAGCTTTGTGGGTAGGAGAGTTTATAATTTGCTTGAATCCTAGGGATTTCATGGCTTCAAGGAAGGAGGAGCAGCTAGGTGTGAGCGGGAAATTGTCCACATGAAGATTAACGTCGCCTAGGATAATGGCTGGGGAGTCAATCGAGATGTTTTTAGCTATGTATTCAATTAGTGCAGAGGGGCTGTTGTTGAGTGTACCAGGTGGGGCGTAGATAAGGCATATTTGAAGGCTAGGTGCTTTAAACAAACCAATTTCAAGTTTAGGAGGGGGGGGGGGGATATGGCTTGAAGGGTGAGTTTAAGTTGTTTCTTAGTGGCTAGTAAAATGCCTCCACCCTTCTTTTTAGGTCTAGGGATAGAAACGATATCGTAAATATTGTTGGGAAGCTGGTTAAGGAGCACATTATCGGTGTCTTTCAACCAGGTTTCAGTTATTGCCAGTATGTCAGGTGTTTCATCTAAGAAGAGGTCATTAAGGATGGAGGTTTTTTTGTTTAGTGACGGGGCATTGAAGAGAATGAGAGCCAGTGCAGTGATTCCGATAATTTGGGTTAGTGGTGGGGAGATCATAGTAGTGGGAATGGATTTGAGGTATGAGCAGTGGCGTGAAGCACAGTGAGTAAGGGGTCTATATCTATTATAACTGAGTTTCGGGATGTTCAGCATGTTTGGGGTGAAGTAAAGGAGTAGGGTCACAAAGAGTTTAAGTATTGGGGAGAGGTTGCAGACATTAATTGTCCTGGTGTTAGAAATGTTGCAGAAAGGAGGAGGGTTACTTTTAGAGTAATAATATGAAGATACTAAATACAGTAGGTAGGTTACTGGCAACGGAGAGTTATGTGGTTGCTTAATATAAAGCCAGGAATGACAATAGGAGGTAACATGTAGAGGCAAGAAACATCTAAACAGTATTCTACAAAGCGCCGAATAGGCACACAAAGGGGCAGGCCCCTTTGTCGTGCCCCTTCGGCGTGCGACGCCGAGAAGTGTGTCAGAGTATATTGTGCAGCAGTGTCGCGTGAGAGTGATGTCAGCGCTGCGCCTCGTGGCTGGTTGGTTGCTGCGTCGGAAGTGAGGAAGTGATGTCGCTGTGGGCGGGTTCGGCGGTCACCTGCGTCGGCTTGCTGGCGTGGTCGCTGGCGGGCTCTCCCGGACCCCGGCTGGTCGCGTGCCGGAACGCACGGGGAGGCGGTCGCGGTGAAGTGAGGAGGCCGAAAAGAAAATGCCTGGGGGAGCGCTTCGATTTAAAGGGCTCCGGCCCGGCAGGAAGAGAGGTCGCTGTGGGCGGGTTCGGCGGTCACCTGCGTCGGCTTGCTGGCGTGGTCGCTGGCGGGCTCTCCCGGACCCCGGCGGGTCGCGTGCCGGAACGCACGGGGAGGCGGTCACGGTGAGGTGAGGAGGCCTTCAAGCTTTTGTACAGGCGCAGTCTGCTTGGCTTGCCCCTGTCCAGACGGAGCCCCAGCTGGTAGGGCCTCCTTTTCCTATCCCTGTCGGCAGGCCTCGACACATGCCTCATTTCACCCAGGATATCCCTGGCAGGGACCCAGACAGCACGGATGAAGAAGAGGATCCAGATTCCTTTGAAGATGGGGAAATCCCACCAGGTTTGGAGCCATATCGGACCATGTTATGTTTCTTTCATAAAGAATTGGGACCCGTGCTTTTCAATATATTTATAAATGATCTGGAAAGGAATACGACGAGTGAGGTAATCAAATTTGCAGATGATACAAAATTATTCACAGTAATTAAATCACAAGCAGATTGTGGTAAATTGCAGGAAGACCTTGTGAGACTGGAAAATTGGGCATCCAAATGGCAGATGAAATTTAATGTGGACAAGTGCAAGGTTATGCATATAGGGAAAAATAACCCATGCTATAGTTACACAATGTTAGGTTCTGTATTAGGTGCTACCACCCAAGAAAGAGATCTAGGTGTCATAGTGGATAACACATTGAAATTGTCAGTTCGGTGTGCTGCGGCAGTCAAAAAAGCAAACAATCAGATCGATACTCTAAGGCCGCGGTAGAAACAGTGTGGCAGTGCCGGGCGCACCCTCGTTCCCCGCACGCACAGTTCTCTTCACCTACTGCTCGATACTAGAGATGTGAATCGGAACCAGAATCGGATCCGATTTCAGTTCCGATTCACATCTCTACTCAATACTCTCTTCAAATTGCATGCAAATGCATGCTGCGGCTGCGAAGCGTTAGGCAAGCGTTAGGCCCGCGCAACCCATTTTACTGTATAAGGCGCTAATACAGCGCCCATACAGTATCCTGGGTGCGCTGGTACCTGTCATTTCAAATGACATTTGAAATGACAGGCACCAGGAAGTGGATGGTTCCCCCCCCCCCTCCTGAAGCAAGGCGCAGGGCGAAAATTAAAACGGGAATAAAGTGTAAAAAAATGGGGGTAAAACCAAAGGGAGTAAAGTGTAAAAAAACCATGGACGACCTCCATATTAACATTGCAGCGTAAGTTGTTTATATATATATATATGTATAAATACCTGTCACTTTCCTGTCGCTTTCCGAATCCCCCAGGCGTGCGGTCATCGAGGCGGTGGCGGTGGGAGCCGGCGGGCGGGTGGGCGCGCGTTGGATCCGGCGGGCGGGTGGGCGCGTGTTCGATCCAGGCCGCGGCTGGGTGGGCGTGCATTCATCCAGCAGAGGGAGCCAGCGGCGAAAGCGGCCTCCGGAGGCCGCTTTCGCCGCCAGCTCCCTCTGCCTGGATGAATGCATGGCCCCCGCCGGCAGTCAAGGAATGCCCGTGCGATTTCGGCGCTCAAGGCAGTCACATGGCGTGACGTCAAGCATCGTGACGTCACGCCTTGAGCGCCGAAATCACACGGGCATTCCTTGACTGCCGGCGGGGGCCGTGCATTCATCCAGGCAGAGGGAGCCGGCGGCTTCCTCTGCCTGGATGAATGCACGCCCACCCGGCCGCGGCCTGGATCGAACACGCGCCCGCCGGCTCCCACCGCCGCCGCCGCCTCGATGACCGCACGCCTGGGGGATTCGGAAAGTGACAGGTATTTATACATATATATAAACAACTTACGCTGCAATGTTAATATGGAGGTCGTCCATGGTTTTTTACACTTTACTCCCTTTGGTTTTACCCCCATTTTTTACACTTTATTCCCGTTTTAATTTTCGAACACCACACTAACACCAAGTAGAGGGTAGCGGTAAACTAACAGGTTAAGGACGCGGCAAAATAGCGGGTTACAAAGGAGATAATCTGAGCGCGCGTCACAGTATCGGAGGGGAATAGCTAATTCCTTCATTATACAGCTAATTCGTTCATTTACATATCATATACATGCTGCGTGCGGAAAGGGTTATGCGTCTGTTTTAAGAAGCGCTAAGGACACGTGAAACTGGAGACTGTATCGCTGGATCGCCTTACGCGTCCGAATTGTGCGCTCCCAGCACGTTACAGACGGGAAATCTTCAACCGCACGTTACAGTATCGACCTGAATGTTGGGAATTATTAGAAAGGGAATGGTGAATAAAATGGAAAATGTTATAATGCTTCTGTATCCTTCATGGTGAGACCACACCTTGAATACGCTGTACAATTCTGGTCTCTGCATCTCAAAAAAGATATAGTTGTGATGGAGAAGGTACAGAGAAGTTCAACCAAAATGATAAAAGGGATGGAACAGCTCCCCTATGAGGAAAGACTAAAGAGATTAGGACTGTTCAGCTTGGAGAAGACGGCTAAGGGGGGATTTGATAGAGGTTTTTAACATCATGAGAGGTCTAGAATGGGTAGATGTGAATCAGTTATTTATTCTTTTGGATAATAGAAGGACTAGGGGGCACTCCATGAAGTTAGCATATGGCACATTTAAAACTAATCTAAGAGAGTTCTTTTTCACTCAACACACAAACTCTGGAATTTGTTGCCAGAGGATGTGGTTAGTGCAGTTAGTGTAGCTGGGTTTAAAAGAGGATTGGAAGAGTTCTTGGAGGAGAAGTCCATTACCTGCTATTAATTAAGTTGACTTAGAAAATAGCCACTGCTATTACTAGCAATAGTAACAGACTTGGTTTTCGGTACTTGCACAAGGGGCAGGCAGTGGAGTCAACCTTGATAAGGCTCCTCAATTTAAGGGCTATAATTCCAGTACCTGCACCCCAGGAAAATACGGGGTGTTATTCCATCTATTTCATTGTACCCAAGAGGGGAGGGTTCCTTTCACCCCATCCTGGACCTCGACATACAGGTAATTCATTTCCGCAAGGAAACACTGCGCTCCATGATAATGGCCATACAACCAGGAGAGTTCTGAGGCCTACCTTCATATTCCAATCTAGCAGGAACATCAGCATTCCCTACACTTTGTGGCACTGGGCTGCCATTATCAGATCTGGGTGCTGCATCAGTTCGGCCTGACTACCGCCCCCAGAACGTTTTCCAAGATTATGATGGTCATAGTGGTGGCACTGAGGAAAGAAGGAATCCTGGTGCATCCATACTTGGTTGACTGGTTGATCCGGGCGAAGTCATTGGAAGAGAGTCTCCAGGTGACGTCCCTGCTTCAGGAGCTTGGTTGGGTCGTAAAGATGGCCAAAAGCAGTCTCAAGCCTTCCCAGTCCTTGGGATATCTGGTAGTCCGGTTCGACACCAAGCAGGGCAAGGTCTTCCTCCCACCCTCGCGTATAAGGAAGTTGATATCCCAAGTGCGTCGATCGATGCACACGTTGCCCCAAGGTGTGGAGCTATTTTCAGGTCCTCTGATAGCATCAACCCTGGAGGAAGTACTGTGGGCAAGGGCACATGTGGCCATTTCAACGATCCCGGCTGTCACGTTGGAACCCGCTATCTCAAGACTATTCGATTTGCCTCCACCTACTGATGGAAGTATGTTCTCAGCTCCAATGGTGGCTACAGGAAGCTCACCTGGGCAGGGGTGTAAGCCTGTCCCTGCCGAACTGCCTGGTCCTCATGACAGACGTGAGCCTCCAGGGTTGGGGAGCTCACTGTCAGGAACTGACAACCCAGTGGTGTTTGACCAAAGAAGAGGCATTCTGGAAGCCCAGACAGTCAGACTGGCGTGTCTACAGTTCTAGGGTCATGCGGTCTGTGTAATGTCGAACAACGCAACAATGGTAGCCTACATCAACTGCCAGGGGGGAACCAAGAGCTAGCAAGTGTCACTGGAGATAGCTCTCCTTATGGAATGGGCAGAATTACATCTACAGATGATCTCGGCCTCCCATATTGCAGGAAAAGACAACGTCAGAGCAGACTTTCTAAGCAGGGAGAGTCTTGATCCAGGAGAATGGGCATTGTCGGCCAAAGCCTTTCAGCTGGTGGTAGATTGCTGGGGCCTCCCGTCAATCGACTTGCTGGCCGCATCTCACAATGCAAAGGTTCTCCCCTTTTTTTTTTTTTTCAGTTGCAGTTGCCGGTTGCCAGTTGCCAGGTTGCCAGTTGCCAGAAGAGGACTTACTATACGTCTTCCCTCCGTGGCACTTGCTGGGCAGGGTCATTTGCAGGATCGAGTGCCATGGGATTACTCTTACTAGTAGCCCCAGATCGGCCCAGGTGTCCGTGGTATGTGGAGACCCCCCTGTGCCTTCTGCCACACAGGGACTTGCTCCAGCAAGGTCTGGGCCTTCATGAGGATTCGACTCTATTCTGTCTTAGTTTGGTACTTGAAAGGGCTTGCCTGATGAAGTATGGATATTCGGAGGCAGTAATTACCACCTTGCTCCGCACGCAGAAGTTCTCTACGTCTTAGTGTATGTGCAGGTCTGGAGAGTATTTGAGGCCTGGTTCGAGAAATGTGATGTTGCCCCTCAAATGATCAAAATCCCACTGGTTCTGGAATTTTTACAGGATGGCTAGAATAAATGGTTGGCCCTTAACTCCTTGATGTCCAGTTAGCGGCTCTCTCCTGTTTCAGGGGCAACATGAACGGAACTCGCCTGTCGACATATCCGGACATAACCTGTTTTCGGAAAGGGATAAAACACCTCTGGCCATCCCTATTGTGGCTGGTTCACTTGTGGAATCTTAATCTAGTTTTGGAGTTTTTAGCAGGGCCCTCCTTTTGACCGCTGTACAGTCTTTCCTTGCACTTAACCCTGAAAACGATGTTCCTGGTGGCAGTATGCTCAGCTCGTCACATCTCTAAACTACAGGCATTGTCGTGTTAGGAACCATTCCTCTGGATCACTCCAGGAGCATTATGACTTCGGACCATTCCATCCTTCTTGCCCAAGGTAGTCTCGTAGTTTCATTTGTATCAGTCTATTTCGATGCCATCCCTAGATAGGCACAAGGTCACGGAAGAGTACTGCCGCCTCTGCCATTTAAACGGCAGTAGGCTTTTGGTTCAGTATCTGGAAATTTCAGAACCGGTGCGCAAGATGGACCGCTTGTTTGTTCTTCACGGTGGAAGGAGACAGGGCGAACCAGCTTTGCAGGCTACGATAGCTTGCTGGATCAAGGAGGTGGTCACGGGAGCCTGTGTAGAGGCAGGAAAGCCATTACCCTTTCAGGTTAAAGCTCACTCTACTAGGGCTCAGGCAGTATCCTGGGTGAAGTTAGACTGCTGTCTCCTGCCAACTTCGGCTGGGCGGCAATGTGGTCTTCCTTACACACCTTCTCCAGGTTCTATCGTCTGGATGTTCAGGCCCATGAGGATGCAGCCTTTGCAAGGGTGGTGCTAACTGGACTGCGGGCAGCCTCCCGCCCCAATTGGGAGTAACTTTTGTACATCCCATTGCTGAGTCCATTTGGCTACATGCTAAGAAATGGAGAAATTACTTGCCTGATAATTTAATTTTCCTTAGTGTAGACAGATGGATTCAGCATCCTGTCCCCAGCTGCCCAAGAACGGTGCCAAGGAATCGTCTGTGAAATGAATATTGATTCCAAGAGGTTATGAATAAGCTGTTGCCCAGTCCCTAGATCAGGGCATCTATAATCTTGCTGGATTTCAGCGTTTGTTTGGTTTAGTTACGGTTATCTGTTTTTAATCAAGTTTTTTCAAAAGTATGTCCACAGTGGCTTTTGAAGAGAATAATAAAGGGCTGAGGTCACTGCAGGGGTGTATCTAAGTTGATGTCCACTTTGAAACCTGACTCCCTCTCCATCTGCTAGCAGGGGAGCACATAACCCATTGGTCCTGAGTCCATCTGGCTACACTAAGGAAAACAAAATTATCTGGTATGTAATTTCTCCATTTTATCGTTCTGAATGTTAGAGGCAGTGGGTAGTACCTGTGGAAAGTTGGCACCTGAAAAAACAATTCCTCCTGGAGCAGGAATAAGAGTGGGTTTGGTTTGTCTTGCCGCTTCAGTCTCTAGTTTAGGACACGGTTTATTCAAGCATTCAGCCAGTGGAACAAAAGCACATCCAGTGTCTCCTTTTCAGAGCTGAATTTACTTTACGTTCTGCGCTAATGCTGCACCAACCAGTTTCTTCAGCCTTCGTGACCTAATGTTGAGTTCTCATTTTAAATTGACTTCTACACCGTTATACATGCGGTGCTGATTTCTGCTGTAGTCTACATCCATGATGCCTGTTGACTGAAGCATGCCAGAATGAGCCAGCATCTGCCTTTTCTTGGTAGAAAGCATCCCCAGAAGTGACCTGCACAGGGCCAGGAAATATATGGAAATGTATGTGCCAAGGCGTCAAATCCCGGGGTCCTGCTTTTATTCTTAGCATGAGTGATAGATGTGTGTTTGGAATAACACGGGTATGTGAACATATCGGCTTTTATATACAGGTCTGAAATCATCTAAAAGAAATATCCACTTTGAATGAGGCCTGTGCAAATCCAGCGAATGTGATTGGCTTTGATGCAGAATTGGTTTCTTTTAATTAGGAGAAAGTATGTCCAGGCGTGAGTTAACCCTTGCAAGGTTGAATGTCATAGCATCGTTGCCACCCATTGCCCAAGATCCCTCATTATTGCATTCTTTTATAGACTTCTAAGATCTGCCATCCTATGCTTTCCTCTGCATTGCTGCCACTGGTGGCCTATTTGGTTTCTCTGGATTTCCAGGGCTGGTGAATTTTTTATTTATTTTTATAATAGTGCACAAACAACTTATATTGCATTTCTCTGAGCTCGCAATTGCAGGTGAGTTTTTATTCGCTTAAAGCAATTCAAATACTGGTCCTCCACCTTGTTGAACTCAAACTCATTGCTCCAGTTTTGCCAAAGCTGTCTACATTTCATATTTGGTCTTATATTAATCAGGAACTGATACAGATAGGATAGTCCATGCTGAACTGGGTCCTCCACATCAAATCCTATAATTCCCTGTACATACCCGGATCAGTCCAGACTGCTGGGTTTTGCCTCCCTTCCAGCAGATGGAGACAGAGAACCTTGAAGGACACCCCAGTAAGTAGGGTGCACTACCTGCAGCCCCTTCAGTATTTCTCTGTCTCCAGCAGATGGAGGAGGTGAAAAACCTGCTGAACCTTTCCTTCGTGGGTTCACTACTTCAAAAAAAAAAAACAAAACTCAAGGCAAAAGCGCTTGCTGTCTCTGCAGCAGGACTGAGTAGCAGCAGGTTAGCAAGCAGCTCATTTAAAATAAATTGAAGAAAGATTTTTCACTCAGCGCACAGTTAAGCTCTGGAATTCATTGCCAGAGGATGTGGTTACAGTAGTTAGTGTAACTGGGTTTAAAAAATGTTTGGATAAGTTCCTAGAAGATAAATCCATAAACTGCTATTATGGTAATTAATAAGTAATAGTAGCTTGTGATCTATCTAATGTTTGGGTACTTGCCAGGTTCTTGTGACTTGGATTGGCCACTGTTGGAAACAGGATACTGGGCTTGATGGACCCTTGGTCTGACCCAATATGGCATTTCTTATGTTCTTAAGGGTAACATCTAGTAGGTGAATTCAGGCCATGCTTACAGACTGGCAGAGGGGCCATGGCCAGGGCTAGTACTGCAATGACCTGACAAGGCATGTGGGGTAGAGGTGGTGCTGGGAAAGAAGGAGATTTATAAATAAAAATCCCTGCATGAAATGTCATGGCAGCAAGATTCCAGTCCTGGTTCTAACGGAGAAGTCCTAGTGGAAGGAAACGCAAGCGCACATAGCTTGGACCTATCTGTCAGGCTTTGCAGAGGACCTCGGCTGTTCCAATAACAGCCATTCTGAATAAGTGGAATAACCGGATGCACTGAGTGATCTTTTTTCTGCTGTTATCTGCTATGCTATTTAGCCATCTTTCTTGAACAAAACAATGTAAAGGTAAAAGGCCATGGTATGAAGTCGGCAGATGGCAGGGTGAGAGAAAGTGCTTGTTTACTGAGAGGGTGGTGGGTGGATGCCTGGAATAAGCACTGGCAGAAAAGTAGCAGCCAAACCCTTGACAAAATGTAAGTGTGCTCGGGACAGATTCAGGCATCAGTGGTAAGAGCAGAAGGTAAAAGAAACGGGGAGGGGGTGGTGTTGGACTAGTTAGGGAAATCTATACTCTCTGTCACATGGAATGGGAGGCATGAGACAGGCAAAAAACAAAGACCGTGTGCATGAAGCAGTGATCCGGCTTCATCAACCTGCGACGAAGAGGAGAGGAGGTCAACCCCATGAAATGGCAAACTTTTACCCAGCTGCTTCCTCCTGCGCTTTGCATCAGAACCCAGACCAGGATCACAACTCTCCAGGGCTCCCTCCAGTACATGCAGCGATGGTCCTGGGCCAGGGACCATGCACCGGACCCTCCTCCTGGAAGACCCTGCAAGCAATGAGCCCCGAATCCGGCCCATAGGTGTCATCCTTGAGCAATGACCATGATTCCTTCCCTGGGGAGGGGCATGGGAGCTGTGACCCCCCTGCCTCAATAACGTCCCCCACCCCTTGCCCTGCTACTGAGGCACGGTGCTGGCCAGCTTCCTAGTCCAGGCTGCAGGCTGACTTGCCTACACTTCCCAGCTAGGGAGAAGGAGCCAACATACCATGTTATTACCTATCAGGCTGATTCAGTAAAGTCTGCGGGAGAGCGGGCGCACCGGCCACTCGCCGCTGCGCGCGATTCAGTATTTAAATTAGGCCCGACAGTAAAAACGGGCAAAAGGAGGCGCTAGGGACACTAGTGCGTCCCTAGCGCCTCCTTTTTGACAGGAGCGGCAGCTGTCAGCGGGTTTGACAGCCGACGCTCAATTTTGCTGGCATCGGTTCTCGAGCCCGCTGACAGCCATGGGCTCGGAAACTGGATGCCGGCAAAATTGAGCCTCCGGTTTTCAACCCGACAGCCGCGGGCCGACTTCCATTTTTTTTTTTTTTAACTTTTTTTTCTCTTCGGGACCTCCGACTTAATATCGCCATGATAATAAGTCTGAGGGTGCACAGAAAAGCAGTTTTCCCAGTGCTGGAAGAAATTAGCGCCGACCTTTGGGTAGGCGCTAATTTCTGAAAGTAAAATGTGCAGCTTAGCATGCGAATACCTAATAGGGCCATCAACGTCCAATAGCAGGCTAACAGTGCACTCCGTCGGCCCGTCAGAAAGAAAGGTTCGTCTTATTTATGCTTAGGAACAGATGGTGGGTTAAGTAATCCCTCTATCACTCTCCTGGCCTCTGCAGTGCTTTTAGAGCTTTATTGGTAGTAAGTCTGGATGAATAATTAACTCTTGCTTCCACAAAGAAAGGTGTGCAAAAGTCCCTTCTGCATACTGATGACAGAGCTGGCTCCCCTCCAACTATGGCAAAATGACAATGAACGTCGAGACCAGCGTGGGCAGGAAGGAGAAGACAGGGCTGGCTTTTAGTGTTTCCCAACACATTGCAGAGAAAACGCCAGAAGCCGCGTTGGGCGAGCCTGTTCAGGGGGCACTTCCTTTCATGCCCCGGGGGCACCAGTCCGCCTCGGTGTTGGGGGGGTGAGGGCCCTGGAAAGCTGCTCGACACTCAGTGTGTGACTGCTGTATTGACAGTGGTTCTGATTCTCGATACAGAAGATTGAATCAATAGTAAATGTCAGCAGAAAAAACCCCCCCAAGTGGTCCATCAAATCTGTCCAGCAAGTGTTTTTTTTTTAAATTTTAAAAAGATAGTAACTGCTCCCTCATGTAGGTTATCCCATGCCCTCTGGTAAAGGTAGTAACTGCCTCTCTGTGCAGGTTACCCCCATGTTTCTGTTAAGGGTAGTAACTGCCTCTCTGTGCAGGTTACCCCCATGTTTCTGTTAAGGGCAGTAACTGCCGCTCTGTGCAGGTTACCCCCATGTTTCTGTTAAGGGTAGTAACTGCCTCTGTGCAGGTTACCCCCATGTTTCTGTTAAGGGTAGTAACTGCCGCTCTGTGCAGGTTACCCCCATGTTTCTGTTAAGGGTAGTAACTGCCTCTCTGTGCAGGTTACCCCCATGTTTATGTTAAGGGTAGTAACTGCCTCTCTGTGCTGGTTACCCCCATGTTTATGTTAAGGGTAGTAACTGCCTCTCTGTGCTGGTTACCCCCATGTTTATGTTAAGGGTAGTAACTGCCTCTCTGTGCAAGTTACCCCCATGTTTCTGTTAAGTGTAGTAACTGCCTCTCTGTGCAAGTTACCCCCATGTTTATGTTAAGGGTAGTAACTGCCTCTCTGTGCTGGTTACCCCCATGTTTCTGTTAAGTGTAGTAACTGCCTCTCTGTGCAAGTTACCCCCATGTTTATGTTAAGGGTAGTAACTGCCTCTCTGTGCAAGTTACCCCCATGTTTATGTTAAGTGTAGTAACTGCCTCTCTGTGCAGGTTACCCCCATGCCCTCTGTTAAGGGCAGTAACGGCTGCTCCGTGCAGGTTACCCCCATGCCTTCTGTTAAGGGCAGTAACTGCTGCTCCTTGCAGGTTACCCCCATGTTTCTGTTAAGGGTAGTAAGTGCCGCTCCATGCAGGTTACCCCCATGTTTCTGTTAAGGGAAGTAACTGCCGCTCCATGCAGGTTACCCCCATGTTTCTGTTAAGTGTAGTAACTGCCTCTCTGTGCAGGTTACCCCCATGCCTTCTGTTAAGGGCAGTAACTGCTGCTCCTTGCAGGTTACCCCCATGTTTCTGTTAAGGGTAGTAAGTGCCGCTCCATGCAGGTTACCCCCATGTTTCTGTTAAGGGAAGTAACTGCCGCTCCATGCAGGTTACCCCCATGTTTCTGTTAAGGGCAGTAACTGCCGCTCCGTGCAGGTTACACATGTTTCTGTTAAGGGCAGTAACTGCTGCTCCATGCAGGTTACCCTCATGTTTCTGTTAAGGGCAGTAACTGTCGCTCCCTGCAGGTTACCCCCATGCCTTCTGTTAAGGGCAGTAACTGCCGGTCTGTGCAGGTTACCCCCATGTTTTTGTTAAGGGTAGTGACTGCCGCTCCATGCAGGTTACCCCCATGTTTATGTTAAGGGTAGTAACTGCCGCTCCGTGCAGGTTACCCCCATGTTTATGTTAAGGGTAGTAACTGCCTCTCTGTGCAGGTTACCCCCATGTTTCTGTTAAGGGTAGTAACTGCCGCTCTGTGCAGGTTACCCCTTTTCTTAATTTCTATACTTTAGCCACAAGAGATCCTCTGTGTTTATCCCAGGGCCTTCTGAATTCTCTGACTATTCTTGTCTTCACCCCCTCTTCTGGGAAGCCATTCCCTGCAGAAATATTTCCTGATGTTCTGAGCCTACCCACTCGAAGCTTCATATCATGACCCCTGGTCCTACGGCTTTCTTTCCACTGAAAAAGATTTGATTGCTGTGGATCACTAATTCCTTTCCGGTATCTGCAGGTTTGTATCATGTCTCCCCTGCACCTCCTTCCTCTTCCAGGGTGGACATGGTTAGGTCCTTCAGCCTCTGATCCTAGGTCTTCCGGTGCAAACCCCACACCATTTTGGTCGCCCTTCTCTGGACCGCCTCTCTCCTGTCTCTGTCATTTTTGAGACACGGGCTCCAGAAGTGAACACAGTACTCCAGGTGAGGCCTCATCAGCGCCCGGTCGTGCCTCCGTGCTGCAGCGCAGCATCCCTCTGGCTCTAGCCTCTGCCTCGTCACCGTACTTTGCTGCCTTCAGGTTGTTCATTAAGTTTGCTAAGGCTCCACCCTAGGCGTGCACAGGGCCATTGTGGGCCTGGTCATCTTTTGCAGTGCGCTAGTGTTACCTCTGATGTAGAGGGAGACGGGGCTTTATTATTTAAAGGTGACACTGGTAAATAAGCTGCAGTGACAGACAGTGATAGCACTGCTGCAGGGGGAATGTTCTTACCTGTGACGCTGCTCAGCTGCAGTGACACAGGTGAGGCAGGGTGCAGGTGTTACCTCAGATGCAAAGGGAGATGGTGATCTATTTACAGTTGATACTACTAAGCTGCAGTGACACGGACATGTGCATGCAATGTACTGGGGTTACCTGTGGTGCAGAGGGGGGGGGGGTGGGGGAGGATCTAATTATAGGTGACACCGGTAAGCTGCAGTGACAGACAGGTGGGCACAGGGTTACGGTGTTTTTCTCTGCAGAGAGAGGGGGATCTGTGACAGGTGCACACTGGGTCCTAGTGTTAGTACTGATGGAGAGGGGGGGATTTATTGGGTGACATTGCTAAACTGGGGTGACAGTTGCATACAGGGTGCTGGTGTTAGCAGTGATATTGAAGGGGATCTATCGGGTGACATTTCTAAGGTGCGCAAAGGGTGCTAGTATTACCTGAGCTGCAGAGGGTGAGGGGACTCTATTAGAAACAGGTTCTGGGTGACGCTGCTGCATGCAGGGGGGGAGAAGAATCTAGAATCTATTTACAGGCGACTCTGTAAAGTGCTCTCAGCCGTGCGCACTGTTTAACACTAGTTTGGCCATGTGTTTTCGATGGGCGCCTCCGAAACGTGTGGCCAAACCCCCTGAAAACTAATAGCGCTCGTCACGTGCAAATGCATGCTGAGGAGGCTATCGGTCAGTCACCCGGGATTCAGAAAGGAAAATGTGCAGCCAATCCGCACATCTTACGCTCATAAAATTTAATGCCTGGAGCGGCCTGGAAAAGTGTCCAGAAAAGCAGAAAGTACTGCAGTACCTGAATGTGATCCACTCTGAAGGGTCTGAAAGGAGGCAGATAATATCCTAACGATATTAAGCAGGAGAATCCAAAATGTAAAAAAAAAAAAATCAATACCTATAAATGAAGCTTGACCGATGTGCTGCAAATGCGCAGTAGAGACCAGCTCTACCGCGCATGTGCGGGCGAGCACGTCGGTCTGACGCTAAGAAAAAAAATGGCGGCGTCCAGTGGCAGCGGCGGCGGCGGTACCGGCAACGGGTGGCGCCGGTAGCGAGTGGCGGCGGTAGCGGACGGCGGTAGTGATGGCGGCGGCGGTAGCGGCCAGTAGCGAGGGAGGGAGAAGAGAGAGAGAGGGAGGGAAGGACTGAGTGGGAGGGAGGGACGGAGAGAGAGAGTGAGAGGGAGGGACTGAGTGGGAGGGAGGGACTGGGGGGGGAGGGAGTGGGACTGAGGGGAGAGGGGGGACTGAGTGAGAGGGAGTGAGTGGGACTGAGGGAGGGAGTGGGACTGAGGGAGAGTGAGTGGGACTGAGTGAGTGAGAGGGAGAGAGGGGGGGAGGGAGTGACTGAGTGAGAGGGAGGGACTGAGTGGGAGGGAGGGATTGAGTGAGGGGGAGGGACTGGGGGGAGGGACTGAGTGGGAGGGAGGGATTGAGTGAGGGGGAGGGACTGAGTGAGAGGGAGTGAGTGGGACTGAGGGAGGGAGTGGGACTGAGGGAGAGGGAGAGAGAGAGGGAGGGGAGAGAGAGGGAGGGGAGAGAGAGGGGAGAGAGAGGGAGGGAGTGGGACAGTGAGTGAGAGGGAGGGAGAGAGGGGGGAGGGAGTGAGTGAGACTGAGTGGGAGGGAGGGACTGAGTGAGAGGAGAGGGAGGGTGGGGAGGAGTGGGTGAGGGAGGGGGTGGTGAAGAGTGAGGGGAGAGAGAATGAGGGGGAGGTGAGAGACAGAGGGATGTAGCCCGTTTTAACGGGCTTAACGGCTTGTAATAATAATAAAAGAATGTGCCAGCCAGTCTAGTTAGGACAACGGCCTCACGATTTTACCAGCGCCTGTTCACCTAACCGATGGGCTGTCAGCGGGTGCGGGAAAACCGACCCTCGTAAAACTGAAGGTCCGCGTCCTGAAGCTGCTGACAGAGCCACCTCTCCTGGGCCAAGGAGGCGCTGGGGGGGGGGGGGGGGGGGCGGGGTTGTAATCGTCACCAGCGCCTCCTTTTAGCGCCACCCCCCCCCCTCATTTACGTATAGGAGAGCAGGCGCTATAACGCCCCCGTCTCCCGCGATCCTTTCTATATCGGGGCCGCCTGACAGGTGCGCACGAGGAGCCGGTGCGTCCCCTGCGTTCTCCTAACTAGAGGGGATGGGAGCTGCAGTGAGGTGCCTGGTGGTGGTGCTTAATCATTTACAGACCTGGGGTGCTGGGCCAGGGAACTGAACCTTCCAGCTCTCAGCTGCAGTATTACCTAAGCCTCCTTTTTTTTTTTTTTTAGATTTAGATTTTTATGTTTCACACTTTCTCAGCACTTCAAAGTGGATTACACTCGGGTACTGTAGGTAATTTTCGAGAGAGGCTGAGAAATCTGCTCGTTTCTTTAACAGAGACAGGTGCGGTAAAAGGTAACCTTGCCGCTGCCTGATGAATGGTGCACGGTTAGAGGGGGGATTTACTGTTGTGTTCAAGAGGCGAGGCAGCTGCCTTAAACTTCTATTACAAAGAGCGGCCCGGCTTTGCCTTTGAACTGGAACAAACTCTCCAGGGGCTGAGATTTTGTCTTGCCTGCTATAAATAGACTGGGGACGGGAGGGGAGAGGAGAAGACCAAGGGAGAGTGAGAATATGAGAGGAGGGAAAGATCATGGGAGGGGAGAAAGAATGTGAGAGGGGGATAAGGAGAGGGAAGATGGGGGAGGAGAATTAGTAAGAGTATGGGAGGGGAATTAGGCAGCAGCGAGAATGGGGGAGGAAGGGGTTAAAAAAGTGCGAGAGGTCGATAAGGAGGAAAGAAAATACAAAAGGAAAAATAATGGAGTGCAAGATTAATGTGAGGGATGGGAAACAAGGAGCGCACGACTATGAAAGGAGGGGAATGATGCAGAGAAAGCAGATGAAGAGATAATGTGAGAGGAGAACGGGAAGGAGTGGACAGAATCAGGCCCATACAGTAAAAGTCGTGGGAGAGTGGGCGAGCGCACAGGCCACTCTCCTGTGCGCGCGATTTGATGGACCTGTGGTCTGACCCAGCATGGTAATTTCTTATGTTCTTAGGGTGCACATAAAAGCAGTTTTTACTGCTTTTCTGTGCACTTTCCCGGCGCCGGCAGAAATTAATGCCCACCTCTGGGCAGGCGCTAATTTCTGAAAGTAAAATGTGTGGTTTGGCCGCACATTTTACTTACCGAATCGCGTGGGAATAACTAATAGGGCCATCAACATGCATTCTTCATTAAGGGGTAATAGCGTGTCAAATGTGCGGCCAACCCCCCCCCCCCGAAACTGTGGCTGTCAGCGGGCTCAAGAACAGAGGCAGGCAAAATTGAGCGTTGGCTGTCAAACTCGCTGACAGCCGCCGCTCCTGTCCAAAAAGAGGCGCTAGTGTCCCTAGTGCCTCTTTTTACCGCGGGCTCTCATTTGCATACTAAATCGCGTGCACAGGAGAGTGGCCTGTGCGCTCGCCCGCTCTCCTGCGACTTTAACTGTATCGGCCTGAGAATAAGGGGTGAAGCCAGCGCGTCCAGCCCTGAATGTGAGGGATAAATACATTATTGGGGGGGGGGGGGGGGGAGAATGGAGCGGGTTTAGTAGTAAAAAAAAAAAAAAGGTGAAGGTTGAATAGGATGGGGAGAGGGCGTGGCCTGTGGAGTGGGGCGTGGCAGGCGGAAGGGCTCGGGGCTGCTGATTGGAGCGATGGGGAATGGGGCGGGGCTGTGGTGGGGACGGTAACGTGCGGGCAGCTTCTCCGCCCCGCACTTCATTTCGAGACCATGCGGGGGGAGAATGAGGGGGGCTGCTGTGACCCCGGGGCATGCGGGAGATGAGGAGGGAGAGAGCGGGGGGCAGCGGGAGGCCGGGGACGGGGGGAAGGGAGAGGAAGCAGTCCCGGGGCACCGGCGGGAGAGGGGGGCGGGAGACTCCCGGGAGGAGGAGGAGGATGACGAGGAGGGTGAGAAGAGGAGGTCGGAGCCGGGGCCCCGGGAGGACGCCGGGCTGAGGGCAGCGGGGACGGCAGTGCAGGCGGAGCGGGCCTTCCTGCGGGCTCTGGCGCTGATCGGGGGCCGGGAGCGGGTGCTGCTGGTCGGGGAGCTCTGGGAGCGGGGGCCGAGCCGGGAGCTGCTGCGGCGCTTCGTGCTCGAGATCTTCGGGGAGTGCTCCGGCCGGGGCCCCGCTGGGCCCGGAGCCGGGGCCCGGGAGCCACGGTACCGGCTCCTGTTCCTGCTCTGCCGGCCGCCGTCGCTGCGGCGGGAGCGGGGCCGGCGGGGGCTGCGGGCGGTGGCGGAGGACGTGCGGGCCAGGCTGCGGGGCGGCTGTGGCTCGGCCGCCGCGGTGGTGGGGGCGCTGGTGGAGGAGGAGGAGGAGGGGGGTGCGGAGCCGGGGGAGGAGGTGCTGCTGCCGCGGCTGATCCGCCTCCTCCGCGGCGTCTTCCCCGGCGAGCAGCGGGTGCAGGCGGCCGCCTACCGGCTGGGGGAGCTGGCGAGCGCGCTGGAGGTGAAAAGAGCCGCCTGCCGGGCGCTGCGGGCGGCGGAGGAGGAGCAGCGAGCAGGTACCGGAGGGAGGGGGCACTGAACGGGGATCACTGAGCAATGGCTGCAACCGTTTCCGTTCCCTCTTCACTGATTGCTGCTAGCCCAGCACCACAGACCCCTGCTCCCCTCTCCCTTACTTTCATTGCCAGCTCTTCTCACTTCTTCCAAACTTTCCCCCCCTTTCAGCTCTTTCCCCTCCCCTTCATTTTTCCTCTGGCAGACCCAGGGCCCAAGTTAGCCACGGGCAACTCTGACATCTGCCTAAGGCTCCCGATGCTAGCACTTTCTCTGAGGTCCAGTGGCAAAACTTTCTATCCCTGGGCTCTGCTCTGCACTATTCCTCCAGCTCATCCCCTTGGTGTCTCCATTCCCTCTCTTAGCCCCTGCTTCCCCCCAACCTGTCATTTCTCTCCTGTCCAGCTCCTGCTCCTGCTCTCTCTCCTACCAAACAGGTTATACCTGATTCTGTAGATAACAGCAATACAAATATTTTCACTCAGAAGAGTGCCACCTGCAGGAATGTGACAGTACCACAAACACACACTCCGGTGAGCATCAACCCATAAACACCTACAGTACCTGAAAAAGGGGCTCATAAAGGAGGCAGATAAATCAAATGATAGGATGCATCAAATTGCTGGAGGGGTGGCACTATATGTCAGAGAGGGCATTGAATCAAACAGGGTAAAAGTTCTGCAGGAAACAAAATGCAATGTTGAGTCTTTATGGCTAGAAATTCCAGGTGAAAAGGGGAATAAAATAGCAGTGGGAGGTTTTTGCCGTCCACCTGACCATTTAAAACTAAAAGAAATTATTGAAGCTAACGATTCAGCAGCATAGTAATGATTGAGTGAATGTCGCATCAGGGCATGCTAGAGAGGTAACGTTCCTAGATGAAATAAGTGACTGCTTCATGGAGCAGCTGGTACAAGAACCAACAAGAGGGGAAACTGTTTTAGACCCGGTCCTTAGTGGAACACAGGATTTGGTGCGAGAGGCAACAGAGTTGGAGCCACTTGTCAGTATTGATCACAACGCGATCAAATTTGACTTAATAACTGGAGGAGGGACACCAAAGAAATCAACAGCGACAGCGTTTAACTTTCAGAAAGGTGTCTATGATCAAATGAGGAAAATGGTTAGTTAAAAACTGAGAGGAGCAACTGCAGAGGTTAAGAGTTTACATCAGGCATGGACGTTATTTAAAAATCAAACAAAATAGCCCCAAATACCTCGGAAATCTGAGGAAACTAACAAATAATCACACAAATCTTAACCTCAGTAGAAACATTTTTTGCTTTATATAGGTAAAGTTTGTAGGACCTTCATGACCTCAGTTTGCAAATAGTCACAAACTGGAAAGACCTCTGGTCCAACTTTATTATTTTTATTTTCCAAACTCACTAGGAGTAACAACTTTTTATAAGAATTTTTATCTACTTAAAAAGTCATGAAAGTCCCCGGGGCAAAATAGATCAGTTCCTATTGTTTCACGAAGAAATGAGAGCATAGTGATATCAAACACTTAAATGTCCAGTCCGTACATCACCCCCTACAAACTGTACCTATATAAAGCAAAACATTTTTCTACTGAGGTTAAGATTTGTGTGATTATTGCTTATTTAAAAATGCCATTTTGGAAGCCCAGACCAGATGTATTCCACGCATTAGAAAAGCTGGAAGGAAGTCTAAACTACTACCAGCATGGTTAAAGGAGACTGTTAGGTGACCCAGTATGGCATATCTTATGTTCTTAGGCTACGATATCTAAAAGAACATCTTTCAAAAAATGGAAAAGGATCTGCATGAAGGAAATGGCATAAGCACTGGCAAGTCAGATGCAAAGCATTGATAAGGAGGCAAAGAGGATTTGAAAAGAATCTTGCTGAGGAAGAAAAACTCATAAAAAAAACCCAACCCCAACAACCTTTTTTGGGTACATTTGAGGTAAAAAGTCTGTGAGGGAGTCAGTTGGGACCATTAGATGATCAAGGGGTTAAAGGGGCACTTAGGGATGACAAAGCCATAGCAGAGAGACTAAACAAATTCTTTGCTTCGCTCTTCACTGAGGAAGATGTAAGAGAAACTCATACCAGAAATGATACTCAAGATGACCGCTGCCTAGTCAATACGCAAACGCTGTCTCTCCGAAAGATTTCCTCATAGCTATTTCTATACCTTAATTATACTTATATATTGCAATGCCGCATACAAAAAGAAAAGCTAAGGTGAGAGATTCTTTGACATCGACCCCGATTCCTGATTTAAGGCAACCTCGGATGGAAACGCTGTTTGCGGTTCCCCTACAAGCTACGCCGGAGGAAGGGGTCGCAGGAAATGCCGGCGAGGAGCGAACGCCGAGCTTCCAGGCCGAAAAAACATCTTAATCCTGGTGCACCATGAGCCCACTGCCGTCGTTTAAATCAACTGAAGTTTTGGATGATAAAAGTACCAATCGGGTGGAGGAGCAAATTGAATTTGCAGGAAGTTTTGCCCCGAGAAGGAATGGCGAGATACCATTACCTTCGGTGAGTCCTGTTATTCAAGGCTCCACGGGCTCCTTGGCGGAACCCCATTTTATAACTTGCACACGCAAGTTATAAAATGGGGCGTACATGTGTGTGCACCGGATAGCGCTCGCACATGTACGCCCATGCACTGCTTTGAAAATCTGCCTTTAAGGTTCTCTCTATAGACTCTCAAATGAAAGTTTTTGTTTGATTCAAGGATTTCTCAAGTCGAATGTGTTCAGGATAACTTGGTGCGACCGGAAACTACATATATCTGAATAAAATGGAGAGTTTGGAGAACGCATTGAGAAGACTCAGTTGAAGAGTTCTGAATCTTCCTATTTTGAAGCTGGTGCAAGCAAGAGATTTATTTAAGAATTACCTGACAAATCTTAAAATTTCCAGCTATTACCAGGCTATACTACCTTCCTGCATCTAAAGAAGTGGAGTCAGCTTTACAATCTCAAGAGCAATTGCAGGCCACTTTGAATATTTCAGAGGTTTTGGAGTTAACACAAGAAACTGATATTCAAACAGGAGGTTACGCTGCTGGTTACTTTCGCATTTACCTCAGAAAGGGATTCGGCACTGAGATATTTTTGAAACCAGTGTCTATACACTTTTATGGCCAGAAAATATTGGATATTTCCGGATATTACAAGAAACACCCAGGAACGAAGAAGGGAATTCCTAACGACAAGGGCTGAAGCAATCTCGCGGAGGGGGTGGGGATAAGTTTAATTGGCGTTGTCCGTGTAAATGCTGGGATCGCTCCAATGTAACTTGACCTCCCCACTGGGTTCCTAAATAATAACTGAGATACGGTTTACTTACTTTGGGAATAATTTATTTTGGGATTTAGTATTATACTTGCTATAAGTATCTACATTTTTCTGAACAGGATTTTGTTTGTTTTATATATGAAAATTCAATAATAAAAAAATTATATTGAAAAGTTTTGATTCATCAGAACTAAACCCCAGCTCACTGTTCCTGGAAGAAGGTACAAATTGACAGATTTAAAGAGATGGGGCCCCTGGTGTAGGAATGAAACGCGGGACTTTTCCTGGGCGTGTCGGGGTTTGCACGCACCGTACTGGACGTGGTCTCGGTCCCACGGAGGGGGGGAGAGAGCTGGTGGGGGGGTGGGTGGGGGGCCTGGCTGTCTGACCCAGCTCCTACCGCTGGTTTATTTTTTCAAATTTTGTCCCAGAAATTTATCAGGGTTTATTACGGGAAGAACAGAAATAGGGAGAAATCGGTGGGGGAGAAAACTTATTTTTCCAGGTAAACATGGAGTTAATTTTAGTGGACAGGAGCCGGGATAGTTTAGTAAAACAATTACAATTTTGTTTTAAATAGAATGGACCACCCTTTGCTGTAGATGTGAAACACAGACCTGTAAGCACTTACGCCGTCCTGCATTAACATTTTCCACTCTCTTCCTGCTGTTTATTATCCACGTTTCTTCTTACCCCTTTCTCTCCCCCTTTTCCTCCTCCCGTGCATCATCTCCCCTCCCCCAGATTGCGTCCACCTCGCCTCGCAGCGGCAGCTCCCCCCCCCCTTCAGATTCTCTTGTTTGATGCTGTGGCTCCCCAGGGGCCACTGCAAACGCTGCACCGTATGGGTGGTTTTGGACAGGACGGCAGGTGGGAGGGGGCGGGATACAGAGGCAGTCGATTTTTGCCTTTTTGTTGGGGGGGGGGGAAGGGGAATCGAAACCCCCCCACTTCCAGTGCTTTTGCTGTTGGGGAGGGCAGGACCTGAAATGCAGCCCCGCTGTTCGGCCTGCGCTGGCTCCCAGCAGTGTCGCCGGGGTGCTGAAACGCACCCGCAGCTCTTCAGTCGGCATAAACTTAAGATGGAAATCAATTTAGAGTGCACGTGAAGGCCCTTCCCTAGGCCTGTTTGCACCTGCCTAGAGCTGAGACTGTGTCCAGGGCATTCTCAGCAGCTCCTTTCCTCCCTGGCTCTGTGTTGTTGTTGTAACCGTCCTGCATCTCTTTCTGGGGTTGGGGAAGCAGGAGATGAGGAGAGAACACCTCCCGTCCTTCAGTGCTTTCCTTGGAGATGGCGAAAGAGGAGAAAGAACCATCAAGCCAAAGCCGCCAGCGGTGTTACTGAAGGTAATGTGGAAAGGCCTCACGTCAGCTGCTGCTCTTCGTTCCCCACTGTGTTCACCCTTGGAGCCGGGCAGATGGGGGCTGCTGTCTTGATGTGCATTTTGTTTCCTGGGACAGTGTAAACATTTACCTTCTGCTTTCGTAGCTTCAAATGGATCGCACTCAGTGTGGGTGGAAGCGACTTGCTCGAGTTCACAGGAGGCAGCGGTGGGATTTGAACCCTGGTTTCCTTGGTCCGTAGGCCGCTGGTCTAGGCTGCTACTGCATGGCCTTGCTCTCTCTTCTCAGGATAAGAGGTCTCATACCTTTAACATATTAGAGGGGACGTAGGCACCCTATGTGTCCCTTCTTTTGTCATCCACACCATTGGAAATTTGTTTCCACACACAATTATTCTGTAGAAACTGGACCTGCTTAGTTGATTTTTATGTCTTTCTGTTTTCAAATTCAACTTTTCTTTTTCTAGATATTTTTTGTGATAATTTATATAATTATAAATTGTGGGGCTGCTTAAGATTAAGTATCAATTAACAGATTGTCTGGATTGCTTTAATCAAAACCGGCTGGTGTTTGTGCGGTGAGCCTTCTCCGAGGACAAGCGGGATGGTAGGCCTCGCACGTGGATGACATCATCAGATGGCGCCCCAGTCCGGAACCTCGCTACAGTACGGTGTGCGGGGAATACGGGCGCTCGGTGAGGAGCCACCTCTCCCGGGCACGCGATACCGTATTTAAATGAGGGGGTCGCGCTAAAAAGGAGGTGCTAGGGACAATAGTGCGCGCCCTAGTGCCTCCTTAGCAGCGGAAGCCCAGGAGAGGTGGCTGTCAGCGGGTTTGGAAAATGGGATGCTCATAAAATTGAGCGTCCGTTTTCTTAACCTGACGGCACTTTTTTTTTAATAATTTTTTTTTTATTTAGCCTTTTAGCTCCTCAGACTTAATATTGCCACAATATTTTCTGCTTTTCTTTACACTTTTTCGGGCTTCTGTCCTTGGGCAGGCACTAATTTCTGAGCGTAAAATGTGCAGATTGGGTGCACATCTTCTGTATCCAGGACGAGTAATTAATAGCCTCGTCAACATACATTTGCATGTGATGAGCACTATTAGTTTCGGGGGGGGTGGGGGGGGGGGAGGTTGGACGCGCTAAAGCTCTTATTGTATAAGGGTTAGTGGACACGCGTCCAATACGCGCATCCAACCACAGGTAAAACGCTGCGCTCGACTGAGCACACTTTACTGTACTGGCCTTTCAAGCAAGCCTTACTGAGCAGGTCTGGGATCAGGCCCACCATGGTGCACCGTGGTCACCCTTTGTGTCGTGGAGGTGCAGGGACGCCCCTGATGCCATCGAGGTGCGTGACTGCCCACAATGCCCTACAGGCCTTCTGTGCCGTCGATGGAAGGGGAGTCTCGCTGCAGCGGCTTGGGCACGGAGGTGGCGGAGTTACAGCGCAAACCATTGCCCTTGATGCCATGATGCCCTGGCAGCATTGATGCCGCGGTGCCCTTGCACGTGATGCGCAATGCCCGTGGTACCATCGATGCTTCTGTGCTCTCAATGCCCGTGGTGCCATCGATGCCCTTGATCCCATCAAGGTGCGTGCACAGCCACCCGCGGAGTTATTGAGGTTGAAGCAAGGGGCAGGGCCTCGATGCCGTCGAGGTGTGTACCCTGGAGACCGCAGCCGCCCACTAGGTTATCACGGTGCGTGGCCTCAATGTCATTGCGATTGTGGTGCTGTCCCGATACCACTGACGCCCTCGAGGTGCGGGGCCACAGATACCTCTCATTCCCGCCCCGACTACGTTGAGCACCGGGTTTGTTATTGAACACCCAGATTGTCCCTCAGGTGGCAGGGTTTTTGGCTTTGAATGGATCGAGCATAGGACTCGCCATCTGCTTGAGGCACCCTTGTACCCTGGTGTTATCCGAGTGCAGCGGCACTTGAGGATTCGTGGTGGTGTCATCAATGAGGCACCGAGGAGCCCTAAGCTGTCCCTTCCCGGGCCATGACTCTTGGAGCTTTAGTGCTTGCGAGACTATCGAGCTCGCTGCATTGACGCCCTCGGACAAATAAGTGAGCTGAGGGGAACAGTCGATGGTACTGGCGGTCTTCGGTAACTTTGGGCATTGGTGATCTGTGTATGTGCTGCAGAGTCTCTCTCTCTGCAGATGCCCATGGCCTCCTTGGTACCACCTGTACGTCAATACCTTCGAGCACTGGAGTCTCCACTGGGGCCACCAGGTGGTCGATGTCCACGGGCGCCTGTGGTGCTCTATGTCGTCGAGCCTATTATGGTTTGGTCAAGCGCCATTGAAGCCCAGGGTGCAGCTTTGCGTTGGTGAGTGCGAAAGCACCATGGGCACTGCCAGCAGTGGCTGCTGTTGGAAGCCGCAGGACATGACCGCAGAACCCCCATGGTCATCTTCGATCGCCAGGGAATTCACTGCTGTCGTTCTCTGAGGGAATCAGAAGTGAGCCATTCCCGATGCGGTTCAAGGGCCCGCCTCTCGCAGCGTTATCAGGTGCTGGAGGGACCGCCACGCTCCTCGTGCCTTCCCCAGAGCATTGCTGGTTCTGGGGGACACCATCGTCACACTGCTCGTCTTCAATCCGCTGGAGTTCCTGT
The DNA here is from genome assembly GCF_901001135.1 of Rhinatrema bivittatum. Classification (NCBI taxonomy): domain Eukaryota; kingdom Metazoa; phylum Chordata; class Amphibia; order Gymnophiona; family Rhinatrematidae; genus Rhinatrema; species Rhinatrema bivittatum. The sequence continues at coordinate 182,011,851 of NC_042623.1, forward strand.
GACATGGGTGTGCAGTCTGTTTGGTCGGGGAGAGGCTAAGCATATACTCCAAGTGCCTCGGGCAATGACAGATGGCATTCTCCCTGTCTGTGCTGCCCTCGGCTATAACAGGATTCTGCCATCGTCCCGGCCTCCTCGTCACAAGGTGCTTGAGGATCACTGGCGGGGGAGGCATCGTCGCACACTCTGTGCTTTGCCGTGGGGCAGCGTGTAGCCACCGAGTCTGGCACGCGGTGCGCTGTCCTGGCTGTGGCGTGGGATTCTGCCCACAGGCACCAGCGCATGGGATCATAGGCGTGCCGCCATCCATAGGTTGGGATCCACTGCACGAGTGCCGCTCAGTGCGCTTTTACAGCCGTCTGGGCATCTCTGTGGTGTGTGTGTTTCCTTCCCTCCGGGCGGACACAACAGGTTGTGTTCCGCAGCCCCGGGACTGACCTAGCACTGCATTCCTGCTCGGACCCTGAGGGGAGTGGACATCGTTCAGGAATCCTCTCCTCCTCCTTCAGCAGAGGGAATGTCTCTTTCGACCTCTACCGTGTCCAAACCCCTTGTTTGTGGGGAAGCCCCTGAGGCTTCAGGCCTGGCAGGGTTTTCTCTGAACTGGGACCTCTATTTTTTGAATCTGTGCATCTCCTTGGAGGCCGGGGACTGGCAGCGGCAGTTGTTGGACCGGTTTTTTTTTGCTGTGGCCCCTCTGTGGATTATGGTGGTGACCTTTCCCCATCTGAGCCTGGCTGCCTGTGGGGGGGCTGGTTGCTTCGGCGCCTCAGCTCTCCTCTGGGGAGTTAAAAGGTCTTTTGGGATCGGGAGGCCCCTCTGGAAGGGGAGATTGGGCTGGGTTCCCCTCTGGACACCTGACTGTGCATCCCTTTGAGGGGTGTCCCTTGTTCCTCTGCTCCTGAAGAAGGGATGGCTGTGCTCTGGCTGCTGTTTGCTCTCTCTTTCTCACCAGCCCTCTCGCTCTCCCGCGGTCGCTCTAAGACGCCGCAGGTCTATTCCCGAGGGAGCCCGTCCGGTGTTGCTCTCTGGTGACCCTCCAGAGAGTCACTCGGATACCTGCTGGCCTCTGTGGGCGTCTTTTCTTAGGGACTGCTATGGATATTCATTCCTGCCTGCCGGACTCTCCTCTGAGGGGAGAGTTCTAGTCCATCCCTTGGGTAAGCATGCCTTTCACCCTTTCACCATGTCCATGGCTGAGGGAGTTGGGGCGGCCAAGTGACCCCACAACAGAGGTGCTGCTCCTCTTGCTTGCGGTAGCGTGCAAGCTATGCCCTCTTTCGGGATCACCCTGTCTGGGGACGGCAGTCCTAGGTCATGCAAGGATTGTCCATTGCTGGACTACGTGCTTCCTGGGGAGAGGAGTGTATGCAGTTATGATTGGGTGGTGTACCTTAGCTGGGTCGCCTTGGTGCCCTTCGGGTTTCTGGCCTGGTAAGGAAACCCTGTTTTACCCTGGCTTCCCGTATCCTCGTGGAGTTTTCGGGATTCTCCCCTGGGGAATTTGCTCTGTTTCTGCTGTTCCAAGCGAGCTGAGGGCTCTATCTCGGTGGGGAACTCCCTGCTGCTTTCGGCAGTGACTTGTTCGCTTGGGGCTGATAGACAACCGGGCGACTTGTCCTTGCCCCACCAGTCTGCCTCCTCGTGGTTTTCCGCTCCTTTTGACTTCGGGTTGGATTGTTGGGGGGAGGACAAGCTGAGGCACTGGTGGTATATCTTCTGTATACCTGCAGGGCAGGATGCACCAGGTTTTTCCATATATTTTCACCCTGCTGTAGTCAATACTGCCTTTAGCTCTTCTCATTCCTCAAGGTTGTCCAAAGGGCCTTCCTGCTCCCCTGTGCTATCCTGAGCCAGGATTGATAAACCTTGTTCTTGTCAGGTGCTCTTGGGTGAGCTTCAGGCCTATCTCATCTCCCTATTTGGCAGTTTTGGGCTACAGGTCTGTTTCAGGAATTGCTTTTATCCCCTGAAACCCTTGAGGATGTCCTGCACAGTCAGCTCGGTCTGATGCTTCGGCACGCGGTGTCGTCACAGGTCCTGTCGTGATTAGCTGCTTATTATTAACAAGCATTGCTTGGGTTTCTTCTGCAGAGACATTCAGTCTTTCGGATGTCAGTGGATCGCAGTTTCTGTCTGGGGAGTTCTCAAGTCCCAGTTTGTTGTTCAGATGTCTTTTAACACCAGAAACTGTGCGGTCGTCGTCCTGCTCGGACATCCTATAGCTCGGGAATCACCCATGTGTGAGGACTGCCATTCTGCTTGTCCTCTGAGAATGCAGAGTTGCTTACCTGTAACAGGTGTTCTCCGATAACAGAATGTTAGTCCTCATGAAACCCACCCGCCTCCCCTGGGGGAGTTGGTTTCTCCATGTGTGAGCTGTATCATGGACTGAGGAACTCTGCCTAGGGGACAGGGGGATGTCTTCAGCTGCACATGCTCAGTAGGGGGTGTTTGAAAGTTCTAGAATCTTTGAGATCAAAGTTCCAGGCCAGGGCTCCATCTGATGATGTCACCCAGGTGTGAGGACTGACGTCCTGCTGTCCTTGGAGAACACCTGTTACAGGTAAGCCACTCTAACACCTCTGGGTCTAATAATAAATAGTAGATAAAGGCCAATCATCCCGCTCTGTCGGCCCAGCTTTTCCTGCCCCCGCCCTTCCTGCTGGCCATAGAAATCTGAGTGTTTATAGAATATTGCGCCGTAACCAAGTTGGTATTTTCCACAAAAAGGACGGTGGGTGCCTGGAATGCACTCCAGGCGGAGGGGGCGAAGACAGAAATGGTTAATGCAATGCAGACAGGCATGGCCTAAAAACAGAGGATACCTAGCGCCACTGAGGTGACCGATCCTAAACAGCAGTGCTACGTTTGACTGGGGTCTCTGGGAAAGCACTGGGGTTAAGCTGGAGGGACCTGCATGGAGGGATCATGATTAACACTCAAAAGAGCAGGGGAAGGCCGGATTCTCTCTTTAACTAACGCGCAGCCTCCGTAAACTTGGTGGCTGGGGGGGAAATTATAAAACTTTGTAATAAGACAGAGAGAGAGGGCCTGGGTGTTGCATTAAATAGCGGTTTTGTCAGAAGCCAAGCTGAATAGGGCAGGGCCTGACATGACCTACTCGTGGAGATGATGGTGGCTGGCACTGTAATAGATTTTGGGGGTGCTTGGGATAGATGTGGAGGGCAGTAATAGGAAAAAGGTTGAGGTCAAGTTTGGAGGGAGGGAGGGAGAGTTGATGTTGGGGTACACATGAGAATTTGTATTCTCCTCTTCCCCCAAGTGGATGAATCCCTGCAGGGCAGCCTGGATGGGGAAATTGTGATCTTTACCAGCTCTTTACTGTTATACATCTGAAAAGAAAGGGAAAGCTGAGACTCAGGAGCAACTTCCTCCTTGTAGGGTTCTATTCAGTCCAGACAATGGGACAAAACCTTTCGGCCGCTGCTTGGGTGAAACAGGCACTGTCTTTAATGCCAGGAGACAAGTTTGCGCCCTGCGCGATCCAGGCTCCTTATAACGTGAGGCGGTGTTCCTTCTTGTTTTGCAGTGAGCACGGCAGAGCTTCGCGGGGGTGCCGCTGTGGCCATGAGTGCCCTCTGTGAGCCGCTCAACGGGGTCTGCGGGGAGAGCGTCACGGAGGCAGCCAGCCAGAGGGGGGCCCAGCCTGAAAATCTGGAGAGGAGATTAAAGGCCGGGCCCTGTACCACCCTGATACCTGAGGAAGCGCAGGCCAGGCCCAGGGGACAAAGCCCAGTCTAAGGGCTCTACAGCCAATATTCCCCGCTCAGCTTCCTCCCTGCAGCCAACTGCTACCTCCCAGCCAGACCATATCCTGTGAAAGACTGCACACGTCACCGTGTCTTCAGCAGACAAGCCTAAATACTCTTCCAACGATAACATGGGGGCATGGAAAGAGTGGTTTTAATGTTCTAACCAGAGACTGTTAAGTGTTCAAATGCTGTGTTTTTTGCTGATGAATAATTGCTCATAAGCAAAACTAAAGGTTTCAAGCTTTGCTTTCATGCTGTCTTGCTCCGCTGGGGATACATTTCCTATCTGCCTGTATAGCTGTAAAGTCCTCCACAGGTGTTTGAGCTGCAGACTTTACACCAGGTTTCACAGGGAAAGTTTGCAGGATCTTTTCCTTTAAAACCATTCTAAAACAACACCTGCGACTTGGTGAAGGGAGTTTTGCTGAGAAAAACTGTGCTCATGCTTTTGAAAATTCAGATGCATACATGTAAGTGCAGGCCATGGACTACATTCTGCAGGGGAAGATAAAGTTAGGTGTGCACTGGTACTATCTGCAGAAGTATACATGCAAGTGCAAGCCCTGGGGAATCCCCTGCTAATGACAGGTAAAGTGCATGGGCACTGTGTGCAGCCTTCAACCACCCATTTCCACAGGTAAAGCCCTGTTTCAGTGGGGAAATGACTTTCAAAAGTGCCTTAAGAACAGGAGAAGGGCCAGACGGGGTCAGACCAATGGTGGATCCAGCCTAGCATCCTCTCCCTGACTGCAGCCAGTCTGCTTCTTGAAGATTTGCTCAGCAAATCCTAAAGATGAGATTGACTTCTTGCTACTCCCAGTGCTAGAAAGTGGCTTAGCCCAAGTTTCCCTGGCTAATAACTGTTCATGGACTTCTCTTTTAGGAACCTTCTCTGCACTCGCTTTGCCAAATGACCTGACCAGAGCCTCTAGTCATAAACTCCATAACTTGATTGTGTACTGGGTTAAAAATGAAACTTTATCCAATTTGTTTGAAATCTACCTCCAGTTAGTTTCAGGGCATGTCCCCCTAGTATTATCTGAAAGAGTAAATAATCACCCCCTCTTTACCTGTTGCATCCTACTCAGGATTTTATAAACCTCTACCCTCCACATTGTGAATTTGCAATTATCCCTTATGCTCAGCCTAGGGGGAGCATAGAATATACCACAAGGGATAGCCTGCCCTAAGGCCAGGGGGAGAGTCTACACTATGTGCTTCTGGATAGAGTTGCAACCCTTAACAGAAGGCATGGGGGTAACCTGCATGGAGCGGCAGTTACTACCCTTAACAGAAACACAGGGGTAACCTGCATGGAGCGGCAGTTACTACCCTTCACAGAGGGCATGGGGGTAACCTGCACGGAGCGACAGTTACTACCCTTAACAGAAGGCATGGGGGTAACCTACACAGAGAGGCAGTCACTACCCTTAACAGAGGGCATGGGGGTAACCTGCACAGAGAGGCTGTTACTACCCTTAACAGAAGGCATGGGAATAACCTGCACAGAGAGGCTGTTACTACCCTTAACAGAAGGCATGGGGGAACCTGCACAGAGCGACAGTTACTACCCTTAACAGAAAGCATGAGGGGAACCTGCACAGAGAGGCAGTTACTATCCTTAACAGAAAGCATGGGGGTAACCTGCACAGGGAGGCAGTTACTATCCTTATGGGGATAACCTGCACAGAGAGGCTGTTACTACCCTTAACAGAGGGCATGGGGGTAACCTGCACAGAGAGGCAGTTACTACCCTTAACAGAAACATGGTGGTAACCTGCACGGAGCGGCAGTTACTACCCTTAACAGAAAGCATGAGGGGAGCTTGCACAGAGAGGCAGTTACTACCCTTAACAGAAAGCATGAGGGGAACCTGCACAGAGAGGCTGTTACTACCCTTAACAGAGGGCATGGGGGTAACCTGCACAGAGAGGCAGTTACTACCCTTAACAGAAACATGGGGGTAACCTGCACAGAGAGGCAGTTACTATCCGTAACAGAAACATGGGGGTAACCTGCACGGAGCGGCAGTTACTGCCCTTAACAGAAACATGGGGGTAACCTGCACGGAGCGGCAGTTACTGCCCTTAACAGAACCATGGGGGTAACCTGCATGGAGCGGCAGTTACTATCCTTAACAGAAACATGGGGGTAACCTGCATGGAGTGGCAGTTACTACCCTTAACAGATGGTAAGGGAGTAACTTGCACGACACAGCAGTTAAAATCCTTAACCTCTTGCTGGGCAGACTGGATGGACCATTTGGGTCTATATTTACTGTCCCTTACTATGTTTGTATAACTAGACGGTGCCTGCACTACGTACTGAGGATAGCAGACCCTGAGGCCAGGGGTTGCATTGTGTACCATTGGGGTTAGTGTACTCAAGGCTGGGTTAGGGGCTGGAAATAGCCTGTCCTAAGGATGGGGGGGCAGATATGACAGCACTGTTTATTGCTGGGCATTACACACCCTGAAATCAGGGGAGGGGTTACACTGTATATTACTAAGGATAGTGTACCCAGAGTCTAGGGGGAAGAGGCTGCACTGTATATTCCTGGGGATAGTGTACCCTGAGGCTGGGGGAAGGGGGTGGCACTGTATATTCCTGGGGATAGTGTACCCCGAGGCTGGGGGAAGGGGGTGGCACTGTATATTCCTGGGGATAGTGTACCCCGAGGCTGGGGGAAGGGAGTGGCACTGTATATTCCTGGGGATAGTGTACCCCGAGGCTGGGGGAAGGGGGCTGCACTGTATATTCCTGGGGATAGTGTACCCCGAGGCTGGGGGAAGGGGCGGCACTGTATATTCCTGGGGATAGTGTACCCCGAGGCTGGGGGAAGGGGCGGCACTGTATATTCCTGGGGATAGTGTACCCCGAGGCTGGGGGAAGGGGCGGCACTGTATATTCCTGGGGATAGTGTACCCCGAGGCTGGGGGATATTCCTGGGGATAGTGTACCCCGAGGCTGGGGGGGCGGCACTGTATCCTGGGATAGTGTACCCCGAGGGCTGGGGGAAAGGCAGCACTGTATATCCTGGGGATTAGTGTACCCCGAGGCTGGGGGATGGGCTGCACTGTATATATCCTGGGGATAGTGTACCCCCGAGGTGGGGCTGCACTGTATATTCCTGGGGATAGTGTACCCCGAGGCTGGGGGAATTGCACTGTATATTCTGGGGATAGTGTCCCCAGGAGGCTGGGGCTCTGCACTGTATATTCCTAGGGATAAGTTGTACCCCGAGGCTGGGGGAAGAGTCCGGCCTGTATATTTCCTGGGGAATAGTGTCCCCGAGGCTGGGGGCTGCACTGTATATTCCTAGGGATAGTGTACCCCGAGGCTGGGGGAAGAGTCGACACTGTATATTCCTGGGGATAGGGTACCCGAGGCTGGGGGAAGGGTCGGACACTGTATATTCCTGGGATAGTGTACCCACGAGGCTGGGGGGAAGGGGCGGCACTGTATATTGCCTGGGATAGTGTTACCCCGAGGCTGGGGGAAGGGGCCTGCACTGTATATTCACTGGGATAGTGTAACCACCCGAGGCTGGGGGAAGGGGCTGCACTGCTATATTCCTGGGGATAGTGTACCCCCGAGTGGCTGGGTGAAGGGGCGGCACTGTATATTCCTGGGATAGTGTACCCCGAGGCGGGGGAAGGGGCCGGCACTGTATATTCCTGGGGATAGTGTACCCCGAGGCTGGGGGGAAGGGGCTGCACGTATATTCCTTGGGGATAGTCTTTACCCCGAGACTGGGGGAAGAGGTGGCCAGGAGCACTTTTTTCCTAAGTCTTTTGAACAATGTTTTTTCCAGCGGAGCACAGACTTTGTGTGATGCCAAGAGGATTTCTTTGGGTCAATTATGTGCTATGGCTCATCAGGCACATCCTCCAAGTGAAAAGAGCGTGACAGAGCGTCTGCTCTGGTGTTTCTATCTCCAGGGCGAAACTTGAGCATGAAGTCGAACCTATTATAAAATAGGGACCATCTGGCCTGTCTAATTCAGACATTGTGCGTGGCAGAGATGCTCTAGATTTTTATGATCCGTGAATACGGTTATTTGATGTTGAGCGCCTTCGAGCTAAGGCCGTCATTCCTTGAATGCAAGCTTTATTGCCAAGAGTTCTTTATTGCCGATCCCATAGTTTTTCTCACGCGCTCCCGGCTTCAGCCGCTACACTTCTCCTCCTCTGCTGGGGCTCTCGAGGCCCAATCGGGGCAAGAGCCCACTCGCCTTTAAATGGCGAGCCATGCAGAGGAGGCCAACAGGAATACAAAAGAGAAACAAAAAAGAGAGAAAGAGAGAAAAAGGAAAAGAAGCCGAAGACCTCACACAGTGAGTCAGACACGCCCCCTGAGAGGCACTAGGCCTATCAGAAGGCGCCGAAAAGGGCTTTAAATCTTCGCGCCTTCCAGCGGCGTCACGCGCCCGAAGGAGCGCGACATAAGGGGCCTGCTCCTTAGTGCGCCCCTTGGAGAGCCCCAGGACCAGGGCCTCTCTCTTTCACAGACAGCATTTCCATCAACACCTAGAACGTCCAAATTCCAATACTCGCAAAACCCTCCCCGGCATTCATTCAACCTCTTCAAACGTCTATCCATCTTCCACCAGCAATCTCCCATCCTAATCAAACCTCACCTGCACTCCTCCAGATCTCTTCCAGATCTCATCCTGACACCATCTGTACTCATCCAGCACTCATCCTGACTTCTGCCAGCACTAATCCTGACATCATCCAAACTCATCCAGCACCCATCCTGACTCCATCCAGCATTCATCCTGACATCATCTGTATTCATCCAGCACCCATCCCGACTTCATCCAGCATTCATCCTGACTTCATCCAGCATTCATCCTGACATCATCCTGACTTCATCCAGCATTCATCCTGCACCCATCCCGACTTCTTCCAGCATTCATCCTGACATCATCCAGCATCCATCCTGACTTCAGCCAGCACTAATCCTGACATCATCCAAACTCATCCAGCACCCATCCTGATTTCATCCAGCACTCATCCTGACTTCTGCCAGCACTAATCCTGACATCATCCAAACTCATCCAGCACCCATCCTGACTCCATCCAGCATTCATCCTGATATCCAAACTAATCCAGCACCCATCCTGACTTCTTCCAGCATTCATCCTGACATCATCCAGCATCCATCCTGACTTCATCCAGCACTCATCCTGACATCATCCAAACTCATCCAGCACCCATCCTGACTTCATCCAGCATTCATCTTGACATCATCCAGCATTCGTCCTGACACCATGTGTATTCATCCAGCACTCATACTGACCTCAACCAGCACTCATCCTGACTCCATCCAGCACTCATCCGAACCTCATCCAACACTCACCCGAATCTCTTCAAGAAATCATCTGCTTCCCATCAATCTCCCTAATCAACTATACCACGCACACAGACCTATTCCAACAATCATCCCATAAACTTCCAGCTACAGCCAGTTCCTCCACTCATCCAGACCTCCCCCCAAAATCCTCCTCCCTCCCTCCCGCACATAAACATCTTCTCTAACAATACCATACTCGGCCCACAATTCCAAGGCAAGAGGGTCGTTCGAGCACCCCAGGAAACTCCAAACAACCCAACCATGGCTTCACCCCCCAACGCGACTCATCAGAAAAGAAACAGATACTTGATTAACATCAACATCTCAAAAACCTATTTTATCTCATCTTCTTTCTGGTAACTCAATCATTAACCAAGAAATTCATGCTAATATCTGACATAATCCAAGAAAAGAACCCCGACTTCATTGCCATAAGCGAAACCTGGTTTAAAAATACGTATCAAGTTCTAACGAATCATCTAACCAACAATGCTTACGACTTATTTTCAGTCCCACGCAAGTCTTGCAGAGGTGGAGGACTACTCCTCATCATAAAAAAAATCTCGCAATGAAACTGATACCTCACAACCTCCCTAAGAAATATGAAATCTCTCTATTTGACTCAGAATTCCTACAATTATGTCTAGTATACTGCCCTCCAAAACTTCTAGACAATGAGATCTCCCCACTCTTAGAATTCTTAATAACAAACATTAGCAGGAAAAAAACGACGAAATTACTCGGGGACTTCAACCTCCACACAGATGCAAACCCCAGATCACAAAACTGCCAAACCCTGCTCGACATGCTGTCCAGCCTAAACCTGAACCAACTAGTTAACAACCCCACTCATAAAGCAGGTCACACTTTAGACCTGATCTTCACCAACAACTTTTTCTCAGACACATCTATATCATCCAAACCAGTCCCCTGGTCCGACCACTACCTCTTACAATGCAGGACACAAGTAACAACCAACAACATGACAAGAACAAACAAACCACTATCATTCAACTACAGACCGCCCTTCCAGCCCAACTTACTCCAACAAGAACTAGGAAAACAACTAGCAAATCTGGACCTCTCCAATATAAACAACGCTACTCAATCCTGGCTCCACCTTACAGAACAAACTGCAAATAACATAAACCCCGTGACATCGAAAATGATTTAAAAAAACAGAGGAAAAAACAACCCATGGTTCGACTCTCACCTGAGATCAATGAAATCCAACCTGAGGAAGATGGAAAAAGAATGGCGAAAATCCAAATGCCCAATAACCCTACAAAGATACCGCTCGCAACTCGCCTCCTACAAAAAAATGATTCTGAACACCAAACACGACTACTATAGTCAAAAGATAAAAAACTTAACAAATAACTCCAACTCCCTCTTTAACATTGTAAGAAACCTCATAGACGAGAACAATAACAACACCCCCACATCCGATACAAATAATTTAAGTCAAGAACTTGCCATGTTCTTTAAGAACAAAATAAGCAAAATTACTGGCACCTTCAACAAATCCTCGATCATAGAAGAACTTTTTAACACAACAACCATAACACCTTGGTTGAATTTCGACCCAATTTCAAATACTGAAACTGAAAAAATGCTAAGAAAAATAAACCCAGCTCGTCATGATCTTGATATAATCCCAACCCGAGAGCTAAAGGAAATGGCACACATTATTGCCCCAACCATAGCTGCAATTATAAACAAATCACTAGAAGATGGTGAGCTACCAACTAAATTAAAAATCGCAACAATCGCTCCAATATTAAAAAAAAGAACCTTGATCCTGACGATTTGAATAATTACCGTCCTATTTCTAACCTTCCCTTACTCGCAAAGATGACAGAGAAAGCAGCACTGATACAGCTTAATGAACACCTAGAGAACAACAAAATTCTACAACCCTCACAACATGGTTTCAGGAAAAACCGCAGCACAGAAACACTGCTTCTCAATTTATCAAACAAAATAATAAGAGGCTTCGACAACAAACTAAGCCATTTACTAATCCTACTAGACCTCTCTGCGGCATTCGACACCATAGATCACAAAAGCCTGATATCAAGACTTGCAAGCATAGGTCTTTCAGGAAAAACTCTCGACTGGTTCACATCATTCCTAAAAGACAGGTTCTTCAAAGTCACTCTTAACAACTCTTCTGATCCCTTCCCCCTTGAAACAGGGGTACCACAAGGATCCACCCTTTCGGCCACCCTCTTTAATATTTACCTACTCCCACTATGCCAACTCATCTCAAGTCTAGGCGTAACTTATTATATGTACGCCGACGACATTCAACTCCTCATCCCAATAACCTCAACGATGAAGATGCATTGAGTCTAACAGCCAACCACCTTATCTCAATTAGAAACATGCTGAACCACCTAAAGTTATGCCTCAACATGAGCAAAACAGAATGCATCCTCATTGAAAGAAATAACACAGGACAAATAACACCAATGCCTTCCTTAGAAATTGACAACACTAACATCCAACTGAAGAACAATGCAAAGGACCTTGGTATCTGGATCGACAATGAACTAAGCTACAAAAAGAACATCGCAATGAAAACTAAAGAAGGCTTTCATAAACTTCACATACTGAAACATCTTAAACCGCTGCTACACCAACAAGAATTCAGAACCGTCCTGCAATCACTTATTTTCACCAGCCTCGATTACGGCAACTCGCTCCTGCTTGGCCTTCCAAAATCCACACTAAAACCGCTCCAATTGTTACAGAGTACTAACCGGCAAGAAAAAATCAGACCACATCACCCCTGTTCTGAAAAGTCTACACTGGCTACCGGTCGAACAAAGAATCGAATTCAAAACTTTAACAACATTACATAACGCAATTTACAATGCAGACAACACTGCCCTCGATAACCTGATTCAAATACACAAATCACAACGAACGACGAGAACAACCAACAAACTGCACCTAATCATACCCTCTCTTCCTTCAGAAAAGCTTTCAAACACCAGAAACAGAACCTTCTCCATCGTGGGACCGAAATTATGGAACTCCTTACCAGATCACCTAAGAACACTCAGCGACATCAAATCGTTAACAAAAGAAAATCAAAACATGGTTATTCAGACAGACATTTACAGATGGTGTTGGCTAAGATAAACGCAACCGCTCAGGAACATTATCCCCCCCCCCCCCCCCCCAATTATAATTGCACTAATCTTACAAGAACCTCTCTCTCGTCAATCCCCACCTATCCTCAGACCCCTAAAAGTGTCATTTTTGGTTCAATCTTTAGTTTGACTCTGACCGATCCCCGAGAAATATTCCTCCTTTTCTATCCCATCCTAACCCAAGCAAGGGATTCCCAAACACACTCATGATATTACGTAACATATGTATCAATACTTATTTGTACACTGTTTGTATACTACCTGCACACTGCAAGACCTATGTGTACTCTGTTTGTACCCTCCTTCAACACTGTAATACCTGTTATTCAGTTAAAAAGTTACTCAGTTATATTGTTCAGTATCTGTAATAAGTTGTTATAATGTAAACCGGAGTGAAGGCAGCTTGCTATACCTCGGTATATAAAAGACTTCAAATAAATAAATAAATAAATAAATAAAATCTTCGTGAGAAGAACGAACAGGGACGTAAGGCTTTCGAGTCTATTTGCCACCTCTTCCCTCACCCACAATATACAATGCTCCTACTCACAAACTGGCCTGTACCCTTGATCTTGTGTTCTATAATCCTCATTTTATTTCTGTACCCCCAACTGCACTTTCTATATATCCTGTACCCCGGTCTGCTTATTCACTCATCCACCTCTCCGTTGCCATTAACAGCAGCTCTTTACAACAGAATCCAGACAAGGACAAAAAGATCCACTTTAGAAGAAAGAAAATAACTACAGAAGCTTTTATTGAAGTTTTCTTACCAAATATGCCCCTAACAATCATGGAACTCTGCAATCAGTACTACTCTCAATTCTATAGCTCCTCTAGTTCCTTATGCTGCAGAATCGCAACGTCATGCCCCTGGTACTCAGTGTCTTTACGAACTCTGAAAACTACCCTAAGGCATCATGAATGTTATTGGTGCAAATATAGTACAATCACTGCCAAAAGCTTTCTTTTTTGTTTGAGAAAATATAAAAAATAAATCAACATTGCCAAGAAAACCTTTTATTCCCAAAAAATAATCACTGCCAATGGAAATCCTTCTGTTCTTTTTAATATTGTGAAGTCTGACTACTATTCCTCATATTGATCGTTCTCATATTGATGCTCTTTGCAACCACAAGGCAACCCATTTCCAATAAAAAAATCTTTAAAATTCTGAGTAGTTTCCCACAGTCCTCTAATCATCAGCCAATCTTCCCTCCTCTGGCCTGCATCTGGTTGGAGTTTTCACATGTAGACCCTTCATCCATCACACGTATATTACATAAAACTAAAATCTCTTCATCTCCATTCAATCCCTGTCCTGGTCAACTTCTAAAAGCTTTAGGCAACCTTGCAAGCCCTTTCTCAAGTCAACTTGTTAACCAATCTTTGGATCCTGGCATCTTCCCAGACGTGCTTAAGAAAACATCATCCGTCCAGTCCCGAAGAAAAAAAAATGAGAACATGACAAACGCTGCTAACCTCCATCCCACTGCATCTCTCACTTCTCTGGCAAAAATACTTGAATCTGTAGTCTTACATCAATTCTCTATCAGAAAATGCTCTCCTTCATCCAAATCAACGTGTATTTCATAAAGGCCATAACCCAGAGATATTACTTTCCTCTTTTGACACCTTAATAAGAGGTTTTGATGCCAACTTTGATTATATCCTAGTGCTTTTAGATATCTCAGCTTCCTTTGATACTCTAGACCATCAAATTCTTCTTCACCAATTGCAGTCAATTGGTCTGACAGACACTGTCTTAAACTGGTTTCGCACAAACCTATCAAACTGTCCACATCAGATCCATATCGGTCCCTATTCATCTGAATGGTACACTCCCTTATCTGGTGTCCCTCAAGGCTCATCACTTTCTGCTATTCTATTTAACATCTATCTAATACGCTATGCCACCTCCTCAACAGTCTTGATATTCAATTTAAAATCTATGCGGATGACATTCAGTTCTTTGTACCTTACTCCATATCTTATCTACCATTAATATATGGCTATCTCACAATCGTCTTAAATACTTCCAAAAGAGAAATCATTCACTTCTCAACTATCCCCCATTCTGCTTGTAGCCCCCCCATCATTAAGAACATAAGAACATGCCATACTGGGTCAGACCAAGGGTCCATCAAGCACAGCATCCTGTTTCCAACAGTGGCCAATCCAGGCCATAAGAACCTGGCAAGTACCCAAAAACTAAGTCTATTCCATATTACCGTTGCTAGTAATAGCAGTGGCTATTTTCTAAGTCAACTTAATTAATAGCAGGTAATGGACTTCTCTCCAAGAACTTATCCAATCCTTTTTTAAACACAGCTATACTAACTACACTAAACACATCTTTTGGCAACAAATTCCAGAGTTTAATTGTGCGTTGAGTGAAAAAGAACTTTCTCCGATTAGTTTTAAATGTGCCACATGCTAACTTCATGGAGTGCTCCCTAGTCCTTCTATTATCTGAAAGAGTAAATAACCGATTCACATCTACCCGTTCTAGACTTCTCATGATTTTAAACACCTTTATCATATCCCCCCTCAGCCGTCTCTTCTCCAAGCTGAAAAGTCCTAACCTCTTTAGTCTTTCCTCATAGGGGAGCTGTTTCATCCCCTTTATCATTTTGGTCGCCCTTCTCTGTACCTTCTCCATCACATCTATATCTTTTTTGAGATGCGGCGACCAGAATTGTACACAGTATTCAAGGTGCGGTCTCACCATGGAGCGATACAGAGACATTATGACATTTTCCATTTTATTCACCATTCCCTTTCTAATAATTCCCAACATTCTATTTGCTTTCTTGACTGCCACAGCACACTGAACCGACGATTTCAATGTGTTATCCACTATGACGCCTAGATCTCTTTCTTGGATTGTAGCACCTAATATGGAACCTAACATTGTGTAACTATAGCATGGGTTATTTTTCCCTATATGCATCACCTTGCACTTATCCACATTAAATTTCATCTGCCATTTTGATGCCCAATTTTCCAGTCTCACAAGGTCCTCCTGCAATTTATCACAATCTGCTTGTGATTTAACTACTCTTATCAGTTTTGTATCATTTGCAAATTTGATTATCTCACTCGTCGTATTTCTTTCCAGATCATTTATAAATATATTGAAAAGTAAGGGTCCCAATACAGATTCCTGAGGCACTCCACTGTCCACTCTCTTCCACTGAGAAAATTGTCCATTTAATCCTACTCTCTGTTTCCTGTCTTTTAGCTAGTTTGTGATCCACAAAAGGACATCGCCACCTATCCCATGACTTTTTACTTTTCCTAGAAGCCTCTCATGAGGAACTTTGTCAAACGCCTTCTGAAAATCCAAGTATACTACATCTACCGGTTCACCTTTCTACATGTTTATTAACTCCTTCAAAAAAGTGAAGCAGATTTGTGAGGCAAGACTTGCCTTGGTTAAAGCCATGCTGACTTTGTTCCACAATCGTCTTAAATACTTCCAAAACAGAAATCCTTCACCTCTCAACTATCCCCCATTCTGCTTGTAGACCCCCATCATTTCTACTTCTAGATGATTTACCTATTCCAATTATCTCAAAAGCACGAAACCTTGAGGTAACCTTAGACTCAAGTCTAACTATGACTTATCACATCTCAACCACTGTTAGAAAATCTTTTTTCGATCCAAGATGGCGTCGGCAAGTAGCTAGTGGCTGGTGCGGCGTTTTCTTTTCCTGAGTATTGTATTTATTTATTTCCAAACATTTGATATTCCGCTTTTATCTGGACCAGAGTCAAAGTGGATTACAATAAATTAGAACAGCTTAATATGCCAGTATCAAAGCAGATGCTCGAACATGACCAACAGTACAGAATAATTTTAATTTAACTTAGCACAATGTATAAGTTGAACATTGACAGTACCAGAACTAATATAATTTAACATATAGTATAGATCAAAACAGAAAGAGACCAAATAACAATATCACCATTGATCTCCAGCTGAGTGGTGATGGCAGTGGCACTAACAGGCCCATACAGTAAAAAATATGCGGGAGAGCTGGCGCTCTGAGGTGAGCACCCACTCTCCCAACGCGCGCCCAGGCACCTCTCCTGGGCACACGATTCACTATTTAAATTAGGGCCCGCGCTAATAAGGAGGCGCTAGGGATACTAGCATGTCCTTAGCGCCTCCTTATCGGCAGAAGTGGCAGCTGTCGGCGGGTCTGACAGACGACACTTAATTTTACTGGAGTCGGTTGTAAAACCCGCTGACAGCCACGGGTTCGGAAACCAGACGCCAGCAAAATTGAGCGTCTGGTTTTCGAGCCGCGGGCCGATTAAAAATTTTTTTTTTTTTGATTATTTTAAACTTTTGGGGCCTCCGACTTAATATCGCCATGATATTAAGTTGGAGGGTGTACAGAAAAGCAGTTTTTACTGCTTTTCTGTACACTTTCCCGGTGCTGGCAAAAATTAATGCCAGCCCTTGGGTAGGCACTAATTTCTGAAAGTAAAATGTGCGGCTTGGCCGCACATTTTACTTTCTGTATCGCGCGGGAATAACTAATAGGGCCATCAACATGCATTTGCATGTTGCGGGCGCTATTAGTTTTGGGGGGGGGTTGGATGTGCGTTTTCGACGCGCTATTACCCCTTACTGAATAAGGGGTAAAGCTAGCATGTCGAAAACGCGCGTCCAAACGCAGGTTAACAGTGCACTCCATCAGAGCACGCTGTACTGTATCGGCCTGTTAGATTGTAAGCCCTCTTGAGAATAAGGAAATACCTACAGTACCTGAATGTAAACCGATGTGATATCTCAGATCGAATGTCGGTATATAAAAATAATAAATTAAATTAAATAATAATCCATTAATAATTATCAATGCTCGAGTGATTTGTTTTGTGAATCTGTTTATTTTGGCCAACTTATTAGCCTACTCTTTTTTTTTAGTTAACCCTCCATAAATTTAAAAAACTCTTGATCTCTTTTATAGGCCTATATATACATAAAAAGTGTTATTTTTGGAACTAAAAAATAAAGAATGAAATGTACTTCCTTAATCGAAATCTGTGCTTGTTTGTTGCTGAACAAATACTTAATTCTCTGTAAAACTTGAGATAAGCACACATAAATTTCAACAAAAATGAGATTATTTATTATTCTTACTCTTGCTGCTTGTTAAACAACAAAAAGCTTGTTCACACATGTAAGAAATTGAAAACTGCAGTTCAAAAGGTGAGATAAGAGACATATGATAGAGACATTTAAATACCTCCACAGTTTCCATGCACAGGAGGTGAGCCTTTTTCACAGAAAGGAAGCTCTATAACTATAGGACATAGGAAAAGGGTGAAAGGGGGTAGACTCGAGTAATCTTTGGAGAGGGTGGTGGATGCATGGAATAGCCAGCCTCCTAGTGGAGAGAAAAGCTGCATCTAAATTCAAGAAAGCAAGGGATAAACACAAGGAATCTCAAAGGGAGTGATGGGAATTGTAAAGCTAAATTCATTAGTGGATGATCTTTTTCTGCTGTCAGCTTTCTCATCTATATTTATTGTGGCAATCCTGAAAACCCAGTTGGCTAGCTGTGATTCCAAGAGACAATTGGATCTACTCAGGACCCCCCTCCCCCGGGAGAAATGGATTTTGAACGTTGTTAATCCTCCTTCCACCACTGTTCTCCCATGGGTGTAGCACAGATGAACATTTTAATAAGTGTTTCCTTTTGCTCAGAATATTGAGTTTAAAGTCTGCGATGGATATTCATCCTTACAAGACAGTGAACCCTAGTTATTAGCTTTTTCATCATCGGGGAAAGTTTCACATTCATTGATGCACCTTTAATAATCCAGAATTTCCAAGTGGCAGATTTTACCTGGTTTTAGACTTTTAAATCTTAGTGTGCAGTGGTGTTTCTTCTCGTTCCACGCCTACGCAGGACAGCAAGTACCAGAATGCAACAGGAGAGGGAAACCAAAGACAGGTCTTGACTCCACGGTCTCCCTCCCGGGTCACTCAGTACTTTGCTACCTCACCGCTGGCTCGGCGGAGGCGCTGCCAAGGTAACCAGAAGTCATTGAACATGAAATGTCCTGAGTCAGAGCAGGGTACAGAGCTATAGATGGAGCTTCCGCGTTTCAAGCCTCGCTCTCGCACCAGCCGTCTATAATGAATGAAAAGAAGGGGAAGAGACCCTGTCCTCTTCGCCGCATGATCCTACAGCGAGGCTTGAACCGCATAGAGCGGCCTACTGGATTGGATGAGTTAGGACCCGATATCAGAGCGAGGCTTGAAACGCATAGCCACCTTCTCATACTGTGATTGGATGGGTTAGGACGGGACCTCAGACGTCACCGTCTCGTGATTGGGTAGAGGTTGGTTCGGCCCTGATTCAGAGTGAGGTTTGGAACGCACCCTCACCTGTGGAGTGTATCGTGGGGCACCGGCAAAGAAGAGAACCCGGCAGAGCTGCCACCGTAGAGCCGGCAGGAGAAGCAGCAGCGGCGGCGGAGCCCAGTGTCAGACGGACAGAGAGCGACGGATACAGCACCGCCATGATCACCTCCGCAGGTGAGAGAGAGAGAGAGAGAGAGAGAGAGAGAGAGGGGCCGGAGCCGGGATTAGCTGAGTCAGAGCTGGGCCTGTGTCCTGGAGTTCTCTTGCACTGCCCTAGACTCGTAGAATTCAGCCAGCGCTCGTTCGGTTTCTCTTAATGCTCGGGGTTTGCCCTCCAGCGTTCCCCAGACCAGTGCTGGACATTACTGAGGCGCCTGGGGTAAGCAGACCTGAGCTGTGGACCCACAGTAGTCTTCAGACGGGCACAGCTCGCCCTGGCAGCCCAGCACCCGGTGTTTGTCCATGCCTGAGAGAGAGAGAGAGAGAGCGGATCTGACATTGTTAGTACTCCCTTGTCTCTCTGTGGAGCTGAAGCTGTTGCGTTTCTCCTTGGTGATTTTTCAGCGACTCGTCTCCTGTCCGGTTTTCCTGGGTGACAGTCTTGGCACCCGGACTGTGCTATGCCATGTTGGGCTGGGTTTGTAGGGACTCCAGTGTGTGCTGTTCTATGTTTCAAAAGCGCATGAAATTTGAGCAAACTACTCCCTAAATAAATCGGAACAAAATCTTTAGCTAATGTTATTGTTTTGAACAGGGAGATGTTTATTCTTAAGCAAGCTTCCTAATTGCAAAGAAAGAGGGTACCCGGCCCCTTGAATGACAGTGTCTGTACTAATTTTCCATTCCATCTTGTGCTGTATTATTAGAATATGGGTAGCTTCCTTTCTAAGTATTTTGAAATCTGACCTTTTGCAACTATTAGTTATTGGTCAGTGTGTGGTGTCATATGGTTCCACTACCAACTTCAGTGATGAGTCTGTGTGGACTTGAAAAATTAGATATACCGAGCTACTACTTTAATTTCAAATAGGTATAAATACATAAATTTAAACTTGTTGCAGACTCATGTCTGAGATTCAGGCAGAGAAGACTTGATCATAGGGACATGTTTACCACCGAATACCGCCATCTGGTTTGGTTTTCTCCAGAACCCTAAAGTGCAACACTGACTCAGCCATGATCTAGGCTGGTTGAATTCTTGATCCTTGTGAAGTCCCAAGTTGGAAGTCTGCCATACTGGCTCTATTTAATTGGGCAGAGAATTTTACTTTACACTACACATAAACATAGTAAATATAAACACTAAAAAATAATGCTCTGAATGTAAGTTAGATTTATGATATACTAAAATCCCAATAATATGCTTGCTCTTCACATTTTTAAATTATAACAAATCTGGAATTTTTATCCTAAGGTCTCAGCAAATAGTCATAAAATAAGATGTCTGCAAAATACTAAGTAATTATGTGCTTCCTTAATCTTAATAGGCAACTTGTTTTACATAAATGCAACGTAATAGCTAAAAGCTGCCCTCATAGTTGCCAGTTTGACAGATGAAGATGGAATATCCAAAAGATGTTCAGATTATCTTGGTGATTGGACTGGAGTATATTTTGAAATTCATTTAGCAAAATGGCTTGGAGAAGCCCAGTAAGTACATTTAAAAACCAATACCATAGTTTTAAACTGGATTCTAGCTTCTGCTGGCAGCCAGTGTAATTCACGTACAATTGGCTTGATGTGATCGTACTCTCACCAAAGCTTTGTTCTGGAGGAGCTGCAAATGCTTCATGCTAATCCCTGATAAATCCTTAAATGTAAACCGATGTGATATCTCAGGTCGAATGTTGGTATATAAAAATAATAAATAAATAAATAAAAAATATGATGAATTGCAATAATACAATCAACTCGTAATACAGGCATGCACAGTAGTTGTTAAACTCTTTACAGGCACAAAATGATGCTATCTAATCAACTGTGGTCCACAGAAAGAAGCTCAGACCACAGAAGAAATCTGAGGCTTTCCTTATTGTCCCCCCAGATCAATCCAGATGCATTGGTTTTTCTTCCCTACCAGCAGATGGAGACAAAGATGAAAAGCTTTACTGTACTGTTGGTACTTAAGCTAGTGTACCACCTACAGTCCATCTGTATTCTGTCTCCAGTAGATGGTAGAGGTGCGAAACTTGCAGTCACTGTGGAGTTCATGGCGTCCCTTGAGCTCACAGAGGCTTATCTACGCATACCCATCCACAAGGAATATCAGAAGTTCCTTCGTTTTGTGGTATTCGGGGGGTGGGGGTGGGGGGTGGGAGAGCATTTACTGAGTGCTTCTGTGTGGTCTCTCAACTGTGACTTGCACGTTCACAAAGGTAATGGGGGCTGCTGCTCTCCAAAAGGAGGCCATTTTAATGCCTCCCTATCTAGACAACTGGCTTATTTGGGTGAAGTCGTGAGACCTTTGCTGCCGATCTGTACAAAGGGTGATGTAGAGGCTTGGGCTGGGTTGGAATTTGACAAAGAGTATCTTGATTCCTTCCCAGTCTCTAGAATATCTGGGGGATCATTTTGATACCAGAGTGGGCAAAGTATTTCTCACGATGTAAAGATTGAAGCACAAAAGTTGTTACAACATCAGTTGCCTAGAGTCGGGGTTTACTTCTAGGTTCTTGGATCTGTGGTGTCTACCCTAGCTCTGGTTCCTTGGGTGTTCATGCATATGCATCCACTAGCAACTGTACCTGTTCAACGCCCGGGCGGCGAGCCTTTTTATTGGCACATATGCTCTTTATGGAAGCGTTAGCTGAAAAGGAAAAACTAAATTGTTTTCACCCAGGGCAAGGGACGTGGAGGCAGATTTGCTAAAGCCAGGGCTGGCAAAGTTTATTTACCAACTGTCTCTCGCACTCCCCCACACGCCGTCTCCTCTCTCTCACACACACATTCTCTCTCACCGGCATTCCCCCCCACCCCCCATGCTCTCTCACACCCTCCTGCTCTCTCTCACACTCCCCTCCCCGACACACATTCTCTCTCACCGGCATTCCCCTCCCCCCCCATGCTCTCTCTCACACCCTCCTGCTCTCTCTCACACTCCCCTCCCCGACACACATTCTCTCTCACCGGCATGACGTGGGACCTGCGCCGTTCGCAGCAAAGATGAAGGCCCGGCATGCCGTTCGCGACACACGGGGGCCTTCCATTTTTGCCTTGAGCAGAAAATAGCAGCGGAGGCCCCGGCATGCTGCAAACGGAGCGTGTCCCGCAGCACATGCTCCGTTCACGGTGAAGATGAAGGCCCGGGTGCGCCGATCGCAGCACACGTGGGCCTTCCCTTTTCGCCGCGAACGGCCCTCTCTATTTCTGTGTTCCGGTGGTACCATGTCATCTGCTGATAGATTTAAAGAGGTTATTCTCTACCAGTGATAGATTTAAAGTGGTTATTCTCTACCTGTGTTCCAGGGTGGCCTTCCTGATGATATTGGGAATTTTTGGCTAGTGGGGACACGTGGTGGTGCTCTGGTGGCTGGGCAAGGGTCAGTGTCACGAGAAAGTGGGTTGACCAAAGCAAATGTGAGACGCAGAGATTGCTGTTAGCCTTTGTAAGGATGGAGGCTGAGGGCAGAAAGATGAGGTTAAGACTTGCTTATACACTGAGTAAACTCGAGAGCAGGCATTCTTTCAGAGAAGTCTCTAATTGGTCTGCAGGCTGAAGCATCTGCATGAAAGTTAAGGTTTCTGAGGATGATTAAGTAGAGGGAGGTTGTCAAGTGGCAGAGATTAGTTGGAGGAGGTCAGGCAGGTTATCAGTAGGAAGGCAGAGGGGTTTTTTTGGTCTGCACTTGCTATTAAGCATTCACAGCCTGGTATTTGTGAGATGGAGGAGCTTGTGAGTCGTGAATGAGTCGGTTGGTATTTTTCCTGCTGTCGCCTTCTCTGTTGATATGATGAGCACTAAGTGCATTTATTTTCTTTTATTCTGTAGCTGGAATTATTTCCCTTCTGGATGAAGAGGAGCCACAGCTTAAGGTAGGTTGGGAAATCCTTAGTTCGTACTCTTGGGAGGGGTTTTCAGAGAGCACCCTACCAAGTCTCTGCACGCTGCTCTTCCCACTCTCAAGAGGAAGTGATTATCTGGGTAAGAATCCCCTCTCCCCCCACCCGTGGTTCAGTGTGAGGTTTTACCTGTGGGGGAGAGAGCGCCGCTGGCTGCCAACGCTTGGGGGCTTTATTTTGAAATCTCTGAGTGATTTATGGTGTGGGCTTTGTACCTGCTGCAAGGTAGGGGAGGAGTCTGGGGGTATGGAAATATCCAAGGCACCAGGGAGACTGTGGGAGTTTTCCTTTGAAAATGGGTGTGCGGGGACCTGCATACTCCCAACGGGGTTTAAAAAGGACGCCAAAGACAAATCATCCATCAAGCCCAGTCCTTGTCCTAATGAGGAGATCTGTTCCTTGCTGGGTTCCTGCAGTAAAAGATGGGTGTTCTTAAATTTACCTGACTAATAGTTGCTAACGAACCTCTCACAAGTAAACTTGTCCAGACCTTTTTTTTTTTTTTTTTTTTAGCTAAACTGGCAAACACCCCAGCTTAACTGTGCATAGTCTGAGAAAATAATAGTTACATAGAAATGACGGCAGAAGAAGACCAAACGGTCCATCCAGTCTGCCCAGCAAGCTTTCACTTTTTTTTTCCCCATACTTATCTATTACTCTTGTCCCTTGTAAGTGACTTTTTGTTCTATTTCCCATCCACCCCTGCCATCGATGTAGTTAGCAATGGTGGAGCTGCATCTAAGTGAAGTACCTAGCTAATTGGTTAGGGGTACTAACCGCCGTTATAGCAAGCTACTCCCATGCATGTTTATCCAGCCTGTGCAACTCAGTCCTTGTTGGTTGTTGTCTGAATATACATAATCTTTTCATCATCCCCCCTGCCGTTGAAGCAGAGATCTTTTTGTCATTCTCCCTGCCGTTGAAGCAGAGAGCTATGCTGGATATGCATTGAAAGTGAAGTATTAGGCTTATTTGGTTTGGGGTAGTAACCACCGCAAGAAGCAAGCTACTCCCCTGCTTTTTTTGTGAATGCAAATCCTTTTTTCCACATTTCCTCTTGCCGTTGAAGCATAGAGCAATGTTGGAGTCGCATTAATCGTGTGTATGTATATTTAATTTGGATATTAATCTCCAGGTAGTAGCCGTCATACCTGCAAGTTGCCCCCATGCCTCTTCACTTCATTCACATCCTCTAGACTTTATGCATCCACAGTGTTTATCCCACGTCTCTTTGAAATCCTTCACAGTTTTGGTCTTCACCCTTTCTCCGGAAGTGTGTCCCAGGCATCCATCACCCTCTCCGTGAAGAAAGTTCCTTAAATTTAGCTTTAATCTCCTATCGGTTATTCACGAAATGTCCTAGTACTATTTGAAAGAGTAAAGAACCTGTTCCACCTCACTCCTGGTTTTATAAACGTTTTAATCATATCTCCTTTCAGTGGTCACTTCTACAAGCCGATGAGCCCTAATCTGGTTTCTTCTTAAGGAAGTTAGTGTAGCTGTGTTTAAAAAAGGTTTGGATAAGTTCCTGGAGGAGAAGTCCATTATCTGCTATTAATCAAGTTTACTTAGGGAATAGCCACTGCTATTAATTGCATCAGTAGCATGGGATCTTCTTAGTGTTTGGGTAATTGCCAGGTTCTTATGGCCTGGATTGGCCTCTGTTGGAAACAGGATGCTGGGCTTGATGGACCCTTGGTCTGACCCAGCATGGCAGGTTCTTATGTTCTATCCCTGTTGTCCTTTTTGTTTCCCTTCTTTGCACCTTTTCTAGTTCCAGTATATCTTTATGTGAAATGGGGTGAGCAGAACCGCCCGCAGTACTTGAGGTGCGGTCTGTAGTTCCCTGGCACAACATTGGCTACGCTCTAATCTGCAGACACAGTGGCAGGTTTGGATGATGCGTTATAGATTGCTATGGTAGTACCAAGTCTGAAGTTTCATATTTAGGTTCCTCTAGAGCTCCTGGGTGAATGCCAGCAGGTCCTTTCGATTTGTAACTTTTTTGCTTTGACAGTTTACTTTAGCGTCTCTTCCAGATTCACGGTGATTTGCTTCTTTTGCTCTGAATCCTCAGCTACAAAGAACGGTTCCCTGTACGTACCCGGATCAGTGTGGATGCCTGGGTTTATGGAGACTGAGAGTTTCACTGACACTGTCTGATAACCCCAGTGCCACCTGCAGTCCCTCAGTATTTCTCTGTCTCCAGCAGGTGGTAGCTGCTGGCTTGGGCACGTTTTGGTTTTGAATCTTCCTCCCGGGGGTCTCTTTTGTTTTTTGGAATCGTAAGGGGTTCTACCCTGACCGGTTGAGGTGGGCGAGCCGGGGGTCGGGAACCTCTTTGTGTGCTTGACCTGTGCCCCCGGCGGGTGTAAATCTGGTGGTCTAGATCCCTCCCCTTCATGAAGCTGCTCTGATACCCCTTTCTTTTCTCTAAAAGAGGCACTCCTCTGTTCATTTATGTTTCAGGGCTAGGCTGCTGCCTCCATAATAAAGTTTTTGTTTAAAAAAAAAAAAAAAAGCCAGAAGCAGAAGTTTTGAGCTCAGGCGCAAGGCTTGCTGTGCGGGTGACTTCCTTTCAGGCTTCAGTGTGGGGGGGGGGGGGGGTCGGGGTCTGATCTTGGAGCAAGGTAGGTTTATTTCTGCCACAGGCAGTCCCCCTCTCCGGTGCTCTGTCTGTGTGGGGTGCTCCGGCAGGGAGGGCTCGTCGCGGGCAATTTTTGTTTTCTTTGGCAGTTCCCGCACCGTGGGGGGAGGGGACCCCCCTCCCTGGCCTGTTTTGACTTCGGTCACGATTGGGGGGGATGGGGAGGAGGAAGCAAGCCATAGGTTGCTGATTCCCAGCCCCCTGCAGGGGGGAAGGGGGTGGTATCAGACCTGCTGAGGCTTTTTTCTCCGGATTTTGTCCTGCTGAAAGCCCTTCAGAGATCCCCAGGCAGCGCGGCTCCAGGCTCAGTCGAACCTCTCAGGTCCAGCGGCTGCTCGGTCCTTCTCCTCCTTCCGGTACCGGTCAGGAGGAATCAGGCGTTACACTCGAGGTTCCTGGGGACAACCTTGATCAGGTCGACTCAGGGACCG
This sequence comes from Rhinatrema bivittatum, assembly GCF_901001135.1. Classification (NCBI taxonomy): domain Eukaryota; kingdom Metazoa; phylum Chordata; class Amphibia; order Gymnophiona; family Rhinatrematidae; genus Rhinatrema; species Rhinatrema bivittatum. Next base: position 182,037,668 of record NC_042623.1, read on the forward strand.
GAGGGCCAGATCCAGGGGACAGTTTGCTCGCCTCAGACCGTGAGGGAGATGACCCAGAGGTGGCTCACCTTTTTCGGAAGGACGAACTTAAGGCTTTATTGCCTTTGGCCTACCGGGTTCTGGGGGTTAAAATGCCCTCCGCAGGAGTCCGATTTGGAGGGGGCTGATCCTATTTTGGAAAGTATGCGCAACTGTCCTACAGCTTTTCCATACCACATATTGGTGAAGAAATTGGTGGAGGTGGAAAGGAGTTTTCCTGATTCCGGTCTCAAGCTGGGGAGGGCCGTGTCACTGATTTATCCGGTGCCGGAGCAGTCTGTCAACGGCACTCGGTCCAGGGTACTTGGTCCATGAGAGAATCTACTCGGTCTGTCAACTGGTTAGAGACCAGGGCGGTCCGTTTAGCCTGCTGGAGTTTTTGCCGTTAGTCTGAGGTCGGTCAGTAAGGATTCTCTCAGACAATGTGACCGCAGTGGCTTACATCAGTCAGCATGGGGGAACCAAGAGCCAAGCAGTAGCTCAGGAGGCGCAACAGTTGATTCTTTGGGTGGAAAGGCACCTGGAGCGCATAGCTGTGTCCCACATAGCCGGGGTCGAAATCTTTCAGGCGGACTTCCTGAGTCGAACGCAGTTAGACCCGGGCGAGTGGGAATTATCGGATTCCGCGATGCAACGCATTCGAGATCGGTGGAGGTTCTCCTCATGTGGATCTCCTGGCGACTCGTCAAAGTGCCAAAGCGTTTTGTTTCTTTAGTTGGAGACGTTCGTACAGGGCTGAAGGAGTCTACGCGCTAGTTCTGCCTTGGCCACAAGGGGTCCTTCTCTCCCCGCCCTTCCCCCCCCCCTTCCCCCACCCAGCCAATAGTGGGCAAGGTGTTGCGTCACATAGAAAAACATCGTGGAGAGGTGGTATCGGTTGCTCCAGAGTGGCCGTGGTGTCCGTGGTTCGCTGATCTAATCAACCTGGCAGAGGATGGACCGATTTTACTTCGGGCATCTGGAGGGTCTCCTTCGTCGGGGCCCCTTATTTTCTGACCAGGCTATTCGCTTTGGTCTAGCGGCATGGGGTTTGAGAGGTGAAGGTTAAGGAGTGGAGGTTAAGCCGAAGCTGTCATAACCACCTTATTGCAAGCCAGAAGAAAGTGCACGAATATGGCTTACATTAGAGTATGGAAGGTATTTGATTCCTGGTGCGCTGCTCATGGAGTATGACCTTTCAAGACCTCTGTCCCGGACATTTTATCTTTTCTTCAAGACTGTTTCACTAAAGGCTTGTCTCCTAGCTCTCTTAGAGTGCAGGTGGCGGCCTTGGGCTGCCTTCCTGGTAAGATCGAGGGTTTCGCTATTTCCGCTCATCCGGATGTTAGGATCCTTAGAGGAACCAAGAATTTGCATCCTCCAGTTAGAACTGTTTGTCCATCCTGGAACCTTAATCTGGTCCTATGAGAGGCTTGTGTGCGGCGCCTTTTGAACCCCTGCAGAGAGCATCACTGAAGGACTTGACTCCCAAACTGGGATTTCTCGTCGCTATATGCTCGTCTAGAAGAGTTTCGGAGTTGCAAGCTTTGTCCTGTTGAGATCCCTTCCTTCAAATTTTGAGTTCAGGGGTTTCGTTGAGGACAGTGCCTTCTTTGTTTGCCGAAAGTGGTTTTCCTCATTTCATGTGACCCAGCCCGTGGAGCTTCCAGCCTTTCCATCGGTAGATGCATCCGCTCCGCATGCGAAGGCGCTCAAGCGGTTAGATGTTTGAGTTCTATTGTGCTAATTTTGTTCTGTGGAGCAGCACGAAGCGAGGTGTCAAAGCTTCTAAGGCTACTATTGTGCGTTGGTTGAAAGAGGCGATTGGGTCCACTTACATTACAGGAGGTCGTGAAATTCCGGAGGACTTACGGGCGTGGGTATCTCCCCAGCACCTTCTACAGTGAAGAACCAAGCAAATAATTCATTTAATTTTTCTGCAATGGCCTTTCCTCCCCCAGTGCCCCCTTTCCTTGTAGTTGTCTGTTGGTTGCATTTGTTGTATTATTTGCCAAGCTCCTCTTAAAACTCTTGCAGCCTGCATTATTGTTTTATATCTACTTTGCTAGTGCGTATGCTCTTTGCTCTTTCCTCTTTTCCTCATTGGACTTTGGGTTTTGGGCTTTGTAATAACTAAATGTCCTTTCCTTCTTCTCTAGGAGTTTGCTCTTCACAAGCTGAATTCTGTTGTGAATGATTTCTGGGCAGAAATTTCAGAGTCCGTGGATAAAATGTAAGTACGTGGCTGACTTTCTTGGTGCTGCTGGGAAGACGTCTTTACTCCTTGGCGCTGAACTTTCACCTTTCTCTTCCAGTGAAGTGCTGTACGAGGATGAAAGTTTCAGAAGTCGTCAGTTTGCTGCACTGGTGGCGTCCAAAGTGTTTTATCACCTGGGAGCCTTCGAGGAGTCCCTGAACTATGCTCTGGGGGCCGGTGACCTTTTCAATGTCAACGATAATTCAGAATATGTGGAGACAATTATAGGTACAGTCCTGTGCGCCATGGAGTGATAGAGGCCTTGCTGTGCTGTGCTGGTGAATAATGCGGCAGAGTCTGTTGTACTGGGCATAAGCCATCAATATCATTTTGATATCTGTGTTGAGATTATTTTTTTGTGCCGTACAACTCCCTCCTGTGGTTTCTTGGTGATTGTGAGCTGCTTGGGCAAACCATGAACATTTCACGAGAAACCTTTGTAGTGCAGAGGGAAGACGGTGCCCTCTGATCCCGGAGTGACTTCAGTATCTCCCTGACCAGGCAGCCTTACAGTGGAAGAGCTTTCTTTGTAAGAAGGGCCTGGAAGAGCATCTTTAACTCCAAGTTATTTAAACTGAAGCACGAGGTGCCAGTTTGTGGTTGTCTGTGTGGTGTGTTGTTTTTTTTTTTTTTCCCTGCTAGTTGAGGAAATGGTTCAGGTACAGAGGATGTAATTTGGAGGAGTAAATGTAAATCACCCCTTTTGCTGGCCATGCATGTGCCTGAAAGAGGAAGCTAGTTCCAGCTCTGCCTGGCCTTCCAGCAGCCGCTAATAGTTTCTCAATGTCGTTCTTTAGCAAAATGCATCGATCACTACACAAAGCAGTGTGTGGAGAACGCCGATCTTCCTGAGGGAGAGCGCAAAGCCGTGGACCAGCGGCTGGAAGGGATAGTGGACAAAATGTTCCAGCGCTGCCTGGATGACCACAAGTACAAGCAGGCCATTGGTATTGCACTGGAGACCCGCCGGCTTGATGTCTTTGAGAAAACGATCTTGGAATCGGTAGGTGGCAGACGGCAGGGATGGGCAGTGCCTCTTTGCTGCTTTTAGGCTCTGTTTCTTTTCTGGGTAAGTCACTGTGTCTTGATTCGGTGACTTGCTCAGAATCTGCAGAGCCTGGGGATTGGGCATTGTAAGCAGATGAGTCGATCTTATTAGGCATCCTTCTGGAATCAGCCGATTCCCCTGTAAGTGTTGCTACACACAGGATCCCACCCTAATAATCCTCTTGGAGCCTTGGCCATTTAACCCAGAGCCCCCTGCCACTTTTCCCGACTGGAGGTAACCCTAGAGATGCTGATGCTGTGTCTCCTCTGCGGGCAGTGTTACGGGTGATGTTACCGCATTGCTGGGTGTTCCTGCAACTTTTTTTTTTTTTTGCTCTGTACAGAAAATGGGGACAACTTGCGGTTTGTTGAGGTGGTTTCTTGGCAGTGACCCATTGGTTGATTGCAACTCACTGAAAGAAAAATGTGTGTGTGTTTGTGTGTTGTGTTTCAGAGCGATGTCCCGGGAATGCTGGCGTACAGCCTGAAGGTCTGCATGTCCCTGATGCAGAACAAGCAATTCCGTAACAGTGTGCTGAGAGTGCTGGTGAAGATCTACATGAACCTAGAGAAACCGGACTTCATCAACGTCTGTCAGGTAGGTCCCTGCTCATCTACGATCGTCCCATCCCTCAGCGGCTCAGGGACGCAGCTCCTTTCTTCCACACGGGATTCCACCCTGCTCCCACGTACCTGCACCGAGTTTGCATCTGCAGGATGCTGGTTTTCTTTTCTCCTCGACTGAACTAATCTTTGACTTTCCTCTGTTTCCCCCCTCTCCCAGTGCTTGATTTTCCTAGACGATCCTCAGGCGGTGAGCGACATTCTGGAGAAACTGGTGAAGGAGGACAGCCTTCTCACAGCATACCAGATCTGCTTTGATTTGTATGAAAGTGCGAGTCAGCAGTTCCTCTCCTCCGTCATTCAGAACCTGCGTACTGTGGGCACACCCATTGCTTCTGTGCCTGGCTCCACCAACACTGGCACCGTCCCTGGTGCAGACAGAGACAGGTGGGCAGAACTCGTAGAACAGGCTCCGAACGTCTTACTCTTTGGTTGGCAGGTGTACCCAGTGAAGGCCGCCTCTGCGATTAAACGTTTCAGTATTTGCTTCTGACAGCAGAGCTCATCCTGGCAGGACCTAGCAGCAGTAACCAAGTTAAATACCCGGTGAAATGAGTGGCAGTCCCTTACAGACTGAGGAAAGCAGTGATTGGGCAGATGAGGCACTAGACATTGATGTAGTGGAAAGAGGAGAGAGAGCAGTGAAAAGGAGGGGTCTTCTGGGTGAGCAGGACTGGTAGGGGTCAGTGAGGTAAGAGTTCTGAGGTGTGAAGTAGTGCAGAAGAAAGTCAGGTCAGGGGAGAGGGCTGTGCCAGCCTGTGGACACCAGAAGCTATGGGTCCTGGACTGGGCTGGGATTTCCATACCTCTCACACACTGTGTTCATACAGTATGTTATAAGAACATAAGAAATTGCCTTGCTGGGTCAGACCAAAGGTCCATCAAGCCCAGCATCCTGTTTCCAACAGAGGCCAATCCAGGCCATAAGAACCTGGCAATTACCCAAACACTAGGAAGAACCCATGCTACTGATGCAATTAATAGCAGTGGCTATTCCCTAAGTCAATTTAATTAATAGCCATTAATGGACTTCTCCTCCAAGAACTTATCCAAACCTTTTTTGAACCCAGCTACACTAACTGCACTAACCACATCCTCTGGCAACAAATTCCAGAGCTTAATTGTGCGTTAAGTGAAAAAGAATTTTCTCTGATTAGTCTTAAATTTGCTACTTGCTAACTTCATGGAGTGCCCCCTAGTCTTTCTACTATCCGAAAGAGTAAATAACTGATTCACATCTATCCGTTCTAGACCTCTTATCATATCCCCCCTCAGCCATCTCTTCTCTTATCAGCCCTTTGTTTCCTTTTGGATGTAGTGCATCTGTAGAGGCTGAAGAAAAGTCGGGAAGTTCATCTGCAGGGAAATCTACAGACACGGTGAGTATAGGAGCTTGGTATCGCCAGCGCTCCCCCCCCCCCCCCCCCATGTGTCTGTTCAGCCGTGCGTGCACTTCAGAGAGCCCTGGTGGTGCGCTGCTGGCAGCTGTAAGTGTTGGATATTTAACTCGTGTAACCTTTTGCAGAAGCAGGTTATCATCCTCCCCTCCTGTCAACACTCACTGAGGTTGGTACCATTAGCTACCTATGGAACTGAACGGATGGTCCCGGCCCAGTTGTCTGTGGCATGGACAGACGGTGAGAGCTGAGGAGAAGCTGCAGACATTTTGTGTATATGTGAGAGCAGCAGGAAATCAGCTCCTCAGTGAGTGTGTTTGGGGCAGAATAGTGGTTCCCGGACACGCAGTCCTGGGGTGAATGTTTTATTTTCCTCGCAGGTAGCACTGCTGCCTTGTACTCTCGCTGCAGGACAAGGAAGAGCTTATAATGTACTGTACAGTTCCCTGTTTCCCTGCCTAATTATTAGAAACTCCTGCTGTTTACGCATGCTTTGAACTGATACCAATTTTTTGTTTGTTGTTTTTTTTAATCAGTTTGGTCTTGTCCCTAACCTGTTTCTGATTATTTTGTTTTTCCAGCATTTGCTGCTATTCTGGGTTTAGCATTTTTGTGTACTGTATTTAATGTTTTATGTATTTTATTAGTTATAGTGATTATTGAATGAATATTTAATTTCATTCTTGTTTTAATTGTAAAAACTAGTTTCCCTGTACGTACCAGGATCAGTCCAGGACACCTGGGTTGTGACTCCGCACCAGTAGATGGAGACAGAGCAAGAGCTGTCGGGCTCACCCATATATGGTCACACTCCTGTCACAGCCCCTCAGTCTTACTCTGTCTCCAGTAGATGGTGCAGGTTTGGTCACAGCCCTGGTCCCTGGGGGTTTTTGGCTGTTCCCTGGGGTTCTCCTTTTGGTTGTTAAGGTTCAGGTTCTTTTCTTTAATTGGAATTTGATTGGTAAAAAAAAAAAAAAAAGAGTTAGGAATTTTTCCTCTTGAGAGGATACATCCCCGCTGGTCCTGCCTCCCAGGGGGGTTTGGAAGGTTCTGAGGGGACCATCCCCCCCTGGTTGAGGCCGCTGCTAGGGTCGAGGACCCGCCTAGGGAAGTAGCAGCGTCGGGGGTGACACCGGGGAGCCCGGTTCACTCACCCCTGCTGCAACAGGAGCCTCAGGACCGTGGACAGCGGCGGTTTTCTTTACAAAAAAAAAAAAAGTGTTTGACTGTTTTTGTTTGTGCCGCGGCTTCTCCTTCGCGCCGGCTCCCCGTTTCTTCAGGGGGGGGGGCCGTCTTCGTCGCCGCCAGCGCCGTTTTTCGATTTCATTTTAAAGGGGCCTTCCTCCCATCGGGGCCGCATGCCGAGGGGATCCGTCTGCCGCGCGTGCTGCTCGGCGCGTTCTCGTCTCTCCCGGGACAGCGTCTGTGCGTCTTGTGCCACCGGGGGCGAAGGTTCGTCGGGGGTCTCTCAGGAGGGCCGATCCCGGGCGCCGCGTTCGCCGCCTCGCGATTCCGCTGCTGCTGACGGCCCGGGGGACCCGTTCCCGCTTAGCGCGGGAACGGTGGCCATTTTGGCCACAGTCAGGGAAGCCACGCGGGCGGCAGTCGCAAATGGCGGCTTGCCTCCCGCGTTTTCGCCACAACGACGTCCCTCGGGGGAAGCCCCTGGAGAGGCCCGGTCCCAAGAGGGGTCCGGGCCTGAAGAGGAAACTGCAGGCTCTGGGTCCTCCTGCTCATCCGATTTTGCGCTACTTTTGCGCAAAATTTTAAAGTATAAACGGAGCAAAAGGAGGCCAAGGAAAGTGAAGGGATCCAGCAGTTCAGCTGGATCCCGGAAGAGGAGATCTTCGGCGGTCTCTGAGAGCCACGCAACGCGGCGAAAGCGCCCTGTGCGAGGAATGCTGCAGGACACGGACTCTGATTCTACCTCCCATGAGGAAGATGACCTGGCCGCAGAGCCCCTGGGGGGGGCCGGCGATGCGACGGATGGGAGTCCTTCTCAACCGGGAGCGGGGAAAGGTACGCCGGCCGTCGAGGGTGATGACCCAAAGTTGGTGCGGTTGTTCCGCAGAGAGGAACTAACCCTGCTTATTCCAGCTATCCTCTAGGAACTGGGGGTTGAAGCGCTGCCGGTGGTACCCCGGCAGGCAGCGAACATGGATCCGGTACTGCTGGGTCTCACGGGTCCAGCAGTAGCTTTCCCCTGTCTGTTTACGGCTTCGGATATCTTGTTCCGGGAGTGGGACACTCCGGAGTTGGGCCTAAAGGTCAGTAAAGCTATGGACAGGCTCTACCCGTTGCCTGAGGGTGCGCTGGAACTTCTCAGACTACCGAAGGTGGATGCTGCGGTGTCCGCCGTGACAAAGAGGTCGATTCCGGTTACGGGAGCTACGGCCCTCAAGGATATACAGGACAGAAAGCTGGAGGTGCAGCTGAAGAAAATCTTCGAAGTTTCAGCATTGGGGGTCCGGGCAGCCATCTGCAGTAACTTCGTAATGCGGGCCAGTTTGAGATGGGCTCAGGTCCTCCAGGCTAATGCAGGTCTCTCGGAAGCGGAGGCCAAACAAGCAGATCGGCTGGAGGCTGCAATAGCGTATAGTGCCGATGCCCTACATGACCTCCTTCGTACTTCGGCCAGGTCCATGGTCTCGGCAGTGTCATGGTCTCGGCAGTGTCGGCCCGTCGGCTTCTCTGGCTCCGGAATTGGGCCGCGGATGGCTCGTCCAAGGCTTCGGAGAGAGAGCATCTTGGGGCGCTGCTGTTTAAAGGGAAATTATTGTTTGGCAAGGAGTTGGACGATTTGATGTTGTCTCTTGGCGAGAACAGAGCTTTCAGGTTGCCTGAGGATAGGGTCAGAGCCCGATCCTCCTTCTCCAACCGAGCCCGTTTCCGTGGTAGCAGGAGGTCACGTCCCCAGAGGTCCGCAGGTCCTTCCTATCGTTCCGGTTCCTCACGGTCGTCCTCATGGACTCAGTCCTTTCGGGGGAAGCGGTTCGGCCGTCAGGGTGGAACCCCGGGGGGCTCGACCTCCAAGGCCTCCCAATGAGATGCGGCCGGTCCATCCCTCGCTTCAGCTTCAGTCGGTCGTTCCAAACGTGGGAGCTCGGCTGCAGTTGTTTGTCAAGGAATGGGCCAAGATAACTTCAGATCAGTGGGTCCTCAATGTGATAAATCACGGTTATGTGTTAGATTTTGCAAGGATTCCATTTATTTCATCGTGCCGAAGAAGGACGGTACTTCACGGCCGATTCTAGATCTCAAGGGGGTAAACAGATGCCTTCGCATTCCACGCTTCAAAATGGAGAGGATCCGGTCGGTGATTGCCTCTGTGCACCCCGGCGAATTCCTGGCGTCCTTGGACCTCACGGAAGCGTACCATCATATCGGCATCCAGCCGTCTTACCACCGGTTCCTCAGGTTCTGCATTCTGGGCAAGCATTATCAGTTCAAGGCTCTTCCCTTCGGGCTGGCCACGGCTCCCAGGACATTCACCAAGGTGCTGGTGGTGGTTGCGGATCACCTCCGAAGAGAGGGGTTCCTAGTACACCCCTACCTGGACGATTGGTTGATTCGGGCCAAGTCCGAGGTCCAGTGTCGACAAGCAGTCAACAGAGTCCTCACGCTCTTGCAGTCCCTGGGTTGGGTTGTCAACCTCAGCAAGAGTCATCTGACACCCACCCAGTCTCTGGAGTACTTGGGGGCCCTGTTCGACACGAAGAGGGGCAAGGTCTTTCTATCCAAGGACAGGGTCCTCAAGCTACAGGGGCAGGTGCGCCGCTTGTTGTCACTTCGGCTTCCCCTGGTATCCAATTACCTGACGGTTTTGGGTTCTATGGCTTCAACGCTAGCTTTGGTCCCCTGGGCCTTTGCTCATCTGCGTCCGTTGCAATCAGCGATGCTTTCCCGATAGAAGCCAGTGTCCGAAGAGTTTCATCTGCCACTCCCGCTCACGGCCCAGCCGCGGGCCAGTCTTCACTGGTGGCTAGAAGCGGACCACTTGACTTGCGGAGTCTTCCTGTTAGTGCCCAAGTGGACAGTAGTAACCACAGACGCCAGTCTCTCCGGCTGGGGAGCAGTCTGCCTGGGCAAGTCGGCGCAGGGCCAATGGCCCTTGGCTCAGACTCAGTGGTCCATCAATCGCCTAGAGACCAGGGCGGTTCGCCTGGCACTACAGTCTTTTCTGCCGCTTGTGCGGGGAAAAGCGGTTCGAGGGTTGTCGGACAATGCCACCACCGTGTCTTATATCAACCGTCAGGGGGGGACGAGAAGTCCACTAGTGGCGGAGAAGGCGCAGCTTCTGCTAGCCTGGGCGGAGCACCACCTCAGCAACATAGCGGCGTCTCACATCGCCGGAGTCGACAATGTTCAGGCAGACTTCCTCAGTCGTCATCATCTGGATCCCGGAGAGTGGGAATTGGCGCCGGAGGCGTTTCACCTCATTTGCGAACAGTGGGGGACGCCACACATGGACCTCATGGCCACATGGCAGAATGCAAAGGCGCCCAGGTTTTACAGCCGTCGGAGAGAGAGAGGGGCCGAAGGAGTAGACGCGTTAGTCCTACCCTGGCCGCTGGACGTACTGCTGTATGTGTTCCCTCCTTGGCCGCTGATCGGCAAGGTTCTTCGTCGCATAGCGCTACCTCCGGCCGAAGTGATCTTGGTGGCGCCAGAGTGGCCATGACGCCCGTGGTTCGCAGATCTCATTCAGTTGTCGGTGGCATCGCACCTTCGTCTTCAAGGGTTGGCAGGGCTTCTTCGGCAAGGCCCCGTTTGTTTGGAGGATGCGGATCACTTCTGTCTCGCGGCATGGCTTTTGAGAGGCAGCGCTTGAAGAAGAAGGGTTATTCGGATGCGGTGGTCGCCACGTTGTTGCGGGCCAGAAAGCAGTCTACTTCTATGGCCTACGTTCATGTCTGGGCAGTCCTTGATGACTGGTGTGCGGAGCGCAATGTGGATCCTATCTCGGCTCCTGTATCCGATATTCTGTCGTTTTTACAGGCTGGTTTGGCTAAAGGTCCTTCGTGTAGTTCCCTTCGGGTCCAGGTGGCAGCACTTGGATGTCTGCGTGGCAAGGGGCGGAAGGGCTCCTTGGCACTGCACCCGGACATTGCACGTTTTTTGAGGGGGGCCAAACATCTCCGTCCTCCCTTACGTCCTCCATGTCAGTCCTGGAACCTCAATTGGGTACTCTCTGCATTGTGTTCGGCTCCTTTTGAGCCCTTGAAGAGGGCAGCCCTCAAGGATCTCACGTTGAAGACGGTCTTCCTTGTCGCTATTGCCTCAGCGCGCCGTGTTTCCGAGTTGCAGGCGCTCTCATGCAGGGAACCGTTCCTAAGGATCTCGGATTCCGGGGTCTCCTTACGAATGGTCCCCTCCTTCTTGCCCAAAGTGGTTTCGGCGTTTCATTTGAACCTGTCCATTGAGCTTCCCGCTTTCAACGTCCGGGGTGCGTCGCAGTCAAGGCTGCGGGATTTGCGGAGGTTGGATGTTCGGAGGACACTTCTCCGCTATCTGGAAGTCACCAATCCGTTCCGTGTAACAGATCATCTTTTGTTCTGTTCTCAGGTCCAAAGCGTGGGGGCATGGCTTCCCGGACGACAATTGCCCGATGGCTCAAGGAGGCCATTGGTTCCGCGTACATAGTACAAGGGAAGCCAGTGCCTGAGGGTCTCAAGGCGCATTCGACCCGGTCGCACGCTGCTTCCTGGGCGGAATCTTCTCAGGTGTCGCCCCAAGAAATTTGCAGGGCGGCTACTTGGAAGTCCTTGCATACTTTTACGCGGCATTACCGGCTAGATGTTCAGAACACTGCTGGGGGTTTTGGAGAGAGGGTACTCCGTGCGGGACTCTCTGCTTCCCACCCTCGGTAAGTTAGCTCTGGTACATCCCAGGTGTCCTGGACTGATCCTGGTACGTACAGGGAAAGGAAAATTAGTTTCTTACCTGATAATTTTCGTTCCTGTAGTACCAAGGATCAGTCCAGGATTCCGCCCGTGCTGCTCTGAGGACATGGAGAGTCCGCTCGTAGGTTTTCAGTGTTTCGGTTTTTCTGTTCTGCTTTCTCGATTGAGAGTTTTGTTCCAGTTGGGGGTTTTGTCGTTGCTCCCTGTTGGGGAGGGATCCCTCTTTTCGTTTGTGTTATCCTTTGCTACTTTGACATTACGTAAGACTGAGGGGCTGTGACAGGAGTGTGACCATATATGGGTGAGCCCGACAGCTCTTGCTCTGTCTCCATCTACTGGTGCGGAGTCACAACCCAGGTGTCCTGGACTGATCCTTGGTACTACAGGAATGAAAATTATCAGGTAAGAAACTAATTTTCCTATAGTTTTTTTTTTTTTTTTTTGGAAAAGCCGTCTGTTTGCTAATATAAACACACTTGTTAAATTGGAACATAAATATGACATCCAATATTACATTACATTTTAAAGTAGTATTTGGGGCATACAGTGCAGCTAGGACTGGCTGGAGCTAAAGCTGCAAGGTGGGTTTGATTTGGGGACCAGGGCGAGTACTTTTTTTTTTTTTTTAAATTTATTTTGTCTTATTTTGCAGACTCAGGAACCTAAAGACCAGATTTCAAAAATGATTACAATTTTAAGTGGTGAAATGGCCATTGAGTTGCACCTGCAGTTTTTGATACGAAATAACAACACAGACCTAATGATCCTGAAGAACACAAAGGTAGGCGCTGCTCCTGTCCCGGGGTCCTCCGTAGGGAGGGCTAAATTGCACCCTTGGGATTCCTTGCCCTGCTTGCAGCCCTTCATCCTCCAGGCTCGCCAAGTGAGCATCCACAAGGGAATGCTCTGTTTCCATCTCTGAGCCCACACTTTCTACCCCTCCGGCTCATACAAGCCTCTCAACTCTTAAAACCCCACCTGCGATCTGCTTTTCCACCACTTTTTGTTGTTTTTGTTGGACTGTAATTTTTTTAAAATCTTTTTATTCATTTTATTGTTAATTGTATTTCCTGTTCATACCCAGATTAGTCCAGATAAGTAGGTTTATGCATCCCTGCTAGCAGATGGAGGCAGAGAACAAAAACTTTGAGGCACTGCTACATAACAGAGCGTGCCTCCTGCAGTGCTTCAGTATTTCTCTGTCTCCAGCAGGTGGTAGAGGTGCAGTCTGATAGTTTAAAAACAAAAAAAAAAAAGATTACCTACTGTTAGGGAGAAGATAGAAGATCTAAAGGACGAAGCTCTCAGAAGTGTTGGGTTCCTTTGTGGGCCATCCCTCTGCTTGAGCAGGGCGAGCGGGAGGTTGCATATCCCCATCCAGACTCGACCCTGAAAGCCAGGGGTCCTGGTTCCCTTGCTCCCCCTGAGGACCTCCCACCCAAGCTAGCCTGTTGCAGCATCCTGGAGCCCCAAAATCAGGAGAGTATGCCTTCGGGTGTTTGTTTCTGAGGAGCTGGAGAGGCTGTATGCTGTTCAGGGCTGCTAGTTTTCCAGCATGGGGCTGTGTCGGCTCAACATCGGGGTGAGGAGGGATTTGCGCAGCTCCTGCTGTCCGTTCAGCACCTGGGACCAGGACAGCGGCCCATTAGCAGCGGCAGCTTTATTTTTTTCTCCTGCTAGGTTTATTTTTAGCAGTGAGTGCCATGCCGTCTCTTGCTGAGTGTGGGAAATCCTGTTGGGCGTGTGGGGGGAGGCACTCTTGCCTCAGTGCGGCCCTTCTCTGCCCTGCCTGTGTCTCTGGAGGTGAAGAAGCCTTGACACAGGCTTCTAGGCGCAGACACTGCACTCGGGCTGCATGCCCTGGGGGAGGGCGGTGTTTCAAAAAGACGGTGGCCATTTTGGCTCCATGTGGCAGGATTCCTGCCATGGATGAGGAAGGCAGGTACTCCCCTCCCGCTTTTTCCTGTGCTGCAGGGGTCAGATGGTGGGGGAGATGTGTCAGCAGGCGCTGCGGAGGACTCTGCGCCCGCAAAGCAGGGGAACCATGGCAGATTTCCCGCAGATTTTGTTTTGCTTATGCATGAGGCCTGTGTCGCCGCTTAGCCACCAGCTCATGCCTGAGCAGCCTCCCTCCCGCAAAGATCGCGTGGCGGGACATGTCTCTGGATGCCCTTTCGGCTCCTGGGGGGGGCTCCGGATCCTGCTCCCTTGGGATCTTTTTTAGATTCTCTCCTCCAAAACCTAGATGGGGGTGTTGATGAGTCCGCTCCAGTAGAGGGGGGACGACCCCCGGGTTTCTTGGCTGTTTCGCCGGGAGGAGTTGGATCCCTTGATCCCCTATGTCCTGGAGGAACTGGAAGTGGAGGCACCAGTCCTCAGTTCGGAGCCAGTTAAGGGGAAAACCAGTAGTCTCAGGGCTGCGTGCCCTGCCCCAAACTTTTCCTTTCCACCCAATGCTTAAGCAGTTGGTCACTCGGGAGTGGGAATCTCCAGACGTGACCCTGCGGGTGGGACAAACTCTACCCTTTACCCGAGGAAGCCTTGGATATCCTCAGGATTCCCAAGGTGGACGCGTCGGTTACTGTGGTCACCAAGCGGACCACCATTCCTGTACGGGAGAGACGGCTCTTAAGGACTTACAGGATAGGCGGCTAGAAGTCCTCCTCAAGCGCATTTTTGAGGTGTCAGCGCTCTGTGTTAGAGCGGCGGTCTGCAGTAGCATCATGCAGCGAGCGACCCTCGGGTGGGTCCAGCAAATGCTCACATCACAGGTGTTGCCGCCAGAGGAAGCAGATCAGGTGAATAGGATGGAGTCCGCGGTAGCTTACACAGTGGATGCATTATATGATCTGTTGCGGGCATCTTCACACAACATGGCCACTGCAGTTTCGGCTAGACAGCTTCTTTGGCTCCGGAACTGGTCCGCGGATGTTTCTTCCAAAACTCAGTTGGGTAATCTTCCTTTTAAGGGAAAATTGTTGTTTGGGGTGGAACTTGACGCCCTTATTAAGTCTCTGGGGGGAGAATAAGGTGTATAAATTGCCAGAAGATAAGCCTAAGTCTTCCAGGCCCTTTGGGGCAGCGCGTTACAGTTTCAAAGGACAGCGCAGATTTCGGCAGTCACGGCTACCCGCTTTTCCCGCCCGACAACAGACTCAGGGAGCTCAGTCTTGGCCTATTTCCTTTCGTGATTGGAGGCCATTTCGGGAGGCTCTCAAGGGGCCACCAGAGGTAAGCAGTCCCAATGAAGGTGTTCCGACCCTCTCCCCGGTTCCAGTGGTGGGAGGTCGTCTCTCCCTGTTTCTCGAGGAGTGGGTCCTCAATATCATCGCTCATGGTTATGAGTTGGATTTTGCCCGCCCGTTAAGGGATTTTTTTCTGATTTTCTCCCACCGGCTCTCTGACCAAGCAAGAGGTAGTCGGGCAAATCCAGAGTCACTTGAAATCCCTGGGGGCTATTGTTCCAGTCCCTCCAGAGGAGCGCAGGGCCGGCAGGTACTGCATCTATTTCGTAGTCCCGAAGAAGGAGGGGGTCCTTCTGTCCAATATTGGATCTCAAGGCAGTCAACTGAGCACTTCGGGTTCCCCGATTTCGCATGGAGACTACAGTCGGTCATTGCGGCTGTCCACTCAGGAGAATATTTGGCCTCTTTGGACCTGACCGAGGCGTATCTTCACATCGGGATATGCGAGCGGCATCAGCGGTTTCTCCAGTTCATGGTCCTGGGGGAGCATTATCAGTTCCAAGCTCTTCCGTTCAGCTTGTCAGGGGAGAATGATGACCTCCTAGGGGGAGGTCTCTGAGTCATCCACTTTTTCTCCAGATTTCGTCCTATTGTTGCACAAGGCTTATTTGGCCCAACAAGCTGCGGGGTGGCACATTTCCAAACAAGGAGTGTCGGAAGGTACACAGTCCAAGAAGAAGTCCAGATTCTTGGGGACTTCTGTGTCTACCAGAGTTCGGCGAGTCCTTCCCACACAGGGGGCGGACAAAGATGACTCCTCTGATTATTTGGCGCATGGTGTGGGTGGAGATAGTCCCCCCGGAGGCAGATCCTTCCCAGAGGCAGAGTTGGGGAACCTCCCGGTGGTGGAAGGAGATAATCCCAAGGTGGTTCGGTTGTTTCACAGGAACGAATTGGGGCCTTTGATTTCCTATGTACTTGCAGAATTAGGCATAAAGGTCACACAGGATGAGTGATCAGGAGGACGTGGACCCAGTCATGGATGGCTTACAGGGTCCAGCGAAGGCTTTTCCATTCCAGAAGTCGGTTAAAATGTTGGTGGTCAGGGAGTGAGATACTCCAGAAACTGGCTTGAAAGTGGGCAGAGCAATGAATAAATTATATCTGTTGCCTGAGGACACTCTGGAGCTCCTGAGAGTCCCGAACGTGGATGTCTCCAACTCGGTGGTTACTAAGAAGACAACTATGCCAGTGTCCAGTTCTGCAGCTTTGAAGGATGTGCAGGACAGGAAGCTTGAGGTCCATCTTAAAAATCTTTTGAGGTGTCTGCACTCAGCAGTGAGCTGCGGTGTGCAGCAGTTTTATGATTCAGGCTGGGCTGTGTTGGCTGTAGCAGTTGCAGGCCGATAACTCCATGTCCTCCCAAGAGGCAAAGCAGGCGGATCGGCTGGAAGCTGTGGTCGCCTGTGGCGCTGCTGCGCTGTATGACCTCATTAGGACGTCCTCTAGGGCAGTGATGTTGGCGATCTCGGCCAGGAGACTTCTTTGGTTGCGGAACTGGTCAGCGGATGTTTCATTCAAGTCTCAATTAGGAGCGTTACCCTTTAAGGGGAAGCTATTCTTTGGAGAGGATTTGGAGGTGCTAATTAAGCATCTGGAGAGAATAAAGTTCACAAGTTACCTGAGGATAAGCCTAAAAGGGCAAGAAGTTTTTCTTCTGAATGCCTTTGGTTTCGAGGGAACAGGCGTTTTCAGCAGGGAAGGTCTTCAGGAGGAACCCAGAGATAGGCCTCAGGGAGGCAATAGTCCTGGAACCAATCCTTTCGAGGCCGGACGCCGAACGGGGATGGCTGTCGCCAGGGAGGTTCTGGAGCCAAATCCTCACAATGAAGCGAGGAATGGGCCAAAATCACTACAGACCAGTGGGTCATAAGCGTGATAAAGCAAGGTTGTGCTTTAGAATCTGCTTGTCCGCTTCGGGACCTGTTCATGATCTCCCCTTGTGCCTCCGTGGAAAAGAGACGGGTGGTGCAGCAGACCCTCAACCGTCTAGAGATACTTGGAGCCGTTGTTCCCGTTCCCTTATAAGAACAAGGAATGGGACGGTACTCCATTTATTTCATGGTTCCAAAGAAAGAAGGGACTTTTCGTCCAATTCTGGTTGTGAAGAAAGTAAACGTTGCTCTCAAGGTTCTTCAGTTTCGTATGGGAACTCTCCACTCAGTCATTGTAGCAGTCCGCAAGGGGGAGTTTTTGGCGTCTCTGAATCTGACTGAGGCATACTTGCAAATAGGAACTCGGCTCGTCCATCAGAGATTTCTGCGGCTCAGAATACTCTGCATTCATTTTCAGTTTTGTGCCCTGCCGTTTGGGCTGGCAACGGCTCCACGGACTTTCACCAGGGTGGTGGAGGCAGCAGCCCTCACGAAGGAGGGAGTGATGGGTGCACCCATATCTGGATGACTGGCTCATTCAGGCAAAGTTGGAGGACCATGGCAGGCAAGCGGTGGATCTGGTGCTGCAGCCCTTGCAATCCCTTGGCTAGATTGTGCATTAGTTCGAATCATCCCGTTTCATCTCAAGTGTTGGAATTTCTGGGAGCACGCTTCGATACCAAACTGGGGAAGGTTTTTCTTACAGAGGAGCAGATTGCTGGAGAGACAGGTGCTCACAGTCTTGGATTACCTACAGGTTCTTGGCTCCTTGGCATCCATGATGGAACTCGTGCGCCTTGGGTGTTTGCTCATATGAGACTTCTACAGGCGACGTTACTTTCCCGGTGGGATCAGTTGTCTGAGCAGTTCCAGCTTCCACTACCGCTTACGGACTCGGCCAGATCCAGTCTCTCGTAGTGGATTGGTTGGGACCACTTGTGTTGAAGGTGGACTTGGGTTTCGGAATGGATGGTGGTTACCACAGATGCCAGTCTCTCTGGTTGGGGAGCTGTCTGTCAAGCCCAGTCAGTGCAAGGCCAGTGATCTGTGGAGGAAGTGTCATGGTCTATTAATTGCTTAGAGACGAGAATGGTGCGGTTGGTGCTGCGTGTGTTTCTTCATAAGAACATAAGACATGCCATACTTGGTCAGACCAAGGGTCCATCAAGTCCAGCATCCTGTTTCCAACAGTGGCCAATCCAGGCCATAAGAACCTGGCAAGAACCCAAAAACTAAGTCTATTCCGTGTTACCATTGCTAATGGCAGTGGCTATTCTCTAAGTGAACTTAATAGCAGGTAATGGACTTCTCCTCCAAGAACTTATCCAAACCTTTTTTAAACCCAACTATGCTAACTGCACTAACCACATCCCCTGGCAACAAATTCCAGAGTTTAATTGTGCGTTGAGTAAAAAAGAATTTTCTCTGATTAGTTTTAAATGTGCTACTTGCTAACTTCATGGAGTGCCCCCTAGTCTTTCTATTATCTGAGAGTAACTAACCGATTCACATCTACCCGTTCTAGACCTCTCATGATTTTAAACACCTCTATCATATCCCCCTCAGCCATCTCTTCTCCAAGCTGAGCAGCCCTAACCTCTTCAGCCTTTCCTCATAGGGGAGCTGTTCCATTCCCCTTATCATTTTGGTCGCCCTTCTCTGTACCTTCTCCATCGCAATTATATCTTTTTTGAGATGCGGTGACTAGAATTGTATACAGTACTCAAGGAGCGGTCTCACTATGGAGCGATACAGAGGCATTATGACATTTTCCATTTTATTCGCCATTCCCTTCCTATTAATTCCTTCCTCTCTTGCACGGCCATCCAGTCAGGATCTTGTCAGAGTGTGACAACAGTGGCTTACATCAACCAGCAGGGTGGTACCAAGGGTCTAGCGGTGGCTCAGGACACTTGGGAGCTAATCCACTGGGCAGAGCAGCAGCAGGTGTTGATAGCGGCTTCTCACATAGCCAGGATTGACAATGTGCAAGCAGATTTTCTCAGCCGTCAAGAGCTGGATCCCAGGGAGTAGGAGCTGTTGGAGGAAGCGATGGCTCTCATCTTTTTCAGGTGGGGCAAGCCCTGCATTGATTTTAATGGCAACTCAGCGAAATGCCAAGGCACCCCGCTTCTTCAGTCACAGAAGAGATAACGGAGCGGAAGGAGTCGACACCTTGGTTCTTCCTTGGCCGTGGGATGCTCTGCTTATTGTGTTTCCACCGTGGCTGCTGGTGGGCAAGAGTTTACGGCGTGTGGAGCTTCACCTGGGAGACACGATTCTGGTGGCCTCGGTTTGCAGATCTGATCAGTCTGGCGGAGGATGGTCCGTTGAGACTCTCATCTACCAAAACCTCTGCACCACAGTCCCAAATTTTCAGGCGGCTCGATTTTTGTCTCGTGGATTGGCTTTTGAGAGGAAACATTTGAGAGAGAGAGGTTACTCTGAGGATTTTATTTCTTCTCTTTAGCAGGCTAGAAAGTCTTCCACCTCCTTGGCATTTGTGAGGGTCTGGAGAGTTTTTGAGGACTGGTGTATGGAGCAGGGGATTGTCCTATGAGAGCTTCAGTTACACACAATCCTTTCCTTCTTGCAAAGGGGGTGGGTGAAGGGTTTGTCCTTTTTAATTCCTTCAAGTGGTGGCATTGAGGCAAGGTGTTTATAGCGTTACACAGTAACCATCTCACAATGGTAAAACATGGAGTACCAATCAGACAATTCCCATGTGACGTAAATTAGAAACTTCAACATAAATTCTTTATGATAAAACGCCTCATGCCTGCGGCTCCATTGCTCCGTGTATGCGCTGTGTAAGCAGCCTCGGCACCTCTTGTCCCTAAACTTCGCTGGGCTACAAAATAAAAAAGCTCACTGACTTTCACCACCTTTAGGATCATAGCCCAGCCTTTCACAGTCTTCAGACTTTCACAGCTCCTTATTTAAGGGTGTGCAGGCAGAAACCTGTTTTGTTTTGATGGATTTTTTTTTTTTGTTTTTGTTTTGTTTTTTCAGTTTAGTGCGCACTAACCGCATGCACTAACGTGTGAGGAAAATTCACGTCCCTGTTGCTTATTAACTCACCAGCCTTTACATCTAGCCAATGGCTCAGTCAGATGATGGCGTTTTATCCTCTGCAGCTGTGAAAACCCAAAGAACTAATCAAAGGGGCACTTGGGATTGGGATAGTGGAAAAGCTTATTTTCAAGTGTCCTTGTCATGATGATGTTTTTTGCTCTGATGCTGTTTGTCCATAATCTCGTTGTCAGCGGGGAAAAGCATGGCAGGATCCAACCGGTCCAGTTTGCTTTACTTTGCATGTCTTACCTGCTGTGTCCCAGAGGAAAGTTTAATATTGCACAATTGATGCGGTCCCTGTAAAACCATTAGATTTAGGGGCTTGCACGGCGGGTGTTTGCTGGAGACGCCTGTTTGGTGCCTGGCCCGTCCAGCAGAGCTGCAGCCCAGCCCAGTGCTTCCCAGCTGACGAGCCTGCACGGCCGGCTGCTTTTCTTATGGAAACGTCAGCCCTCTCTGTTCCCGCAGCCCTGCCCAGTGCACCTGTTCATGCCACCGTGGTAAACGGCTGCTATGAGTTGGTTGTGTCGGAAGGAGGCCACTTTTGGGAGGCAGAAACGTCGGCGTGTAACGCCATAAAGTTTCAGCTTCCATCTGATGGGTTTGGTGTCCTAGGCTGAGGCCCCTCTGCCTCCAGCCTTAGTGGGGGGGGGGGGGGGCCACAGCTGGTAGTTCATAAACAGTTTGAAGAATAAGCTGTAGGGTCGCCACGTTGGTCACAGAGAAATCTGGAGTCCTTTTAGGTTGTAGCAATTTTTAAGGGACTGATGATAGTGTCTATATCTAGTCCAGGAGCTTTTGAGACCTCCAGGCACCACTACTTCAGATCTCCTTTAAAAGGTGTCACAGCCAGCTAATGCTCCTTAAATTAGCTAAAATATGTATATATCTGTGCACAGGCTACTGCCCCAGAAAGGGATTTCCCTTCCTAAAGCCGCTGGTTAGAAATATAATTTTAGATGAGAAATAACTTGAGATTTTGTAGGCGCGATAGTGAGTGGTGTAAGCATTGTGCCTTGTCGTGTTTGGCCCTTTTTTCTAGCTATCCTAAAGGCCCCCGGGGTGCCGGGGAGCGTCTCTATTCCACTGATGCCACCTCTTTATCTCTTTACAGGACGCGGTGCGGAACTCGGTGTGCCACACGGCGACTGTCATAGCGAAACTCCTTCATGCACTGCGGGACCACCAGTGACCAGTTTCTCCGGTAAGCGGGGAAGTGCTTCAGGCATGGGGGGCGCTGGAAGTGTGCGTGGCTGGGGGAAACCCCCCCCCCCCACTGCTACCGTAGCGTTTATTATAAAATGATCAGCTTAATTACTGGAGATGATGATGATCCTTGGGGATTTGCAAATACAGAGATTTTATATGGAGCAGTTTTCAAAAAATCCTTTCCCGGAGTAAAAACCGATTTACCAGGGTTCAAAGTGTTGTTTGCAAATTATCCAGCCTCAAGCCATCTAAAAGCAGGAATGGACTTCCACAGCATGTGTCCTCTTTAATGGGGTTAAACAGAGGGGTTCCCCAGGGCTTTTTTAGCACGCGTGTTTGATGGTTTTTTCCCCAGATAAAATGAACCTGTTGGAAAAGCAGCAGCAGCCAAGGATGTGGCCACGTTCTAGTGCAGGTGTATTATGCTATATTTGAACGAGGGCATTTTCTCTTTGAAAAGTTGTGTAAAGCGGGCATGCACTTTACACCAGTGCTGGCTGTTTGAAAGTTTCCCTCATGAAGCAAGAGGTCTGTCTTGTGCAAGCTGGCTTAAAAGGGATGTTATTCTGCCTGGTGTATCACGAGTAACTTCCCAGCTGTTAGAATAAGTGGGGAAGCGTCATGGAATAATGGGGCTTGGTTTTTAGGCCACTTGTCCCTGCTGATTTGTGCCAACCAGTGCATCCTCTTCAAGCTGAGAAATCCATGCAATAAATGTTTGGTTTTGTGTGGTAGATTGCACTGAGACTCCCTGTACGTGCCCGGATGAGTCCAGACTCCTGGGTTTTGCCTCCCTTCCAGCAGATGGAGACAAAGTTTCACTGACACTGCCACATAACCTGGTGTGCCACCTGCAGTCTCTCAGTATTTCTCTGTCTCCAGCAGATGGTAGAGGTGCAAAGCCTGCAGTGTGAAACTAGGTTAAAAAAAAAAAAAAAGATTGTTAGCTTCTTGAAGATTTCCTCCCAGGAGGTTGGTAGGTCTTGGTGGGCCATCCCTCCTGGTTCTGAGGTGGGGACCCTTATTTTGCTTGGTCCTTTCCAGCTGGGTGTAGAAATCTGATGGAGCCAGTTCCCTCTCCCCCAGGAGGACTTGCACAGCCTGCTGCCATTCTTCAGTTACAGGGAAGTGGTTTTTGTCTTTTCTTGTAAAGTTTAAATTAAAAAAAAAAAAAGTCCTTTTGCTTTCCCCAGTATTCGGTGAGAGAGCGGAGCTGAAACCTGACGTGGGCTCGGCGTCAGCAGCTCTTGCAATTTGAGCTCCTCGGGCAGTTGCTGCGCTCGCGGTCAGGGCAGGCTGAAGGCTTGCTGCGCGACTGCAAATGCACCGTGTGCACGCCTCTCGCGGGCTGGCCTGTGTTTCCCCCATGCCTCTCTGGGGCAAAGGGTAATTTGAGGATGACCACGGCGGCAGTATCAGGACGGCAGCACAGGCTTGGTAGGTCCTCGGGTGCATTGGGGGAAGCAGAGGGTCCCGATTAGTTTGGGTACAATGGCTGTTTTTGTCTTCCTTCGCAGCTGCTTCTGAGGCTGCGGTGGGGAGGGGTTCTCCCTCTGCCACTGTCCCTGGCTGATGAGAGCCCCGTAGAGGGCCAGGGGGCCCGGGGAACTCAAGGGAGGATGAGGGTCTCCTGGAGGAGGCTTCTGATGATTCTATAACCTTCTCACCAGATTTCGTCTTGTTGCACAAGGCTTATTGAGGCAGCATGGGTCCAAGCAGGGGGCTTTGGTAGGTCCGAGGTCCAGGGTTTCTTGGACTACTGGGGCTGTAAGGGTTCGGAGAGTCCTTGGGAGGCCCGCACAGGCGAACGTGGTGGATGAAGCCTCTGATGATTTGGAGGACGGAGCTCCGCGTGGACCAGACCCTCTTGACACAGATCCTTCCCTAGGTGGTCAAGATCCAGAGGGAGGGGCTGGGGAAAGCCCGGGTGTGGAGGGAGCTTATCCAAAGGTGGTTCATCTGTTCCACAGGAAAGAGTTGGGACCCCTGATCTCCTGTGTCCTTGCGGAGTAATCTGATCAGGAGGATGTGGATCCGGTCATGGATGGCTTACGAGGTCTAGTGAAGGTTTTTCCTTACCATAAGTCAGTTAAAAGGTTGATGATCAAGGAGTGGTGTATGTGAGGGTCTGGAGAGTTTTTGAGGATTGGTGCGTGGAGCAGGGAGTTGACCTTATTCGAGCATCTATGGAGCATATTCTGACCTTCTTGCAAAGGGGGTTGGTGAAGGGTTTGTCTTTTAACTCCCTCAGAGTTCAAGTGGCGTCTTTGGGCTGTCTTCGAGGCAAGGTGCAGTGGGCAGCTCTAGCTGCACATCTGGATGTGGTGCGTTTTCTCTGAGGGGCAAAGTATTTGCGTCCTCCGGTTTGGAAGTTGTTTCCCTCTTGGAGCCTTAACTCTGTCCTTAAGAGGATGTGGGTGGCTCCATTCAAGTCTCTTAGAAGGGCTACTGTGAAAGATGTCACCTTAAAAATGGTTTTCTTGGTGGCAATTTGTTCTGCTAGAAGGATCTCAGAACATCAAGCCTAGTCATGTAGGGGTCTTTTTTTTTTTTTTTTGAGGATTTCGAATTCTGGAGTCTTGTCGAGAGCAGTTCCTTCCTTCCTTCCTTCTGAAGGTGTTGTCATTTCACTTAAGTCAATCTGTAGAGCTTCCGACCTTTCCAAATTTGGATGCTACAGCACCTCGCGCGAGAGAGTTGAAGATCTTGGATGTAAAGTGGGTGTTGTTGCGGTATCTTAAGGTCACTAATAGCTTCCAGTTGTCGGATCATGATTTTGTGCCATGGAGTGGTGCAAAAAAGGGTCATAAGGCGTCAATCCACGATTGTGCAGTGGTTGAAGGAAGCCATAGGTTCGGCATAGATCTGTTAGGGTCGTCCTATCCCTGAGGTGTTAAGGGCTCATTCTACTCATTCTAGGCGGCCTCCTGGACTGAATGTCAGCAGATATTGCCACAGGAGATTTGTCAGGCAGCTACTTGGAAGTCATTGCGCACTTTTGCCAGGCATTACCGTTTGGATGTCCAGGCCCCAGAGGCCATGGGCTTTGGTGAGAGTGCACTTTGAGCGGGACTCTCGCAGTCCCACCCCATTTAGGGAAGCTTTGGTACATCCCAGGAGTCTGGACTAATCTGGGTTTGTACAGGGAAAGGAAAATTGGTTCTTACCTGCTAATGTTCGTTCCTGTAATAGCACAGATCAGTACGGAATCCTGCCCAGTTGAGGCATGGAGAGTTGGAGAGTCTGCTCGATCTGTTGAAATTAGTCTGAAGAATAACACAGGGTTTATTTAGTTCTTCACGTTTTTTCAATATTGGTAAGGTTATCTATTATAAGTATCCACTTCCCCCTGCTCGTTCAGGGGTATATTAACTCATTATTAGTGTTTGCGTTGTTGGTATCTTAGCTTGGGTACTTATCAATACTGAGGGACTGCAGGAGGCACACCAGGTTTTGTGGCAGTGTCAGCGAAACTTTCTCTGTCTCCATCTGCTGGAAGGGAGGCAAAACCCAGGAGTCTGGACTGTTCTGTGGTGGTACTACAGGAACGAAAATTGGCAGGTAAGAACCAATTTTCCTATAGTGCAGCAATCTAGTCTGGATCAGCCCATGACTAATGACAACTTCTAGAGTCTAGTTAATATTGGTATTAGCTGAGGACTTGCCCACAGGGACAACTACTGTAACTTTGATGTTAAGCCTTTTGAGTTGTGCAGAATAAGGTCAGAAAAGCAAGGCCTGGGCACGGAGCAGCATTTCTTTCTGGCAAACAGCTGTGGGACAAACTGGCGCAAGCTCCTGATGTTAATCTGTCAGTCTAGATTCAAGCGGGTTCTCAACTTTTTTTTTTTGTGTCTCACTGAGGATAAATTGCTGCCTATAAAGCAGGTAAATAAGAAGCCGCCTTGAAGACATTCAGTCTCTCTGATACTTTTTAGCATTTCTTAAGGGACAGAGCTCTGCTCCAGAGTAAAGCTGTCTTGTCATGCCGCAGTCTGCTTTGTGATGGTGGGGGTTAGTCGTGAGGTCACTTGGTGGTGGTTGCTGGTAATCTCTGTCGTACTGCTTGATGATACCACAGGCTCTCTTTCTTGCAGAGATAATCTGGAATGGTTGGCAAGAGCCACAAACTGGGCCAAATTTACCGCTACAGCCAGCCTGGGGGTCATACACAAGGTACAGTAAAGCCGTCGGCCCTGCAAGTCGTGAGGGAGGAGGGAACACATCTCTGAAGGTTGAAACAATTGGGGATTAATTGGGAAGAGTCTGGTACCCATCCCAGCAGAGCGTGGCTAGGAAGCCCCAGCCAGTCTCTTGAGTACCTGAGTGCTGTCTCTTTCAATGACTTTTCAGGGCCATGAGAAGGAAGCGCTGCAGCTAATGGCCACCTACTTGCCCAAGGATACGTCTCCTGGCTCAGCCTACCAGGAGGGAGGAGGGCTGTATGCACTGGGCCTCATTCATGCCAATCACGGTGGTGACATAATCGATTACCTGCTTAATCAGCTAAAGAATGCCAGTAACGATGTAAGCGTTAAATCCTCCTTTGTAACTCTGCCACATGTTCTCCCTTCTTTCTCTTTTGGCTGCTAGGCACTGGTTTTCTCCTCTGTCCAATGCTAAGTACTTATAGCAACCTGTAGTGGCCAAGGATTAAGAACATAAGAAATTGCCATGCTGGGTCAGACCAAGGGTCCATCAAGCCCAGCATCCTGTTTCCAACAGAGGCCAATCCAGGCCACAAGAACCTGGCAATTACCCAAACACTAAGAAGATCCCATGCTACTGATGCAAGTAATAGCAGTGGCTATTCCCTAAGTAAACTTGATTAATAGCCATTAATGGACTTCTCCTCCAAGAACTTATCCAAACCTTTTTTGAACCCAGCTACACTAACTGCACTAACCACATCCTCTGGCAACGAATTCCAGAGCTTTATTGTGCGTTGAGTGAAAAAGAACTTTCTTCGATTAGTTTTAAATGTGCCCCATGCTGACTTCATGGAGTGCCCCCTAGTCTTTCTATTATCCGAAAGAGTAAATAACCGATTCACATCTACCCGATTCACATCTACCCTCTCATGATCTTAAAGACCTCTATCATATCCCCCCTCAGCCGTCTCTTCTCCAAGCTGAACAGTCCTAACCTCTTCAGCCTTTCCTCATAGGGGAGCTGTTCCATCCCCTTTATCATTTTGGTTGCCCTTCTCTGTACCTTCTTCATCGCAAATATATCTTTTTTGAGATGCGGCGACCAGAGTTGTACACAGTATTCAAGGTGGGGTCTCACCGTGGAGTGATAGAGGCATTATGGCATCCTCCATTTTATTCTCCATTCCCTTCCTAATAATTCCTAACATTGTTTGTTTGCATTTTTAACTGCCACAGGACCTCCCAAACATGAATAGAAGATAGTGTGCTGATGCAATTTATCTGAAGCCCATAATGATGCTTGAAGTACTGTAGCTCAGCCTGTGTCACCATGGGAGCAGCAGTGCACTCGGACAGATGTGTCCGGGCTTTGAGCGTGGGTGTGAGGATTTCAGCAGTGCATGCTGGGAATGGGTGTGAGGCAGACCTGTGGATGTTACCGAACATGAAGCACGGTGCTTTATCTTTTTTCCTCTCCTGTCTCCTTGCAGATTGTGCGTCACGGGGGCTGTCTGGGCCTGGGGCTGGCTGCAATGGGCACTGCCCGTCAGGATGTGTATGACCTACTAAAAACCAACCTGTACCAGGACGATGCTGTCACGGGCAAGTAATGCTTAGAGTACCAGTAGCAGTATAAACAGGAGCTAAAAGTGCTTTGTTATTCAGGAAGACTTGGGGTGAATGTGCCTGGTAGCACAGTTCTGGTACCTGACATTCATGAACGAAGGAACATAAGCAGAGTAATCCCAATATCCAGTATTGAGAGGTGAGATCCCTGTGCATGATTGGGACTCCCTGTAGGTCTGGGGCCATGGCCTCAGAGCTGCCCACCTTGGCGAGTCTTGGATTTTGGGATCATTGTTGGTCCAGTGTGAGTCAAAGCTCAGGAAGTGAGGTTAGTATCCAGGGATGATGAGTCCAGGAGCTGCTGGCAGAAACGCAGAGCGATTCTCCAGTGAACGGGAAAAGTCAAACATGAAGTCTGAAGGCTATAGTTATTAAAATTAAAGACCATGCCTGGCCCGATGTTTTGGTGGCTGTGCTGTGCCATGTGCAAGCACGTGGTTTGATTTGCTGGGGTGGGGGATGGAGGGGCAGGGAAGTCATGGTCAGGGGCTATGATTGCAGATCTCTGGAAGGAGCCTAGCACCATCCCTGCAAAGACCAGACAAGGTGGGTCGGAGGTGAAATGTAAAATAGGGGAATATTTCCTGTTTGATGTTTTGTGTCCTTTTTCCATGTTTTTGGATTGAGTCGGTTGTACCTTGTTTGGGGCTGTGGTGATTAAGTGTGGAATAAAAGCCAACAAGATTGATAAAGGGGGCTCATGGGGCCAGAATCCCAGTCCTAGAGGCCCAAAAGAGCAGAGGTTTAGGTGGTGGAGACCAGGGCAGTATCTGAATCCAAGAAATCATGGGATAAAGACAGGGATTGATGGAAATTAGTTGGGTGGATGGACCATATGGTCTCTTCCTGCCGTCGCGTTTCTCTGTTTCTAGGAATCGGGGGTGGGCCTGCAGGAAGTTCCTGGGCACCTGGGCAGCAGACATTTAGTACTCGGGGAGGGAGAAGGAGGGTGAGATGCTTATATATTGCTGGCACTCTGTGTTTTGCTATTTTAGGTTTGTCTGCGTGTGTGGGATGTGATATTGAGCTGAAGGCTCCTCTGTAATGTTCCCCCCCTGGAAATCTTTCTTGTCCTAGAAGCACCCTTGGCAATGTTCCCGTAAAGTGAGCTTTGCTCTTTGCCATGCAGGAGAGGCGGCAGGCCTAGCCCTTGGCCTGGTCATGCTGGGATCGAAGAACGCCCAAGCGATTGAGGACATGGTGGGGTATGCGCAGGAGACGCAGCACGAGAAGATTTTGCGGGGCCTTGCTGTCGGCATTGCTCTGGTGATGTACGGCAGGATGGAGGAGGCAGATGCACTGATCGAGTCTCTCTGCAGGGACAAGGTTTGTTGCTTACGTGACCTCCTTCTCTGCTGCTCTCTCTTTTAATACTTTGTCTGGCCGCCGACTGAGCCTGTAAGAGCGATGCCGAGCCCTCTCCAGCAGCTGTGAGCGCTACTTCAGCAGATTGGAATCCAAGTGCGAATTGGACCTCTGGTCTCCTGCTGCTACCACCACCAGCCTGGCTTAAGTGCTTATCATATTTTGTAGGAAATGTGTGTAAAGTACCAGACACTCTTTCCTTTCCCCAGAAAGCTGATTAATTCTTTCCTGTTCTCAGTGCCTGGGTGGGACAGGATGGAAGCGCTCTCTCTCTCTTTGCTTGGCCTTGCCCTAGAACTAACGAGCTCTCGCTGTCTGTCCTTCCAGGACCCCATCTTGCGTCGGTCAGGGATGTACACCGTGGCCATGGCCTACTGCGGATCTGGCAACAACAAGGCAATCCGACGCCTGCTGCATGTGGCTGTGAGTATGATGTGGCGTTTCCAGAAATGGGTGGGAAGCCGTCACTCTGTGCTGGAGTGGGAGGACGTCTGAGAGCCTTCTGAAGTCCAAGTGGCTTGGGGCTCCTTGCAGGCCGTTGCAGTAAATCTGCCGTCTCCCAGCGAGCAGAGAGGGTAGGAGGAATCCTTCGTGCGAGCTGTAGTGGGTTTGCAGCAGGGAGTACTCGTGCTCGGCTTGTTGAGTGCTCTGTGTTCGGGACGGTGGTAGCAGCCACTGCTGTCTCAGCTGGCACTCGCCGATACCCCGAGAGGAGCTCTGCAGGCCGGAGAGAGGGAGAGGTTCCCCGCCTCGTTTTCCTTAGATTTCTGGCTGCTTTTATGCTTGTGCAAGTGATGATTCCAGTTTAGAAAGAATAAAGTTGTACAACCCCGCCATGGATGTTAAATTTTGTATCTATAATTCACTATGAGCTCGCATTGAAATGGAACTAAATAAACTTTGGTCGCCCAGAAGGGAGCTGCCGTGTCACTGCTGACATGACTGCCTTTAGTGGTATAGAGAGAGGTTTGTAGTGCTGTGGCAGTGAAAGAGTTAAGGGTTAAACTCTGTCTGTCAGATGCTGGTAGGGTAGCATCTGCTCACTTCTTCAGTAGATCAAAATCAAGTTGTGGGTTTTTTTTCTCCTCTCTGTCCATTGGACAGAAGAAAGCAAGGTTCCTGTTTTGGGGGGGGGGGGGGGGGGTCTTTGCTTCCAGTGAGGGCTGGTAGATAAAGGAGAGAGAGTACAGTTTGATTTTCAGTAGCCAAGAAGAAGAAAACGTATTGTACGAGTAAGCAGAGCCTGGAGGATGGGGGGTCCTGGAGGGAGTTTGTCACGCTAGTTTTCATGTCTTTCCAGGAGCCCTGTGCCGAGTACACGCATGGCTTTTATGGACCTTTCCCCCTTTATGTGTGTCTGAACCTCTCACCCCCATCTGTTCCTGGCCATGAGTTGTTCCTCTGCTGCCGGCCTCCCAGATCTCCTAAACCTTGGTGAAATCTGCCAGGCTGGAGCACCTTTCACGCTTATGGTCTGACGCTGGAATGCTCTACTCGCTGGTTTTTACCTCATCTTAAGCACAATCCGAGCCAGGCAGAGCAAGTCCTAAGCATGGGGGAAGCTCCCCTTTCCTGGCAGGATGCTACTGACCCCTTTCATGAAGCAAAGTTTGGGTGTAAGCAGGCCTAGCGATTTGCTGTATCTCATGAGCATCTGGTTCCAAGCAGTCTGGTGCCCTTCAGAAAGATGTTTGTGATTATAACTCGCCCCTCTCTGAAGGCTTAAGGCACGTTTAACGTGAGTTCAGCTCTCGGAAAGTATTCTAGCGTGGCTCTCTGCCGGGTCACCAGCTATGCCTCTGGCGGGATGGGGGTGTCAGTGTGTGCTTTCTAGCTGGGAAGCTTTCCCAGGCTGTTTGTTAGCTGCTCCTTACGTCTCGTCTTTCTTTCTTGTAGGTGAGCGATGTGAATGATGATGTGAGGAGGGCCGCCGTGGAGTCTCTGGGCTTCATTTTATTCAGGTACGCCGGGTGCTTTACGGTACCTTCCTCTCATTTGTTGGGTTCAGCAGAACATGTTTATTTGCCGTTGGTGAGTGCTGTTGGGATTGGGATGGCTGCTTCCCCGCAGGGCCACAGCTCTGGCGAATGTCACCGTGTGGTTTAGTGACCGCCCAGCACCAGGCCACAGCTTCAGCCTGACGGCTAACGTTGGGAGCTCAGGCGTTGTCTCGTGTGTCTGCTCACACATCTTTAGCCAGGTGAGGCTGGGAATACCTTCTCTAGGCTCCTGCCTGGAGCGGCTGCAAGGAATAGGTTTGTGGTGATAGGGAAGGAGGTTGGGTTACAGTGTGATGGCTTTGTGGTAAATAAGAGCTGTCTTGGTTATGGCCAGTTCTGCATGAGACAGTACTGACGGAGTAACCTGCAGAAGCTAGGACGGCTCTCTGCAAAAATAGGGTTCATTTATATCTTCGCAGTTTGTTTTCCATATGTTTTTACATTGTGGGTCCTTCAGGGGCCCGTTTTGTCTGCAGCCCTGTTTAATATTTGACACCCCCAGCACTGTGTATTTGCTGTAGGTCCAGGTTACCCCCCCAGATTTGATGGGTGCGCTGTTTCTGTGACTGGGACTACAGTTCAAGTCAAGATGGTGGTTAAACATTTGAGGGTCTGTTTTGACTCGCATTTTAAGTTTTCATTCACAAATTCAATCAGCGTTGAAGTCTGGGTTTCATAAACTGCGAACTCTGCGGCAGATAAGAAATGCGTTGGTTTGAAGCAGTTTTCAGACTCGTGTCCGTTTGTGCTGCCCACGATTGAGTTCTGTAAGACTTTATATATTAGCAGGCATTGCAGAGATTGCAGGATTCTGCTGCCCGGCTGGTGCTAAGAGGTTTGTTTACCTCTCGGGGGATAAGGGAAAGGTGTTGGCCATTCTCCGTTCCTGGGCCCAGTTTATGGGACACCTTGCCCAGTTCTTTGCAGTCTATTGATGATTAAAGGTTATTTCGCAGACAGCTACAAGCTTTGCTGTTCCAGAAGGGTTTTGCAGGTTTATGCTCTAAAAATGCTGCTTGTTTTATGTAAGATGATGTGAAATGTTGTGTTTTCATTGTATGATATAATGCTGTCTTGTAATCCGCTTAGCATGGCTGGTTCGTTATAAGAGGACTATAAAAGTTTCTAAATTGGAGGTCTTGGTGCAGATTTCTGGAGCCTTGTTGAACTGTAACAGAGCAGAGGGGGGAAGCACGTTCCTGTCTCAGCCAACAGGCAAAAACAGCTAGTTACAGAGAGGCAGGGGAGATACGGGGATGGAAGGGGCTACGTTTTCAATTGGTGACCGTGATGCATTTCTGATGCAAGGCACAACTGATCCAGCCGCTCGGAAAGATTAGTGCAGCCATAAAAAGGCACTTAGGGACAAAAGAGTTTGACTTCATAGCCTCTAGGAGAAGCAGTGACTCGAAAGGCCTTCCCCCTTTGACAGTATGGGTAAGATGTGAAATTCTGGGAGTGCTACACTGGAATATCTGTGAGACGGTCTTGAGATTGGTGATGTCCCATGAGCACATGGAGTTGCGTGACTCTAGGACAAAGTAGCTAGAATTTGAGGACAGCAACCCAGAATTCACCGTGTCCCCCAGAGATCAAGGGTACGAAGTGGATGGAGCGTCTCAGGAAGATTAAACGTGATGAGACCCAACTGTTCCATTGCAGAGCTCCTTCATAGCAGGAAGGCAGTACCTACAGGGGAGATAGAAAAATGAGGGGTTTAGTGTGCAGGATATCACAGGGAGAGTAACAGAGGACCCCAGAAAGGGCGAGAGCTGCTTTTCATAAAAGACACCACTGTCAGGGAACTAGGTTAGGGGTCAGAAAGGAAGAGACAGGGTGGTTATCTCAGAGATAACATAAGATCAAAGTCCATTGAGCCCAGCATCCTGTCTCTGGCAGTGGCCAGTCCAGGGTGCAGGTACCTGGAAGATCCCATAAAATAGATCTCACTCCTGTGGCTCACTCCCAGGTGCAGAACTATTACTCTACTTAACATTTCTGTGGTGCTTCTTGATGATTGCAGCGCTGTACAAATGACACATAAGAGACAGTCCCTGCTCAATAGAGCTTAATTTAATTTAAAAACTCTTCTGTACCGTCATTAAGTTAGATAACCATCACAACGGTTTACAGAAAGGCACGATAAAGAAAAATATGAGTGGTATAGATTACAAATAAAACATGTCGTCATAGTATGGTAACATTTTAGTACAATAAACTATTTGTTTAAGTTAAGCTTATCTGTTTGTTAGGAAATTAAGCGGTTCAAATTTAACATTAAAATGCATTTGTAGGTTAAACAACAACTGCTTGCTTGGTGCGTCCTTATGAATCAACTGTTTTTCTCCTTCTCTTTATCTTTATAAAAAGCTTGTTTAAAGAGCCAGGTTTTCAAGTTAGATTTGAATATTTTGAAATTTCTCTGCAGCCTAATTTCGAGTGGCATGGTATTCCATAGCACGGGGTCAGCCAGTGACAGTGCTCTCTCCCTTACCTGAGTGAGATGTGCTGTTTTCACAGAGGGGATGGTTAGAAGAGCCTTATTAGCAGATCTCAGGTTTCTGTGCGGGACATGTACACGCAGTGCTGTGTTAAGCCAGTCGGCCTTTTCATCGTGGATTAATTTATGAATTATACATAAAGCCTTATATTGTATTCTTACAGTCTGATCAAGACAAATGTACAGATCAAGAGAGCTGGGGAGCTTCATTATAGTAAGACAATGCTTAAAATTAGTTACTGAGGCTGAAGGTGGACAATCAGGCTTAAGATTTAAAAATAGCCTCAAACAGGTAGGTCTTCAGATGGGATTTAAACCTGGTGAGAGAGGGAGCAGGGTGCACCAGCCCAGGACGTCTCTTCCAAGCACACGGTGCAGCCGGCTGGAAAGCACGGAGTCTGGAATTGGCAGTAGAGGAGAAGGACACAGGTAGGAGTGACTTATCCGACGAGCAGAGTGCACGAGGAGGGGTGTAGGGAGAGATAAGAGAGAAGACCTGGCTAATAATGTGTTATGGACTTGTCTAACTCATTTACACTCCGCTATGCTCATCACCTTCATCACGTCCTTTGGCAACAGATTGCACAGCTTGATTATGCGCTGAGTGGAAAAATACTTTCTGTGATCTGTTTTGAATCTGCTGGTTATTAGTTTCATGGCGCGTCCCCTTGTTTTAGTGGTACTTGAAAGTGTAAATAACTGTCCTTTGTTTACCTCTTCCACCCAACTCGGGATTCTGAAAAACTTCTGTCCTGAGGGTGATTGTAGACGGGCATAGGGTGACTAATATGAAGCCCTGGGTACTACTGGAGCAGGCCATACTCGGGGAGATGCCACCGAGTGCCACGTTGGGGAGTTCACCAGAATTACCGCCCTCTCTGGTACATTCTCTGAATATTTGGACATGTTGGGAATCACAGGTGACAGGGAATTATTTCTTTCTCTCCGGGTCTCCCCTTATCCACCTGTCGTGCTGAAAGCCTAGAGGCAGATCACGTTTGGAACATGTACGGGGTTTGAACGGTCTGTTGGACCTTCCCACCACAGGCCTTCGGTATAATTTACCAGAACAGGAAGCTTTTTCATATTTGTAATTATAACATTTCTTGTCCGATACTCGTATAGTATCTGGTTTATCTCGGGGGAGTTTCCTTTTTCAAGAGTTTTTATGTAGGGGAGCTGATAAAACTATGAAAACTCTCTCTCTCTAAATTATAATCATTTTTGAGTAAGGGTCTTCAGTCTAAACCTTTTCACATTAGAGCAATGGGAACGGGATTTGGGGGAGGAACTCTCTGAGGAAACCCGGATGGGGCTACTTTCGACAAGTCTTCTTGAGAATGGGCCAAAATGAGCCCTACAACCCTGGGTCTCTCCCTTCCTTAGCAATTGCAGTAATCCCTACAGAGTTGACCTCTGTTGAAAAATGCCCATCCACCCTCAAATGATTAAACATTTTGGTCAGTGGCGCTCCCAAACGGCTTGTGAAACGTTTAAAAAAAACAAACTGCATTGCGTATGTCTTACCCTGGGGTCTTGCCTACCTTAAATTTTTTTTTTTTTTTTTTAATCACTTGTATCACTTCCATAGCTGATATCTCTCTGTCTAGCCAATTCCATTGCTTTGGTGATAGCTCTGACAGATAATCCTCAGTCATAGGATCAGAGCCATGCAACTTTCATAGAATTATCTGAGCATTAGAGAAGAGAAATCTCCCTGACTAGCTCTTTAGGTTAACAACTTGTGTCTGGGCAGATTGATTTGTAAGCCTTCTTGCTAATAATTTGCTTGCTCTGTTTCAGAATTTAAAAAAAACCCAAACCCCCCCCCCCCCCCCCCCCCAAACTGCTGCTGGACCATATCCAATTGATAAGCAATAACATCTGAATCCTAAGTGCTCAGTTCTTGGTAGGCCTTCAGAGATTGTGGATGTAATACCTCCAGGCGTGCAATTTCTTTTACTAAAGCAAGTCTAAGCTTCTTTCTTTATTTTATAGACTGTACTAGCAATCAATTTGCGTCATATTACTGCCTTCCCGCAGTCTCGTAGTCCTATCAGGGACGTTCCACTTGCATCGTTCGACTCCGCTGCTGGTGATTATTCGGAGATGAACTGTGTGCAGCAATCCTCATCGTTCAGTAAGCTCTCATTGAAGCACTACACCTCGCTTCTATTTTCCTGATCCCCCGCTTGCAGTACCAACCAGATGGGAGCATGGTCAGACCACGTGATGTTACCCACACCTGCTTCTCTTTACACTAGAACAAAATCTATTCGGGAGCATAAAAGATGTGGTTTAGAGAGAGTGTGATCTCCACACATCCAACAAGCCCCATTGTTCTATAAAATTCTTAAGATTTAGGCAGGATTCCTTTCCCTGAGGAGCTATGTATCTTAGGAATTCGGGAGCAATTAAAATCTCCTCCCACTATTAGCTTTTCCTCCACCTCCGAATTGTGAATCTAAAAATACTCCTCGATCTTTATTGGGAGCAGGCAAATTAACCTCCCACCCTAAATTGTACTAAAAGGTGCCGCCCCTCCGGATCCCGATCAACAGATCTCACTTCACAGTGCGAGGTGTTAGAAAACAAAATACCCACTCCTGCGTATTTCCCTTGTGGATAGTGTGGAGATGTCATCAAGCCTTCGAAATGCTTCTCTAGGTAGGGTTCCTGCACCATGCTGAGGAGCCCCAGCCTGCGTAGCCTCTCCTCACAGGAGAGAGGCTCCATCCCCTTGATCACTTGTCTCCCTCCTCTGCACCTTTTCTAGTCCTGCTTTCTTGAGATTGGGCAACCAGTACTCTAGCTGCGGTCGCACTATTGCTTGATTATAGAGGCAACATGATATTTTACTTTTTGATCATTCCTAACATGGTTTGCTGTTTTGACCACTGCCAGCATCTTGTACCTGTAAATGGGGTTATTTTTCTCTGTGCATCACTTTGCACTTTTACATCTGCCATTCAGTTGCCCAGTCTCCTAGACTCATGAGGTTCTTCTGCAGTCCCTCACAGTCAGCTGCTGTTTTAACAAATTTGAATAATTTTGTATCCTCTGCAAATTTTATCACCTCATTCCCTTTACCCAGATCATTTATGAATATGTTAAACAGCACAGGTCCCTGGGAGGAAGTGACGTCACTCTTCATGAGAACACCTTAACTCGGTGCTCTCCGCTCCCATTCAAACTAAAAGCATCTTTTGGCTTTTAAATACACGATTCCACTGACACTCCGTGCTGCCTAACGCTCCCGGGAACCTGATGGCGGCGGCGGGTAAGAAAAAATTCGCCGATCTGCAGAAATTTTCATATTCGAAACTCGGAGAGGAGCCCGAGTCGGCGAGTGGCAAAATGGCGTCGGGGGAGACTCAAGCTGCGCAGCGGGAGGACGGAGGCTTGCCTGAGGGGAATGACATGGACCTGCCCACGCGCGGCGAAATGCGCGGTTGGTTTATGGAAATTAGGCAGGACATTAAAAATTATAAAATGGAAATGTCAACTATTATTGAAGAAATTAGAGAAGAACATGCAGGCATAACCAGGAGGCTGGATGAGACGGAAATACGCTTAGACACTCAAGGGGAAAGCTGGCACTCTCTTCAAAAGGACACTGCGGCGCTTACCTCGCAATATCAACAACTAGCAGACAAAATGGAGGACATTGAAAACCGCAGCAGACGGTGCAACATTCGCATTCGAGGGGTCCCTGAGACTGAAGATTATGCTGACTGCATGGCCGTAGTCACTCGGCTATCAAAATTTTTTCTTTCGCAGGGAGAGCAGTCTGCGGTGGCAGATGATGTTGCTATTAATATAGAGCGGGCACACAGGACCCTTGGACCTCGGACCTCCAACAAGCCCAGAGATATCGTGGCGTGCTACCTCTCCTATCAGCAAAAAGAGCACGTATTCGGTGCTGCTCGCAAGCAGCGCACATGGCTTTGGGATGGACATGAGATCGCTATATTCGCTGATCTGGCAGCGGCTACACTCCGCAAGAGACAGGAATTCAAGTGTATTACTTCTCAACTTTTGGCCTCCAATGTTCGTTATCGCTGGATCTTTCCTGGAGGTATGGTTTTCACACTGGAGGGGATTTCTCACAGGGTGAGCACCGTGGAAGAGGCAGCAGGGATACTTACTGCAGCGGGTATCAACGTGGAGGTACCCCCTAAGTCTGCGACCGTGGGCGCATATCATCGAGGTGCACCACCGTCGGCACCTCCGAAATGGCAAAGAGTCGCAAATGGCCGTCGACGTCTGCAAAGGAATTCCCTGGGATCTCAGGCACAGACTGATCCTGCTTGATTCTCTGCTACTTGAGCAGGGTGCTTTATACTTACTGACTAGCTATTAAGCCTCAGGGCCTGTTTGCTATTGTTTGACAACACTTTGGTTTATCTGCCAGTTTGGGAGACTGCTTCGTTGTGCAGGTTCTACATTAAGTGGCCTGGAATCATTATGAATCTTTTGCTGCCACCAAAAGAATTTGTTGGATACATTCGCAAGTTTGAGCGGGACGTAGAGGAGATGTGACCTATCATCCTCCTTTTGGTGCTGAGATATAAACAGCACAGGTCCCAGGTCCCCTGGCTCTTTCACAGGATGTTTGCTTCAAATGTATTCGAAAACTTTTTATTAGTTTTTGACTTGCTGGAAAGCTTTTCTTAGTCTTCCTTGGTCTGCCTAACTCCCGTTTTACATCTAACTTGCCAGTGATTATGCTCTTGCCTATTTCTTCATTTGGGTCTACTTTCCATTTTTTGACTGCCTCCTTTACCTCACCATTATACCCTAGTGGTAGTCACTTGGTTTTCTTCAACCATTTTAAATACATTTTATCTGGGCTTCTAAAATATTTTTAAACAATGTCCATGCCTCATGCAAACTGGTAACCCTTGCAACAACGCAGTTTAGTTTTTTCCTGTCATTGTTCTCCCTTTTTAAAGTTTTATATGCTACTACAATAATTTTACTTAATGCCCTCCTCTCAGTGATTGTCAAATTTTGATTACATTATGATCACTGTTGCTTAGCGGCCCCACCCCAGTAACCCCTTGCACCAGGCTGGGTGTTCCAGTGAGGACTAGATCGGAAGAAGCTGCTCCATGGCATCCGGACACTTAACCCCTCTAGCATGTCCCGATGAGACATCAGCTCGATCGATATGGAGGTAAATGAAATCTCCCATCATTGTTGTGTTGTCCAGTTCATTTGCGTTTTAAATTTCAGCTAGCATTGCCGTGTTTTTTCATGGTGACCAGTCGTATACAACCACTGCTATGCTTTTACCCATCACTCATGGAATTTCTATCCATAAGCATTCCACTGTGCGTTTTGTTTCCTACACAATTTTTATGAAGCTTTGACTGTCGTATAATGCCTCTCCCGCCACCAGTTTTATCTGCCCTATTATGTCGATATAACTTCATACCCTGGTAACTATCAGGGTCCTGTTGGTTTTCCTCCTTCCACCACGTCTTTGAAACGCTTAGAATGTCTATAATCCTCATGTATTGCCAATCATTCTAACTCGCCAGTCTTACCATTCAGGCTTCTGGCATTCACATACATTTTAAAGTATATCTTTTATTTGTACTTTCATTTCTCTCTTATTCACAACCTACTTGTTAGCAAATGATACAGGCAGTTCAGAGAAATTCACATCTGTAGGTGGTGCATGAAGTCCGCCACCTTCCCATCAGGCAGGCAAGTTACCAAGCAATCCCCATGCCCTCCCAGCCACTCAGCTATCTACATTCCTAATGATTGATTCACTCACTATAATTGCCATCCTAACCCTTCCCTCCTGGAGACACATCCTCAGTGTGAGAGGATAAGGCATCACCTGGAAAACAAGTCCTTGCTACAGGATCACTTCCTGCCACACCAGGGTGATGGTCTCCTGTCAGGTGATCTTCCTGCTCCAACGCAGCACAAGGGCAGTTTGACTGCTCTATGTCCCTGAGTATACCTCTGTCTGCCTCCACTCCTCCAGGTCTGCCTCTCTGACCGCCAGAGACTGGATTCATTCCAAGAATCAGGCACCCTTTGCCCTAGGTACCCACATATAACCCCTCGCCAGCAGGTAGATAATCATACACGTGGCACTCTATGCAAAAGTCTGAATAGCCCCCAGCGCGCTGCTGGACTTCTGTCTGCATCTTAATTTTATTGAATTGCTAAAGTTGTAAAAGCTGATTAAGGACTAGGTATGTCTCAGTTTAAGGGGTTTTAAATCATTTATTTGGAGTCTTTTAAGTCTAAGGCTTTTAAATTGACCTATGTTAGTTTGTGAATGACCGGCAACAAAATTAAAATTAGTAACGCTCCAAAATCAAGGTTAATTGTATGTATTTCGAAATCACTAATTATTTTGAAGATTTCCCTCCTCCTCAGGCAGGAAGTGAGTGGGGAACATGAGAGGCAACACTCTGTTCACTTCAGCCTTAGACACTTTTGCCCCTCCTCTTACCCATCCTGTATGGTGCACTAAACCCTAGCCTTGGCTACTTATTTTCCTGGCTAAAATCCTGTGCCCATGCAGTTTCCATACACTTCCCGGTCTTCTGTTGCACTTGCCAAACAAGAATATTATATCCTTCTGACAAACTCTCTTGCATCCAACCCTCACTGTCTCAGTTCCCTCCTCAAACTTCCCTCGCCTCCCTCCTCCCCTTCTCTCTCTGCCCAGACAATGGCTGACAACTTCCATGATAAGATTCACAAAATTAGTCTTGAGTTTTCAGCTATGTCACCTTTACCTGCCTCTCCCCCACTTCTTTCCTCTACCCATTCCCTGGCCTCTGCCACTCCCTCCTCCTTTCCTGAAGTCACAGTGGAGGAAACTGCTCCTCTTCTCTCTTCCTCCAAGCTCACTACTTGTTCCTGTGATCCTGTCCCCACCCAGTTCCTCAGCTCCATCTCCGCTGCAGTTGTCCCTTCCATCTGTTACATCCTCAACCTATCACTCTCCACTGCTTACTGTTCCTGCTGCCCTCCAATGTGCTGTAATCCTACCTCTCCTTAAAAACCCTCACTGGATCCCATTCTGCCAACCATCCTCCTATCTCCCTTCTCCTTTTTGCCCCCAAACTACTTGAATGTGCTGTTCAATGCCGCTGTCTTAACTTTATTACATCTCAAGCCATTCTTGATCCACTCCAGTCTGAGTTTTATTCAACTGAAACAGACCTTGCCAAAGTTTCCAGTGACCTGGCTATGGCTAAAGCCAAAGGTCTTTACTCTGTCCTTATCTCCTTGACCTGTCTGCTTTTGATACTATTGATCACCATCTACTCCATGATACTCTGTCCTTGCTTGGGTTTCGGGTCTCTGTCCTGTCTTGTTTCTCTTCTTACTTCTCCCATCGCACTTTTAGCGTTTCCTCTGGGGGTTCTCTTCTTATCTTTCCCATGGCACTTTGAGCGTTTCATCTGGGGGTTCTCTTCTTACCTCTCCCATCGCACTTTGAGCGGTTCCTCTGGGGGTTCTCTTCTTACCTCTCCCATCGCACTTTGAGCGGTTCCTCTGGGAGTTCTCTTCTTACCTCTCCCATCGCACTTTGAGCGTTTCCTCTGGGGGTTCTCTTCTTACCTCTCCCATCGCGCTTTGAGCGGTTCCTCTGGGGGTTCTCTTCTTACCTCTCCCATGGCACTTTGAGCGGTTCCTCTGGGGGTTCTCTTCTTACCTCTCCCATGGCACTTTGAGCGTTTCCTCTGGGGGATTCCTCCTCTGCTACCATTCCACTATCAGTTGGTGCTCCTCAGGGCTCCGTTTTGGGCCCTCTTCTCTTCCCACTATGTACTAATTCCCTTGGTGCTCTGATTTCCTCTTATGGCTTTCAATACCATTTTTATGCTGCTGACTCCCAGATCTATCTTTCTACTCCTGGATCTCGGCCTGCTTGTCTGACATTGCCACCTGGATGTCCCACCGCATCTTAAACTCAACTTGGCCAAGACAGAGCTCCTTATCTTCCCCCAAGCTCACCTCCCCTTTTCCTCCTTTATTTATTTATTTATTTATTTATTTAGATTCTTTTTTATACCGAAGTATAGCGAGGAGCCTTCACTCCGGTGTACAATGAACAACTTCATACATTAAACATTTTTAACAGAGGATATAAACTTAAACATCAGTGTTAACAATAACATCTCAGCAAAGGAGAGTGATAAGAAACATTATTAGAAAACGTAACTATAGTTAAGTATCATAAATTTGGGTTTTCTTAAGAAAAGGTGAATATTAGTTAAGAATATGGAGAAGTCAGAAAGGAGAGGAAGAGTGATGAAAAAAAGAGAAATAAAAGTGAAGGGGTTGTGGAAATTATAGTGGTAAGGTTCAAGGTGAAAAATGGGAGAGAAGAGAGAGTGGACAGAATGGGAAGAGTTAAGTAGAAGGAAGTCGAGATAGTATGAGAGGGTAAGGGGTTCTTACAAGTGGAGAAGTCAAAGACTGAGGGTGGACATTAATTTAGGTTGTGAAAGCTTGCTTAAATAGCCAGGTTTTAAGTTCTTTTTTGAAGGATTTGGTATCCGTTATTGAGCTTAGATAAGATGGTAAGGAGTTCCATTCTATAGGGCCAGCTATAGAGAACGCTCGATTCCTGGTGCTAGATAATCTTGCATCTGATAGAGGGGGAATGATTAGTTGCAATTTATTAGAGATTCTTGTTGACCGTGGAGGTTTGTGTAGTTTAATCATGCAATCAAGTGGAGAGTTGTTATCTTTGTAAATTTCATTATGAAGAATAGATAAAGATTTGTATTTGATTCTATGGGCAATAGGTAGCCAATGTAGATTCATCAGGGTTGGTGAGATGTGGTCAAATTTCTTCTTTCCAGATAGGACACGAGCAGCAGCATTTTGCAATAATTGTAGGGGTTTAGTAGTGGATTTGGGGAGACCGATGAATAGAGAGTTACGGTAATCTATGCAAGAGAAGATGAGGGATTGTAAAACAGTTCTGAAATCATTTGGATATAGTAAAGGTTTTAGGTGTTTGAGTGTGCAGTTTGTGGAAACCTTCTCTGGTTTTTTTAGCTATGCATGTTTTGAGATTTAGTTCATTGTCAATCCACATTCCTAGGTCTCTAACAGTGTTCTTTAGTTGGATATTGATGTTGTCAATTGAGAAGAGGGTAATTTGATCTGTTTGTTCTCGGTTGTTTCTTTTTAATAGGATACATTCAGTCTTGTTCATGTTTAGGCATAGTTTTAGCTGGATTAAAAATGATTTGATTGAGTTAAGGTGTTGTTTAGTGAGGCAGATTGCATCTTCAATGGTGGAGGTTATTGGAATTAACAGTTGGATGTCATCAGCATATAAAAAGAAAGTAATGCCTAGGTTTGAAATGAAATTGCATAGAGGTAGGAGGTATATATTGAAAAGGGTGGCTGAGAGAGCAGATCCTTGAGGATCTGCTCTCTGTCTCTGTGGATAACAGGGTCATCCTCCTGGTCCCCTTAGTCCGTAACGTAGGAGTCCTCTTCTACTCCTCTATGCTTATCCAACTCTGCTATAATGTGCCGTTTCTTTCTTTGTAACATCACCAAAATCCATCCCTTCCTATCTGAACACACTACCAGAATCCTTATCCACTCTCTCATCACCTTCCGCTTATTGCAATCTGCTCTCTCCACTGCAGTCTGTCCTAAATAACAGCTGCACAACTTATCTCACCTACAAATGCCTTCACTCTGCAGCACCTCACTACCTCTCCTCCCGTACCTCTCTCCACACCCCTCCTCTTGTACTCTGCTCGTCGGATAAGTGACTCCTATCTGCGCCCTTCTCCTCCACTGTCGTCTTGTATGTTTGTCTTAATAGATTGTAAGCTCTATTGAGCATGGTCTTTTTTTCGTGTGTTTGTACAGCACCGCATATGTCGTGTAGCGCTATAGAAATGTTAAGTAGCAGTAGAAGGTGGGGGTGGGGTGGGTATCAAATTAGTGATTGGATGACCAGGAGCCAGTGCTCTCACCTTTGCAAGCTCACAACTCTAATACTTACAAACAAATAGTAACATATAGTAGCTCACAAAATGAATCCAATGTCTGTTCTCCCTAAACAGACACAACTCTTGCAAATACAAACCACATCATTTGGATTGGGAGGCAGAGCTTGGTGTGGCAGTGTCCTGGCCAGAACAAGGAAATGCAGGGGGTTCTGAGAGTTGTTATAGTTGGCATGTTCCTACTGGGTGTCATTTTCCCCAAATTTTAGCTAATCTGAGTTTGAGGCAGAGTCTGATTTGCAATCAGCGATTTCAGTCTTTTGACCCAGCTCTGTGTGCACCAGGATTTAACCCTGTGAAGGCAGCAAGGGAGGGATTTAAGAAAGCTAGGGAAGTGTTCAGTGTGTGGCCGCGTCACTATTCTGTACAATGCATGTCGGGAGCGGCTAAAGACTGCTTGTTCGTGTGTAACCTGCTGAAATGTTGTGTTGGGCTCCTGACCTGCTTTGGAACGGGATTCTCTGCATCCTGATGGCTGCCTGCATATTCTGGGTGCTGCCAGCAGGTGGCAGTGCAGAGCTGCCTGCTGGCCACGCGCCCTACGCTCCCCTCTGCTGTTGTTGATTAATTGACTCGAGCGTGTCTGTATACATAGGAGGAGGATTCCTCGCGCGCTTTCCATAGCTGCCGAGATTCTTCCAGACAGGTTCTGTGCCCTGACCTCGGATCTTTGCTTTCCTGTCGGCAGAAACATCTGGGCCTCTGCTGCAGGCTGGGCTCCTATCTGTGATGGGACTCGTATGGTCCAGAAAAGCCCCTGTACAGCATCTCGGGATCATTCTTGTGTGTGTGTTTAATGAGATATCCCGTGCTGCAGAGAATCCAGTCCTACCCTTTAACCGCTCAGGGTCTCTGTTACAAGCATTGAGCAATGTGATTGTTTCATTCTGGGTGCTGCTGTCTGTTCTCTCTGTGTAGATGACTTTGGTGGCCTTTGGCCTTTTGGGTTACGA
This sequence comes from Rhinatrema bivittatum, assembly GCF_901001135.1. Taxonomy (NCBI): domain Eukaryota; kingdom Metazoa; phylum Chordata; class Amphibia; order Gymnophiona; family Rhinatrematidae; genus Rhinatrema; species Rhinatrema bivittatum. The sequence continues at coordinate 182,080,937 of NC_042623.1, forward strand.
GTCCGTATATTGTACCTTGTCCCCCAGAGATACACTGCACTTAAAATAAAGATTGGAAATGTGATAAGAGTAGCAAAGCCAATCCAAGACACATTTCATGCTGCAGTGCTTCTTGTGCCCTTTCATGTCCACCATTTTCTTCCCTTAATATAGAGAGAGGGACATGACTTTCAGGTGGGCTTCCTGCCTTTTATTAAAGGGAGAGCTGATTTGCCATGGAAAATTAATTACTTCCTTGGGAACTGTACCTAACGGGTTGTTTTTTTTGTGTAGCTTACCACTTTGTATCCTGTAAATCCATGACCGAGGTGTGTTGCAGTAACGCTAGCATAAGATTTGCTACCATAGCGCAATGCAAACTCGAGCTGTGATCAGGCTTCTAGCAGAGCCTCCTCCCACCCTTGTTTCAGTTAAGGAGGGAAGAAATGGAGCAGTGAACCCTGCCAGGCTTGCCTGTTGGAACAAAGACCCAACATCACCAGCCCGGTGCTGCACGCGGTCATACAGAGGAGCCTATAGATTAGATTTCTGAATTGGATCTTCTGTTTTCCTGAGCTGCCAACGCTGGGGATGCCGCAGAGGCGGCACTCACACCCAGAGGCAGAAGAATCCCAGCCGTTGCTCGGCAGTGACGCCTGCTGACCAGACCCCGGCCCGCCTCAGGTCTCTCACTGCAGTGGCCGAGTGCCTGATTCCGGCACTGATTGCGGTTGAGCAGAAGTAAATATTGTGATAATACTGGCGGTAAAATATTCCTCCTGCCCAGCTCTGCACTTTATCTTTTGTACCAGTTAGAGCCCCCCCTGGCCAGCAGCTTGCAGCAGAATGGGGTGAGGACATTTCTTCTCAAATTTTCTTTTGGATTCTGAAAATTTCCAAACTCATGGACAATTGGGGAACTTTTAACCTTGCCCTTCCAGGTCAGGGGATGCATCTGGAAGTTTACGAAAGCGGTTTGAATACGGAATACGAAATATGTTATGTCCCTCATTTTGTACATTGTACATTATTGAAGTTATGTTTTTCTAGTTAACTTATATAACTTATAGTTTTAATTCATTGTTTTGCTTTATCTACCCATGACCCTTCCCCCTCCCTTGACCCCTCCCTTGATTTTTGTTTTTCTCTGGTTATATTTAAGGGCTCCTCCCTATAGTTATCTGTATATTTTCCTGTTGTATGTAAGGGCTTCGCCTAAAAGTTCTTGTTTATTGTGAACCGATGTGCGAACGGACATCGGTATAGAAGAGACTTCAAATAAATAACTAAATAAATTGTCTTCCGCATGAGCTGCTTTTCATAACTGTCCCAAGTTTAAAGGCTTCAAAATTTAAAAAAAACCCAAAAGCCAGCAGGGTTACACTAGGGGATGCTCTTACTGCTCGTCTTGCTCTGGGCCTGGCAGTACAGGGCTGTGACCCGATCCCCTCCCGCCTCAGAGATCCGGAGCTCTGTGTGAACCCTATGAAGTTTTGCTTGATTGCTGTGCTTTAATTCATAAGTGAAATGACTCCTGGTTATGAGACAAGCTCCGTTTTTGGATTGGTAAGTGTTTTTAGCTTTGTATTCTTTTATCAGTTTGTGAGTTTGGGTGGTAGAAAGCGAGATCTCAGTTTCTGCTATTTATCAGGTGCAGTAGATGCGAAATGTCTGTGGAGGGAGCGAAGCTTTCAGCAGTGCAGCTGTCACTTTGTGACCCTCTGTCCCAGCTGCGTTTCTGTGGCTACTCTGGCATTGCCATCAGAGTCCGCTTTTTCGGGTTTTTGATGGGAGGGAGGGATAGGTTGTAAGGCTGAGAAATTAAAAAAAAAACAAGCATAGAGCCGAGGCGACACTGGAATTTAGGCATCGGTTTTGACATCCTGGTGTACAGCGTGGCCACCCTGACTGCTTCTTGCCTTCCACCTCCTCTTGGTTCGGTTTTTGAAGTTAACGTGAGCTCTGCGGTTTTCCTCCTGTGAGAGAGAGAACGCATCCCTGGCTTCCTGTTCCGCTTTCACTGTGCAGTAGCGGAGGTCCGAGCTGGCTCCGTGTGCCTCTCTCTCCCGTTCTGCTGTGCTAGATGTTGGTCCTGTTGGGGGCACGGGCTCCCGTGGGCTGACTTTCCTGGCTTATCTAAACAGGCTGGGTGTGTGGAGAGTTTTGCTTGGTGACCCCCTCAAACCCTAAGAATGACAAAGCAATTTCTAAGCCCTTAAGTAAATGCACCTATCGAGGGAACTGGAGTCTTAAACATTCGAGTGGGCCAAGTGCAGTAAGTGGGGCCTTTTCATCCAAAAAAGGGCTGAAGTTTCAGCGTTAGATGGACTTGAGATCAAAGCTTTATAAATCATCTCTCTGTATAAATATATAAATTATATATAATTTATTATCTACACAGTAAGTGAAGAAATGCAAAGCCACAAATGTTCTTTTAACTATTTTTTTTTTTTTTTGACACGGCAGTTTCCTCCTGCTCCTTTCTAGTTCCAGCTGGGATCTGACATTACCACTGCTTATTTCGGTAGTAACACAGTTAATGGTGGTCCATCCGGTCTGCCCAGCACTGCTACTCCATGCAGAAATGTGAACTTTAGATGTAACAGGGGTCACCCCGGTTCTTCATTTCCGCAAGTTGTGTACACAGTGGGGACACCCACCCTGCCCCTTTTCCCTCAAGTTAAGTTTTTCTCTCAGGACAAGCAGGCTGGTCAGTCCTCGCACATGGGTGACATCATCAGATGGAGCCCGGCACAGAACTTTGATCTCAAAGATTCTAGAACTCTCAAACATGCCCTACTGAGCACGTGCAGCTGTAGTCATCACCCTGCCCCCTAGGCAGAGTCCCTCAGCCTTTTCTGCAGAGCGGTTGTCTCGAGGTTGTGGAGCTCATGCACTTTTTTTTTTTTTTTTTAAAGAAAATGTTTTTCATGGTATTCAGTATTTCTCTCTTACAGTTTTGTAAGTAATTTTTTTCTACAGCTGCAGCTTTTCTTTCTTTTACAACTGTCTGCTGGCCGCATGGTGGGTTCTCCCCTGTGCAGCCTGCTCCTGCAGGTTTTTGTACTTTTGTCCTCTCTTTTGCTCTGTTTTCTTTTTTTTTTTCCACAATGCTGACAGGACTGGAATATGCGCTCTCTCCGTCAGTGATCCGGGTAGGCCGCTGAGCCTGGGGACTCGCCTGAGTTCTACCCGGGCTGAAGTTCCATGGCAGTTCACTGATTGCTTTGCATCGGTGGATTCAGACGGTGGAAGGATCGAGGACCATGCTGTTCCTGTGGGGGAGGAGAGCTCATCCTCCCCATGTCTCGAGGAACTAGTCTCTACAGGCGGGAGCTCTGGATGACATTCCCTCCGCTCCCGCTTACCAGCCTTGGCAATGCAATCTCCCAGGGAGAGAGAGAGAGCAGAGCCTGGGCTAGCAGCTTGCTGCCGCACTTCGGTGCCATGCCCATGAACAGTTGCCCCTGCACAGCTGTGTCCAACATCGTCTGACGCATCGATGTTGGGGACAGGGCCCATCTTCGGGTAGCATGGTCCCCTTGTGGGACCATGCTACCCGAAGGAACAAGCCGTTGAGGTCCAGAAGCACCCTTGTTGCGTCTAGGTGCATGACCACTCACAATGCCACAGTGGTCTTTGGTGCAGTCAGCATCGGCGGAACTGGATTCTCGCTGCACCGGTTAGGGCATCAAGGCCGCGATGCCATTGTGCCGTAATGCGGATCACTCAATGCCACGATGCCCTTGATGCACTCGATACTTCGGCACAGTGCCCTTGGTGTTCTTGCCATGGTGGCCTCGGTGCACTTGATGCCAAGGTGCCTTTGTATTCGATGCCTCAATGCCTTTTAGGCACTCAATGTCACAGTGCCTTTGATGCACTCGAGGTCATGGTGCCTTCAGGGCACTCGACCCCTTGGCATGGTGCCCTCAGGCACTTGCCACAGTCGGTGCATTCGATGCCTCTGTTTCCTTACGGCTCTTTGCCTTGGTACCCTCGCTGCACTCAGTGCTGTGGTGACCGCAGTACCATCGATGCCCATGGTGCTCTTGATGCCCCCAGGGCCCTTGATGCCATTGACGCCCTTGATCCATCAAGGTGTATGTATGGCCACCCTAAGAGCTGGCAAGGTCAAAGCTGTGACAAACCCACTAGGTTGTCAAGGTTGCGACCTTGTTGCCTTCGCGATGCGGTGCTGCCCCAATACCATTGACGCCCTCGAAGCTATCAAGGTGTGGGGCCACCAGAGAAGCCTTCGGAACATCGATACCTCTCATTACAGCCTCGACTATGTTGAGATCCACCATTGAGCACCCTTGCTGCCACTGTGGCTGTCGACCACTGGGACTCTCTGAAGCCCCTGCATGGCCCTGCAGCACTTGGGGGCAGTGACTCTTGGCCTCTTATGGATCGAGCACAGGGGTCGCCATCTACTCAAGGCACCCTGATGTACTGGTACATCTGTACACAGTACACGGTGCCCATTACAGAGCTTTGGGAAGCGTAGAACTGCCCCTTCAGCCAACAATCCCAGTGTTGGGGGCCCACCAAGATGTGCACACCATCAATATTAATGTGCGCTAGCGAGGCTCTTAGACGTAATGCTTGCGAGACCATTGAGTTCGCGGAATTGACACCACCAGACAAATCTGTGAGCCGAGGGAAATTGCTGTCGGCACTAGCAGTCATTGTTTCCTTTTGATATCCATGACCTGTCGGGGGGGGGGGGGCTCAGGGCCTCTCCCTGCAGATGCTCATAGCTTCTTTGGTCCATACATTCGGTTGTTGGGGCCTCCGGGCAATCGAAGTCCGTGGGTACCTGTGGTGCCAGGACTGGTGCTGTTTATGGGCAAACTGCTTATAGATCACAGGACATGTCCGCAGTCCTCCATAAGCACTTGCGTTCGCCAGAGACTTTGCTGCAATCGTTCCCTATGGGTCTCATAGGTGAGCCAGTTCCATTGCAGTTTTGATGGCCCGCCTCCCGGAGTATTCTCCAGTACTGAGGGGGGCAATGCCATAGACTGCCACCCTCCACCATGCCTTACCCAGAGCGCTGGTGGTGCTGGGGGGATGCCATCGTTACACTATCCTCTCCACTCCGCTAGAGTTATTGTGGCTGACGCACAGCTTGTGTAGTTGGGACAGATTAGGCATCTGTTCCAAGGGCCTCGGTCGCTGCCAGGCAACATTCTCCCTGGCTGTGTGCAGTTCTGGTTGCCGTATCTTAAAAAAAATTATAATCAGACCAGAAAAGGTACAGAGAACAGTGACCAAATGATAAAGGCTAAAGAGGTTAGGGCTGTTAAGCTTGGAGAAGAGATGACTGGGAGGGGGTGGGGGGGATATGATAGAGGTCTATAAAATCATGAGTGGAATACGGTGAGTAAATGTACATTGGTTATTTACTTTTTCAAAAAATGCAAAGACTAGTGCACACTTCATGAAGATAGTAAGTAGCACATTCAAAACAAATCGGAAAAAAGTCTTTTTCCCTCAACACACAGTTAAGCCTGGAATTCATTGCCAGAGGATGTGGTAAAGGCAGCTAGCATAGCTGGGTTTAAAAAAGGTTTAAACAAGTTCCTAGAGGAGACATCCATATCCAGATAGACTTTGGGTGTTAGTAGCATGGGATCTATCTGCATAAGAACATAAGAAATTGCCATGCTGGGTCAGACCAAGGGTCTATCAAGCCCAACATTCTCTTTCCAACAGAGGCCAATCCAGGCCATAAGAACCTGGCAATTATCCAAACACCTAGCAGTGGCTATTCCCTAAGTAAACTTGATGAATAGCAGTTAATGGATTTTTCCTCCAAGAACTTATCCAAACCTTTTTTGAACCCAGCTACACTAACCACATCCTCTGGCAACAAATTCCAGAGCTTAATTGTGCACTGAGAGACAATTTTCTCCGATTAGTCTTAAATGTGCTACTTGCTAATTCATGGAATGCCCCCTAGTCCTTCTATTATTCGAAAGCGAAAATAACCGATTCACATCTATTCGTTCAAGAACTCTCATGAACTTAAAGACCTCTATCATATCCCCCCTCAGTCGTCTCTTCTCCAAGCTGAACAGTCCTAATCTCTTCAGCCTTTCCTCATAGGGGAGCTGTTCCATTCCCCTTATCATTTTGGTCGCCCTTCTCTGTACCTTCTCCATCGCAATTATATCTTTTTTGAGATGCGGCGACCAGAATTGTACACAGTATTCAAGGTGGGGTCTCACCATGGAGCGATACAGAGGCATTATGACATTTTCCGTTCTATTAATCATTCCCTTCCTAATAAGTCCCAACATTCTGTTTGCTGTTTGACTGCTGTTGGAAAGGGGGTGCTGGGCTTGATGGATCCTCAATCTGATCCAGTATATCAGCTTCGTATGAGAGCTTCAGAATTCTCCCCAGTTTCTTTGAAAGCCCTTGCTGCAATAAGTTTGGCAGTCTCTAGCACAGTGACGGTAAACCTGTGATTTGGAGCCCCGTATCTTTTCGGGGTTCTTCGCTGGGACGTGTTCTTACAGTACCGAGTCAAATCAAATGGAACCTATGGTCAGAAAGTCTCTCGGGCTTGGCGGGTTGCTCATGGAGTGAAAGTCTCTTATTCTGTCAAACAAGCCCAGCAGTCCAGATACAAAAGTCACTTTTAAGAGCACTGACTTCCTAAGCCTAAGCCTGATGGGATTTCTTCTGTTGAAGCTACTCTAGAAGGGATTGTTCTTGTCCATTCAGATAATGCACCTGATTCTTAGTCCTGCTTGCCCCTGGCCTCTGATGGCTCTCACAGCTGCCCCAATAGCTGGCCTTGTTTTCTTCCCTCACCCCCAGCTGAAAACTGCCGTAGATGAGGTTTTTAAACGAATGTTAACTGGAACAGGGCATGCTCATGTGCACATGGAAACCTACGAGTTCCAGCACCAATCAGCCAATTCGATTTTGAAAGCCAGGGTGTCCTTTCTTTTTAGTGGTGGAATGCAGTCGGCAGCGCTCGCTCTCTGCCGCGTTACTGCACCGATCAGAGACTTCTGGTCCTTGCACGGCGCTGCTGGCGGCCCATATCCGCACGCCACAGGTCTGATTGCCTGGAGACAAGGGCAGCTGGTAAACTGGAGCCGGTTTGTTTTATGGTTACATCGTAAGATAAACATTTACCCCAAAGTGGATGTAGGAGCAGGCAGGCGCATTCCCTTGCTTGCCCGCACGTGATTGTAGCTGCTTCGGAGAGCATTTTCTAAATATTTCAGTCATCTGTTAGAACAAACAAAATCACTAAGATTCCCCTTTTGATTTATTTCTGTTTCTGACTTGGCAGCTTCCTCCAGCTCCGTCAGGGCCAGGGCCAGGATCTGACACCAGGAGCCTTCATTCACAACCACCCAGGGATATTTTTTTTTCTCTCCAAAGTCACTTAGTCCAGTTATTGCCGCAGTTCTTTGCCAGAGCCCTTTCCTCCCACCAGGGGCTGGAACCCTTTTTAAACTTTCATTCTTGAAGCACAATGTGTGCTAATATGTGGAGGGAGGGGGGGGGGCTGTGTTAGTAGCGCTCTTCTCCTCCTCTGTGACATCCCTCAGCTGAAGAGGGGACCTGCCTGAACAGGCTGGGCCCCGACGATGGGGAAATTATAAGGGAATGTATTGAGAGAGAAAAAAAAAAAGGGAGACCTAGGAGTAAGAGCAAAGAAGGGATGAAGAAAAACAGGGACAGGATGGCCAATTCCATTCCTTGAGAGCCACAGACAGGTTAGATTTTTGGGATGTCTATCTCATGAATATGCATGCGGTTTGCGTTTAGTGCCTCCGTTTGTATGCAAATCTATCTCATGCATATGGATGTGCTGGAAACCTGACCTGCTTATGGCTTTCAGGGCGCAGAGCTGGCCACCCCTGGCTAGGATTGCAGAAATCCTGGTGGAGTAGGCCCTTGTTCTCTCAGAGAGTAGTTGTGTTTTAAAAGGGCGGGGCACCTGGCATTGGGGCATGGGAGCCTGCGGGTGAGCCCGCCTGGGCGGCTGCTGGATCTTATTTTGGAGGGTGCTGCAGGCAGCAAAAGTGGGGGAAAAGGGGGACAGCTGTAGATTGCAGCTTCTAGATCGTGCTCGTCTATTTTCTCTTCTCTTTGTGGATTCTCCTGATGTTGTACACGGCACATCCGAAACTGCAGCAGGGAGCTTGTTTGGAGGGTCAGGGCTTTTAGAAACTGGCAACCTCCTTTTACAGGTCCCCCCCATCCTTTCTTCCAGTGGTGGAATGGGCTTATGGGGCATCTGATGATATTGCAGCAAAGGAGCGTTTTTTCATCCAGACGCGGACCTCTCTGTCCCACGAATTGACCCTTTAATCCTGCTGTCAGTCCTTGTGACCTTGAGCAGGTCACTTCACCCTCCATATCCTTGGATACAAACTTACTGAGGCTTTTCTCATGCTTTGTCTGTGGGGGAAATGCTTAATAAATGAGGCGCTCGGATTGCGAGCCCTCTGGGGATAGGGACTAACCCTACCGCACCCGAACGTAATCCGCTTTGAAGTGTCATGAGGGGCAGAATATAAATAAAAAATAATAATAATAAAATTATTTTAGTGGCCGGCAGAGCAGGCATCCAGTGTGGTATTAATGCAGCCGGTAGGGTGCGCCGGTGAGCTTTGGATGCCCTCCCAGGTTAGCGTTGCTTGCGGTTTTATCTTAGCTCAGTTTACATTCTTATAAATAGAAGTTTGAATGCTCTGGAGTGTTTGTACTGAATAACTGGAAACCAAACAGAACATTTCATTTCAGCATTTTAAGGCCATTTGGTATCCAGCTCAGAGCTCTCTTAGGTGGAGCCCAGCAGTATTTTGTCTGCTCATCTAGCGGTGCAAAAGGCCCATGGAGGAGTTTGTGATTTGAAATGCTGAGTAATCTGCTGTGTAAAGAGGGCTTCCCAGCTGTAATTTGTGAAAGTCGCCTCTCTAAGCCATGGACAACATTTTTTGAGCTTCCTCCGTTGACGTGAGTGGTCCTTCAGAGCTGGGACTTAAAAAACAGTGCTGCATTAGGCTGAAAATTAGAATGGAAATAAGAGAAACAAAATCCAAGGTGATACCCTTTTAATTAGATGAAATGCATTCTTTCAGGAGTTAACGGCTCTCTTGATCAGGTCCAAGCAGAGAGGCCGATGCAAGAAGCTGGGCACTGAAAGTTCAGCGTTAAAGATCCTGGCATTCCCTGATATGCTAATGCATCAGGTGTTAAAAATCCCCCACGCTAACCCAAAAAATGCACAGTGCACATACAATGCAGTTTTATTTAATAACTTTATATACTGTAGAACCAGTGCAAAGTAAAAGAGCGGTTTACAATAAAACACCCAAAAATTGAAAACAATCCTAGACAGACAAAACATTTTTGTGTGCATAAAGCACGATTTATGCACCCAAGACCTGCTTTATGCATGGAAACTGTGTTTGCGTTTACAAATTCTGACCATGCTCCGAAAAATTGTGCGCAGAACACATTGAGATTAATATTCAGAAAAGCGGCAAGGGGACAGAGTTATCTGACTCGAGTTTGCTGAATAACTTGTCACAGTCTCCCACTGAATATACTCATCTAAAGTTACCCGAGTAATTTTTGCGTGGAGGTCTGTTTTTAAACCTAATTTGATATATTCAGAATATAGTCGGGTAAATTGTGTGCCGAAGATATTTAAAGAAGTCAATGAGCTCCCTGCAGTCACTCACCTCACTCCCCCAGGCGCCTCTCTATCCCCAAACCCTAGCTGGGAGTGCACTCCAGCCTTACTCAGGCAGCAGGATTGTTAGTGCACGCATTAAGCGTTGCTATCGAAGCAGCACTGGAGGGTCGATGCAATGAAGTGCGCCCAGGTTAATGAGCAGTGGATGTGCGTTTTGGATGCACTTAGACTAACACCCGATTCAGTAAGCGCGTTAGTGCATCCAAAACGCTCACCCAAATAACTGCATAGCCGTAAGCGCTCACCACATGTAAATTCCACGTAGATGAGGCTATTCGCTAGTACCCCCGGGCACCCAATGCACCCCTTTTAACACCATGGGCTTACGAAAAAATCCAAAATACTGTTCACTGTGGTTCCTCCAGAGAGAACAGAAGAGCTATAGCTTTTGGTAATTTAACAGTAAAGAATGAATGAAATGGATCAATTACAAAAAGGGAATCCACAATATACACACTCCAGGCTGATTTTGCCCCTTGTAATTGTGCATCCAGAAAAGGGTTTTTTGTTTTCTAATCAATCCATCACATGAATTCTTTCTTGAGCACCCGTAGCAGTAATGTAAGTGCACAGCCATGTCTCCTGGGCACCCAATGCATTTGAGCGCTAGGGAAGCACAGTGTCTCCCGAGCGCCCGTTTTAATGCATCGGCCTGTGGAAGCGTTCGGGAGCAGGTAAGACTGTACTGCGCCCCCGGCTAGGGTCTGGAAGGTCCAGTAGAGTGGGTAGAAGTTGCAAAAGAGGGTAAATATCACATGAGCAGGAGTGGCCTTGGGTTACTTTGGGAGGTAGGGGGGGTTGGCAGGAAGGTCGGACATTAGCCCCCACATTTTGGGAGGTGGGAGGCTGAGAGATCTAACCTGAAGGCCCGGAAGGGTGGGGTTCTTAAAATATATTTAACCGGTTTTATTCTGAATGGAGCTGGTTTAAATATCAAGTTACCCATGTAAATGAAGCAGATCTAAAGGTATCTGGCTAATTAAGCTGGATAAAGCACAATGTTGGCTGTTAGCCTGATAACTTTGCTTTGCTATGGATGCTCCCAGCCTGTCCCTGACTTATCTGGCCGGGACTTTCAAAAGCCGCTGTTCGGCAAAGCGTCAAACATAGCTGGACTATGTGCATAACTGCTGAGTGCAGGAGCTCAACACCCTGAACTCCAGGTTCAGCCCTGTGGACTAACATTAATCCAGGAGCTTTAGCTCTGCCCAGGAGTTATATCTCCAGGGTTAAGCCTACGCACCTCCCTGCAGTGGGGAGTAACAGCCAACACCTTGCTTTGCATGGAAGAGCACCGAGCTCCTTGCTACGCTGGAAGTAGAGCCTCACACCAGCCCTAGTGCACCTTGTTCCATCAGGACCAGCGATGACGTACCCTGGAAATACACCAGTCCTCTCCCCTTCCTGTTCACGTAAAAGGGAAATTCAGCACAATCTGGGGAAATAAGACATTTGAAGTGTAAAATGATCAAACACAAAGGACTTAATGGAGACCTGGGATGAACTCGGTACCAGAAATAATCCTACTGTCTCTGTCCCTTATCACACTCCACCCCCTTTACACTGTCATAATGTATTCTCATGTATCTCATGCTCTCACCCGATAAAAGAGAGGGTCATTTCCCAAAAGCTCATCGAGAATTGTATTAAATAGTCCATAAAAAAAGAATTGCCTTATTTTTGTTTTATTTCTGAGCATTGTAGAAGACTAACAGGGCAGTCCTGAAACTTAGAAAACCTTACTCCTAAATGTTTATAACTCAGTCTGTGGATTTATTTTTTTGAATGGGCACGGGGGAGGGTGTTTGAGTTGAAGGTTTCATTTTCCTGCTTCGGCAATGGTTATGTACTCACGGAGTCAGGCGGCAAGGTGTTAACACTCTCAACCAGCAAATGAAGCGAAGGCATCGTTTTCAGCTCACAGCTTAGACCCTGGACTTGGATCTAAGCCACAACGCCAAAAACCAGTTTTCAGTCTTGTATGTTGCGCTTTTAGGCATGTCTTGAATATGTAACAGAACAATGTCACCAATAAAAATAGTGTCACTCTTTGTCAAAATTCTTGCTATGGTAGTAGTGGAATTACAATCTTCAAAAGAGGAACTAACATACCATACTGCGTCTGCGGTAAGACGTGTTCATAAGAACATAAGAACATAATGTTCTAAAAGTTGAATTTACAAAGCCGGAAGAGCACCGGATCATCAAGTAGCCCCCGTGAAGAAGGAATCCCGCCTTCCGAAACACGGACCGCGTCAGGTGTTTTGGCGAAAGACGGAACATCAAGTTTTTGGGTTGACAATTTTTAATAAATTAAGTTAAGATATTAACTATATAACATCGTGGATGAAAATTGTGGATAATTTCTATTACGTGGTAAAAGACGTTAATATTCTTCACACGAACGTTGATGTTGCATCACTTAAAAATTCAAAAAAATGACAGATGATTAGATATTGTGGCACCAATTGGATGTGCGTAGCACACTGAATAATGTGTACTTACCGAACACATTTTGCCCAGATATGATGGTCATTGGCAATGTTGCGTTGATACTTTGTGTTTATTAATTATGGTATGTTAGTTCCTCTTTTGAAGATTGAATATGTAACAAACATGAATTTCTTAGGCCATCCACTTTTGGAGTGACTGCGTTTCTTCAAAGTGCTGTAACTGGAGCCAAGTGCCATATAAACACAAATTATTAATTAGCTTACAGCGACCTGAGATTTAAAGTACTGCTTGTGAGGTGTTTGTTTTCTTTAATATGCAGGTTGCAATAACATTTTTGGTTAAAAATGCCATCTGCAACTCTAGCTAAATGTGAACAGTGGAGCAGTGTTTGTTGTTTTGCTGCTGTGATAAAGACAGCTACCTTCTAAAACTCACAGATTTCTTTAATTTCAAAACTATCCCACTGCCATCCACATGTGAAATCGCACGTTAAAAAAGGCACATATCCTCGTCAGACCAGTCCAGATGCATGGAGTTTGCCTCCCATCCAGCAGATGGAGACAGACTTGCTGACATCAACCCTTATAAACTCTAATGCTGACCTCAGCCTGCCAGTATCCCTTCTCTCCAGCAGATGGAGACAGACTTGCTGACATCAACCCTTATAAACTCTAGTGCTGACCTCAGTCTGCCAGTATCCCTTCTTTCCAGCAGATGGTAGGCAGGCACCCCATGCTGTGAGCTGTGGCCTGGGGAAAAAAATAGAAATTTGGATGGCAGTTCCTGAACTCCCTCTCTTGATTGAGCACAGCCAGTGGACCAGGGGGTTTCTAATTGTCAGGATATGATATTTCCTGGCTACGTTTGCTGGAATTACCCGCTTTTCTCTCCTCTTCCACAGTCTCTCTTTTTCTTAAAAAAAAAACCAAAAAAAAAACCCCAAAAACAAAACTAAATTAAAGGCTGTCTTCTCTATCTTTTTCTTCCTTCTTCTGCACCCTGTAGCTGAGCTTCCTGCTTGTTAAAGCAGTGTAAAAAAAAAAATACATAAAGCAGAAGAACCGTCTGCCATCTGAGGGAATGTGGGCTGAAGCAGGGAGAGGTAAGGAAGAAAGCGATGACCTCCCTTCAGGAGTATGAGAGGTGCACAGTAGTTTGCAGTGCATGTGGATTGTGTCGTCGGGCCCTGGGAGGGGGAAGCCTCTGTAAATCTTGTAGGTAGGAGAGGGCAGCTTGCGGAGTCATCTGCCCTCTCTGGGCCGCTTTGACGGGGGCCATCTGCAATCCATTTCCACCCACGTGCTTGCTGCTGCAATGGGAACAGTGGTCGTGCTAGTGGAACTGGAAGGAGGAGGTAGTTCAGAGCGGGGTCTCCTCCGCTGGTTCCAGCTTTCTCTCAGACACAGAGCAGTCTGCTCCGCAGTTCCTCCAGGAGCAGCTCCCACGTCTCAGATGGCGATGCGATTCCTTCCTCTTCCCGGGCCTCTTTTCCCTTGGAGTTTGTGATGTGTTTGCTTCAGGGCCCTTTTCTGTAGCTCTGAGTGTTTCTCCTGCAGGACCCCGTCCCAGGAACTCCTTGTGGAAATCCAGGATGAAAAGAGTGGAGGAGGATTGGGAGAACAAGAGAATCCAGTGCTTTTGGATCTGTCGCTTGTGGACCTTTTATGGGGAAATGGCAGTGTGAGGAATGTTCCCTTAGAGAAAAGGATAATTTTAGCTATGGTTTGGTTTTCCACAAAGAGGATTTTCTCCCATAGTTTCACAGTCCTTAAGAATGCTGGATATAGTGAAAAAAAAAATGTAAAAAGGATGGGAGTCTTTAACTCAGAAAGGACACTTTAATGTCAAGATTAAGGAAACCATTCAAATGGTTTCTGTGGCATAGATAAGTGTTTAATCTTGGTATTATGGATGTCCAGAATTAAATCGTGCTGAGGCTTTATTCACTCCTGGTTCAGGAAAGGGTAAAGCTTGAATTTCTTAAAGTGGACACACTTGTTTGTGCTGTTACCAGGAGGACCACCATTCTTGTGGAAGGGGCTATTCCTTCAAGAATGCTCAGGATAGCTAAGCGGGCTTTTGAGGCTGCTGGTTTGGTGCTATAGGCTGCCATGTGCAACCGTATTGCTACTAGAGCAGGATTGTGTTTATCTCTGTACAAACAGAAATGTTCGTTAGAATATGGGGGAACTATCCTGGAGAATGCAGCTCAGATAGCACCGGGGTTGACCTTCTTGGTGGAGGCCTCTTATGGACGTATCTGGGCTTCAGCTAGGAGTATGGCTTCCATTATAGCCGCCTGTCATTTGCTGTGGCTATGTACCTGGTCAGCAGTTTAAATTTTTAAGGCAAGGTGGACCAAACATTCCTTCTAGGGAAATCTTTTTGGAGAAGATTTAGAAAAGCTGGTGAAAGCATGTGGAAATCTAAAGCCGCCGCATTGCCTGAAGAAAATTCTTAAGAAGACGGTGCGACAAGCTCTGACTTGAAGGCACTTTAGGGATTACAAGTGTGCGAAGCTGAGCAACTTGGCACATGGGCAGTGTTCTAGACACTTTGGTAGATCTCATTCCTTTTGGAACTCCAAGAAGGGAGGTAAGGATGGAGTCTCAGGCTGTCCGGAAGTTCTTGAACCTTCCAGTGAAGGTGTGGAAGGCCACTATCTGGTTCAAAGAACTGGTGAGTGGTTGTCTGCCTTTTACCAGAAATGGGTCCATGTTACTTTGGGTTTTCAGTTCGGAGAAGAGACGGCTGAGGGGAGATATGATAGAGGTCTATAAAATTAGTGGAGTGGAACGAGTTAAATGTGAATCTGTTCACTCTTTCAAAAAGTATAAAGACTAAGAGACATTCAGTGGAGTTACTAGGTGATTTAACACAAATAGGAGAAAATATTTTTTTACTCAATAATTAAACTGTGGATTGAAAGAAGATGTGGTGAAAGATGTTAATGTGGCTGGGTTTAAAAAAGATTTAGACAAGTTTCTGGAAGAAAAGTCCATAAACCATTATTAAGGTGGACTTGGAGAAATTCACTGTTTATCCCTGGGATAAGAAGCATGGAATCTGTCGCCCTTTTGGGATCCAGCCAGGTACTTGTGACCTGGATTGGTCACTGTTGGAAACAGGATATCAGACTAGACGGATCTTTTGGCAAATCTTATGTTATGATCAATGGGTCTTAGGAGTCGTTAAGAGACAGCTACACTCTGGAGTTTGCCTATCCTTTTATCAGATGCTATATGGTTTCCTCTTGTTGATCCATTAATAAGGGGAAGCTGTATGGATGACACTTTTTTGGCCCCTGCACTCTAAATGGGATCAGAGTCAGTACTAATTTACTTTGTGGTACCAAAGAAGAGGAGAACCTTTTGCCCTATTTTGCACCTAAAGCAGCTCAGCAGAGTTCTGAGAGTGTTCCACTTCAAGATGGAGACTCTAAAATTGGTTATGATAGCCGTGTGACTAGAATTCTTCATATTTATTTATTTTTTTATTTATTTTGGACTTTTATATACCGACATTCATGTAGAAAATTTACATATCATCGGTTTACAGTGAAAACACATAAGTTGCAAATAGCATTACATAGAACAGGGTGACATGGAACTGGGAGTAAGGGATCAAAAACAAAGGTAAATAATGACAACTGAAAAAGTGTGAGCCATGTGAGGATTAGAATGACTTAACAATATCAAATCAAGAAAAACAAAAAATGATGATAAAGACGCAATGCTGAAAAGCCTAAAAGATAAACAACTAGTAAGATCAAATTATTTACTAAAGCAATGAGAATAAATATACGATGTTAATAAGGCATTAAGGAAGTCAGAAAGTATATTCAGTCTAAACCAAGCCAGATGGCAGAGTCCATTCTGGGTGAGAAGGGAGCACGCTCTTCCTTGTGAGTGTGAAGCAGTATCGATTAGTGTTCCGGGATGGATCTTCCTGATTTCCGGGGGGGGATCATCTGGATGAGGAAAGGCTTGTTTGAAAAGCCAAGTTTTAAGTTGGTTTTTTTTTTTTTTTTTAAAGTTAGTGGGCATGATTCTAGCCGGAGATCTGGGGGAAGAGTGTTCCATTGAGAGGGACCAGCAGTGGATAGGGCACGTTTCCTTAGGGCAGTCTTAATTGGGGAGGGGCGTAGAGAGAGCCTTTGTAGGCAGATCTTACAGGTCTGGAGGATTTGTGGAAACGAAGCGGTAAGAAAAGATCAAGAGGTATTAGATTGTGCGTGGCTTTGTGAATTATCATATGGACTTTGTAAAGAATTCTAAATTTAATTGGTAGCCAATGTAAGTTGCAAAGTATGGGCGTGATGTGCTCTCTTCTGTTGGTGTTGGTCAGGATCCTCGCGGCGGAGTTCTGTACCATCTGCAGAGGTCTGATTGTATTTGCTGGGAGACCTAGGAGGAGAGAGTTACAGTAGTCGAGTTTTGAAAAAATGATGGATTGCAGCACCGTGCGGTAGTCATGGAAGTGGAGGAGGGGTCTTAGCTTTTTCAGAACCTGTAATTTGAAGAAACAGTCCTTTGTTGTAGTGTTGACGAATTTTTTTAGGTTAAACTGATTGTCCAGAATTACGCCTAGGTCTATGACATGCGGAGAGAAATTCAATTGGGAAGTGATTGGTATGTTGGTTAGACCATTATTGTCGTCTTGGGAGATAAGAATCTCCGTCTTATTGGTGTTAAGGACTGGTCAAGGCTAGCAAGTAGGTTGTTGATTGCTTGGAGGCAATTGTTCCAGATATTGAGGGTTTTGGTTAGGGAGTCCTTGATGGGGATGAGTACCTGAACGTCGTCAGCGTAGATGTAGTGGGTTAGCTTAAGATTGGTAAGAAGCTGGCAGAGGGGAAGAAGGAAGAAGGTTGGAGAGAGAGATGAACCTTGTGGGACACCCAGGGAGTAGCAGACTGAGTGAGATTCTTTGTTGTTTATTTTGACCTTCGAGCATCTGTTGTTCAGGAATGACTTGAATCATCTGTGTGCCGTACCAGAGATACCAATGTCTGAGAGGCGATCTAATAGAATTGAGTGGTTCACTGTATCGAAAGCCACAGAAAGATCTAGAAGAGCGAGAAGGTACTGTTGTCATTAGATCTGACAGAGGCGTATATGCATATGTAGTGATGTGGGGTAGCTTTGGTATTAGGCTCTCTCTTTTGGGTTGGCCATGACTTTGGGATCTTTTTCCAAGATATTGGTTGTTGGCAGTCAGCAAAAACGCTTAGGAGTGAAGATTCTTCAGACAAAGAAGGGTAAAAGGTTCATCTAATTTAGATTCCCTGATTCAAGACTGGCCGGTTCAGGTTCCCTCTGGTGATCATTCTTGCAGAAATGTTCTGGGGTATCAGAGGCTAGTGATATTGATAGCTCACAGATGGCCGTGGTGTCCTTAGTGTGCGGATCTAGTAAGGATGCTGGATGAGATCTACTATTATTGCCTTGGGACAGAGGTCTACTGTTCAGGGGCAGGTAGTTGATGAGGATCTATCTCTGTTTTGGCTTTCAGTTTGGCCCTTGAGAGGGCTTATCTGTCAGAGAAGGAATATTCTCAGAAGGTCATAAATAGCCTTTTGTGATCCAAGAAAGTTTTTACATTCTTGACACATGTGAGTGTGTGAAAATTGTTTGAGGATTGGAACTGAAATGGGAAGATCTCAGCTAGAGGATCTTTGGTGCTGCTTCTTAGAATTCCTGCTAGGTGGATTGGATCAGGGTTGCCCTTAACTACCTAAGATGCAGATAGCAGCTATTGCCTGTTTCAGAGACCTGTTTACTGTCAGACCTTTATCGTCTCATCAAAATATGTCTTGTGCCTTTCAGGAAGTGAAATATATTTGGCCTTTAGTAAGAGAATCATTACCTCCCTGGAATCGGAATTTGGTTTTGTCATACCTGGTTCGTTATCCCTTTGAGCCTCTAAGAGGCACTGCTTACTCTCAAGACATGGTTTTCTGCTAGAAGTCTGATCTGCCACATAAATTTTGGAGCTGCAGGCTCTATTGCGTAGACATCCCTTTTTCGGGTTCTTCAGATGAGTGTTGTAGATTCTCATAGCTTGCTCTTTCCTTTCTAAAATGCTTTCACATTTTTTCATTTTAACTGGATGATATGTCTCCTTTTCAAAGGAACTTGGGTGGAGAAGAGTATGCTCAATTTCTTCATTTAGATTGTAGGATTCGTCTGCTATAATTAATCAATATTTCATAGTCTGAGTGTAATTTCTTCAGTTTGTGGTTCTAGAAGGGTCAGAACAGCTTTGAAGGCATCTAGTTCACTGGAATAAAGAATTGATGGGGGAAGCTTACATGTCCAAGGGATTGCTGCATATTCTATCAGGGTGCAATCAGCTTTGTGGGCAGAACTTCATCTGGTGTTGCTCTTGGGGATTTGCAGAGTGGCGACCTGGTCACCTTGCATACTTATCTACTGTCTCAACCTTTGAGTCAGGGAAGAGGCTTCCTGTGCTTCAGAAGTCATGAGAGTGTGCTTGGCTATGTCCCACCCAATTGAGGGATGGCTCGGGTACATCCCATGTGTCTGGACTGGTCTGGCTGAATGAAGAGCAATTGGTTCTCACCTCATAATTTCCTTTCTCTGAGTTCAGCCAGACCAGTCCAGGACACTCCCTGTTCTGCCGGGTTTATTATGCTCTTCATTCATTTTCAGAACAATTCTCTGTATGTGCCAGTCAGCACAATGGATGTTAACCTATATTTCTTGGTAAGGTTTTATTACCTTGTCTGTCCCATTTCTTGTTTGTTTCTCCTGTGGCAGTCCTTTGGTTTTTACTTAGGATTTGAGGGAAAATTTGGTGTATTAAAACTTTCTTAGCTTGTTACGTACGGTAGAATACTGGCAGGCAGAGAGCAGCGCTAGCACCTATAAGGGGCGATGTCAGCAAACCTGTGAGTCTTTCTAGTTGAAAGGCATAACTCATGCACCTGGCCTGGCCTGGCCTGGTTGGGCTCAAAGAAAAAAAATTATCAAGTGAGAACTAATTTTTCCTTTTTAGTTAAAATTTTATGAGTTTCCTATGCATTTAATTTTTTTTTATGCTTCATGTCTGAAGAAAGCAAGGTTCATGCCAGACTAGTCAAACCAGTGGTTATATCCATCTTGCCAGCAGATGGAAACAGAGGAAAAAAAAGCCCAATGCAGGGGTTGATGCTGCTTTCAGCTCTTCAGGATTTCTCGGTCTTCAGCAGAAGATGCAGATGTGTGGGGACTGCATGCTGCAGCTATGTGTAGGCTGCTCTTGGGAAGCCTTTTTACATTTGTTGACTGTGACAGCCTTAAGACAAATGCCTAATTTTCAGCTGAGTCCTGGAGGTATAATAAAGTGACTTGCCTGAGGTTCCACTGAGTGTCTGTGGTTGAGATGTCTTGAACACAGGTGAATACTACAACCACTAGAACCACTCTGTCATCTATAGCCACTCTCGTGCACCGGGTGGCAAGATTACTTGTTTTACTGCTTGGAAATCACAGACAGATTTATATATGCTTTGGTTGCTTTAAAAAAAAAAAAAAAAAAAAGCTTGAGTGATACAGTTTAACAAAACAGCATTTAATTCTTGCTATGTTTGCTCTTTGAGCTTTTATAAAGAATCCTTCTTCACAGTTGTCTGTTATTAGCATTCTAAAATCTTAGGGAGGGAAGATTTCCTAATCTAATATTTTTCTGAACTGTGATATCTTTTATTGGTCTTAGATAAAAATGTATCCAAACATGATGAAATCTAAATGTTTTTCTGGCGTTTAATCTCAAACCCAACTTCCAGTTTGCTTACTTCTGCTCTTGACAAAATCATGTTTTCAGATCCTTTATTGGAAAGGAGAATCCTTTGATCAAGGGCCCATCACGTCAAAAAGAGAACACGTGTTGGCGCTGATATACCCTTTGAATAATTTATCTAAAATTAAGTATAGCGAAAGGTGGATGCTCGCATGCCATTAAAGATCATTTGAGTATTCAGACTGTTTCCTACCAGACATCAAGCTAAAAGAAAGCCTTGTAATGGGAGAACAGGAATTTAGGTTCAGTGATGATTTTATTGGACTTTCCTGCTCACTGGTCAGCAAAAGTGAGAATTTGATGAATTGCTTTAGATTCTTTTATTGGAGCCCTTCAGATTTATTATTTACAGCTGCAAGAAATCTGGATTAGGCAGATAAAGCTGTGTTCAGATTAGGAAAGTGAGAGGTTCTGGCTATATCTGAGCATTAGAGATGAATGAATATAAATTCTGTAACATTTTTTTCTTTTTATATATATATAAATAATGAATTAAAGAACTTATATCATGCATCACATGAATCTTCTATGCATATCGACTTATCCTTTTTGTGCATCCAATTTTGCATTCTGTTTATACATAGCTGACTTGTTCTTCTGTTTTATCCACCTCATTTTCTGTGAGCAGTAAAGTGTCTAGCAGAATTGCAGATGATTGGGTTTGTGAGTTACGGAGCCTGAGGGGGCTCTGGTACATGACTGGGTTAATCCCGTTCCTCATCCCGTGCTTCATAATCAGTTTTGAGTTCTCTGCCATGGAATTCCTGAAGGAGATCCTGCTGGAGCACCGGCGTAAGGCCCTCACTGGTTTCATGGTCTGATAGTTACAGGTGATGTACCGGCTGAATGCTTGCCTGAAGGTCTGGTTGAAGAGAGTATACACCAAAGGGTTCACGCCAGAGGAAACATATCCCACCCAAACAAATATCTCCATTAGCTTCTGGATTAGCTTCTTGTCACAAGAGTCACAGAGAACAGAGGCTACATTGGTAATGAAGAAGGGGCACCACATGAGCACAAACAGGAAAAAAACAATCCCCAGGACCTTGGAGGCCCTTTGCTCATTCGTAATTGTCTGCATTGATTTCTTCCCAACTGAAGACATTCTGCGGATTGGCATCTCCTCATGTGGACTGACTGGGCCCTTATCCTTCTTGGAGCCATTCAGCATGGCCACCTTCTCCGGTGAAGAGCAGGGTGTCATGTCTCGCTGGAAAACCGTGGACACAGTGGACCAGTTCAGGCGCTGTGGTGGTTTGTTCTTGATGAGATAAGCCTTCTTACGCAGTGCCTGAATGGTTAATAAATAAATTACAACCATGATCCCAAAGGGGATGAAAAAGGCAACCAAAGATCCGTACGTAATGAAGTCTTTAAACCTTTCAGGCCTCACTATGCAGGTCTTATTCTCAAATATGTTGGATTCATCCTTGATGCCCTGGATAGGGATTGGAATGGCAATACCTAGGGAAGAGCAGAGCAAGATCAGTGGATCCCTGCAGCATCTGAAGCACTACAGTAGTAGTCATTTAAAGAAATATATCGCATTGATTCATGAAGGCAGTTCTGTTACACACACTAATAGTCCAGATTAGCGGTCACTACTGCTAGGAAGTGTAACTGGATCTGCTTGTCTTAAACTGAAAATTGCATCACAGCATTTCCTGTACTGCCACCACCAGCTCCTGCACAGTCCTGTACTGCTCACTCTTTTGCTGTTCTCGAGGAAGGAAGGACTGCAACAGCCATTCACATGGGAAAACTACTTTTGGGCTCTGAAAAGGTGGGGAAAACACTCTGCCACATCTGCCTTTAGTCCTAGTCACCTTGTTGGTGCCCCCAGCAGGAAAACCTAGTAATATAGTAGATGATTGTAAATAAAAGCCAATCTTCCCGGCTTTTCTAGTCTGCACCGGTTACCTGTAGGATATCACTTCCTGTCTATTAGTGTTTTTATTGTTTTTGTCTTCCTCTGTTTGGTTCTCTAACATCCTGTGTAGATAAGCATACAGTTTCCCATATTAATACACCCACCCCCATATTTTACCACCAAACTTTGTAATAATCTAAACAGCTACCAAAACTACTATACTAACAAAGAGAATCCATCCAGTCTGCCCGATAAGGTGTTCAGGGCTGTTTCCTTAACATCTGGCTGCTTATTGTCCTCATGGCCTTGTTGGGTGGAACCTGCCAGCACTGAACTAGTTGATCTATGGGGAGTTACAACCTGCTGGTTCCCAGCCAGAATCACTAGCTTACTTTGCCTTCTTTAATTTGCATTTTATTTTCCCCCTCGTTGTCTCTCCCCTTTCCTCTGCTGGAGGAGATATATAGAGTGGGGTGTTTACAATACTGCAGCTTCCCAAACTTGTTCCTATCTCTGACCTTTACATCTGTCTCCAGCAAGCTTGAATTCTGCCATGGCTTTGACTCTACCTCTGCCAATAAGCTATTCCATCATCTTAGGTGATTTCAATTTGCATATCAACAGTTCTCCTTGATCTGCTTCATGTGAAACTTTCTTGGAATTGTTAGAAACTGGTGGATAGGAACAGATTATTTCCTTCCCAACATATGGAGCTGGCAACATCCTTGACTTAAATTTTATCAACACTCGAGAATTTTTCCTTGAGCTCAGATAAAATTAACATCTTGGATGTTCAGTGGTCCAAACACTTCCTTCTTAAAGTAACCTTCACACTAGTTAATCAGATCAGTAGTAAACTCAATGGCAAGATCTTCACCTACAGTCGCACACACATTGACTGACCAGTTTAAAACATGTATACAATTTGCATTCTTAACCTTTCTCAACGAGACTAGAAAATATGCTCTCCAATTGTAGGATTTCAATTCAAAATATCACTGTGCAACTTGCACCTTTAAAGGCTTCATATCATCAAAAGGCCTTCCCATGCCAGATGATACACTCGTTTGCTCATACTACAGAAACAAGCATTCTGTAGAATGGAAGCAAATGGAGAAAAAATCCTACATCCATTATTCAGTCTACCATCAAACAGATTGCTGCAGGAAAGCGATCAATACTGCCAAAAAAAAGCTTATTTTAACAATTGCATTAAGTCATCAATTTAAACTACAGGAGCTTTTCCATATTGTAAAGGGCCTCATTAACCCTGCTTCCCAATTAACCTCGACCTTCCTCAAAGACCCAGCGATGTTTATATTGATCCTTTTCTGATAAAGCTGCTAAAATATGCACATCATGTTCTGTTGTTCTCCTCCCACTATCCTAATCACTCCTAGTGCGTGGTCTGAATTTGATGTGTGTCCCACAATCAGAATTATCAGAGATCATAAACAAGCTCAGCTCGTCATACTCTGCTCTGAACCCATGGTCAACTCCACTTCTGAAAGTATCACAACATGAAATGCAAAATTGGAAACCTTTCACTCTCCTCAGGAAACCTTCCATTTCTTAAGAGTGTCCATTTACCCATTATTAACCCTTCTGCTGACTCGTACGACCTCTCAAATTTCCACCCCATCACCTCACTTCATTTTCTCACAGAAGTAATTGAGGCAGCATGCTTGGGGCAACTGGACCTATATCAGTTTGGCTTTAGGTGCCAGCATAGCACTGAAACCTTTTTTTATTGTCAAGTACTGACACAATTTTAAGAGGATTTGATTCGGGCTGGTTTTATTAGACATCACTTCAGCATTCAATGCATTAAATCACAAAATCCTACTGCTATGTCTCACAGAGGCCAGTCTCAGCAGCACTGTTCCCAACTGGTTCACTTCCTACCTTTCAGATAGAACACAGCACATCAGAATGGCCAACTTCATTTCAACATGAGTGCTCCTTACCTCTGGGGTCCCTTGCTTTCGTCAGGATTATTAATATTTATCTAGCCCCACTCTGATGCTTACTCTCCATACTAGGTTTGTCTTATTTGCCAATGACATACAGTTTTTCTTTCCCATCAGATCCTCTTGGATTGCTACATATTATTTTCTGATCCTCTTCCTTTCCATTTATTAAAACATGGTTAGCACACAATTGCTTAGCACTCAATTCAAACAACAAAAACAAAACCAAAATAATCATATTGGGTCGCTCTGAGCATATCCCATTCCAGGCAATCTTAGCCTTGATAACGGGACAATTCATATTTCGCAAAAAGTCCGATATTTGGGAATGGTATTTGATCCGCTCCTCTCCATGGAACCTTACATCTCATCAATTACCCAAACATCGTTTGCAAAACTATAAGTATTAAAGCATCTCAAGCCACTACTAGATGCATCTGATTTCAGAACAGTACTGCAAGTATTTATTTTACATCCCCTCTATTACTGTAACTCCAGAGCTCACTTCGATCTGGAAAAATTATTCAAAATTCTGCAGCCAGAATATTAATGGGGACAAGCATCAGAGATCATGTCACACCCACACCTATCCAATCATGCATCCTGTATAAAGTTACTGACATGATTAATAACCTCCTATATAATATAAACTCCCCCTGGATCAGTGTGTGCCAACTTGCACCTTGCGCTCCTCAGGTCCGAACTTACCAGACATTTCCTCCCCATGATGTGCTCGCCTGAATAGCACAGGAGAGTGCTTTCTCTCTAGCTGGTCCCACACCCTAGAGCACATTAGCCCCACGGCTCCATGGTTGCCTCGATAAGAGAATCCTTCCTGTTAAACACCGCATTCAGGGATCTGTCAGTAGGCCCTTGCACGTCCCTCTTCTGTGGTCACTCCACTGCTCCCAGGTAGCACTCACATTAAAGAAACATGTTTAGCATTTTGTGTGTGTGGTTATGTACCCCACCCCGAACTTTGGAGAGCCTGGGTTAAAAATGAATTTAAATAAATATTCCAGACATCTATGATCTTTGCAGTAAAGTATCTTCTCAGGGTGCTTCTCAAACTTCCTGCAATTTTGATCATGACTTTCATTTTCAATGGGAAACGTTTACCAATCTATATGTTGTCAAATATTTAAAGGTTTGTGTGACCTATATATTTGATACAAATTATTCTAATTGGTTTACAATTTTCAACATTACTGCATATTTAAAAAAAAAAACAAAAAAACAAGACAAAATAAATGGTCCAGTTTACCTTCAGAGAATTCATTTGAAAACTGCTTCCAAAATGTATATTGTTATCTTAAATAGGTTTAATGAAAATGCTGATTTGGATTATTTTAATGGGAATTTTCCAGTAAGAGGGACAGACAAACTTTGAGTCGATAAAAGCATAAATTCAATAGAAAAGTCAGCCTGTCCAATTGGTTTCAAAGTACAGAACCAAAACCCTCCCAACTGCAGTGATCACTGATGAGCTCTAAATATGTCACCGAGGAGAAGCTCGAATGTGAGAGAGACTGACCGAAGGATTTGGAGGCTCTGCTGGCTGACTGCATTCGGAGAGGGCCATCTTTATATCCAGAATACAAGTAAGGGGGCAGTTTTTCAGTAGATCCCTCTGCCCTGGCTTAAGCTAATGAAGCTTAGGATCATTTTCAGCTGCAGTCCCTGGCTAGTTAGGTTGCAGCTGAAAACTATCCCAAGCCTCGCTGGGTATGACATCGCTGAAGTCTGCATTGACCTGCCTCCCCTTCCCTAACATATTATCCAACATCCCCTTCCAGTGGGTAACCCGGAAAGATCAGATCTTTCCAGCCCCTGGATATCCAGTGTCTCTTCTGCAGCAGGAAGGATGTGATCCTATGGAGGGGACGGGGAAAGGTAGATGCTTTGGGTATGATCTGTTTGGTGTTTGATCACCTAGAGGAAGTGATGTTTAGGGTGCCAGGGCTCTGATCTTAGGAAGGGGTGTGCACGTCTGATCTTTCTTTGAAGCACTAGCATTAATTGGCACCACTTCTCAGGATGGTGCGGATCTGTGTGTGTGTGTGTAAACAATGCACAGACATTTGGAAAATCAAATGTATGTGCACGACTATCTGCACCCTTCTGATCTTACCCCGCCTCCTGCACTGCCTGTGTTTTTGAGTGGCTGAATATAATTGCCCAGACAAAGTAAGCGGTGTTAATCAGCCACCAGTTTTCAGCCTTGCTGATCCAGCTGCCTTCGTCGCTTGGGGACCAGAGTTAGTCACCTTTCTCTGTGCACTGTGACCCATCAGTGGATCGGTGTGGATACCTGCCCCCATCTATTACAATGACCAGGCCTGCTTTCTCCTATTACAGCCAAAATCTAGGATTCTGTTTGCTGCCCATGCATTCGGCCAGAGAGAGTTTCCCAGTCTCTTCCTGCTCACGCTCCTGTGTTATTTGCACTCATGTGGCAGATTTTGGGGTGAATCCCGATAACCCCAGAAATGTACACACAAAGCAGAATGTAATGTTGAGGCTAAACCTGGTAAAACAGACAATTTAGATGGGTTCATATCAACTAATAGAATTGTAAATAACAATCTATGCTACCCTGTCGCTCCCTTTTGATAGCAGGTCTTTGATATTGCTTGAAGAAGGAATCTTTGTGCCCCCCCCAAAGCTTGTATTTTAAAAAATTTTTGGTATGCTAACTACTACTTTGTTATTTTGCTTCTTAATTATTTTTATTTTAGCAGATGAATCCGTATCTCCTTTTGGCTTTTATCCTAGAATGACATGCTCAACAAAACAGCCCCCTTTCCAGCCTAAGGGCCTGATTTTAAAAAGCATTTACACGCTTAAAATTGGGTTTTACCCATGGAAATGCCCTTTACTCGAGTAAGTGTGCTTTTGAAAATTGCTACAAGATATGTCATTAAATTGTCCTTAGGATTCATCCGTGTAAGTGCACTCCACTCAGTAAATGGCCTCTGAAAATTGCTACATTAGTCTGTTCCATTTACCCAGACAACTCCCTGGAAAATTCCATCCTAGGTTTTTTCTCTCTTCCCAGTGTTTTATGTGTAAACTTGACCAAAAGAAGCCTGAACTTCCTTGCAGTATTTCCATGTTTTCGATCGTGAATCAGTCTGCAAAGGAAGGATTAGGATCTGTGCCCTGGTGATAAACAAGCTGACCTGTCCGTCGTTGCTTTGAGACTAATAGCTCACCTGCTCCGTTTGATTTAAGTCTTTTACACTATGGGGCTGTCATTCTCCTCGGTTAAACCCCCTCACCTCCTACCTTTTCCTTCATCTCTTTACATTTGTGAGCACCTCTAGGGGCCTGTGGCTAAACATTTTTAAAATGAATAAAGAAAACTATGTATTATTGTTAGGTTGCTGTTACCGTTCCTGTATTTACTTTGTATTTTTACTCTTGTATTTTATTTTTTTCTACCTGCCCCGAACTTTGGAGTATGCGGGTTAAAAATAATTTTAAATAAAATAAATATGGTACTGCTCCTTCAGCAGGAACTCTGTCTGAGCAGCTCCTGTGCTAGCCTATGGGCAGATGTTCAAAGGCAGATCTCTTTCCTGGCGCTCAGGCATATTTATACTTATATTCCGCCACTTCCGAGAATGCGTTCAGCACGGATCACAATAAGAGAGTCATAAAATCAGTTGCATTGTAGCTTCCCATGTCTCCTCCCCCACTCCCCCATCCATAGATTAAAGGGTCTCGGACCAAAAAGTCCTTTTAATTTTTATACCTCGGTAGTGTAGAGTGAATGCATTGAATCATCATCAGATTGACGATTTCCCCGATTTATGTACCAGGAGTAGGCAGCTCCGGTTCTCGAGTGCTGCGGTTCGGTCAGGTTTCCCGGACGGCGCATTTGCACGCGCTGCTTGCGTGCACGTACGTCTCGTGCAAGGTTCATTGTGGGGGTTATCCTGAATGCCCCTCTGGTTGGCGCCTATCCCCAGATCTACTTGTTCAATGTGAACTACAGTGCCAAGCGAGTTTGGACAGCAACAGCAAGGGGGCAAATAAGGCATCAAAACTGAGGGGAGCGAAAGAAGCGAGGAAGGAGGTTCCTTGCTTAGCGAGCATCTTTTGCGTCAGGATTTCTAGCCCCTTCATCACGTTTTCAGTGTTTTTGGAGCCGTGCGATAGGTACCTTGCACTTACCTATTGAGATGAGCCATACTATAGCAATTTTTATGACCGTTTTGGCTCTCGAGTTGAATTGGCTGGCCTGGATCGGCTTCTTTATGGCAACGTAGCGATCCAAGGAGATTGCACAGAGGTGCATGATGGAAGCTGTTGAGAAGAGGATGTCGAGAAACAACCAGATGGAGCAGAGACTGTTGTGAAGAGGCCATTCGCTATCTGAAAGAAAGAAGAGGGAAACGGTATGGTCACAGGGCTCTCTGCTGTCCTCTCTGTGCATTTCAAGGCAGGAAGCTGGTTCTGCTATCTTTAGCACAAAGCTTGTTGGACTAGGGCTTCAGGTTCCCAAATCTGATTGGGTTATCGAGGGAGCTGTGAGCTCCCATGTCTGTGTGTGAAGCAAGCCAAGCCGGTCGTGAAGTGCAGATTCCTGTCGTCAGCCGGCCAGCTCTGGGCTAGGTGTAGATGTCACTTGGGGATTTGCTGTACTAGTGTTGTGTGCCTAGGATTAAATAGCCTGTCCGGTTTGTTAGTTTTGGAATACCATTTCCCAGTTAAGTTCGTGCACCTCAATGAATGCAGCTGAAAATAATTGCGTAAGTGGGAGCCTCTGTTTTTTTTTTTTTTTCCCCTTCCCCTTCCCCTTTCTGGCAGTTTCCAGCTTGGTCAGAAGCAGCCTTTGCTGGGATTGTAGTCCCGTAAGCCTTCATTTGCAGGGAGTGCCCATCCAGCTCCGTCATTACAGTGTCGGACCTTGGTCGGGGACCTCCAACGTGCTGTGCGGGCTGCCTATATCTGGCCATTAGATGACTGAGATTTCCTGCTAACCACATGGCCTTTAAATATGCATTTCTGAATGCTGATCCCATGCTTTCTACCCCCATTACATCATTTCTGACTACTGCAGGATTTGGAGCAATCACAAAGTACATTTGGGAAGTAAGAAATGTGAGGAATCTTTCCAGAATCATGTTTAACGTTTTCATCATTACTGGCGACCCCTTTTCCTACGTTCAGCTTTCTTCTAGTGTTTGGACCATATCTTCCTCCCCATCGTACACCCCAGTAAGAGAAGATCTTCACAGCAGAGGTGGCTTTAGCTGTGAGCAAAGATCCTCAGTGTCTTCCTGAGCTGATGTTCTCTGGTTAAGGTTCCCTGAATATTTTTCTTGAGTCAGCAGTGTGACCTGTAATGAAACTTTTTCCCAGACTTTTCCTAAGCCCACTGATCATCTTAACAAGCCATTTGTGTTCAATAAAGTAAAGTAATAGCATGAAGGTCATTCAGGTTAAGAAATTTCTCTGGAAGAGAACCAGCAATAAAACAAGATGGCACTAAATTATTTTTTTTTTTTAGTCATGTATTTTGTGAGACTCATTTTTGTAAAATGACATTTTAATCTTTTTTTTTTTTTTTTTTCTTCTTGTTGGAAAAAGTACTACTTGCGTTAGCGATTTGAAGAGTACACCGATCTGATTATCCAGGGCTGGATGTATCCTCAAAGAAGAAAAACGTTTTGCGAAATCTTCAGTAAATTGTCTTAATACTAAAGAGTGCAGGTGTGAATGCTTTCTGTGAAACTGATCTTAGTGTTTGTGTATTGTAGATATGTGACTCTCTATTATGCCCGGAAAACTTTGTTCTTAATGCTCATCTTCTCCCAGACTCTGCCAAATGAACTACACAGGCCACAAGTGGCAGAAACCTGCTTTGTCATCCGTTTCCAAGATTTCAGGCTTCCCGGGATTTTCTTGATCCTGTGAGTGTGTGCGATTTCTCACACTGTGTACGTTTCAGCCAGATCTGACACTCCCGTTTGTGCTTCTTATACCAATGGTCTTAGAGACAGAGTTTAAGCAATCAAAAGAAAACTGACCTTGAAGAACCACCTTTAGTCTAAAAATATGGACCAGTCCAATCCGCTAATAATCAGTTTCAGGAAGCTCTGATGTGAAGGTGCATGTGAGAAGCAGTTGGTATATCTTGAAGGCACTTTTTACCAGTTCTAAGGCATGGTTCTTAGCATCCCAACCTCACCAAAGGGGAATAATCATTCCTCTGCCACTCTAAATGCCCAATGGGCTTCATTACTTTCAGCGATACGCTAGCGCATCTTTCACTACAGGACTGCTGTCCTGGGAGTCTTACATGGACTTGATTAGTACTGTAAAGTCAACCTGAACTGCTGCACCTCACGCCATGGTCTTTTGTATTAAAGGCAGCACAGCAGAGTCTTGTGCAAAGAATCGGCATTTTTTACTTGCTTAGATTAATCAGAAATCCCTGAGTGAGGAGCAGCATTACTAAACATCAATTGGCAGTCAAGCAATTCAAATGACAAAATCAGTGAAGAGAGAAATTCTGTTTTTAGAAATGACATTTAAAAAAAAACAACTTGCTTTAACCTTTATGGAATTTTAGCTTATCTTGGCAGTTCCTCAGCTTCAGTGTAAACCCATTCCCCAATTTTAGCCCAATAAATCTAATTGCCCTCTCTCAAGTAGACACCAAATATGCATCCTTTAGTGATGTAATAACAAGATACCCACCCTGAGAAGACCACAGACTCCCTCTCTGCTCATAAAGCCCTATGCAATCTTTAATATAAGGTCCCCCTGTGCCTCACACATTTAAAAGCCAAACATAAAACCATAAAATACTGGGAGCTGGTGAAATAGTAAGCCCATATTTTGTCCTAGTAACCGTCTGGGCTGCTGCATTTTGAATTAACTGGAAACAACGCTATCCTTTTTACAAAGTCCTACCAATAAGCTATTATAGTACTCCAATCTAGTCAACATCAAAGTTTTCACAATCTTATGAACACCTTCCTTTTAAAAAAAAATTAATGTGCTTGGTTAATTATTCTGAGTTGCATGAAACAGGATTTACAAATTAATTTGAGCTGTGTTATCATTGTTGGGACACCAAGTTCCTAACAACTAGTCACTGTGCTATCTGGCTAATATCCCATATTCAGCCTCTCTGGTTTCTGTAAACCAGCTTTCCTCACCCATAAAACCTAGAAGCATAGAAATGTGATGGCAGAAAAAGATTGTATGGCCTATCTACTCTGCCTATCCACCCAACTAATTTAGCTTTACAATCCCTACCACTCCCTTAGAGATCCCTTGTGTTTATCCCATGCTTTCTTGAATTCAGATACTATTTTTGTCTCCTCCACTGGGAGGCTATTCCACATATCCACCACCCTCTCTGTAAAGAAATATTTCTTAGAT
Source organism: Rhinatrema bivittatum (assembly GCF_901001135.1). Taxonomy (NCBI): domain Eukaryota; kingdom Metazoa; phylum Chordata; class Amphibia; order Gymnophiona; family Rhinatrematidae; genus Rhinatrema; species Rhinatrema bivittatum. The sequence continues at coordinate 182,112,153 of NC_042623.1, forward strand.
TACTCCTGAGCTTAACCCTTCAGTTTTCATTGTATTCAAACATAACCCTTTACTGATCGCTGACAAACATACATTGGTCTGGCCCCAGTGGCACATAAACTTGAAGGTTATCAATGTACAAAAAATGCTTGATATCAAAATACCTTATCAACTGACCTGAGGGGGACCAAATACAAACGAAATAAAGTTGGAGAGATGATACTCTTGTGGGATGCCTGATTTCACTCCCAAACACTAGAGTTACAGTTGCCTATCATAACCCTCTGAGTTCTCGCAGTAAGGAAGGAGGAAATCCAACCTAAAACTGTAGTCCTGAACCCCAGCACTTGCAAATGATGTAACACAAATCCATGCTCTACTATATTTAATGCTAAGTATGGAGCAAGTTGGATATCAAACTATCATTTTCACTCTCTCGTTCCTCACTTGGATTATCCAACAATGTCATAAGTATGGTCTCTGTGCCATATGCGTTCCAAAACTGAACTGGAATGGATCCACCCGGTTTGTCTTCCTCCAAATAATCTTGAACCTTGGAGAGTATCTGTTTCTCTGTATTCTTGGTTAAAAATGGAAGCCAGGATTCCAGACAATAATGAGCTACATTATAGCTGGATCATAGTAACATACAGGTCGGTTCTGTAAAGTGTGCTTGGCTGTATGCACTGTTTATCGAGTTTGGCCATGTGTTTTCGATGGGTGTCTATAACTCCTTATGCTGTAAGGGGTTTAGTGCCTCGAAAACGTGCAGCCAAACCCCCCTGAAAACTAATAGTGCTCATCATATGCAAATGGACGTTGATGAAGCTATTAGTCACCCCTAATTCAAAAAGTAAAATGTGCATCCAATCTGCACATTTTACGCTCATAAATTTATGAGCAACCCGGAAAAGTGTACAGAAAAGCAGAAAATACTGCTTTTCTGTACACCCTCCAACTTAATATCCTAGCGATAGTAAATCAGAGGAACCAAAAATGTAAAAAAAAAAAAAAATAATAATAATAATAATGTGCTGTCCGGGTAGGAGAACAGATGCTCAATTTTACCAGCTTCTGTTTCCCTAACTGATCGCTGTTAGCAGGTTCAAAAACCGATGCTCCTAAAATTGAGCATCTGTTTCCGGAACCCGCTGACAGAGCCACGTCTCCTGGGCCAAGGCATAATCATCCCTAGAGCCTCCTTTTAGCGTGACCCCTCATTTTAAATATAGAATCATGCACCCAGGAGAGGTGGCTGGGCACGCTTCGGGAGAGAAGGCGATCAACACGGAGCACCTGTTCTCCTGTGTTTTTTACTGAATCGGCTTGACAGTAAACAAAGACAGAAAAACCCCAAGTGAACCATTCAGTCTGCCCGGCAACTTTATTCTTTTAATTACTTGTTGTAGTCTGTTAATAGTATCTGCTGCTCTGTGCAGGTGATCCCTTATCTTCATTTCTAACCTTTAGCCTCTAGGGATCCTCTTATCCCAAGCTCTCTTGAATTCCATTCCGGTGCTTGTCTTAACCACCTCTACTGGGAGGTCATTCCATGTATCCACCACCCTTCTTTCCATGAAGAAATATTTCCTGACGTTGTTCTTGAGTTTAACCCCCTTGGAGTGTCATATTATGACATCAGGTTCTACAGCTTTCCTTTCCTTGGAAAAGGCTCATTTCCTAGGCATCGTTTATAATCTTCAAGTTCTTAAATATCTGTCCCTTCTGTCTTCCAGGGTATGCATATTTAAATCCTTCAGTCTCATATGGCTTTTGATGCAGACTGCACACCATTTTCATTGTCTTTCTTTGGACCACTTTGATCCTGTGTCTATCCTAAAGATATGGAAAACAAGAGGATTAGATGCCCAAGTCTTTTTCAATCTTTATTGCAGTGGAGACGTATTTAAAAATGTTACCCGACTCAGGCCGAGTTTCGCCGCCCGTGTGATGGCTGCCTCAGGGGCTTGAACTCTCATTGAAACTTAGGACCATTAATGTAGCATTGAGCTTAAAAACAATCTCATTTAAAACAATCCGTGATAGAAACACGGCCTGAGTCGGGCAACATTTTTAAATACGTCTCCATTGCAATAAAGATTGAAAAAGACTTGGGCATCTAATCCTCTTTTGTTTTCCTAATGGCTTTTTAAGATCGCCTACCTTCTTGTTTCCTGGGTCTATCCTAAAGATATGGTCTGAACCCAGTACTCCAGATGAGGTCTCCCCAATGAGTTGTACAGGGACAGTATCACCTCCTTTTTCCTGCCGATTATGCCTTGGAAATCAGCCCTGCATTCTTCTGGCTTTAGCCACCACCTTTTCACATTGCTTTACTGCTTTCAGATCATCCAACACTATCACCCCAGGGTTTCTTTCCTGGTCCATGCACATCAGTCTCTTGCCCACCATCACATATAGCTCCTTTGCATTTCTGCAATTCTTGGCATTGAATCCCAGCTGCCAAACCTTTGACCACTTCTCAAGCTTTCTTAGGTCACATTTCATTCTCTCCATTCCTTCACGTGTGTCCAGTCTGTTGCAGATCTTAATGTCATCTGCAAAAAGACAAACCTTTTCTTCTAACTATTTTTCTATGTTACTCACAAAGATATTGAACAAAACTGGCCCCAGAACCAGTCCTTGAGGAAACCTCTTGAATAGTTTCCATTTACCACCACTTGCTGTCTGTGACGCACTCCCAGGCTTCTTATTTTGTTCATGAGCCTTCTGTGTGGGACAGTATCGAAGGCTTTGCTGAAAATCTAGATAAATCACATAAATGCTCTTCCTTGATCCAATTCTCTAATTGCCCAATCAAAAAATCAATCAAAGTCGTTTGACACGACATTCCTCTGGTAAAACCATGTTGCCTCTGATCCTGCAACCAATTGGATTGTAGATAGTTGACAGTCCTTTCCTTCAGCAGCATTTCCATTAATTTTCCCACCACTGAGTAAGACTTACCGGCCTTTAGTTTCCAACCTCTTATCTGTTCCCACGTTTGTGAGGAGGGACCACCACCGCCACCTTCCAGTCTTCTGGCACCGCTCCTATTTCTAAGGATTTATTGAACAGGTCTTTCAGTGGACTGCCAGAACCTCTCTGAACTCCCTTAGTATCCTGGGATGTATCTCATCAGGCCCCATAGCCTTGTTCACTTTGTTTGCTAGTTCCACCCAAATGGGATTTATCTACGCCATTCCCATCCGTACTCTTGTCTGCCACCAGCAGTCTTCCTCCAAGGACGTCTTTGGTGAACATAAAGCTGAAGTATTGATGTAATATTTCTGCTTTTTCCTTATCTTTCTCCACAAAATGACCCTTGCCTCCTATCAGTCTTACTCTCTGCTTCAACAGCAGGGGGAAAAGGGGAATTGAATTCAAACAGCAACCAATGAGGGGCCCTGACATTTATGGTCTGGGAAACAGATAAGCATGAGGGTAACCTGCATGGTGCAGAAGAAACTACTATAAGTTTGCTGGGCAGACTGGATGGACCATTTGGTCCTTTTCTGTCGTCATTTCTATGTTTCTATGTTTAATACCACCTCTAGTCTTCCTTCTCTTTCTGATGTATCTGTCTTGCCACCTCTCGTTACTTCTCTGGTAGTTCTTTCTTCCACTCGAGCTTTTGCCACCCTGATTTCTTTCCTCTTCTCTTTTAACTTCACCAGATATTCTCCCTTGTGTTCCTCTTGTTGAGTTTTTGTACTTTTTGAATGCCTATTGTTTTGCCTTTATTTTTCCAGCCACCTCTTCGGAGAACCTTATCATGTTTTCTTTTCCTCTTACTTTTATTCACTTTTCTTACATAAAGATTTGTTGCCTTTACCTTAGCTCCTTTTAATGTGGTTCCAGTTTACCCAGTCGTCTAATTACTCCTCAAATTCAACATTTGTGTTTTTGAAATCTAGGATTTTGATCTCTCCGTCTTAGCTGCTAAATCAAACCAATACCTTCTGATGGTCACTGGTGCTCATCTGAGTCTAAATCAACTTTCTTAACTTGAGGTCGAATCATGGACTGCTTCAGATCTTGAGGTAAAACGCCCTCTGCTAAAGAAGCATCTTTTTCAACTCTGCTCATGATGCCTTTATCAACACAATTAGATACGGGTCTAAAGGGCTGATCGAGCTACTTGTGGAGAAGTGCATTCTCAAGCTCTTCTTTTCCCACCTTCTGAAAAGCTGTTAGGCCCAATTCACATCTCTTCTCACCTTTCCTTATTTCCAACTATCCCCACCATCCTTTCTTCCATAAACAATTCTTCACCTTTCACCTAATACCAAATCCTCTCTACCTTCTCCCCAAAATACTGCTTAGATTATATGCCTCAGCCCTAATTTCTTGTTCACAGGAAGGTTTCAGTAAAGATCTCACTACTTGGAACAACGATCATCAAGTTTTTTTGGTTTTTTTTTATTTTTTTTTAAATACCGCTTTTTAGTTTTTTAATCATTTGCTTATAACAAGATGCCTGATGCTTCCTTTGCTGTCAGTGTTCATCAGTGGGCCATTTCTGGCATTTCCTTTGTAACCTATTCCTTAGCTGTTTCTGAATATGTAATTGCCCTGAGAACCATCGGGACCATCACTTCTAGAGCATTCTGTAATTCATTATTCCATACACCAATCGTGTACCCCACAGAACTATTTTGCATTTGGCTGTCTGAAGACCCCATTTTTGCCAAAACACACTGTGAATACAAGGCCTCTATAGCACAAAGCATTCTTAAAACCTCTCCATCCCCATCTACCTCTCTTGAAGGAACCTGATCTAAAAGACATTTAATGGGACTAGGGAAGTGAGCATGTGCTCCTCATAAGGCCACTCATCTCTCCCCTTAGGCTGAAAACCAAGGTCTATAACCTTTGTGAACATAACCCAAGGATGATGTAAACTCCAAAGAAATTAAAGCTTTCTCTTGAGTCACAGTGATCCACATATAAATTAAAATCCACCCAAATCAACAAAGATCTAAAACGCAGTCACCTCGGCTTCATTCAAATGCAGTGAGACATCTTCCTTGATGCTATCGCTAGCCATTATTCCTCTCCTACCTTTCTTGTTTCCAACAGTGGGCTGCTGAAATACTGTAACCTTTGGCATGGCTAATAGAGAGTCATTAATCCCCTTTGCTTCCTGAAACCGAGTTTCTGTTATACGGTATATATAAAACATGGAAAGGATTCCGCTGGAAATGTGGATCTGGATAATAATACACTAATATTCAGGGCGTTGCATGCAATCACTCGTCTATAGTCTTTTTTTCCTTCACTTCCCCATGCACACCAAAGAACTGTGTGTGTTCATCTAAGCAGATTTGACTATAAGACGAGTGCGTCTGCCGTGGGGTAAGCAGCAAAGCTGCATTTTGTGTCGTAGGTCATCCTGCAGTGACAATCCCTTGCATTAATAAAATAGGCAGATGTGCAACTGCAGCGGACTTTCTTCTGCAGTTCCTTTTAATTGGGGGTTTCATAACTATTATCTCTACTGAGACTTCAAAAACATTTTCATTAAATAACTTTCAAGTCAGAAATATGCTTTTTCTTCCAGCTCAAAAGAACATCATGAAACCTTAAGAACTGCACAGAGTGATGCTTCTAAGGTGCCAAAATGGGCCTGATAACATGGAGCATAGTTATCCCTGTCGGCTCCGGCTCTGCCGGTACCAGAACAACTCCTGGATCTCAGTACATTTTGAGAGAGGCCACGGGTATCTCTTGCTACATTGAATTGCTTCAGGTTCTTTCTGTGTATTCTTAAAGGGAATTGCAGATTGGCAGCACTAGAGATTTTTTTGAGGATCTTTTCAAAGATCCCAACACAGATGAAGAAATTGAAAGCTGAATGAGAAAGCTGTGCACTAGTCTAAAGACAGAGTCTTGAAATGGACTGGTCTTCATTCACCCTCTGATGGCCCAAGGGAGAGCCCATAGATATGCCCATAGGCAGGTCTTCTAAAACCGCTTCCTCGCCTGTCCTGAGGTTTAGCACCCATGGCCTGGTTAAACAGGAGAAGCCGCCTTTTCAGTTCGGTGATTGCGGAGCACTGTCAAAGCTGCCAGGAGTGTGTTTCAGCTGGTGGGAATGGGTCCTTGCGTTGATACTGCTAAGGTTTCGGAGAGAGCTATCCGCCTTCTCTCACAAGCGCCAGATCAGCACCTTCATTTCCCACACAGGCCCTCTTGTTTGTTTACGGTTTTTTCCTACCCTTTCACCTTCTGCTGCCAGGGAACGTTTTGACCCTATGCTGCTGCAGCTTTTAATCACTTGAGGATCGTTGGCTCCTTTCAGGCTGCTGACCTCGGTTTTCTGATGGATTAGTGTTGGAGAAATAGAAACAAAGCTCAACAAATAAGCTGTAGGTGGTACCTTTTTATTGGGCCAACTTAATCCATGTGTGACTTTCTTCAAGCTGGATGCATACTGCTGCTGTCTACTTTTGTGCATGTCAGGGAAGTAGAAAGAGTTTATTTTTGTAGTCTATGCCAAGCCATGGAGCAGCTGTGTCTTTCATGGCGCTGCTAAATAAACCCATGCCCAGTGTGGTTAGAACGAGCACTCCTCCTTTTAAACAGCTGTAGTCCTAGGGCCCAATGCAAGATTGATTCACACATAAGAAAATGCCATACTGGGTCAGACCAAGGGTCCATCAAGCCCAGCATCCTGTTTCCAACAGTGGCCAATCCAGGCCATAAGAACCTGGCAAGTACCCAAAAACTAAGTCTATTCCATGTAACCATTGCTAATGGCAGTGGCTATTCTCTAAGTGAACTTAATAGCAGGTAATGGACTTCTCCTCCAAGAACACATCCAGTGTGATTCCATGCTGAGAGAGCCCTCTTCCTAGAGCACATCATAGCTGATGGATACACTTCTCTCTGATATAAGGCTTCTTTATAAAGCTCAGGTCATTGTCGAGACGATGGGATTGGCTAAACACTCCAGGATTTATATAGAGCATATTACATTTCTCATTAAGGACGCGTCTGGATCTTGGAACTTGTCAATTTCTGTATCTTTTATTTATTCTTTAAGTATAGTTCTATAATACTCTCAATGGTTTACAAGTTTAAAAATGTAAATAACTAATAGAACAGTAATGATAGCAGCAAGATACAGTATTCAAGGGAAATAAATTCCTACATATGAATACCAATAGTCAATACTATTAAATCATAAAAGAAGATTAGGCACATAATATTCTCTTTCTTTTCTTCTCTCCTCCCAGTTCTATTACCTTGTTATTTGTAACTGCTTCCTTCTACACAAATAGGTTATTGAATTGTTTACTGTACACCCCTGTTATATGTAAACCGGCATGATGTGTTTGCAACATGAATGCCGGTATATAAAAATTTTAAATAAATAAATAAATAAATAATATAAAATAGCTTACTAAGACACAAATCTAAATAAAACATAAATCAATACGTCAGAAAAAAAACCAAAATTCTACTAAGAGCAGAAGTCAAAATAAAATAATAAATATAAAAAAAAAAAGATTAATAAATACAGATGCCAATGCAAAATGAAGAAATTAAATTGTATTGCAGCAGTGCAATTGACCATTTCATCTAATGGAAGAAACTCGGTAACAGTAAAAGAATGCAAAGTGATCCCGATCACATCCAGAGACCTGGAAGAAGAGCCACACCTTTTAGACCTTGTGAAACATCAACATGATTTTCTCGCCTAATACTTAAAGGCAAACTGTTGCATGGTAAAGGGGGGGACCATATGACTGAAAGCAGTGCAGCGGGTAGATTTCAGCCGTGGAACCACAGGAGACCAAACCCTAAGAAGGTTTGCTGTGATGAACGAAGAGTTTACGCTGGTTTATAAGACAGTAAGTGATCAGTTAAATACTGTGGACACACCTTATGTAAACCCCAAAGGAAGTATTTTAAACTTAATTCTGTATGCCGCAGGTCTGCCAACAGAAGGGAAACAAGATTCCGGCAAGTCTTTTTTTTTTTTGTTCCAGAAATAAGTTTTGCCACAGTATTTTACACTGGTTGAAGCTGCTTAAGTAACATCGCTGTTTGCTGTGGTTTTAATGTTCTTTCATCGCTTGGTTGAGTTCAGCCATTGCCCAAAAGCTGGGAGGTGTTTTGCTGAAAGTTTTTTCATGCAGACAAATCTAAAAACATCATTGATGAGTGTGCAAATGGCCTTTTGTGCTTTCCAGTTGTGTGTCAGGGGGATTGTGCTCTTGGACCCTCTCTTCAGAAGTGTTTTGTACTGAGTAGGGATGAGTATAAAACAAGCAGTTTGGGATGCATCTCTTACCTGATCTATTCAGCTAGTAAGAAAAACCCTTGACATGGTGGAAACAGGCCCAGGGGCATTACTATTTGTTTCCGGTTTAAAGTTCTTACAAATCATTAAAGCTCATCTGAAGGAGGGTTCCCAGAATTGGGGTAGTGTGTAGGCATATGAGAGTAAATCGCATTATTGCACTTGTCCTTATTTTTGGGCTCCCTTAAATTGAATTGTAGAACTTTTGTTAATTATTCAGGTCCAGGATAGAGGTACTTAGCTTCATCCTGTCCTCTGAGGTGCAAATGATGAGAACCATGTATGCATCCATTTTAACTGATGACCGTGCTGACAGCTGGCAATAATTTTGGAGTTGTTTTCAATCACCTGCCCATTGCTTGTGAGGAGTCTGCATGTTTTACTGGTCCGTTTGTACTGGCCTCAGCACAATGACAGGTCCAGTGGCCACACTCACATGTATGCTCCTTTCAGTGACTGGCTGGAGAGGGGATTTCTCTCTACATACCTACCTATATCTTTCATGCTTGGATGGGTAAATGCTCTGGGTCTATTTTCAGTGCTTTGATTGCCGAGATTGGTAACACAGAGAGACAATCTGGCATCCTAGCATTGCCTTGATAATGTGACCTTTTACAGAGCCTGAGAGCCTCTCTCCTCTGCACGTTGTTTCTTGTGTAGAAGTAATTGAATAGGAGCTTTATAATTATAGATTTCTAGGTTACTTAGTCTCAGCATTATGAGGAGGGGTTGTGCTTATATCTGTGTCATAGATGATTGGACTGAGATAGAGAAGGCAATAGATACCATGAATGGCAGGGATCAGCAGGGGAACTGAGTTTGACCACTCGTCAGTTGATATTTGGACTTTTGGTAAAACAGATGCAAGTTGCAGAAGATCTGCACCTCAGCAAGCATGTCCATTTTCTGACTTGGCTAACTACCGTATATCCTTACATATTTCAAGAAGGAAGTGGGTTTGGATTTAATTAAAAAAAAAAAAATCATATTTTAAAGGTGACACACAAGTGATTTAAGGAGGAGCCATGCAATGTGGTTTCCTGGACCTCAGTACAACGTTTGACAATGTTCCACATATAAGACTGGTTAGACAAAATAGCCAGTATGGGAAATGGGGTAGAAAGTTGTTGAATGAGCAACCAATTAAGCAGAGACTGATGGTCAGTGGAATCTACTCGGTGAAGGTAAAAGTGACCAGTGGGGGACCCCCAAGTTCTTTTCATTGTCTTTGAAGGACATTATATAGGCATGGGAGGGAATAATAATACCTGTTCATAAATGACCCAATCTGTGACTGGGTAAACACAGTAGTGGGTGGAAAAGGAACCTGAGAAAAGTGCAAATCTCTGCTGATGGAGGGCAGAAATCAATTAGTCAATTATCCATTAGAAGACCAAGAACTAGAAACTGCCAGATAAGAAAATTACTCCCTGAAGGTTGCCAGTCTGAGTAATAATACAACAGAGAAAACCGAGTATGCTCAGGTGTATAAGAAGGGCATTACAGCAGGAACAAAGAGGTAATATGACCATTGGGTAGGTTCCTAGTGAAAGCCCACTTTGAGTACTGTGATTAGTCTTTAGGCCAGACCTTTATAAGGACATTAAGATGGAAGCAGTTGAGAAGAAACATAGAAATGATGGCAGAAAAGGACCAAATGGTCCATGCAGTCTGCCCAGCAAGCTTATGGTAGCATCAGTCGCACCATACAGGTCTCCCCCATAATGGTAGCATTTGCTGCGCCATACAAGTCATCCCCATACTTAGTTTCCCAAACCGTCAAAGTCAGGACCCTTGTTGGTTGCTGTCTAAGTCCAATTCCCTGTTACCTCTTGCTGTTGAAGCAGAAAGCAGTGTTGGACATCACAAGTTTAAGGCTTATTGGTTAAAGGTAGTAACAGCTGCCTCAGCAAGTCCCCCTCCCCCCCCCCCCCCCCCCCATGCTTATTTGTTTTTCCAGACAGTGAAATTCGATGTCCTTGTTGGTTGCTGTTTGAATCTAATTCCCCTTTTCCTCTTTTTCCCCTGCCGCTAAAGTAGAGACCACTAAGGGAGATGCATCAACAGTATGAAGGCTTATTGGTTAAGGATAATAATTGCTGCACCAGCAAGTTACCCCCTTGCACTCTTTTCTTTATTTCCGTCCTCTAGCCTTTAGGGGATCCACAGTGTTTATCCCATGCCCCTTTGAATTCTTTCACCGTTTTTGTCTTCACCACTTCCTCAGGAAGGGCATTCCAGGCATCCCCCACCCTCTCTGTGAACAAATATTTCCTGATGGTTCTGAGTCTTCCTCCCTGGAGTTTCATTTCATGATCTCTGATTCTACTGATTTCTTTCCAATAGTGGTGGCTTGTCGAATGTGCACCATTAAAACCTCTCAGTTATCTGAAGGTCTGTATCATATCTCCCCTGCACCTCCTCTTCTCCAGGGTGGACATATTCACATCCTTCAGCCTTTCCACCATTTTGGTCGCTCTTCTCTGGACCGCCTTCACCCTGTCTCTGTTCCTTTTGAGATACGGGCTCTAGAAATGAAAACAATCCTCCAGGTGAGGCCTCCCCAAGGACCTGTACAAGGGGATTATCACTTCCCTTTTCTTACTGGTCATTCCTCTCTCTATGCAGCCCAGCATTCTTCTGCCTTTAGCTATCACCTTGTCACATTGCTTTGCTGTCTTCAGATCACCAGACACTATTATCCCCAAGGTCCCTCTCCTGCTCCATGCACAGCGGCCCTTCATCCCTCATCACATATAGCTCTTTTGAGTTTCCACACTCCAGATAAATGAGACTACTCTTCTTGGCATTGAATCCCAGCTGCCATATCTTCAACCACAGTTCAAGCTTCCATAAATCACATCTCAATTCCTTCTGACGTGTCCACTCTGTTGCAGATCTTAGTGTCGTCCGCAAAAAGACAAACTTTACCTTCTATCCCTTCCGCATTGTTGCTCATAAAAATATTGAACAGGACCGGTCCCAACAGCGATCCTTGTGGCATTCCACATTCTCTCTTCAGAGTAGGCTCCATTTACAGGTTCTGCAACAGAAAACCTGAAGGAATTCAAGCTATGCTCATGAGATATGATGGATCAAATTGGTAGGGGGTTGGGAGTGTTATGTGTTAAGGATAGCACAGAGTCAAACAGGATAAAGATCCTGCAGGAAACCAAATGCACTGTGGAATTTCCTATGGATAGAAGTTCCATGTGTGATGGGGGGGCTATAGTGTTTGTCTGGCTAGAATGAACAGACATGATAAAATGCTAACAGAGAAATTAGGAAGCTAACAAATTTGGGGAATCAATATAATGGGAGATTTCATTTATCCCAATATTGTCTGTCATATAATATATAATATAATATATTGATATATATAATATATATATAATATCATATAATATTGACTGGGTGAATGTCATATAATACTACTATTATATTTCATATTATATATGGATAATTGTGAGATGGTGGACACTGTGTATATCTGGATTTTCAGACAAAGTCCCTTTGTAACAGTTACTGTTGTGAATCTGAGCTTTGCACATCTAGATTTGTCAATGTTTGCTCGTTCTTTTTTTACAAAACTAGTCAAGCTCTGCAGGCTCCCTGAGGAGTGTTGGAGTGTAGCAGTCTTCAAGCCATGCCTCAGAATTCCTATTGGGCCACTGCAGGACATTTACCTTTTTATTCCTTAGCCACTCTAGTTTAGCTTTGCCTGTGCATTTCGGGTCATTGTCATACTGAAAGGTGAACTTCCGTCTTTGTTTCAGCTTTCTTGCAGAGGGCAGCAGGTTTTCTTTAAGATCTTTCCTTCTCTTGTAAAAAATGAGATTAAAAAGCACAGTAACTTGATAATGTGCACAGAAGCTGCGCTTAACTCGCAAAAAAATACAATTTATGCACCTAAATCATATTTTCTGCAAGGAAAATGTTTTGTGTGCACAAATAGTGTCTTCTGTGCATAAGACAAGATTTATGGGGACAAAAAACAATTTGTATTCAAAGCATATTCTCTATGCATAAAACATATCATGTGCAGAATACTTGATTAAGAACATAAGAAATTGCCATGCTGGGTCAGACCAAGAGTCCATCAAGCCCAGCATCCTGTTTCCAACAGAGGCCAATCCAAGTCACAAGTACCTGGCAAGTATCCAAACACTAAGAAGATCCCATGCTACTGATGCAATTAATAGCAGTGGCTATTCCCTAAGTAAACTTGATTAATAGCCATTAATGGACTTCTCCTCCAAGAACTTATCCAAATCTTTTTTGAACCCAGCTACACTAACTGCACTAACCACATCCTCTGGCAACAAATTCCAGAGCTTAATTGTGCGTTGAGTGAAAACGAATTTTCTCCGATGGGTTTTAAATGTGCCACATGCTAACTTCATGCAGTGCCCCCTAGTCCTTCTATTATCTGAAAGAGTAAATAACCGATTCACATCTACCCGTTCTAGACCTCTCATGATTTTAAACACCTCTATCATATCCCCCCTCAGCCGTCTCTTCTCCAAGCTGAAAAGTCCTAACCTCTTTAGTCTTTCCTCATAGGGGAGCTGTTCCATCCCCTTTATCATTTTGGTTGGCCTTCTCCGTACCTTCTCCATCGCAATTATATCTTTTTTGAGATGCGGCGACCAGAATTGTACACAGTATTCAAGGTGCGGTCTCACCATGGAGCGATACAGAGGCATTATGATATTTTCCGTTTTATTCACCATTCCCTTTCTAATAATTCCCAACATTCTGTTTGCTTTTTTGACTGCCGCAGCACACTGAACCGACGATTTCAATGTGTTATCCACTATGACAACTAGATCTCTTTCTTGGGTTGTAGCACCTAATATGGAACCTAACATTGTGTAATTATAGCATGGGTTATTTTTCCTTTCATGCATCCCCTTGCACTTGTTCACATTAAATTTGCACCACGACCTGCAGGTTGAGTCCCATAGATTATCCTTAGCCCAAGTAACTTCGGCCTGCGTGCCTTCCTGCATCGGCTGTCATTAACATGGAATTCAGATGGAGGAGTGCTAATTTGTGCACAGATGTTTTTGTGCTGCAAACTCCTTGTTCACTCAGAGTTTGGAGCAGAAACTAACGGCGGCTTTCAACACAACTGAGCACAACATTCTTTTACTAAGATGAAGTGAAATCAGCATTTGTAGGACTGCTTGGGAATGGTGAAGATCTTACCTAAATGACTGAGCATTTCAGATAAAAATCAATGATAATTATTCCTCTTCGATGCCAGTAAAAACTGGCATCCCTCAGGGCTCTGTTCTTTCAGCGATATGTATACTACCATGGTGCACGTTCCTGGTGGGACTTGGCCTTAATTTTCGTATATTTGCAGATGATGTACCATTTTAGATCCCAATTAATACTTTTTTTCACACCCTTAAATGTCTACATATTTACCTGATTGCAATTCAGACATAGTTAGCTCATAAGCAGCTCTCCTAAACACTGAGAAACCCAAAATAATTCTTTTGACGAGAGAACCTACTTCTGAACAACCACAGACATTCAGTTTTGATTCTAAAACATTTACTATGAGGACATCTGCTCGCGATCTAGGAGTTAACGCAGATAAAAGGCTTTCCTTGACCAACCACATATGCTCTATCAGTAAACAAGGATGTTATAAAATACAGATTCTCAAAAGACTAAAAGCGTTGCTAGAACACGATGACTTCCACATTAGTTCTTCAAACTCTTATTTTCTCAAACACTGAATAGAACAAATCTTTACTTTTTAGGTCTCTACAAATGCTTCAGAACACCGCAGCCTGCATGCTATCAGGCACAAGAAAATATGATCATATTACACCCGTATTATGTTCATTGCGCTGGCAAAGGTGCTTACATTAATCCACAGAATACTTTAACAGCGATACAGTTTGGCTTGGAGTGACTCTTCATTTTCACGTACCACTAAAATCAGCAAATAAAGGTCGCCTAAACGTACCATCTGTACCCAGCGCTCACCTTACCGAGGTTCAGGAAAGAGCAACGTTGATAGCAGGTCCTAAGCTTTGGAATACTATGCCAGAGCAGTTAAGAATGTGCATAGATTTCAAAACATTTAAAAAAGATCTAAAGACACAGCTTTTCCAGCTGGCATTCAAGGATTAATTATCCTCTGAGCTGTTTCTTATATTTTTACTTTTGTTGTTTTATTGTTTTGTCCGCACAATTGTAGTGTTATTTAAATGTATATACTATGTATGTTTTGAACTTGTAAATCGTTCTGTTCTCTTACAGAAGAGTGGTACATAAACCGTTTGCAAATAAAGTAAATAAATAGTCTGTGCACAAAATCCGTGTGCCTAGCCCAGTGCACCTCATTGCATCAAGGCCAAAATCTGGACATGAAATTCTAATGTGAACATTGCAAGGATCAGTTTGATACCAACGTGAAGCAGCAGAGCATAATTTTTAGCCTAAAGTGGAACTATCCGGTTATGAGCTGAAGACCCACAGAAGCCCTTAGATGTTACCAGGACAGCATCGTGGCTTGCTGGAAGAGGCACACATGGTTGCACCTGAACCTTCGTCTTCAGGTTGCCTGGTTATGGCACCCTGTTATATTGAAGTCAGCCTGACACAACATTACTCGTTTGCTCTTGAGTCAAACAGAAAATAATCCTTAAGGTTCGGTTATAGAGGTGTATAATTAGTGCTACAGAAACTTTCCTTCTGAATATTTTGCTATTTAAAAAAAAAAAAAAAAAAGTTGCATTAATAATAAAGCAAAAATAAGAATTGACTGAAGATGGCTCAAAACCAAAAGATTTTAGGGATGTCTGATAAATCTGAGGTTAAGTGGCAGTCGCAGTTATTCCGGTTTTGAGGCTCTCGTATGCAGTTCTGCCAATTCACCTCACTCTTTCCCTGCATCGTCCCTTTCTGTTCCAGTACTGAGACCCACGTGAAAGTGTGCATGAGCACACAGCTCTGCCGATGCCCCTCGCTCCTGCCCTGCTGCCCACCCCTCTTGTTCTTGTAGAGAGGCCTCACACACATGGCTCTGCCAGTAGGTCCCAGTCCCATCCTTTGCTTTTCCTGTGGTGGGCTCATTCCCAGCCACAGAACAGCAGTTCTGCCAAACCATGTGATGTGAACAAATGGAGATTTTTCTTTCAGAACTCTCTGATCCCCTGTTCACAAATCGCTGTTTTAACAGCTAATCCCGGTTCAGGGAGGTGATCCTTTTGGATGCCTTTAAAATTGCGTGCACACACTATTTCTGTCCTGGTGGGTTAGTTTAATGAGAGGGGGGTCTGGGCCTTGCTTTGCTTTCTCTGGTCTGGTGATAGGTTCTTGGACAGGCTCTGCAGTTTTCCACGTAGTCCCTTAACATTCTGCTCCCTATTAACACTGATGGGAGATGCGTTGAAATTCATGAGAAGCAGTGCCAGAGATCGCCGAGGCTCTCCCTCATTCTCCCTTCTTTTAGCAGATGTATTAATAGTCGGGGAGACTACCATTCATTTGACTGTGGTACCAGTCACGCTCCTGATGGCAAGAGACGTGTGATTACAGGGTAACTTTGTATATGGTGCCCAAATTGAAGTGACCACACTCCTGTCTCCTACCCCTCCACTCCCCGCAACCGTGTCCAGCTGGGTCCAACCCTCTGGCATTTAAAAAAGATAGCTCTGTGCTCGCCTGTACGTAAATGAGATTTCTGGGGGGAAAAGTCTGCATTTATTTACAATAAGTGTGTGAGCTAGAGCCATCCATGTGAGGATGGAGGCTGAGCACATGCTCGGGCATGAATAGCATCACCACATAATGAGACCGCATGCAGTTTAGTGTTTGCTGTGCCCAGGATCTTTCCCAGAAAGGTTTCGGACACTTGGAGCACTGATGGGTTAAGTGAATTGCTCAAGGTCACAAGATGGTACAGATGCAATTGGAACTTGGGGCCATTCTCAGTTGGGGAGCAGCTGCCCCCTCCGTTCTCATCTCCTTTGAGTCTCGTGCCGGCATCTCTAACATAGTTCATTTTGTCTTCGTACTGAGGGTGGCGGAAAGCTGTTGGATCTACCTTGAAGCCCTGTCATGGGTACTCATGTAGTGAACGTACTTCATTATCAACAGAATTTCTATTTTCCTTTTTTCCCTACTTTGCTTCCTCATTTTGATTCATTGGAAAGACATGCCTGGCAGCAAAGCACATCTTTGTGTTTACCTCAGGAGGCGAAGAGCAGGGAGGGTGGTTCAGAAATTGACTGCACTAATCCTCCCTTCTGCCCAAGAAAGAAAAGTATAGAAGGTTTAAATTTCGAGCTGTGGGCCAAGTACTTGGGATCATGTGCCAGCCAGCAGGGACCGAAAGGGCCACCTGCCGTTATCGGGCCGAGAAATTAGCAGCAGCCTGATTGCATGGGGAGACCGGTGGAAAATGTGTGTGTCGGTCACAAGACGGCATCCTGTTAGGATAGACTCAAACTGTAGTCTGATATTTTCTAAGCAATGAAGCCATGTCAGCTTGTTATGTGACATTACTTGAAAATTTGGAGTGCTTATATTTAGATGTAATTAATAGGGATGTGCATCCGGAAAATTTTCATTTTTATTTAATTTTTGGTTTGTTTTTTTTATTTAATGCACGCTGAAACGAAAATGAAAAAACAAACCAAAACAAATGCACATCCCTAGTAACTAACAGCATAAGAATGTGAAGGGATAGGATTCAGTGCTGTGGTTCTGTGGAGGGACAGGGTCCTGCAGTGCTTGCTGTAATTGTCAGAGCCCTTGAGTGAATCCCTCCCCAGATAAGGGCTGGCAGCTGGCAACTCATACCTGCCCTGTATCTCTGGACTTATTCTGTTAAAATCTCTTCCCAGCTCCCTTATTTATTTATTTATTTATTTATTTATTTATTTAACATTTTTCTATACCGACATTCGCACGAGACATCACATCGGTTTCCAGACAACAGCAAAATCAGCCAACAGGGCTTTACATTGTAACTGATATTTTAACTGGGGGGGAGGAGGGGGAAGGGGCAGGGCAGTAACTTGGAGCTAATGAGTATGCTGGGAACAGGGGAGGGGAGTACAGGGTTAATTTACAAAAAGCAGGAGTAATGTACATGCTATATACAATCTATTATGTACGTTCTATATACAAGACGAGGGAGTGGGGGGAGGGTAGGTTAAGGAGGGAAGAGGAAGGATGGGGGTGGGGGGGAGGAAGGAGTCAGGGTGTAGGGTAGAGTGGATTAGGAGGGGGGTGTGGGGGGTGGGGGAAAGGAACTGGGATGGCAGATTAAGAGTAGGCGTGCGTGAAAAGCCATGTTTTAAGTTTCTGTCTAAATTTCTTTGGACAGATTTCAAGGCGTAGACTGGTGGGCATAGAGTTCCATAGCTTGGGACCAGCTAAGGAGATGGAGCGTTGTTTGGTGGAAGCGAGGTGGGATAGTTTGGGTGTAGGAGTAGGTATTGTTGCAAGGTATGGTGATCTGGTTGGCCTTGATGTCGTATGAAGGTGTAGGGTGTCAGAGAACCATTGCATGTTTGGGTTGTGGATGGCTTCTGGTCATATGAATGACTGGTCATATGAATGACTTTTCTTTTCATGCACACTACAAGCTGTTTTTATGTAAGTGCTAATATTCTCTCACCAGCAATGATCAATGCAAGATCAGCTTTATCTCCAAGAAGCTTTCTAAGTTGAAGCCCCTTCAGCTGTCAGTAGTGTGAGGATTATGGCCCGGGGGCTTCACTTGGGCACTCTAGGATACTGAGCAGTGTCCCTGAATTGTGACACTTCTCATTAACATAGGGTGAGAAGTTTATGGACCCAGAGCAGCACTGGGGGGCCTGAAGGACAGCAGGTTAAATGACCTCAGAGTGGCCAGGCAGAGTGCTGCAAGGATCCAGGTATTTGCTTGCAAGCAACAAAACCAGGAGTTTGGGATTTAAGCTGTTCAGAACCAGGAGGAATAGATTGCAGCATCTCTGAGGGACATTTTCCCTTTTTATTTCACATGCATGAGTATTCTTAGGACTTTGGAGAAGATGTTTATTTATTTTTTTAAATCCGTACATTATTTTGGAGGAGTCTTCTAAAACCAGAATTGCCTTCTGGAACGAATGTAAAGGTGTGATGAGGGGAGCGTGTATTGAGTACCTGGTGTGATGGACGGCATTATCCTGTGTGCTCCTGTGCAGAGAGCAGGCTGATTAATGCACCACCAAGTTAGGAGAAAGATCCTCGAGCCTACTTTTCACAAGAGCAATGTTTGCACTTCACAGCCTGGGGCAGGACAGACCCCAGCCGCTTGCCTTTCTCCTGGCCGTGGGGTAATTTCCCTGCGCTTGTGAGGCACTCTGCCGATTACCGATCTCCTGCGCTACTCTCAGGTGCCACGTGTCTGCTGGCAGCTTTTTCCCTCTCCTCTCGTGGGTCACAATATAAACTTTCCTCTGAAATCCCCAGTTTAGAAAGATTGCTTCCTTTTTTTTCTGCTTGGGGAGGTGAGCTGTTTAGAGATTAGCAAAATCAGTGTGTTTGGATCTGCTCACAGTGGTTTCTATCTTAAAATCTCATGAAATTCATTTGTTTCACATAGAAATGATGGCAGAATAGGACCACATGGTCCATCCATAAGCTTGCCATAAAGGTGGTATCGGGGGGTGGCAGCTGGCACCGTGCACAGGTCTCCCGCGTTTGAAGTTGTATTTTGCCTTCTGCGTGCGTGGTCTGGAAGGTGGAACCTGAGTGTGAGACAGGAGACGTGAGCGTGGACCGGGAAGTCGTGGGAGAAGGACATTTCATTAGCTTGTAAATGCAGTCGTGATGCAGCCGGCACGACGCGCCATGTTGTACGTACGGAAGATGGTGGTGGTGGTGGTAAACAAGGATTCCTGAAATGCTTTGCCCTTGGTTACCAGAGCCTCTGATTGAGACCTGCTCTGGGAAGTAGGTGGGAGGTAGAGAGCGGGAGCCTTCTGGGATGCTGGAAGGGAGCCACTCTGCCTTTTATTGAGGGAGTGGGAGACGGCGTCTCTGTGGGTGGCCTGGGGCCCGGGGGCGGTGCGTGCCTGCGGCTTTTCTTCTCTGCCTCAGGTGTGGGGCAGCCGCACATTCCTCTTTCGGGGTAGATAAAGAGGTGCCAGGGCTTGGCAGATGCCCTGTCTGGGTAGCACCCCAGCTGCTGTTACGCTCCTCTTCTCACCTGGAAGCCCCCCCTCGATGATATTAAAGTGCTCGTCGTGCCATCCTGTAGGCTGTAGGAGCGGTTTGGGTGTCAATCTTTTTATTTGTTTTTTTAAAACTTTTACTTCATCTAGAAAATTCCAGCGCGTTACTGCTCTGCTATTAAGTAGACACTTTTTCTGCCAAAACGCAGATTTGTGAACTCCTTTCATAGGAAAGTATTTTCTTCTGTTAGTCTGGGCAGCCTGACGCTAGAAGATTAAAGAGCAGACTAACCGAAACCTGCCTAGTGGGCTGGGTCCAACAGCTGTGGGCTAGGAGCTAATAGAAACGGTTGGTGGTCCTTAAGGCTCTGCCCAAGAGACACAGAGGACCCTTAGCAGTGGGGACGTGAGTGTAAAGCTGGGCCTGGCTGCGCTACTGGTACTCTCTGTGCTTCTAAACACGACATAGTTACTCCTCCTCGTTTCTGTAGTGCTACTCGTCGTACGCAGTGCTGTACAAACGACACAAAAGAGACCGTCCCTGCTCAATAGAGCTTACAGTCTGTGATCAAGAGACCTGGGGAGCTTCATCATAGTAAGACAATGGTTAAAATTAGTTACTGAGGCTGAAGGTGGACAATCAGGCTTAAGATTTAAAAGTAGTATCAAAAAGGTGGGTCTTTAGGTGGGATTTAAACCTGGTGAGAGAGGGAGCAGGGCGCACCAGCCCAGGACGTCTCTTCCAAGCACACGGTGCAGCCGGCTGGAAAGCACGGAGTTTGGTATTGGTGGTAGAGGAGAAGGGCAGAGATGAGAGTGACTTATCCCACGAGCAGAGTGCACGAGGAGGGGTGTAGGGAGAGATAAGAGAGGAGAGGCAGGGAGGTGCTGCAGAGTGAAGGCATTTGTAGGTGAGAAAGAGGAGCTTGAACTGTATGCGGGAGCGGATAGGGAGCCCGTTCAGTGATTTAAGAAGAGGGGGGTTATGTGAGCACAACAACTTTGACAAAAGATAAGTTGTGCAGCTGAATTTAGGATAGATTGAGGGGGGAGAGATGTCTTGCCGGGAGCCCTGTGAGGAGCAGATTGCAATAAGCGGAAGGTGATGAGAGAGTGGGTAAGGATTCTGGTAATGTGTTCAGATAGGAAGGGATGGATTTTGGTGATGTTAGAAAAAGAACCGGCACATTATAGCAGAGTTTTGGCTATGGATATTGAAGGAGAGAGAGAAGTCTAAGATGACACCTAGGTTAAGGGCTGAGGGGACCGGGAGGATGACCGTGTTATCCAGAGAAACAGAGAAAGGAGGAGGAGGGGAGATGGGCTTGGGGGAAAGATAAGGAGCTCTGACTTGGCCATGCTGAGTTTAAGATGGTGCTGGGACATCCCCTGTTCAGATCTGAAGGGTCTTGCCAAGTATGGACACTTCACGGACCACAAACTTGTTATTGTGGTAGCTGTAAAGGGGCTCTGAATCTGCAGAGACTCGTGCTCTCTCTCCAGAGCTCTGTACCGTTATGTTCAGTGCAAAGCGTGACACCGGAAGCTGCGCAGAGATTTACGGAAAACTGCCTCCACTCCTCCCAGTCCTGCATGGGGTGATCTGGACAGCACGGCTGCTGCTCCAGATGAGCATGTCACGGGGGACACGGTGAGAGCAGATAACGCCTCGTAAATCCTTTTCGTTGTGAAGATGCAGATGTTTTGAGGGAAATCTGTTTGTGCTGTTTCAGGGGAAACGCTCTGGCATCATTCATTATAAAAAAAAAACCAAAACTGTTTTCTGTGACTTTCTTTTCAGTTCTTTTCCAAAACGAATATGTAAAACTCTTTGAGATTTCCCTGCGATCGAAAGATGCAAATATTAGAACGTTTGGATGGTACATTTCAGATACAGGCCCAGCACTGTATACGTACAGACGGAGCATCCTATGCCTTGAGCGGGGCACAGTGCTGTGCGTAATAATGAGCCACGTGGCCGATGCGCGCCCTGGCCTTACTAATCTGCAAGGGATGGTTCCCCCCCCCCCCCTGTGCTGGGGGCTGTTTGATCGCTCTGAGAATTGACTTCCCTGCCCACTCTCCTTTTGGGTTGTGATCTTTCAGGCCTCCCATTCCCTACGCCAGGACTTTTTAAAAAGCCGTTGATTTAAAAGTAAACTTATTTCGGAGAAGCAGGAAAGTGCCGAGGGCCCTGTGAGGGTCAGGCACAGATTGTTTACTTACTGAAGAGGATGGTGAGGAGTGCAATGGGCATCACGAAAAGTCCAACCAGAAGGTCGGCCACCGCCAGCGACATCAAGAAGTAGTTGGTGGCGTTCTGCAGCTTTTTCTCCAGCGACACCGCCAGGATGACCAGGATGTTGCCCCCGATGGTGGGGATGATCGCCACCAGGAACAGCAGCGCCTCCCATGTTTTCTCGGCCGTCTCTGGGTAGGCTGCTCTCTGGGACTCGTTGGCTGCGGACGGGTGACCCAGCATCCTGGTGCTCTGCCCGGCGTACTCTGAGAGGGCGCTGTGGTGCGAGGGGCTGGGCGCGTGGCTTCTCTCGGCTCCCCTGCAATTCCAGACAATGACCAGCAGCATGGTCAGCGGATAAGCCAGTCATCCACGATGGTGAAGGGCCGGTCCCCTGCCAAACCTTTCCAAACACGCATCCGTTCGCTCGTCGTTGCGAGAGCGGGGGGGCACAAGCCTTACACACCCGGGCACCGCTGCAGGAGTCCCTCGGTCATGCTCCCATGAAGCAGTCTTGCGTTTTCCAGAGGGATGTCTGGGTAGAATCCGACGGTTTTGTGAAAGTCCGTGGGATGGTAATCCTGCCGTCACTGCTCTGCGTCCCAGCAGCTTCTCTCTACAAATGGAAACATGCTTAGTGCATCACATTTTGATTTACGAAAGTGAAGGTGGGTTTGCTTTGTTCTGGGAGCGGGAACACCACCTACGTGCGTTCTCCCGTGAGCCCTAACCAGCGTTACAAGAGCGGACTCATCATTTCAGGTTCAAAAGCGCACTATACATAGATTGTGGAGAACATTTAGTGCTCAAATTTCCTTTCGGCTAACACTACAAGAAATGACCCTCTAAATACAGTTTTCTCCCTAGCATGCCTTGGCTGATGCTGTGTAAGGAATTTTATTTTAAGTTTCCTGGCCCTGGAGTTGGGAACTGTTAGGAATAAAGCATCAATGGCTGCCATGGGAAACCCCAGAAATCGGATGGCGCAAGAACGAGCAGTTGATGAAATATTCACCCAGGGACCTGTTAGATCTTGCAGAAAAGTTAGGGGAGTGAGGTCAAGTGGAGAAGCACGGCTTGGTCCCAGCCTGACGTGACCTCCTGACACCCTAGCAGAGCCCTATAGAGAGGCTGTACCTGCTCTTCTTCCCCTGGATAACAAAATACCTTACCTTACCTTTCTAACGTGTCTGCAGACTCCTCAAGTCCAGGAGCTCTCCGTGTGAGTGAGGAGGGGATCAGGATTATTCAGCCCTGGGAGAAGTTTCTCTCCAAGTCTGATCTTCTTTTCCATCGTGAATCAGGCTTTGAGCAGCAGCATTTTGATAAGCTGGCTCCGTTTTTCTTCCACGCTGTCCTGTACTGGAGCAGTCTTTCGTTCAGCGGCTTCAGGTCTTAACTTCCCATATTAAAAGTTGCTCTTCCCTGTTTTCCCTTGTGTTCCAGGAAAGTTATTTCCAGTTAGAAGAAGTCCGGTCGCCAGCTCTTTGCAGTGGTCTCTCTGTAAGCAGTCCGTCGCTGCTTGTGGCTGCTGCGTGACTGGATGGCTTCTCGGTCCTTTGCGCTGTGTGATCTCTTGTGTGCTCGGCTGCAGAACTTTACTGCTGTTCCCGTCCTCGCACGCTGAATCATTCCAGTGCATCCAGTGGAAGGAAACAAATTGGGTGTCTGAGAGCTGGAGGAAAGCCAGCAAGGTTAGTTCCTTTGATATCCTTTGCTGCTAAGGACCTACAGTCCAGACCCGCTTTCTCACAATCCCTCCCAGGCGTCCCCCGAGTCTCTTTTTGCATAGATCTGGAGTAAAATTTTGTTCGCCGTTTGAATTTATCCTCCATTCTCTTTGGGGGGGAAAAGTAGGAGCCCTTCTCCATCTCAGTGCAGCTGTAAATGTTTTTTGTCATCCTGATGAAGGGAGGAGGAGTGGGCTAGAAACCAGGGTTCAAATCACACTTCCCTTGTGACCTTGGGAAAGTCACTTTATCTGCCATTGCCTCAGCTACCCACTTAGATTGTAAGCTCTTTGTGGCAGGGACTTGTATGGGAATTCTAAGAAAATAATAATACTAATGCTGTAAACCACCATCAGCATTATTTGGAAAAGCAGGCAAAGACTCCAGAATGTAAAAATATTAAATTAGGATCTTTAACATCTTTCTAGATGTGAGTGAGGGGGGATGGGCGGGGGGTTGTGGATCTCTAAAGCATGGCTTTGTTTGTAGGGCCATCTGTTTGTTGCTGTGTTATCCTCCGTACTACCACATGGCTGAAATCCAGGTCTCTGTCTCTTCCTTGTAAAAATAAATAAAAAGACTGCATTAGTTAAACAAAAAATAGTTTAAAGTTCCTTTCGAGTTAGCTGGCTGATTTCTTTTCCTAGTAGAAATGGTGTAACTTCTCTGTGCGTGTAATGTGGCCAGGAGGTAACGTGAGCTTCTGAAGGGAATGAGAAGCAAGCGAGGGCTGCTTTCTTTCTCATGTTCCTTCAAATCCAAGGGCAGCTCAGGTCCTTGACCCTTCTTATAAGAACTGCATACTTTCCTGCTGAGGAAGGTACAAAGCCAGAACCATCACTGGGGCAAGGAGCCATTTCTCCAATTCAGCCCAGCATGGTAGAGCATCCTTCTAGAGGATTCTCTACCTCGCAAGCCCGGTGCAAAGTGCATGTGAGAACCTCGAGGTAGAAGTCATCGGAGAACAATGTCTGCGACTCTCTCTGCCGTCAGGTAGGTGAGCACTACCTTCTCAGCTTTCCCAGCAGTTGAACTGGGGTAATCTGTAATTTCCTAGCGTGTAGCAGATGGACTCAGGACCAATGGGTATAGTGTGCTCCTGATAGTAGTTGGAGACGGATCAGATTTCAGTCTGATGTCCGCCCTAGTACATATACCCCCTGTAGGACGCCATGCTCTTCAGTATTTTCCGTCTCCATAGCAGTTTGGAACTCTATACATGCTTGCACAGCGTTTAGAGTATTCTAACCAAAGAAATCCAAATCAAGAAGAAATCTTACCTCTACAGACAAGCCCCGCTTTCCTGCTGTGATACCTACGGGTCCCTCCCCCAGTTGAGAATTCCTGAGGTGATTTCCGCAATCCCTCAGAGGTAGGCCTCGATCCGGCAGCTGGTTCCCTGCGTGGACTTAGCTCCCAACATCGGGCACGGCTGAGAGGCAGCGGGTGCAACTTCGAACGTGGCGGTGAAGGTACTTTCCCTCTCCCCCCGCAGCCAGAGACCGCCCGGAACAAGACCGGAAAACGCCGAGACAAGGTAAGGTAGAAAACTTCCTAAAAGTCTCTGGTATCCAAGGCTCAAAGAGCCGCACAGATCGCCAGCCGGCGTCAGTGCCACCGGGTTGATCAGCCCTATCCGGGCTAGACCCCGGTCCGATACGAGGGTCCTCCCACATGGAGACCCTCTGAGGTGGTCGCCATATTGCTCGCGTGGTCGCTGTCACCATTTTCGCTTGATCGCCGTCCTGTCCTCCGATTCGATCTGTGCGCACAGAGGCGAGCCATGCACACAAAATCACCTGTGCGCACACCGGCGTGTGCACAAGTGCCGTGCGCACAGTGACGTGCACAGCCACACGTTCAATGGGGCCGGGCACATAAGTAAACCTCGTGCGCACAGCAGCGCGTGCATCTTTTTGAGTGCGCATCCGACCTACACGCAGAAATTCGGCGCATCCAGATCGCATAAC
The DNA here is from genome assembly GCF_901001135.1 of Rhinatrema bivittatum. Lineage (NCBI taxonomy): Eukaryota > Metazoa > Chordata > Amphibia > Gymnophiona > Rhinatrematidae > Rhinatrema > Rhinatrema bivittatum. The sequence continues at coordinate 182,137,556 of NC_042623.1, forward strand.
TCAGCCTCCCAGCATATGCTTAAACGCACAAACCGGAGTTTTTCTGCGCACACAAACCGTGGCACCACCGGACAAGAAGCTCAAGGCTCAGGGCCTCTGCCCAGCATGCCACATTAGAGCTGCGCAACACGAAGAGGCCACAGCCCTGTGCCTACAGTGCAAGGAGGCTCTGGGTGAACCAGGCCAAGGGTCCTCTCCAGCCGGCACTGGGATCCGGATCCACTGACAGTACACCGGATCTGGCTACTCCAGAGGGATCCTCCCTCAAACGGGGCTCTCCGGGGACGCAGCGCCTCTCAATTTAGACCTAGCATCTTTCTCCTGGGTAGAATTCTTCAAAGGCCTACATACCTTTGTCCATATGCAACCAGCGCCCCCAATGACACAACCACAGCCTCCCCCAGAGGACCCTTACATCCCGGGGCCCTCTAAACCCAGAGAAGGGCCCCTCCCACCTCAAAGCCTCAACATAGGGGACACGGATACCTCGGACGAGGATCAAGACTCCCTGGAGGAAGGAGAAATCCCTCCAGGAACGGAACCTTACCGAACCATGAGGCGATTCTTCGCCAAAGATGAGCTTTCAGACCTCGTGGTGCACAGCTTGAAAGAGCTCGCTATCCCAGGCACAAGTACCACAGGGGAACCGAAGACGAACCCCCTCCTCGAGGGACTCCTTCAGGCCTCCCGCCATTTTCCTTTGCTGCAAGCCGTCCAACAGCTGATTGACCTGGAATGGGAGTCTCCGGAGGCCACGTTCAAAGGGGGGCGGATCTGCCAGCCATGTACCCCCTGGACTCCGCCGCCAAAGATCTCCTGGCATTCCCCAAAGTGGATGCCAAAGTCTGTGCAGTCGCTAAGCGCACTACCATCCCAGTCGAGGGAGGAGCGGCACTCAAGGATGCCCAGGACAGGCATCTGGAATCCATCCTCAAACAGTCATTCGACATTTCAGCTATGTCACTACAGATCACTGCCTGCTGTGCCATGGTGACACGCGCCTGCTTATCAAAGACCAGGAACGCCACAACGCCCGTCGAAGCACTTGAACCAGCAGTATCATTCCTCACGGATGCGACCTCCGACCTGGTACGCACCGCAGCCAGAGGCATTTCATTCTTTGAGGCAGCCAGAAGACAACTCTGGCTCTGAAGCTGGTTGGCCAACGTGACATCCAAGACGAGACTCACGAGAATGGCTTTTAAAGGGAACCCTCCTGTTTGGAAGCAAACTGGAGAAGTTAGCCGACAAATGGGGCGAATCCCCACTACCTACCACAGCTACCGGAGGACAAGAACAAGAGAAGCCAGCGCCCCTCTCCCTGAACATCTAAGGGCAGGGGATCACAGCGCTTTAAACCATACAAAAGTACATATCAAATATCTCGCCCCGCAGGCAGGGGCCAGTCCTTTCGGAACAAGCACAACAAAAGGGGAGCCGGCTCTGGCCCAGGCCCCAACTGCACCCCACAATGAAAATCAGCCGGCCATCCACAGGAAGAAGCCATAGGGGGCAGGCTTGCTCTTTTCTACCAAAGATGGGTCGAGAACTTCAGACAAGTGGGTCCTAACCATCATTCGAGAGGGATATTATCTGGACTTCCACAATATTCCTCCGGACAAATTTGTGAAATCTCCTTGCCATGACCTCTCCAAAAGGAGGGCAGTGGAAACCATGCTGACCAAATTGCTCGCCTTAAAGGCCATAACTCCGGTGCCCACGCAACAACAAAATACTGGGCTCTACTCCATCTATTTTATCGTTCCCAAGAAAGAGGGTACATTCCGACCCATCCTGGACCTCAAGTCTGTCAGCTGTCACCTGAAGGTCCCTCGCTTCCACATGGAAACCCTGCGCTTGGTCATAAGAGCGATACAGCCAGGAGAATTTCTCACATCCCCGGATCTGTCAGAAGCCTACCAGCACATCCCTGTCCACCACGAACATCAGCGTTTTCTACGCTTCGTGATCCTGGACCACCACTACCAGTTCTGGGCACCACCCTTTGGGCTAGCCACAGCGCCCCGAACATTCACCAAAATAATGGTGGTAGTGGTGACGACGCTGAGGAGAGAAGGAATCCTCGTACACCCATATCTGGACGATTGGCTGATCAATAGCAATAGAAATCGCCCTTTCTCGTACATTATTGAGGTGTGCAATTTTAGGAGATGGAATAGGCAACATCCCAGTACCAGTTGATCTTGTGATTCTTGAGGGAATATGGAAATGTAAAGCTGAAGATAGCCATTCAATCTTTTCATTGTACAATGTTTTATGAATTAAAGATAAAACTTTGTGTTGGGCTCGATATTTGACAGGCAACCAGTGAAGAGCCTTCAATCCTTATTAGCTCCTCATGTACATTCACCCATTGTAATTGTGCATAATCTAATCCAATTTTCATCACCTTTTCTAGTAGACGATACACGCTTCTTTTTGATTGTATATACTCTCCCATCAAGTTTCCTGCCCCGGTCCCCGGAACGTATCATATCATAGACTTTGCTGTCAAATTCATATCATAAGTTAAGTATCATATCTTAAGCATCTTATCATAGACTGTCTCAGTTTTAAGTTCCTTTACCAGTTTTTGCATCCACTTGTTTTTTGTGCTAGCTGTATCAGTTCTTGTATTTACTTGTTTTATGTACTGCCTGTGAGCGAAGTTGTAGTTTTTTGTAAACCGGAGTGATCTGTATCCCATATAGGAACCTCGGTATATAAAAGTTAAAAATAAATAAATAAATATAGGAGTGATATGGTTGGATCTTCTAGTCCCAGTTAAAAGTCTGGCCACGGAATTTTGTAGTAATTGCAAAGGTCTTATAACATTAGCAGGTAGGCCCAAAAACATCGAATTATAGTAAGATAAAACAAGAGCTTGCAAGATAGTTCTAAAGACTTTTGCTAATAAAAGTGGCTTCAGTCTTTTTAGAACATTCAGTTTAAAGTATCCATCCTTAATTATTTTTTTAACCCATGCTTTTAGATTGACTTCACAGTCCAGAAAAATCCCAAGATCTCGAACCTCAAAGGAAATAGGATAATTTTTGGCTGCTTCAAAATTTTCTAGTTCTTTTGCTTGGCTTAGTTTAGGACAAATGTATAAAATTTCAGTCTTTTTTTAATTGAGAGAGCGATTCATTTGGGTTAATACTTTACTAATAGCAGATTGATATATGTCCCAAAGCTTAAGAGTTAGGTCAATTGATTTTTTCTATCGGGATTAAAATGTGAACATCGTCTGCATATATAAAATACATAAGACTAAAACCAGATAAAATTCTACATAAAGGAAGCATATGAATATTAAAAAGGTGGTCATTGGCGATTCTTCTTCCAAATTGTACCACTTCAGCACGGGTGTTCCTCAGGGATCCTCCTTTTCTTGAGTATTTACTTTGCTCCTCTCTGCACAGTTCTATCCGATCTAGATGTCTCTTAGTGTGTATGCAAATGACATACAGCTTTTTTATTCCCATTCTTCCAATGGTCACATCAGCAATGGATAAAGTAGCCACCTGCATGACAAAAATCAAAGAGTTGATGAGTGACAACATGCTGACCCTAAACATCAGGAAAATGGAGTTTATGCTCCTTTCTTGTTCCCCTTCCTTGGATGCCCCCTCAGACTTCTTATTTGAAGGCTACACTATCCCTATTATTTTGAAAGCACGAAACATGGGGGTTCTCATTGATTCTTCCTTGTCTCTACGATCTCATATTGGGTCCCTGGTTCAGTCCTCTTATTTACAAGCTTTGCTTGCTGCGCCCTTTGAAACTGCTTCTCTTCTGATTTTCACACCATTATTCAATCCTTAATTTTGTCACCCCTGGATTACTGTAATGCAGTGGTTTTCAACAGGCGTGTCGGGACACACTGGTGTGTCGCAAGGTCCTGGGAGGTGTGTCGCAGGGCCCAGTATATGGCTGCCTCCTTAATCAGCCGTGGTGGGAATTGGTTAACTTCTAACATTGGGCTTGATGAGAGGCTACTCTCTCTTCCTTCTTTCTAGCCCAGTGGGTGGCTGTTTCCTCCTTCACCCAGATCAAAGCAAGACATTGCCAGTTCCGGCTATTCTATGCCTGATGGGCCGCAAACTTTATCTTCCTCTGCTGAGTCTGGGAGTGATGTTGGTGATGATCTCTTCACCCTATGGAGGGAGGAGGAAAGGAGGTTGGTGATGCTATGAAGGTGGAATGGAGAAGGGAGTGTGGGGGCTGCTGAATAGGAAGGGGTGGGAAAAAGCGGGTCTGTATAGCTGGGTAGGCCAGGGAGATGAGATGAAGGAGGTAAGGAGAGTCAAATGAGAGAGAGGGAGCCCAGGAAAGAGGATGTGGAGGGTCACAAATGCTAAGCAGGCTCCTGTGGATGCAGAGTATATGTTTACATTCAGCCCCGTGATGCTCATGTTTTCAGTGTGTCATGCCTGTAAGCATTATTTGCTAGGTGTGTTCCAACAGAAAAAAAGGTTGAGAACCACTACAGTAAAGGACTGTTCTTGGATTTGCCCAACTCTAATCTTCATGCTCTTCAGTTAATCCAAGACTCTGCAGCTCGTCTAATCTCTGGTGCCTCTCTATGTAGTCACATTTCTCCAGTCTTCCTGAATCGCACTGGCTGCCCATCATATGGCTTGCATAATTCAAAACACTCACCTGGATCTTCAAGGCCCTTCATGGGTTAGCCCCTCCTTTATCTATGCTGTAAGAAGAGTTTGGTACTGTTCCAGTTCCTATGGTGATATTTTGTCTGAGCAACAGTATGAGTGGAAGAATGTTGATTAAACCCTGGTCTCCTCCTAGATGCCAATCAGGCATGTTCATCGTTCCCTCTACTCCTCACAAAGGTTGCTGACAGCTGCCTTCTATTATTATACGGAGTCCCGCTGTCTTCTAAATATGGCATTAAGGGCCTGACATTTATTGTCCACTTGTCCCCATGTCATAAGATGCACAAAGGTGAAACGGATGATCTGATCCTCTTAATAATCTTGAGAAAATACTGGAATCTTTGAAGGTTGTGATTGGATTTAATGCTCGCTATCTGTCATGAAAAGAAAACCATTAATACTGTTGGGAGACATTGGGATTCCATAAATCGGCATTGGTACAATTCTGGGGTCTTTTTTGGACCCTGATCCAAATACCCAATCAGTAGTACAAAGTTTTAGAAAAACATGTTTAATTTTAACATTAATTCAACTTTCTTTTTAGTAAGAAAAGCATATGTCCCATGAAACACTTTTTATCTTTTATAAACTTAAGAAAAAACGATTTCTCAGGAATACATTTTTTCAGTGACTTAAAGTATTACGGTACACACATTGACAATTTTTTTCACTGATTATATTCAGATCAAAGCTTTATGGTAGTTATGTGCTCTCTGCATACAAACCTTTTACCGTCGTCACAACATCTTTGTAATTTGCGGCCTGCTGCTCAGGGTTGGACAACAGGACATACCCTTTTTCCCTTGACACACGCAATAGCAAGTACTGGGATTTGGTAGTTAAGCGCCATCCATGCCTTTCTGATTGTCCTGGTCAGATTACCAGTATTTTTAGTCTGTTTGATCAGTTTATTATCTGTTCTCCCAGTTTAAGAGGTCTTTCTGGAGGTAAATCTGCTGTTCCAAGCAGAATGATTTATCATCCAAGCAACAAAAAGTCAATCAAACTGAAGAGCATTCATTGGCCACCTGTTTGTTTTGCATTTGCAAATAGTTATATATACTAAGTGATCCATGTTGCCCACCTCACCTTTTAATTTAATTTTCCATAATGGTTGGTTTTCTTTCCTCTCCAACTATCATGTCATAGTGTGTTAACTGCAAGTATTGTTAGAGACAGGAAGAAAGATTAGTGTAGAGAATTCTTTAGTTAAATTACTTATACAGTAAATCACTTAGGTTGTGTTTTTTTAAAGCAGTTTGAAGTAATTGTCTTAGAAACACAGATGTTATAGGATGGCAAGAACTGAGTTACACTCAATCCCAAGGGAGTGCTGATAGCAGAAGCTGCATCTGCTGGTGGATGAGCCGGACTTGTTTGCTGTGTAATGTGCGTTTAAATCTTGCAAAAGAACTTGTTGAGAGTTGAACATTACTGTGTATGAATAACTGTGTGCTGGGAAATTAGTTTGAAACAGAGGCCATATGGTCTTTTTCTGTTATGTTTCTATCTAGCCTGTCCATCCACCTGATTTAGATTTATAATTCACATCATTCCCTTAGAGATCCCCTGTATTTATCCCAAGCTTTTTAAAATTCAGATAGTTTTTGTCTCCTCCACCTCCTCTGGGAGGCTGTTCCATACATCCACCACCCTCTCTATAAAGCAGTGATGGCTAACCTATGACACGCGTGTCAGAGGTGACACGCCGAGCCGTTTTGGCTGACACGCGCAGCGTTTCGAGGACTATCAGGAATTTTTTTTTTTTTTTTTTTATCGGCTGCGCCGAGCCTTTTCTTTTTCAGCTGCGCCGAGCCTTTAAATGTGTTTTTTAGTTTCCCCCTACCCTCCACCAATGCCCCCGGGCGTAGGGAGGCTCATGCGTCGCAGCGATGAGGCTCAAGACAACGCGCTGATGCTCCTCCTTCCTGCCTGTGCGGCCCCGGAAGTAAACATTGCCGGAGCCGCGTGGGCAGGAAGGAGGAAGCGAATCAGCGCGTGCAGAAGAGGAGCCGCTGCCGCGGGTCGCCGCGAATCCCAAGTCGCAGCGGCCCAAGAAGAGGAAGAGGCCCGGTAGCAGGGCCGCCGCGGCCCGAGAAGATCAGGGCCGCTGCAGAGCCCATCCTGCGGCGACCCGCGAAGAGGAGGCCCAGAGGTGAGAGAGAGGCTGAGGGCCCGTAGAGTGCGTGTATGAGGTGAGTTGAGAGAGAGGACCTGAATGTTTGCAGAGACAGCATGTGAGAGCCTGTGTGTGTGAGAGAGAGAGAGCATGTGCCAGTGAGAGCCTGTGTATATGAATGATTGTATGAGAGAGCATGTGCCAGTGAGAGCCTGTGTATATGAATGATTGTATGAGAGAGCATGTGCCAGTGAGAGCCTGTGTATATGAATGATTGTATGAGAGAGCATGTGCCAGTGAGAGCCTGTGTGTATGAATGATTGTATGAGAGCATGTGCCAGTGAGAGCCTGTGTGTATGAATGATTGTATGAGAGCATGTGCCAGTGAGAGCCTGTGTATATGAATGATTGTATGAGAGAGCATGTGCCAGTGAGAACCTGTGTGTATGAATGATTGTATGAGAGAGAGCATGTGCCAGTGAGAGCCTGTGTATATGAATGATTGTATGAGAGAGAGCATGTGCCAGTGAGAGCCTGTGTGTGTGAGAGAGAGAAATGCATGTGAGAATGAGAACCTGACTGTGTGTTTGAGGGAAGAAGATGGAGAAAAAAGAAACAGAAAAAAAGACAATATAAAAGGAATTGGCAAAAAAACAAGAAAGGGAAGGTGAAAAAAAAGCCTGTGACCAACCAATTAGAAAACTAAGATCAGACAGCAAAGGCAAAAAAAAAAAAAAAAAGTACTTTTTAGTGATTGGCACATGTACTCTTTGGGAATGTGCAAGAATAGCACTTTCTCAACGGATCTCACAATGTACGAGATCAGCATGGAGAAAGTGGAAGCCCACGGGGCCTGCACAGAGGAGGCAGCAGAATGGACTTCAGTGTCAGTAGCAGCAATCGGCACCTCCGCAATAGCCACGCGGCATCAGTGACAGTGGCAGCAGAGGAATGAGAGAGGTTCTGAGGTTGCTGGCAAAAGAAAGAGAGGGGGGGTCTACCTTTAGTGTGTGAATGTGTATGAATGGGACTCTGCCTGGGGGTGTATGTGTGTGAATGCATGGGTGCCTGCCTGGGGGTCTGTGTGTGTGAGAATGAATGTGTGCATGCCTGGGAGATGGGGAGGGAGTGTTGTGAACATGAATGGGAGCCAATAAAAGAAACCGACTGACAGATGAAGTTTGTAACGCTTGCTTGGACTTGAAGTGTACGAAATACCAACCTTCAATTGAAGATTTAGCCAATGAAATTCAGCAACAAAAAAGTCACTAAGCAGGTAAGGTAAAGAATTATTTGTTTTTGCTTTATTAATAAATACAGTATATATATTAAAATTATAACTTTGTTGATTAGAGCTACAAATATCACAAAATTATGGATTTTTCTAGAAGTGACACACCACCCGAGTTATGCTCGGTTTTTTTATGAATTTTGACACACTGAGCTCAAAAGGTTGGCCATCACTGCTATAAAGAAATATTTCCTAAGATTACTCCTTTCAGCCTCATCCTATAACCCCCCTCATTCTAGAGCTTCCTTTCCATTGAAAGAAGCTCTCTTCTTGTGCATGGAAACCTTTTAGATATTTAAATGTCTCTATCATATCTCCCTTAGCTTACCTTTCCTCTAAGGTGTACATGTTTAGCTCTTTAGGTCTGTCTCCATATGCTTTAAAACGAAGACCACTGACCATTTTATTAGCCACTCTCTGGACAGAGTCCATCCTGTTTATATCCTTTTGAATGTGTGGTCTCCAGAATTGTACACAGTATTCTGAATCACCAGGGACCTACACAGGGGCAATGTCACCTCCCTTTTCCCTCTGCTGACCATTCCTCTCCCTATGCAACCAAGCAGCTTTCTGGATTTTGCCATCGCTTTATCCACCTGTTTGGCAACCTTAAGATCAGTTACAGTCATCCCCAGTTACTACTCTTCTTTCGTGCTTAGACTTTCACTAACAATACTGTACATCTCTCTTGGGGTTTTGTATCCCAAATGTATTGTTCTGTATTTTTTTTAGCATTAAATCTTAGCTGCCAGACACTTTGCTAGATCCCTCCTCATGTTTTCCACACCTTCCTGGCTGTCTACCCTGTTGCAGATTTTGGTATCATTGGCAAAAAGACAAACCTTTCCCAACAATCATTCTGCAATGTTCATGAAAATGTTGAAAAGAACTGGTCCAGGGACTGATCCTTGAAACACTGCAAGTAACAACCTCCTCAGAGAAACCTCTGTTTACCACTGCCTTTTGTCACCTCCCACTCAGCCAGTTTCTAACCCAGTCGGTCAGTGTAGGTTCCATAACCAAAGGATATCAGTTTAATAGTCTCTTATTCAGAACCGTGTCAAAGGCCTTATTCAAAGCCAAGTACACTGCATCCCGTACTCTCCCTTCATCCAAAGAAATTGATCAGATTTGTCTGGAAGGATTTACCTCTGTAGAGCCATTCTGCCTCAGATCTTGCAATCCATTGGATTTCAAAAACTGCACTATCCTAGTTTAGCAACAGTTCCATTAATTTTCTCCCCAGAGAGGTAAGACTAACCGGTCTGCAGTTCTCAGCCTCCTCCTTAGTTCCACTTTTATAAATAGGAACCACATCCGTCCATCTTCAGTCCTCCGGAACTGCTCCCGACTCTAAAGAAGCATTGAAAAGGTCAAGCACACTGTACTGTATCGGCCTGTTAGTGGTGTTTGATTCCTACCTGCCCCAGTCAAATTATAAATAGACATGCCAATTAGGAGGAAAGAGTTTTCTTCATAAGACAATTAGGGATTTACATCAGTGTGTAATTAACCCTGATTTTTAATTACTTATAGTCCTGTTACAGGTCATTGACATGCTAACAAAAACATATCTAATATAAGGGATTTTAAATTTAATTAAGGATATCCATGCCTTTAACAGCTTTAAATAATTTTAACAACTCAACAGCATTAACATACAGACAGAAGTCCAGCAGTGAGATGGGGGTGGGATTATTCAGTCTTTTGTACCAGCTACCAAATACACATACAATCTTTCACCATCAGGTAGATAAAGAGTTCCTGGCTCTCTGAGAACAAATCCCATCTCTGGAGGCCAGAGTGGCAGAGTTAAAGTTGCTGAAGCAAATGAAGAACTCGTCCAATATAATCGCCGCTATTGTTAAGGTTAAACTTGTTCACAATTGACGTAAATCCAGCAACCCCCCAACTATCAAATATATATAGAGGGGAAGGTGGAGGTTTCAAATATCAGCTCAAGCATGCCCCAACGGCCTTGGTAGCTTGTTGTTTTTCAAAATTTATAATCATTAACACTCCACCTACCCACCCTTTATTTTTTCTGTTTATTTTATTTACTGTGTAATCATTCATTCAAACTGAATTTGTCTTCCCTTTCCCTGTTTGTTCTTTTTTTACTTTTTTTTTTATAAATTTTTTAAAAAATCTTCTAACGCCATTATCACTGACTCCCAATTTGAAACTTTAAACAAAAAGTCTCCTTCTTGATAACCTTCATCAACTACTTAGCTGTATCCTGCTCCTGACATGGCCATGTTTAAAATGGTCTTCCTTCATCAGGGGAGCTACCACTTTGGTGACAAAATAGGGAAGCCTCTAGTTAATTTAGTGAAACGATGGACAGGTACTAGATTCATTCCAGCTATGAGGAATGCCGGGGGGGGACGGACACGACTTGTGAACTCTGGTAAGGCAATTTGTCAGGTTTTTCGGAAAGATTATCAGGCCTTATATACAGCACAGCAAGTTGACACCTCACAGATTCAGAACTATTTCCCTCCCCAAGCTGTTGGATGACCAGTTGGCTCAATTGAACCAGCTTGTCCAGCTGCAAGAGATTTTAGATGCCATTAAAGCACCAGGCTTTCCCTCTGAATTTTACAAAATCCTAGCCCAGCAGGTAGCTTTACCATTGGGAGAAATATTCAAGACATTGATAGTTAGAACTATTTCCGCTAGCACCAAATAGGGCGATGATTACGGTGTTGCCTGAAGAGGGCCGAGATCCACAACTGCCTGCCTCGGATCCCCCAATCTATTTTTAAAATTTTGATGTTAAACCTTTAGCCAATATTTTAGCCACATGATTGGCCAAGTATATCCCTGTCCTTGGGGTTGGCTTTGTTCCCGGCTGATATAGTATCGCCAATATCCATAGGCTTTTGGCTTCTATGGAATGGAGCCTTCGATGTAAGATGCAGTCGTTGGTGTTGAGTTTAGTCACAGAAAAATCCTTTGATAAGCTGGAATGGCCATTTTTGATGCAAACTTTGCAGGCCTATGGTGTTGGGTTTTTTTTGCACAAGCGGTCCGCACCCTTTATAATAATCCTAGGGCAGCCCTTTATGTGAATAGTTACCTCTCTGATGATATTCTCTAGGGGAGTGGTATGAGGCAAGGCTGCCCTCTATCCCCTTTACTTTTAATATTAGCCCTAGAGCCTCTTTTATGTAGTCTCTGGGATAACAATGCCATTCAGGGAATTGCTATTGGAGCACAAGCAGGCCCTACTTCCAAATTTAAATTCGCAGCCTTTGCAGATGATATCCTTCTTCACTTCACTAACCCCGTGCAATCCCTTGAAGAGTTACTTAAGGAAATCTCCACATTTGGCTCGTTAGCTGGGATGAAATTAAACATTGACAAATCAGAAGGGTTACCACTCTCTCCAGCTACGCAACAACTATGGGGGGCACATTTCCCTATGTGCTGGGTCACAGGGTCCATGAGGTACCTGGGGATTTTACTGCATGCTGATCCGAGTTGCATATATCAATCTAATTGTAATAAGTTATTACAGAATATGCAATCACTTTTACGGCATTGGCATGATTTCCCAGTATCTCTTGCAGGTCGAATAGCCCTTTTCCAAATATTTATTTTACCTAAATGGCTTTATTTTTTTCAAACTTTCCCATGTATTTTAACAACCCAAGACAGCCAGACGTTTTACCGGGTGCTTAGGCATTTCCTTTGGAGGAGGAAGAAACCTCGTATAGCGCTATCTCAAGCTAATAGATAAATAGGATACTGGTGAAATGGGGCTCGCTGATATAAGGGTTTTTAATCTGTTTTTTTCGTACGTCTTGTGGCAGATTGGCTTCTTAATACAGGCTAATATGTTCCTTTGCCCCTGGAACGTAGTTACTTAGGAGCCCTAAGCCCGGGAGCAGTGTTACATTCATCTCTATCAGCTCTATCAGACTTTCTCAGAAATAGTATTTTAGTTGTTATTCTCATGCACACTTGGCATCAATTATGCTCCTTATTATGCCTTAAGCCTACAGTTTCCCAGTTTCTGCTGCTCACAGGCAATGTGCATTTCCCACCTAGTCAAGTCCCAAGTATTCACAACATGGACTACTTTAGGTGTTTCCTTGTTAGCCCACTTCCTAGATGATACGGGTCAGATAAAATCCTTCCCTGATCTTCAAGTAGAATTTTCTTTGAATGCTAAACATTACTTTCAATATGTGCCAGGTACGCCATTTCACACGATCCTTGGGGGTGTCATATTGGTCTCAAGCGCCCAAAGAATTTTTAACAGACCTTTTTGATTTGGAAGACCTGACCTGACTTTCTATTTCTTTTTTATATAGACCAGTTAGAGGGTGTAAACCTAGGTGGGGCCTCTGAGTCATCCACGCAGAGGTGGGCTAACTACCTGGGGCTCCAGTTTCCTGATGAGCACCATGTATGATGTTTTTGCAAGCTCCGATCTCTTACTAGCTGGATGGACTACTACAGGCATGTGTATTAAGTGCACTCAGGTGGCTGGTACCTTGGATCATTGTTTCTGGTCATGTTCTTATATGACGGGTTTTTGGGAGAATATAGTGAGTTGTATCTACAATGTGACAAATTCAATTACCTCTCTGTTGATCTTTTGTTGGGAGTGGCGATGGGAAAATCTTATGTAAAATTATGGATTCATAAAGTACTTTTACTGGGGGGAAAAAACTATTCTGCAGAACTGGGTGAAGGTGGCCCCCCCCCACATACACACACTCTATCTCAATGGCGTGTGTTGGTTCACAACGTATGCCTCTTTGAGAAGTATGTTGAACATGTGGACACAACAAAGACGACCGGGACTTTCTTGCTGGTTTGGGATCTCTACATACAGTCCCTCCCTCATAGGACAAGGAGTCTGCTTTTGAATGATTTTTCTAGACCTATCGCTTTGGAGACCATTTGAGATCGTGGAGGTCCCACCAACTCCTCTCCCCTCCGAAAATTCTCCCAGAAGTTTCCCTTTTTCAGAATTTGCCATCATGGAGGTGAACGAGTTCTCCCAAACTGCAGCAACGGAGGAGTGATCTATACCGTTTGAAAGGAATCGCGTCTGGTTGCAAGCTTTGTCAGACCACAGTTTGTAAAGATCCATAACATCTGTATGAGGTGGAAGGTGGGAAAAGGGAGCTGCTGATAATCTAATACTTTCATGTAGAAAGTCCCAGTATGAGCTGTAGACTTACTGGATTGAAAAGTGTGTGTAATATTTCATAGAACTGGGCAAAACCTAGGAGAGTTTCAGTAGCATATAATGTAACCAAAATATCATGGAGCATGCATGTGAGAAACGGAGACCTTGCCCCACCGATTCTGGGAGCAGGCTAACAAGTGACCTAACCAGATTTCTCCCCAGCTAAAATATTTGGGTGTGTAAGCATAGTTTATTTTATCTTTTTGGTGTGTTCTGATAAAGCATTTAGAGGAGCTTCAGCCTTTATTAAAGGATAGGATAGAAGGGCTCTGTTTCTTTTACCAATGCCAAGCTCTTGTTAATTTTGTTCCTAGACATAAAAGCATTTGACGGTCCCCTTAAGAAGCTGTGACAGTTTCCTTTATAATTCAGCTGTTATTTTCTGGTATAGAATTTGAACAGGAATAATTCTGTTTGCTCTGATGCATGGGATGCAAGATCCTTTGGAATGAGATTGAAAAATCACAATCCTAGTGTAAGTTATGATCCAGAATATTCAATATTTTGTGTTCTGTATGACTGAAGCATTCAGAAATGTGCATAAATAGCAAATCTTTGTACGACTGTGACTTTTACCGTGTGGGTAAAAAAAAAATCTTTTATTTTAGGTTGTCACAATTCGGACATCTATCAAGGCTAGATCATAGCCCTGCTGTCTGAAACGTACATGTTGACGTCATTGCTGTGTCTGTTCCCTGACCTTGAATCTATGGCAGAGTCCCAGATATAAATTCATTCTCTTCCTAAAATCTTAAATGAGGAGTGACGTGGTTTGGGGGGGAATGTCGTCTTCTACATATTAGGAACATAGGTGTGCAGGTGAGTTGTTCACAGGCCCCCGAACCCCTCCTTTGACTCGTCTTTTCTGGGCCAGTGCCTGATGAATAATCGGTGAAGGACTGACGCACTCCAGGCGGTGGGGTGGCCCCTTGATAGGGCAGAGCCACACTCTTGGCCATAGAGTGACTCCTGTTGAGGGCTGATGCACGCTTGGTTATGGATTGGACCCTGCAGGAGTCTGGCTTACTGCTTTCTTTAGCCTTCACAGGGATGTCTAAACCCCCAGGACATTTGCTTTCTTTTCTCCTCCTGGTTTATTCTGAGTGTTTTGCTAGGCGTATGCCTGTTGAGAGACCTATTGTCTTTTATACACAGCTTTTGGCAAGGCAATAGCAGTAGGGTTCTATAAATAAGGAAGTCTAGATTCAGGAGCTGCCAGTTATATTGGCGATTTTTGTGTGGTGGTTTGTGTAACAGAGCTTCAGGCCCAGTACCCGGTCTCTTCTGAAGGGATGATCACCAGAGGCCCCGCTTTCCTGTAGCAGATTTTTCAAAATTCTGTGGCAAGAATTGGTCATTTTGCATATTTTCAATTTTTTTTATTTTTATTTTTTTTACTTTATAAAAATATTTGTATTCTGACCTTGCTATGTCCAGTGAATTTATTTGGTTCTTTATTAGAGGAGAAGGAGTCTTAGTGATTAGGGCTGGGAAGGAAGGAAGGAATCTGGCAGTGGGAGAAGAACAAAGATTACAGAGGAGGGAAATGAAGGAAACTTAGGCAGGAGCAAGTTTTCAGTGTTTGGGCCTCCACTGGGGAATTCAGCTCCACCAATTATCTGTCATTCAGGAAGAAACGTAATAGAGCCAAGAACGTAATAGAGCCATAGCTTATTCAGGCCTCTGTTTTTATCTGACTGTATTGATGATTTTTTTTTACATTTTTTTTAATGATTCTGTGACTGGTTTTATGATATTGTTTATGATACTGTGAACCACTCTGATCAGTTTTTCTGCATGTACGGTATAAAAATGCCTGGAAATAAATACTCCTGGGGGAGTTCTGCGCAATTAGGCAGTGCAGCATTCCCCTCCTGTACAGAATTGAAATGTTTGGACTAAGACCTGGTGGCTGCGAAGGGCCAAAAACACAGAAGGAGAGGCCTGGACTAGCTGAAGGCTGAGCCCATCCCACCTGCAGCTGTGACTCAGCTTGTGAGCCTATTGGGAGAGAGATAGGAAGGGTGCTTATGTGTGTGAGAGAGCTTGTGTTGAGGAAGTTACACGATGTTAGGTTCCATATTAGGAGCTACCACCCAGGAAAGAGATCTAGACATCATAGTGGATAATACTTTAAAATCGTCAGCTCAGTGTGCTGCGGCAGTCAAAAAAGCAAATAGAATGTTAGGAATTATTAGGAAGGGAATGGTTAATAAAACGGTGGATGTCATGATGCCTCCGTATCGCTCTATGGTGAGACCTCACCTTAAATACTGTGCGCAATTCTGGTCGCCGCATCTCGAAAAAGTAAAGAGGACGACGACCAAAATGATAAAAGGCATGGAATGGCTCCCCTATGAGGAAAGGCTGAAGAGGTTAGGGCTGTTCAGCTTGGAGAAGAGATGGCTGAGGGGGATATGAGAGTTATTTATTCTTTCACATAATAAGAAGACACTCCATGAAGTTAGAAAGTAGCATATTTAAAAGAAATCAGAGAAAATTCTTTTTCACTCAATGTACAACTAAGCTCTGGAATTCATTGCCAGAAGATGTGGTTAAGGCAGTTGGTGTAACTGGGTTTGGAAAAGATTTGGATAAGTTCCTAGAGAAATCTATAAACTGCTATTAATCAATAAGGAATAGCGACTGCTTTTTACCAGCATTAGTACTTGGGATCTATTTAATGTTTGGGTACTTGTAAGGTACTCGTAACTTGGATTAACCACTGTTGGAAACAGGATACTGGGCTTGGTGAACCCTTGTCCTGACCCAGTATGGCATATTTTATGCTCTTATGAGTAAGAGATTGGGAGTGTGTGTGAGAGAGAAGTTTGTGTGTGGGGGAGTGAAAATGCATGTGACAGAATGAGCCTGTGTGAAGGGGTGTGTTGGAGAGAAAGGGAGCCTGTGTGAGGGTCTGTGTGTGTGTGCAAGAGAGAGGGAGCTTATGTGAGAGGGGTATGTATGTGAGAGGGAGAGCTAGTGTGAAGGGTGCATCTGAGTGTGTGAGAGAGAGGGAAGCCTTTGCCCTCGAAAGCTCATGACTCAATAAATTGGTTAGTCTATAAGGTGCCACCTGCCTCTTAGTTTTGCTACAGCAGACTAATTGAGCTATCCCTCTGAAGATTTGAATCTTCTTGGGAAATTTTATTCCTGTATCCTTATAGCAAAAATAATGCAATCAAATATCCAATACAAAAGTATTTGCTTTTCCACTGGACAGCTTCATTTGTTCATACCATAAAAGATGAGCAATTGAGAAGCTTTCGTGGGAAGTTTTGTTCTTTCCAAGAAATAAAGCAAAGTCCCTCTACAGTCCAAATTATGGAGAGCTTTTTCTGATACTAGTATGAGGTTTTTGGGAAAAAGGACTATGGACTGATCCAAGCAGAACTAAGAAACTACTTTAACTAGTAACTTTGGATGAGTTCTGAGTACTACTCTTTTTGAACATTTGAGTATTCAGTAAATCTACTAAAACCAGGAGTTCGTTTATTCCACAAGCCGAAGTGACTGCAATGAGAAAAACAATTTTCTAGGTCAGAAATTTGAAGTTATAAGATGCTATAGTTTCAAATAGAGGTTTCATCAACCTTCCAAAAACTAGGTTTAGCTCCCATTGAGTCAAAGGATCCTTTATAGGGGACTGAAGATGGAAGAGTTTTTAAATAAATCTCACCACTAGTGGAAGGCAGGATACTGTTAGACCTTCAGAAGGATGGTGCTACACTGAAATAGCAGTAAGGTGAACTCTGACCAAACTTGTTTTCAATGAAGAAAGTATTGTTGCAAGGTGTTTTTTTGGGCTTTGCACCAGAGAATATTTCATTTGAAATTGTAGGGATGTCGAGTGGACAGTTTTCTTGGTCTTCTAAGATTCTGCGCTTGAACAAAGGTTGGGATGAAGAAGAGAGCCATTGTATTGGGTTAGAAAAAATGTAAAGAATCTGAGGCGAATTGGTTGAATTACTGCATCTTTGAAACCTACCACCAGGATAATGTGAGTGTCTGGTGCTTTGGTATTGTGGTTTGGTCTCTTGGCACAATATAGTCTAAATTTATTACTGAAAGGAGCTGTAAAGAGATCACCTGTGGGGTTCCCTAATGCTGTGGAAAATATTTAGATGGGTCTGATGGTGGAGAGACCATTTGTGAGGTTGAAGATGATGACTTGAGGAATTTGCTAGTATGTTGAATTTCCCAGGGAGACGTATGGCATAGAGGTGTATCTTGCCTATTGCCCAAGCCCATATCCTGAGTGCTTCCTCCTTATTTATGTAGTAAGTCGCTACAATGTTGTCAGTTGGTATCTGGGTTATCCTCCCCTTTATGAAAGGATGGGAAACTATTAAAGCTTTGAAGATTGCTTTAAATTACAGAATATGTATGTGAAGCTTATGTTCTTAACAGGTTAATATCCCTTTAGAACAGATATAGACCGATGCAGTATCGGGCAGTCAGGCTTAACCCGTGGTTGGACGCTCGTGTTGGATGAGCGTCCATAATCCCTTATGCAATAAGGGGATTAGCGCATTCAAACCAGAGCATAGCTAATAGTGCTTATCACGGGTAAATGCCATGTTGATGAGGCTATTAGCTATTACCCCCCTTATGTAAAAAAATTGTGTGCCCAATATGCACAATTTTACCTTCAAAAATTAACGCCAGTCCTGGAGCTGGCGTTGTCTTGAGGAGCCCCAAAAGCAACCTTAAAAATAAATAAGTGAATAAATAGAAGTCTTGCCGGCAGTCAGGTTAGGAAAATGGACGCTCAATTTAATGAGTGTCAATTTCCTAATCTGTGTACAGCCACTTCTGGGTGCTTGATGCCATGGACATGCTAGGGTCGCACAATCTATCCCTAACACGTTTATTTTAGCGCAGCAGCTCATAAGAACATAAGAAATTGCCATACTGGATTAGACCAAGGGTCCATCAAGCCCAGCATCGTGTTTCCAACAGGATGCTGGGCTACAAGTACCTGGCAAGTACCCAAAAACTAAGATCCCATTCTACTGATGCAGTAATAGCAGAGGCTATTACCTACATAAACTTGATTAATAGCAGTTAATGGACTTCACCTCTAAGAACTTATCCAAACCTTTTTTTAAACCCAGCTACACTAACTGCACTAACCACATCCTCTGGCAACAAATTCCAGAACTTAATTGTGCATTGTGTGAAAAAGAATTTTCTCTGATTGGTTTTAAATGTGCTACTTGCTAACTTCATGGAGTGACCCCTAGTCCTTCTATTATCCGAAAGAGTAAATAACCAATTCACATCTACCCGTTCTGGACCTCTCATGATTTTAAAGACCTCTGTCATATCCCCCCTCAGCCGTCTCTTCTCTAAGCTGAAAAGTCCTAACCTCTTTAGTCTTTCCTCATAGGGAAGCTGTTCCATTCCCCTTATCATTTTGGTAGCCCTTCTCTGTACTTTCTCCAGTGCAATTATATCTTTTTTGAGATGTGGTGACCAGAATTGTACACAGTATTCAAGGTGCAGTCTCAGCATGGAGCTACAGAGGCAATATGACATTTTCCGTTTTATTCACCAGTCCCTTCCTAATAATTCCTAACATTGTTTGCTTTTTTGACTGCCGCAGGACACTGAGCTGGTGATGTCAATGTCTTAGCCACTATGATGCCTAGATCTTTTTCCTGGGTGGTAGCTCCTAATATGGAACCTAACATTGTGTAACTGTAGCATGGGTTATTTTGTCCCTATATGCATCACCTTGCACTTGTCCACATTAAATTTCATCTGCCATTTGGATGCCCAATCTTCTAGTTGTGCAAGGTCCTCCTGCAATTTATCAGACTCCGCTTGTGATTTAACTATTCCGAATTATTTTGTATCATCTGCAAATTTGATAACCTCACTCATCGTATACCTTTCCAGATCATTTATAAATATATTGAAAAGTACCAGTCCAAGTACAGATCCCTGAGACACTCCACTGTTTACGCTTTTCCACTGAGAAAATTGACCATTTAATCCTCTCTGTTTCCTGTCTTTTAACCAGTTTGTAATCCACAAAAGGACATCGCCTCCTATCCTTAGACTTTTTAATTTTAGAAGCCTCTCATGAGGAACTTCGTCAAATGCCTTCTGAAATTCCAAATACACTACATCTACCGGTTCACCTTTATCCACATGTTTATTAACCCCTTCAAAAAAATGAAGCAGATTTGTGTGGCAAGACTTCCCTTGGATAAAGCCATGTTGACTGTGTTTCATTAAATCATTTATTTCTATATGCTCTGTGATTCTGATCTTTAGTTTCCACTATTTTTCCCGACACTGAAGTCAGGCTCACTGGTCTATAGTTTACTGGATCACCCTTGGAGCCCTTTTTAAATATTGGGATTACATTGGCCATCCTCCAGTCTTCAGGTATAATGGATGATTTTAATGATAGGTTACAAATTTTAACTAACTGAAATTTCATATTTTATTTTCTTCAGAATACTGGGATACATACCATCCAGTCCAGGTGATTTGCTACTCTTTAGTTTGTCAATTTGGCCTACTACATCTTCCAGGTTCACAGTGATTTTGGTTCAGTTCGTCTGACTCATCACCCCTGAAAACCATCTCGAACTGGTATCTCCCTAACATCCTCATTAGTAAACACAGAAGCAAATAATTCATTTAGTCTTTCTGCAATGGCCTTATCTTCCCTAAGAGCCGCTTTAAACCCTTCAGTCAACTAACGGTCCAGCCAACTCCCTCACGAATTTCTTGCTTTGGATATATTTAAAGTTTTTATTATGAGTTTTTGCCTCTGTGTCCAACTTAATTTCAAATTCTCACTTCGTCTGTCTTATTAATGTTTTACACTTACCTTGACAATGCTTATGTTTTATCCTATTTTCTTCAGATGGTTCCTTCTTCCAATTTTGAAGGATTTTTTTTGGTTAAAATAGCCTCTTTCACCTCACCTTTTAACCATGCCTGTAATCGTTTTGCTTTCCTTCCACCTTTCTTAATGCATGGAATACATCTGGACTACACTTCTAAGATAGTATTTTTAAAGAATATCCATGCCTGTTGATCACTTTTAGCCTTTGAAGCTGCACTATTCAGTTTTTTTCCTAACTATTTTCCTCATTTGATCAGTTTCCCTTTTGAATATTTAGTGTTAGAGCTGTAGATTTACATATTGTCCCCTTTCCAGGCATTAGTTCAAACTTGATCATGTTATGATCACTGTTGCCAAGTGGCCCCACCATTTGCCTATTGCATCAAGTGCCCAGGAGAGGTGACGTGTGCATGTTTAAAAAAAAAAAAAAAAAGTGCATCCAGTTTGGATGCATATTTTTAGCGCATTGGCCCGATTGTCTCTAGATGTGCTCCCAAGGCTTGATTGGCAGCATCTGTACTCGAGATTATTTTGAATCTTGAGGATGAAAGAAGTGACCCACTAGGAGATTGTGCGGGTTATTCCATCATTGTAGAGCATGCAAGTTAAGAGGAGTGAGAGGTATCTTGTATGAAAATGGCTGGGAATGTTGAATTCAATGATGCTTTAGATGCTGCTATAGTACTCTCATGTGAGGCCTTGTATACTGTTAACTGCCATGTGACCGAGAAGCTCCATAAATCTTTGGCTGATGATGCCTGGTTGTGCAACGAGCAAATCAGTTTAATAGTTTGTACTTTCTTTAGAGGGGAAGATGCTTTCCTGGCCTGAGTGTCTAGGTAAGCTCCTATGAGCTCTAGGTAATGAGATGGTATTAGATTGGATTTATTATAGTTGATGATAAATCCTAGCAAGAGAAGAGTGCAGCTTGTGGGACTGTTGAAGCATTGACATCCTCTAATGATCTGCTTGATATTAGCCAATCATCTAAGGAAGGAAAAGCTGATTTTGTTATGGCAGGGGATCAGAAAATATTTTGTACAAAACAAAAAAAAACCTTTCCTTTTTCTGTTGCTTGAACCCATCCTATTGCTTGTAACAATAGCAGAGAGGTTAACTCTTGTTTTAGTATGGGAGACGATGGAATAATTTTTCAGTTTTGCTTGTATCCATTGGGAAGGATGAGAATCCAACATTAAATTATGATGAGAGAACAGTGATGGTGAAAAAATTGTAGCCTTTCTCCACCAGAAAGTAGTTGCAATTTAAAAACAAAACACCCCACCCCCCTCAAAAACCTATTTCTGAGTAGACTGTTAACTAGGTTTAGGTTATAATCTTTTTAGTGAAGGTTCTGCTCTGTAGTTGCTGTTGCAGAGGTTGCAGGCTTTGAAATTTGTTTCTCTTATAGATAAGGAGTGTAATGTCTACAAGGATGATAAAACTGTTTCCTGTGTAGGTGAGATTGATATCTTCTCTGAAAAGATATAGGTTGTCGTTCTGTAACCTTGTTTGGTGCTGCTTGATGATATTGACTGTTTATCTCCAGATAAATTGTCCCCTGTGCAAGGGACATCCACTAACTTATCATGAAGGTCCTCTTTTAGACCTGAAGCTTTAAGTCAAACTAGTTTTCTGGTTGCTATAGCTATGGCTGAAGCTCTTGAAGAGAAATCAGTTATTGTGAATAGACTTAGATATTTAGAGCATTCATCTACCTCTCATAGATGATGCTGCAATTTAAAGAAGCTGAATCATCTCAGATATTTTCTAGAATATTATGGAAGTATTGTGTCGTCTGCTCTGGATATTTTTGCCTACATTATCTAGAAGTTTGCATGCCTTCCCGGGGAATTATTGGCATAGATTTTAGATATCTTAGCCTTCCGAAGTGCTGACTCCACCACTACAGAATTATGGAGCAGTTGAACTTTGCCCTGGGAATTCATTTACTTCAATGTACTTGCAATCGGTAGTGTAGAGATTGGACTGACCCACATCTTGGCTGAAGATCTTGGCAGGCTTTGTGTACTGGAACTGCACTCAGCTGTTCTGGTGCCTTAATATACGTAAAACTCCTGGGGAAATCTTCTGAAGGTTCAGGATCTTGTGCAGTGGGAAAGGGATGGATTCTGCCATATTTTGAATAAAATCTGGATATGAAAGATCCTCAGGCAGTTTCCTACTTCTAGGCATCTCTGGATTGGGACCTAGAGGCAGTCGTGGGGATTCTGGGATTTTAGAACAAGAATCATGAGAGAATCGATCACAGGGATCTGAGTCCGACTCTTATGGATTGGAGAAACGGACTGTGTGTGAGAAGATTGTGATTTCTTCGGATCCAGTAGTTTTTGGAATAGTATAAAAAGGATGATGGAAAATCCAGTTTTTGAGAGAACCTTTCCAGTATTGGAGTGGATTTTTTTTTTTTTTTTTTAAGAGGTCCTTGCATGTCTGACATATATTTGCAAGCAAAATCATGCCATAGCTTTTGCAAGAAAACGTGATTGTGCTTGGAGGAAAAGTCACTGATGAAGTATCTGACTCTGGATAGATGGTAAACCTATTTCAGGTTTTCCTGGCCCCCGAAATATCTAGTGCTGAGAGTGTTGGCATCGAGGAACCCAAAATCAATACCATTGGTGCCATGAAGACTTGGGTACATGAGACAGACTTATCTTGCCCTTCTGCGCTGACAGTGTCTTGAAGGAGACCTGTTCTTACTTCAGTGGCAAGACTGGTCTCTTTTCCAGAGGTGATTCTAACTTGCCTGAAAATGAGAATTTCCTCTTTTCAGGACGTGATGCCTCGTAAATGAACTTGAACTGGCGGTGATAACATAATTACTCGTGGAGACGTCCTTCCACAGGCCTTATATCTGGAGGGTCCCAGACATCAAAGGCAGAGTTTGTGCAAGTCAATGGTTGCCATTTTGTGGCTGCACTTGGTACACAATTTGAAGGGCTGTTTTCCTGATATGGCAGTCAGAAGTGTTTTTTATTTTATTTTTTTACTGAGGAGACAAAGTATTATAAAAAAAAAAAATAAAAAATGAATACAAACTGAAAAAATAGAAAAAAAAACCACAGGCGATGAGAGCACTTGTGTGTCCTTTCGCATCAGCAAAGGAAAAATAACAGAGGAAATTTATGCAGGAAACTCACTGCATTTTATCCTGCTTGTCCACAGAGAATTATTTTTATTTTATTTTTACTTTCTTTTGTTTTTGGGGTTTGCATAAAACCGAAGCTTGGATACAAAGTACGTCTTGTACATTGGGTCTGATTTTCTTATTCCAAAGTTAATGCAGGGTGGTATTCTCAGCAGCAACTGGTTTTTTTTCCCCCCCCTATAAAACTGTCTCTTCTCTTAGTTTAGTGGTTCTTACTTGAAAATTAAATGGAGCATAAAGCAAAGGCTTATGTTGCTGGGGGCATCTTGTATTGGCAAGCTGCTTTTGTTATATTCATGTTATGGCATGCCCTGCACACACAGACCCCTTTCTTCAATCCTAAGAAATAGTAACATTAGTGCAGCACTCGGATGACTAAGAAGTGCTTTACTCGTGGAGAACACCACATGCGGCCACTTTTGTAAAGAGCAAGGACGGCAGCACAGTGACTCCAGGGAGAGCATGTGCTCACACGAGCAGGCCCTTCTCAATGAGGGAGAATTCATTTCTTGAACAGAAACAAAAATGCTAACGTTTAAAGGCTGGCCCTGAGGAATGTATTCAGCTAAAGCATCACCTCAAGTGCCTTAAAAGGATTGTAGCAGCCCCCAAGTGTCGCCCTTGCAGAAACATGGACTGTGAACTCCAAAACGAGCTTCTGCATTGCCAGTCACATTGAAAATATGGAACCTTTTTCTAAAGCTTTGGAATTAAAAAAAATTAACGTCTAGGAAGATATGTTGCAAACTTGTCTCTTGGCTTTAAAAGTGAAATCACTTCACTGCAGAAAAATAATTTTTCTCTAATTCAGGTTCCTCATCCTGCTACACCAGTCCAGACTAATGGGTTATCTCCTCCTAGCAGATGGAAACAGAGGACACACCCTTTTACAATGATGTCATCACTTGGCATATAGGCTGGTGCCACACTGGCAATAGTCAGTATTCCTTTTTAGGGTTACTATTTGGCAAAGATCTGGGAGGACTGAGATCCAGTGATTCACAGACTCCCAGAGGATAGCATCCGCTGGTCTCAAAACTGAAGCCACAGTGGCTTTGGGAATGTGAGAAGAGTCAGCCTGGGGAGGTGATATTCTGACCAGATATCGATCAACCCATTTGCAGGTTGATTAATTGTCAATACAGGGATTTCTCCAGATTCTCCTGGACCATGAAGGGTTAACAAATCTCCTCCCTAACCCTCCAACCTCTCCTCCCCTCCAGAGCAATTCTGGTAGGCATCTGGGTTACAATGGCCCTACTGTGAATGGTTTCTCACCTATCAAGCCAGTGGTTCTTGTCATAGTATGGGATGAGTGGTCCCTAGATTTGGCCTCCAAGAGTAGATGATAAAGGCAGAGTTGATAGCTGTGCCCCAGTACCACTCAAGGTTCATGGTTTAGATCAGTACCCCTATTTGGGGTTCTGAAAGAAAAAGGCAGGTCTCTTCTGGCACTCCCTCAGTTAGGGGACTCTGGTCCTTGGTGTCTTGGGCTGAAAGGTGAGCTACAGAGGAAGTCTGGTGCTTTCACAGTCTCTGGGTTTGCAAGGATACCAGGGTAGGCAGAGGCTTCCTGACTCAGGTGAGAGTTGGTAAATGGTTAGCTTAGGTGTGAGACTTATCCCACAGAGGTCTCCCAGACTGTAGAAGGTATCACCAGGTTCTGAGTTCTGTGATGGCCTCTGTGGATCTAATTCTCTGGAGCCAAGGCTTACCTATGGCTTCAGATAACTCTGTTAACCTGCTATTCGCTGCAGTCAAAACACTGTGGGGTGTCTCCTTCTGTGCAGTCAAAGTTGGCCTGATTGGGTGGCAGGTACCACGATCTATCAAAAGGAATGGATCTGGATCCTCCCAGACTGGTTCTGGGCCTGTCTGATGCATTCTGTCACCCCTCACATAGCTCAAAGGATCTGGTTCAACAGACCAGAAACCAAGGTTATTGGACCAGCCTGGTTGCAATGCCTGCCCTTAATGATCGTTTATGTGAACGGGCAAGGGAACACTTGAAGACCAATGATAGCACAGAAAGTATGCAGGTTGATCTGGTGGGCGGAGAAGAACTTCCTGTGGTTTTTAGAAGTTTACACTGCAAGGGTAGCACAACTTGAGACCTGTCCGGTTTAGACTTCAACAGAGCTCGGCTGTTCAATTTGGTATTCACTTTTGATTTCGTGATGTTTGCAGCAACCTTACTGATTTGGCTTAGTACACTTTCTTGAATAGTGAAAGTCCCTTTGGACTTCGAGTTTATTAAGGTGATCTACTCATTTGTCGTCACAGCTGCCTCTGTGGCTCCATAAAATTGTTCTTTCTTCATTAAACCCAATCTGTGCTGCACATCATCCTTGAGAAATAACCATGCACTTTGATGGTTTATACACAATACAAATTTGTGAATAATCTGGTCCCTCTGACACAGCCCTGATGCGAAACACGGCCGTGTCGGGGTCCTTCATTTATACAACACCATTTACTGTGGAATTTAATATGCACAACTGATGTGTGCATATGCAAAATAACATTATTTTGTTGTTAACTGTTATTGATCAGTTTAATTTTTGCCACACATTACTTTTGTTGTGATTTAGCCATATGTGTGTGCTGTTTACTCTGCCCTTCCTCTGTGCTTTTGCCCAAAACATGCCATACTGGGCTGAGATCAAAGGTCCGTCAAGCCTAGTATTCTGTTTCCAACGTTGGCCAATTCAGGTCACATGGACTTGGCAGGATCCCAAGGGGTTGATAAATTCCGTGCTGCTTATCCCAAGAATAAGCAGTGGATTTTTGCAAATCCACCTTAATAGTGGTTTATGGATTTTTCCTCTAGAAACTTGTGGAAACGATTTTTAACAGCTTTCAGCATATTCTCTAGCAACGAATTCCAGAGCTTAATTATGCATTGAGTAAAAAAAATATTTTCTTTCATTACTTTTAAATATATCATCTGGTAACTTTGTAGTGTGTCTCCTGGTCTTTGTACTGTTTGAAAGAGTAAACCTATTAACGTTTACTCGTTCCACTCCACTCATCACTTTATAGACCTCTATCATATGTCCCCTCAGCAGTCTCATTTCCAGGCTGAAGAATGCTAACCTCGTTAGCCTCTCATAGGGGAATTGTTCCATCCCTTTTTATAATCTTGGTCGCCCTTCTCTGTACCTTTTCTATATATTACAGCAATTCTACTGTGGGGTCCTTTGTTTTACCACTTTTAACCAGTGTCATCCATCTTATCCAAGGTCGTTTTTGCCTTCAGTTAAAAAGGTAGTGTATCTTCCAGTGTCTCATAAAAGGGAATGTGATAGTAAAGATAGTCTCTTCCCTTATTAAAGATTCTTTGAGCCCTCCTCAGGTATTTAAAAGATGGCTAATCGATGGCCTCTAATCAGTGCTCTTGAGCAGAGTCTACAGCATCTGCTCCAAAGGATATCTGTAAAGCAGCACTTGGTCTTTATATTCTCTCAACGTTGCTACAAATTAGATGTATAAGCCAAGGGGATATTATTGCCTTTGGGCATTTATTTATTTATTTATTTATTTATTTATTTACGGTTTTTATATACCGATGTTCATTTCAAAAAGAGATATCACATTGGTTTACAATAAGGTACAATAGGTAATTCACTATCCCCTAAAAGGGCTTACAATCTAAAATTTTTGTACCTGAGGCTAAGAGATTACAAAAAATCATCAAAATCAAAGTTCTTAAGAATTAAGCAAAAGGTATAACAAGGAGCATATTAAACAAATAACACAAAGGGTGCACAAAGGGGAGTGCCCCTTTGTCGCACCCTTTCGGCGCGCGGTGCCTGCTGGCTTGGCGCCTTTCAAACTGCCCGGATCCGTTTGCTCATCAAAATCAAAGTTCTTAATAATTAAGCAAAAGGTATAACAAGGAGCATATTAAACAAATAACACAAAGGGTGCACAAAGGGGAGTGCCCCTTTGTCGCACCCTTTCGGCGCGCGGTGCCTGCTGGCTTGGCGCCTTTCAAACTGCCCGGATCCGTTTGCGATGATGTCAGGGGAGGGGGCGGGTCTCAGAATCATGGCTTTCCCCACAGAAATCTCTCCTCAGTTTCAAAGGCAGTTTTTTCAATTTTTTTTGTCTTTTTACCTTGGATGTTAGCTGTTACAAGGTGATCAGCACTGGTGGGTAGCCCTCCCCATCACAAGCGCCTGCTAGCTTGGCGCCTTTCAAACTGCCCGGATCCGTTTGCGATGATGTCAGGGGAGGGGGCGGGTCTCAGAATCATGGCTTTCCCCACAGGCATTCTCAGAGCGGCCCTGTCTTTTTCCCCATCCGTGTTGGAATGGCCTTGGGGACGCCCCATAATCTGGACTGGTGTAGCAGGATCAAAAGGAAGGTGAAATTTAGACTTACCTGTTGATTTTTTTTCCTTCGAGTCCTGCTACTCCAGTCTAGGGGACTCCTGGGAATTTGGGGCCTGCACGGTTATCCTTGGCAATGGACCTTGAGTTTGGCAAAAAATTTTGACTTTTGCCTTTGAGGTACACCCGAGGCTGCTACTTCTCTGCTATTTATTTCTCCTGTGGCATTGCTTGGTGTACTCAGTGCATATAGAGACATGGGATATGGTACCTGCTGAGCAGAGTTTGCTTTCTAAGCAGGACAAACAGAGTTTCTTTCATCTCTCCTGTTTGATGTCTCTCTTGTTCCTAAAGTTAATTGTATATTGGGGAGAGTTGGTATTTTCAATTGCTTTGACGTTTGAATACTGACTATTGCCAGTGTGGCACCCACCTTTATGCCAGTTGATGTCACTGTGTGTCTTCTGTCTCCATCTGCTAGTAGGCAGAGAGAACCCCTATTGTGGACAGATATAGCAGGACTCGAGAAAACAAAAGCAACAGGTTTTATTGTAATCCACTTAGTATGGTTGTTCAAATATATAAATGGAATTTTTTAAATAAATGAGTACTTCCCTGTCCCAGTACACATTGAATGTAATCAATTTGGTGAAAAGGAAGACTCAATTTCACCATCAAACTATTCTACTTAAGAAAATTGATGCTGTGAAATACACTGCTAGAAAGACCAATTTGTTTGTGGTCAGCTTCCCCAAATTGATGGGAATTATTACCCCTGCAGACTTCTTCCTTTGTTCCCTATGGGAAGTGTTAAGGTCTTCCCAAGAGGTTGTGTTCTGTATTTCAAAGGCTTACTGTGTTCCCAACTGCTGGGCAGAAGGAAGAAGAGGACAAGGGACAATTGTCTTTCAATAGTTTGGATCTTGGTTCCAGGAAATATCTCAGGAAGAAGAAATAGGGTCCCCACATAACTTGTCACTTGCTGTGGAAATGGACAAGAATTTGACCATAATTATTTTTTCCCTGTCACAGAGTTCTCACTCTTACCTAGGTAACAGGAAGAGAAGGCTTGGAAGCACTTTCAGAAAAAGAAAGTTTGTCCATGCACCAAAAGGTGACTGCCCTTAATGCAGATTTCCCTGCAAATATCTGGGGAGATACCAAGGGAACTTCAACACTTTTAGACTTATTTTTTCAAGAACAAGACTGTTTGACTGAGAATCCTTTAGTGACAAATATGAGGGGAAGACGTGATGGTAATGTTTGATGCTTATATTCTGTTATAGTGACCTAGAGATCAATATCCAGAGCCATTTAACTGGGTAACTCATAGGTTATCAATCTAAATGGAATGTTCTGATTATTCCCCTCGCTGATCCAGCTAAAAGTTAGCTACATAAATTGTTATCCAGCTAAGATTTAGTCAAATAAAAAGGAGCCCTCCGTGTGGGGCTGAGAGAGCCAAATAACTTACCCGGCTAACTAAGATATTTGGAGGTAGCCAAATAACTTGTCCGGCTAACTAAGGTATTTGGAGGTGGCCAAATAACTGGTCCGGCTAACTTAAGACATGGTAGAGAGCAGGTTTAACATTATCCGGCCTTGTGTGGCTGGATAACTTGTAGCTTTGATTGGCTAAATTCAAAAGAATGTAGCCTGTTAAATGGGGCCGCAGCACTCAAACGAAAAAGCTTGTGGGCCTGGCAGCCCAAATGAGTCTCCCAGCATCCTAGAACCTTTCGCGGATTGCGGTCCGCAGTGACTGCGACCTGGACCTGTGGGGAGGGGTGCTGGAAGTGTGCAGCTTGTGCAGTCTGGGCTGAAGGATTGCTGAGGGCTGGGGTGAGAGGGAAGCCAGAGGAGGGAGCTTTAGCTGGGTATGTTATCTGTTTGGTGGGGTTTTTTTTTTTAATATTGACCTAGAGGTCCATCCACTCTGGTCCAGCAAGGTGTTTAGGATTGTAACTCTAGGTTACCCAAGGGTAAGGACGCCCATCCCAAGCCGTAAAAGCAGGTGATGGCCAGACCTCCCTCTCATTTCTTCTCGCAGTGGCCCGAGGACCTGCCCTGGCCATAGAAGCAGAAGAGCGGACGGCCCCGCCTTACTGCCTTCATGAGTATCAGACTCCATTGCTGTTATATAAAAAGCCAGATAGCTAAACCAGACACGAGCTGTAAGCTGTGCCTAAAGAGATCTCTTGCATACACCACTGACTGGTTGTAATTGCTGACTTGTGCAGGTTTCCCCAAGTTACCATAGGTTAACCTGGTTCTTCATTTCCATCTTGTAGTCACTAAGTCACCTCCGTGTTTATCCCACTCTCTTTTGAATTCTGTTACCTTATCTTCACCATCTCTTCCAAGAGGGCATTCCACACTTCCTGACATTTTTTCTTACATCCACTCCCTTGGAGGTTCATATCATGGCCCCCTATTGTACAACCTTCTCCCCCTAGGGTATATTTGTTTAGTTTCACCTCATGTCTTTTGGGACAGACTGCTTCCAGTCTCCAGCACAGCATGGCAGGTGAGGCCTCGGCAGTGGCTGGTACATGGGCATGATCGTGCCCTTTTTCCTGCGGGTGCGGCCCAGCATTCCTCTGGCCCCGCTCATCACCTTGTTACTGCCTCCCGATCATCAGACGCTGAGCTCTACCTCCTGGTATGTGCCCATCCGTCTCTCACCCCACTGCTGCACTCCAAAAGCACAGATGTACGTCGTGGCATTACATTTTAACTGCCAAGCATTCAATCATTTCTTATCCTGCCTGCTCCTTCAGAGGTGTCCAGTCCGTTGCAGACCTTCAAGTTATCTACAAAACGTTTCCTTTTAACTCCTCTGCAATATCACTTCTAAAGAGATTGAACAGAACGGGCCCCGAGAGTGATCCCTGAGGCTCTCTCTGACTTTGTAAGACTAGTGCTACAAATAAAAACTATTGTAATATAAAAAAAATTGTTGTTGGGTTCATTTGATTTAAGTTGTTTGAATCCACAATATGAAAAGAAAACAAAGTAGATATACCACGCAGTTAATTAAATTGTCATTACATTTCCATAAAACGACTCCTGTTTTGTGGGATAAAAGTGCTCCTGTAGTTCTGTCTGCAGCGTTCCTCATGTTGCCTGCCTTCTCTACCTCTGATGCATTTCTGGGCAGGCCCTGGCAATATTCCTGTGTTTAAATGCTTGAAGAAAGCGGAGCCGCACTGTCACGTTGCCAACTGCAGATGAACCAGACCTCGAATCTCTGGGGGTTTAGTGTAACTATATTAAATATGTTAACATGATCACTGCTGACAGAAGTGGAGACCTTCCTTACATTCTATCCTATGTCCATCTGTTGGGCAATCAGAGTTGAAAAGGTTGCATTGTGTCTCTTGGCCAAAGCAGGTTTGCTCAGCTGAGTATCTGTGGCAAGTCTTAGCCTGGTAGACCGTGGCTGGCAACAGCTGTTCTGCCTTTCAGGAGATGTTTTAGTCCGAGACTCGTGTTGGCTTCCCCAGTGCTTTGTCGTTCTTTCCATGGTGGTCAGATCCTGGTGCTTAGACTGTGTGCACGCCTGTGTCCATGCTGCTAGAGGAGAAGGGCTGCTTTGTTGCTTATTTGCTCCTGTGTGACTATTTAGCCCAGTTCTTCATTCAGTTCTTATGTTTAGATCCTGCCTTTTGAACTCCTGGGATAATGGTATGTTTCTTTCTTCAGCCAGCATTATTCACCAATTTTTGTCATGTCTGTAAAATCTAAAAAATACATTTAAGGAGGAAACAAATTGATGAGCTACTGATGAATGATTCCAGTTTATGAGTTGGTGTTCAACTTCTTCTGGATGTTAGAGGCGTCCTTCGCTTCCTGCAGGCCTGATGACTTTCAGACCCTGCACCCCAGAGCCATTGTCGGGGTGCAGTCATGCAGCCTGTAAGCTCTTTGCTTTGCTTTTCTAGTTCAGCACTCTGTCATGACTGCAAGATCCAGTTGTTGGTTGTGATATTACTTGATATCATCTGAAGACTTGTTTGTATATTCCCAATGACCACGAGATGTTATATTATCTCTGACTAATGGCAGGGCATACCTTGACTTTACTGAATATATTTGTATTTATTATGCTCTAGTTTTCAGCAGGGTTATAAACAATGAACTTCAAAGTCTTATGAAGAAAGGCAGTAAATGAAATGCTTTAGTTATTCCAATCACGCATCAGAATGATCCTGTATAAGAGTTCCATATCTCTGGAAGAGCTAGGGAGATGCAGTGAGGTCATGACCCTTTACTAATGCGCAGGCTTATGCATTCAGGTCAGTCCACTGAGAAGTAACTAGGAGAGCCCATGCATAACCCATCACAATGAACATCACTTGCATGCGGCTTTTGAAGAAGGAAAGAAATCCATGAAAACAAGTCATACATGCTCCCCCCTGGAAAATCACAGCTTCTTGCATGCTCTTTGTACCAGGAAGGAATACTGCAAGAGTTACACCAAACCTGTATCGTACAAAAGCCCTTAGACCCAAACCAGGTTCTATGCATTGTATTACACTAATGTCCGGCATTGCTGAGGACATGATTGCCATTACTGTGCAGACGCACTGAGCCCATTTTGCAGGGTTTGCAATACTGGAAGATTCACTGCATCCAATAATCATGTTTTCTACCGAGTATGTGTTGAAAGCTGGAAAAAAACAGACCAGATAGTTCTGAAGAAATAAGGGGAATAATGACCAAGATCAGTTAAGGTGCAGGAATGAGACTAGGCAGACTGGGCCTCACAGTTCTTGTCTTCCATTGTTTGTTTTCTCTCTAACTTCAGGGACTGTATTGCTTCTTGTTTATCGGTCACGGGCTAGATAAGAGTTAGGCCCTTTGAGTATAAGTGAAAGGGAGCGTAAACACTTTGAAGTGGTTTCCGTAGACGGTGACACCCAACAAGGCATCTGGTTTTGTGATATTTTCTGCTGCTTGGGACCGAGCAGAGGGTTTTGCTTATGCTGTCTGTGTGTATTACTCAAGCCAATACTGGAAACTGATATTCAGGCACCACAAACAGAAATAAAATAACAGTCTCCCTAGCTTGCAGAGGCATACCATGGGACTCTAGCACCTAGGGACTCCCCCTCCAACCTCTCATTCTTCTCATAATCTCTCTAATAAAAATTACAGAAAAAATGGGTAGACTGACCCACCTAATTTATTTATTCTTATATTCTGCGATGTCCAACATCACTTTTTCAATGCAGATGACAACAAACATGCATAATAGTCATCGATGCAAACAAAATACAACAAGATGAAACCTATATTACAACAGTAATGGCATTTGGCAGCTTCCCTGCGCTCACAGTGATGGGGCTGATGATTAGAAAAGGGGGATCTCCTGTGCTCTTAAAGCAAAGGGTGATGTCACCCTAGGATGGCCACATCTGTAAGGATCCACATCAAAAACAAAATTCCACCCTCCAGTGGGGTAAAAAAAACAAAAACCAAACAAACCATAACGAATCCTACTCTGCTTCTGGTGCCCTGGAGGTTAGGAGGGAAGGCTGGAATTTGAAAAGATTGGAGAAAAAGGTAACGGGGAGGGATCCCCTTGAAATAAATGACAAAGGAGATCTACCAAGTTCACCCGCTTTTGATGGGGGCACACAGGGACCGCATTTAGGCCGCTCACCCCTAGGCAGAACTAGATATGTCACGTAATAAAGCCAATAGTGTGTTTGTTCATAATTCCCCTTTCCGGCGTGTTCAAGTCGGAGAACAATATAACTGCAGTAAAAGAGCAGTAATCATTTGAAAATAAAAATGCAATGGACGCAGAAGAGAACTAGAATCCAACATGCAAAAAATGGTGTCACCTCAGTAACAGCAGTACAAACTCACTCCACTACCAGACACTTCATGAAGTAACGCCAAACCCCGCTAAAAGGACATTCAGAACCTCTCCATACCATACCTTAACAGCTGGTACTCAAGCGGGCACCATGAGAGTCCCACGCTCCTCGGTGGGCACATTGTGTGCCTACACAGTCATTGTCACTGGAGTCTGCCTCCTGCACCCCCCCCCCCCAGGCCCTGGCATCGGCTGCAGTCAACCGCTGAAAACGGTACAGCATGGCTGCCGGCTGGGAGACTGCAGTGAAGGAGGTGTGGTGGTAGAGGAGGGGGGCACCTGGCACTGAGGCCCAGATCCGTTTCTTGGGTGATGACTCCCAATAATGGAACCCAACATGGTGTAACTATAGTACGGGTTACTTTTTACTATGTGCATCACTGTGCACTTGTCCCCATTAAATGTCATTGGGATGCAGTCTCACAATCTGCTTGTGATTTACCAGCGCAGAATAATTCAGTGTCATCTGCATATTTGATCATCTCACTCATTGCTCCCCCTTTTCCAAATCATATATAAATATATTAAAAAGTCCAAGTCCCAGTCCAGATCCTTCCACTGACCATTTAATTTTACTCTTTCCTATCCACAATAAGACATTGCTTCTTATCCCATGACTTTTTAATGTTCTCAGGAGTCTCTCACAGGAGACTGTCAAACGCTTTCTATCGCTTTCTATTGGATCAGCATTATCCACAAGATAGAGAGAGAGAAAAAAGGTTGAGGTAAGACATCCCTTGGGCAGTGATTCCCAGCCATTTTGTGACATGGTATACCTGGAATAGAGCTCTCTTCCTCATGGTCCACATCACCTTCCCTATTTCCCTCACAACCCTAGCATCATCATTCGCTTCTCTTCCCTCTCTGCTACCCCCCCCCCCCCCCCCCCCCGGTGTCATTGTCTTCTTTACCCTTCTCCCTCCCCATATTTCCCACCCTCTAACATAATCACCATCTCTTTCCTCTTCCTCCATTCTGCTATAAACATTACCTTCTCTTCCCTCTCCCATGGCATCATAATCATCTCCCTTCTCTCTCCCCCTCCCCACCCCATCCCCCTGCATCATCACCTTCTCTTAACCTCTCTCCTCCAGCATCATCTTCTCTTCCTTTCCCTCTCCCTCCACCCCCTGGCATCATCCCTTTCCCTCCATTCCTTCTCCCTCTATCCTCTGTCATCACCTTCCCTTACTTTTTCTCTCTCCCCACTCTTTCATCACCACCTTCCCTCTCCATCACCTTCCCCCTCCCCGTTCCTCTGGCATCAACCCTTTGTTTCCTTACCTCTCCCCCCACCTCCTTCATCACATCACCTTATTTCCCCTTCCCTCAACACCCCAGCTTCTTCTCCCCATGTCCTGGAGCCAATAGATGTCCATCAGCAACACTTACCTGGTGCTGTTTCTTCCTCCTCTACTTGTTTTCCTCTGCAATTGGAACTGCACGGGGCCAAAAGGACTTAAGACTACAGTGCCCCCTGCAGTTTCAGTTGTAACAGAGAGCCAGCAGATAGGAAAGCAGAAGTTCCAGCAGATAAGCACTACTCTGACTCCCCCTGCTGGCGGGAGGATATCCTGCAGGTCAGCTGTTGTAGGGAAAAGATAAACTGAAGTTTGCCGTGTTACACCAGACCTACAGCCACGGCACACTGGTTGAGTAACACTGCCCTTGGGTAAATCCATGTTGGCTGTGTCCCATTAAACCATGTCTTTCTATATGTTCTGTGATTTTGTTCTTTAGAATAGTTTCTATGATTTTTCCCGACTGACACGAGGCTCACTGGACTATAGTTTCCCGGATCATCCCTGGAGCCCTTTCTAAAGATCAATGTTACATGGGTCACCCTCCAATCTTTGGGTACAACGGATGATTTTAATGATAAGCTACAAATCACTAGTAATAGATCTGCAATTTCATTTTTCAGTTCTTTCAGAACTCTGGGGTGTAAACCATCTGGTCCAGGTTGTGCACACAGATGTCTGCTCTCTTTTTTTGTAAAATGTCTTTCAGAACATTGTCAAAGTAACATAAAACAAGAGCTGTTGGTCATTTTCCAAGAGTGAAATGTTTCTTTTTGCATTTGTACTGATCTAACTGCGCTACCCTGTAAAAAATTCACAGCCGTAGGCAGGGAACATCCCTGGACTTGAGAGCACCAGCGAGGACAACTTGTGTCCAGTGGTCTCTTATCCAGTTTATGAGGGAGGAGGGAGACTTTGTGTGAAGCTGGATTTCTGGAGAAATGCTTCTATCACTAAATTTGCCAGCAAGCGTCCATCACTCAGGCAGGTGTATTCACTACAGCTCAGTTCAGAGGCCTGGAAAATGTTCAGAGAGAGAATTGCTGCCAGTTTCATGCCCCCTTTCTGAAAACAAATGTATAGAAGACCACCCAGGCTCCTGCTCACAGCCCACGGAAGAAGGGTTTAAACAAAATCAGCTCGTTGCCCTTATTTTTGTTTAGTTGGTTTAGAAATTCAGTAATTGATCAGAAATTGCCTGACTGCCACGTGGACTCTCCTTCTTTTTCATTTGATTTTATAATCCTAGACCACCTTTGGCAAACAAACACCCCAAAGCACTTAATAAATTACCGAACTTGTTACTATAATCAAACAATGCAATAATGTATTCCGAATGAGCTGGACCTCAGTACTGGAATAACCAGGAGCGCTGCGGGGCGGGTCTGAGGTGCATTAGCAATGGTGAGTTGGGCTGTATGGCCATCACTACTAGTAAAGGTTGCTGCAAGGCAGGAGTAAGGTGCATTGACATCTGGGGTCTCTGTGCTGGAGTAATATGGGGTGCAAGAGACTAAATGCACAATCAAATCTTTGTGTGCTGGGGAAGACTATAGCAATAGGGGTAAACTACCATCCACCTGGACAAAATAAGGACAGTGACGAAATGCTAAGAGAAATCGGAGATTTCAATTACCCCAATACTGACTGGGTAAATGTAGCATCAGGACATGCTAGAGAGTTTCTGGATGGAATAAATGACTGCTTCAGAAACTGATGAGAGAGGGAGCTATTTTAGATCTAATTCTTAGTGGAACGCAAGATTTGGTGTGAGGTAACGGTGGTGGGGCCGATTGGCAATAGTGATCATAATGTGATCAAATTTGAATTAATGACTGGAAGGGGGACAATAAGTAAATCCACGGCTCTAGCACTAA
Organism: Rhinatrema bivittatum; assembly: GCF_901001135.1. Classification (NCBI taxonomy): domain Eukaryota; kingdom Metazoa; phylum Chordata; class Amphibia; order Gymnophiona; family Rhinatrematidae; genus Rhinatrema; species Rhinatrema bivittatum. The sequence continues at coordinate 182,174,290 of NC_042623.1, forward strand.
ACTTTCAAAAGGGAGACTTTGATAAAATGAGGAAGATAGAAAAAAATCTGAAAGGGGCAGCTTCAGAGGTTAAGTGTACAGGTGTGGAGATTGTTAAAAAAAAAGAAATACCATCTTAGAAGTGCAGTCCATATGTATTCCATGCATTAAGAAAGGTGGAAGGAGGGCCAAACGATTGCCAGCATGCTAAAAAAAAAAAAAAAAGTGAGGTGAGAGGGGGCTATTTTAGCCAAAAAATGTCCTTCAAAAATTGGAAGAAGGATCCGTCTGAAGAAACAGGACAAAGCATAAGCATTGGCAAGTGTAAAACAAGACAAACATTAAAAATTGTACACACAGCAGTACTTGCGCACACAGCAGTACTTGCGCACACAGCAGTACTTGCGCACACAGCAATACTTTAAAAAAACTGCATCAATAAGAGTGCCTTCCACAAGTGAGGCCGCTCTAGCACTGGGACCGCTTTTACCATCTCTGCACGCTGCTCGCCCTGATGACTTTGCTTTGTGGATGCCTGTGGCTCTTGCTAAAATACTTGTGCCAGGAAATGATCAAAAACATGGGATTGGTGTTTTGGACTGCAAGTGAGAAACCCTGGACCTCCTGTTTAGATGCCTTGTAATCTCTCTCCCTTGCCTGCGCAGCAGCTCGTTTCTGAGGGATTGCTGTTGGCCAAGAAAGCAGCTGGCAAATAATTGAATGCATGTTAAGTTTATAGTGTGCCTGCCTAGCTGCTGGCGTTACAGAAAAGCCTGACGCCCGCCACTGCTCTTGTGCTCCTATTTACATTCCTAGAGCCAGAGAAGGTCCTGCTCTCTCCTTCCCAGAAACATTCCTCTCACCTCCTCTCCCCCCTCCCCATCCCTCCACGTCCACTGCCTCCTGCTTTTGCTGGGCGGTTTGTAACCCGGGATAGCGGTGAAGATCGGGGAGAGATTTGTATCGCTCCATCCAGAGTCCCGATAGGTTGCGGGGGGGGGGGGGGGGGATGGTGTGAATTAGTGTTTAGTGTACGGGGCAGGGAGCCAGGAGGAGGGTTCAAATCCCTGCTGTTTCTAACCTGATGGGACACTCATCGTCACGTTACACCCGCCCCCCCTTCTCAGCCAGCTGGTACAATAATTTCATGGCTTCCAGCAGTGAGAGGTCAAGCACTTAAGACGATGGTGCACTTTGAGGTCTTGTCCAAGCTTCCTCCTCTCTCAGACGGTATCTGCTCTTGTTTGGGCCATCCAGAGCCGTGAGTCCCCCGGTGCTGTGCTCGGGAGGGTGTGACTTGCATGGGTCTGAACCATCTCCTTTGGAGTCAGATTTGGCACCTGTCCGTGTTGGTTAATATTAATGATTCTGTTTCTGTAAAGATAATTAGAAATCCGCCTGCCTCTGTAAGAAGGAGCCATTCCTAGTCTGCTTCTCCTTTCTAATGGTAAAGGACAGATAGGAGTGTGACGCGCTCGCCTGTTATGCTTGCGTTATCAGGCTAAGTGAAGCGAAAGAGAAATGTCAGATATAGAAAATGTACTCAGAAGTCATTTTCTGCTACCTCGCAGATTGAATCTGTAAATAAGGAGAATGGATTAGAGAGCATTACACGTTGAAATCTATTTTTGTGGCAGCTGAAAGGTATCAAATCGCTGTTCAGGTTTTCGGACCTTGTAGTTTGGATCGCATTTACATGTCTCCTCTGTCTATTGCCCTTCAGGAGATTACAACAGTTCCCCCCATCTTTTGTTGAATTACTTGATCTGTTGGGTTTCTGGGCCGGGAGATGCATGCTTCAGGACAGGCCCTCAGATGGCCCGGGGAGAGGGATTCAGCCATGCTAAGGATGTGTTCACAGGGTGTTGGGTGAGAATCCGTGTAATTAACAGGAAGGTGGGTCTTCTGTTTGCAGGACTCCAGAGCAGTGTCCGAGTGTGGTTTCCCTGCTGTCGGAGAGCTACAATCCTCACGTGCGATATGGAGCCGCCATGGCCCTTGGGATCTGCTGCGCTGGGACGGGGAATAAGGTGAGACTGGAAGTGCCATAGGCACAGGAAGGCGGTGGGTGGCAGGGGATTTTGATGGCTGAGTAAATGAATGTAAGCACAGTCTTGTTTTCATCCACTTACCCTTATAAACTCCGCAGTTCGCAGCAAAAGGTTAACTAGTGAGTCTGAATCTACGGGGTCATAAAAAGGCCCAGGGGGCTGTGTGTAGAAATATAGAGCTGTGTGCAAGCATTTAGGCCCCCCCTAGTCAAATGTTGTGTGTCAGTGAATCGCTTAAGTGAACAAAGCCAACACAACCTTCACATGGGACAAAGTTAAATAGGATCATTTCTGCAGTTTTTAATGCAAAATCATCATTTATTTGCTGATTTTAACAGGGTGACCACAATGGGGAAAAAAAGAAAAAAAAAGTGAATATGGCAAGGTTTGGACACCCAATTCATTCATTACCCCCTCGCCTTTATTTTTAAAAGGTTGCATGAGGAGGTTTGAGAGATCTCTCTGAGGCTGACGTTTCTTCTGGTTTGGCCTTTGTACTCTGTACTTCAGGTTCATGTCCCTCCCCCCAGGCAGCCCTGGCGAAACCCCATCCATGTTGGGGGACCACAGCTCCTTGTGCTCTGAAGGTTTTTTTTTTGGTTTTTTTTGTACTTTTGCTTGGAGTGAGCCTTCAAGCTGAATCCGACTCTCGCCCGCACTCTTCTGCCCTGTCCAGATCCCCCACCCCTCTGAAGTCCTCCCTCTCACCTCCCAGCCTTTTGTTACCTAAAGTGGCCGAGTCCCGATCTGACAGAAGCAACAGCTTTAAAAAAAAAAAAAATATCCAGCACGGGGCCCCCAGTCACCTGTCCGCATGCTCAAGGCCCCTTCCTACATGGGCTTCCTGTTACTATGGAAACCGAAAGGAAGGGCGGGGCTGCCGCGGAGGCTGGAGGCCTCCCCCCCCCCCCCCCCCCCCCATGCGGAATTTCTTTTTTTTTTTTTTTTTTAAAGTTGCTGCTGCCGCCATTTTAGGTAATAAGCGGCTGGGAGTGCTAGCGACAGAATTTGGCATGGGAGTCGGTTGCTTACGCCCAGGCCCGGGCTGCTGACAGTGGTGCTTGCCACGGCGTACGATCTCTTAGGAGCCCGTGTACGTTCTGGTCACGCGTTGGGGGGGGGGGGGGGGGGATGGTATGGCGGCAGTCTGTGGGGTGGGACGCTCGGATTACGCCACGCTGCGTACAGTGCTGGGCCCTGGTCCACTGGCAGCTGCTCCTGGAGGTGATTCAGAATGCAGGTTTTCATTTTTGGTTCCTGTGCATGTAGTTGGTTGGTTATGTTTTGTTGAATGCATTGTAATAGCTGTCGTATGTGACCTGCCTTGGGACCACAAAGGAAAGCTGGAGAGACATGTCAGTAAATAAAATACACCATGACGCTGGTTAAAACAAGAACAGACTTAGAATTATGGAAGATCCTAGAGGAGGAGCACTCAGTGGCACTATAAGCCATCGGGGTAGTCTAGGAGTAACCTGTTCTGACGCTCATAGCCTATGCCTCCAAGAAAATACTGATACTATCTGCATAGAGCAGTAGTTAGGACCCTAAGAGTACTGGTATGGCTGCCTCAGGTTTCCGAGAATTCCTTGGGGAAACCTACCTGGAGCGACCATTATTAAAACCCAGACTTTAATAGGCATGGGGAGGCTCAGTAGTTATTTATTTAAAACACTTTTGGATAGCGGCTGTAAGGCATGGAATGGGCCTGGGTGTTGGATATCCTGTAGATCTTGTAAGAATCAGAGAAAGATGGACAAGGCCTGAAATGGTTTCTCCATGTAGGTGTGGGGCAGTGCATGTGTGTGTGAAACTTGCACTGCCTCTGCCTGTGCTGTACCTGCTTTGTGGTGGGGAAGTGTGTGTGTGTTTGAGGGAAGCTTGCACTGCCTCTGCCTGTGCTGTACCTGCTTTGTGGTGGGGAAGTGTGTGTGTTGGGGAAGCTTGTACTGCCGCAATGTATGTGTGTGTGTGTGTATGTGTGTGTTAGGGAAGCTTGTACTGCCGCAATGTGTGTGTGTGTGTGTGTGAAGGAAGCTTGTACTGCTGCTACCTGTGCAGTACCTGTTCTGTGGTGGAGTTGTCTGTGTGTGTGAAACTTACACTGGTGCTACCTGTGGTGGACGTTTTGTGGATGAACTGTGTGTGTGTGAGGGAAGCTTGCACTGCCTCTGCCTGTGCTGTACGTGCTTTGTGGTGGGGAAGTGTGTGTGAGAAGCTTGCACTGCTGCTGCCTGTGTTGTACCTGTTTTGTGTTTGGTCTGTGTGTGAGGGAAGCTTGCACTGCCTCTGCCTGTGCTGTACGTGCTTTGTGGTGGGGAAGTGTGTGTGTGTGTATGAGGGGAAGCTTGCATTGCCTCTGCCTGTGCTCTGCAGTTTTGTGGTGGGACGGTGTGTGTGGGGGGGTGGGGAGCTTGCACAGCCACTGCCTGTGCTCTACTAGTTTTTTGATTGGGCAGTGTGTGTGTGTATGTATGTGTGAGAAGCTTGCACTGCTGCTGCCTGTGTTGTACCTGTTTTGTGTTTGGTCTGTGTGTGTGTGAAGCTTGCACTGCCTCTGTCCGTGCTCTACCTGTTTTGGTATTCGGGCAAAGAATGTTTGTGTGACGCTTACGCTGCTGCTGCTGCCTGTGCTCTACTAGTTTTTTGATTGGGAACTGACCGTGTGAAAGGGAAGCTTGCACCGTCTCTGCCTGTGCTCTACCAGTTTTGTGGTTGGGCAGAAAAGTGTGTGTGGTTTGCCCTGCTGCCGCCTGTGCTCTACAGTTTTGTGGTGGGACAGCGCGTGTGTGTTTGTGTGTGAGGGAAGCTTTGCACTGTTGCAGCCTGTGCTGGAGTAATGTATGTATGTGTGTAAGTGAGGGGAAGCTTGCACTGCCTTTGTATCTGTTTTGTGGTGGGGCAGTGTGTGTACGTGAGGGAAGCTTGCACTGCAGCTGCCTGTGTGCGTGTGGTTGGGGGGGGGGGGAGCTTGCACTGCTACTGTCTGTGCTGTACCTGTTTTGTGGTTGGGGCTGTGGTGTGTGTGTGCGCACGCACGAAGCTTGTACTGCTGTTGCCTGTGCTGAGCAATGTGTAATGTGAGGGAAGCTTGCACTGCTGCTGCCTGTGGTAGGGCCATATGTGTGTAGGAAGCTTGCACTGCCTCTACCTAGTTTTTTGATTGGGGAGTGTGTGTGTGTATGAGGGAAGCTTGCACTACTCCTGCCTGTGGTGTATCTTTTCTCTTGAGACATTGAATGTTCAGTCTTGCCTGCGCTAGCTCAGACACCTTTTACCCGCACTAGCGTGTGTATATACATTGAGCACTTCTGCGTGTAAGCACAGACCCTGCAGCAGGAGTACGAAGCACGTGAGCTAGGAAGCTTTCAGTCCTGTTCGATTAGAACCACATGTATTTCTTCTAGATGATCGTAGTACCAAGGAACGAATGTTTTCTAAGATCCTCTATCTGACAAGTAATTTAATGGAACTTTTCTCTTGAAATGGTCTGTTTTATTTCTAAACAATCTCTAGGATATAGCTAATTGAACCTGGCTAGCTGAGGTCCCATATTTTAATTATTTTTATTTCTAAAATAAAACCTTGAAGCCCTGTGTTTATGTTGAAAGCTGGGCACTTGGAAAGCTCTGAGAATGTTTCCACACTGAGGCCAGAAATGAAATTAAGCTTTCCTTCACACTGGAAGAAATCTTGAGCAGGCGCAGAGAGAATGAGAACCAAACACACCCGACAGTGGCAAGCATTGAAGGCCTTGTGTGCCTACGAGGGCATGTAGCAGTTGGGAGGAAGAACGCTTGTAACGGCAGAGGGATTCGTGGAGGCTGCTTATGAACTTAAGTGTGTAAAAAAGCGCAGTATTTCACATCTCTGCATTTCGAGTTGTGGCATTGACTATGGAATAAGAGGGACAGGGAAGGATATGAGGGCCACATATACATTAGATGTAAACAAGAGCCTACTTATTTTATAGTCAGTCGGCCTGATAAAACAAAAGGTGACTAGGGAGTGCAACAAATCAAGGGAGAAAAATTGAAAAGCTATGACTACAAATGCTTGTCGTTTGGGCAATAAAAGCCCAGCTCTGCAGGCCCTAATGGTGGAGGCGGACTTGGACATTGTGGCTGTTACGGAGACATAGTTCAGGGATTCTCATGATTGGATTACGGCCATACCAGGCTATAGCTTGTTAAGGGAGGACAGAGAGGCCAGAAAAAGGGGAGTAGCTATTTATGTCAAAAACAATATCCAAGCAACTGAACTGCAAGGAATGTGGTGTAGAGAAGAAGTGTTATGGGCCATCCTAAAAAAAAAAAAAAAGATGGTGCATCCACTTTTACTGGAGTGGTTTACAGGCCTCCGACTCAAACAGAACTAGACAGAAATCTGGTTGTAGACATCCATAAGGTGGGAAAGAAGGGAGACGTGTTGATTGTTGGAGATTTTAATCTGCCGGATGTAGACTGGAGATTCCCTTCTGCGGAATCTACCAAAAGTAGAGAGATAGTGGATGCCCTGCAAGGGGCTCTGTTCAAATAAATGGTAATGGAACCCACGAGGGAGGGAGTGATACTCGACCTAGTGCTCATTAAGGGGATAATGCCTCTAATGTTCGGGTGGGTGCCCATCTGAGTACCAGTGATCCTCAAACATATGGTTTGGTATCATAAATAGAATACAGAGGTCACATGAAGACCCGAGTTTTGAATTTCAAAAATACAGACTATGTCGAAATGGGCACATACCTAGAGCCAGAAGACTGGGAGAAAATGAGAGAGGTGGAACAACAGTGGGTCAAACTAAAAGGAGCAATTACAAAGGCAACAAATATATATGTTAGAAAAGTAAACAAAAGTAAGAGACATAAGAAACCAATCTGATTCTCAAAGGAGGTGGCTGATAAAATAAAAGCAAAAAAGAACATTGTTCAAGAAATATAAAGGATCCTAAAAAGAGCAACACAAGGAAGAATATCTGGTGAAACTGAGATAGATGAAGAAAGAAATCAAGAGGGCAAAATGTCAGGCAGAAGATAGGATTGCCAAAGAGGTAAAGCGTGGTGACAAAAACATTTTTCAGATATATCAGAGAGAAAAAAGAAAGATCCAAAGTGGTATAGCGAAATTGAAAGGTGACAAAAATCAATGTGTGGAGAGATGAAAAAGTGGCCGAAATATTGAATAAATACTTCAGTTTAGTGTTCATTAAGGAAGAAAGACCATGGAGAAGGACCGTCGCTAGTTGACAAGACTGTGGATGAGGGTGGAGTAGACGCAACTTCATTTACAGAAGAGAATGATTGGGAAGAGCTAGGAAAACTGAAAGTGGACAAGGCCATGGTGCTGGATGAGATACATCCCAGGATATTGAGGGAGCTCAGATGTGCTGGTGGGTCCGCTTAAGGACCTGTTCAATAGATCCTTGGAAACGAGAGTGGTGCCACAAGATTGGAGAAGTGGTGGTGGTCCTGCTTCACAAGAGCGGGAGCGGAGAGGAGGCTGGAAACTACAGGCCGGTTAGCCTCACCTCAGTGGTGGAAAAATTAATGGAGACTCTGCTGAAGGAAAGGATAGTAAACTATCTACAAATTGGTGTGTTGCTCGACCCGAGGCAGCATGGATTCACCAGGGAAGGTCCTGTCAGACAAATCTGATTGATTTTTTTGATTGGGTGATTAGAGAATTGGATCAGGGAAGAGTGCTTGATGTGATTTACTTGGATTTTAGTAAAGCTTTTGATACGATCCCGCATAGGAAGCTTGTAAATAAAATGAGAAGCTTGGGAGTGAGCGCCAAGGTAGAAGCATGGATTGCAAACTGGTTGACTGACAGGAGGCAATGTGTAATGGTAAATGGAACCTACTCTGTAGAAAGAACGGTGTTAAGTGGAGTGCCACAGGAATCTGTTTTGGGACCGGTTCTTTTCAATATCTTTGTGAGGGACCTGGCGGAAGGGATATAAGGTAAAGTTTGTCTATTTGTAGATGATGCTAAGATCTGCAACAGAGAGGACACGTCTGAAGGAGTGGAGAGAATAAAAAATGATTTAAGGAAGCTTAAAGAGAGGTCAGATTTGGCAGCTGGGATTCAGTCCAGAAGTGCAGAGTCATGCATCTGGGTTGCTGCAATCCAAAAGAGCTTTATATGATGGACGGTGAAAGACTAATGCATACAGACTGGGAGGAGGGACCTTGGGGTGATAGTGTCTGATGATCTGAAGGCGGCAAAGCAATGTGACAAGGTGATAGCTAAAGCCAGAAGAATGCTGGGCTGCATAGAGAGAGGAATGACCAGTAAGAAAAAGGTGATAATGCCCTTGTCCAGGTCCTTGGTGAGGCCTCACCTGGAGTACTGCATTCAATACTGGTGCCCATATCTCAAAAAGGATAAAGACGGGATAGAGGCTGTCTATAGAAGAGCGACCAAAATGGGGAGGTGTCAGCATTGGAAGACTTAGGCTGAAGGATCTGAATATGTACATCCTGGAAGAGAGGAGGTGCAGGGGAAATATGATACAGCCGTTCAGATACTTGAAATATTTTAATGATGCACAATCATCAGACCTTTTTCTGTTGGAAAGAAATCAATAGAACTAGGGATCATGAAATGAAATTCCAGAGAGGACGTCTCAAAACCAATGTCAGGAAATATTTCTTCATGGAGAGAGGGTGGTGAATGCCTGAAATGCCCTGCCAGAGGAGGTGGTGAAGATAACAGTGAAGGAATTCAAAAGGGGCGTGGGATAAACACTGTGGATCCCTAAAGGTTAGAGATTGGAAATAAGAGTGCATGGGGGTAACTTGCTGGTGTGGCAGTGCTACCCTTAACAAATAAACATTGATACTGTTAATGCAACTCCATCATTGCTCTCTGCTTCCATGGCAGTGGTTAAGGGAAATTGGATTCAAACAGCACCCGAGAGCCCTGTCTTTTACGGTTTGGGAAACTGATAAGCATGGGGGGGGTAACCTGCATACTACAGCAAATACCGGCATTTTGTCCTTTTCTGCCATCATTTCTGTGTTTGTTTATGATTTGTGTTTATTACCCACCTTTTTGGATAAGAAAACCAGTCCAGTGCTGTGGGAACAGCACATTTAAAATAGCAGCAAACCATCAGAAATCAATAGCAGCTTAACAGTAGACTGAGGTGCACATTAAGGGGCGGATTTTAAGAGCCCTGCTCGCCTAAATCCGCCCAAAACCGGGCGGATTTAGGCGAGCAGGGCCCTGCGCGCCGGGAAGCCTATTTTACATAGGCCTACCGGCGCGCGCAGAGCCCCGGGACTCGCGTAAGTCCCGGGGTTCTCCGAGGGGGGCGTGTTGGGGGCGGGCCCAGTCGTCGCGGCGTTTCGGGGGCGTGTCGGCAGCGTTTTGGGGGCGGGTATGGGGGCGTGGCTTCGGCCCGGGGCAGTCCGGGGGCGTGGCCGCGCCCTCCGTACCCGCCCCCAGGTCGCGGCCCTGCGTGCAAGAGGCCCGCTGGCGCGCAGGGATTTACGCCTCCCTCTGGGAGGCGTAAATCCCCCGACAAAGGTAAGGGGGGGGTTTAGACAGGGCCGGGCGGGTGGGTTAGGTAGGGGAAGGGAGGGGAAGGTGAGGGGAGGGCGTTAGAGGATTCCCTCCAAGGCCGCTCCGATTTCGGAGCGGCCTTGGAGGGACCGGGGGTAGGCTGCGCGGCTTGGCGCGCGCCGGCTATACAAAATCCATAGCCTTGCGTGCGCCTGGAGCGCAAACAAAAGTAGGCTATTCGCGCTCCTTTTAAAATCCGCCCCAAAGGGCTGAATTAATAAATAAATCAACAGGAATGTTGGCAGCTTAACAGTAAAAGAAGGTTTAAAAATGGTAGGCAACTGATCTAGAAATCAGCCAACAGTAATGACTAACTTAAAATCAACAATCATGCCTGGATCCGAAGCAAGATGGCGGCGTGAACCGGTGTGTGGGAAGATTGTCTGCTGCTGTCCTAGTGTTTACCCCTCCGACTCCACCCTTCCCTCTGGGCAGCGTCTTATTTCCTCCTACACCGGGAAAGCAACTCTACAGGGGGAGGAAACCCCCGCCGCGGTAATTTGATGAAGGAGCGTCAGTATCGCTGGAGGGATATCGCCTTAAGTCTCCCCCGGTTCCTTTAGCTCCAAAGCTGGCAATATCCCCGGAACTACTTCTGCCTGATGCGATGCAAGGTCCCGATGCGGTTCCTGGACTCCGGAGGGAGGAATGCCTTCCACCCTCTTGCTTCTCATGGGATTATCGGCAACCCCAGGTGGTGCGTGTTAGTTACATCGACCCCGGAGAAGGAGCAGAAGGAGTCTGTAGGCAGTGTAACAGCTACGGGGGAGGCTCTGCTGGTGGAAAACGCTGAGGAGAGGAAATTGGGTGAGTTAACCCACTTTCAGTTACCTCCTAAGCCAGCAGTTGTGACTTTGGAAGCAATATGGGACCTGGTGGCCGCTCTGGGTAGTTCACTACAGGGACAAAATGCAGAGCTGGACAATCTCAGTACTAAAGTTAAACTATGTGAAGATCAGTTAAAAGAGCTAAATCCGTGGATGGACTTGATGGAAAAAACCTTGCAGAAAACTCAGGACTGTATTGTTAAATTGATCAAGGATTTATCTAGTATGTCTCGTAGGCTGGAAAACCTGGAGAATTTCTCCAGGCATTTAAACCTACGATTATCGAATTTTCCTAAAGTTGTGGGCGAGGTTTCCTATATCACTCTGAGAAAATATTTTCTGGAAATTCTTAAATTTGAAGAAGAAAATATTCCTTGCGTCAACACTACCTGTTACCTCTAAAGAAAAAGTTTCTATGATTAAACGCCCTGAGATATTGGAAAATTTAACACAGTTCCTAGAAGATTCAACAGCGGAGATCTATGAACGTGCAACTCTCCTGGTATCATTTGTGTCGGAGAAAGATCTAAGCGAAGTCATGAGGGGAGATATTTTAGATCTATATCTGCTTTATTCTATGGTTCCCGGGTCCATATATATCCTGACGTTTTGCACTTGCTACCCAAGATAGGAGAGATTTTCTGGCTTTAAAGGCACAACTTGTTTTGTTAGGTTACTCTTTCATATTGAGAGATCCATGCAAGTGCAAGATCTAAGCATGAATGTGTTGTTATTTTTTTGCCTGAACAGCTGAAGTCATTCATCAAGTCAAGGAGTATAGTGACCATCTCTCCTTCTATTAACAGATCTGAGGAGCCATAATTTAAAGGTTGCTTAACGTTAAGCCTGTTTCTTTATTTTAATTTTGTAATCTCTCCTGGATGTCCGCTTCCTTCTATATAATTTTGTTTCTTGATTGAGATATGCGTATTTCTTGAGTTATTGATTGTACAGCCTGCTTTTGTTTGTCATGATTGCATTTCTTTTTTCAAATAGTAAGAAAATACCTTATTTATATGCAGGCAGCATATATATGATGAAAATGAATAAAAATAAAATAAAAAAATCAACAATAATTCATGGACTTACTAAAAATACACAAACGTGTCTGCAAAATAATGTCAGGGCACTTATAAATTGGTGTTAGGCAGTTTATCACAGTCAATGCAGCTTAATGCTTGCTTTCTAGGCTGGAGGAAGTTGAGTTTGGCATTAAACGTGGCAGAAGAGCTTCCTGAGTCGGAGGGAGTCATGCACTTGGCAAAGCTCTACTGGGAGGGAGATACATAGGGCAGGAAGCGTCGTCGGGGGTGTTCTGCTGGAGTTGTTACGGAAGCACCAAATGAGGATTTTAGTGTTCTGAAGGGTGTATATAAGGGCAAGTAAAGTGGTCTATCTCCTCTTAGAGCCTTGAGAATCATAGTCTTGGTTCTGTAAGGGGTGATGGCCAGTGCAGTGTGGGTAGGATCAGTGTGAGAGTCTTGTAATTTGCACCCAATTTTAGGATGAATGGGCCTGGTGAAGCCAGAGGGCAGAGATTACATGGATTAAAGAATCTTACTGTCAGGTTGATAAGGGTCTGATAGTGCATGGTCAGATGTAATTGGGTCACCTTTCAGGGTGGTGTCTGGGACGTTCAGAAATCCGGGTGCAACCAACTGAAAGTAGCTTGAGCCGTTCATATCTCAATTTCTGCTTCTCTTCTATGGTGGAAGTGAATAATTTCTGCCACACCTAAAATAAGCAAAGCTAGCATAGAAAGTAGATGATTTTACTGCAGCGTGATGGTGCTGTACCTCTAGCTCTTCGGGGTCCTTACGGGGGTAGAGCATAATTAAGATTTTACAGTGACAGAGATTGTACACTATTACATTAGCCTCCGGTTTTATGGCTTTACTAGCCAAGCATTGGTGTAGAAACACAAAGGCATCTCTCCCAGCCTCTGTTTCTCCAGTTCACTAAAAGTGCAGCAATGCAACTGACAAGAAAGCAGTGGTCACTGTCCGAACGTACTCACTTAATCACAGTATATTAGGCTGTCTGAACACTGCTGCCCAGCAGCTAATGAAGTTAATGCTTATTTGGTTTTTTTTTTTCTAGGAAGCCATTAACTTGTTGGAACCAATGACAAATGATCCAGTAAATTACGTGCGGCAGGGAGCTCTAATCTCCTCCGCCCTGATCATGATCCAGCAAACGGAGATCACCTGCCCCAAGGTAAGCCATCGAGAAGAGCCATGAGCTCATCTGCTCCAGGACGAGCCACCAGCCAGAGAGAAACGGCTGACTAAAGATCAAAGGTGCTGCCTGGAAATCTTTTTCTCTGTGCCTCGTGTGCCTGTAAATTGTGGGGTCTTTGAAGGACGGGGAAGGCAAGATAGCAGTCACTCAGGCCTCGTAACACCAATTTCTTCTTTACGATGTCAGCACATTTAGAAACTGGATAAGAAGCTGCCTGCAAGGCTGATCCCCTTTAGTAAAAGCGATTGGAAGCAGCCAAGCATCCCCTCCTCTGCTGTCATCACACACCATGGAGCCCTAACAGAAAGATGTTGCTGAAATTCCAGCAGTCAGGTGAAATGGGGGCGACCTTGACCTGTAGCTAGTTTATTTTAGCCATTAAATAGTTTGTCTTGTGGAGAGTTTTTAGCAAGCTCCTTGTAGCTAGAAGCTCACCCGGAGAAGGTTGATCAGGGATGATACTGGATTATCTGTAATTTACAGGTTTTGTATATGCTTCAGCAAAGGTTAACAAATTAATAACCAATAAAATATCTCTCTGTATGTATCTATATTTATATATAGTGATAGCTTCTTATTGGACTAACTTAACGTTTCTTGAGTAACTCCCATCCTCGGGCCGGAATAGAATTACTCATCAGCAGTAAGAGTCGATACTGTCTTCTAATGTGTGGCTCTTTGGCACTGTGCATTCTGATTTCCTGGCTCTTGGTCTGTGAAAAGATGGCCATCCATATCTATTTGATAAAGTTTATTTGTAAAAGAAGTTGCTGAGCAACATACAGGCTTTTTGACACTGAGAAAATTTGCCTTCTGCTTTCTGGGATTCTCCATCAACAAGCAGTCATGAATTAGCCATTACGTGTGAGTGACATCATCCAATGGCACCGACACACAGACCCATCACTCAAGCTCGGTAAATCTTTGAGTATGCGCAGGGCATATTCATGAACCCCTCAGTCTGTCTTCATCCAGGCTACCACTTGGATGTCCCCCATTCGCGCTCTCAAAATTTTCTATCTCTTTAGGCCTAGTGACTCCTTGTTTGGCAGCCTCTCTCACAGAGCTTTTAAGTTCTAGCTAAAAAAAAAAAAGTCATTTGGAGAATCCCATAGCCAAGAAGCCTGCAGTAAGCAGGTTCAAGGCTTGAGTCTGTGAACACAGTTTATCCATAATGGATTTTTTTTTTTAATTTTCTGTTTATTACATCTTTTTCAATGATACATTGTATACATATGAAAGGAAAACAATGTACTGACAATAATATTACATATTAATCATTAAATTTACCAGAAACATAATTTTGTCTTACATTCCATAGCCCTCAATCCAGTGGGGAAGATCCACCCCAAGAGACAACTTTATACTAGGAAATAAGAAAAAACAAATAACAAGGCACTTGCATGGGAACTTAAGAAAAAAAAAATAGCACTCCCAATTGTAACACACTTGATCTTAATTCGAGGAACTGTTTCCTCCTTAACTGCATTTCTTTAGCAAAATCAGGATACATTTGTACTCTTACCCAAAAATAACTCAGATTTATTCCGGAAATAGACTCTGAGAACCCAATCCCTATCTGAGTCGAATAGAAAGGAAATTATCAATGTTGCTGGTTGGGCCTCTTCCTCTATCGATGATTCTAAAATCTCAGACAAATTCAGTGGGGACAGCTCTTGCATCTCTTTGCCTTCAACTGGCAACTTTTTCCTTGTAGGGAGGTAGAAAATCTTCGATAATGGGGGTAATGTTGCCTGTGGAATTTTCAGAATTTCTAATGCGAACTTAGTCCACATTTCTGTCGGGGAAACTGTAATCTTCTTAGGAAAGTTGATTAATCTCAAGTTCTTACTCCTTTGATTATCTAAATTTTCTTTTTTTTTTTTTTTTATTTATATTTTATTGAATTATAACATTTTGTTACAAATACAATAACCAAGAATTATTAGCAAATATTTTTCCACAATTCAAACATAATTACATAACATGTTTTAATTTCCTAGCCCACATCTAGGGGTACAGGAGGAGTATCTAACTGGTACACGTCTAATTATCTTTATTACAACCCTACTCCTATTAACTTAATTTCTTTTTACTGTTTAGGAGTCTTGTCTTTCAAAAATCGCTCCAAGTGAGAGGGGTCAGTAAAAATAAATTTGAAGGTATTGGTGAAGTTAACATAGCTGAAAACCTTCAGTCAATGACCCAAGACCAAAGAGGAACTGGGATCATTGCACAAGGGAATAGGCTAATGCCTAATGAAATAGAAAATGAGAGAACAACAGTTAGTGATAGTGTAGTGCCATATCCAATGGTAATACCTGATATAATTGATGAGAGTGAAGAAAATAATGTTGAACCAGAAAACGTAACCTTGTTAGATGTTTGGAGGTTATCTGCAAAAATTGACAAAAAGTTGACTAAATCTGTGTCTCAAGTACATGATTTTTCCCTTCAAGTGAGATCTAAATTTGAAGATTTAGAAAACAGGTCAGTAAAATTAGAACAAGCAGTTGCAGTTTTAACTCCGCAAGTAAATGCTTTACATGTCACCAATACCTCTTTTATTAAGGATAATTTAATGCTACATAATCAAGTTGAATTATTGGAGAACGAGTTAAGATCGTTCAATTTAAGATTGCTGAATTTTCCTAAAACTAGATTATTGTCAGCTAGTGAATTATTCAAAAAATATGTAGTTGAGATATTGTCTTTCGAAACAGATAAAATTCCAGTGTTGTCAAGATTATATTACCTTCCCACTAAAAGATTGCTCCAAGACCAAGAAGGGGGGACAGATACATTGAATAGTCCGGGAGTCTCCACATTTGTGGAGGACTCCACAGACAATGTTCATACGAGAGCCACATTGTTGGTATCTTTTTCTTTAAAGAAAGATAAGGATATATTTTTTTTTCGAAGTATTTCCAAACTAAGGATTTTATTTTTTGCGGGCAGAAAATTCAAATATTTCCGGATGTTTCTCGTGCTACACAAGCGCGTAGGAAACAATTTTTAAATTTGAAAAAACAGGTTCTCGAACTGGGAGCCAGTTATTTCTTAAAGTTTCCCTGCAAATGTCAAGTAACCTTTAGGATTATCTAAATTTTCTAATTTCCTTAAAATGTATAAATTACCTTTGCCATTCCTTGATATTGCTTTTTCATCTCCCCTATATCTAACTTTAACGTATCCACTTGCCGTTTGCTTTCTATAGACTTCTTCAATTTTTGTAGTTGTGACTTTGTCCCACTTTTTTTTACAGTAGGTCTAATTTGTATGGACACATTCTTATTCAAAGTCTCAATTGCCAGCCATATTGTTTCTAATGAGAAAATGTCTGGTCTTACCATTGGGGTCAATTCAAATGCAGATTCTTGTTCCGTTCCTTCATCAAGTTCACCTCCACTCTGCCAAGAAACTAGCTATTCCAAAGCCTATATTTCTCCTTCTCGAGGTTCTCCTCCATCCAACCCTGAGGCTTCTGGCTGCCCCGTGCTAATCGGAGCTTCCTCCACTCCTCGCAGGGCCCCCTCCCTGACATTACCCGGAAGAATCTCCAGGTGGTTCAGGTTAGTCGTCCGACTTGTTGCAGGGTTTTCGGGGGCTGTTCTCTCAACCGGGGATAGCGCTGTTGTCAAGTCATGGAGGATGCCGGATATCGATGCGTCTCGTCTGCTTTCTTCCTGCGACTCTCTTCCCAGTGTTCCAATTCCTCTGAAGATGTGGTCATCCATCAGCCCTCAATCGTGCCTTGCGATGAGGCTTCCAAATTCAGCGTTTCGCTGGCCCTCCGTTTGCACCCCGAATGAGGCATAGGCAAAAGTATCAGGTAAGCGAGGAGAAAGAGACGCTCACACACCCTCACTCTAGGGCACCATCTTGGATCTCCCCCCCCCCCCCCCCCCATCCATCATGGATATTCATGCAATCTATTATCGATGCTTGGCCCAAATGACTTATTGAACTGTCACGTGTACCATAGGGCACAGCATGGAAGATGAAGGCCTTTTGGAAGGCACCAATGTTAAGAACCCCCAAGCCTTGGTACAAGGCCAAGCAGCAGAGCTTGTCTTCATCGCAGAAAGAAGTATCTTTGGGCTCCAGGTACAAGGAGTCAAGGTAGGATGTTTCCCCCCTCTCATCCCTGCAATCATGGCTCCTTACCCTGTGGTGCCAGCTCTGGATTCATCACAAGTCAGAGATTGAGCATGGCTTAAAAGCTTATCGGCGCTGGAGGAAGCATGGAGAAAGATGTCTAAGTGGCAAGGAGGACCCCCCTTTGGGGGCCATCCTCTTTGGAGCCAAAAAAGAAGGCTCCATCTGCACAAGGCCCCATGGAAACAATCCCCTCTATGCAGAGAAGGAATGTAGCCTTGTCAGCACAGGTGCTATCTTCGTTTCTGGCATGGAGTATCCCCATGGTTATGAATCACCTGTTCTATCCAGACCCAGTGCTGACAAGGGCAAAGTCTGTCATTGTTGTGGAGTGTACACTCCAAGGTGCCATTTACACACTTGGCACTGGAACAGAGCATTTTAAGAGTTCCACTATGGATATCATTGTATGGAACAATTATGGACATAGCCTGAACCAGTTGTCGTTGCAGCTGTGGTACTGAGCTCATCTTCAGCCTTACCACCAACTCTACATGAGGACAAGCCCATTTGAGCTCCTGAGGAAAGATGTATTGTCTCCAACTCAGGCTCAGAGGGTCCCCCAACCAGTGGGTGCCCAATTATATTAGAGCTAGTGAAGAATTTCTTTGCCTCCTTATGACAGGAGAGGGAGTTAGAGCCTCTACTTTCCAAAATGAAGGAACCTGGCAAGTACCCAAAAACTAAGGCAAGGCCAAGCAGCAAATAATGGGGCTGCTCCAAGTCTCATGCCGGTGTATATTTTGTCGCAGGAGCTACCAGCACTGGAAGTTCTGGATTCTTCTCCTCCGGAGGAGACCATGCACAGATGAAAGGAGGAAGAATTGGGCTCTTTGCAGTCTGAGATCCTTCCGAATATTTCCCTTCTGGGCTCCAGCAGAGGCCACCTTCCTTAGTCACCTTCATCATTGGAGTCATAGCTTTGCGTTCCCCCATGGTCAGGAAGAAGAATCCACAGGATTTCATCTGAACATATTCCAAACTTGCCGCAATATATCACCACCTGCCGAAGATCTTTGCTACTTCAGCATGTATTTTATATTGGTATTTCATTTGCAAATCACTTTGATTTGTTATACAAAAATTCTGTCAAAAACTTTCAATAAACTAAATAAGTTGGTTAAGATAGATATCAGCGGGAATCCAGTAGAGAGAGCCATTCCTGGCAGTAACGAGGGAATTTAGCCCTTTTTTGTGCCTCGTGGAAGATCATTGCCGATGTCTGACATCAGAAGGGGTGCCTCCTATACAATCAAGGCGCCCGCACCAAAGGGGCGCACCCCTACATTAAGATTTTGGTCCTCCACAAGTTTGATGATCCATAAGTAAAAAAAAAAATGGAAGGGATCTTTACATCCTGCTCCAGCAAGGGCTGCTGCTCCCATTCAGTTTCTGGCGAAGTTTTTATTTTTGTCTGGAAAAGGATAATTGAATCAGGCAATTGAGGACTTGGCTTCCTCCCCATTAGAGGCTTCCATCTCTCTAAGACCCAACTCCAGGCTACCACTGTTTTTCTAAGGACTAGGTTATAGGTTTGGAGGATGGAAAACAGGAACTTAAATTAGTTTCATATTCCTCTCCTATGGCTGGAGCCGAACCTGCTAAACTGGGAGCTATAGGAGGATTTCCCCTTGCCAAAGTGGGTTGTCCAACTGCAACTACAGTGTTGCCTACTTCCTAGCAGCCAGTATCCATAACTTCAAAATCTGTTTGGTCTGCTATCAAGAATCTGGAACAGACTTTTGCTTTTAAAATTGATAAAACTGTGAATATTTTGAAGCAAGTTGTTTCTCAAGTGGATTCACATTGAGTTGTGATTCAGTGCAGCATGGAAGGTTCAATAGTTTGAATTATCAGTTTTCCACATTACAAGATATAATGTTGGCCCTAATTAAAGGTAATGGGATTCTCCACAGAAAATCTTGAAAATATTTCATGAAAACATAATCTTCATATTTTAAACTTGACACAATGTCCCCAAATTTCAGTATTGGAACTGTTAGAGATTTTATCTTGAATGTTTACAAGTTTCCTTGGAATCTATTCCTAAAGTGGTCAGGTTTTTATTTTTGTATTTTTTATTTTTTTTTAGTTTGCCTCCTAAATTGAATGTGGCTCACAGAGAAGCCTCTTCTCCCATAACTACTGTTGGAGAAATTATTATACAAATTATTTCTTTTGTACCTCCAGGATGGGAGTGTCTTGGGGGACTACACTTATAGTCACTACACTTATAGTCACTTCTGCTATGAAACTGTTTTTCAAGTTGAGAGAGAAATCATTTATTGGAAATAAGATTGCAAGTTTTCCAGATGCAGCAGAGATATAAACTCCTTTTAGAAAAGACTGCAGATTGCTGCTCTTGATGGTAAATAACTTTTACAGTTTCCTTGTAAATGTAAGATTACGTAATGGAAGGCACTGCATGTGTTTTATGATCCTCCACAGTTAGATAATTTTCTTGTTAGCAGACAAGTGGTTACAAGGTAAGCTTATTGACAGTTACCCTACACTTAAAGCCATAATGTAATTACCGGGCTTTTTCCCCCCTATTTCTTTAACTATTTCTTAATATTTGCTGTCTACTCTGGGGACTATAAACAGATTATTTTTTTCCTTTGTGCTGATACTTGTTTTTCTTCTTTTAAGTTATTTGATTCTCATATCAGGGTTGCTTGATTTGTGATTGAAAAATTTTAATAAAGAGATTTAAAAAAATAAGACATCAGTGTTAGAAAGGAAAAGGACCCAAGAACAGACGCCTTTGCATTCTTTCAGTTTCTGCAACTTCCTGCGTATTCTTTGGCTATCCTGGTTCATGAGCTTCTCCAGGACTAGACGAGTATGTGGCAAATGTCTGCATTGTATCTCCTAGTGGCCCAGCAACTTAGACCTAAAATATAGAAATCAAGCTACCACTGGTTTTGACTTCCACTTGGTGGTAGTCAAGTCAGTACTGAAGTATGCAAAGCATGCCTGTGATTATTCAAACTCTCGCTCCCTGGGAAAATTGTTGGACTCATTTCATAAAAAGGTCTTTCAGAGTTCTCTGTCTAATACCCGGATTGTGGCTCACCAACTCTATGAGAAGGTCATAAGATTTGCCACACTAGGTCAGACTAAAGGTCCATAAAGTTCAGTATCCTGTTTCCAACAGTGGCTAATCCAGGTCAGAAGTACTTGACAGGATCCCAAGGGGTAAATAGATTCTAAGCTGCTTAGAACATAAGGGTCAGACCAATGGTCCATCAAGCCCAACATCCTATTTCCAACAGAGGCCAATCCAAGCCGCAAGTACCTGGCAAGTCCTAAACATTAAATAGATCTCAAGTTACTATGCCTTATTGATTAATAGCAGTTTATGGACTTCTCCTCTAGGAACTTATTCAAATATTTTTTAAACCAGGTTACACTAACTGCCATAATCACATCATCTGGCAATGAATTCCAGAGCTTAACTGCGCTGACTGAATTTTCTTCAGTTTGTTTTAAATACTTACTAACTTCATTGGAATGCCCCCTAGTCCTATTTTTTGCGAGAGAAAATAAGATTTACATTAGCCTGTTCAAATCCTTTCATAATTTTCTAGACCTCTATCAAATCCCCCTTAGTCGTCTCTTCTCCAAACTGAATAGCCCTAACTTCTTTAGCCTTTCCTCAGAGGGGAGCCGTTCCATGTCCCTTATTTTGGTTGCTTGTGTCTGCACTTTATCCAGAGCAACTATATCTTTTTTTTGAGATGTGGCGACCAGAATTGTACACAGTATTCAAGGTGCAGTCTCACCATGGAGCGATATAGAGGCAATATGACATCCTCCGTTTTATTTGCTATTCCCTTGCTAATAATTCCTAACATTGTTTTGCTTTTTTGACCACCACAGCACACTGAACCGACAGTTTCAGTGTATTATCCACTATGATGCCTAGATCTTTTTCCTGGGTGGTAGCTCCTAATATAGAACCTAACATTGTGTAACTATAGCATGGGTTATTTTTCCCTATATGCATCACCTTGCACTTGAACAAAGGGGACTACCTTACACCGTGGAAAGACTTTTATTAGAAATGCCCGACTCAAAATACAAGCTGAGTTTCGCCAAAAGGCTGCATCAGGGGCTTTATGCTGTAACCGTATACTCACAGCTACATATATCAGTATATCAATCTGACCATTATCTGTTGCAGTAAAGCTTTGTCAGTCAATAAAACATCTCGCAAAAACTTGCACTGACTGACAAAGCTTTACTGCAACAGATAATGGTCAGATTGATATACTGATATATGTAGCTGTGAGTATACGGTTACAGCATAAAGCCCCTGATGCAGCCTTTTGGCGAAACTCAGCTTGTATTTTGAGTCGGGCATTTCTAATAAAAGTCTTTCCACGGTGTAAGGTAGTCCCCTTTGTTTTTTTGCCTTGGCTATGTGGGACCACCTTCCGGTTTGTTTCATTGGACCTCACCTTGCACTTGTCCTCATTAAATTTCATCTGCCATTTGGATGCCCAATCTTCCAGTCTCACAAGCTCCTCCTGCAATTTATCACAATCCACTGGAGATTTAACTACTCTGCATAATTGTGTCATCCGCAAATTTGATCACCTCACTTGTACCCCTTTCGAGATCATTTATAAATATATTAAAAATGACCAGTTCAAACATAGATACCTGAGGCACTCCACTGTTTACCTTTTTCCACTGTGAAAACTGAACATAAGAAATTGCCATACTGGGTCAGACCAAAGGTCCATCAAGCCCAGCATCCTGTTTCCAACAGAAGCCAAACCAGGCCACAAGAACCTGGCAATTACCCAAACACTAAGAAGATCCCATGTTACTGATGCAATTAATAGCAGTGGCTATTCCCTAAGTAAACTTGATTAATAGCTGTTAATGGACTTCTCCTCCAAGAACCTATCCAAACCTTTCTTGAACCCAGCTACACTAACTGCACTAACCACATCCTCTGGCAACAAATTCCAGAGCTTTATTGTGTGTTGATGAAAGAATTTTCTCCGATTAGTTTTAAATGTGCTACTTGCTAACTTCATGGAATGCCCCCTAGTCCTTCTATTATTCGAAAGTGTAAATAACTGATTCACATCTACTCATTCAAGACCTCTCATGATCTTAAAGACCTCTATCATATCCCCCCTCAGCCGTCCCTTCTCCAAGCTGAAAAGTCCTAACATCTTTAGTCTTTCCTCATAGGGGAGCTGTTCCATCCCCTTTATCATTTTGGTTGCCCTTCTCTGTAGCTTCTCCAGTGCAACTATATCTTATTTATGTATTTATTTATTAGCTTTTATATATCTACATTCGAGGGTACATCATGCCGGTTTACAATATAACTGAAGGAGGAAATTACAAAAAAAACCAGGGTGAGGGAGAGGGAGCAGATAGGAAGAGAGAAGGGGCGAGAGAAGAGAGGGAAAAACAGGAAGAGGAGAAAAGGAACAGTACCTGATGAAAAACAGAAGAACAAAATAAGTAGCATTGCAAATTATACACTCAGTAAGGGACTGTGGATAACCTTATACACTATATATAAATTATACACTCCAAGAAGTATTATATACAATAATAAGAAATTATATACAATAATATACATTATCTTTAACTGGTACATACAGGAGACACTATATATGACATTAGAAATTATGCATTTAGAAAGGCAACTATATATAGACTAGCAGGGTTGCTATAGGGAAAAGTAAGGATTAAAGGATAGCGGACGGGGGTAAATAAAAGGGGTATAAAAGGGTTACTATAGGGAAGAAGGTAGGGTTTAAGGACAGGGGGAAGGGGGGAAAGGGGTATAAATGGGGGGTAAATAAGGAGGTGCAGAGAAATGGGAGCCAAAACAGAGTATAATTAAAGGAATAAAGGAGAAGGCTATGAGTATGTTAATGACAAGGGCTCTTTCTCTGAAGGACTACATAGGATCCGGATCAGGGTAGGCCATTTTAAAGAGCCATGTTTTAACCCCTGTTTTGAATTTCCGAATGTGTGGTTCTAGTCGGAGCTCAAGTGGCATAGTGTTCCAGAGGGAGGGGCCTGCAATGGATAGGGCTCTTTCTCTGGTGGAAGTGTGGTGAGCACATTTAAGGGAAGGGGTGTAGAGGGTTCCTGAGAGTGCATTTCTAGTAGGGACGATTGGAGGAGAAGAATTGAAGAGCATCCTCAAGCCAGGAGTGATTGTGGTTATGCAGGGAGTTGTGAATAATGGTGAGGGTTTTGTATCTGATGCGGGAGGAGATGGGAAGCCAATGGAGTTCCTTAAGAATAGGGGTGATGTGGTCGGCTTCGCGTGTATTTGTAAGGATTCTTGCCATAGCATTCTGTAACATTTACATTACATTTATATCTTTTTTGAGATACGGTGACATGAATTGTACACAGTATTCAAGGTGCGGTCTCACCATGGAGCGATATAGAGGCATTATGACATTTTCCGTTTTATTCACCATTCCCTTCCCTTCCTACTCTGTTTCCTGTCTTTTAACCAGTGCAATCCATAAAAGGACATACCCTCCTGTACCATGACTTTTTAGTTGTCTTAGAAATCTCTCATGAAGGACTTTGTTGAACGCCTTTTGAAAATCCAAATATACCACATCTACTGGTTTACCTTTATCCACATGTTTATTCACCCCTTCAAAAAAATTTAGGTTTGTGAGCAAGACTTCCCTTGGGTAAATCCAGGCTGGTTGTGTCCCATTAAACCATGTCTGTCTAAATGTTTTGTGATTTCATTCTTTATAACGGTGTCCACGATTTTTCCTGGCACTGAAGTCAGGCTCACCGGTCTATAGTTTCCTGGATCAACCCTGGAGCCCTTTTTAAATATTGGGGTTACATTGGTCACCTTCCAGTCTTCAGGTACAATGCATGATTTTAATGATAGGTTACAAATTAATTGAAATAGATTTGATATTTTATTTTTAAGTTCTTTCAGAACCCTGGGGTGTATCATCCAGCCTAGGTGACTTACTACTCTTCAGTTTGTCAATCTGGCTTACCACATCTTCCAGGTTCACTGTGATTTGGTTCAGTTCATCTGAATCATCACCCTTGAAAACAGTCTCCAGAACAAGTATCTACCCAACATCCTCTTCAGTAAACACTGAAGCAAAGAATTTGTTTAGTGTTTTTATGATGGCCTTCTCTTCCCTAAGTGTCCCTTTAACTCCTTGATCATCTAACAGTTCAACTGACTCCCTCGTAGGCTTTCTGCTTTGAATATATTTTTAAAAGATCTTATTTTGAGTTTGTGCCTCTGTGGCTAACTTCTTTTCAAATTCTCTCTTAGCCTGTCTTATCAATGTCTTACATTTAACTTGCCAATGCTTATGCTTTATCCTATTTTCTTCTAATGGATCCTTCTTCCAGTTTTTGAATGAAGATCTTTTGGATTTCTGCAGCTCCACCTTAATAATGGTTTGTGGATATTTCCTCCAGGAACTTGTCCAAACTTTTTTTTAAATGTAGCTACCCTAATAGCTTTCCCCACATCCTCTGGCAGTGAATTCCAGAGCTTAATTATGCATTGAATAAAAAACAAATATTTTCTCTTTAGTTTTAAATGTGTTACCTAGTAATTTCATTGTGTGTCCCCTTCGAGTATTCTTTGAAAGAGTAAACAATCTATTAACATGTACTTGTTCCACTTCACTCATCTAACCTCTTTAGCCTTTCCTCATAGGGGAATCCTTACATCCTCTTTATCATTTTGGTTACCCTTCTCTGTATCTTTTCTAATTCTGCTATATCTTTTTTGAGATGTCACTAGAACTGCACACTATTTTCAAGATGGCGTCTCACCACAGAGTGATACAGAGGCATTAGGCTATTCTCTGTTTTATTCTCCATTCCTTTCCTAATAATCCCTAGCATTATATTTGCTTTCTTGGCGGCGGCTGCTGCACACTGAGCAGATTTCAACCTATTATCAACAATTACACCTAGATCCTTTTCCTCATTGATGACTCCTAATGTGGAACCTTGCATTGTGTAGCTTTAATTTGGGTTACTCTTCCCTAAGTGCATCACTGCACTTGTCCACATTAAATTTCCTTTGCCATTTGCATGCTCAGTTTCCCAGTTTTGCAAAGTCCTCTGGCAGTTTCTCACAATCCTCTTGTGATTTAACAACTTTGAGTAATTTTCTGTCATTGGCAAATTTGATTACCTCACTCGTTCCCATTTCCAAGTTATTTATGAATACATTAAAAAGTTGTGGTCCCAGAACAATCCTTGGTACTCCATTATTCACCTTTCTCCATTGGGAAAAATTACAGTTTAGCCCTATTCTCTACTTTCTATCTCTTTTTAACCGGTTTGCAGTCCACAATGGGACACTGCCTCCTATCCTCCTATGATGCAATATCTGCATGCATATGTCCAGAAGTTACAATCCTTGATGGAGAAGACAGACCCAGAGCAGGCAGACATTCATCAGGCAGTGGAGAAGGCGGATCAGTATGAAAGAGCCGTTCTGCCTGGGAAGCTTTAAATACCGCAGCCACGCTTCATACCTATCCTTCCTTACTAGAGAGTAGACTACCTTGCTAAAGATTAAGCTTAGAAAGAGACTTAAGGGTTTCACAAGAGAGTGCGTACACATGAGAACGTCTGTGTATGCTCAGTAAAGATTTACTGAGCTCGGAGAGATGGATCCATGTTGGTGCCATCAGATGTTATCTAAGTATAATGACTAATTCATCCTGCTGTCTACAGAGAACCCTGTTTACAGGTAAGCACATTTGCTTTTTCCCCTATTTTATATCCCCTCCCAAATCATAGCCCAGCCATCGTAGTGATAGAACTTGTGTGAAGGCCATGCTCCAGGGCTTCTTCTGGACCCTGCAATCATAGGGGTTAAAACTGGCCACTAGGTGATACCATTGCCCAGTAACTGGACCTTCTTCCATCGGGGATTGTGAATGCTGCCTCGACTGCATCCCCAACTCTGGCAGTCTAGGGTGTGAAAGATCTGATCAAATGCAAAAAAGGCATGCCTACACCAAGAAAAAACTCTGCCAAAGAATTATTCAAGACAGTCAACAAGCTCCTGGCACCCACCTCCTCCGTTCCCTCCACACTGGCCTTTAAAATCCATTGCAACAACCTTGCTGAATTCTTTGCAGACAAAATCTTGCACATCAGAGCTGAACTGGACAGCCACTGAAACTGAATCCTTTGGAACCCCCAAACTATACGCCACACTCTCACTCTCACACACTCACTCTCACACACTCTCACTCTCACACACTCTCACTCTCACACACACACACACACACACACACACTTCATGTCATTCTTCCACCCACTAAAAGAAGAAGAAATTCAGTTCTCCTCTCTGCTATTGGGGCCATTATATGCAACATAGATCCCCTGCCCATCCTGGATAAACAGGTCTGTTAATCCACCTTGCAGCTATCAACACATCCTTCACTGAGGGTCCACCTACCTGACAGCCTTAAAAGAGCCACAGTAAGACCAATTTTAAATAAGCTCAAGCTCAAATCCAGATGACCCTAGCAATTACCGTCCAGTCTCCAGCCTACTATTGCTAAGCAGAATGATTGAAAAAGCTGCCCTTCTTCAACTAACTGAATTCCTTCTGTCTACAAATGCTCTAAATCCAAACCAGTCAGGTTTCAGATCCCACCACAGTACTGAGACTGTGTTAATAAGCCTAGTAGATGAACTGAGGTTCTGTGATGACGTGAGTAATCCTCTGCACTGGTTCTCCTAGACTGGCCCGCTGTATTACACACTATAGAGCATGACATCCTAATTGCACCTAGGACTAGCAGGCTTAGTGCTCACCTCGTTCAAATCCTTTCCTCACAACTGCTCCTAGGTTGTTTCCCTGGTGTCAGTGCTATCCCACACCCATCCTCTCACATGTGGAGCAACACAAGGATCAGTGCTCTCTCCCACACTCTTTAAAATTTGCATGGCCTCCCTCAACAGATATCTACCAAATCATTTGCTACTCGTACTCAGACATTCAACTTGTGACCACTCTTGGTACAGACCCAGTCAAAGCAATTAGCAAACTCAATGAATGCTGAACAAGCGTCACTTCCTGGCTAAGAGTCAACAAGCTGAAATTCAACCCCCAAATGACCAAAATATTGTGGGTTGGAAAAGGAGACCCAACCTGTCTAGACACATAGGTAAGGCTCAAAGACTAGCTCACCCCTAGGTGAGCTCAGATCCTAGGTTACATACTAAACTCAAATCTCACAGCAGAACCCCTAGTCCAAGAAGTGACTAAAGCAGCCTTTTTCAAACTAAATCAGTACTGACATATTCGACCTTTTGTCGATGACTTAGCCTTTGTAGCAGTCATCCAGGCCACTGTGATCTCCCACCTGAAATACCGCAATTCACTATTCCTTGGAGTGCCGATCAAACTGAACCAGTAACTACAACTTGTTCAAAATACTGCAGCTCAACTACTACTGAGTAACAAAAACAAATGTGACAGGATCACACCCACCCTAAAGATCCTCCAGTGGCTCACTACTCCCTACCATTCAAAATTCTAACTTTAGGATGCAAGACCCTAGTAGGAAATGTGCCACTCTGTTGGTGATCATGTTACCTCCTACCATCCATCTGGCTTCCTCCGCTTACTGATACACAACCACTTGGTGGTCCCTGCTCTTAAAGAACTACCCCCTCATAAGTGCCAGGAAGAAGACTTTTTTCAAGGTTGCTACCAAATATCTGACAAGCTCTGAACCTACTAGCTTTCAGAAAGCTACTGAATGTGCTCTTCCAATCAGCCTTCAGCCCAGTCTGAACTGAGCACTGCAACTCGCTAAGCACCCTGCCAATCCTGCTCTCACCCTCTACACTTAACCTCTCCTGTGACATCCAGCACCTCTGCTATGGATGGTCCCCCCACCCCACTATGTCCTCCCAACCTATATCAACAGCAGCCCTGCATGCCATCTGCCAAAGTTGGTGCCAACGTTACCTAGTTGCTTTATCTTTGCCAAACGCCTTGATTTCATGTCTATATGGAAAGTATGTGTGTACATGCATATACATATGTTTGCCCCTTTTGTGTCTTGCCAACACACTCCCTACATCCATTTTTTTTTTTTTTTTAAATTTGAAAAGGTTTTTTATTAAAGCAAAAACCAGTTGCAGTATACCAGAAAATGAACAGCAGAACAACAGAGCACAGCCCAACACATGTAGTACAGACAAGCAAAACAGCCGTACATGAAATCTGCTACAGAATATAAAGCAACATGCTGTACATTTGAGGAAAACAACCAGAACTAATAACAGTGCTGTGATTTAGTATACTTAACCCCCCCCCCCTCCCCGCCTCAATAGTGCATAAGTTAGAAGAAGATTGGAAAGAGAACATCACAAAAGGAGCGGATGGACATACAAGAACTGGCATGTAATAACAGTAAGGAGGCACACCACTAGCCCTGAGGAGCAGGGCATGTGGACGAGAGCCACCGCTCATAAGGGCACCATATCATGTTGAAGCGAGCAATCTTATTGTGCTTAAATGCTGTGATTTTTGATAATAAAAAAATATTGTGGACTCTGCGTTGCACATCTGTTTTTGTAGGAGTACTGGGGGATTTCCACAGACGAGCGATTTCACAGCGGCTAGCCGTAAAAACAAAATGAGCCAGCCGATTATGATCTTCAGTAAGCCCTGGTATCTTAGCACCCAATAACGCCTGCGCGGCGGTGGGTGCCGGCATCCCCGGCATCAAGGCACGCAACCATTGGTGGACATCATCCCAAAGCGTCTGCAATTTAGGGCAAACCCACCACATATGGTAGTAACTACCTACAAGCGAACAGGACCGCCAGCACAGATCAGGGTAGATAGGGGTAAACTTATGTAATTGTGCGGGAGTCAGATACCACCGATATAATACCTTATAAGAGTTTTCAATAAGCGAAGCCGCTATATAACCTTTACCCATGGTTTGAAAAAGAGTTTTCCAAATTTGCGGGGTCCAAAATACCTGAAGATCCTGTTCCCACAACTGTTGGAATTTATAGCTCGAGGGTGACTGGGGTAAGAGCATTTGATAAATTTGGGATAAGGTCTTTGAGCAAGTATTCGCCTTCTCACACAAGGTTTCGAAAGCGGATGGCCCAGAGGTTAAATGGGCCGCCAGCATATTGGCCTTTACAAAATGCAACAATTGATAATATGGGTATATGGCCGAGGCCGGTAGAGAGTAAGCCCGCTGTAAATCAGGGAAAGAACGCAGGGCGGTGGAGCCCCAAACGTGCCCCCAATGAAGAATACCGCGTCTCCGCCAAATGAGAAAGGCGGCATTCTCAAAACCAGGGCTAAAAGACTTGTTAGCATATAAATTAGTACGCAGGTGATATTCCCTGGAACCCACCAGGTTGGATCTGTATTTATGCCACAATTGCAATAACATATGGGTAGAGGGGGGAAGCACCATAGCAGGGTCAATTAACCATGTAGACTTGGGCTGCCAGAGAAGGCTATGGAGAGGAAGAGAGCCCAGTGATTCCTGAGCAAAAAGGGCCCACGCTGGAGGCCGTTGGGTCCTATGCAAATCTACCAATTTTTTGAACTGAGCAGCTTGAAAATAGCGGGAAAGATCAGGCACCCCAAGTCCCCCACCCCGCCTCGGTCGCATAAGCACCTCTCTGGCAACCCGTGGTCTGCGGCCCGCCCAAATAAAAGTCATGCAGCGCTGTTGCCACTGCCGAAGGAGGGAGGGAGGGACCAAAACAGGGAGGGTCTGAAATAAATATAGTAGTTTAGGCAAAAGATTCATTTTAAAAGCCGCCATTCGGCTCAGCCAGGAGATATGATATCGGCTCCATTCTTCCATATCCTTATCTATTTTTTTCCATAAATGAGTATAGTTTATGTCAAGTAGGTCCTGAGTGGTGCTAAGCTGAATCCCCAAGTACTTGATTTGGGAGGTAGCCCATTTAAAGGGGTACAGATCCTGCAAATATCCAATTAACCTGGGCGAAGCGTTGATGTTAAGAATCTCGGATTTGTCCCAGTTAACCCTAAAGCCTGAAACACCGCTAAAAGAGTCCATTTCACTCATAAGCCCCTCCAAGGAGTTCTCCGGGTCAGTTAGAGTTAATAAAATGTCATCCGCATAAAGGGAGATTTTTATAGAGACGACCCCGAATCCCACACCAGAAATACTGGGATTGCAGCGTATATTAATGGCAAAAGGTTCAAGAAAAAGCGCAAAGAGCAATGGGGATAAGGGGCAACCTTGCCTGGTACCCCTTTGCACAAGGAAAGGCGAGGAATATCCTCCATTGACCTTTAAACAAGCTCTTGGAGAGGCATAAAGTTGTTGTAGCCATGTCAAAAAGAAAGTACCAAATCCCATACCCTCTAGAGTCTGAAAAAGAAAAGGCCAGTGCACCATATCGAACGCCTTTTCAGCGTCAATAGATAAGGCGAGCGCTGGGGCGTTCTGTTTCTGGGCTGCCCATATAGCATCAAGAATTCTGTGCACATTATCCGCAGTAGTTCTGCCAGGAATAAACCCCGCCTGATCAATATGGACTAACTGAGCAATAAAGCAATTCAGGCGATTGGCTAAAATTTTGGCTAACAACTTAACGTCAATATTCAGAAGGGAGATCGGTCTATACGACCCACAAACAGTTGGATCCCGCCCAGGCTTGACCAGGAGCGTGATCCCAGCTGTGTTGGCTAGAGCGGAGAGAGAAGCCCCTTCACGGATAGAGTTAAAAAACCGTAATAAGAGGGGTGACAAAGCCGTGGCAAATTTCTTATAAAACCGCGGGGTATATCCGTCAAGCCCAGGCGATTTGCCCAGCTTGAGAGAGTTAATGGCCTCCTCTAGTTCTATGGCAGTAATATCCTTATCTAAAAACTGCCGCTGGGCAGCCGTTAAGGTAGGTAGGGGGGTTTGGGCGAGAGAGGCTGATATGGCTCCCTCCGGGATATTAGTGTCACAACTATACAACTGTGAGTAAAATTGATGGAAACGCTGTCTAATGGAAGGGTCATCAGTAAGTAGGATCCCCGTAGGATCCTTGAGTTTAGAAATAAAGGCTTGAGATTGTCTCCGTTTAAGAGTTTGGGCGAGGTAGCGACCAGCTTTATTGCCACCCTCAAAAAGTTTTGCTTAGCTAACTCTAACTGATGGGCAATTTTTGCGGAGTTGAGTGCCATTATTTTGTCCTTGGTCTCCTTAATGGAACGCTTTAAGGACAAGGAAGCTGCACCCCTCATATGCGTGCGTTCCAGCTTCCATAAAGCGAGTAGTAATTTTTGGCGTTCCCCCTCCGTCTGCTTCTTAACGTAAGTTGCTTGAGCTATTAGAGAACCCCGTAAAACACATTTCATACATTCCCATAACGTCCCCGGGGTAACATCTCCCGTATCATTAAGCCGAACATACTCCTGTATTTCCGCCACCAGTTGTTTCTGAAAGGCGCTGTCTTCTAAAAGAGAATCATTAAGACGCCAATATTTCTGGCCAGGGTCCTGGTGATGCAAGCGCAACTTAAACCAGACAGGGGCATGATCGGACCATACGATAGGTTCAATGTCCACCTCCCGCACAGCTGTAATTCTTGTTTTATCAATCAAAAACAGATCTATGCGAGAGTAGGAATCGTGAGGGGCTGAATAATATGAATAACAACGCGAGGAGGGGAAGCGAGTACGCCAAACATCCACCCCAGCGATCATAGTAATAATGCACTTAAGGGCCTTCCGAGACCGGGTGGAGTCAGAGCTAGTCCCAGTGGAGTTGTCGAGATGCGGATTAAGTGTTAAATTAAAGTTGCCCCCCAAAATGACACTACCCTCTGCTTTATCCTCCAGAACGGAGTATAGCATATCATAAAATTCAGCTTTTTGAGAATTAGGGCCATAAATCGCACACAGGGCAAAAGCTTCCCCCCCTAACAACACATTAAGCAACAGATAGCGACCTTGGGGATCGGGATAGGAGCCGCGGAGTTCAAACTGTACATTCTTATGGAAGAGTATACCCACCCCGGCATATTTGGACTCGCTCGTTGCCGCCGCCCAATATTGGTTGGGGAAAACAGTGGAGCGCATCAAACCCTCATAACGCTTTCGAAGATGAGTCTCTTGCAAAAAAATTACATCAGCGGATAACCGCCCCGGCTCCTGAAACAAGAGCCGGCGCTTGCGCCCCGAGTTTAAACCTTTCACATTAAGGGAAGTAAAGGTCACTGTAGACATGGATAATGAAATCAATCCCCAACCCGTGCTCAGTAACCCCTGAAAAACCAGGTGAGGCGAAGCGGTCGGCTAAACGCGCTGTCGCGGGCCAGCAAGTGTCAAAAATAAGCTCTGCCCCTGCAGAACAGTGGACGAGCCCCCAAGTATGACCATTCTCCCCAACTGTCCATATAGCAAAACACATACAATTGAGGCAAATCTCCCCTCCCCCCTCCCCCTCCATCCCCAACGATACCCAGGAAGGAGCAACTCGTTCCTGGAAAGAATGGGAGGAAACTCCCATACCGGTAAACGAGTCCTCCCGTCCCCAGAGCCTGAATAGAAGTAGAAACAATAGCTAACATAGCTTAAACTGAGATCACCCACGCAACAGCAAACCATTAAGATCAAGGAGCAGGATAGTTCCTAGATATCCCTGCTATAAGCAGGAAACTGGATCATCACTGGAGCAGTGTTACAAAGTAAGTCAGGTAGGAGTAGCCGGTTGCAGATTTCCACTGATATTTCTGCGCAGCCGACGACCTCCCTTAGTAACTCGTTGCCAACGAGGAGCGGTAGGCTTGGAGGATGGAGCAACTGCAGTTGGTAATCCTGCGAGGTCCACCGACAGTCCCACGTCATTCAAAGCCTGCACGGCGGCATCCAAAGTGCGGATCTTAAAGGAGCGTCCTTCAACTTGAAACCATAAGCTGAATGGGAACAGCCACCGATAGCGAATTGATGCTGCAGAAAGCGCGGAAGTGATGGGGCGAAACGCGAACCGCTTTCGTAAAGTGCTAGACGCCAGGTCCGCATAGACAGAGATCTCATGGTCGTTCCAAAGCCAGGTGCATCGCTTTCTGGCGGCCGTAGCAACTTGTTCCTTATAAGTGAAGGAGTGAAAACAAACAACGATATCCCTGGGCCGATTATCGCTACGGGGGCCCAAGGTCCGGTGTGCTCGGTCTATCTGTGGATCAGTGGTAGCAGGTCCCCCTGCTTCACCAGCGCCTCCGGCATCTCCCAGAATTAAAGCACAAATCTGCTGAATAACTTGGGAACAGTCAGAGTATTCGGTGGTGTCAGGGACCCCTTTAAAACGCAGATTGCACCTCCGGGACCTGTTCTCCAGGTCCTCCAGCTTATCTTCCAGCTCCCTCTGCGAGGTTTGAAGGGCCACCACCTCTGTATGCTGTTGGGTCCAGCGTTCCTCATGGTCGTCCAGCCGGGTGTCAGCCTCATCCAGCCTGCGGCAAAGATCCGCGTGGTCCTCCCTCATTCCCTGCAAGGTAACCGCAATTTCCTTTTTAAAGGATTTGATGTCTTGCCTAATTTCCATGAACCAGGATCTCATTTCGGTGCGAGACGGCAGGGAAGAGTCCTGGGCTCCCGGGGGGTCCTCATCACACCCAGAGCCCTCCGAGTCACATGCGGCTGCCATCTTGGGTTCCTGTGAGGCCGGAGCTGCTCCCCCTTTCGAATATGAAAACCGCTGGAAATCGATCGGCTTTTTTCGCGCCGTCATGTGCCCGCCAGCTGCCGCTTGCAGAATCGAGGTGGGGCGGTCGAAATCACGTGGGTGATCGCGGCGAAAATCAAAATTTTGCTCCGGGGCGCGGGGAGCTCCTCTAAGAAGCAGCCGGCATGGGAAGTGACGTCACTTCCTCCGATCCCCTACATCCATTTTTAATATTGTTTAATTGGAATCTGTGCATGCCTTCTGCTAATTCTGGATCTGTTTACTTAAGTTATTATCTTTGCCAATCCCCATGCCCTTACATCCATATGTAAAATTGCATATGTATGTATATATAAAATTTTTCCCTCTTATGCCATACCAACCCCCCCCCCCCCCCCCCAACATCTGTTCTGTAAATCCATATTTCCTCTGTTAATAGCTACCCTCTCCAAGCCACTGGATACTCAAATTGTACTGCTACATTAGTCCTTTGTACTTCAATTTGAATTCTCTTTGCTGGAAAAATGTGTAACAAAAATAAATGATGATGATGATGATGATGATGAATCGAACCCAGATCCTCTGTAATGGTAACTTGCAGCCCTTACCACGGAGCTGGCCTTCAATTGTCAGCTTAGAGCAAAGGAAAAGCAATTAGCAGGGAGAAAGGGAAAGAGGTGACATGGTAAATGCACATCCTTCTAACCTAGAGCCCATGCCAGTTAAACAGAATAACAATAAGCTTTCTAGCTCTGATTTAGAAACTTGCATGTCACAGCCACCCCCAGGGTAGAGGGCATGAGAGGCCTTTGACAGGGCTGTTTTTATTTTTTTTTGATCTACACATGGATGTGTGCATGCCTGTGTCCTGGAAATTAGGCTCCTTTAGTTCTGGGGAACTTCTTGTTGGCATACTGAAGTCTGGTGAGTTGGGGTTCATGTGTATATCAGGGGGACAACAAAAATATAAAGTTACCAGTAGCCTTGTTGAGAACAGACCAGTGTTTGTTTATTTATACATTTATAGCCCGCCTATCTTAAATGCTAAGCAGGTTGTATGTTTCAACATAGGAAGTATTGCAAATTTGATTGATGTGAGCAATGTTGTGCAGGTTGTACAGGCTAATTTTGCAAATATGGGAGAGGTAAAAAATGGCTCTACATGCACACAGAGGTTTTCAGCTGGAGTTGGCAAATGTAAAAATAGATTCAAGGTATAATTTATTTTTTTTACCCTTTACCCTTTTGGTTCTGTTTGTTGCTCAGTAGAAATAAGACACACATGCAACGGTTATAATAAATGCAATATAAGCAAAAACAATATTGTGATAAGCATATTGATTATAAAGACCACTTATAAGAATGTCCCAAAGAGAGAGGAAAAAGCATTTTACAAAGATGACGTGAGGTGAGCCAAGTCCCCG
The DNA here is from genome assembly GCF_901001135.1 of Rhinatrema bivittatum. NCBI lineage: Eukaryota > Metazoa > Chordata > Amphibia > Gymnophiona > Rhinatrematidae > Rhinatrema > Rhinatrema bivittatum. The sequence goes on from NC_042623.1 coordinate 182,209,232, forward strand.
TCCCCTGAAAGGTCCCCTTCAAATCAGGTATGGAGGCTCTAGGTCCCGCTGAGAAGAGGAACACAGTCTCTGTCTCTCTCGCTTACTCTCTCTCTCTCTCTGTCTCTTCCTCTCCCTGTTCTTTGGGGATACAGTGCTGGAGAATAAATCTGTTCAGGTCTTGTTTCATCTGTTCAGTCTGTTGTGCTCAGCTCCTTTATATACTGTATTAAAGGGGTCTTATTGGCATAGGGACAGTCCTTTTTTTTTTTTTTGGTGCGTTACAACTCTGCCCATACCCCAATTTAAGAGTTATAGGTCAATATGGTCCTTTGTCTTCGGTTAAAAAAAATTTTCAGCACCCTCGACATTGCTGTATAGTCAACATTACCTGTTTCTCCTGTAATTCAGTCACTTTTCCTTTATCTTTTTCTCCAATTTCATTTTGCTTAATCAATGTGCAATCTGTTAAAAACAAATGTCATTCTCAGGGAATAGCTTGATTTCTACTGTTTTTTAGAATCATGGTTACTTAATTCTGATCATAAGAACCTGCCATACTGGGTCAGACCAAGGGCCCATCAAACCCAGCATCCTGTTTCCAACAGAGGTCAAACCAGGACATAAGAACCTGGAAAGTACCCAAAAACTAAATCTATTCCATGTTACCGTTGCTAATAGCAGTGGCTATTTTCAAAGTCAACTTAATAGCAGGTAATGGACTTCTCCTCCAAGAACTTATCCAATCCTTTTTTAAACCCAGCTATACTAACTGCACTAACCACATACTCTGGCAACAAATTCCAGAGTTTAATTGTGCCTTGAGTAAAAAAGAACTTTCTCCGATTAGTTTTAAATGTGCCCCATGCTAACTTCATGGAGTGTCCCTAGTCTTTCTATTATCTGAAAGAGTAAATAACCGATTCACATCTACCCATTCTAGACCTCTCATGATTTTAAACACCTCTATCATATCCCCCCTCAGCCGTCTCTTCGCCAAGCTGAAAAGTCCTAACCTCTTTAGTCTTTCCTCATAGGGGAGCTGTTCCATTCCCTTTATCATTTTGGTCATCCTTCTCTGTACCTTCTTCATCGCAACTATATCTTTTTTGAGATGCGGCGACCAGAATTGTACACAGTATTCAAAGTGGGGTCTCACCATGGAGCGATATAGAGGCATTATGACATTTTCCGTTTTATTCACCATTCCCTTCCTAATAATTCCCAACATTCTGTTTGCTTTTTTGACTGCCGCAGCACACTGTACCGACGATTTCAATGTGTTATCCACTATGATGCCTAGATCTCTTTCTTGGGTTGTAGCACCTAATATGGAACCTAACATTGTGTAACTATAGCATGGGTTATTTTTCCCTATATGCATCACCTTGCACTTATCCACATTAAATTTCATCTGCCATTTGGATGCCCAATCTTCCAGTCTTGCAAGGTCTTCCTGCAATTTATCACAATCCGCTTGTGATTTAACTACTCTGAATAATTTTGTATCGTCCGCAAATTTGATAACCTCACTCGTCGTATTCCTTTCCAGATCATTTATATATATATATATATATATATATATATATATATATATTGAAAAGCACCGGTCCAAGTACAGATCCCTGAGGCTCTCCACTGTTTACCCTTTTCCACTGAGAAAATTGACCATTTAATCCTATTCTGTTTCCTGTGTTTTAACCAGTTTGTAATCCACGAAAGGACATCGCCTCCTATACCATGACTTTTTAGTTTTCTTAGAAGCCTCTCAAAAAAATGAAGCAGATTTGTTAGGCAAGACTTCCCTTGGGTAAATCCATGTTGAGTGTGTTCCATTAAACCATATCTTTCTATATGCTCTACAATTTTGATCTTGAGAATAGTTTCCACTATTTTTTCCCAGCACTGAAGTCAGGCTCACTGGTCTATAGTTACCCGGATCGCCCCTGGTGCCTTAGAAAATCTGGTGATAATGGGGGGGCTGGGTGGCGAAGCGGGGGGCGGGCCTGCGAAAGCCGGCAGCGATCGCACCCAATACCGCCAATTGGTGCAATTGGGCGCGAAACTGGCGGTGAAAAGGGCCCTTTTCGACATCTTTGCAGCGCCCGCCCCGACTCCTCCCCTTCCGGTGCAGACGCCGCGCAGAACCTGCCCTGATCTAGGTATCGCACGCGAAAAGTCCCTTTTCGCGTTGGATCCCTTTTGAAAATGACCCCCTTAGATTGTAAGCCCTCTGGGGATAGGGAAATACCTACAGTCCCTGAATGTAATCCACTTTGAAGCGCTGAATAAAGTGAGAAAAGCGGAATATAAATCTAAATAAATAAAATGAATGCAAGATCTCTGACCTTTAGTCAGATCTTTGTAGTGTGTGATTTACAGGTGGGAGGACTGGAAAATTGTGACACTATTGTGCCCTCACTTTGCCCCATGCCAGCTTGCTATGGCTCTCCCTAAAAATATGACTGTTTTCACCTGTTTGAAGTGAATATCTAGGTGGCAACACTGTACTTGGAACTTCGATTGGATTTTTTTGAAAACCTGGAGGGAGCTTGCAGATGAGGACATAAACGGATGTGGAACTGGCCCTTTAATAAATGAAGCTAACACTGTTATGACTAAACTTGGCATGGCCTGTTCTGTAGCAGGAAGATGTATTCTCCAGTGCTACTGATTAAATGAGTTAGGCCAGCTCTATCAGACTGGTAAATTATCTCTGATTAGTTGGAAGTTAGAGATTATTGTTGCAAAATTACATTTCTTTTCCTGCAAGAGCCCTTTGCAAACATTTGCTTGTGCCGCTGACTTTGAGATGGATGATAGTTTTACAGTGCATGGAACATGCTGCCATGGTACCTCATGCAGAGACGTGCCTCCCAGGATGATCTAAAGAAGAGAGAAATGGTTCTGCTTCTTCCCTTGAGCCTGATGATATCCTACTTTCTGCTTATCCTTCTCCCCAAATCAAATGGCAATTTACAATGTGCGTTTCGTTTTAGCTCTGCTGAATGGAAGACAGAGACCTAATATTATTCCTTAGAATCAAGGTATTTATGCTGCTTCAGTGATAGAATTCATTAGCAGCTGGATCTGTCTAGGAAGCCCTGCAGGGGACTTGGGTGACTGGCTGTTCTGGTATTGACATGGGAAGAGAGGGGGGATTTTTGTATACTTGTCCACCCAAGATGATAGAGGAAGACTACAAAAAATGGTCCTGGTTAAGGAGTGATATCCTACAGGGAGCCATGTTGTATGACTGGCAAATAAGATGTAGGAATAACTGGGCAGACTAGATGGGATGGTCACTCTTGAGATGATGCAAAGTAAAATGGCTGCTTTCCATATGCCCAGATGGCACCACCCCAGTCCTTTTGTCTACTGATAAGTTTCTTCTCTTATGGCATCGATATTGCAATGAGAGGGAGAGCAGCTAGTGCTGACGGTCTTCCTTTCTGCTACCTAGAGAGCTGCTCTGTTCCCCTTTTACATCTTTAACTTCACCCTTCAAGTACTTGACTTCTGACAAAATCTAAGAGCAGATATTTGTGGCTTTCTTTATATCAATTTATTGACTAGGATAGCAAGAGTACCAGGAGGTGGCAGTGTACATGAAATTGAGATTGCAAGCAGATGTAAAATTGTTCAGAAAAAATCTGAAAACATGGCTGTTTGGTATTGCTTTTAAGAATCTGGAAGGAAAATAGGCAAAGAACCTTTTATTATATCTTATTCTAATTTCTTTTCAATAATTTTAGTATATTACTTTATTTTATGTAGGATGTTGTACTTTATGCTAATTTGTTTTGTTAGGCTATATTTATGTTTGTACATTGTAATCTTCTAAATAAGATGTAAACCGCTATGACTGCTCGACTGAATAGTGATATAAACATTTTAACTAATAAAATAAATGAAACATGTTAAAGATAGACACTAGAACAAATGCATCATAATTACAAAAATTAGCTTTCCAGCTTCAGTTTGTTATTAAAAGAACATCTAGAACAGATTTAAAACTATTAAGGGCAGAGCATTTATATAGGTTAAGTGGAAGTTCATTCTGAGACGGTGAGCCAGCACAAAAAATACCTAATTCATTGGTCCTTATGAGATGATTGTTTTTCTGCAGGAATTAGATGCTCTGTTTGAGACGAAAGACATTCTTTAAGATGAGTGCAATGAATCCAGAGTAACTTTTTTGTGTGGTGATTAGCGCAAAAAAGCAATGTGTGTCTTTTGATGTATTGCACAGTAACCATGTCACCTCGAGATTTGAGATGGGGACAACACGATCCCAGTTCCTGGAAGTTATTCCCCTTGAAGCTATATCAAAACATGCCCTGAGTCTGTTTTAGTGGTCAAGGTTAAAACTTTGTTTTCCTCAGTTTAGAGTTTGGTCAACCTAGTCCTTAAAAGATGCAATAGCCTGGATCTGTCCAACCCTTGAGCTTGCCTCGGTGTTTCTACCAACAAGAAAGAGTCTGATAACATTCAGTTCGACTTGTACTTTAGCAGAGAGTAAAGCGAGCAAGTCCCTTTTTATTTCTGGCTGCCTTTTTCCTACTGAGTAGAAGTTGGCGTGGACAGCGCCAAAAAGCTTTTCCTGAGGAGCAGTAACGAGGATACTAAAACTTTAGGCAGTTGCTATTCTTAATAAGTTTGGTTTGTTCTGACAACTTAATCTTTTTATAGACCCAGCGTCATGAGAACTCGGCCTCATAAAAGTATTGATAGGGCCTACCTTCATCCAACCCTTTGTACTTGTGTGGAGTGTTTCTCAGCCGTGAGATCTGGACGTTATAAACGGAGTCATAGTGAGTTCATAGCCCTTCACTTTACTTTACTGGGTAACATGAAACTGTTTTTATGAAGCTAGAAGGGACCTTTCCTCAGAGGAGGTGAAGAGAGCGCTGCTGTTTTTAGCCATATTTGTACCGTTTTTGACTTTCGGGCTCCATACAAATTGCGTCCTATCTTATCTGTGGCTTAATTGCGTAACCTACTCCTCTTGTCTAGAAAAGAAAATCTACCACTTTATCCTAAAAATAAAACTTCAGAAGAGCTCCTTTACTCCTTTTATTGATTTTTGCCTTCCTTCCTGCCATCGTATACAATGGGTTTTTTGATCTGACCCAACCCTCTGGATCTAATATTTCCTCCTGCATATGAAGCAGCCATGCTCTCCTTACTTCACAGTTCAGATCTATTGAGCAAAATATTTTCGGTGCCAAATAAATGTCTACTCTGAGTGCTCGTATCACTGCTCTTCTGTCTCTGATCTCACTCATGAATCCTGGAATTAGTTCCTGCCTTTATTATGTTTATCTGGGCTGCATATAACCCCCCCAACCCCAGCACGATCCAGAGTGCTCTCGGCATTTTGGCAACTGTCACTTTTTCATTCTGTTGAGAGCATTTCACCCATGAGCTTAGCATAAGATGTGCCAAAATTAACTTGATTCTTTTTTAAATTAGCTGAATAATCCAGCTGCATACAGCATCTGCTAGCTGTTTTTTGGTAATTGTAACCTGAATTTTAATTTTATTTACTTTAAAACTGCCCAGCTTTACACTTGATGGCGTGTAGTACTGGCCCATTTTACTCTCAGAGGTCTGATGAACTCATTGGCACGCTGAGCTGGGTTAGTGATTCACAGCTCAAACTTTTCCTCTGCTTCTGGAGAAGACCCAGCTAATATCAGGAGAGCCTTCCCAGAAATCTGAAGATCATGGCGAGAAACTGAGTGTTTGCTGTTCGCAGTCTTTGTGCAGATAAAGAGCACAGGCTTGATGTGTTTTGTAGACCAAGTACTTTTTGCCTGTGTAGTTGGTAAATGTTCATGGAATAAGGCAGCCCTGAGTTCAAAACAGTAGATTTTTTTTTTTAAATTCAGAATTCTGCCCAGCAGCAAGGACATACAGTAATCTTTAATTGTTACAAATCCTTCCATATGTATCCCACAAAGAAGCCACACATGCACATAAGCCTACCAAACAACAGGTACAAACTTAGGGGTATATTTACTAAACTGGCATAAGCATTTAACGTGTGATATACGTTTATTGTAGTGATATCGTGCAATATTTAACTTAAAAACCACTCTGTATTAAAATGAGCTGCTTTGCATGCATACAATTTGCAAATGCATGCAAAGTGGCTCATCCATAACTAATTTAATGCATAAAGTTAACACATCCTGCTTCAAGTAACACAAACCGCGTTAATTCCCAAAAAGTTAGCTATAACCCAGGAGTTGTCTAACTTTTCTCGAAGGCTCACGACGCTAATGCGCATCCTGAATCCTCTATACTTAAAATTAAAGGGACATGCCGGCCTAAAATAACCCACTCCCACCGGGATCTCCGTAATCCCCCGGCTACCCCTTTCCTCTAGAGGTGGCCCAGCAGGGGAAAAAGTGTGTGTGGGGGAGGGGGAGATAAAATCGCATGGTAACGCCCTGCTCACTCCCTTCCCAAACCGCTCTCCTTTAAAAAGTTCCCCCCTCTTCCATTTGTTCCAAACTCCCTCCCCTCAACATCGAGCACGCCCTCTTGTTGCACAAACCCCCCTCTTTTAAATGTCATTCCTTCTCCCAACCACCTACACACCTAGCCCAGTGGATTATCTGGTAGTCTAGAGCATCCACTAGACTGTGGGCTGGTCACCGCCATCTTTCAAAATGGTGGCAACCAGTCTTTGCCCCTTTCACAGCCCACGGTATTTGTTCTTCCCATTAATTGACCACCTTAGATTGTAAGACTTCCAGGGATAGGGGAAAAACCTACAGTTTCTGTATGTTATCCACTTTCAAGTGCCTGTAAAGTGTACATGCGGTAACATGGAGGTTTTATAATGTATGTCCTTGAGTGATAGACAGCATGCAACAGAGTAGGCATGCCCTTCCTAATGCACTAACGTTTCCTTGTTTTGCACCATATTGTATATGTAGAATTATAGAGTGATAGGACTGGACAGACCCTCAGATAATTCATCCCCTTGCTTACAGGCAGGATCTACTCTACCTAAGTTCTTTCAATAGTTGTTTGATCTTTTCTCAAAGGCGTCTGATGGGAGAGTCTGCCATCTTCCTGGGTAACTAGTACTGGTGTTTGACCATCTTTTCAGTGAAATTTTTCTTCCCATTGTACAGCCTAAATCTCTTCCGGCTGCAATTTAAGCCCATTTACTGCTTGCTCTGTCCTCAGCACAGATGGAAAATGGCTAATTCCTATCCTCTTTATAACTTTGTTTATATATTTGAAGGTTGATACCAAGTTCTGCCTCAGCTCATGTTCTCGGAGGACAAGTAGGATATCTCTTCACACATGGATGACAATCATCCGATGGAGTCTGGCACAGAAAAAGGGAAACTTTGATAAAATGAGAAAAATAGTTAAAAACTGAAAGGTGCAGCTATAAAGCTAAAAAGTGTGCAACAGGTTTGGACACTTGTTTAAAAAAAAAAAAAAATAAATCTTAGAAGCACAGTCCAGATGTATGCCACACATTAAGAAAGATGGAAGGAAGGTCAAACGATTGCCGGCATGGCTAAAAAGTGAGGTGAAATGGGCTATTTTAGCTTAAAGATCTTCATTCAAAAATTGGAAGAAGGATCCATCAGAAAAAAATAGGATAAAGCATAAGCATTGGCAAGTTAAATGTAAGACATTGATAAGACAGGCAAAGAGAGAATTTGAAAAGAAGTTGGCCGTAGGAAAAAAAATTAATAATAAAAACTTTTTAAAATATATGCGAAGCAGAAAGCCTGTGAGGGAGTCAGTTGGGACCATTAGATGATCGAGGGGTTAAAGGGGCCTTTAGAGAAGAAAAGGCCATTGCGAAAAGACTAAATTTCTTTCCTTCAGTGTTTACTGAAGAAGATGTTGGGGAGATACCTGTTCTGGAGAAGGTTTTCATGGGTAATGGTTCAGATGAACTGAACAAAATCACAGTGAACATGGGAGATATGGTAGGCCAGATTAACAAACTGAAGAGTAGTAAATCACCCGAACTGGATGGTATACACCCCAGGATTCTGAAGGAACTAAAAAAAAATGAAATTTCCGACCTATTTCAATTAATTTGTAACCTGTCATTAAAATCATCCATTGTACCTGAAGACTGGAGGATGGCCAATGTAATCCCAATATTTAAAAAGGGCTCCAGGGGCGATCCGGGAAACTGTAGACTGGTGAACCTGACGTCAATGCTAGGAAAAATAATGGAAACTATTATAAAGAATAAAATCACAAAACATTTAGATAGACCTGGTTTGATGGGACACAGCCAGCATGGATTTATCCAAGGGAAGTCTTGTTCACAAATCTCCTACATTTTTTAGAAGGGGTGAATAAACATGTGGTGTATTTGGATTTTCAGAAGGCGTTCGATAAAATCCCCCATGAGAAGCTTCTAAGAAAACTAAAAAGTCATGGGATAGGAGGCGATGTCCTTTTGTGGATTGCAAACTGGTTAAAAGACAGGAAACAGAGAGTAGGATTAAATGGTCAGTTTTCACAATGAAAAAAGGTAAACAGTGTAGTGCCTCAGGGATTTGTACTTGGACCGGTGCTTTTTAATATATTTATAATTATTCTGGAAAGGGGTACGACGAGTGAGGTGATCAAATTTGCAGATGACACAAAATTATGCCGAGACCTTAAATGTCAAGGAGATTGTGATTTATTGCAGGAGGACCTTGTGAGACTGGAAGATTGGACTTCCAAATGGCAGATGAAATTTAATGTGGACAAGTGCAAGGTGATGCATAAAGGGAAAAATAACCCTTGCTGTAGTTACACGATGTTAGGTTCCATATTAGGAGCTACCACCCAGGAAAAAGATTTAGGTGTCATAGTGGATAACACATTGAAATCGTCGGCTCAGTGTGCTGTGGCAGTCAAAAAAGCCTAAGAGAAGTTTTGGAATTATTAGGAAGGGAATAGCAAATAAAACAGTGGATATCATAAAGCCTCTATATCACTCCATGGTGAACCCGCACCTTGAATACTGTGTGCAGTTCTGGTTGTCACATCTCAAAAAAGATATAGTTGCACTGGAGAAAGTGCAGAGAAGGGTGACCAAAATGATAAGGGACATGGAATGGCTCCCTATGAGGAAAGGCTAAAGATGTTAGTTCAGTTTGGAGAGGAGACGACTTGAAGAACTTAATGTAAATCGGTTATTTATTCTCTCAGATAATAGAAGGGACTAGGGGGCACTCCATGAAGTTAGCAAGTAGCTCATTTAAAACAAATCAAAATTCTTGTTCACTCAGTGCATAGTTAAGCTCTGGAATTTTTTTGCCAGAGGATGTGGTTACAGAATTTAGAGTCGCTGAGTTTAAAAAAGGTTTGGATAAGTTGCTAGAGGAACAATCCATAAACTGCTAATAATGAATAAGCAGTAGTAGCTTGAGATCTGTTTAATGTTTGGGTACTTGTGACTTGGATTGGCCACTGTGAAAGTTTCCAGAACTTTCAGCCTCGCTCGGCATGCTAAGGGCTTGCCATTATACCAAGTGGGGGTCCCGTCAGTCTCTCTTTCCGTGAAGCCCGTCGGTTGCAGTTCTTGCTTCTACATTTTCTGAAGCTTTATCTGGGGGGGGGGGGATTTTTGTGCGATTTTCTTCAATGCAGACTTTGTCCACTCTTGCAGTCTCATCCCTCTTGGTTTACCTAGGTAAGGTGTTTCGGCATTTTTCTAAGCTTTCTTTTACTGTATTCCCCTTAGCAGAGGGTGGGGCCTTTGATGTCAGCCAGGCAGCCATCGACCCACTGGTCCATTGAGTTCAGTTTTGTATCCTGTTTATTTTCCTTTATCACATCTAGCGGGTTCCAGCGGTACCCACGATGTGGCAGGACATGTCTGTCCGAGCTGCGTGGCGCTGGAATGTGGTCATTTAGCACACAGGAGGAAAGATGGCCAACCTAACCCTTAATAAGAACTTTATGGTAACTCAGTACAGAAGACCATGAAGTTGAAGGACACTTGTCTTTCATGGCATCTCCCTGCCCCTAGCTGCGTGAGATTGAAAGATACTGGCAGCAGTACTTTTGCAAGGAATTGCACTAGGTATCTGGGGCTGGAAAAGTGTCTCTGCCTATTTTTAAATTATTTCATATTTGGCAAGAGCGGAGGATCCTAGGTCCTGTATGGAGCATCCTTTCTTCCCAGGAAAGCTTCTCCCTTTCCTTCCTTCACGACCCCTGGGCTCTGTGTCTGCTGTGCCCTAGTTGTGTGCTGGCAGACTGCAGGCGCCAGCGTGAACATTAGTAGTTCTGCTGTGCTCCGACTGCCTCACCCGGGCTCTGCTTCCCTGCTCATTTGATTACTGTGTGAATTCCAGATCCCAGGTCACATGGCTCACAATTTTTCTGGCCTTGCAAAAGCTGCCTAGTTGGGTTAGTCGTAACCCAAGCAGAGACATGAGCTTGTGGCCCTGGAAGTTCATTTAATAGCAGCAGAGTGCCCCGTTGTACTAATTTGCCATTTCTTTCCTGTTGAACCTTCTCATGGGTGTTTATGCAATGAGACATAACAAAGAAGGGCTTCATTATACTTCAGGAAAATCATTCAGTAACTCAAAGGTGATCTAATTTGCTTTGCACCTCTGACATCAAACGAAACAAATAAAACAACTGTTACTGATTATAAGAGGGGTTTCGTCCACTTGTTCTGTTTTATAGCTGGGAAGGTCTGTGCATGGGAAACTCCAAAGTCCCTAACTTGTGCTCAGAACCATTTTACAAGAGTTAGGGGTCTCATGCACAAGATGATCATTGATCAATCCTTTTTATCACAGTCTGAATTAGAATATTCACTATAATCTATCTGTTGATCCCAATCTATAAAATGATCTCCGGTAAAGGCATTACCAAGACATTTTTCTGGGCAGGATTTTGACGCAAGACGAGTTGAATGCACGGCTGGAGCATTTCCCACATAATGCCCACAGCATAAAGAAGTTAACTTGGGTAGATGTGGGCACTGCTGCCATCCTGCGAAGTTATCCGCCTCGCACAAAAGCAGTTACCTAGATTTCACTGTGGGGTTAGCTCTTCTGTCAAATGCCTTTTAACCAATCCCTGCCAGCTCTTCCCTGCCCCTGCTCTCGTGGCTCTGTTTTCCTGGTGCTGCAGCCCTTCAGTTCATTAGGTAGGCAGGAGCCTGGTCTTCAGTGAAGGGGTGTGCAGCACCAATCTCCCGATTTGATTGCCTTTAATCAGCAGATGTGCCTCCCAGAGCAAACTTAGGAGCATCTCAGCAGTACAGGCCCTAGAACTGCTCAGCCTATAAAGCACTTTGGGCTGCTGTTTGTGAGACCATTGCCGGTACAATTCAGTGAATGCTTTGCTGATGTGATTCAGCCCTGCAGGTGAATCCCTCTACCATCTTAGAAGTAAAGCCTCTGCACAGCTGCCTTGCAGTGAATAGATCTGTAAAAGCCACTGAGCAGAGCCAAAAGCAGAAGCTTGTGCTATTCCATGCTGCTTAGTGGCTACTCCTGCAGTAATTGTAAGGTGGAAAAATAACCCTTGCTGTAGTTACACAATGTTAGGTTCCATATTAGGAGCTACCACCCAAGAAAGAGATCTAGACGTCATAGTGGATAATACATTGAAATCGTTGGCTCAGTGTGCTGCGGCAGTCAAAAAAGCAAACAGAATGTTGGGAATTATTAGGAAGGGAATGGTTAATAGAACGGAAAATGTCATAATGCCTCTATATCGCTCCATGGTGAGACCGCACCTTGAATACTGTGTACAATTCTGGTCGCCGCATCTCAAAAAAGATATAATTGCGATGGAGAAGGTACAGAGAAGGGCAACCAAAATGATAAAGGGGATGGAACAGCTCCTCTATGAGTAAAGACTAAAGAGGTTAGGACTTTTCAGCTTGGAGAAGAGACGGCTGAGGGGGGATATGATAGAGGTCGTTAAGATCATGAGAGGTCTTGAACGGGTAAATGTGAATCGGTTATGTACACTTTAGAATAATAGAAGAACTAGGGGGCATTCCATGAAGTTAGCAAGTAGCACATTTAAGACTAATCGGAGAAAGTTCTTTTTCACTCAACGCACAATAAAGCTCTGGAATTTGTTGCCAGAGGATGTGGTTAGTGCAGTTAGTGTAGCTGGGTTCAAAAAAGGATTGGATAAGTTCTTGGAGGAGAAGTCCATTAATGGCTATTAATCAAGTTTACTTAGGGAATAGCCACTGCTATTAATTGCATCAGTAGCATGGGATCTTCTTAGTGTTTGGGTACTTGCCAGGTACTTGTGACTTGGATTGGCCACTGTTGGAAACAGGATGCTGGGCTTGATGGACCCTTGGTCTGACCCAGTATGGCAATTTCTTATGTTCTTAATATTTAAAGTTCTAACTCTGCCGTTGAGTCTCAATTGATGTCATTTAGGGCACGGTTGCATTGAACCTAGGTACCTATATTGTGCAGTGCTATACAAGATGTACCTTGTACTGTACTTAGAAGTACTGCTAAAATAGTTATGGTAAAATGTTTTTTGATTCAGCAAATCTCATTTCACAGTGATCTGAACTCTTCTGTCTTTAAGTGTCAGGGGAAACTACTGTGACTTCCGAGGGGGATGAGAGCTAAAGACCGAAAGGAAACCAGACTGGAACCTGGAAGGGTCAGGGGAGGAGGAAATCTTGCTATTTCCAGGGAGTTTTACTGATGAAGAGGGGATGGCATGCAGGGGATGTGCATGCAAGGGACGGGTCTGAATAAGTTAGCTTCCTAACTTCCTAACTTGAAGCAGAGAGCTATGTTGGTTGTGCATTAAGCTTGATACTTCACTTGCAATGCACATCCATCATAGCTCTCTGCTTCAACGGCAGAGAGAATGAAGAAAAGATGATTTATATCAGCATCAACCAACAAGGAATGAATTACATAGTCTGGGTAAACAAATAAGCATGGGTGTAGCTTGCTTGTTACGGTGGCTACTACCCCGAATCAATTAAGCATGATACTTGACTTGGAATAAGTATCCAGAGCAGCTCACTGCTTCAGCAACAGAGGGAATTAAGTAAAGAGGATTTTTATTCAGACAACCAACAATGGCTGAATTGCACATGCAGGGTAAAGAAACGGGAGTAGCTTGCTTATTACGGCGGCTACTACCCCAAACCAATTAGCTAGATACTTCACTTAGATGCAGCTCCAGCACTGCTGTCTGCATCGATGGTGGGGGTGGAAGGGAATTGGAACCAAAAAGTTACCAATAACGGCCCTGACCTCAGCGGTCAGAGTAACAGATAAGTATGAAAACAAATAGGTGTGAAAGTTTGCTGGGCAGACTGGATGGGCCATTTGGTCGTCTTCTGCCGTCACTTCTAAGTTTCTATGTTCTATGTTTCTTTACCTCTGACGTTCTTTCCTGACAGGTCAGCCAGTTCCGACAGCTGTATTCCAAAGTCATCACTGATAAGCACGATGATGTCATGGCCAAATTTGGAGCTATCCTGGCCCAAGGCATTCTGGACGCAGGTAAGGATCGACTTGTTTTAGGGAGCGAGCTGCGTGTTTCTTTCCTGTGGTGTAGGGTACGGGGATGAACACTGCTGACCACTCTGGTACTTGAAGGATTGAGGAGGTGCTCCAACAACCCAGTGAATTGCCAGAACACCAGTTTATTCCTGCAGAATGTGATACAGCAAGGCCATCTATGGCATCTGGAGTCACCTCCATGTACGCAGAGCTGCAGTTTGCTTCATTGACTTAGGCATCTGATTGCATTCTTTCTTTCTAATTCATTAAAATAAAATATTAACAAAAATCTGTTGTGGTGGCCGGGAGTGCAGTTACCTAACTTTTGCCTTTTAAGTGTCCCAAAGGTGGCCACATTTCCTGGGATCTGTTTACACCTGCACACGGGCAGCGCACTGCAAGGAGGGATTCGCTCTTCTTCAGCCATATTGGGGCTGATGCAATAAATGAGCGCAGAAAACGGGAGCTCAGTGTTGGGTGCCCGCTTCCCTAATGCAAGCCCAGCTGTCTCTCCTGGGTGCAGGATTCAATGTTTAAATGAGGGGTGGCACTGCCAAAGAGGCACTAGGGACAGATGTGCACCCCTATGGCCTCCTTGCCAGCGGGTGCCCAGGAGAGAGGTGCCTGTCAGCGGATTAGGGAAACGGACGCTCAATTTTACGAGCGTCCATTTTCCTAACCTGACCACCGGCACTTTAAAAAAAAATTTTTTTTGTAACCTTTTGGTTCCTCCGACTTAATATTGCCAAGCTATTAAGTGAGAGGATGTACAGAAAAGCGGTATTTTCTACTTTTCTGAGCGTAAAAACGTGTGGGTCGGGTGTCTGTGATGAGCGCTATTAATCTGAACTCACGTTTTGGATGTGCTATTGCGCTCAGCTCCGTCGTACACATCCTGCTGTCCTATGGTTGCTATGAGCTGCTGCTGCCTTCCTATTGATTCTTAGCCTTATTCAAAGAATGCTTTTTAACCTCTTAAATTGACTTCTGCAGTTTTATATAAATCTCTTGTCAGCTGTATCAGGGCACAGAAGGGGACGAGTGCAGTGGTGGGCACGGGGAAGGGATTGGGGAGGGGGGTTCCTTGGTACTCCGTGGTGAATCAATTGCTCTTGTGACAATGAAGATCATTTCTGAAGCAGAAATGAAAAATGTTTTCCAGCTTTTGTTGGGCTACTCCACTGTGATTAAGTAGTAATTGATGTACCTGCAGGTTTCTCCCTGGCATCCCAGGGAGAAATGCTGGGCTGGGTGCTGTGGTGGCGGCACTGGTGGCAGCTGCCATATTTTATCTGACGCTTCCTTCCCAGACAGGTTCCGGTATTTGAACTGCTTTGGCTCCTCTCTGGTGCTCTGGAGCTTAGTATTAGGTTTGGCGGGTTAGAGCTATAAGCACTTCTAAAATACTTATGCACTTCCTTCATGAGATCATCAGAATGAATGAGACTTTATGGCTGTACTAGTAAAGCTGATTACTTTCCTGAATAATGCACGAAGAATGTGAGAGAGATGAAACCGGGGGAGGGCTAATGCATTCCTTTAGCTCCCAAACATCGAACAGTGTTTTTTCATTCTGGGTAGTGCAGGAAGAACCTTGAATAAGTCCAACCAAGAAAGGAAGAAAGCCAAAGGCTGATACTTTGAGCAAAAGTTTCTAGTACTAGTGCAGTAAAAAGATCACGGAGTCCCGGAGTGCTATGCTGTTGTGCTTCAGCAGACTCCTTCGCACCACCCTACCAAGGTTCTCTGGTGCTTGCTTGTTCTATAAATTATATATGTTAACATGACTTGCACTAAGCATCCAAACTTGTTCCCTTGAAAAAGCCTTATTTAGGGACCTTGTCGGGACTGGAAAGACCGGACATGTCATACAGTTGAAGACATTTGTGCTTTTGAAGACATCATCTGTAGTGCTGTTTGTATGTGGGATTGAAGAACTTTGGAGATGCCATGGTTTTGAAGACAATATTTGTATGAGAGCTTTAGGATAAGCTGTTCAAAACATTTTTTTAAGATATATCAATCTAGCTAAATGAGGCTTGTCCGACGTGCCACACATGCGCAGTAGAGAGCAGCTCTGCTGCGCATGTGTGGCGCAGAGATCTGAGCGACGTGCTAACGTTGCGCCCCAAAGCAGAGAGATCGGAACAGGGTGTCACAGAGGGGAGGAGGAAAGGGCAGACGAGCCGCCGCTCCAAGAAATGGCTCCTCCGACATGTTAACAGCCTGAGCCTGTCCCTCCGTCGCCGGGGGGGAGGGAGTAGAGACGGCGACGGAGGGACGAGCTCAGGCTGTTAACATGCTGCAGTTTCATCAGCAAATGCCTCTTCCTTTAGCCTGGTCCCTTCCTTAACTTTCCTGGCTGGCACTGAGGAGGAGGAAAGGGCAGAAGAGTTGCCGAGCCATCCGTCTGCTGCCAGGGAAGGGGGAGGGAGTTGAGATGGCCGGAGAAGAGCTAAATCTCGCCTGTTTTAACCGGCACGCAAAGGGCTAACAGCCGGTCCTGTAGAAGAGAAAAAGAGGGAGTGGAGGAGGGCTGAGGGGGAGAGGGAAGGGATTGTGGATGAGGTGAGAGGGGAAGGAAAGGGAAAAGGGTACAAGCTTGCTTATTTCCAGGGGATGGGGTGAGTCAATTGTTCTTTCATTTTATTGATATTGTATTTTAATGCTGTTTTTATAATTGTATTGTTTTTGATTATTGTATTCAGTTGTGTTGTGCACCGTTCTGATCAGCAGGCTGAGTGTACGATATATAAAAGCTGGAAATAAATAAATTTCTGCCATGGCCTTGTCTTCCCTAAGTGCCCCTTTAACCCTTCAATTATCCAACGGTCTGACCGACGTCCTTACAGGCTTAAAAAAGTTTTATTTTGCGTTGTTTGCCTCTACAGCCAACTTCATTTGATGTAACCTAAATGGTATATAGTAGCCCCTAAATAAAAGCTTGTATGCAGTTTATTTTACAGAAGCAGTTATTGGGGTTTCTAGTAAAGGTCTCGCAGATATCCTCCAACTATTTTCTTTGAAATATTAGTTCTTCATTCTTAATCAGAGAAATAGACTTTTACAGTAGATAAGGTCCATCCTGTCTGCCTAGAAAATTATCTAAATGTAGATGCTGGACTACAGAAATTGCTCAAGCTTCTAGTGCCTCAAAATATAGGAAACTGCTAGTCCAGCTGAGTATACAGAGGGATTCCCCAGGAAAATCACCAGGGGAAGCTTCAGATACCCAGGAACTGGACATCCCCATCAGATCACAAAAGTATCCCAGAAATAATCACACCAGGGCATTGATGATATGACTTCAAACCCTAAACTAAAGGTATCCTAGGCATCTATGAGGTGAATGTTTTGGGAGACTGTAGAAATAGCTGTAATGTTTCTATCTTCTCTTCACAGGTGGACACAACGTGACTATCTCCCTGCAGTCGAGGACTGGACACACTCACATGCCATCTGTGGTGGGGGTTCTGGTCTTCACCCAGTTTTGGTTCTGGTTCCCTCTTTCCCACTTTCTGTCGCTGGCTTACACTCCCACGTGTGTCATTGGCCTCAATCAGGATCTGAAGGTGCGTGCTGCTGGGGCAAACAGGAAAACAACAAAGGGGCATTGGGCCTGGGCTTAGAGACACTTCATAAGAAGTCTGAGATGGAGTCATGGTGTTTTCTGTTTCTTGGGTTCACGATGGTTGAGTGATGAGAATGAGAGTCTGAGAGTGAAGGCCACAACAGCATGAGTGAGTGAGCGAGCAAAGAGAACAGCCTGGATAGGTTCAGCGTAGGTTTGTGGTGCGGGAGTAATGCTCAGCCTTTGCACTAATGGGACGTGGGGATCGGGATACCATAATCCCTGATGGGGCTGGATCGTAATCTTTAGTGTGCGCACTGATGAGCGAGCATGTGTTAGGGCTATCCTAGTTTTCACATGCTTCAGCACTGGTGAATCACCACTTTTCCTTTTCTCCCCAACAGCTACAGCATGCTCTCTGTACATGCACGCTGAGACCCTTTATCTTTCTGGGCTTGTCCCGGTCTCTCTCCAATTTTTTAACTTTTTGTCTTGTTCCTTATTGCTGCCTCATTATTTCTTCAGATTTTTTTTTTAACTGCCATCTTGGCAGCTCTTCAACCAGGACTTTTCAGATCTACTAAAAAAAAAAAAAATTGAGTATGGAGAAATCAGACAGAGGGGAGTAATGGGCAGGAGCAGGTAGCTGTGAATAATGGACAGGAGCAAGGAAAGCAGGAAGCATAAACATAGGTAGATGCAGAGGTGAGTAACAAGAAGGAGCAGGATGTGCAGCTGAGTAACAGGCACGAGCATGGAAAGCAGAAAGCGCAGAAGTAACAGGCAGGGTGGTAGCAAGGAACAAGGACAGGTGACTAACAGGCAGGGAAAATACTCTGAGAACTGATTTTACTGGGCAGGCCGTAGCATATCGGAAGCTAGTAGGACTCTGATAGGGAAAAGAATCTAGACATTTGGCACATTTTATGCAAGATTTCAAGAACAGAAAGGTGTACACGTATATCTGTTCCATAATATTTTTGTTTTTACAACGTGGGCTGAACATGGAGTGGTGCCAGAAGTGGAAAAGTATTTGTTTATCCTAATATCATATTCTGTCTCCTTGGTTCTTTGTCAAAAAGCAGGCACGAATTAACCATAGCACATAGGTGAAAACATTTGATGTTGCCAGCATGGATTCATAGAAACACGATGGCAGAAGACCATATGGCCCATCTAGTCTGCCCACCCATCCAAATCTTTGTAGGCCTTAAATTTCTATCACTCACTCGGAGAACCCCTGTATTTATCCCCTGCTTTCTTAAATTCAGATACTGTTTTTGTTTTCACCACCTCCAGTGGGGGGGAGGCTGCTCTATGAACCCACTGCCCTCTCTGTAAAGAAATAGTTCCTAACATTACTCCTGATTCTAACCTCATCCCCTGATCCTTTGCGTTCTAAGAGCTCAGTAAAAGTCTTACTGAACATGCAGGGAGTTCTCTTTACACGCACGCTGAGACCCTTCGTCTTTCTGGGCTTGTCCCAGTCTCTCTCCAATTTTTCAACTTTTTGTCTTGTGCCTTATTGCTTCCTCGTTATTTCTTCAGGTTTTTTTTACTGCCATCTTGGCAGCTTTTCAAACAGGACTTTTCAGATCTACTAACAAAAAAAAAAGAAAAGAAAGATGAGTATGGAGAAATCAGACAAAAAAGCCCATGCTCAGTGACTTTAAGGCCTCTGTCTGTGGGTGTTTGATGCCCATTATGGATATGCACACCATCTGCTATCACTGCCTGGGCCCAAACTGACTCCTCCAACTGCTGTGGTTGGATGTTCTCTAGGCTGAACAGTGAAGCTGCTCCTCATCTAGGTGTGAAGCATGTTGGGCTCTTGACACAGGAAGTCGAGGTGGGAATACACCCCATCTCAGTCCTGCAAGCATGGGAAAGTTCACCCCCTACTCAGTCGTACTGGTTCTCAGATCTGCCTCGGATCATGGATTAAGTGTGGCGCGGAGGTCTGCGGTGCTGGATGAGGTGGTGAGAGCACTCAAATGGTGTGATGGGACCCCCTTTGGGGCCTTCTCCTTCGGAGCTGAAGAAAAAGCCATTGGCGTGGAGCTCCACCAGAAATAGCTTTGTTGGCATAGGCCCTGTCATCCTTCATGGCATAGAAGATTTCCATGGTACTGAGACATTTGTTTTACATGGATCAGCGCTGCTGTCCATGTCTTCAGAGCGAAGCTTACACTAAAGAATGGTCAACCCACTTGGTGCAGCATGCCGAGGTGGTATTGGTTGTATTGGAGTGGAGTGCTTCAGTGCATAATTCCAGGAGTCCTACCATTGAGGCTAAGGTGTGGCAGGAGGTGCAGCCAAAGCTTTCCATGGACCAGGGCACTGCTCAGAAAGTGACATTGCAACCAGCACAAAACATCTCGTAGGTGGCTACAGCAAAGGCACTTACCACAGCATGGAGTTTCATCATAACTCTACAGACCTGGGCCACTTTTATAGGAGTCAAATGGCTCACATGACTGCGAGTGGCCTCAGAACATGAATGATCATCTTGCGGATGTGCCCTGCATAGGGGATAATTTATGCAGTGATAAAGTTCAAGAGATAGTGGCTCTGATTAAGAATATCACCCCACCTTGCAATTGCTATCAGTTGAAGCAGGGGACCAACCAGACCCTGCTGAATGCTAGTATTTTCACTACAACTGTTCATTATTTCAAAGATGTTCTTTCTGCTCTTTTCAGTATCATTAAGCTCCTTCCACACTTCATCAGCAACAGCAGTCTTCCCATGGTTGACAGAGAGAGAGGCATCAGCCAAAGGTGTTCAGCAGTAGACATAGCCTAAGCCTGAGATCAATTCTGAAGGGTAGCAAGTATGAGCCCTTTCTGCTGCAGCCTAGTTGACGCAACCTTGAGGGTGAACCCACAGGCCTATGCTGGCAGCTGGTGAATGTTCCAGTAGTGGGACAGTCAGGAGCTTCACTTTTACCCGCCACTTCCTTCACAGGTTAAGCCTTTGGGTTCTGGCTGCTGGCAGGACTTAGGCGAGTCCCTAGAATGGTGGCGATAATTAAAGTCCAAAAGCACAACTGAGTCAGGGCAGGCAGCAGACTAACGGAATCAGAGACAGGCCAAGGTCAGGTCCAGGCAAAGGGGGTCAGATACAGGCGGCAGGCAATTGGGACAGGTCCAGGTGGCAGGTAATCATGGTCTGGTGCAAGCAAGAGGTCAAGATATGGAAAGTCAGGCAAGGCAGGAAGACAAGGGTGGACAAGGCAAGGCTGGATGAGGCACAGGAACACAGGAATCAGGACCACTAGGCAACACGCGCACTGCAAGGCAGAAGACCCGTTGCTAAGGCAAGGAAGAGAAGAGTGGTTGGGCCTTAAATAGAGCGCGAGGTGAAGCATCACTAGGCGCCATGAAGCAACTTTCCTGCTGCGGGGCCTTTAAGGTGTACGTGGTTGTGCACACATGTGTCCCTACCATGCGGCAATCTTCAGTGGCATCTGGGCCCTCGGCGTACACAGGGTAAGTGCAGCCAGTCAAGGGACCTGCCCGCAACTGGCCAAATGTAACACCAGATTTTGAAAATTTTGAGATTTGCTTCCTTCAGTGGGTGGAAGGGTTCAGCTCTTCCTTCCAATGGCTTGTATCACCAAAGACCAGGGGTCCTAAAAACTGTCATGTATGGCTACCACTTATGCTTCTGTTGCCTTATTCCAACTCAAAAGTACTTCAGTCTTTGGTTCAGACTCTTTTCGGTCTGCCTGACTGCAACTGAAAATAGTCCTTTGGCAGAAAGTGATATTTCCTGATCCCCCAAGAAGTCAAGGGAATTTAGATCCATATTGGACTTGCAGTCATTGAACAAGTTGTTGGTGCAGGAGAAGTTCAAGATGAACTCCCTCCAGATGATTCCCCATACACCCCGCTCATTGGAAGCTCCTCAGTTTTAGAGAAAAGGATACACTATCAATACAAGATGCTCCCCTTCAGACTTTTTGCAGCCCCGAGGGTGTTTACAATATGTTTTGTGGTAATGGTGACACAGCTTCATCAGCAGGGAATATGCATGTCCCCATACCTAGGATGATTGTCTGGTGACAAGTCTTATCCCATCAGGAGTTGAAGAACATACAGCTCCTCCAGTCCCTGGGATTCTTGGTCAACTTTGCCAAGACAAACCTGGTTCTGGCTCAAAGAATTTAGTTCATAGGATCCTGGAGAAGTTCATTTCAGGAGAAAATGTTTCTCCCTGTCGAAAGAACCAAATTGCTGAGGGACTCCGTAAGGTCTCTCCTTAAATAGGACTGAATGTCAGCAAGGTCGGTCCTGGTCCTCTTCAGATGCATGGCTGCTGCGGTGCATGTGATGCCTGTGACTCATCTGCATATGCGGTGCCTTCAGTGAGACCTTCAGAACCAATGGGATCGAACTTACCGGCTTTTAGGCTACCAAGTTTTAGTGACTCCTAGAGTGAGAGCATCGTTTCATTGGTGGATAGATCTGGAAGTTCTAAACGTGGGCCCCTCACTGCACGTTCTACCGCATCAAGTGACTCTGTCTACCAAAACCTCCAGCCAGGGTTGGGGGTGCACATTGGTGCAGCATGGACCAAAGGATCATGATTGCCAAAGAAAATCAAATGTGAAAGTATCCAAAAATTTTCAGGTATTTTCGGAGGAGGCTACTTTTTGCTTCATTCCATTTAGAATGAACCAAAAGTGACCTCATTTGTTGACATTTTGGCGTTTGTTACAAACAAATTCACATTCCTGTTCCTCTCTATAGCCTTCAACTTGGCACCCATGCACAATGGCTAATTCATGTCGCTTGATGGCAAAAACAAGTTTGCTTGTGTGTAAACGAGGCTTTCCATAGATAGCAGGCTGGAATAGCAATTCTTAATTCCACCTGCCTTCCTAGAGAGGCGGCTAACTTGCTAAAGTGAAAGAGACTGAGAGGCTCATTATGCAGCATGCTCAGTAAAGTCTCAGAGCTGGTTCCGTGTCGGTGCTATTGGGTATCACCCATGCATAATACATAATTCATCTTACCGGATAGAGAACACACTGTTTACAGGTAAGCAAATTTGCTTTCCACTGGGCTCTGTAGAATGTGGGAAACCCTTTTCTGCTTATGTACAGTCTTTTGAATAAAAAGTTAAAACCCTCTCTTCAAAACAAAAAAAAAGGATCTAAAAAGTAGAGAAATCAGTGGTGAAACACTGCTGCCTGTCTGCATAGAACTCTGCACTACTGATTTAATCCATTTATCAGATGTATTATTTTTAAATTTATTTAAAAGTATGTCCTGCCTGCCTAAAATACTAGGCAGATAGCTATTAAATATTCATAATCATAACATAAATTTAAAAACAAAACATTCATCAAAAATAAATCATAACAATTAACAATGTACAAAACAAAACCTAAAACATTAAAAATCATTTCTAAAAAATCAATTAACATACAAATAACTAAAGCAATTACTAAAATTACTACGTTAATAAATAAAGATACTATATAAAATGTAAATACAAACGGCTGCGAGGAACTCATTATCTCTTCCAAAAAATTGGAATGACATTCTGCCTGCTATGCAAAGCATCTAGAAAATTTGTGACTTCAAGAATAACTGTTCAACTCTGGGCACAGTTATACTTGCTACTAAAATCAAAAGCCCAAAACATGGAACTAAAAAAAAGAGCTAAAGACTAACTAAGCTTGCCAAAAGCTTGTTCAAAAAGGTGTGCTTTTAATAGCTTTCTGAATTGTACAATGTAAGTTTCTGCTTTTGAGTTCCCCAGATAATTAATTCCATAAGCAGGGACCCAACATATAAAATAGCCTTCCTCTAGATTCAGCAAACCTTACTTGATGAACTGAGGGAATTTTTAGTAACAGCTGTGATGCAGATCTTAAATTTCTTACAGGTTGATAGATCTTTAAACTAGAAATAAAATGTACAGGGCTAAACCATGAATACACCTAAAAAATGAGTAAAATAACTTTAAGCCTGATTCTCCAAATAATCAGCAGCCAGTGCAGGTGTTCCAACACCAGGAGTAATAAGTTCTGAAATTAACTGCGCTGCTGCATTTTTATAAGCTGCAAAGTTTTTATAGTTGATTGAGGAAATCCATGTACAACAAATTGCAAAAGTCAATGGTAGAGATTACCATGGCATGCACAACCGTACTCAAATCACATTCATGCAAATAAGGCTCAAGAGATCTCGGCAAAGGAAATGTTTTTAAAACAGGAACAAACATTTATAATTTGTAGTTTAAAAGACAAAGCTGAGTCCATAGTAACACCTAGGTTACGCATTTGTTTTGATATCTTAATATCCACTGCTTCAAAATGTAAAGAAGCTGGGGGAATCATAAAGTCATATCTAGAAAGGAAAAGTATCTGTTTTAATTACATTCAGCAGCAACTTGTTTTCGAACAACGAATTCTTATTGGACCATTAAACAATAAGATTTTTCCTAATGCCTCATCCATGGATTTAATAGGGATGTCATCTGTATGTAGCCGATAACTCACATCCAGATTAGCTGACAATTGACACAATGGTAGCATATATAAGATAAATAAGCTGATAAGGCAGATCCTTGAGAAACCCCAGTTTCTAATCTGAACGAGTATTTAATTCCCCGAATCAGCACTTGTGGGAAAACAGTCTGTTGGAAAAGAATAAAATCAATCATAAACAACTCCTGATATACTAATTTGTTTAAGGTACCCTAAAAGGATGCCATGGTCTTAAGGTATCAAATGCTGCTGATATATCTAGTAGAATCAGAAAAACCCCACCTGAAAACATTACAGATAGACAATAATAAAGTTTCAGTACCATGAGCAGCTCTAAAACCAGATTGATAAATGTCTAAAAGATTGATTCTCAATGTATTGCTTGAGCTGGATTAATACTTCATGTTCTAAAACTTGGGAAAGAAAAGGCAAATTAGAAAATGGTCTGAATTGGGTGGTGGTTTTTTTTTTTTTTTTTTTAATAACGGACGCACAGCAGCTGTTTTTAGGTTAATGACAGGAATCCCTTTATCTCCAACGCCTGTTGAATAGCTTTAAGGAGATGTTCCAGAGAAAAGTAAAAATAGTAGGAGAGACAGTGGGCACCCCTGACATTTTCCCCTACGAATAGGAAATGGGGAGAAAATACTACCATTAGCTGTTACTTCTGCAATGGGATTAGAATAAAGCAATTGTATGCCTCTCAAAAAGGGGCCCTGTAGCTGCTTGCCTTGTAAAAGGTTAAATAAATATTGCCATTCCACACTATCAAAAGCTTACCACCATGAAAGGGACGTTGCGCTTGATGGTTGGAGTCAATGGCCATTAAAAGGTTACGTACATTTACCAAGGAGAGTGTCTTCCCTTCATGAACCCAACTTGACCAGGGGCTTTATACTCAGAACGATATCGGACGGTAAGAGGAGACTGTAGTCGGGTCTCTTCCAGGCTTGGGAATAACAGTAATTACTGCTTTATTCATGTGAGGGGGATAGGAACCCTGACCTATAAGGGCGTCATATGTTCTACAGAGAACAGGTGAGATCTTTTCCCCCAAAACTTTATAAAATTCGCCGGAAAAACCGTTCAGACCAGGCGCTTTTAAAGGCATAGCAGAGTAAATACCTGCTGCTATTTCCTCTGCCGAAAACGGGCAGTTTAATTTTTGCAAGTGTCCCTCTTTAAAATGACAGTTATCTTTAAAACAGTTATCTTTAAAAATTCTTGCCATTGTACCTGGTTACTGTTCTCAGATGAATAAAGGGTGGTATAATATCATTCGAAAGCAGCCAGAATAGACTTCTTGCTGGTGAGTAGTTTCCCATCCGAGTTTTTAATATGGGAAATAAACCTAGACCCACTGGAGGATTTTATCAATGAAGACATAAGCTTCCCAGCTTTATCACTATGCTTATATAGTTGGAATTTATAATGCATAATGCTCTTCTTTGCCCTCTGATGTAACAAGTTGTTGAATGCCCCTTGCGTAGCAATGTACGCTTTTGTTTTGTGTGGTGTTGGTAGTAACTAAGAGAACTTTTAAGTTTCCTTAACGTAGATTCAAGAGTGATGATGCATCTGTTCAGATCCTTCCACCATTGCGATAAGTAAACTATAATATCCCCTCTAAGTACCACTTTCGTGGTGTACTGAAATAAAACCGGATCTATGTCTCGATGGGAGGCGTTATTAAGCGAGTATTCCTCCCACTTAGCAAGTATGCTTGAAAAGATGCATCACCTGTTAAGTAGTAAGGGAACCTCCAACGCCTAATGTGTACTCCCTGATCAACATTATGCAGGGTAATCCATATAGGAGCATGGTCTGAAATTTTTATCTCACCTGTCTCTTCAATCTTAGAAAATCTGTGAGAGGAAGTTAGAAAATAATCTATCCTTGAGAACGTATCACGGGCCCGGGATAAGTGGGTGTAGTCCCTCTGAAGTTGGATGCAATACTCTCCGCACATCCATAAGCTGCAGCTCTGAAATCAACAAGGGAAGCTGCTTATTTGCTCCTAAGAGAGGCTCTCTAGGCATTTGGAATTTATCTAGAGTCTGGTCAGCCACCATATTAAAGTCATCCCCCCCCCCCCCAATAATAATGAATGCTTCAATATTGGGCAATATTTGCTTAATTAAGGTGGAGAAAAAAAGGTAATCATAATTATTGGGCCCTTATATATTGCACAAAACTACAGGATCCCTATTGAGTTCTCCGATAATTACATATCTACCATTGGGGTCTCTGATTTCATTCGTAATCTTAAGGGAAGAGTTCTTATGGACCAATATGGCTGCTCTGGCAGATTTAGTGAAAGCGGAAGCATAGCTGACATGCCCAACCCACCATCGTTGTAGCTTCTGGTGTTCACGGTCGTTTAGATGTGTTTCTTGCAGAAACACTACATCTGCGGACATGCGTTTTAAGGCTGTAAGTGAGTGCGCTTAATGGGCGTATTAATATATTCATTCCATGAAATTATTTTCAAATCGTTAGCCAACATAATGAAAAAAATGTAAGAGCTTCTATACACAAGCGTTTAAGAATACATAATCGTATGCAAGGACCTTCCCAGCTGAGGTCCCCATATGGTTTGATAAGCACAAAAATAAGAAAGAAGACTAACCCTCTATAGTAATATAAGAACCTAGTGTTAATAGTTGCTTCTCCCCAGTGCCCTCCCGCCCTCCCATTAATACCACCCATAATACCCCAACCAATTGGCAACATAGGATCACGCTCGTCTCCCACTCTCCATTCACACCATCCACCCCACACACTGTCTCTTACATCCCACCAGTGTCCCTTGATGACATAAAATTATATGCTCCGGAACTTGATAATTAAGTCAGGACCATTAAGTAGAACACAAAAAGTTGAATCATGAGAGGTATGTCCCGAGGAGTAGCTGCACACACCTCATTCCAAGAGGAAGGTCAACCTCAAATAACCGGGGTAGTGCCATGATGCTGAGATCTTTGCGAGGAACTGAAAGTCACTCTCCATGTCTGGCGTAACTCGTGTAATGATGTCACATTTGCTGGTAACAGGTGTGATGGAATCAGATTTACACTGGACGTCACAAATGGCAATGCTAAAAGAGTCGACCAGAAGCCATGTAAATTGATAGATCCTTAACTTCCCCATGGTGTCCCTGACCATGAATGTAATAGATAAATGACAAACAATGTAATTCAATCTGGGTTCCAAAACCAGACCCCAAACCACGGGGATCCTAGCTCTAGTAAATCTATAACTGTCCTTAAGTAGAAAAGCACCAATCTAAAAAAAAAATATATATATTGATGTAGAAGGCATACTTCTCTTCTCACCGGCATGCACTCTATGAGTAGGCCCCAACCAGATGACCTTACAAAAACCAAAACAAAAAAAAAACCCCAAAAACTTATAGCCATTAAACTGTAATTGTAGCCTGTTCATGCACCGATATTAGAACATAAGAAATTGCCATGCTAGGTCAGACCAAGGGTTCATCAAACCCAGCATCCTGTTTCCAACAGAGGCCAAACCAGGTCACAAGAACCTGGTAATTATCCAAACACCAAGAAGATCCCATGCTACTGATGTAATTAATAGCAGTGGCTATTCCCTAAGTCAACTTGATTAATAACAGTTAATGGACTTCTCCTCCAAGAACTTATCCAAACGTTTTTTGAACCCAGCTACACTAACTGCACTAATCACATCCTCTGACAACAAATTCCAGAGCTTTATTGTGCGTTGAGTGAAAAAGAATTTTCTCCGATTAGTCTTAAATGTGTTACTTGCTAACTTCATGGAATGCCCCCTAGTCCTTCTATTATTCGAAAGTGTAAATAACCGAGTCACATATACTCGTTCAAGACCTCTCATGATCTTAAAGACCTCTATCATATCCCCCCTCAGCCGTCTCTTCTTCAAGCTGAACAGCCCTAACCTCTTCAGCCTTTCCTCATAGGGGAGCTGTTCCATCCCCTTTATCATTTTGGTTGCCCTTCTCTGTACCTTCTCCATCGCAACAATATCTTTTTTGAGATGCGGCGACCAGAATTGTACACAGCATTCAAGGTGCGGTCTCACCATGGAGCGATAAAGAGGCATTATGACATTTTCCTTTTTATTAAGCATTCCCTTCTTAATTCCTAACATTGTTTGCTTTTTTGACTGCTGCAGCTCACTGAGCCGATGATTTTACAGTATTATCCACTATGATGCCTAGATCTTTTTCCTGGGTGGTAGCTCCTAATATGGAACCTAACATAGTGTATCTACAGCAAGGTTATTTTTCCCTATATGCAACACCTTGCACTTGTCCACATTAAATTTCATCTGCCATTTAGATGCCCAATCTTCCAGTCTTGCAAGGTCCTCCTGTAATGTATCACAGTCTGTTTGTGATTTAACTACTCTGAATAATTTTGTATCATCCACAAATTTGATAACCTCACTCGTTTTATTCCTTTCCAGATCATTTATATATATATTGAAAAGCACCGCTCCAAGTACAGATCCCTGAGGCACTCCACTGTTTACCCTTTTCCACTGAGAAAATTGACCATTTAATCCTACTCTCTGTTTCCTGTCTTTTAACCAGTTTGTAATCCACGAAAGGACATCGCCTCCTATCCCATGACTTTTTAGTCATGGGATAAGAGGCGATTTATTGAAGTACAGTCATTTCGCGGCATCCAGGAAGTTAGCTGCTGTGAACCGGACAGAGTTAAATTGCTCAAATCACAAACAAAGAGCAAAAATAAAGTCACTGCTCCTTCGAACCCCAAGCCACTTCCATGCTATTTGCAAATTGTATCGCCGCCACTGCTGAAGAGAACCATTTAACACCATCCGGACTTACCACTCGTAATTTAGCAGGATAAAGTAAAGCAAATATCAGTCCCAATGAGTGGAGTCATTTGCAGGCTGGCGCAAATTCCCTCCTTAAGGCAGACAGCTTTTGCGGGTAGTCTTGAAAGACCAGTACTTTTGTATTTTGTTGCAAGATCTTACCTGCACGCAGGCTTTGTAATATCTCTGTCTTATGGACAAAATCCAGAAATTTAGCTATAACAACTCTTGGCTTCCCCACATCATTGCATTTGTCACCTAGCCGGTGGGCCCTCTCTATCTTTATCCAGGCCATGTGTAGAAGAAAGGCCCAGCTCACTTGCCAGCCATTGCTCTAAGAAGGGAAACAATTCTTTATCAGAGACTGATTCGGATATTCCTAAGAAACGTAGGTTGTTACGTCTAGAATGGTTCTCGAGCTCCTCAAGCCGTTATTCTTGTTGTTGTAATTGTTTCACAGCATTCAACTCGTCGCGCGCCAATTTAATTGCATCTTGATTATCTGAGGTTCGTTGTTCCAGTTCTTGACAATGGTTTTCGTAAGCTGCACGAAGGCAATAAGGCTTCCACCACCACTGTTTTAAGTTCCAAAAGAGTATTCTCTTGCCATGCTGCTTGTTCCAGCAACTGAGTGCCATCTGCCATTTTGTTTGGGTCAGCCTTGATTTTCTCTCTTTCTTTATCTTTCTTGCTAAAGCTGGTCGACATACCCTAAAATCGAGTCCGCAGCTCTCACTGCAAGTATAGATGTAACAGCAACCACTCAAAAACAGCAGTGTATCGCAGATGAAGGTGGATGTTTAGGAATGGAGAGCAGAGCTAGGTAGATCACATCCTACCAGCCTAAGGTGTCATGTGATCTGAGCAGCTGTTTTTAACACGTTAGCAACTTGACCTTCCTTGAAAGAAAAATGAACAAATGAAGTAAGAAATTCACCTAAATCTTCCCTCAAAACTTGAAAAGAGGCATTTAAACAAGCAGAAGGAAACCTTCGTATTAGCTATAATCTCAATTATTTCTTTAAGAGCCACTTTGCTGAAAGAATTCCATGTTGACTCTTAGAGGAAAGGCATGTTCAACATGGGAACATGGATCAAACTGGGATGTGAGATTTTTAATCTTTTCATGAAAAAAGGTGGAAACTATTTCACTTCAGTCAATCAGGGGAGTGGCATCCTTCTTTAAAAGGTCAATCAAGGACTGAACTATATAAAACAGTTCCCTGGATCTCAATGGAACAGCATTAATACATTTTGAAAAAGATGTTCTTTCTTTTATTGATCAATGAACAGTATATTGATAAGGCTGACCTATATAATTCCACCCTATAATGTAACTTATCTTTCACCAGGCACTTTCAGATGAATCATGTCTTTATTAAACCAAGAAGCACAGGAACTATGCTTCACAACACTATTTTTAATTCAAGCAAGGTGATCCAAAACAGAACTCAAGGAGAGTTGCCACTCCAAAACCGCAGAATCAACTTTGCTGCAAGACAAATTGCCTACCAGCAGTAGCCAAGATGAATGCAACTGATCCAAATCAAACTTGCCTCTACAAGCAATCTGCCTTAAAAGTCAAAAGAAAAAGCTTGACAGACATTTGAATCCGTGTAGTAAATGTAATTTTAAAATAGTTAGACCATGGAACTTGATTACAAAGGTAAGAAATATGTCTATAAGCCAATTGTGCCTTAAAAAAAAGCAAATTCAGTTTATGTCCTTGCTTATGAGTTGGTTCTATCCAAGGGCAGACATATTATTTAAAACTATCTTAAAAATCAAACCATGGTAAAATATCAACATGTAAATTAAAATCTCCCAAACAAATTTCTTTTTGTCTGCCTTAAAACTCAGAAATTCAGATAAAATAGCCAGATAATTTAAAAAGTCGGGAGGCTATAAACCAAGCAAACACCCCAGTCTCAAAATGTGGTGCCCTCATAGAAGTTATCATAGGCAACTTCAAGGTAGATATTGCAATAATCCTAACTCCCCCATCCCTATGGTCAGACCTTGTTTGGGAAAACACAGTATAGTGAGGCACTAACATCTGATTTAATTAAAGAAACATATGAATCTAATAACCAGGTCTCGGTAAGGCAGAACAAATCTGGGGATGCTTCATTCAGCAAATTAATAATGACTGGCAGCTTCTTCCTAATTACTTGTCCATTAATTAAATAGATAACTTTACCTTAGAAGTTGCCAAAGAAAACATTTTGAGGCTCATTTACCAAGGGCATATTTCAGTGCCCTACTCCTAGAGAAGGAAAAAATGCAGCAAATAAATAGCTAAATCAGCATAGCGCCCATTGCCCAACACCACTGAAATTGGAGAGGCCATAGCTCAAAAAAGAAAAACAAAAAGCAGAAACCAACATGCAACTCAACCCAAGACAAAACATGATAGAATTAGACTAACTTCCCATCATGCACAGAGATTTGCGCATGAAGGAGCACTCTCGCTTCTTCAGTGCACACCACTCTGGCAGCTACCCAGCACTTTAAAAATGGCGTGGTTGACGTCACTGATGGATGAAGCCAACTTCAGGAATCTTTGGAGCACAAGCCCATGGAGGAAAAGACACTAAAGCACATGCTGAAGAAATAAACAGCTTAGGCGCAGGTGATACATGTAGGTAAGCAGGCATAGATGTTCCTGTGCCCAGAGATGCACTGAGGAGAAGCTAGAATGCCCTGCAGCTTGCATCATGACAGGTCCTTTGGATATTCACACAGCATATCAAAGGCACTCTCATAGCCTGAGCATTGTCCTGCACAGTGACAATGCTGTGTGAGGTATGAATAGTTTTCTTACATGACATCATTAGTGCATCTGAAGAGAAAACTGTGTGGTGTCGCCTAGAGATATGCCGATCCAGTACAAAGACTGCCAAATGATGGCCAGTGGTCATTATCCCTTCACCATGACCAAGGAGGGAGTAGAACTTGTGCAGTCTGTGTACACACGAAAAGCTGCACATTTATACAAATCAAAGGGTGCATTGGTAAGCTCTAAAAGTGCAACTTTAGGCTAAGAACACAAGAGATGCAAGTATGTGTGTTTACACGTATTTATTTATAGTTCAAAAGCAAAATAATGGCCAACTGCAGCTCAGCCAAGTGATCACACAGTCTCAAGAAAAGGATAAAGATTAGCATCAAAGGTTAATCCTCTTAAAAATCTTATGATGTGTAATTAGTTAGCATTAATCCATTATAGCAAATTGAATTATAAAATTGACTTGTATATCTTGCTAAATGCATATTAGTTACAGCCAAACTGGCCATATTTATAACAATAGAATTAAGTAACCTTCTCTCATAGTAGAACAGTGTGTGATGCTTCCACCAGCCCAGAGCCTGCTCTTGTGTGGCACAGTTCTATAAAACATCATCTTTTGGTTGTTGTTATATTGATCCAATTATAAGGTTTACTAGCCTAGGAAGACTCAAGTCATCCAGCTGTGTACAGGCCTTGTACTGAGATCTATTTACTCTTGTGCTAGGGAGCTCCTGATCCAGGAACGCTTCTTGTTAGTTTTGTGGCTATACTGAACAATACAATCTGCCCTAGACCACAAGCTCTGTGTCCTGCCCTATATATTCGCTGCTGGATTGTAGCTTGAAAAGCAGTCAGGCTGAAAGAATCAACTGGATAAAAATATCTTGCCTGTCGTGCCTCTTTCTTTTTTCTGCATTCTACCTGGGCTATTATATTTGTATCCCACCTTCCTCCAAGGTAGAGTCCAAAACAGCTAACAAGGATAAATACAGTGTCTACATAGCATAAAAATACATATGCATAAAAATAATTTAATACTAATTCAGTTTTGTACTCTCACTAAGGGATAAGACAGTCACAATAATAAATGAAATAAAATCAAATTCTAAACAGTAGCAATCCATAACAAACAACCCATCCCATAGGAACATAAGAGGTGCCAAGTGCCTATAATTAAAAACTCACCTGAACTAAAAGATTCCAATTTATCCCTGTCAACTGAAAAGCAGAATGTTAATACAAACAAAAAACACACTTTGAAATGTTTGTATGCTAATGCCAGAAGTCTAAGAAGTAAGATAGAGTTAGAATGTATAGCAGTGAATGATGACACAGACTTAATTGGCATCTCAGAGACATGGTGGAAAGAGGATAACCAATGGGACAGTGCTATACCAGGGTACAAATTGTTGCAGTGACAGAGAGGAGCATCTTGGTGGTGGGGTGGTGCTTTGCCTGGGATGGCATAGAATCCAACAGGATAAAGTTCCTGCATGAGACTAAATGCACAATCAAATCTTTGAGTAGAAATCCATTGCGTGTTAGGGAAGAGTATAGTGATAGGAGTATACTACCATCCACCTGGCCAAGATGGTGAGACAGACAGTGAAATGCTAAGAAAAATTAGGGACGCTAACCAAACTGGTAGTACAGTAATAATGGGAGATTTTAATTATCCCAATATTGACTAGGTAAGTGAAACATCAGGACATGCTAGAGAGATAGAGTTCCTGGAAGGAATAAATGACATTTTTATGGAACAATTGATTCAGAAACTGATGAGAGGGGGAGCAATTTCTAATTCTCAGTGGAGCACAGGATTTGGAGAGAGAAGTAATGGTGGTGGGGCCGCTTGGCAATAGTGATCATAATATGATCAGCATTGAATTAATGACTGGAAGGGGGACAGTAAGTAAATCCACGGCTCTAGCACTAAACTTTCAAAAGGGAAACTTTGATAGAATGAGAAAAATAGTTTAAACAAAAAAACGGAAAGGTGCAGCTGCAAAGATAAAATGTGTGCAACAGGTGTGGATATTGTTAAAAAAATACGTATTTCTCAGTACAATTAAATCCCCACCACATAAAGGAAATACTGTTTATTACAAATAATCCTTTTATTAATACATTTTTTATATAAACAGCATATTAATTTATAACTATCCCCACATCCCACTTATATCACATACACATCCACACCATTCACGCTGTACACATATTCTAAAAACCAACAAATACCATGATCAACATTGAATTAATGACTGGAAGCACAGTCCAGATGTATTCTACGTATTAAAAAAGGTGGAAGGAAGGTCAACAATTGCCAGCATAGCTAAAAAGTGAGATGAAAGAGGTTATTTTAGCCAAAAGATCTTCATTCAGAAATTGGAAGAAGGATCCATCAGAGTAAAATAGCATAAGCATTGGCAAGTTAAATGTAAGATATTGATAAGACAGGCTAAGAGAGAATTTGAAAAGAAGTTTGCTGTAGAGGCAAAAACTCTCAATAAAAACTTAAAAAAATATATGCGAAGCAGAAAACGTGCAAGGGAGTCAGTTGGACCTTTAAATGATCAGGGGGTTAAAGAGGCACTTAGGGAAGATAAAGTCATCATGAAAAGATTAAACAATTTCTTTGCTTCGGTGATTATTGAAGATGATATTGGGGAGATACCTGTTCCAGAGACTGTTTTTCAAGGGTGACGATTCAGATGAACTGAACCAAATCACAGTGAAACCTGGAAGATGTGGTAGGCCAGATTGACAAACTGAAGAGTAGTAAGTCACCTAGGCTGGATGGTATACACCCCAGAGTTCTGAGAGAACTAAAAATGAAATTTCAGATCTATTTCATTTAAAATCATCTGTTGTATTTGAAGATTGGAAGATGACCAATGTAACACTAATTTTTAAAATGGGCTCCAGGGCTGATCTGGGAAAGTATAGACCAGTGAGCCTGACTTCAGTGCCAGGAAAAATCGTGGAAACTGTTATAAAGAACAAAATCACAAAACATTTAGATAGACGTGGTTTAATGGGACACAGCCAGCATGGATTTACCCAAGGGAAGTCTTGCTCACAAATCTCCTACATTTTTTAGAAGGGGTGAATAAACATGTGGAGAAAGGAAGAACCAGTAGATGTGGTATATTTGGATTTTCAGAAGGCGTTCGACAAAGTCCCTCAAGAGAGGCTTCTTCGAAAACTAAAAAGTCATGGGATAGGTGGTGATGTCCTTTTGTTGATTGCAAACTGGTTAAAAGACAGGAAACAGAGAGTAGGATTAAATGGACAATTTTCTCAGTGGGAAAAGGGTAAACAGTGGAGTGCCTCAGGGATCTGTACTTGGACCGCTGCTTTTTAATATATTTATAAATGTGTTCTCAAAACGTGGCTCCTACATGTTTAAGAGCCACCTGTGGTGTTTCCTGTTGCTGCGAAATGCTGAGAGCAGAACCTAAGTGCAGGCCTAGATCTGACTCGTCTGAAGGCACAGCGGTGTACCGTGCTACGCTGGCAGGGAAACACTGTTATAAGCTCTTATCATGTCTCCTCCCAGCTGTCTTTTTCCCAAGCTGTGTAGCCTGTCATCATTTTTGTTGCCTTTCTCTACACCGTTTCTAGTTCATCTGCCTTTTTTTAGATTGAACATCCAGAACTGCACACATTACTCAAGGTGCTTCATGGCTTGATACCAAGGCAATATATTACCCAATTTATTCTCCATTCCTTTTTGGAGCGTTCTAACATTGTTTGCTTTTTTGACCACCACCACCCACTGAGTTGAGGATTTCAATGTATTGTCCACAAGGACTTCAAGGTCCTTTTTACCTGGGTGATGACTCCTAATACAGAACCCAGCATTGTAGTTAGGATTATTTTTCCCTATGTGCATCACTTTGCACTTTTCCACATTAAATTTTCTGTGCTATTCAGATGCCCAGTTTCCTAGTCTCACAAGATGCTTTTGCTACCTCACAATCTGCTGCTATTTTATCAACTTTAAATTTGTGTCTTCTGCAGATTTGATCCTCACTCATTGTTCCCTTTTCCAGATCATTGATGAATGTGTTAAACAGCACAGATCCCAGTACAGGTCCTAGAGGTATTCCACTAATGACCATTTACTCCTACTCCGTTTTTCCAGCTTTTAACTTGTTACCAATCCATAATAGGACATTGCCGCCTATCCCATGGCTTTTTAATTTCATGAGCAATCTCTCATGGGGGCCTTCTGAAAATCCAAATACACTTTTATCACTTGGCTCACCCTTATCTACATGTTCGTATGGCAACTGCAGAGGACAGAAGTGGCGGGACTGGAGCAAGACGTGCACTGGAGAGAAAAGAGCCGTTCTGCTGTAGTGTCCCTGCCCAAACCTGACCGGACAGTGCTGCTGGAGCAGGGATCACCTCACTTCTGACACCGCCCCCCCCCCCGGCCCCATTTGCAATCAGGTACAGTGGAGGACAGAAGTGGGGCGAGGTTGGAGCTGACAGGAAGACAAAGAGCCAGTCAGCTCCCTACTCCAGGCACCAACACCACCACCACCACCCCCCGTCCTGTCCAACCTTCCACTTCCAACAATCAACTCAAAAGAGCAGCACCTCCCTAGATAAATGACCCAAAAATATAAAGAGGTGTAGGGATTATTCAATGTAGATATAGAAAAACAAGCCATATGTTTCTATATTGTCATTATTAAGGGAAGTGATGGTAACTGAGATACCTTTGGTTATCTTTGACTAGTGTGTATTTTCACCTGGGTTGTGAATTTCTGTATTTAATTCTAAACATTTTTTTTGATAGTTGTGAAATGTATAGATTTTTTTGGCATGTTTTTATAGATTTATAAATAAAGCTTTTTGATAGAGTGATAGGAAGAGTTACGGTATTTGATTTGAATCTGTGGTGTTTAAATACTAATGCTGTTTGAAACCCATCGCGGGCAAGAGACAGCGGATTCAAATCTTTACACCTATGTCTCTGATACCGTCTCGTTCCTTAATAATGACAATATAGAAATGTATGACTTGTTTTTATATATCTGCCTTGGTTACTTTTTAATCCCTACGCCTCTTTATATACCTTCCACTCCACCTACTGCCTGGAGTAAGGGACTCTGCTCTGCTGCTAGAGGAGAAGAGCCGGGGCTATACCCAGCTCAGTGTACTCCCAGGGGAGCAGGTAGTCATGCAAAGCAGAACCATTTCAGGCAAGAGAGGCATGGAATGCTGTAGTTGATTAACACTCGGGGAAGCGGTGCATGAAGTGAATGCTTGACGGAGAAGTGGTGCAAGAGGGGATGAATGCCTCTGAGGGCAGTGGCATTAAAAGAGGTGAATGCTGCAAAGAGCTGGGGGAACAACACAATTAGGAGCTTATGCTGTGGGGGGAGATAAGGGGCGAATATTGTTTCTTTCCCCAGCTCTCTGAAATCAGTCTGGCATATTCCTCCTGGAGGTCTATGCTGCCACATGTTCTGCAGCAGTTGTGAGGGGACCCAGGGCTGGATGGGGGAAAGAGGGCCAGGATAGGGGGGTGTATGAGAGCCATGTGGGGGGAATGGAGATAGCATAAGAGGGGAGGGATAGGCAGTAGAAGGGTGTGAGAAATACAGGGGGAGAGGATATGTGTGCAGGAAAGTCAGCAAGTCTGATGGGGGTGGTGGTGGAAAAACAGGAATGACACCAGGGTAGGGCAGAGTTGGTGATGAGGGGGTGTGTGAGTGAGAAAGAGCTGGAGGGGGTGAAAGGGGAGGGTGAGGATAGGTCACAATCATTAATAATGAAGTTGGAAGGGTGAGTGAGAGAGAGGTAGTGGAGGTGAAGAGGGGGGGTGGTGGCAACAGAGCCATAAGGGTTGATGGGACAGGGGGGAGAATAGAAGCTTAGATGTGTGATGGGTGGAAGAGTGAGAGAGCCAGGAACGGTGATTCGAGGGATGAGGATTTCAGAGTGACATAGGGGGTGAATGGTTCTAGAGAAAGGGGATAATTTTGGGAGAGAGGAGGTAGGTGTGTGAAAGGCAGAAGGGATATAATGGTGGAAGGTGTATGTAAGAGAGCCAGAGTGTGCACTGGAGGGAAAGGCATCAGAGGTGAGAGAGAGGGAGTGGGGGCAGGGGAGATAGTGGAAGGGGAAAGAGTAGCACACAGGGTAGGGAGGAAGGGGTTGACGTTGGAGCCACATTGTTCTTGTGGCTGATTGAGAGAGTGATGGGGACAGTAGAGACAGCATAGTGGGAGAGAAAAAAATGAGATGCAGGTCAGAGACAGGCAGGGGGAAGACTGAGAGATTGGGGGACAGGATGGGATTGAGAGAGAAATATTTGTGGGGAAAAACTGAGACAGACACTGGTGATGACAGGATTGGAAGATTTGGGGGGACAGGGTGGAGAGATTGTGAAAAATTTGTGGGAGGAGAATGAAATGTAGACGACTGGTGGGAGAAAGTGCTGGGGACAGGACTGATAGACTGTGTGGGCAGGGTGAGTGGATTGAGAGAGGTAGAAATATTGTTGGAAGGGGGCCTCTCCCTACCCCCTATACCCTTGGTCTTTTGAAAACAAGAGGCTCTTTGGTACTGTGCATCCTGATTTCTTGGTGCGTGAAAGGTTGGCCACCCCTGTACTAGGCGATACATCTAAGACAAATAGGAGAAAATACTTTTTTACTCAACACATAGTTAAATTCTGGAATTTGTTGCCAGAGAATGTGGTGAAAACTGTTAATGCAGCTGCGTTTAAAAAAAGGTCTGGACAAGTTGTTGGAAGAAAAGTCCATAAACCATTATTAAGGTGGAGTTGGGAAAATCCACTGCTTGTCCCTGGGACCTGGATTGGACTCTGTTGGAAACAGGATGCTGGGCTGGATGGACCTTTAGTCTGACCCAGAATGGAAAAGCTTATGTTCTTCATTTGGTGCCATATGTTCTAATTAATCTTATATTCAGACTTCTGGCATTCACATACAAATTATGTTTGTTATTTGTATTTCCAATGTTATTTATATTTACAACCTGCTTATTAGCAGATGATACAAGCAGTGTGGAATCTTTCATATCTGTGTGCTCTTTATTTAAATCCATTTGGTCGTCTTCAGCTTTTACCACAGCCTCTCTTCTGGGATTTTCCTTCTTTCCTGTTTTGCATATATTATTGGAAGATATCTCTCTGTGGACCATGTGCTTCTGAGTGCATGGCTTTCCCCCCTTGGTCTAGTTTAAAAGCTGCTCTTCTCTCCTTTTTAAATGTTAGTGCTAGCAGCTGGGTTCTACTCTTGTTAGTGGAACCCATCCTTTTGGAAAATGTTCTTCCATCCACAGAACATTTCCCCATTTCCTAACAAATCTAAAACTGCCTTCATGCACCATTGTCTCATCCACACTTCTGACACGAACTTGTGCAGGAGCCAGCTCTCACACCTTCTCAGAGCAAACTGGTGACCTTTGCAAATTCTCAAACTTACTTTTCCAGCACACAGATATACATGTGGAATTAAACTTAAACCTTAAACTATACACAGGATTAATTCAAGCTCTCACAATAAATCAGCAGGGAGGGGGCAGGGTTATTACAGGCTGGCAGAGCTGGAACAGCTGAATTCAGAAACACTGCTTGAACTGGGGCTCCTCTAGGCTTCCATTGTAATATCTATAGATGGGTTAAGGTTGGGATTCAAGCCCTCCTGGGGATTGAACTCTTTCTCTAGTTTGCTGGTTGTGAAACTTTCTGCAGGCTTGAGCTTTATTTCATCTAAGGTATCTCATTGATCTAACTAAGCAGTTTCATTTTTTAGTAAAACAAAAATGGGGCTTTCTTTTATTTATGGTGCCAGTGACTAGTGGTGTGGCCTATCAGCACCAGGAAACCGTTATTGACCAAGCAAAGGTCAACAGAGCAAATAGAGAGAGGAGGAGGGTATGTCCACCCAGTTCGATTCCTTTAATGCGCTGAGATTGTCATATGCGGGTTGCGAACAGTTCTAGGAATATTGCGAAAAGTAGAGGTGACAAAGGGCAGCCCTGCCGAGTGCGCCTCCCAATCTCAAAGGTAGGCCCGTATCTGCCATTAACTTTCACTGTTGCCTTCGGTGAGGCATAAAGCTGTCTAATCCATTGGAGAAAGGGATTGCCAAAGTTCATCGCCTCCAGGGTGCTGAATAGGAAGGGCCAGTGGATCAAGGGGATTTTGAAGGGGAGGATTTCCCTCTAGATGATGGTGCCATGGATGTTGGATTTTCACAGGACCAGGATGCAGATGACTCCCAGATCTTTTCTTCGGAGTTTGTTCTCCTGATGCACCAGGCCTTCTTGGCCAGGAAAGCATCAGGGAGGGCATGGCAACTCCCAGACTCGATCCATTTGGGGGGGGGGGGCAGAATTGTGGGAAAAGTCCGGTTCTCCTAAGTGGAAGCAGGCCAATGGGGTTTGGCATGTTTTGGGCCAGCCTCTGTGTCCAGTGATCTACTGAGAGTTACGAATGATTCTGAGGATCTGCAGGAAAGGCTTTTGGGGCGGATTCGCTGCAGGAGGTGCCAGACCTGGCCGGAGATCTCTGAGGAGGTTCCCGTGGCTGAAGGGGATGATCCCAAGGTGGTTCATCTCTTTTGCAGAGAGAAGCTCTGCTTGATGATTCCACAGGTTCTTCAGGAGCTAGGAATCAAGGTGACAGGGGGAAGAGTCTGACTTGGAGGGAGCAGTGAAGAAGCTAATACTTTGGGAGTGGGATACTCCGGAATGCAAGCTGAGAGTTTGGAGAGCTATGGCTAAGCTTTATCCTTTCCTGGAAGACACCTTGAAGTTGTTGGCTCTTCCCAAGATAGATGCTTTGGTGTTTGCAGTCACCAAGAAAACAACCATTCCTGTAGCGGCTGCATTAAGGGATGTTCAAGATTGAAAGTTGGAGCTTCATCTCAAGAAGATTTTTGAGGTTTCAGCTCTGGCCATAAGGGCTGTGGTGTGCAGCAGTCTGCTGCAGAGAGCATGTCTGCATTGGGTCCAGCAGTTACAGTAGTTTCAAGTTTCAGAGGGAGCTGTGGAGCAGCAGACTGACAGACTTCAGGCAGCAGTGGCTTATGGAGCTGATGTCTTCTATGACCTTATCAGAACTACTTCCCGAATTATGTTGGCAGTGTCTACTAGGCATTTGCTGTGGTTGTGGAACTGGTCAGCAGACTGTTGGTCCAAGTCCAGTCCCTTGTAAGGGAAAGCTGTTTGGAGAAGACTTGGAGCAGATAATGAAGCATCTGGGAGCGTCCATGGTGCACAAGTTACCAGAGAATAAGCCTAAGGGCAGGAAGTTTGTGCCCATGCGGGCTAGGTTTTAGGACAACAGGAGGTTTTGTCAATCCAAGACTTTTGTATATACTCTTCCCTGGTCTCCTAAATAATTAGCTTCAATTACCTCATCTCCAATTACTTAGTTCCTTACAGCCTAGAATCTGGCTGCCTTCGATCTATTCAGCTGATTAACTACAGTGCAGTTTATTTTGGGTTTTAATTTTGGTGCTCTTTAATGTTTATTTAATTTTGGTGCTTACTATTTAACATGTTTTATTATGTTTTTTAATGTTTAATTTTTAAAATTAAAATTAATTTATGATATTTTTAAATTGTGATAAGAACAGGGAATTGCAATTACTGTCCTAGGATAGTAACTAATTTAGGAAGTATTGGGTATTAATGTATGTAATTTGATTGTTTTGATTGTGATTTGATTGTTTTTGATCTTGATATGAATTTGAAAGTCGGTATATAAATCTGACTAAATAAATAAATATAACTTATACTGTCAGATTGCTTGTTAAATTTGGTTTGCATATTCTGCCTATTGATCTTTACTGGATAACACATACTTTTAGTTCAAATACCTATTAAAAATCTTTGCTAGGGACTAACTACACCATACCTTATCTTTAGGATTTTAATTAATCAGAGAGAATGGCTTTAATTCAGTGCAACAATTGTGGTGCTTATGTCCCAAGACCTATCATCTGGAGAACCAAGGGCTGTTCCTTTTGCCTTCAGCTGTCCAAAATTAAAATGGAGTTGATCCATCTAAGGGAGCAATTGGCCAGGATTCAATTACCCTCCCCTTCCTTGAAATATCCATCATCTGTCACCCATCTCCCACAGCAGTTACAGAATCCCAGGAAGAAATAGTTTACAGTGGGCTCAGGCAGGAACTAGACATGTGACAATCAGGCACCCACCTTCCCCAAGTTTACAGCAACCTGAACCTGAAACCCCACTCCCACAGAGTTATCAGACATCCAGGATTCAAAAACCCAGAATCAATTGGATAACAGTAGGTTTTGGCAGAATAAGACCTGTGACAGACATGCGAAGTGAAAATAACATAATCAATCAGCTCAAAAAAACAGAAAAGGTTCCTAGGAAGTGCAGCATAGCAAGGGAGAAAAATTGGAAAGCTATAACTACAAATGCTTGCAGTTTGGGGAATAAAATCCCAGACCTGCAGGCCTTAATGGTGGGGGTAGACTTGGACGTTGTTGCTGTCACGGAGACATGGTTCACAGATTCTCATGACTGGGATACGGCCATACCGGGCTATAATTTGTGAAGGAATGACAGAAAGGACAAAAAAGGGGGAGGAGTACCACTTTATGTCAAAAATAATATCCATATAAAGTAGTCATTAACTTTGACTTAACTGCAGTGGTAAACGCACAAAACCACACGGTTGATTGCTGAGAGTTAATATATTATTGCTCTCGACACAATATATGAGGTCTCCGCTCACAACACGAACAACGTATGTTTCCTTATTTATGATGTTATTCTGGTATAAAAATAATATCCAAGCAACTGAACTGCAAGGAAAGTGGGGTAGAGCAGAAGCATTATAGGCCATCCTAAAAAAAGATGATGGTGCATCCATTTTTACTTGAGTGGTGTACAGGCCTCTGACTCAAATGGAAGAACTAGACAGAGATCTGATCAGACATTATAAAGGGGGGGAAGTGTTGATTGTTGGTGACCTTAATCTGCCAGACGTGGACTGAAGAATCCCTTCTGCAGAATCTAACAGCAGTAGAGAGATTGTGGATGCCCTGCAAGGCGCTCTGTTCAAACAAATGGTAATGGAGCCCATGAGGGAGGGAGTTATACTTGACCTAGTGCTCACTAATGAGGCTAATGTCTCTAATGTCCAGGTGTGTGCCCACCTTAGCACCAGTGATCATCAAACAGTATGGTTTGATATTGCAAATAGGATCCGGAGAAGTGTCACAAAGACCCAAGTTTTGAACTTCAAAAAAACAGACTTTGTAAAAATGGTAAAATATCTGGAGGCAGAACTTGAAGACTGGGAGAAAATGGGAGAGGTCGATCAACAGTGGGCCAAACTAAGTAACAAATCTATATCGGGCCGATACAGTAAAAGTTGTGGGAGAGCCGGCGAGCGCCTGCTCTCCCGAAGCGCGCACAGGCCAGTGTCCTGGGTGCACGATTCAGTATTGGCCTGAATGTAAATAAGGGCCCGTGGTAAAAGGAGGCGTTTGGGTCACTAGTGTGTCCCTAGCGCCTCTTTTTTGACAGAAGCGGTGGCTGTCAGCGGGTTTGACAGTTGACGCTCAATTTTACCGGCGTCTGTTCTCAAACCCGCTGACAGCCGCGGGTTCGGAAACGGACGCCAGCTAAATTGAGCGTCCGTCTTCCGGGCCACAGGCAGATTTTTACATTTTTTTTTCTTTTTAATTTTTAAATTTGTTTTAGTTTTGGGGCTTCTGACTTAATATCGCTATGATATTAAGTCGGAGGGTGTACAGAAAAGCAGTTTTTTCGGCCAAATTAACTCCTGCCTTTGTCAGGCGATAATGTCTGAAAGTAAAATGTGCGGCTTCACTGCACATTTTACTTTCTGTATCGCGCGGGAATGCATTTGCATGTTGCAGGCGCTATTAGTTTCGGGGAGGTTGGCCGCGCATTTTCCATGCGCTATTTCCCCTTACTGTATAAGGGATAAAAATAGGCCACACGGGCTAACAGTGCGCTCAGCCTGAGCGCTCGTTACTGCATCGGCCCGTATGTTAGAAAAGTAAACAAAAGTAAGAGAAATAAGAATCCAATCTGGTTCACAGAGCAGGTAGCTAATGTAATAAAAGCAAAAAAAAAGCAGCTTTTAAGAAATATAAAGAATCACAAAAATTGGAACACAGGGAGGATTATCTGGCGAAACTGAGGGAGATAAAAAGTAATCAAAGCAAAAAGTCAGGCAGAGGAAAGGATTGCCAAGGAGATAAAGTGAGGTGACAAAACATTTTTCAGATATATCAGAGAAAGGTACATAGTGGTATAGTGAAATTGAAAGGGGATAAGGGTGGAGAGAGATGATGAATTAGCAGAAATATTAATCAAATACTTCAGTTCAGTGTTCACTAGAGAAGACTCTGGAGAAGGACTGTCACTTGTTATCAAGACTGTAGAAGGGGATGGAGTAGGCGAAACTCCATTTACAGAAGATGATATATGGAAAGAGCTAAGAAAACTGAAAGTGGACAAAGCCTTGGGGCCTGATGAGGTTCACCCCAGAATACTGAGGGAACTCTGATGTGCTGGCGGGTCCACTGTGTGACCTGTTCAATAGATCTTTGGAAAAGGGTGTAGTGCCTAGTGACTGGAGAAGAGCGGTGGTGGTCCCCCTTCACAAGAGTGGGAGCAGAGAAGAGGCTGGAAACTACAGGCCAGTTAGCATCACCTCGGTGGTGGGAAAATTAATGGAGACTGCTGAAGGAAAGGATAG
The DNA here is from genome assembly GCF_901001135.1 of Rhinatrema bivittatum. Lineage (NCBI taxonomy): Eukaryota > Metazoa > Chordata > Amphibia > Gymnophiona > Rhinatrematidae > Rhinatrema > Rhinatrema bivittatum. The sequence goes on from NC_042623.1 coordinate 182,253,203, forward strand.
TGAACTATCTACAATCTGGTGGGTTGTTCGATCAGAAGCAGCATGGATTCACCAGGGGAAGATCCTGTCAGATGAATCTAATTGATTTCTTTGATTGGGTGACTAGAGAACCGGATCAGGGAAGAGTGCTCGATGTAATTTACTTGGATTTTAGTAAAGCTTTTGATACAGTCCCACACAGAAGAATCATCAACAAAATGAGAAGCTTGTGAGTCAGCTCCAAGGCGTTGGCACGGATTACAAACTGGTTGACGGATAGAAGACAACGGGGTGATGGTAAATGGAACCTACTCTGAAGAGAGAATGTGGAGTGCCACAGGGATCAGTGTTGGGACTGGTTCTGTTCAACATCTTCGTGAGCAACATTGCGGAAGGGATAGAAGGTAAGATCTGCAACAGAGTGGACACGCCGGAAGGAGTATAGAGAATGAGACGGGATTTAAGGAAGCTGGGTGGTCGAAGATATGGCAGCTGGGATTCAATGCCAAGAAATGCAGAGTCATGCATCTGGATTGTGGTAATCCAAAAGAACTAGATGCGTTGGGGGGTGAAGAGCTGATGTGCACGGAGCAGGAGAGAGACCTTGGGGTGATAGTGTCTAAAGACCTGAAGTCAACGAAGCAGTGTGACACGGCGATAGCCAAAGCCAGAAGAATGCTAATCTGGATAGAGAGAAGAATATCTACTAAGAAAAGTGAAGTGATAATCCCCTTGTACAGGTCCTTGGTGTGAGGCTTCACCTGGAGTACTGTGTTCAGCTCTGGAGACTGTATTTCAAAGGAGACAGAGACAGGATGGAGGCGGTCCAGAGAAGGGTGACCAAAATGGTGGGTGGTCTCATCGAATGACTTATGAGGAGAGGTTGAAGAACCTGATTATGTATACCCTGGAGGAGAGGAGGAACAGGGGTGATATGATGCAGACCTTCAAATACATGAAAGGTTTTAATGATCCATGGTCATCAACAAACCTTTTCCATTGGAAACAATTTAGCAGAACTAGGGGTCATGATTTGAACCTCCAGGGAGGAAGACTTAGAACCAATGTCAGGAAATATTTCTTCACTGAGAGGGTGGCGGATGCCTGGAATGCCCTTCTGGAGGAAGTGGTGAAGACTAAAACTGTGAAGGATTTCAAAGGGGCGTGGGATAAACACTGTGGATCCCTAAAAGACTAGAGGATGGGAATAAATAAATAAAGCTTAACCGGCACAGAGCAGCAGTTACTACCCTTAAGAGAAACATGGGGGTAACCTGTGTATGGAGTAGCAGTTATTACCTTGGGAAGCTTGCCGGGCAGATTAGATGGACCATTTTGGTCATTTTCTGCCATCATTACTATGTTACTATATTTTCGAGGACTGAAGAATTTGTATCCACTGTGCAGAAGACTTGTCTTTGCTTACTAGGTTGTGTGCGGCACAGTTTGAACCACTGAGGAGAGCAACTTTGAAGGATTTAACTCTTAAGATGGTCTTTTAGGTGGCCATTTGTTCAAGAATTTCAGAGCTGCAGGTTTTGTTGTGTTGTCATGCCAGGATCTGTTTCTACAGATTTTTAGAGGCAGTGGTGTCTGTGCACGGTGCCCTCCTTTCTGCCAAAGGTGATATCTGGGCTCTATGTTAATAGACTGTGGAACCACCAGCCTTTCTGGACTTGGATTCCTCTGCTTCTCATGCAAGAGAGCAGATGCTTTTGGACATCCAGCATGCATTGTTATGGTGTTTGAAAGTAACTAATGATTTTCGTCCTTCGGATCACTTTTTCGTTCTCTAGAATGGTCCAAAGAAGGGGCATCAAGCTTCCAAGGCTAGAATTGCACATTGGCTCAAACAGACAATCTGTTCAGCATATATCTCGAAGGGGCGGCCGGTGCCTGAAGGTTTGAGAGCTCATTCAATGCATGTGCAGGCAGCCTCCTGGGCCAAGGCCCAGCAGGTATTGCCGCAGGAGATCTGCAGGGCAGTAATTTGGAAGCTTCTGCACACTTTCTCCAGACACTATTGCTTAGATGTTAGGGCTCCAACTGCTGCGTATTTTGGTGGGAGTGTTTTGCAAGGGGACTCTCCAGATCCCACCCAGTTTACTGGATTTAGGTACATATCAGGAGTCTGGACTGATCTGGGTACAAACTGGAAAGGAAACTTGGTTCTTTCCTGCTAATTTTCATTCCTGGAGTAACATAGATCAGTCCAGAGACCCACCCATGAAAAGAAGGGGGAGAGTTGACCACTTGTTTTCTTTTGGTTGTATTTAATGCAGAGTTGTTAGCAGTTTACTATGCTGTCTGGGGACTTCCCCGGAGTTCATCATTCAAGATTGAAGCAGGTTGTGGCCTACCAACCTCCAGACTCTGTCGCTCACAGCCTGGGTGTTGAGAAGTTAATTCTGCAACCACTTGATCTCTCTAAGGTTGGTTCTCGGGTCCTGGTGGCTTCCAGAAATCCTTCCACCAGAAAGTCCTACAGACTGAAGTAGAGGAGGTTTTAAGTGTGGTGTGAGCAGAAAGCCCTGGACCTGTTCTGCCCCAGACAAAAACTGCTTGATTACCTTCTATACCTATCCGAGGCTGACTCGAAAACCAACTCTGTCAGAGTTCATCTGAGAGCAGTTGGAGCATGCCACATGGTGTAGATGGTAAGCTCATCTCCGTATGGCTTATAGTTGTACACTTCATGTGGGATCTGCTTTAGTTGAAGACTCCCCAAGGCCCTCTCGCTGTGTCTTGAGACATCAATGTGATGCTCGCTCAGCTAATGAAAGCTCTTTTGATCTGCTGTGTTCCTGTGACCTGAAGTACCTGTCCTGGAAGGTCATATTTTTGGTGGCTGTCACCTCAGCACACAGGATCAGTGAGCTCTAGGCCTTAGTGACTTATCCACCTTACACTAAGTTTTTTCATGATGGGGTTGTCCTGCATATGCACCCTAAGTTCCTGCCTAAGATGGTGACGGATTTCCATCTTAACCAGTCAATCGTCCTGCCAACATTCTTTCCCAGACTGCATTTGCATCAAGGCAAATGAGCACTGCGCAGTTTGGACTGCAAGAGAGCCTTAGCCTTCTATTTAGAGTGGACAGAAGCCCATAGACAGTCCACACAATTTTTCATTTCTTTTGAAAGGAATAGATTGGGAGTTGTCATTGCCAAACAGACACTATCCAGTTGGCTAGCAGATTGTATCTCCTTCTGTTATACCTAGGCGGGGCTGCAGCTTGGGGTCATGTCCAGGCTCATTCTGTCACAGCCATGGCAATGTCAGTGGCCCACTTGTGAAGAGATCTGCAAGGCTGCAACATGGAGTTCTCTTCACACATTCATTCGCTTCTCTCTACTGTCTGGATAGAGATGGCCGATGTGACAGTAGCTTTGGCCAGTCTGTCCTCAGGAATCTCTTCGAGGTGTAGAACTCAACTCTCCCTGCCTAGGGCCCATGTTTGGGTTCAGGCTGTCTCCCCCTCTCTTACCAATAGCACTGGTATTGTGACCGTTGGCACCTAGTTAGGGGTCTGTTGGTCCCCTTTTGTGTTGGAGAGCAGCCTGTAGCTTGGTATTCACCCATGTGTGAGAACTACCATCCTGCTTGTCCCTGGAGACAGCAGAGTTGCTTACCTGTAACAGCTGTTCTCCTAGGACAGCAGGATGTTAGTCCTCATGAAACCCTCCCGCCACCCCATGGAGTTGGGTTTATCCTTATATTTTTTCCTTATTTTAATTCTATGTTATATGACTGAAGAGGGACCCTGTGGAATAGGGCATGCTGGAGATGCTCAGTGTGCCTAGTCCCAGAAACTTTGACATATGTTTTCCGTGCCGGGCTCCATGTGTGAGGAGAACACCTGTTACAGGTAAACTGTGCTTTTTATATTGAGCATTTTGCATTATTGGGAGCCAGTGTAAATCAGGATGGATGAGAAATGCTCTCTGCGATTTTTATCTGATATAAGTTCTGTCGTGGTGCCTCTACTCTCCCTATGTACACTAAATCACTGGGTGCTTTTATCTCCTCCTTTTGGTGTTCTTATGATGCCTCATGTTTTCTTTTCTTCTTCCTCCTTTCCTTATCTGGTTCTATTCTGCTTTCATGCTGTTTCTTAGCTATCTCATTATGGATGTGTTCACATTTCCTTCCAAAAGTGAAGTCCTGTGCTTTCCAGCAACTAGTTTGATTCCTGTCCTCATGCAGAATTCCTGTATGTTGATACTTTACTCCCCCTTTTCATCTGAATCTGCCAAACGTCCTTTCTCGATGCTCACACATCGTCCCTATGCTCTTCTCTTTGGACCCAGCTACAGTATCTGTAAGACTCGAACTTTTTTCCTTTTTGATCCCCAGTAATGACTCGTTCATACTGTTGTTCTCTCTCTCATTTCAATTGCTGTAACCGGTTTCCTTGCTCATCTTCCTAACTCGGTGTTTTATCTTCTTCAGCCCCTTCGAGTCTCTTCCATCGCCTCCTCGACTTTCTTACTTCACTTTGATGTTTCATTGCACTGGCTTCCAGTCAAACGTCATGCCAAATTGAAACTTTCAAAGGGTTTAAATGTCTAATTTCAGGAGTTAGGTGTCTAAATTGGACCTTTTGAAAATTGGCTAGGCCTGAGCATCCTAAATTTAGGAGGCTGTTTTCATTATGTACCTATAAGCACCTAAAGGTGGGCAGCTACAGGGACAGAGTGTTAGGTTCCCAGCACTGGGCACCTAAGTCTAAGCAAATTAATTGCAGGCATAAATTTAGAAGATTCTTCAACTGAGAATTTAGGCTGAAAATCTGTATACATTTAGTTGCCTTTATTTATTTATTTTTTATTTTTATATACCGGAATTCCTGTATACAATACAAATCAATCCGGTTTACAATAAACAATAAGTTACCCTGGTTGGGGCGGTCCGGCCTGGGCTTATTACAAGGAACACTGAAAAGTAACAATAAACCATTTAACATTTAACATTATTCGTATTTTGAAACAATACGTGTGTTCAACTTTTTACAAGGAACTTTGAATAGCGACACCGAACCACCAAATGCCATCGTATTCTGAAGATAGTTAGCGGATTAAACATTGTAAATTAACAGTTGGATAAAGATGATCCATGTTATGTGGATTGACTGGGTTAAGACCATGTGCATAATAGTTGCAGTGAGATGGGAACAAACTAGGAACAATTTATTCTAAGGGATACAAAGGAGTAATAATAAATAAGTATACAGTTATATAGAATATGATTAATGACTGTTAAATAAAATTGCGAGTAAGAAAGTATATAAATTAAGTATCTATGGTGTTAGTGACACGATGCAATGAATGGATCTGAAAAGAAGTCAGAGGAGGTGCCTAGTTACATTCTGGAAATTGGAAAGCTTGCCTGAAGAGCCAGGTTTTTAACTTTTTTTTTTAACTCTGGTAGACTGGGTTCGAGGCGTAGGTCTGGTGGGAGAGCATTCCATTGGTGTGGTCCCACAGTTGAGAGTGCTCTTTTTCTTAGTGTTGATTTAGCTGGAGCTGCGACTAAGGTGCCTTTGTAGGCGCTTCTGATGGGTCTGGAGGATAAGTGTGGACGAAGTTGAGTTTGTAGTGATATAGGTGCGACGTTGTGAATTGCTTTATGAATAATGGTTAAGGTTTTAAATAGGATTCTCTGTTTGATGGGTAGCCAGTGGAGGTTGCTCAAGATGGGGGTGATATGGTCTCTCTTATTAGTGTTAGTTAGGATTCTGGCTGCGGCGTTTTGTACCATCTGTAGAGGTTTGATGCTGTTGGAGGGGAGGCCAAGTAGGATTGCGTTGCAGTAATCGAGTTTAGAAAAAATAATGGATTGAAGAACGAGGCGAAAGTCATTGAAGTGCAGGAGTGGTTTTAGCTTTTTTAGGACTTGTAGTTTATAGAAGCAGTCCTTGGTGGTGGTGTTTATAAATTTTTTTAAGTTAAGTTGGTTGTCAAGCCATGCTCCTAGATTCCTGACGTCTGCAGAGAAGGACTGAGCTGTTTTTTAAAATTTACTCCAAGTGTTTCCACAGTTTGACATCCCCTCCCCCCCAACTACCACTTTGTCCCATCACCCTCACTTTGCTCTGAATCGCACTCCTTTGCACGCCCATATGAAGAAGGCTTGGTCTTGCTTTCTCCCTGCTCGTCCTCCTGACATTCAAGAGATCACTTGCTCTAAACTTAATTCACTTCTGTCCGTTGGCTCTTCTCAAACACAATTCCTGATGACTCCCTGTTTCATTCACCATATAACGTTTGTACTCTTCTGTAGTACTGTCTTTCATGTTTGTAGGATGTGGTAAAAAAGCTTTAAAGAAGGGTTCTGAGGAGGAAGTGTGAAGGTGCAACTGTTCTTCCTGCTTCTCTAGCCATGGGGTCACTGCCTTACTCTCTGGATTGTCAGCAGTTCTCAAAGCTTTGAAATCAGGAGACCCAGGCTCCAGTCGAACATCCATCTCTCCGTTTGTCCTTCAGCAGCTCACTCAAGCTGTGCTAAACAACTGCTAGACATTTCTATAGCGATGCTTGACACATGCAATGCTGTATAAACAACTGAACCTTGTATGTACAGCAATGTGCACAGACAAGTCTCAAAAAAAGAAACTGAAATAGTTACTGCTAGCTCTAAAGGTGCTGATAGGGTAATTGTCTTTTATTTATCTAAGTTTATTTTTTGTATTGATGTAATTTATTTTTGTACTGTATTTTTGTTGCTGATTTATTTTAATTTTTGTTGTACCCTGCTTAGGGGTGGCTTGATACAAACTAAGCAGGTATAAATGAAATAAATGAGGTGTATATCTTCCATTGCAGATGCCAAAAGTGCAGTACAGGTCCAACTGCAAGCCCTCCACCTTTGCCTACCCTGCGCCTCTGGAGGTCCCCAAGGAGAAAGAGAAGGAGAAGGTAGGTGTCACTGTAATAAATGTTTCATGGGCCCGAGCTCTGAGGATTCACCCCCTCATTACAGTGGGATAAGCACCGGCCTTACCGCAGCATGAAGGCAAGAGTGCTGTTGGTGCCTTCTGTAGTTTGGGGGTGAGGGGGGTGACATTGCTACTCCAGATCTGTCTGCAGTGTGCATCCAGCGGCACTTTGGCTGGTCTAGGTCTCCTGTCTGCAGTATGGGCCCAGAGAGTGCTTTGGCTGCTCCAGGTCTGCTTTCTGCAGTGTGGGACCAGGGGTGCTGTTGTTGCTCCAGATCTGCTCTCCACGGTATGGGTCCAAGGGTACTATTGCTACTGCAGGTCTGTATTCTCCAGGGAGGCTTAGGATTGAGTAGAGAGCCAGTGTGCACTACACATAGCAAAACTGGCTTGCATGTGTCACTGAACTAGCTTTGCCAGTGCTCCTCCCGTTTCATGATCACCCTGATACTTCATTGTCAGGAGGGCTGATCCCACGTACTGGCTGAGGCCTGGAAACAGATGTGGATTGTACTTTTTAACTTCTTTCTGTATCCTTTCCTGTCTGGTGTCAGCCCAGGAGTCTTAGTTATGTCAAACTAATCAGCCACTGCAGATTTAATAGGAGCGTGATCTGATTATAGCAGACAATCAGATCAGGGGGAGATTGCAGGATTTGGAGAGTCATTGATGGCTGTTTTGAAAGGAAATGGTAGCTGTTATTTGGGGGCAGAGAGAGGTAATGTTGTCTTCCTTGAACACAGTATTCTCGCTCCTCCTTTGGTGGTGCTGTGGGATCTAACTCTCTCTTTCGGACAGGAAATGAGACTGTCTCGTAAATAAATTTCCAGGAAAAAAAGCTTCCTCCTGGTCCAGAGAGCTGCATCGCTTCTTCAGAATTGAATGATGTGCTTAAAAAATAAAGAGATGCTATTGCTGGAAAATGTTTTACTCGAAGAATAAGTAAAATAGGCTGTGTACACCTCTGTCACTTCTGAAGTCAGAACAATATACTTTCTGTTTGCTAGAAAGCTGGCACAGGGCAAGAGCTAATGTTTGTGTGTGGTAATGTCAGGTTTCCACGGCTGTGCTGTCCATTACTGCAAAAGCCAAGAAGAAAGAGAAGGAGAAGGAGAAGAAAGAGGAAGAGAAAATGGAAGTGGTGAGTAGGGATGGACCTTGTGTGGTGCTGAAAACGCTGAACTCCAAGCAGCGAGCTGAAGAGCAGACAAGGCCGCACAGGACCACTGCATTCTTCTGCAGATTGCCGCCACGCTTTTACCCCAGACATTTACATTTCTCTGATTGATTTTGTACTATTTCTCAGGATGAGACAGAGAAAAAGGATGAGAAGGAAAAGAAAAAAGAACCTGAGCCGAACTTCCAGCTGCTGGAAAATCCAGCACGGGTCATGCCCGCCCAGCTGAAAGTCCTGAGCATGCCGGAGAGCTGCCGCTACCGCCCCTTCAAAACCGTGAGTATCCGTGCCCCCGCGGGGCTACTGACGACTTCATGTCAAGCGGAATAATTTGTGTGGTCAAGCAGCTTCTTGGGACAGAGGTGCTAAAACCATCACCACCACATTTACCCATGATGCCCATAAGCACCACCACCTTCGCCCATGGAACATGCGCACCACACTATGTGTCCAGGGGTGTGTTTACTGCTCCAGATGTGAAACCTGTCTCCGTAGATGTCATATCCATCAGTGGATGCTTGTAAGGATTTGTGGGAAAGAGGCAGAATTTCTTTGACCCACCCATAAAAAGTTGGAGGGGAGATAGTCACCTGTATGTCAGAGGAAATAGTTGAATTACTTCTTCCCAAATAATTTCCTTTCCTCTAGAAGAGTTAGGCCAGTTCATACAAATGGGTTGTGCACACCAACCAGCAGATAGAGATCAACAGACTTGCTGATTTCCCCCTTATATACTCCAGCACTGACATCAGCCTGTCGGTATACTTGTAAAAGGTAACTGTGGACAATTTAAATAACAACCAAACTCATGTCTTGAGACTTGGCATTCACAGCTATTTCATTTTTTTTCCTCAGCATTCGGGTACGAGTGGGTTATGCACCTCTGCCGCACATGGAGACTGAGCAAAAGCTGATGTCACAGCTATATAGTCCCACCTCGACATCAGCCTGCCAGTATTCTCCATCTCCAGCAGATTGTGGGCATGCATTTCCCTTAGGGGGATTGCCTGCGAGTTTAAAAAAAAAAAATAAATAAATAAAGAAGTTGGAAAGGAGAAATCTATGTAGCACTGCTTGCCTCCTGAGGTGATACTGTGCGGTCCTTCCCTCAGAGTGCCTCAGTCTGATAACCTTGACTGGCGTGGACCTAAATTCCAATTAGTGGTTGCAGGCCAAGAGAGGCTCAGCGATGAAGGCTTTAGCCTTCTTCCCCCTGTAGCCAGGACCATTCCTGCTCTCCGCCAGGGAGGGCTGAGCTCAGGTAAAAGAATTTGTGACTTGTAGACAGCAGGAGAAGGGTCTGTTTGCTCAGCGTTCAGCTGTCCTGCTCACGTCTCTGGGGAGTTCTTTGAAGTGAGGAGAGTGCAGGCATGGCGGGCTGAGCAGCTGTTTGGCTAGGCCCCGCTTCCAGGCTTCTCCCATTTTGGCACGCGGTAGGCCGTGAAGTACTTTAGCACGCTTTTTTACTACAGACTGTGGCACGCGCTTGCGTGTCCATGTGTGCGTGCAATTGGGTGATCTTCCTTCTGGACGCACATCTTATGCGCCCAGGTTAGACGTCTATCCTGGGCATCCAGTTTGGGTGTCAGTAGGACGAGCAGCATGGGCATGTGGGCTTGGACGCACGTTGTAATGACGACAGAAAAAGACCAAAATGATCCATCTAGTCTGCCCAGCAAGCTTCCCAAGGTAGTAACTGCCGCTCCATGCAGCTTATTCCCATGTTTCTCTTAAGGATAGTAACATTTTTGGTGTGTCCATATTATGCGCACTTGTATGTGTAGGAAAGCTAGGCATGAACCTTCATTGGGCTGTGCACTTATAGCATGGCGCTTGCGACGAAGAAACCTAAGCACCTATCTGTCTATGCTGCCTGCCACATCAGAGCCATTCAGCCGGAGCTTTCTTTAAGCCTGTGTTAGCGCTGCCTGGATGCTTGGGGAGATTTGCCTCCTTCCAATTTTGCCAACGATGGTCCATCTCCTCGGTCTGGGGAGTGGGATCAAGGGAGACACTGCAGGGGTGTCTCCTCCCCTGATTGGTCCACGGGTCGAGTCCTCAGGGGATACTGACTCCACAGGATGTCAGGTTTGGTCCTGTGAGGTCTGGAATGGACCTGGCCTTCTTTTCCTGAGTGGAATTCTTTCAGGGATTGCAGACACTTCTACAGGGCCAGTCTGCTGAAGCGGCAGCTCCTACTAAGGTAGGTCCAGGTGCTCCGAATGCTCCTCTGCCTCTCTTCACGGTCAAGCGCTGTAGCACAGTGCAATCTGACAGAGCTTGAATGAGGTGGATCAGGATGATACCGATGACGACTGTGGGGGTTCTCCTGGTGAGGAAGGAGATATTCCCCCAGATTTGGAGCCATATAGAATTCTTCAACGTTTCTTTCAGAGAAATGAGTTGCTGGGTCTGATATCTCAGACCCTGAAGACCCTCAGAGTGGCTGAGCCTGACTCCTTAGGGAAGCAAAAGAAGAATCTTATTTTGGTCACCCTGCGCAAGGCTTCTTGTTTTTCCTCTCGGATACAATTCAGGAATTGATTGATCTGGAATGGAAAGCGCCAGATATGTCCTTTAAAGGAGGATGCGTCTTAGCTGGCTTATATCCCTTGGATCCACAGGCCAGAGAGCATTTCCGTTTCCCTAAGGTAGATGCCTTGGTGTGTTCTGTCATGAAACCTACCACCATCCTAGTAGAGGGTGGTGCAGCTCTGAAGGATGCTCAGGATTGGAGGATTGAGGCTATCCTAAAGCAAGCCTTTGAGGCACTGCAATGAACTTGTAAATTGCTTCTTGTTGTGCCTTGGTAGCTCGGGCTACCTTGCGACTTTGTCAAGAGTCTGGTAGAGTTGGGTCCATTTTAAGGCCTATGGTAGAATCGGGGGCTGCCTTCTTGTCTGATGTGGGCTGTGACTTAGTATGCAAAGCCACTAGAGGAGCTGCTTCAGTTAGTGCAGCCAGGCAACAACTGTGGCTGCGCAGTTGGTCCATAGATAATATTTCAAAGTCCAATCTGATTAAGCTGCCTTTCAAAGGCTTGCTTTTGTTTGGTAGTGAATTGGAAAAAATGGCAAGTAAATGGGGAGAGACCCCAGGTCCCACATTTGCTGCAGGATAAGAAACCAGTTTCCAGGACTTATCGGGCAGGTGGCCGCTCTCGAGACTTCCGGTATTTTCAGCCTTAAAGGGGAAGTTCTTCCCAGAGATCCCGTCCCTTCCGCAAATCTCAGTCCTTTCATCCCCCTGTCCTCGAAAGGATACAGGGTCCAGAGGCAGAGCCCTTCAGTCTTTCCAGTGAAGGTTTGAGGGCTTACCTGGTGATGCCGGAGATAAGTGGACCCAGATTACTTTGGATCAATGGGTTCTCGAAGTGGTTCGGAACAGCTATGCTCTAGAATTTCTTTGCATTCCTTCAGATGCCTTCATGGTCTTTCCATGCAACTCCCCTCAGAAGAGAATAGAAGTGATAGTGACATTACAACTGCTGTTGATTCTGAAAGCAGTGATCCTGCAAAATACAGGCCAATAGTCCATCTATTTTATTGTGCCCAAGAAGGAAGGGTTGTTTCGGCCCATACTGGATCTCAAGAGCTTCAGCCGACATCTAGAGTCATGCATTTCAGGATAGAAATGGTGCTCTCTTTCATAATGGTGGTTCAAGCAGGGGAGTACCTCACATCTCTGGATCTGACGGAGGCCTATCTGCCTGTTCCTATTCAGTAAGAACATCAGTGGTTCCTCAGATTTGCCATCCTGGATAGTCATTACCATTTTCAGGCCTTGCCTTTCGGACTAGCCACAACACCCAGGACCTTTTCCAAAGTCATGGTAGTGGCAGCGGTGATCCTTCGTGAGGAGGGCATTCTAGTTCACCCCTGTCTGGATGACTGGTTGATTCGAGCCAAGACATCGGAAGAGTCTTTATACTTCCTGCAGAATGGTTTCCTTGCTACAAGAACTAGGCTGAGTGGTGAATCTGGCCAAGAGCAATTTGCAGCCATCTCAGACCCTGGAGTATCTCGCAGTTTGATTTGGTACAAGGCAGGGTATAGTGTTTCTGCCAGAGTCTCAGATCCATTCATTGATGCTGCTCATTCTGATCCCTGCAGAACTCTGCTCATTTGACAGTGTTCTTATCTGCAGGTTCTGGAGTTGATGGCTGCACATTGTGCCCTTGCCCAGTGGTTCCCTGGGCAAGGGCACATATGCACCCTTTTCAGCATGCCTTGCTCTTCTGATGGAGTCTACAGTCGCAGAAGTATGTGGTGAAGCAGCTCCTTCCATTAGAGGTGAAATCCCAGTTGAACTGGTGGTTACACACACATCTCAGGAAGGTAATTTCCCTGATGATGCCGGATTAGTTGATAACACACGACAGATGCAAGCCGCCAGGGCTTGAGGGCTCACTGTTAGGCGTTGGTGGTGCAAGGCGCTGGAATGCAGTGGAACATCAACAGACTGGAGACTTGAGCAGTTCAGTTGGTGTGCCTGTGGTTTGCCAAGCAGTTAGAGGTTTCGGGCGGTCCAGATATTGTCAGACAGTGTGAACAGTGGCTTACATCAATCATCAAGGTGGAACCAAGAGCAACAGGTATCTGAGGAGGTAGATGTGCTAATGGTATGGGCGGAGCAGCATCTCCTAAGCATATCCACCTCTTACATTGCCGGAAAGAACAATATCAGAGCTGATTTCCTCAGCAGGAGAAGCTTGGACCCAGGAGAATGGGAGCCAGCAGACAAGCCCTTTCACCTACTGGTGGACTGCTAGGGCCTACCGGATCTAGACCTGTTGGCAAACTTCAACAACACGAAAGTTCCATGCTTCTACAGTCACAGGCGGGACCCAAAAGCGGTGGGGTGGCCACATAGCACCCTGATGTATACATTCCTGCCTTGGCTTTTGATAGGAGGCTGCAAGTCCAACCAACACCGTCTTTTTAGCGGCTCCGGATTGGGCTCGAAGGCCGTGGTATGCCGATATCCAGAGACTTCTGGTGGGCAACTCCCTCCGGCTAACATCTCGGATGGATCTGTTATTTCTGGGGCCCATTTTACTCGAGGATCTGGGTCAGTTCTGTCATGGCTTGGCCATTGAAAGGGCTTGGCTTTTAAAGCTCAGTTATTTGCCTTCTGTAATTTCCACTCTTCTGGCCTGGAAATTTTCTACTTCTCTAGTTTACATTAGAGTTTGAAGTGTCTTTGAGGCCTGGTGTTCTGAGTGAGATATTCAAATACTCAAGGTGGATATTCCTTTGATTTTGGAACTTTTACAGGATGGCTTGCTTAAGGATTTGGCCCTTAATACCGTGAAGGTTCAAGTTGTGGCACTGGCTTGTTATAGGGAAAGAGTCAATGGAGTGCCTTTGTCTTTCCATCTGGATGTGTTCCATTTCTTGCGGGGAGTTAAATATCTTCGTCCCCTGTTGCGGCTTCTGGTGCCTTTGTGGGACCTTAACTTGGTCCTTTTGTGTTATTGGCAGGTCCAACTTTTCGTACTCTTTCCTTAAGGCTGCTTACTTTGAAGATAGTTTTTCTTTTTTTGTCATTGATTGCTGTTTGATCTTCTATAAACTTTCAGCATATTTACTACAAAGCATTCTCAAAACTGACATTCAAGTTACAATCTACAGTATAGCCTCCCCTGACCCTCCCCCCCCCCAACCCTTACATCAAATATCCCATAGTCCTTTATTCCTCAGCTATAATTAAGAGATTACTATCATCATATTTTGCAATGGAAGGACCCCAGAAAAACACTGTATACATTATAAAGTCTTGATTTAAACAATCCTACACATACCACAGTATGTAAACTGAACACCAACACTTATGCGATTTTGTGCCTTCTCAAAATTATGATAGTTATAAGGTAAGATTCAGAATTCACTGTAACAATTGAAGAGTTAGGATATCACATAATCCCAAACTGAGCATTAGCACCAATCAGGAGTCACCTGACAGAAGGTACAGTCATAATTACTTATAACAAATTCAATGCTTTCTTCAGATGTTTTTCAAAAAGAAAATGTCCTACTCTTAGAAAGACAATTATAATTCAAGCTAGTATCATTATATTCAATTATCTTCATTTGCTCCTATAGTTATATTATACTGTCCATATGTGTTCCTGTGATCTTCGTCTGAGAGCCTCGTTTCACCCTAATACTTAGGGCTTCTTCAGGGACATTGCTCTATTATATTTTCCATACATATCTTGATTTGTTGCTTCAATTATAAAGTCTAGCCCGTGTGTTCACACTGAATGGTCCACTGTATGGTGGTGTTTTATTTCAATGTCGACTTGACTGCGTTCCTCTGTTTTGTATACTTAGAGCTTCCAGCTAATCAAATATCTTTGTAAATTGTATTCAGACATTTCTTTGTAAATTGTATTCAGACATCTTACTGAATACAATTTACAAAGAAATTTGATTAGCTGGAAGCTCTAAGTATACAAAACAGAGGAACACAGTCAAGTCGACATTGAAATAATACAACACCATACAGTGTGAACACATGGGCTAGACTTTATAATTGAAGCAACAAATCAAGATATGTATGGAAAATATAATAGAGCGATGTCCCTGAAGAAACCCTAAGTATTAGGGTGAAATGAGGCTCTCGGACGAAGATCACAGGAACACATATGGACAGCATAATATAACTATAGGAGCAAATGAAGATAACTGAATATAATGATACTAGCTTGAATTATAATTGTCTTTCTAAGAGTAGGAAATTTTCTTTTTGAAAAACATCTGAAGAAAGCATTGAATTTGTTATAAGTAATTATGACTGTACCTACGCAAAGCAAGTTTTAGGATTTTCATATTTTATGTGAAGGATGAATGTTGAATGTGTGGAATACATGTATGGTATGATTCAAGTGATTGAAGGGTAAAGCATGATTGGGTGATTTTTAGTAACTAGATATAACTAGTACAGGAAATATAGGGAAGGGTCCACGTATGTAATAGAGTTTGTGTGAAAAAATTGGTGGCAACAATTTGTTGATGATAAAAAGATAATGCAGCATGGATAAATTGCCTAAGGACCTCTGATTTAGTATATAGTGTCAACTTTAGGTGGGCACACACACGGGAAATTTCAGGATGCAGGGTCTCTGGACAAATCAAAGTCACTATCAAATCAATTTGCTGGAATTCAGTGATATGCTTAGCCTTACCAGGTTTTTGGCACATTCTCAAGGGGGAAAAGCATAATGATTCAAACCAAAAATCAGGTAGCCATGTTCTATGTGAAGAAGCAGGGAGGATCATGGATTTTCTGCCAGAAACCTTGCATTTATGGCAGTGGGCAATCCTCAACCAAGTGACACTCCAGACATATTACCTACCAGGTATTCAGAGTACAGTAGCAGACAAGCTCAGCATAATTTTCTGCCCACACAAATGGTCATTATACCAAGACATAGCCAACCACCTTTTCGAGACATGAGGTTGGCTGTGAATCGATCTATTTACGTCAGCAAAATTGAAAACTGGACCAATTCTGCTCTGTCTAGCTGAGTTAAATGTAAGACATTGATAAGACAGGCTAAGAGAGAATTTGAAAAGAAGTTGGCCGTAGAGGCAAAAACTCACAGTAAAAACTTTTAAAAATATATCTGAAGCAGAAAGCCTGTGAGGGAGTCAGTTGGACTGTTAGATGATCAAGGGGTTAAAAGGGCAGTTAGAGAAGATAAGGCCATCGCGGAAAGATTAAATGATTTTTTTGCTTCAGTGTTTACTGAAGAGGATGTTGCGGAGATACCCGTATCAGAGCAGGTTTTCATGGGTGATAATTCAGATGGACTGAACCAAATCATGGTGAACCTAGAAGATGTGGTAGGCCTGATTGACAAACTGAAGAGTAGTAAATCACCTAGACCAGATGGTATACACCCCAGGGTTCTGAAGGAACTCAAAAAAGAAATTTAAGACCTCTTAGTAAAAATTTGTAATCTGTCATTAACATCATCCATTGTACCTGAAGACTGGAGGGTGGCTAATGTAACCCCAATATTTGAAAAGGGCTTCACGGGTGATCCAGGAAACTACAGACTTCAGTGCCAGAAAAATAGTGGAAAGTGTTCTAAATATCAAAATCACAGAACATATAGAAAGACATGGTTTAATGGAACAAAGTCAGCATGGCTTTACCCAAGGCAAGTCTTGCCTCACAAATCTGCTTCACTTTTTTGAAGGAGTTAATAAACATGTAGATAAAGGTGAACCGGTAGATGTAGTATATTTGGATTTTCAGAAGGCGTTTGACAAAGTTCCTCATGAGAGGCTTCTAGGAAAAGTAAAAAGTCATGGGATAGGTGGCGATGTCCTTTCGTGGATCACAAACTGGCTAAAAGACAGGAAACAAAGAGTAGGATTAAATTGACAATTTTCTCAGTGGAAGGGAGTGGGCAGTGGAGTGCCTCAGGGATCTGTATTGGGACCCGTACTTTTCAATATATTTATAAATGATCTGGAAAGACATACGACAAGTGAGGTAATCGAATTTGCAGATGATACAAAATTGTTCAGAGTAGTTAAATCACAAGCAGATTGTGATAACTTGCAGGAAGACCTTCTGAGACCGGAAAATTGGGCATCAAATTGGCAGATGAAATTTAATGTGGATAAGTGCAAGGTGATGCATATAGGGAAAAATAACCCACGCTATAGTTACACAATGTTAGGTTCCTTATTAGGAGATACCACCCAAGAAAGAGATCTAGGCATCATAGTGGATAACACATTGAAATCATCGGTTCAGTGTGCTGCGGCAGTCAAAAAAGCAAACAGAATGTTGGGAATTATTAGAAAGGGAATGGTGAATAAAACAGAAAATGTCATAATGCCTCTGTATCGCTCCATGGTGAGACCGCACCTTGAATACTGTGTACAGTTCTGGTCGCCGCATCTCAAAAAAGATAGTTGCGATGGAGAAGGTACAGAGAAGGGCGACCAAAATGATAAAGGGGATGAAACAGCTCCCCTATGAGGAAAGACTAAAGAGGTTAGGACTGTTCAGCTTGGAGAAGAGACGGCTGAGGTGGGGGGGGGGGGGATATGATGGAGGTGTTTAAAATCATGAGAGGTCTAGAACAGGTAGATGTGAATCTGTTATTTACTCTTTCGAATGATAGAAATAGTAGGGAGCACTCCTTGAAGTTAGCATGTGGCACATTTAAAACTAATTGGAGAAAGTTCTTTTTCACTCAACACACAATTAAACTCTGGAATTCATTGCCAGAGGATGTGGTTAGTGCAGTTAGTATAGCTGTGTTTAAAAAAGGATTGGATAAGTTCTTGGAGGAGAAGTCCATTACCTGCTATTAATTGAGTTGACTTAGAGAATAGCCACTGCCATTATTAGCAACAGTAGCATGAAATAGACTTAGTTTTTGGGTACTTGCCAGGTTCTTATGGCCTGGATTGACCACTGTTGGAAGCAGGATGCTGGGCTTGATGGACCCTTGGTCTGACCCAGTATGGCATGTTCTTATGAGTACCCTCTGGACAGCTCCAGATGCCTTTCTAACCTTGGAACACAGGCCTTGTGTATGCTTTTCTTCTGATACCACTTATATCATGAACAATCTAAAAACTGTGAGAGCAGGCCACCATGATCCTTGTCACACCAACATGGCTGAGACAAGAATGGTATCCATATCTCATTCAGCTGTCCTCGAAGACCCCAGTCCATCTAGGGCAGTGGTTCTCAACCCTGTCCTGGGGACCCCCCCAGCCAGTCGGGTTTTCAGGATATCCACAATGAATATGCATGAGAGAAAATTTGCATGTTATGGAGGCAGTGTATGCATATTTTCTCTCATGCATATTCATTGTGGATATCCTGAAAACCCGACTGGCTGAGGGGGTCCCCAGGACAGGGTTGAGAACCACTGATCTAGGGGGCGACCTCTCTTCTTTCCCAAGAAGACTGTGCTCTACTACAGCCCATGTTACCATTCCTGATGGTATGGATGTTGAATATGCAGTCTTAAAACAGTGGTCCCTTTCAGAACCAATCCAAGAAGTGCTTCCTTCAGCAAGAAAATCATCTACAAGATGCAGCTATTTCTTCAAATAGAAACGCTATTCATCTTGGTGTCATTCTCATCACATTGAGCCCTTTAATTGTAGTCCAAGACTTTTGTTATCCTATCTTCATTCTCTGGAACAGTCTGAGCTCGCAGTAGCTTCAGTATGAGTGCATCTCTGTGCTATTGCGGCTTATCCACACATAGCAAAAAAATATCTGTATACCCTCTCATATTCAGATTCATGAAAGGTTTATTGCGTATACATCCTCTGGTTAAAAAAAACCACTGGTGACTTGGGATATTAATTTAGTCCTGACTACCTTTATGCAACTTCCTTTTGAACCGCTAGATTTGGCTCTGAAATATTTGACATTTCTGTTCTTGGTGGCTATTACTTCCACTCAACGGGTAAGTGAACTGCAAGCTCTAGTTCGCTACCCACCCTTTTTCATGATAAAGTAATGCTTAAAATGCATCCAAAATTCCTGCTGAAAGTAGTTTCTGAGTTCCATTTAAACCAGTAAATTGTTCTTCCTACATTTTCCCCAAAGCCTCATGCACATGAAGGGGAAAAAAACACTTTACACATTGGACTGTAAAAGAGCTCTGGTGTATTACAAGCACTGTATACAACCTCACAGAAAAGCATCTCAATTCTTCATTTTGTACAATCCCAAGCTTGGGAGTAAGTATAACAAAAAACCTCTTTCCAACTGGATTATAAATTGCATTCAACATTGCTATTCAGCGGCTGGACTTGATCTCACTAAACCCGTCAAGGCTCACCAGGTACGAAAAATTGCTTCCTCCATTGCATACCTCAGAGAAGTTGCAATTGAGGACATTTGTAAAGCAGCTACCTGTCGTCGGTGCACAGCTTTAGCTCACATTATTGTCTGGATTTACTAGCCTCCGCAGATAGTGCAGTGGGAAAACAGTATTGCACCATCTCATCCACTAATAGTCTGCTATGCATGTGGAGTCTAAGTTGCCTAAAACGTCTCTGCTGCAATCCTCAGCTTGGGACTCCCCGCAGATCATGGCTAATTCAGCCCTGCTTAGATGGAAAAAAAGCAAGTTTGCTTACTGTAAATGGTGTTTTCCATAGATAGCGGGATGAATTAGACATGAGATACCCACCCTCCTCCCTGGACAGCAGCCTATCAGCTCTGAGACATACTGAAGAGACTCTAAAACAACGCCCACACTGGAACTCCCACACATGCTCAGTAGAGCTCAACGTTCTACTAGCTTGGAAAGACAGATCCATCCAGTGCCATCTGATGTCACTCAGATCATGGCTAATTCATCCTGCTATCTACAGAAAATACTGTTTATGGTAATTTAGATGAGCAAGAAGACTGCTCACCTTGTAAAAATGTTGCTAGCAGTAATTTTGTTATGGGTTTGACAGTTGCTTGGTTTTGATTGTAGATATGAGAGTAAGCTGCACAGAACAGCAGTTACTGCCATAAGAAGTTTGCTGTGCAGCCTGGATGGACCGTTTGGTCTTTTTCTGCCGTCATTACTATGTTACTATTTGTTACTTTTGAAGCAAGGCCCACCCCACACAGAGCTATGCTGAAGCCTTCCAACGAGTAAGTCCACAGAATAGGATACATGTCCACCATCTGCTGGAGACGAAGAATACTAGCAAGGTTGATGTTAGCACAGGAGTATATAAGGGTGACATCAGCGATTCTGCTGATCTGTCTCCATCTGCTAGTTGGCGTACATAACTCATTTGTATGGACTGGCCTTGACTGGATGAAGCGGAAGTGTCTCAACTCTTACTGATATGTTAGGTGATTTTATTTTAATACCAAAAATTGGATTTGAAAGCAGACCAAGATGTGCGTAGGGGTTTGGAACTAATCATTCCCAGAGGATATCTCAAACTGAGTTTAATGTAATCACAAACTATTTGCTGAAAATTAAGTTTAAGAACCTTTCATAAAATATAAAAGAGACTTAATTATGAAAGAGGAAATAAAACCCTTGAATGTGGAAGTAAATGAAGCTGGAGTATTGTAAACAAGATAAAACTACAGATCTTAGGAGTGTTTGTGTGTGTGTGTGTGTGAGGCTATGGAGGGAAGTGACTACACCTCAGGGCAGGGAGAAATGCCTGCTAATGCCTGTGTGTGTGGCTCAGGGTGAGGAGGGAGCGCTGCTAATGCTAGTGTAGCTTAGGACAAGGGGAAGGAATATAGGTGTTTAGAAATAAATGAACTGTGCCTGTGGGTGTGACTCAGGGCAGGGGGTAGAGCCTGCTGGTGCCTTTGTGTGCGGCTCAGGGTGAGGTGATAGCCCCTGCTAATGCCTGGGAGGCGAGGGGGACGTGCCTGCTAATGCCTCTGTGCATTTGTGGCTCGGAGCAGGAAGACGATGCTGCTAATGCCTGTGCTCAGGGATTGGGGAAGTCCCTGTGGGTGTTTGGGGTGAGGGGATGTTTCTGCTGTCTTTGTGTGCATCTGTTCTGTGTTTTCCAGCTCTTATCTGCTCAGGTTACTGTAGACTTACCGACTTGATGAACGTAGATGATAAAGCTCGAGCTATGCTCTTTTCTTAACTGTAGTCCAGTAACCATGCCCACCTTTGATTCAGTTTTAATGCTACAGAAAATAAATGAAGCGGCTGCAGTAGGAGCTCTGAGATCTCAGAGCAGTCGTGCGTGAGGGATCTAGAGTTCACCTGTGGCACCGGGAGAGGCTGGGAGCCCATTCACACCACTTGATGGTCCCCTCTCCAGTGGCAGCACCTGCTGACTCTTTCCCCTGTTTCACAGCTCTCCATCGGAGGAATCATCATTCTGAAGGACACCAGCGAAGAAGAGGAGCAGCTGGTGGAGCCAGTGGCTGCTCATGGGCCGAAGATCGAGGAGGAGGAGCAAGAGCCGGAAGCCCCGGAACCCTTTGAGTACATGGACGACTAGAATGCAGAGGTGCATCCTGTCCTGGAGCACGAGCTTCAGGTAAGCCTCCTGCAAACATTTCACCCACGCCAGGGCTGCGTATGAGGTTCCTGCTTCACACAGCACCTTTCCCAGGCGAGGTCACAGTGGCTGGGGCACGGTGGGATTGGTATTCCCTCTTTCCAGTGCAGTTCTTGGGGCGGCGCTGTACAACTGGAGGTGATGACAATGCAGGGCAGTCCCAAGGGGGAGGTCCTGTGTAGCGGGCGGTGCCAGCATTGCAGGGCAGTACAAGGGGTGTAGCCACTGTCCTTTGAATTAAACTTTAAACTGAGGGACCTATTTGTGCCATGGGATTCTGGGAGTGAGTGGAGGAGATTCCATGTTCTACCCTAGACGTGTCTTGCTCCAGAGCTGTTTAGGACAAGCAGTGGTTGAAAGTTGCTGTTTTAATGTCTGCCGTTTCTCTTTTTTCCTCAGGATGCCTGCCGTTTAGTGACCGCTGCGCCTGGTGCACTTGTCCTTGTACAAGGAGCTTGCCGTTTTTGCCCTGCCGTGACTCCACCTGCAGTTTCTCCCCGTGTATCGGCCCAAGCGACCTTGTTATAGTTAATGTAACCTTTCATGACTTGGTTTTCAAATAAATCTATAAACCAAGCAGAAAGAGAATGAATCTATTTCTATTGCTCATTTTCTGTGAAGGTTTCTTCTCACGCTTCCCCCCCCCTCCCCCACTCTTAATATTTCAGCATTTATATACTGCCCTAAGCCAGGATGCTGCATACAGGTAAGTCCCTTCCTCAGAGAGCTTACAATCTAAGTAGGTAACTGATGCCCTGTTTAAAGAGGCATTGATTCTCATAAGTCACAAAAAATCATGAGAATCAGATTTTGACTTGACAGGGTTTGAGTATGCGGTATGTGCAGTCTCGGCCTTCATGCACTCCACCAGTTTTACCCAATTAAAACTTCCTATGTCCAGCTGGTGCTTGGTGGATGAGTGACGGGGGGATTATAGCGTGCTGGAGTGCTGCTGCTACTATTATTACTGTCCATTTTTAAGGTGCTACAAGACACATCCACCAATGGACAGTGGGCTGCTACTCTGTATATTTTAGAGCACGAGTGGTTTGAATGGTTTCCTGCAGTCCAACATTTACATTGAAATAATTTTCAAGCTAAGGTTTAATCGTGAAGAAGTGAGGGGTGTTGTTGGC
Source organism: Rhinatrema bivittatum (assembly GCF_901001135.1). Lineage (NCBI taxonomy): Eukaryota > Metazoa > Chordata > Amphibia > Gymnophiona > Rhinatrematidae > Rhinatrema > Rhinatrema bivittatum. The sequence goes on from NC_042623.1 coordinate 182,275,475, forward strand.
CCTGCACCAGGAAGTACAGTGGGTAGAGAAGATGGGCCTCAGGATCCTGATCTGCTGTCAAGTCTGTGTCTCTTTACAGAGAATTCTCACCTGACAAAACCATTCGAGGTCAATATCCAGCAGTATGGCGAGTGGGCAATTTATCCTGCTAAAGTTAGCTGGCTAAGTAGTCAGTGCTATTCAGTGGACCTACTGCCTATCAGGTGCTCTGTTAAATATAGCAGGATAAAGCTATTCCAGCTAACTTTAGCACTGTTCTGTGGCTTGATTGACTCTGAATGCAACTAACTGAATATTCAAGTTAGCTAGATAAGTTATCTGCTAACCTAACTCCACCCCGGAGTGCCTTCAATTTATCCGGCTAACTTTCATCTTTAAATAGTTACTTGGATGCGTTCGAGTGACAGGAAATTTAAAACCTGTGGTTTACCCACCTAAATCCCAAATTTAGCTGCACGAACCATCTGAATATTGACTGCTCTGTACAGAATTCTGGAGGTGGTGCCTGTATCTTCCTGCCTCTGAGATGGCCATTCCCTCTCTCCCATACACCACCTCCACAGAGTTTGGCCAGAAGTTCTCCTCACTGTGTCCCTGCAGTCCTGTAATCAGACTTTACCATCACTTTGTCCACACAGGGTGTGATTTGTGACACACTTACCTCCATGACATCCTCCAATAAAAATATTACCAGAAGGTAAAAGTCCACTCATGTCACAATCTGATCACCACTGGGTATTAAGGTAATACACAGAACAGTCCTAATGCACTGTGTTTTCTGATCGTCCTTGTGCCTGTGCTCATCAGTGTGCTGTCTCATTCTACTTTGAGCAGGATGCCACCTCTCCAACCCCTCAGCAATGCTCTTGACTTTTCACCCCATGTTAGAGCAGCCCATTGTTTCTGTGTCCAGAACTGCATGGGAAGTTAATTGCACATTGTACAGAGCTCATACTGTTCTTGCCCCTTGAGCCCTTTGCACTACTTGACTCTTGGACAATTGTTATCGTTGGAATTTCCTGGATGAATAAACATTTACAGACACAACCACAGTGATGTCACTACTACAGACTTGCAGAGTTCTTGCCCTTGTCCATCTCAGAAAGTCACATCCATGACTAATCATGCCTCTCTTGAAGGACTTAGATAACCTTTGGCAAGAGTCTTTGATGTAGCTCTTTATTCATATTAACTGTGTAGATAAGACATAACATCCATCAGATTTAGCCATCTGCTGCTGACTCCAGAAAAGCCAATGACTGATGCATAGGAAGACTAAGAGCAGATGCACATCCACCCAATTTAGTGTCCCAACACGAACCAAACAATGTGCTATTCATGGGGCATTTACCTCTGTCAGCTCATTAACTAATTGGAAACATCCTGTACATTTCTGGCCTCCTCCCTCATGGCACCAGACTTTTCTGAGCACCACAGGAACAAGAAATTGAGCTACAAGTTGCTGTGTGCTTCTTCAAACTTTATGTATATGGGAACCAATCAGCCGGAGGTGCCATAGTCACCAAATCATTTGTGGCCATTGCCAATCAGAACAGCTCATTTTCCTTTGCAAAGGAGAGGACAGGGCCCCGTGAGGGATTTGTATAACACCCCATTTTAAATGTGTTTTTGTAATATTTTTCCATGAATGGATGACCCACACAACATAGAGATGGCTGCACAATATTGTCAGGATACACCAGGTGTTAGCTCCCTACCTTGTACATTAAGTAGATACCCTAAATCCTCTCCACTCATTAAGACTGCACTGAAAGGTAAGTAAAACACACCTGCCTTTGTCACAATCTTGTAGCTTTTCCAATCTCAATCTCTTTCAGGGCACCTTGGAACATCTTCCTTTTTGCTTGATAAAAAGTAGCATTCTCAGAGGACAAGCAAGATGGTAGTCCTCACACATGGGTGACTTCATTGGTTGGAGCCCCGGTCTGGAACTTTGATCTCAAAGATTCTAAAATTTTCAAACATGCCCTACTGAGCATGTGTAGCTGCAGTCATCAATCACCCTGCCCCCTAGACAGAGTCCCTCAGTCTTTTTTTATTTTTTTTTTCCGCAGAGCCATGTGGTTCACGGTATTTAGCTTTGCTCTCTCCTCACAGTTTTTGTAAGTGGGGTTTTTTTTTTAGAGCTACAGCTGGTTTTTTAGGATAATGCATAAGCGTTGGCAAGTTAAATGTAAGACATTGATAAGACAGGCTAAGAGAGAATCTGAAAAGAAGTTGGCCCTAGAGGCAAAAACTCACAGTAAAATCTTTTTTAAATATATCCAAAGCAGAAAGCCAGTGAGGTAGTCAGTTGGACCATTAGATGATCGAGGTGTTAAAGGGGCACTTAGAGAAGATAAGGCCATCGTGGAAAGCTTAAATGATTTCTTTGCTTCTGTGTTTACTGAAGAGGATGTTGGGGAGGTACCTGTTCTGGAGAAGGTTTTCATGGGTAATTATTCAGATGGACTGAACCAAATCACGGTGAACCTAGAAGGTGTGGTAGGCCTGATTGACAAACTGAAGAATAGTAAATCACCTGGACCAGATGGTAAACACCACAGGATTTTGAAGGAACTCAAAAATGAAATTTCAGACCTCTTAGTAAAAATTTGTAACATATCATTAAAATCATCCATTGTACCTGAAGACTGGAGGGTGGCTAATGTAATCCCAATATTTAAAATGGGCTCCAGGGGCGATCCGGGAAACTACAGACCAGTTAGCCTGACTTCAGTGCCAGGAAAAATAGTGGAAAGTGTTCTAAATGTCGAAATCACAGAACATATAGAAAGACGTGGTTTAATGGAACAAAGTCAACATGGCTTTACCCAAGTCAGGTCTTGCCTCACAAATCTGCTTCACTTTTTTGAAGGAGTTAATAAACATGTAGATAAAGGTGAACCGGTAGATGTATATTTGGATTTTCAGAAGGCGTTTCACAAAGTTCCTCATGAGAGGCTTCTAGGAAAAGTAAAAAGACATGGGATAGGTAGTGATGTCCTTTCGTGGATTACAGACTGGCTAAAAGACAGGAAACAGAGAGTAGGATTAAATGGACAATTTTCTCAGTGGAAGCGATTGGGCAGTGGAGTGCCTCAGGGATCTGTATTGGGACCCATACTTTTCAATATATTTATAAATGATCTGGAAAGGAATACCACGAGTGAGGTAATCAAATTTGCAGATGATACAAAATTATTCAGAGAAGTTAAATCACAAGCGGATTGTGATAAATTGCAGGAAGACCTTGTGAAACTGGAAAATTGGGCATCCAAATGGCAGATGAAATTTAATGTGGATAAGATGCATATAGGGAAAAATATCCCATGCTATAGTTACTCGATATTAGGTTCCATATCAGGAGCTACCACCTAAGAAAGAGATCTAGGCGTCATAGTGGAAACCACATTGAAATCGTCGGTTCAGTGTGCTGCGGCAGTCAAAAAAGCAAACAATGTTGGGAATTATTAGAAATGGAATGGTGAATAAAACAGAAAATGTCATAATGCCTCTGTATCGCTCCATGGTGAGACCGCACACTGAATACTGTGTACAATTCTGGTCGCCATATCTCAAAAAAGATATAGTTGCTATGGAGAAGGTACAGAGAAGGGCTACCAAAATGATAAAGGGTATGGAACAGCTCCCCTATGAGAAAAGACTAAAGAGGTTAGTACTTTTCAGAAGAGACTGCTGAGGGGGGATATGATAGAGATGCTTAAAATCATGAGAGGTCTAGAATGGGTAAATGTGAATCGGTTATTTACTCTTTCAGATACTAGGAGGACTCCATGAAGTTAGCATGTGGCACATTTAAAACTAATCGGTGAAAGGTATTTTTCACTCAACACACAATTAAACTCTGGAATTCATTGCCAGAGGATGTGGTTAGTGCAGTTAGTATAGCTGTGTTTAAAAAAGGATTGGATAAGTTCTTGGAGGAGAAGTCCATTACCTGCTATTAATTAAATTGACTTAGAAAATAGCCACTGCTATTACTAGCAACTGTAACATGGGTTAGACTTAGTTTTTGTGTACTTGCCAGGTTCTTATGGCCTGAATTGGCCTCTGTTGAAGACAGGATGCTGGGCTTGATGGACCCTTGGTCTGACCCAATATGATATATTCTTATGTTCTTACCTTACAGTAATTTTATTTTTTTCTTTTCCTCTTCTTTCCACTGTCTACCAGCTGCATGGCAAGCCATAGTCGCTGTGCAGCCTGGCAGCGTCTAATAGTATCCCTTTTTAAATAAATACTGCTCCTGCAGTTTAGTATTTGTGCCCTCCCCTTGCTCTGTTTTTTTTTTTTTTTGTTTGTTTTTGTTTTTTTACTTTCAGAAGGTACTGGCAAGACTGACAGAATGCAGTCCGTGAGTGATCCGCATAGGCCGCTGAGTCTGGGGACTTGCTTGAGTTCTACCCGGGCAAGAGTTCCATGTTTCACCGATTGAACAGCATCAACAGAGGCTCAGAGAATGAAGAGATCAAGGACCATGCCCACATTCAAAGAGTCTCCACAGACAGGAGCCCTGGATGACGTGCCTCATGAGAGGCTTCTAAGAAAACTAAAAAGTCATGGGATAGGAGGTGATGTCCTTTCGTGGATTACAAACTGTTTAAAAGACAGGAAACAGAGAGTAGGATTAAATGGTCAATTTTCTCAGTGGAAAAGGATAGTGGAGTGCCTCAGGGATCTGTACTTGGACTGGTGCTTTTCACTATATATATAAATGATCTGGAAAGGAATACGACGAGTGAGGTTATCAAATTTGCGGATGATACAAAATTATTCAGAGTAGTTAAATCACAAGCGCATTGTGATACAATACGGGAGAACCTTGCAAGACTGGAAGATTGGGCATCCAAATGGCAGATGAAATTTAATGTGGACAAGTGCAAGGTGTTGCATATAGGGAAAAATAGCCCATGCTATAGTTACACGATGTTAGGTTCCATATTAAGGGCTACCACCCTGGAAAAATATCTAGGCATCATAGTGGATAATACTTTAAAATCGGCTCAGTGTGCTGCAGCAGTCAAAAAAACAAACAGAATGTTAGGAATTATTAGGAAGGGAATGGTTAATAAAATGGAAAATGTCATAATCCCTCTATCACTCCATGGTGAGACCACACATTGAATACTGTGTACAATTCTGGTCGCCGCATCTCAAAAAAGATATCGTTGCGATGGAGAAGGTTCAGAGAAAGGTGACCAAAATGATAAAGGGGATGGAACAGCTCCCCTATGAGGAAAGGCTGAAGAGGTTAGGGCTGTTCAGCTTGGAGAAGAGACGGCTGAGGGGGGGATATGATAGAGGTCTATAAGATCATGAGAGGTCATGAACGAGTAGATGTGAATCGGTTATTTACACTTTCGAATAGTAGAAGGACTAGGGGGCATTCCATGAAGTTAGCAAGTAGCACATTTAAGACTAATCTGAGAAAAATGGTGTTGCCCCTGTTAATCGCAAATAACCAGATGGGATTTGTTAGAGGGAGGGCTGCAGGCATTCACATCATCAAACTCTTAATGGCCATGAAGATGTGCCAGATCAATCAGACTCCAGCGCTTGCAATAGGCTTAGATTCTGAAAAAGTATTCAACTGGGTTTTGTGGTCATACTTCTCCATCTTGGAGAGATATTGCTTGCAAGGAACCATTTTGCAATATATTTGGCTATTGTTTCAAGACCCAGTCTCTATTATTTCCAACGGCTGTCAGTCAGGAGAGGTTCACTTACAACAAGGAGTAAGACAGGGTTGTCCCTTGACCCCTTTTCTATACATTCTTTCTATTAATCCTCTATTGAGAAAAATCAAAATCCATCCAGACATCCAAGGCATCAGCGGTTTTTTAAGACTGCAGCCTTCGCAGATGACGGTCTGGTATTTCTCACTAATCTGCAAAAGTCCTTGTCTGTCTTACTAACTATACAAGCGCAATTTGGTAAGTTCTCAGGTCTAAAAATTAACCAATACAAATCGGAGGCTATTGATATCGGTGATACAGTATGCCCTGGGTGGAGGGGGGGATTTTCCCTTGACATGGGTATCCGATTTTATGAGAGATCTGGGAGTTAAAATTCCACTAAATCTCAATGTTTTTTATACTGCAAACATTACACCTCTAATGGAAGGCATGACAAAAGCTATCACCCTCTAGAGAAACCTCCCCCTATCCCTAATGGGGAAGATCCATTTGATAAAGATGATGATCCTCCCCAAATGGCTCTATATCTGCCAGATGGCTCCTTCGTGATTGAACAACCAAGACTATAAAGCAGTAGAGAAGCTGTTGCATACTTTTTTCTGGAAAGAAGGTAGGGCAAGAATTGCCATGAAGAGACTTATAAAACCATTAAGTCAAGGAGGTCTTGGATGCCCTAACTGGAAACTCTTATAACCTAGCATGTATTCTACATTATCTTAAAGATTTTCTACTTGGGACTTTTCACTATATTCCTTATCTATGTAAATGATATACTGTTCTGTCCCTCAACCATTTACTTCATATACAGGCTGATTCAATACGGTGCGCTGAGGCCAAGTGCACCGTTAGCCTCCGTTTGGACGCGCTACTATTACCCCTTCTACTGTAAAGGAAAACGCGCGACCAACACCCCCCCCCCCAAACTAATAGCGCCCTCAACATGCAAATGCATGTTTATGAGCCTATTAGTTAGTCCTGCTCAATACAGAAAGTAAAATGTGCAGCCAAGCTGCATGCCTGCCAAAGGCACCGGGAAAGTGAACAGAAAAGCAGAAAAAAACTGCTTTTTGGTACCCCCTCCAATTTAATATCATAGCAATATTAAGTCTGAGGCCCCAAAAATAAAAAATCTTAAAAAAAAAAATTAAAAATCTGCCCGCAGGTTGGAAAACAGATGCTCAATTTTGCCTGCGTCCGTTTTCCGACCCCATGGATGTCAGCAGGTTAGACAACCGACACCGGTAAAATTAAGCATCTGCTGTCAAGCCTGCTGACAACTGCCGCTTCTGTCAATAAGGGGGCTCTAGGGACGCGCTTGTGTCTCTAGTGCCTCCTTATTAGCGTAGGCCCCATTTGTATGGTGAATCGCGCGCCCAGGAGAGTGGCCTGGGCGCGCATTGGGAGAGTGGGTGCTCGCCTTGGAGCGCTGGCTCTTCCGCGCATTTACTGAATCGTCCTGATAGAGAATAAGAAGGTCCTGCATTTCTTAAAGCAATAGATCTTTCTTACTTCCTGCAGACAGGCTTGGACCTATCTTTGTAGGTTTACAGGTCATTTCACAAGGCTCTTTCCTTTACTAACCATTTCAGATAATGGGGTTTTCGCACCGGGGATGGGGGAGTCAGTCTTTTGTAAGTGGAAAAATAAAGGCCTAGTCTTCATCTACCAGAAATTTTCTCCCAGCACAAGACGACTTTATGAGTTTGAGGACCTGCAAAATTCTTTTCTTCTTGCATCTAATTTTATTTATTTGTTTAAAATCTTTTATATACCATCAATAAGTTATTTACCATCACAACGGTTTACAGGAAGGCACATATAGTAACAATTATTTATGATCTTTTTTCATACTTTCAGATATGTCACTTCATTAAGGAACCTTCCGAGGCCACACAGAATTTATTATCTATAGTTTCTATCGGAGGCAAGAACAGGATTTCAGTCGCTAAGTGTACCAAAGTGCTTCACTCTTACCAGAGGGAGGAAGGATTGATTCGAGATTACAATAAATGGCAAAACTGTTCAGGATTTCAATTAGTTTTAGAATTCAAAGCTTGTTTTACCCAGATTATATTTCTCACAGGTAACGTTCTACTTAGGGAACTGCAGTATACATTTTTAATACAATTTTTCTGCACACCTGCCAACGCCTTCTGGGCTCACCTCTCTACCTTAAATCTATGTAACAAATGCAAACAAGATTGAGACATATGCTCATTGCTTTTGGTCTTGCCCCTTTATAATTAGGTTCTGGGAACAAGTTCAGCTACAATGTATCAGCATTTTAGGAATAGATCTCCCTCCTTAACCCATCCTTTTGATTATTCGGTAAGGACCGTGAGATATCCCTCCCCGCAAAACAGAGGAGCTGTCAGCTTTACTCAGAAAGCGAGCTTGATAGGCAAGAAAGTGATCCTCTTAGGATGGGTGGGAGATTCAGAACCTCAAATAGATCATTGGTTTCAAAGGAAGCTAACGCTATTCACTTTATAGGATTGCTAAAGCAAGCTCCCCCAAGCAGTATGCTAAAATGATGTCCACTTGGTCCGAATTTCGTGACTACTTAACTCCAAGGCCTTGCTCTTCACACCCATAAGAAATAATTGTACCCTTACTTACTTTTTTAGAATACTGAAATAAAAGGTCCTCTTGGAATGGAAGGATCAGAATAAGAAGATGTGAGCCTAGTGTCTGTATGTCTCTTCTTGCTTCTGGACCACCTTTAGAAAGACCGAAGGGTCCAGACAAAGGGAAGCATAAGCATTTCTTCAACCTCGTTTCGGAGTATAGTTTAACCCCTGGTTCTTAAAACATTCAGTAGGCCCTTAAATGTTCCTCCCTATTGATTCCTGGCTGTTTATCTCATGGGTGGGTGGGGGTAGGGTAAGTTGGGAAGAAAATTGGATTATCAACATTTCCTTTATAAGAACACACATATTGGGAATATTTCACATTTTATATCCTGTTCCGAAGCCTTTGGTATGTTTGCTCTTGTACCTTTCAAAACTCTATGGGTGCTAACTCTGGATCTGACCTAGTTCTGGGAATGAGCTGATCCCATGCTCCAGGACATCCAATGTCTTTTGCAAATTTTCAGGCAGGTGTTCAAAGATCCTGGACGATCAGCCACATTAAGCTCAGATCTGCTTCACCTCCGTCAGGACGTCTGGCCCTTGCTAGACTACGCCATTGAATTTCTCACCCTGTCTATCTTCGGAGTTAAATTGGCATGAGGACAGCTTGCGAGCAATCTTCCTTGAGGGGTTGTCACCACGCATCAAAGACGGGCTGACAGTGAGGGAGTTACCAGAGTCACTGGATGCTCTGATTGACCTTACAGGGAGAATTGATAGACGCCATCAGCAACGTGCTCTGGAGTTGCGTCCTCCAAGCAGATTCCTACCTTTGGCACCTGCTTTCTCTTGTCCCTACCAACACGGAGGCCTCTTCTCTTGTAGAAGCCGATGAACCTATGCAGCTTGGAAGAACCCACATCTCGACTGAAGAGAAATTTCAACGGCGCCGTCTGGGGCTGTGTTTTTTCTGTGCCGGCAGAGGACATGTTGTGAACACATGCCCCAAGAAGTCGGGAAAAGAACCAGCCTAGTCGCTGGAGGGGAAATGCTTCTAGGCTGCACCTATGCCTCCATACAACTGACTCTCCCAGTTACCATTCTAAAGGATGGAGGGGAGTGCCCCTCACTGGCATTGGTGGACTCTGGGGCCGGGGGAACTTTGTTACCAGAGCTCTTGTGGAAGAACTGCAGCTACCCATCAACGCTCGAGACTGTCCTTTATATATTTCCTCTATCTATGGAGAGCCCCTGCCGGGGCATATTGGATTCATGACCAAAACTTTGCACCTTCGCACTGGACTCCTGCACGAGGAGCAGAACTCCTTCTATGTCCTTGACAGGGTGATACACCCATGGTTTTGGGGTTACCCTGGCTCCAACAACACTCCCCCGTGCTCGACTGGAAAACCCACCAGCTTGCCAGCTGGGATTCTCGATGCTTTGAAACTTGCTTACAGCACATGCATCCTCCGAGAGCCATTTCCCTGGCTACTACCCCATTGGGTCTTCCACTGCAGTATCAGGATTTTGCAGTTGTCTTTTCCAAAAGTAAAGCAGAGATCCTGCCTGAGCACCGAAGTTTTGATTGCGCTATCAACCTCCTACCAGGCATGCTTCCTCCCCGAGAGAGGGTGTATCCCCTCTCCCCAGCAGCAACCATGGCCATGTCTCAATACATCCAGGAAAATCTCAAGAAAGGATTCATCCAACCATCCTCTTCACCGGCTGGTGCGGGTTTTTTCTTTGTAACCAAAAAAGATGGCTCCCTAAGGCCATGCATTGATTATCGTGGCCTCAATGCTATTACAGATACCCCCTGCCACTCATCACGGAGCTTCTAGATCGTCTTAAGACTGCCAAAATGTTTTCAAAGCTGGACCTGCGTGGAGTGTACAACCTTGTCCGTATCCGGCCAGGGGATGAATGGAAGATGGCCTTTAATACTTGGGACGGCCACTACGAGTACCTCGTCATGCCCTTTGGCCTATGTAACGCTCCTGCAGTGTTCCAGCATATGATGAATGAAATTTTTCGAGACCTCCTTTATGACTCAGTGGTCATTTATCTTGATGACATCCTTATTTTTTCCCGTGACATTGAGTCACAGACAACATGTACGAACAGTGTTGGGAACGCCTGTGAGCCCACCAACTTTATGCCAAGTTTGAAAAATGTGCATTCGAGCAAGAGAGTCTGCCCTTCCTGGGCTACATTATGTCCTGCCGGGTAGGATGAAGGAAGCCTCCCTTCACCCAGAATCTCTTGCGGCATTCTGTCTTAAGGAAGATTGGGTTAAGACCATGAATCGGGCTTCTTAAGGAAGAATGAGGGAGTTGTCTGTACACTTTGTCACACATACTCCCTGTATACTAGCCTGAATGGAGAGGTCAGCATCCACACTGCACTGCTCCAATATTTATTTGATTTGTATTCTGCTCCTTCTTCCCTCTGGAAATGTTTATGTATGCCAGGCCGTGCATCCCAGATGTGGATGCATCTTCTTGAGATACTATAAAAGTATGTTTGGATCATATATGCAAGGAGGACTCTCTGTAAATCTAAATTACTCTGAAGAGCAGAGCTCACCCAAAGTCCCGTGCAGCTTTTGTCTTCATTTTGTTGCTGTTTCTATACTTGGGCCAAGTTCCGCTGTCTCCTGCTTTCCACAGCAGAAGGTAGGATCTGAGGTTTGGCTACCAGACAGACTCCATGCTGTCCCAACTGTAACCAATCCTTCCTGAAGAGAAAGTGGCTTGAGCTGCAACGCCCTCTAAACAAATCTTCAGCTCTATCACAATAATCACTGCAAGGGTTTCCAGACCCCCTTACTCTTCAGCTGATTGGACTTGTGCTCTTTGCTGGTGACGTCATCACAAAGCAAGATCTCACCATGTTACTTAAATTCTCTATTAAAATCCCTCAGAAGCCCTGAAAAATAGGAACTGTTAATTTTATTGCATGGGGATATTGCTATAACTTTCCATAGCTTAGTTCTTATAGTTATGCTGGGCGGTTTATTTTCGTTCCACACCCTTGCTGTTCTTCCTTTGAAAGCAGCTTGTGACTTGGACGTTTTTGGAAGCCGTCGTGCTCATTCCTGGCAGTGATTTGGCCTGCCTTGGTTTTTGCCAGCTCAGGCAGACATAGGTTTTGTGCCTCAGTGCACAACTACCTGGCTCGCATGGCCGGTGGCGACGAGACTGCCCAGTGACAGCAGCAGTTTGCCTTTTAAGGACCCGGCTCCAGTTCTCTAAGAGACCAGAGGAAAAGGAGAGCCTGGATGTTGATGACATGAGGCTGTTCCCTGTTGTCAGCCTGCATTTCCAATAGGAACACTCCATTCACACGTTTATACCGTTAAAAGTACAGAGGAAACTCCTAGGAACTGTAGACTAATTCCATGCTCTTAAGACTTCTTGTATTAATGTAGAAACCCTAAAATAGCTATTTTTACCCAGCAATTTGTTCTGAGGACTTTCCTGAGGTGAGTTATGGTGAAGGGGGGACTGATAGAACTCCTTTGGAAAATGAAAATGTTTTTCCTGACTTTTTGCTACTGTAACATGTTCATTGAGTGCATTCATTCCAAGCTAGACCTGGAAGCAGGAAAAGCTGCATGGGCCAAGAAACATAAGAAAATGCCATACTGGGTCAGACCAAGGGTCCATCAAGCCCAGCATCCTGTTTCCAACAGTGGCCAATCCAGGCCATAAGAACCTGGCAAGTACCCAAAAACTAAGTTTATTCCATGTAACCATTGCTAATGGCAGTGGCTATTCTCCTTACATGTCGGTATCTCCTGTGTTACATTGGGCTTGATTCACTTATAAGGAAGCCTTGGTGAATAGCTATTCAGGTAGATCGTGCATATTGTGAAAATGAGATTCTGTGATTGAGAAGATTTGGCCTTGAGAGGCCAAATTTTTTATTCTATATATTTAATATTTGATTTCCTGCTCTTTGTCCAAAGATATCAAAGTGGGATACATTGATAAAATATATAGTATGTACAGTAAAACATTATATTAAAACCTTACAACTTATATTTTACATTAAAAAAATAATTAAAACCCTAAATCTGCATTAAACACCCCAATACACCCATCCTGGTAATAATGCAGTGGTCTATTCTATAAACTTTCTCAACAGCACTGCACACTCCAAATGGCTCTTCTAGAAACCTAGCTAATACGAAAGATTCCTGGCAAAACACTAGGCCTTAAGAAATTTTCTAAATTGCAAGTGGCTTGTTTTACCAATCGGAGGTCCATTAGCAAAGAATTCCACAAGACTGGCCGAAGGCTACAGAGCTTTGCCTTCATCAAGGACTTTGTTGGCAAGATCACAGGATTGATGACTCTAGCGTCAATATTTTGGATAGCCAGAATGAAGACCTATAAAAACAAGAGACAGGATCTTACATTGTGTCCGGAACTCTTCTGGGAATCGGTGAAAATGAAATAGTGTGAGTGTATTGTGACCCTGTTTCCTTGTCTCTGTTAACAGTCTGGCAGAAAGAAAAGGAAAACCCAGAAGCCCAACTTTCCTGCCAAGGAAGTGGAGATCATGCAGGAGTGGCTTCACTTTTTCCATGACACTAGGACCAATGAAAATGCTAGCAAACAGATATGGGCCTTATTCAATAAAGATTTTCCTCCATGGGCAAGCAGGATAAAGTCAGCCACGTAAGTAGGTGACGTCATTTGATGCCTCCGTGATGGATGAAGCTCTCTGATCAAGCGTGGACCATCCCGAGTATCTCTCCATGCTTTTCTCTTCAGCTTGTGAAAATTGACTTCATTTTCCTCTCTCATTACACTGCTCTTTCTTATTTCCTTTTTTTTTTTTTTTTACTTTGGTTTTCTCTTATTCTTTTGCAAGTCTCGAAAAACAAACTCGACTAGCTGAATTAACATTTTTAGTTTTCAAAATTGTTTGACCTAGCTTTGGTCCTATTGAAAATTTCTGAGCAACTGGGCTTCAAAAGATGTTCTTGCTGCACGCACCCAAAAAATGTCCTTAACAGACCCACATAACCAGTGTGTCAGGTATCTGTGGCCTGCTTCTGAGGTGCTGTCTGTGCATTCATGTCCCCGAGAGCCAGAAGCTCAAGAAGACATACACTGTGAGACTTTTTTAGTCTTGTCAGGCATCTACCATAGGGATCAAAACCATCTTCAGCTAAGGGACCTTTACCAAAATTAAAAATGGTGCCATGATTTGGTGCACTCTCAGCATAGATTTCATACTCCCTCCAATAAAGAGGGAAATAAATTCCACCTTTTGGCCCTGAGAACTATTGGAGCTGTGCTGACAGGAATCATTGATACGGACAAGGCAAATAAGTCCTCTGTGGTACATAAGAGAGTGGCGTAGTGGCCACTGTCAATCTCTCTGGCATAGATTCTCCACTGATGTCATACGCTTTAGTCCTGGGGGAATTCTGCGCTACTGTGGAGTGCAGAATTCCCCCCCCCCCCCCCCCGTGCAGAATTGCCAAATTCTGTGCAGAAAATGACCGAGGAGACCCCGGCATGTCGCGAACAGAGTGCGCGAAGATGAAGGCCTGCATGTGCCGTGGGACGAGCTCTGCTCACGGTGAAGGTGGAATGCCCCCATGTGCTGCGAACGGACTGTGCTCCACTCGCAGTGAAGATGAAGGCCCGGTGAGAGGAGAGGGATGTGAGAAAGGAGAGGGTGAGAGAGCAGGGGGATGAGCAGGAGGGTGTGAGAGAGAGCATGGAAGGTGAAGGGGGAGGGATGCTTGAGTGTGGGTGTGAGTGAATGGGAGGCTGCCTGGGATAGGTGTGTGAATGGGAGGCTGCCTGGGATGGGTGGGTATCTGTGAGTGAATGGGAGGCTGCCTGGGATGGGTGTGTGTGTGAATGGGAGGCTGCCTGGGATGGGTGGGTGTGTGAATGGGAGGCTGCCTGGGATGGGTGTGTGTGTGTGTGAATGGGAAGCTGCCTGGGATGGGTATATGTGTGTGATTGGGAGGCTTTCTGGGATGGGTGGGTGTGTGAATGGGAGGCTGCCTGGGATGGGTGGGTGTGTGTGTGTGAATGGGAGGCTGCCTGGGATGGGTATATGTGTGTGAATGGGAGGCTGCCTGGGATGGGTGGGTATCTGTGAGTGAATGGGAGGCTGCCTGGGATGGGTGGGTATCTGTGAGTGAATGGGAGGCTGCCTGGGATGGGTGGGTGTGTGGGAGGCTGCCTGGGATGGGTGTGTGTGTGTGTGAATGGGAGGCTGCCTGGGATGGGTATATGTAGGTGAATGGGAGGCTGCCTGGGATGGGTGGGTTTGTCTGTGTGCACATGCATGCATGGTAACCTTCCTAGGATGGGCAAGGGGTGTGTGTATGAGAATGGGAGCCTGCTTGGGATTTGGATGGATGTGAATGGGAGCCTGCCCCAGGTGTGTGGGTGTAAATGGGAGCTTTTCTAGGGTGTGTCTGTGTGTGAGAGAGACAAAGAGAAGGAGAGAATGGGAGCTGCCTGGGGGGGGGGGGGGGGTGTGACTGAGAGAGAAAATGGGTGCTGCAGGTGGATTCCAACCTGCCAGCAGCTGAAATGAAAATGAGGACCTGGGGCTGCTGGCAGAGCCCAACTAAAGAACAGCTGGAGACACCTGCGGGTTTGTCTGAGAGGGAGCGTACGAGTATCTGAATTTGTGTGTATATATAAGAGAGGTTTTGCATCCCACTCCCACTACCACTACTCCATGACAATCCCAGGGTGACCAGAAATCAAATGTTCCCAGGTATGGAGAGCGTGAATTTTTAAAATACTTTTTAGTTTTAGTTTTTGGATAGTGTTTGCTGTGTCTGCTATTTTGAAATATTTTATTGGTGTTTGGGACATTAAAAAATACTTTTATATGAGTTTTTAATTACTTGATATATTTAGTCAGCAGCTTTTTTTGAAATATTAGTATTTTTTTAGAATTATGATTATGTATTTATTTTATTTCTTGATTTTATTGTTTGATGTTTCAGGAATGGTGATTTTTCTGGTTTTTCATTGTTGCCCTGCATACAGAGTCTGGCTTGTTGCTGTTGCCAGTTCAGTTTTTGTCTGCGCAATTTTATTTCTACTTTATGGTTGCTTGGTTGCTCTGTTCTGTCTTTGGTGAGGGTCTGTTTATGTTCTGCATGTGTGACTGAGGTGAGGCATTCTCCTAACAGGAAGTGTATTAGTGTATTCGGGCTTTCATAGGGCCAAGCCCACAACTAACACACATCACAATAGGCCATATTGGGTCCAAGTGTCTGTTTTGCAGGGATTTCTGGTTGGCATCACAGCAGCGCATGTAAATATAATGTAAGTGATATTTTTACCTCATAATATTGTACTTGATATTTTTCATGTAAAATATAAATGCACAACTCTTAACTGTGTGTGGAATGGGGTGGGGAGGAGGGCGTATTGTGCAAGGCTATAAGATTTGCCTGGGGCACCTAATACCCTTGCACCAGCCATGGGTTGTGTGTGTCTGTGTGTGTGTGTCTGTGTGTGCGCGCCAGTTTTTAAAGTTTGTATAACTGAAGGGAGCTGGGCTTTTTTTGGTGGGCCCCAGACAGAGAATGATTGAAGGGGACGACTGGACGGACAGCACAGTAATTGTTTGCACAGGACAGCAAAAAAGCCAGCACCGGCCCTGCTTATTATCCCAAAGCACCTGCCATCCTGGTGGAGTTTACATTGGATTTTGTTCCAGTGGGAGCTAATTTATGGGAAAGGAGTAAGAAAGTTTCCATTTAGGGGTGGGCCTCCCATTGACTCATCCACCTGCCTTTAAAGACTGTGTGGTCTCTTTTAAACCCATTTTTCAGATTTCACTGTGAGAGCCCACCCCCCTAGTTGCAGTGGATTGGGGCGTATTTATGGCTGGATGTGTGGGGTAAGGAAGACGACCTGATGTGCTTGTATCCCCCATCGAGTATACACAGAGACAGTGGCCTGCTGCAGAGGAAGAATAGTTTTGCATTGCTTTGAGCTCTCTAATATTGAAGACATGGGATTTTTAGTCCACCCTTCCTGCTTCTTGATTAATTTTTCCTCTTTTGGGTTCAACTAATATTTTTTCCACTTGCAGCTGATAACCCGTGGTACCTGGGAGTCAGTATAGAAAACCTTTGCAAGAGGGAAGTCTTTCATTAGGAAAGATACAGAGGTGTTGCAATTTCCATCTAGGGCAAGGGATCCCAGTAAAGTGCACTGATAGGAGAAGTAAAAAAAAAAAACAAACAACATAAAGGTAACAAGAGCTTTGGTGCTATTGGGGTTTCCTTAAAGGTGTGAGAAGAGCCCACCCAGTGCTGCCTAAGGAGTGGAAAGAATTCAGGAAAATATTTATTTATTTAGAACTTTTTTATACTGACATTCATCGATTTACAGCGAAACAACTTAATTGGAAAAACATTACATAGAACAATACAAGGAAGAGTATTACAAGGGAGAGTAATGCAAGGAATACAAGGAGTAATACAAGGGAGAGTAATACAAGGAATACAAGGAGTAATACAAGGGAGAGTGAATACAAGGAGTAATACAAGGGAGAGTGAATACAAGGAGTAATACAAGGGAGAGTAATACAAGGAGTAATACAAGGGAGAGTAATACAAGGAATACAAGGAGTAATACAAGGGAGAGTAAATACAAGGAGTAATACAAGGGAGAGTGCAGCTGCTGCACAAGGAGTAATACAAGGAATACAAGTAATACAAGGGGGAGGAATACAAGGAATACAAGGAATACAAGGAGTAATACAAGGAATACAAGGAATACAAGGAGTAATACAAGGGAGAGTGAATACAAGGAGTAATACAAGGGAGAGTAATACAAGGAGTAATACAAGGAATACACAAGGAGTAATACAAGGGAGAGTAAATACAAGGAGTAATACAAGGGAGAGTAAATACAAGGGAGAGTGCAGCTGCTGCACAAGGAGTAATACAAGGAATACAAGTAATACAAGGGAGAGTAATACAAGGAATACAAGGAGTAATACAAGGGAGAGTGAATACAAGGAGTAATACAAGGGAGAGTAATACAAGGAGTAATACAAGGGAGAGTAATACAAGGAGTAATACAAGGGAGAGTAAATACAAGGGAGAGTGCAGCTGCTGCACAAGGAGTAATACAAGGAATACAAGTAATACAAGGGGGAGTAATACAAGGAATACAAGTAATACAAGGGAGAGTAATACAAAGAATACAAGTAATACAAGGGAGAGTAAATACAAGGAAGAGTAATACAAGGAATACAAGGGAGAGTGCAGCTGCTGCACAAGGAGTAATACAAGGGAGAGTAATACAAGGAATACAAGGGAGAGTGCAGCTGCTGCACAAGGAGTAATACAAGGAATACAAGTAATACAAGGGAGAGTAAATACAAGGGAGAGTGCAGCTGCTGCACAAGGAGTTAGACGTATTCAAAGAGGATTTCTTGGAAAAATATTAAGACTAAGTTCTGATTGAATATTGGGACAGTATTGTATATTTTAGCCACCTCCAGTGGGAAAAGGCAAAAGAAATGTATTGGGAGGTAAAGGATGATTTAACTACCTTAAGTCTGCATATGATGAGGAATTGAATTGGAAACAAAGAGTAATTTTGTGTAAATATAAAGCTCCCATACCAAGAAGTGGAGTTGCAAGTTTATTCTATCTGCTGTTTATTATTTATTGCTGCTAAGCAATCGAATGAGAGAAGCGTAAATATTATTCAATCATCTGATCCGACTATCAGTAAAGAGGTTGGAAACCAGAATTCCTCTGCTGTGTGTTTATTGGATGCAGTGGCGGGCGGCAGGGCCTGCAAGAGATGCAGTGAATCCCCAGTCCATAGGCATTGCTACGGGGTGGCGCCACCCCAAATTTATTTGGGCAGAGATAAACCAAACCCCTGGCTGATTCGATCAATGGCATCACACACCCCACTACCCCCACCCCCTTCCCCTCCCCCTCCCCCATGGCCAGCAGGAGTCACATTTATCCAAACATCAACGTCTGCTGCGGTAGGACCAGTCTTGCAGCTCTTACTGGGAGACCAGCCCCGTGGCAGCAGGAGATGAAGCTTCAATAAATGCGTCTCTTGCTGCTGCCCACCCCACAACTAAGCAGGTGTCCGTGGAGCCTGTCGCTCGGGGGCTGAAGAGAGAGATCGGACACAGTGGCTGCCGTAGGATCCCATCCTGCTGGCACCTGAAGATAGGAGGAGGACACGATGGCTGCCAGCAGATCCCATCCTGCTGGTGGCTAAAGAAGAGGCCCAGGTCCTATGTGTGTGTGATGCTTGTGTGTGTATGTGGGTGATTTATTGTGTGTGTGTGTATGAGTGAGTGAGTAGGGGTTACAGCCTGTGTGGGTGAATGTCTGTGAGTGAGTGAGTGTGGCTGGGTGAGAGTCTTTGGGCAGGGGGTGTATGAGTATGTGTGACTGTGTGTTTGGATGACTACCTGGGTGGGTGTGAGCCTGGGGGGGGTATGTATGTGTATGTATGGCTGGATGCGATCTGTGTATGTGTGGGTGAGAGGTTCTGTGGTGTTGTGTGTGGGAGAGAGGCTGTGTGTGGTGGGGTGACAGCTTGTATGGATGACTGTGTGTGAGAGACTCCTTTTTTGTGCTTGTTTGTGTGAGAGCCTATGTGAGTGTGGGTGGTGACTGCCTGTGTGCGTAGATGACAGCATGGGTGCATGTTTGTGGGTGAGAGCCTGTGTGGATGGGTGACAGCCTTTGTGTGGATGGGTGACTGCCATTGTGTGGGTGTGGGTGGGTGAGAGCCAATGCGTGACTGTGTGTGGAACAGAGCCTGTGTAGTTGTGTGAGGGAGTGTGTGTGTGAGTTTGTACAGCTCTCCATCCCCCAATCCACAACAGTTTCAGGGTGATTGGAAATCGAAACATCCCAGGTATGAAGAGAGGGAGATTTTTAAAATGTTATTTGATATGTCTGCTGTTTTGAAATATTATATTGGTATTTTGGGAAATTTTATAAAAAATTTTATGAGGTTTTAATTATTGGATGTTCTATTCAATTTTTAAATATTCTTTTTATTAGTATGGTTGTACTTTTATGATTGATGTTTTATATTTATTTTGTTGTTTGTTGGTCTCTTATTTTGCCTTTGATAAAGGTCTGTCTGTGTGATTGAGGTGAGGGATTCTGCTAATTTATAGTTTCTAGGGGTCTATAGCGGTCTGTCTTGTTCTGTTTTCAATAGGAGATGTTTTGGTTTTCTAGGGCCTGATGTAATATTTGCAACGTTGCTCTTTCCTGGATAGGGTTGTTGCTGTTGAATGCTGGGATTAGTGTTGTGTTGAAATGGCAGATTTGCCTCTTGGGGTAAACTGTATTTTTGGCAGGCTGTTTTAGCTTTTATTGGAGCTATGTAAGCATTATCCAAAAATGCTATGCGTGAGTTACTGAGACAATATAGAACCCATCTTTAAATGTGAATATCTCTGATCTGACATCTGAAGAAGGAATTTATGTAGTTTTAAAATCTTTGGTATATATATATATATATATTTTTTTTTTTTTTTTTATTTTACAGCTATTTTACTGACTTGTTTTGTTTTCTAAATGGGAGGTATATTGGTGTGTTAGAGCCTGATGTAATATGTGCAGTGTTGCCTTTTGATAGGTAAAGGTTGTAGTTTGAGTGCTGGCAGTTAGTGCTGCTTTTGGTAAGGGAAGTTTACTATATTGTAATTGTTTATTCATGGCTTTCTGAGGGCCAAGCCCACAGCCATTACATGTTATAATAGATCTATTGCCATATGGGTTACATGTGTCTTTTGAATCTAGGGGAGAGGGGGTTTGAGGGAGGGAGAGCAGACAGGCGGCATGCGTGAGAGGGGACTGAGGGAGAGAGACTGAATCCCGTTATAAATGTCACTGCTTGCCACTTATTGGATGCTGAGACTGTAGAATTATTGATGCTGTGAACTAAAGATGGCAACGGGGCTTAATTGCAAAGAAGCAGGGATATAAGAACTGTTATTCATCCCCACATCTTGGAATTCTTGGCCTCAGAAGAAAGCTATCAGGTAAGGAGAAGGAGTTATACAGAGACTTGGAGCAGTGGTGCAGAAAGGGTCCATATCTCTCTTTCTTTCTATGTGCCTCCTGCCCAGGGCTTACTTTATTGTTATTAATATTTATTCTGTCTTAGCAGTGGAGGGACAGCACCGACGCTCTGACTGTCAGCAGCTTTGAAGGGGCAGAGTATTAACGTTGGAGCATCAGGCTGCAAAGGGTCATTTCAGACTGTTTGGGGCTCGGTAATCGGTATTGTTTGCAGCGCAGGAGGAAGTGTTCTGCCAATAAAGTTGGGTGACTCAGAGCCGCGTCGCCCTCGTGGCTTCGAGCCGATTGGCTGCGTGCGCGGCGGCGGCGGCGCTGGTTTCCTAGGTGACGGCAGCGGGGCTCGCTCCTACAATTCTTTTCCTTTCGTGGCGGTATCGGAAGGGTCCGGGCGGGGACCCCCAGGCAGGGAGAGCAGGAGGTAAGAGCCCAGCGCCCCGCCCGGAGCACGTCGGCCTGTTCGCCTGTCTGTGACCAGAATGTCCCGAGATAGGGGGGGGGGGGGCCCTGCCGCGTGGCTCTCTATACAGGGAAAGGGGGGCGGTGAGGCCTTCCGAATGACTCTGGTTGTAGCGAGACTACGCTTTCTATACGGGGACTCAGTGCACCTTCGTTATAGGGGAGGAGGGGGCCCAATTCCTCAAGTGTTACTTCTGTACAGGGAGAGCGGGAGCAACGCTGCAGCCTAATGGGGAGGGCTGACCACCCCCTTTGTGGTCAGGGTTATCCATAGTACAGGGTCATGCATGCCAGACGCCTCTTATAGCCAGGGATGGGGCACATCTGTAGCAGATTGAGGGTGGGTGTTCATGGTCATACCAGTGGAGTGTTATATCTGAGTTTAGGATGAAGGATAATTGCAATGAATATTTAAATCTAAGAATGAATTAATTTGCATCCTTTGGTTATGCTGAAACCCAGACCCGCTCCCCCTCTCTCAGCATCCTTCAAAGATACATCAGAAGTGCATGGTTCGGAATGATGCCAAGGAGGACCGGGTGACTTTTAGTAAAGATTGGAGAAGGGCGGTGGTGGTACTGCCACACAAGAGTGGTAGCAGAGAGATGGCTGGGGAACCTCAGGCTGCACCTCGGTGGTGGGTAAATTGATGGAGAAACTATTGAAAGAAAGGAAAGTAAACTGTCAGGAATCCGGAGGATTGCTCAATCCAAGACAACATGGATTCACTAGGAGGAGGTCTTGTCTGACAAACTTGATTGATTTCCTCGACTGTGTGACTGGGGAACTGACCCACGGAAGAGCACTGGATGTAATCTACTTGGACTTTAGCAAAGCCTTTGATACTGTCCCGCGCAGAAGACTTGTAAACAAAATGAGACGTTTGGGGCTGAATGACAAGATGGTGTAATGGATTGCAAACTGGCTGACTGATAGAAGACAGAGGGTGATAGTGAATGGAACCTACTCTGAGGAGAGGAAGGTGCTAAGTGGTGTATCACAAGGATCGGTGTTGGGATTAGTACTGTTAAATATCTTTCAGGCCAATACAGTACAGTGCGCTCCAACTGAGCGCACTGTTAACTGACATTTGGACGCACGTTTTCAACACTCTAGCTTTACCCTTTATTCAGTAAGGGGTAATAGCGCGTCAAACGCACGTCCAACACCCCCCCCCCCCCCCCCCCCGAGACTAATAGCGCCCTCAACATGCAAATGCATTTTGATGGCCCTATTAGTTATCCCCGCGCGATACAGAAAGTAAAATGTGCAGCCAAGCCGCACATTTTACTTTAAGAAATTAGCGCCTACCCAAAGGTAGGCGTTAATTTCTGCCGGCGCCGAGGAAGTGCACAGGAAAGCAGTAAAAACTGCTTTTCTGTACACCCTCTGACTTAAAAATTTTTTAAATCAGCCCGTGGCTCGAAAACCGGATGCTCAGTTTTGCCAGCATCCGGTTTCCGAACCCATGGCTGTCAGCGGGTTTGAGAACAGATGCCGGCAAAATTGAGCGTCGGCTGTCAAACTCGCTGACACCTGCCGCACCTGTCAAAAAAGAGGTGCTACGGATGTGCTAGTGTCCCTAGCGCCTCTTTTTACAGTGGGCCTAATTTGAATTTTTTTTTTTACTGAATCGCATGCACAACTCTCCCGCGACTTTTACTGTATCGGCCTGAAATCAGCAGCACAGTATTAATGGATGATTTCAGTTATCCCAGTATTGACTGAGTGAATGTTACATTAGGACATTCTAGAGAGGTACTGTTCCTGGATGAAATAAATTACTGTTTTCTTAGCATCCAGGCAGATGAATCCAGAACAAGTGGGTTTATGCTCCCCTACCAGCAGATGGAGATGATGTCACAGTATATAACCCCCTCTAGTGACAGCCTGCTAATTTTCTCCAGCAGAAGGTGGACGTGCATCTCCCCACTGGGGATTGCTTCGATTTGAGAAAAGGAGAAAAATAATTTGCCCCGCTCTCCTGTTGTTGCGTGTCCTGTCCGCAGTCCGTTTCCGGGCCTACTCACTCTTGCAGCTCTGCTCCTGGACCTGGACCATCCTTGCTCGTGGCTATGGGCAGCCGCCTACGCCCCCAAGCGCCTGCTGCCTCCTCGGCTGTTCCTGACTCCTCCGCAGACCTCCTCAGCTCCCAGCGGGTCTCCCTGTGTGACCCGCGGGGAGACTCCGTCGACCAATCTCCTGTGGGCCTTGGCTTAGGTGCGCGTGCTCGCTTCCTGTACCTTTAAAGTGACCATGGTGGGGAAACTAGCCCGCGGCCCCAGATGAGGACATCATCAGGCCCTAGTATCTAAGGCTGGGCCTGCCACTAGTTCCTTGCCTTGGCAAGAGGTCTCCACATTTGTTTGTGTGCTCGTTGCCTATTGTTCCTGGTTCCTGATCCTGACTTCGTTTCTGGTTCTTATTCCTGACCCTTACCTTGGTTCCTTCCTTGTCTCACTGGACTGACTCTTTGGCTTTGACCCTCGGTATGTTGGACCACGCTCAGGATTGACCTCTGGCTTTGACCTTTGCTCCGTTGGAGTCTGTAACTTGTCTTGCTCAGCCGCCTGCCCTGACTCCAGCCTGTCTTTGACTACGCCTTCGGTATCTCCCTGGACTTGGCCTCTTAGGTTTTGGCCTTATTCTACCTGGGCGCCCCCTGTCTCTGCCCTGTTCCTGTTGGCGCCCGGGTCTCTGGATCCCTGCCTCGTACGGACCTACACCAGTCCCCTGATACCTCTGCTGGTCCTCGGCAATCCTTGTGTCTCATCTACGGGGAGTCGTCACACGGAGGCCCGCCTAAGACCCACTGGCCTCGCCACCCAAGGGCTCAACCTGCGGGGAACGAGGGCTGGTATTGGCGAAGCTCCGGTTTCCTCCGTCTCCTAGTCAGCTCTGCCTCCCGATGGTAGGGACACGTGGGGCTTGCCCTACGGGTTGCATATACCCCACCTCAGGCCAAGGGTCCACCACCAGCGCAACACCAGTGGTGATACCATAAGGTCCCTCCCCCAGTTGAGGATTTCTAGGTGGTTTACATGGTCCCTCAGAGGAGTACCTTGGTCCGATAGGTGGTTTTTCAGCTGGCATGGACTTAGCTGCTTAAGCAGCTGAAAGGCAGTGGGTGCAGGAAGCTGAGTGCGGCAGTGATAGCAAATGTCCTCTCCCCTTGCAGCTGGAGACAGTCTCTGTGCTCAGCCAGGTTAGGCTGAGTTCCAGTAAGTGTTTTTAATTTAAAAACATATTGTTACAAAAACAGTGCAGGAGAATTTTGCTAGGGCTTCCTTCCTCCCAGTCTCCATGCTCGGTGCGCTGTTCCAAGGTTCATCTCTCTCTGTAGGAGGTCGAGGGACATGGGCAGCCTGGCAGGTTGAACAGCCTCCATTGGCTAGGTCCCGCGCTGAGGTTTCTTGGTTGCGTGCCACAAGGTAGGCCTCAGCGGCTTTTTGCTCGCTTCTTAGGCTGCCCCCTACAAGATTGTTGGTTTGGTGTGTGTGTCTGGCTGTGCATCCAGTTGTGCGTCCAGTTTTTTTTTTCTGGATGCCTAGTTGGGCTTTGTTGTGTGTGCAGGCTCATGCTTCCTTGTGCGTCCAAGTTAAACGTTTTTTGTACACCTGTCCTTTGAGCAGCGCTTATTCTGTGGGCGCCTAGGTATGGGACACCTAATGTTGTGATGCCTAAAGTATGGACACTCGAGTGTTGTGGACGCCTAGAATTTTTGAATGTTTAAAACAAACAAAAAAAAAAAACTAGACGCATGCGTCCGGCTACGGCTCAGTGCGCTGCCGGCCATAGTGGCACCTGTTCCTAAGAAGCCTAAGCACTTTTCCTTTTGCACTGCCTGTCATATTACGGCATCTCTGCAAGGTGTGCCCGTTAATTTGTGCCAGCACTGTTTGGAGGCTCAGGGAGTTTTATGCTCTTCTGATTTTTTCCCAGCCAGCTGTAGGTCTGGGTAAAGATGGCTCAGATGGTGCGTCTGACCTTGGATTTCCCCTAACTGATTCATCAGCAGGGGATGGTACTTCAGTGAGTGTGCCCCAGGTGTCTCCTGTTTTGGCTTCTTCTACATTTTCCTGAGTAGAATATTTTTCTAATGGTTGCAATCCCTTTTTCAGGCGCAGTCCTCTACTTGGGTCATGGCTCCTAGTGTAAAGGAGCAAGTAGGGACCTTGACTGGACCTTTTCTTGAGTGCAGGAGTATTCCTAGAGTAACAGCAGATCCTTCTGATAGGGATACGGATGATAGACACTGATTCCTGCTTCTCTGGATGATGGTGAAATTCTTCCAGCTCTAGAACCATATAGAACTATGCTATGGTTCTTTCATAGAAATGAGCTGCCAGCTCTGATCTCTCAGACCTTGGACATGCTTGCAATCTCTGGGACAGATTCCGTGTCTGAGCCAAAGAGAAATCTCATTTTGGTGTCCTTGCATAAAGTCTGTACCATCTGGATCCAGTGGTAAGAGGGCACTAACTTTTCCAAAGGTAGATGCACTTGTGTGCGCAGTCTCCAAGCGGACCACTATTCCTGTGGAAGGAGGAGTGGCCTTGAAGGATGCTCATGCTAGAAAGATTGAGACTATCCTAAAGCAGACATCTGGAGCAGTTGGCAATGTCCTTGCAGATCGCTTCTTGTTGTTGCCTCTTGGCTCGCTCTTGTTTGCTTCTCTCCCAGGAGGTTGATGATTCTGGGGAGAATTCCAGGACAGTTAGGGAACCAGCTGCGGCTGCCTTGGCTAATTCAGGCTGTGATTTGGTCTGCACCTCTGCCAGAGGGATGGCTTCGATGGTAGCAGTCAGGTGCTAGTTATGGTTGAGAAATTGGTTGACTGATGCGACCTCAAGGCTAACCTCGCCTATTTGTCCTTTAGCAGCTCATGTTTATTTGGGAGTGAGTTGGAGCAACTGGCCAGGAAGCAGGGTGAATCTCCGGTTCATTTGCTGGAGGATAAAAACCAGACGCAGTGCCCCTTTAATGTGAGAGGTTGTGCTAGAGGGTCCAGGCATTTTCAACCCTATAGAGGAGTAACTTTTCAGAGGACTCTGCCTTTTGGTATGTCTCAGTCCTTTTGCCCAGACAGCCCAGAAGAGGTGCAGGTTCGGGTAGTGGAACCTCCCGAGCCTCCCAATGAAGGTTTTCCGACCCACCCCAGGGAATAGGAGATGGGGGGACACCTCTCTATCAGAAGAGGATCGAAATCACATCGGATCAGTGGGTCCTGGAAGTGATGCGAAACGGATATGTGATGGACTTTCACAGTGCTCCTCAGGATGTATTCATGGAGTCGCCCTGCCACTCCCTGAAGAAGAAGGCTCCTCAGTCTGAGGGCTGTGGTCCCAATGTCCATGTCTCAAGAAAATATGGGGCGCTATTCCATTTATTTTGTTGTGCCAAAGAAGGAGGGCTCCTTTTGTACTATCCTGGATCTCAAAGGTATCTGCCGTCATCTGTGGGAGGAAACATTGCGCTCGGTGATATTGGCTGTGTAGTTGGGGGAGTTTCTGACCTCCTTGGATCTGTCAGAAGCATACCTTAACATCAATGCTTTCTCCAGTTTGCAGTGCTGGGGTGTCATTTCAGTTTCGGGCACTGCCCTTTGGTATGGCCACTGCTCCCAGAATAGTCTCCAAGGTACTGGTAGTAGTTGCGGCAGAATTATGAAAGGCTGGAATCCTAGTACTCCCGTATTTGGACGACTGGCTGCTCCGAGCCAGGTCGCAGGAAGAGAGCTGCCTGGTGACTCACAAGGTGATTTTTCCTGCTGCAGAAACTCGGCTGAATGCTGAACCCTAGCCAAGAGCAGTTTTCAGCCTTCAGTCGCTGGAATACTTCGGGTTTTGTTTCGACACAAAGTAGGGCAAAGTGTTCCTGCTGATAGTTCAACTTCAGAAGTTGATAGCCCAGCTCCGTCTTTTGATGGGCATTCTGCGCTTGACTATATGGTCTTACCTGCAGGGACTTGGCTTGATGGCAGCAACCTTAGAAGTGCTACTGTGGACGAGGGCACATATGTGTCCTCTTCAGTGCTCCCTGCTGTCTCGGTGGAACCCGCAGTCTCAAGAATATTCGAACTGTGAGAAATTGCAAGAGGACATTGCAAAACTGGGAGACTGGACATGTATATGGTAAATTAAATTTAATGCAGACAAGTTAAAGTGGTGCACTTAGGGAAGAGTACCCCAAATTATAGTTACAAAATGCAAGGTTCCACATTAGGAATCACCACTCAGGAAAAGGATCAAGGAGTCATCATTGAAATACATTGAAATCTTCTACTCTGTGTGCAGCAGCAGCCAAGAAAGCAAATAGAACGCTAGGGATTATTAGGAAAGGAATGGAGAATAAAACAGAATATCAAAATTCCTCTATATCGCTTCATGGTGCAACCTCATCTTAAGTATTGTGTGCAGTTCTGGTCAGCACATCTCAGAAAAGATATAGCAGAATTAGAAAGGTACAGAAAAGAGCAACCAAAATGATAAAAGGGATGGAACGATTCCCCTATGAGGAAAGGCTAAAGAGGTTAGGAATCATCTTGGAGAAGAGACTGCTGAGAGGAAATATGAAAGAGATCTATAAAATGAGTAGAATGGAGCGAGTAAACATTCATCGGTTGTTTACTCTTTCGAAATGTACAAAGACCAGGGGGGGACACAATAACTTTACTAAGTAATACATTTAAAACTAATAAGAGAAAATATTTTTTACTCAATGCATAATTAAACTCTGGAATTCGTTGCCAGAGGTTGTGGTGAAAGCTGTTAGTGTAGTTGGGTTTAAAAAAACTTTGGATAAGTTCCTGGAGGAAAAGTCCATAAACCATTATTAAGGTGGAGTTGCAGAAATCCACTGCTTATTCTTGGGATAAGCATAATGGAATCTGTCTACCCCTTAGGATCCTGCCAGGTACCTTTGACCTGGCTTGGCCACTGTTGGAACAGGATACTGGGCTTGCTGGACCTTTGGTGTGACCCAGTATGGCAAGTCTTATGTTCTTATGAGGGCTAAATTTCATACCAACTGCAATTAGTCGGATAGCCAAAATGTCCTGATATGCTGTTCCATCTTGGCATTTATTTCTGTTGATGTTCACATGCTGAAGGTGTTTTTACTATATAAGTCATGCAAAACTCCACTGCCAGTGTTTTATCTGCACGTGGTTATTCTGAGTTTTGTTAGTGATTGCTAATTTGGACTATACGTTGAGCAGGCCAGCCTGCTAAATTGCTGTATAGTTGTGATTAGGCTTTCAAGTGCAATTATCTGTTTGATGCTGACTATAAACAGATATGCAGGCGCTGTTATTCTGTGGATTAAAAGCTGATGGATGGTACCAGGCTGACCGGAGCAGTGAACGGAAACTTTCTAAGAAGTTCTAAGTAAAGGAAATAGAAAAGTGAATTATATTGTCACGTCCACCAGTTTTTGTTTGGAGATTTTGGTAGTGCTAAGCCAAAATGCTATGAACTAAAAGCAGCAGCTCTATTCAGAAAATATTTACTTGCATTAAAATAGCCATATTGCCAGTAACGTTATAGATAATAAAACTGGCAGATACCCATAATCTTTATGGTATAAGGAATTCTGCTCTGTTCTGGTGAAGTTTGCTCTTGTGCATAATTTTTGCACCCCTCTGGAGTTCAAAGAATGGAGGCCGTTGTGATGGATTGAATAGCCATTAATGCTTTGGAGAGTAACTGAATCTCTACCTGAATTTCAGGCATGAATAATTTAGGAAATGATCACAATATCAGCAAACTGTAGGAAATGGTAGGGCACAACTTAAAAAATTGTTTTAGATTCATAATATGTAAAATAGAAACAAAATTGTTTAAAATATATATTTTTTTTGTCCTGGTAGTTCCTCCTTTCTCCTCCAGCTTAGCTGGATCCAGTGCAAAGATGCTGGCACCAAGATCCTTTATTCACTATATTATCTGAGGATTTTCCCCCTATTTTATTAACGTTTTCATCTCCTGCTGCTCCTAGTGTGGTTGTTACACCCACATTCCTGAGGCAGGGAGCAATGTACTCCATATCATGGATTCTAAATCTTAATGTTTATTTATTTAAAAGGTTTTATATACCGGCGTTCGTAATTATATCGCAACAGTTTGCAAAGGCCTAAAACAAAATTCTGAGAAATACATTGCAGTAACAAATTTAAGAAGATTTTAAAATAAATACAAAAACATGTATTAAAGGAAAACTTTAAACAATCCATAATGAAAGTAAAAAATGTAGAGAGATGAAGTTAGTGACCTGTTGGAGATTATCTGAATAGGCTTGCTCGAAGAGCCAGGTCTTTAAGCCTTTCTTACATTTTTTAGACTCTGTCTCCAATCTTAGAAGTGCCGGCATGGTGTTTCACAAACTTGAGCCTGCGATTGAAATAACTCTCTCTCTAACTAAGGCTAAGTGAGCATAAAGAAGCCCTTTGTTAGCTGATTTTAACAGTGACATCCTGAGGTGCAGAAGACCCAACTCAGGAATTGAGCATTGCACAGGGCCAGTCTGAAAATTACCCCTTTTTTAAAAAGAATGTCTTTATTGCATTTTATAATAATCTAACAAGTTGATATACTCAGCGGCTCTTCACATCAGCTTTATCCCCCTTAAACGCCAGTGCAATCCACCCTGAGCTGCTCTGAGACTGCTCCATTCCCAGGAAAGTCTGTGCTGGTAGCCGAGAGACGTCTGGGTGGGTTATAGATTTGGATTGTGACTGTTTTGTCTTGTTTTAGGTCTCTGTGCTATGAGAAGAAGCTGCAGCAGAGCGAATGGGGGATATTCTAGCTTATGAGGCTGAACTGCTTGGTTTGGTGAAAGAGGTGGGTGCTCAAGAGAACTGAAAAGTGACAGATTTTTGAAAGAGAGTTGTTTGGGTGGATATAAGCACTGCATTTCTTTTAAAGATTGAAAACAAGCTACATTTATCCAGATAAGATCTCCACATACTTTGCAGTTCAATATGGTGACTGACCTGGCAGCACATTCCTTGTGCATGAGCTTTGTAATCACTTTCATAGTAGTGTTATAAAGGGCTCTGTGCCCCAGGAGGCCTTTCAGTTTCTTTTTTTAAATTGTAAGGTTTATTTTTATCAACAAATAAAGCAATTGTTGTACAATCACAATGTTCATCATCTACATATAATGTTAAACAGCAAAAAGGCATTAAAAGCAATTAATCCCCTCCCCCCCACCAAATAATGCAGGAGAAGCTGCAGAAAATGTCTTAGCTGCAGGGAGAACATCACAGTCGCTGGGGGGTGGTAGAGGGTTCATAGGCCAGTGCTGCAGAGCTTTTATGTACCTAGCAATGCCTCTGCTTGCCAGCCTTTGGAAGAGTTCCAAAGCAATTTACAACAATAATAAAACAGTATAATAAAAAATATATAAAACAACATAGCTATATTATATTGTGCTGTGTAGCTAAAACTGAATGCCTTAACAAATGAAAACACACTAAAAGACAAGTTGAGATCCTTCATCAAACAATAAGTTGGAAAACTAGTCAAAAGGAAAAGAAGAAAGTCTATAAAAATAGCAAGAATACAAAAACAAAAGTAAAGATAAAGCTAAAAAGAAACCTAAACTATAAAAAAGATGAAAATAAAAAGTAAAAGTATTAGATGGGACTTACCACTGAATATCACGACTAAAGTGATTTTGGTAATTACTTGGGTAATCTTCTACTCTTCATCCTGCCCAGAACGGCCCTCTGTGTTTTAATCCTTGTTACCTAGGTAGTCTCCCAGTGCATGAAAGAACGGAAGATTTCAAACATAGCTCATGACATCGAATACCCTGTTGCCATACATTTATTTTGAAAATGAAACCCCAGCAGGAGTAGGAGACATGCAACCTCAGTTTTCTGTTTTTGCTTTTAAGGTATTAAGATCACAGTTCTGTGCCAACTCAGTGGCACTGACAAAAGATCTGTTTAGGCAGTGAAGTTATCTGGTACTTGTGCTATTTTGGGGTTTGTCCGATGCATAGGAAAGCATGTTTGACTGAGGAGCTTTTGGCCTTTGGGTGAATTGTTTCAGCAGGCTGCCTTACAGTAAACTATTTGGCCTGATTATCAGGTGTTTGGTGATAGGTTTTCTCTAATTTTTAGTTTTAGATATATGTAAGGCTGTAGGGCCTTTGCTGTAGTTAGAGTTTTAGGGGAATTGGGCATTGTATTGATAAAAGGTTTTTTTTTATTCTGTATTGTCAAAGGTTTTTAATGGGTTTTATTCTGTTTTTGTAAATTTTGAGAAGTGGTGTTTATTGGTTTATTTACTACAGGCTTAACAAAATATCTTAAGCGTGGTAGAAAAATAAATGTAAGTTTACCAAATACAAAATTCAGCGGTTCTCAGCAATTTAATCAAAATTAAAGATACAAAATACAATAGTTTATAATGTAAATCTATAAACTCACAAATTAAAATCAAAACAATGTAAGAACTTGAATTTTGAAGTATGATGTTATGATGTGATTGATGTTTAGTTGGTTCTTATTGCGTTTTTGTATATATTGTGAAGTGTTTTAATATTACTGTGTATTATTATGCTGTGCTGTTTTACCCAGATTATTCCCTTCCCTGAACTGAAAAGGAAATGTGGACTATAAATCTGTTAAGCTAAGTAGTCTCCAGCAAGCCAGAGTATCGGTGGAACCTGAGCGGGACCCCGCTGTGAAATCATCCCATATCCTTGCTCTTTTGAGGTCCCTTGCTAACCAAAGGTCCATGCTTTCCACTGCACTGCTGGGTCACTTTGCATGGATGTGCCCAAGTTAGCCCTTTAAACTTTCCTCTTGTGGGTTATTTAAAGGGGAAAAATGTTGATACTGGAGCAGAACGGTTACTTTTTGTATTTGATGCTCTTTGTAGTTTCTTTGGTGCTTAATAAAATAAAAATGATTTGATTAAAAGTAAGATGTTGAGGATTTACCAGTGCTTTCTTATCATTTCATGCTTTATTTTGCAGTACTTAAGCTTTGCAGAGTTTGAAGAAACCCTGAAATATTTTGCAAAAGAATGTAAGGTGAAAGGCAAACCATTGCCCAAAACAGCAGGAGCTTCACTGAAAGATTCCAAAACTTTGATGGTCCAGGTAAGAAGCTTTTCTTGAGTGCTGTTTCTTTCCCCCAAGACCACTGATCCCTCGCTAACACTTCTGGTCAGGAAAGATGGGCATTTAGCCCTTTCTTTCTATAAAGCAAACGTGTAAACAATAATTCCTCCGCACGCAGGCAGGCCAGTCCACACTGGTGGGTAATGCACTCCTACCAGCAGATGGAGAAAACTGACTCGCTGACATCACTGACATGTAGCCCTGCCCTGACATCATCCTGCTTATATTTTCCATCTCCAGCAGATGGTGGCCATGCATTTCCTTGTGGGGATTGCCCACGTTGGGGGGAAAAAAAAAACAGAAGGGGAAAAAAAAAAGGTTGAGCTCACGAGGTTGACACCAAGCCGGTCCCTCCCTTAGTTGGGCAGTTAAGCCTTAATGCTTGGCCAGATTTAGTCTCTAAAAAGAAAGGTCATCTGAGGACAAGGGAGAGTTCAGGGTGAAGACTTGTGCTCTCTTCCCCTGTAGCTGCTGGTTCAGTCGTACTTTCAGCCAGGGAGGGCTGAGCTCAGGCAAAAGAAAGGAGGGTTGGGTAATAGGGATCCCCTTTCCCTAGTGGGTTTTTCTCCCTCTTAGCACTAAACCTCCCTCTCCCTCACACCTCTGGTGAGTTAGTGGAGAATGGAAGCGAGTGGCATTCTGGCGGCTCAGGTTGACAATTAGAGCAGCGTTCGTTTCTAGGTCCTGCGTCACAGGTCATCCGCGCGATGGGCAACTTCGCCACTGCAAAACACACTTAAGCTGCGGTGGACGTTTTTTCCCGTGCGCTCGGGTGCTTGAGTGAGTACGCGCAGTGGGGCTGTAGCC
Source organism: Rhinatrema bivittatum (assembly GCF_901001135.1). Classification (NCBI taxonomy): domain Eukaryota; kingdom Metazoa; phylum Chordata; class Amphibia; order Gymnophiona; family Rhinatrematidae; genus Rhinatrema; species Rhinatrema bivittatum. The sequence goes on from NC_042623.1 coordinate 182,308,264, forward strand.
TAGAGTTGGTGCGCACATACGCGTGCGTGTGTGCATGCAAGCCCGCAGCCTAGACTTGAGTGCATAATTGTGTGGGTACGTCTGTGCGCGTTGGTGTGTTTGCAGGAGACTGCGTGGACAGAACAGAGGCCTTTTGAGGCACCAGGGGTTAAACCGTCTAAGCATCTTTATATTTGTATGGCTTGCCGTGTAAGGCAATCCAGCTGTCGCTCTCACTTCGCCTATGCCAGTGCTGTCCGGAGGCTCAAGGCGATTTCTCTCCCAAGGATTTTTCTACTGTTGGGGCACCCCCCTAATGCTGGTGGAAGGGGGCATAGGAGGCGAGATGATGGACAGTTCCCCTCCCCCTTTGTTCCCGATGGGAGGGACATCCCAGGGGGGAGGGTTCAGAGAGCACCATGATTGGCCCTATGGTATGGATTTTTCCTCTTTCTCCTGCGTGGAGTTTTTCCAGGGATTACAGGCCTTTCTGAAACGGCGTCTACTGGAGGCTAAGCAACCTTGTAAGGAGGGGATGTGTCATTGGTGTCCAAGTCAGGTAAGCACCATAAAGAGGCTGCCCCTGGTGAGGAAGAGGAGGATGAGGATCATGAACCATCGGATGATTCCGTGGGTGACTTGGATTCCATGCCTCTGAAGATGATGCAATCCTGCCTGACTTGGAGCCACATAGGACTCTACGCAGCTTCTTTCACAAGGGCAAGTTGCCAGGGTTGTTGACTCAAGACCCTGAAAATGCTCGGAGTAGACGGGAGTGACGCGACGGAAGTACAGAAGAAAGATCCCATCTTGGTCACCTTGTGCAAGGTGTCTGTTTCCGCTTCTGGAATCGGTGCAGGAGTTAATTAAAAAAAATTTTTTTTTATAGCACTAACAGTTTTTTGACATATAACAGTGGTATCAAGAAGAAAAATTCACAGTTTACGTTCAAATGCTGTATGAATTAAGATAGTGAGTTACAGCACATCAAGACCCCTTCCCAAAATATACAAAAGATTCATCTTAGGTAAACTTTTAGGTTATACCCAGATGTGCATAATACAGACCCCAGAGAGCATTATATTTGGCAATTTCACCCTTAAGGTCATAGCTCAGCTTTTCTGTGTCAGCTATGTCTCATACTGGAGAGTTCCAGTATTCAGTGCTCGGGCTGACTTTCCAAAAGGTCGCTATAGTAAATCTAGCAGCTAAAAGGAGCTGCCCTGCCAGGGTCCTACATTTTACCAGAACCAAAGTCCTATTCCATCTTCCCAGTAAGCCCGACTCGGGTTTCACATGGATGGGAACATTAAGGATGTTTGCAATTTCTTGTGTAACTTGCGACCCAAAACAACTTACTTCAGGACAAAACCCCCACATATGAACATATATGTGCCTGTCTGGCTGCATCCTCTCCAGCATTTTCAGTAAAACATAAGGGTATATTATGTTCTGTTTAGCAACTTCACCGTAAGCATAGATCGAGAAAAAATGAGCAGAAATCCAGAGATTTTCCAAACTGTAGAATCCAGCTTATTCCAGGCATGAATAAGCGATTTGTGGTGCTTCCTTACCTTATTTACTGAGAAGGCTCCCCGAGGATGTAAGTGTAATACCTTTGAATCAATAAACAATTCACATGAATCCCAGAATATAGTGGGTTTGAATACTATGGCTAAACATCAAAATCCAATCTCAAGAGCCAGTAGTGTCACGATATAAAAAGAGACGCAAAGGATGACCGATGGTCATTTATCCTTTGCTTCTCTATTTATATCGTGACACTACTGGCTCTTGAGATTGGAGTGTAATACCTTTAACATAAGCATCTGGGTCACTCAAGAAAACTTCCAAACCATCCCACTGACGCAAAAGCTTGGTCAGATCAAACCGATCCCCCTGAACATGTCTCAATTGTAACTAAAAAGCTTGAGAATCTATCAAATTCCTCACACAATGATGGAAACGCGAGAAACCCATCATCATCATCCCGTGGTTGGGCTACGCAAACCAGGTCCTTATCTCTCCATTCCTTAAATACCTAAAAGAGTAGGGTTTTCATAAATAGGGGCAGTGGGGGAGGTTGTTTCATTGTCCCAACCCAAAATGTTAAAACCTGCCTCTAGGTTTGCATTGTGTGAGCTTAGTATTGGATTAGTTTTACAAACTCTTCTCCAGGCAAGAAGGGGAATGCCCCTCCAAATTAATTGCTTATGCTTTGAGTTTTTTTTTTGTTTTTTTAGCATAAGCCATGATTCCTCCCAAGAAGATAGCCAAGCTTTCAGAAAGAGAAGTCTGGCAGCCCATTAATATATATGGAGGCTAGGCAGAGCCATGCCTCCCTGTGCCTTGGGCTTGGTCTTATCTTAACCTGTCATTTCTGCCCTAGGAACTTGGACAAGCATTTATTTAAATCATCAAATACACTAACAGAAATTGAACAGAGTATATGCTGGAAAAGGTACAATAGCTTTTGGCAACAAGTTCATTTTGAGTAAATTATTCTGCCCATTTAAGAGATCAGCAAATGTTCCCAAGCTAACATGATTTGCTTCAAATGATTAACTGATTAATTAATGGGATGTAGTTCTGCACATAGAGATCTTTAGAATTCCTAGTGACAGAGATCCTCAGGTACTTGAAACGATTTGCCACCACCTTAAAATCTGACAGACTCTCTGGGACCCCCATCTATCAGGAACAATTCAGATTTCTCAAAGTTAACTTTGTACCCTTTCAAAGCTCCATACGTTGAGAGTAGAGCGAGTAGGGCTGGGCCAGATGTTCGAGGAACTGTCAAGTACACCACCGTGTCAGCATACAGAGATATTTTATAAACTCGTCCCTCTATTCAGATCACCTTGAGATCTGGGTGTTGTCTAATAGCAGCTGCTAGGGGTTCAATGGACAGATTGAAGAGTAAAGGCAAAAGAGGGCATCCCTGTCTAGTGCCCGTAACATAGAAACATAGAAATGATGGCAGAATAGGATCAAATGGTCTATTCAGTCTGCCCAGGAAGCTTATGGAAGCAACTGTTGTGCCATACAAGTCTCCCTCATACTTATCAGTTTCCCAGACCATCAAAGTCAGGGCCCTTGTTGGTTGCTGTTTTAGTCCAATTCTCACCTCTTGCCGTTGAAGCAGAGAGCCATCTTGGAGTTGGATCAAAAGTTTCAGGCTTATTGGTTAAGGGTAGTAACAGCCACATCACCAACTTCCCCCATCCTTATTTGTTTTCTCAGAATGTAAAATTCAGTGTCTTTGTTGGCTGCTATTTGAGTCTAATTCCTCTTTTCCTCGTTTTTTCCCTGCCTTTGAAGCTGAGAGCAATGATGGAATTTTATCAAAAGTATGAAGGCTTATTGGTTAAGGGTAGTAACCGCCACACCAGCGAGTTATCCCCATGCGCTCTTTTCTTTATTTCTGTCCACTAGCCTTTAGGGATCCACAGTGTTTATCTCATACTCCTTTAAATTCTTCATTGTTTTTGTCTTCTCCTCCTCCTGCGGAGGAAGGGCATTCCAGGCATCCACCACCTTCTCCATGAAGAAATATTTCCTGACATTGGTTCTGAGTCTTCCCCCTTGGAGTTTGATTTCGTGACCTCTAGTTCTACTGATTTCTTTTCAATAGAAAAGGTTTGTTGTTGATCGTGCATCATTAAAACCTTTAAGGTATCTGAAGGTCTGTATCATATCACCCCTGCATCTCCTTTTCTCCAGGGTGTACATATTTAGATCCTTCAGCCTCTTCTCATAAGTCATTTGATGGATACCCCCCACCATTTTGGTTGCCCTTCTCTGGACCGCCTCCATCCTGTCTGTCACTTTTGAGATACAGTCTCCAGAACTGAACACAGTACTCCAGGTGAGGCCTTACCAAGGACCTCTGCAAGGGGATTATCACCTCCTCCTTCTTACTAGTAATTCCTCTCTCTATGCAGCCCAGCATTCTTCTGGCTTTAGCTATCACCTTGTCACATTGCTTTGCCATCTTCAGATCGCTAGATACTATCACACCAAGGTCCCTCTCATGCTCCGTACACATCAGCCCTTCACCCCTCCCCCATCACATACAGCTCTTTTGGATTACCGCACCCCAGATGCATGACTCTGCACTTCTTAGCATTGAATTTTAGCTGCCATATCTTCAACAATTGTTCAAGCTTCCTTAAATCACATCTCATTCTCTCTACTCCTTCTGGCGTGTCCACTCTGTTGCAGATCCTTAGTATCATCCACAAATAGACAAACTTTACCTTCTATCCCTTCCGCAATGTCGCTCAAAAAGATATTGAACAGGACCAGTCACAACACCAATCCATGTGGCATTCCGCTTAGCACCATTTTCTCTTCAGAGAAGGTTTCATTTACCATCACATGTTGTCTTCTATTCGTCAATCAGTTTGTGATCCACGCCACCCAAGCTTCTATTTTATTCATAAGCCTCCTATGCGGGACTGTAGCAAAAGCTTTGCTGAAATCCAAGTAGATCACATGAGCGTTCTTCCTCGATCCAATTCTTTAGTAACCCAATTAAAAAAATCAATCGGGTTTGTCTGACGAGACCTTCCCCTAGTGAATCCATGTTGCCTTGGGTCCAGCAATTCTCCCAGCTGTAGATAGTTCACTATCCTTTCCTTCAGCAGAGTCTCCATTAATTTTCCTACCACAGGGGTAAGGCTAACCGGCCTGTAGTTTCCAGATACCTTTCTGCTACCCCTCTTGTGGAGTGAGACCACCACCGCTCTTCTCCAATCACTTAGCACCACTCCTGATTCCAAGGATCTATTGAACAGGTCATGCAGCGGACCCGCCAGCACATCTCTGAGGTTCCTCAGTATCCTGGGGTGTACCGATCTGGCCCCATGGCCTTGTCCACTTTCAGTTTTCCTAGCTCTTCCCATACATTATCTTCTGTAAAAGGAGTTGTATCTAGCCAATTCCCTTCTACGGTCCTTTTCCAGGGTCTTCTTTAGTGAACACAGAACTGAAGAATTTGTTTAATATTTCTGCCATTTCCTTGTCTGTTTCGGCAGGTTGCTCCTTGTCACCTTTTGTTATGCTCTACTCCTCAAGAAGAGAGGAGTTAGCAATCTTGTTAGGCTTCGACTCCTAAGGAAGGGAGGAGTTAGCAATCTGTTATGAATCTGCTCCTGTGGAAGGAGGAGTTAGAAATCTGGTATGCTCGGCTCCTGTAGAGGGAGTAGTAAACAATCTGTTAGGGTTTAGACTGCGGAGTAGCAATCTGTTATGAATCTGTTGATGAAGACTCCTGATGGAGAAGGAATAGCAATCTGTTACCAGCGGAGTGCTTGGAGAGGGCACTCAGCTGTAGAGGAATGTAGATAGGTGGATCCTTGGGCCGATGGCAGATGACTGCGCCCCCAGGAGGATATCCTGAGAGGGACCATCGGCTAGGCTTGAGTACGGAGACCGACACAGATAATTATTTTATTAGACAGGTTAGTAGAACCACCAGAGGTGGCAGTAGTGAGCTGATATGCCCGGCAGGACTGAAGTCCCTCAGGTACTGGAACAACAATCCCAGGGTTGCTGAACTGTAGGGAAACTATAGATAGTGAGTAGACAGGGTATGCTGTGTTCATAGCCAGAACTGGATGACAAAACTCACATAAGGTCCTTAGGAAGCTCAGTAGCTGGAAAGGGTTAGGCCCTCAAGGAGCGAGTACCTGGTTCCAGGGAAAGCTCTGAGAGAGCGATGATAACTCACAAATGTCTGTATCTGCAATAGCTTCCAGACAGTAGAGAATCTTCAGAGTGTTCAGGAACATGGGCCCTCGAGGAGCGAGTACCGGTTCCTATTTGCAATTTGAAATAAAGAAAAGAGAGCGAGGCCCCCGAGGAGCGGGTACCCCTGTTAAGACCGAGGAGGCAGAGTAGCTTGGACGAACCTTAGCGAATCCTTGCTAACTCTATTAGTTAGCGAATATTGAGACCTTTTATATTGGAAGCGGATGATGTTATCTCAGGGGACGATCCCGAGGTTCGCGTCCTTGCTGGTATATCAATCAGAGCGCGCGCGTGCGTGCCCTACGTCATCAGGAGCATGGCGGATCCGTAGCGTCGAGCCGGTCCAGGGACGCCGGAGGGAGATGGCATGAAGACGCCGCAGCAGCTAACCGTCCATCAGAACCGGAGGGAGTCGCCACAGAGGTAAAGAGGGCGGAGTGAGGGCGTCGAGCAGCGACGGATGCAATACCTTTCAATTTCACTATACCACTTCGGGCTTTCCTTCTTTCTCTTATATCTGAAAAATGTTTTGTCCTCTCTATCTCCTGGGCAATCTTTTCTTCCTCTTGATCTTTTTGCTTTTCTGATTTCTTTCTTAGTCTCCCTCATTTCTACCAGGTATTGATCCCTGTGTTCCACTTTATGGGATCCTTTATACTTCTTGAACGCTGATCTTTTTGCCTTTATTTTTGCAGCCACCTCCTTTGAGAACCAAATAGGTTTCTTTTTCCTTGAACTTTTGTTTCCTTTTCTAACATGTAGATTTGTAGTCTTTGTAATAGCTCCTTTTAATTTAGCCCTCTATTGTTCCACCTCTCCCATTTTCTCCCAATCTTGTATACATCTCCATTTTTTCAAAGTTCGTATATTTGAAATTCAAAACTCGGAAACTTTGTATGATTTCTTGATATCTTATTCATAATGTCAAACCATACTGTCTGATGATCTCTTATACTCAGGTGGGCACCTGTTCAGGCATTATAGACCTTATCTCCATTTGTGAGCATTAGGTCCAGGATTACACCGTCCCTTGTGGGATCCATTACCATTTGTTTGAGCATAGCCCCTTGGAGAGCATCCACTATCTCTTTACTTCTCGTAGATTCCACCGAAGGGATACTTCATCTATATCCGGCAGATTAAAATCTCCAATGAGCAACACTTTCTCTCTTCTTTCCAATCTTTTCAATGTCTTTGATCAGCTCTCTGTCCAGCTCTTCTGTCTGAATTGGAGGCCTATAGACCACTCCGATGTAAATGGAATCCTCATCTTATATCTGTCTGTGGCAGGTAAAAAAGATCTTAAGTGACAAAGTCAAATTCTATGCCAGAAAGCATTTAAACTAGAGGACAGGGGTGGCAGAAGGAAATTGGAATGTCACCTCTCCAAATCTCAAAGAAATGAGTGAAGGAGATAACAAAAGTCAGCTGAATAAGGCACAAAAGAAGTCTAAGAAGGACAGTAACCTGAGGAAGAAAAACTGGAAAGCTTTGAGCAAAAATGTTAATAGTCTGGGATGGAGGCCCTAATCTAGGCAGTGAATTGGTTGGCAGCTAAGCATGTTCTGAGACTGCGAAGATTAAAGGCAATATCAGGTGATCAAATGCCTTTTCTGCATCTGACGAGGCTATCAAGTCTGACATTCTCCTTGATTTAGTCAAATGTAAAAGTTTGTATAATCTTCTGGTATTAGAGATGAATGAGTGCTATTGTAGTGTCAACTATGGCTCCCCATGAGTGCTCCCCCACTTCTTCAGCTGCATTAAAGACCAATGGGATCCCATCCTAACTTTAATTCAAACCGGAGTGTATTCGAGGCGGATTAGATACGAATAAGCGGGAAGTAACACCTAAAATATGTCGAGGTGTAAGTTCTACATTCATGGTTATGTTCATGGAATATGTATCTTTCTTCTTTTTGTGCCTCAATAAAAGATAATTAAAAAAAAAAAGACCAATGGGACATGTCGAGAGACCTTTGGCAGGTACTTTAAAGAAGTTGATGGAAAAACCATCTGGGCCTGGACTTTTTCCTCCTGGTAGGGCTTTTACCACTGCCTGGATTACAAGCTGTGAAATAGGTGCTGCCAGCCATCCCCCTGTATCCCATCAAGAGAGGACAATCCCAACCTCTTCAGGAAATGCTTAATATCCCCTAAATTGGTACATCAGAGACCCTATAAAGAGTAGAAAAATATTCCACAAAGGCATTCTCAATTTCCTGGGATTTTATAGAAGGTGTACCAGATTTCTTCCTTATTTGCGCAATATATGATCTACTAGCCCTCTTTTAAATCACACTAGCCAAAAAGGCCCCAGATTTATCCCCATACTCATAGAAAAGCTTACTCCCAAACTTATGAACTTGATGAGACACTAATTTTCACCTATACTGCTCCAGGTCTTTAAGAACAGGTTTGTTTGTGCTAGGTTTCCAAGTCCTGAATTTTGGTTAGTAACGGAGCTTCCATTCTTTTCCTTTCTTTTTAGAGATAGCTGGTGAAACTAATTATTTTCCCCCTAAACAATGCTTTAAAGGCTTCCCATATAAGAGCTGATGCATGGTCCTGTTCGGGATTATAGGTGTCAGTCTTCAACTGTTTCTCTGACTAGGTCAGGAAAGCTTTTATCCCCCAACAAGAAAGTATTGAGCCTCCATGTAAAAAACTTTTGGTTTAGCTGACTCAAGGCATAGGATGATGATCTGATAATGTAAAGACATGATATTACTCCTATGCATTTTAGATAATAAGTTGAGGGTACAAAGAAAATCAGTAGCCCTACTGTACATATTATGCCTGGGCCAGTAAAACTTGGACCTGTCTTGTGGTTTGGCCTTTGAGAGGGCTCATCTGCTGAACCGTGGTTATTCTTTGGCAGTGATATCCACATTGCTTCGCGCTATAAAGTTTTCTACATCTCTGGATTATATTACGGTTTGGAGAGTATTCGAGAATTGGTGTGGAGTGAGCAATTCTTACCCTCTGAGTGGAGATCCCACTGATTTTAGAATTTTTCCAGGAGGGATTGATTGCTTGTCCTCCTATCCAGATGTGTCTAGGTTCTTGATTGCTTGTCCTCCTATCCAGATGGGTCTAGGCTCTTGCAGAAAGTCAAGCATCTACAGCCTCCCTTGTGTCTACTAGTGCCTCTTTGGGATCTTAATCTGGTATTGAGATTTTTGGCGAGCCCTACCTTTTGGCTGCTGCATATTCTCTCCTTGCGACTACTTACTTTGAAAACAGTTTTCCTTGTATGATCTGTTCTGTGAGGTGTATTTCCGAGCTGCAGGCTCTTTCTTGCCATGAGCCTTTCTACGAATAACTCTGGGGATGGTGCAGCTCAGGACTGTATCTTCCTTTTTGCCGAAGGTGGTATCGGCGTTCCATTTGAATCAGTCTTATTTCCCTGCCCACACTGGACAGGGAGAGAGATGAGTGGGATTTTCGGTTATTACATGCCTTAGATGTGAAGCAGCATCTGATGTGGTACTTGAAGGTTACTCACTCTTTGAAGAAGACTGATCCACTGTTTGTTCTCCATGGTGGAGGTACACAAGGAGAACCAGCATCGCGGGTGACAGTAGCCTATTGGGTTAAAGAGGTCATCACAGTTGTCTATGTGGATGCAGATGTTCAGTTGCCTAGGGAAGTCAGGGTGCATTCCACTAGAGCATAGGCGGTCTCATGAGCGGAGATTCGGTTGTTGTTTCTGGTCTAGATTTGCCAGATGGCAATGTGATCCTCCTTGTGTACTTTCTCCAAGCATTACCGCTTGGATGTTAAGACTCATGAGGACATGAATCTTCGCACGAGCAGTGTTGACAGGAGTGGAGGCCCTTTTCAGGAGTAACTATGGTACATCTTACCAGTGTAGATTGGTCTGCCTGAATGCAGAGGAAGGTGAAATTACTTCTTACCTGATAATTTCCTTTCCTTTAAGGAACGCAAACCATTCCACAATCCTGCCTTGGGCTGCCTACTTGATTTTGGTTTCAGTTCATCCCTTATATGGAGATGATGCTGAGAATTCTTTGTTCTGAATCGTTTGAAGGACTGGTAAGAGAAGAACCAGCCCCTAAGATGGCTGGAAGTAATGAGTCGTTGGCTGTTAATAGTCTTGGTTCAGGTATAATCAGCTTTTCTAGAGATACTGGCAGGCTGATGTCAGGGCAGGGCTAAATGTCTGTGATGTCAGTTTTCTCAGTCTCCATCTGCCGATAGGAGTGCATAAGTCACTGATGTGGATAGGCCTGCCTTCCTTAGAGGAAAGGAAATTATAAGTAAGAAATAATTTCACCTTTGAAAGGAATGGAGCAAGCCTCTTGGAGTGGAGGAGTAGCCTAGTGGTTAGAGCAGTGGGCTATGAACCAGGAGACTAGGGTTCGAGTCCTGCTGTCACTCCTTGTGACCTTGGGCAAGTCACTTTACCCTCCATTGCCTCAGGTACAAACTTAGATTGTAAGCCCTCTGGGGTTAGGGAAAATACTACAGTACCTGGATGTAATCTGCTTTGAAGTGCTGAAAAAAGTACGAAAAGCGGAATATAAATCTAAATAAATAAATAGCCTAGCTCATAGAGTGCATTTGTACTGCTTAAACTAGAGAGCAGAAAATACAGCAGCACATGCTCAGCAACCTGACAAAGCCTCAGGCGTAAAGGAAATGTCAGGCTTCTTTGGTTGACTGGTATGTTTGGCCTGCCTCATTGGTATGTCAGTGGGTGATTAGGCCTGAGTCCTTTTGAGTAGGAATGGGTGATTGTCATGACTCTGAAAGAGCAGCTAGCGTAAGAATCTTGGAGATTATGATCTCTCATTGGAAAGACAAGTGGTAAAGTTCCTGGCATGGTTGGGGGTCTCACTAGAAAGGGAAATGCAAAGAGATTCCTGATGATTCCCAGCAAAATATAAAAATTGCCAAAATGGCTGAGACTATAAATCCATCAGTTCTAGGGTCCCGTCTGATAGCACCGAGCAGCACATAATTAAAGGGCAAAGTATAAGAAGCAGGCCGTGTGTAGAATTGTCTCTCTGTCATTATCTGCCAGGTTTGGGGATCCATTGAAACCTGTGTGACATCTCTAACTTACATTAAATAGCCTGGGATCGTTCCTCCACTAATTTGTTCTAATCTTTAGGATCTCTGACTTTCTCAGCTCCACACGGCTGTTTACTCTCTCGCACGACAATGTTGTATAGTTTAAGGTTATTGTTGTGCTAGCATTATGACCCCTCCATCATAATTGTTCTCTTTAAGATATTTTTTATTAATTTAGTTGTCTAAAATACCCTGTATATAATTTTAGTTGTCTAAAATACCCTGTATATACTCCCTGTTCTTATATACATATATACCCATGGTTTTTGTTGCTTAGATCTATTAATTATACGAATATATATTGTATATTTGTTTTCATATTTTGTCTACTGTTCTCTGTAAGGGCGATGCCCACAAGTTATTAGTTGTATGTAAATCGATACGATGTGCAAACGGCTATCGGTATATAAAAAAACTCCAAATAAATAAATAAATAAATAAAATAATCTCTGGCTTCTGACTTGAAAGATCATTGGTAAGATACTGGGCAATAACTGGACTCTCAGTGCGAGGCCAGCACAGGATTCCTTATGGTCTCAATATCTGTCAAAAGATCTCTTCAGGCAGTGAAGTTATCTGGTACTTGTGCTTTTACAAAGTTTGTTTCACTGCCTAGGGAAGCAGCTTTTAGCCTTTGAGCAGATTATTAAGACACTTTGTGGTGTTCATTCATCCACAGAAGGATCTGATCATGGCTTTTGAAGCTGGAGACCGGCAAGTGTTCTTTGAGTTGTGGGAAGAACACGTTTCTCCAGGAATCCGAGACAGCGAGCCCCTTGCCCAAAAGCTGGAGTTTATCTCAACATCCATTTCGCAATTTTCCCATTGAAGTACTCTGTGGGAAAGCTGGTAAGTTAGCGCGTCTCGTTTAACTGTGGGGCCGCTACAGTAAAGTGTGCCCAGCCCTAGTGCACAGGTTTGGACACGTTAGATTAGCACCCAATGCAATAAGGAGATTAGTGCATCCAAAATGTGCGCGCAAACAAATACATAACCGATAGCACCCATCACATGTAAATTCCATGTAGATGAGCTATTATCACCGAAGAAGGAAAGCACTAGGCGCCCAAAGCACACTTTTTAATGTGACAAATTTAACTCCAACCCTGGAGGTGGAGTAAAGTCAATTAATGAGTCAAGGGCTTATGAGAAATTAAAAAAAAAAGAAGATACGATTCTCTGTGTTACAATGAGTGTGTCTTTCTACTTTAATTTACTGCTTGTGGTGGAGAAAAAAGGTTTATTGGCTTGATTAAAAAAAAAATTGTTTTCTTATGGTTGCGCAGTTTAGACGCCCATAGCAAGAGGTGCTTAATATAAGATACGTCAGCAACCTCAGCAAAATAACAAAAAAATCGGCCTGAAGAAGATGGGATAAAAATGGATGCTCGTATTGAGTGCCCATTGCAGTTGCGTGCTGTGGCTGCACGATTGTCCCCTAGTGCTCCCTTTTTTACGCAGTTTCTCATTTAAATACTGCATCGGTCGCCTAGGGGATGTGACTGCGCACGTGTTAGGAAAATGGGCGCTCAGTATGAGTGCCCGGTTTCAGTGCGTATCTTATTGCATCGGCCCCTCTGTGTTTTAGGTGCCTGAAACAGTCATGTTAACATCATAATAAGCCCACAAAACCAAACACAATTGTAACACTGGTAATTGATTCATATAAATCAATATTGCCAAATATATGTAGGCCCCTCACTCTAAGGGTCTGTCACCATCATACAGACTCCTAATTAGGTATAGGGCCACCTTGCTTTAATTATAACGTTTTTAACTTTTTTGTAATTTTTTCTTTTTTTAAAATGTCAAGCAAAATGATCGATGATGGGCATTAAATCACCGCTGTACATAGCACAAAGGTGTCAAACGATACGAGAGGAATCGCAATACTCATCTGTTGTTGCCAAATTTTGGCTGGTGTCCCTCTCGACACGCGCGTGTTTCGAACCCAAAGTTCTGCCTCAGGGGGATATCCTTCTGTATCTGAAACTTCACGAATTACCCAGCTTCAAACCGCGATTTGCCTCCTTCATTTTCTCAATTTTTTGGCTTTTTTAGAGCTGTCTTCATTTTTCGGCGGTCGAGTCTCGCCGCCCTTGTATAAATACAAGGGCGGCGAGACTCGGCCGCCGAAAAATGAAGACAGCTCTAAAAAAAGCCAAAAAATTGAGAGAATGAAGGAGGCAAATCGCGGTTTGAAGCTGGGTAATTCGTGAAGTTTCAGATACAGAAGGATATCCCCCTGAGGCAGAACTTTGGGTTCGAAACACGCGCGTGTCGAGAGGGACACCAGCCAAAATTTGGCAACAACAGATGAGTATTGCGATTCCTCTCGTATCGTTTGACACCTTTGTGCTATGTACAGCGGTGATTTAATGCCCATCATCGATCATTTTGCTTGACATTTTAAAAAAAGAAAAAATTACAAAAAAGTTAAAAACGTTATAATTAAAGCAAGGTGGCCCTATACCTAATTAGGAGTCTGTATGATGGTGACAGACCCTTAGAGTGAGGGGCCTACATATATTTGGCAATATTGATTTATATGAATCAATTACCAGTGTTACAATTGTGTTTGGTTTTGTGGGTTCACGAATAAGGTACGCTGGAATACAGTGTGTGAAAGGGTAGAGGTTTGTGATTAACATCATAATAAGTACATGGTATTACTCGGAATACCAAACCTACAATTCCCTGTACGTACCTGGATCAGTCCAGACAGTGGGTTATGTCCCCAATCCAGCAGATGGAGTCAGCCCAAAACTTCGAGGGGGCGTCACCTTAAGTACTACTACCCCCTCTGCAGGAGTTCAGTATCTTCTGACTCCAGCAGATGCGAGTAGTGTAATCTGGGCTTGCTCCCGATTGCCTATCACCTATTTCTTTTGCGTCCCTCGTTTGGGGCTCTATTTTCTGTAGGTTTGGTTAGACTGTTTGGATCAAGTTGTAATTAAAAAAAAAAAAAAAAAAAACCAAAAAAAACTTAATTGAGTAATTGGAGAGGCGTGGCTTTCTTCTGCTTCTCTGTCTCTCCCTTTCCTCTCTACCGGCGCTAGTCGTTGCTGCTCCGGGGTAAGTGAGACTTTGTTTTGAGCTGTTTTTCTCTCTTCTCGTCACAGCTAGGTCGCACGCGGCTGCCGGTGCTCCGGCCTGCCAGCGTCTTCACCCTCTCCCGCGGCCATCTTGCGGCTCCTCGTGGGCTGCAGCGGGGAGAGGGCTGATCGTCTCCAGCGGGTTGTGCGGCCAGGAGGGCCCCCCCGCGGCGCCGTTTTTCGCTTCGGCGGGTAGCGCAGGCCACCAGGGCCCCCCCGCAGCGGCGATCCGTCGCGCGGCCCCCCCCCGGGTTTCCAGGCGTTCTGGGCTGTCGGGCACTGTTTCGAACCTTGCGCTCCGGATGCCGAGGCCAGCGCGTTGCTCGGCCTGTGGCGAGCCTGGATCGCGCGTCTCAAGGGAGGGAATTTGTGCGCGGTGCCTCCCCGGGGGGGAAGGCTCTTCGCGGTCCCTCACTCTTCGGTCCTCCATGACAGCCTTGCCCGGGCGGCGCGGGCCGGCCCCTCCCCCATTCCTGGCGGGAACGGCGGCCATCTTGCATGCGCTGCGCCCTGAAGGGGCCCAGGCAGCGCGGGGGGACGAGGAAGCTTCGGAGGGCTCACCCCCGAGATTAATACCTGAGACAGACCCGGAGGAAGGCCCGCTGGGGCAGGGTCCCCCGGGGCCCCCACCCGCGGAGGTCCCCCCGACTAGACCGGGGTTTTCCCCGGAGTTTATCCGTCTGATGCATACGGCTTACCTACAGGACCTGGCTGCGCTCTCGGATCCGCCACCATCCAAGCTACCGCGACCTTCGCCCTCCTATCCGGCCCCCCCCGCTCCGGCGGGCGTGGGGGCCCCACAGCCCCCCAGCCAACCACGGCTCCCGGTGGGTTCGGGGGGACTTGGGTCGGCACCAGCTTCCCCTGGATCGGACCCTGCGGCGGCGGGTCAAGGGGACTCCACTTCAGAAGGTGAGGATCCGCGCACGCTACGTCTCTTCCAGCGGGAAGAGCTGGATGACCTGATCCCACAGATCATTCAGGGGTTGGACCTTGATCCTCCGCCGGATCCACCAGCTCCCGTCGCGCCCGCTGTAGTCACCTCCTCAAAGAAGGGAGACCCGGTGCTGGCAGCCCTTCGCCCGAGGGCTCGGGCTTTTCCCATTCACGAGTCGTTCCTGCAGCTTCTCACCAGGGAATGGGATGCCCCGGAATCCGCGCTGAAGGGCAGCCGGGCCATGGAGAGGCTGTATCCGCTGCCGGAAGATTTTCTGGATCTCATCAAGGTACCCAGAGTGGACTCCGCGGTGTCGGCGGTCACAAAGAGGACGACTATACCGGTGACAGGTGGAGCAGCGCTAAGGGATACGCAGGATCGCAAGTTGGAAGTCTTCCTCAAGCGGGTCTTCGAGGTCTCTGCAGTGGGGCTGCGGGCTGCGATGTGCAGCTCGCTTGCCCAGCGGGCCAGTCTTCTCTGGGTGCAGCTATTGCTCACGTCCCAGGCGTTGCCACCCGAAGAAGCCGCCCAGGCGGATAGACTGGAAGCCGCGGTGGCATACGGGGCGGACGCTTCCTACGATCTGTTTCGGGTCCTTGCCCGCTCCATGGCCTCGGTGGTGGCGGCACGCCGACTCCTATGGCTACGCAACTGGGCAGCGGACACGTCCTCCAAGTCGAGTCTGGGTTCCCTGCCATTCAGGGGTAAGTTCCTGTTCGGCGAGGATCTGGACCAGATCATCAAGTCCCTGGGGGAAAACGCGGTCCATCGCCTGCCGGAAGACAGATATCGCTCCACCAGGGCTTTTTCGTCCTCCAGGACCAGAGCCAGAGCGCAAAGGCGCTATAGGAGTTATAGGCCGGCGGCGGCTCGGCCCCCTGCCTCCAGGTCTCAGCCCTGGTCTCGCTCCTTTCGCGGGCGCCGCCCCGCACGCCCCGCTTCCACGGCGGGACAACCCTCACCCAAGTCCTCTCAATGATGTTCAGCTCGCCCACTCCGCCGTCCCCAAGATTGGAGGGCGGCTGGCGTTCTTCTACGAGGAGTGGGCGCGGATCACCTCGGATCAGTGGGTCTTGGACACCATAGGACGCGGCTACGCTTTGGAACTTGCCCGCGCTCCGAAGGGTCGGTTCATCTTCTCGCCCTGCGGCTCGGCCATCAAGCGAAGGGCGGTGCAGTCGACGCTGGACAGACTGTGGGAAATAGGCGCCATTGTGCCCGTACCCTCCGGAGAGGTGGGCTCGGGCCATTATTCCATCTACTTCGTAGTACCAAAGAAAGACGGCTCCTTCCGCCCCATACTGGACCTGAAGGAAGTCAACAAGTCCCTCAGGGTGATCCGGTTCCGCATGGAAACGCTACGTTCGGTGATCGCGGCGGTACACCAAGGGGAGTTCTTGGCCTCCTTGGACTTGACGGAGGCCTACCTTCATATCCCCATTCGCCAGGAGCATCATCGGCTCCTACGGTTCAAGATTCTGGATCAACATTTCCAGTTTGTGGCGCTTCCGTTCGGCCTGGCAACGGCCCCACGCACCTTCACCAAGATCATGGTAGTTGTGGCGGCTGCCCTTCGGAAGGAGGGTATTCTAGTTCATCCTTATTTGGACGACTGGCTCATACGGGCGAAGTCTTTTCGGCATGGCCAGGCGGCAGTGGCCAGGGTGATAGAGTTCCTGCAGTCCCTGGGTTGGGTGGTGAACTTCTCCAAGAGCTCCCTCGTGCCTTCGCAGCGCTTGGATTTCTTGGGGGCGACCTTCGACACCCGTCTGGGGGCGGTTTTTCTACGACAGGACAAGGCGCACTCCCTGCGGGAGCACATACAGCGGTTTTCTGCATTACCAGCTCCCACCTCCTGGGACTATCTACAGCTCCTGGGGGTGATGGGCTCCACCATCGACATGGTTCCTTGGGCATTTGCGCACCTCCGGCCGCTACAGAGAGCACTCCTATCCCGCTGGAAACCACTTTCGCAGGACTACCAGGTGATACTCCCGCTGCCACAGGTTGCACGGAGCAGCTTGGACTGGTGGATGGTCCCGGAGAATCTGGCTCGCGGCGTGTCCCTCGAGCTACCAAATTGGGTAGTGGTTACCACCGACGCCAGTCTCGTAGGCTGGGGAGCAGTCTGCGACCGCAGCGCCACGCAGGGGACGTGGTCCGCGGAGGAGTCGACGTGGTCCATCAATCGTCTGGAGACCAGAGCGGTCAGGCTGGCGCTGCTTCACTTCCTGCCGCTCCTTCGGAATCAGGAAGTCAGAATCCTGTCGGACAACGCGACCACGGTGGCCTACATCAACCGACAGGGCGGCACCCGCAGTCCGCAGGTCGCGCTAGAGGCGGCGATGCTGATGCAGTGGGCGGAACGGCACCTGGCCCGTCTGGCGGCCTCGCACATAGCGGGCGTGGACAACGTCCAGGCGGATTTCCTCAGTCGCCAGTTTCTGGATCCCGGAGAGTGGGCCCTCTCCGATGCGGCCATGCAGCTGATCGTTCGGCGGTGGGGCCCCCCCCCACCTGGATCTCATGGCATCCGCTCAAAACACCAAGGCGCCTCGTTTCTTCAGTCGCCGGAGAGAACGGGGGGCGGAGGGCGTCGATGCTCTCGCGCTCCCGTGGCCGGCCGATCTGCTTCTCTACGCGTTTCCCCCGTGGCCACTGGTGGGAAGGCTACTACGTCGGATAGAGGCTCATCGGGGGACCGTCATCTTCGTCGCGCCAGAGTGGCCGAGACGACCTTGGTTTGCGGACCTCCTTCACCTGGTAATCGACGGACCCCTCCGGCTGGGACATCTTCCCCGCCTCCTCCACCAGGGCCCAGTATTTTTCGACCAGGCCGAACTCTTCTGTCTCGCGGCCTGGCTTTTGAGAGGCGTCGCCTCCGCCGACGGGGATACCCGGAGGCGGTAGTGTCCACGCTGCTGCGCTCCCGAAAGACCTCGACGTCGGTGGCCTATGTGCGGGTCTGGAAGGTGTTCGAGCTGTGGTGTACCAGCCTGAACACAAGTCCTTCGGAGGCGTCTGTCCCTCAGATCCTCCAGTTTCTACAAGAAGGGGTGGACAAGGGGCTCGCTTACAACTCACTTCGGGTTCAAGTGGCCGCTCTTGGCTCCCTCCTGCGCGACGGAGGATCTCTGTGGCGACACCCGGACATCGCCCGTTTTCTCAAGGGGGTCAAACACTTGCGGCCCCCACTGCGGGATCCTTGTCCCTCTTGGAGTCTCAATCTGGTACTGCGTTCCATGTCAGGACCTCCGTTTGAACCGCTGCGGAATGCGACAATCAAGGATCTCACCCTCAAGGCTGTGTTCCTGGTGGCCATCTGCTCCGCACGGCGTATTTCGGAGCTGCAGGCCCTGTCGTGTAGAGAACCTTATCTTCGGTTCTCCGATTCGGGAGTCTCACTTCGCACTGTTCCCTCCTTCCTTCCGAAGGTGGTGTCCACTTTCCATGTGAATCAGACGGTGGAACTTCCATCGTTCTCTTCGTCGGAGCCGCGGTCTCTTCGTCTCCTTGACGTCAAGCGCACTCTGAGGCTCTACCTGGAGGCTACGAATGATTTCCGGACTTCTGACCATCTCTTCGTCCTTTGGTCCGGTCCCCGGAAGGGATCTCAGGCCTCGAAGACGACCATTGCCAGATGGCTGAAGGCCGGCATTGCTGCCTCCTATATTGGGGTGGGGCGGACTCCCCCACCCGGCATAGTAGCACATTCCACACGCTCCCAGGCGGCCTCCTGGGCTGAGAGCCGCTCGGTATCTTCGCAAGAAATCTGTAGAGCGGCCACCTGGAAGTCGTTGCACACGTTCTCGAGACACTACAGACTACACCTCGCCTCGTCCGTCCAGGGACATTTTGGCGAACAGGTCCTACGAGCAGGCCTCGCAGGATCCCACCCGGGTTAGGGAAGCTTGGGTACATCCCACTGTCTGGACTGATCCAGGTACGTACAGGGAAAAGAAAATTATTACTTACCTGCTAATTTTCGTTCCTGTAGTACCATGGATCAGTCCAGACGCCCACCGCATTTGGGTTCTAGGTCCTATTTCTGCTCGGCTGTATGTGGATGCTGATTCTGTTCAACTGTGTCTCCCGTTACAGTAGTGTCCTTACTGCTGTTTGTGTTTCACGTATTTCCAGTTTTGTCACTGTTCTTTTCACCGTTTCTCTTGGAGTTTGACACGCTATGTTCGTGCCCGACCACTCGTTGGTGGGTCGGTTTCAGTTTTCTACGTTAACATTCAGCGGCTTATTGTTGCCGTCTTGTTTCAACTTGATCCAAGCGGGGGTTTCTGTTTACTCGGGCTTTGATATACTCGATACTGAACTCCTGCAGAGGGGGTAGTAGTACTTAAGGTGACGCCCCCTCGAAGTTTTGGGCTGACTCCATCTGCTGGATTGGGGACATAACCCACTGTCTGGACTGATCCATGGTACTACAGGAACGAAAATTAGCAGGTAAGTAATAATTTTCTTATATCTTTTCTCTGTGGGAGAGACCCATTATTTATGGGTTAATAAAAGTAATATTAATCATATGTATGTATGTGTATATATATATATATGTTGCAGAAAAACTAAATAATGACTGTGAAACAGAGCTACATGGACAATGCTTACTGCATTGCAAAAGCATTATTAAATAAAAACGTCTTGAACATCATCTTAACATTTTTGTGTCCCTTGTGTTGCGGATTTTGGATGGTAGAGAGTTCCATATGGTAGGGTCACAGATGGGAAAAAAAATTGCAACTTGTGAAAAAGAACTTGATGTCAGCAAGTGGATATGAGACATTTTCTTACCTGTGAGTTTTCTGTCAATTAACTCTGGATGCAGTCAGGACTGGTGGACCATACAGCTGATAGGTTGATGTGAGATGAAGTCATATGACTCTCTTCTCTTTAGTCTTTGTCTGGGGAAATGCTCAGACTGTTCAGGACCACTAAGGGGATAGGAGCTCCCAAGCAGATGTATCCCGATTGTACTGTTTGATGCTTTCTTGAGTCTCCCTGTTGACTTTAGACAAACAGTACAGACGTGCTCTTAGATTTGCGCCTTTGCTTCAGGCAGGGTACCACCATCGGCCCCAGACATTCCTTCACTGAGTTTATATCTAAATATAACTTCTTCCTTTGTTTCTCAGGACAAAGTGGACTTAGATGACCGGATCTCTCACTTTAAAACCTACCTGGAGACCAGCGGAGCTGCACTGAGCCAGACCACAGAATTTCTTCCCTTCTATGCCTTGCCTTTTGTTCCCAATCCTACGGTGCACCCCTCCTTTAAAGACCTGTTTCAGGTAAAGAGCTTAGGTGAGCAGCATTGCCAGCAGAACATCGTGCTGTTGGCAGAATCTAATACAGCTCTGGCTATGTGGTTGCCATCCAGAAGCCCCTGTCCAGCTAAAGAAAAGGATGGGTGTTAATCTCAAACACCAGCACCTCCTTATTCCACTACTGAGACTCTCAGGCACATGCCTGCCCTGCATTTCCTCCTGCTATTCAGGATTGAGACCTCCCCATACACAGCTCTTCCTCTGCAACTCACTCTGGCTCTGCAGCATCCCTTGCTATGCCAGCTTTGCTAACGCACCTCACTCCTGCACTGTGATTCCATTTCTGAAAGTATTACCAAAGTGTATGTAAATTGCCCTGATGTCAATACTGTGAGCATCAAATTAATTTCATTTGTGATCTAAGTCACAGTTCAAACTGATCTACAGAAGTATAGTTAATGGCAGATAAAAGACCAATTGATCAATCCGGTTAGATCAGAGTTATTCCTTCCCAACCATAAGGCTTCACAATAATCCTAACAGCCACGAACTCCAATGCAATTGTTGCCCAGTCATCCAGTCTTCCAAGTCTCCATGGCCTTTCTGGATGTCTCCCACTACTGCCAATCTGCTACACTGATCTAGTAAACACAAGGGATGTTTAGCCTGCCAAATGAACCTGGCTATGTAAGTGCCTGATTTTCCAATAAAACTTGTAGTTATTACTGTATTTGCAACCTGCCAGACAAACCCAACGCTGTCTCCATTTTTTTGAAATTAAGGTCTCTCTGTACTTGTCCCATGCTTTCTCTTTTGACTCGGCAGTTTCCTGGACCTACCCAGATCATTCCAGACCAGTGGGTTATGCACTCCCACCAGCAGTTGGAGGCAGAGAACAAACCTTTGAGGCACTGCTATATACCAAGTGTGCCACCTGCAGCTCCTCAGTATTTCTTTGTCTCCAGCAGATGGTGGTGGTGCATACCTGAGGTTCTTGGCTGAGTTATCTAGAGTTGCATTTGCTCCCCGAGGTGCCAGATTCTGTCTTTACGCCATCCCTTGGGTGGAGCCGGGCGGAGTTTGGATACCCCTGGCAGTGATAGCCCGAGCGTCCTGGGACTCCCAATAGCCAGGGAACTGGCTCCCTAAGTGTTTCCGAAGCCTCCCTCTGGGTTGCTGCTGGCTCAGGGAAGAATCCCCGTTGGGGAATTCTTGTTTTATCCCTTTGTCCTGGTTCTCTGAATTTTATTAAGTTTAAAAAAACCCCCAAAAAACTAAAAAATACTTTGAAAGGCTGTCTCTTCTAATTTGTGAGTTCAGCGGCACTTCTGGGTGCATTGGTCTGCTCGGCATTACTGAGCCCGGCAGCCTTACAGGCGGGCTGCCAGCTCCGACCTCGGGCCTCCCCCTGGTACCTCCGGCTGCGCCTAGTCCCCAGCATCTCAGGTCAGGATACCATTGCTCGTCGGGCCTCTCTGCGTGGTCCGCGGAGAGACGCCACTACCCGTGCCGCGCCCCTCCCTAGGCACGCGTGCATCGCTGATCCTATGAAGGGCCCGCGGTGGGAACCTGGTCGCAGCCTCGGATGATGTCAAACTCTTCAGTGTATTTAAGCTCAGGCCTCGCTCCATAGCGTTGCCTTTGCAACATGTCTCCTCGCTACTTGAGTACTCATTGCTACCAGAGATTCGTCTCTACTCTTCATTCCTGACCCTCGTTGTTCCTGTTCTCTTTGTTCCTGCCCTGCCTATCCTTTGGATTGATTGCATGGACTTCGGCTTCGCTACGCCTGACTACGCTACAGCCTATCTCCAGACCCTGACTATTGCTTTGACTACTGCTATTGACTTCTCTGTGATCAGACCTCAGCTTTGATTGACTAAAGCTATTGACTTCTCCATGATCAGATCTCAGCATTGCTTGCCACAACCTTTGCATGCCGCCGGCCCTGATCCAAGCCTGTCAGTTGATGCCTCTTCAAGCCTACTCCCTGGACGTGGACTTATTAGGCTTCGGCCTATCTCTGCTCAAGTGCCCTCAGTCAGCCTCTATTCCATTGGCGCCCGAGTTCCAGTACCTTACCCAGACCAGAGTAGGACTATGCCATCTATCGTCTGCTGTCTCTGGGCTGAACCAACCTCTCTTGCTATTCAACCTCTAGGCCCACCTAAGTCCTGCCGACCCCGGCACCCAAAGGCTCAACCCGCGGGGAACAAGGGCTGGTATAGGTGAAGCTCCAGCAGCCTCTGCCAATCAGCCCACTCCACCTGCTGACGGGTCCTCGCCTACGGGTTGCGTCAACCCCCACCTTGGCCCAAGGGTCCCCCTCCAACGTAACACTCCCTGAAGGACCTTATTTTGAAGGCAGTTTTTCTGGCACCGATTTGTTCTGCCAGACAGATTTCAGAACTTCAGGCTTTCCTGTCTGGATCCCTTCCTGCGCATTTCTACCGATAAGATTTCTTTGCGCACGGTGCCTTCTATTTTGCCTAAAGTGGTGTCTGCCTTCCATGTGAATCAAACTGTTACACGGTTTTCCGGATTGGTTTCAAGATTCTTCGTCAGGTAGGGACCTTCACCGTTTGGACGTTCGCCGAGTTCTGCTACGTTATTTGAAAGTCACTAATTCCTTTCGGAAGTCGGACCACCTTTTTGTGTTTGGGGGCCCGAAGAAAGGAGAGAAGGCATCCAAGTCTACTTTGGCTCGCTGGTTGAAAGAGACCATTTGTTTAGCCTACCTTGGCAAGGGCCGTCCGATTCCAGATGGTTTGAAAGCGCATTCTACTAGAGCGCAGGCATCCTCTTGGGCGGAATGTCAGTTGGTACCTCCAGAAGAAATATGTAGGGCACGGACTGGTCCTCTGTGCATACCTTTACCAGACATTACTGTTTGGGATGTGCGGTCACCGCAGGACGTGGTTTTTGAGGAAAGCATTCTGAGAGCGGGTCTTTCGGGTTCCCACCCGGTGTAGTGTGGCTTTGGTACATCCCACTGGTCTGGACTGATCTGGGTATGTACAGGAAAGGAAAATTGGGTCTTACCTGCTAATTTTCGTTCCTGGAATACCACAGATCAGTCCAGAGGCCCGCCCTGGTATGACTGCTGAAAGACTGATTTGCCTGGTAGTTAACCGCAGTATATAAGAAGTTTGTGAGTGATACTCCTTTTTCAAATTGATGTGTTGTTATGAGTTGTGGTCTGGAGCTGGGTTATTCCGGTTCTGGGGAATCCAACCCTTGGGGTTTTTTCTGTTCATCCTTATTGGGGTTAAAAGTTTCCATTCTATCTTGGCTTGGGTACAGGTCAATACTGAGGGACTGCAGGTGGCACTCTTGGATATGTAGCAGTGCCTCAAAGTTTTGTTCTCTGCCTCCATCTGCTGGTAGTGATGCATAACCCACTGGTCTGGACTGATCTGTGGTATTACAGGAACGAAAATTAGCAGGAAAGACCCAGTTTTCCTTTCTTCCTGCTCCTTTGTACCTGTATTGGAACTAGAGCAGGGTTCTGGCACCATGAACCTCGATTTACAATTACTAGGGGATTTTTTTCCGTATTTTTATTGTTATTTCCTTTCTCCAGGATACTTAGTTCTGTTATTGCAGTGGATTCTGGACTGGAGACCATGCTCTAAGACTCTATCCAAAACCTTGCAATCATGGGCTCTGAATCTGATCACCAGGTGTCACCCCCTAAATAATGACCATGTAAAAGGGAGTCTGTGGCAAGATCTGGTAAACAAGCTAATGGCAGGCAGCAAGCAAGATGAGATCAGGAATAGACCGGGTCAAGACTGAAGGCAAGAATCCAGGGCTCAAAAATTCATGATGTGGCGACAGAACCTCTTGCTCAGGCATTATCCACCTAAATGAGCAAACTTATATGT
This sequence comes from Rhinatrema bivittatum, assembly GCF_901001135.1. Taxonomy (NCBI): domain Eukaryota; kingdom Metazoa; phylum Chordata; class Amphibia; order Gymnophiona; family Rhinatrematidae; genus Rhinatrema; species Rhinatrema bivittatum. The sequence goes on from NC_042623.1 coordinate 182,332,292, forward strand.
AGGGAGAGTAATGATGACATCAAGGCATGCCAAAGGAAGTCCAGGATGTTGGGCTTATAAAATCAGGAAGAGAAGCGTGTCTGAACAAGGTAGGAAGCAACTTATGTTCTTATGTTCCAACTAACATGTGGAGAGGCATAAAGAACAGCAGATACTCAGAGTAGAGCTCTCCGCCCTCTTAATGGCTCAAGCGGTCGAACCTGTCCTGTCAGGCCAACGGGGAGGGGGATGATTCTAATCCAGGTATTTCCTGATTCCCAAGAAAACTGGTGGCCTTTGCCCCATTCTGGACCTGAGGACGATAAACCGGTTTCTTGTCAGAGAAAAGTTCAAGATGGACTCGTTGGGCACTTTGATCCCCCTCCTCAAAGCTGGGGACTGGCTCTGGTCCCTTGATCTCAGACGCATTCTCCCATATCCCCATTTCTCCGACGGATCAGAGGTATCTATGGTTCCTGGTAGAGGAAGAGCACTACCAGTATTACGTACTGCCTTTCGGGGAGCATGAAGGCTCTATAATCCCATGAACTAACAATTCTGAAATTTCCCCTCTTATTCCTCTAATTGTCTCCAGGGAAAGTTCATATTGGGCTTTATGAGGTTCCTGCTCTCCCTTCAGCAAATTTATCTTAACAGGCTGTGTTGATTTGGCTAACCCAAATGGAGATTCCAGGGTAGCCCATATTGGGGAGTCTGGCAATAAAATGAGGATTTAGTCGCTAGTTATGACATTTGCTGTGAAAGTCGCAATGCTGCGTTCTCCTCATAGGGGAGGAAAGTCAGCTCAGCATCAAGTTGGGTTCCAAGATCCCTACCTAGAAGGTTAACAGAGCACTGTGGAGAATACAGAAAGGGAGCTGTTAATCTCTGACCTAAACATTCATTTTGGCATGGGAGAGGTAATCAGGTTTGAGTAGTACACCCTTCAAACCCCATAGTGAGTCTAGTTTTGGTAGACAAGAAAACACTGGACGGCAGTGTTGTTAAAACAATTCCTATATCAATTAACATTTCAACGGGATAACCATTAATGTACAATGTGACAAGTGTCTCTCGGGTCCCGCACTAACATCTGCAATCATTGGGGTCTGGGAGGTCACGGGATGGTTCCCAAGTGGGAAATCTGCCCTCACGACATTATTCCCTTGTCCGTTCCCTCTATTAGATTGGCACGAACGTGCAACGTGATCCCACTTACCACAATTCCAACAACCAACATTCTGACAAATATTGCAATTTTGTCTCCCATGTCTTCTAGGGCCACGGCTCCCTCTACGATATCCCTTTCTTCCTGCTCGACCTTGCCACTGAATCTGTGCTGCTGGCCAGCTCGTAGGGGGAAGCAGCTGCTCCTCATCAAATTCCCACAAATAATCAAAATCCGGATCTTGATCAGACTCCTCAGACTGGATTGTGCCTGTACTTTTGTCAGACTTTTTCCTTGCAGCTTTCTGCTCAGCAGCTTTTAGCTGCATGGCACACAAACGAGACTGCAGTTTCACTAATTCTTCTTGTGGCTTTTCTAACTCAGAGCAATACTGAGGGACAACATGTAAAATATGTGCCTGAATTTCCTGCCATGTCTTCCCTTCCACCCCCATTACATCATCTAAGCGTTTCCTACTGATTGTGGAAATGTCTTCTTTATAGCTTGGTAAAACATGGGCAACATGTCAGGTGCATCAAAGGGGGTCTCTCTTTATTGTGAGCATTCCTCCCGAAAGGAAGATAACACTAAGGTGTTCTGGGAAGCATCCCAGTGACGGGACATTAGACCAGATATATAAGAACATAAGAAATTGCCATATTGGGTCAGACCAAGGGTCCATCAAGCCCAGCATCCTGTTTCCAACAGTGGCCAATCCAGGCCATAAGAACCTGGCAAGTACCCAAAAACTAAATCTATTCCATGTTACCGTTGCTAGTAATAGCAGTGGCTATTTTCTAAGTCAACTCAATTAATAGCAGGTAATGGACTTCTCCTCCAAGAACTTATCCAATCCTTTTTTAAACACAGCTATACTAACTGCACTAACCACATCCTCTGGCAACAAATTCCAGAGTTTAATTGTGCGTTGTGTGAAGAAGAACTTTCTCCGATTAGATTTAAATGTGCTACATGCTAACTTCATGGAGTGCCCCCTAATCTTTCTATTATCCGAAAGAGTAAATAACCGATTCACATTTACCCGTTCTAGACCTCTCATGATTTTAAACATCTCTATCATATCCCCCCTCATCTGTCTCTTCTCCAAGCTGAAAAGTCCTAACCTCTTTAGTCTTTCCTCATAGGGGGAACTGTTCCATCCGCTTTATCTGTACCTTCTCCACTGCAATTATATCTTATTTGAGATGCGGCAACCAGAATTGTACACAGTATTCAAGGTGCGGTCTCACCATGGAGCGATATAGAGGCATTATGACATTTTCCGTTTTATTCACCATTGCCTTCCTAATAATTCCTAACATTCTGTTTGCTTTTTTGACTGCCGCAGCACACTGAGCCGATGATTTTAAAGTATTATTCACTATGATGCCTAGATCTCTTTCTTGGCTTGTAGCACCTAATATGGAACCTAACATTGTGTAACTACAGCATGGATTATTTTTTCCTATATGCAACACCTTGCACTTATCCACAGTAAATTTCATCTGCCATTTGGATGCCCAATCTTCCAGTCTCAAAGTCCTTCTACAATTTATTACAATCCACTTGTGATTTAACTAGTCTGAATAATTTTGTATCATCTGCAAATCTGAGTACCTCACTCGTCATATTCCTTTCCAGATCATTTATAAATATATTGAAAAGCACCTGTTCAAGCACAGATCCCTGAGGCACTCCACTGTTTACCCTTTTCCATGGAGAAAATTGTCCATTTAATCCTACTCTCTGTTTCCTGTCTTTTAACCAGTTTGTAATCCATGAAAGGACATCGCCTCCTATCCCATGACTTTTTAGTTTTCTTAGAAGCCTGTCTTGAGGGACTTTGTCAAACGCCTTCTGAAAATCCAAATTTGCTACATCTACCTTGTTTACTCGTGCCGTCTGCGGCAGACCCGTGGCACAGCCCCCTCACATTTCTACAGTGACTCCAGCCCCTGGTTCCTCCTAGCTGGTGGTAGTGGGCCATGAACTCCGTCCTCGGGCCTCCACCGGTGACTCGGGCTCTGCCACAGTCACTGGCGTTTCTGGCCCTGTTACCACTTCGCATCGGGCCTCTCTGAGTGGCCCGCAGAGAGACGCTGCTACTCGCGCCGCGCCCACCATTGATCCTTAAGTAGAGACTACGGCGGGAACCTAGCCGCGGCCCCGGATGATGACATCAACTTAACTACAGTATTTAAGCTCAGGCTCCGCTCCCTAGGGTTGCCTTTGCAACAGGTCTCCTTGCTGGTCGAGTACTCGTTGCCTCCTAGAGATTCGTCTCATCCCTGCGTTCCTGTTCCTCGTTGTTCCTGGTTCCTTTCTCTTCGTTCCTACCCTGCTTTGTACTTTGAATAGACTACACGGACAGACTTTGCTTTGCCAGACTTTGCCATTGATTCTCTCCAAGCCCGGACCTCCGCTTCGCCTGACTACGCTACTGCCTGTCCCCAGACCCAGACCTCTGCTTTGCCTGAGTACGCTTTGGACCATCTCCATGATCCGACCTCTGCCGTGCTTGACTACACTCTTGACTATCTCCATGATCAGACCTTCGCCTTGCTTGCCACTGCTTCCGGATTGCTGCCAGCCCTGACTCAAGCCTGCCCTTGGCAGCCTCTCCAGCTTACTCCCTGGAAGTGGTTTCTTCAGGCTTCGTCCTGCTTTTGCTCGAGCGCCCGAGTTTCCAGGACATTACCCAGTCCAGAGTAAGACTGTACCATCTCTCACCTGCTGTCTCTGGGCTGAACCAACTCCTACTGCAGCTACAGAAAAGGCTGTACCCACGGGGAATGAGGGCTGATATAGATGAAGCACCAGCGGCCTCTGTCTATCAGCCCACTCTGCCTGCCGACGGTGGGGACCCGTAGTACTTACCTACAGGTTGCATCAACCCCCACCTCGGCCCAAGGTTCCACCTCCGACGCAACATACCTGTTCACCTTTATCCATGTTTATTAACGCCTTCAAAAAAATGAAGCAGATTTGTGAGGCAAGACTTGTGAGAGAATGACTTTCGGCCACGGGGCCGCGCCAGCATTGGACTTCTTCTGGCAGGGACACTCCTTCTCCAAAGCAGCATGGCCCTGCCAAAATTGTCGGCGTGGTAAACGTTGCCTTAGTAAATGGAAAAGCACTGCTTTTCCACTTACTAAGGCAGCGCTTACTGTGCCATCATTTTCAACAGGGCAGCGCTGCTTTTCTCTTCCAATTCTTCAGCCGCCAGCGGCCAGGATGGGACTCTGCCTGGGCGCCTTACGGTTTTCTTCCAGCTGCAGCAGGATGGTTCGGCTGCGGCCCCACAGATTTCTCTTCAGGCTGTAGTGCCAGCAGCCTCTCTTCTCTTCCGCCGGGAAGTTAAAAGCATTCTAAAGTCAGGGTGAGGTGGCTGCCTCACCCTGCCTCATTATAGAACTGCCCCTGGATTCCATTTACCATCACACGCTGCCTTCTATCCGTCAACCAGTTTGTAAACCACTCCAAAACCTTGGCGCTCACTCCCAAGCTTCTCATTTTATTCAGAAGCCTCCTGAGTGGGACCTTATCAAAAGCTTTGTTGAAATCCAAGTAGATCACATTGAGCACTCTTCCTCGATCCAATTCTTTAGTCACCCAATCAAAAAATTCAATCAGATTTGTCTGACAGGACCTTCCCTGGTGAATACATGCTTCCTCGGTTTGAGCAACCCTCTGGACTGTAGATAGTTCACTATCCGTTTCATCAGCAGAGTCTCTATTACTTTTCCCACCACAGAGGTGTGAGGCTAACCGGCCTGTAGTTACCGGCCTCCTCTCTGCTCCCACTTTTGTGAAGCGGGGCCACCTTTGCTCATCTCCAATCTTACGGCATCACTCCCATTTCCAGGGATCTATTACACAGGTCCTTAAGCGGACCCGCCAGCACATCTCTGTATCCTGGCATGTATCTCATCCGGCCCCATGGCCTTGTCCACTTTCAGTTGTCCTAGCTCTTCCCATATGTTCTCTTAAATGAGTCTTTGGGCAGTCACGTGATTCTAGAAGGTTCGGCAATACTGTATGTTTAACTATAAAAGAAGGATCACTTCCTGTATTAGATGAGATGCTGGTTATTTTGAAAGACAAAGGGCAGCTAGTATACAGCATCTCCCAGGAACACTTATAATGACAAATAAAATTTACTTTATACCTTTTACTGAGTCTAAGTGTTCTTGTTGCCCTGGCCCTGAGTACAGAAATTATGTACAAAATGGAGTTTTGTCCACTCCTCCCCAAAACACAGTCTTGTCAATTAGCGTCGGCCCTTCTCCAGCGTCTTCTTTAATGAACACCAAATTGAAGTAATTGTTTAATATTTTGGCCATTTCTTTGTCGCTCTCCCCCATTGATCTTTGACTCCTTTTAATTTCATTATACCATTCCAGGCCTTTCTCCTTTCTCTGATGTATCTGAAAAATGTTCTGTCTCCTCGTTTTACCTCTTTGGCAATCCTTTCTTCTGCCTGACTTTTTGCTTTCTTGATTACTTTGTCTCCCTCAGTTTCCCCAGATATTCTTCCTCGTGTTCCTCTCTTTGGGATCCTTTATATTTCTTAAACATTGTTTATTTTACTTTATTTTATCAGCCACCTCCTTTGAGAACCAGATTGGTTTCTTATTTCTCTTACTTTTGTTTACTTTTCTAACATATAGATTTGCTGCTCTTGTAATTGCTCCTTTTAATTTGGCCCACTGTTGTTCCATCTCTCTCATTTTCACCCAGTCTTCTAGTTCTACCTCCAGGTACTTCCCCATGTCAACAAAGTCCATATTTTTGAAATTCAAAACTCGGGTCTTCGTGCGACTTCTCTGTATCTTATTTGTTATATCACTGGTGATCACTGGTGCTGAGATGGGCACCCACCCGGACATTAGAGACATTATCCCCATTAGTGAGCATTAGGTTGAGTATAACTCCCTCACTCATGGGTTCCATTACCATTTGTTTGAAGAGAGCGCCTTGCTGTACTTCTGGTAGATTCCGCAGAAGGGATTCTCTGGTCTACATCTGACAGGTTAAAATCTCCAACTTCTCCCTTCTTTAACATGTTTTTGGATGTCTTTGACCAGATTCCTGTCCAGTTCTTCCTTCTAAGCTGGAGGCCTGTACACCACGCCAGTAAAAATGGATGCACCATCATCTTTTTTTAGGACTGCCCATAATGCTTCTTCTCTATTCCACATTCCTTGCAGTTCAGTTGCTTGGATATTGTTTTTGATATAAAGAGCTACTGCTCTCCCTTTTCTGTCCTCTCTGTCTGTTCTTAACAAGTTATAGGTCAAGATGGCCACATCCCAATCGTGAGACTTGTGGGCCATTGTCTCTGTAACAGCAACAATGTACAAGTCTGCTTCCACCTGCAGGTCTGGGATTTTATTGACCAAACTGTAACATGTCCTGGCCGTGCAAGGCCCACACCCGGGCCTACTCATCCTGGGAGTTCAGCTGCCAGCTCCGGTTCAACTTCGCTCGTGGTGGTGGGCAGCCATCTCCGTCCCCGAGCGCCTGCAGCCACCTCTCCCGCTTCTGGCTCCTGTGCGGTTCCTCCTGGCGCTCAGTGGGCCTCCCCATGCGGGCCGTGGAGTGATGCTGCCGCCCTGCTTCCTCCGGGCTCCGGCTTAGGTGCGTGCAACTTGCACACTTTTAAAGGGGCCACGGCGGGAAAGTAGCCTGCGGCCCTGGATGATGACATCACTTGGCCTCTGTATAAAAGGCAGGGCCCAGCCACTTGTTCCCTACCTTGGCAACAGGTCTCTACGATTGCTCGTGTACTAGTTGCTTGTTCCTGGTTCCTGTCCTCGTCTCATTCCTGTCTTCAGTACCTGTCCTTGTTCCTGGTTCCTGCCTTTGCGTGTCTCCTTGTCTACTCCTTGTTCCTCGGACTGCTTCTCTGGTATTGACCCCTGCATTGCCTGGACTACGCTTGGACTGCTTCTCTGGTATTGACCCCTGCTTCGCCTGGACCACGCTTGGACTGCTTCTCTGGTATTGACCCCTGCATTGCCTGGACCACGCTTGGACTGATTCTCTGGTATTGACCCCTGCATTGCCTGGACCACGCTTGGACTGATTCTCTGGTATTGACCCCTGCTTTGCCTGGACCACGCTTGGACTGCTTCTCTGGTATTGACCCCTGCTTTGCCTGGACCACGCTTGGACTGCTTCTCTGGTATTGACCCCTGCATTGCCTGGACCACGCTTGGACTGCTTCTCTGGTATTGACCCCTGCTTTGCCTGGACCACGCTTGGACTGCTTCTCTGGTATTGACCCCTGCATTGCCTGGACCACGCTTGGACTGATTCTCTGGTATTGACCCCTGCTTTGCCTGGACCACGCTTGGACTGCTTCTCTGGTATTGACCCCTGCATTGCCTGGACCACGCTTGGACTGCTTCTCTGGTATTGACCCCTGCTTTGCCTGGACCACGCTTGGACTGCTTCTCTGGTATTGACCCCTGCTTTGCCTGGACCACGCTTGGACTGCTTCTCTGGTATTGACCTCTGCTCTGTTCCTGGTACTGTGCCTTCCTGCCGCCTGCCCTGACTCCAGCTTGCCTTGGACTCTCCTTGTCTTCTACGGACCTGGATGCCCACTGTCTCCTTTTGTTCCTGTTGGCATCTAGGTCTTCAGAACCCTGCCTCGTCCGGACCGTCCTCGGCCTTCCTACACCTCTGCTGGTTCCTGGCGTGCCCTTGACTTCACCAACTGGGAGTCGTCTCACAGAGGCCCACCTAAGACCAGCTGGCCCAGGCACCCAAGGATTCAACCTAAGGGGAACGTGGGCTGGTATTGGCGAAGCTCCAGACGGCCTCTGCCTCCTAGCCTGCTCCACCTCCTGACGGTGGGGACTCGTAGGGTGAGCCCTACGGGTAGTGCCAACCCCACCTCGAGCCAAGGGTCCACCATCAGCGCAACACAAACTACAGGCATTTGTAGTCCTAGCTTTCCACTTACTGTCCCTTGATTTGTTTTGCTTCTTAGACACCTGTTCCGCCTTTTTGAGCTGATTGATTTTGTTGTTTTCTCTTCCCTCATCTTTTATAGCTTTTATTGCTTGGGGGTGACGTCCCTTTTATTGGCCGTCTCCTGCCACCCCCGTTCTTCAGTTTAAATGTCTTGTAATATATGCTCTGAATTTCTCAGACAGCATCCTCTTTCCTGCTACTGACAAATGTAGGCCATCCTTTCCAGATAGCGTTTTACTGCTCCGTACGCGACCCCAGCCTCCAGTGTATCTAGCGCCGAAATCCACCGGTTTTGGAACGTGAATTGCGCATGGGTCTTTCAGGTATCTGCCTAGTTTAAGGGAGCTTGGGGACATACCATGCGATTGGACTGATCTGGGGAATGATAAAGGAAAATTTGTTCTTACCTGCGAATTTTCGTTCCTTGAGTTCCACAGCTCAGTCCAGAGTCCTGCCCTTTCATCTGTATGGGGTGTGTGTGTGTGTGTATATATTCAGGTACAAACTTAGGCCTAGATTCATCATTCTGCTTTAAATATAGTGGAGTGATGAGTAGTGGCCAGAAAAGGGGCAGGGTGGTGATAGTGTGCACCTGGCTGCATCGTGGCGGTGTGTTTTCGCCTGCCGCGGTTGTGGCCACGACGCACACTGTCGCCCTTGTACTGCCAGTGGGAAAGATGATGTTATTTCCGGTGCTACTGCTGGCGATAATGCCTAAAACATTATCGCCTGCAGCGGTACCAGAATCAATATTTGTCTAACCCTCCCCTTTCCCTCATTTAAATCCTAACGTCGTGATGCGGTAGTTATCACAGCTAGATGAATGACCCTGTAAGATTGTAAGCCCTCTGGGGTAGGGAAAATACTTACTGTACCTGAATGTAATCCGCTTTGAAGAGAAGAAAAGTGGAATATAAAATTGATATTCCACTAGCTGATGGGCATCAATTGGAGGTTTACTGTTCGTTTTGGAGGGAGGGGGGGTCATTACGGTTCATTAGGTTTTTAGCTTGGTTACACTACATACTGAGGGGCTGCAGGTGGCTCGCTAGCTTATGTAGCTCAGTTCTGCAAAGCTTTTCTTTTCTGTCTCCATCTGCTGGTAGGGGAGAAAAACCCATGCATCTGAACTGATCTGGGGAACTCAAGGAACAAAAATTGCAGGTAAAAACCAATTTTTATTTTATTCCTCTATTCTGCCAATAGGATTTTATATATTTTGGATAATAATTCTTTATAACTGCTGTTTTTAAATAGTGGATGCTTCTTTTGTGTTTTCATAGCAAAGTACCTGAGTTGAAAATATTGGTTGTACAGTATCTAGGTCTCTAATTTCATTTGTCGGCTGTTGTGATATAAATATGCCTTTCTCAAACAATTGTGCCATTCATATAGTCCCCTTCTGTTTCCATTCTCTGAATCTTCTGCATTGAACAGACAAATGTTCTGTTTTACTGTCTAGGAACACATTCCCTGTCACATGAGCTTTCTCCATACAGCTGTGTTGCAGAATTGAGGTGAAGCTGTGTACGACTCTAGTATGTGTATACATATATATATATTTTATTTTCAGGATTCTTGGACCCCAGAGTTGAAGACAAGGCTGGAAAAGTTCCTGTCAATGACTCTGAAAGCTGGCAGTACCCCCAGGCTCCTCACTTTATATGTATCCTTCAGTTGAGAGTACATTGTTTGTATGGTTCTGCTGCACTGACTGTCCGATCAAGCCTTAGTACTTATTGAGAAATGTAGTTTGCCTCCAACACAAAGCTCATGATTGCTTGTAGGAAGGCACAATGTTGCATCAGAACTCTCCACTTCAGTGTTGGGGAGCTGTTTTGGGACCAGCAGAGTGTGGTCCTGATGAGGGAAGTGGCTGGTGACCATGTTGCTGTGGCATTTTCAGCTGGTGATAGATGAGGCTTCTCAAGAGCCCAAGAAATGGAGAACTATGTCATAAAGTTAAAAAGTCATCTGCATCAGGCTTCTGCTGTGCCTCCAGCAGTTATGGGGATGGCCGTTTCCCACTTTGCAGACACCAGGGCTTTAACTGTCTTAGGAAAGGGAAAGGCCTTAGCAGGGCCTTTAAGTCCCTCCAAAACAGGGTCTTCTCCCTCCTGCTCCACCTTCTTGTCCTTTATGCCCAATTCCAGCAGTGCCTGAGTAATCATCAATGGCACATCTTCCTTTTTAAATAACCAGACTACTCGCGGATCATCTCCTCTGCTGCACGGATTTCCTTTTCCCGTAGAGCACCTTTAAACAGCTCACTCTCCATATGGTCTGCCATAGGAACTTCTCCCCCCAGGGATTCCTCTTCTGAAGCTACTCATGCAGCCTTAACTCCACATCTTGTTCTAGCCTGGCTCACTTAGACCGAGTGCAAACCAATCCTACCTCTAAGGGGGAGCCCTTTTGGAACAGAGTCTGACTATACTTGAATCCCTCTTAATTAAAAAGGCCTGATTCATGAGGACCACCCACTCTGGGGAAAAAGGCTCCCAGCCAGCCTCTTAAACTCAGGGCTCACAGCAGCTTTTTCCCAGGATGCATTTGGCCTTTCCCCGGATACATTTGGCCACCCACCTCCCTCAACTAGGACTAACACCAGAGGCTTTGAAAAAGCCTTTCTGCCTTCTCCCCTATTGCCGGGAGAAGAATCTAAAATGGCCACCACCCCCACTCTTGCTGAATCTCTCCTGGCAGAGCCAGCTTCCAGGACCAGAGCTGACTTGCATCTTGCCTGCTTCTTGCCCATATCACCAGGCAGGGATTCCTCTGAATTGCCCTTCCCACCTCCAGCGCAGACACTAACCTCCACAGTCTGGGAACTTTTTCCCACGCTTGTCCTGGGACCACACATTTGCAAAAGAAAATGTTTACCTCTGCTTATGATATCTGCATTGGTCTGGTAGGGCTCAAGTGAAAAAGATTAGCAATTTTTCCATAGTATCAATGCATAGGAGGTGGGCCTCTTTCAAAGGAAAGAAGGCTCTAAAATGAGTGGTCATGAGATGAGGGTGAAAGGGGGTAGATTCAGGAGTAATCTGAGGAAATTTCTTTGAGAGGATAAGTGGGTACATGGAACAGCCTCCCCATGGAGATAATGGAGATGGACACTATCAAAATTCAAGAAAGCATGGGATAAATACAGGGGATATATGAGAGAGTGATGGGAATTGTAAAGCTGATTAGTGGAGTGGAGGAATAGCCTTGTGTTTAGAGCAGTGGGATACAAACTAGGGAAGTCAAGGTTCAAATTCACTGCCATTCTATTGCTTCAGATACAAACTTGGGGCCTGATTCACTAAGGCATTTCTCTCATTCTGTGTCTATGGGAAAATGCCTTCGTGAATCAGGCTCAGATTGTGAGCCCTCTGGGAACAGGGAATTCTCCTAGGACAAGCAGGATGGTAGTCCTCACATGTGGATGACATCAATGGAGCAGGGCACGGAAAACGTTTGTCAAAGTTTCTAGAAGCTTTGACCAGCACACTGAGCATGCCCAGCATGCTGCTATCCGATCGTCCGCGTTTTGTCCCCCTTCAGTCTCTTATTTTCCACGGCGCAGTTGCCTCGTAGTTCGTGAAGCTCCTTCTTTCTCTGGGTTTTTCTCCAGAATTTTGGGTTTTTACAGTTTTTTTTCTCGTCAGGTCCTCCTTCGTGCTCGGTGCCTCCTCAGCGGTAAGACTCTTTTTCCCTTTTCACCAATTTTTTGCAGTTGATTCTCGACTTCTCGCCTCACGGTGTCCTCCGGTCATCAACCACATTCCTGGTTTTTAGTAACGGCATAGACAGGGTTTCGTCAGCGTCCCTATTGCCTGCGGATCATGTGCTATCACGGATCTGTACGAGGTTTGTATCCTCTGCCTGGAGGCCTCGCACAATGTCCGTGGGTGTATTCTCTGTGATGAGATGACTCCCAAAGGCCGTTGGGTGTGCCTCGACAAGATGGAGAAACTTTTCGGGGCCCCTAAGTCTACTCCACTCTTGTGTCGGCTCCATCAATGCCGAGAGGTCATGGGGAGGCCCTTGATACGCTTCCCCTGGCTGTTCCTCTCTCCAGTACCTCCAAGAATCACAGGGAAGGCGACAGATCCTCAATTTACCCACTCTCTCAGACAACGGGATCTTCCACTTCCTCGGGGCTGGGGAAAGACCAGGCCGAGCACCAAGGGAGGTCCCGTAAGCATCGCCACCGGTCACTGTCGATAAATAGTCCAGTTCCAGAGTGGCACGGTGTCGCTTTGGCCGCCACCAAAGCGACACTGGCCATCGGAGGCCATATCCTCTGCCCCTGGTAGTCCGAGGCATTCCCCACCGACATTGGTGCTGGGCACTGTGCCACCTTGGAGACCCGAGGAAGAGCCAGTGACGCCTCGTCCCCCTCCATCAGTCCTGGCCACTCCAGACTTTTAGGAGGAGTTGGACTGTAGGGTGCAGTCTGCAGTGATTAAGCCTCTCCAGAGCTTTGAGCTGTCAGTGCCACCGTCCCCATACCGGTGCCCGAGCCCCCACCATCAATGCTAGCACCCCTGCTGGAGCGTCTGGACATCCTCCTGGGTGCCCTTCTGATGCAGCCGGTGCCCGAGCTGCATCGGGCACAGTGGCCAGTGATGTCCTCCATCGGAGTGATCCCGATTCTCAGGTCCTCCGAGGAGGAAGATATTGCCGGTACTATGTTTCCCAGACCATGGCTGCCCAAGCCCTTATCGGGTCCTTCTGGCCTCCTGCGGCCTCTGGTCGCAGGAGGCCAGATCTCCCCTGCACAAGTGAAAACCTCTTCGGGGATAAAGTCCGGGATGCGGTAGCGCAATTGAAGGACCATCATGACACCCTTCAACAGCTTTCCGCTAGTGCTTCTGACGCCCCAGCCAGGAAGTCCTCTAGGCCAGGATCCTGGAAGCCCTTCTACAGGCAGAGGAAATATTATCCTCCAGCTTCCAGGGCTTGCACGTCTCGCACCAGCTCCAGGGGCCGCCCTCACCAGAAGCGAGCACCTAGGCCCTAGCAAACCCTGGCCACGGGCTTTTAACTGGTGGCGAGGGAGCGAAGGTCAGTTGACTGTACCCCTGATGTCGGATCCCCCCGGTCGGAGGTAGGCTCTTGAGCTTCGCCCATTGCTGGGAAGAGATCACATCAGACCGATGGGTCCTTACTATCATCCATCAGGGGTACTGTCTAAACTTCAGTCAACTCCCCAAGACCTCTCCCCCATATCCATCATGGGGTTTGTCTGCCCACCAGGTCATACTTCAGACGGAACTTGCCGCCCTCCTCTTGGCGGATGTGGTGGAACTGGTCCCTTGCCTTCAGCGGGGCCGAGGGTCCTATTTGAGGTATTTCCTCATTCCGAAAAAGAATGGTGGCTTGCTCCCCATTCTCGACTTTCGGGCGTTGAACAAATTTCTTGTAAGAGAAAAGTTGAGGGTGGTCTCTCTGGGCATGCTGCTCCCGCTCATCAGAGGAGGAGACTGGCTTTGCTCCCTTGATCTCAAAGAGGCTTATGCTCACATTGCTATCTTCCCCAGTCACCGAAAGTACCTCCGCTTCATGGTGGGGAAAGCACTTTACAAGAACAAAGTTCTGCCCTTTGGGCTGGCATCGGCCCCTGTGTTTTTACCAAATGCCTAGCGGTGGTGGCCGCCTACCTCAGGCATCACTCGGTGCACGTGTTCCCCTACATGGATGACTGGTTGTTCAAGAGCGACTCCCGCTCAGGAGCCTTGCGTGCTCTGGCCCTGATGGTGCAGATGCTGCAGGCTTTGGGGTTTGGTATCAACTTCCCCAAGTCTCATCTTTGCCAGTCTCCTCAGCTGGACTTCATAGGCACCAGATTGGACATGGCATAGGCAAAAGCTTTTTTGCCCAAGGACTGAGCGATCGCCCTTGCCTCGCTGGCTACCCTTGCCCAGAGCAGCCGGAGGGTACCAGCATGCCTTCTGCTCCACCTGATGGGCCAAGTGGTGGCCTCTTTCCATGTGACCCCTCTGGCTCGCCTTTGCATGAGGAGGGCCCAGTGGACCTTGCGGGCCCAATGGCGACAGGCTTTCCAGGATCTTGAGGCTCCTGTTGCAATCACGGACCATCTGCGAGTGTCTCTACCCTGGTGGGAAGATCTTTCCAATCTGGAAAAAGGACTTCCCTTCCAAACCTCTCCGTTCCAGGCGATTCTCATCACCGAGGCTTTCCCTCAGGGCTGGGGAGCCCATGTGAACGGTATCCACACACAAGGTCTCTGGACTGCCTCCAAAGCCTGCTGTCAGATAAACTCCCTGAAGCTTTGGGCAATCCGGTACGCCTTGTGGGGTGTTCAGGGACCAGTTGTCGTCCAAGGAAGTCCTGATTCAGATGAACAACCAAGTCATGATGTGGTATATCAACAAGCAGGAGGGGCACAGGCTCATTCCTGCTGAGCCTGGAGGTGGTGCAAATGTGGACTTGGGCCCTCTCGCTGGGGATGTGTCTGTGTGCCACGTGACTGCCGGGTCATCTGAATATCCGGGTGGATCACTTAAATTATTCCTTTTAGCCTCACGAGTGGTCCCTCCACCTGGGGGTGGCGGTCGAGCTGTTCGCTGCTGGGGCACATCGGATGTGGATCTCTTTGCTTCTCCTCACAGCTACAAGATTAGCAAGTTCTGCTCCCTGTTGTCAGTGGACGGACATCCGGCCTGCGATACCTTCTCCTCCCCTCTGCTGCTCCTGCTGAAGACGTTGCTGAAGCTTCAACAGGACGGGCAAGACCATGATCCTTGTGGCGCCCTTCTGGCCACGTCAGGTCTGGTACCCACTTCTACAGGACTTGTCAGTGTGGACCCCCTTCCGGCTGGGGACGGCGCTAGATCTCATCTCTGAAAATCAGGGCACCCTGCACCATCCAAACACCTAGGCATTGGCCCTGACTATTTGGATGTTGAGCGCATGTCCTCCAGCCTCTGGTGCTCTCGGACTGCGACTCCCAGGTACTGGTGGCGCCCTGAAAACCCTCCACCAGAAAGTCCTACAGCTTGAAGAGGAAAAGATTTTCCATCTGGTGTGCGGGGCATGGTTTGGATCCCTTCTCCTGCCCCCTCTCTCAGCTCTTGGACTACCTATGGCACCTCTCTGAGTCTGGGCTTCAGACCAGCTCGGTCAGGGTCCACCTGAGTGCTGTCAGTGCGTACCTTCGGGGTGTCGCTGGCATGCCAGTTTCTGCACAACCTTTGGTAGACCGGTTCATGTGGGGCCTCCTCCAACTGAAGCCCTCTCTTTGGTCTTCTGTCGTAGCCTGGGACCTCTGTGTTGTCCTGGCACGGCTTATGCATCTTCCTTTTGAGCCACTGCAGTCTTGAGACCTGCAGTCCCTCACCTGGAAAGTTTTGTTCCTGGTGGTGATTACTTCCGCTCGTAGGGTCAGTGAGCTTCAAGCTCTGGTGACCTACCCACCCAAAGTTCTTCCATGATCGTGTGGTGTTGTGTACACATCCAAAGTTCCTGCCCAAGGTAGTGTCAGACTTCCACCTTAATCAGTCCATTGTGTTACCCACCTTCTTCCCCAGGCCTCATTCCCACTTGGGGGAGCGAGCCCTTCATATCTTGGACTGTAAAAGGACCTTGGCTTTCTTTATGGATCATACAGCAAGCCACGGACAGTCCACTCAACATATCTTTTGATTGCAACAGACTGGGAAGGGCGATGGGTAAACAGACCCTGACGAATCGGTTGGCGGACTGCATTGCCTTTTGCTATCAGCAGGCAGGCCGAGAAAAGGCTCACTCTGTGCGGGCCATGGCAGCGACAGTAGCTCATCTGCGCGCAGTCCCCATCTACGACATGTGCCAGGCCGCAATCTGGAGTTCTCTTCTCACGTTTACTGCTCATTAGTGTTTGGACAAGGACAGGTGACAGGACAATGCCTTTGGTCAATCCGTCCTCCGCAACCTGTTCCACTCTTGAACCCAACTCTTCCTTCCATGCTCTGAGGGAACCAGACAGTCCCTTTTTCGACCCACGGAGCTGCACTTTTTGTTGTGCCCGTTGGCAGTTTGGTCAGTTGCTGTGGTCCCTATGGTGGCCAGGGACAGTCTGGAGCTTGGTACTCACCCACATGTGAGGACTACTATCCTGCTTGTCGTAGGAGAAAGCGCAGTTCTTAACTGTAACAGGTGTTTTCCTAGGACAGCAGGATGTTAGTCCTCAGAAATCCCGCCCGCCTACCCATGGAGTTGGGTTCTCCTTCCAGTTTGTTTTATTTTTCGCTCGTACTTTTATCTATGTTACGAGACTGAAGGGGAACCTCGCGTGGACAATCGGATAGTGGCATGCTGGGCATGCTCAGTGTGCCGGTCAAAGCTTCTAGAAACTTTGACAAAAGTTTTCCATGCCGGGCTCCATCAAATGACGTCACCCACATGTGAGGACTAACATCCTGCTGTCCTAGGAGAACACCTGTTACAGGTAAGCAACTGCGCTATGCCTACAGTACCTGAATGTCATCTGCTTTGAAGTGCCTGAAGAGCAGAATACAAATCAAATCAAACAAATAAAATAAAAAATAGTTGGTATGGATGAGCAGCCTAGATATGTTTTTATGTTTCTATTTGTACAGCATTCATTGCAGGTATGTACAAAATCCAGGTAAGGGCTTCTTTTTTTTGGATTTAAAGTTTATATTGACTTTTCCAATAACAATCAAAACATCCTCACAGAGGGAACAAAGGTAGTCGATTACATATTTTCACATTATCTCCCGGGGTAAGTTTTCTCCTAGGGAACTGTCATAGTTACTGTTTGATAGAAGTTATCCAGAGATTTCCTTAACCTTGTCTTCCCTCGCTCCACACAGAAGGATAATAGACAGAGTAGTAAAGGTACAGCCATTGCACGCATTTTGTACTGTTACTATAATTTTTGTTGGGTTTTTTTGTAAACCAAGAGGAGCTTTGCTACATAGACATGGGAAGTGGCTGTCCCAGGCCTTGCACTTTGCAGGGGTGGGGGGAGAGGGTCCTGTTCTGCTGTGGTAGGACATCACTTCCTTGTGAGGGGGCTGCGGTGGTCTGGGTGGCAGGCCCCCCCCCCCCTTCTTCAGAAAGGATTCTCATTCCCTCCCCCCCAATCACATCGCAGAGGGACCCCCTCATTTGTTCCCTTATGCTCCCACTCTTCAATCTTTCCTGCCCAGCTGAATTTCTGCAGGTCCTGCACCCAGTTAGGGTCAGCCCCGTACACAGTGACTTCATTTTGTGTTAGCAGACGAAAATGCCTGCCCCTTAGATTTAGCTGATAGGTGTTTATTGATGAAGTTAGTTTCAGTGGCTTTTCAAAACCTTTTGTAACCAAATACGAATATATATATATTTATTTATTGGCATTTTTAAATTGCTTTACAGATAAAAACTATCTCCCAAAACAAGATATATATATATATATATATTTCAGTAGTAGTAGGGGCTAAATATTAAGCTACATGGTTTCACACCATGCATACTTTTTAGCTGTGATTGGGAGGTGTTCCCAAAGGCATGCTTTGTGTGAGATGGGAAAATAATGCACATGGATTGTGTTGTCAAGTGAACAGACTCAGTTTTCCAGAGAAATCTTACACAGAAATCCCTGGGTACTTTGTACTGTGTACCTGCAGCCTTTGAGTGCTGTGCGCTGCATAGTGGGCCTAGCACAGGGGGCAGAGGAGGGCGACTGTTAGTGAAGAAATTCGGAACAGGTTAGGACAGCTTGCAAAAGAGACCACTGAGAGGATTCATTTATTATTTTTTTTACTGGACTTTATTAGAATGGTATATTAGTCCCTATCAGAAAGCTGTAATGTTTGTGTTTTATATTTTGATTTTATGCTTGTTTGATTGTCACTCGCTTAGGATGCTAGATAAGTGAGCTATAAATATTTAAAAATGTAATTGTTTTGTTTGACATTCTGTATGAATTGTGTGAAGTTATTAGCTCTAGATTTTTGTATCCGATTTTTAAAAAATATTTTGCTGTTAACCGCTTTGTACCTTACCTGGGGGAGAGGCGGTCTATAAAAACAATTGAAAATAAATAAATAAACATGATACAGTTTATAAAATGGTGAGTGGCATGGGACAAGTAAATAAGAAGAGGTTATTTAACTCTCAGTTAATAAGTACAAGAACTAGGGGACGCTCCCTGAAATAGCAGGTAGCAGATCTAAAACAAATTTTAAATGTTTTTTCAGTCATTGCACACTTACACTGTGGAATTTGTTGCCAGAAATTGTGTTAAGGCCAATAATATTGCTGGGTTTAAAAAAAGTTTTGAAAGAGTTTCTGGAGGGGAAGTCCATTAACACTTATTAGCCAGCCAGGCAGGCATTGGGATTGCTATCTCTTAAGTCTGGGAATGAGCAACAGAGAAGGAATCTGCCAGGTATATCCATGTGACCCAGTGTGGCCTCTGTCAGAAACAGAAAGTTGGGCTTGATGGAAGGGCATGATAAAGGGGATGGAAGGGCTCCCTTATGAGCAAAGGCTAAAGAGGTTAAGAGTTATTTAGCTTGGAGAAGAGACGGCACGGAGGGTGGGGTGTATGATAGAGGTCTATAAAGTCATGAAAGGACTTGAACTGGTAAATGTGAATTGGTTATTTACTCTTTCAGATAATACAAGGACTGGTGGTATTCCATGAAGTTATCAAGCAGCACATTTAAAACAAATTGTAGAAAATTATTTTTCACTCAACACATAATTAAGCTCTGGAGTTCATTGCCAGAGGATGTGGTTAAGGCAGTTAGTGTAGCTGGGTTTTAAAAAAAGGTTTGGACAAGGTCCTGGAGGAAAAGTCCATAAACTATTAAACAAGTTGACTTAGGGAATAGCCACTGCTTATTACTGGCATTAGTAGCTTGAGGTCTATTTAATGCTTGAGTACTTGCCAGGTATTTATAACCTGGATTGTTCACTGTTGGAAACAGGATGCTGGGCTTGATGGGCCCTTGGTCTGACCCAGTAAGGCAACTTCTTATTTTTTATGACCATTGGTCTTGACCAGCATGGCACTTATATATGTTCTTAGGTGAGAAGCTTGCAAATCACCCTTAAACCAGCATGAATATAATCTAATGAAAAACAATAGAGGATTGTAGGAAGAAATGCCAGCACTGCAAACTGGAATGTGCAGGCAGGAGTTAGTTTTGTCGCAGTGGCACTGTTCTTGCCCCCTTGTTTCTAGGTCTCAGCTTGTTTCTCTCTTCCTCTGACAGAACTCATGCAACATCTTCAGCAGCAGCTTGTGGAGGCTGAGCGCAAGGCCATGACTTACATGAAGAGGTTTAACAAGGTGCAGGCTGACTACCATAACCTCATTGGGGTCACTGCCGAGCTGGTGGATTCTCTGGAGGCCACTGTCAATGGCAAGATGGTAAGAAGCTGAACACCACATGCACCGCTAGCTTACATGTCTGCCATAAATCTGGAGGAGTGGAGGAAGGGGGAGGGCTTGGCAGGAAAGAGCATGTGCCTTACGTTGCCTGGATGCTGTTTTCAGAGAAGTTTCAATCTTATGTGACAGTCAGTTACTGCTTTCGGAGGTTATTCAACATTTAGACTTTAAAAAAAATCTTAAAATGGTGATGTTGCTCTGTACAGCCCTGTATACATCTACCAGAACTATAGCAATGAGAACAGTACCTGAATGTAATCCACTTTGTTGAAAAGCAGATTATAAATCAAATAGTAACCTACCTCCGACCTTCAAGGGAGCCATAGAATTATTCCCAATGTGTCCAGCAGGGGACACTCTCGGCATAAACATTGTTTAACTTGAATCATTTTCTGAGCTGTATTACTGCTGGTGCTAGCAGAGAGGTGACCCTGTTCTGTAGGAGTCCCTGGGTTATTTCTGTCTTAGTACTGAAGAATTATGGGAGAGAGGCAAACACTAAGCTCCCTGCTATTCTGTCTGCCCCAGAAAGTGCTTGGGGCTTGCAGGCATTACTACGTTACCTGAAACATGAACGGTACATCCTCCAGGCACAAGAATAGACTGACTGTGTGCTAGAGGGTTTTTCTAAGAGAAATTCTTACTGTGCTGGGCAAAACCCTTCCCTGCTTATTTCTTTTTTATATTTTGAACCAAATAGTTTTCTCCTCTAGTATTGGGATCCTGGCACTATGAGCCCAAATTTGCAATTATCTGGGAATTTCCCCCCCTATTTTATTTGCTTCCTCCCCCAATATACCTAGTTATTGCAGTGACGGCCCTGGGCGCCCTCTAGAACCCTGTGGTCACAGGCCATGAATCTGGCCACTAGGTGTCACCCTTGAGTGCTAACAATTCCCCCTTCCCTCTCCTGGAGTGCAGAAGACCCAGCTATGGGATCTAATTTGGGAATTGCAGTTTGAAAGTGAATGAAGAAACGTATTCAGATAATCCAAATCAAAAATATCACTTTAGATTTTTTTTTTTTTTTAGTTTATGGAATAAAAAGCAACAATCAAAAACTTGACAAAAGCCAGACCCCCACATTATTTAAGCTTAGACTATCCTCTCTGTTTCCTTGGGTGTGCACATGCGCTAGGGTGGGAGCGGTGCGGCTGCTGGCTGAGATTTTGGTGCCTGGGAAGCTCTGTTCTTAGTACTTTCACTCCAGGAGGATGGCTATGGGAGGGTGGATTTGGGATAAAAGAAAAATGTTATATAATCTGTTGCCTTTATGACTGGTTTCAGACCTGCCTGGTGTACATAAGAAACCAGTGTGTGTTGGGCATTTGTTTGTCTGCTTCTTTCAAATACAAATCCAGGACAAAGCTTTTTTTTTGTTTGTTTTTTAAAGTTTGCTTTTGGTGAATTGATTACTTACAGGCCGATACAGGAAGGCGTGCTCGGCTGAGCGCACCATTTAACTCGCAATTGGTTGCGCGTTTTCAACGTGTCTCTATTACCCCTTTAGCGTGTCGAAAACCCGTGGCCAACGCCCCAAAAACTAATAGCGTTCATCACATGCAAATGTATGTTGATGAGGCTATTAGTTATGCACCTGGGATACCGGAAAAAAAGGTACGGCCAAGCCACACATTTTACACTCAGAAATTAACGCCTACCCAAGGGCAGGCGTTAATTTCTGAGCAACCTGGTAAAGTGTGCAGAAAAGCATAAAATACTGCTTTTCTGTACACCCTCTGACTTAATGTCCTAGCAATATTAAATCGGAGGAGCCAAAACTTAAAAAAAAAAAGTAAAAAAAATATGTGCCCGCCGGTCAGTGGTTAGCAAAATGGACGCTCAATTTTACCAGTGTCTGTTTTCCTAACCCGTGGCTGTCAGCGGGTTCGAAAACCGATGCTGGTAAAATAGAGCGTCTGTTGTCGGACCTGCTGACAGCCACCTCTACCACTAATAAGGAGGTGCTAGGGATGCACTATTGTCCCTAGTGCCTCCTTATTAACGCACCATCTCATTTAAATTCACAATCGTGCGCCCAGGAGAGCAGGCGCTCAGCGTGGAGCGCTCGCTCTCCTGCCATTCTTACAGTATCGGCCTGTTAGTATGTAGCTATAAGTCTTATTCCCTGTACGTACCCGGATCAGTCCAGACTCCTGGGTTTTGCCCCCCCTCTAGCAGATGGAGACAGAAGTTTACAAACCAAACTCCGCCTATATCTAGGCTGGTGCCACCTACAGTCTGGCAGTCTTCTTCTGTCTCCTAGCAGGTGGAGAGGGTGCAAAACCTACAGTCTGTGTTGAGGCCTGGTTTGGTGCTTCAAAAAGAATAAATAGATAGTGGTATTAGGTAGCATTAGGAATAGTGTATTGTTAGGATGGTAGTGAGAAGTCAGTAAGGAGACCGCAGTTGTTTGCCTGCTGGTCTAGTACTGCACCTCCCAGGGGGTGTGAGGCCCTGAGGGGGCCATCCCGCCTGGTTACAGAGGCCGCTGACGTGTGGGGGTTATGCCACTTCCCAGCATATCTTCCTGCCCTGGGGGTGACACCGGGGAGCCCGGCTCACTCCCCCCAGGTGGTACTGGAGCCGGCGGCGACTGGTAATTTAAAAAAAAAAAAAAAAAAGTTCTCTCAGTTTTATTTTCAGGTGCTCTGGGGCCTGTCTTATCTTTGTTTTCCTTCCTTTCCCGATCGCGTTCGGCGGGGGGGGGGCGGTCGGAGGTCTGTTTTTAATCTTTAGTGTCCGGCTACTCTCTCGCAGCGATTTTGCATGCCGCGTCGGGCGGTTTGCCGGGCTTACGGCTCGGCGCTGGGGCGCCTCTCTCGAGATAGTCTTTGCTCGGGCTGCGTTTCGGGGGTGAAGGGGTTTTCCTTTCTCCTGGAGCGGGTCCGGGGGCTGGCGGTTTGTACGGCAGCAGCTCCGGGGAGCAAGTCTGGTTTGGGGGAGGGCCCGTTTCCGCAGAGCGCAGGAAAGGGCGCCATTTTGAGTACCAGGAATGGGTCTTCGGCAGGAAAGTCCGCCATTTTAACCCCTTCAGGGCCCACGGCATCCGGCTCTCGATCGGAGCAGGGGGAGGGGGACTCCCCACCGCGTTTGTCGCACCAGCGTAGGGTCCCCGAGGGGGACAAGCCGGCAAAGTCACGTTGTTTGGGTGACATAGAGAGCCCGATGGGTGATCTTTCTGACTGGTCCTCTGATTCCTCATTTTACTCAGAATTTGTGTTGTTGATGCATAAGGTGTTTAAAGTGCATCGGATGGCAAGGAAAAAGGCCACAGAGGGCTTTGGAGCCCGATCCTGTTCTGGGGTCAGGGAAGCGGGCTAAGCCCGCCAGAGTGACGGGGCAGGCTGAAGGGCCTCGGCCTTTTAGAGTCAGTGCCCCGCGGGGTGATCCGGATAAGACGGACACCGATGACCCGGAGGAGCATCAGGGGGACCAGGACATGTCGTCACCGCCCCCGAGGGGGGTTGAGGGGAACGGCGACCGAAGGTAGTCCGCCTTTTTTAGAGGGGATGAGCTAAGGCCCCTCATCCCAGTGATTCTTGGTGAGTTGGGGATCCAATTGCCGCAAGAAGAATCCAGACTGGGGGCTACGGACCCAGTGGTGTTAGGTTGGAGGGGGCCGTCCTCTGCCTTTCCTTTACATTTTTCAGCGTTGGATTTGCTGTTTCAGGAATGGGATACCCCAGACCTTGGGTTCAAGGTTGCTAAGGCCATGGATAAGCTCTACCCCCTGCCGGAGGAGGCCTTGGAGCTGTTAAAGGTGCCTAAGATAGATTCGGCCGTGGCGGCAGTCCGGAAGAAGACCACCATCCCGGTTACTGGGGGCACGGCGCTTAAGGATTTGCAAGATAGAAAGCTGGAGGTACGGCTCAAGAAGATTTTTGAGGTCTCCGCCCTGGGGGTTCGTGCGGCGAGTTGCAGTAATTTCTCCTTAAGGGCAGGTCTGCATTGGGTTCAACAGTTGTTGGCTAATGAGTCCCTTTCGGCACAGGAAGCGCTTCAGGCGGGCCGTTTGAAAGCAGTGTTTGCATATAGTGCCGTTGCTTTTTATGATCTACTTCGTATTTCGGCTAGCTCCATGGTTTCAGCGGTTTCCGCACGTCGCTTATTGTGGCTTAGGCATTGGACGGCTTTAGTGATGGGGTGCTCAGGGTCGGCCTCTCCGGGTCCCATCCCATTTAAGGTAAGCTCTGGTACATCCCAGGAGTCTAGACTGCTCCGGGTACGTACAGGGAAAAGAAAATTAGGTCTTACCTTTGATAATTTTCGTTCCTGTAGTACCACGGATCAGTCCAGAGTCCCACCTAGCTGTTCTGCCATGTGAAAGGAGAGTCCGAGCTGTCTGTCTTTTTATATCAGTTTTTTGCTCAATACTGTCAGAGGTATTATCGGTGGCTCAGGTTCTGTTCCCATTCGGGGGTTGTTGAGCCGGTTGTTGTGGTTCGGTTACTGTGTATAGTTAAATTGGTGGGTTCTTTGGGATCCATTCTGCTTTGACATTAAGTAATACTGCCAGACTGTAGGTGGCACCAGCCTAGATATAGGCGGAGTTTGGTTTGTAAACTTCTGTCTCTATCTGCTAGAGTGGGGGCAAAAGCCAGGAGTCTGGACTGATCCGTGGTACTACAGGAATGAAATTTATCAAAGGTAAGACCTAATTTTCTTATCTCCGACGAATCTGCCCATTGCCATTAGCAGCTTGAGAAACCTAAAGTGGTGACAAACACAACAGTAGTTAGAAAAAGATCAATATCTGGTGGGAAACCTAAAGATGCAAAGCATGTACAGTGAAGAAATGTAAGACATCCGCTTTAATACTTCTGCAGGTTTGCCATTTTGGTGCAGGATCTGTCTGGGGCCCTTACCAATATGTGGTGCTCCGTGGAGGCTTCAGAGCTTCACCTTGCAACTTTCTAGGATTTCAGGCGGTCTGCTTTGATTTTGTTCCTATGTCTTGTTTTTTATTTTACTTGTAATAAATTGAAGTTAATTTTTACAGTCTATGCATTTATTACAGCTGGCACTCTGTTCATTATCTACTTGTGCCTGTGTTGATTGCATGGAGTAGTATTGAGGATCAATAGCTTAGAATGGTAGGAGTGGCTGAGTAGAAAAAGATTTCACAAACTTGAATCTTCTCAGGAATGTAATATGAAGCAGAGCAACAAAGAGGATCGTAATGATTTCATTTTAACTGCTCCCTGAATTCCTGAAATATTTCTGCTTGTGCTTCTGTGCCGGATCTCTTTCATCTGGGCAAGGTGTTAGTTTGGATCTCTATAGTGAGCAAACCCAAACAAGACTATCTAGGAGGGCCATTTTCAGACACTAGGGTACACGCATGAGGAAGGCTGTCCCATGGGCTGTTTGGAAATGCTTTCATATGTAAAGGGACCTTTGTTTTCAGTTTTTATTTTAGTTTTCCTGGGAAATTTCAATTTTAGAACAAAAAGAAACTGGTTAAAAAATTGACTCCAATGACTTTTCTCCTATGTGTTATAATTATTTTCCACTGATGTTTTTAAAATTATAACCTTGGAATTCTCAGCAAAAATAAACTAAAAACTGACAACAAAGGTCTCAGTTATTGTGCTGCATGGGTGACCGTATACTTGTCCATATAGCTAGCATAGTCCTGTCTCTAATTCTTTTTTTCCTCCTTTAAAAATTGCAGATTACTCCAGAATACCTGCAGAACATCTGTGTCCATCTCTTTAGTAACCAGATGAGGCAAAGTTTAGCACACAGTATTGACTTCACAAGACCTGGAACAGTAAGTAGAAGTCATCCTGATGATAGTGCTGAGCCTTCCACACTGACAGGTTGTGCTTTGGCATCTTCCATAGGCAGAGCTCCCAGCATGGGGTATTATTGCTCTCTGCACACGTTTAACTGCTCAGTTAGGATACCTCTACGTATTTCCTTGTTGCCTAGGTTCCCATATGGGTGCTGTGTAATTTGCCTCAGTTACTAGGCATCTTTTCTGTAGCACTGGATGTGAGCAGTATTTCCTAGGTTGCATGTGATATTCCCAGACGTTTGCTACTCTGTGTGTGAGGATCTGAGGCCACCCGATTTAAGGTTGTCGTCAGACTACAGAGCCTTGGAAAATCTGGGCTCTTTGCATCTTAACGAGCAGCTTTTATTTATTGCTTGTATTTACTTACTGCCCAGTCCATACGACAGTTCCCTCTTGGGCCTAAGGTCTGCGTAGGATGAGCCTACAAGGAAGCTATGTGGCTCTTCTTTCACACTGCCTCATATCTCATTCCAGAGGAGCCCAATCAGCCACTCATCTTCCTCAGTTTAGGAAATCAATAAAAACTGAAGTTATTTACAATATCTTTTAAATAAGCTCTGTTTTGACTTTTATTGATGGAATATTTCATAATAGCTGCATGTTGTTTTTAGTTTTGTCTGGCTTGCCCTAGTTTATTTTATATGAGAAGCTTCTAAATGTTTTGACATTTGTTACGGTTTTTCTTATGTTTTTTATTATTTGCTTCCATGTTGATTATTTTTATGCATCACTACTAGTGTGAGCACTTGTGATAGTTTTGTTTTTGTCTTCTTCTTTTATTACTGTGCTTTTATTTGGTTAATTATGCTGTAATCTGCCTGGAGCTTATATTGAAAGGCAGACTGGGTATTCAAAATAAAAAAAAAAGGACATAAAAAGGACTGATAGTGCATCCAAGTGATTAAAATTTTGAGAAAGCCCAATCAGAAATCCAGGGTAAAAGAACTTTTTGAAGCAATAGAAAGGAGCATTGAGAAGGCGACATCTTTGTGTAAGGCAAGTTCACAAAGAGAAAAAGAGAGAGACTGATATGGCTTTCTAAGATGTAATAGAAATGCTAAGAGCAAAGAGGATGGTATTAAAATTAAAAACACCGAGGACAGGCAGAATTATCAGGAAAAACAAAGGGGAGGCAGGGAGAGCAGTTAAGCATGCAAAGACACAAAGAGAGGATGCAATTATCCTATTGATAAGAAGGCTGGGGGAGAAATCCTTCTTTAAATATATAAGGGGAAAGGCAAAGAACGAAGGGAGGATAGGTACAATAAAAGGAAAAAGTGAGGTTTGTAAAGAGGGCCATTAAAAAAGTAGAAGGCTTAAAACAAGTTCCTTGCTCAGTTTTAACATAAGATGAAAAATGCCATTGATAAGTGTGAAATAGTTACAATCAAATTACAGAGAAGATAAGCCTGAGATGATTACAGTCAAACTGCTGAGAAGGAAGTACTTGAAGTACTTATGCAGATGAGAGAGGATAAAATCATGGGATTTAATGGTGTTACACGCAAGCAGGCCGATGCAGTATCGGCGCACGTAACACACGCTATTCTACCTCTCCCGGGCGCTTGATTTAATACTTAAAATCGGGTGCCGTGGTAAAAAAGAGGCGCTAGGGGAAATTGCATGCCCCTCGCATCTCCTCGGCAGTTGCCACATGGGAGAGGTCGGACCCAAGAAACAAACAAAGAGGAAGACAGTCTAACAAAGCCGTGAGGAATCAAAACAAGGAATAGCCGAAAGTCCTTCAAAAATCTCTTTATTAATTGCCCAAGAGATTTTTGAAGGACTTTCGGCTATTCCTTGTTTTGATTCCTTCACCTGGGAGAGGTGGCAGTCAGCCAGTTAGGAAAATGGACGCTCGTTAATTGAGCATCCCTTTTCCTAACCTGACTGCCAGCACCTTTTTTTTTTAAATTTATTATTTCCTGGACACTAATTTTTTAGTTCCTCCAACTTAATATCGCCACGATATTAAGTCAGAGGAAGTACAGAAAAGCAGTATTTCTTAGTGTCTAGACAGATGGAATCAGGACCAGTGGGTTTATGCTCCCCTGCCAGCAGATGGAGACAGAGCAAGCTGACGTCACAGTATATATAACCGTGCAGTGACCCCAGCCTGCCAGTATTCTCCATCTCCAGCAGATGGTGGACTTGCATCTCCCTATGGGGATTGCTTTGAGCTTTTTGAAAGGACAAATTTGCAATTCTAAATTTAGGAAAAGAAAACCCTGCTCTCCTGCGGTGATACATAAAGGTCCCTCCCCCAGTTGAGAATTCTTGAGGTGATTTCCATGGTCATACTTTTGAAGAGAATATTGGCAGGTTGGGGTCACTGCAGGGTTATATATCTACTGTGACGTTAGCTTGCTCCGTCTCCATCTGCTGGCAGGGGAGCATAAACCCACTGGTCCTGAGTCCATCTGTCTACACTAAGGAAAATTAAATGATCAGGTAAGTAATTTCTCCATTTTCTGCTTTTCTGTACACTTTTTTGGCTCCTCCAAAATTAACACCTGCTTGGGGCAGGAGTTAATTTTGGCGAACATATATATATATATATATATATTTTTTTTTTTGCATGGGGGGTTATGGACACTCATTTGCATGTGATGAGTGCTTTACCTACGTGCGTTCTGGACGCGCTAACCCCCATTTTGCATCGGGGGTTATGGAGGCACATCAATGTACTAAAGCAGTTTGGAAAGCCAGCAAAATTCATGGTTGCGTAAGCAGTGGTATCAGCAGGAATACAGAGATCTTTCTGCCACGCATAGATCACCAGTGAGACCTCTCCTTCTGTTCCGTAGGCCCTCTTTTATAAGGACATAGGGAAGATGGAAGTTATTCAGAAATGGACTACTAAAATAACACAAGACCTGCAATACAAATCCTTCAAGAAAAGAAGGAAAAGGGGAGATATGACAGAAACAGTCAAATATTTGACAGACTTCAGTAAAACAGGGAAAGGCAAAATTTCAGGACAAAAGGTTATGATATGAAATTGCAGGGAGGAAGGTTCAGAAGAAATGTGAGCAAATACTTCTTTACTGAGAGGTTGATAGATGCCTCTAGTAGCCTATAGACAAAGACAGTGACAATGAAATCTGTGACGGAATTTTTTTTTTTTTTTTAAATTTGTAAAATTTTATTAAAACGAAAGAACAGGTTTAACAGACCATATGAAACAGCAATAGAACAGCAAAACTCAGTCCAACACGGACATAAAAACAAACATACGCTGTCATACATTGGAAACTGCACCAGATAAAACAAAGCAATAGGCTGCACATCAAAGAGAGAAACCTGAGATGATGTCAATGCTGTAGTGAAATCTGTGATGGAATTTATCCATGCTTGAGACAGATGGTAAGGGCAGGTAGGAGGTAACAGGTAGTAGAAAAGAGGGAAGAGATTTGGGTGCTTTTTTCAGTCCTATGGAGCTTTGAGGGCCAAAGAGGGGACCAGACATTTCAATGTGCTCAGGGTGGTGATATGGCTGTGCTGACCTTCTGTTAAGGTTGGGGTAATGTCTACATAGTTGCCATGGTTACATCCCTGACCTCAGCAGGTGGGGCTGCCAGATATTTGAACATCAGCCTCACTAGTTTTTGTTGATTGTGTGGATTATTATAAACTTTAGTGGTAAGATATTGGAGAGGGCTTAGGTGTTGGATTAAGAATGGGCCTTACAAGAACCAAAGTGGAAGATGACAAGATTTGTAAGAGCCTACCTTTGTAGATGGTGGAGGCCATCGCTATAATGAAATATAAATGTGCTTGAGGGAGAGATAGAGAGCCGAAGTTGGGTAAAAACCATGAGAGGGTGAACTGGTAGAGAAGCAGATAGGAAAACAACTGGGCAGACTGGATGAGCCATTTGGTCCTTAGCTGCCGTCATTTACTTTAAGAGCAGACTGGAGCAATCTGTATAACTGTCATTTGTAATCCACACAGATCCGCTTTTAAAGGGGATCAAATACTTTTGCAAACCACTGTATTTCCTGTCTGGTTTGTACCTTGCTGTTGGCAGTATACTATTGTATAGTTTAAGTGGTTGAAAACCTAAATCATTTCCTGTCTAAAATAGTTTGAATACTAAATCAACAGCTAACCACCGAAAATAACAAATGATCCACCTGGGCTCCTTTTGGAACGCACCTTATGTACTGGGCTGATGTCCAGCTCTAGTAAACTGTATAGGACTCCAGATTAATAATTACTTTCTTACATCTCATTAAGTATTCCCCTCCCCAGCATCAACTATTGAAGAGCCATTGTGCATTTTATAGCCAGGCTACACCCTTTGTACCGTTCTATTTAATTGATCTACTAAAACTGCTACAAATGACGTCCCCCAGAATAATAATCTTGAATGTACTTTCCCCGCCTAGCTTCCTGGTACACTTGGGAGGTGGCCAATAGCATTTTATTATCCCTGAGCTGCTCAAAAGGCAACATTTGAAACCCTTAAAGAGGTAACCTGCCAGGTTGCCATCTTCAAATGCATTAGAGCAGATAAGCTTTAAATGTAAACATTTGACTGACTGCAAGCTTGTATGTGCACACATACCAGACATTCGTAAGAAAATAAGACTCGCCATACTAGGTCACACCAAAGGTCCATCAAGCCCAGTATCCTGTTTCCAACCGTGGCCAATCCAGTTCACCAGTACCTGGCAGGATCCCAAGGTATAAATAGATTCCATGCTGCTTATCCCAGAGATAAGCAGTAGATTTCCCTAAGTCCACCTTAATTGCTTATGGACTTTCTCTCTAGGAACTTGTCCAAACCTTTTTTTTTAAACGCAGCTGCAATGAATTCCAGAGCTTAATTATGCATTAAATAAAAAAATATTTTTTCTTATTAGTTTTAAATGTTTTACCTAGTAATTTCATTGTGTGTCCCCTAGTCTGTGTTTTCTTTGAAAGAGTAAACAATCGATTAACATTTACTCGTTCCACTCCATAAATTATTTTATAGACCTTTATCATATCTCCCCTCAGTCATCTCTACTCCAAGCTGAAGAGTCCTAACCTTTTTAGCCTTTCCTCATAGAGAATTGTTCCATTATTTGTACCTTTTCTAATTCTGCTATATCTTTTCTGAGATGTGGTGACCAGAAATGCACATAATATTGAAGATAAACACCACATAATTCGCCACTACCTGGTTCCAAAATGGCCACCAACAGACCAAACAACATGGGGATATCCCCCGCACATCAACGTGCCTACCTAATATACACCTATTCATCCAATGATGGAAGAGTAACTGCCCCTTGCTGACCTGCATCCAATAGAGTAAACCAAACTGCTACCATTCATTTCCTACCATTTCAATCCCATCACAACAGGACCCAATCCTCAGGGGCTGTTATTATACAAAAAGGATATTATAACAGGATATTACAACATATTGTAAAAATCTCATGAGTGATACATAAGGATATTGTATTGTAAAAGATGATGCTGATGTTTTAAATAATGTATGGGTATGTGTGTGTTGGTTTGATGAATGGATGGGTTTTATAATGAGATGTGGTATTTTATTATTTGGGGTGCACCTCAAAGTTTATACTGATTTTGTATTTTGTTGAATAATAAATGTAGTAAATATAATAAACGTGATTGTAATAGTTATTTGAACCATTGTAGTGGGAATGTATGTAAATTATATATTAGACCTCTGTTTATGTATATTATTGCTGTATCCCACTGCCTGCCACCGCTAATTACTTTAGCTGTGGCATCTTGCACTGTCCAAAGATGCAACATTATCTTTTGGAGACCCAGGTGTAACACTTTGCAGTAATCTAGATGTGACATGATAACTGCCTGCATCACTGTTCTGAGGTCTGATTTATACAGAAAAAGCTTCAATTGTCTTACTATTAGCCATAGATTTAAAAATGCTTTCCTAGTAACTGTGGCAACATGGGTCTCCAGACTTAGAGCAGAGTTTGTAATAAGATTCTTAATTTCTCCGAGGACAAGCTGGTTGGGGATCACATCATCCAATGGAGCCCAGCATGGAAAACTTATGTCAGTTTCTATAACTTTGACTGAGCCTTCTCTGCTAGGGGGCATTGCATGATATCCGGGATTGCCATAAATTCTCCCAGATGACCGCAAAAGGATGCCGGGCTCATCTGGAGAAGATGGAGCAACTCTTCGGGCACTGGAAGATTGATGCATCGACATCGAGGGACCTCTGAGCCGCACATATGGCCATTGAGCTATCGACATCAGCTTTGTCGACATTGAAGGCCGTCGGGGACTATAGGGACAGGCCATTGTCTGGCTCTTCCAGGCTGAAGATGTGATCTGGTTCCTCGTCTTTGACCTCTGCACTGGGGAAGGAGCAATACAAGCATCGAGGGAAACCGAAGAAGTATTGATATCTGTCTCCATTGATGCATAGGGATGCTCCAGCTTTTGCCAAGAAGTCCCCAAAGTGAGCCCGTGGCAAGAAATTTCCAGTTTGGTAAGGGTACTTCCACCATGGAATGGGGAGAGCATGTAGATGGGCTCAGCACCCAGGGCCTTTTGGTCGCCCATGAACGTTGGCTTCAAATCAACTTCCTGGAGCTCTGGGCTATATGCTATGCCCTTTGGGCTTCCAGAAATCAGCTGCCCAACAAAATTGTTTTGATTTAGATGGATAATCGTGGCATATACTACGACAACAAGCAGGGAAGTACAGGTTCTTACCTTCTATGTCATGAAGCGGTCCAGATTTGGTCGTGGGCCTTGTCTCAAGGGATGATGCTTAGGGCCATGTATCTGGCCAGTCTGGAAAATGGGGTAGTGGACAGACTGAGTTGTTCCTGTAGACCCCACAAATGGTCCCTGAACCAAGGATTAGCGAATAGGATCTTCCGACTCTGGGGAACCCCAGAGGTGGATCTGTTTGCAGCCCCTTGGAACAGGAAAGTCCTCTTCTGTTCCACAAACAGGACATATGGCAAGCTAGCCTCAGATGCTTTTGCCCTCCAATGGGCCTGGGGTCTTCCGTATACATGTCCTCTGCTACCACTGGATACTCACAGAGAATGAAGGGACTTTGATCCTCATAGCCCCTCATTGGCCGAGACAGATTTGGCCTCCGCTCCTCCAGGAGTTATCCATTTGGAAATCGAGCAGACTGGGGACTTCTCCAGCTCTCAGGATTAGGGCAGGTTGTAGCATTCCAACCTCCAGGCCCTATCGTTCACAGTTTGAATGTTGAGAGGCTGATCATCCAGCCCCTCGACCTCTCTGAGGATGTCTTGTGTCTTTGTAGCTTCCAGAAAGCTTTCCACCAGAAAGTCCTAAGGTCTGAAGTGGAGGAGGTTTCCTGTGTGGTGTGACCAGAGGGCCTCTAGACCCTTTCTCCTCCTCAACACAAAAACAGCTTGACTACTTTCTACATCTCTCCGATGCTAGTCTTAAGACCAATTCGGTTAGGGTTCATCTTAGTGTGCTTGGTGTATATCATCACTGTATATAAGGTAAGCCCATCTCTGTACAGCCTATACTTGTACGCTTCGTATGGGGCCTGCTTCATTTGAATCCTTCCTTAAGGCCTTTTGCAGTTTCGTGGTCTTCAACATGGTGTTTGTTCAGCTGATGAAAGCTCCTTTAAAGCCACTATGCTCCTGTGACCTAAAGTACATGACCTGAAAGTTTGTATTTTTGGTAGTGGTCACTTCAGGCTGCAGGTTCAGTGAGCTCTAGGCCTTAATGACATCCACCTTATATTAAGTTTTTTCATGATAGGGTGTTCCCTGTACGTACCAGGATCAGTCCAGGACACCTGGGTTGTGACTCCGCACCAGTAGATGGAGACAGACTAAAACTTGTGGGCGGAGCCATATATGCCCCTGTGCCAGTCACAGCCCCTCAGTCTTACTCTGTCTCCAGTAGATGGTGCAGGTCCAGTCACAGCCCTGCCTGACCTGATTCTGGTGGTTAGTCAGGTTTGATTTTGGGCTAGTTTTTGTTAGGCCTAGTTGTTTTATGCTAAATTGGGGTTTGTTTTAATCCTTAGTCCCGGGTGCCCTGCCTCCCAGGGGGGTTGAGAGGTCCTGAGGGGACTACCCTCTCCCGGTTGAGGCCGCTGCCAGGGTTGAGGACCCGGCGGAGCTAGTGGCAGCGTCAGGGGTGACACCAGGGAGCCTGGTTCACTCACCCCTGCAGGAAATAGGGTTTTCAGAACCAGGGACAGCCTGTTTTTTTTGTAAAAAAAAAAAAAAAAAAGTTTTACTTTTATTTCTTGCGGCTCTCCGTTGCCTGGCGTTGCCGCTCCGTTTCGGTCGGTGGGGGGGCGTCGCCAGCAGGGGGGAGGTCGCCGAATTGCGCCGTTTAGTTATTTTAAATTTTTTTCCCGTGTGGTGATTTTGTTTGGCGCGCCTCCGTTTTCCCGCGTTCGTCGGCATGCCTCGGGGTTCGCAGTGCAGGGCCTGCGGCTCGGTTCTCTCGCCCCGGCCGGACCGCCGGACCGCTGCGAGGGACAGCTCGGTTTAAAAAAAAAAAAAAAAAAAAGGTGCAGTTTTCTTTTCAGTGTGCCGGGGTCTTTGCTGCAGCGGTCGTTTCGGCGTTTTTCCCTCTCTCCCTCTCACCTTCTCTCCTTTTACTTGGCGTTTTCGTCGAAGCGTGGGGAGTGCTCTCTTCTGAGCAGGCCGCTTGGGTCGGCCTGCTCGACTTGCGGCTCCAGCGCCATGCGCCTCTAGCGAGCTCGGATTCCTCAGGCGGCGGTAAGGGGGGGCGCAGGATCGGCGGCCTGACTTCGGGGAGGTGCTTGGTCGGCGGCAGCCTCTCGCGGTTGCGGTCGGGGACCGTCCGGCGGCCTTCCCCAGGCAGTTCCTGTCTGCCGCGGGAAAAGATTAAAAAAAAAAAAAAAAAACGCCGACCTCTCGCGCAAAATTGGCGGGAACGTTGGCCAACTTGGGGCCACCATCGAGCGCAACACCGAGCGCGGCAGGTCCCAGGGTTTCCCTCGTTTCCGTTCCCCCCCTCTCCCTTCCCCCCCCCCCCAGCGGCCGACTCCGCGGTCTGTTTGCCATCGGAGGCAGTGGGGGGGAGGGCTGGGGGAGAAACGCTCTTTGCCCTGGTTTTCTTGTGGCCTGGCTTAGGGCCTTGAAGGCACGCAGAGCCCACAAGTGACCTTCTGGCCAGGCGGGGGGGTCGGAGAGGCCTATCAGTTTGGACTGGATGCGTACTCGGCCGCGGATCGCGGCGGGCCGATTCATAGCCAAACGCCCGTTGGGGGCCCTACCGCCAAGGGGGGCCCTACAGCCTAGCTTGGGCACGGACCCTGCCTCAGTCTCGTCGGATCCGGTATTTCCTCGGTGCCCTCCCCTCCTCCGAGGGGGGCTGGGGGAGAGGTCTACATTGGAATCGTCGGGTCCGCAGATTTCCAAGGCGTTCTCCCCGCCTCCCAGGGGGGCTGAGGGGGATGGCACGCCGCCGCAGGGGGCGGCGGGGCAGACACTGCCTTCGGAAGGGGATTACTCGAGCTTAATCCGCCTCTTCATCAGGAAGGAGCTGGCCCCTGATTCCCGCCATCCTGGAGGGGTGGGGCATCACCACCCCGCTGGGGGTAGTCTCGGCTGGGCTTCATTCCTTTTCACCTCTCTGTGTCAGCCCTGCTCTATCGTGAATAGGATACTCCGGTTTTGCACCTCTAGGTCACGAACGCTATGGGTAAGCTCTCTCCCTTGCCGGAGATCGAATGATTTCCCGAGGCCCGAGGATAAATTCAGGGCGCGGTATTCGTTTTCGGCCAGGTCCCGCTTTCGTGATCCCAGGACGTCGCGTCCTCAACAGTCTCCTGGTCAGTCGTATAGGGCTTCTTCCTCCCGGTCCCCGCCATGGCAGCAGCAGTCTTTTCGGGGGGAAACGAGGGAGCCCCGGCGAGCGCAGGAGTCCTAAGCTTCGCAATAAAAGATGGTCGGCCTCTCGCTCTCTCACCGCAGCCACAGCACGCCGTTCCCAACGTCGGGGCGTGGTTGATTTCAGTTGTAGAGAGATGGGCCGGTGTAACGTCAGACCAGTGGGTCCTCCGCGTGATCAGACTCGGCTGCCTCCTCCGTTCCGGTCAACCACACGGCAGGGGCCGTTACTCCATTTACTTCGTCGTCCCCAAGACAGGCGGCACGGACAGCTCTATTCTGGATCTTGGTGAAGTGAACCGATGCCTTCCCGTTTATCACTTCACAATGGAGTCGATTCGGTCGGTAATGGCTGCGTGGCGGTCCGGCGAGTTTCTGGTCTCCCTAGATCTCGTGGAGGCGTATCTTCACATAGGCATGCAGCCGTAGTTCCTGCACTTCGTCAGGTTCTGCGTTCTAGGACGGCATTGCCAGTTTCAAGCGCTCCCGGTTGGTCTCGCGACGGCCCCCGTACATTCACGAAGGTGATGGTCGCGGTGGCGGCGCGGCTGCGCCAGTAAGGTCTCCTGGTCCATCCTTCCCTGGATGATTGGTGGATTCGGGCGAAGCCCGAGGATCAATGTCGGTTGTCAGTTGGCCAGGGTCCTACACCTTGGCAGTCCCTAGGATGGGTGGTCAACTTCAACAAGAGTCTTCGGACACCCTCGCAGACCTTGGAATATCTGGGAGCCGTTGTCGACACGTCGCAGGGCTAGGTGTTCCTGTCACACGAACGGAGATAAGAGCTGCCAGCTCAAGTAAGGCGCTTCTTGTCTCTCCGCCGGCCGCGGGTCTGCGACTGCCTTACGGTCCTGGGCTCTATGGCTTCCACACTTGCGCTGGTTTCCTGGGCGTTCGCTCTTCTGCGGCCTTTACCGTCGTCTTTACTATCTTGCTGGGCGCCGGTTTCAGAGGAGTTCCATTTACCGCTTCCACTAGGGGGACTCGCGAGGTCCAGCCTGCTCTGGTGGCTGGATTCCAGTCATCTGTCCTCTGGAATGTCTCTTCTGGTGCCCAATGGGACGGTGGTGACCGCGGAGGCCAGTCTCTCCAGTGGGGGAGCGGTCTGCCTAGGGAGCTCGGTCCAAGGCCTATGGTCAGTGTCGCTAGCCCAGTGGTCTATCAACAGACTAGAGACCAGAGCGGTCCGTCTGGCTCTGCAAGCCTTCCTACCGGTAGTGTGGGGAAGGGCGGTCCGAGTGTTGTCGGACAACGCGACCACCGTGGCCTACATCAACCGCCAGGGCGGGACAAGGAGCCCACAGGTGGCGCAGGAGGCTCAGCGCTTGATGGCCTGGTCAGGGCTACATCTCAGCAACATAGTAGCCTCTCACAGTGCAGGAGTCGACAACGTTCAGGCGGATTTTTTTCTCAGCTGGCATCGCCTGGATCCCGGAGAGTGGGAGCTGGCGGACGAAGCGTTTCTTCTCATTTGCGAAACATAGGGAGTGCTCCACATGGATCTGATGGACACGTGGCACAACGCGAAGGCTCTGCGATGTTTCAGTCGAAGTCTAGAAAGGGGGGCAGAAGGCGTCGATGCGTTGGCGCTCCCCGGGCGACGGATGTTCTGCTGTATGTGGTTCCCCCGTGGCCGATGATCGGCAAGATTCTGCGGCGCATAGAGTTGCACCCAGCCAACGTGATCCTGGTGGCACCGGAGTGGCCGCGCCAGCCATGGTTCGCAGACTTCGTCCAGCTCACAGTGGCGGCACCCCTTCAGCTCCAGGGAATGGCGGGTCTACTCCATCGGGGCCCCGTCTGTTTGGAGAATGCGGATCACTTCTGTCTCGCGGCATGGTTTTGCGAGGAATCGGCTGAAGAGAAAAGGTTACTCAGATGCGGTGGTAGCCACGTTGCTACGTTCCAGGAAACAGGCGACGTCCCTGGCTTATGTCCGTGTCTGGGTGGATTTTGAGGAATGGTGCGTGCAGCGTGGGGGTGGTCCCTACTGCGGCTTCTGTCTCCGACATTCTGGCTTTCCTCCAGGCAGGTCTTGCCAAAGGTCTGGCTTGCAGTTTTCTACGGGTCCAAGTGGCGGCGATTGGTTGTTTGCGAGGTAAGGTCCGTGGTACTTTCCTGGCTCTTCACCCGGATATCTCCCGTTTCCTTCGGGGAGCTAAGCACCTTCGTCCTCCATTGCATCTCCCCTGTCTGGCTTGGATCCTCCATTCGGTTCTCTCCGCTTTATGCACGGCGCTGTTTGAACCCTTGAACCGCTTAACTATTCAGGATCTCACGTTGAAGACGGTGTTCTTGGTGGCGATTGCTTCGGCACGGCGTGTTTCGGAGTTACAGGCTTTGTCCTGTAGGGAACCCTTCTTGCGTATTTCCGATTCCAGAGTTTATTTGCGGACGGTTCCTTCCTTCCTGCCGAAAGGGGTGTCGGCCTTCCATTGCGGACGGTTCCTTCCTTCCTGCCGAAAGGGGTGTCGGCCTTCCATGTTTTTCAATCGGTTGAGCTGTCCGCTTTCGCGGTCGGGGTGCCCTCTGATCCAGAAGCGTGGGAGTTACGGAAGTTTGACGTGCGGAGATCCCTCCTTCGCTGTCTGGAGGTCACTTATCCATTTCGGGTCACAGATATAGAAACATATAGAAACATAGAAACATAGAAATGACGGCAGAAGAAGACCAAATGGCCCATCTAGTCTGCCCAGCAAGCTTCTCACATATTTTCTCTCATACTTATCTGTTTCTCTTAGCTCTTGGTTCTATTTCCCTTCCACCCCCACCTTTAATGTAGAGAGCAGTGATGGAGCTGCATCCAAGTGAAATATCTAGCTCGATTCGTTAGGGGTAGTAGCCGCCGCAATAAGCAAGCTGCACCCATGCTTATTTGTTTTACCCAGACTATGTTATTAGCCCTTATTGGTTGTTTTTCTTCTCCCCTGCCGTTGAAG
The DNA here is from genome assembly GCF_901001135.1 of Rhinatrema bivittatum. NCBI lineage: Eukaryota > Metazoa > Chordata > Amphibia > Gymnophiona > Rhinatrematidae > Rhinatrema > Rhinatrema bivittatum. Next base: position 182,370,438 of record NC_042623.1, read on the forward strand.
CAGGGAGCTATGCTGGATATGCGTGACGTATAAGTCTTCTCCCATGCCGTTGAAGCAGAGAGCCATGCTGGATGTGCAATCGAAAGTGAAGTATCAGGCACATTTGGTTTGGGGTAGTAACCGCCGTAACAAGCCAGCTACTCCCCGCTTTGTGAGTGCGAACCCTCTTTTCTTCTCCCCTGCTGTTGAAGCAGAGAGCTCTGCTGGATGTGTGAAGTATCAGTTTTTCTTCTCCCCTGCCGTTGAATCAGAGAACTTTGCTGTATATGCATTGAAAGTGAAGTATCAGGCTTATTTGATTTGGGGTAGTAACCGCCGTAACAAGCCAGCTACTCCCCTCTTTGTGAGTGTGAATCCTTTTTTCCACATTTCCTCTTGCTGTTGAAGCTTAGAGCGATGTTGGAGTCACCGTAAGCCTGTGTATGTTTATTTAATAAGGGTATTGACTCCAGGCAGTAGCCATCATTCTGGCGAGTCACCCACTCTTCATTGGCAGCCTCTTGACTTTATGGATCCACAGTGTTTATCCCACGCCCCTTTGAAGTCCTTCACAGTTCTGGTCTTCACCACATCCTCCGGAAGGGCATTCCAGGCATCCACCACCCTCTCTGTGAAGAAATACTTCCTGACATTGGTTCTGAATCTTCCTCCCTGGAGCTTCAAATCGTGACCCCTGGTTCTGCTGATTTTTTTCCTTCGGAAAAGGTTTGTCGTTGTCTTTTGATCATTAACACCTTTCAAGTATCTGAAAGTCTGTATCATATCACCTCTGCTCCTCCTTTCCTCCAGGGTGTACATATTTAGATTCTTCAATCTCTCCTCGTACGTCATCCGATGAAGATCCTCCACCTTCCTGGTCGCCCTTCTCTGTACCGCCTCCATCTTGTCTTTGTCTTTTTGAAGGTACGGTCTCCAGAACTGAACACAGTACTCCAGGTGAGGCCTCACCAAGGACCTGTACAAGGGAATAATCACTTCCCTTTTCTTACTCGATATTCCTCTCTCTATGCAGCCCAGCATTCTTCTGGCTTTAGCTATTGCCTTGTCGCATTGTTTCGCCGACTTCAGATCATTAGACACCATCACCCCAAGGTCCCTCTCCTGCTCCGTGCACATCAGCCTTTCCCCCCCCATCGAATACAGTTCATTCGGATTTCCACTCCCCATATGCATGACTTTGCACTTCTTGGCATTGAATCTCAGCTGCCATATCTTCGACCACTCTTCCAGTTTCCTTAGATCCCGTCTCATTCTCTCCACTCCTTCCGGCGTGTCCACTCTGTTGCAGATCTAGTGTCATCCGCAAAAAGACAAACCTTACCTTCTATCCCGTCCGCAATGTCGCTCACAAAGATATTGAACAGGACCGGTCCCAACACCGATCCTTGCGGTACACCACTTAAAACCGCTCTCTCTTCAGAGAAGGTTCCATTTACCATCACACATTGTCTTCTGTCCGTCAACCAATTTGCAATCCAGGTCACCACCTCGGCACTCACTCCCAAGCTTCTCGTTTTATTCACCAGTCTCCTGTGCGGAACCGTATCAAAAGCTTTGCTGAAATCCAAGTATATGATATCGAGTGCTCTTCCTCTATCCAATTCCTTGGTTACCCAGTCAAAAAAGTCAATCAGATTTGTCTGACAGGATCTTCCTCTGGTGAATCCATGCTGCCTCTGGTCCATCAATTCTCCGGACTGTAGATAGTTCACTATTCTCTCTTTCAACAGTGACTCCATTACTTTTCCCACCACTGAAGTGAGGCTAACTGGTCTGTAGTTATCAGCCTCCTCTCTGTTCCCACTCTTGTGAAGAGGGACCACCACCGCTCTTCTCCAATCACTCGGCACCACTCCTGTTTCTAGGGATCTATTGAACAGGTCGCACAGCGGTCCCGCCAGCACATCTCTGAGCTCCCTCAGTATCCTTGGATGAATCCCATCAGGCCCCATGGCTTTGTCCACTTTCAGATTCTTTAGCTCTTCCCATACATTATCTACTGTAAATGGATTTTCCTCTGTTCCGCTTCCCTCCAGTTTCTTGTTGTGTAGAGATGGTCCTTCTCCAGGGTCTTCTTTAGTGAACACAGAGCTGAAGTATTCGTTTAATATTTCTGCCATTTCTTCGTCTCCCTCCACACATTGATCATTTCCACCTTTCAATTTCACTATACCACTTTGGACTTTTCTCTTTTCGCTGATGTATCTGAAAAATGTTTTGTCACCATATTTTATCTCCTTGGCAATCCTCTCTTCTGCTTGACTTTTTGCCAACTTGATTAATTTCTTAGTCTCCCTCAGTTGAATCAGATATTCTTCTTTGTGCTCCTCCCTTTGGGATCTTTTGTATTTCTTGTATGCAGTTCTTTTAGCTTTAATTTTGTCAGCCACCTCCTTTGAGAACCAGATAGGTTTCATTTTTCTTTTGCTTTTCTTTACATTTCTAACATATAGAGCAGTTGCCTTGGCGATTGCTCCTTTTAGATTGGTCCACTGTTGATCCACATCTCTCTCATTTTCCCATCCATTTAGTTCTTCCTCTAGGTACTTCCCCATTTCCTCAAAGTCTGTGTTTTTGAACTGTAAAACTCGGGTCTTTGTGGTTCTTTTCCCTATTCTTTTAGTGATATTAAACCATACCGTTTGATGATCACTGGTGCTGAGGTGGGCGCCCACCTTGACATCAGAGACGATTTCTCCATATCTGTTTGTTTTGTTTTCTGGTCCAAAGAAAGGAGTCGCAGCGTCCCGCACGACGATTGCCCGTTGGCTCAAGGAGGCCATTGGTTCGGCGTACTTGGTGCGGGGGAAAACCACTTCCCGTGGGTCTTCGGGCTCCCTCGACTCGCTCTCCAGCTGCGTCTTGGGCGGAAGCTTCTCAGGTGTAGCCTCAAGAGATTTGCAGGGCGGCTACCTGGAAGTCATTGCATACCTTTATCCGGTATTACCGATTGGATGTCCGGGCTACCGATTCCGGGAGATTTGGAGAGAGGGTACTCCGAGCGGGACTCTCTGCTTCCCACCCTCGGTAAGTTGGCTCTGGTACATCCCAGGTGTCCTGGACTGATCCTGGTACGTACAGGGAAAGGAAAATTAGTTTCTTACCTGATAATTTTCATTCCTGTAGTACCAAGGATCAGTCCAGGATCCCGCCCGCAGTGCTGCGCTGAAGTAACGGAGAGTCCGCTCACTATTCTGGGTTAATCTTGTCCGCTTGTTTCGCTCTCTCGGTGGGAGAGTACGTTTCCTGAAGGGGAAACACCTGAAGGGGTGTTTCTTTCCCCGTTCTATTAGCGGTTTATAGCTAGTTTTGGTTTTAGTTCTCTGGTTGTGTTTTCTACTTTGACATTACGTATGACTGAGGGGCTGTGACTGGCACAGGGGCATATATGGCTCCGCCCACAAGTTTTAGTCTGTCTCCATCTACTGGTGCGGAGTCACAACCCAGGTGTCCTGGACTGATCCTTGGTACTACAGGAACGAAAATTATCAGGTAAGAAACTAATTTTCCTATCTTGCTTATGCACCCTACCTAAGGTGATATCAGGTTTCCATCTTTCAACATTTTTTGCCAGGTCTCATGCTCACCAAGATGAACAAGCCCTGCACAGTTTGGACTGCAAAAAGAGCCTTAGCCTTCTGTCTGGAGCAGACAGAAGCCCATAGACAGTCCACCCAGCATTTTGTTTATTTTGATCAGAGTAAGCTGGGGGGTTGCAGTTACCAAGCAGACACTATCCAGTTGGCTAGCAGATTTCACCTCCTTCTGTTATGCCCTGGTGGGATTGCATCTTGTGAGTCATGTCAAGGCTCACTGTGTCTGAGTCATGGCAGCATTGGTGGCTCACTTGCGAGCAGTCCCCATGGAGGAGATGTGCAAGGCTGCAACATGGATTTCAGTCTACTCATTCACATGACATTACTGTTTGGACAGGGATGGTTGATGCGACAACAGGTTTGTCCAGTCTTACCTTTGAAAATTGTTTGAAGTGTAGAACCCAGCTCTGTTTCCACCTAGGGCCCATTGTTTGTTGTTTTTTTTTCAGGCAGGCCCAACTTCTGTTACAAAATGGCCTATTTCCAACACAATATATTTGTTGGTGCCCATTGGTACCAGTTATTGTCCCCTTTTTTGTTGCCTGTAGTTAGGAATTCACCCATGTATGAGGACTGCCATCCTCTTTGCCCTTGGAGAAAGTAGAATTGCTTACCTGTAACAGGTGTTCTCTGAGGACAGCAGGATGTCTTTCTTCACGAGACCTGCCTGCCTTCCTGTGGAAATAGGTCTTCATCTCGTGTTTTTTTTCCCTTCAAATTCTATGTTATCAGACTGAAGAAACCCCACGTGGATGTGTGGTATAATGCATGTTTAGAGAGGTTCAGTCAAAGCTCTAGAAACTTTGATATAAGTTTTCCATGCTGGGCTCCATCGGATGATGTCACCTAAATGTGTGACAGCTGATATCTATCTTGTTGTCCTTGGAGAACACTTGTTACAAGTAAGCAACTCTGCTTTCTTGAAGAGGGAAAGGCACTCTAACGATTAGCAGTGAGTTAAAAGAAGGTATGCCCTGCTTTGTTGGGGTTCAACTTGAGACTGTTGGTTTACATCCATTCACCTACAGCAGAAAATCATTTAAGATGCTGGTAGGTTTTCGCCAAAGATCCCTCAATGGGTAAAAAAAAATAAATCTGAACATCATTGGTGTAAGTGAAATGGATGAGGCTAAAACCTATAATGAGGTTGAAGAATAAATTGAATAGGTTTGGAGAAAGCAGAGGATCACCATTTTGGGACTCCCATTTATTAGAGGTGAAAGAGTTTAGAAAAGACCATGGACAGGTATTTAAATATTATGCCTTTGGTACCTAAGTAATTTAGTCTACTGGCTAAGATGGAGATGAAAGCTGCTGACAAGTCCAGCAAGATCAAAAAGCCAGTGTCCACTTTCTCCATCATCAGTCCTATGTCATCCAGGAGAGCTGTTAATAACTGTCTCTGTATTTTAACACATTTACCATGTGTTGTGTATACAATACATCTTCTGCAGGTAATTCATACATATCACGTACTCTTCACGAGTATTACTCGCATCCCGATTTCTTCATGCATATGGTGCATGACTTTCAGTGGAGGCTTATTGACTGGAACATCATTTCGAGATAGTTTATACCTTTTGTTTGGATTCAAGCTAAAAGTTTAGGGATTGAATGAGTCGGCAATCCCCAATTGATTTTTAAAACTGCTTTTCAGGAGATATCCATTTTTATGTCTTAGGTTCTATCAGTAGTGGACATACCTGATAAATTTAAAGATTAAACAAATATGTAGACGTGCATCTTGGAATGCATGTGTAATATGGTGAAATATTCATGTATTTATCCATATGGTGTTCATGGTGTACCTCCATAACTTGAGTGAGTACAGTTAAGAGAGCATCAAGGAGCAAAGGTCTGGAGTATGGCACTGGACATGAAGATACCCTCTCCCCTATAACACAAACATGTGTTAGATAGGGGTCACTAACTAGCTGCATTCTTTCAGGACAGATTAATCCAAACCTGGTTCCCTGTACGTACCAGGATCAGTCCAGGACACCTGGGTTGTGACTCCGCACCAGTAGATGGAGACAGACTAAAACTTGTGGGCGGAGCCATATATGCCCCTGTGCCAGTCACAGCCCCTCAGTCTTACTCTGTCTCCAGTAGATGGTGCAGGTCCGGTCACAGCTCCTCCCTGCCCTGATTCTGGTACTCCGTCAGGGTTGGTTTTCTTTTGGTTTAGTCCAGTTTAGGCTTTAGTGTCTTTTAATTGGAATTTTTGCCAAATTGTCGCTGACGTCCGTCTGCCCTACCTCCCGGGGGGGTTGAGAGGTCCTGAGGGGACTACCCCCCCCCGGTTGAGGCCGCTGCTAGGGTCGAGGACCCAGCTTTTTCTAAGTAGCAGCGTCAGGGGTGACACCGGGGAGCCCGGTTCACTCACCCCTGCTGGACTAGGGCTCCAGGACCGCGGACAGCGACAGGCGTTTTGTTGTTTAAAAAAAAAAAAAAAAAAAAAGTTTGTCTTTTGTTTTGTGCCTGCTCTCTGTTCCTTGCGTCGCCGCTCTAGGGGGGGGCGCCGCTGACAGGGGGGAGGCCGTTTCGCGCGACTTTTATTATTTTTGATTTCCTTTGACGGCCGTCTTCGCGCCTTTTTCGCCGGCCTGCATCGCGGCTCGGCGCACGCGCGCGTCTCTCGCGCGACGGCCTATGCGCTTCCGGTATCCCGGGCGATGAAGGTTCGCCCGGGGCGTCTCGGGGGGGCTCGAGTACGGCCCGCGCGACCGCCGCCGAGCGGGGGGGGGCGCGATGGAAAGGCCCCAGGATTGTTTCCCGCTCAGCGCGGGAGTGGCAGCCATTTTAGCCACGGGCCGCGAAATGGCGCGGGAAGCGGCAGGGCCTGCGGCCTTGCCTCCCGCGCTGTCTCCTCAGCGGGGCCCGGCGGGGGGGAGTCCCTCGGGGGACCCGGGGTCCCCGGGGAGCCCAGCTGAGGCTGATTCTGTTTCCAGCTCGTTTTCTGAGGACTTTGCGTTTTTGCTGCGCAAAGTCCTGAAGTGTAAGAAAAGTAAGAGCAAGCGCGGCCGGAGGGAGTCCCGCAGGGCTCCACCGCCGAAGAAGTCCAACAGACCCTCGGGGATTACGGATGTGCCCCCGAGTGCTTCCAGGGGGAAACGGCCTCCGCGTGGCGTCCCACAGGAGGCGGACCCGGATTCCTCCACGGGGGTGGACACTGATTCCCCTGAAGAGCCCCTAAAGGGGCCGATGAGGTGGCAGGGGACGGATCCGCTCCATCCGGAGAAGGAAAGGCATCACAAGCAGCGGAGGGAGACGATCCCAAGGTGGTCCGGCTTTTCCGCAGGGAGGAACTGCCTCCCCTAATTCCGGCCATCCCCCAGGAACTGGGAATTGAAGCACCTCCGGTAGCGGTTCGGCAGGAGGCGCACATGGATCCGGTCCGGTTAGGCCTCACGGGCCCTGTAGTGGCTTTTTCCGTTTCATTTTTCTTCTACGGACATCCTATTCCGGGAATGGGACACCCCGGAATTGGGGCCGAAGGTCAGCAAAGCCATGGACAAGCTTTACCCGCTCCCGGAGGATGCGCTGGACCTTCTTAAGCTCCCCAAGGTGGATTCGGCGGTGTCTGCAGTAACAAAGAGATCCACTATTCCTGTCACGGGTGCGACAGCCCTCAGAGATCTTCAGGACAGGAAGCTGGAAGTGCAGCTTACGAAGATTTTCGAGGTTTCCGCTCTGGGTATTCGAGCGGCCATATGTACGAATTTCGCTATGAGAGCTAGCTTGCGCTGGGCCCAAGTTCTCCAGGCCAATGCGGATCTTACTGCTGGCGAGGCAGCGCAGGCGGATAGGTTGGAAGCAGCAATAGCATATGGCGCAGATGCGCTCCACGATCTGCTACGTACCTCGGCAAGATCCATGGTGGCTGCGGTTTCGGCGCACAGACTCCTGTGGCTACGCAACTGGGCAGCAGACGGCTCCTCCAAGGCTCCCCTCGGGGCGCTACCGTTCAAAGGCAAGTTGCTGTTTGGCAAAGAGTTGGATGACTTGATGGTTTCCCTGGGGGAAAACAGGGTTTTTTAGGCTGCCCGAGGATAGATCCAGGGCGCGGTCTTCTTTTCGGCTAGGTCCCGCTTTCGGGGTCCCAGGAAGTCGCGCCCTCAAAGGTCGTCCGGACATGCATATAGGTCTGCTTCCTCCCGTACTTCGCAGTGGCAGCAACGGTCCTTTCGGGGAAAGCGTTTCGGGAGGCAAGGAGGTCCCCTTGCGATTACGGGGCCCATGTCGTCACAATGAAGAGTGGTCGGCCCATCTCCCGCCGCAGCCCCTGCACTCCGTTCCCAACGTCGGGGCGCGGTTGATGTCCTTTTCGGGAGATGGGCCGATGTGACGTCGGACCAGTGGGTCCTCAGCGTGATAAGACACGGCTACGCGTTAGATTTTGTTCGCACTCCGGCGGACAAGTTTCTTGTCTCACCCTGCAAGGCCCCCGAGAAGAGGTGCTAGGCACCATCCGACGCTTAGAAGCTTGGGAGCCATTTCCCCCGTCCCGGTCAGCCAGCACGGCAGGAGCCGTTACTCCATTTACTTCATCGTCCCAAAGAAAGACGGCTCGTACAGACCAATCCTGGATCTCAAGGGGGTAAACCGATGCCTGCGCGTTCCGCACTTCAAAATGGAGACGATTCGGTCAGTCATCGCCGCGGTAAGGCCCGGCGAGTTCCTGGCCTCCCTGGATCTCACGGAGGCGTATCTTCACATAGGCATTCAGCCGGCGTTCCAAAGCTTCCTCAGGTTCTGCATTCTGGGACGGCATTACCAGTTTCGGGCGCTCCCGTTTCGGCTCGCAACGGCTCCCCATACATTCACGAAGGTGATGGTGGTGGTGGCAGCGCAGTTGCGCCGGGAAGGTCTCCTGGTCCATCCTTATCTGGACGATTGGCTGATTCGGGCGAAGTCTGAGAATCAGTGTCGGTTGGCAGTGGACAGGGTTCTCCATCTCCTGCAGTCCCTAGGATGGGTGGTCAACTTCAGCAAAAGTCATCTGGCACCCACGCAGACCTTGGAATATCTAGGAGCGATGTTCGACACGAAGCAAGGCAAGGTGTTCCTGTCACACGACCGGGTATGCAAACTGCAGTCTCAGGTACGGCGTTTACTGTCGACCGCTGGTACGGTCCTTGGATCTATGGCTCCCACGCTGGCGCTGGTCCCCTGGGCGTTTGCTCACCTGCGACCATTACAGGCTTCGTTGCTGGCCCGCTGGAAGCCGGTCTCGGAGGACTTCTGCCTACCGCTTCCTCTAGCGGGACACGCGAGGTCCAGCCTGCTGTGGTGGCTGGATTCCAGTCATCTGTCTTCGGGAGTCTCCCTTCTGGTACCCAGCTGGACAGTGGTCACCATGGACGCCAGCCTCTCCGGCTGGGGGGTGGTCTGCCTAGGGAGTTCGGTCCAGGGCAAATGGTCAGTGTCGCAAGCCCAATGGTCTATCAATCGCCTAGAGACCAGAGTGGTCCGTCTGGCTTTACAACGCTTCCTGCCCTTGCTGCGAGGAAAGGCAGTCCGGGTGTTGTCGGACAATGCGACCACCGTGGCTTACATTAACCGCCAGGGCGGGACAAGGAGCCCCCAGGTGGCGGAGGAAGCTCAACGCTTGATGGCCTGGTCGGAGCTGCATCTCAGCAACATAGCAGCATCTCACATTGCGGGAGTCGACAACGTTCAGGCGGCTCATTTGCGACACGTGGGGGGGTGCCCCACATGGACCTGATGGCCACGTGGCACAATGCGAAGGCTCCGCGACTTTACAGCCGACGTCGAGGACGGGGGGCAGAAGGCGTCGATGCGTTGGTGCTTCCCTGACGGACGTGTTGCTCTACGTGTTTCCCCCGTGGCCGATGATCGGCAAGATTCTTCGGCGCATAGAGTTGCACCCGGCCAACATGATCTTGGTGGCACCGGAGTGGCCGCGCCGGCCGTGGTTCGCAGACCTGGTCCAGCTGGATGTAACGGCGCCCCTTCGGCTCCAAGGAATGGCGGGCCTACTCCGCCAGGGCCCCGTCTGTTTGGAGGATGCGGATCACTTCTGTCTCGCGGCATGATGCGGTGGTGGCTACGGTGCTGCGTTCCAGGAAACAGTCGACTTTTCTGGCTTCTGTCCGTGTCTGGGTGGTCTTTGAGGAATGGTGCGTGCAGCGTGGGGTGGACCCCACTTCGGCTTCAGTTTCCGACACTCTGGCGTTCCTCCAGGCAGGGCTGGCCAAGGGTCTAGCGTGCAGTTCCCTACGGGTTCAGGTAGCGGCGCTTGGTTGTTTGCGAGCTAAGGTCCGGGGTGCGTACCTGGCGTTTCATCCGGATGTTTCTCGTTTCCTTCGGGGGGGCTAAGCTTCTTCGCCCTCCATTACGGCTCCCTTGTCCGGCTTGGAACCTCAATTGGGTTCTCTCCGCTCTCTGTGCGGCACCGTTTGAGCCCTTGAAACGCGTAACGCTTAAGGATCTCACTTTAAAAACGGCGTTCTTGGTGGCAATTGCTTCGGCGCGGCGTGTCTCCGAGCTACAGGCCCTGTCCTGTAGGGAACCTTTCTTGCGTATTTCTGATACCGGTGTTTCTCTGCGGACGGTTCCTTCCTTCTTCCGAAAGTTGTGTCGTCTTTTCATGTGAATCAATCGGTGGAGCTGCCCGTTTCGCGGGTGGGGCGTCCTCGGTTCCGGAAGCAAGGGACTTACGGAAGCTAGACGTGCGGAGAGCCCTCCTTCGGTATCTGGAGGTCACTAATCCGTTTCGGATCACGGATCATCCGTTTGTCCTGTTCTCTGGTCCAAAGAATGGGGCCGCAGCGTCTCGCGCTACGATCGGCCGTTGGATCAAAGAGGCCATTGGCGCGGCCTACTTGATGCGTGGAAAGCCACTTCCCGTGGGCCTGAGGGCTCACTCGACTCGTTCTCAAGCAACGTCTTGGGCGGAAGCTTCGCAGGTGTCGCCTCAAGAGATTTGCAGGGCGGCTACCTGGAAATCGTGGCATACCTTTATCAGGCATTACAGGTTGGATGGCAGGGCTACCGATCCCGGGGGTTTTGGAGAGAGGATTCTCCGAGCGGGACTCTCTGCTTCCCACCCTCAGTAGGTTTGCTCTGGTACATCCCAGGTGTCCTGGACTGATCCTGGTACGTACAGGGAAAGGAAAATTAGTTTCTTACCTGATAATTTTCGTTCCTGTAGTACCAAGGATCAGTCCAGGATCCCGCCCGCAGTGCTGCGCTGAAGTAATGGAGAGTCCGCTCATGGTTTTAAATTAATCTGTTCCGCTTGTTCGCTCTCTCGTTTGGGGAGTCTATTTCCAGTAGGGGTGTTCTTCCCCGTTTTATGGTTAAATAGCTAGTTTGGTTCTCTGGTTATGTTCTACTTTGACATTCCGTATGACTGAGGGGCTGTGACTGGCACAGGGGCATATATGGCTCCGCCCACAAGTTTTAGTCTGTCTCCATCTACTGGTGCGGAGTCACAACCCAGGTGTCCTGGACTGATCCTTGGTACTACAGGAACGAAAATTATCAGGTAAGAAACTAATTTTCCTTTGTATTTCTTGGTGAATCAAAACCAAAAAAGAGCCAAGTGTATCCCAAAATGATCAAATACAAACAAAGGGGGGGGGGGGGGGTGGACACTGAATCTCAAAAACATTTGGTGATTAGCAAAAAAAAAAAAAAGGGCTTTTTTTCACAATTGCTAAAAAGTGTCAGCAAGCATGTCAGTATGTCCTCCAGTCCGAGCATGGACTACCTGGTCAGTTCAATCATTCACCTTGGAAAACATTGCACAAAAGTTTAAAGATTTTTTTTGTTAAAATGCATGTTTCCTAGCATGTAGCCAGATGGACTCAGGACCAATGGGTTATGCTCTTCTGCCAGAGATGGAGACGGAGTAAGATTTCAAAGCTGATGTCACCCTAGTTACACCTCTGCAGTGACCTCAACCCTTCACTATTTCTCCATCTCAGGCAGATGGTGGACGTACCTCTCCCTATGGGGATTGCTGTACTTTTTGGAAGAGAAATTCCTCATTTAAATCGGAAAAACAAAATTGAGCCCCGCTCTCCTGCGGTGATACCTAATGGTCCCTCCCACAGCTGAGAATTCCTGAGGCGATTTCCGAGATCCCAAGGTGTGCCTTGGTCTGGTAGCCAGTTCCCTGGCATGGACTTTGCTGCTTAAACAACTGAAAGGCAAAGGGTGCAGGAAGCAGAGTACAGAAGTGAAGGTCAAAGCTCTTTCCCCCCGCAGCCGGAGACCATCTCTGTACTCAGCCGGTAAACGCTGAGCCCAGGTAAGAAAAAAAAAAAAAAAAGAAATGAGAGAGAGAAGATTTACCTCCCGATTCAGAGACATTTGGAGGGGTTTTGGTAAGACTTCCTCCAGTGTCCTTGCTCGGTGTGCCATACCAACATCGTTCCCAATCCTGTTGGGGTAAGGGGAAGTGGGCTTTTGAGCGGGTTGAGCGGCTCCCCGGTGGGCTAGGTAGGCCCCGCTTTAGGCTTGGTTGGTGCACCGTGTGGTAGGTTGCAGCGGCGCCATCTTGTATGCGTCTTTGTGCATGCCGTATTGCTCTCCATAGAATGTCGGTACACACAGTGCTTCGGCTCTGTGCATGCGTTGTGCATATAACGTCGCACGCATACATAAATGCACAACCTACTAAGTGCAGAATACAGGTAAAGCTGGGCACACAGGCCTCGCCAAATCCTACCTAGGCGCCCGAAATCTGTACAGCGCATAAAATTTTAAGTGTGAGCCAATGGCTGCAGCAGCCAAGAAACATAAGCGCCTTTCTCTCTGCGCTTTTTCTTCTTCTTAGGGCTTCACATTCTGACCTGGATTCCAACTTATGTCAGCACTGTGAGGAAGCCCAGGGAGAGTTGGCCTCCACTGACTTTGCTAAGCCCGGCTCCTCCAATTCAGAGGATGGGTTAGCCACAGCCTTAACTGGAAGAACCCTGGATCTGAGTAGCCCCAGGACTGGGTTATCCATGGGAGAGGGAAATTCAGCAGCATCTACCCAAGTATCTCCTGGGCTAGGCATGGACCTGGCTGCCTTCTCTTGGTTGGGATTTTTCCAGGGCCTTCAAGCCTTCTTATTTTTTTTTATTTAGATTTATATTCCACTTTTCACACTTTTTTCAGCACTTCAAAGTGGATTACATTCAGGTACTGTAGGTATTTCCCTATCCCCAGAGGGCTTACAATCTAAGTTTGTACCTGAGGCAATGGAGGGTAAAGTGACTTGCCCAAGGTCTCAAGGAGTTGACAGCAGGACTCAAACCCTGGTCTCCTGGTTCATAGCCCACTGTTCTAACCACTAGGCGACTCCTCCACTTCTTCCAAGTGCAGTCTGTTACCTCACTTGCTCCTGTCTGGATGGAGCCTCAGTTGGTAATCCCTCCCTCTCCCAGTGCTATCGGCAGACCTTGAGGCATGCCTCGCCTCACCAAGGGTATCCCTGGCAGGGACCCGGATGGCACAGAAGGAGGATACAGATTCCTTGGAACATAGGGAAATTCCCCTGATTTAGAACCATATCGGACCTTGTTATAGTTTTTCCATAGAGGCGAATTGCCGGCCCTAGTTTCCCAGACCCTGAAGATGCTGGGAGTTCCTGGGGCGGATTCTATGACAGAACCAAAGAAGAATCTCATTCTGACCTGCGGAAAGCCTCTTGCTACTTTCCAGTACTGGAAGCCATCCAGGAGTTGATTGACCTGGAATGGGATGCCCCAGAAGCAAGTTTTAAAAGGGGATGAGCGTTAGAAGCTCTATACCCACTGGATCCGGCAGTGAGAGAGCATTTGCGTTTCCCTAAAATGCTTGCTCTGGTCTGTGCTGTCTCTAAGCAAACAACTATCCCAGTAGAGGGAGGAGCAGCCTTAAAGGATGCACACGATAGATGGATGGAGTCCTTCCTTAAATAGGTCTTTGACGCAGTAGCAATGACCTTACAGATTGCTGCTTGTTGTGCCCTGGCAGCTCATTCATGCCTACTCCTCTTTCAGGAGGTAGATTACTTGAGGGTAAATTGCAGAGCAGTTATGGAACCCGCTGTCGCCTTTTTAGCTGACACGGGCTCGGATCTAGTCCGTATTTCGGCTAGAGGAGTGGCCTTAGTGGTGGCGGCCAGAAGACAGCTATGGCTGCAGAATTGGTCAGCAGACGCAACCTCCAAGGCAAATCTTACAAAAATGCCCTTTAAAGGTTCACTCCTTTTCAGAAGCGAATTGGAAAAGCTGGCCAATAAATGGGGCGAATCTCCAGTTTCCTGGCTACCTGAAGGTAAGAGAAAGCGGTTACAGGGCCCCTCACCTATGAGGGGTCAATCCAGGGGCTCCCAGCACTTTTGCCCCTACAGAAATTTGACATTTCAGAGGCCTCGGCCCTTTGGGAGGTCTCAGTCCTTTGGTAGTCGACAACCCAAGAGAGGGGCAGGCTCGGGTTTAGGTTCAGCACGAACTCCCCAATGAAATTTTGCCAACCCACCCTCAGAACAAGGAAATGGGGTGCAGCTGTCCCTCTTCTACCAGCGGTGGGTCAAGATCACTTCGGACAAATGGGTACTGGAGGTCATATGAGAAGGATATGCACTAGAATTTCACAGCACTTCTTGGGACATATTCATGATGTCTCCTTGCCACCCCCAGAACAAGGAGCAGATAGTGGAGACTACTCTTTTAAGGCTCCTCAGGATGAGAGCTATAATCCCAGTACCTGTGCCCCAGGAAAATAGGGAGCGTTATTCCATCTATTTCATTGTACCCAAGAAGGAGGGTTCCTTTTGCTCCAACCTGGACCTCAAGAGCGTCAGCTGACATCTTTGAGTGAATCATTTCCGCATGGAAACCCTACGCTCTGTGATAATGTCCGTTCAATCGGAAGAGTTCTTAACCTCCCTAGACCTATCTAAGTCCTACCTACATATTCCAATCTGTCAAGAACACCGTTTCCTATGCTTTGCGGTACTGGGTCACCATTATCAATTCCAGGCACTGCCCTTTGGCCTAGCCACCACCCCTAGAACATGTTCCAAGATTATGGTGGTCGTAGTTGCAGCCTTGAGAAAAGAGGGAATCCTGGTGTTCCCATACTTGGACGACTGGTTGATCCGGCCAAGTCCATGGAAGAGAGTCTTGCTTCAGGAACTCGGTTGGGTCATAAACCTGGACAAAAGCAGTCTCAAGCCCTCCCAGTCCTTGGAATATCTTGGAGTCTGGTTTGACACCAAGCAGGGCAAGGTCTTCCTTCTGACCGTGCGGATAAGGAAGTTGCTATCCCAAGTGCGTCAGTTGATGAGCATGATCCGCCCAACGGTGTGGAGCTATCTCCAAGTTCTCAGTTTGATGGTGGCAACCCTGGAGGTAGTGCCGTGGGTGAGAGCACACATACGACCACTTCAACACTCACTACTGTCACATTGGAACCTGTAGTCTCAAGACTATTCGCCTCCACTTACCAAGGGAGTATGCTCTCAGCTCCAGTGGTGGCTGCAGGAAGCTCATCTGAGCTTCCTGCAGCCACCACTGGAGCTCTCCAGTGTACCCCTGTCCTCTCCAAACTGGCTGGTCCTCACAACAGACATGAGCCTCTGGGGCTGGGGAGCTCACTGTCATGAACTGAAGGCCCAGGAACATTGGACTGAGGAAGAGGCCCCCTGGAACATCAACCGCCTGGAAGCCTGGGGAGTCAGATTGGTGTGTCTACAATTCAGCCACAGACTCCAGAGTCAAGCGGTCCGTGTAATGTTGGATAACGTAATGACAATAGCCTACATCAACCGCAAGGTGCAACAAAAAACCGCAGAAGAGATCGGTGGTCCCTGGGTATCGACATTCTCGTTCAGACCTGGCCGGAAGAAGAGTTGCTATACGCCGTCCCTCCATGGCCACTGCTGGGCAGGGACATTCACAGAATTGAGCACCACAGGGGATTAGTCCTACTAGTAGCTCCAGATTGGCCCAGGATCCGAGGTCTGTGGACAAGCGGAGACTCCTGGTGGAGACCCCCCTGTGCTTCCCACCACACAGGGACCTGCTGCTGCAGGGACCGGTCCTTCACGAGGATTCAACTTGATTCTTACAGTCTGGCCCTTGAGAGGGCTTGCCTGAGAAACGAGGATATTCTGCGGCAGTAATTGCCACTTTACTCTGCTCTCAGAATTTCTCTACATCCCTAGCGTATGTGCGGATCTGGAGAGTATTTGAGGGCCTGGTATGAGGAACATGGTGCCCTCTCTTGGGCGGTCAAAATCCCACTAATTTTGGAATTTTTGCAGGACGGCTTGAATAAAGGTTTAACCCTTAACTCCTTGAAGGTTCAGGTACCGGCTCTCTCCTGTTTCAGGGGCGAGGTGAGCGGAAACCACTTGTCGGCTCATCCGGATGTGGCCCATTTTCTGAAAGGGGTGAACATCTCCGGCCACCCCTATGGCGGTCGGTTCCCTTGTGGAATCTTAATCTAGTATTAGAATTTTTGGCAGGGCCTTCCTTTCAGCCGCTGCACAGTCTTTCTTTGCATTTATTAACCTTGAAAACGGTGTTCCTGGTGGCTGTATGCTCAGCACGTCACATCTCTGAACTACAGGCCTTGTCGTGTCAGGAACCATTCCTCTAGATGTCTCCAGGAACATTACAACTTTATATTGTTCCATCCTTTTTGCCCAAGTCTCAGAGTTTTATTTGAATCAGTCGATTTCATTGCCATCCCTAGATAAGCACAAGAACATGGAAGAATACCACCTCCTCCGTCATTTGAATGTCTGTAGATTTTTGGGGCAGTATCTGGAAGTTTCAGAACCGGTCCGAAAGGCAGACCGCCTGTTTGTCATTCATGGTGGCAGGAAGTGGAGCGAACCAGCTGCGCGGGCTGTCGTAGCTTGCTGGATTAAGGAGGTGGTCACTGGAGCCTATGTGGAGGCAGGAAAGCCATTATCTTCTTAGGTTAAAGCTCATTCCACTAGGTCTCAGGCAGTCTCCCGTCAATATCTGCTGAGCGGCGATGTGGTCCTCCTTGCACACCTTCTCCAGGTTCTATTGCCTGGACCTACAGGCCTGAGGGGATTCAGCCTTTGCGAGAGCGGTGTTAATCAGACCACGATCTGCCTCCTACCCCAATTGGGAGTAGCTTTTGTACATCCCATTAGTTCTGAGTCCATCTGGCTACATGTTAGGAAATGTAGAAATTACTTACCTGATAATTTTGTTTTCCTTAGTGTAGACAGATGAACTCAGCATCCCGCCCATGACTGCCCAAGAACGGTGCCAAGGATTTGCCCATGGAGTGGATATCGATTCTAAGAGATTATGGGTAAGCCATCATCCAGTGCCTAGATCAGGGCATCTATATTCTTACTGGGGTTCAGTGTTTATGATTGGTTGAGTACAGTTACAATTATCTGTTTGTAATCCTGTTTTAAATCATGGTTTTTTCAATAGTATGTCTACAGCGGCTTTTGAAGAGAAAACTGAAGGGCTGAGGTCACTGCAGGGGTGTATCTAGGGTGACTTCAGCTTTGAAATCTGTCTCCATCTGCTGGCAGGGGAGCATAATCCATTGGACCTGAGTCCATCTGTCTACACTAAGGAAAATGAAATTATCAGGTAAGTAATTTGTCCATTATAAATCATATAAATGGTTCTGATTCAAAATTCAAACACAAACCCTATTCATTTGTGTTAAATTTTGAATTAGGACTGTTTATATGATTTTTAACATGTATTTCAATAAAATAAATCTTAAATTATATGCACTGTGTTTTCCAAGGTGAATGATTGAACTGACCGTGTGATCCATACTCAGATTTGCAGGACACACTGATAGGCTTGCTGACACCTCGTAGCAGTTGTGCAAAAAAGCCTTCCCTTTTTTTTTTTTTTTGCTGCTGACCAAATGTTTTTGAAGTTCACTGTGTTGCCCCCTTTGTATTTATTTCTTGGCATACATGTAGTTCTGATTTCCCTAAGAACAATAACAGCACTTCGCCATGCATGCAATAGAGGTAAAACTAGGAGCCAGCTGATACCTCTGATTGTAGGGTGGATGACACTTGGTAGTATATTTGTAAGTCTATAGGCCACCTTTGCAGACTATGAAGCTCCTTCCTTATTGAATGCCTGGGAGCATGAGAGCTATTAGTAAATCTCATTGTTATATGGAAGCCAGACTAAAACAGAAGAAGTAATCCAAGTTAGAAGTTTTGTATGATATTAAGTGTGCTTTGTGAGTCAGAGCATGTATCATATGACTAGAAAACATGAAAGCTAGGAGCTTTCTCTTGATAACTAGCTCCAGGGAATGTAGTATATAAAGCACTGTATTGCATGGCTGAACTCTAGGTGTGTCCAGCTTCTCAACCCAAACCAGCATATTCCTCAACTGAGAGCAATGATGTGCTATCACTGGCCCCTGCAGGCACTGTGCTACTTTGCACCCTGGCATTCTTCTACCTGCCACAGCAGGCCTTGACTGGACATTGGTGAGCGCACTGTATAACCTGCAGTCGGACGTGGGTTAAATAGATGCTAATCCACTCCCTAATGCAATAAGATGATTATTTATTTATTTTATTTAATTGTTTTTATATACCGAAATTTAGCTAGCTGCCTTCATTCCGGTTTACAGATATAACAACTTAATACAATTTGGCAATAAGTAAACAAACAAGGTATAACTGTAATCATAACAGGTAACAGTTAACAGCTTAAATTAAATATCTGCAGATTAATACATTTTGGCAATATACATTTTGTCAATAAATAATATAACTGGGGAGATAGGATTAGCGCCTATTTGCGCGTCCGACACGGAGTGAATGAGATAGTGCTCATCACATGCAAACCGAGGTGGTGTGGGAGTTATTGGAGCCCCGGGACTTAGACTGACTTCTCCCAAAAGAGAGGGGACTTGCTTTTTATCTCCTCCTTTAGCGGGACTCTCCGGGGGGATAAATTCTGCAGGTGAAAAAAAATCCTGTCATAGTTGTTTGCATTAAGGAAGGTCCTACTGGGATTGGGGCTTCCTGTCTAACCTTTCCTTTTCTTTTTGTATGTGGCATTTTAAATCAATAAAGGGTACAGAAAAACAAACTATGAAGGTTTCACAATACTCTCAAAAAATATACATACTTTTAGAGATGTGGAAATCGAGGAACAAGAAACTGGTCCAGCCTCTCAGCCTTCGCCGGCCTAAGCCGGACCAAGCCGCGCGCCGACGACGGCTGTGCGCCGTCTACCGTCCGGTTTTATCGGGAGACGCCGCCCGATGACGTCACTGGGACTCCGCCCACTGCCGAACCTCTCAGTTGGAAACAGGGTGTTCCGGGGTCTTTCTCCTCCTCCGAATTCAGCAGGTTAGTCTCTCCAGTACTGGTTCCTTTCGAGAGTCCACTCTCTCTCTCCTTGGACTCCCCGATGTACAAATCTTACTTGGCCAGGTTGCAGGAGGAGGAACCCCTCCCAAGTTCTCCGCCCGCCAAAATTCCACGGATGCCCACTCTGCCCGCTCCTGTGGCGCCGGATCCGCAAGACTCCGTCTAGATTAGAGTGGTTCCGGAGGTACCTCCCCTCTCGTATCCACCCCAGCCACCCACAATTCCGGATCTTTGCTGGGTCCCCCCCCCCCTCGAAGGGGATGACCCGAGGGTGCTGCATGTGTTCCAAAGGGAAGAGCCGGAACCTCTTATTCACTTTATCCTGAAAGAATGAAAGAAAGAAAAAACAAAAACCTGGGGATTGAAGTCCCTCCAGAGGTTACGGTGACGGCCACAATGCAAGCTCACGTGGACCCGGTCCTGGCAGGACTCAGGGCGCCTCCACGCACTTTTCCGTTCCATCCCATGCACAAGCTGCTGCTCCTTCGGGAATGGGAAGCTCCCGAGACGGGGCTACGCGTGGGTAGGGCTAAGGGCAAGCTCTATCCTCTTCCTGAGGATCGCGTGGACATGCTGCAAATTCCCAAGGTGGACTCTTCTGTCTCTGTGGTCACCAAGCGCCCCACCATCCCGGTGGTGGGAGCCACTGCTTTGAAGGATGTCCCAAACCGCAAACTCAAATTGTATCTCAAGCGTATCTTCGAAGTCTTGGCTCTATGTGTCTGGGCGACGATCTGCAGCAGTCTCATGCAGTGGGCAAGTCTTAGGTGAGTACAACAGTTGCTCAGCACCCAGGACCTCCCGTCTGCAGAGGCAGAGCAGGCTGAACGACTGAAGGGCGCAGTGGCATATGGAGTGGATGTCCTCTATGATTTACTCCATGTACAGGCCAAGGCAATGGTATCAGCAGTGTCGGCCAGACGCCTCCTCTGGCTGCGGAACTGGTCAGCGGACTCCTCTTCCAAATCTCAGCTGGGCACACTTCCTTTCAAGGGTAAGCTGCTTTTTGGCAAGGACCTAGAGCAGCTTATTAAATCCTTGGGAGAGACCAAGATTCATAAACTACTGAAGGACCGCCCTCAATAGCCTAGGTCTTTCTTCCCTCCGCATTCCCGTTTTCAAGAGACAGAGGGTATATGCCAACAGGCCAAGGGGTTCCTTCTGTAGAGGGAACGCCTCCAGGTCCCAGACATGGTCACCTTCCTTTCGTGGCCCCGGGCCTTCCGGGATGGTAACCCACAACATTCCACTGCAAAGACCGCCTCCCAGTGAGATCCAGCTGGCCCATTCCTCCGTTCCAGACTTAGGTGGACGTCTCTCCTGCTTTCTGGAGGAATGGGTCAAAATCACGTCGGACCAGTGGGTCCTCGAGGTGATAGAGAAAAGTTATGCGTTAGAGTTTGTTCGAGATCTGCCGGAACTCTACATGGCTTCCCCCTGTGGTTACCAGACATGGGCGGCCGCCTGCCAGACTCATGCCTGGCTCCAGGCTTTAAGAGCCATAGTCCCGGTGCCAGTGAAGGTAGAAGGCGTTGGCCAGTATTCCATCTACTTCGTCGTTCCAAAGAAAGACAGTTCTTTCCGTCCCATCTTGAATCTCTAGGGGGTCAATCGGCCCTCAAGGTACCCCATTTCCAGATGGAAACCCTGAGGGCGGTGATAGCGGCGGTGATAGCGGCGGTTCGTCCAGGCGAATTTCTGGCGTCCCTCGACCTGCCGGAGGCCTATCTCCAGATACCTATTCATCGCGAGCATCAGCAGTGTCTCCGTTTCAACATCCTGGGCCAACACTTCCAGTTTCGAGTTCTGCCCTTTGGCCTTGCCACCGCTCCATGCACCCTTACCAAGGTCATGGTGGTGGTGGCAGCAGCCCTTCGCCGAGAAGGAATTCTAGTCCATCCTTACCTGGACGACTGGCTCATGCGGGCCAAATCGATCGGGTTCTTGCTCTCCTTTCCTCCTTCGGGTGGAGAGTACATTTCTCCAGGAACAACCTGCAGCCCTCTCAGGTCCTGGGGGCGCACTTCGATATCCGAGTCGGCAAGGTGTTTCTTCCGGACGCTCGGACACTCCAACTTATGAACCAAGTGCACTATCTGCTCTTGCTCCTGCTTCCCACGGCATGGGACTACCTCCAGGTACTGGGGACCATGGCTTCTACTATTGACCTGGTCCCCTGGGCTTCTGCGCATATGTGTCCATTACAGAAAACTTTGCTATCCCGCTGGAAGCCGGTGTCCGAGCAGTTCCGGACGCCCTTACCTCTCTCCGGTTCTACCATCGCCATCATACAATGGTGGCTGTCACTAGCACACCTCTTGAAGGGAATGCCCTTGCAGACTCCGCAGTGGATCGTAGTGTCTACGGATGCCAGCTTCTCCGGGTGGAGAGCGGCCTGTCAATCCCGGGCCATGCAGGGGTACTGGTTCCAAGTCCGGCCCACTGGCACATCAATCGTCTGGAGGCACGAGCGGTGCACCTGGCTCTCAAGATTTTTTCTTCCGCTGATCTGCTGCAGAGCGGTGCGCGTCCTATCTGACATTTCCACCATGGTGGCTTTTATCAATCCCCAGGGGGGCACCAGGAGTCGCCTGGTAGCTCTCTCGAGGCCAGCAAGCTACTCACCTGGACGGAGCGGCATCTGGAGCGTCTGGCGGCCTCTTTCATAGCAGGCAAGGAGAATGTCCAAGCCGCTTTCCTCAGTCGTCAACGTCTCGATCCCGGCGAGTGGGAGTTGTCTGAAGGAGCGATGGATTTGATTGATCACAGGTGGGACCCTCTTCACCTGGACCTGATGGCAACCTTGAGCAATGCCAAGGCTCCCAGATTCTTCAGCCACTGGGGGGGAGCACTGCTCGGAAGGAGTGGATGCCCTGGTCCTCCCCTGGCCCTACGACGTTCTCCTCTATGTATTCCCTCCGTGGCCCCTAGTGGGAAAGGTTCTCAGAAGAATAGAACTCCACCGGGGGCCGGTCATCCTCGTGGCACCCAAGTGACCCCGCAGACCTGGTAAACATGACGACGGATGGCTCTCTTCGCCTCGGCCATCTTCCATGCCTGCTCTGGCAGGGTCCCATATTTTTCGAGCAGGCGGATCGCTTCTGTCTAGCAGCCTGGCCTCTGAACGGTGGCGATTAAAAACAAGGGCATATGAGGAGAAAGTTATTTGCACCTTGCTACAGTCCTGGAAGCCTCTTGCTGATGTCCGGATATGGAAAGTTTTTGAAATGCCTGTGTGGAATCCGGCATACCGGCCCGTAAAGCTCAAATACCCCAGGTTCTTTCTTTTCTCCAAAAGGGCCTATCGAAAGTTTTGTTTTTCAGTTTTCTGTGGGTCCAAGTGTTCGCCCTCAGCTCCCTTCTAGGTAGAGTTGATGGTTATTCGGTGGCGGCTCAACCGGATATATCATTCGTTTCCTCACAGGAGCTAAGCATTTGAAGCAGTCTATTCGGGCTACTTGTCTCTCATGGAGTCTACGGATTCAGGGGTTTTCCTCAGAACGGTCCCTTCCTTCTTGCCTAAGGTTGTTACTTCTTTTCATGTCGACCACTTGGTGGATCTCCCGGCTTTCTCTCCAGATATAGCAGGTACGGCAGGGGGTGAACTTAGGCGTCTTGATGTGAAACGGGTTTTTATTGCGCTACCTTCAGGTCACCAATGGGTTCCGAGTTTCGGATTATCTTTTTGTTCTCTGGAGTGGTCCAAACAGGAGCAACAAGGCTTCTAAGGTTACGATTGCACGTTTGGTTGAAAGAGGCGATTGCCTCAGTATATATCTATCATGGCTGAGCGGTCCCCGACGGGCTTAAGGCTCATTCTTTGCATTCTCAGGTGACGTCGTGGGTGGAGAGTCAGTCGGTATCTCCTCAGGAGATATGCAGGGCAGCTAAGTGGAAATCTCGGCACACTTTTGCTTGGCATTACCTTCTGGATGTTCGGGCTCCAATGTTTGATCCTTCAGACGACAGGTTCTTCGAGCTGGACTGCCTCGGTTCCACCCTAGTTAGGGAAGCTTTGGTACAAACCACAGTCTGGACTGATCCAGGTACGTACAGGGAAAGGAAAATTGGTTCTTACCTGCTAATTTTCATTCCTGTAGTACCACAGATCAGTCCAGACGCCCTCCCGTGTTCTTTATCGGTCTGTCCGCTCGAAGTTATCTTCTTGTCCTTATAGGTTTTTTTTTCTGGATTATCATTGACAGCACCGAAGCATCTCTTAAGATGACCATGGATATTTATTAGGGATGTGAATCGTTTTTCGACGATTAAAATTATCGTCCGATAATTTTAATATAGTCTTAAACCGTTATGGAACACAATACAATAGAGATTCTAACGATTTATCGTTATAAATCGTTAGAATCGTGAGCCGGCACACTAAAACCCCCTAAAACCCACCCCCGACCCTTTAAATTAAATCTCCCACCCTCCCGAACCCCCCCCAAATGACTTAAATAACCTGGGTGTCCAGCGGCGGTCCGGAACGGCAGCGGTCCGGAACGGGCTCCTGCTATTGAATCTTGTTGTCTTCAGCCGGCGCCATTTTCCAAAATGGCGCCGAAAAATGGCGGCAGCCATAGAACAACACGATTCCACGGCAGGAGGTCCTTCCGGACCCCCGCTGGACTTTTGGCAAGTCTTGTGGGGGTCAGGAGGCCCCCCCCAAGCTGGCCAAAAGTTCCTGGAGGTCCAGCGGGGGTCAGGGAGCGATTTCCCGCCGCGAATCGTTTTCCGTACGGAAAATGGCGCCGGCAGGAGATCGACTGCAGGAGGTCGTTCAGCGAGGGTTCCGGCGCCTCGCTGAACGACCTCCTGCAGTCGATCTCCTGCCGGCGCCATTTTCCGTACGGAAAACGATTCGCGGCGGGAAATCGTTCCCTGACCCCCGCTGGACCTCCAGGAACTTTTGGCCAGCTTGGGGGGGGCCTCCTGACCCCCACAAGACTTGCCAAAAGTCCAGCGGGGGTCCGGAAGGACCTCCTGCCGTGGAATCGTGTTGTTCTATGGCCGCCGCCATTTTTCGGCGCCATTTTGGAAAATGGCGCCGGCTGAAGACAACAAGATTCAATAGCAGGAGCCCGTTCCGGACCGCTGCCGTTCCGGACCGCCGCTGGACACCCAGGTTATTTAAGTCATTTGGGGGGGGTTCGGGAGGGTGGGAGATTTAATTTAAAGGGTCGGGGGTGGGTTTTAGGAGGTTTTAATGTGCCGGCTCACGATTTAACGATTTTTCATGATATTTTACCCCCCCAAACGGCAACAATACGATTCCCTCCCCCTCCCAGCCGAAATCGATCGTTAAGACGATCGAGGACACGATTTACATCTCTAATATTTATACAAGAGCGATTATTCAGAGTTCATACAATTGTTCTATTGTTCAATTATTTCACTGATTTACTAGTTATCTCGTTACTTGCTTGACCTTATATTCATTGTCTTTATACTTTTCTGCTTTGACAATGGTTATACTGAAGGGATGCAAGGTAGGCATGGACAGACCAAAACTGTCTCCAGCAGATGGAGACAGTTTTGGTCTGTCTCCATCTGCTGGACAGGAGGCTCAGCCCACGGTCTGGACTGATCCGTGGTACCTCAGGAATGAAAATTATCAAGTAAGAACCAATTTTCCTTACATTTTGGCTCATGGCCACTCAGCATTCTTTTCTTCCAAAACACAACCATTCTGATCACTTTTACATTTCACAAAGACTTCTTGCCTTTGAAAATTAATAGGATGTTAAGAAATGTAAGTATTTTGTATTATGTTCATTTTTTTAAAATTTCCCTTTTGGTGCTTCTTTGAGATAAGCAAATACAAACAGCTGGAGTAACAACTGCTTACTATCAAAGAAGGTAGTGTAATTTTTGCCATGTATACCAGCTTCTAAAAAGTGTGATTTGTAAACTGTGCCATTAAGCTAGGTTTGGTAATAGCTGCAGGCAGTGTGAGCAGTTGTTCTGTAGGATCCCCAGTTGTTGCATATATACAAGAAATGCCATTTGCCAGCCTTTTATGGATCCGCCACTCATATCACTTTTGAGCCTGTGTGTAACTTGCAGGCAGTCCCATTTGCCAATCAACATGCCATTTGTCCTATTTGCCATCCTGGTACCTATCTGTCACTGGTCTTATTTATTAACCCATTGCTAATGCATATTATAATTGATACTATTGTGTACTTTTGTATATGAACACCATAAAGCAATGTCCTCACGGATGCATGTCGGAGGAAGGGCTAAATTGCACTTGTGCAGTGCTGTGCACTTCCAGGCTTTAGAAGTACTAATCACAGCAGAAACTGTGTAAAATACATACATGAGGTTCAGGAACTAACAGCAAAGATTAGGACTCTCCCATAGCAGTGAACTAATCCTTTCAATGATATTAAATGCAATCCTGCAAACTATTCATGCGCAGTTAATTCAACTTGTCCTTTTGTTCATAGAAACATAGAATCTGATGGCAGGTAAAGAATGTAGAGCCCGGCTAATCTGTCTACTTATCCTTCCTGCTGCATAACCACAAAAGCCACCCTACCCCTGCCTTTATCGTCACTTCCTTGCAACTAAGGATCTTCTCCAAGCCTTTGTTCAGGCGCAGTCAGCCCCGGTCCCTGCCCGAGTTGAATCCCAACCGGGGGGGGGGGCGCGGGGCGCGGCCCTCACTCTCCGGCCCACGAGACATGCCACGCCTCACCAAGAGTATCCCTGACAGGGACCCAGATACCACATATGAGGATGGGGAAATCCCTCCAGGCCTGGAACCATATCAGACCATGCTTCGTTTCTTCCACAGAGATGAATTACCAGCACTAGTCTCCCAGACCCTGAAGACTTTGGGAGTTCTAGGCACGGATCCTATGGTGGAACCAAAGAAAAACCAACCCCATTCTGGTGTCTCTTCGTAAAGCTTCTTGCTATTTCCCAATGCTGGAAGCCATCCAGGAGTTGATTGACCTGGAATTAGATGCCCCAGAGGCAAGCTTTAAACTAGGTCAGGCCTTGGAAGCCTTGTATCCTCTGGACCCAATGGTCAAGGAATGCCCACGTTTTCCCAAAGTGGACACCATGGTCTGTGCAGTCTCGAAGCGAACAACCATCTCTGTTGAGACACAACATAAAACAATGTCTTAAACTGGGAAGCTGCCCTTATATAGGGCAGTGGTGCTGACATCATCAGTAGGGGCCACGGGGACTTTTCTGCTATGGTCCTTTTAAAGCTGGAGAGGTCATGTGCATGCCTAGGGAGAAGCGCAGAGTGATGTTAGTGGTGTCCTGCTGGTTGGCATCAGGTGATTTGCTGGCGGCGGTTTGCCATGCGGTGGAGTCGCGTGGCTGGCCCGGCTCATGAGGTAAGGGCAGTGGTTTGCGTGGAATAGCCCATGGACTGTCAAATGCAACCGTACCCGCACCTTATGCCCCCTCCCTGAGGCCTTGGGCTTTTTAGGGTACCACAGATGAAGGTTTTTCAAGAGATTGGAATCCATTATGTTGATGGATGGCTCCCATGAATTTTCCTCCAGGCCATAGTTCTTCCAGGAGACCAAATATTCTATTCTTTTGCCCCTCCGGTGGGAATCCAGGATCTCTTGGACTTCGTATGTTGTGTCTCTGTCAGCAATGACCTCCTGAGGTTCTGGCAGCACTCTAGAGGTCCAAGAAAATGTTACTGGTTTGAGCCAGGGAATGTGAAACATGTTGTGGATTTTCAAAGTGTATGGCAGCTTTAGCTGGTACATGACCGGGCCCAGTTGTTGTTGTACCTCTGAAAAAGGCCTAATAAAGCAAGGTGCTAAATACAAAGAGAAGAGCCATAGGCACAGAATCAGAGTACTTAGCAAGACTTTTTCATCTCTCTTGAACTGAGATGCTGGCCTCCTTTGGGCATCTGCTGTTTTCATGGCTCGGGTGGCAGCTTTCTCAATAAACCGATTGGTTTGTTCCTGAGAGCTGAGCCACTGGTGAAGGAACTGTCACGGGTAGTGGTGATGGAGGCAGAGGTTATTTCCCTTAAACAAGCTGGAAAGGAGACGAGCTGGTAACAGCATTGACATGATTGTTATGGAAGAATTCAGCCCAAGGATGGAGGGCGGCCCAGTTGTCTTGGCGCTCATTGACATAAGAGTTCTTATGGCCTGGATTGGCCACTGTTGGAAACAGGATGCTGGGCTTGATGGACCCTTGGTCTGACCCAGTATGACATGTTCTTATGGATCGCCTGGTAACATGCCTACCCGGTGCGAAGGTGGTGGACCTCACACGTCACCTAGATAGGATTTTAGACAGTGCTGGGGAGGAGTTGGCTGTCGTGGTACATGTGGGCACCAATGACATAAGAAAATGTGGGAGGGAGGTTCTGGAAGCCAAATTTAGGCTCTTAGAAAGCTTAAATCCAGAACCTCCAGGGTAGCATTCTCTGAAATGCTCCCTGTTCCACACAGAGGTCACCAGAGGCAGGCAGAGCTCCGTAGTCTCAATGCGTGGATGAGACAATGGTGCAAGGAAGAGGGATTCAGTTTTGTTAGGAACTGGGGAACCTTTTGGGGAAGGGGGAGTCTCTTCCGAAGGGATGGGCTCCACCTTAACCAGGGTGGAACCAGACTGCTGGCGCTAACCTTTAAAAAGGAGATAGAGCAGCTTTTAAACTAGAACAAAAGGGAAAGCCGACAGTCGCTCAGCAGCGCATGTTTCGGAGAGAGGTATCTTCAAAGGATACTAATGATGCATTAGAATTAGGGCATCCTGACAGTGAGGTTCCAATAATTAGAAAAATAGTCCAAGTGCCTGTAACTAAAAACTCACCTGAGCTAAAAAATTCTAACTTATCCCTATCAATTAAAAAGCAGAATGAAAATACAAACAAAAAACAAACTTTGAAATGTTTGTATGCTAAGGCCAGAAGTCTAAGAAGTAAGATGGGAGAATTAGAATGTATAGCAGTGAATGATGGCATAGACTTAATTGGCATCTCAGAGACATGGTGGAAGGAGGACAACCAATCGGACAGTGCTATACCGGGGTACAAATTATATCGCAATGACAGAGAGGAACACCCGGGAGGAAGTGTGGCGCTTTATGTCCGGGATGGCATAGAGTCCAACAGGATAAAGATCCTGCATGAGACTAAATACAAAATTGAATCTTTATGGGTAGAAATCCCTTGTATGTCGGTGAAGACTATAGTGATAGGAGTATACTACCGTCCACCTGGTCAAGATGGTGAGACAGACAGTGAAATACTAAGAGAAATTAGGGAAGCTAACCAAATTAGTAGTGCAGTAATAATGGGAGACTTCAATTACCCCAATATAGCTGGGTAAATGTATCATCGGGACAGGCTAGAGAGATAACGTTCCTAGATGGAATAAATGATAGCTTTATGGAGCAATTGGTTCAGGAACCAACGAGAGAGGGAGCAATTTTTAGATCTAATTCGCAGTGGAGCACAGGACTTGGTGAGAGAGGTAACGGTGGTGGGGCCGCTTGGCAATACTGATCATAATATGATCAAATTTGATTTAATGACTGGAAGAACAGTGTGCAAATTCACTGCTCTCGTGCTAAACTTTCAAAAGGGAAACTTTGATAAAATGAGAAAAATTGTTAGAAAAAAACTGAAAGGAGCAGCTACAAAAGTAAAAAAAATGTCCAAGAGGCGTGGTCCTTGTTAAAAAAAAATACCATTCTAGAAGCACAGTCCAGATGTATTCCACACATTAAGAAAGGTGGAAAGAAGGCAAAACGATTACCGGTATGGTTAAAAGGGGAGGTGAAAGAAGCTATTTTAGCCAAAAGATCTTCATTCAAAAATTGGAAGAAGGGTCCAATAGAAGAAAATAGGATAAAGCATAAACGTTGGCAAGTTAAATGTAAGACATTGATAAGACAGGCTAAGAGAGAATTTGAAAATAAGTTGGCTGTAGAGGCAAAAACTCACAGTAAAACCTTTTTAAAATATATCCGAAGCAGAAAGCCTGTGAGGGAGTCAGTTGGACCGTTAGATGATCGAGGGGTTAAAAGGCCCTTAGAGAAGATAAGGCCATCACGGAAAGATTAAATGATTTCTTTGCTTCGGTGTTTACTGAAAAGGATGTTGGGGAGGTACCAGGAATGGAGAAGGTTTTCATGGGTAATGATTCAGATGGATAGAATCAAGTCACGGTGAACCTAGAAGATGTGGTAGACCTGATTGACAAACTGAAGAGTTTTAAATCACCTGGGCCGGATGGTATATACCCCAGAGTTCTGAAGGAACTAAAAAATGAAATTTCAGACCTATTAGTAAAAATTTGTAACCTATCATTAAAATCATCCATTGTACCTGAAGACTGGAGGATAGCAAATGTAACCCCAATATTTAAAAAGGGCTCCAGGGGCGATCCGGGAAATTACAGAGCAGTTAGCCTGACTTCAGTGCCAGGAAAAATAGTGGAAAGTGTTCTAAACATCAAAATCACAGAACATATAGAAAGGCATGGTTTAATGGAACAAACTCAGCATGGCTTTACCCAAGGCAAGTCTTGCCTCACAAATCTGCTTCACATTTTTGAAGGAGTTAATAAACATGTGGATAAAGGTGAACCGGTAGATGTCGTATACTTGGACTTTCAGAAGGCGTTTGACAAAGTTCCTCATGAAAGGCTTCTAGGAAAAGTAAAAAGTCATGGGATAGGTGGCGATGTCCTTTCGTGGATTGCAAACTGGCTAAAAGACAGGAAACAGAGTGTAGGATTAAATGGACAATTTTCTAAGTGGAAGGGAGTGGACAGTGGAGTGCCTCAGGGATCTGTATTGGGACCCTTACTTTTCAATATATTTATAAATGATCTGGAAAGAAATACGACGAGTGAGATAATCAAATTTGCAGATGACACAAAATTGTTCAGAGTAGTTAAATCACAAGCATATTGTGATAAATTGCAGGAAGACCTTGTGAGACTGGAAAATTGGGCATCCAAATGGCAGATGAAATTTAATGTGGATAAGTGCAAGGTGATGCATATAGGGAAAAATAACCTATGCTATAATTCCACAATGTTGGGTTCCATATTAGGTGTTACAACCCAAGAAGGAGATCTAGGTGTCATAGTGGATAACACATTGAAATCGTCGGTTCAGTGTGCTGCGGCAGTCAAAAAAGCAAACAGAATGTTGGGAATTATTAGAAAGGGAATGGTGAATAAAACGGAAAGTGTCATAATGCCTCTGTATCGCTCCATGGTGAGACCGCACCTTG
The DNA here is from genome assembly GCF_901001135.1 of Rhinatrema bivittatum. NCBI lineage: Eukaryota > Metazoa > Chordata > Amphibia > Gymnophiona > Rhinatrematidae > Rhinatrema > Rhinatrema bivittatum. The sequence goes on from NC_042623.1 coordinate 182,400,640, forward strand.
AATACTGTGTACAATTCTGGTCGCCGCATCTCAAAAAAGATATAATTGCGATGGAGAAGGTACAGAGAAGGACTACCAAAATGATAAGGGGAATGGAACAGCTCCCCTATGAGGAAAGACTAAAGAGGTTAGGACTTTTCAGCTTGGAGAAGAGACGACTGAGGGGGGATATGATAGACATGTTTAAAATCATGTGAGGTCTAGAATGGGTAGATGTGAATCGGTTATTTACTTTTTCGGATAATAGAAAGACTAGATGGCACTCCATGAAGTTAGCATGGGGCACATTTAAAACTAATCTGAGAAAATTCTTTTTTACTCAACGCACAATTATACTCTGGAATTTGTTGCCAGAGGATGTGGTTAGTGCAGTTAGTATAGCTGTGTTTAAAAAAGGATTGGATAAGTTCTTGGAGGAGAAGTCCGTTTCCTCCTATTAAAATCACTTAGAGAATAGCCACTGCCATTAGCAATGGTAACATGGAATAGACTTAGTTTTTGGGTACTTGCCAGGTTCTTATGGCCTGGATTGGCCACTGTTGGAAACAGGATACTGGGCTTGATGGACCCTTGGTGTGACCCAGTATGGTATTTTCTTATGTTCTTAAGGTTTTAAGGGTTTGGTTCATACGTTCTGCTTACCCGTTGCCCTGCAGGTGGTAAGCCATTGTATAGTTGAGTGTGATACCGAACTTCTTGCGTCATGAGCGCCAGTACCACTTGGTGAACTGAACTCCTTTATCTGATAGTATATGCTTCAGTAAGCCATGTAAATGGAAGAAATGGAGGGTAAACAGGTATGCCAGCTCAGGAGCGGAAGGAAGTCATGGTAATGGGAAATAGCGTGCCATCTTGGAGAAACGATAAATTACCACCCAAATTACAGTGACACTGTTAAAGACAGGGAGGTCCACAATAAAGTCCATGGACAAGTGGGTCCAGGGTTCCCTGTGGGCTGGCAACGGCTATAACAGCCCTCAGGTTCAGCCATGTAGAGCGTTTTGCTGTGTGTAGGTAGGGCATGTGTTGACTTAGGCCTTGACATCTTGCTTCATCTGTGGCCACCAAATAATGCCATTGAAGCATTTCAAGGGTTCTCGCCCGTCTAGCCTTCCCTGGAGGGACGGGTACTACAATGGCCAGAAGTATCTTAGTGGGATTGATGATGTGCCTTGGAGGTTCTGGAATGTCCTTGGTCTGAACAGAGCAGAAAAGGGTGTCTGCTGGTTGATTCTCGACTGCCAGTATATCTTAGTATATACCTGCGGGGGAAAATACACCACTTTTTCTCTATATATTCGCCAAGCTCTGGCCAACACTGCCTTTAGCTTTTCTCACTTCGTTAGGTTGCCCAAAGTGCCTTCCTGCACACCTGAACTATCCTGTACACAGGATGTGAATAGCCCTGCCCTTGACAAGATGCAGTGTGGGTGAGCTTCATGCTTAATGTATCTCCATGCTTGGGGCTTGGGCTAGCAATCTCATTCAAGGATTGCCTTTCATCCCCTGAAACTCGATGGTGTCCTGCTGGTCCGCTATGCCTTGTGCTTTGGCATATAGAGTCTGTCACAGACCCTGCTGGTGTTGCTGGTTATTCTTCCAAACGTTGCTTGGGTTTTTCTGCCCATTATGCCTGTTAGCCAAACACTGATGTCACTGGACCACAGTTTCTTTCTGGGGAGTTCTTGAGTCCCAGTTGGTGTTTGGTTGTCTTGTAACGCCGAAGGAAACTGTGCGGTCTTCATCCAAGAGTCCTTCTCTTGTTTCATCTCTAGAGTTTCCTGTATACAAGAAGTTCTAGACCCATTGTCATCATCAGGATTACTGGTATGAAACCTGCTTGTATGTTTTCCGTGATGCGGAGTATATTTCTTGTTGGCACTTGTATCACCTCCTGCCTTAGGTGCCTCTACTATGCATCGGGGTTTTGTGTGACAGTCTTTTCAATGGTTTTCTCTTGTAGAACCCAACTCTTTTTCCTGCCTAGATTACTTTGTGGGTCAGCCACCTCATAGGAAAAAGGGAGAGAGATGGTGCTTTCAGCACTGGACGGTTTCCCGCTTTGTCCTGCGTGGACAGCCTATAGCTTGGTAATCAGCCGTGTGTGAGGACTACCAACCTGCTTGTCCTTGGAGAAAGCAGAGTTGCTTATCTGTTACAGGTGTTCTCAGAGGACAGCAGGATGTTAGTACTCCTGAAACCCACCCACGTCCCCTGGGAGTTGGTTTCTCCATGTATTTATATATGTTATGGATTAAAGGACTCTGCCTAGGGGGCATGGTGATGACTACAGCTGCACATGCTCAGTAGGTCATGTTTGAAAGATCTAGATTCTTTGAGATCAAAGTTCTGTGCCGGGCTCCATCCAATGATGCCACCCATGTGTGAGGATTAACATCCTGCTGTCCTCTGTGAACCCTTGTTTTACAGGTAAGCAACTCTGCTTATTATATATACTGTTAGATGACTGAGGGGTTAAAGGCGCTCTTAGGGAAGATAAGACCATTGTAGAAAGACTAAATGAATTCTTTGCTTCCGTGTTTATTAATGAGGATGTTGGGGAGATACCAATTCCGGAGATGGTTTTCAAGGATGATGAGTCAGATGAACTGAACCAAATCACTGTGAATCTGGAAGATGTAGTAGGCCAGATTGACAAACTAAAGAGTAGCAAATCACCTGGACCAGATGGTATGCATCCTAGGGTTCTGAAGGAACTAAAAAATGAAATTTCAGATCTAATTTGTAACCTATCATTAAAATCATCCATTGTACCTGAAGACTGGAGGGTGGCCAATGTAACCCCAATATTCAAAAAGAGCTCTAGGGGTGATCTGGGAAACTATAGACCAGTGAGCCTGATTTCAGTGCCAGGAAAAATAGTGGAAACTATTCTAAAGATCAAAATTATAGAGCATATAGAAAGACATGTTTTAATGGAACACAGTCAACATGGATTTACCCAAGGCAAGTCTTGCCTCACAAATCTGCTTCGTGTTTTTGAAGGGGTTAATAAACATGTGGATAAATGTGAACTGGTAGATGTAGTCTATTTGGATTTTCAGAAGACATTTGACAAAGTCCCTCATGAGAGGCTTCTAGGAAAACTAAAAAGCCATGGGATAGGTGGCAATGTCCTTTCATGGATTACAAACTGGTTAAAAGTCAGGAAACAGAGAGAGAGTAGGATTCAATGGTCAATTTTCTCAGAGGAAAAGGGTAAACAGTGGAGTGCCTCAGGGATCTGTACTTGGACTGGTGCTTTTCAATATTTATTTATAAATGATCTGGAAAGGAATGCAATGAGTGAGGTTATCAAATTTGCAGATGATACAAAATTATTCAGAGTAGTTAAATCACAAGCAGATTGTGAAACATTGCAGGAAGACCTTGTGAGGCTGGAAGATTGGGCCTCCAAATGGCAGATTAAATTTAATGTGGACAAGTGCAAGGTCTTGCAAAAAGGGAAAAATAACCCTTGCAAGATCTAGATATCATAGTGCATAATACTTTGAAATCGTCAGCTCAGTGTGCTGCAGCAGTCAAAAAAGCAAACAGAATGTTAGGAATTATTAGGAGGGAATGGTTAACAAAACGGAAAATGTCTCTGTATCGCTCCATGATGAGACCACCCCTTGAATACTGTGTACAGTTCTGGTCACTGTATCTCAAAAATGATATAGTTGCATTGGAGAAGGTACAGAGAAGGTCAACTAAAATGATAAAGTGGATGGAACAGCTCCCCTATGACGAAAGGCTGAAAAGGTTAGGGCTGTTCAGCTTGGAGAAGAGACTGCTGAGGGGGGATATGATAGAGGTCTTTAAAATCATGAGAGGTCTTGAACGAGTAGATGTGAATCGGTTATTTACACTTTCGGATAATAGAAGGACTAGGGGGCACTCCATGAAGTTAGCAAGTAGCACATTTAAGACTAATCGGAAAAAATACTTTTTTACTCAACGCACAGTTAAGCTCTGGAATTTGTTGCTAGAGGATGTAGTTAGTGCAGTGTAGCTGGGTTTAAAAAAGATTTGGATAAGTTATTGGAGGAGAAGTCCATTAACTGCTATTAATTGACTTAGGGAATGGCCTCTGCCATTACTGGCATCAGTAGCATGGGATCTTCTTAGTGTTTGGGTACTTGCCAGGTTTTTATGGCCTGGTTTGGCCTCTGTTGGAAACAGGATGCAGGGCTTGATGGACCCTTGGCCTGACCCTGCAAGGCAAGTTCTTATGACTCTGTAACTATATTTTGTTATCCATTGCCATGGGTGGTCTTGTAGACCAGGAAGGTAGTATATACAAACTTTTAAATAAGTTGTGAGAGCAGAAACCACAACCTATTGACACATACTGTATTTGAGTTCTTAGTGCTGTATTTGCCTGATTCAACAATAGATGTTGGAGTTGCCAGAATGTACGGCAAAGAGGTTAATATGAAATGTTAAAAGTCCTAATGTTAACACAAGCATCCTTGTGACTGGGTTGTCTGACAGGCTGTGATGGTAGAATTGACTAGCAATTAGGTCTATCTGGCAGACTGCAAGCTATGTAATTAACTTAGATGTTCTAGGGCACATTCAGGTGATCATGTAGCAGTCTATCTGGCAAGCTTCGCAGGGGACCTAGGAGGCTGGATGTTTGATACCAATTACAGTAGTATTGCTGGTTATTTAGGTTATTACAGAGCCTTGTGGTTAGATTTGGAAAAATTAGATGTTGGAGGGAATTAAGTAGGGATCTTATATGCTCTTCTACCCAAGATGGCCGCACACTCTGGCTGGCAGCCCGGGTGTATCTTTAGCAATGTGGACAGGATACCTATGCTGCCTGGATGTGCTGTATGGTCTTTTTCTGCAATCATTTATTTTGTTACTGTGCATTATAGTGTTCTTGCTTTGGCCAGTGCCTCGTCAGCCCTGTTTTCCTACCTTGAGATCATCAGATATGATTCCCTCCCATCACAAGATCTTTCTTCAGTTTGATGCACTGCAGTACTTAATCTCCTACCATGTGCTGCTATTTTGCATTTTTGCAACACAAATAAATGTATACTATTTTGCATCAAAACATAGCTGCCAAACTCTTAACATTCCTCAAACCTTTTCATATAATTCCTCTTCTTTTTACTCCCACTTAATATCTTTAAAAGGACACATTTTCTTCTTGCCCCTGCACAATATCATCTATAAAAATATTGAATAGATTAGGATCCAGAACATAATCCTGAAATACTCAACTGGTAAACTCTTTTTCTTGGAGTAAAACCTCTGTCACTCAACCAATTTTCAACCTAGTTTACCAGTATAGGATTTAGGATCTATCCCCCCCCCCCCCAGCCTGCTCAGCTTCTTTATGAGCCTTCAATGTCAGGTAGTGTTGGTCTTTCTGGAATGTTTTCCTATCATCAACACCCATGTTTGTTTGACACACTTTTTCAACCATATAAGTTCAAAGCGAGTTACAATAAATTATGATTACATCAAAATCTGTTACAGAGAGCTATTTGGCCCCAATACCCTGTCTATTTTCATTTCTTCCAGTGTGGGGTTATGAGCCCTTTGTGCTGCGGCATAGTTGACGTAGCCTCGTAGGCGAACCTACGAGGTCTACGTTGGCAGCTGGCGAATTTGGCCTGTAGCAAAACAGTCTGGAGCTTCACTTATACCAGCCACCTCTCCTGCAGGTTGAGTCCTTGGGTTCTGGCGGCCAGCAGGATGTAGGTGGGTTCCTAAGCTGGTGAAGAGTCAAGAGTCCAAAGGCACACCGGAGTCAGGGCAGACAGCAGATTAATATAGTTGGAGAGAGGCCATGTTTGGGGTAGATGGCTAACATGGATAGTGAGATCCAAGCGGCAGGCAATCATGGTCATGTCCAAATAAGAGATTAGATCCTGGCAGCAGTCAATCGTAGTCAGGGACTTCCTGTTGGCGACATCATCGGGCGCCGCAGAGCCATTCCTGCCAAAAACCTTTTAAATATAGGTGCGTACCGTGTGTGTGTATCTAAGGGAAGGGCACGGAGGAGCAGGAAGATGGTGGCATCCAGCCTCAGCATTGATGCATGAGCGGCGCTGGTCATTGGAGGTGGTGTCCTGCCGAGAGAGCTGGTGCTGCATCAGGGGTGAGTGAGGTGGCTCATGTGACCATCCTGCAAGCCGCTGACTGTGACAGTAACCCCTCACCAAAGCTCCCTCCTCCATCTTTTGGGCTTGGGTTTATGGGGGAATCTCTTGTGGAATTCAGATATGAGTTGGGGCTTGTAGATTGGGGGACGCTCTCAAGAATTCTCTGCGTGTTCATAGTTTTTCCAGGAAATTATACTGTAGCTGTTTTCGGACTCTTCGGGAATCTAAAATCTCCTGACCCTTGAACTGAGTACCTTCCTCCATCGCAACTTCAATGGTTTGGAAGGGTGGTCTCCCTGGCCATGAGAGAATTGTTGCTTTCAACAGAGATGTGAAAAAAAATTGTGAATCCATAAAGATGCTGGCAATTCGAGCTTGTAAGTCACAGGACCCAATTGTCACTCAATGGGAAATGGACCCATGAATCACAATACAAACTTTAAGGACGGCATCTTCAAATTTAGGTTTTTAGTACTGAGCCAAATCAGGTCTCCTGGGTGAAATTGAGGCACGAGGCGACATTTCTTGTTTTTTTCAAATGCTCCGCTGCTTGCTTTAGGAGATGGGGTGTCCTGCCAAAATTCTTGGAGTTCCTGCCTGATCAGGTTGGCTGCTGGGCAAGAGACTGAGATTAGAATAGGTCTAGGTGTACGTGGATGGTGCCTGAACACTGTCCCTGTGGAACCATTCATGTAGTTGTTATGGCAGAATTTGGCCCATGGAAGGAGAGATGACCGTTATCCTGCTGTCTGTTCATATAGGCTCATAGAAAGGCCTTGAGACTCTGATTTACTCACTTGGTTTGTCCCTTGCTCAGAGGATGGTAGGCTGAGGTGAAACCCAATGTAATCCCAAATCTCCTGCACAAGCCTTTCCAATATTCACCCATGAACTGAATCCCCCAGTCTGAGAGGATTTGAAGAGGGAGCCCATGCAGACATGTTGACAAAGAGTTGAGCCAGCTTAGGTGAAGATGCGAGGCCTGGGAGGGGTGTTAAATGAGCCAGCTTAGAAAATCTATCCCCTTCCACCCATATGGTGGTGATGGCACCAGAGAGGGGAAGGTCAGTGATGAAGTCACTGGCTCAATGGATCCAGAGTTCCTTGGATGCTGGAAACAGCTGTTACAACCCCCAAGGTCATGCTTGCACACTCTTATTTATGGCACATGTGAGGCACAACTCCACATAACGCTTTACGGCAGCCTTCATGCTACTGTCACTTCTTCCTGTCTTTCTCTTTTTATAATAAGAACATGCCATGCTGGGTCAGTCCAAGGGTCCATCAAGTCCAGCATCCTGTTTCCAACAGAGGCCAAACCAGGCCACAAGAACCTGGCAATTATCCAAACACTAAGAAGATCCCATGCTACTGATGCAATTAATAGCAGTGGCTATTCCCTAAGTAAACTTGATTAATAACAGTTAATGGACTTCTCCTTCAAGAACTTATCCAAACCTTTTTTGAACACAGCTACACTAACTGCACTAACCACCTCCTCTGGCAACAATTTCCAGAGCTTAATTGTGTGTTGAGTGAAAAAGAATTTTCTCTGATTAGTCTTAATGTTCTTTAAATAGCTTCCTAACCCAGAGCACTTTATTCAAACTACATACAGGTAGTTTGAATCCCTTTCCAAGAGAACTTAGAAACAAGGAGAATAACTTTCAGGCAACTCTGCATGGCCTGATAATACTAGCTCAGGGGTAGACAGCCTTTCATGCACCAAGAGCCAAGAAATTGGAATGCACAGCACCAAAGAACCTCATATTTTGAATAGATGAGAGGGGGAAGGGGAGTTCATCCTTCCCTCAGTCCTCCCACCTTGTCTCTACTGATTTCTCTCAATCCCATTCTATTTTCAGTGGTCTCCATCAATCTCCCCACCAGTCTCTTTTAATCCCCCAAGTCTGTCCTCGCTAGTCTCTCTCAATCACATACTGTTCCCACTAGTCTCTATCAGTTCTCCAACCAGGGTTCTTACCCAGTTCCTCCTCCCTGTTCTCACCAGGCTTTCTCCGTCTCTCAGTCCTCCTATCAGTCCCCCAGCCTGTCCCCACCAGTTTCTCAATCCTCTCTCCCTGTCCCCATCAACATCAGTCTCAATCCTTCCACTTTGTGACCAGCAAGTCCTTCTTTCTCTCCATCATGCTCTTTCATCCCCATCAGTATCTCTGTTTCCTACCTTGTTCCTACCAATGTTTCTCTTGGCAGCCCCATCATTCATCCCTTTTCAAGTCATATTTCCCAGAAGTATTCACTCCCTCTTGCACTGCTCCCCCCCTCCTGCTATGTGTCTCTTTCAAATCCTTTCCCCGCCAGTCAGCATCTCTGGCTCTCTCATCCCTTCTGTTACTTTCCCTCTCCCCCTTTACCTCCTTTAGTTCTCTCTCCCCCTCCCACCTTTACTACCTATGATTTTCACTCATCCTTCTTGCCATCCCCTCTGGCTCTCACACACTCCCTTTCATCACCATTTATATTTTTTCACCCTCCCTCTCCCCAATCACCACCGCCAACTATCTTGTTCACACTCCGTCCCTGCTGGCTTTCTGACACTCTCCCCTGTTCTTTTTAAACCTCTTCTATCCCCATCCCAGGCTCTGTCTTGCCCTTCCACACCCCCCGCATAATTCTCTTACAACACCTTGTCCCAGCCCTCTCTCCATCCCTCTATTTTCCTGCCTCAAGTCTTGGTCCCATCACACCTGTTGCCGAACAGATGGCAGCATGGACCTTGGGCAGGAATAAAATACCACACGGTCCAGTTTGCATTGTTGACTTCAGAGAGATGGGGAGGGAAACAATATTCACCCTCCTTTTTCCCACAGCAAAAGTTTCTCCTTCTGCTGTTCCCTCCAACTCTTACAGCATTACTATCTTTTCATGACATTGCCGCTAGAAGCATTCACCCCCTCTTGCACCAGATCTCCTTCAAGCATTCACACCCCTCACCTCCCCAGCATTCACTTCCTACACTGCTCCCATGAGTATTCATCAACTACATTAAACCCTTGCTCTTGCTTCAAATTATTCTGGCCTGACCAGAGCTCTGGGTAATTCCCTCCGTCCCTCTGCTGTCAGCAGCATCCCAAGTCTCGGGAGCACTCTGAATTGCTGAGCCTGGTGCTGTGTACCCTCCAGCCTCTCCTCTCCAGACAGCAGACCAGATAAGTGCTCTCTATTCCAGGAAGCAGGTGGAGTGGGGATCGGAAAGAGCAGGGAGCTGACTGGATCTTCTGTGCTTTTACCCCCTTCCCTCCCATCCTGTTGCTGATTGCAGATGTGGGGAGGGAGGAGGGGAGTAGATATGGAATAAGCAGAGAAAAACCCTCTGATCCCTGCTCTAGCCCCCCTCCTTCTGTCTCTGTGAGGTCATGAGGGGAGCTGAAGCAGAATGGGCTCTTCTGCGTTCCATTGGGTGGACTTCCTCTTCCAGCCCCCTCCTCTGCAGTGCTATTCAGTTGCCATGTAGCCAGGAGGCCACATTTTACATAGGAAAGAGCCAAATGTGGCTCCCGAGCCACAGGTTGGCCACCCATGTACTAGCTACTTAAAAGCTTTGAAAATTCTTCCCTGGGGGTATATTTTAGGCAGTGGTCACAACCAAAGGTGCTGACAGAAGCCAGAGTTGAAATGAGGCCTTCTGGTTTCTAGTTCATTATTTATTTTATTTAAAAAATATGTATTATGTTGCCTAAATCAAATACTTATTAAGCAGTTTACAATCTTGCTCACCTTTTCCCACCCATCTAACACTGCTTTCACCCACCAGGCCATCTGCACTCTCACTTCTGGTTTATGAGTCTGCTCCAGAAAGCCCTCGGTTGGTGATTTAAGGCTCTGTTTCTCTGTTTTGTGCATGGAATGGTCCAAGCACCGTCTCAATGCTGTATATGGGAAAAGAGTCCAGGCTCTGTTGAGCAGGCTAATGATCTTATTGTTAGCTTCCTGATACCTATGCTTCATTTCTAATATTTATTTTATTTTATTTATAATCCGCTTATTCCACAATGCTCAGAGTACAATTTAAACATTCACAATAAAACAGTAAACATTTGTTTTGATTTTGAAACTTTAACAATATGAATGTACATGTCTGTATTTAACTTTTATTTGGCTCTTTCTTTGTTTTATGGTGTAACTGTTGGCCCATAAAGGGATATTACTCTGTGAGCCCTTGTGATGATGGATATGTAAGTTTCCATTTCTTCTTTATGCCTTCCCTGTTGCTTGCTTTTTTCCTGTCTCCTCCCCTTATTTAACTGCTTTACAATGTTATATTTATTGCATCCACTTACATACCTGCATCCTGAGACACAGTGCCCCTCATTGTTGCATTGCTTTACCAGCATGTCCCTCTGCATGCCTTATTACCACCTTCCCTGAGAAACCAATACAGAGGACGTAAAGCAAGTTATTCTTAGCTGTTCTTTCCTAAATTCAGAATCTCTCCTTTCCTTTCCCTTACATACCCCTACAAATACTCTGGTGAAATTCTGTATTGTGATTGCCTGAAGTTCTAGTTTTGTTCTACCATATTGTTGCAAAGTAGCATCTGACCGAATACAGAAATACTTTCTCATGTTAGTGAGAAAGGAAACAATCTAGAGTTGACTGGGCCCTGTGGCTCAGACCCCAGAGTATTGCCTGCTGCTCTGTGCATGCCATGAAGGTGATGCACTTGAGTGGGAAGGAAGGATATGCCTTTTGTGGGGCTGAAGGTAAGTATTGGGAGGTACCTTACAGTCCTTATAACCAGTGAGGATACATGTGTCTCCCCGAACATGGGGTGTCTGCTTGTGGACATTTCATGATGTCCGGGGATGCCACAAGTGTGTCCAGATGACTCCAAATGGATGCCGGTCCTGCTTGGATTTTATGGAATGTCTGTCTGGGCATTGGAAGACTTGTCCATTAGCATCAGAGGCATTGACATTGAAGGACCACGGAGCCGCACCGATGGCCATAGAGTCATCGATATCAAGGAGGCCATCTGTTCCCTCGATTTCGAAAGCTGGTAGGAACACCAGAGACAGGCCATCACCCAGCTCCTTCATGTTTGAAGAAGGCATTAGGCTCCTATTCTTTGACATTGGCCCTGGAGAAGACCTAAATCAAGCATCAAGAGAAGCCAAAGAAGCATTGGCATCAGTCCCCATGAATGGATGGTTTGGTTTTGGCTGAGAAATTCCTGAATCTACCTTGTGGTGAGGAGAGCTCATCCTCCAAGTTAATTAGGGGTTTTCCACAGTTCTCACTGGTCCTGGTGCAGCCACCAATCTGCCTCTCTGTTCCAAAGAAGATGTAGCCACTCCTCCTGCCTCCCAGTCAGTCTTGGTATCAATATTCAAAGAGAAACTGGAGAGACGAATGTAGATAGCTATGGAGAAGGCACTGCAGGCCCTCTGTGTCAGGGCACTGAGTCTGGCACTGTCATTCTTTTGAGTCATTGCTGGACTCGTTACAGGAACTTGGTATGCTACTGACACAGTCATTAGTGTCGTGCCTGTAACCTCCCCGATGCCTTCCGACCCAATGGCCATCCTGGGTTCTTCAGAGGAGGAAGCTCCCTCAAAGGAGTCAGGGGCCTTGAGGTCCAGACATCTCCAGCCAGTTGCCCAGTCAGTGAACCGCTGGCTGGGGACAGAGTGCCCAGGGATCCTTCCCCTGCTGCACTGGATCAGAGTCCATTTATTCTTGGGGGTGCAAAGGCTTCGAAAGTGGCTCAGACAACGAGAGGCATTGGATGGTCTCACCTCTGATCCCTCTTCTCCCCTGGAGAGAAGGAAGATCTCACTGGAGGACCTCTCCTTTGCAGGTTTTTTCAGTGGCTCCTGTTAATAAGAAGGTGGACATGGTTTATCTCATACAAAAGGCACCCAGTTAAGAAAAGCAGCAACTTACCCACCAGTTGGTGGTGATTGAATCTAGGACCTACTCCTTTGTACCCCTGGGGAGCGATCCTAAGGCCATGGATATTCTTAGGAGGAAAGTGTTCCAGAGTGCCGTTCTCTTTGCCAGAATAGCGGCCTACCAGCTCTTTTTGATTCAATACATGCAGGATATTCTGAAGCACGTGCAGGAAATAGCCAAAAGTCTTCCTCAGAATTAGCACAATTCCCTTCAGTCACTGGTGACCAAGGGTTTGGAGTGTGGAAAACACGGGATCTGGGCTATCTACGATGTTTTTGAGGCAACATTGAGAATCTGTGCCTTAGGGTTTGGGGCCCACAGATTCACCTGGCTGCACACCTCTGATCAGGAATGACTTGCTGACTTCCCATGATTGAGAGAGAATCTCTTCGGAGATCATGTTAAGGATGCAGTGGCACAGATTTGTCATCACTATGCAACACTTCAGCAACTCTCCACTCCTGCTCCTAACCCGGCCTCCTCTTCTAAGAGATATCCGAGATTGGGGCAGAAGAAGCATTTCTTTTGCCTGAGGAGCCACTTTCCTCTACCCTGTCGGGCCTTATTCAGGAGACCCTTGCAGCCAGCCTAGGCAGCAGAGGGCGCCTAAGTCCCAGATAGTGTCCCAGCCAACAGCTGGGATGGTGTTGACCGGACCTCAGAGAGAATAACACAGATCCCTGTACCCATGCCGAGGAAACTTCCATTTGGGGACAGAATGTGGTTCTACACAAACAGGTGGCCCAGTATAATCTTGGATGAGTGGGTCCTCGTCATTGTAGTCAGAAGGTACAAATTATACCTATTGTCTGTCCCACCAAATTCTCCGCTCATAGCACATCAAGAAGTGCTACTTTTGGAGCTCTCTGTCCACTTTCCACGAGGACAGAGGGTATGGATTTTACTCCAGGTAATTCCTGATTCCAGAGAAATCAGAGGGACTCCATCCCATTTAAAATTCAAGGGCTTTGAACAAGTTTCTCAAAAGGGAGAAGTTCAGAATGATTTCCCTAGGCACCTTAATCTTATTTCTGCAAAAGAGGGACTGGCTTTGCTCTCTCGATCTAAAGGACACACACTCACATCAAGATCTTTCCCAGTCACAAGAAGTATCTTGGATTTGTGGTGGGAAACCTGCATCTTCAGTATTGCATTCTGCCTTTTGGGCTGGATTCCTTGCCATGTGTCTTCACATGGCAAGGACTCCAGCTGCTTAGCTGTGGAGGCAGCGCTTTTGCGCAAGATGGGGGTGCATATATTTCTCTATCTGGATGATTGACTTATCAAGAACACATCTCGGGCAGGAGCCAAGGAGTCCATGCGCATGACCATCTGGGTGTTGGAGTTACTAGGGTTCGTTATCAACTACCCCCAAGTCTCATTTCCGCCTGTCACCTCAATTGGAGTTTATTGAATCTCTGCTAGACGCAACTCAGGCTAAAGCCTTCTTCCCACAGAAACAGGATGTTACTCTGATAGCCATTGTGGCAGAGATCCAAGAGAGTGAGCAGACATCAGCTTGACACATGTTGAGGCTGTTGGGCCACATGGCCACAACCGTTCATGTTACCCCCATGGCAAGTCTTTTCATGCATCATGCCCAATGGACCTTACAATCCCAGTGGTGGCAAGCCATTCGAGATCTTTGGGATTGCATCGGAGTCACTCCACTGCTCTGGGACTTTTTGTCCTGTGGCAGGACAATTCCAGTTTGGTATTGGGGATGGGGTTCCCCCTTCCAAATTTCTCCAGTGCAAATTGTCCTAACCATGGAGGCATCTAATCTGGGATGGGGACTCATAGAGATGGGCTATACACCCAAGACTCCTGGCCCACCTGGAAATGTCAGTATAAAATAAACTTCCTGGAGCTTTGGGCGATTTGGTATGTGCTATTAGTTTTCTGAGTTCAGCTGTCCAACAAAATCATATTGATTCAGCCGGACAGCCAACAAGCAGGGAGGTACAAGATCTTACCTCATGTGTCACAAATTGGTCCAGTTGAGGGTCTGGGTCCCCAACTCAGGTGATGCTCAGGGCCACCTATCTGGCCAGTCTGGAGAACAGGAATAGTGGACAAACTGAGTTGGTCCTTCAGACTCCAGGAATGGTCCCTGGTTCTGGGAGTAGTGAATAGGATCTTCTACTTGTGGTGTACCCTGTAAGTGGACTTATTTGTGGCTCCCTGGAACAAAAAATCCCTTTGTTCTGTTCCACGTAGAGCACTTGGCAAGCTAGCCTCAGATACCTTCATCTTCCACTGGGGCTAGGGACATCTGTATGCGCAGCCTTGCAAAAACTTTGTTGAAGCTCAGGGCCCAAGTAGCCTTCGGAAGTTGTCCATCTGGAATCCTGTCATTGGGAACCCCCCCAGATCTCATCATTCAGGATCAAGGCAATTTACGTCATCCCAATCTCAGGCCCTCTCATTCGGTGCTTGGATGTTGAGAGGCTAATTCTGCGATCTCTTGATCTTTCTGAAGATGTGTGTCATGTTGTTTTAGCTTCCAGAAAACCTTCCACCAGAATGTTAAATGGAAGAGGTTTACCGTGTGGTGTGAGCAAAGGTCTTAGATCCCTTCTTCTGCTCAACACAAAAACTTCTTGACTACCTTCTACATCTTTCTGTGTCTGGTCTTAAGACAAACCCGGTCAGAGTTCACCTTAGTGCAGTTGATTCATATCATTGCCATGTAAAAGATAATTTCATCTCTGTACAGCCCTTAGTTGTATGCTTTTTGTGGGGGGCTGCTCATTTGAAGCCTCCCATCAGACCTATTGAGTCATGGAACCTCAACATGGTTTTGTCCCAGCTGATGAAAGCTCCTTTTGAGCCACTGCACTACTCTGACCTGAAGTTTCTGACCTGCAAGGTGGTGGTTACTTCAGCACGCAGGGTCAGTGAGCTTCAGGCCTTATCTAAACTCTGGAATTTGTTGCCAGAGGATGTGGTTAGTGCAGTTAGTGTAGCTGTGTTTAAAAAAGGTTTGGATAAGTTCTTGGAGGAGAAGTCCATTACCTGCTATTAAGTTCACTTAGAGAATAGCCACTGCCATTAGCAATGGTAACATGGAATAGACTTAGTTTTTGGGTACTTGCCAGGTTCTTATGGCCTGGATTGGCCACTGTTGGAAACAGGATGCTGGGCTTGATGGACCCTTGGTCTGACCCAGTATGGCATTTTCTTATGTTCTTATATTCTTACATTACTCTAAATTTTTTCATGGTAGGGTGATCTTGTGTACAAGCTCTAAGTTCCTGCCTAAGGAGGTGTTGGAATTCCATCTTAACCAGTCAATTGTCCTTTCAACATTTTTTTTGCAGGCCTCATTCTCACCAAGGTGAACAAGCCCTGCACAGTTTGGACTGCAAAAGAGCCTTGGCCTTCTATCTGAGGCAGACAGAAACCCATAGAAAGTCAACCCAGTGTTTTGTTTCTTTTGATCAGGGTAAGCTGGGGATCACCGTTGCCAAGCAGATGC
The DNA here is from genome assembly GCF_901001135.1 of Rhinatrema bivittatum. Lineage (NCBI taxonomy): Eukaryota > Metazoa > Chordata > Amphibia > Gymnophiona > Rhinatrematidae > Rhinatrema > Rhinatrema bivittatum. The sequence goes on from NC_042623.1 coordinate 182,416,165, forward strand.
TCCCCAATTGGCTAGTAGATTGCTTCTCTTTCTTTTATGCCTGGGTGGGCTTGACTGTTATCGGTCATTTTAAGGCTCACTCTATTCGAGCCATGGCAGCAGCAGTGGCTCACTTGCAATCAATCCAGACATCTGCAAGGCTGCGACATGGAATTCCTTCCACTCATTCCCATTGCACTATTGTTTGGGCAGGGATGGCCAATAATTCTAATTTGGTATGGGAGGGTTCCCTTCCAAATTTCCCCAGTGCAAATTGTCCTAACCATGGAGGCATCATTCAGGCTGCCCTCTTCCCTTTAGGGTATATATAATATAAAAAAGGTCTGTAGCCAACAAATGTTGTTGTGTCTGCTGGCACTATTTTTATTGTTCCCTTTTTTGTTGGGCAGACATCTGTAGCCAGGGATTCACCTGTGGGTGAGGATTGCCGTCTTGCTTGTCCTCCTGAGAAAACAGAGTTGCTTACCTGGAACAGCAGGATGTCATTCCTCACAAGAGCCAATAGGAAGTGGAGAGGATGAGCGGCGATTAACCATAAATAAAAATGGTACAGCGCTGAAGGATCGCGGATCCTTATGGTGAGTTAATCAAAAAATGAAAGCTGTTTTTTTTAATAAGGGCTGAAATCTGTCTGTAAGCCACCGGTTGTGGCTACTTGGCAGGTACGCTTTGTTCCCTCGGGTCCTGTCTCTGTGGGACCCTGCTTAACTCTGTTTAGCTGGATTAATCTGTATCTGATTCGTTTGTGACTTTTCGGGGTGTTTTTTCAGCAGCTGTTTTGAATATTCCTCCGCAAGGTGCCCGTTTCCAACCTTTGGCAATCCCTTTCATCGGTAATCTTGCTCTTTGGTTTTTTTTGTTGTGTTTAACTGACCTACGGACCCAATTGTTTCTCTACCCCTGACTGCGCCATTTCCTTCTCATATTCATTTCTTTGGCACTTTCTCTCTCCGATTCTTTGGCACATAAATGAATCTCAGGTACCGGCTTTCTTTCACCCTCCCTTTCGTTGGTTCGTCTTTTAGCCTGTCATAATCCTCTGATCGCTCCCATTACACTGCCTCTGCCTACACCCAGCTGTTTCACACGTCCCTTTTCAGTCGTCTTTGAATGCTTTTATGAACATGTGCCACTTCCATCCTCCCCTGTTTTCTGTTCCTTCCCCATCTTTTTACTGCCCTCCCTCTCTCCTTCCTTTTCCCTTTCCCTTCCCCTTCCCCCTCCCCCTTTTCCCCCTCCCCCTTTTCCTCCCCTCTCCCCTTCCCCTCCCGTCCCATTGTTCCCCTGGCATATACAGTGTACTATGTTTGTTCATATGAAAAACACACACGTTTGTATGTTTTTTGATGTTCCCTAATCTTTTTCTAATAGATGCTATGTCTTGGTCCTTTAAGTTATTGTCACTTTTATTAAGTTTTTATTTGAATTGTCTGCTATATGGTGTGTTTTTGTTATGTGAATCCTTGGTCATATTTATAGTTTCTTGTTCATGAACTTGTTTGTGTAATTATTCCTTTTGGATTTTGCTGACAGTGTCCTCTGGGCCTCCGTCCCTTCCAACGCAGCCCATATGGCAAAACATGGCCCGTGTTGGGGGGACTGAACCTTCACGCTAAGCATTCTTGAATAAAAGATGGAAACGTTTGCCTTAAATCTTCATTTTCCATTTTCATTTTTTTGATGAACTCACCATAAGGATCCGTGATCCTTCAGCGCTGTACTATTCCTCCCTGCGGAGTTGGGGCTCCACTACATGCTTTGTTTATTCTTGCTATTGTATTAGACTGAAGGCGCCCTTGTGGCTGCACGGTGTAATGCAAGCCATGGACATTGAAGGCTCCCTTGTGGCTGCATGGTATGATGCATGCCATGGACATTGAAGGCACCCTTGTGGCTACACGGTGTAATGCATGCCATGGACATTGAAGGCGCCCTTGTGACTGCATGGTATAATGCATGCCATGGACATTGAAGTCGCCCTTGTGGCTGCACGGTATAATGCATGCCATGGACATTGAAGGCGCCCTTGTGGCTGCACGGTGTAATGCATGCCATGGACATTGAAGGCGCCCTTGTGGCTGCACGGTGTAATGCATGCCATGGACATTGAAGGCACCCTTGTGGCTGCACGGTGTAATGCATGCCATGGACATTGAAGGCGCCCTTGTGGCTGCACGGTGTAATGCATGCCATGGACATTGAAGGCACCCTTGTGGCTGCACGGTGTAATGCAAGCTATGGACATTGAAGGCACCCTTGTGGCTGCACGGTGTAATGCATGCCATGGACATTGAAGGCACCCTTGTGGCTGCACGGTGTAATGCATGCCATGGACATTGAAGGCACCCTTGTGGCTGCACGGTGTAATGCATGCCATGGACATTGAAGGCACCCTTGTGGCTGCACGGTGAAATGCATGCCATGGACATTGAAGGCACCCTTGTGGCTGCACGGTGAAATGCATGCCATGGACATTGAAGGCACCCTTGTGGCTGCACGGTGAAATGCATGCCATGGACATTGAAGGCACCCTTGTGGCTGCACGGTGAAATGCATGCCATGGACATGCTCAGTCAGAGTTCTAAAAACGTAAGTGTTTTTGTGCTGGGCTCAGTCTGATGATGTCACCCTGTGTGAGGACTGACATCCTACTGTCCTCTGAAAACATCTGCTTTATTTCTCTGTTTAAATCTGTTTTATATAACATTTTTCCCTTTGGGAAGCAGTTAAAAGATGCAGATTGGATCAATAGAATTGATCCATCCTACTGTGTCTGTTGCCTCTACTGACTTTATTTTGCTGCTGCACTACAGTTGTAAACGTGGAATTATTCTGATTCTCTTAACCCTTTAGGTATAAGTTATCAATTAAAAATTAACAGATATAATTAATTTCTTACTAGAATGTGAGCCATTGTTAAACATTTGATTCACAGTAGGTTTTAAAAAGGTTTTCAAGCATCTAATATTTATACATCATGGGAAATGTAGTTCAGAAGATTATTTCCATGACTGGATATGTGCCCTCGAAACTGTTTCCCATAATGCAGTTGCTGCTGCTGAAGAAAGCTGAATGCTGCTGCATTTTGTTGAAATCCAGAGCTAGGAAAAAGGGGTGATGGCATTTATATGGGAAGTGGGAAGGGAGGAGGAGAGTTAGACAGCTAGGATGGTGGCCCAGCTTTTTTAAACAGCATATTTTAAATAATGAGCAGGAGGTAGTTCTCCTGTAGGTTGGAGCAGGCAGTGTGTAACAGAGATATCTTGGGCCCCTTTAGTAATAGAGATGACTTTTGCATGTTGTGTGAGTAACTTCTGCTGGTGCTAGAACAGTACTAGAGGACCAGCTTGGAGAAGGTTTCCTTCTAGCTCTTAGCCAGCAAGAGGGTGGAGAGAGACAGTGTAAATATCGAAAGATCTAGCCATAAAAGACCAATTTGTGCGTCAACAATGTGGAAAGCTTCTGTCACACCCAAGAGTTTTCAATTAGTTGATTGCATATATGAGACTTTTAATCAAGTTGCAATCCTGGAAAAGGTAATACAGGAAAGAACTGTGACCTGTGGTTCACTTGAGTGTGGCTATATTATATTCACAAATTCCCTATTGTGGAATGCTTGTGACAGAAACTGTCTCTTGATTCTCTGTTGACACCTGGAGGTAAGTATGAAACATGAGTGCTCCCTGGCATGCTGCTTTCAGTAACTTGATAGCATGTGATGTTTTATCAGCATCATTTTCAGTTCCCATCAAACAATAGCCAGTTATCCAGTTTTCTCTTTCATCCATTGTTCTTTTTTAATAATAGAGCAAAAGCAGGTAGAAGAGACATAATGTACATTAGGTAAGATGCCAAGTATTGGGGATTTGCACGCAATGCTTTTACATTAAAGAGCTGAGTTTTCCTTGGCCGTATAGATACACTCAGGACTCGGTACATGTGTAAATATGGTGCACTCAGAAAAATTTCAATCCTTGTTTGATTTCTCTTTTCCATAAAAATCCTACCTGAGGGACTTCTAAGGGGTCACTATACAGAATCGGTAGCACATGTTCAGTTTTGCTAAAATAAAGTTGAATGGAAAGGTTGGCCCAGTGGCTCAGAGGCAGTGCTGGTTCCCAGATTGAGTCTTTTGTGTCTGAATCAGCCAGGGTTGCTGATGATGATCGCAGTCTCTGGGAGAAGGGGAGTCCCAGTGATTAAGGATGGCGCCTGGTAGCTGGATTTAGAGCCCATGATAGAGGTTCATGGCTCCTTTAATCAGGGATTGAACACCGCAGTTGCCTCAATACAGGGAAAATCAATGCACCTATTGTTCAGCATTGCATCGATAATCAGCATCAATTTAGTGATCTCAGATGGCGAGTTATCGACCGGATTTTTCCGACGAAGAGAGGTGGAGATCTTCAGAAGCTCCTTAACCTTCGGGAACAACGCTGGATATTTCAATTACGATGCATAGATCCCGATGGCCTCAATGCGGCAATCGAATGGTATTCTCTGTTGTGAATTCCCTGGCATCTGCGCACGTCATTTCCTGGGTGGAGCTAGTATTTTGATTGGCTGCAGTCACTTAAAAAATGGCTCGATAGCGTCCCCTCCGGCAGAGGAAAAAATACTACCATCTGAAGATGCTGCTATTTTCACTTTCACGTCGGTACCACTGCTACATAATGTGTATTTATATATGAATTGCGCTGATAGATGCTTTTTACTTAAAATACGTTTGAATTGCAGATACCATTGGCCCTTGAAGAAGGCTTTTTAGCCGAAACACGGTCCGTAAAAATAAAAAAATATTGGACACTCTATGACCGATGATTATATCGCTGGTATACTATTGCTAACTAGCATCAGATATGTATGCCTAGTATGAGGTCTGCCGATAAGTAAGATCACGCTGTGTACTCACACTATCCTAGAGCTTTAATTTTTGGGATCTGGGCTGATTTATTTATTGTATGTTGGACAGCTGCTCCCTCCTTCTAACTGGATGCTATAGGTCTGTGGTGATCTCCTTTAATCAGGGACCATTGCTGCAGTGATCAGATTAGGAACTGTGTGTGTGAGGGGGGTATTTAAATAGGGGAAGAATGTCTGAATAGTTGTGAAGGAAGGTTCATGGTACCAAAATCCTAGCCCTGGTTCCAACTGAACTGGAGAACAAAGGAGGAGCAGTTGAATTATAAAAGCACTTATGCAGAACACCTGAGAGAACTTCCAGTTAGAAGTTGCCATCTTCCATTTTGTTGACAGATGAAAAGTTTTAATTGATATGTCAATAAAACAGTTGTTTTTCAAAGTGTAAAGATTTGTGGTTAATGCACTTGGATATGCAGAATTAAGAGTCAGCAAACAAGTTAAAGATGAGATCTTTTTATTGGACTAACTCGACATAGCTGACAAGCTTTTGAGAGGAATTCTTTCCATCAGGTCAGTGAAGAAATAGTGCAATTACACTGGGTTTAAATAGAACAGTTTCAGCTAGGTCTTAGGCTGCCTCTATATGTCATTACAGCCTAGTAAAGGAAAGGGGTTGTCAGAGTGGATGAGACAGTAAAACTTTACAGTTGAAAGGGTCTGTATTTGATAATGGGTGATAAAGTCAATGTCTTAATGACTTGATAGGGACATTGACTTTCTCACCCAGTTATCAAAGACAATAAAAAAAGAACTAAAACTTAAACCCTACAAAGTTGAGATTAACCCTCCCTACGAGATGGCTATACTAAAATCAACACAAATAAATATAGGTACGGTCTATTGCCCAACTGGAACACCCAAAAAGATTGCTCACCCCTAATCGAAATGTTCACAAAAGCATTTCCATCACCTGAATCCACCCTAATCATAGGGGACTTTAACCTACACGTAGACAGCATACCTGAAACTACAGCATGTGAAATTTTTCTAGATACCATGAAAACAATGGGATGGTCACAATATGTAACCAACCCCACTCATAAAGTAGGATACATCCTTGACCTAATATTTGCCAACCACAATAACTGCATAATAAATTCATCCCACTTCATACTAATCTGGTCTGATCACCAACTAATAAAAGCAGACATATCCTTCCTCAACACACAGCAAACAGTATCACATATTAATCAGTCATTTACATACAGAAAAAAGAACAGAAAATACGGGAAGAGACTATTAAAAACAAGATAACTGATTTTAAACATGATATTGCCTCCTCAGCTTTTGACTCCTGTGATAAAATCATCAATGAAATAGCCAATAACCTATGCCCAGTCCAGAAAAAAACATTCCAAAAAGAATGCAGTACCTCTAAACAAAAGAAACCTTGGTACAGTGGAGAGCTAAGACACACTAAACAAGCTCTGAGAAAAGCTGAAAAGCAATGGCAGAAATGCCAATCTATGGAATCCCAAGAAAAATACAAATCCCTTTTATCTCAATACCATGAACAAATCAATAAAGCAAAAAAAGATATTCCACGAAACAGATTCATGGTGTATTGTTTAATTCCAAATTACTCTTTGAAACAGTTAATCAAGGACCCATTTTCCTCCATCTTGAATAACTATGACTTTTAAAAGAACTCCTGTAGTGAATATGCCACGTCTTTGTTAGATAAAATCAATAGATTAAAAAACAATTCTGCACCTGCATACCAACAAAAGAAAAACTTGAGCAAGGAAAATGGAACACATTCAACTCAGTATCAAAATTTGAAATTAATCAAATCATTACAAAAATGAAGCCTGCTATCCCCCCTCTGACCCAAAGTTCCGTGAAAACAGTACACAAAGTAATCACTCCAACAATCACAACCATGATCAGCCACTCACTATCAGAAGGATTGGTCCCCGATAGAGCAAAACAAGCTGTGATTAAACCAATCATAAAAAATAAAACTGGCAGAATTGATGCTTGGGACAATTATTGACCAATATCCAACCTGCCTTTCATTGCTAAAATCCTAGAAAAAGCAGTGCTATCACTTATTCAATAAACATGCACACGGTTAATGAGACTTCAACATTGCTCTATGCTAAACAGCAAGAGGAAATGTGGGAAAAAGGATTTGCATTAACAAATAAGTGTGGGAGTAGCTTGCTTGTTGCGGCAGTTACTACCCCAAACCAAATAAGCCTGATACTTCACTTTCAATGCATATCCAATGTAGCTCTCTGCTTCAGTGGCAGGGGGAATGAAGATAAGAGGATTTACATTCAGACAACTACCAGCAAGGACTGAATTGCATAGTCTGGGTAAACAAATAAGCGTGGGAGAGTTTGCTTGTTGAGGCGGTTACTACCCCGAACCAATTAAGCCTGATACTTCACTTTGAATATATATATATATAGCGTAATTAGGCTTGATACTTCACTTTGATGCAGCTCCAGTACTCCTCTACATCAGTGGCGGAAGTGGAAGGAAATTGAACCAAAAAGTTACCAGTAAGGGTCCTGACCTCAGTGAACAGATAAGTAACAGAGAAAAATAAGTGTGAAAGCTTGCTGGGCAGACTGGATGGCCGTTTGGTCATCTTCTGCCCTCATTTCTATGTTTCTATAATTAGAAAGCTGCCTAGAAGACAATAATATTCTATACCCAAACCAATTTGGATTCAGAAAAGATCGTTCAACAGAAACCCTACTCATTTCCTTAACTGATCCAGTACTACAGGGGTTTGACAAAGATGAATCCTATATTTATTTATTTATTTATTTATTTAAGGGTTTTTTATATACCGAGGCACGTTTACAAAACATCACCTCGGTTCACAATGTAACATAACTTAGCAACAAGCTTTACAATAATAACATTTTTTAACAGGGAGAGGGTTAACAAGGGCAGGAGAAGATAATACGAGAATTATATACATATGTACATGTTAGTTTTAACAAGTGAGTTAATCAAAGCAATCAGAATAATTAGCAGGGGAAAGTAATAAAGGGAAGGGGAAGAAGAGGAGTATACCCACAGAGGGTGGGGGGTAGGGGGAGAAAATAGAAAGAGCGAGAGTCAGTCGGGTGGTCATGTCGCATCTTTGGGGGGGAGTCAGTTCGTTAGTCAGGGTACACTAGTTTGAACAGCCATGTTTTAAGATTGTGCTTGAATTTTTTGTGGCAAGGTTCCTGGCGTAGTTGGGAAGGCATTTTATTCCAGTGGGCGGTTCCTGCAATGATGAATGATCGCTCTCTAAAGGTGGTATGCTTCATGAGCTTAGGAGAGGGAATTTGGAGTTTGGCCTGGTGATGCGTTCTTGTGGGTCTAGTCGGAGTGTGAAGCAGGAGATGTTCTGGGAACCATTGCATGTCATGGTTATGAATGGCTTTGTGTATGAGCGTGAGTACTTTATATCCTGGTACTTATTGATGTAGAGCCACATTCGACACTGTAGACCATACCCTGCTATGCCATCAGTTGAGAAAAATTGGAATTGATGGAAATGTTATCAAATGGTTCTCCTTCTCCCTAGCAGATAGATCATTCCAAGTAAAACTGGACAATCACATATCTGATACTTTCACAACTAATTCAGGCATCCCCGAGGGGTTATTACTCTTGGCTACACTATCCAACATGTATATGCTGCCTCTATGTACATTACTAGCGGAACTAGGAATCAGCTTCTTCCTATATGCAGACGACATACAATTCTACATCCCATTTGACAAATCATTTGAAAAAACTGCATCAACCCTTTCAACATACATGAAGGCAATACAACAAAAAACTATCTCAGCTGAAACTTAACACTAAACACAAATAAAACTGAAATTGTGTGGTTAAGGAAAAATTCCACAATAATCAAACCGCCAACCCTAGACCTAGGAAATTTTAACATTAAACCCTCAGATCAAGTACAGGACCTAGGAAGTCAGATCAATGAAAATGTTTCAATGAAAAAGCATATAAGCAAATTAATTAAAACAGGATACACCAAGCTGAGAATATTACATCGGCTGAAACCATTACTAACAATACAAGACTTCCGCACTGTTTTACAAACACTAATATTTTCAAACATAGATTACTGCAACTCCCTATTACTAGGCCTACCCTCAGGACTATTAAAACCACTACAGTTAGTACAAAATGCCTCAGCTAAACTCCTATTAGGGACAAGGAAATCTGACCACATCACTCCCCTCTCTGATACGACTGCACTGGCTTCCTGTACAAAACAGAATTCATTATAAAGTATTAACTCTAATTTTTAATATCATCAACAACATTAACCCATGCTTATTAGGAGTGACACTTCAACCATACACACTGCCGAGAGCCCTAAGATCGAAAACAAAGGACTTCTAAAGGTGCCTACAACACGGAACACACACCTTAACCACAAATAAGAGGACCAAATGTTTTCCATAGCAGGCCCAAGTTGTGGAACACTCTTCCAGAGTCACTACATCAGATAACAGAAAAAAGAGTTTCAAATGGGAACTGAAAACATGGCTCTTTAAGAAAGCATATTATCTAATGTAAAATACCAATATGCAGATAAAAATAACATCAATGTCTGAACCTTAAATTGTTAATTAATCGAACAATAAGCATTGAGCGATGTAAAGTGTAACATGACAACATACTGAGTATAACATGAAGGATATTGAAATGGAAATGATTGGTTACAATTCATCAGAGCACCCTAGCAAACTTGTACTTGATGCTGATCTATTGACCTAGAATATGTATTTGCCCTTGTGATGAACTTGATGAATATGAACTTGTATGAAAATGATCTACAATAATTGATATTGTATTGACCTAGATTATGAATGTTGACCCAGAATCTGAATGCTGATTTTGTAAACCGTTGTGATCTTATTTTGGAACGACGGTATATAAAATGCCAAAATAAATAAATAAATCCCTTTTCTCCCCTTCTTCCCTTTACTGTGCCTTAGACGACTCTCTACTATTAAACCCAGTGTAGCTGCACTGTATCTTCACCAACCTGATGAAGAGAGGATAATTCTGGAAAGCTTGTCACAAATGTTTTGTTCTTGTCTTCTTTCTTTAACGGATCCAATTTTATGAGATTTTGATTCTGGAGAATATTATTTTCTTGTTTTAATTGACTTGACCGTGGCTTTTGATACCAGGGATCATAATTTATTGCTTCATTGACTGATTAAGATTGGGATTGATGGTAATATTCGTAGGTAGTTTTCTTCTTTTCTATCTGGTAGATCTTTTCAGGTCGAATTTGGCAATTATTTTTCTGATGCCTTTCAGATTGAAATGGGTGTGCTCCAGGATTTGACCATCTCGGCCACTCTTTTCAATATTTATATGCTTCCTTCATGTAAATTGTTGGCTGATTTAGGAATTTCATTCTATTTGTATTTTTATTATTTATTTATTTTAAAGTTTTTATATGCTGATACTCGTTAAGAAAACATCACTTCGGTTTCTATACAACGTGAAATCAGCCAACAGGGCTTTACAGTGTAACTGATAATATAACTGGGGGGAGGGGGAGGGAAAGATGGGGGGAAGGGGTCGGGTAAACAGGGGCTTTGGTATGCATTCAGTAAGCATGAAACAAACTTAGGTACATATATACAAGTTATATACAATCAAAGTACAAGGCAGCGCGGAAGGGGGGGAGGGGGGAGTGACGAGGCTGAGGATGGAGGAGAGGGAGGGAGGGGTGAAGGAAGAGGTAAGGGGGGGCAGGGTGGGGAACTAGCAGGGGAGGGCAGTGGTGCATTGGGTGGAGGTCTGAGGGGAGAGGACCTAGAGGGTAGGGGAGGGTGTAGGACGGGGATGTAGGTGGAGAAGGGATCGTGTGTAGGCGTGCATGAACAGCCAAGTCTTAAGTTTCTGTCTGAATTTCTTAGGGCAGGTCTCGAGGCGTAGCTGGGTGGGCATTATGTTCCATAGAGAAGGTCCAGCTAATTTGTATGCTGAGGATGTGCATTCCTTTCATTAAGTCACTTGAACATACTGTTTCTCTGATTTCAATTTTACATGAAGGCTATTCAGCAAATTTTGTTCTCTCTCAAACTTACACTAAATTCCAGTAAGACTGAATTATCTGGTTAAATAGAAATCCTTCTATGGTTAAACCATCTGTTTTTGATGTGGGTATTTCTATCAGATCAAGTATATAATTTAGATATTCAACTAGATGAGTCTTTTCATGAAAAAACATATTAATAAGTTAATGTGGGCTATGCTAAATTGCATTTGCTGTATTGATTAAAACCTTTATTAACTTTCGAAGACTTTCGTACAGTATTGCAGACCCTTATCTTTTCAGATTTGGATTACTATAATTCGTTACTACTTGGCCTTCCTGCTTGTACATTGAGACCTTTACAATTGTTACAGAATGCTTTGGCTAGACTCTTGTTAGGATGTAAAAAATGTGATCATGTAACAGCCACTTTAATTTCATTGCACTGGTTACCAGTGCAATTTAGAATTCAGTATAAAGTTCTCATTGTAATTTTTAAGATTATTCATTCAAATGATGCTAGTTGTATAGGTGCAGTGTTGCATTTATACACTCTGCAATGAGTATTAAGATCTCAAAATAAAGGTTTTTTGGTCATTCCTATATTGCGGCATGCACATTTAAATGAAGTAAGAGACTGTGCGTTCCCTAAATTATGGAATTGAATGCCTGAGATATTATGTACTTGAACAAATATGAAGAGAATCAAATGTGAGTTGAAAACATAGTTGTTTAAAAAATGCATATAAGCTTACTTGAGAGAGATAGAGAATGTGATTTGTAGTGCTAAGAACAGAATTATTAGTGATGAGAGAATTTGAAGTTATGTATATGTTGGAAGTGAAAAGGATTGAAGGTGTCAACATGTAATGTGTTGATTATTGTAGTTGATGTGTAGCATTTAATTTTATTTTATTTCATAAATGTTTTTCTCCTAGGACATGAAGGATGGTAGTCCTCACATGTGGGTGACATCATCTGATGGAGCCCGACACAGAAAACTTTTGTGAAAGTTTCTAGAAACTTTGACTGGCAGACTGAGCATGCCCAGCCTGCTGCTATCCGCACGTCCATGTGAGGTCCCCCTTCAGTCTCTTCTTTTCCATAGTGCAGTAGCCTTGCGGTGGTGGAACTCCAACTCCTTGAAATTGTTTTTCAACTTTTTGGGGTTTTTTCACGTCAGATCCCCCTTCGCATTCGGTTCCTCCATTCAGTAGGTACCCTTAACTTTGCCTTTCATTCTTCGCGGTCGATTTCCGTCTTTTGCACCATGGTGCCTGTTGGTCATCGACTGTGCGCTGGCTTCTTTTTTTCGATGACGTCGTCAGGTTTTCGACTGTGCCCCCAGTGCTGGCGGACCATGTCCATCATGGATCCGCATGAGGTATGTATCCTATGCCTGGGGGCCACGCAAGACATCCGAGGGTGGTATTTGTGTGACCAAATGACCCCCAAAGGACGTCAAGCGTGCCTGGATAAAATGGAGAAGCTCTTCGGGTCTCCTATACCTTCTACTTCGACTTCAGTATCTTCGATGCCCAAGGACCACAGGGACCCGTCTCCATTTCTTCCCCAGGCAATCTCGCTCTCCAGTATCCCTAAAGATCAGGGAGAGGTAGATTGATCCTCGGTGGTCTCTCCCCTCCCGCTAACCTCGGGGTCCTAGTCATCCTTGGTGCTGGGGAAAGACCGGGCTGAGCGCCGGAAATCCAGGAAGCATCGACACAGGTCAGCGTCTCGTCACGGTTCCGGAGTGGCATCGGCGGCTGCCGAGCTGCCATTGAAGCGGCACCGATCATCGGAGGCCCCATTCTCCGGTGCCCCCGGTAGCTGAAGGTGTTCCCCACCAGCAACAGTGCAGGATGCCACGCCACCTCCTTCGGAGGATGTGCCGGTGACGCTTCGTCCCTCTCCATCAGTCCTAACCACCCAGGACTTTCAGAGGAGCTGGACCGCAGGGTGCAATCGGTGGTGCTCAAAGCGCTACAAAGCGTTGAGTTGCCAGTGCCACCGGCTCCCATACCGGTGCCCAAGCCTCTGCCATCGATGCTCGCACCCCTGCTGGAGCGTCTGGACGTCCTTCTCGGTGCCCTACCAATGCAATCAGTGCCTGAGAAACTTTCGATGCCTTCTCAGCCACCGATGCCCTCCACCAGTGTGATCCCGATTCCCGGGTCCGAGGAGGAGGATGAGGCCTTGGGGACTAGGTAGCCTTGCCCGCGGTTCCCTGGGCTGCTGTCGATTCCCCCCGGCATACTGCGGCTGATGCCGCCCTCGATGCCGGAGGTTCAAACGATGCCGTCGATGATCCTGAAGCCTCCAGTGCCCTTGGGGACCAGGCCCGCTGCCACTCCCAGCCCCCGCCCTAGGTGCCTGGGCCCCAGCAAGGAGGAGGGTCATTATGACTCGTGGGGCGATGAGATTTCGGACTCATTGTCTGAGTGTTCCGACGACTCCCTTTTGGAGCCTTCCCTGCTGGAGGATTGGCATCGGTCCCCACCCGAAGACCTGTCATTATTCAGCTTCGTAAGGACAATGGCAGAGGCCATCCCCTTCCCACTTCTAACGGAGAATGATACCCGCCACAAGATGCTGGAGGTCCTCCTGTTCAGTGAAGCTCCGAAAGAAATCGTGGCGGTGACTGTCCACGACATCTTCAAGAAGCTCCTCCTCCGTATGTGGGAACAACTGGTGTCGGTGTCCCCGGTAAACAGGAAGGCCAATGTTACCTATCTGGTGCAACAGGCCTTGGGCTTTAAATGGTGGCACCTTGCCCACCAGTCGGCGGTTGTGGAGTCCGCATTCAAGAAGGCTAGATGCTCCCGAACACATGCTTCTGTCCTTCCGGGGTGCGAACACAGGGAGCTCAATGGCCCAAGAAGGAAAATGCTCCAGGAAGCTGTGCTGGTGGCCCGCATTACGGCCTACCTACCAGCTATACATGACCCAATATAACCGCAATCTGTGGAACAGGTCCAAGATTTTGCGGAGGGCCTTCCCTAGCAATAGCAGGAGTCTCTTGTAGCCATTGCCATGCTGGGCCTTGAGGCAGGTAGACACGAGGTGAAGTCTACCTACAATGTGTTCGAGACCGCAGCCCCACTGGCCACAGGGGGCGTGGGCGCCAGGCGGTTGGCTTGGCTCCAAGCCTCAGGACTGGCTGGATGTCCAAGACAGGCTCGTGGATCTCCCCTGTGCAGGCGAGAACCTGTTTTTTTGGATAAGGTGAAAGAGGTCATGGTGCAGCTGAAAGATCAGCATGATACTCTTCAGCAACTCTCCACCAGCCACTCTGAAGGCCCTTCCTCTGCCAGGAAGTCCTCCAAGCTGGGCTCTCGCAAACCCTTCTGCTGACCAAGAAAATTCTATCCTCCAGCCACTCATGCCTGCCTGCCTCGGACCAGTCCCAGAGGTTGTGGCTGACAGCAGCGGGTTCCGAGGACCCAGCCAGCCCCCCAACAGGCCCCTTCGACAGGCTTTTGAATGGCGACGAGGGGGCAGGAGCCAAACGCTGGTTCCCCTGGAGGTCGATCCTCTGGTCGGTGGCAGGTTCCTTTGCTTTGCCCGCAGTTGAGAAATGATCATTTCGGACTGTTGAGTTCTTTCCTTTGTCTGCCAGGGTTACTACCTGAATTTCAGCAGGCTCCCAGAGACCGCTCCCCCATGTCCATCATGGGGTGTGCCCACCCATCAAGTTGTCCTTCAATCGGAACTTTCCACCCTTCTAGCAGTGGGCACAGTGGAACCAGTCCCTTGCGAGTAGAGGGGCCATGGCTTCTACTCAAGGTATTTCCTCATTCCGAAGAGGTACTGCGGCCTGCGCCCCATTGTCGACCTCAGGGCGTTAAACAGGTTTCTCATGAGAGAGAAATTCAAAATGGTCTCTCTGGGCACGCTGATCCCACTCCGATGAAAAGGAGACTGGCTTTGCTCCCGCGACTTAAAGGATGCTTACGCCCATATTACAATTGTCCCCAACCACAGGAAGTACCTCCGCTTTCTGGTGGGGCGGCACATTTTCAGTAAAAAAGTGCTGCCCTTTGGAGGCTCGTGCGATTTGGTTGACATTCTTGAAGTATGCAGACTGGATAAGCGGAAGATGTCTGACAACGGTACAGTGGTTTCATACTTAAATCATCAAGGGGGAACCCGTAGTCAACTAGTTTCTCTAGAAATGGATGAACAACTGCCATGGGCGGAGCAGCATGCTCAAGCAGTATTGGCTGCTCACATTGCAGGGGTACACAGTGTTCAGGCATATTATCTGAGCTACCACGTCTTAGACCTGGGAGAGTGGGAACTGGCAAATGAGGCTTTTCAACTCATTTCTTAGTAAGTTTGCCCCTTCTTAGTTCTGATGACAAGCTGTGAAAATGCAAAGGTGCAGTGATTTTTTTGTCAAAAGCTCAGAATCGATGTTCTTGTTCAGACATGGCCGAAGGAAGAGTTACTTTATATGTTTCCCCCGTGGCCAGTGATTGGTAGATTACTGCAAAGGATTGTGCGGCATCCTGGCTTAGTTCTTCTGGTGGCCCTAGCTTGGCCATAAAAGCCATGGTATGCAGATCTCAAGCGGCTGATAGTTGACAAACTGTTGTAATTGTCAATGTGAAAGAACCTCCTGCATCGGGACCGATTCTACACGAAAATCTGGATCAGTTTTGTCTTACAGTTTGGCCCTTAAGAGGCCTCAGCTGCTGAGTGGTTGTTATTCCTCGGCGGTGATGAGCACTCTGTTATGGGCTCAGATATTTTCCACATCCTTAATTTCCATGAGGATCTGGAGAATTTTTGAGGGTGGGTCAGGGAGCGAATGTGCACCCTTTAAAAAGAGGGGGGTCCCCTTAATCTTAGACTTTCTGCAGGAAAGTTTGGTTAAGGGATTGGCTCTCAATATGCTCAACGTGCAGGTCGCTGCTTTGGCTTGTTATAGAGGATGAGTTCAAGGCAAATCCCTCTCTTTGCGTCCGGCTGTTGCTAGACTTTTAAGAGAGGTTAAACACATTTGGCCACCATTGCATGTTCTGGTACCACTCTGAGATCTGAATCTGGTTTTCTGTTTTTGCCGGGTCCCACTTTCTTCCCCTTTTGCAGCTTTCAATGCCTTTTTTTCACTATGAAAAAGGTGTCCCTGATCGCTATATGTTCGGCAAGGAGGATTTTGGAATTGCAGGCCCTTTTGGCTTGAGAGCCTTTCTTGTTGATTAGCCCAGACACAGTGCAGATTAGGATTGTGCCTTCCTTCTTGCCGAAGATGGTTTCGGATTTTCACTTAAATCAGTCTTTTTCCTTACTGGCTTTGGATAGTCTCGAAATGAGCCAAGAGTATTGATTTATTTAGTTATTTTAAAATCTTTTCTATACTGTCGTTAAGTTATCTACCAGCACAACGGTTTAGAAAAAGACACATATAGTAATGTTAAAAAATTAAAATGGGTAATACGTTATAGAAGTGCCAACAAGGTTTCGGTTACAGAAAATTCTAATATAAAGACTATTTGATGAATGTCATATGTCTTGTCCTTTTAATACATGTATCATGGTTAATTTACATGTAAGTCTCTCTTGCAAGTCATATTTTTATCTAAGGTTATCAGTGAGATTTTAAAATAACAAATAAGCACATAGTCAGCAGTGGACTCACGATGACGGACCGGCCTGGGTATTCGCCGCCCAGGACACGTCACGTGACTGGAGCGATTGGCCCACCGGGGGATGCCCGATCCCCCGATAGGCCAATCCGCCCTGCACATAGTAAACTAAGTGCTGAGTGCTGATTTTATGATGCCTGTTTTTATTTACTTTCCTTTTCTCCGTTCTCAAATCTTGGGACCCTTGGATGTCTGGCGGCAGCTGTTACGGTATCTTAAGGTTACTAAGCCTTTGCAGACAATGGATTGACTTTGTCCTTTATGGGGGAGTTAATAAAGGGGAAGCAGCTTCATGAGCCACTGTGGCACATTGGATAAGGAGGTAATAACCGCAGCCTATGTGGCGACAGAGAAGCCTTTGCCCAGGAAATTAAGGCTCATTTTACTAGAGCACAGGCAGTGTCCTGGGCAGAGATACGGTTGCCGTCTCCATTGGAGATTTGGAGAGCAGCGACGTGGTCTTCCTTGCATACTTTCCTCAAGCATTATCTTTTGGATGTTTGAGCACAGTAGGACGTGTCATTTGCAAGGGCGGTCTTGATGGGAGCGCAGGCAGCCTCCCATTCTTCTAGGGAGTAGCTTTAGTACATCCCTGCCTGGATGAAGAGGATTATTATTATTATTATTATTTAGAGTTTTTATATACCGGCAATCATGAAAACATATCTTGCTGGTTTACATAGAATGGGGGTGCAATAAAATACTTAGAACTTAAGAACATAGAACTAGAACTGTGGTGACAGAAGGTACAGTTACATTTAACAAAGGTGGCCAAACTTGGAGTAGGAAAAATAGAAAAGAGGATAGAAATGGTTAAACAATATACAATTTAAATGTAGTATACAAAATAAATGTTATAAACAACAAGGATGGTGATGTTATAAACAACAAGGATGGTGATGTTATAAACAACAAGGATGGTGAACGTACTTCTTCCTGATAATTTCCCTTCCTCTAGGACAGGCAGGTTAATCCACACTTCCGCTCTGGGCTGCCTATGTGGTAATTGGAGGCCATTAAGAGATTTTTGAATCAATGAGGATCTGGGTAACTGAAGGCCTTCTTTTCCTGCTATTGCATTTCTTTTCTTGAGCCCAGTCAGAGAATATCCTAATGCCTCTGTGTGGCTCCATGGTGCGATCTCATCTTGAGTATTGTGTACAGTTCTAGTCACCACATCTCAAGAAAGATAGAGCAGAATTAGAAAATGCACAGAGAAAGGCAACCAAAATAATAAAAGGACTGGGACGATTCCACTATGAGGAAAGGCTAAAGAGATTAGGACTCTTCATCTTGGAGAAGAGAGAGCTGAGGGGAGATATGATAGATGTTTATAAAATTGAGTGGAATGAGTAAACATTAATTAGTTGTTTACTCTTTCATAAAGTACAAAGCCCAGGGACACACAATGAAGTTGAAATACATTTAAAACTAATAAGAGAAAAGATTCTTCACTCAACACATAATTAAGCTCTGGAATTGGTTGCCAGAGGATGTGCTGAAAAATATTAGTGTAACTGCATTTAAAAATGGTTTGCACAAGTTCCTGGAGGAAAAGTCCATTAACCATTAAGGGAGAGTAGCAGAAATCCACTGCTTATTCTTGGGATGAGCAGCTTGGAATCTCTCTACTCCTTAGGATCCTGCCAGGTACTTGTGATTTGGCTTGGTCACTGTTGGAAACAGGATGCTTGGCTTGATGGACAAGTATGGCAAGTCTTTTTATGCTTTTTATCTCCTGAAAGTAGAAAAAAAATTTAAAAAAAAGGAATTTTTGTGGGTCCAGAAATGTGTGTTCAGTTGTCCGCAGTTGGCTTTTCCATAAATACTGTCAGGCCGATGTCTGTGCTGTGCTGTATAAGAGTGATATCAGCGAGACGGCTGACCTCAGTCTCTGTCTGCTGGTTGGTGTGTGTAACGCACTGGTATGGACTGGGCCCACCTGTCCTAGAGGAAAGGAAATTATCCGGTAAGATGTGAATTAGTCCATTAGTGGTTAGAGCACCGGGCTACAAATCAGGGAAGCCAGGGTTCATATCCCACTGCTACGTTTTTCCTCAGGTACAAACTTAGATTGTGAGCCCCCTGGGGACAGGGAAGTGCCTACAGTACCTGAATGTAATCCGCTTTGAAATGCCAAAAAGCGGAATATAACATTCAAAAATAAAATAAAAGAATGGATTAAAGGAATTTTAAAGCTATTTGAGATTTTCTTCTCCCTCTGTCAAATCATAAAAATGTCGTCAATGTACCAGAAAGGGTCTAGTCTGATGTATGTTCAAAAATATTTCTTTTGTTTCTGCCATAAAAAAAAGTTGTTATATTGTGGAGCCATCCTGGTGTCCATGGCGATGCCCCTGGTTTGTAGGTGGATGTCTTTATTAAAGCTAAAGTAGTTGGATGTCAGAATGAATGAGATTCATTTTATAATAATTTCTGGAGCAGTATTGGCAGTGCAGAGCAGATACCTTTAGAAATGTCCCATGCAGTTATGCCATGTGTATGTGACACTGGGAAGAGCGCTGGGCGATAGCTGTTCAATGCTTTTTAACTTGTTTAGAAAGTCTGTGGTGTCTGTTGAAAGCTGTGTTGTGTACCAAGGGTTTGGTACCTGCCGGATTTACGCGCGCAGGGCACTTGCATGCCGGCGTGCCTATTTTACATAGGCCGCCGGCACGCGCAAAGCCCCGGGACGCGCATAAGTCCCGGGGCTTTGCTTGGGGGGGTGTGTCGGGTGCGGTGTGGCATTCGGGGGCGTGGTGGCAGTCCGGGGGCGGGGCCAGAGGCATGACGGCGGTCCGGGGGCGGGGCCGAGTGCTCCGACACAGCGGCCTGTGCCGGGGCAGGGAGCCGGCGACGCATGCAAATAAGGTAGGGGAGGGGGATTTAGTTAGGGCTGGGGGGTGGGTTAGATAGGGGAAGGGACGGAAAGGTGGGGGGAGGGGGACAAAAAAAAAAGTTCCCTCTAAGGCTGCTTCAATTTCGGAGCAGCCTCGGAATGGAGGCAGGTTGCGCGGCTCGGCAAGCGTAGGCTGCTGATTTTGCGCAGCCTTGCGCGCGCCGACCCCGGATTTTTGTTCGCGCGCACGTGCTTTTTAAAAATCTGCCCCATAGTGTTGAAAAGTAAGCTTGAATGTATTCAGCTAATGTTCAACCACTGGATTTCAAACACCTTCTTGAAGATACCCCAAGATGAGGCCTCTGTTTTGCTGGACACAGCTTCATCGGGGGTAGTATACGTATGAAAAGGCTGAACATGCGCTCATTGGGCCAGATTTTCGAAGGGGTACACGCGTACCCCCCGAAAACCTGGCCAAAGTACCCCCTGCGCGCGCCAAGCCTATGTTGAGTAGGCTTGGCGGTGCGCGCAAGCCCCGGGACGTGCGTAAGTCCCGGGGCTTTCCTTCGGGGGGCGTGTCGGGGTGGGGGCCGTGGGCGTGGCTCCGGCCCGGGGGCGTTTCAGGGGCATGGCCAAGGCCTCCGAAATGGCTCCTGGGCCTGCGGGTGCGCAAGTTACGCCTGCTTCGGGCAGGCGTAACTTGTGCAACAAGAGGTGGGGGGGGGGGGGGAGTTAGGTAGTGGAAGGGAGGGGAATGTGGGGGGAGGTGGAAGGAAAGTTCCCTCCGAGGCTGCTTCGATTTCGGAGCGGCCTCGGAGGGAACGGAGGCAGGCTGCGCAGCTCGGTGCACGCAGGCTGCTGATTTTGGGCAGCCTTGTGAGCGCCAATCCCGGATTTTAATGGATACGCGCGGCTACGCGCGTATCTATTAAAATCCCATGTACTTTTGTTTGCGCCTGGTGCGCGAACAAAAGTATGCGCAGGCGCGGATTTATGAAATCTACCCCTCTCTGTCTGCATCATGACTACTCAGCCATTTACAATTAGAACACTTGCTATATTAGAGTTAGGACACTTGCTGAATTTATACCATCACAGAAAACATTGTGTTTTTTATGGATAAAAGGGCTACTTATCTTACACATGTTCATGTAAATTTTTTTTTGCATCAGTAGTACTGCTTGATCCAAGTGTTTAAAGCACACTTCCGTGTCTGCATACATTTATAGATTCAGCACCTCTATTTCTGTGTGCCAAAATCTGAAACGTCAAAACAAAAAAGCAAAATTTTCAAGGAAATGTAGTTTCATCCAATATATTATTTGTAGCTGTATACAGTTTGACAACACTAATATTTAACAATTATACTGCCTGGGGGGGGGGGGGGGGGGGGGGTCCTATTGTGGGTATAGAGTCAAAGTGAGTCATATTAAAAAAAAAAACACCAAAAAAACTATAAAACGTAAAAAACAAAAATAAAGCCATGTTGAAAAGCAGTATTTGGTGTGGCTGTTCCTTTGTGCATATGAAAAATGTGAACACAAACATTAAAAATGTTGAAAGTTCTTGATTTTGTGTGGTGCTGTCAGGGCCATTGTTTTACTTTGATAGCATCTGCTCTGTGCATCAGCAGAAGCCTGGCACTGGGCAACTGTCTGTCTAATTTGTCAACGCTTACAAGGGCCCTGACCTTGCAGCTAACAGCAGATAACTAGCTGAGCTCATTGTGGAGTACAGGATTGCCAGCCTTGATAACCCTGATGGTTCCTGGGAGCCACTATCTTTTCTTTTGTAAGCTTTACATGATTCATAGGCGGCACTGGAAAGATGGGAGCTTTAAAAGAGAAACCTCTCCTCACGACATGAAGTTATACTGCAAATATTATAAAATAGCTGTAAGTTATAGGTTGGTTGATATTGTGTGCTGTCTGTAACATACTAAGGCTTTGAGCATGTCTTGCTTATCTTTCTACCTGCAGGCCTCCTCCATGCTGAGAGCATCCATTGCCCCCGTGTAAGTATGGCCTTCCTTCTCAGATACCATGTTGACTGTGTTTTTATGATGGATAAACCTGGTGCTGCAGCTGGCTTACTTTATTTAAGTTTCTTGTATCCCGCTGATCATAGCTACCAACCATTCTAAGCAGGGTACAATGACATTGGGTCATTACCTCAGAGAGTGTTAGGCTTTCCAATTATGCCTTATTTAAATATATTTATTTATTCGTTAATGTCATCAGAATACATACATTATCAATACGAGGAGCTTACAAAAAATGGAATGAGCAACAATTTTTTTTAAACAGCGACAACTTATCAGCTACCTTGGTAACAACAAGACGAGACAAGCACTCATTCATAACACAAATTCAAATGTAATGAGACCAACATTGTTATTTTTATTGCTGTTATGTTGCTTCAAGACATTTTTCTCAAGCATTATGAAAATCCTTAGTCAAAAGTGTTCCTTCTAATTTGGCATCCAACTGTAAAATAAATTTCCAATTCAACATTAGAAGAAACCAAAAATGAATTGGAGTAGGGCGATCTTCCATCCAAAATTTTTAAATGCCCAATATTGCTGTTAACAAAGTTTGAGTAAATTGCACATAATCTTTGGATAAACTCTCCATCCAATCTGTGTAGCCCAATAAAGTATTCAGCTGTAAAAAGCGGTTTAGCAGTTATAATTTGCTCTAAAGTAGTGAGCGCTTGATCCCAGTAACGAGATAGTTGAGTGCAAAATTTAAAAAAAAACTGAGTATATGTGCCTTTATCACTTTCACATCTTATACATAGATCACAATCTCTTAGCCCATCTTGAACAATTTATAAACAGTATAATAGGATCTATACAGTATTTTATACATAGATCAGAATCTCTCAGCCCCATCTTGAACAGTTTATAAACAGTATAATAGGATCTACACAGTATTTTAAGTTGCATTTCCCTAAAATGGGAAGTGAAAGATATAGAATTCAAACTTTTCAAACAAAGATCCTTAGTCCTCCTGTGAGACTACAGTCCCCAGTTCAGTAAACTGTGCCATCAAAGCAGGTTAAAAAAAAACAACCCTTTTACTTTTTCCATATGTTTTATACCAACTAGACAATTTGTTCAATCTAGAGCCCATCCCAGTTAAATGCTGTGTTTAAAAAAGGATTGGATAAGTTCTTGGAGGAGAAGTCCATTACCTGCTATTAAGTTCACTTAGAGAATAGCCACTGCCATTAGCAATGGTTACATGGAATAGACTTAGTTTTTGGGTACTTGCCAGGTTCTTATGGCCTGGATTGGCCACTGTTGGAAACAGGATGCTGGGCTTGATGGACCCTTGGTCTGACCCAGTATGGCATGTTCTTATGTTCTTAGTCAAGGAATTAGCATTAACAATATGAGGAACACACTATTTAACTGTAAGGAAGTAATGCCTAGCTTGTAAATAGGAATTCGGAAGATGGAAACATTTTTTCAATTGTTCAAATGAAAAGAGTGCATCAATAGCCAAGAAATATAGAAAATATAGACAGCTTAAACCTTTGATGTGCCACCTATTAAAAAAATACTGCTTTGCATTCCTGGGAGAAAACAAGGATTTGCCATGCATGGTAACAGCACTGAGTATTTCCAAGATGTTCCCCATAGACATTAAAAGAGGATAACCTCTTAGCCAAGCAGGAAGAAATCCTATTGGGGAATGTAAAATTCCCCAAAAGTAAGATTGGAGTTAATGTGGAAACAACAAATTTGGTTTACAAATTCCCTGTAAGGAAAGGGCTTCTCATTTAATAAAATTAATAGACAATCCCACAATGCTACCAAAGATTCCAAATATATGAATTATTACAGGGATCACGGTTGCTGGATTAACCACAAATAAGAGAATATCATCAGCAAAAGAACAAATCTGCTGTTTTATGCTGCCCAGCTGAAGTCCTTGGTTATCTGGCTGATTTCTTATAGTAGAGGCTAAGTTCCACTGTCAGAACAAACAACAAAGGTGACTAATTCCACCTGAAAGATCAATCTCGTTTGACACCCAGCCATTAATATTAAGCCTCGCCTGAGGAGCAGAGTACAATAGCTGAATCTGTTTTATAAAAAAAAAAAAGTGGTATGCCAGATTTTTCCAGATCATAAGACATGTATGACTATTGAACTTTGTCAAATACTTTTTCTGCATCCAAGCTAAGTATAATACCAGACCTATTTACTGGTATAAGGTCCCCCAAGGCATGAATAAGAGTGTACATGATTTTTACACCATATCTCCCTTTTACAAATCCAACTTGATCAGAAGAAACAAGATCTGGCAATACCAAACTTAAATAAGAAGCCAATATAGATGCCAGTATCTTAGTATCCAAGTTAATTAAAAAGATCGGCTGACATCTACCAGTGAGAGAAAGATCCTTGTCTTTTTTAGGGAATAAAATCCACCTCTAACACTGTAATCGGTGCTTCTAACATTTCTTTCTGTTGGGTTGTAGGCTGAGGGAAAGATAACATTGTTGTCCAAGAGGAATCCCTAGCAGAGTACATGTCTTTATAATAATCAACAAAAATAGATGAGACTTCAGCTATACCAGTAACCAGCCATCCCTGAGAATTCTTTAAATTAGTAATATAATGGCACTTTTAGGACTTTTTATTAATCCAGCCAAAAGTTTGCCAGATTTATTGGTGAATCTATATAGTTTTGCACAAAACCCCTATAGAGACATTATAGCTTGTTGATGACCACCCCTAGCCTCAACCAGTCTCCTTATTTCTCACCCTTCTTTTATGTGCCAGCACAGTCTTCCCCGCCAACCAAAGGGTCAGTGTCACAGATGTCATTGCTTGCTAAAGTTGCCATTTCTCTTGCAAAAAAGATTTGAATTTATCAGTAAAAGCACCATTTAAAGGCTGTTGCATTCTCATGTCCTGTTTGTAGAGAGAGAGAGAGATATTGGAGTTTATTTTTTGTTTAAATTTTTTATTTATCATTTTCAAAATTTACAACAGTAATACTTATGTTCTGGTAAACAGATATCCATACATTGTTACAACTGTAATTACGATTCTTAAGAATAATTATCTTTTACCTGTATATTTCTAAGAAAATTGGGGGGTTGAAATGTAACGGTTTACAGATAAAGAAAAAGAAAACATCATTTTGTTTTGTGAACCCGCAGTGCTGAGACCCAGCAAACAAACTTATCCTACCACCAAAACCTGGTCAGTAACCTCTTGGGTGCGAGCGTCCAAGAATTTCCGCAGTTGTAAGGGTTCAAGGAAAACATAGTTATTATTCAAATAATTCGCTAAACATTTGCAAGGATATTTTAAGGTAAACTTGCCCCCTCTGGTTACTACCTCAGGTCTCATAGTGAGAAACCTTTTCCTTCTTTCTTGAGTGATCCTCGAAAGGTCTGGGTATATCCACATTTTCCCACCATAAAATTCCTTTCACCTATTTTGCATAAACATTCAAAACACTAAGTCTCGATCCGATGGTAAAGTAAAAGACACAAATAATGGCCTCCTTTTTGGAATTTCTGAGTCCAGCGACATTTCCAGAACTTGAGTTAAGTTCAAGGTAACTTCTGATAGTTGGTCTCCATTATTCAGTTATTTTTCTCTTCCAGGAAGATAATAAATTCTATTAAACTCATGTTACTTTCAGGCTGATGCAATATTGGTGCATGTTAAACGGGCACTCATGATTGAGCAGGCTCTCTCATAATGCTCGCCGATCTACCTCTCCTAGGCACCCGATTTAATATTTAAATGGCTGCCACGGTAAAAAGGCACTAGGGAAAAATGTGCGTCCCTAGCACCTCCTCTGCATCGGGTGCCCAGGAGAGGCGACTGTCAGCAAGTTAGGAAAATTGACCCTCAGTTTTAAGAACATCTGCTTTCCTAACCTGTGCACAGCCATGTGCACAGCCGCTTTCCTAACCTGTGCACAGCTGCTTTCCTAACCTGACCAGCAACTATTTTTTTTTTTTTTTTTTGCTGGTTCTCCTTTTTTTGGTTCCTCCGACTTCATATTGCCACGATATGAAGTCTGAGGAACTACAGAAAAGCAGTATTTTCTGCTTTTCTGTTTACTTTTGGGGCTTCTCAAGAATTAACACCTGCTCTGGGGCAGGCATTAATTTTTGAGAGTAAACATGTGCACACATTATTTTTTTTTTTTTTGCATCGGGGAGGAGGTAATAACTAATATCCTCCTCAACATAAATGTACGTGTTATGAGCACTATTAGCTAGGAAATGGTTTGGACGTGCTAATCCCCTTATTGCATGAAGGGTTTTGGACATGCGTTAGAGCACGTGTAAAGCCATGCACTCTGCCGAGCGCACTATATTTCATCGGTCTGCTTCTTTTTTGGAGTCAGGCAGTAATAGTGTGGAACAGCACCAGGTGTTAGGATATTCGGCGTAAGCATAGATGGGGAAATTTTTAGAGTTCTTAAGAGAATAGATGGGGGGTTATTTGGGGGGTCTTTTGGGATTGAAGGGAAGAGTAAGGTGGAATTGGTTGTTGATGGGAGAAGGGGTGGTTGGAATAGCCCTTCCTTCGGGTCCCGAAGATTTTCCCACTTAAGGGGAAAATCTGTTAGGGTTAGTTGGGTATCAAAGTGTGGGTGGTGAGATGGGATGGGAAAGAGAAGGGTTTGTTTGTCTGTTAACTTCTAATTTCAGAACCAACAGGGTGGGGGCAAAGGCCATACCGATGAAATAACTGTGTGGTTAAGCAGAGGAGCTAGCCATTTAATGGGTTGATATGAAGAGGAGCAAGTGGGCAAGCGGTTCTTTATAAGACGTCAGTTGTTTATTTGGGCTATTAGTCCCAAAACAGTACGGGGATATAATTCATTAGTTATTTCACAGATTAAATGAATGTAGAAGTGATTTTCTTTCATTGAATGTGTGTGGTAGATCCTCCCCCATTAAGAGAAAGTGTATTCTTCAGTTTGCATGCAGAAATCATGCACAGATTATTCGTCTGCAAGAAATGTATCTCACTAGTCAAGAACATGAGAAACTCAACCTTGGATGGGTGGGGTCTGTATATTACTCCTTCCATAATTCCCGTAGTTGAGGAGTGTATACTTATTGATAAAAATCTGCTGCTAGTAATGAACAAATCTCTAAGTGATGTTGAAAAGAGATATGTCTTCCTCGACTGTACGCTGCACTCTATTAACTTTACTTTGGTGAATATTTATGGGCCTAATGTGGGTCAAATAACATTTTATAGAGCCCTCTTAAATAAATTAACTTTATTTGGATATAAACAGCTATGTATTGGGGGCAATTGGAATTCATGACCTGAGCCATCTGTGGATAAAACTTCCACACCAAGGGATAGAAATATTACACCTGTATCAGCTAAAGATCTCAAGGATACGTTGCATTTAGTGGATGTCTGGAGATATTACCATCCAGGGAAGCGGGATTACACATTCTGTTCATCCTCACATGGCATGTACAGTTGGATTGATTATTATTTGTGCTTACCAAATTTGGTCTCACAAATTCAAAGCAGTAATATCTTGCCTAGTACCATCTCTGATTATTATCCGGTCCAACTGAAATTTCTCTTTCAGTTAACGAAGCTAGATTGTTCAAAGGAAAACTAAACACTTCGCTATTAGGGGATAAGCGGTTTCAGAACCTGGTTAAGGAGGCAGCTACTGAGTATGAAACTCATAACCCTGATACAGCTTATGACTTAGCATTACACTAGGAAGCATTTAAAACATATTTGAAAGGTAGGATTATTAGCTTTTCCAGCTTTTTCCAAAAGTAGCAGAAAAAGCAAGAAGTGACTCTCACTTCTAAAATTTGGACCTTGGAAATCTTGCACAAAAACTGCTCACCTCGTACACTTGCATAAAAACTGCTCACCTTGTACACTTAAAGCGATCCGAAGAGAGCTGCAATCATTGTAAATTAATGAAATAGGTAAGGCTCTTAAATTTACCAGTTTAAAGTTTTATGAGCATAGCTACAAACCTAGTGCGTTCTTGGCTAGAGCCGTGAAGAAGAGGGCTAGTAAATCCTACATTTTCAAAATACGAAAACCTGATGGCATTGCCATCTCAAATCTGGTAGAAGTGGAACAATCTTTTGTCTGATTTTTTACAAATTTATATACAGATTCTAATAGAGCTACCAAAGAAGATATACAGGGATTTCTAAATTGGTTAGATACTCCTAAACTCAAACCCAATCAGATTGAGAAGTTATTGGAGCATGCTAAATATACAAGCAGCTGTAATGGCGCTACCAGAGAGGAAAGTGCCCAGGCCCAGATGGGCACCCTATAAAGTTTATTAAAAATGTTCTCCCGGAAATGGCGCATTTTCTATTTAGGACCCTCAGCTCGGCAGGATTGGCCAAACCCTCCTTGAGGGAAATGGCAGATGCTAATACTTCTTTTATACATAAGCCCAGAAAAAACACTATGAACTGTGGTACATACCAGCCTATATCCCTTCTCAGTTCTGATATAAAAATCTTGGCCAAGGTTTTACAAATGAAACTGGAACAAGTACTTCCTAATTTAATTCATAATAACCAAACTGGATTTGTCAAAGGCAGGGCATCTACTTTCAATAAGAAGCAATTGTTCAATTGCATCTGGCCAAGCAGAAAGGCATCTTTAGTCTTTAGCTATCTTTGGATGCAGAGAAAGGCTTCGGTGGAGTGTCTTGACCTTTTTTTGTTTGAAGTATTGGTCTATGCGGGCATCCCAAATACATTTGTAATGTGGATCTCGGCTATTTATGAAAAGCCAAGGATGAGGTTGTTAATAATACACGGTCTCCTTTTTTCCAGATTGCGCGAGGCACCAGGCAGGGCTCCCCCATTATCGCCTCTACTGTTTAACTTAGTTATAAGACCATTGGCGAGGGCAGGCCTCCAGCATCTTGAAATCAAAGGACTACGGTTGGGGGGGGGGGGGGGTAGGAACACATAATAACTTTATATGCTGATGATGTCTTCTTGTGACCGTGCCACATACGTCTGGTCCTGCACTACTAGATCTCCTTAATAACTTTGGAAGACCTATGGGATATAAAATACATTTTGACAAATCTGAGATGTATTTTCCTGGTGACCAAATATCCCTTCCAGACTGCCTATCTATTTTTTGTAAAGTGGAGGATAGTTTCAAGTATTTTGGGATTTCAGTTACTAAGAATTTCAAAAACTTGTATGCAAAAACCAAGGGGCCAGTACTGGGTATGATAAAGTAGGATCTATCTGCATGGAAAACTTTGTTAATCTCCTGGGCGGGAAGGATTAACTTGCTCAGTCCCTGCCCAAGTGTTTGTAGATCTGCATAGAATGATGGCAAAGAGCTCGGGAGCAACTCGGGCAATTGTGGTTACCTAAATCACAGGGAGGCATGGCGCTCCCTAACTTATGCATATACTATTGGGCTAGCAGCTTAGTTTGCATGTATGAGTGGATTTAATGGAAGGGATTTTTCATGGTTTACTCTGGAAAGGGAACAGGCTAAGATGGTTAATATAGCCATGCTTCCTTTCCTCTCCCCTAGATCTCCTGTTGTGTCTGTCGGACTCAGACGGCTTCATCCCACATGCCTCACCTCAATATTTGCTTTCTCCACCAGCCTCGGGAAAATGGCGATCGCCGCATCTGCTTGCCGCTCTCTCCGACGTCCCCGGAATGGCTATGGCAAAGCTTTCTGCCATGATTCATCTGAGGGCCTCCTAGGGTGCACGCGCGCGCGTGCTACCCATGTCTTTATTCCAACATTGGCACGAACCTCGGGGGCGTCCCCCTCGAGTGACGTCACAACATCCGGGTATTTAGGTTGCCCATTTGCTGACTGACTTTGAGTTAGCAAGGATTGGATTCGTCCAGTCTAAGCTGCTCTACCGCTTCTCGCTGCTGCTGGAAGCTCTCTCAACCCTCCGGGGTTCTATTAACTTGGGTACCTGCTCCTCGGGGGCCCTATGCTTCTTTCCAGGTGCCTATCCAGTATCCAGGTACTCGCTCCTCGAGGGCCTGAACTGTCTACCTTGGTGCCTGCTACTAATACTGAAGAGGATGTTGGGGAGGTACCCGTAATGGAGAAGGTTTTCATGGGTACCCGTAATGGAGAAGGTTTTCATGGGTAATGATTCAAATGGACTGAATCAAATCATGGTGAACCTAGAAGATGTGGTAGGCCTGATTGACAAACTGAAGAGTAGTAAATCACCTGGACCGGATGGTATACACCCCAGAGTTCTGAAGGAACTAAAAAATGAAATTTCAGACCTATTAGTAAAAATTTGTAACTTATCATTAAAATCATCCATTGTACCTGAAGACTGGAGGATAGCAAATGTAACCCCAATATTTAAAAAGGGCTCCAGGGGCGATCCGGGAAACTACAGACCGGTTAGCCTGACTTCAGTGCCAGGAAAAAATAGTGGAAAGTGTTCTAAACATCAAAATCACAGAACATATAGAAAGACATGGTTTAATGGAACAAAGTCAGCATGGCTTTACCCAGGGCAAGTCTTGCCTCACAAATCTGCTTCACTTTTTTGAAGGAGTTAATAAACATGTGGATAAAGGTGAACCGGTAGATATAGTATACTTGGATTTTCAGAAGGCGTTTGACAAAGTTCCTCATGAGAGGCTTCTAGGAAAAGTAAAAAGTCATGGGATAGGTGGCGATGTCCTTTCGTGGATTGCAAACTGGCTAAAAGACAGGAAACAGAGAGTAGGATTAAATGGGCAATTTTCTCAGTGGAAGGGAGTGGACAGTGGAGTGCCTCAGGGATCTGTATTGGGACCCTTACTGTTCAATATATTTATAAATGATCTGGAAAGAAATACGACGAGTGAGATAATCAAATTTGCAGATGACACAAAATTGTGCAGAGTAGTTAAATCACAAGCAGATTGTGATAAATTGCAGGAAGGACCTTGTGAGACTGGAAAATTGGGCATCCAAATGGCAGATGAAATTTAATGTGGATAAGTGCAAGGTGATGCATATAGGGAAAAAATAACCCATGCTATAATTACACGATGTTGGGTTCCATATTAGGTGCTACAACCCAAGAAAGAGATCTAGGTGTCATAGTGGATAACACATTGAAATCGTCGGTTCAGTGTGCTGCGGCAGTCAAAAAAGCAAACAGAATGTTGGGAATTATTAGAAAAGGAATGATGAATAAAACGGAAAATGTCATAATGCCTCTGTATCGCTCCATGGTGAGACCGCACCTTGAATACTGTGTACAATTCTGGTCGCTACATCTCATAAAAGATATAATTGCGATGGAGAAGGTACAGAGAAGGGCTACCAAAATGATAAGGGGAATGGAACAACTCCCCTATGAGGAAAGACTATAGAGGTTAGGACTTTTCAGCTTGGAGAAGAGACGACTGAGGGGGGATATGATAGAGGTGTTTAAAATCATGAGAGGTCTAGAACGGGTAGATGTGAATCGGTTATTTACTCTTTCGGATAGTAGAAGGACTAGGGGACACTCCATGAAGTTAGCATGGGGCACATTTAAACTAATCGGAGAAAGTTCTTTTTACTCAACGCAGAATTAAACTCTGGAATTTGTTGCCAGAGAATGTGGTTCGTGCAGTTAGTATAGCTGTGTTTAAAAAAGGATTGGATAAGTTCTTGGAGGAGAAGTCCATTACCTGCTATTAAGTTCACTTAGAGAATAGCCACTGCCATTAGCAATGGTTACATGGAATAGACTTAGTTTTTGGGTACTTGCCAGGTTCTTATGGCCTGGATTGGCCACTGTTGGAAACAGGATGCTGGGCTTGATGGACCCTTGGTCTGACCCAGTATGGCATTTTCTTATGTTCTTATGTTCTACCTGCTGGGAACTTCACCATTACAGCCACAAGAGTGTGAGTAACTTAACATCTACCAGTCTGTCTCACCTATAGCTCCTCATTGAAAATCTGCATCGGAGCTCCCTATACCACCATTGTGGGACGGGTATCCTCAGCCGAGGACCCCAGACTGCTGCTGCAGGACTCTACTCACTACTGCCACCTCTGGTGAACTCTACAAGCTGTACTATCTCTGTGTTTGTGCATCTGAGTCTAGCCCGGTACTGCAGTTACCCACGGGGCTCCTCCCCATGGGAGTGGCCATCATTGCAGCACCTAAGAATCCACCAAACACCTCAAAACCATAACATCTCCTTTATGCCACAGTATATGTAGATAGAGTCCCATACTGGCACATATACTTTCAGTTTGGAATCAGATTAATACATTTTTAGGGTGGGATAGGGAGATACGTTCCCCTGTTGCACCTTTGTATGAGAATCCTATATTATCTAGTTTTACTTTTTCATCAACTTTTAAGGACTGGAGGGATAAGGGTTTGATTTTTATATCCCAATTGTGGCAAAAATGGTGCTTTTCTGGAGTTCTCTGAGCTAGGGAATGACTATGAGCTTAACTCAGGTGTCAGGGCCCCTTTCTTTCAATTACAGAGTGCTTTGTAGCAGCATTTTAATTTGGCAGGGCTTCTGAGACCCTTGAACGGGATGGAGATATATTTAAACAATCCGGGGGGGCAAAAGAAAAGGGATATCCCTGATGTAAATGGGTATCCTTGGGGGAAAATATGGTAAAAATACTGTTCCTTCTCTGATGAGGCTTGGAATGAAGACTTAGAGTAGAATTAGATGCCAAAGACTGGAAGAAAATATGGACATCTGTGTACTATATCACTATCTACTTGGCAGACTGAGCTCATAATTACATTGTTACAAGGACCTTACCGTATCCCAGTATACTATTTATTTATTTATTTCAAATCTTTTATATACCGACGAATAGCAATCTGTCTTCACACCGGTTTACATGGTAACAACTTAATACATCGATTTAACATTGTAAAGTATATTACAGTTAACATTGGAGAGTATATTACAATTGAATGATAAACTTCTTAATAGCACAGCTGTAGCAAATTTTTAACCGAACAATTACTAACATCAGGCACTTAACTGATTACTAACATCAGGCACAATGAATGGTATTGTAGGCGGGGAGTATCGGATCATTCATTAGTTATAAGGGGGGTGCGTTGAAGGAGTACTAGTCTAAGTTCCTTCCTGGTCTGAGCCCTAGGTTTGGTGTGGTTGTAAAAGAGGGGCACATACACACTTATGTGTGGCCTTGTCCGAGTGTGAGTCAGTTTCGGTCACAGGTAATCCAAGAGATCTCTGATATCCTTGGTATCCCTGTGCATGTCATGCCTGTACTGGGTTTACTGGGATAGGTGGACTGGTTCGCTTTTACCTCATAAATTGAGTTCACCTGTTGCTAAAAGGATACTTTTAGCAGCTTTGAATTGGATAACTAGCTGCATACAACGCTGCTACATAACGGCTGAGCTAGATCTCACCAGTCCAGTCAGAGCCCATCAGGTGCAAGCAACTGCTTCATCCATTGCACACATCAGAGAGGTACCCATGGAAGGACATATGTAAAGCTGCAACCTACTTGTCTGTCGTACAGTCACCTCCCACTATTGTCTAGATTTCTTAACGTCTGCGGACAATGTAATGGGACAAGCAATCTTGCATTACACATTTTCTAAATAGTCTGCTCTCCATGGTGGAGTCTGGGTTGCATATTCAGATATGCCAAACTGTAACCCTCAGCTTGGGATTTCCCACAGATCATGGCTAATTCAGCCCTGCTTATTGATGGGGAAAAAGCAAGTTTGCTACCAAAACCAATATTTTCTATAGAGAGCAGATGAAATAGCCATGAGATGCTTGCCCTCCTCCCTAGATAGCAGACAGTCCTCTTCTAACTTTGGAAACAGACTGAGGTGCATGATCTCCCACACGTTCAGTATTTATTTATTTATTTATTTGTTCAGTTTTATATACCGTCATTCGGTAAAGCCATCATAACGGTTTGCAAGGTTCAACTTGCAATACATTTAACAATTTAGTTTATGTATCCTCCCTCTACCTGTTTTTTGTAATTTCCATTCTTTAGTTTCACTGTAAACCGATATTATGTACCCACGAATATCGGTATAAAAGACTTGTTAAATAAGTATAACAGGATGCATATTAAACACACATGAGAGACCTCCAATTACAAAGATATTAACTAGAACTAGCACTACGGATTGCACGAAGGGGTGCACAAAGGGGGGTGCCCCTATGGTGCGCCCCTTCGGCGTGCGACGCACAGCGCACGACGCCTGGTGTTCCGGTGCCATTTAACTGCTAGCTTGGAGAGATAGTTTTGTTCAGTGCCACCGGATGACATCACGCACATATCATGGTTAATTCATCTTGTTAACTATGGAAAACGCAGTTTATGATAAGCAAACTTTCTTTTACTTTGTAAACACGGTTCTGTAAGCCAATTTTCAAAGAGAAACTCCCTGTGTATTTGAAAATCCTGTGGCAGCTCGTGTAATGGGGAGTTGTTTTGGCTCTGCCCCTTTTCAAAGGGGTCTTCTCTGTGTAAACTCCTTTTGCAAAGTGCCCTCACCATTTTTAACCCTATTTATATCAGCCACTGCAGCTATGGTGTGAAATATTAGTATAGGAGGTTACATCATTCTCACCTTCTCCATGCAGAAAGTGCCAGGAGATCCCCTTGCTGCCCTCCTTAGATTATGAGAGGCTGAAGAAGAGCTTGATTCTTGGGACAGATCGTCTGAGAGCGTTTCTGCTGCAGGCTTTACGCTGGGTAGGGGCTTCTGTTTATTTATTAATAACACAAAAATGCACGGGGCCAACCACGACCTCAGCAAGGCTCTTAACTTGTCTGATAGCAAACATGTTTTTAACTGATGGCACAAGAAGTGAAACTGATCAGATTTTAGGACCCAGCTCCCAAGAGTGAATATCTACATTATAAGTATATCATGCAGTCAAAAAGGTCTAGGGTGATGACTCTTGGAGATGGGTGATTCTAAAATCCGTTGGTAATTGAGAGTTTAACAAGTCAGTTATTTGTGATTTGGGAGAGTGATTAGCAGTTTTGTTAATGGGTAACATTTTCTGTGTCATCTTACAGCTCATCTTGGTGTGAAAATGTATATATTTCATATATATGTCAAATAGACTGTATATCACATATGCAAAGTGACAGTGACCTGTTCCATTTCAAATGGGCTGTAGGATTTTAAAAATTAAGAATTGTTTGTTTTAATAGTGGTTTTGACCCATAGTTTCCGCCTGCTCTTTTTGGCTTCCAGCTCAGTTGAAACCAGCCTCTGTGTTAAATGTTAAATAGATAGCAGGGTATTGAAAATAAGCTACTTTCATATTCATTATTTATGTGTTTAATATTCAAGTCTGAGCAGTGTCATATCAGGAGAATTAATCAACAAAATATTGAGTAAAATAATCTCTAATGACATTTGCAGAAATGCTAAGTACAGAATTCTGTAACCATATTCAAATAATTAAGAACAGATGTAATCCTGGTCCAAATATAAAAGAACCTATTTCTAATAGTACTTCAAAACAATAACACATAGAAAAAGCTTAATTGAAAGGGGCCAGCCAAGTGCTCATTGGCAGTGTTGTGCGCTGCCACGCAAAGGGCCTGGATTTTGCTACTCTCAGAGGCAGTGTTCATAGCCTCTGGGATGGAGGGAGCCCAAAGATTGCACAGTAGCAATATCAAGTGACTAGACTTAGGACTTCTGATTGCATGGCCCTTGACTAAGAGCTGGGTTAAAGTAGGATGGGAAGGGGATATTAGAGGAGCATGAAGGATCATGGCACCATAACTTAGAATTGGTTCCAAAGGAGCAGGAGGAAACTGCTGGGTCAAAAAATAAATTGTCTTATCCAGTGCCATGCAGGAGACCCAGCTTCAGTTCCTGGACTTGAACTCCTTGGGTCAGCTGAGGTTGGGGACATGTAGAGCCGGAGATTACAGCTCCCATGGTAGGAGGGAGTCCCAGCTGCTGCTCAACAGTGACACCTGGTGGCTGCCTCAAGAATCCCCTTGTACAGGGCTCTGAGGAGAGAAGATAAAAACTGGGGACACCTTGGGTGATTGTGAATAAAGATTCAGAGATTCTGATTAAACTGAAAGCCCAAGAAAGCAGAAGGAAGCTGCTAGGTGCAAAGAAAGTTTTTTCTGTTTCAAAAGGATTTGGGTAGAGGTTGGATATTGCACTTTCTTCTTTTCCTGTCTATAAGCAGGCTGAATTAGACATGCTGTCTGGGACATCCTCTGGCGGCCCTGGGGCAGAGCTTCTCTCCAAGATCACAGAGCTTTGACTCTGTGCCTGCGCCGGTCTTCCCACATGATTACCATTTCTCCTGAGTCTTTTTTCTTCTGCGCTGCTAGTTGCACACTGAGCTATGTTCTTGTCTCCTCGGAAGGATTTTTCACGCAAGTGAATCACCCAAACAGCACTGTTAAGTGCTACCATGGCGCCCAAGCCACCGGGATATAAATATTGCCAATGTGGCAAAATTATGTCCATCACAGATGGGCATAACTACTGCTAATCTGCCTGGGCCCTGAACATGACCAGTCCACCTACAGGGACTGTGGTCAGATGTTGCCCAAAGGCAGAGGGCCCAGAAGATTGCAAGACTAAGGGAAGAGGGGATAAGCTTATATGCCCCGGTGTCGGCACAGCTCTCTTCACACCCATCCCCGGGGCTGAAGACGCATCGAGCTGAAAAGACAAGGAGAGCCTCCTCCCTGGGCCCACTGAGTGGAAAAATGGGCAGAGCCAAGTGGGACATGCTCCCACAGCGCTCAAACTCCCCCACGTCCCAAGGAAATACCAGGTGTTGGGGGATGCATTGGCAAGACCTGCACCCAAAAAAACAGCGTTGACAGCCGTCGGCAGCGTCGAAACCCACAGACTGATGCAGGTGTCGAAGCAGAGCAAGCATGACGCTTGATGCAAGAGTGACTTGATGCTTGCAGTGAAGAGGGAAGAATATGACGCACAACGCAGGGATGCATCACAGGGCCACGACGCACTGAAGTATAACTTGCAAGCACCGCTTACATAGATGTAGATGCCTCCCAAGTGTAAGACGATGCAGGACCACGTAATAGTTTCCATTCATGAATCACACGATGAAGACAGGCCGTGCATTGAACCCGACACAGGAAGAGACAGTGGGGAAGCACAAACCTCCTCAGAAGTAGGCTTTTCACAAGGGGAGGCCAGAGAAGGATCTTCAAGTGGTATTCTCGCCAGAGGAGCTCTTGGAGCTGGGTTTCTCGGATGTGGAGCAGCTCTCAGATGACCATTTCTTAGTGGAATCATCTGGCTCATTCCAAAGAGTATACTTAAATATGTCTTCTGTGTCATGAAGGAAAAGGCACTCGCCTCAACTACAGGAGCCTCTGGCAAAAAAACACAAACTGTCACACAGGGACGAGACTCCAACTGAAAATGGTAGGGGATCTGATTCTACCATCCTCTTAGCCGTAGTGCCTCCTCCAACCACAAGGGCTGTCCACTCTGGACAAAGGGCAGGAAGGAATCACACCCACCACCCAGAAGAAGAAGCAGCAGCAGATCCCTAGAGAGAGAGAGGATTAGCCTCCCAAGTAATGTTTCAAATCTCCATGTTTCTGAGCAATTATTTTACGTCCCTGGAGAGTGGAAAGCAAGGGCGTCAACCATCCAGCCCCTCGATGGAAGAACTTTCCCCAGAAAGGGGAGTTCCTGTCCCCACCACGGGAGGATTATAGTCTACAGGATGAGACTGTTGACCCCCATCCAGAGTTCTCCTCGCAACCAGACTCTGAGCCAAGAGACTCCCATCCACCTTCACCGGGGTACTCACAGGAATCCCAAAGGACCCACCGGAGGAACCACCAGAACCATCTTCGCCCTCAGAGGACCTATCCTACTCTGTTTATTGAGAAGGTAGGGGCACTTTTGAAGATCGAAACCAAAAAGGTGCCAGACCCAACAGCAGAGGTCTTGGGGATTTTAAAGATCTTTAAAGATCTTTGAAGCTCCAGCTGAGCCTACAGCCTTTCTCTCCCATGCAGTCCTGGACACGGTAATGAACAAGACCTGGGAATTCCCCTTCTTGGCATCAGCAATTTCCAGGAAAACAGACCTTAAATTCCTGATGAGGAAGTTCCCTTACTACGGAGCAGTGCACCTGCCACATGCTTTTTTAGTTGTAGAATTAGCCATGAAGAAGTCTTAAAAAGTCTAGGCTACACTCGAACACTGGATGAGTTCGGACGGAAAGCCTTTCAAGCAGCAATGTCGAATGCCAAGATTTAACAACATCAATTCTACAACACTCAATACTTATACAAGTGTCTACAGTCCCTCAAACCACATTTCACGGCTGACACATCAGATAATGCATTTTCTCAGACCTTCATGGATCTGGAGGAAGGATTGTGCCACCTCCTTCACAAGGTGTATGATGCATTTGAAGCATTGACCTGCATATTGGCGGGTCCCATTTCGGCCCGGAGAATAGCCTGGCTGAGGGCCAGTGCCATACATGAAGATGTCCACGAGAAGTTGGCAGATCTGCTGGGTAAGGGAGACAACCTGTTTGGAGATAAGCTGCGGGAGACAGTATCCCAGCTTAAGAAGCAAAACATGGCAGTCTTGTCCCTAGCTTCCCTGACAGAATAACAACCCTCTGCCAGGAGATATTACTCAACCTACAAAAAAATCATATTACCAAAGGCGCTTTTTCAGGACATACACACCCTATTGACCACCAGTGTATCAGCAGCCCAGGCAGCAGCTGCAATAGTTACAGCCCAGGAATAGACCAAGGGGCCAACATCTACAGAGGCAATAGCAAGGCACCAACCGCAGCTACTGCCATTGTTAGGGGGCAGAATATCCCAGTTTTATGACTCTTGGGAAGCAATCACATTGGACTGTTGGATATTGAGCATCATCCATGAGGGGTACAGGTTGAACTTCAAAAGGACCCCATCTCTCCCGCGGCTGGTTCCTTTATTGCAGGACTGCATGCAAGCGCAACTATTGCAAAAGGAAGTGGACTCGCTACAACAACAGGCAATCCAAGTGTTGCCTTCGCACCGGTGCAACAAGGGTTTCTATTCCCAATACTACTTCATTCCAAAAAAGGTCTCCACCCAATTTTGGATTTGCAGGCCCTCAACAAATTCATTCGCAGGGAGAAGTTCAAGATGACATCCCTCAAATCCAATCTGCCTTTTCTGCAACCCAACGATTGGATGTGCGCGCTGGATCTCAAAGATGCTTACTCCCACATTCCAATGCACCGTACTTCATGGTGCTACCTTTGTTTCCAGGTCAACGCACGACATTACCATTACAAGGTGCTTCCCTTTGTACTATCGTCTGCCCCAAGAATTTTCACAAAATGTTTAGCGGTAGTAGTGGCCCATGCGAGAAGGAAGGGGATTAAACTATTCCTTTATCTGGACGATTGGCGTCTGGTGGCATCAGAAGTGACTTCTCTTCAAACACACTTAATGGACATGATAAACTGCTTACATGGGCTGGGCTTCATAATAAACTGTGAGAAATCCAGCCTTCAACCGATGCAAACTCTTCAGTTCATAGGAGCCAGTATAAACCCCATAGTAGGGAAAACATTCCTGCCGAGGGGCAGAGCTCAGATCCTTCTCACTCTAGCTACACAATTGAAGAATTGTGCACGCCCCTCTGCACATCAAATTGTAACCTTTCTGGGACACATGGCGACAGTGATATATGTGGTCCACACACTGGACTACATATGCGCCAACTGCAATGGGGGTTAAAGGCTCAGTGGACCCAATTTACTCAACCATTGTCCAAGACAGTGGCACTGACCCGGGCCATGGAAAAGGACTTTGCATGGTGGTGGTTCCTGCTAATCCTTACTATGGGAGCCATGTTCCTCAGCCCGGCGCACCAAGAAGTTCTAACTACCTACGCATCAACAAGGGGTTGGGGAGCTAATTTCAAGCATGTAAAGACACAAGGTTTATGGATACCATCAGAGAGAACCCAACAAACAAACCTCCTAGGGTTGAGAGTGATAAGGAATGCCCTCCACACATTTTGTGGCCACCTTCGAGGAAGAAACATAATGGTTCACACAGACATCCAGGTTGCCATGTTTTACATAAACAAGGAAGGAGGGTCAGGTTCCTGGATCCTATGCAAGGAAGTGATTCAGATCCTGGAATGGGCAAAGGCATACTCCATCTCATTACAGGCGACCTATCTCCCAGGGATTGTGAACACTGAAGCAGACACTCAGCAGGATATTCCATCCGCACGAGTGCTATCTCAACCAGAAGGTAGCGAACGATCTCTTCGTGGCATGGGGTCTCCCATGCATGGATCTCTTCACAACAATACACACAGGAAGGTTTGAACATTCTGCTTGGTCTACCCTGTTGTGATTTTGATGAATTTGTGAACCCCAGGCCGAGGTGAGAGATGTCTCCGTCCACAGGGAGGAGCCCCGTGGGCCTCACCGTTGGTGGGCGTGGTCTCAGTGACGTAGGACACAGCTGTCAGAGAGACTTTATTAAGGAGAAAAGACAAGTACATAACCCGAGGAGTGGAAAATGTAATAAACACAGTCTTTGAGCAAATACAGTAGTTAGGATGATGTAGATACGAAGGTCCGGTGGTGGCCCGCAGCATGGGGTACACCCGGGGATTCCTGCAGGCTGATTTAAATACCTCTGAGTGCAGATCCAGTAGTGGCCCATTGTGCGGGGTATGCCGAGGAAGCTATACTATAGATGCCAAGGAGGCAGAGGTCGGTGATACAGGAACCAGGCCATAGACCTTGTTATCCTGAGACACAGATAGAGTAGCGAAGACAGACTGAAGAACGGTAGTGGCCCGAGGAATGGGATACACCGTGGAATCTTCAGTAAAGTTGATAGAAGTTGGAGAATGTACTCACACAAGGAAGTCCCAGCAGAGATACCAGAGGAGCGGGTCAGGAAGTCCCAGGCAGGGAGGGCTCTCCAGGGAGCGGGTACTCAGTGCGTCTGAATGCTAGGAGGAGAGTCTTGAACAGAAGATCCAAGTTAGAGTGGATTTAACAAGCGAGAGAACTCCTTGCTAACTCGTCTTAGCAATGAGCCAATCAGTATAAGTACACTAGCGGTGTTGACATCATCGGGAGGGAACGCCCCCGAGGTTCCTGCCATGACGTATTCATAAGGAAGCCCTGCGAGCACGCGCACGCCTAGGTGATGCCGAAAGTAAGATGGCGGTCGGCAGTGCCCACGCTGTCCCGGGGATGCTAGAGAAGTCGGCGTTGGTTGGCGGAGGCCGCCATTCTCCCAATGATTGATGGTGCAGGGAAAAAAGAGGTGAGCATGAGAGGTTGCAGCCGTCTGCGACCGATGGGCGCAACATACCCAAGCCGGGCGCGATTCGCACAAGATGCGTTCCTCATCCTTTGGTCAGAGGGTCTCTACTGCGCTTACCCACCTATGCCACTGATACCCTGATGATCCAGAAATGCATTGCGGACATCGCGAACCTGATCCTCTTTGCTCCGGCATGGCCAAGACAACCTTGGAATGCCTATCTAGTTCAGCTATCCATCACTCTTCCTATCTTGTTGGGAGACAGCGTGGATCTGCTGACTCAGGAAGAGGGCACACTGCTGCACCCATTGCACTCTTCGCTTCATCTTACCGTGTGGAGATTAAAGGGAGAGTATTAGGCCACCTTCAGTTGTCGAAGGTGGTCTAATACTTTCCTAGTCAAAGACATTTTAGTCTTGACTAGGAAAGTTTCCACAAGAAAAAACTATCAAGGCAAGTGGCAGCGTTACACGGCTTGGTGTATTGACAAGGGGATAGACCCAATCTCCTGCTCACCTGAAGCTTTACTGGAATACCTGCATACACTCTACCAATCAGGGTTGGTGACGGCATCCGCCAGCGTCTATGTGAGCACTATAGCAGCGTACCCATGCAATGGCCTTCCCATGTCGAATCATCCTCTGGTGTCACGCTTTATGAAAGGGATCTTGAAACTGATGCCACCTGTAACAAAACCTCCAGTTCCTTGGGACATAAATCTGATTTTGGAGCAGCTCCTGCTCCCACCCTTTGAACCTATGGACACTGCTTATGTGAAATATATCATTTGGAAAGTAGTGTTCCTGGTGGCACTGACTTCAGCAAGACGAGTTAGTGAGCTACAGGTCCTAGTTCACTAACCTCAATATTTGCAGCTCCACCATGATAAGATTTCTTTGGGCATTCATCCCTCCATACGAAAAGTAATCTCTGCTTTCCTTGTGAATCAAACTATCACATTACCTACCTTTTTTCCGAAGCCATATAAAAATAACAGGGAGAGACTCCTCCACACCTTAGACTGCAAAAGGGCGCTGAATTACTACAAGTGGACGCAGTCAGAAGGTAGAACTTCGCAACTCTTTGTGTCCTTCAACCCAATTGCACCAGGACTTCTGGTTGCAACGCAGACTTTATCAAACTGGATATCCCAGTG
Source organism: Rhinatrema bivittatum (assembly GCF_901001135.1). Taxonomy (NCBI): domain Eukaryota; kingdom Metazoa; phylum Chordata; class Amphibia; order Gymnophiona; family Rhinatrematidae; genus Rhinatrema; species Rhinatrema bivittatum. Next base: position 182,458,095 of record NC_042623.1, read on the forward strand.
CATTCACTTTTGTTACTCAAGGCCCTTGACACAACTTTCGGACCCAGTCAAGGCACATCAGGTAAGAGCAATAGCGGCTTCAATTGCACACCTCCATGAGGTACCTTTGCAGAATAATTGCAAAGCATCCACATGGTCATCTCTCCATACTTTTACATCGCACTACTGTCTGGACCAGCAGGCATTTTTGGACGCAGCTCTGGGTTCAACAGAATTGAAGCACACGACAAGGAAATGAGGCTGTCCATGAGAGTTGCAGGTTGCGCACACAAGGATAACTACTTCTCTGAGTGGTAGACGCCCACCCCTATGTCGGCATACTGCAGTGTGCAGAAGTCAACCATGAGCTGCGACTCCCTGACAGTATGGCTAATTCAGCCTGCTTATCGACGGGAAAAAAGCAAGTTTGCTTACCGTGAACGGTGTTTTCCATAGATAGCAGGATGGATTAGCCATGTTAATCTGCCCACCTCCCTGAACAGCCTCTCCACTCCTGCTGCCCTGGATAAGCTATGTTACAGACTGAAGAGAAATGGCAATCGTGTGGAAAGGCCCATGCAGGCACACAGAGTCAAAGCTCTGTGATCTTGGAGAGAAGTTGTGCCCCAGGTCCGCTGGAAGATGTCTCAGACAGCATGACTAATTCATCCTGCTATCTACGCAAAACACCATTTACCATAAACAAACTTGCTTTTCTAAGATGTTAATGCCTTAGTACATTTTCTGGTTTGGCAACCTGTTAATAAATAAATACATGCCACGATGCCATCTCAGTTCTGGTACCTACATATTTTAGTGCTGGCTTCTCCGTGCACAATGCCTATATGTACAAGAGACTTCTCATTCTGATGCATGACATCCTTCAAGGATAACTCTGTCATGCTTTTTAGGTGTCCAACACCTCATTCCATCTTAGAATTTGGGACTCAAGCTGAAAGCACATTAAAAAAAAAAAGTGTCCCCGAGGGATAATGCTTTCCCCACATTCAGCAGGGAGCATATCTGAGTGGGAAGATAGGCTTAACAGAAGAGTGGGCTCCTAATGAGCAGAGAAATAAATGATCTTTAGTTAGTAAGCCACAGATTGATGTAATGTCATGTTTAATGTGATCTGCACAGCAAATAAATATTATAGCAAGGTTTTATTGTGTATTTTTATCATAGCAATCCTTCCTAACGAGAGTCTTTTCTTTCCTCTGACAGCGCCTTACCAAGTCACAGCCTGGGGAGCAGAGAGAGACAGTGCTACAGGCTTACATCAGCAATGACCTGCTGAACTGTCACCGCAGCGAGCAGGTCAGCCAACACTGATAGTCATCCGTCTCGCTCTGTTTGTTCATTGTGCTATTAGGAATACAGTTTAAAACAATACACATTGTAGTTAAGCAATAGAACACGACAGGTCTCTGTTTAATTGCGTCACTTACAAAGTAAATTGGATATTGGCATCCAGTTCAAATATAACATTTGTTTGCTGTTAAACATTTTTGGTCACGGTTTATCCAGCTTGTGGCTTCCTGCCTTTGCAGAGTTGCTGTCAGGATCCTTCTTAATCCTACCAGGTTAATCCTAAAGTAAATGGAAGCTTTGATATTAGACTGTTCTGTCTCTGTCCCTAGTCTAGACTGTGACCACTGATATTTGTCCCATTCTGGAAGCATATTTCAGAAATTATATACACTCCCATCTTCTCAGACTTAATACACATTCATACACAGGCTACTGACCTCCAGGACTTCAAAATCTGTCACCTTCTCTATCAAGAATATCATCTGTCCTGTGCAGACAACAAATCTGGTGGCTAGTTCAACAATTAATTTGGCTATAAGTATTCATCTGTTGAGGGATCTCAAGCTACCAGACTTCTGGGGATTCTCGCTCTCTTTTTTTTAAATTTAATAAAATAATTTTTGTCTTGAATTCAACATGAGAATTTTTGAAATTTATATATTTAGTTGCCTGTTCTTTCCTCTCCCCCCACAGAAAAACATCCTGAACCTGCTGCATTCCAAAAGTGAGGTGGTGCGACAGTACACAGCAAGGCTGATCAATGCTTTTGCTTCACTGGCAGAGGGTAAGAATGGAATCTGTGTGCTAGGATAAACTGAGAAAATAACTTCTTGGCTTTTACCCTTGTGAGAAGGAGAAGGAACCTTTATCCATCTCCTCTCTCTGCCCTCAGGCCGGCTCTACCTCTCTCAGAACCCACAATTACTGAGGACCCTGGAGGAGACTCTGAAAGCAGAAGAGAAGGATTCCATCACCAGGGAGAATATCTTGGGTGCACTGCAGAAACTCAGCCTCAGGTAGTGACAGCAACTTTACTCCTTTCTGAGGAATTCTGATGGTCTCACTAATAAAGATCTCCATTGCTCCCTTCCCAGGGCATGCTCTTTTGGTTGAAATCTACATTTCCATTTTGTCCTGCTACACTAGTTCAGCCTATACAGGTGGGTTATATTCCCCTTCCAGTAGATGGAGGCAGAGAACAATGTTTTTCCTAGTGTGACATCATTACCAGTACTTAGAGGTAGTGCAGCTCTGTGGAAACCCAATATTCTTTGCCTCCAGCAGAAGTAGGAGAACTGATGGTGCAACAGGAGTCTGGAATTGAGCTCTGAAATAGGCTGGGGCCAGGCCTCTGGTTTATTCTAGTAGTGTAAGTCCATCTTTTGTGCTCCCAGCCCCAGAGGGAGCTAGGTTGAGCCCACAATTTAGAGTGTCTTTTGTGCCTGTTGAGAATTTTTTGTTCTCTTAGGACAAGCAGGATAGTAGTCCTCTAATATGGGTGACATCATCTAATGGAGCTTAGCACGGAAAACGTTTGTCAAAGTTTCTAGAAGCTTTGACTAGCACATCGAACATGCCTAGCATGCCACTATCTGCGCGTCCATGCGAGGTCCCCCTTCAGTCTCTCTTTTTCCGCAGTGCAGTTGCCTCGCAGTTCTGGAGCTCTGCTTCTACGGTTTTAATTGCACAAATTTCAGGGTTTTTTTTTCCTGTTCCATTGTCAAGTCCCCCTTCGTGATCGGTGCCTCTCTTCGGCACGGTAGATAGAAAACAATTTTCCTTCCTTCGCAGTCGATTCCTGATGTTCCACTTCTCGGTGGCCCCTGGTTATCGACCGGCGACAGTTATTTTGCATGGCATCACTCTGTTTTCACAAGTGCCCTCAGTGCCCACGGACCATGTCCATCACAGATCCGCATGAGGTTTGCATCCTCTGCCTAGGAGCCCCGCATGACGTCCAGGGTGTCAGCTATGTGACCAGACGACCCCCAAGGGCCGCCGCGCACGCCTATTTAAAATGGAGAAATTTTTGGTTCCAAAAAGTCCACTCCATCCACACCCGCATTGAAGTTCTCTACACCTGGGGGTCGAGGGGACCATCTTGATATGCTCCCCTCTCAAGTACTCCTCCTTCTGCGTACTTGAAGGACCGAAGGAACGGTGCTTTATCTTCCGTGATCTTGCCAGTTTCCAGGACATTGGGATCCTCCGCTTCCTTGGCGCCGGGGAATGACCAGGCTGAGCACCATGGGAGATCCTGCAAGCATCGAAACCAGTTGCCATCAGCTTGTGACTCCGGTTTCAGTGTAGTACCAACAGCTGCCGTACCACCACTGAAGCGACCCCGTGGTTCGGAGGCCCCATCCTCAGATATACCCGGGAGTCCCAGGCATTCCCCACTGATATCTGTGCTGGGTGCCGTGCCTTCTCAAAGATCTGAGGAAGTGCCAGTGACGTCTCATCCCCCTCCCTCAGGCCTGGCTTCACTGGAATTTCAGAAGGAGTTGGATCACAGAGTGCAGAATGCAGTGCTCCGAGCTCTGCGAAGCATTGAGCGGCCCCATACCGGTGCTGGAGCTCGCACCGTCTGTCTTGGCACCCCTGCTCGAGCATCTGGTCATCCTTCTTGGCACCCTCCCAACGCAACCGGTGCCCAAGGGACCTTCGGATTCCCAACAGCCACTGATGCCCCCCTTGGGAGCGATCCCTATTATTGGGTCCTCCGAGGAGGAAGACGCGGGCAATGCCACATTCTCGAGGCCTCTGTTCCCCCAAGCCTTTGCCCAGACCTGCTAGCCTCCTGTGGCCCTCGGTTCCCCTGTTGCCGGGGAATTTGTGGATTCCCACGGGGCTCTCTGTGCCTTCAAAGCCTTTGGAGCTCAGGGCTAGGATCCTCCACAGCCTTGCCTCTGCCAGTCCCGCGATGACTTTAGTGAGGCAGAAGGCCTTTATAACCTGTGGGGAAGGATTCCTCAGAGCTTCATCCGAATTCTCGGATGACCCCCTATCCAAGCTTTCCCCACCGGAGGAAAGGCATCCGTCCCCCTCCAGAGGACCTTTACTTTGTGGGGTTCATCAGGGCCATGGCCGAAGCTATTCCTTTCCAACTTCTTATGGAGGAGGATGCGCGACAAAAGATGTTGGAAGTTTTCCAGTTTGTTGGCGCTCCTAAGGAAATCTTTAAGGACCTTCTCCTTCGGATGTGGGAACACATGATCTCCATATCTCCAGTCAACAGGAAGGCGGACGCCATCTGTTTGGTACAGCAGGCCTTTAATTTCGAGAGGTGGCACCTCCCTCACCAGTCAGTGGTTGTGGAGTCTGCCCACAGAAAGGCCAAGTGCTCCCTTACCCATGCTCTGCCCCTCCAGGGCGAAATCATAGATGGCCTGGGCAAAAAGGTCTTTCAGGGCACTATGCTCATCGCCTGAATTGCCGCCTACCAATTGTATATGACCCAATACAACTAGAACCTGTGGAAACAGTTCCAGGACTTCGCAGAGAGCTTGCCACAGCAGCAACAGGAGATGCTGTCTGCCATTGTCCTGCAGGGTCCAGAGACTGGCAACATGAGGAGAGATCCACCTACAATGTGTTTGTGACACCCACTGGGGTCCATAGAATGACCTGGCTCTGGGCTTCTAACCTCCATCCAGAAGTGCAGGAGAAGCTGCCTGACCTCCCCTGCACAGGTGACAACCTCTTTGGGGATAAGGTCTGGGAAGCAGTGGCCCAGTTTAACGATCACCATGAAACCCTCCAACAGCTCTCTGCTAGCGCTTCAGATGCTCCTTCCTCTGCCAGGAAATCTTCCAGGCCAAGTTCCAGGAAGTCCTTTTATAGGCAGAGGAAATATTGTTCTCCCGCCTGTCGGGCTCGCACGCTGAACACTAGCTCCAGGGGCTGTTCTCGTCAACCTAGGCTTTAGCCAGCACCTCAGTAAGCCCCGGCTGCAGGCTTTTGACTGGCGGTGAGAGAGCACGATTCAGCCAAGCGTATCCCTGGCACCAGATCCCCTAGTAGGAGGCAGGCTTATCGGTTTCTCCCACCACTGGAGGGCCATCACGTCAGACCAATGGGTCCTTACCATTGTCCGTCAGGGTTACCAGCTCAATTTCAGAAGGCTTCCAGAGAATTCACCCCCTTGTCCATCGTGGGGTTCGTTCGCCCAGCAGGTTATACTTAGGACAGAACGCTCCGCCCTTCTCACAGCAGGAGTGGTAGATCCCGTTCCTCGCCCTCAGCAGGGCCAAGAGTTCTAGTCGAGGTATTTCCTCATTCCGAAGAGAAACGGAGGCTTGCGCCCCATTCTCGACCTCAGGGCATTGAACAAATTCCTCTTAAGAAAAAATTTCAAGATGATTTCTCTGGGCACTCTGATGCCCCTCCTCAAAAGAGGAGACTGGCTCTGCTCCTTCGATCTCAAGGAAGCATACGCTCACATAGCTATCTTCCCTGGCCACAAAAAATACCTCCGCTTCGTAGTGGGGAAGGCTCACTACCAGGGGTTGGCCTCAGCCCTCACGTTTTCACCAAATGCCTAGTGGTGGTGGCTGCATACCTCAGGCACCGTGCGGTCAACATCTTCCTGTACCTGGATGACTGGTTGATCAAGAACAAATCAAACATGGGGCGCTGAACGCTTTAGCCCTGACCGTGCAGGCTCTGCAATCCTTGGGGTTTGTTATCAATTACCCAAAGTCTCACCTCTGACCATCTCCACAACTGGACTTTATAGAAGCCAAGCTTGACATGGCGCAAGCGAAAGCATTTCTGCCCTGTGATCAGGCTCTTGCCCTCGCCTCGTTGGCAACCTTCTTGCGCAGCAGCCGGCATGTGAGTGCCAGCGTTCTGCTCTGTTTGTTGGGCCATTTGGCGGCTTCGGTCCATGTTGCCCCCTCTCGCCCGCTTGTGCATGCGAAGGGCATAGTGGACTTTACAGTCTCAGTGGCTACAGGCCTCGAGACCTGTCTCTCAGTTATGGAACCTCTGAGAGCATCTTTGTCCTGGTGGGAAAAGCTCTCCAATTTGGAGCGAGGAATTCCCTTCCAGGCTGCCCCGCCTCAAATGGTTTTCATCACCGACCCCTCTCTTCAGGGCTTGGGAGCCCATGTGGACGGCCTCCACATGCAGGGACTCTGGATCACCCACAAAGCCCACTGTCAAATAAATCTTTTAGAGTTTCAGACGATCCATTCCAGGATCAGTTGTCACACAAGGAAGTCCTGATTTGGATGGACAACCAAGTTGCGATGTGGTATGTCAACAAACAGGGAGGCACGGGTTCATTACTTCTCTGTCACGAGGTGGTGCAGGTGTAGTCCTAGGCACTGTCACAGGGGATGTCGCTACAAGCGACGTTCCTGTCTGGGACTCTGAACGTACTGGCGGACCGATTGAGCCGCTCCTTTCAGCTGCACGAGTGGTCCCTAAATCCGGAGGTAGCAGCCAGACTTTTTCATTGATGGGGAACAAAAACTTAGATTGTAAGCCCTCTGGGGATAGAGAAATACCTACAATACCTAAATGTAAACAGATGTGATACCTCGATCGAATGTCGGTATATAAATATAATAACTAAAATAAATAAACCCCAAATGTGGACCTCTTCGCCTCCCCATACAATTACAAGGTGAGCAGTTTCTGCTCCCTGTTGCTGGGGTTGGACAGCTGTCCTGTGATGCCTTCCCCTTCACTGGGGGAGAGGTCTGCTGTATGCGTACCCTCCTCTCCCACTCCTTTCGAAAACCGTGCTGAAGCTTCAACAGGACAGAGGGGGACCATGATCCTCATGGCGCCTTATTGGCCCCCTGACAGATCTGGTTCCCTCTCCTTCAGGATCTGTCGATTAGGGCCCATTCGGCTGGGGACCACGTCCGATCTGATAATTCAGAACCAGGGCACCCTGTGCCATCTGAACCTCCGGGCTTTGGCCCTAATGGTGTGAATGTTGAGCGCCTAGTTCTTCAGCTCCTGGACCTCTCGGTCAGTGACTCACAGGTGCTGGTGGCTTCTAGAAAGCCTTCCACCAGGAAGTCTTATGGTTTGAAATGGAGAAGATTCTCCACCTGGTGTGCGGGGCATGACTTGGATCCATTCACATGCCCCTTTTCCAAGCTGTTGGACTACTTGTGGCACATTTCCAGTCTGGGCTTCAAACCAGCTCAGTCAGGGTTCATGTTAGTGCGTACCATCGAGGTGTCGCTGGCACACCCATATTGGTGCAGCCTTTAGTGGGTCGCTTTATGAAGGGTCTGCTTCAATTGAAATCCTCTCTTTGTCCTCCTGTTGTGTCCTGGAACCTCAACATTGTCCTGACAAAACTCATGAGTCCTCCCTTTGAGCCGTTGTGTTCCCACTACCTGAAGTTCGTTACCTGGAAAGTTATATTCATAGTGGCGATTACTTTGACTCGTAGTAAATGTGCTTCAGGCCTTGGTTACGTACCCACCATACACGAGGTTTTTTCATGATCATGTGGTTGTGTGTACTCACCCTAAGTTCCTACCTAAGGTTGTGACTGATTTCCACATCAATCAGTCCATTGTTTTATCCACCTTCTTTCCCAGACCCCATTCCCATCCAGGGGAACAGGCTCTTCATACTTTGGACTGCGAGAGGGCCTTGGCTTTCTATTTAGAACGCACAGCTGGTCACAGGCAGTCCACCCAGCTCTTTGTGTCCTTCGATACCAATAGCTTGGGAGTGACAGTGGGTAAACAGACTCTATCCAACTGGCTGGCATTTGCATCGCCTTCTGGTATACGCTTGCGGCCTTTCAGCTGACAGGCCAAATCAAAGCTCACTCTGTGCAGGCCATGGCGACGTCTGTGGTTCATCTGCAAGCGGTTCCAATCATCAAAATTTGCCGCGCAGCAATGTGGAGTTCTCTTCACACATTTGCGGCCCACTACTGCTTGGACAAAGATGGTCAACAGGACAGTACCTTCAGTCAGTCTGTCCTACGCAATCTCTTCCAGACTTAAACCCAGCTCTCCCTGCCTAGAGCCCCTGGTTGGGTGCCAGGCTGTCCTGTGCTGGCCAACAGCACTGCTGTTGTGGTGCCCGTTGGAAATTTGCTTTGGGACCTGTTGGCCAAACCTGGCAGTGGGGACAGCCTGGGGCTTGGTATTTACCCATATGTAAGGACTACCATCCTGCTTGTCCTAGGAGAAAGCGCAGTTGCTTACAGGTGTTCTCCTAGGACAGCAGGATGTTAGTCCTCAGGAATCCTGCCTGCCACCCTGCGGAGTTGGGTTCTCCTTCTGGTTTTTTGTTTTATTTTATTTTCACTCGTATTTTTTATCTTTGTTACGAGACTGAAGAGGGACCTCGCGTGGATGCACATATAGTGGCATGCTGGGCATGCTCAGTGTGCCAGTCAAAGCATCTAGAAACTTTGACAGAGGTTTTCTGTGCTAAGCTCCATCAGATGATATCACCCATGTGTGCGGACAAACATCCTGCTGTCCTAGGAGAACACATGTTACAGGTAAGCAACTGCGCTTTCTCCTAGGACAAGCAGGATGGTAGTCCTCACACATGGGTGACATCATCAGATGGAGCTTAGCATGGAAAACTTCTGTCAAAATTTCTAGATGCTTTGACTGACACACTGAGCATGCCCAGCATGCCACTGTCCGTGTGTCCACCCGGGGTCCCTCTCCAGTCTCTCTCTTTTCTACAAGGCTTTCGCATCACGGCTGTTGTGCTCATGGTTCTTTTCGTGGAAAACTATTCTTCCCGGTCATGCCGGGTCCCTCTGTCTCCTGGGGTTAGTGGCTAGGGATGTCTTTTTTGAGGGACCATTTGCGGGGATACCTTTTTGAGGGACCATTTGCGGTAAGTTTTTACTTTGTTTGCGGTCAGTTACCGACGAGGCCTTTCCCCGGTATCCGCCGGTCATCGACAGCATGCTGGATTCTTTTTCCCCATAGCGTTGTCCAGTTTTCGCCAATGCCCCCAGTGCCCTCAGACCACATCCATCATGGACCCCCACAAGATTTGTATTTTGTGACTGGGGGCATCACACGATGTCTGAGGATGCACCTTCTATGCCCAGGTGACTCCAAAAAGTCACCTGGGCAACGCGTCAAGATGGATAAACTTTTCGGTGCCAGAAAGTAAGAGACCTTGACTATGGCATCTGAGGCATCGATGCCCCAGGGGCTTGAGTCGGCGAGTCTTCACCACCACAGAGTTCTCTGAAGGAACTGGGCGCAGGGGATTGTCTGCTTTCTATTTTCTCTCATTCCAGGTCTGGATCTTCACCGTCGTCTCCAGGGAAGGACCGGGCCGAACATCGGGAGAAGTCAAGGAAAGATCACCATTGATCGCCATCTTCCCATGGTTCCAAGCTCTGGAAGGCATCAGCACCGTCCGAGTTGCCCCCCTAGTAGCTCTGGTCTAAGGAGGCTCCACCCTCTATCTAGACCATAGGCCTGAGGTGATCCTCACCGGCTTCGGTGGTGGCACTGATCCCCCTCGGGGCTCCAGGGATTTAGTTCTGTCTCCTCCTTCTCAAGTTGTCCTCTCGTCAGTATTCGAGGAGGAGTTGGAGCGCCGAGTACGGTTTGCAGTTGGTTGAGCCCTGCAAGGCATCAAACCGCCAGTTCCTTCGGGGCTGCCACCGCCGCAAGAACCAGCTCCATTGATGCTCGCTCTCTTACTAGAGCGACTGGATTTACCGCTTGGTGCCTTTCTCATGCAGCCTATCCTGGTATCTCAGCCGCCCTCGATGCCACATGGGGCATTGAAGTGGCCTCTACTGGAAGCTATTCCGATGGCCGATTCCTCTGATAAGGAAGAACCGTTGAGTTTGGTGCCCATGGGCCCCCCGATTCCCTCGATGCTTCCGGTGCCTGCGGTGCCACTGATGCTGGCGCACCCCTTGGTGCCCGCGGTGAAACCATTCCCGGCACCTATACCTTTGGGGCTCCTGGTGACTTCGGGATCTAGGCCTAGACCTAGCATAGGCACCCCACCTCCGGTGTCACTGGGTGCTTTAAGTGAAGAGGAAGCCTCCTATGACCCTTAGGAGGGGGAGGCATCCTTGTTCTCCTCAAAACATTCCAAGGACCTTCTCTCTGAGCCCTTGCCTCTGGAAGAAAGGCATAAGTCTCCACCGGAAGACCTGATGTTTGCCGGTTTTGGTAAGGGCTATGTCAGAATCCGTGCTCTTCCAGCTTTTGACCGAACAGGACTCCAAGCACAAAATGCTCGAGATCCTACAATTTGTAGATGCTGCTAAGGAGGTTGTAGCAGTCCTGGTGCATGACATTTTCAAGGATCTGTTCATCTGCTTGTGGGAGCAACCCCATTTCGGTGGTCCTAGTGAACCGAAAGACCGATGCGGTTTACTTGGTGCAACCTACCACAGGGTTTGAGCACTGCCATCTTCCACATAAGTCCATGGTACTGGAATCCGCTCTCACGAGAACTAAGAGGACACGGACCCATGTTTCAGCTCCTCCAGGTCGTGATCACAGGACCCTGATTTCCCTAGATCAGAAAGTCTTCTAGGGGTCAATGCTGGCGGCTCAGATAGCATGTTACCAGTTGTATTAGGGTCAGTACTCCAGAAATCTTTGGAAACAGGTTCAAGATCTGGTGGAACGCCTTCCGCAACAGCTTCACGAATTTTTCCTGAAGGTAATTCATCAGGGATTGGAGTGCGACAAGCACAAGGTCCAATTAGCTTATATTGTCTTCAAAACGGCAGTGAGGGTAGCTGCTGCAGGCTTAGACGCCTGCCACCTGGCCTGGCTTTGAGCTCGGATCTCCATCCAGAGGTACAGGAGCATATTGCAGTCCTCCCTTGTACTGGTGAAAATTTCTTTGGAGATACAATCAAGGAAGCAGAGGCACAGCTAAAGGATTATCACGAACCTCCAGCATCTGTCAGCCATCACCTCCGACCCTCAGTCCTCTAGCAAGAAGCCATTAAGGCAGAGCTCAAGACGGCCCTTTTATCGCCCAAGGAAATATTATCCTCCAGCGTGTATAGCGAGGTCGCAGCGTGCTGCACCTAGGACATGCATGTGACAGCCGCACGCCCCTCGGCCACAGCCAGCCCCACTGTTACAAATCCGGAGGTGGACCCCTGTTCCGAGGTAAAGTTAGCGCTACCAAAGAGAGAGTCAACCCTCTCTGGTCCCTACCATCAGAGGGCAAGGCTTGAAGGTTCAGCAGTTGAATGAAGACTTCGCCCTGGAAGCTCGTGGTTCCCCCAGGAGGAGCCCGTAGGAACCCAGCCACTGGGACTTAGGAGACTCACTGAAGACTGAAGATTGGCCTGGATGCAGGCGCCTCCTGCAGGTCTTGGATTCCAGATGGCTGGCGCCTCCAGCAGGTCGAGTCAGTCCAGGAGTAGAAGCCAAAGAGTGGTCAGGAGCCGTTCCGAGGGTCGAAGCCAGGAGAAGAGTCGAATCCGTTCCAGAAGTAATTCAGAGGAATGGTCCGAAGCCAGTCCAGGAGCAAGCCAGGAAAGGATCCGCAGCTGGTCCAAAGTCAAGCCAAGAGAAGAATGACAGCCAGTCCAAGGGTCAGATGCCAAGAATCAGTCCAACGAGGGAAGAGAACAGTAGCAGGATGAAGACCAGGAACGAGGCCAGGAACCAGGAACACCAGCACTGAATCCAAACAAACAGAAGCCTCAATACCAAGGCAAGGTCTGGGGAGTAGACCTTGCCTTAAATACAAGAGGTGAGGGAGGAGTCCCAGGAAGGAGCCACAACAACTTCCTATCGTGGCCCCTTTAAATATTTTCTTCAGCCGCGCACACGCGGCCCTAATTAACCCAATGGGGGCGCAGTCTTCCAGGCTGTGCAGAGCCATGTGGCCAGCCTCGGCTGCAGCCGTGGCTGCAAGGGGAACGCCAGGGAAGGCTGCCTGCTCCAGCGGGAGTCATAGCACTGACCTGACGCCGCGGGTGAGCATTTGGTCCCGGCTGCGGACCGCCGCGGCTGGTGGCCATGACGGTTGGCCCCTACTGTGGACCTCTGCGGCCGTGACGGTCGGCCCTGGTTGCGGACCGCCATGACCGACGGCCATAACACCCACAGCAGAGCCCCGCCACGGGGTTTTGACTGGTTGGGAGGGAGTTTAAGCCAGCAGCCTGTCCCTGCAACGAACGACCCTCCTGATGGAGGCCGCTTGCAGACTTTTGCATACTGCTGGCGTGCAATCACTTCTGACCAGTGGGTCCTATCCATCGTTCGGGAGTAGATACCGAACTTCCGCAGGTCCCCACAAAATCTCTTCCGTGCCCTTCATGGGGGTTTTTGGCAAACCACAGATTCTGCAAGCAGAGCTTTCCACCCTCATAATGGCTCAAGCTTTCAAACCCGTACTGCTAAGTCCGTGAGGCACCGGGTTCTACTCCAGATATTTTCTGATTTCCAAGAAAACAGGAGGCCTCCGTCCTATCCTGGACCTGAGGGCTTTGAACAGATTATTTGCAAGGAAACGGTTCAAAATGGTTTCACTGGGGGCCCTGATCCCTCTCCTATGGAAGGGGGACTGGCTTTGCTCCCTGGACTTAAAGAATGTTTACGCACACATTGCTATTGCTCCCAACTATCGGAAGTTCCTCTGATTCATGGTGGGAGATGAACACTTGCAATATTGGGTACTTCCCTTCGGCCTAGCATCCGCACCCCATGTTTTCACACAGTGCTTAGCGGTGGTGAGTGCTTACCTCAGAAAGCAGAGGGTGCAGGTCTTCCCCCTACCTGAACAACTGGATCATCAACAGCGACACCAGGTACGGGCCTTGCAGTCTCTCCAATCCTCCATCTGGATTTTGGAGACCTTAGGATTTCTGATCAACTACCCGATGTCCCAGATGGTGCCATCACTACAGCTGGAGTTCATTGGGGCCAGGTTCGATACGTGCTGAGCCCAGGGCATTTTTGTCCCACGACCGGGTGCTAACTCTGGTGTCCCTGGTGGGGGGCAATCTCTCGGAATCATGAGATGTCTGCGCACAAGATGCTGCACTTGCTGGGATACATGGCGGTGACAGTCCATGTTACATGTTTAGCTCAGCTGCCACATGCGCATGGCATAGTGGACCTTACGGTCCCAGTGGCATTAGGCCACCCAGGATCTTCAGGTATGCATCAGCGTCACACCGCCACTTTGGGAGTCCTTATCGTGATGAGAGACCAAATCCAATCTGGAAGTGGGGATACCTTTTCAGGTTCCATCCCCAGAGATCACCCTCACTACCGATGCCTCCCACCTGGGTTGGGGAGCTCATTTATTTATTTATTTTATTTAGTGATTTTTTTATATACCGCGGCACGTTAAAAACATCACCTCGGTTTACAATAAACAATAATTCAGCAACAGGCTTTACAGACAAATTGAAATAAAGTGGACATGATATATATCAAAATAACAACAAAATAAAAACAAATACAATAAACCAATGGTGATCATATTCCCTAGTTAATGGCAAGTCTACTAATAAATGGTAGTTCAGAGACCAATAAAGTCAAAATTAGCAGTAAGAAGGATAAAATCGGCGTGTAGCAATGATTCAGGGAGAACAGGAAAAGTAATCGGCATTTCAGAAGAGTAATCGGCATTTCAGAAGAGGAGAGGATCATTGAGTGTAAGCTTGTTCGAACAGCCATGTTTTGAGGTTTTGCTTAAATTTCTTATGGAAGGGTTCGAGACGCAGGTCTGTGGGCATTTTGTTCCAGATGTTGGTCCCGGTAATAGTGAATGTGCGGTCTCTTGTAGCGACGTGCTTGATGTGTTTAATTGTAGAAGAGGTGAGTTTGGCTTGGTGCATTTTTCTTATTGGTCTGTTTGATGTGCGGAAAATAAAATGATCAGAGAACCATTGCATATCTTGGTTATGGATCGATTTATGTATGAGGGAGAGAACTTTGCATAAGATTCTAGATGCTACAGGAAGCCAGTGAAGGAACATGAGAACAGGTGTAATGTGTTCATGGCGGTGAGAGTTAGTGAGTAGGCGTGCAGCAGCATTTTGTAGCATCTGTAATGGTTGTATTGTGTTTTTGGGGAGACCTAGTAGTATGGCATTACAGTAGTCCAGTTTTGACAATATTGTAGCTTGTAACACTGTCCGGAAGTCATGTGGATGTAGAAGCGGTTTAATTCTTTTTAGAGTATGTAGCTTGAAGAAACCGTTTTTGATTGTGGCCGTGATGAAATTCTTTAAGGAGAAGTGATTATCAATGATAACGCCAAGGCTGCGGACTTGCTGTAAATTGAGGGAGTCCGATGGTGAAGGTAGAGTAGGGTTAGCGGAGATGTTATTGTGAGGTGAGATGATGAGGAGCTCTGTCTTTGTAGTGTTGATTGCTAGGAATTTCTCAGTAAGTAGTTTTTTATTTCTATAAGAGCCGCATCCCAAATTTTTAGAGCATTAGATAGGGAATCGTTGATGGGGATGAGGATCTGTACATCTGCGTATATGAAATGTGGAAGATCCAGTTTCACCAGAAGTTGACTCATGTTGACTCATGTTGACCTCATGTTGCAGATCTCTGCACCTAGGGTCGGGCGCACAGATTGGATGATGTCAGATAAACTTCCTGGAGCCCTGTGCGATCCAGTACGCTCTGTGGGCCTTCTGGGATCACCTCACCAACAAAGTAGTTTTGATTCAGACCGACAACCTGGTGGCGATATGGTATCTGAACAAGCAAGGAGGCACAGGGTCATTCCTCTTCTGTCAGGAAGTGGTTCATATCTGATCGTGGGCACTGTCCCAATGCATAATGCTTCTGCTGTGTACTTGCCTGGAGCAGAAAATTTGACGGCAGACATTCTGAGTCGCTCATTTTGCCCCACAAATGGTCCCTCAAAAAAGACATTGCAGATTGAATCTTCTGACTCTGGGGGACCTCAGATCTTGATCTCTTTGCTACCCCTTGCAACATGAAGGTGGATCATTTTTGCTCCCTGGTCAAGGGGGACACCATTCCAACATCAGATGCCTTCGCCCACCATGGAGGCACCAACCTTTTGTATGTATACGCATCCCTTCCACTAGTGTTGAAGACTCTCCTGAAGCTCCTACAGGATTGGGGAACCATGATCCTAATTGTGCCCTATTGGCCGTAGCAGATCTGGTTTCCCCTTCTGCATGATCTCTCCTTTTGGGCAACAAAGTGGATTAGACGCCAAATAATGTCCGTTTAGAATTTTTATTTAAGGAGACTCGTTCATCTAATATAAAGCCCAACTCAGGCTGAGTTTTGCCCACGCAATGGGACTGCCTCAGGGGCTATATGTGATATCTCTTGAGCATATATGATTGTGATCTCAAATCATAAAGATTAATCAAAGAGTTTTCCACACATTTGAGCAGCATTTGGATCTCCTTCCTAAACGTAAGTTTAGGAAGGAGACACACACATAGGTGACCTTCTGTTCTCTTCGAGCCATGGTGAGATGAGCTCCACCAACACCCCTTGGGCTTCTCTTCTCTTCAGCCCCACCATGACCTGCTGGCCTTCCTGCTCTTGTGTGTGTGTGTGTGTGGGGGGGGGGGTGTTGGCAATGAAGCGGGAAAAGTTGTGCAGGGGTATACACGAGGCAAATTTCAGGGAACAATGCAGCGGCGAGGTATTTCCTTATTTTCAGCTACCAGCAGGTTCAACTTTACCGATGGCCAGCGTCCTCTCTTTTCGGCCACCAGCGGGTTGAACTTTGCTAGCAGCCTCTCTTCCTCTTCAGCAGGTGGCCCTACGGCCTTTCCTGATGCCGCCGCCCCCCAGGTGTGGCCTCCCTCTGTAAATATATGGTATACATACATGATCATGCCGGGCCTGATAAAGCAGACAGATGTGGTGCAACATTATGAACGAATTTATGAACAAGCATAATAACCTTGAATTTGATTCATTGCATAACTGGAAGCCAATGTAGTTGTCTCAATGATGGGGTAACATGTAGCTGCTACTCCTCCACTCCCAATACCAATATACAAAGAATTACAATAGTCAATAGATATAAGGATTGAAAGCTTGTACAAGATTTGGAAAGTCAATATCCAAAACAGGCTTTAAATGTCGAAGTAGTCTTAGCTTAAAGTATCCGGTTGATAGATCCTGATATAACTGTTGAGAATAAGCAAATGCAGAATCAACAGAAGACCAAGAATGCGAACACATTCTGAGAATAAAATATTAAAACATTTGATAGCTTTTAATAGAGAGAGTTTTCTTTTAACTAGTTTTATCTCTTACTCTGCTTCCAGTGTGGACAGTAACCATGTGCCTTGCTTGGCTTATTGCCTGAGCCTCGTGTTACTGTAGCCTTTCTCTCTTTCCCTCTTCTTTCTGCCTGTGTGGATAGCTTGCCTTGTGGTCTCTCATAAACCAAGCTGTCACCTTGATCTAGGTTATGTGAACAGTGCCTCACAGATACTGTTTGAGACCTGGCTGCCTTAGTAATCACCTGTGTTTAACTGAGATAAACCTTGTCAGATTAGAGTAGGTTAGGGAAAGAACATGTACAAGGAGTGCAGGGGTAGCCTAGTGGTCAGAGCAGCAAGTTGTGAGCCAGGGAAGCCAGGTTTCAAATCCCGGTTCTCCCACTGCCACTCCTTGTGACCTTGGGTAAATCACATCACTCTCCATCGCCTTTGATACAATCACAGATTGTGAGCCATCTGGGGCTGGTTTGGAAAGGCTAGTAATCCAAATCTGAAAATAAAAATCCCCCCAGAAAAGGTTTAAGAAGCCGGTCTTGGAAAAGTAAATATGTTGCATAAGTGGAGACCTGCAGTCACTATGCTGCACTATAGCCTCTCTGCATAGTATAACTTGGGTACAGAACAGCAGTTTTTATAGATGGGAGCACACTGGTTAGAACAGGACATGAACATTAAGTGCCAGATGCCATTCATGTATGTACAAAGTACAGGGAAAATATAAATAAAGAATTAGATAAAAGTATATTTACAAAAGACATGATAGCAATAAGATTTTATCAGTCTAAGAAAAACTTTAAACCCTTTGTTCAAATTTATTGCCGTAATAATCGGAGATAAGACGTGAACCTTTTAAGCATTAATTCAACATTTCATTGTATTTAAAAATGTATATGCTGCATTAGTTGTTATATCAAATTGCCCAATGCGGTTAAGAACTTTAAAACACATAGCAGTTAAAAATATAAAAATCAAAAAATGCAACCAAATACCAAACTGATCCATCTGCACTCTAAAGGCACCAAAATAAATAAAATAACCAAGAAATCAAGACCCAAGACTATCAAAACGCACTGAGAGATCCAGAGAGTCCGTGGAGCATTGGAGCATAGCTATCAAGGAAACCAAGTTAAACCCAAGAAAAGAGATATGTTTTACCTTTCTAAAGGCAATATAATTCAGTTCTGACCTAATATGCAATGGAACTCCATTCTATATGGAAGAAGCAGCAACTGAAAAAGTTCTGGCCCTAATTCTTTGTTTACAAATTCTCTAGCTAATGGAATTTGCAGCAATTTACACTTGGTAAAGCGAAAAGAATGACTGGGCTGATACCAGTCCAGTCTTTGATTCAAATGGACTGAACCATTACCTCTAATTGTTATGGTTTAGTGGTGTTTGGGTGCATTCTTAGACTCTGTGGCTGATGACCATGCCCACGGGGAGGAGCCCCGTGAGGCGCCACAGTGCCAGGCTAAATGTAGATGCACAAACACAGATAGTTCTTTTATTAAACAGCAGTAGATATGCTACCAGAGGTGGCAGTAGTGAGTCGGTTTGGAAGAGTAGTCTCAGGTCCCCCGGCAGGGGGAGCTGTTCTCACTCCGTAGATGTAAGAGGCGCCCGTTGTAGGTTTCCCAGCACGGAGATACTGTGGAGGAGATAGACTGAAAGATGAAGTACTCACTTAGATGGTAGCTGTTGGTATGCGATTCCACAGGTAGATGTAGTAAATAGCTGGTACTGAGGCAGGAAGAGCAGGCCCTCAAGGAGCGAGTACCTGATTCATGTAAGGCACCTGGAATAAAGCAGAAGGGCCCCTGAGGAGCAGGTACCCAGGTTAGCAATACCCTGAAGGGCAGAGAGAGAGCTTCCAGTGGCAGCACGGACGTGGCAGAGTAGCTCAGAATGGCCGAGACCAATCAGATGCTAACTCAGTTAGAGGTAGCAAAGAACAAGCTTAAATATGTGGAGGGCATGTCGTCATCGTAGGGGAAGGCCCCCGAGGTTCGCGCCATTGGTGTAATAAAGACGTGGGTGGCATGTGCGCGCGCACCCTAGTAGGCCCTTTGGGAGGAGCATGGCGGGAGGCGACGCTGAAGTGGTCGGCTTGTAGACGCAGCGGTAGCCATTTTTCCTAAGGGAGCGGGAGGAGCCGTGAACAAGGTGAGGCAAACGGGGCAAAGCTGTCTAGCACCGGATGCAACACTAATTACACAAAAAGCCAACACCAGCATTTTAAACCTAGCATGAGCCTCTACAGGAAGCCAGTAAAGATTACTAAATAGAAGAGCTGCTTCGATCCTCCTTGAACGACCCAAAACAGCGCTCACTGCCATATTTTGAACAACCAGCAAGTAACATACAGATGGTACTGGGAGGCCCACATACAGGCTTAAAATAATCCAAATGTGCAGTAACGGTTGCCTTCACAACAGTCTTGAAAGCCTTTAGATCTAAAAGCTTCTGCACTGGCCTAAGCATTAGAAATTCACAATGAGAAACAAGAAATATGATTCCAAATTGAACATAATATCAACCTGTACCCTGAGATCTCCATCAACCTATATATCCGGTAAGGGAGAATAATTTGTACATAAAACAGAAGGCAGAGGAGCCAACCCTGCCCATGAGATTCTCACAATTTCATTTTTTCCCCATTTAATACCAATCTACTACTCAACTAGTCATTATTGGGTTTCGATCTTTATTAAGCAAGTTGACAGGCCTTTTCCAATCCTGCCCATGGCACAACCAACTGGATATCACCCGCATACAAGTAGCCAGTTATGCCAAGCCTGTGGGACTCCATAGCTAAGTGGGCTTGGCATAGACAGGAAACCTGGGATTTACAGAAAATTTGCTGCCAGATAAAATTGAATCCAGTCCAGAACCATAGACAGGAAATCTTAATTATTTTAATTCAGTATGTTTTATTCCGTCTGTCATGTCTAGTCAGCCACTTCAAAATGAATTACATAGTGTTTGGTTAGGTCAAAATTTAGAACTTAACCAGGGGCGTTCATTTTTATTTTTCTCGGGAATTTATCAGGGTTTATTATGACAAGAACAAAAACAGGAGAAAATCAGTGGAAAAATGTGACTCGTTATTTTCCTGGGTAAATATAAGAGTTTATTTTGACGGACAGAAGCCAATACAATAAAATAATAAGTAAATTGTCCCACTCACCCACTCAGCTGCATCCCTAGCGCTACTCCCGTCCCCTAGCAGGTCCCTTTCTCTCCTCACTCCCCTGAGCATCTCCCTCTTCTCTACCCCCTCATTGCATCAGGACTCCTCCTTACTAGAGGTGGCTCCAGGCGTCTCCTGTCTCCTTCGGCAGCAGCTTGCCGAGGATCCCGTGCTCTGCCGCACCTCACTTCTGCTTTTGTGCGGGGCCAGGAAGCCTGCGGGGTGAGCGTGGCCCGTTTCAAAAGCTGCATTGATGGCACCAAGGAGCAGGTGCTTTGGCTGCTTTAGGGGGGAGGGAGAGACAGGTGCTGGCTCTCCAGTGTCACATCAGCAACACTGGAGAGCTTTCGCTAGTGGGAGGGTGGGACTTGAAATGCTGTAGGTGCTTTGGCTCACACTGGCTTCCAGCGGTTGCTGGAGGTCTTGAGACACTGCATCTGCAGCTCTGGAGCTACTCTTTAATCAGTCTAAAATTAGGGTGAAAATTGGTATAAACAGATTATCGCTTTTGGAAAAATCCAGGAATGTATGGGTTAAAATTGGTTTAAACCGAAAACAAAGGACCCCACATACATTGTAATGTGTCAATACAATAGGTCCTATTTCAATAGCTTTAATTTAAAATGAACAAGCTATAAACTTATAAAGGACAAATTTTTGCAATTAATGATTATTTCTTCAATGAGCCCCTTCAATAGCTAAGAGAAGATAGGAACATTAATATCTATAATAACTGAAGGAAAGTTGGAGTTTCTATAGTAACTGAGAGAAAGTTTGGACATAATAAAGTCCCTGGTTGACCAGGAGATGGTTCTTTGTTTTCTAGTCTTTATTTGTTTTTGATTCATTCTTATGGTTAGTTGGTGTTGCTTAGTTTTCCCTATGGGATCAGGCTGTAGTTTTTCTTTTAGTCCTGAGTCTTGTAGGTTATATGTTAATTTTTGGTGGTATTTTGTAGTTCTTGAGGGTCTGTAGATTTAGTGTGAGTTGTCTGTGTTGATGGGGGTGAGAAGTTGTAGAGGTGTCCATCTGGGTAAATAGTCATGTTTTAAGTTGGCTTTGACACTTCATGTAGTCATTTATTCCATGTAGGTAGAGGAGGACTGCTTTCTATAGTTCTAATGCTACGGAGCACACATCTGTCGCAAGTAAGAGATCGTGTGTTCTCCATCGTGGGCCCAAAACTTTGGAATTCACTACCTTAAATGCTACGTTTGATACCAGATAGAGATTTAAAAGTGAGCTAAAAACATTGCTATTAAAAAATACAAACAATCTAACTTAGAATAATCAGAATGCAGAGAACAACAATAATAAGAATGACAAAAGAATTCAATTGAAACATGAGGTATAAATTTAACGAGTGAATGTGAGAACCCCAATGCACTGGCTGTTATGTGAAATCTGCCGTATTATTGTTCTGTACCCCTTGCCTTATGTCCTAGATCTTTAGTTAATATGTAATGGAACATTTCAGTTGATGCATGTTGATGAATACGACCTCTGTAACCCATCTTTATGTGATACATAGCTATGAATGTTACTTTTGTAAACTGTTGTGATCTTTACATGGAACAACGTATACAGAATATCTAAATAAATAAATACTCCTCTGAAGGTTTTTGGTCTGGTTTTTTTCAGTATGAGGGTTGTAGCTGTGTTTTTTGGCTTGAGCGGAAATTTTTTTTTTTTTTTTTAGGTACACAGGGCCAGTGTTCTTCAGTGCTCTGAATGTGGGGGTTAGGATCGTAACTTTGATGTGTGGAGTGATTAAGAGGGAGAAGCATGTTCTCATTTTCTACTATCTGCAATAGTTCTGGTAGCTGCATTTTGTATTATCTACAGTTCGTTCATTGTCTTTTTAGGGCAGTGTTTCTCACTTTAAAATACAGTTAACTTATCAAAATTTCAGAGTCCTTAATGTGGCTTTTTATGGCACAAAATTTATAAAATAGCACAAAATAAAAGTAAATTGCTTTTCAGATGCTAGCTTGTGATTTTCAGAGAAACTCCTACAAAGAAATCGATTTCAGAACCTCTCTGCTAATTCCCACTTGTTTATATTTCTCCAAAAGGATGCTCTGGTTAATATTTATTTATCAGAGTATCATTGCCATATGGGGAAGGTACCTGATTTGATTCTCGAGTTAGGTCTTCCACCTCCTGGGTCAGCTGGAGATGCTGTGGAGGCAGCCCCTTCCAGGGGAGAGAATCTTAGTCATTACCTAAAGGTAATACCTGCTAGGTAGATTCAGGGTCCATGATTGCAAGGGTCTAGAAGGCACCCTGGAGCCTTCTAGACTTCTGGCCCAGCACTGTCATAGCAATGACCAGAGCAGATATGTTGGGGGCAAAGGGGATTTTAAACGGAAAAAATCCATGGGCAGTTCCAAATGAAAACTCATGGTACCCTATGCCATCCCTAGTTCTGATTGAGCTGAAAGTACAAAGGATCAAGAGGAAACTGCTGGGTCAGAAAAATGGCAGCCCTTTCTTTACAAGGCCATGTGAAGTCATATAATGTGAGAACAATGGCAGCATCTACAGCTCACATTGCTTCTACCTTTATTGGAGTTCACTGCATATATTCACCTCCCACTTTTGCTTAGAGGTGGACTCTCATCTGGACAGTAAGTTTGGGCAGTCAGTTGTAAGAAATCTGTTCAAAACATAATCTACCTTTGTCTAAACATTTTCCTGCAAACTCCCAATAGGTAGGGGAAGATCGGAAACAGGACTTCAGGACAACCTGTAGCTTGGGAGTCCCCACGTGTGGAACTGGTTCATCCTGTGCTTGTACATAGAGAAAGAAAAGTTGCTAATATCTAACTGTTTTCTCTGTGGACTAGACTGGAAAATTAAATCTATTGAATTAAGCATTTTTAGTTTTTCCTCAAAACACTTTTAAGACCAACTTGGAAACTTCTCAATATCTTCTGTTCTGTCCATGTCTTTGTCTGTAGCTGCTGATACCACCTGAGACTTATCTGGTTTCTTTCTCTTTCCTGCTTGTTTTCATCAACATCTCCCCTTGCTCTTTACTTAACAATTTGTCCATGTACTACCTTCTCACAGTAAAGATGAATTCTTGTTCATACCCCAGATCAGTCAAGACAAATGGGTTTTGCATCCCTACCAGCAGATGGAGGCAGAGAATAAAATTTTTTTAGGCACTTCTACTTAACTGAGAGTGCCACCTGCAATCCCTCAGTATTTCTCTGACTCCAGCAGATGGTAGAGGTGCAAACCTGCAGTCTGGAGATTATTCAAAAAAATAAAAGAAAAAATTTAAGAAGTTGATGAAGACTGGTGCTCCCTAAGGTGTTAGATTCCTTCGTGGGTCATCCCTCGAGTTGAGCAGGGAGTTTGATAATCCCTGTTCTGCCTTGGTCCTCAACTTCCAGAGGAAGGGAAAGCCAGGGGTCATGGTTTCCTCACTCCCTCTGAGGCCTACTCATCCTCCTCCAACAGCCAGGAACAACCAGAAGCAGGAAATTATATCTTTCTTTTTCTTGGAGCTGCTTGGTTTCCGTTTCTTAAAAAAAAAAAAAAAGGAAAGTAGCTTGGGAGAGCAGGGCTGCTCGGTTGGTTGTGTCTTTGCATTGAAGCAGTTGCCGAGGGTGAGAGGGGAAGCACATGACTTGCCTGCAGTACCAGGGGTCCGGGACAGCGTTGGCAGCAGCATTGTGGCGATTGCTGCACTCAGGAGGTAATTTTTTGCCATGGCAGAACATGGTGCCTCCTATGGGGCGTGGGAAAGTTTGTCAGGCCTGTGGGGTGAGGAAATTGCGCTGCGATGGAGCTTCTTTGTGTGCTGGCTGTATCTCCGAAAGGGCAGGGGCCTCCATGGAGGTATCAGGAAGCTTCAAGCCCCATTCTGGAGACCCTGAGGGGGGGTTGGGGTTGGACAGTGACCATGTTGTCTCCACATGGCAGGAGGCATGCTGTCGCTAGGGAGTTTAGGGGTTCCCCTTCCCCACTCTCTTCAGTGGAACCAGGCACTGTTGAAGATACTGTTGGGGGAACACTAAGGAGCGCTCCTGATTCCGGGGAGATGTGTGCCCCTGGACCATGACGCGACTGCAGAGAGGAGCTCCATGGAAGCGCCGCCGCAGGCAAGACGTGTCCAAGCATGGGAGGAGCAGGCTGGCCACCGAGCCCTAACTTTTGCTGAACCTGCACGCACCGGTAGAGACCCAACAATGCAATGCTGGTCTCTGGGGTAGCCCTCCGGCCACTCGATAGCCCTTTCGGACCTGCCACTGGGGAGCGTCAGATGTGGCAGGACGGACAGAGGTCAAGGACAGGTGATGATACTGAAACTTAGAACAAGACGGGACCTCGGGCTCGGACTAGGCTCGAAGACTTGAACAAGACGAGGAAGCTCAGATGAGACGAAGAATGTGGAGCTTGGGACTCAGATGAGATGAGGACGCTTGAAGACTCAGATGGGATGAGGATGCTTGGTACTTGGAAGCTCAGACGAGAAGAGGACGCATGGTACAGACGAGACGAGGATACTTGGTACTTTGAAGCTCAGATGAGATGAGGACGCTTGGTACTTGGGAGCTCAGATGAGACGAGGACAAGAGGTAACTTGTCCTCGTCTCGTCCTTGGTACTTGGGAGCTCAGATGAGACGAGAACATATGGAAACTTGGAACTCGGACGAGACGAGGACACTTGGAACTCGGAACTTAGAACTCAGACGAGATGAGGACATAAGGTGGCTTGGAACTCAGACACAAGATGTCTAGACGTAGATGAAGATCAGAGATGGATTCTAGAGAGTCAGGCGAGGATTCTGGATACTCCGATGAGGACTTGGAACTTAGGAGACTCAGATGAGGATAAGGACTCGGGATATGTGGAGACTTAGGCACTGCCCCTTAGGGCGCCCTACACAGCCAACGTGGGCTGGTTGCGGACCACCCTGTCCAACTGCGCACCCTACACAACCTGAAGAGGCTGGTCGCGGACCACGTGGAGAGCGGAACATGCGCAGGTCTGAGGCTCAGGATGAAGAAGGAATCCTGGCAGTGCTCGAAGACAGATCCAATCAGAAGAGGGCTCTAGCCACCAAACTCAGACACTGGATAGATACGGATTTACTCCCAGGAAGGTCAGTTAGAGACAAGGACTGTGGCGAGGCAACGCAGGACCAGGAGCTAGGGACTGACAGTACTTCAGGATCAGGACTCGAAACATCAGGCTGGAACTTGGGACATCGGACACGAAAGGACACCAGAACCTCGTGACATCAGGACATCAAAGCGTCTGGACATCTATGGCTTCTGGACCTCAAGGACCTCTAGAGAGGAGGACCTCAGGGATGTCTGGAACATGACGGATGAAGACATCAGAGGACAGAGACATCAGGACTTCTGAAGACAAGGGGACGTCAGGATATGCGGAGACAAGGGGACGTCTGGACATCTGGAGATACGGAGACATCAGGACATCTGGAGACAAGAGGATGGGATCCTTCGAGAGACCAGAACATGGAACAAAGACAGACGGAGGTTCAGAAACCACTGACGAAGACCAGGAGTACCAACGAGGAACAGAGCGCCTTGAAAAGTGAAGAAGGATCACGGAGGTCTCCTGGAACGAAGAGCTGGAACTGAAGATCCAGGAGCAGTCTGACTCCATAACCAACTCCTTGCAAAAGCAAAGACTGAGTGAAGGAAGGCCCTCTTTATATGGCTGAAGAGGAAACGCCTAGAGGACGTCAACAGGAGGAGGCTAGGAAGACAACCCACTGCTGGCCCTTTAAATGGACAGAGGAGCCGCGGCCACGTGTGCCTAGGAAGAGGGCAGGACCTTGGAGAGAGGCGTCCTGCCGCACAGGAAGAAGCAGGCCCTGACAACGGCGGCGACTCCCTGCCGCGAAGAAAGAAGATTGATGGCAGCTTCCTGCCGCATGAAGAGGAGCTCCGGAGGGCCTCCAGCCATGGAAGAGAACCCGGTCGATGGCGGCCTCCAGGCTTCAGAAGAGGAGCTTCAGGATTTCCTGAAGGCCTTCAGTTCTGAGGTAACAGCTTGTAAATAGGAAGAAGGGTGTGTAAGAGTAAATAAAATGTCATCTGCGAATCATGACAATTTTAGGTGTAAATCGCCCAATTGTATCCCAGTGATATCAGGGGTAACCCGAATACAAGCCACAAAAGGCTCAAGAAAAATGGCAATTAGGCGTGGAGAAAGCAGACAACCCTGTCTGGTGCCCTTCTTAATGGAAAAATAGTCACCATAACCCCCATTTACCTTTACCTGCACCTTAGGTTGATGGTACAACAATTGAATCAGGGATAGGAAGGAAGGACCAAACCCCATTTTTCCTAGAGTCACAAAGAGAAAGGGCCAATGTACCATATTGAATTACTTTTCGGCAGAGGCAGCTTTGCTGAAAACTCATTAATTTTAGTCTGCTGGGTGACTCCTGCAGAAGGGTAAGTTCGAACAACCCCTTCCTCTCCCCATAACACCAAAGGAGAAGGAAATGAAGCAAATATTCAGAGAGAGAGAATTTTGCAGGAGCTCTGAATTTCAGCGTCCTGTTAGGAGGCCATATTGAACACGCCCCCATCCCAATCCCTTTTCACATAGGCTTTCTGTTACCACGTAAACTCATGCAAGGGTGGGACCACTGCAGGACCTTTGAGTGCCTGCTGGCTCACAGGTCCCATGCTGACTTTTACTACTATTACTACTACTACTACTACTACTACTACTACTACTACTACTACTACTACTGGCAGACTCTGAAGAGCACTGCCTTTTGAGACACTTGTGAAGCTAGCTGGAGGTTTTGTGACCTGTTTGGGGTTCTGACATACAGTTTGGGAAGCCCTGGTCTAGAATGACTCCAAGGCTTTTCACTTGGGGTGCAATGGAATCTGATGATCCTCAAAGATAAAAACAGAGGATTTCAATTTGGCAGAAGTCCTTTCTAATATCATGACTTCTGCCTTACCGATGTTACATACAGTAATATAAGAACATAAGATATGCCATACTGGGTCAGACCAAGGCTCTATCAAGCCCAGTATCCTTTTTCCAACAGTGGATGATCCAAGTCACAAGTGCCTGGCAAGTATGCAAAGATCGCATACTACTAATGCCGGAAACGAGCAGTGGCTATTCCCTATTGATTAATAGCAGTTTATGGACTTCTCCTCCAGGACTTTATCCAAATGTTTTTTAAATCCAATTACATTAATTGCCTTAACCACATCCTCTGGTAATGAATTCCAGAGCTTAATTATACGTTGAGTGAAAAATAATTGTCTCTGATTTGTTTTAAATGTGCTACATGGAGTGCCCCCTAATCCTTGTATTATCCAAAAGAGTAAATAACCGATTCACATTTACCCGTTCAGTCCTTTCATGATTTTGTAGACTTCTATCATATTCTCCCTCAGCCATCTCTTCTCTAAGCTGAACAGCCCTAATCTCTTCAGCCTTTCCTCATGGGGAACCATTTCATGCCCTTTATCAGTTTGGTGCCTTTCTCTGTACTTTCTCTAGAGCAATTGTATCTTTTCTGACATGCGGCAACCAGAATTGCACACAATATTCAATGTGTGGGTCTCACTATGGAGCGATACAGAGGCATTATGACGTCCTCTGTTTTGTCATTCCTTTCCTAATAATTCCTAACATTGTTTGTTTTTGTGACTGCCGCAGCACACTGAGCCAACAATTTCCATGTAATATCAACTATGTTCTCACAGGACAAGCAGGATGGTAGTCCTCACAAATGGGTGACATCGAGGATGGAGCCCTGTACGGAAAACTTTCTGTCAAAGTTTCAACAAGCTTTGACTGACACTGGCACACTGGGTGCACTGAGCATGCCCAGCCTGCAATTATCCCTGTGAGCCACAGGTGTCTCCCTCAGTCTTCTTTTTTCCGCTCTGCAGTCAGCATAGCGGTTGGAGCTCTGTGAGGATTTTTTAACTAATTACCTCATGGAAACACTTAACTTTTCACTTCAAAAAACACTTTTCCCTGCACAGGTCTCCCTCCGCGTACGTTTTTACGACGCTCGGTGAGTACTAATTCTTATTTTTCGGTCGGTTCCTGTCACTATCTTAAGGCTGTTAACTGACTGAAGCCTTCCCTTCCCCCATTTTTCAGTTAGCTTTAAACAGCTTGCGAGTATCTCTGTGACACTCTGCTTGCTTATGCTAGTGGGGTAGGGATTTTTTCCTTAACTTTAGGACCTCTGTAGCTTCAAGTCCTTCGTTCCCTGGTACCCTCACGCAGTCGATACCCTATCGCTACACCGGGACCCTCCTAAACCGTCCTGGGCTTTTATATGTCATCAGCGCCCCTCCCCCCACGGTGCCCTGATGCCTTTATCCATGTTTTTTGCTTTTCAGTGCTACCAGGCTTTTTCCTCCTACGCACTGTTTTTTTCCTTGGGCTTCCTCGGTGCCGTCCCTACCCGGATGCATGCCATTGACGCACACGCTGTTAGTCACTGCCATGCATACTCGGGTCGCCGCCACCGCTGCCCGAGACACTTTTTAACGATCCCAGGGTCACTTCATCGATGCCACCCCCCCTTTTGGGGATGCCATCGATGCCCCATCCTCCCCACCGATGTCCGGCCCTTTTCCATCGGTGGGCATCGGTGCCACATCGATTCGTCGGTGGGCATCGATGCCGGATGGTCCCCATCGGTGGACATCGGTGCCGGATGGTCCCCATCGATGGACATCGGTGCCGGATGGCTTGTCCGTCGATGGCATTGGTGCCGGATGGCCGTCCGTCGATGGCATCGGTGCCGGGTCCTTTTGCATCGATGGACACCGATGCCCAGGTGTTTCATCCATGGGCATCTATGTTAGAATGCATCCATCGAGGGCAGTCGATGCCAGGCTGCTCCCATCGGTGAAATTCGATGCCCAGGTGGGTCCCATCGGTGGGTATCCATGCCGGCTCGATTCCGTGGATGGGCGTTGATGCCAATGCCAGCCTTATGGCTGGCATCGATGCCCATGCCGATTCCAGGACTGGCGTTGATGCCGGGATGGAATTCATCGACTGGGAGATCCATGCCATCGATTCCATACGTGTCCATATCGATGCCACCGACACACGTGTCTGGGGCACCGATGCCATGTACACTTGGAAATCTGAGTCTGTCCAAATCGATACCGTCAACGTCTGTGGCCCTATAGTTGATGCCCGTGGCCATGCCACAAATGGCATAAATGCCCGCCTCCATGCATCGATGCCCTCGACACCTCCGTTTTCCTTCGGTGTCCTTGACGCCCTATTGATTCGACTTCGACTCAGTCGATGCCAGTATCTTTTTCAATAACGGCAATGTTTTTCGATTATTCGATTCCACATCGTTTCAAAGATACCTATGCCACTGCTGTCAGTGCCCGTCACTGTCATCATTCTCCTGGCCAGTCATCGACGATTTTTCATACCCATTTTGATGATATCCTCGAAGCCCCTTAGGTTGCCTTCAATATCGTCAATACCGACATAGCACCGCCACATAATACCCTCGCCTCCTCACATTGCTCCACGCTTTGGGTTCTTTTTTAAGCCCCGTATTAGCTTAAGACACTCCATTGTGTCAGGAGCAGAGCAGGCGTGCTGACAGTTCGTCATCGATCGCCTTCCAGGACAACGAGGGCTTCCATCTCGGCGCTGGGGAAAGACCGGGCCGAGCACCGTGGCACCCATCATCGCCGACATCGTGATCGTCCGCCGCTGACGCCATCCAGCACATCGGTGCCATCCTTCTCCAGGCTGGACAACGCTCGGGCAGAGCGACATCACCACTGCCATCAGCACTGTTCCTACAGTTTTGGCAGTCCTTGGTGATCCAGAACTTCCGGATCCAGGTCCGACAGCTTCTGCATTGGCGTCACGACACATCGAGCCGCTGTGACGAGGGAAGGGAACATGAGTTCCGTTAGGGCTCCTCTGTTCCTGGCGTGCCCCACCGTCAAGTGGTGTGGGACTATGGCCATCTGTTACACTTAGCAGTCTAAACGCCACTCACGCCTGGCCTGTCTCCTCTGTACCTGTGCCACCATACCGGGTTTCAGAGCGAGATGGACGTTTACGTCCCCGGCCTTACCCTCGAGGACTCCGGAGACCGTCGGGGTCAACAATCTTCACCGGCTCGTCTTGCGGCGATCCACGTCGGATGGTAAGTACCCGCTTCGGCATCATTCCCATAGAGTTGTGTTCTCCCATTCGGACCGTGGTTCGAAAAGTTCTGGGTCATGTGCCTTTTAGAACTGTATTAGTGTCACATATCACTATGTTAGCTATGTTAGCCACAATATCAGGAGAACCCCTCTATCTTCTTGGGATTGCAGCAGGGCTTCTTCTCTTGTCAGTAACAAGTCCCTGTGCCGACCAATGCTCTGACTCTTGGTTCCCTCCCAACCAAGGTCCAGCTGCATTGGCTGATCTGCTAAACATGAGATTCAGCAACCATTGGCCCATGTACAAGTCCACCTTGAGGCCTGGCCACAGGTCTCAGTGTCTCCTTGTACAGCATACAGAAATGCGGGTACCACTTACCGCTCACACACCTGCAGGAGCCTACATGATATCCTCCATTGGGACACCTCCTGGTCTCCCATCTGGTCAGATATCAGAGCGGCCACCCCACCTTGTACCAAAGTCCCGGTACACTCCCCCAGGCGCTACGAAGTGCAGAGGGGAGAAGGGAGGGGGGTTGGGGAGTTTTAATTGCACTATTCTTTCTTTTAACAGAAAATAGTTACTCTCCGCACATCCTGGACCTAAGAAAATCCAACTTTCTTTAGACGTCACAGGTACAATGGTATCTTTGGTTACCATCACTCCATACTGCAGTAAGTACATTATTTTAATGTTTCTATGTGCTTTATGGTGAGTCAACATTACAACCCCAAGCTCTGCCGCTGGCACCAGCTTCGGTAAGTGAACTGTCTCTTGCATCACTGTTGGTGAATGCTGTTTTCTCTGCGGAGTGTAACATCATTCACTTTCCTTGCATAGACTACTGCTAACCACTTTCAGTACATGCAAGGAGCTCTCACTTTTTTCAGGACTCACTATACATTTACTAACTGGGATTACTGTCACTGCCATAAATCCCTTCTGTAACACTTCTGGACACCACAGTCTTAAGACCCTCTTGTCCAGCATGCGCACAGACATTCTGATACATTGTTATATGTCCCTGCGCATATTTTCCATAACCTCAGCCTTTCAACTTTTCATGGTTGGGCTATGGGGGTTTCTTCCCACTATGCATTTTTCTCATAATTCAAAACTGCTATGGGTTATATTCAGTGACATTCTATACTCAATGGACCTAAGTGGTTTCATTGCTTTCGTCCCTGATTCTTATCCCAGTTCGAACTAGGACCTAGTCTCCTTCGACTCATGCTCGCAATTCCTTAGGGTTATAAAGTTTCTCCTGAAAGCTGTCAACCCATTATGCGTCTATTGCACTCCAGCATAGTTTCTCATAAACTTCCTGGACGTTGCACCCATGAGTTATGCCCTTA
Source organism: Rhinatrema bivittatum (assembly GCF_901001135.1). Classification (NCBI taxonomy): domain Eukaryota; kingdom Metazoa; phylum Chordata; class Amphibia; order Gymnophiona; family Rhinatrematidae; genus Rhinatrema; species Rhinatrema bivittatum. The sequence goes on from NC_042623.1 coordinate 182,489,313, forward strand.
TGCCTTCCAATACTGCTTTTGCAACAATTCTTTGTGCATACAGACAGACAGCATAGGGACAATGTGCTTTCCAACTCATAAGCACGCATTACCTCTTAGCTGCTCTGCTAGACAGCTGCGCAGCTCTACCCTTGGCCCTTGTTCACTTCATGCGTCCTTGGGCCACATATCTAAGAGATTTAATGAACGCTCTATCAGACCTTCTCCACGTAGGTTCTATCCTCTCGAATGGTCTCAATTACATGTGTATAGGGCAAATCTTTTAACGCTGAGTTTAACTAAACTTTCCTCGACGTCTGCATCATTCCATACGATGCACAGGTTCTGCTCCCTGCACATGTTTCCTATGCGTTCCCTTAGATGCCTTTTCTTCCATCAAAGGCTTCTTCAATATATCTCTTCTGCTGCCTCTCGTAGCCAGCATTCTTCTAATGTTGAACTGGGATGGGGTTCAGTATTCTTTTCCCCACTCCCTGACTGAGATCAGTATGCTTTCCCATACTTCTCAATCCATCATATCAGTAACCTTTTATTCTCTCACCAGTCAGTCCCAAATCATAGACTTACTGATGTTCTTAGGTTCTGGTAGCGTCACAAAACCTTCTAAACATAAATCTTGCCGTTTAATATGGCAGGCTTTACCTCCTGACGCTAAAAAAAAAAAAAAAGAGGTATTACCCCTTTTACTTTTCCACCATTTTTTCTTACTCCCTCGGATTCTGTTCTCCAGACATCCTCCACATAGATACACCTTTCTCTTAGGAGGTGTATCGTTTTGGGAGTTGGATTCCCGTTTTCGGTAATCCTCTCTGAGTCGGCTTACCATGGATTATCCACTGATCAAGCCGCCTCTATTTCTCTAATCACGGAATGAACATATATATTCTCCTTATAAGTCTCATACATTCTACGTTTGAGCCTTTCCATTCCTCTCTTCCACAGTTTGGCAAGGGAACTTCTTTCCCTCTTAATGTCATTCCTGCCAGCAGGGTCCGTGAGTTATGCACTCTTTCCATACTCACCTGACTCCGTTCCTCTGCCACTGAGTAGTTCTACGCATTCAACTTTCTATCCTTTTCAGGTAGATGTTGTATCTCCTTTCCTCAGGAAATACTCTATTAATTTTTCCTAACCTCTCTCTCTCGCCCTAGGGAGAGACTGGGTTTTCCACATTCCTGGACAGTAATGCTGCGCTTACATTCTATCTACATTGCACTGCATTCCATGTGAATTCCACTTGACTCTTTCCTTCATGCAAGGGTCAAGATGCTACTTCCAGTGGCCACACAGACCTAATCCTTCTGATTAAGTGGTCTATATTTCCTTTCCTACCAACAAGCAGACATTTCACTACAACACTGTGGGTATCCACATACTGTTGTTTCCGTCTTAGCCTTAACAGCTTCCCTTTGGTTACTGCTGCTTGTACTTTTTTATCAGGTTGCAGCCTGGAGTCCTCTCCATACCTTCGCAGCCTATTATTGCTTACATTTGACTAGCCGGCATGCTCCATGTTTGGCCAGTCCGACTACTCTTACCTTTTTCAATTCACTACCCAACATCCTTCCACGAACCCATTATGGTGTTGCGGATGCCCTCCGTTCCCATTTCCACCTCAGTCGTTACGCCTTTGCGCATCTGCGGTGTATCTGGTGCATTCCCGGGCATCCTCAGCTCGGTACTCACCCATTTGTGAGGACTACCATCCTGCTTGTCCTGTGAGAAAGCAAATGTTGCTTACCTGATGTAACAGGTGTTCTCACAGGACAGCAGGATGTTAGTCCTCACGAAACCCGCCCGCCACCCCGCGGAGTTGGGTCTGTATACTTTTATTTTAGTTTCGCTTGCGCTTTTTAGCTATAAGACGAGACTGAGGGAGACACCTGTGGCTCACAGGGATAATTGCAGGCTGGGCATGCTCAGTGCACCCAGTGTGCCAGTGTCAGTCAAAGCTTGTTGAAACTTTGACAGAAAAGTTTTCCGTACAGGGCTCCATCCTCGATGTCACCCATTTGTGAGGACTAACATCCTGCTGTCCTGTGAGAACACCTGTTACATCAGGTAAGCAACATTTGCTATGCCCAGATCATTTTCTGGGTGGTATCTCCTAATATGGAACCTAACATCGTGTAACTACAGCAAGGGTTATGTTTTCCTGTATGTATTACCTTGCATTTGCCCACATTATATTTCATCTACCATATGGATGCCTAATCTTCCAGTCTTGCAAGGACCTCCTGTATTTCATCGCAATCTGCTTGTGATTTAACTACTCTGAATAATTTTGTGCCATCTACAGATTTGATCACCTCAGTTGTCGTACCCTTTCTTGATCATTTATAAATATATTGAAAAGCACCAGTCCAAGTATAGATCCCTGAGGCACTCCACTGTTTACCTTTTTCCATTGTGAAAACTGACCTTTTAATCCTACTTTCTCTGTTTCCTATCTTTTAACCAGTTTGTAATCCACGAAAGGACATCACCTCCTATCCCATGACTTTTTAATTTTCTTAGAAGCCCCTCATGAGGGATTTTGTCAAACACCTTCTGAAAATCCAAATATATCACATCTACTGGTTCATCTTTATCCACATGCTTATTCACCCCTTCAAAAAAATGTAGATTTGTGAGGTAGGACTTCCCTTGGGTAAATCCATGCTGGCTGTGTCCCATTAAACTGTGTATATGTTCTGTGATTCCACAATGCAAGCCTATTGAGGAATAACCTTCTTGGTTGTCAACCCTGTTGCAGATTTTGGTATTATCAGCAAAAAGACAACTCTTTCCTGAAAATCCTTCCACTATGTTGCTCACAAAAATGTGATCCCTGATGCACACTGCTAGTAATGCCCCCCTTCTCAGACTAAACTCCAGATGATATTACGCTTTGTCGACTCCCACTCATCCAGTTTCTAACCCAGTCAGACACTCTAGATTCCATATCAAAGGCGCTCTATTTATAAGTCTTCTGTGCAAAACCTTGCCAAAGGCCTCGCTGAAATCCAAATATACTACATCTAGCGCTCTCCCTTGATCCAACTCTCTGGTCATCTAATCGAAGAAATTGATCAGATTTGTCTGATAAGATCAACCTCTGGAAAAACCCTGCCACCTCTGATCTTGCAATCCATTGGATTCCAGAATCTGTACGGTCCTCTATTTTAGCAGTGACTCATCACAGAGGTCAGACTAAATGGCCTGCAGTTCCCAGCCTCCTCCTTACTTCCACTTTTATGAATAGGAGCCACATCCGCCTGTCTCCAGTCCTCTGGAACTCTAAAGAAGCAAGAAATAAAAACAAGAAGCAAGAAAAGAAATAAAGCAAGGAACAGAATAGCTGGATTGAACTAGATTAGTCTTGTGATTATGATGGTAAAGTAGTTAACAATGGTATAAATGTTGAAGACAAATATCCTTTCTTCCCATGAGAAACATTGCTCTGGCCACATTCCTGCATGTTTGTTAACTGCAAATTAATTTAAAATCATTTGATTTTGTGGCTGATCTGAATGACAGGTATTTCCCTACAGTAAGTGTTATTCTTTGTATATAGCTTTCCTATTGAATAGTGGCCACCCCAAGCATTGGAAGTGCTCCAGTTGTAAAATAGAAAAGCTTACAGGACGTTTCATTCTACCTCCATTACCAGATACGTTGAACCAAAAAAGGCAGTGGTTGCAACTTGTCCCTTATTGTAGCTACTTTTTATCGTAGTGCATTGCTAAGATGTTTTGTTTTTTTTCCTTACCTGTAGACGCGCCTTGCAGTCTGCCATGATCAGAGCCGGTATCGTTTCATGGCTTGTTGATGTCCTTGAGGATACAGACTCTCTCTCTGAGTACACTTTGGAGTACTCTGTTGCCCTTCTTATGAACCTCTGCCTTAGGAGTGCAGGTCAGTTTGATTCTTCTCTACACTGCAATCTTGTCCATTGCGCCTAAACGTTGTAAGTATGCTGAAGTGTGAATGTGAATAACTTGATATATGTATGGGTGTGATAATCTTTCTATAATTGTGTTACAAGGGCAGCATCACACTGTAGTGATGTGTTTCTTTGGGGCCTGCATAGCCTTGTTAAAAATTAGTTTTGTATGATTTTAGAGAACAATGAAATAAAGCCAAAGTAGAAAATATTGCGTGAGATGGCGTTTTCATTCAAACTGCTGCTTGGACAAATGATTCTAACCCTGTAATGTATATCACATTTCAGAGAGCAAGCTTGTGGACTTTGATTAATGCCTTTATCATACTTTATTACTTGCAAGAATAAATTTTAATCTTCCCAAAGATAAATATTTGAATAAGAATTGCATCCATTTAAGTGCTATCTTAAGAGAACAACAAATACAGGCAAGGGGTCAGCTGCTAGCTTTGTGTCTACTGCCTGTGCAGCTGAGGCACTAAAGCCCAAGCAAAATGAGTCAAACAGGGCTCCTTGGTTCTAACTGAAAGCAAAAGAATGTATTTGTAAATCAGAATTTTTAAAAATCTTTATTGTGTTGAAATATGAGCCACTGAAGTGCAAAAGCATGGAATCCATGAAATCCCAGCAAACATTCACATAAACTTGCTTTTACCTGCAGTCCTGCAACTACCCTCATTTTTGCTTGTGATTAGCTTTTTGGAGCTTCTAGTGCACAAATCTCTCTCCCATCATGTGGTATAATTCCCAAGCTGAAGGCAAATGTTAAGTTCCTTATCATCTGTCCAAATCAGTCCAGACGCATGGGTTTTTCTCCCTTACCAGCAGATGGAGACAGAGAAGAAAAGCTTTTAATGTACCAGTAATATATTAGACAGTGTGCTGCCTGAAGTTAATCAGAATTCTCTGTCTCTAGCAGATGGTGGCGGTGCAACACCTGCAGTCTGGCTGAAGAAAGAAGAAATTGCTCTCAAGAGTGTTAGGCTGTGCACTTGGGCCATCCCCTTGGTAGAGTAGAGGTGAGAAGGCTTTGTAGGAACCATGCCCAGTGTGAGTGGGGGATTTTGATAGCCAGTGGTATGGTTCCCTCAGGTCTGGCCTCAACCCTCCTTCTCTTGAGGTTCCTGGAATGTGGGAAACATTATGGAGAAGCCCTGCAAAGGAAAGTACACTTTCTTTTTGAAATGCTGTTTCTTTAAGGCTCTTAAAAAAAAAAAAAAAAAGTCAACAGTAGCAGCAGGGATGCTGTTTCCCAAACAGAGAAGCCTTTTTTGAGTCATCAGAGGAAGTGAGGGAGTGACTCAGCTGCCAGTCACTGTGGAGCGTCTTTTGATCTTGGCGGCACGTTTGGCCAGGACTGCAGTGAGTAGAGGCTGGCAGCGACCACATGGTAGATAGCGATGGTGGCTCTCACTGAGCAAAGGAAACATTGCTAAGCCTGTGGTGAGAAATGCTGCAATCCACAAGCCTCAAGCCTATGTAGGCCATGTGCAGACAGTGGAGAGGGAGGCTCAGGGTTGATTGGTGCCATGGCAGACACGAAAAAGGCAGCAGGGAGAAAACAAGCAACCTAGGCTCTGGAGCAAGGCACTGCAAGTCTCCTTTGCAGCCTGGAAATCAGGGCCATCTTGCCTTCTGGCCCTGTGGTGTAGGGGGAGGACAGAGAAGGAGCTGCTTCACCTCCTGCGCTGTATCCTGCTGTGGAGATCTCAGAAGGTACCCTGGGGGAACATGAGCGGAGGCAGCAGGATCCACAGAGGGGGATTCTGAGACTTTGTTCTCCTCATGCACAGGGCTTACCTGGCCAGAAAAGGAGTGGGGAAAAAAGCATACCAGCTCCAGAGGATCATCACAAACTTCCAAAGTAAAGAAAGAGGTCCCTGTGGAGGGATCAGACCCTCTGGTGAAGCCCCTCCCCCCCAAAAAGGAAGACACTGCCTGAGCCAATCAAAGAAGGGGAGTCATCAAATTCTGATTCGGGAGGTGAGGATTCTTCGCTGGATCTCCCTGGAGACAAGGAGGAGGATAAGGACTCCTTGGAGGAGGGAGATATTCTGCTAGTGGAGGGGGATGATCTCAGGGTGGTCCGTCTATTCTGCAAGGATGAATTACATTCAGTGATTTCCTAGGTCTTAAAAGAACTGGGAATTAAACAAGTATTGGATGAATTGGAACATGAAAGGGATGATCTGATCATGAAGGGACTTAAGGGTCCTGAAAAGGCCTTTCCTTTCCACCATACAGTGAAGAAGCTGATCTTTAGGGAGTGGGACACCCATGAAGTAGGCTTAAACATTGGAAGGACCATGGGGAAACGTTATCCTTTATCAGAGGATGTGCTGGAACTGCTGAAATTACTGAAGATGGATGCCTTAGTTTCAACGGTGACAAAGAAGACCACCATTCCAGCGATGGGGAATGCAGGATGTTTGAAGTCTTGGAATTCAAATGACATTTGGCAGTAGCTTCATGGAGCATGCCTGCCTGTGGTGGATTCAGCAGATTCCAGTAGAGGGGCAGGGGTTCTCTGTCATTTTTGGGAGCAGCACATCTGGAGGCCAACCTGGCTTTCATAGTAAATGTTCTGTATGATTTGCTGTGCATGGCAGCCAGAAATATGATGTCCGTGGTCTCGACCAGGCGACTTCTGTGGCTGCGTAATTGGTTGACAGTTGTCTGTCCAAGTTACAGCTCATCAGTTTTCCCTTCATGGGTAAACTGATGTTTGGTGAAGGCTTAGAGCAACTGGTAAAACATCTGGAGGAGTAGAAGCGGCATAAGTTGCCTGAGGATAAACACAGTTGAACCAAGAAAATGTTTCCCAGTAGACAGAAGTATCGGGAAGCCAGGTGCTATAGGCCAGGAAAAGGGGCTGCCTCAGTGTTCATTTTTTAGCAAGTAGCAGTCCTGGGGATCCAGAAAGCCCATTCGGGAAAGCTCTGGATCTAGCTCCGGAGGTCCCAAAGGAACACAATGAAATGCAGTTGGCCCATTCTTCGAACATGAGCATTGGCAGTTGTTTGACCCTGTTTTTGGAAGCGTGAGCCAAGGAAACGATGGACCAGTGGGTCCTTTCCGTGACAAGAGACGTTTACGCGTTAGAATTTGTGTGCCTGCTGTGCAAACCCTTCGTGGTCTCTCTGTGCACTTTAGAGATCAAGCAGACTGCAGTCCAGGCCACAGTAGAGCAGCTTATAGAGTTGAAAGCAATTATTCCTGTGGCCAAGAAGGAGTGAGGTCAAGAAAGATATTCCATCTATTTTGTGGGTCCCAAAAAGGAGGTCATTTATTTATATATTTATTTATGAGCTTTTAATATACCGACATTTGTAGGACACATCACGCCGGTTTACAATTAACTAAAAGAAAGAGAGAAATTACATTGAGCGGGGTGAGGGGAGCAGGCAAGAAATAGGGAAGAAGAGGTGGGCTGGGAACGAGTAAAGATAAAGGAAAGATGAAGATGAATGAAGTTGAGAAGAGAGAGTGGAGCGTAACCAAAATAACTTACTAACATCACATCATGGGAGGAGTACATAATATAACTGGATTAGCTGTACACATATATACAAAATGTTTTGGCCCATCCTGGATCTCAAGAAGGTGAATGTTTCCTTATGAGTGCCTCGTCTTCGCACGGAGACACTGCATTCGGTCATCGCTGCAGTCAGAACAGGAAAGTTTTTGACGTCCCTAGATCTTGTGGAAACTTCTCTGCATATTACCATTTGGAAAGAGCATCAAATGTCCTCAGGTTTATGGTCCTGGGGAAACATCATCAGTTTTGAGCTCTTCCCTTTGGTCTTGCCATGGCTTTTCACACTTTTACCAAGGTGATGATGGTCGTAGTGGCAACCTTCCACAGAGAGGGAGTGCTGGTAACTCCTTATCTGGATGACTGGCTGATTTGGGTAAAATCAAGGGAGGTTTGCCAGCATTCACTGCAGAGAGTATTGCTGGTTCTGCAAAACCCCAGGGTTGGGTTGTAAATATGAAAATGAATCACCTGATTCCCCCTCAGTCACTGGAATACATGGGGGTGCATTTTGAGACCACGGTGGGCAGTGATCCTCACTTAGAGGATAGAAAAGTTACAGGATCATATTTGCCAGTTGCTATGCCTTTGGAGTCCCAGGTTCTTGGACTACTTGCAGTACTTGGCTCCATGGCATCTATGTTGGATCTGGTACCCTGGGCGTTCGCACATATGTGTCCATTATAGAGAGTACTACTGTCTAGCTGGAACCCCAGTCAGAGGACTTTATGCTTCGTCTTCCTGGAGAGATCAGATCGAGTCTGTCCTGGTGGCTCTTGAGGAACAATTTGTAAAGGGGAGTGGGGCTGGATATTTCAGATTTTGTGGTAGTAATGACAGATGCCAGTCTAAAAGGATGGGGAGCCATCTGTCAGGATCAAGCAGCCCAGGGACAGCAGTCATTGACGGAAGCGACCTGGTCCATCAACCATCTGGAATCCAGAGCAATTCAAAAGGCATTATTCCTATTTTTGCTGCTTGTACGCAGCCGGGCAGTGAGATTTCTCTGACAGTGCGACAGCAGTAGCCTACATCAGTTGACAAGGAGGCACGCAAAGCCAGGTGTTTTCGTTCAAGAGTTGTTTTGTTTTGCACAGTGGCACTTCTGTGCAGGCAGATTTTCTCAGCAATACATTCTGGTTCTCAGAGAGTGGGAGTTGTCAAGCGAGGCGATATCCCTCATCCAGGTGAAGTGGGGGGGGGGGGGGTGCCTCAGGTGGACTTGATGGCATCAAGTGCAAACGCCAAGGCTCGATGATCCTTCAGTCGCAGATGGGAGGTGGGAGCGTAAGGGCTTGATGCTCTTTTCCAGCCATGGCCACAAAGGGAAACATGTACAGCAAAACCTTTTTGGCCACTAATAGGCAGGGTCCTCTGGTGCATAGAGTCACATCGCAGAAAAGTAATTTTGTTGGCCTCGGAGACTATGGTTTGTGGATCTGATAAACCTGGTAGGCACTCTGCTGCGGTTCAGGCACCTGCCCAGGTTGTTGGGTCAGAGCCCAATTTTCTTGGATCCGGTGGATCGTTTCTGTCTTGCAGCATGGCTTTTGAGCAGAGTTGTTTGAAATTGAGAGTTTACTTAGATGAGGTTATTGCAACTTTGCTTCAGTCGAGAAAGCCTTCCACATCTTTAGCTTACATGTGGGAGTGGAAGGTATTTTGAGACCTGGTGTCTTGAGGAGGGGATTGCCCCACCACATGTCTGGGTTTCTCAAATTCTTTCCTTTTGTAGAAGGGTCTTCAAAAAGGGCTAGCCCTGAGTTTGATTCGGATACATGTGGCAGCATTGGCCTGCTTCAGAGGGACTGTCCATAAATCCTCTCTTCCATCACAACTATACATTGTACGATTTCTCAAAGGAATGTAGCATTTGCAATTGCCAGTCAGGCAAGTGGTCCCTCCATGGAGCCTTAATTTGGTCTTGAGGGCCTTATGTAAAATGCCTTTTGAACCACTACAGAGAGTGTCATTGAAGGACCTCACATTGAAAGAGGTCTTTTTGGTAAAAATCTGTTTGGCGTGGCGTATTTGAGCTACAGGCATTATGTAGGTACCCTTTCCTCCAAATTTCGGAGACTGGAGTATCACTGCACTTTTTTGCCTAAAGTAGTCTCTACTTTTCATTTAAATCAAGCCATAGAATTTCCTTCTTTCAGGAATTTGGAGTCATCTAAGTTGGATGTACTTAGAGTGCTCTTGCTTTATTTGAAGCTCACTAACAATTTTCATAGAACAGATCAAGGGGAGAAGGCATCGAAATCAACTATCTCCCATTGGATAATGAAGGCTATTGCTTCTGCTTACATAGGCAAATGGGGTTCCGGTCCCAGGCCCATTCCACTAGGGTACAGGTTGCATCCCAAGCTGAATGCCAATTGTGATGCTGCAAGAGATTTGCAGGGTGCCATTGTGACCTTCGTTACACACTTTTACCAAACATTACAGCTGGACATTCAGGCTCCAGACTCAACTGGGTTTGGAGAGTGTGTTGTCTGCAGGTCTTTCGGGTGCCTGCCCAGTATAGGGGAGCTTGGGTTCATCTCATGTGTCTAGATTGATCTGGGGGACAATAAGGAAAAGAAGATTGGTTCTTAACCTGCTAATTTTCATTCTTGGAATCCCACAGATCAGTCCAGAGCCCCGCCCTGTTTTTTTAAGACCACTGTACTCTGTATATACATAGGTCAAATATTACCTTGTTTCGATATTCAACTTTCCATATGTAAATTGTGTTATGTTTTTGTAAGGATGTGAACCCTGGGCTGAGGTGAGAGATGTCTCCGCCCTCAGGGAGGAGCCCTGTGAGCCTCACTGTTGGTAGGCGCGGTCTCAGTGGCGTAGGTCACAGATGTATGATAGAGACTTTATTATGAAGGAAGGAAAAGCGGAGCGGGAGATGCAATAAAGTACAGTTCTGAGCAGAGAGGTATACCCAAGGTGATGCCACTGATGTGAAGATCCAGTAGTGGCCCGCAGAGTGGGGTACGCCAGGAAGTCCCTTCAGATGTGTATCGATTACCTCAGATCTGGTAGTGGCGGGGTATGCCAAGGATGTCTGTACTGTAGTGATGATGATGAGGTAGTCTGAGGAGCAGGAACCCGGAAATTGATCCTATAGCTGGTGCGGCAATACTCTGCAGCACAGGGTATACTGGAACAATTTCTACTGAAGAAGAACGGTAGTGGCCCGAGGCATGGAGTACACCGCAGAGAATCTTCAGTAAGGCTAGTATCGTTGGTCCATTGTAAAGTACTCACAAGAGGTAGAAAGAAGATAAGGCAGGAAATAAATATGAAGTGATGCCCTATGGCATCACTTCATATTTATTTCCTGCCTTATCTTCTTTCCAGCTTGTTGCAAGCTTCCAAGTTCTCTTCCCTGTTGATTGTAACTTTGACTCATTCCTACTTACTGTTTATCTTTCGTTTACTTGAATAGTTACCCCAGTTCTTTATTCTTGTTAATTGTAAACCGATCCGATATGGTTATTTACTATGAAGGTCGGTATATAAAACTGTTAAATAAATAAATAAATAAATAAATAGTTCCAGGAGAGTGTCCCGAGAAGCAGGACAGGTAATAGTCCGAGGAGCAGATAGCCAGGATCGCAGAAGGGCCCCCGAGGAGCGGGTACCCAGAGCGTCCACACACCAAGAAAGGAATCTGGAACTGGAAGTCCAAGAATGGAGCGGATTCAGCAACAAGAGAACTCCTTGCTAACTCGTTGAAGCAAAGGGCAGGTCAGCCTAAGTACAGCAGCGAGTTGACGTCATCCAGAGGGGATGCCCCCGAAGTTCCCGCCATGACATGTACAAAGGAGGCCCTTACGTGCGCACACCCTAGGTGATTCCAGAGACAAGATGGCGGTCGGCAGCGTCCACGCTGTCCCGGAAACGCCAGGCAGGTCGGCGGAGGCTGGCGGAGGCCGCCATTCTTCCCAGGATTGACGGTGCAGCCAAAAAGGAAGTGAGCATGAGTGGTTGCAGCCGTCTGCGACCAATGGGCATAACAAATTAGTTCTCCTATTTGGGGTTACCTCTCTCCTGCTGGTTTGGGGTGGGGGAGAAAAGTTGTAATTACAGTTTAATGTTCAGGCTATACTGAGCAACTGCAGGTGACATGCTGTCTAATGTACTACTGGTACAGTAAAAGCTTCTCTTCTCTGTTTCCATCTGCTGGTAGGACTAATCTGTGACACTCCGGGAATAAAAATTAGCAGGCAAGAGCCAATTTTCCTGTTCCACCAAGATTTTTCTTTCAAAAATGCAAATATCTGTCAACGTACGCCAGAATTTTATCTGAAGGCCTTAGAAAACCGTTAGTTACTCAATTTTAAGTCAAACAGCCATATAACATCTCAATGCCTGCTAGCTTTGAACGCTGCTGTTGAGGCTCTACAGTGTTTTGTAGCATTGGTGGGACAGTGATTACTTGTAGAATTTTCTGCCAGAGAGGCCACACCGGAGATTGCGTGGCTGAAGACCTCAGCCAGTCGGTGGAGGAAGGGGGTACGCGTTGAGCCAGCCGGCTACATTGGGCTCCCTTCCCCCTGTATCACCACTCATCTACCTGATGCTCCAGTCACTGCTGCTTCTCCTGTGAGGAGACCAAGATTCCTTCCCTCCTCCCTGCCAATTTCATTGCAGGAGTCAGATCAGCCAGCCCAATAAGCCATACTGGAAATGTCGTCCGTCCGTCCTCACCCCGCCTGCTGGTGGGCTGACACCAAAGGACCCTATTCCTTTTCTGAACCTTTCATGCTCTTCCTAAGGGTACCTTAATATTCAACCTCCCCTGCCATAAAATTCCCAGCACCAACTGCTGCACAGTTATGTCCCCACCACTCCTACGCCTAAGAGGGATTTCTAAGCTACTCTAGCTCTATTCCCCTCTGCCAGGACAGGAGTTAGTGGTAACATAACCCACCATTCACTTCTTTCCCTCCACAAATATGTCTCCCCCCCTGCCCAGTCAGAGCTCCCCTAGTCCCTTCCCCCATAATAACTGGCCAAGGATTGTATGCCTCTCGCCACATTCAATACCCCCTCAAAGAACCCTCATCCATCCTCCTAGACAATTTCTAAACGTGTCACCCCCAATCCCTCCCTAAACACTCAAATTGCTAACACTAGATCCATCCACAGGAAACTGGCCTCACTGCATGACCACCTCGTGTACCTGACAGAGACATGGGCACTTAACGCAAGCTCCCCACAGTTCCTACAGATCTGCCCCCAAGGCTACACCTATGCTCACTCCCCTCACCAAAGGCAACTTAGTAGGAGGGTAACAATACTATTTAAGGACACTCTTGAGCTCATCTATTTCCCTTCCCTGAATTTGAACGGAGTAGAATCCATATTATTACAAACACCCACCTCAATGGGGCCTCTTCCTACTTTGCCCCTCACCATCAAATCAGCAAGAGGCCCTCCAAGACCCCTTATGGCCATGGCAGAAACCATCCTAGAACACCCAAGATTTATGTTATAAGCATGTTATAGAAAATACTAGCAGGCTGAGATAAGCAGAACCATATGTAGGGTGATATCAGCAAACCAGTTGCTCTCTGCCTCCATCTGCTGGTAGGGAAGCATAACACACTTGCCTGGGCTGGTCTGGCAGACTAAATTTCACCATGCTGCTATAGGTAGCTAAAAAAAAATCCTTTCTTTTCTTGCAGCATCCCTTGGAACTTTTGTTTCAGAAATGTTGTTTTACCTTTCATTGCAACACCTTAGTTTTTATTTACCTATATGCTGCTCCCTCCTCCCCAGCACACCACTATTACCAGTCACCATTAAGCAAAGTGCTGGGAGCAGGTTCTTGATCACTTTGAATTCTCTGATCAGTTGACTAGTCCATCTTCCAGCTGACAGAAAAGAATCCCTGGTTATTGAATGAGCTCCGAGTGTGCAGCATTACGAAAGACTTGGGCTGTTGAGCCTAAAAGGCAGGACAGCATAAATTAGCATGCAGAGGAAAGCTAGCTCTGCCAGTGCTTCTCATAAACTACAGCAAAAATAGCTTGACCCACCAAAAGATATCCACATCCAGACACATAAGCAAGAGGAGACCTCGGAGTACTGATGTTCCCACTCTCTGCTTTACTGAAACTGTTCTTACATGTTGTCCATTTTGTATCTTTGCAGGGAAGAAAGTTTGTACTAAAGATGCCCGGCATGTGCTGAAAGTGCTGGCTGATCTCCTGGGACATGAAAATCATGAGGTATTTATACATAAAGCTGAACAAAGATGATATATTTCTCATTTGTCGCTTTTCTATGCAGTATTCATTTGCTATGTATCATTGAATTAAAAAACAAAGATTGTACATTTCTCAATAGCTAATTACAAAACTCAGGCTAGTCCAATAAAAATGTATCACCTGCACCCTGTTTGCTGCCCTCTGTTTCCTCATCCTGAGAAGCAGGGAAATCTCAAGATCATTATAGCAGCTAATGGTTCCCTAAGAAATTGTGGGTATCCATATTTATTTACCAAATGTATCTTACGGTATGCAGAATATCTGAGAGATGACAAGTTTCCAGCTTTTCTTTACACATTTAAAGTACCTTCCTCAGTCTTGGTCACCACAAGCCGTTTTCTCTTCATCCTGGGAAACTCAATACCACTATGCTTCGCATTCCTGCGTGCTTGCAGTACATCTATTCAGATTCTTCTCAGCGATCGCAATAATGTGAGACCACTGACTTAGTCAGGTCTCAGACAGTGCATTTTACTGAAAATGCATCATTTGGAGCTTGATTTCTTCATCTCAAATGAAATATTCTTGTAGAAATGTTAAGTAGTAGACATTGGGATGTGTGTTTGGGTGGAGGGGGAGCGGCTGTGACAGTATGCATGCAGCCAGGATAAGAACACTGAAGCAATTGAAGGACACTAACATAATGCAGCCAGTCTTGCTGCATAGCATCAGAAGGTTACAGCCCAGCTCCCATGTCAACATGCTCTGTTACAACAGTGCTGGGAACTCAGGACTGGCATTAGTTTGTCTTTACATCTGCAATCCTTTTTATTTGTTTATCTAGTCAGTCATTTGTAAATATTTGAATTATAGACTATTGTAGACAAAGAACCTGCAGTCTGACATGGATGAGCTGTGAGCACACAGACTGACTGAGAGATAATTATTTTTCATGTCACTATTAATTAAGTTGACTTAGATAATAACCACCGCTATTACTAGCAACAATACTATGGAATAGACTTACTTTTTGGGTACTTGCCAGGTTCTTATGGCCTGGATTGGCCACTGTTGGAAACAGGATGCTGGGCTTGATGGACCCTTGGTCTTACCCAGTATGGCATGTTCTTATGTTCTTATGTACTGTGCCACATCACATCCATGACAAAGACAAAGTTGTAAGGATAAGTCTGAGAAGGGATCAGCAGAGTCCCAGCATGCGTGGATTTGGATTCATATTATTAAAAGCTTTCTCCAAAGACAAGCAGGATGGTAGTCATCATCATCAGATGGAGCCCGGTGTGGAAAGCTTATGTCAGAGTTCCTAGAAAAGTCTGAGCCATCAGCATTGGCATCGAAGGAACATGGAGCCACACTGATGGACACCACACCATCAAAATTGGCAGGACCATCGGTTCCATTGAAGTCGCCGGTGGATAGGGGCGCTACCATTGTTGATCTCCTCCAGTCCGAGGACGCCAGGTTCGTCAGCCTTGGCACCAGCAAAGAACCAGGCTAAGCATAAAGGGAAGCCTAAGAAGCAACGGCACCGTCCCCATCCATTTACAGTGCCGGGCACGGGGATGCACCTGCTTTTACCACGATGCCCCTGAAGTTGACCCTGTGGCAAGGAGCGCCCATCCTCCATCGATGCCCGGGATACGTGACTGTCTCCACCGGTCCTGTTCCCAGTCGCTGATCCCTCTCATGGGTCCAAGGAAGATCTGGTCATCCCTCCTTCCTCCCAGTTGGTGTTGGCATTGGCAACGATTGAAGAGGAGCTGGAATATCGAGTCCAGCTGGTGGTGGAGCGGGCACTGCAGGGTTTTGGTTCTGTGGCATCGACTGCACCGGATATGGTATCATCCATTCTCAAACCGCTTCTGGGGAATCTCAATATGCTTATTGGTGTATTACCAACCCAGCTGGCTTTGGTGCCCGGTACCAAGGCCTCCCCCTACTGATATGGAGGTTGTCACCTGTTCCTCCCAGGAAGAAGCTCCACCGAGGCCAGCGAAGACGCCGAGGCCTGTAATCCCCTGTCCAGTTCAATCAGTGCCTATACCTCTTTAGACTGAGCACCTAGGCCCCCATCTCCTGTGACATATAGTGAGGATGAGGGTCCCTATGAGCCCTGGAGGGATGATCAAATGGAGACCTCCAAGTACTCAGATGGTCTCCTGTCCGACCCTTCTCCAGATGAGCGAAGGAAGTCTCTGTCTGAGGACTTAACCTTCACAGGTTTTGTGAGGGTGATGGCAGTGGCCATTCCATTCCAGCTTTTGACTGAGGAGGAGGCCAGGCACAAAATGCTTGAGATCCTCCAATTTGTGGAGTCTCCTAAGGAGATTGTGGCTGTCCTGGTGCACAAAATCCTTAAGGAGCTGCTGCTGAGGATTTGGAAACACCCCCTCACAGTGCTTCCTGTTAATAAGAAGGCAAACGGAGTTTACCTCATCCAGACGGCTGCTGGATTCGATAAGCATCAGCTGCCTCACCAGTTGGTGGTGGTTGAATATGCCCTTGAGGGCCAAGCGCTCTCGGACCCATTCCTTGGCGCTCCCGGGGAATGATCACAGACTGATGGACACTCTTGGAGGAAGGTGTTCCAAGGCACCATGCTTATTGCCCGCATCACTGCCTACCAGCTTTACATAAGAACATGCCATACTGGGTCAGACCAAGGGTCCATCAAGCCCAGCATCCTGTTTCCAACAGTGGCCAATCCAGGCCTTAAGAACCTGACAAGTACCCAAAAACTAAGTCTATTCCATGTTACCGTTGCTAGTAATAGCCAATACTCATGGGACATCTGGAAGCAGGTGCAGGAGGTGGCTGACCAGTTGTTTCAACAGCAGCACGACACCCTCATATTGCTGGTGCACAAGGGTCTGGAGTGCGGGAAATGAAAGGTCCGTGCGACTTACGATGTTTTCGAGATGGCATAGAGGGTCTCTGCAGCAGGAATTGGCGCCCGCAGAATGGCAAGGCTGCGGGCCTTTGATCTCCAATTGGAGGTACAGGAACAACTTGCTGACATGCCACGTACTGGAGAGAATCTCTTCGGAGAAAGGGTGAGGGATGCTGTAGCCCAACTTCAGGACCATCATGAAACCCTCCAGCAGCTCTCTGCCATTTCTCCAGACTCACCTTCCTCCTCCAGGAGTCTGTCAAGGACAGGGCCAAGGAAGTCTTTCTTTCACCAAAGGAAGTACTATCTTCTGCCTCCTCTATCCCGTCAACACCATCAGAGCTCCTGTGGCCATCCTAGGCAGCGGAGAGCTCCCAAGCCCCAGCCAGCTCCTCGGTCAACTCCAAGGATGAGGTTTTGACTGGGCTGAAGGGAGTGTAAACCAGTCGCCCGTATCCAGGACAATGGACCTTCCGGTCAAGGACAGGCTGCAGTTCTTTGTGCACCAGTGGCCCACTGTAACCTTGGATCAGTGGGTTCTGTCCATTGTCCACCAAGAGTACCAATTAAATCTATTGGGTGTCTTGCTAAATTGCCCCCCACCCCTCCCTGCACATCAGTAGGTTCTACGAGTGGAGTTCTCCCTCTTAATGGCCAGAGCGGTCGAGCCTGTACCACCAGGGCAAAAGGGGGGGGGGGGGGGGATTCTACTCCAGGTACTTCCTGATTCCAAAGAGAGCAGAGGACTCCTTCCTATCCTAGACCTGAAGATCTTGAACATTTTTCTCCTTAAAGAAAAGTTCAAGATGGTCTCCCTGGGCACCTTGATTCCCCTTTTGCAAAAAGGGGACTGGCTATTCTCCCTTGACCTAAAAGACACATACACCCATATCAAGATCTTCCCCAGTCACAGGAAGTATCTTCAATTTGTGGTGGGAAAACAGCACTTCTAGTACCGAGTCTTACTGTTTGGGCTCGCGTCCACCCAACGGCGAGGTGGTGACGCACCTCTGCAGAATGGGAGTGCATGTTTTCCTGTATCTGGACAATTGGCTGGTGAAGAGCATGTCTCAGGCAGGGGCCATCAGATCCATGTGCTTGACCATTCAGGCATTGGAATCTCTAGGGTTCGTCCTCAACTACCCAAAGTCCCATCTCAGTCTATCACCTCAATTGGATTTCATCGGAGCCCTGCTAGACATGGCTCAGGCCATGACCTTGCTGCCACACCAGAGGGCCGTCGCCTTGGCAAGCATTGTGGCAGAAGCTCAACAGAGCCAGCAGGTATCAGCCTGGCACATATTGAGGCTTTTGGGCCACATGGCCGCAATCGCCCATGTCACTTTCTGGGCACACTTACATATGCGCAGAGTCCAATGGACCCTGAGATCTGAGTTACCCCATCTCTCAGTGACTTCTTGTCCTGGAGGCGAGTACATTCCTATCCAGAACAGAGTATTTCCTTTCGGAGTCTCTTTATTCAATTTGTGCTAACCACGGATGCATCTATCTTGGGATAGGGAGCTCATGTGGATGGGCTGGACATCCAGGGTCTGTGGTTTGCACAGGAATGTTCTTGTCAAATCAACTTCCTGGAGCTCTGGGCGATCATGTACGAGCTATGGGCTTTCAGAGATCAGCTGTCCAAAAAAGTTGTCCTGATCCAGACTGACAACCAAATAGCCATGTGGTATGTCAACAATCAGGGAGGCAAGGGATCATACCTCTTGTATCAGGAAGGGATCCAGATCTAGTCATGGGCCATGTCTCTTAGATAGTGCTCTGGGCCATGTACCTGGCTGTTACGGAGAACATGGTAGCAGACAGCTGAGTTGAGCCTTCAGACCCCCACGAGTGGTCCCTGGACAAGGGCTTAGCGAATCGGATATTCTGACTTTGGGGGAGACCAGACGTAGATCTCTTCATGACCCCTACAACAGAAAGGTTCCTTGGTTCTGCTCCCTGTCCAGGTCAGACGACAAAACAGTCTCAAATGCCCTGGCCCATCTTTGCGGCAAGGGTCTACTGTATGCATATCATCCGATTCCCTTGCTGGGAAATCAAGCAGTTTTTTGGGGGGCAGGAAATCGGACTTAGGGACTTCTGCTCGCACCACACGTAAAACCTTCTCCAGTCCATAGGACCTTCTAGTAGAAAGCTTTCTAGATGCCACCAGACACATCCTCAGAAAGATCAAGTGGATGCAGAATTAACCTCTCAAATCCAGGATGTGAACAACAGGGCCTGGAGGTTGGGATGCCGCAGTGTGCCCTGGTCTTGTATGATGAGATCTGGGGAAGTCCCCAGACTGATCGGTATCAGGATGGATAACTCTGCAGGAGTGGAAACCAGACCTGTCTTGGCCAATGAGGGGCTATGAGGATCACAGTTCCTCTGTCCTCATGAAGCTTCAAAAGAGGACATCTTGGGGGTCCTGATAAGGCTCATTCTGACAGAGCCCTGGCAGCATTGGTGGCCCACTTGTGTGCAGTTCCCGTAGAGGAGATCTGCAAGGCTGTGACATGGAGTATCTCTCCACACATTCACATCACATTATGGTCTGGATGAGGATGGCCAGCGTGACAGTAGGTTCAGCCAGTCTGTCCTGCAGAACCTGTTTGAGGTGTAGAACCCAACTTTCCCAACCTAGGGCCCGTTGTTAGGGTAAGGCTGTGTCTCCCTCTCTGTTACCAACAGCACTAGTGTTGTTGTGCCCTTTCGCACCAGGTTAGGTTTCTGTTGGTCTCCTTTTGTGTTGGGGTGTAGCCTGTAGCTAGGGATTCACCCATCTGTGAGGACCTCTATCCTGCTTGTCCTCTGAGAAAGCAGAGTTGCTTACCTGTAACAAGTGTACTCCGAAGACAGCGAGATGTTAGTCCTCATGAAACCAGCCCGCCACCCCGCAGAATTGAGTTTCTCCTATTTTTATTTTTATCATAATCCTATGTTACGAGACTGAAGAGGGACCCTGTGTGGATGTGTGTTATGGGGTATGCTGGGTTGACATGTTTTCCGCATTGGGCTCTATCTGTTGATATCACTCGTGTGGGAAGACCAACATCCTGTTGTCCTCGGAAAATACCTGTTACAGGTAAGCAATTCTGCTATGCTTCCTTTTCCTGAGATTTACTGTCAGGACCCAGCGCTCAGAACACTTGAAGTTTGCCGAGCTGAGACTATTAGGCCCTTTTTTCTCCCCTGTGAAACTATATTTCAATTTTGAAAATATTATTAAAAACTGCACAGTAATCCCCGGTTCCAAAGATCAAGCCAAGCAATGGCAGAGATGATAAAAGCACGTGTGTGATATAGAGTTTAAAACTTGCTGGCATCATTCATGTTCACCATGAGATCACAGCTGATTGCAGACAAACAGAACATTTACTGGGGGGAAGGTTAGCTCAAACACAGGAATTTTACTCAAAATAATCCAATTTACAGCTCGATACTGTAAGGTGCGGTTGGAGATTAACTCGCTGTGGGCGCACAATTGGGACGCGTAAGGCGATCCTGCAATACAGTCTCCAGTTTCACGCGTCCTTAGCGCTTCTTGAAACCGACCTGTAACCTTTCCCGCACGCAGCATGTAAATGATATGTAAATGAACGAATTAGCTATTTAATGAACGAATTAGCTATTCCCTCCGATACTGACGCGCGCTCCGACTATTGCTTTTTTTCCCTGCCGATTTGCCGCGCGTTTAACCTGTTAGTTTACCGCCTACCCCTACCCCTGCGATAGAGGCAGGAGTAAGGGTAAGTGGCAAACTTTCCCCCAGCCCCCGCTCACCTGCCCTGGCCGCGTCCATGGGTGCCGGTCTCCGGGGCAGCCCCAGACCTCTCCCTCCTCCTGAAGCAAAAAAAAAAGCGGAAAAAAAAATCCAATGTGGCCCCACTTCGGCAGCTCCCCTTCGGCAGCCCCCCTTCGGCGGAGACGGCAGTGTAAAGCGAGACGGACCACGGCGGACCTTCGGCGGAGACGGCACTGTAAAGCGAGACAGACCGCGGCGCAAGGAGAGGAGGAGAGAGAAGACGCAACTTACTCCAGCCAGCCCTCCTCCGGACAGTGGCTCCTCTGCCGGCGAAGATAGACGCCCGAACGGGTAGGCCCCTCGTGCAATTTGACCTCAAGGCGTGACGTCACAACGTTTGGCGTCACGGCATGCGACGTCACGCCTTGAGGTCAAATTGCACAAGGGGCCTACCCGTTCGGGCGTCTATCTTCGCCGGCAGCTGGGAGGCAGAGGAGCCGCTGTCCGGAGGAGGGCTGGCTAGAGTAAGTTGCGTCTTCTCTCTCCTCCTCTCCTTGCGCCGCGGTCTGTCTCGCTTTACAGTGCCGTCTCTGCCGAAGGTCCGTCTCGCTTACACTGCCGTCTCCGCCGTAGGGGGGCTGCCGAAGGGGGGCTGCTGAAGTGGGGGCTGGCTGGAGTAAGTTGCGTCTTCTCTCCTCCTCTCCTTGCGCCGCAGCCCCCCCTCTCCGGACATCGGCGACGACCGCGGCTCCTGCCTCAGCCTCCAGCTGTCAGACAGACGCATCGCACGTGGGAAAGCGGCCCCTATGCGTGCAATTGGCTGCTCAAGACGTGACGTCACCTGCCGTGACGCCAAACGTCGTGACGTCACGTCTTGAGCAGCCAATTGCACGCATAGGGGCCGCTTTCCCACGTGCGATGCGTCTGTCTGACAGCTGGAGGCTGGAGCCGCGGTCGTCGCCGATGTCCGGAGGGGGGGCTGCAAAAGTAAGTCGCTTCGTCGCTTTAAACTGCCCCCCCCTCCTCTCGGAGCAAGGCTGCTTTTCGCGCCCTGCTTCGGGAGGAGAGGAGAAGGGACTACCGTAGCAGGCCCGAGCCTAGGATTGCCCGTCTCTCCCCTCGCTCTTTCTACTTTTTCGGTTTTGTTTTTTTTTGCTTCGGGAGGAGGGGACAAGACTGGGGCTGCACCGGAGACCGGACGCGGCCAGGGCAGGTGAGCGGGGGCTGGGGGAAAGTTTGCCGAGCATCGGAGAACATAACTGTCCACTTCCTGGTACCTGTCATTTCAAATGACATTTGAAATGACAGATACCAGCGTGGCCGTGAAGCGTTAGGCCCGCGCACCCAGGATACTGTATAGGCGCTCTATCCAGTAAAATGGGTTGCGCGGGCCTAACCTTCGCCTAACACTTCGCAGACGCGGCATGCATTTGCATGCAATTTGAAGAGTATCGAGTGGTAGGTGAAGAGAACTGTGCGTGCGGGGAACGAGGGTGCGCCTGGTACTGCCGCACTCTTTCTAACACGGCATAACTGTATCGACCTGATAGAAACCAGTCTCTTGACTTCTCCAGTTCCTAACTAGCAATATAAAATGTGATCACCAGGAGAAAAGTAGCTGCTAAATGCACAAACAAGTATGATCTCCCAGTGGCTTAATTGTTATAATGCTAGTTTGGAGGCATAGATCAAGAAATGTATTTGTAAAATTAATTTGATTGACGTTGTCTTATGTCAAGTTATTCTTTGATAGAAGTAAGTGAGCCAGTTTCCTGGGCTTTTGTTTTCCTGTTTGCTGTGGGGAGTTTGGTGTATTGCCCTTTTATTTTCAATTAAAATGATGCTAGGTGACAGCTGCTCCTTTTTCTTGGCTATTAGAAAGCAAAAAGCCACTGCTCAGGAAAAGATCGTAAAGCAGGTCAGGCTCTTAGACATGAGGAAAGATGGGGAGCGTAGACAGTTAAACATAAACACACTTTCTCTCTAAGGACCTTGTTCAATAAAGGTTTTACAATAGATACCAAGTGTGGAAAAGTCCCTTTTGAATAAGACTAATTTGTAATCTCATTATTGGCACTCTTTCTCAAAGTATCTAATTATGTTAATAAAATGTTTGGGGGTTGGATAATTTAGAGAGGAGTTTTTATGGTAGAAATTGAGTGGATTATGTGAATTATGTAATGGCACACATGTGACCAGTTGCATGGCTCTGATTCGTTGACCCATTTTACAACAACGAGTAAACTTGTTCTCCTCAGATACGCCCATACGTAAACGGGACATTGTACAGTATTCTTGCTGTGTCTTCTATCAGAGAGGAAGCTAAAGCCATGGTAAGACTCTCATCTCTAAGCATGTGCTCACTTTCTATTGTCAATTCTTTAGATGTCTAACCCTTTATCTGGAAGCAATTAAACGCCGCAGAAATGTGGGCACCACTTTAGAATCTATCTGTGTCTTAGAATCATGCCAATCATTCCTAAACTCACTGCGCCTGGCTCTCTTACCCTCCAACAATGATGTATCTTAGGGAAATGTTGATTATGTAATTTACTGAAATGTTATGATTATGTTTATTCTATTGTCACAGTTCCTATTTACCTTCTCTCACTCTCTCCTACTTCTGTTTTTCTCGCCCCTTTGGCCCTTGCTTTCACCCGGCCCCCCTCTCTCCCTTTTCCTTCTCTGCTCCCCCTCTCCCTTCCCTGTTATTTGTAATTTCCTTTTCATTTTTCCATGAGTTGATTGTAAACCGGTATGATGTGACCTACGAATATCGGTATATTAAAAGTTCATAAATAAATAAAATAAATAAAGAATGGAATTCTGTAGAGCAGAGATTCATAACTTTCTGAGATATAGGATCTTCATCTGTGGAACAAATGTAATTGTCCCATGTTTGAGGTGAATAGTTCTCTACCGAAGAAGGAGATAATAAAAGTAGACAACTTATGCAAAGTATACAAAGAAAAAGTATAGGGGTTTTTTTTTTCTTCTATATGTTTTATAGTTAACTTTGAACTTTTGTTTGGAGTGGTGACTTCATGAGCACATAAAATAAATCTTTTCTAAATGTGTATCATGGGCAGACTGGACGAGCTATTTTAGTCTTGATCTTCTGTCATTTACTATGTTATCATGATCTGCTATTTTTAAGAAAGGTTCTGTTTAAGTGGTAGTGATAACACTACAGAAACAAGATACCACTGCAGGTGGGACAAAATATACAGAATATGGAAATGCAAATCCTCTTTCAAAATATAGCTCAAATGTATAGCAATGTTAAGACCATCATCCTGAGGATACCAAAATGCAAGGGTCTCATTCCAGGTCACAGCCTAGGGACCAGGCACCCAGTAAGGGCTGTAAATTGGTAATGGAGCTTTCCTTTCCAGTCTCAGAAGAGAGGCAGGAGAAGCCTGAAGATCGGCTGGATTCTGGCAGCTGTGCTTCTGTGGAGGAAGATGAGATATCCTCTGATAGTCAATGACACAATTATTCTTTTTCATAGAGATGAAATTGCATCATTAATTGATTAGGTGGTATCATCTCTTAGAATAGCGGAATCTAAAGTTAAGGTGGCTTCTGACTGGAACAAGATTTTTAAGGGAGTCTGCAAGCTGAGCAAAACTTTCCCTCTTCACTCTGAGGTGGAGGAAATAGGCTATCAGAATGGGTGTCCCCTGAGAACGTTATCCAGCTGTATCCCCCTGTTTCAAGAAGTAGCCCAGTGCTTATTTCATATCTCTAGGGTGGACAGTCTCATCACCGTTGTTACTAAATGGACCACTATCCCGTGGAAAGGTAGTATAGCTCTCAAGAGTCCTCAGGGGAAAAAGATTATGCTTCTTTAAAGCACATTTTTTGGTTTCACAGCCCTTGTGGTCAACATTTCTATTTGGGACCGTCTGGTAGATTGGGTGCTCCTGCGTTAGATGCAACAGCTCCAGGAAAGTGAAGCGGCAGCTCATATGGAATCAGCAGCTGCTTTTTTAGCAGATGCTCTTTATGATCTTCTTAGGATTTTTTTTCTAGATCAGTGGCTTCATCTGTAGCTGCTAGAAGACATCTTGGCTCCGCATTTGGGCAGCAGGTTCATGGTCAAAGTCTCATCTGGGCAAGCTTCCCTCTAAGAGAACGTTGCTATTTGGGGAAGATATGGAGCAGCTTATTCCTCTTAGCCCTCCCAACCTGGAGGGCTGTGGTATATAACCCCTCCATACCCCTCCCTCTATTCTTCTCTCCCCCTTTGGATTTAAACATATAAGACTTTCTTATGCCATGTATATCTTGTTCTTATGTTTATGTTTAGCCATGTATTTTTGCTACTATGTTTTAAATGTTACTCAAAAAGTTTATACAATATGTTACTCAAAAAAGTTCTTTGTTATATGTAATTGCCCACAAGCAAGCTTTTCAACTGTTCTCTGTAAACCGATTTGATTTACATATTATGTAAGAAGATCGGTATATAAAAACCATAAATAAATAAATAAATATTTAGCCCAGCTGTTTTAGAATTATGTGTAATCACTGTTAGAAAGCTCTGTTGTAACAATGAAGATGGCTTTTTTTTTTTGCCTTTCTGGTGAGGCCTCTGAACCTCACTCTGTGTTTTAAGTTTGAAGAGAGTCCTCATCATGCACTCCCTGCCAGAGGGTCCTGTTTCTATTAATTTACAAAAAGATAGATTTTGAGTCGGAATCCCTTTTGGGCGCTCTGTCGAGAGGACTGAAGACTTGTGAGCACCACTTTACTCCTTAGGTGGGCAAGACCTGTGACAGATCTTTCTGAGAGAGACGCTGTTTTGCTGAAGATGTATCCAGCTTTACCTTTAAATGTATTTTTGGACAATTGCGTTGTGGGGAGGTTTTTTCTGACTCGCCCCTCCCCATTGGGATGCAGTGCTGAGGTAGCCTGATCCCCTCTTTTTGACTTTTCCTGCAAGAGAAGCCCCTAACAGAACTAAGAGAGAGTAAGTTTTGGGTACTTGCCAGGTTCTCGTGGCCTGGATTGGCCACTGTTGGAAACAGGATGCTGGGCTTGATGGACCCTTGGTCTGACCCAGTATGGCAGGCTCTTATGCAAGACTGGGAGACCTCAATTGGATCTCCACCTATAGGGCCAGGAT
This sequence comes from Rhinatrema bivittatum, assembly GCF_901001135.1. Taxonomy (NCBI): domain Eukaryota; kingdom Metazoa; phylum Chordata; class Amphibia; order Gymnophiona; family Rhinatrematidae; genus Rhinatrema; species Rhinatrema bivittatum. The sequence goes on from NC_042623.1 coordinate 182,514,778, forward strand.
GGGCTGGGTGTCCAGGGAGGATATGGATTTGAGGGAACCCCTCCAGTAGGATTCCCAGTTAGCCGCTGGGTGATCTTACTCAGATGCCTGAAACCAAGGACACTTGCCTACAGACAAATATACACCCGTACCAACAGTCAAATGTAATTTCAATCTTACGGACAAATGGACTTTACTTTAATTGTTGCATAATCAGTAAACCTTAATTTAACACCCAAAGCCGGTCCAGCCTGTTCTTACCTTTTGGGATGCATCTGCTAGGAACGCACACTGGAAGCAGAACACCATTGTCTGGGCCATTAGCAAGAGCTTCCCCCATTAAAGGGATAGAGTCGAGCATAGGAATTCATTGCTAGCTGGAGCAGCCCTGAAGAAAATAAATATGTTTATATGCCCTTGGCACTTAAACCCCAGCAGTAAGGATTACATTAATATTTATATAGCCCCCCCATATGTCAAGGTTTGGCAAACTTGGATGTCAAGTATCGTCTGTATGCAGATGACATCCAATTCTTTGTTCCTATAAAACAAAACTCATATGGAGAAATTCTTGACAAAGTTCTTTTTCAATTGATGACTTTGAAAGACTGGTTTACTAAACATAAACTACTTTTGAATACCAGCAAAACAGAAATTCTTTATCTTGTGAAATGCCCCATAGATTCTGTACCAGATTGTTTCATTATGGATGAAGTAAATATACCAATTCTAAGGCAAGTCCGTAATTTAGGGGTTATTTTTGACATTTCTGTCTGATTTCACCCACACATTAATAATGTTATCAAAGTTGCCTTTTTTAAATTGCAGATATTACAGAGACTGCGCCTTTTCTGGATAATGAAAACTTAAAAACTATAATGCAGGGCACTTCTGGTTATTCTCTTAGGAATGGTAGTCCTCACACACGGGTGACATCATTGATGGAGCCTGGCATGGAAAACATGGCACTATCCACGTGTCCATGCGGAGTCCCTATTCAGTCTCTTCTTTTCTGCGGACCTATCATCTCACGTTTGTGGAGCTCGTGCTGTTTCCTTTGAGAAAACGTTTTTTGCTTTTTTCCTGCGCTGGGTCCCTGTCCATTCTTCCTGGCTTTACATTAGTTTACGGTGTGGTACGTTTTTGCCTTCTGTGTGGTCAGTTCCTGGTAGCAGTGTCCTTCAGCGTTCACCTGTCAACGATCATTCACCGGCTGTTTTTGTCATGACGTTGTCAGGTTTTCGTCGGTGCCCCCAGTGCTCTCAGACTGTGTCCCTCACGGATCCGCACGAGGTGTGTATCTTCTGTCTGGGAGCATCGCAGTATCCCCTGGAATGTCGTTTTTTGCGACCAGATGACCCTTAAGGGCGACAAGATGGAGAAGTTGTTTGGGTCCAGGAAGTCCAAACCCGAACGGCCGAGGAGAACCGATGGACACCAATCCCTTGGTGTCCACTCCTACACCAGGGCCTTTGGTGGAGAGGGGTACCGGAGACTGGCCTTCATCGGTCTCCTCTCGCTTGAGGCCTTCTGGATCATCTCCTCCTTTCTCGATGCCAGGGAAAGACCAGGCCAAGCACTGTGGGGAAAACTTGAAACATCGCCATTGGTCTCCAACCTTGCACGGTGCTGGGCTCGGGTTGGCACCGGCTTCTGCTTTGATACCCTAGAAGCGACCCCGTGGCGAGGAGGTATTGCCCTCCATCGATGCCGGGTGTCCGAGGCATTCCCCACCAATTCCAGTGTTGGGCGCCAATCTCCCTCAGGGCTCAGAGGGAGATCTGGCTACGCTTCCTCATCAGGTTGACCTGTCGGTGGTGGCCTTTTGAGGAGGAGCTGGAACGCAGGGTGCAATTGGTGGTTGTTCGAGTCCTATAGGGCATCGAACCGCCAATGCCGGAGCCTGTACCTAATATGTTGGCACCGCTGCTGAAGCGCCTTGACATTCTTCTCAGTGTTTTCCCCACACAGCCGATGCTGGTGTCCAGGGTGCCATCGATGCCCCAATGGCCACTGGTGCCGCCGCCTCCTGATGCCATCCCCATTGGGGGGTCCTCCGAGGAAGAAGGGTCTTCAAGGCCGGAGGTGCCATCAAGACCTTTGGTTCCATGCCCACCGTTGCCTGGTCCAGTTCCGGATCCTTCAGTGCCCTCTGTGCCCAAACAGCTGGACCTGGGAAGGCCCCCCCACCCCACAGACGTCTCCAGGCAATCTTTGTTGTTTGAAATGTATTGATCACCTCAAACTGTAGGCCAAGGCGATCTACAAAAAAAATACCTAAAATAATTGTATACATACATAAAATAACATAATTAAATGACCTGTAATTATAGGTAAAAACAAAGAAAGCATCATTAAACTGCAAGAAAACAGTCAAATAGTTCACACTTTAAAATGTTCTTTTTTTTTTAATCCTGTTGCAAGAAAAACATCTTAAGACTGGTCTTAAAAGTTTTACTGCAAAGGGTTCAACCTCCGTTCAACTGGCAAGACGTTCCATATGGATGGTGCTGCAACAGAGAAGGGCTGATTCTCTTGTAGAGGCCAGACGAGCAAGTTTGACAGAAGGGAATGTTAAGTAAGCTCCACTGAGAAGAATGTAGCAAATGAGATATCTGGTACACTTTAGTAAAGCATTAGCCCATGGACAAGTTTTAGGGTTCAACAATTTGGTTACAAGCATACCCACTTTGTAAGCAATACATTGTTTAATGCGCAGCCAATTTAACTCTGCAAGCATAGGAGTAATATGCTGATTTTGTTTTGTACCAGAAAGTAAGCGAGCTGCTGAATGAAGTAACAACTATAAAGGTTGCCAAGTAGAAAATGGTAGCCAAATATAAATTGTTACAGTAATCAATCACAGGAAGATACACTGCTTAAACAACAAATTCGAAAATCAGAAGAAACTAATAGATGCTTTAAACCTACAAGAACTCGAAGCTTAAAAAGCCGGACCGAATAACAGCTTTGATTTGAGGCTTGAAGGAGAGATGGGAATCACTTAGTACCCCCAAACATTTGATTGAATCAAAATATTGAAGGATCAAGTTCCTAAAGAGATCAGTGGGTTTTTGACTTGTTTAATGATAGTTTATTGTGATATAGCCCAGACTGAATCGAGGATAGACAGATCTGTAAATGATGCATAGTCTCTTTCCAGGTTAAATGCATACGAATGAAAAATGGTATGTCTGCATAAATCTTATAACCATCACAAGTAGTGGGGAGTAATTTAGAGATAGTAGCTAAATAGATATTAAACAGGACAGCTGATAAAGCGGATCCTTGTGGAACTTCAGTATTCAAGCAAGTCAATTGCAAAAAATCATTAATGTATCTCATTTGTTGTGTTCTATCTTAATGAAAGATGTGAACCATTACAAAACTTTTTCTGCAATACAGAATTCTTGTAGACGAAATAAAAGTAAATCATGATCTACTGTATCAGAAGGTCGCAGAAATGTTGAGAGACAAGGACGGAATTCATTACCACTATCAAGGCCTTCCTCTGAAGGAATCAGTAGAGATAACAGTAATAATTCCGTGCTCATGGATTTCCTGAACCTGAATTGGTAGGGATCTAAAATCTAATTTTTTCAAGGTGGTTGTTTAAGTCAAAGCAGCTTGCTCAGTTACATTTGACACAAAAGATAAAGAAGAAATGGGCCTGTAATTGCCTAAATCAGAGCTATCTAACAAAGGTTTTTTAAGATAGGTCTAGCAATGGCTTTTTTTAAGATATCCGAAAGGATATCCTTCCTCAAAGGATTTGTTTACAATGGAGGTGTAGAATTGAAATCAGAGAATCTTTCATATTTTTAAATAACGCAATGGAGCAATTACTCGGACAAAAAATAGTGTTCATAATGGAAATAATGTTTCCAACTACAAATTGGGAAATCTGATTGAAAGTAGACCATGTGGAATCAACACAGGGACATGGATCAGAGTGCCATAAAGGAGCATTTAGGAAACTGATACAAATCTTTTCGACTTTCAGTTTAAAAAAATCTCATAAAAGAGTTGGCCAAAAGGGAGTTACAAATTGAATGATCTTGCACTGGGTAAGATGTAAGATTTTTAGTAAGTTGAATTAAGGTCTTCGAATCAAAGCCAATTTTCCTGATTTATCAGAATAAAAGGATCTTTTGGCTTCTGGCTTGATATTTGGAAAGCAACAACCTAAAATTTCTTGCCGCTTGAGCGTGTGGATGCCTCTGCACTCCTGGGTAGATGATCTGGGTGAGGCGGGAGTGACTGAATGACTGATGATGAACTTTGGTGGGGAGCAGGAGTGTTTTGGGATCGGGGTTTTGAAGAGGAGGTTAGGGTGTCGGCAGTGGGCTGGGTCTGGGCCGAGTGTGGGGAGAGGGACTGCTGGGATCAGGGTCTGCGGCACCTGTGCCGAGGAGAGGGGAAAGCCATGGGTTAAAATTTCTTTGTCTGGACTTCCATAACTTAATAGGAGCAATCTTATCAAGTGTAACAGACACATCATCATTCCAAAGACAGACTGAGCTATCTAAAGTATCAGGCAAAGGAGAGTGGTCATTATAGATGAAAAGGAATCAATGAATTGATCGCAGTCGACCTTACCACACTGCATTAAAGGTGAATCAGCTGATGATACAGACTTTGCAAAATAATGAACCAAGGTTGAGATTTTAATTAAAAAATGATTGGACCATGGAACATTCTGAATCGTAACAAAGCCAAGACTGTGACTATAAACAGAAGTATTCACAAAAACAAGATCTACCATGCTGATGGGTAGGCTTTGAATAATTCGTTGCCAACCTAATGATTCTAAAATTTCAATGAAAAGGCTCGCATTTGAAGCAAGTGCAAAACTATTAATAGCTAAATTGGAATCTCCTAAAATAATCAAATTATTAAAATCAATTTTGGCCATCATTAAATGTTCAAAGAAAATTGATAAATTAGAGATTAAAATTTTGAGTGGACAGTAGGTAAAGCATAATGAAAATCCAGAAATATGAATTAAGGAATTTCACAGGGGGACTCCCCACCCAGGTCTTCAAATTTTGTTTTCCAAAAATCCTTAAAAATTACAAGTAAACCCCTTCCCCTTCCTTTTTCCTCGGTAATGGAAAACAGGAATAGCCAGGTGGTCAAATTTGATTCAAAGTAATAGAATCTAAGTTTAATAGCCAAGCTTCCGTTACACAGAAAAAGTCTGTTTTTTCAACTAAAATCAAATAAAAAATAAGTTGAAACTTACTCATGATTGCTTGAATATTCACTAGCATAACCATTATGTCAGAGAGAGTAGAAACGGAAGATGTATTTAAAGGCACATTATTAACTAAACAAGATGGCGGCTATCCATTAGAATTCCGTTTTGTCCTGGCTAGCTCTCCGCACCGGCCGTGACTAATAATCAGTAGAATATTAAAGGTAGACTGAAATAGTTCATGAAATGTAGCAGTATCACCCATATCCATAGCACAATCAACAGCACAATTAGACACCCTGAAAACGCGCACGAAGGAGCGAACAAAGGAGCTCCTTTGTCACGCGCCTTTGTGTGCGCGCCACTGCTGCACAGCGCCTCTGGCATCGCCTGTCAGCACTTGAACCCTCCTTCCCCCGCATTAGTGACATCAGTGGGGGGGCAGGGCTTCCACCCGCTGACAGCTGAGCCAAAATGGAGGCAGATGCTGAGACCCTCTCAGTCAGGGAACAGTCAGGGAACTCCCAGGTTTTCCAGAGTGGCAGCTGACAGTTTCCTTGATACAGGCAGGTCTTTCTTCAGCATTACCCGTCAGCATTTAAATTCCCTGCGCTAGTGACATCAGCGGGGGGGGGGGGGGGGGGCCTTCCACCCGATGACAGCTGGGCCAATATGGAAGCAGATGTTGAGACCCTCTCGGTCAGGGAACAGAATGACGTAGTCCTGGGTTTTCGAGAGAGGCAGCAAACAGTTTCCTCGATGACACCCCTTAAGACCTCGTGAGGGGATGATTCCTCTAAGTTCTCTTCTGATGACTCTGGTGACCTCTCCTCGGACCCATCTCCTCCGGAGGAGCAGTGCCAGTCCCCGCCTGAGGACAATCTTCGGTGGTTTCGTGCAGACCATGGCCGAAGCCATCCAGTTCCAACATTTTACAGAGGAGGATGCGAGACATAAGATGCTGGAGGTTCTCCAGTTTGTGGATGTCCCGAAAGAGGTGGTAACTGTTCCTGTCCATGAAATTTTCCTTAGAATCTGGGAACACCCCATCTCCGTGCCTCCGGTGAACAGGAAGGCCAATGCAGTGTACTTGGTCCAGCATGCTATGGGATTTGAGAAGTGTCAACTCCCACACCAGTCTGTAGAGGCTCTCGCACCCATGCCTCCACCCCTTTGGGACAGGAACACAAGGCACTGGATGTGCTGGGTAGGAAGGTGTTTCAGCTTTATATGACATAGTATTCTCGGAACCTCTGGAAGCAGATCCAGGACCTGATCAAACACCTGCCCCAGCAACAGCAGGATGTTTTTTCAGCGGTCGTCCAGCAGCGTCTTGAATGTGGCAAGCTTGCAGTGCGCGCCACCTATGATGTTTTTGAGACAGCAGTGAGGGTGGCGGCCATGGGAATTTGTGCCCGCCGGATGGCCTGGCTTCGGGCTTCGAATCTCCGCCCAGAGGTGCAGAGAAGCTTGCGGACCTGCCGTGTACTGGCGAAAACCTCTTTGGTGACAAGGTGAAGGGATGCTGTGGCTCAGTTAAAAGATCATTATGAGACCTTGCAGCATCTCTAGGCCGATATGTCAGACCTGCCATCATCGGCCAGGAATTCCTCACATCAGGGACCAAAGAGGTTCTTCTACCACCAGAGGAAATACTACTCTCCCACTTCTCGCACCCGATCCAAGCAGGTGAGCTCTAGGGCCTGCCCTAGACAGCAGCGGGCCCCGGGACCTCAGCTGGCACTCCAGAAAAGCCTCACTACGGGGTTTTGAATGGCTGCGAAGGAACAAAATCCAACCGCCCGTACCCTTGATGCATGATGGCTATGGTTCTTCCTGGACCGTTGGCCCAGTGTTACTTTGGACCGATGGGTTCTGTCCATCATTCATTGAGGGTACTGAGTGAACTTCCTGGGTGTCTCTTCGGACTCTCCCCTGTGACCCTCTTGGGCTTGCCACCCTTGTAATGGCCAGGGCTGTTGAGCCCATTCTGCCGAAGCAGCGAGGGCAGGGGTTCTACTCCCAATATTTCCTGATTCCAAAGAGAATAAGGGGACTCTGCCTTATTCTAGACTTTAGAACCTTGAACAAGTTTCTAAAAAGAAAAAAGTTCAAGATAGTCTCTCTGGGCACCCTGATTCCCCTCCTACAAAGAGGAAATTGGCTTTGCTCCCTCAACTTAAAAGACGCCTACACCCACATTGAGATCTTCCAAGATCACAGGAAGTATCTCTGGTCTGTGGTGGGCGAGCGACACTTTCAGAACAGGGTGTTGCTGTTTGGGCTGGCCTCGGCCACATGCATCTTCACCAAGTGTCTGGCCGAAGTGGGTGCGTACGTCTGCAGGTTGGGGCTGCAGATGTTCACCTGGACGATTGGCTTGTCAAAAGTCCTACTCAGGGAGGAGCGGTATGGTTTTTGCACATGACCATTCAGGTATTAGAGTTCCTGAATTTTCTTATCAGCTACACGAAGTCCCACCTCCACCCGTCACCTCAATTGAACTTTATTGGCACCCTATTGGACAGGGCTCAGGCCCGAGCGTATCTTCCCCACGATCAGGCGTTCATGTTGGTGGCACATGGCGGGAGTGGTCCAACAGAGCCAGCAGATTTTGATTGCTGCATGTTTGTTTATTTATTTAACTCAACCACACAGATAGAGAGCCAAGACATGAGAAATGTGTATAATATTTATTTAGCATATTTACATGCTCACCTATCCAAACAATCTAAAAAACTAAACTAGCACACACACACACACACACACAATTCATACATACCAATTAAAGCCACAAAAAATATATTGCACAATTATTTATGAAATAAGACAAAATTAATCATATACAGAATTTCAATCTGAATAGTAGTTGTAATCATTTAAATATTATGTTAGGAAGCATTATATTACAGGCAGCTTGCATGCATCATGGTGTGTTAATACAATCGATGATATGATTACAGCTAACAGACAGTAAAGGTTTACCAAAAATAGCTTGCTTAATTCAGCAATTATTTACATCCACTGTAGGCAGGGATGGAAACTTTCAAACCGGCACGCAGGCGCACATTTGTGCGGGTGCATCGGCCTGCGCCCAGAGACGCAGCTATTTTATAACTTGCGTGTGTGTATGTGTTATAAAATAGCCTGGCCGCGCGCATATGTGCGCCCAGTTTTAAGTCGGCACGTATGGGCATAGAAATCCCACTCCTACCACTTGAGTCGGGACATTTTAAAAGGGGCGCACGCCCACATCGTTCCCAGTTTACCAGTTCATCCACTGCCCAGTTAATAGCTAGGTCTGCCACTCCCTCCAGTTACTCCAGCCTCTTTAAACCCCTCAGAAATGGCTTGATCCTTTTATTTTATGACTTACGCGTCATCCATGGCAGAAGTAAAGTTACGTGGCAGGTGACCTCGGTGTGCATGGGGGCGCGTAAGTATTTACACGCACATCTCTTGGCCAGGCACCACCCCTTTTTGCAAACTTTAGAAATGTGCGTGCAATGGCATTTACGCGCGTAGCTGTGTGCTTTTTAAAATACGGTTGGTGCGTGCGAGCCCAACTTTTTTACCTATCCCCTGATTGCTGCATGCACCTTTGAGTGTTGCTAGTTAGTTTGTACTGTAGCATGTCGATACATTTAGGTTTCTGTGAGTTACTCCATCCTGTGTTTGACAGCAGAGGCACCAGGCTTGCGTCACGATAGGCCGCTACCATGTTCCGGGCTGAAAAATAAAGGATGTTAAGGGACCGGTAGGGAATGGGTTTGGGTTGGGGGGGGGGGGGGGGGTGAAGAGAGCCCTGGAGATTATACATTTTGTGAGGAGGAGGGAGGGAGGAAGAGGGAAAGGGGTGAGACTGGGATCGGCACATAGATTTTTCAAACAAAATGAAGAGGTGTTTTTTGGGGGGGGGGAAGGGCAGGGGGAAGCTGCAGGCTCAGCCGAGCAAGGCCAAGCATTTGACCTTGGGTGGGGAATATTAGATCCGGTAGATCTGCGATCTTTTTTTTTTTGTCTTACTACTCCACTTAACCCTGGATATTCATTTTTTTTTTTTTTTTTTTAAATATCTCTTTATTTAAAGACACACATATAGCCAGTTACGACGAAAGTTATCCAGCTAATCTTAGCTGGATAATGTTATAACCGGTGATATTCAAAATCTGGCTGGTTAGTTTAGTTATCCAGCTACAGGAATATTCAGTAGGACATTTATTCCACTGAATATTCAGAACAAGTTATCCAGCTAAATTTAGCTGGATAAATTATCTGCCCACTGTCTTACTGAATATGCCCCTCTATATAAATATAGGTATTAAAACTGTACAAGAAGTAAACCTTTTTCTAGAACAAGGTATCATAAGGTGAGGCTCCGAGTGGGGGGATTTGGAAGCAACATCAGAGAGCACATTCCAGGGAAAGTGTTGTGGGTACCTGGAATGCCCTCTCAGAGTGAATGGTGGAGGCTAAAACCTAAACAATAGTGGATTTCCAGAGAGCATGGGATAAGCACAAAAAAAGAGAAGGTACAGGAAGCCTGACCTAACAAAATATGTTTAAAAGCAATGAGCCCCCCCCCCCCCAGATACTTTCTCTGAAAATTAGAATATAGTACACACTAAAAGTGCCTGTGTATTTATAACTATGTGGGCAGTTTGAAAATTGCACCCAAAATGTTTGAATTCCTAATAGAAGAGCAGTCACCCATATAGCCAGGTCTGTCTGGCAGGTTGCAGTGCAGAATTAATTAGCGTCTGGGTTTGTCTGGCAGATTGCAAGTACACTAATACCTATAAGTCCTAATGAAAACACAAGTACTCATGGAGCGGAGTCTATCTGGCAGACTTTGCTCCGGACCTAAGAAGTCCAATACAAAGGCAGCAGCAGCAGTAGGGTTGATAGCTATTTAGATTATTACAGTCTTGTGGCTAAACATGGGAAGGAAAGGTGCTGAATGGAATTAAATGAAGGATCTTGTTTACTCAGATACCTGAAATGGTAGACTAAAAAGGAGTTAAGATAGAAACATAGAAATGACGGCAGAAGAAGACCAAACGGCCCATCCATTCCGCCCAGCAAGCTTTCACACTTATTTTTCTCACTTATCTGTTACTCTGACCGCTGAATTCAGGGCCCTTATTGGTTACTTTTTGGTTCTAATTTCCTTCCACCCCCGCCATTGATGTAGAGTGCAGTGCTGGAGCTGCATCAAAGTGAAGTATCAAGCTTAATTGGTTAGGAGTAGTAACTGCCGCAATAAGCAAGCTACTTCCACACTTATTTGTTTACCCAGCCTGTGCAGTTCAGTCCTTGGTTGTTGTCTGAATATAAATCCTCTTTTCTTAATCCCCCTGCCATTGAAGCAGTGAGCACAGCAGTGAACTGCGCTGGATATGTATTCAAAGTGAAGTATCAGGCTTAATTGATTCAGAGTAGTAACTGCCGCAACAAGCAAGCTACTCCCATGCTTATTTGTTTACCCAGACTATGCATTTCAGTCCTTGTTGGTTGTTTTCTGATTGTAAATCCTCTTATCTTCATTCCTCCCTGCCGTTGAAGCAGAGAGCTATGCTGGATTTGTTTCTTAGGTGCCATCTGTATTCTTCGCCGCAGTAACTAGCTTGTAATAAAACTTTTCGCAGCATAATATTGGAGCCTAAAACTGAGATGACACTATGCTGGATAAGGAGATACATTTTATAGGCAGTCATGTTGTATGCATGCCTCAGGAATAACTGGGCAGCGTGAATGGGTCTGTTGTCATCTCCTGTGTTACTATGAACCCACTGTTCAGAGAATGCTCGGTGTCCTAATTTAGGTTTCTATTTTAGGCACACAAATTCAGCCAACTTTTAGGTGCCTTAACTTTGGGCTGAATATTGGAGCCTAAAACTGAGCTCCCTAAATTGAGGCACTTTAAACACCTAAATTAGATGCTCAGCACTGGAATTCAGCACAGAACACCTAATTTCACTCACCCAATTTGGGCCCTCTCCTGGTCCCACCCACTGATAAGGCCGCTTCTATTGGCCAGATCTAGGTGCAAAATTCATAAAATTGAGTGCTATATCTTTTGAATAATCCGCTCTGTGTTCTTGCTGTAGAAAAGACTGTATAATGTGAGATCCTGTGGTATGAAATTCATGGTTTACATATTTTAATATTGACTAAGGTGTGCATTAGGGTTGCCAACTGGCTTCAGATTTTCAGGACAGATTGATCCAGTCCTGGTTTTACCCCCATTGTATGCAGGGACTTGTAGTCTTGCTCTTCTAAGGAAAAGCAATAGGGAAGTCAGAACTACAAATCTTTGCATGCAATGGGATAAAACAAGGATCGGATCAACCTGTTCTGAAAATCTGGAGCCAGTCGGTAACCCTAGTGTATACATAGTGGGGTAGATTTTATAAATCTATGCGCGCATACTTTTGTTCGCGCACCAGGCGCGAACAAAAGTACGCCGGATTTTATAAGATACGCTCGTAGCCACGCGTATCTTATAAAATCCGGGGTCGGTGCGCGCAAGGGGATGCACATTTGTGTAACTTGCGCGCGCTGAGCCCTGCGCGCGCTACCCGTTCCCTCTGAGGCCGCTCCGAAATCGGAGTGGCCTCGGAGGGAACTTTCCTTCTACCCCCTGCACCTTCCCCTCCCTTCCCCCTACCTTTGTTGTGAAAGTTACGCCTGCCAGAGGCAGGTGTAACTCTGCGCGCGTGATCACCCGACCCGGGGATTGGTCCGGAGGCCTCGGCCACGCCCCGGGCCGGCGTCACGCCCCTGACACGCCTCCCGCCCTGCCCCGAAATTCACGCCGCCCACCCAATACGCCCCCAACACGTCCCCCTTGCGAAGCCCCGGGACTTAGCGCATCCCGGGGCTTGCGCGCGCAAGCGGTTTTTTTTTAAGGGTTACGCGCATAACTTATGCACGTAACCCTTTTAAAATCCAGCCCAGTGGTTCTGTAGAGACTCAGGCAGATGTTGACACAGTTTATAAGACTAGCTTCATTTTTATTTGTTGTTGCCTGGTCTGTCTTATTTTGGTATTTATTTTTTTAAGTCGATAAATACAAAATGACTTGTGGCTGCTTGTGAAGCAGATATCTCCGTGTCTGAGACATCTATTTTACAAGCAGGCACAGGCCATTTTGCTGTGACAGGTACAGAGGGGGAGTTCTTATGCCCTGGACGTTTGGAAGCAGGTGTGAGACACGTCTGATTTCACAGTGCTAGAGAATGACCTGACCTTTCTTCTGCTGTACATTCAGGGTTTGGAAGAAATTCTGCGGTGCTTCATCACAGAAGGAAACACAGAGATGAAACGGCAAATTGAGTTCATTATAAAGCAGCTGAATTCAGGTCAGAAAACCAAGGGCAGCTCTCTTCTATGCAGAAATCTTGGAGCCCCATGTTACCCCTATGGCGATAGTCACTCTGTATGAATGAGACCTCCAGGCTTGGTGTATGCAACTGCACAGTGACTTTTTTCTCAGTTCTGCTTAATCTGCTGATTAACATTTAATTTTACCTGCACAGAGAAAATGGAACGCAAAGCTCTTCATATGGTAGCTCATTGGATAAAATGCAATTTATACATCCAAATTATTGATAGCATAATATTTCATCTAAATATTGACTTATTTCCTGTCTCCCTGCCTCCTTTGATTAAAACTGTGTATTTTTAATTACAATCACATTCTAATATAGGAAAAGTATCATCTGCATGGTTTATTCTTAGGGCACAACACCTGTGACATTTTTGGTGGGATACCCACGCTGCCGTCGGGATAGTTACTGAAACTATATTTCTGCTGCTGCTTCTGTTAATGTCACTTTGACAAATAGAGTGAGCCTTGTGTCAATTTGCTCAGTCTGCCCAAACAACAATACTTTCTCTGCACGTAGGCTCTAATTTCTGTGCCTACTTCTGTAGCAGCATGGGATACGAACACATGGATAAAGTGATCCGGGGGCCCTGTGTACGACAGAAGAATATCAGGCTATTCTTGGAAATAATCAGTTTTATATCTGTAAAAATCTCAGCTAGCTTTAAAAATGCGCGCAGTCAGAAAAGTCATGAAAATAGAACTTGCTGACCATGCCTTCACTTTAAAAAAAAAAACATATCTTACTTGGCTGCTTGTGTTGTGCTTGTGGGTATCTCAGTCTGCAAAGCATTCAGAAAGAATCTGTGCCCACGGTTATAAATCATGCAGGTTTTTAATGGCTCATGTTATATAAAATGTGACACGAGGAGGGCAATGTTAAAGCCATTTACCTAGGAACATTGTCCTGCATGGAAATTGCTCTTTTCTGCCCAGCTAAAAGTGCATGCAAGGTTCATGGCCAGACTGAGTGGAGCCTTTCCCGGGAAGCAGGTAGAGGACAGGGTCGGGAGGCGGCCTGCACAGATTGGATTTGTTATTTTCCAGTACCGTTTTGCCCATAGGTGCAAGTGTGGCAGTTTTCAAAGGGAAAGTACCTGCATAATTTCCCTTTGAATCTTAGCAAAGAGGCCTACATGGAACTTTTAGCTACTCGGGCCACCTCAAAGAACTGACATGGAACAGTAATACAGTCATCTTGGTTTCCAGTAGCTGAAAACTACTGTAAAGCATTGCAGGTGATATTACACTGTATAAATGTCAGGTGCTTGGAGAGAAGGGCAGTAAAATTAATACAGAAAAGGCTCCAATCATGGAAATGGATGAAGCTAGGTGCCTGTTGAGAGAAAAAATGATTTGAAAAGATTAGGAATTCTGGAATATTGTATAAGATTTCTGTCTGTGCTGCCAACCAAACTTCACCCTAGGGACAGATACAGAGGACAGTGGTAAGGGCAGGTGGGGGAAATAGTGGAGAGAGGGGGGCTGCATGTTGGACTAGTTATGGAAACCTATGTTTTTATTTACATGGAATAATAGAGGGCCGAAAAGGGACCAAAACAAAAGTGACTTGCACAGAGATGCTGTATGGCCGCATCAGGCTCCCAAGAAGAGGAAGTAAAGTCAATTAACATGGAATGCAGCAAGGTTTTCATATGTTTTTAGATATAATTGGAGAGAGCTAGCTAGGTAGTTTCCTAGCATTGTGACTGCAGGCAGACTTGGATTCCCTTCCCGGCTATGGAGAAGGGAGTGATCTTTTGCAAGTTGTCAAGATTGTATGGCTAAAAGCTGGGAAATATTCTGTTGTGTGATGTGTCCCTTTTGTTCACTTAGCTTTCTCTGTTTCTTTCTAGAAGAACTGTTAGAGGAGGATCCCGAGTCAGGTGATGATGAGGAAGAAGAGGCTGATGAGGTATGTCCTTAGGTATTATGTAATGCTAAGTTGCTATATAGTTCATTTGAAACAAAAATATATTGATGTAAATAACTCATCATAACAGTAAAGATGGACTTGTCTCTTTAGTTAGGATGTCAGGCATTGTATTCAAATTATCACAGATTCCTGAAAGAAAAGATTTTTTTATTATAGTGTGCATGCCATAGCACAGAAATCAGGACTGGGACAGTTGTTCCTTGTTCTTTTGGCTAATCATATAGTCAAGGCTGAATCTGCAAAGGAAGAAGCCAGGGAATTTGCCCATTGTACTGAATTACCTCTTACAGAACCAGCTTTTGGGGTGTTGTATTAGATCTTGGTGCAGAGCCAATAATATGAGTGCCTAAAGATGTATCCACTAGAAAACAATCAAGTCTAGAATAAGAAGAATGTGGTCGTGAGAAAAAAGAATAATCACAAGTAATAGGATTTCTCAACCACCACACATCAGCTAAACCCCAGTCAGCAATTGGTCTCTTTAGGCATGACCTATGGTGTCTGGATTTCAAATGTGATGCCACAGAAGTATCAAGATAGGAATAAAGGGTTAAATTAAAATCTTCCCCCCACCCCCATAATGAACTGACCATGTGCCCACTCATTCAGAACCTTCGAGAGTGATTCAAACCTCCTCCCCCCGCCGCCATGAAACAGGTGCGTATATATTCACCAATGTAAATAGTTCACCATGCACACTCATCTTCACAATTATGTAGCGAACTTCAATATCCCTAATAACCGAACTGATATCCACTACCAAGGTTTTAGAAAAAAGAATAGCCTCTCCCCCATATTTATTCTTATTTGTATTTGTGGGAATAAGCTAGACATTAATAATCGCTCTTGTCACCTGCGAAGAGGAGTTTTTTGACACAATATAATTTCTGTCCTCTGAAAAACAGTTTTCTGAAAATATAGCGTCCTTTTTCCCTAGATAAGCAACACGAATTAGCCATGCTGTCTGGGACGTCCTCTGGCGGCTAGGTGGCGGAGCTCTCTTAGAACAGTGAGTCTTTTCAGTGAAGTGCGCTTGCGTGGATCTTCCCGCGCAACCCTGGTTTCCCTCAGTCCTTTTTTTTTTTCCACACCTAACTGCACGCGGAGCTCCTTTTTCCTGATGGAACTTTTCCAAAAAAAAAACAAACCTACTTTTTCGCTGGGATGCCATGGCCACCGGGGTTCAAATTTTGCCGGTGCAGCAAAATCATGTCTGTGACCGGCCACGCAAAATGTTACATCTACCTCTGATCTCAGCACAACCAGGCGATGCATGTCCCCCCAAGCCCAGTGTCAGAGGGCTGCCAGGATCGCAAAACTAAGGAAAGCGGCATCAGGATCGTACGCCCCTTCCGAAGACTCGACTAAGTCTTCTCCGGGACCCCCTCGGACTTCCAAAGTGTCTACGCATCATCGAGCCTCCTCGGTAGGGCATCCCGGTTTGTCCGGGCCGGCGCCGAAGCAAGCTCCTATAGTCTCGACGCAGGGGATGCGTCGATGGCCACTCTGATATGGCGCCTTCTTCTCCAGCGCCTCTCATCAGTTCCTCGGCCTCATCCAGAGTTTACTCTCCAAATTCATGAAAGGGCTTTTATGCCTCAGGCTTCCGATTCGAAAACCTCCAGTTCCATGGGATTTAAATGTGGTTCTGGAACAACTGATGCTACCACCCTTTGAACCACTGGACACTTGCCATTCCAGGTTCCTGTCCTGGAAAGTACTATTTCTAGTCACCCTCACCTCTGCGAGACGGGTCAATGAGTTGCAGGCCCTGGTGCTTTACTCACCCTATTCTATCATGACAAAGTGACGCTGCGTCCACATCCTGCCTTCCTTCCTAAAGTGGTATCAGTTTTCCACCTCAGCCATTGCCCTTCTGACTTTTTACCCAAAGCCACATATCAATGAGGGAGAACGTAAACTACACACGTTGGATTGTAAACGGGCAGTCGCTTACTATAAATGTCAAACTCACTCTGAACGCAGAGCCTCCCAGTTGTTTGTATCATTTAATCCTAACGCGCCAGGACTTCCAGTTTCTAAGAGAAACCTTTCTTCCTGGATCTCAAACTGCATCCAGTTCTGCTATGGCTGCTTCCCTCGCTCACATTCATGAGGCACCCATTTCTAGACATTTGCAAAGCTGCCACTTGGTCTTCGCTGCCCACGTTCACAGCACACTACTGCTTAGATAGGCAGACTGCAGCTGACGCGGACAATGGGCAGAACAATTCTCAAATCAGGCACTTCTTGAAGGCTGCGAGACCGCAGGTTAAGAAACTGTCGGCATTACCTTTTTCAACTGTCTTGAGTGCACTACCTGACCTCATCATCAGGACATGATCAGAGATTTTTGCGTGCAACACATCAGCTGGGGACTCCCAGAAAGCATGGCTAATTCATGCTGCTTATCTACGGGAAAATAGCAAGTTTGCCGTAAACGGTGTTTTCCATAGATAGCAGATGAATTGGCCATGCTGACCCTCCCGCTTCCCTGGACAGTTATTGTTCCACTTCATCTTGCTTTCATACGGACTGAGGGAGACCGGGGCTGCGCGAGAAGATCCACACAAGCGCACTACACTGAAAAGACTTAGGGGGAGATTTTGAAAGACCTATGCGCGTAATTGGCCTTATGCACGCCAGGCCTATTTTCAAAGGCCTGGCCACGCACGTAAAGTCCCGGGACGCGTGCAAGTCCCCGGGCTTTGGGGAGGGGGAGGGGTTTGGCTAGAGGCGCCTAGTACAGCAGGCATTTGCCACTGTGCCGGGGGATCGTGTGCTGGCGTGCGCCGCAAACTGCGCCTGCCCCAAGGGCAGGCACAAAAAGTAAAATAAGATTTTGGGGGCTAGATTAGGGCTAGGGGGGTGGGTAGGGAAGGGGAAGGGAGGTTAGTGTAGGGGGCTGGGAAGTTTTCTCCCAGTCCGCCTCCGAAATTGGAGCGGACTGGGAGGGAATGAGGAAGGCCAGGGCGTCTGCACGTGCAGGATGCACAAATGTGCCCCCCCTTTTGCGCGTTGACCCCGATTATAACATACGCACATCTGCGCATGCATATTATAAAATTGGGCGTCCGTGTGTAAGCTTTTAAATCTACCCCTTAGTGTTCTAAGAGAGCTCCGGCCACCTACCCGCCCAGTGGACGTCCCAGACAGCATCTGCAGTCTACAGAAACACCGTTTACGGTAAGCAAACGTGTTCTTTTTGAGGTGAATTAAGCCCCTTACATTCAAAGACAACTTTTTATTACCTGCCATTATTACTAATAAATGGAGAAAAAAGCATCACACTGCTTGCTATTAGAAACAGTCCCTACCAGCATTACCTCCCACAAAACTGCCACAAAAATATTTGGGTCTCCAAGTAAAATCCTTTCCCTTCCCTTATAAATTTTCCACCTCCAACTTGTGTGAAGTCTTCCCTCTCAGGAATGGCAACCCTACCATACAGGTATAACCACTCAATTATTCTCAATCTCCCACAAAAACATTGGAATTACTATAGAAATTGTCTATAAATACAACATATGCAAGTAAATCAGTATCCACAACCAAAAATTGAAAAAAAAGAGCATTAAAGTGGTTACACTATCAGTGATGCCTATTGCGACGGTCATTTTCAATTTTTGTGCGTCTTTAATGGTACTTGTGATAATTAGAGGTGTGGAGGTCTATTTTCCTTTTTACATTAAAGCATCATATTGCCAGGTCAAGAACCATAAGGGAAGGGAATTTAGAAAAAACTTTGAACGGACCAATTAAAACAGGGAGGGTAGGTTATCTAAGAAGGCTGTGTTCAGGCAAAATGTAGATTAGACACCAAGAAATGTCCAAGTTAAACCTTTATTTGAGAGGAGACTTGTATTTTGTACGTATGCCCGACTCCAGGCCGAGTTTCGCCCCCACCAGAGAATGGTCCTGTTATTTAAGAGCGGAGACCTAATTGTATTATCGTTATATTTGTACCAAAAGAGTGTGTGAATTTTAGTGCACTAAGTTAAGCAAATTTTCTGGCTCATTTAGTGTTCATCTATATACAGCCCCTGAGGCAGCCCCCTGGTGGGGCGAAACTCGGCCTGAGTCGGGCATACGTACAAAATACATGTCTAACTTGGACATTTCTTGGTGTCTAATCTTACATTTTTGCCTCTAAACGAAAAAACTTTGAAGACAGCTGGAGCAGAGGAGGAACCATCCAAGTTAGTAAGGGTGGCTTGGACCAAGAGTAGCGCTGGTGATCAAATCACATTCAGGCCGATACAGTACAGTGCACTCCGGCAGAGCGCACTGTAACCCGCGATTGGACGCATGTTTTCGACGCGCTAGCATTACCCCTTATTCAGTAAGGGGTCGAAACGCGCGTCCCAACCCCCCCGAACCTAATAGCGCCCGCAACATGCAAATACATGTTAATTGCCCTATTAGTTATTCCCGCGCGATTCAGAAAGGAAATGTGCAGCCAAGCCACACATTTTACTTTCAGAAATTAGCGCCTACAGAGAAACTGTTCAGGAAGGTGACTGGTGTGTGTGTGTGTCAAAGACTGTTTGGGAGATGATTGGTGTGTGAGAGACAGAAACTGGTCATGGGGGCATGACTGGTATGGTGTGTGTGTGAGAGACATGGGACTAAGGAAGAGGACCATGAGTATAGAGCTTAGCCTCTACTGCTGCTTCTGCTGTGTGCTATGGCCTGCATGGAAGAGGAGTAGGAGAGCTGCTGGAGGGGGTAAGTAAAGGTGGCTTTTTAGTTTATTTTTCTTGATTGACTGCCATTTTAATTATTTAATATTATGTGAGATGTCTGCTTTTTTTGAAATATTTTATTGGTGTTTGGAGAATTTTTAATAGTTTTTATGAGTTTTTAATTGTTGGATGTTATTCTGTTCATAGCTGTTTAGAAACATTTATTCTGCTTATTAGTATAGTTTTACAATTATTTCTGTGTGGGGATCTATAGCAGCTTGGCTTGTTCTGTTTTTCCTAATAAGAGGTGTATTGGTTTTTAGGACCTTGATTTAATATTTATAGTGTTGCCTTTTCATAGATAGGGTTTGCTTTCTGTTGAGTGTATTCCATAATACAGGTGTAACTGTGTGCAGGATTAGTTTATGTTACATTACTACAGATCCTGGGAGCATGTTAGGTCGGTTCTGTGTCTGTTACCGAGATGAGATATTTTACTAGCATGTAAGTTTTATCATTCTTATTTGTTGTGTTTTCTCAAGAGGACATGCATTGGTGGTAAACTGCTGTTCTTTTCATAAGTAGGGCTATTGAGCCTGGAAGTAGAAGGAGTTTGAGTTGCTGTTACTGAGATGACACCAGAACCAGAATATCTTTTTTGTAGGGTGAGTTGTATGGGGAATGTCATAATTCTGCTTTACATCCATTATTGTGGGTCAGGGGGGTTCCCGTGGATGCAAACTGTACTTTTTACATCAAACCCCGTGACGATCATGGGTCAGTGTGTCACGCATGTGAGAGCCATCTGTCAGGTGTTGTTCCCGACAGATAAAAGGTTGAGAACCACTGCTCTAGTGTCTCTAGCGCCTCTTTTTACCTCTTTTTACTGCCGGCCCTAATTTGAATACTGAATCGCGTGCACAAGAGAGTGGCCTGTGCACACGCCGGGAGATCAAGGCATCTGTTCTTCTTTGTTATCCTGATGGCTATTATAGATCGTCTACCTCTTTGCTTTTTGGGACTTCCCTGGTGAATCCATGCTGCCCTTGGGTCCAGAAACCTACTAGTTTGTACACTGTTCACAATCTTTACTTCAGCAACATCTCCATGCATTTACCACTACTGAGGTGTGAGGCTAACTAGCCTGTAGTTTTCAGCCTCCTCACTGCTACAGCTTTGGGAAGTGGGACCACTACAGCTCTTTGTTACGACTGTCGCTGCCCGACGTCTCCACTCCGCCCTCCTTGGCGACTCCTCATGCAGTTGATGATTGATCTGACTGCTTGCAGCGTCTGCCTGACGTCCTCTCCGGCGTCCCCAGACTCCGGCTTGGGCGCTGCATTCCGCCATGTTGTTCAGCTGCCCATAGGGCGCGCGCGCTGCACGGCCCCTGCTTCTTATTCCTTCTTTGGCCGCGAACCTCAGGGCGTCCCCCTGTGATGACGTCACGCATCCCGGATACAAAAGCCTACACATCTTGCTAGCTAATCGATGTTAGCAACGGATCCGACGGACCGGGTCGGGGATCTACTTGTGGATGGGATTCGCGCTCTGTGCCTGGCTACTCTGCCTCTCCTTTATTGGACTTACTCTGTCGGGGTGCCCGCTCCTCGAGGGCCTCTCTCTCTTTTCTTTCGGGTCGCTGTCTGGGGTCGGTGCTCGCTCCTCAAGGGCCCGTGTTCCCGGACTCACTGCCTGAGCTTGCCTCTGCTTGGGGGGGGGGGGGGCTGCTGCCTACACCATCAGTGAGTTACATCTACTTTCTCTCAGAGCTGTTCCCTGGAACCAGGTATTCGCTCCTCGAGGGCCTGCCTCTATTCCAGCTACTGTGTTACCATCCGGGAGAAACCGTTGTGTGAGAAATCCACCAACGAGGCTCAATACCAGAACCCTGTGTATGCTTCACCGTACTCACTATCTCAGTTTCTCTCCACTACAGCACAGCTATAGAGGGATTGCTGTTCCAGTGTCCTGAGGGACTACAAGCCCAGCCGGGCTTCATCTCTACTCACTACTGCCACCTCTGGTGGCTTCTCAACTCTGTTTAATAAAAGATAATTCTGTGTTGTGTGTCCTAAAGCTGAGCCTGACCTGTAGCCCCTCACAGGACTTCCCCCATGGGTGTGGTCATCTGCCACAGTGTCCAAGGGTCCACCCAAAACCTTACAAACAATAACACACTTCTCCAGTCACATGGCACTCCTTCCAGGGATCTATTGAACAGATCTTTCAGCGGACCCGCCAGCACTATCTCTGAGCTCCCTCAGTATCCTAGGATGTACCTCATCTGGCCGCATGACATTGTCCACTTTCAGGTTTCCTAGTTCTTCCCATACATTCTGTTCCATAAACGGAATTTCGTCTTCCCCACCCCAATCTACGATCTTCTCAACCAGCAGTGATCCTTCTCCAGATTCATCTTTAGTGAATACCGAACTAAAGTATTTGTTTAATTTTTCTGCCATTTCTTCATCTCCCTCCACATATTGCTCTTTGTCATCTTTCAATTTCATTATACTTCGGGCCTCCCTTCTTTTTCTGATGTATCTGAAGAATGTTTTGTCACCTCACTTTACCTCTTTGGCCATCCTTTCTTCTGCATGAACTTTTGCTTACTTGATTTCTTTCTTCGTCTCCCTCAGCTTCACCAGGTATTCTTCCCTTCCTCTTTTTGGGATCCTTTAGACTTCTTGAATGCTGTTCCTTTTGCCTTTATTTCTTCAGCCACCTCCTTTGAGAACCAGATCGGTTTATTTTATCTCTTACTTTTGTTTACTTTTCTAACATATAGATTTGTTGCCTTTCTAATAGCTCCTTCTAATTTGGCCCACTGTTGTTCCATCTCACCTATTTTCTCCCAGTCTTCCGATTCTTCCTCCAGGAACATCCCCATTTTAACAAAGTCTGTATTTTTGAAATTTAAAACTCAGGTCTTGTGACTTTTCTTTATCATATTTGCAGTATCAAATCATACTGTCTGATGATCACTGGTGCTCAGGTGGTCACCTACGCAGACATTAGAGACATCCCCATTTATGAAGACCAGGTCGAGTATCGCGCCCTCCCTTATGGTTCCATTACCATTAGGCCGATGCAATAAAACCTGCAGGAGAGCCGGCTCTCCGAGGCAAGCGCCCACTCTCCCGACGCGCGCCCAGGCACCTCTCCTGGGCACACAATTTTGTATGTAAATTAGGGCCCGCGCTAATAAGGAGGCGCCAGGGACACTAGCGCATCCCTAGCGCCTCCTTATTAGTGGAAGCGGCAGCTGTCAGTGAGTCTGACAACTGACGCTTAATTTTACCGGCTTCGGTTTTTGAACCTGCTGACAGCCATGTTTGAGGAAGTTGAACGCAGTGTATCGTGAGAGACTAGAGACGTTGGTGTTATTTGATGAGCTTTCACCCCTGATGAAGGATTGTATCTGAAACTTGGCCATGTTAGGAAGAGGAAACACTGCTACCAAGTAATCTTACAAGCGTCTATCTACAACAACATCTACGTACAGCTAAGTAGTATCAAAGATATTTTGTATGTAAAATTGTGGATTTTTCACGGTTCCAATTCAGTGCGGTCAACACTTTTGATTTACATTTGATTCACACACAAAAAAAGGGGGGACGGTGGTATGTTCATGATTATAACCAGAACATGGGTAACCTGGATGGTACCTGTATATTCATTATATGAAACTACCACTGTTCTCACTCAAAAATATTTGGAAATCCATTTTTTTTATATAATGGTTGAAAGTGTACTTTAAAAAAGTTTTGCTTATCGTTTTAGCGATGTGGGTTCTTTAGAAATATTTTGCTCTTACCTGCATTTGTGGTATTTTTTGGTTGTGTCAGGGAGAGTTAGGCATGTGTATATTTCTGTCTGATCCAGATGTCACTGGTGAAACACATACTACGCCTCTCTGCCTTGGCCATCTGCACCTGCATGTGACTATGGCACTGATTATAACAAGGTGGGATAACCTGTCTACTGAATGTAATCCTGGAGGGCACTTTATAATTGGAGGCTAAGAAGTGCAGCAAACCCTTAATGCCCAGGTTCTCCACTCTGCAGGAGCCAGTCATTCAGGGCAATCATTTCCCAGATGCACCACGTCACTACATTGGTTGCTACCTTACTTATGCCCCAGAGCAGTGATACACAACACCACCGTATTTCCTCTGTGTGGTTTGCTGCTGGAGACACATGGAAGGAGGTGCTGACCTGCCTTCGGCTACTGGCTATTTGATATCCTGTGATTCAGGGAATCCAAGACGTGATTCTGTCTAAGAATCCATTATTGAAAATCCTGCCTCCATTACTTCAGAAGCAGTAATCATGGAGAAGAGCACTACTGGTTTTGGGTGTTGTACTTTTGCTGCCCCTTCCCCGCTAATGCCAGTCTCGGATGGTTTTCCTGCCTTTTTGCCCCTGCTCCAAAACAAGAGGAAGAGAAACAGGTAGCAGTGGCGCATGCTCTCCCAATTTTCATTTTTTTATGGCTTGAGCCGGCTTCCACTTGTGGCTTTTCTGCAGCTAAAAAAAGTCTTAAGTTTAGGGGCAGGACTCCCTTTTTTCTCGCTGCTACTATTGCTTGTGGGACACCCAATCCCTTTGCCATTTTTCTGCCTGCTGCCATTTCTTCTTCTCCCCTTTACTCACAGTGGTATGCTGGAATTGGAAGTGGCTGCTGGGGGTTTTGATGTCACAATATATTTTATTAGTACTTCACCATTCTCCAATACCCCTCTAATACTGACTTAGTGCCTGCCACATACAATCAGGTTGACAGACTGAGTTCACTTTAGTGCCAACTTGCCAAGCAAAGTTGACAGCAGAATGAAAATACAAACAAAATCAAACTTTGAAATGTTTGAATGCTAATGCCAGAAGTGTAAGAAATAAGATGGGAGAAGTAGAGTGATTAGCAGTGAATGATGACAGATAGTTAATTGGCATCTCACAGACATGTTGGAAAGAGGACAACCAATGGGATAGTGCTATACTGGGGTACAAATTAAATTGCAATGACAGAGTGGCAGGGTGGCACTTTGTCTGGGATGACATAGAGTCCAACAAGATAAACTTCCTGCATGAGACTAAATGCACAATCGAATCTTTATGGGTAGAAATCCCTTGTGTTGGGGAAGACTATAGTGATAGGAGTATACTACAGTCCACCTGGCCAAGATGGTGTGAGAGACAGTGAAATGCTAAGAGAAATTATGGAAGCTAACCAAATTGGTAGTGCGGTAATAATGGGAGATTTCAATTACCCCGATATTGACTGGGTAAATGTATCATCGGTACATGTTAGAGAGATAAAGTTCCTGGATGGAATAAATGACAGTTTTATAGAGCAGTTGGTTCAGGAATTGACAAGAGAGGGAGCAATTTTAGATCTAATTCTCAGTGGAGCACAGGATTTGGTAAGAGACATAACGATAGTGGAGCCGCTTGGCAATAGTGATCATAATATGATCAAATTTGAATTAATGACTGGAACAGGGACAGTAAGCAAATCCACGGCTCTCATGCTAAACTTTCAAAAGGGAAACTTTGATAAAATGAGAAAAACTGAAAAAAAACTGAAAGGAGCAGCTACAAAGGTACAAAGTGTGCAGGAGGCATGGTCATTGTTAAAAAATACCATCCTAGAAGCACAGTCCAGATGTATTTCACACATTAAGAAAGGTGGAAAGAAGGCAAAATGATTACCGGCATGGTTAAAAGGGGAAGTGAAATAAGCTATTTTAGCCAAAAGATCTTCATTCAAAAATTGGAAGAAGGATCCTACAGAAGAAAATAGGATAATGCATAAGCGTTGGCAAGTTAAATGTAAGACATTGATAAGACAGGCTAAGAGAGAATTTAAAAAGAAGTTGGCCATAGAGGCAAAAACTCACAGTAAAAACTTTTTAAAATATATCCGAAGCAGAAAGCCTGTGAGGGAGTCAGTTGGACCGTTAGATGATCGAGGGGTTAAAGGGACACTTAGAGAGGATAAGGCCATTGCGGAAAGATTAAATACTTTCTTTGCTTCGGTGTTTAATGAAGAGGATGTTGGGAAGGTACCCATATTGGAGAAGGTTTTCATGGATAATGATTCAGATGGACTGAACCAAATCACGGTGAACCTAGAAGATGTGGTAGGCTGGATTGACAAACTGAAGAGAAGTAAATCACCTGGACCGGATGGTATACACCCCAGGGTTCTGAAGGAACTAAAAAATGAAAATTTGTATTCAAAAGTGAATAAAATGAAAATTTGTAACCTATCATTAAAATCATCCATTGTACCTGAAGACTGGCAGGTAGCTAATGTAACCCCAATATTTAAAAATGGCTCCGGGGCGATCTGGGAAACTACAGACCAGTTAGCCTGACTTCAGTGCCAGGAAAAATAGTACAAAAGTATTCTAAATATCAAAATCACAGAACATATAGAAAGACATTGTTTAATGGAACAAAGTTACCATGGCTTTACCCAAGGCAAGTCTTGCCTCACAAATCTGCTTCACTTTTTTGAAGGAGTTAATAAACATGTAGATAAAGGTGAACCAGTAGATGTAGTGTATTTGGATTTTCAGAAGGCGTTTGACATGGTTCCTCATGGGAGGCTTTTAGGAAAAGTAAAAAGTCATGGGATAGGTGGTGATGTCCTTTCGTGGATTACAAACTGGCTAAAAGACAGGAAACAGAGAGTAGGATTAAATGGACAATTTTCTTAGTGGAAGGATTGGGAAGTAGAGGGCCTCACGGATCTGTATCGGGACCCGTACTTTTCAATATATTTATAAATGATCTGGAAAGAAATAAGACGAGTGAGGTAATCAAATTTGCAGAGGATACAAAACTGTTCAGAGTAGTTAAATCACAAGCAGATTGTGATAAATTGCAGGAAGACCTTGTGAGACTGGAAAATTGGGCATCGAAATAGCAGATGAAATTTAATGTGGATAAGTGCAAGGTAATGCATATAGGGAAAAATAACCCATGCTATATTTACACAATGTTAGGTTCCATATTAGGAACTAGCACTCAAGAAAGAGATCTAGGCTTCATGGTGAATAAAACGGAAAATGTCATAATGCCTCTGTATCACTCCATGGTGAGACCGCACCTTGAATACTGCATACAATTCTGGTCGCTGCATCTCAAAAAAGATATATTTGCGATGGAGAAGGTACAGAGAAGGGTGACCAAAATGATAAAGGGAATGGAACAGCTCCCTATGAGGAAAGACTAAAAAGGTTAGGACTTTTCAGCTTGGAGAAGAGACAGCTGAGGGGTATGATAGAGGTGTTTAAAATCATGAGAGGTCTAGAACAAGTAAATGTGAATTGGTTATTTACTCTTTCGGATAATAGAAAGACTAGAAGGGCACTCCATGAAGTTAACATGTGGCACATTTAAAACTAATTGGAGAAAGTTCTTTTTCACTCAGCGCACAATTAAACTCTGGAATTTGTTGCCAGAGGATGTGGTTAGTGCAGTTAGTGTAGCTGTGTTTAAAAAAGGATTTGATATAAGAACATAAGAAAATGCCATACTGGGTCAGACCAAGGGTCCATCAAGCCCAGCATCCTGTTTCCAACAGTGGCCAATCCAGGCCATAAGAACCTGGCAAGTACCCAAAAACTAAGTCTATTCCATGTAACCATTGCTAATGGCAGTGGCTATTCTCTAAGTGAACTTAATAGCAGGTAATGGACTTCTCCTCCAAGAACTTATCCAATCCTTTTTTAAACACAGCTATACTAACTGCACGAACCACATTCTCTGGCAACAAATTCCAGAGTTTAATTGTGCGTTGAGTAAAAAAGAACTTTCTCCGATTAGTTTTAAACGTGCCCCATGCTAACTTCATGGAGTGTCCCCTAGTCTTTCTACTATCCGAAAGAGTAAATAACCGATTCACATCTACTCGTTCTAGACCTCTCATGATTTTAAACACCTCTATCATATCCCCCCTCAGTCGTCTCTTCTCTAAGCTAAAAAGTCCTAACCTCTTTAGTCTTTCCTCATAGGGGAGTTGTTCCATTCCCCTTATCATTTTGGTAGCCCTTCTCTGATACCTCTCCATCGCAATTATATCTTTTTGAGATGCGGCGACCAGAATTGTACACAGTATTCAAGGTGCGGTCTCACCATGGAGCGATACAGAGGCATTATGACATTTCAGATTATTCATCATTCCTTTCTAATAATTCCCACATTCTGTTTGCTTTTTTGACTGCCGCAGCACACTGAACCGACGATTTCAATGTGTTATCCACTATGACACCTAGATCTCTTTCTTGGGTTGTAGCACCTAATATGGGAACCCAACATCGTGTAATATAGCATGGGTTATTTTCCCTATATGCATCACCTTGCACTTATCCACATTAAATTTCATCTGCCATTTGGATGCCCAATTTCCAGTCTCACAAGGTCTTCCTGCAATTTATCACAATCTGCTTGTGATTTAACTACTCTGAACAATTTTGTGTCATCTGCAAATTTGATTATCTCACTCGTCGTATTTCTTTCCAGATCATTTATAAATATATTGAACAGTAAGGGTCCCAATACAGATCCCTGAGGCACTCCACTGTCCACTCCCTTCCACTGAGAAAATGCCCATTTAATCCTACTCTCTGTTTCCTGTCTTTTAGCCAGTTGCAATCCACGAAAGGACATCGCCACCTATCCCATGACTTTTTACTTTTCCTAGAAGCCTCTCATGAGGAACTTTGTCAAACGCCTTCTGAAAATCCAAGTATATGTTTTTGGAGAAGTCCATTACCTGCTATTAATTAAATTGACTTAGAAATTAAATTTGGAGAAGTCCATTACCTGCTATTAATTAAATTGACTTAGAAAATAGCCACTGCTATTACTAGCAACAGTAGCATGGGATAGACTTAGTGTTTGGGTATTTGCCAGGTTCTTATGGCCTGGATTGGCCACTGTTGGAAACAGGATGCTGGGCTTGATGGACTCTTGGTCTGACTCAGTATGGGCATGTTCTTATGTTCTTATTTTTAAGTGTGCCTGGAAACTTATACAGAGGATGAATGGAAAGCAAGTCCCTTGAAGTGCAGTGTTAAGCAGACCCAATTCCAAGTACAAAGGGAAGGTTGGAAGGCGAATTGATAAAACAGCTCCTAGTTCCCAAACATATCACCAGAAGGGTCATGCAGTTAGCATACAGCCACCCAGAGAAAGCTCAGCCTACCCAAGCCTGAGGTTATAATCACCCTATGGTCCAAAGCGTATTGCAGCCAGGGGATCGTGTTTATGTCCTCTTGTCTTTGCAAAGCAAATTGTTAGTCCGTTAGCAAGGATCCTATGAAGTTTTGGAGAAAACAGGCCCTGTGGATTACAAAATAGCCTAGCCAGATAAACCAAATAAAACTCTAATCTACCACGTAAACTTCTGAAGGAGTAGGTTGCAAAGGTATGTGAAATGGTGCAAATAGAAGAGTATGGTCCAGAGGTTGGATCTGATATGGACAGAGCCCAGATTCCTTTGGGAAGCACTGTCCACCCCACAGATAGCTGACTTAAATCAGCTTGTGCAGCAAAAACAAGGAGATCTTCTCGAACCTACCAGGTCGTACCCACCTGTGCAGCATTGGATCATTACACCTCCTGCAGTTGTTGTGCAGCAACAACCCTGTCAGATTCCCGAGGCCTGCACCATGGTCATCGAGACCAAATTAAGGAATTATAGAGGGGTGTAATCGTGATTGGTCCTCACCCATACTACTCGTGCTGAAGCCAGATGGGATTATAAGGTTCTGCATTGACTTTAAAAGGGTTACCAAGGTCTCAAAACTCGATGCGTACCTGATGCCTCAAATGGATGAATTGATTGAGCATCTTGGATCAGCCCAGATCATTTCTATCCTGGATATTATAAAAGGGTAGCGGCAGGGTCCCTCATGCCAGTGGTGAAGGAGAAGACAGCATTCTCAATGCCAGAGGGACTTTTCCAGTTCACTGTCTTCCCTTTAAGACTCCATGGCACCCCCGCAACTTTTCAGTGCTTGGGTGACCGCCTGTTCCGCCCACATCAAGCAGCCCGCCTACTTGGATGACATTGTGGTGTACAGCCCAGAAGATGCATCTAAGCCAACTCCACACTGTGGCTTGACCAGTCTGAGGAAAGCAGGACTGATGGCCAACCCTAAGAAAATGCTTGCTGTGAGGGCAGAAGTCCAGTATCTTGTCTACAACCCTGGGGAAGGACAATGTCCATCTTCAGACCCAGAAGATTGAGGTGATCACCTGGATGCCTATCCCGCAAACAAAAGCAAAAGTGAGCATGCTTCTAGGCCACATGGGATATTACAGAAGGTTTATTTCCAATTACTCAGAGAAGGTGGAGCCTCTCACAAGGCTACTGTTGAAGAAAGCACCAGAGGAGGCCTTACAGCGCTGTGAAAGAGGGTTATGCTCCAAACCAGTTCTGATAAGTCTGGACTTCACTGAACTCTTCACGATGCAGACCAATGCCTCAGAAATAGACTTGGGAGAAGTCTTAGTCCAAGAGATGGATGGCCAAGAACATCTTGTGGCATACATTAGCCGGAAGCTGATACTACAGGAGAGGTGTTACTCAACAGTTGAGAAGAAGACCATGGCAGTCAAGTGGGCCTTAGAGGCCTTGTGGTACTACCTGTTAGGAAGGCAGTTCACACTTAAAATGGACCACCAACCGCGTCTCTGGATAAATGAAATGAGTCCAGTGTGAGGGTAATAAGATGGCTCTTGGCCCTACAGCCCTTCATCTATAAAATATGACATAAGCCAGGAAAGAAAAACAGAAATGTGGATTTCCTATCCAGAGAGGAGTCCCTGGTTCAGGCATGCGTTCACCTAAGTGAGGGTGAGCTGAAGGGATGAGTGTACAGGAAACTCCCTCAAACCACCTTAAGAGAACAGCCAGCCACAGATATCTGGTCCAGTCCTCCATAACGATCAGCCCCGCAAGGAATTCTGGGAGAAGGGAGGCTCTCTTCACCTACTATAAGGAATCAGGGCCCAGAAGGGTTAGGGAGGCGCCAGAAAACAGGCAAGAAGCCAGAGCACTGCCAGAGTACCGCCAGATGACTTATGTTTGGATGCTTTTTGAATTGCAAGGAAGGGACTGCCTTTGGAAGCTGTTTATTTTCTGTTTTCATAAATAAAATGTATGTAAGGAAACAGCCAGAGTCTGCCTCCTTTATCCCACTGGCTGTTTCCCCAAGCCATGACCACCCAAGTTACCTCAAGCAGAGAGAGGCTAGGAAAATGGTCAAGACCTTTAGCAGAGTTGAGGAAAAATAGACAGACCCAGCTATGAGAGGAGGGAGAATACTTACCAGGAAATGAAAAGGACAGAACCTGAGTTTTTTTTGTTGCCATTAACATGGACTTAATGTTTTAAACCAGACTGTAGGCCTTTTCAGAACTCTGCTGCAGATTGCAGATCTAATAAATTACTTTGGTTTATTAGTAGTCCATACAGAATACCAGGGCTGAAATTGTCAGAAACTAGAGGCAAGAATGTGCACTTTTTGGACAGGATGATGTCAGTCATCCATGAGTGAGCACTTTATCAAACTAAAGTATGATCTGTTCTAGTCCCTTAAGTACAACGATACCAAGATAAAATAAAATAAAATGATATGGTGGGCTCAGCAGGTTATTTATTTTCTAAGGAACCTATTATTTGTTCTCGCTCTAAACCGGGTGTGGGAACCTTTGTAATATAAGCGGCAGTTGTTTCTCTGTTCTCTTTGTGCTGCATAGTTTAATGACTTTCTCTGATGTTATGGTACTGTCTGGCACTGGAAAAATCTAACAAGATTTAATAAGGCACTTTCAAGAGAAAAGGATGATTCATAGCAGCTTTGAGCCCACAAAAGAGTAAATGCCTGAGGCAGGCCTAAAGTTATTCGGCTGACTTAACCAGATATAGTTGAAAATAGACTCTGTTAATTGGATAGCTTTACCTCGCCACGGAATGCATCTCTTATTTTGGCTAGATTTTAGCTGAAAAATGAACATAAATGTCATCCTTTCTCTGATGGCCAATCCGGCAGGATCACAAAGAATAGATCATCCCTCCTTGGTTATAACCAGGGATAAGCAGTGGCTTTCTCATGTCTACATGGCTAATAATGGTTTATGAACTTTTTCTCCAGAACTTGTCTGAACCCATTTTGAAACAAGCTATGCAAACTGCTTTCACCACATCCTCTGGTAATAAATTCCATAGTTAAAGTGCACTGAATGAAAATATGTGATTTGTTTTAAATGTGCTACTTATCAACTTCTTGGAGTATCCTCTAGTACTGTTTAGAAGGATAAATAACCATTCTTTAATTATCCTAGAATAGTAGATAGAGCAGAATACAACTTTTAAATTAAATAACTGCACATAATACTCAAGGGGCCGGATTTTCAAAAGGTTACGCGCGCCGGGCCTATTTTCAAAAGGGGGAAAAGGACAGGGGAGGTAGGGGGGAAAGGGCAGGGGAGGCAGGGGAAGGGAAGGTGAGTTGGGGGTAGGGAACGGGGGAAGGCAGCGTGGCTCGGCGCAGGCTCGGCGTGCGCAAGGTGCACAATTGTGCCAACCCCTTTTGCGCGCCAACCCCTGATTTTATAACTTGCATGCGCCAGCGCGCATAAGTTATAAAATCGGGCGTACATGTGCACGTGCCGGGTAGCGCTCCTTTTAAAATCTACCCCAAGATGTGGTCACACCATGGATCAGAACCGAGGCGTTACATCCTCTGTGTTTTGCATTCCTTTCCTAATAGTACCTGACATTCTGTTTGCTTTTTTGACCGTCATTGCACATTGGATCGAGGAAGAGATCCAGAGAAAGACCAAAATAGTGTGGGGTCTGCACCAAAAGACTTGAGACTGATGGACCTAAATATGCATATCTTAGAGGAGAGACAGAGGAAATAGGACTTTTAAATACCTAAAGGGTATTAATGATACACAGGATTCAAGCCTTTTTCGGTGGAAAGAAAGCTGTAGAGCTAGGGGACATAATATGAAGCTCCAAGAGGGTAGACTCAACAACATCATCAGGAAATATTTCTTCACGGAAAGGGTGTATGGGTTGCCCTCCTGGAAGAGGTAGTGAAGACAAGAACGGACATGGGATAAACATAGAGGATCTCTGGTGGTTAGAGGATGGAAATTAAGAAAAGGCGTAACCTGTGTTAACTGTTATAACCTGCATGGAGCAGCATTTACTATCCTTAAAAAGCTTGCTGGGCAGACTAAATGGACCATTGGGGTTTTTTTTTCCCTCATTTACTGTGTTACTGTTTCAAAGTATTGTACATAGTGATTCCTAGATCCTTTCACTGAGTGGTGACACCTTATATGGAACCCAGCATCATTTATCTAAAGTTTGGGTTATTCTTCCTTAAATGCACCACTTTGTACTTGCCCATATTAAATTTCATCTGCCGTTTAGACGCCAGTCCCCAGTCTCGCAAGGTTCTCTTGTACTTTTTCACAATCTGCTCGTGATTGAACTACTTTGAATAATTTTTTGTCATCTCCAAATTTGATTACCTCTCTCTTTGCTGTCTTTTAGAGATCATTTATAAAATATTTAAATACCAGTCCTGGTAGAGATCCTTGGGGCACTCTACTGTTTATCTTTCTCCATTGAGAGAAATGACCATTCAGTCTTACTCTCTTTCGGGCCGATTCAGTAAAATGCACGGGAGAGCCGGCGCTCCGAGGCAAGCACCCGCTCTCCCAACGCACGCCCAGGCCACTCTCCTGGGTGCGCGATTCAGTATGCAAATGAGGGCCCGCGCTAATAAGGAGGCGCTAGGGACACTAATGCGTCCCTAGCGCCTCCTTATTGGCAGAAGCGGCGGCTGTCTGCGGGTTTGACAGCTGACGCTTAATTTTACCGGCGTCGGTTGTTGAACCTGTTGACGGCCATGGGTTCGGAAAACGGACGCCGGCAAAATTGAGCATCCGTTTTCCAGGCCGCGGGCAGATTATTTTTTTAAGATTTTTTAAAAAAAATTTTATTTTTGGGGCCTCCGACTTAATATCGCTTTCCCGGTGCCAGCCTAAATTAACTCCTGCCTTTGGGCAGGCGTTAATTTCTGAGAGTAAAATGTGCGACTTGGCTACACGTTTTACTTTCTATATCGCGCGGGAATAACTAATAGGGCCATCAACATGCATTTGCATGTTGATGGCCCTATTAGTTTCGGGGGGGGGGGGGGGGGGGGGTTGGACGCGAGTTTTCCATGCACTATTACCCCTTACTGTATAAGGGGTAATAATAGCGTGTCTAAAACGCACGTCCAAACGGGGGCTAATGGTGCACTCGGCCTGAATGCACCGTACTGAATCGGCCTGTTTTCCTTTAGCCAGTTATCAATCCACAATAGGAAATTGATTCTTATTCATGACTTTTTAATTTCCCGGTGAGTACTTTGTCAAACATATTCTGAAAATCCAGATAGCTATATCGACTGACTCACCTTTGTCAACATGTTTGTTAGTCCCTTCAAAGAAATCTAACAGATTTGTAAAGTAAGATTTGCCTTTGCTAAACCACATTATTGGATTATCTGTTATCTGTTGACTTATCCTTTGCATATTTGAATGGTACAGGTGCAAAAGACACAGAAGAGAAGTAACTGTAAATAACCAAAGAAATAAATCTTGTGCTGTAGATGATCTGTCATGGGGCCCTGCCGAAAAATCATCCATGAAATGATATTAACTGCCCAGAACCCTGCCATGATCTTACAGTTTTGGTCTCCTGGGGTTATTTTATTGTTTAGTATGTAGGCAAAAATTTTTCACTTTCCCTAGTTCAAGTTTTCCTCTACTGCTGTAACTTTTCTTCCTTCTCCTCTGTGTTCATCCGTCTTTTGTGCCCTGCATCTGGGGTTCTGTGCACTGTGGAGGGGACTACATGTTTCTGACGTGACTCCTGGGAAAAGCCTCCTCCCCACCCAGCATTATTTATGTATATTGACTAGGCTGTTTTAATATATTTGTTTTGTAATTTGCTTAGAGTACTGGTCTGATCCAGCAGAATTTTAAGTATGAAGAATAATAATGTCACTTTTTTTTTTAAAGGACAAGGTTGCAAATACAATGGGAGGAGAGTTAGAAAATAAAAGTATAGTAATATAGTAAATTACAACAGCTAAAGAGAAAAAAGGACCCATCTAATCTGCCTAACAAGGTTTTTAAGGTTGTTACTGCCAAGGCCAAAGGTGCTGCTGTGTCCTGAGGAGGAAGAGGAGAGTTTACAGTCTTTAGTATGTGAAGGACTGTAAATTGGGACTTCTCTGAAACCCAAGGTTTGTGCTAAGCCATGTTAGATGCCACTTCAAAGTGTCTGTATGTATAGAAAGAGGGCTCGGCTCTGGCTTATCAGACCAGCACAAGGGGGCTTCCCGTGAGTGTATGCAGGAGCAGCTCTGCAGTCCAACTTCTGTACGTGACATAACTGGTCCCAGCTGACAGTGAAAGCAAGCAGCTCAGTGCTACCTGGTGCTTTGAGAGGGGAATAGAGGCTATGAATCCTAAAGTTTGTGTTAAGCCATTTCACTTGGCACCAAATCTCTCTAATCCTATCTCACCTGCCCACTCCAGATTCCTGTTCTAAAATAGTCTTCCTCACTTTAGCCATGCTCACCTGCCTTCCTATTTTCCTTGTTATTCCTTGATTTTACTTGAACACAATTAGAAAACATTAACATGGAACAAAACAATTTACAAGCCTACAGGTCACCGCTATCCATTGAGAATTGAACATCTACTACCCTTCACTCCCAACAGCTAAGCCATAAAGCCAGCATGCCTAAGGATTATTTTCTGCAGATGCAGAAATTAGCCATGTACTCTGGGGATCGTCCTCCGGTCTTCCGATCCAGGCCCCATACCATTTTGGTCGCCCTTCTCTGGACTGCCTCCATCCTGTCTCTTTCCTTTTTGAGATACAGGCTCAAGAACTGAACACAGTACTCCAGGTGTGGCCTCACCAAGGACCTGTACAAGGGCATCACCACCTCCTTTTTCTTACTCTGTGCAGCCCAGCATTCTTCTAGCTTTAGTTATCGCTTTGTCGCATTGCTTTCACCACCTTCAGACGTGATCACACCAGGGTTCCTTTCCCAGTCCATGCACATAAAGCTCTTTAGAATTACCACACCCAAGATGCATGACTCTGCACTGTTTGCCATTGAATCCCAGCTGCCTAATCCTCGACCAGTCTTCAAGCTTTCTTAAATCACTTTTCATTTTCTCCTTCAAGCGTTTCCACTCTGTTGCAGATCTTAGTATCATCCACAAATAGACAAACTTTACCTTCTATCCCTTTTGCAATGTCACTCACAAAGATATTGAATAGAACCGGTCCCAAAACCGATCCCTGTGGCACTCCGCTTAACACCGCTCTCTCTTCAGAGTATATTCCATTTACCATTACACGCTGTCTCCTGTCAATAGTTTGCAATCCAAGCCACTAGCTTAGCACCTACTCCCAAGCTTCTCATTTTGTTCACGAGTCTCCTATGTGGGACCATATCAAAAGACTACTAAAATCCAAGTAAATCATATTGAGCACTCTTCCCTGATCCAATTTTCTAGTCACCCAATCAAAGCTATCAATGAGATTTGTCTGAAAGGATCTTCCCCTGGTGAATCCATGCTGCCTCGGGTCGAGCAACCCACCGGATTGTAGGTAGTTCACTCTCCTTTCCTTCAGAAGAACCTCAATCTCTCATCCTGTGTTATGATTGGCAGCTCATGGGAAGGCCCCTCGTGCCACCTCACTCACCTCCAATGCCAGCCCGGGCCTCATGGGGTGAAAATGCGACCAGCAAACAGCAGCTTTCGGAGCAGCACGTTCTCTCCAGATGCCACTAGGCTTGGACATCTCCCAGGTCTGCTCTAAGCTTGTGTGCACAGGGCACCCCCAGCCTTAAAGGGGCCACAGCATAAAAGTCCCCATGATGCCCCTAGATGATGTCAGAGGACTCCCTCTAAGGCTGCCTCAGATACCTCAGCAATAGGTCCCCTGCTGTGCCTTGTGTCCCAGTGCATATTACTAGCTTCCTGCATCTTGTTTCCTGATTTCTTGTCCCTTCTTCGTCTTCCAGTACCTTTGCCTTATCTGTGCCCTAGTCGTTGTCTTGTCTCTTGCTCCTTGTCTCATCGTGTTCCCCTCGGCTTGACTTCTCAGATTCTGACCCTGGCTTGGATCCTTACCTTCGCTGATCACTGCCTGTACCTGACCTTCTGCCTTGGAACCAACCTTGCCTTGTCTGCTGTCTGCCCCGACCTCTGGCTTGTTATCCATCTACACTGTCAGCTCCCTGTCCCAACCTCTGGCCTACTGTCTATATCTGCTGTCTGTTGCTTGCCTGACTGTCGACTGGACTTGGACTCTCGTATATGGATTGCCCTGGGCACCCACCTAAGACTTGCCAGCCACCAGAACCCAAGGGCTGAACCTGCATGGAAGGTGGTTGGTATAGGCGAAGCTCCAGCCGGTCTCACCGCAGGGCTTCTCTGCCAGCAGTCAGTGGGGGCCTAGCAGACTTGCTCGCTAGGTGGTGCCAATCGTACCACAGCACCAAGGATCCACCTTTCCTGTGAGCATTACATACTGCTTCTCTTTGTCTGTAACCTTGGAGTCATCTTTGTTGCCGCTCTCTTCTTCTTCTCTATACACTTTCAAATACTGTTAAAGTGTGTTATTTCTTCCTCTATAATATCACTAAAATCTGGCCCTCCCTTTCTGAGCTTGTCCACTACTGCAGCTTGCTCTTTGCTGGCTCCTGCTGAACCAGTTTTCTCCACTGCAGTCTTTTCAAAATGTAGCTGCACGCCTCATGTATCTTCAGCGTCCCCATGACTATGATGGTATCTGATTTAAAGAAAGCATGGGATGATAAGCACAGGGGATCTCTGAGGCAGTGATAGGAAACTGAATTGGTTGATGTGGATGGAAAGACTAAATAATTCACACCGTCTTTTACATGTTTATGATTCTATGTGTAACGCCTTTCTCAAGTCCCTGCACTGGCTCCCTGTCTGCTTCCTCATATAG
The DNA here is from genome assembly GCF_901001135.1 of Rhinatrema bivittatum. Classification (NCBI taxonomy): domain Eukaryota; kingdom Metazoa; phylum Chordata; class Amphibia; order Gymnophiona; family Rhinatrematidae; genus Rhinatrema; species Rhinatrema bivittatum. The sequence continues at coordinate 182,552,059 of NC_042623.1, forward strand.
TTCTTCATTCTGCAGCTCCTCATTACCTGTCTTCTCTTCTCTCTTCCTGCATCCTTCATCATGAACTCCATGCATCCAGCAAGTCACTCTTCACCACTGTCCCATCCCAGCTCTCTGCTTTCCACCTTGCTGTGCCATATGTCTGGAATAGACTTTCCGGTTCTGTGGGTCATGCTCCCTCTCCGGCCATATTCAAATCCAGTTTCAAAACTTACCTTTTTGAAGCTGCTTTTCAATTCTAAGTACTTCTCTGCAATAAATACACTTCCCATAGATAGACTCTTGCTTATCATGTTTGTCTTGATTGGATTATAAGCTCCATTGAGCAGCAATTGTCTCTTATGTGCATCTGTATGTCTAGTAGTGCTTTAGACATGATACATAGTAGTAGCAGTAGTGCAGGAAGACGTGTGTTGTGTCCCTTGAACTGACCAAGATGTGCTTTATGAACAGGAGGATCAAGACGCCATGGAGGCAGACCTAGACAAGGCAGAGGTGCTGCAACCCCAAGTCGGTGAATTATCAGGGGAGAAGTTGCTGACAACAGATTACTTAGGGGTAAGTAATACCTTTTTACATCTCTTAAGTGTATATATAATCTGTATCTTTATATACATCCTTTCCTAAACATATACACAGACCTCGCTCAGTGTACATATGCCAATTATACAGTACTATAGTAATTTTCATGTGTAAAGATACCTTAATTATCTGTACCCCTTCAAATCAAATAAATGTACAGTCTTTGTACTACATCTTTCCTAAAACCCATATCCCAAAACACAATACAGCCACTCAAGGGGCACAACAGGGAGGCAACAAATAAGCCCAGATTGATGGTTCCTGTGCAGTAAGGTGTGCCACAGTGGTCCTGCTTCTCACCAGTTTTATTTAACATCTACTTGTGCCCCCTTTGGGACAAATTGCAAGAGCTAGAGATCTTTTTCAAAGTCTTAAGCAGATGTCATCCAGTTGTTTCCTGTTTGCACCACTGTAGACTCCACTTTTACCCACATTGCAAATACGTTGCAAGTGGTGAATTTTTGGATGAGAGAAAATAACTTGTTATTGAATTTTTCAAAACCGAGATCCCATGGATTTCTTGCTCTGTGACATCTACACCCATCTCGCAATTTATAGATGATGGAACCATAATCCCTTTTTCTGATTCTGTTAGAAATCTGGGGTTTCAGTTTGATTATGCCTTTTCTTTTTATCCTCTGGTAAAGAAAGTAGTTAAAGTGGGGCTTTTTTAAGCTAAGAAAGCTCTGGGGAAACTGATAGTACGTTTTGGGTAAATGTGACTTCGGACCTGTCATACAATCCTTTGTATTAATCACATTAGATTACCGTACTCCTCTATATTATATGGGTTCACTAGGGTGTCAATTAAAAGCTCTGCAGCTGTTATTGAATGCAGCAGCCGGATTGGTTTCGGGCTGCCCTTTAAGGGAACATATTTCACAGGCTCTACGCTGGCCGCCGGTAGAACAAAGAATAAAGTTTAAGATCAAGACATTCGTGCATCGTTTACTGTATGATGAGGGTCCTTTTTATTTAAAGACCATGAGTACCTGGTGCTGACCATCTCATCATTTGCATTTGGAAAATTGTCATTTGTTAATTCCTAGTGTAAGATCTGTGAAGCTGAAAAGAACTCGGTGCTCGGACCTTTACTGTTGTGGAATCAGCTTCCTTTGACTTTATGACGGATCCAGAGTTATAAACTGTTTCAGAAGAAGCTAAAGGCTCATCTGTTTTGTGAAACTTTTTCAGTTTCATGCGCAAAGGCTCCCAATCTTTCAAGGAACATGAGACTGTTTGGAGCTGATAAGGTGTCCAAGTAGCATCGCACATTTCCCCATACCATAACACAATCATTCATAATGTGTAAAACCTCAGTCTAAAGTGAACACACAGCTTTGGAAATTGCTCTCCCTATTTAAACATTGCCAACAGTGACCTCCACTTCCCACACCAAGCGCAATGGGGAAAAGGAAGGAAGTTAAAAAAAAACCAAACAAAAAACGTTCCATGTTGGCAACTTGGTACAATCTGGCAGAAAATCAGCACCGGTACCTGCAATTTGATTTTCAACCGGAAACTGTCTCTGGAGTTTCCTTTTTGAAAATAGGCCAACAGGGGAAAGCAGGTGCAAAGTACATGTGTGAAAATATGCAGGAGGCATTCAAAATTACATCTCTGCATGTCTCTTCCCTCCCTCCCTCCACCCCAATCCTGTGCCTTTTCCCCACTGCAGGTAAAAAGGTGTCTGCATGCTTTCACAGCGCAGCTCCTTCTACCCTCAGAGGCAGGGAAGAGGCATTTTTTATCCTCCCTGAAAATGGACTCCCTTTTATTTATACTTTAATATCTTCTTCTATGGTTCTTGCAAACACATACATAAAATGATATTCACAAAATAATTTAAATTTTAGAAAAAGCAAAACAGCCTGCTTTTCACAGGGAAGAAGAAGGCTTGCAAGATCTCAGTGTCCGTGTGTCTCCCTGGATAACTTTTTCGTTTGTCCTCTCTCCTCCTTGATCCCTGGTACTCATCATTCCCTTTGTCCCTCCATCCTTCCCTCTTTCTCTATCTCTGATAAGCTGCCATCCCCTCTCATTCCCTTTAACCAGGTCAATTATGAATTCCTGTCTTCCTCTTTATTCTCCATTCATTCCTATCTTGTTTCTTCTTCCCTCTGTCTTTCTCCTCATACTTTTCTGGTGCCGCTCTCCTCGCCTCTCTCTGGTAGGCAGGTGGCAGTCGCGGGAAATGCTTCTTACCGCTGTGACAGCCCAGCTTTCCTCAGTGTGTGGCAGAGGTAATCGGCCCCTCTCATCCCCACATCCTGACAAAGTGCAGCAGTGCAGTTTGATTCTCAAGGGCTGCAATTGGTCCCTGTCTTCCCCTCCTCCGCTGAGCATAAGGCAGTGTAGTTTGAAGTTTCTAATAAGTGTCAGTGGCCCGTCTCTGTCCCTTCTCTTCTTGGTCTGCAGCAACACAGGGTGACGTTTTTGGGGGGCCTTAATAGGCCCACTCTCCCGCTTCTAACCTGTGGCAGCAGCTCAACTAATCACTGCTAGCAGCAGCCCGCACCTTTTCTCCCTCACTAAACTTTCTTACAACCCTTCTGGAGGACCCCCAGGGACAGTCCCATGGACTCCAGGTTGGAAACCACTTCTGTAGAGCTTGTAATTTTAATCATTTTGTGTGTGCTCTGAATGTATGTGTGTCCATTTTCTAGAACAGAAGTCTGGAAATAGAGTATAAATTCTTGCAAATAAATAAATGATCAAGTAATGTTAATCATCTACTTCTGGTGACCTCACCTCACTATATCTCTTTTTTTTATGCCTTCTTTAGATAATGACCCACTCTCAGAAAATAAAGAAGAGGATTCTCCCAGGATTCTCCCAGAGCATTGATGAACCTCTGCAGAGACCTGTCACACCCAGCTGCCATAGGGCTGTGTATCTAGTGTAAGCAAACTTTATGGCATTGCCACTGGGTATTGATGCCAGTACTGAATAGCTCTTGTTAAGATAGTGGGTATACACAGTTATTAACTGATACACGACAGATGGATCCAGAACAAGTTGGGTTATGCACCTCTACCAGCAGATGGAGACGGAGCAAAGCTGACGTCACAGTATGTATTACCCCTGCATTGACATCAGCCCGCCAGTATTCTCCGTCTCCAGCAGATGGTGGATGTGCATCTCCCTACTGGGGATTGCTTAAAAATTTTAAAGGAGAAAAGGAGGAAAATGAATTCGACCTGCACTCCTGTGGTGATACCTTATGTTCCCTCCCTCAGTTGAGAATTCCTGAGGTGATATCCTTGGCGCCTTCCCTCAGATGAGTGCCTTGGTCTGGAAGTTGGTTTTCAGCCCGCATGGACTTGGCTGTAAAAAAAAAAAAATAAAATAATAATAATAATAAAAATAAACTGCTGAAAGGCAAACGGATGCAGAAAGCCGAATGTGGCTATGAAGGTTTTTGCCCTCTTCCCCCCGCAGCTGGAGACCAACCTTGTATCAGCCGGATGGGCTGAGCGCAGGTAATTAAAAAGAAAAATAGAAGAAAGAGAGAAGAAGGGGTTAAGAAGGGATTCCTCTCCCCTCTGGTTTCCTTGTTCAGTGCACCGATCTGATGTACATTCCCGCTTCCGGTGGAGCTTAGGGGACGTAGGCAGCTTGGCGGGTTGAGCAGCCCTTTTGGCTAGGCCCTTCTCTCAGACTTGATTTCGCCACGTGGTAGACCATGGTGGTGTTTTCACGCGTTTTTTCTTTTGCATTAGTCTGCCCGCTTCAGTTATGTTGGTTCGTGCTTGTGTGCCTGGCAGTGGGTCCAGTCTGTGTGCCTAGTTGGGTGCATAGAGGCGCCTGCCTGGGCGCTTAGTTGTCCGCGCACACACATGCGTGCACTTATTTACGTGCACTGTCTGAATGTCTTGGTGGGAGCTCAGTTTTGTGCACTTATCAGAACACTGTGTTGAGTGCCTAATTTTTGGGCACCTATTTTTTGCAATGCTAATACAGCTGGGCCCACTTGTGTTAGAAGCTTGTTAGAGCATACTGACAACCTGATGGCACCTAAAGCAAAGAAGCCTAAGTGCCTTGCCCCGATCACAGCCTCACACATTGCAGGAAAAGACAATGTTAGAGCTGACCTGCTCAGCAGTCAAGAGTCTGAATCCAGGAGAATGGGAATTGTCAAACGAGGCATTCCAGCTCGTAATGGATCACTGGGGCCTTCCATTTCTGGAACTTCTGGCGACTTCTCACCATGCCAAGGTTCCCCACTTCTTCAGTCACAGGAGAGATCAAAAGTCCTTGGGAATCAGTGCCCTTGTGCAGGAGTGGCTGTAGGGAAGCTGCTGTATGCCTTTCCCCCGTGGCCCATGTTAGGCAAAATGGTTTGAAAGATTGAGAGTCACACGGAAATGGTGCTTCTGGTGGCACCAGATTGGCCCAGGAGACCGTGGTATACAGTTTTGCAAAGGCTCCTGGTGGACTCTTCCCTCCGGTTTCCAGCTTACAGGGATCTGCTACGGCAGGGGCCTGTTCTTCACAAAAATCCGACTCCATTTTTCTTATGGTGTGGCCCTTGAGAGAGCTCGGTTGCTGAAGTGTGGATATTCTACTGCGGATATTGCCACCTTGCTACAAGCAAGAAAGCTCTCCACTTCTTTAGACTATGTGTGGGTTTGGCAAGTGTTTGAGGCTTGGTGTGAAGATCAAGGGGTTCTTCCTCATTTGGTTAAGAATCCCGCTCATTTTGGAATTGTTTGCAGGATGGATTAAGTAAAGGGTTGGCCCTTAACTCATTAAAGGTACAGGTGGCAGCTCTTGCCTGTTCCAAAGTGAGGTGAATGGTGGACTGTTGTTGGCTCATCCAGATGTGCCCGTTTCTTAAAAGGAGTGAAGCATGTTCGTCTTCCCTTGCGGTTACTGGGGCCTTTGTGGAGTCTTAATCTAGATTTGGGATTTTTTGGCAGGTACCACTTTTCGACCAATGCATAGTCTCTCCTTGAGGTTACTGACATTGAAAGTGATGTTTCTTGTGGTAATTTGTTCTGCGCATAGCGTATCCAATCTGCAGGCTTTGTCTTGCTCGGAGCCCTTCTATGGGTGACTCCGGGGGTGATACAGCTGCATACTGTTTCATCTTTTGTGCCAAAAGTGGTCTCATATTTTTGTTTGAGTCAGTCAATATCCCTGCCGTCTCTGCACAGGGTAAGAGAGGCGGAAGAATATCGCATGTTATGGCCCTTGGGTATCAAGAAGCATATCTTGAGGTTGACCTGGATAGCCCGCTGGATTAAGGAGGTGGTCACGGCCACATATGTGGATGCTGAGCAGCCGTTGCCTGGTCAGGTTAGGGCTCATTCCACTATGGCACAGGCAGTGTCATGGCTGGAAATTAGATTTTTGTCTCCCATCAACATTTGCCAAGTTGTGATGTAGTCCTCCTTTACACACCTTTTCCAGGCATTACCGCAAGGATGTGCAGGCCCGGGAGGACATAACCTTTGCGCATGCGGTGTTGATCATACTGTGGGCAGCCTCCCGCCCTGCTCGGGAGTAGCTTTGGTACATCCATTTGGTTCTGGATCCACCTGTCCATATGCTAAGAAAGGAGAAGTTACTACTTACCTGGTAATTTCCTTTTCTTTAATAAGGACAGGTGGATCCACCTTTGTGCTATTGTTCTCCTGCATGGCTGCGTGTTCCAGGGGTTACCGGTAAGTGTTACTCCAGTTCCTAGACTAGTGTGGTTACACTCTTTGTCTGAGCTCAGTGTTTTCCTGTTGGCTGAGTGCTGGATTGGTTATCTGTTAATAATCAAGTTTTGTTAGTTTGTCCACAGTTGGCTTTTGTAGAGAATACTGGTGGGTTGATGTCACTGCAAGGGTATATATATACTGTGATATCAGCTTTGCTCTGTCTCCATCTGCTGGCAGAGGTGCATAACCCACTGGTTCTGGATTTACCTGGCCTTATTAAAGAAAAGTAAATTATTAGGTAAATAGTAATTTATCCTTTATATTTCATCTTTTGTGACTGATCAGCCTCATCAAAGTAGATTACATTCATGTACTGTAAGTATTTCCCTGTCCCCAGAGGGCTCCCAATGTAAATTTATACCAGAGACAGTGGGTGAAGAGTCTTACTCAAGGTCACAAGGAACATCAGCAAGATTTGAATCCTGGCTTTTTTGGTTCACAGCCTGCTGTTCAAGCCACTAGGCTACTTGTCCATACCAGTGATAATGAGAGTTTTGTGCAGTCCTGACTTCCTCACTTCAGGCCTTTTACACTCTGCTAAATCAAGATAAGAAAGATAAAAATGGAGTTAGAAACTAGGAATGAGCCAGAACTTTTTGTTGGATTAGAGTTGGGTTGGCCAACTGGCACACAAGCATTGTATGTGTAGTACACTTTGTGTGAGGAGAAATGCTAACATGCTTAGAACACCAAGCTATGCTTCATTCACTGGGACATGAATTCAAGTTGCTTTACATTCCTGTGTCTCTGGGAATCAGCTAAAAGGAAGGCACTTATTTTAATTTGACTTTACCAATCGATGCATTTCAAAAAGTAAAGTAAGATCACACGTGCAGATCAATTGACAGGTATATTCAAAGGATAATTTTCAAAGATCCTGTAGCATTTTATGCACAGAAATGGCCTTGTACAACTCGTATGTGAGTAAACCTTGTTTGCACAGGTTTTTACAGACTGAGTACCCAGGGATGGGTTTAGGGAGAGGGCTTGGTCTAGCACATATACTTTTGGATTTTCAAAAGTGTGCATGTAAATTTTCATGGAACATCTCTCCAAATATTTTGGCAGGTGTTGCTTGTACTGGTAGATTTGGTGGGAGAATTTTCAAAGTAGCTTTATGTGCATAAGTCTACATTGAAAGTGCTATAACTTAAAAATTTATTTTCTGGCTAATTTATGTGCCGTGTAACAAAATTGCCCCCTCAAGAACCATCTTAACAGACAATTTTCACCATGTTTAATCTAATAAACCATTGCTTGAGGAAAGTCCTTAGTAGTCGCAAAAGCATGTGTCTTTAATCATTTGTTAGATGTAAAGAGTTATCTTCGGTATCAAGTGCCTTTATTGGTTTTCTTTTAACTAATTGTTTGGGCAGATTAATGTAATACTCATAATGCTTAATCTGCTGAGAAAAGCTCTTGTTATCATTCCTGAGTATCTCTTCCTTGCCAAAAAGCATTGTAGGGTACTGTTATCTACCCATCCTTCCAGTGTAATAACTACCGGAGCCCCCAGAGAGTGCAGGATGTCTGTTGTGTAAAAGAGAGCCTTATAGAGGGTAATTTTCAAGTCATTTCTCTTAGAAAATCAACATGAGCTTCCTGTGCTAAAAGTCCCCACATATTTAACATGTGTAATTCTGAAAATGTGTACACATGTCTCTGACCCAAACATGTCCCCGGTAATACCTCCTCACTGTCCAGCTACAAGTCTGCGCATTGTGGAAGCCCACATATGCTTTCAGCCAGGTAGCAGTGGCCAGTCTATCTGTGTTCATCCATTTTAATGCCCACTCCGTGCCATACAAATAGTGGAAACACATGGACAGAATGTGTTTCTTTTTCTCGTTTGGAAAGGTGAGGTTCTGTTTTGGTGGGCAGTAATGAAAAGACCTGGTAACTCTGACACACACTCCTCGTCAGGATGGAGTTACATAAGCATCCGCCCTCTTCTGGTAGAGATATAAGAAAATGGTGCCAACCTGGAGCACTCATATAGTGCTGCTCTGTCCTGGCTCATGAAGCTGTTATCACTAATGCAACTGGCAATGCCCAGGATTTTAACACAGTCCATTAAACCCCACCCCTTAAAATGCTTTTTAGGAAAAGATAGCCAAGTCAAAAGTTCCCCCAAGCATCAGGAGACAGTTCCTCTACTGTACTGAAATGGATTCTAAAGTGGGAGCAAGTTGCCAGTTTGAAGGTACAGAATTCTATCAGCCATAACTTGTGGGCTGTGATATCTTTTTTTGCATCAACGCAAGAATAATCTAAAGACATTGTGGTATGCAAACTTCTGAGATCATACAGGTGTAACACACAGAAAATGGAGGGGGCCTGTGTAGTCTTGAAATGTGTACTACAACATCTTCAGAAGCTTATGTTTGTCCAAGAACAGCTATCAGAGCCCACAGAGAATTCAGCATGAAAACTAATATAACCAGAGGTGGGGAACACCTGTATTGGAGTATCACAGTCCACTCAGATAATATCCACAATGAAATTATATGAGATAAATGTGTATGACGTATGTGAGAAGATACTCACCTTTGCGGTTAAGAGGTGGTTTTAGTATTAACTGAGACAGAATCAGAGTTATGAAGGATTTAGTGGCCACAAAGGAGGAGGAAGAGTTACTCATTTTGCTCATGCATCTCTCTGATAGGTATTAAAAACTGATGCACGTCAACTGGGCTTTTCCATTACTCAGCACTGGTGACTTTCTGTTTTTCTTTTAGGCCAGAAAATGTCTGCCCTTCTCATGCAGCAAGCTCTGTTCGAGATGGCAAGGTTCAGTGCCATCAGGGATCTCGACCACCCACACGCAGTGGGAGCAGGACCAGCACATCCCAGTACTCTTTCTCCTCTGCATGTAAGCCTATTCTGTGGAACCCTACAAGATGAGGAAATAATGCACATGAAGGAACACACCAAGACAGCTCCTTTTCCTACTGTCAGCTGATCAGCATATGTGGAAGGGGGAGGAATGGGGGGTGGTGTAGTATGAGCTGCATGTGTGTCCATGTTCCTGACTGGCCTAACTGCCACTAATCTCCTGTGATTCTGCAGCAAGGGCCAATTTCTTAGCATTCAGACAGGTGACTCCAGAACCACTGGGTTGTGCACCTCTACCAGCAGATGGAGACAGAGCAAAGCTGACATCACAGTATATATACTCCTGCAGTGATATCAGCCCATCAATATTCTCCATCTCCAGCAGATGGTGGCGTGCATCTCCCTACTGAGGATTGATTTAAGTTTTAGGAGAAAGAAGGAGGAAATTTTATTCGCCCCACTGTCCTGTGGAGAAACCTTATGGTCCCTCACTCAGTCGAGAATTCCTTAGGTAATATCCTTGGATCCCTCCCTCAGATAAAAACCAAACCAAGGAGTCACGTGATGTGGTGAACGGGATCGGACGTCTCTGACCCCGCTCCGGTCGACCAGGCTCCTCTTCCCCTCCATTAGCCGCTCAATTTCGCCTTCACGCCGCTTCTACGATTGGATACTCGTAGCATATGTCGATTACCTCCTTCATGTCAAAATCGCCATCACCCATGCCTCCTAAACTGGCAAAACGCGAAAAAGACAAAAGCAGAGGGCTGGATCCCAAGATGGCGCCTGCGGCGGCGGAAAAAGGGATGGAAGGACTCTCGCCGACTACCGCAGCGCCGACACTGACCGTAACAGAAATAAAGGATGCGGTCTTAGCGGCTTTGGACTGCAAATTCACGGGAATATCGGATCAAATTGGGGCTCTCCGTGAGGTCCTAACTGACTTTGCTCCGCGGCTCAGCCACGTGGAGGAAAGGACGTCCGCGCTGGAGGATGATTATACTGCTTTACAGGGGAAAGTGAGTACACTCGAGCAGCTACTTCAAGAACAGATTACTAAGACTGATGACCTAGAAAATAGGGCTCGAAGGTCTAATATCCGATGCTTGGGGTTCCCTGAAACTGTAGATGAACATTTACTTCGGCCTTCTCTTCTAAAATGGCTGCCGGAGGCTTTAGGCCTGCCGGAGTTGGAAGGGGTGCTTGATATTGAGCGGGCGCATCGCATGGGAGCAAGGGGCCCGGACCAGTCGCGACCCAGGGTTGTCATAATGAAGATTCTCAATTTTCATCACAAGCAACTGATTATGCAAGCTGCGAGGAAAAGTGATTCGTTGCAGTTCCAGGGCGCGAACATCCGTCTAGCGCCGGATTATTCAGCTAAAGTGGCAGCACTACGAAGGGCGTTTGCACCGGTGTGTGGCAAGTTAATTGAGAAAAACCTGCGTTTCACAATGCAATTCCCAGCAAAGCTGCGAATCAATCATGAAGGGAAATGGTGTACATGTGCGACCGTCGAGGAAGCTACAAAATTTCTTGATTCCTTGAATACCAGTTCTTGAATAACAGTTTCATACAGCGGTGGTATACCTTCTGGAGGAGGAGGGGGAGTCCTGGGAGACCGAGCACTCATGTTTGACTCCACTACCCTGACCTATGTGTCTGGGAGGGTATTCTGTTATAAGGGATAGGGGGGGGGGGGGGGGGGGGGGGAGGGCACTGGTATCACTTGCTTTGTATATGTTTTTGTATCATCCATATTCTTTTTCTCTCTGGTGTGTTGGTGTATGGGCCTTTTCGAATTGGCGAGCCCACACACCGGTTTGGGAGGGTGAGTTAGGCTGGGAGCTTACCCTTCAGCACTTTGGCAAGATGCCTTGGTATATGGGTCTTACTGGCAGTAATGGGTAGTAAGTGCAGGATCATTTCCTGGAATGTCGACGGTCTGGGCACCCCTATTAAGAGAAAACAAATCTTCCAGCACCTGAAAAGATTAAAGGTGAGGATCGCCTGTCTTCAGGAAACCCACTTAAATATAGCGGAGAGTAGGAAACTCTGAAGGGAGTGGGCCGCGGCCTGTTATTTTTCCGAAGCAAAAGGAAAGAAGGGTGGTGTGGCTTTATTAGTTAACAGAAATGTGCCCTTTCCCTGTACGTACCTGGATCAGTCCAGACCATGGGTTATGTCCCCAATCCAGCAGATGGAGTCAGCACAAGCTTCGAGGGGGCGTCACCATATATACTACTACCCCCTCTGCAGGAGTTCAGTATCTTCTGACTCCAGCAGATGCGAGTAGGGGACTCAGGGTTTCTCTCCCTGTGGTTGTAAATTAATCTTTTCCCTTTTTGCTTCCTCCTTTTCTGGGCTTCTGCCTAGTTTGTCTGGTGGATCAAGTTTTTCTCTTTAAAAAAAAACAAAAAAACTCTTATTCAAAGGCAGGCTGTGGGGAGGCGTGGCTTACCCCCTGTGTTTGTTTCCCCGCCCGGTGCTGAATCCTAGTAGTTAGGACGGGGTAAGTGATATTATATATTTTGTTTTGTTAGTTTTTCTTTGCAGCTCTCCCCAACCCCGGGGCCTCGCGGCTGCCGGTGGTGACGGTCTTTCAGCGCTGGTGTCTCGGGCAGCCTCGTGGGCTGCTGGGACACACAGAAAAGTTTTTCTTCTGCCGGGTTGTGAGGCCAGGAAGGCCCCCCCGCGCCGATTTCTTCAGCGGGCAGTGCAGGCTTTCTGGCCCCCCCGCAGCGGCGGTTTTTCGCGCGGCCACCCTCCCGAGCCTCAATTTATTTTTTTCTTTCAGCCGGCGTTGCTCTCGCGGGGTGCTCCCGATGCCGCGGCCGTCGCGTTGCTCGGCCTGCGGCGAACCGGGATCCAGGATCTCCCGCGAGGGCATCTGCGCTCGGTGCCTTCCCGGGGGGGAAGGCACCTCGCGGTCCATCGCCGATTTGGTGTTGCTCTCTGCGATGCCCGGGAGGCGCGGGCCGGCCCCTCCCCCATTCCTGGCGGGAACGGCGGCCATTTTGCAGGCACAGCGCCCTGAGGAGGATCCAGAAGCGCTGGAGGAGGGGGATTCCGATGCGGTTTCTCCGCCGTTTTTGCCGCCGATCTTATTGCCGGAGCAAGGCCCGCAGGGGCAGGGTCCAACGGGGGTTCCCCCCCCTGGAGCCCCCTCGGGCAGGCCGGGGTTTTCCCCGGAGTTTGTTTTACTGATTGCACACAGCCTACCTCCAGGGGTTGGAGACTCCTGCGGGGCCTCCCCCTCCCAAGATCCCACGGACGTCCCCCCCGGCACAGGCCCCCCCCGCCCCGGCGGGCGCGGGGGCCCCTCATGTTCACCCTCCAGCTCGGGCCCGCTTTTCGGCTGCGGCTGTGGGAGCGGTGTCAGGACCAGCGGATCCGGGGTCTGATCCTCCGGATGGCGGACAAGGAGACTCCATGCCTGAGGGTGACGACCCGCGCACGCTGTGCCTCTTCCAGAGGGACGAGTTGGATGACCTCATTCCACTTATAATTCAGGAATTGGATCTGGACCCACCGCCGGACCCGCCTGTTCCAGTGGCGCCGGCAGTCGTCATTTCTTCAAAGAAGGGGGACCCGGTCCTGGCGGCCCAGGGCTCGGGCTTTTCCCATTCACGAATCGTTCCTGCAGCTCCTCACTGGGGAATGGGATACCCCGGAGGCTTCTCTGAAGGGCAGCCGGGCCATGGAAAAGCTCTACCCCCTGCCGGAGGATTTCCTGGACCTCATTAAGGCTCCAAAGGTGGACTCCGCGGTGTCGGCGGTCACGAAGAGGACGACGATACCGGTGACAGGAGGTGCGGCCTTGCGGGATACGCAAGATCGCAAATTGGAGGTTTTCCTGAAGAGGGTCTTCGAGGTCTCCGCTCTGGGTATGCGGGCAGCAATATGCAGTTCCCTGGCCCAGAGGGCGAGTCTTCTCTGGGTACAACAGCTGCTCACGTCGCAGGAACTGCCCGCGGAGGAGGCCGCCCAGGCAGACAGGCTAGAAGCGGCGGTGGCGTATGGGGCGGATGCCTCGTACGACCTGTTTCGGATCCTAGCAAGATCCATGGTGTCGGTAGTGGCGGCACGGCGCCTCCTGTGGCTTCGCAACTGGGCGGCGGATACGTCCTCCAAGTCGAGTCTGGGCTCCCTTCCATTCAGAGGTAAGTTCCTCTTCGGGGAGGACCTGGATCAGATCATCAAGTCTCTGGGGGAAAATGCGGTTCATCGGCTGCCGGAGGACAGATATCGGCCTTCGCGAGCATATGCCTCTTCCCGGACCAGAGCCAGGGCGCAACGGCGCTACAGGAGCTACAGGTCATCGGGCTCTATTTATTTATTTATTTCACATTTTTCTATACCGAGCTTCATGGTTGAATACCATATCAGATCGGTTTACATCGAACGAGGGATAGAAACTTGTAACAAAAAACAGAACAATAAGTTATAATCAGAAAGAGAGCAAGAAAGTTACATTGAACAAGGACTATAAACTTGGAGGCTTTACAGCTTTGGAAGTAAATAGAGTAAAAAAGGCCCGAGTAGGGCCATAACTTAAAATCAAAAGTCATAAGATAGTTTAATTGTGGAGGTATTGGATAAGAAGCATCTCACAAAGAAGGCATGGTTCCATGGCTCGTGAGTAGGATGGCCCTACTATACTAGGCCCGCCGCCTCCAGGCCACAGACCTGGTCACGTTCCTTTCGTGGACGGAGGCCCACCCGCACCACCCCCGGAGCAGGTAACCCCTCTCCTAAGCCTTCGCAATGATGTCAGGCTCGCCCACTCCGCCAGTCCCAGAATTGGGGGACGGCTGGCGTTTTTCTACCAGGAGTGGGCGCAGATCACCTCGGACCAGTGGGTCCTGGACACCATAGAGCACGGCTACGCATTGGAATTTGTCCGTCCTCCACAGGCAAGGTTCATTTTCTCCCCCTGCGGGTCGGTGCTCAAGAGACGGGCGGTGCAGGCGACGTTGGACAGACTTCGGGATATAGGGGCTATCGCCCCCATGCCCTCCGGAGAGGTGGGCTCGGGCCACTATTCCATCTACTTCGTCGTGCCAAAGAAGGACGGGTCCTTCCGGCCCATCCTGGATCTCAAGGAAATCAACAAATGCCTCCGAGTGGTCCGATTTCGCATGGAAACACTGCGGTCCGTGATTGCGGCGGTACATCGGGGGGAGTTCCTCGCCTCTCTGGACCTCACGGAGGCCTACCTGCACATTCCCATCCGCCGGGACCATCACCGTCTCCTCCGGTTCAAGATCCTGGACCAGCACTTTCAGTTCATAGCGCTCCCGTTCGGATTGGCGACGACACCGCGTACCTTTACCAAGATCATGGTCGTTGTGGCGGCAGCCCTTCGAAAGGAGGGCATGCTGGTCCATCCCTACTTGGACGATTGGCTCATTCGGGTGAAGTCCTTCAGCCAGGGACAAGCAGCGGTGCGCAGGGTGGTCCAGTTTCTACAGTCCCTGGGCTGGGTGGTGAACTTCTCCAAGAGCTCCCTCGTACCCTCGCAGCGCTTGGATTTTTTGGGAGCGTCCTTCGACACCCGGCTGGGCAAAGTCTTCCTGCGTCAGGACAAGGCGCAATCGTTGCGGGAGCATGTACTGCGGTTCTCTGCCTTGCAAGATCCCACCTCCTGGGACTACCTCCAACTCCTGGGGGTGATGGGTTCCACCATCGACATGGTCCCCTGGGCGTTTGCGCATCTCAGGCCCTTGCAGTGGGCGCTCCTCTCCCGTTGGAAACCGGTTTCGCAGGACTACCAGATGATTCTCCCACTTCCACAAAAGGCCAGGGACAGTCTGGGCTGGTGGCTGGAGCCGTCGAGTCTGGCCCACGGAGTGTCTCTCGACTTGCCCAATTGGGTGATAGTAACCACCGATGCCAGTCTGCTGGGCTGGGGTGCGGTCTGCGATCGAAGCGCCACGCAGGGGACGTGGTCCGCGGTGGAGGCGAAGTGGTCCATCAACCGTCTGGAAACCAGAGCGGTCAGGCTTGCTCTGCGACACTTTCTGCCGCTCCTTCGGAACCGGGAGGTCAGAATCCTATCAGACAATGCTACCACCGTGGCCTACATCAACCGCCAAGGCGGCACGCGCAGCCCGCAGGTAGCGCTAGAGGCGGCGCTGCTGATGCAATGGGCGGAGCGTCATCTCGTTCGACTAGCGGCCTCGCACATCGCCGGAGTGGACAACGTGCAGGCGGACTTCCTCAGTCGTCAGCTGCTGGACCCCGGAGAGTGGTCTCTGTCCGAGGAAGCGATGCAACTTCTAGTCCGGCGTTGGGGTGCCCCCCACTTGGATTTGATGGCCTCCGCTCTCAACGCCAAGGCTCCTCGCTTCTTCAGTCGCCGGAGAGAGCGCGGCGCGGAGGGAGTGGATGCGCTGGCCCTTCCGTGGCCGTCTCATCTTCTTCTCTACGCGTTTCCACCATGGCCCCTGGTGGGCAGAATGCTTCGCAGAATAGAAAGTCATCAGGGGACCGTAATCTTCGTCGCTCCGGAATGGCCCAGGAGGCCTTGGTTCGCGGACCTGATACAACTGGTGATCGACGGGCCAGTCAGACTGGGGCACCTCCCCCGTCTCTTACGTCAGGGCCCGGTATTTTTCGATCAGGCAGAACTCTTCTGTCTTGCGGCCTGGCTTTTGAGAGGCGCCGCCTCCGGCGCCGGGGCTACCCGGAGGCGGTAGTATCCACTCTACTGCGGGCACGTAAGACATCGACGTCGGTGGCCTATGTTCGTGTCTGGAAGGTGTTCGAGCTGTGGTGTGCTAGTCAGGACACGAGACCTACGAAGGCTTCGGTACCTCAGGTCCTGCAGTTTTTACAGGCGGGGGTGGACAAAGGACTCGCCTATAATTCTCTGCGGGTGCAGGTGGCCACCCTGGGGTCGCTGTTGCGTGATGGCGGTTCCCTGCTACAGCATCCGGACATTGCGCGTTTCCTCAAGGGGGTCAAGCATTTGCGGCCTCCAGTACGGGACCCGTGTCCCTCCTGGAGTCTCAACCTGGTGCTTCGCTCCCTGTCGGGACCACCGTTCGAGCCGCTGAGCACTGCTACGATCAAGGATCTCACCCTCAAAGCGGTATTCCTGGTGGCCATCTGTTCCGCTCGCCGCATCTCGGAGCTGCAGGCTCTGTCGTGTAGAGAGCCTTACCTGCGTTTCTCCGACTCTGGAGTGTCGCTTCGCACAGTGCCTTCCTTCCTACCAAAAGTGGTGTCTGCATTCCATGTGAACCAGACGGTGGAATTGCCGTCCTTTTCTTCCTCCGAGCCGAAGGCTCTCCGACTATTGGATGTCAGGCGCACGCTGCGTCTCTATCTGGAGGCTACCAATGAGTTCCGGATTTCGGATCATCTCTTCGTGCTTTGGTCTGGTCCCAGGAAGGGGTCTCAGGCCTCGAAAGCGACCATTGCGAGGTGGTTGAAGGCGAGCATTGCTGCTTCATACATTGGGGCGGGGCGGACTCCCCCGCCCGGCATTGTAGCTCATTCTACTCGTTCTCAGGCGGCTTCCTGGGCGGAGGCTCGTTCGGTCTCTACTCAGGAAATCTGCAGAGCAGCTACCTGGAAATCGTTACACATGTTCTCCAGGCACTATCGTCTGCACCTTGCCTCCTCAGTCACGGGACATTTTGGCGAACAGGTTCTCCGAGCAGGCCTCGCAGGACCCCATCCGATTTAGGGAAGCTTGGGTACATCCCATGGTCTGGACTGATCCAGGTACGTACAGGGAAAAGAAAATTATTACTTACCTGCTAATTTTCGTTCCTGTAGTACCATGGATCAGTCCAGACGCCCACCGCACTTGGGTCTTTCCTTCCTGCTCTACTCTTCTCTACGGGACTGTAGTGTGATAGGGCTTTCCCGGCTCCTCAGTCGCACTGTTTCTCACAGCCCCCTGCATGTTGGCGTGCTGTTTACGCAGCGTCCTACCCGTTGGTAGGACGGTTCCAGTTTTTCTATTACGGTTACACGGTTTATTGTTGCCGGTTCTTATAAACTTGATCCACTAAAGGGGTTCTATTTCTACTCGGGCTTTGATATACTCGATACTGAACTCCTGCAGAGGGGGTAGTAGTATATATGGTGACGCCCCCTCGAAGCTTGTGCTGACTCCATCTGCTGGATTGGGGACATAACCCATGGTCTGGACTGATCCATGGTACTACAGGAACGAAAATTAGCAGGTAAGTAATAATTTTCTTTTACCCTTGTAAAAGAAGTGAAAGACCCAGAGGGTCGGTTCATCATTGTTATTGGTACCTTAGCGGGTAAAATGGTAACTATTGGTACTCTGTATGCCCCGAATGTGCCCGATCCTCTTTTTGTCACCAAAGTGGTCAACTTGTTATTAACTAATGCCCAGGGTGATCTTCTTCTCTCTGGTGACTTTAACAGTGTATTTCAAGCGGAATTGGACAAATCTCACCTTCCTAAAAGTTTTAAAAAAAATGCAGATTCTGGGGTCTGTCAGTTTTCATCGCGTCTAGGCTTATTGGATGCTTGGCGGTTGCTACACCCTGTCGATAGGGAATACACACACGTCTCTAGGGCGCATGCTACCCTATCTAGGATCGATTATATTTTAATCTCCAGATCTCTGTTTGATAGGGTAGATACCGCGCATATTGAGTCTATTGTGATTGCAGATCACGCACCGGTGTGGGTAGATCTTTGGCTTTCTACCGTTAAGGGGGGACAAAAGCCGTGGCGCTTCCCTGGGTCTTTATATACAGATAAGGACTTCCAAGCTCATCTACAACAGAAGTGGGAGTGTTTTGCACAGGATAATGAACAGCATAGAAGTAATCCCGCTCTGTTCTGGGAAACGAGCAAGGCAGTTCTCCGAGGGGAAGTGATTGCTTACTCTGTTGCGCAGCGGAAAAAGTTAAATGCCAAAATTTTGCACTTGGATTCGCAATTACAAGCTGCGCAGCGATTATTAGCGCTTTCCCCCTCTCAGTCTCATAAGGACGCCTATAAGGCATGCCTTCTTGCCTTAAATTCACATCTTCACCTTCGGGCGCAAAAATCATTAAAGGCCTCAGATCAATTTTTTTTCACTATGGGAATAAATCAAGTAAACTACTGGCCCGTATGGTGGCAATAAAACGGAGGAAGACATTTATAGGGGGTCTTAAGAATCATCTGGGCCATTCTGTCACCTCTTGTAAGGATATCTGTGCTGTTTTGTGTAAGTTCTATGAAGCATTGTATACCGAAGACAGGCCAGGGGAAAAGGCTGAGGAAGAGGCGTTTTTCAAAGACCTCAAACTGCCTCAGGTACCGGAGGACAAATGGGATTTTCTCAGTCGGCCCATAACGGCTGGCGAGGTCCGTGGGGTTATTCAGACGGGGAAGATTCACAAATCTCCGGGGCCAGATGGGTTCACCTTAGAATACTATAAAATTCTCAGCACCTCCCTGGTAGACCCCTTAGCGGCTTTTTATAATCAGGCCTGTAAAACGAACAGTTTTCCTCCACAATTTAACACAGCATATATTACTGTATTACCTAAACTGGGGAAAGACGCCATGTTAGCATCATCCTACCGCCCCATATCGCTTTTAAATTGCGATTTGAAATTGTATGCTAGGATTTTGGCACTATGAATAAACTCTGTTTTGCCTTCTATAATCTCCCCTTACCAGGCGGGCTTTGTGGGGGGCCGAAATGCTGGGGGCCATGTCATCAGATTGCTTTCTGCCATAGAAACCTCACAATATTATAATATTGAATCCCTGGCTGTGGGGTTCGATTCAGAAAAAGCCTTTGACAGGGTCTCCTGGGAATACATGTTTTCCGTCCTTCGACGCTTTGGGTTCCCCAACCAGCTTATCCAAGCGATTTCAATCTTATATAAGCAGCCGCTGTCACATATTGTGGCGAATGATACTGTATCTGAAGCGTTTGGTATTGCCTGCGGAGTGCGGCAAGGATGCCCATTGTCCCCTATCTTATAT
This sequence comes from Rhinatrema bivittatum, assembly GCF_901001135.1. Taxonomy (NCBI): domain Eukaryota; kingdom Metazoa; phylum Chordata; class Amphibia; order Gymnophiona; family Rhinatrematidae; genus Rhinatrema; species Rhinatrema bivittatum. Next base: position 182,571,165 of record NC_042623.1, read on the forward strand.
ATATTGTCCTTGGATCCCCTGTTAAGGAAATTGGCAGAATCTCCGTTTATTCAAGGTCTGCACTTCAAGCAAGGGTTGTTCAAAGTTGCGGCTTTTGCTGATGACATGTTAGTCTTCCTGTGCAACCCGGCTGTCTCCCTCCCCCAGGTTTTACGTCTCCAAGCCCTGTTCGGGGAATTTGCGGGGTTAAAAATTAATGTGGAGAAATCTGAGGCTCTGGATATATTGGGGACCTTAAAATCCACCTGGACTGGGGTTTTTCCTTTAAAGTGGGTTACCACCTCGTTAAAGTATTTAGGAATTCACATCTCTGCCTCCCCTGGCCAGTTGTATGGGTTAAATGTTATTCCTATGAAGCAGAAAATGCTTAAAAACCTTATGGCCTGGCGGGATTTGCCCCTGTCCCTTTCAGGGAAACTCCTATTGGTTAAAATGATGGAAATTTCGAAATGGTTGTACTTATTTCATATGCTACCGGTTTGGCTAAGGAAGCAGGACTTTAAAGATATCAACCGGGGATTACAACAATATCTCTGGTCTGGCAAGAAGGCCCGTATACCTCTTAAAATGTTAATGTTACCTAAAGGCCAGGGGGGTCTAAACTGCCCAGACCTTGAACGCTACAATCATGCTTGTTTAGCACGCCATCTCCGAGACTGGATATGTCATACGTCGTTCTACACCCCACTAGAACACTACATAGCGTGGTTGTCGCCCCATGCTCCTGGTGCCACTTTGCATCTATCAGACTCTCTACTTCCTAAAATCATAAGTGGCAGTGTGGTAGTGCGACCAATACGTCAGCTTTGGACTTCCCTTTGTAAGAAACTTCAGGTGCCTGGGGGATCGTCATCTTGTTTACCTATTCGGGGATATCAACTATTTCCTCCAGGCATGATGACGCAAATGATATTTAGGCAGTGGTCGTCCAAAGGCTTGAACAGTATGCTTCAATTACTTACTCAAAAGAATAATCGATATCAGATCCGCAGCTTCCAGGATCTAATGGTTCAGTTTGATATTCCCAAAACCGACTTCTACGGTTATTTACAGCTCAGACATTTTATGTTAGAAGAGCAGAAGGCGAACCCAGCTTTCCTCCAAGGCTACAAAATACAGGAGTTTCTTGTGGGGGAGGATGGGAAACGCCAGTCAGCATCGCAATATTATCTGGCCTTCACGAAGTTGCCTCAACAACAGAATCTGGATAAGGTTGTCATACAATGGAATAAGAGTTTACCCCAAGATATCTTTCCTAAGGATTTGCAAGACTGTTTTCTCTCTATACCCCGCACGGTGGCGAATGTCATACTCCGAGATCAGGCTTATAAGTTTTTGCACCAAGCCTTTTATTCACAATGTCAAGCCTATTATATGGGACTTACCGAGGACAAACTTTGCATGAGATGTAAAATTGGGTATCCAGATTTTTACCACTGTTTTTGGTTATGTCCTTTGGTGCAGGTCTTTTGGTCTACTTTACAGACGCTGGCTCATTCCATGTGGGGTATCTCTCTTCCTTTGGACCCTCTCCTTTGGCTATTTGGGTTCTCCAGAGTGACGGACCCTTTGCTTATCGGCCATAAAAAATGGTTTTTCCGGAAGATCATTCTCATAGCCCGGGATGCGATTTTGACACAGTGGATACAACAAATTCCAGCGTACCATCAGGTGTGGAGGGCCAAATTTCATAAACTTATGCACATGGAACTGCTGATGGCGAAATCTATTTCTCAAGCAAAATTTACAAAGGTGCACCTTTTATGGCAAGCATATATTGTTCTCCTGCCCTCAGAAGATTCAGGACTACTACCATGTTAGGGTTGTGTGCTCTTTTGCTATCCTATGGCCAGAGCTTCATCTACTTAATTTTGTACTTACTAGATATGGGTGACGTGTCTCCTTATCATATGTGTGCATATGACTTTATCTGTTAATAGCAGATACCAGTGGAATTAGAGTGGGGGGGGGGGAGGGGGCAGTGACAGGGTAACAGAAAAATAAAAACGGGAGACAGTCCACTGTACGGAACACTCTGTATTTTGCTGTCTTGTAAACGTGGAGATTCTGATTGCCTATGTATCGAATATGTACTCTGGTGATTTTTCTCCATTACTAGTTACCTGTGTTTCTTATTGTTCTTGTTCTTGTTACTGATCTTATGACTGTTCCAATAAAAATATTTACCAAAAAAAAAAAAAAAAAAACCAAACCAAAACCAGCTAAAATGCAGCAGGTGCAGGAAGGCGAGCACGGCAGTGAAGGTATATGCCCTCTTCCCCCACAGCCAGAGACCAATTCTGCTCTCAGCTGGCCGGGCTGATCTGAAGTAAAGAATTAAAAAAAAAAAAAAAAAAAATTATAATCAGAGAAGGAGGGGAATTTTTGTAGGGATTCCTCTTTCCTCCGGTCCTTGCTCGGAGCACCGATCCAACATTCATTCCCACCTCCGAGGGAGCTTGGGCAGCCTGACAGATTGAGCAGCAGTTTGGCTAGGCCCCGCTCTCAGGCTTGTCTTGTTCACCGCGTGGTAGGCTGCAGCGGTGTTTTCGCACATTTTTGTGCTCTAAGACTGCCCTCTTCAGTTCCGTCTGTTCGTGCTTGTGCCCTTGACTGCGTGACCCATTGTGCACTTAAGTGCATAGGAGCAACTACCGAAGAGCCCAATTGTGCACACTCACAAACACACGCCCGCACTTTTTTTTTCTGCGCACACTATCTGAGTGTCCTGGGGGAGCTCAGTTTGTGCATTTATCAAGGCACAGTGTTGAGCGCATAAATTTTGGGCGCACTATTGTCAGACGCCTCTTAGGGCACGTTGGCAGATGGCACCCATAGCAAAGAAGCCTAAGCGCCTTGCCCTATGCGTTGCTTGTCATATTTGGACATCCCAAACTGGCGTTCCTTCTAACTTGTGTCAGAGCTGTTTGGAGGCTCAGGGAGAATTTCTTCCATCTGATATTACTAAGCCTTGTGTTGGGACCGTCGCTGCCCGATGTCTCCACTCCGGCCTCCTTACCTCTTTGGCGACTCCCTCCTAGGTTGATGGAAGTTTGGCTGCCGCGGCGTCATCTTGCCGACCTCCAGCATTCCCGGACCAGCTAGACGCTGCCTTCTGCCATGTTCTCCTGAGGCCTAAGGGCGCGCACGCAACGTGGCCCCGACTCAAGTACCAGCAGTGGTGTGAACCTCAGGGGTGTCCCCCTGAGATGACATCATCATCTTCGGATATTTAAAGGTCTTTCATTTCGCTAACTAATCGAGTTAGCAAAGGGTTTCCTACCTAGCTGCCTCCAGGTATCACTTCGGATGGAATTCGCTCTCTGCATACCTTGCTACTCTGCCTCCTCGGACTTTACCAGGGGTACCCGCTTCCAATTGGCCTGCATGGGGGCAGGAAGAATGAAGGAGGCTTCCCACTGGGCAATGGGGGTAGGACGAAAGGAGGCTTCCAATTGGCCCGTGGGGGCTGGAAAAAGGGAGAAGGAAAAAGGGAGAAGGAAAGTACAACGGGGGCAGTAGGACATCGGGAGATGTGACATACCTGCCGGTGCTTGGCGACACACTGGTGTGTCGCAACACACCGGTTGAGAATCGCTGGTCTAGAATATAGCAGTTAGAATGGTACATAGGTGTTCAAAGCATACTTTGATGTCCCCGGTTATGCGATCTTTGCATTGGCTCCCTATTAAGATCTATTTACAATTTTAAGGCCTTGTCGTTTATTTTTTGAGTGATGACGAGAAATGGCCCCTTAGAAATGAATTAGAGTGATGCATACCTAAGCATTAATTACATCCAAGTCGAGGAACATTGCTTGCTGTTCCTTCCCTTAAAGAGAGAAATAAAGCTCTCTTGAGTGCAGGACTTTTCAAGAGCTTCTCCATCTCTTTGGACTAAACTCCTTCTAGAGATTAAGTTGGAACAAAACTATTTTACCATCTGTAAAATAATGGATTTTTCCTTGGTTTTGATGCTGAATTGCTGGCTATTTTGGGGAAATTTTTTTATTTAACAGGCAGAGAACAGATGATAAAACCGCAGCTAGCTGTTTTTAAGAAGGTTTTTGGGCTGATGTTGGCTTTGGTTTTAACTAATGTGTAAAGGGTTAAGAATCGATTGTGTATCAACCGGAATGTGTAAAGGCATGGTCGTTGGCTGGTATTTGTGTTCAAATGTTTGGATTTGTTTGTTTATAGTAGTTTGATTTATGCATTGTAGTTTTAAAAACTTGTATAGATTGGGTGACCTCTTTGGAGCTGGGAATACAGTCTAGAACTGGGGTGGCCAGCTCTAATCCTCGAACCATAAACAGGTCTGGTTTTCAGGATATCCACAATGAATATGCATGAGATAGATTTGCATGCATTACCTTCACTGTATGGACTAGAAAATAACAGTAAATACAAATAGAATAAAATGAAACTCTAGTCTTGCTATGCAGCATTATCCTGATGTCGATAGAACTCTTCTGCATAATAGTGAAGTTGTGATTCACAGTTTTAGGAAGGCTTCAGCAACCATTGAGCATCCTTGGTCATTGCATTGTGTGGGAAATGTGTAAGGGTTCCTGCTGATGCTTAATTTTACCGGCGTCGGTTGTCGAACCTGCTGACAGCCATGGGTTCGGAAACCGGATGCCGGCAAAATTGAGCGTCCATTTTCCAACCCCGCAGGCAGGGGCAGATTTTTTTTTTTTTTTTTTTATCTTTGGGGCCTCCGACTTTATATTGCTATGATATTAAGTCGGAGGGTGTACAGAAAAGCAGTTTTTTCTGCTTTTCTGTACACTTTCCCAGTGCCGACGGAAATTAACTCCTGCCTTTGGGCAGGAGTTAATTTCTGAAAGTAAAATGTGCAGCTTCACTGCACATTTCACTTTCTGAATCGCGCAGGAATAACTAATAGGCCCATCAATATGCATTTGCATGTTGCGGGTGCTATTAGTTTTGGGGGGGTTGGACGTGCATTTTCCAAGCGCTATTACCCCTTACTGTATATGGGGTAAAAACAGCGTGTCGAAAACGCACGTCCAAATGGGGGCTAACTGTGCGCTCGGTCTGAGCGCACTTTACTGCATCGGCCCGTTAGTTTGCAAAGGAAAATGCTAAGCAACTTGCAAACTGTTTAAGCAGGAAGAAAGTGAAACTTGTTAAAGGTGCTGAGAATGGCTAGCAAGTTATGAGGGATTGCTAGGAGTAATAACTGGAAGAAACATGAACCATGGTGTTGTAATGCTTTTAAAACTTATTTTGCACAGAGCCACATTAGTGGCTCTTGTCTACACCAGGGGGAGAGAAAGAAGAAGGTCCTCTGAAAAAGGGAAAAAAGAAAGACTAAGAATAAATATAGCTTACTCAGTCTGACTCATTCTTTGACGCTGACACTCTTTCTCTCAGTCTCTCTCTCTCACTGCCTTTCATTCTCTCGCTCACTCACGAGCCAAATATTATAATAATAATTTAATAAGAGCTCAGCAGGCTGGAAAAGGAAGTGGTAGGTCAGCTTTAGCCCCATTTGCTGTAGTTTACCCATCATGTTTTTGCAATAGGGATCATCATCATTCATAGTCTTACATAATTTATCATTTTATATTATTTCACAGATTTGTTTGCACCTCAACATTATGACATGGGCAGCAGCATACTACAACCTATTTCATGCCATATTATTATTGTGTCTTCAGTGATACGTTTTTGTTCTTCCCTATCAATAGCAATTGAAACAGAAACATCAAGGATTTTCTCACCGATTCCTAGAACAGATCAGCGACCGTCAGCCTCCGGATCCCTGTCTCCTCGACTCATGAATCTGACTCTGGATAAGGCCAATGACCAATCAAATGGGTAAGAGTTCCCCAAAGACTCAGAGCTTTCTACTTGCTGGGACTGTGCAGGGGGATACAGGTTCTCTGGAACCGGATGCTATGGGAGATTGACACATGGATAAAGAGCTTGCCACTTTCGACAACTATTTATCAGAACACGTTGGCAATTTGAGTTCCTTATCATCCCTCAGATCAGTCCAAATGCATGGGATTTTCTTCCCTACCAGCAGATGAAAAGCTTTTACTGTGTGCCACCTGCAGTCGCGCAGTATTCTCTGTCTCCAGCAAATGGTAGAGGTGCAAAATCTGTAGTCAAAGATTTTTATAGGAGAAATTGCTCCCAGGAGTGTTAGGGCCTTCTCTGGTACCATCGCCCTGGTAGAGTAGGAGTCAGTGGTGAAAGGCTTTGCCCTGTACTGAGGGAAAAATCTGATAGCCAGTGGTCTAGCATCCTGTTTCTGCCCCTTCTTCTCTCCTTCTGGCTCCAGTTTAGCATATCCAGTTCCATGGAAGTAATAGTAATTCCTTTCTATTTTCTGCAAAGGGACCTGTTTATTAAAAAAACAAAAAAATAATAGGAAGAATCGAGATCGCAGAGATATCTAGTTGGAGAGAGGACACTTTGGCAATCAGACTGTGTGCAGCACCCGAGGGCAGTAGTGCCGGTGGCTTGAGAGGTGGAGGACTGCGGTGCTGGGACAAAGCCTTGGAGAGGTTTCACTGCAGCAATCAGTGTGTGCTGCACAAGTGCTGTTGATGACAGCTCCCATTGAGCACAGAAAGCACTGCAGCGCATGTGGCAGAAAGTTAAATGTCACATCTTCCAGGCTGTGTGGGAACTGCACCAGTGGCGGGGAGGATCTTCAGGCTTGGGATGTGACGCAGATGCCGAGATAAAAGCTGTGGGGGAAGATGCCGCTGCTATGGGCTGCAGAAGCAGGCAGGACAGAGCAGCTCTGCAAAGCGGGAACAGTGACCATCTTGTCTTTCCTTCACATGGCTCGGAGACTAAAGAGGGAGAGACCTCTCCTCTACCATTGTCCTCGGCAGCTGAGCCTCCAAATTCAGTCTGGGAGGGGGTTGATGATTCCCCAGAGTGTGTGGGGGGGGGGGGGGGGGGGGCGGGGAGATCTGGTCCAGAGGACACCTTTTCTGTAGAGTTTGTGCTTCTTATGCTCAAGGCCTCTCTGGCTAGGAAGGAGAAGGCAGTAAAGAGGCCAGGGACCAAAGGGGCTTTGAGGCTGCCTAAGGTGCAGAAAATGGTTGGGGGTCTGATTTGCACTGCTAAGCGGAGGAGTGTCAAAGACCCAGACAAGGATGAGGAATCTGAAGGTTCAGGAGTGGATATGGGCAAACTGGTACCAGACCTTCCTGCAGACATGAATGGAGATGAGGACCCCTAGAGGAGAGAGAGATCCTGGTGGCAGAAGTTGATGACCCAAAATGTAGTTCAGCTTTTCTACAAGGAGGAAATGTGTACAATGATTTTGCACGTTCTAAAGGAACTTGGAATAAAGGAATCCGTGGTGGAATCAGTGCATGAAGATGAGGATCCCATCATGGAGGGGCATTGCCCTTCCATCATACCATAAAGAAGCTGGTCTTTAAGGAATGGGACACCAAGGAGGTGGACTTAAAGGTTGTCAGGGCCATGGCAAAACTGAATCCGCTACCAGAAGAGACTCTGGAACTGTTGAAGTTACCTAAAGTATCAGCAGTGACTAAGAAAACCACCATTCTGGTGTTGGGATGTGCAGGATCGAAAAATGGATTTACATTTGAAGAGAATGTTTCAAGTCTCAGTGTGCAGTAGTCTTATGGTATAAGCCTGTCCACTTTTCCCTATATTTTCGCCAAGTTCTGGCTAGTACTGCCTTTTAATTTCTTACTTCACTAGGTTGTCCAAAGTGCCTTCCTGATCACCTGAACTATCCTGTAGACAGGATGGATAGCTCTGCCCTTGACAGAATGCAGTGTGGGTGAGATTTGGGCCTAACTTACCTCCCTGTTTGGAGGTTTGGGCTAGTGATGTGTTAGACCTGCTCCCCAGAGGGGAGGAGTTAGCAATCCGTTATGAATCTTGCTGCTGGATACTCCCATTGAGGAGGAGTTAACAATCTGTTAGCGATCACCCCGCCAGGGGAAGCGGAGTTAGCACTCTGTTACAGATCTTGCTAAGGAGTAGCAATCTGTTAGTGCTCTGCTCTTCTAGAGGGAAGGAGTAGCAACTGTTATACTTCTTTCCTGTAGAAAGATGAACCAGCAACCTGTATGATTCCCACGGGGAGATAGCTATCTTATATGGATCAGCTTCCGCAGAGAGAGGAGTAACAGTCTGATGTGGGTAGGCTCCCACAGAGTGGTAGATGAATAATACCGCTCTATTAGTGTAGGAAGTAACACTTAGTAGAAATAGTGAATCCCTGGGCCGATGGCAAATGACAGCGCCTTCAAGTGGAGATCCTGAGAGGGACCACCGGCTAGGCTGGAGTATTGAGACAAACACAGATAGTTCTTTATTAGACTGGAAGTAGTGAGTTGATATGTCCGGCAGGGCTGAAGTCCCTCTGATACTGGAACTACGATCTCTGAGTTGCTGAGCTGTAAGGAGAGACTATAGGTAGTGAGTAGACAGGGTATGCAGGGCATAACCAGTGGTAGATGATACACTCACAATTGTAGATCTCTGTAGTGTCTTCTTTATGTAACAGAGTCTTTAGTATGCAGGAACAGGAGCCGCAGGCGAGTACTGGTCTCTATAGGCAGTCTGAAATAGAGCTCACAATAACTGTGTATGGGATGGCTTCTGGAATAGAAGAAAGGCTAGAAGAGATTTAGGAACGTAGGCCCTCATGGAGCGAGTACCGGTTCCTATCTGTTAATCTGTAATAGTAATCCATAAAATATAGGTATGCAATATCTTCTGAGGAAGAAGAGAATATGAGAAAGGAATTAGGAACATAGGCCCTCGTGGAGCGAGTACTGATTCCTATCTGCAATCTGCAATGGTAATTCACGATCTCCGTACCTGCGATAACGTCTTAGACTGAAGGGAGCCTGAGATTAGGAACAATGGCACTCGTGGAGCGAGTACCGGTTCCTGTCTGTAATAGGACTCACTGTGTTCACATCTGCGATCGCCTCCAGGCAATAGGAGTCTTCGGGAACGTAGGCCCTCGAGGAGCAAGTACCGGATCCCGTCCAACAATCTGAAATCAAGAATAGAGAGAGTGGAGCCCCCGAGGAGCGGGTACTCCTGGTAAGTTTGAAAAGGCCGAGCAGTGGGGAAGAATTCCCCTTGTTGACTCGGAACGTAGTTGCAAATAGCATGGACTGCAGAAGCAAGTCCCGTTGGAGTTCTTTGCTAACTCGCGTGTAGTTAGCAAACAAAGACCTTTTAAATTGAAAACGGATGACGTCATTACGGGGGGACGCCCCCGAGGTTCGCGCCCTTGCTGGTACAAAGTCTGGAGCGCGCACTCGCCCTTACGTCATCAGGAACATGGCAGATGCGTAGCGTCAAGCCAGCCCGGGGATACCGGGACCAAGAGGCATGGAGAAGCCGCGGCTGCATCTGTCCGTCTGAGCCGAAGGGAGTCGCCACAAAGGTAGAGAGGGTGGAGCAAGGGCGGAAATAGGCATGAACGCAACAAGTGAACACATTCAGGGATTGCCTTTCATCCCCTAAAACTCTTGATGCTGTCCTGCATGGTTAGCTATCTCTGGTGCTTTGGCTCATAGGGTCTGTCACAGACCCTGTCGTTGTTGCTGATTATTCAAATTTCGGCACAATGTGCCTATCAGCCAAACATGGGCATACTTCTGCAGATGCATTCTGGCGACAGTGGACCGCAGTTTGTTACTGGGGAACTCTTGGGACCTAGTTAGTTTTTTTTGTCTTGTAACAACGAAGGAAACTATACAGTCTTCTCTTGTTTACATCTCTAGACGTTTTCCTGTGTCCAAGAGGTTCTAGATCTACTGATATGAAACCCTGCTTATGTTTTCCGTAATGTGGAGTATGTTTCTTGCTGGCACTCCCATCACTCCTCTGCCTTAGGCACCTCTGCTACACAAGGGGAGTTTATGTCTCACTCATTTCTATTGTTTTCTATTTGTAGAACCCAACTCTTTTCATGCCTAAACCTTTCAAGCTTAGGGTATAGAGAAGGGCAACCAAAATGATAAAGGGGATGGAACAGCTCCCCTATGAGGAAAGGCTGAAGAGGTTAGGGCTGTTGAGCTTGGAGAAGAGACGACTGAGGGGGGGATATGATAGAGGTCTTTAAGATCATGAGAAGTCTTGAACGAGTAGATGTGAATTGGTTAATTTGTTCTGGTAGTGTCTGTGTCCTACTACAAATCACTTGTCAAGCGCTGCTGCGGGGGAGAAAGTGAGGAAGCCCCACAAGCCTGGGAGGCTGTCAGCGTCACGGCAGCCTCTGGCAGACCCCTTCCCACTGAGTGGAGGAACAGAGGCCATTTTGTCAACGATCAGGTCTGCCGCGGGGGGAGGGGCGATTTCCCGTCTCCATTATCGCCGCAGGCTTGGGCCTCTGGTAGGGGTTATATCGATCAGGAAATTGCTGAGCCAGACAAAGGGGAGCCCGAAGAGGTTTCTGACTCCTCTTTCACCTCGGAGTTTGTGCAGCTGTTACAGAAGGTGTTTAAGGCAGGCAAGGCTGCAAAGCAAGCCGGGGCCCCAGTCAAGCCCAGGGACCCAAAGGCCAAGCGGCTACTGAGGTCTTCCTCACTAGGGAAGATAAGGCCATTGCAGAAAGACTAAATTAATTCTTTGCTTCCATTTTTACTAATGAGGATGGTGGGGGGGGAGATAGCAGTTCTGGAGATGGTTTTCAAGGGTGATGAGTCAGACGAACTAAACCAAATCACTGTGAACCGGGAAACTGTAGTAGGCCAGATAGACAAACTAAAGAGTAGCAAAACACCTGGACCGGGTGGTATGCATCCTAGGGTACTAAAGGAACTCAAAAATGAAATTTCTGATCTATTAGTTAAAATTTGTAACCTATCATTAAAATCATCCATTGTACCTGAAGACTGGAGGGTGGCCAATGTAACCCCAATATTTAAAAAAGGCTCCAGGGGCGATCCGGGTAACTATAGACCAGTGAGCCTGACTTCAGTGCCGGGAAAAATAGTGGAAACTATTCTCAAGATCAAAATCGTAGAGCATATAGAAAGATATGGTTTAATGGAACACAGTCAACATGGATTTACCCAAGGGAAGTCTTGCCTAACAAATCTACTACTTTTTTTTGAAGGGGTTAATAAACATGTGGATAAAGGTGAACCGGTAGATGTAGTGTATTTGGATTTTCAGAAGGCGTTTGACAAAGTCCCTCATGAGAGGCTTAAAAAAAAAACTAAAAAGTCATGGGATAGGAGGCGATGTCCTTTCATGGATTACAAACTGGTTAAAAGACAAGAAACAGAGAGTAGGATTAAATGGTCAATTTTCTCAGTGGAAAAGGGTAAACAGTGGAGTGCCTCAGGGATCTGTACTTGGACCGCTGCTTTTCAATGTATTTATAAATGATCTGGAAAGGAATATGATGAGTGAGGTTATCAAATTTGCGGACGATACAAAATTATTCAGAGTAGTTAAATCCCAAGCGGATTATGGTACATTATAGGAGGACCTTGCAAGACTGGAAAATTGGGCATCTAAATGGCAGATGAAATTTAATGTGGACAAGTGCAAAGTGTTGCACATAGGGAAAAATAACCCTTGCTGTAGTTACACTGCTCTGGATTTGCTAGGGAGTTAGCAATCTGTTCTGAATCTGATGCTTGATGGAAGGAGCAATCAAATAGTAGTTAGCAATCCTTTCGGGATTTGTAGTTATATATGAGAGTTGAGGGTGGATCCTTGGACCAGTGGCAGATGACCACACCCCCTCCAAGAATTTATCCAATCTTTTTTTTAAACCCAGCTACACTAACTGCACTAACCATATCCCCTGGCAACAAATTCAAGAGTTTAATTGTGTGTTGAGTGAAAAAGAACTTAGTTTTAAATGTGCCACATGTTAACTTCATGGAGTGCCCCCTAGTCCTTCAGTTATCCGAAAGAGTAAATAACCAATTCACATTTACCCGTTCTAAACCTCTCATGATTTTAAACATCTCTATCATATCCCCCCTCAGCTGTGTCTTCTCCAAGCTGAACAGTCCTAACCTCTTTAGTCTTTCCTCATAGGGGAGCTGTTCCATCCCCTTTATCATTTTGGTCGCCCTTCTCTGTACCTTCTCCAACGCAACTATATCTTTTTTGAGATGCGGTGTCCAGAATTGTACACAGTATTTCAAGGTGCAGTCTCACCATGGAGCGATACAGAGGCATTATGACATTTTCCGTTTTATTCACCATTCCCTTCCTAATAATTCCTAACATTCTGTTTGCTTTTTTGACTACCGTAGCATACTGAACCGATTTCAATGTGTTAACCACTATGACGCCTAGATCTCTTTCTTGGATGATAGCTCTTAATATGGAACCTAACATATTGTAACTAAAGCATGGGTTATTTTTCCCTATATGCATCACCTTGCACTTATTCACATTAAATTTCATCTGCCATTTGGATGCTCAATTTTCCATTCTCACAAGTTCCTCCTGCAATTTATCACAATCCGCTTGTGATTTAACTACTCTGAATAATTTTGTGTTATCTACAAATTTGATTACCTCACTCATCGTATTCCTTTCCAGATCATTTATAAATATATTGAAAAGCACGGGTCCCAGTACAGATCCCTGAGGCACTCCACTGCCCACTCTCCTCCACTATGAAAATTGTCCATTTAATCCTACTTTCTGTTTCCTGTCTTTTAGCCAGTTTGTAATCCACGAAAGGACATCACCACCTATCCCATGACTTTTTACTTTTCCTAGAAGCCTCTCATGAGGATCTTTGTCAAATGCCTTCTGAAAATCCAAATACACTACATCTACAGGTTCACCTTTATCTACATGTTTATTAATCCCTTCAAAAAAGTGAAGCAGATTTGTGAGGCAAGACTTGCCTTGGATAAAGCCATGCTGACTTTGTTCCATTAATCCATGTCTTTCTATATGTTCTATGATTTTGATATTTAGAACACTTTCCATTATTGTTTCTGACACTGAGGTCAGGCTAACTGGTCTGTAGTTTCCTGGAGCCCTTTTTAAATATTTGAGTTACATTAGCCACCCTCCAGTCTTCAGGTACAATGGATGATTTTAATGATAGGTTACAAATTTTTACTCTCTTCCTTTTCTTCGAGGAGTGGGTCAAGATCACGTCAGTCCAATGGCTCTCAAGTGTCATAGAAAAAGGCTACACTTTAGAATTTGCTTGGCCTCTAAGAGATCGTTTTCTGGTTTCCCCGTGCTCTTACGCACAGAAGAGGGTGGCAGTTTGGGACACCGTCCTCCGCCTCCGAGAGCTGGGAGCCATCGTGCCAGTGCCTCCGGGAGAGCGAAGGCAGGGTCTTTATTCCATCTATTTTGTGATACTGAAAAAAGAAAGTGCCTTCCATCCCATTCTGGGATTAAAGAAGGTAAACAAGATTCTGAGAATCCCCTGCTTCTGTATGGAGACTCTGTGGTCCGTCATTGCATCGGTACACAGAGGGGAGTATCTCTTTGGACCTGACAGCATATCTGCACATCAGGATTCAGCGTGATCACTAGAAATATTTGAGGTTCATGGTGCTGGGAGATGATTACCAGTTTTGCGCCCTGCCTTTCGGATTGGCGACAGCTCCCAGGACCTTTACCAAAGTCATGGTCGTGGTGGCGGCAGCTCTCCTCAAGGAAGGTGTCCTGGTCCACCCCTGCTTGGATGACTGGCTGATTCGAGCGAATTCGGAGTTCTCATGTCAAGAAGCGGTGGATTGGGTCCTCCAGAGCTTGAAGGCGTTGGGTTGGGTAGTCAACCTGGCCAAAATTCACTTGATTCCTTCCCAGACGTTGGAGTTTCTGGGGGGCACGGTGCAACACGAGCATGAGGAAGATCTTTCTCACCAAGGAGAGGATTGTCAAGTTGCAAGCTCAGGTTCAATCGCTGTTAGACAAGACGTTGCCCCGAGTATGGGACTACTTGCAAGTGCTCGGATCTATGGCTTCCACCTTGGAGTTGGTACCATGGGCGTTTGCTCATATGAGGCCTCTACAGTCCGCCTTACTATCCCGTTGGGATCCGATGTCCAAGCGTTTTCATTTGCCTCTCCCCCTCCCAGAATCGATAAGGACCAGTCTGCAGTGGTGGCTTCAGCCAGACAAGTTGGGGAGGGGAGTAGACCTGGATATCCAGTCTTGGACAATTGTTACTACGGATGCCAGCCTCTCCAGTTGGGTAGCGGTCTGTCAGGAGAGGTTGATGCAGGGCCAGTGGTCTCCAGAGGAGGTCTCATGGTCTATCAACTGGTTGTAGACCAGAGCAGTGCGCTGGCTCTCCAGGCACTCCTATCTCTGGTCAGGGGAAGGCCAGTGAGGGTGTTATCGGACAATGCAACCGCGGTGGCTTACATCAGTCATCAAGGCAGGACCAAGAGCTGGGCAGTAGCCCAGGAAGCCCGGGAGTTGGTCACCTGGGCCAAGCTACATCTGGAGAGATTGGCAGCATCCCACATCGCAGACATCGACAATTTGTAGATGGATTTTTTGAGCCGTCATCAGTTGGATCCCGGGGAGTGAGAGTTGTTGGATGAAGCGTTTCAACTCATTTATCTCAGGTGATCCACTCCTAGCGTGGACCTGATGGTGACGTTTCACAATGCCAAGGTCCCTCAATTCTTCAGCAGACAGAGGGAGAAGGGCACAGAAGGGGTGGATGCCCTGGTTCTGCCCTGGCTGGTGCACGTTCTTCTGTATGTCTTCCCGCCATGACCATTAATAGGCAAGTTCGTACACCGCATTGAAATACACCCGGGTGAGGTGGTGCTCGTGGCTCCGGAGTGGCTGAGACATCCGTGGTTTGCGGATCTGATCAACCTAGCAGTGGACGGTCCCATGAGGTTAGGGCACCTGCCAGATCTCTTGCAACAAGGCCCCGTTTGTTTCGATCAGGCAGATCGCTTTTGTCTAGCGACTTGGCTTTTGAGAAGGAGCATTTGAGGAATAAGGGTTATTCAGATGGTGTGGTACCCTGCTCCAGTCCAGGAAGACCTCCACTTCGTTGGCGTATATCAGAGTGGGGAATTTTTGAGTCTTGGTGCCTTGAGCACAAAGTGGAACATCTTAGGGGCTCTGTGGGGGATGTCTTGTCCTTTTTGCAGGAAAGCCTCGTTAATGGTTTATCCTTTAATTCCCTGAGAGTTCAGGTGGTGGCCCTAGGTTGTTTTCGTGGCAAAGTGCGAGGAGTTACCTTGTTGGCACTTCCGAATATAGTACGTTTTCTCTGGGGAGCGAAACATTTGCAGCCTCCTGTTCGAAATCCTTGTCCTTCCTAGAGTCTTAATGTCATCCTGAAAGCTATGTGTACGTCTCTGTTTGAGCCTTTGAAGCGAGCAACGTTGAAAGATCTTACTTTGAAGGTGATCTTCCTGGTGGTGATACCTTCTGCCAGATGGGTGTCGGAACATTAGGCCTTAACCTGCAGGGAGCTCTTTTTGCGAATTATGGACTCGGGAGTGTCCTTAAGAATGGTCCCCTCATTTCTGCCTAAGGTGGTATCGTCTTTTCATTTAAATCAGTCGATGGAATTGCCATCCTTCTCAGACTTGGTCCCTTCCACTCTTCAGTCCAAAGAGTTGCAGATGTTGGATGTGAAGAAGGCTCTCTTGCGTTACTTTCAGGTGATGAACGGTTTCTGTTTGTTTGATCATCTTTTTGTTCTGTGGAGTGGCCCTAGACAGGGGCATAAAGCCTCCAGGATTATTATTGCATGGTGGTTGAAGGAAGCCATTAACTCGGCATACATTACTTAGGGTCGTCCGGTGCTGTTCGGTCTTTGGGCACATTCTTACCCGTTCGCAAGCGGCCTCTTGGGCCAAATCCCAGCAAATTTTGCCACAAGAAATCTGTAGAGCAGCTACTTGGAAGTCTTTATACACGTTTGCCAGGCATTACCATTTGGACGTCCAGGTTCCAGAGCCTGGCGGTTTTGGCAAAAGTGTACTACGAGTGAGACTCTCGAGGTCCCACCCACTGTAGGGAAGCTTTGGTACATCCCAGCTGTCTGGACTGATCCTGGTATGTACAGGGAAAGGAAAATTGGTTCTTGCCTGCTAATTTTCGTTCCTGTAGTACCACGGATCATTCCAGAGTCCCACCCAGTTGGGGAAGGGGGGTATTGGAGAGTCCGCTTGGTTGCCTTTTTTTTTTCCACTCTCTCTGCAGAGCCTGCTTGATCACTTGTTGTTTTCCTATGAAGAATGGCTCAGGTTCTCCTATACTCCTATACAGGGTTTGGTGCAGGCAACGTTTGCTTCTTGTAAAATAGTTCAATTAGTTTTTAAAGATTTTTGCATCTGGCTTGGTTACAGATTGCAGGTGGCACCTCGGGTTAAGAGGCAGAGTCATTACAAATTTCTGTCTCCATCTGCTGGTTGGGAAGCAAAACCCAGCTGTCTGGACTGATCTGTGGTACTACAGGAACAAAAGTTAGAAGGAAAGAACCAGGTTTCCTATGCCTCTGTTATGAAAGGTAGAATATAAATCAATGACTGAATAAACCGAGCAGAAGCGTTTGCACTTATGTGCAGACTTTTGCATTTTCAAGGTATGTGTGTAAAATTCCTAAAAGGCTTTTGCTCCCAATTTAGCAGATGTAATTAGAAACAGATACCCATGACGGCAGAAACAGAACACACAGCCTTTCTTGCTTACCCATCCACACCAGTTATTCAGCTTTACAATTCCCGTCATTCTCTCTGAGATCCCCTGCATTTATCCCAGGCTTTCTTGACTTCAGATACCTTTTTTTTTTTTAGTCTCTGCAACCTCCACTGGGGAGGCTGTTCCATGCATCCACCACCCTCTCTGTAAAGAAAGATTTCCTTAGATTCCTCCCCAGTCTACCCCCTTTCACACTCATCCCATGACCCCTTTTTTTAGAAAGAGGCCCGCCTCCTGTGCGTGGGAAAACTTTGAGGTATTTAAATGTCCCTATCTCACCTTTCCTCTTTTAAGCCTGTCCCCATATGCTTTAGAACGAAGACCATTGACCATTTTAATAGCCCCCGCTCTGGACTAACTCCATCCTGTTTGTATTCTTTTTGCAAACACCGTCTCTGGCATTGTACACAGTGTTCCATGTGATGTCTCAGCAGGGACTTGTACAGGGACAACGTCACCTTTTGTCTGCTGACCATTCCTCTCCCAATGCAGCCTTCTGTGTGCGGATAGTTATGCTTGCATAATTTTCAGAAGGGAATTGGGATAACTTATGCACACGTACTTGCTGTCTAATTTATGCAGATTGCTATAAAATTACTCCAGAAAGTAAATGCAAATTAAAATTATGGAATATACAAATTTTTGCAAATATGCAACAGAATTGCCTCAGAATTTTCAAATTGTTGCCACAGGGAACTGACAGCTATGACTATTGTATGGAGCTTATAGCTTTGTCACTTCTCCAACCCCCAAACCTCTTCTGAGTATTAGAAAGAGATATAGAAAAAAGTAAGGTCAGTTTGTCCACTGATTCATTTTTCACTATTTCTTCAATGGTTTCAGTTCTGCTTTTAGCAGCAAATCCAAGCTGCCCCGCAGCCTAGAAGCAGCAGTGCCGAGTCCCAGGAAAGGACACACACCTACCATTGCACCCCAGTTCTCTCAGTCCGGACCTCAAACCAGTCGCCCTAACTCAGCTGGATCAGCCACGAGGAGCAGGCAGAGTAAGTGGCAGAGCATGCTTGGGCCTGACTTGTATGGTGATGCCTATCATTCGTTTTCTCTTAGGTGACTGAGCTATATACATCGGGCAAGTTCAGATTCTCCTCTGCCACTGGCTCAGGTGTAAGTGGGAGTGAATAATAACACCAGTTGTTCTTTTTCCGTCTCTCCTTTGTAGTTTGCAGAACCAAAAAACTGCTGCTAGGTCTTTCACGCCAGAGATGCTGCTGCCCACAGCTGCTACCTTCCACTGTTGGATTGATCATGGAGCTGATTAGTAAGAGTGTGTACCAGGCCCCGCTAGCCTTTCCTGGTGCTGCTCGCTATTTCTTTCTTTCCTAAAAAAGAAGCATTAATGACTCTATGTGCACCAAGAAAATCAGAGAGAGCATGCCCTGCAATAAACCGTTCTAGTCCACTGCACCCTCCCCGTGTTTGCTGCACATCAGGGGGGGCTGCATTCTCTCTCCTCTCGTGGTGCCGTCTTCAGTGCAGGTGTGTGGCCACGGGTCTGCTTCCTGTGATAGCAGGGAAGCATAAACCGGGCGAGAGAGGCCTGGGCTTCCTCCTGCTATCCATTCACTGTCACCGTGAAAGGAAGCAGGGCTATAAAACTGGCGAAAAGGTCCACAAACAACGGAACAAGCCGACTTGGGAAAGAACTGCAGGGGGGAGAGGTCGCCTGGCAGAGCCGCACACATTGTTGGATACAGAGCTGTGTACAGTGGCAGATGTTTCCCCTTTGACCTTTTGTTTAGCTGTCATGTGTGAGCCAGGAACAAGGAAGTCACAATTCTGTGTTAGAAACCCTAGAATTCTTTAATGTCTGATGGTTGCCACCACTGCTCACACATTTCAGGCGTGTGCTAATTCAATCCCTTTTGTGTCTTTCATTTCTGTAATTATAATTGTAATAGCTACCCTTCTCGCACCCTTTCTTCCTGATTTAAAAACTTGGAAGAAGGGAGCAAGGGTTTCCAAAACTGAATAAACATTATCTGGTCTGAGCATAGGAAAACTAGTTTGAAGGCACCATGTGTGTGCAGCAGTAAGACAGTGTTGGGGCGCAGGAGATACCTGTAGGTATTCTGTTATCTGTATGCAACTACTAAGCAAAGCAATCTTTGGAAAATGAAAGAAAAGGACATAAATGCTGTATTGGCCAGCCCAGCATCCTGTCTCGACATTAGTCAAACTAGGTTATTAGCAAGTACACGGTAGATTCCAAAGAGAAGTTCCTTCTTGCTCATTCCCAGGGATAAAAGGTGGGTTTTCCCGAGTCCACTTGGCTAATAATTATTTATGAATGTTTTCTCTAGGAACTTATCAAACCCCCCTTTAAACCCAGCTATGCTATAAGCCTTGACCACCTCCTCCAGCCACAAATTGCACACTTCAGCTGTGCATTAAGTGAAACCCTGCTTTCTCCAGTTTGTTTCTAAGGCTGTTTTCTGGGGCCTGCTTCCTGGAGAGTGTTGTAGATTGCGGGCTACGGATCCAGGCTCCTAGCTTTTCATTTAAACTGGTGAAGAATTCTCTTTGCCAATAGTT
This sequence comes from Rhinatrema bivittatum, assembly GCF_901001135.1. NCBI lineage: Eukaryota > Metazoa > Chordata > Amphibia > Gymnophiona > Rhinatrematidae > Rhinatrema > Rhinatrema bivittatum. The sequence goes on from NC_042623.1 coordinate 182,590,391, forward strand.
TCCTGAATATGACAAAGGGGTGGCTCCAGCACTGTGCCGAGGCACAGGGGATCTGGATTCAGAATCCTTTTTCCCCATCCTTTGAGGCTGGTCAGGCTAGGGGTGTGTGAGAAAATGATTGCTGCTGCTGTGGCAGTCTCTACCAGCCAAACAAGGGTCGATGAAGGTGGGAGTACACAATATATTGTGAGAGATTCATGCTGACAATGTGTCCTGATGTTGCTGGGATTGGGAAATTTCTAAATCTGTAATTCAACCCCAAGAATTTCAAAATCAGATATATATGTATGACTTATTCATAGAAGGGTTTAGTTATACATCTTCCCTTCCCCGGCCCAGACCTGTGACTGAAAACTGCACAGGGCAACATACAGAAACAGAAATGTACATATATGTATAATAATTGTGGCTTTCATGGTGTGCAAGCCCTAGTGTGGTTCTGAAAGGCCGTTAGAGTAACAATGCACCTTCACATGCCAGACAGGCAGCGTGAGTGCATTCATCTCATCACACTTCTCCTAACTTACAAATGAACACATGAATCTCATTGTATGCAGCTGAAGACATTACTAGTAAAGCAGCAGAGCCAGAAACTTGGGGTGTTTACATATTTTTTAGATTTCTTTTGCCTTGGAAAAAATGATTTGTTGAGAAATTTGCTACTGATGATAGTGAGTTGGATGTCTTTCCTCTGCTTTGCTCTCTGCCATGGCTACAGTCTGCAGTATCCTTTGTGCCACAGACAGCTTTTTCCCTCTTTGTCTGCAGGCAGCCAGTCTTGCAGGAAGTGAGGACAACTTCTCTCCGCAGGGATCAGACCCCAGCAGCTGCCTGTAACCAGATCAGCAAACCCTTGCCTTGGTGTTTCCTGGCAGGAATAGCTCACCCCGGGGCCCAACCGCCACCCAGAAGGCTGCAGGGCCTTGCTCCGACCATCTTCCACAGAATTCTCTTATTTATAATTATTTATTTTGTAAGGTTTTTGGTATGATAAAGGCATTAAAGAGACTCGTATCCAATTTAATGTGTGTGCAAAATTCCGTGCAGGTCACAAGGGCAGGCTTAAAGAGTAGCCAGCCGCCTGCGTGTAGTGCGCTGTGAGAAGGGCACGAAAAAATGCAGGTAGAGTTACTCTACAGAGAGGGGATTTCCAGCTTGCACAAATGTGTAATTGATGTAACATACTCTGCTCCTCTCCTTTCTATTTATGCTAATAGTAAACACCACTGTGAGGACATATCGCAAGGAGGAAATGAGCACTGAGATTTCTGTGGATGGTTCAGAAGCCTTAGCCACCTACAAGTCTCATTTTACGCAGGGCCTTATGTTGATACAGGCGTTTTTCTCTCTCAGAGAGAAAGTTTTCATGGGGAACATCTTGTAGTTGTGATACAGCTTTGTCCATCCAAACACTATACTTAACCTTCCTGAAATCTTCACCTGCCTCTACACCGACATTCTCAGTATTAGGGTAACTGAATTACAGATCTCACCACCATTATCTTTCTAACGCAGCCCTACCATTTATATGTGATACACCCTCACTCAACCTCTCCTCTCTATATCCCATCAGCAAACACCTTCTCTCAGCCCTCTCCCCTGTATCCCATTAGCACCTCTTAACTGCTCTTGTGAAAAATGTTTCCTTATCCGTTCCCTCATCCCTGTGTATCTGTCCTTCCATGACCGCCTTAAGCAATGTATGATTCATGACCACTTCCCATTACTGTAATAGTCATGATGTAAAGCCTTGGAACGACGGTGTATAAAATGGCTAAATAAATAATTATATACTGAAGCACTTTTCCTGAAGTGCAAACGCAAGGTCTGGAAACCAACAGACATAAAATGACTCTGAAGGTCACAAGGCTGGGGATTAGAACTGAGGCAAAGGGACTTGCGCCAAGGTCATACACAAAGAGGTCAATATTCAGTACATTTGGTATTTAAAAAGTTCCCCTATTCACTATTCAGCTCTGGGTCTGCTTCATTGTCCGTGATTAACAGTTGTTGTGCATTTCTGGGGGGGGGAAAGGGGGTTACCAACTTTTCCATAGACCAGTACTGGACACTTGAGAACTGGTGCCTGCCCCATTCCTTTCTGATAATATCAACTTGCATATATGTGTCCTCTGCTACTCTCTCCGCAACTGTAACTTTTCCCTCCTGCTGCTCCTCATCTCTCTCCTTCCTGGCTCCTATGTCTCTCCCCTCATCTTCATTGCCCTTCTGTCTCTTTCCATCCTGAGCTCCTATGCCTATTGACTCTTTCCTTCCTCATCCCCTGTTCCATCCTCTGCGTCTCTATCCCTCTACCTCCTGTGTCCTCCTCTGTATCTCTCCCTCCTTCCTTCCCTCTGCTTCCCCTCTCCCCCATCTTCCTTCCATGGTCTCCTCTAGCTCTTTCATCCAGCCTGTGCCTCCCCCCTCCTTTCACCATTGTCTATACGTCTTTTTTCTCTCCCATCCCTTCCTTTTTGCCTTTTCTGTGCCTCTCTCTCTTCTCTGAGGCATATCTGAGATATGGAGGAAGTGCTACTAGAGCAGCCTGGAGGAGGGAAAGTGGCTGCTAAGGCGAGATCCCACCCCACAGCACGGGGAGAGGAGATAGGGCAGGGCTATAACTCAACTCTCGTGCTGCTCATTCTGCCTTAGCTCCCCCCGTCTGTAAACAGGGCCACAGGAAACGGTCAGTACTTCTGACCGGACACTGTATAGGTCAACAGAAAACCAGAATGGTTCAAAACCAGGAAGTTGGCAACCCTAGGGGGGAGAGTAAATTGTTCTTGCCGGGTCTGAATACCTTCACATGATAACTTCATATCACATCTAGACCAGTGTTTCCCAACCTGTGATCTGTGGACCCGAGACCATCACAGGAGATCCACTGGCAATGCAGATGCCCAGAAAAAGAGCAAGCTCTGCACCAAGGTTGCTTCATGTTCCTGACTGCTGCATCCTGCACTGCATGGTCCAGAAGAGCCAGACTTTGGGCTGAAGAGAAAATGAAAGCAGTACAGTGCAGCGGTTCTCAACCAGTGTGTCGCCAAGCACCGGTGGGTGTGTCGCGCACTTCCTAGTCTCCCGCTGCTCTTCCCTCCCTCTCCTCACCTTCAACAAACACTGCTGCCTGTGCTATCAGCACAATCAAGCCTGGAGTGGAACAGCAGCAGTGTTTGTGGAAGCCAGCAACAGCAGCATGGCCTTTTCTTCTTCCTGCCCCTGCAGCCTGGAAGAGGAAGTGGTTTACTGGGCACGTGGGAAGAAGAAAGGGCCATGTTGCTGCCGCTGCAGCGGATGTTTAGCTTCCGGTTGCTGCCTCTGACCGGATGCTGCACGCGAAGCCTGAGAGCCCAGCCGTCCGCTCCAAAAGCGGGCAGTGGCCACCCTAGCAGTAAAAGCCACTTAGCATGGACGATGTTTCAGGGAGAAGCAACGGAGACTAAGACTGAGGGGAAATGCAGACTCCTCTGCAAGGCTGGGTGACATCACCCCCCAGTCTTTAAATTTGCAAGTCCTACAAACTGTACAAATGTCCCCAGGTTTTAACAGTCTTTCTGGCAGACTGCGCCAACAGGTTCCTGTTCACAGCTTGATTGTGACACAGTTGTTTGCATGAAACCAAAATATGTAGAACAGGAAACCAAAAATCAGTTAAATGAATGAAGATGGATGTGAAGTGTGTGAGAAAAAGAGAGTGTGAGCAGTAAATATCGCACACGGGGATATTGAGGATATTCGCTGTACTCATGGATATTTTCCCACAGAAGCAATGGAAGAGAAGAGAGGCCAGAGAAAGACGTTTCTCCATTTAAAAAGCAAGTACAAATGAGCAAATTAAGAGTTTGGGCCAAAGCCTCTGTGGGAGAGAGGTAGTGCTGGATGAAGGCTGTGCTTGCAAGAGATTGCTCCAAAGCTCACTGGGAGCTCATGTCCAATAGCCCTCTGCTAGAAACCCAAAATCTATCCACATAGTGTTTGTTTTCATATGTGAGGATGTTTCAAAGTGCACTGTGTGTTTTAGAAACATTCTTTTATTTTAAGAGTGAATATTTTATTTTTGTGAATGCAAGTGACTAGTTGTTAATCACCTCCCTGGCCAATCTCTCTCTCACACACACACACACCAGTCACCTCCCTGACCACTATTTTTCTCTCAGTCACCTCCCTGACCAGTCTCTTGCTCTCGCACATATTTTCTCTCTTACTGCCTTGTGCTGTAGCTACCATGTGTGCTCGGGGTGGAGGTGAGTGAGTGAGACAGAGTGAACCAGTATGTGTATATGCATGTGAGAGAATGTGTGTGACTGTGTGTAAGAGAAAATGTGTGAGAGTAAGAGACTGGTCAGGAAGGTGACTGGTGTGTGAGAGAAAGTGGTCAGGGAGGTGATGTGTGTGAGAAAAAGGTTGGTCAAGGAGGTGATGTGTGTGAGAGAGAGAAAGATTGGTCAGGGAGGTGACTGGTGTGTGTGGAAGAGAAAGCGGTCAGGGAGGTGACGTGTGTGAGAGAAAGATTGGTCAGGAGGTGATGGTGTGTGTGAGAGAGAGATTGGTCAGAGAGATGACTGGTATATGTGGGAGAGAAAGATCGGTCAGGGAAGTGACTGGTGTGTGTGTCAGAGAGAGAAAGATAACTGGTGTGTGAGAGACAAAAAGTGTGTGTATGTGAGACAAGACTAGTCATGGGACCTAAGGAAGAGGAGCATGAGGACAGAACTTCAGCAGCCATTGCTGCTTCTGGTGAGTGCTGTTGGTCTGCAAGGGAAAGGATTAGGAGAATTGCTGGAGAGGGTAAGTAAAGGTGGCTTTTTAAGTTTATCTTTCTTGATTGACTACCAGCTTAATTATTGCGTATTATGTGATGTGTCTGCTGTTTGAAATATTTTATTGGTGTTTAGAGAATTTTTAATTTGTAAATTTGTAATGATTGGATGTTCTATTTATCAGTTTTGAAACATTTATTATATTATTCTAGTTTTAGAATGATTATGTTACATAAGAAATGTATAAATAGAAATATGGAGTCAAAAAACTGAACTGGAAACACCAAGAAGCCGGACTAAATGTATGCAGTGCAACAATGGAAAAACAAAACATTAACTTGATGGTCACTTTATTCTGTATTTGGTGAGGGTCTGCATGTGTGACCCAGGTAAGGGTATTCCTCAAGCTTGTAGTATCTGTGTAGGGATCTATAGCAGCTTGGCTAGTTCTGTTTTCCTAATAGGTGGTGTATTGGTATTTAGGGCCTGGTTAAATATTTATAGTGTTGCCTTTTCATAGGTAGGGTTGTTACCATTCTAGTTTCTGCCTCCATATTTGTAATTTGGAGTTTTTCTGTACTTGATAAAGGTCAATTCTATGTGTGTGACCGAAGTGAAGTATTTTACTAGCATGTGTAGGCATTTGTATCAATATTATTTGTTCTCAATAGGACATGTATTGGTGGTAAATTGTTGTTTCATAAGGAGGGCTATTGCACCTGGTCAGAGAGAATGTTTGTTGCTGCTACTGCGATGACACCAAAAATATCTTTTTTTCTGGTAAATTGAACGGGGAATGTCCTAGTTCTGTTCTGCACCCATTGTTGGGGGGGGTCAGGGCAATTCCTGTAGATACAGAGTATATGTTTACATTTAGCCCCGTGACGATCATGTGTTCAGTGTGTCACGCATGTGAGAACCATCTGTTAGGTGTGTTCCGACAGAAAAAAGGTTGAGAACCACTGGTATAGTGATTCCCTACAAGAGCCTGGTTCTGCCTTGCTGAACAGGGAGAAGCACAGCCAATTACTGCAGGGAGCCTGGTCGGCACCACATGGAGGCCATGAGGAACCCAGCATCTCACTGCTGAGGAGAGAGAAATAGGAGAGTGGCAAATTGCTGCAGTTGAGTCACACTCAGTAGAGAGCTGGAGGATTGTGGCATATTGCCACTGCAGCAAACCTGCTTGGTGCCAAGGAGAATTTGGTGTCGAGGAAAGAAGAGAAGAGCCCGAACCCACCTCTGCAACTGAGAGCCCAGTCCCACACTGAATATAGGAGGAGCAGGTTAAATCACTGCTCAAGACTGCCATCGACTCTGGACCTACAAGCCTGAGGAAGAAAGTGAAGTGCAGGCATGGGGGCCAGGAGAAGTGCAAAAATCAATTGATCACATAGCTAGAACTATAACACCACAATGGCTAATAATAGGAAAAACATATCTTCCAAATGGTGACCCAAGTAACATCCCCCAAAAACTACCAACCAATAAAATGCCTACCTACAAGCTGTTCACTGCAATAGATGCAGATTTATTTTTGTATTTGCACTATTTATTATCTGCTTATTTTAAAATAAATAGACTATATGATCACATAGACTCTTAATAATGTCATTGCAACAGAAGCAACAAAAGAGTATATTGAGCCAATGACCTTTGATGCTGAATAAAACTATCATGGCCAGTTATAAGAAAAATTGAAACTTCACTATAGCATCTTTCAATAACATCCCACATTTTTGGATAATAGCCTTGAAACGTACAGCGTGAACCCTGGGTCGATTGAGTACATCAAGTTTACCATAAAAATGAGTTAGAATACACTCCACCTGAATTATAAAACTGGACGATATGTCATTCCTAACATCAACATCCATCAATTGATATTTCAGGGAGATTCCCTGTCACCACCCTGTTTTGTCTGGCACTGAGTCTACCAACTACTCTTATTAATTCTTTAGGCTGCTGGTTTATCCTTAAACCTAGAGGCACTAATGGTCAACAGATAGCATTGCACCTACTCTTTTGAGGTGACTTGAAACTTTAGAGCTCCTGTGGTTGTTACTTACGGGGACAACTCCAAGTAGTGAAGAGATTCCCAGATGACAGGATCACATTTGGCCTGGACAGTTGTATTAAGGAATCTTCTTTAAAGGAAAACTGAGAATATCTCTTTGATTGAAGACTGAAACATAAAAGAATTTGAGTAGAAAGATGTATATGAATATCTAGGAGTAGAGGAAGGAGCAACAATCCAACAGAAATTACTGAGTGAAAAGATCAGCAAAGAATGCTACAGGAGATTGGAACTGATACTGAAAAGATCAGCTTGCAATCCCTGCACTCTCCTACAGTTTTGCTATCATAGACTGGCTCCCCAAAACTTCCAACGGTCAAATGTAAGAAAGAGAAAACTCCTTGCCCACCCGGGAATCTATAAGAACCAGTGAATGCCAAGATTGTATATCCCAAGAGCTGAAGGCAGTAGGGGCCTCTGAAATGGATAACGCATACAGAGCTGCCGTAATAGGCCACCAGGCATCCCTAACATCATCCACATACAAAATATTCAAAGTACTGGCATGTGAAAGTGAACGGACACAATTGGTTCTCCATCCTTAAACTTGGACAAGTAGAAGAAATAAGTGAGAATCCACCAGCACAGATGGAGAAAGAGACAGCAGAATTTACAAAACAAGAAAAAAGACAGTAAAGAATCAGACCAGCAAACAAGAAAAAACAATTGCAAAAGCTTACATACAATGGTAAATACGAAGTGTTCCTTCAGCAGTTACACATAGATCTAAACCTGACACTAAATGGCTAAGGAGAGGTTAACTTAAACCTATCAAAGGAGAGACTGGAGTACAGAAAAATTATTCGCAGGAGTGGTGTGCAGTCAAGGCCTTCAAGGGATTCAGTGAACCCCCAGCCCATAGGCGTTGCTATGGGGTTGGCAAGTGCCACCCCAGTTTTACACATCAGATCAGGCAGGGATAAACCAAACCCTTGCCCGATCCAGTCAGTAGCACTGGTATCACACCTCCCTACAATCCTCCCCCCTCAAGCAGCAGGAGTCGCGTTTATCCGAACGTCATCTCCTGCTACCATGGGGCCAGTCCCGCAGCTCTTACCAAGAGAGCAGCCCCACATCAACAGGAGATAACATTTGGTGATAAATGCAGCTCCTGCTGCTGTCCATCTCACAACTCCTGTCCCATGATGGCTGAAGAGAGAGGACACAGTAGTTGCCAGTGGTCCTCATCCCATGTGGTATGTGTAGGTGTGGCTGTGTTAAAGCCTGTGTGTAACTGCCTCTGTGTGTGTGTGTGTGTGACTGCCTGTGTGTGTGACTGCCTGGGGGGTGGGCAGTGAGAGCTTTTGTATGTATGGATAAGTAGCTGGGTTGGGGGATGAGAGCCTGGGTGCATATAGGTGAGAGGCTCTGTGGGTGATTGTGTAGGTGGGATTGAGAGGTTGTGTTTATGGACGGGTGACTACCTGTAAGGGGGGAGGGAGAGTGTGTTTGGTGACTTATCTGAATGGGTGGGTGAGAAGCTGTGCAGCGGTGCATATGAGAGGCTGTGCATGTGTAGGAGGGTTGAGTGCCTGTGTGTGTGGGAGTGAGTGGGTGACAGTCAATGTGAGAGGGGGGGGGGGGGGTGACAGCCTGTGTGTGGCTGGGTTAGAGCCTGTGTGCACATGTGTGGGTTACTGTCTCTGTGTGTGGGTGGCTGCATGTATATGTGTGAATGACTACCTGGGTTGGGGGGTGAGAGCCTGGGTGAGGGGGGCCCGACTGCCTATGGGAGGGGAAAGGGTGAGAGCCTGTGATTGTATTTGTGGGTGGGGGAGAGGCTTTATGTGTGTCTGTGGGAGTTTGAGACCCTGTGAGTGGGTAGATGACAATCTGAGTGTGTGTGTGACTGCCAGTATGTAGGTGTGGGTGGATGACTGTGTGTGGATGACTGCTTGATTGTGTGTGGCTGCTATGTGTGTATGTGTGACTGCCAGTGTGTAGGTGTGGGTGGATGACTGTGTGTGTGGATGACTGCTTGTGTATGTGTTTGGGTGGGTGACTGCCTATGTGGGTAAAAGCCTGTATTTGGGTGTATGTGTGTGAGGGAATGAGAGACTATGTGTGCAAGCATAAAATTTGTACAGCTCCCCGTCTTCCAATCCACAACAGTCCAAGTGGCTGTAAATCGAAACATCCCAGGTATGAAGAACGGGACATTTTTTAAAATCCTTATTGCAGGAGTGGCCAATTGGGGTTCTCGAGAGCCACAAACGGGCCAGGTTTTCAGGATATTCACAATGAATATGCATGACATAGATTTGCATGCACTGCCTCCATTTTATGCAAATCTACCTCATGCGAATTAATTGTGGATATCCTAAAAACCTGGCTGATCTGTGGTGGTCGAGGCCTGGAGTTGGCCACCCTGGCCTTATTAGTTTCATTATTGGATGTTATTTGATATGTTTGCTGTTTTGAAATATTGGTATTTTGAGAAATTTTATAAATATTTGTATGAGGTTTTAATTATTGGATGTTCTATTTATCAGTTTTAAATATTCTTTTTATTAGTATGGTTTTACTTTTGTGACTGTTTTATATTTCTTTATTTTGTTGGGTTTTTGGTTTTTTTTTTGGTCTCTTATTTTGCCTTTGGTAAGGGTCTGTATGTGTGATCAAAGTGAGGGATTCTGCTAGTGTAAGGTTTCTGTGTAGGAGGCTATAGCAGTCCATCTTGTTCTGTTTTCAGTAGGAGGTGTATTGATCTTCTAAGGCTTGATGTAATATTTGCAGTGCTGCTCTTTCCTGGGTAGGGTTGTTGCTATTTGAGTCCTGGGGGTTAGTTTTGTTTTGATATGGCAGATTTGACTCTTGGGGTGAACTATGCTTGCAAGCTGTGATAGCTTTTTTGGAGCTATGTAAATATTATCCAAAAATACCATACGTGAGTTATTGAGGCAACATAGGAGCAGACTTTAGAAGTGAATGTCTCTGATCTGACATCTGAAGAAGGGACATATGTAGTTTTAAAAGCTTTTCTCCAATATTTTTAGGTACTTATATTTCTTTATTTTACAGGTATTTTAGGCAGCTTGGCTTGTTTGGTTTTCTAAATAGGAGGTATATTGGTGTTTTAGAGCCTAATGTAATATTTGCAGTGTTGCCTTTTCATAGGTAGGGTTGTAGTTTGAGTGCTGGCAATTAGTGCTGTTGTTGGTATGGGAGGTTTGCATTATTGTAACTGTTAATTCATGGCTTTCTGAGGGCCAAGCCCACACCCATTATATGTTAAAACAGGCCTAATGCTATATGGGGAAAAAGCACAAGAGCAGTGCTGCTGCTGCTGCTAGAAGTGTCCGTGTACAACGTATGGAGAGAGAGGGACAAGATGCTGAAGTAGCGGAGACTGAGAAAATGTGGCAGAAAGAAAATGTGGCAGAGTTTTATTAGACTTCACCGGCCTGATTGAAAAGAGTTTGCAGGAGAAGCCTGGTAGTTGCACCCTATGAAGTGCAGGAGGAGGCTCTCAGCCCAGTGCAGGTACTAAGGTGAGCACTAGCAGTACATTTGAGCGACTGAGATCGTGTACAACATACCTGGGCTTATAAGTAAGGTTCATGCCTGTCGTGATGTACACAAATCAAACCCAGTTGGAGACACAAACCCCAGTGTCAGTGACAGAGCCGAAATTAGAACTGAGTCGCATGGAGGTAAAGGGGACGCACACAGAGTCAGTGACCAAACTGGGGATTAGATTTAAAGCAGGCACAGGGAGAAAAAGGGGCTAGACCTGAGGTCACACCGAAGTAATAACTAAGCAGAATTTAAATGCACAAGTTTCAGACTCCTAGCTCACTGCACATCCTTTCCAGGTATTAAAGGATCCATGCACATGATTCTTATAAGACTTAACTTGTATTCTTAGGTAACAGAATTCTGAATATGAATAGTTCTGGCACCCAAGGAATGAGAGAGCCGGCAGTGGCATATTCTGTATGCAAGCAGGGGAGAGATATAACAAGTACACTCGTCTTTGCTTATCAAAATATCTTTATAGCCAAAAAGCCACGTTTTGTTCTGCCCTGACTTTGGTAGGCAATGTTTTCTGGGTTTTCCTTATGTATGGGGAAGCAGGTCTGTCTGATTTTTTTTGTGACTGCTCCCCCTGTGATCTGTAGCGCAGGGATTTGGGTTTAGGTTTCCTTGAAGGACTCTTGGCGAGTGCTTTCTACAGAAATCCCTCCATGTGCTTCCGGCAGATCCCTGATGCTGCATTCCACTCCCCTCCCTCTGTAAGGAAGGCCAAAGATGATGGCTGCACAATGTGATTAACTGATAGTAAGGCACAATCATGGCATGATAGAGGAAATTCTCTTTCATCTGATATCTGCTCATGCAAGAATAGCCCGAGCTCTGAATGCTAGGTTCAATTCTGCAGTATCTGCTTTTAGGCAGTAAAGTGAACAGGTTTTGCCACATGGTCAAATTACATTCACAAATCAGTAACAGAATGGTTAAACTTTTAGCCTGTGACTCATCTCTGGAAAACAATCGGAGAAGCAGAGATAAGGGGCAACAAATTGTTATCTTAAGGAAAGGGATATTAATACCCAGGCACAGTAAAACCTTGCTTGACTGATTTATACGGTTGCAGAACTGACTTTACAAGTGGTTGCTTGTTTCAAATGTTGCGTAACTTGTTAAATAGCACTACCTGCAGTTTGCTGTACCATCAGGATGGCGGCACCATCAGGTGACATCATCCTGATGGTGCCGACATGTACATGATTTACAGAACATAAGAAATTGCAATGCTGGGTCAGACCAAGGGTCCATCAAGCCCAGCATCCTGTTTCCAACAGTGACCAAACCAGGCCACAAGAACCTGGCAAGTACCCAAACTCTAAGAAGATCCCATGCTACTGATGCAATTAATAGCAGTGGCTATTCTCTAAGTGAAGTTAATAGCAGGTAATGGACTTCTCCTCCAAGAACTTATCCAATCCTTTTTTAAACACAGCTATACTAACTGCACTAACCACATCCTCTGGCAACAAATTCCAGAGTTTAATTGTGCTTTGAGTAAAAAAGAACTTTCTCCGATTAGTTTTAAATGTGCCCCATGCTAACTTCATGAAGTGCCCCCTAGTCTTTCTACTATCCGAAAGAGTAAATAACAGATTCACATCTACCCGTTCTAGACCTCTCATGATTTTAAACACCTCTATCATATCCCCCCTCAGTCGTCTCTTCTCCAAGCTGAAAAGTCCTAACCTCTTTAGTCTTTCCTCATAGGGGAGTTGTTCCATTCCCCTTATCATTTGGTTGCCCTTCTCTGTACCTTCTCCATCGCAATTATATCTTTTTTGAGATGCGGCGACCAGAATTGTACACAGTATTCAAGGTGCGGTCTCACCATGGAACGATACAGAGGCATTATGACATTTTCCGTTTTATTCACCATTCCCTTTCTAATAATTCCCAACATTCTGTTTGCTTTTTTGACTGCCGCAGCACACTGTACCGATGATTTGAATGTGTTATCCACTATGACACCTAGATCTCTTTCTTGGGTTGTAGCACCTAATATGGAACCCAACATTGTGTAATTATAGCATGGGTTATTTTTCCCTATATGCATCACCTTGCACTTATCCACATTAAATTTCATCTGCCATTTGGATGCCCAATTTTCCAGATAAATAATTAGAATAATTAGAATATAATTACTCAAACACTAAGAAGATCCCACGCTACTGATGCAATTAATAGCAGTGGTTATTCCCTAAGTAAACTTGATTAATAGCTGTTAATGGACTTCTCCTCCAAGAACTTATCCAATCCTTTTTTAAACACAGTTATACTAACTGCACTAACCACATCCTCTGGCAACAAATTCCAGAGCTTTATTGTGCATTGAGTGAAAAAGAATTTTCTCCGATTAGTCTTAAATGTGCTACTTGCTAACTTCATGAAATGCCCCCTAGTCCTTCTATTATTTGAAAGTGAAAATAACCGAGTCACATCTACTCGTTCAAGACCTTTCATGATCTTAAAAACCTCTATCATATCCCCCCTCAGCCGTCTCTTCTCCAAGCTGAACAGCCCTAACTTTCTAGGAGTTTCGTAAGATCTCTTTGGGCATCGGTGGTCATTTCCATGCGCCGGTGGCCAAGTAGCATGCTTCAGCTCTTCATTTTCGTAGTGAAAATCAGACACATTTCAGTCTGTCAGTGGCTGCTTTATTGCTGAGATTGGCTCTAGAGCTTTTTTTTTTTTTTCTTTGGGCTCTTCCAAGTTTTCTCTTTTCCCCTTTGTCTCCAAGTTTGGTTTTTCAGTGTTATTTGTATATGTTCATATTATTCTCAATGTCTCTATCAGGCCCTCTGATCGCACTCCTTTTTTTTCTCTGGAGAAGCAGGAAAAGAATTTGCCACATAAGTGGATGACCACATCTGATGGTTCTCAGATGGAAAAGCTTTCTGACTTGGAAAGACTAGAAACTGCTGTGATGCAAGTTTCCTGTCTTTTTTTTCCTTCCTCTATCATGAAAGGACGGTTTAAAAGAAAAAAAAAGAGAATTAAAATAATTTTTCTTCAAAACTGAGTTAGATTAGCATTGATCTTCTTCAAAATACCAGATGACAAGCCAGGATTTCGTGAGATGTACCTGTTGCCTGTCGCTCTTGCAAATGTCTCTGATGTCTTGGGAGCATGACATGTCAGATTGCACTGCCTATACTTACGGGTTTCCAAGGTCCAGGTCGAGAAGCTCTTCTCAGGCTTCCACCTCAGCAGTTAAGGTACAGCAGTCTTCAGGCTGTCGACTAAATCCAGTGAGGTGTAGTCCTGTAGTGATGGGCACCATGACTCTTAGAAGTTTATACTATATATATATATATATAGTAACATAGAAATGATGGCAGAAAAGAACCAAAATGGTCCATCCAGTCTGTCCAGCAAGCTTCTTATGGTATGCAGGCTACTCCATGTTTCTCTTAAAGGTAGCAACTGCTGCTCCATGCAGTCATTTCTAAGCCTTATGATAACCCATAAAAATGTACTGATGGTGACATTTTGACTGGGTGATGAGACTTTTTGAAAATTCAGACAGTGCTGCTTGACGTGCTTTACTTATGGGCTTGGCCATAGAAGCCGTCCTGTGTGTATTTTCTCTTCTATCTGTGCATCAGTTCCTCAGATCATAAAAGTGGGGCCATCGTTGGTTGCTGTCTGAATCAAATTCCCCTTTTCCCCTTGCCGTTGAAGCAGAGAGCAATGTTGGAGTTGCATCAGTAGTTGGTTAAGTGTAGAAACTGCCGCACCAGCAAGTTACCCCCATGCACTCTTTTCTTCATTCCCGTCCTCTACCCTTTAGGGATCCACAGTGTTTATCCCCTGCCCCTTTGAATTCTTCCACTGTTTTTGTCTTCACCACCTCCTCCGGAAGGGCATTCCAGGCATCCACCATCCTTTGCGTGAAGAAATATTTCCTGTCATTGGTTCTGAGTCGTCCTCCCTGGAGTTGCATTTTGTGACCCCTAGTTCTACTGATTTCTTTCCAACAGAAAAGGTCTGACATTTGTACATCATTAAAACCTATGAGGATAGGCTGAAGGATCTGAATATGTATATCGTGGAAGAGAGGAGTTGCAGGGGAGATAGGTTACAGATCTTCAGAACTTAGAGAAGGTATATTTGACTCGTTAAAATGTATTTAATTTCCAAAACAGGTTGTATCCATACCAATTCCTAAATTACAATAGGAGTTTCAGACAAGGATGTGGCAGACACCTTTTTAATGCTATCAATGTCTAGAAAACTAGATATCAAATATTAAATTAAATCTTGTCCATGTTATCTTGCCTCACAAATCAATGGTGCTAGAATCAGCTTTAAAAAAAGGAAAATGATCTAAAGCTCATTTTAAGACTCCCCAAGGCAAAGATCCTGTCTTGACGGATAGCACTATATATTAATTAGACAATACAGTATATGTATTCTTGCCTTCAAAAGTGACCGAATATGACTCAATGACTTCCATCAGTGTTTAAGCAATGTTTCATGCCAACTATCCATGAAGCTGAAGAATGTTGTAAACACCTCATCAGATCAGCCTATGAAGCATATGACACCTCTTCCAGCCACTGGAGCAAGATAATTAATTTGGCTTTGAGTTTCAGGGCTACATGAAAATTGCTAATGTCTCATGTATAGGGTATAATCTCTTTGGAGAAACCATGAAAGAAACAGTAGACTTTATAAAAGATCATTGTATCACTCTTACATTATCAGTGGCATTATGATGAAACCACCTACTGTGTCTAGGAAGCCCCAGCTTCAAAACTACAAAAAACAATATTTCTACTCAAGAAGGAGAAACCACCCTAGTAGCAGTCCAGGCAGCATGTCAGAGAAAGAGCATAAACCAAATCTTTGTAACACCCTCACCTAACCAAACAAGGATTTATGACTATGCTATCAAACAAAATTCCTGGTTAGCCTTAAACAATCTTCCAGTGGTGGGAAGACCAACATTTCATTCCTGCATAGTTTTTGATGACAACAGATAATTGGGTATTAAAAATCATACAGCAGGGTGTTACATTTGGCTGGTCACGGGATGGCCCTGTTACCGGCCACACTTGCCCCCATCTGCCCTGACCTCGGTCTGTCCACTCCAGGGACCCACCGGAGTCACGCCAGCCATCAGAACCCAAGGGCTCAACCTGCAGGGGAGAAGGCTGGTATAGGTGAAGCTCAGGTCTGTCCCACCGCAGGGTGCGTCCGCCAGCTGTCTGCGTGGGCCTAGTGAGTTAACTCGCTAGGCTGCGCCAATCAAGCCACAGCGCTATGGGCCCACAGATACCAAGCTCATTACACAGGGGAACAGTTTAAATTTCAAATCTACCCCTCCAAACAATTCTTCAAAGAAGAACTCTCTAGTTACAAATAAAAGCTTGCAGGCATTCTCATCCCTCCTCTCTGCCAATGCAGTACAACCTGCTCTATTATAGGAAAAGAACGTAGTACTCCAAGGACTTTCTAATTCCAAAAAAAAAGCAAGAGGATTTCACACTATCTTGGACCTCTGAAATCTCACAAACATCTCAAACAAGAAAATTTCAAGATGTGCCCCTTAAGTATCATCCTCCCTCAACTGGAGATCGACCGGTCGTCTGCTACCATAGATCTCAAGGATGCTTACACACATAAAGGCAGATTTTAAAAGCCTTGCATGCACAGAAACGGCCAGCTGCGCACATAAGTGGGCTGCATGGGAGCTACGTGAATTTTAAATAGCTGGGAAGGGGGTGTGTACATCAGTTTACGCATGCCCAGAGAAAGGGCAGGGTTTTCCTCAGCTGGTGCATGTAACATACATGTGCCACTTTGCTACTGCTCCTTGTTGGATGCAGGAGTCTGGTGAACATTGTGGAGGGGAGCGAGAGGCTCTTTATGGGGCTCAGCCTGATACTCTATGGGCCGGATTTTAAAAGGGTTACGCGCGCCGAGCCTAAAGCCCCGGGACGCGTGTAAGTCCTGGGGCTTTACAAAAGGGGCGGTCCAGGGGCAGGACGGTCTGGGCGGGGCTAGAGGCCTCAGACAGAGCGGCCATTGCCGGCAAGGTACCGGCGCTGGCAACTTGCACCTGCCCAGAGGCAGGCGCAAAAGGTAAAATAATTTTGGGGAGGGGGGTTAGGTTAAGGGGAAGGGAAGTTTCCTTCCAGGAGCAGCCTGGGAGGGAATGGGGAAAGGCAGCACGGCTCAGCGCACGCAGGGTGCACAATTGTACACCCCCTTGCGTGTGCTGACCCCTGATTTTATAACTCGCGCGCTCGGGCGTACATGTGCGCTCGCGCTTCTTTTAAAATCTACTCCTATATATGGATCACTCAAGCCGATACAGAACTGTAAGGGGTAATAGCGCGTGGAAAACGTGCGGCCAACCCCCCCCCCCCCCCCCCCGAAACTAATAGCGCTCATCACATGCAAATGCATGTGATGAGCGCTATTAGTTAGTCACCCGCAATACAGAAAGTAAAATGTGTGGCCAAGCCGCACATTTTACTCTCAGAAATTAACGCCTTTGCAGCTTCCACCAATAAGGAGGCGCTAGGGACGCACTAGTGTCCCCAGCACTTCCTTATTAGCGCGGGCCCAGATTTAAATAATCGCGCGCCCAGGAGAGGTGCCTGAGCGCGTGTCGGGAGAGCGGGCGCTCGCCTCGAAGCGCCGGCTCTCCCGCAGACTTTATTGAATGGGCCTGATTGTAAGGGAGCACTTTGATTCGGGGTGAGTTTTCGGGAGGTGGGTTGGGGTTAGGGAGTGTTGTTACAGAAACATGCAGTGTACAAATCAACTCCTAACCCCAACCCACCTCCTGAAAACGTATCCCGAATCAAAGTGCCCACTTTCTATGGTCCATATATAGAGTATCAGGCTGAGCCCTGTAGTCTCAGTCTCTCTCTCTCTCTCTCTCTCTCTCCTGCGATGTTCACCAGATTTCTGCAGCATCCAAGGATGGGCGCTTATGCAGTCCTTTCAAAATCTACCTTATATTCTATAGAAATGTGACAAGAGAAAAAAGTCCATGCAGCCTTTCCTTCCACAACAAACCATTCCAATTCAGAAAAATTGCAGGAAACGTCTTTGTTTGACCACAGGAAATGAGCATCGTCAGTGTCAGGCTCTTCCTTTTGGCCTTTCGTTAGCTCCCAGAGTTTTCAGGAAATGCCTTGCAGTAGTTGCCGCCGCTCATCTAAGGCTGCATAGTGCATTTGTTTTCCTTTACCTGGATGACTGGAATCATAGCAGGCTAAAACCGGTCTGCAGGATGACTCCTCCACACTTCATATGATGGAAACCCTTTAAATCCCTACTATTCATCATCATTTGTCAAAATCCAAGATAGAACCCTCTCAGATAAACTTTACAGGAGCCTTCCTGGATGCAAACACAAGAGAGAGCATTTCTTTCCCAACAAAGAGCAAATGCCTTGATGAGAATAATCCTTACACTCTCCAGTCAAAGGCAAGTAATGGCCCATCTGTTTATGAGGATGTTGAATGACATCAGCAACAGTGCATGTCATCTCTTTTTTGCTAACCTTGCTATGAGACCAGCTCCAAGGCATTTTCAAATTACATTGGAACCAACATTTCCAACTATCTCACAAGGTGCACATATCCATTAACACTCATCAAATCTCTGACATGGTGGTTCAATCCTTCCAACCTAGGCAGAGGTCAGCTTTTTTAACCAACCTTAGTTCCAAGAAACAGTAACCACAGATGTTTCCAGTCAAGGTTGGGGAACTCGTTTCAAACCACTTATATTCTCAAGGAGCCTAATCACAAATAGAAAAATCGCTTCACATAACCATCTAGAATTGAGAGTCATTTTCAATGCTCTCAATGTTCTCAGTCTTTGGTTACAGAACAAAGTCATCTTAATTCCAACAGATAACAAAGTGGTCATGTTCTATATATCAACTAACGGGAGGGACAGGTTCCTTCAACCTTTGTCAGGGAACCTGCAATATTTGTAAATGGGCAGTTTACCAATGAATTATTCTTCAAGCTTTCTATAAACCGAGGAGAGAGAATCAGATAGCAAACAAATTAAGCCACCAATTGCTGCCAATAAGGAGGCGCTAGGGACGCACTAGTGTCCCTAGCGCCTCCTTATTGGATAGGCCATGAATGATCATTGGCCTATCGAATAGCAAACAAACTGTTCCAACTTTGGGCACTCCAGTCTCAGCTCTCTTTGCAACATCATTAAAAAACGAAGTTCCTGTATGGTCTTTATTTATTTTTTTTTGCCATCTTGTTTCTCTGTTTCTGTTTTGAGGTAGGGTTTTAAAGCTGAATAGTTGGTGTGGATAGGCTGAGTGACTAGGTTATGTGGTCTCTTTCAGCCATCATGTTTCTAGGTTTCCAGATATGGCCCAGGATGCCAACAGAAAACAGTCTGGCAGCAGATGCCTTTTCAATCCCATGAAACAAGATTTTACAACTTCAAATGGAAAAGGTTCACTGTGCAACAAGAATAAGATCCCTTTACGCGTCCTGTTCCCCTGTTACTTCAGTATCTATTAAGCAAGCTACAAACCTTGATATCATAGTCTCCGTGTACTCAGATTTCCCCCGACAGATTGTTTTAAAAATTCATTCTAAATTTCAACCAAAAGTGGCCGTTCATTTTCATTTAAAATCAGTCCAGCTAGAATTCTTTCCATCACACATGCTAGCAAAGACAAACAGGCTCTTCCAACTCTGGGTTGCAAAAGAGTTTTGTTGTATTTAGAAAAAACTTATAGGAAGTCTGTAAGTCTAGCACTTTAGACCACACTTGCACTTTCAATCTGGGAGCAGCTGAGCATATTCTAAGCGCTGAAAGTGTACCCGGAGAAGGCCATTGCCTCCTTACTGATCTGCTGCTGGCACAGATGCAAGTCCCAACCTCCCGCAATGACTTCAATCAACGTTGCCAGCCACCCTGAATCAAAGGCCTCGCCAAAGGGTCTGTGAGGCCTTTGGGACCATATTGGAAGTTATGCTGTTTAGTTATCGTTGGTTTATGTTTTATTATTTGCCGTTAATGGCTGATACATTTGGTAATACCAGCTCTGTAGGTATTGGGCAAGGCTGATAGAGTACTCTTGCAAGACCTAATAATAACATTCTCTGTAATTGGAATAATGTCTTGTACGTCCTATGTTGGCTAATTTGTATTTTGAAGAGATTAATTCTCTTCAGGTGGTATCCATTAATGCGTGTTCAGTTAGGAAAAAGGACGTGGCTGCCATGGAAGTACTAAATCGCATGCAGATAGTTATATTTTTTTATCACAGAGTCGTGGCACGATGATAGTGATGTCTATGCCCTTCAGATTTTAGTTGATGAGGGCATTGCTTGGGAAGGAGGTAGAGTTATAGCACTATTTAGGAGCAATTAAGGCGTAACCCAAATTCCATTGAAATGTATTGAAGGATGTGAAGGGGGATGTTGCTGAAACTGGGACATTTGTTATTTTTGTTTGTTTTCTATCTCTCCTCAGAGTATATCTGTGGTATTGAATGAGCTGTTAGAATTTGTCAGTTTTATGTGTTCAGTGTGATAGAGTGATTATGATGGATGATTTTAACGTTCATTATGATGATGATACATCCAGTATTACTAAAAATTTTAAACACACACTCCTATGGATGGGAGTTTCACAGGTGGTTACCATACCAGCCCGTCGTGCTGATCACATTATTATTTTTATTATTATACCTGAGGTTTTAGTTCATAATGGCTGTGTATTGATTATAGAGAGAGTGTGTGTTTCATGGTCACACACTGGAAATCTAAAGTTCCCAGATATGGAGAGTGGGAGATTTCTTTTTATCCTTATTAGTTTTAGTTATTGGATGTGATGAATCTGCTGTTTTGAAATATTTTAATAGTGTTGGGTAATCTTTTAAACATTTTATATGTTTTTAATTAGCTTGTATTTATTAGCAGATTTGACATTCTTTTTATTGGTATGTTTAATGTTTTATATTACTTGGATTTTCAGAAGGCGTTTGACAAAGTTCCTCATGAGAGGCTTCTAGGAAAAGTAAAAAGTCATGGGATAGGTGGTGATGTCCTTTTGTGGATTGCAAACTGGCTAAAAGACAGGAAACAGAGAGTAGGATTAAATGGGCAATTTTCTCAGTGGAAAGGAGTGGACAGTGGAGTGCCTCAGGGATCTGTATTGGGGACCCTTACTTTTCAATATATTTATAAATGATCTGGAAAGAAATACGACAAGTGAGATAATCAAATTTGCAGATGACACAAATTGTTCAGAGTAGTTAAATCACAAGCAGATTGTGATAAATTGCAGGAAGACCTTGTGAGACTGGAAAATTGGGCATCCAAATGGCAGATGAAATTTAATGTGGATAAGTGCAAGGTGATGCATATAGGGAAAAATAACCCATGCTATAATTACACAATGTTGGGTTCCATATTAGGTGCTACAACCCAAGAAAGAGATTTAGGCGTCATAGTGGATATCACATTGAAATAGTCGGTTCAGTGTGCTGCGGCAGTCAAAAAAGCAAACAGAATGTTGGGAATTATTAGAAAGGGAATGATGAATAAAACGGAAAATGTCATAATGCCTCTGTATCACTCCATGGTGAGACCGCACCTTGAATACTGTGTACAATTCTGGTCGCCGCATCTCAAAAAAGATATAATTGCGATGGAGAAGGTACAGAGAAGAGCGACCAAAATGATAAGGGGAATGGAACAGCTCCCCTATGAGGAAAGACTGAAGAGGTTAGGACTTTTCAGCTTGGAGAAGAGATGGCTGAGGGGGGGATATGATAGAGGTGTTTAAAATCATGAGAGGTCTAGAACGGGTAGATGTGAATTGGTTATTTACTCTTTCGGATAGTAGAAAGACTAGGGGGCACTCCATGAAGTTAGCATGGGGCACATTTAAAACTAATCGGAGAAAGTTCTTTTTTACTCAACGCACAATAAAGCTCTGGAATTTGTTGCCAGAGGATGTGTTAGTGCAGTTAGTATAGCTGGGTTCAAAAAAGGATTGGATAAGTTCTTGGAGGAGAAGTCCATTACCTGCTATTAAGTTCACTTAGAGAATAGCCACTGCCATTAGCAATGGTAACATGAATAGACTTAGCTTTGGGTACTTGCCAGGTTCTTATGGCCTGGATTGGCCACTGTTGGAAACAGGATGCTGGGCTTGAATGGACCCTTGGTCTGAGTCAGTATGGCATGTTCTTATGTTCTTATATTTCTTGTTTGTGTTTGCATTGCTCAGAGTTTGGCTTCTTGTGATTTCCAATTCAACTTTTGTCTGCATGCTTCAATTTATATTTTATCATATCTTTATTCTGTATTTGGCGAGAGTCTATCTGGGTTCTGCTTGTGTGACTGAGGCTTTAGGTATTCTGCTAGTATGTAGTTTCTGTGTAGGGATGTACAACAACCTGGCTTAATCTATTTTCCTAATAGGAGGTGTATTGGTGTTTAGGGCCTGATGTAATATTTGCAGTACGGCTTTTCCATAGGCTGAGTGCTGGCAGTTATGATATGGAAGGCTTCCTACACTGGAATTGTAGTTCAGTTTATTCCTGGCTTTCTGTGGGCCAAGTCCACCCCCAGTGCTCTTTACCATAGGCCTAATACCATATGGGATCCAGTAAACTGCCTTGATTACTATGAGAAAGGCAGCTTATTAAGTCTATTAATCTATTATTATTGAAAGTGTGGTTTTTGCAGTGTAGGCCTATATAATACATATGTTGTAAGTGATATTTTTACTTTTGACGATTGTACTCTGTCTATTTTCCATATGCAATCTGCCTTTTTAGGTTGGGGAAGTTAATACATTTTAAAATGAAAAAGAATATATAAATTTTAGTTATGTGGGGAGAGGGAGGTGTCAGCCTTAAGAGAGAGTGTAGACCCAAAAAAACCACACGGAAGACGATCTACCATAGCCGTAAGGCAAACAAAAGATGAGATAGATCAGAAGTCCTTAAAAACGGGCTGCAGTCGGCTGGACGGTCCTCCTGGAAGGGTCAGCTGGCGGTGGAGTCTCCTGGGGTGGGAGAGGGCTGGCAGGAAGCAGAAACGTTTTAGATAACGATGTGACAGTACAGGAGCGGGAGAACGCACTGTGTGGGCAGCACAATGATGGAATATGTGTGTCAGAGAAAGTGTGTGTGGTGTGTCTGTGACACAGAAAGATACCCATACACTGAGTGTGTGTGTGTGTGTGTGTGTCAGAGACAGAGAGACACTTCCACACAGCCCCTCTCTTGGGCACAGAGTCTGAAAGAGTGTGTGTGGGTGTTTGTGTCTGAGAGACTGTGTGTGTGTGTGTGTGTGTGTGTCTGACATTAGCTGGCAGTGTGGTTGTCACATTAGTTGGCAACTGGTTCAAGAGCTGATTGGTTGACGAGAGACTTTAATACCGGGACCAGGAATCTGAGAAATAATTATGAGAGACATAAGCAGACATGGGGGCAGATGGCAACGGATTGGTAATGTCCTACCTGGGGGTGGGATGGGGAGCGACACAGCCAACAGTGCCTGGGAGTGACAAAAACCTAAAGCCGTCCCTGGCTGGAGCATCGGGCCTGTACGTGACCGCCGTTAGCCCACGAGTGAAGTTACAACCGTTAGGAGGGTCATTGTGGTGGGCAAGGAAGCCCAGGGTGAGGGTCCAGCTGGAGCCGCTGCAGGGACAAAGTGTGCTGGTGGGGCTGGCAAAACTTTGAAGGCTGAAATGGGGAATGATTTGTTTATTTTAAACCACTTCTAACCAAGCTCTTCATTTTCATGAGGCAGCTTGTAAAATAAAACAGAAATATTCATAATGATAAATCACGAGACAACAAAAAGGTTCCAGTAAAAGATGCAAAAAACTAAATGCTCCAATGAGTGCCTGGAGAATCATCTGGTGCCGACATGACGCCTGTGAGGTCAGAAACGTTTTTAAAGCTTTCTTAGACATTTTTATGCAAGAAGTGTTTTGGAGGCTGCTGGGAATGGAGCTGCATGACAGGGGGTCCTGCCACCGAGAAGGCTCTCTCACCGGGGATTTCTAATCTTGTAATCTTTAGAGCAGGAACTTCAAAAAGGCTTTGGGACGTGGGATGATGGTCTCAGCTGTCTGGTTGGTTTGCATAATCGGAGAGTTCCATTAAGCCCTATTGATGAATCCTTGTGAATTAAGGTTAGTGGTGTTATATCGCATTCCTTGTGCATTTGGAAGCCAATGAAGTTTGGATGAAACAGGTGTGATATGATCTCCGGGGTTGAGGGCCTGTCAACATTCTTGCTACTTGTAGAGAATGTAAAGCATTTGCTGGTAAGCCCCAGAAACAATGAATTCCAATAGTCACCAAAGACTGCAAGACTGAGCGAAAGTCTTGGTCATCAATTAGAGGCTTCACTCTCTTTAACAGGCGTAGTTTGTAAAGTGATGTGGACACAGTCTTTGAAATATTCTTTTGCATGGATAATCGCGAACCAGCTAAGATCCTGAGGTTTCTTGCCTGGTTGACATTTGTGATGGAGTTTCATGTGAACAGCAGTTAAACAGATGGACAAGGCTTGGTTGGCCCTAAGAGATAGGCAAGCGTTGATGAGCTCCCCGAGCCTGGAATTGCAGAGATCGGCACCGCAAAGCTGCTCGACTCTGGCAGACTTCTCTTTCCTTTGTGAAGAGCAAGGTGCCCTGGAATGGCTGTTACGTTGGGTGGCCCACGGGACTGCCCTGCGAGCTGCCACCCTCCACCCCATCTGCTGCCCAACGCTGCTGAAGGCCTCCTGTCGCAGCGCAACGCCGTCATCGCTGCGCGCCACCATCCCACCAACGCCTCCCCTTAGGCATGCGTGCACTTAATGTGGGCCCCGCGGCGGGGAAACTCTGAGAGGCACCTCCCGATGACGTCAACCTGATCGGACTATTTAAGTAAAGGCCCCGCAGCATTACCTCACCTCAGTAACGGGTCTCCTGCCTAGAGCAGTGCATCCTGCTCTGTGTTCCTGTGCTCATGGTTGTTCCTGTGCTCCAGCCTTACCTTGCCCAGCCTGCCTCGTCCAGGGTCTCCTGTGTGTCTTCATCCATCCTTGACCTGAGTTCCTGGCCCTGACCTTCTTGCATTGGACCTGACTATGCTTGCCTGCTGCCTGGACCCTGACCTCTTGGATTGTACCCTGTCTGCTGCCTGCCCTGACCATTAGCCTGTTCCCAGTCTCTCCAGCCTGCTGCCTGGCCTGAACCCAGCACAGCTCCAAACTTGCTCACTTTACCACCCTAGGGAGCCACCTGAACCCAAGGGTTCAACCTGCAGGGGAGAGGCGGCTGGAATAGGTGAAGCGCCAGTCTGTCCCGCTTCAGGGCGTGCTCGGCAGCTGTCGGCGCAGGCCTCGTAGATTTGCTTACGAGGCTGCGTCAACTTCGCCACAGCAACAAGGCTCACTCTCGCGCCGCTCATCACCATGGGTTTGCTCCTCCGCCTCGGTTCCTTTGGGATCCAATGAGCTGTCGCTGGTCCGTGCAAGTCTGGTGAAGGCGATTTAAACCTGCGCCAGGCTGTACTCACATCTGCAGCAATGAACTGTCTCTGGCATTTTAGAAGAGTGGAAAGGGAAGTTCGGTCAATCAGGTGAGTAATTTCAGGATGAGGGTTAGCTCCGTCAGGATGGGGCATGCTTTGCAGCTGGAGGAGCGAGCGGCTGCTGGCGACTCTGAATTTAAGGCAAGCCCCCCCCCCCCCCCGCCTGTGGATTGGGTGTCTCTCCCGAGAGGAGAAGGCCTGGCCTTCGCTGGTACTCAGAAGCGGTGCAGGCCGGGTGCGTCGGGCCCGTGTAATTAAAAGCAGTGCAGAGGTCCAGGCCAGGTCTCGAGGCAATGGGACTTCTGCCCAGTGCTCCGACTGCCAAAGTGAAGAAGGTCAGCGACACGCAGGTAAACGGACGACGACGTTTACAACTCTCCTCAAGACGGTCTCTGATTAGTAACGTGCAGGAATGGATGAACGAGACGCCCGCGACGCCTCAGCCAAGGCAGCAGGAAAGGAGACGCTGTAGAGCTTGACTGTAACCTCATCTTTTTTTTTGTTTATGCTTGCAGGGCTGTGTGACCGGCTCTACCGGGGCACTAGGAGGCCGGAGGTTTAGGAAGTTCATTTAATTTAGTTTGTTTTTTTTTGTTTGTTTTTTTATGGCTTTGTGTTTAAGACGTGCGAGAGGTGGATGCGTTAATGTTACTGCACAAGTTCTGAACCTTTTGATCTTTCGAGACAGAGTAGAGGTCACTGCTGCCACCTTTATCTCACTATATTATTCTCATTTCAGTGGAATGAGGTTTCCCTTGCTTTTGTTTTTGACCCGCAGTTTCCTCCTGCGCCTTCCTGCTCGCTCAGAATCACAGCTGGGATCTTGTACCTTGAGCCTTGATTTGCATTTGCCCGGAGAGCTTGCCTCTAGTTAATGTTCAGTAAGCGGGCTCCAGTCCCTGCCACGATCACGGGGGTTGTTTCACAATCTTGGGCAAGCTCTATGTTACAGTGGACCACCCAAGGCGAGAGGGCTGACTGGGGGACCCTCTGTGCACGGCACCCTCTGAATTTCAGACAGATGCAATGAAACTGAAGGGGCCCCGATTATCTGCACCTTCCACTGATAATCAGTTCTTAAAGAACTGCCATCAGGACTGGGGGAGTTCCAACAAATGCCACTTTTCTGTTCTTCTTCCACACTTTCTACGAGCAGCTCAACCAGCTAGCTTGACTCAGTCATTACTTTGCAGACAGAGGAGGCTGCTTCTTCAGCTCCAAACTTTATTAAAAAGTAAAACAGGTAAGCAAAGTCTTACTGTAAATAAACTGGGAAAAAAAAAACAGCAACCATGAAGTCTGGGTTACAGAAAACAGTGACAGGTGGAAAAAAAAGAGCATTTTCTTCTGCACAGCTAAGCCAGATCAGCAGCTGAAACCCACAAAAACAGGGCAGCTTCTCTGCTCCCGGGACCAAGGTTAACCCTTCAGAGGCAGCTGCACTGGGCACAGCACAGGCCCTGACCGTGCGGGCCAGCCACCAGTTGGTAGTACAACAATAAACAAAGGAACTGTACGCAGGGTAAAAGTGCTAACCCGGCACTGGCAAACAGAAACAGCAGGACCCAGTGTGAATGCAGGGCAGCAGTGAATAAACAGAGAGAGAAAGAAAGATCTAGGCGTCATAGCGGATAACACATTGAAATCGTCGGCTCGGTGTGCTATAGCAGTCAAAATAGCAAAAAAATGTTAGGAATTATTAGGAAGGGAATGGTAAATAAAACAGAAAATGTCATAATGCCTCTGTATCGCTCCATGGTGAGACCACACCTTGAATACTGTGTACAATTCTGGTCGCCGCATCTCAAAAAAGATATAATTGCGATGGAGAAGGTACAGAGAAGGGCAACCAAAATGATAAAGGAGATGGAACAGCTCCCCTATGAGGAAAGGCTGAAGAGGTTAGGGCTGTTCAACTTGGAGAAGAGACGACTGAGGGGGGATATGATAGAGGTGTTTAAAATCATGAGAGGTCTAGAATGGGTAGATGTGAATCGGTTATTTACTCTTTCGGATAATAGAAAGACTAGGGGGCACTCCATGAAGTTAGCATGGGGCACATTTAAGACTAATCGGAGAAAGTTCTTTTTCACTCAACGCACAATTAAACTCTGGAATTTGTTGCCAGAGGATGTGGTTAGTGCAGTTAGTATAGCTGTGTTTAAAAAAGGATTGGATAAATTCTTGGAGAAGTCCATTACCTGCTATTAAGTTCACTTAGAGAATAGCCACTGCCATTAGCAATGGTTACATGGAATAGACTTAGTTTTGGGTAATTGCCAGGTTCTTATGGCCTGGATTGGCCACTGTTGGAAACAGGATGCTGGGCTTGATGGACCCTTGGTCTGACCCAGTATGGCATCTACTTATGTTCTTAAACAGGACACCACCTGTGGAGGCAGGACATTGGCAGAGCTGAGCAGCCCTTTCACGGTGATGATATAGAGAAATCATTGCAAGTTAGCAGCGGTGGGTAAATGGCTTTCCCGGGCCTTGTGTTCTCTAACAGGAGGTTTGGGGGAGGTCTCAGCATGGCTGTAAGGGTGAATTTCCAACTGTCTGGTCTGAGCTCAAGGATACCGTGGACCGAGTGGAAAATCTGCTCTATCCTCCAGTTTAGTTCCCAGATAAATCAAAGTAATTTGCAGATTCTGACTGCTCAGTATCTCTGAGTCCAACATCAGATGAAACCCTGAGGGCACTGGTCTCTTAGTCCTCTGCATGAGCTTCCTAGGGCTTCTGCAGTAGACAGCAGGTGAGCTGCAACTTTCAGTGCTGACTCTTCAGCTTCTTCCCGCTGATTTTTCCAAAACCTAACATCTGTATCTCTTAGCGGCCCCAACCACAAACTAAAACAGAACTCACCAGCCGAGTCAAAAGGATTTCAGGTCATAGCGTTCATTTACCAAGTGGGTCCCTACTAATACAAGGGGCACCCGGCTGCACTGTGTGACAGGGCAAGCTTTACATTTCCACCACACAGAGAGTCCAGTGGTCCGGTCCGGCCATGCACCAGGACTCCCTGCAGACGCAGGCCCTAAATCCAGCCGCTGGGTGCCACCCTGACTCCCTCCCTCAGCCGTGCGGTTTGTACAGCTTCTCTTCCATCCTAAGCAACTGGTGTGAAGTGGAACCTACTCTGAGGAGAGGAGAGCGACGAGTGGAGTGCCTCAAGGATCGGTTTTGGGACCGGTTCTGCTCAGTATCTTTGTGAGCGGAAGGCGTTTAGAAGGAAACGGTTGTCTTTCTGTGGACGTCACTAGGATCTGCGGCAGAGTGATCGCGCCTGAAGGGGAAACTACAAGTCTAGCATGCTGGGATCCATCGCCATCAGGAGTCGCCATCCTGGGAAAGGAGCTTAGAGTCATTGTGCACCGTACATTGAAATCACAAAAAGCAAAGAGGGGGCTATCAGGACAGAATGGGATAGTAATGCCTGTGTACCGATGCATGGTGCATGCACACCACAGAGGACGGAGTAGGCTGCTGGGCAGAGCAGGGGGCTATGACCCAGGGAAGCCGGGGCTCCAATCCCGCTGCTGCTCCTGGGACCGTGGGGCAGGTCACTTTCGTCCACTGTTACCCCTCGGGTACAAATGTAGATCCTGGGGAGAGGAAATACCCCCCCGGTACCTGAATGAAATCTGCTTTGACGTGTTTAGAAGACGGAATGAAGGATCACATCAATAAACTGAGTGCTGTGTGGTCTCATCTCCAAAAAAAAAAGGCAGAGCAGAATTAGAAAAGGGACAGAGAAGGGCGACCAAGACAATAAAAGGGGATGGAGCGAATCCCCTAAGAGGAGAGGCTAAAGAGGTTAGGGCTCTTCAGCCTGGAGAAGAGACGGCTGAGGGGGGATATGATAGAGGTCTGTAAAATGATGAGTGGAGTGGAGCGATTAAATAGGAAATGGTTAGAAAAGGAGGAGCAACAGGTTATATCAGCAGTAAATATCAGCGAAACATACAAGGCATTGCAATCATAGTGTGAATTATTTCATGATTACCAACAGCTTTTTTATGATTTACCTATTTTCTGGCAGTGCCTTTTACTCGCGCTGAGAGCCAACCTGAGAAGGAAAAGATATTGACCCCATCACAAAGATATGGCCCTATTTTTGTATTTTTTTTTTTGCTAACCGCTCTCCTCTTCCCCGAGAGCTCATTCACACTTCCCCTGGGGGTTTCCCCACACCCACGGCTTTCCTGCTGAAATGCCCCTTCCTCGTGTCCCAAGCCCCCCCCCCCCCCCCACTCCGGATCAAGGCTGGGGGCAAACGCCTGACCTGGGACTGCCCCTGCTGCTCTGGGGGAGGCCGCACCTGCTCCCTTACTCTCAAATTGCCCCCCCCCCCTTCCCACCCCAGGACCTCCTCTTACGGGCACCGCAATCCTAAATTCAGAGCTGGGGCAGACATCCATGCAGGGAGCAAAAGTGCAGCTTGGAGGTTGCCTGTCGGAGAGACAGCCGGGAGCCAAGGTGAGAGAGGACGTGTAAGATGGATCCCGCTGGGCCAGGCTGATACTGTGCCGAAAGAGCCGGCTCCTTGTCCTAGCAACGTGCACTGGCAACTGTGCCCCCTCTGTCTTATCTGAAACCTGGCAGCTTGGCTGACCTTGGCAGAGGCCAGACGCATCCCGGGATGAACAAATCACTTTGCTGTGCGGGTCCCAGGAGGAGGCCTGTCAGGGTGGTTCTTATCAGGGCAGCAGGAAACGGCCGCTGTGAGTTCCAGCTGAAAGGTGCTGAGGGCCGGAGCCAAGGATCCTATCTTGCCCTTTCTCCCCCCCCCTCCCCCGGCTCCCTCCGCAGCTTCCGCTCTCCTCAGTAGGAGCCCAGAGACACCAGGCCCCTTCCTGATCCTGAACCTAAACTGAAGCTACAAGCAGATCACTGTAATGCGGACCAGAGCTGGAGGTCTTCACTCCTTGAGGCCTCAAACCAGCCTACCTGGCTTTCAGGGTAACCAATTTATGCAAAATTACTGGTAACAAAAAAAAAATCTGATAAATATTTATTGTGGATTTCCTGAAAACTATACCTGTGAGTGAACCTTGAGACTAGGATTTCAGATCCCACTGTCCAACTCTATATATTGCTTCTAGGACTGGAGGGATCAGGGGATGGGAGCAGGGATACAGAGCCTGTCACCTCTAGGACTGGAGAGATCAGGAGATGGGAGCAGGGATACAGAGCCTGTCACCTCTAGGACTGGAGAGATCAGGAGATGGGAGCAGGGATACAGAGCCTGTCACCTCTAGGACTGGAGGGATCAGGGGATGGGTGCAGGGATACAGAGCCTATAACCTCTAGGACTGGAGGGATCAGGGGATGGGTGCAGGGATACAGAGCCTATAACCTCTAGGACTGGAGGGATCAGGGGATGGGTGCAGGGATACAGAGCCTGTCACCTCTAGGACTGGAGGGATCAGGGGATGGGCGCAGGGATACAGAGCCTGTCACCTCTAGGACTGGAGGGATCAGGGGATGGGCGCAGGGATACAGAGCCTGTCACCTCTAGGACTGGAGGGCCCTGGGGGATGCGAGCAGGGATACAGAGCCTGTCACCTCTAGGACTGGCGGGATCGGGGATGGGAGCAGGGATACAGAGCCTGTCACCTCTAGGACTGGAGGGCCCTGGGGGATGCGAGCAGGGATACAGAGCCTGTCACCTCTAGGACTGGAGGGATCAGGGGCTGGGTGCAGGGATACAGAGCCTGGTACCTCCGGTGAGTCAGCACCTGACAACTGTGAGAGACAAACTTTCACGTTGCTTAATAGTGCAATCATAGTTTGAGATGGTTGGCAGTTTCTGCTGAGATAAATCATACAATCAATATTGTTAGACTCTTATCAGTAGGTCCCGCCCTCCTGGATACATTGTTGGAAAGGAAAGGCCAGCAGGGTGGGCGGCTCTCCTACTGCCTCTCTGCTACTCCAGTGAGTGTTTGAGTGGTTGCCAGGTCCCTGCGCGAGTCTCCTGAGAGAGGGAAGCCTGCACCGCCACACGCGGGGTCTCTCACTCTGTCTCTGCCCCGAGTTCAGCAGCCCAGAAGTCCTATTTATTTTATGGGACTGGTTCTCAGGTTCATGTTTTTATGTTTCAGGTGTTTGTCCTCAATCTGACTCTGTAAGTATGAAACACACGAGGAGCTGGGCCTCAATAGCTGGAAAGTGTTTTCTATTTTGAGGTCACTGAGAAAAAAGATTAGAAATTGAACTTAACACAAAGGAACTTTTTAATTGCACCAGGGCTAGCCAGTGTGATCCCATTTTATTATCTGAAAATTCACCTTACCACAGAGAACAACTAAATCAGATTAGCAGGGGTGCAGTCTCCCTCCAGCAATCGCTCCTCTCTCCCCTCCCCTCCCCTCCATTCCAGCCGATCCTCTCTCGCCACACCCTCTCACTTACATCCCTCTCCTTCTTATAACCTCCTCCCTAACTTTAATGCTGACATGCCTCCCTGCCTCACCATCCCTCTCCTTCTTATAACCTCCTCCCTAACTTTAATGCTGACATGCCTCCCTGCCTCACCACCATCCCCATCCCCTCTCTCTCAGCTCTCTGCCGCATCGCCTCCAAAATAAATAAATCCCTCCCCTTCTCTCACTTCCCTCGGCTGTTTCTTCATTGATTTACAATTCCACCTTTTGATACTTTGAAGCAGATTCCGTTCAGGTACTGCAGATTATTTCCCTGTCCCAGAAGGCTGATCCCCTCTCAGCACCCAGGTCCTCTTCCATCCCCCAGCTGATCTGCCATTCCTTCTGTCTCTCACCTCCCCCCATAGCCCTCCCCTCTCCACCTGAAACATCCCTGAAACCCCTCCTGCGTTTTATCCCCTCCTCCGAACATCTCTCTGGCCAGCCAACCCAGAAACTTTTTCCTTTGAGCCCCGAGGCAAGGGTGGATGAAAGCTGTCGATCACCCTATTCTATTAGATCGATTGAGGAAATTGGGCTAACAAATAACACATTAAAATGGTTCTCCTCCTACTTAGAAAATCGACATTTTCAAGTCAAAATCAAAAATAGGACTTCAGATAAATTCGAATTAAATACCGGAGTTCCTCAAGGATCTTCGCTATCGGCCATATTATTTAACATATATATGGCACCAATATGTCATTTTTTTAAGTGGCCTTGGTCTAACCCATTATATATATGCTGATGACATTCAAATTCTCATTCCCATTACAACATCAATTAAACTTGTAGCAATGTACCTATCTCTCATTAAGAAACTTGTAACAAACATGAAATTAATGCTAAATGTTGAAAAAACAGAAATTATACTATTGGACAGGAGACATGGATACAATGAACCCATATCCATCACTCTGGAAGACAATATTACCAAACTTCAAATAACAATAATGCAAGAGATTTAGGAGTAATCATAGACTCCGAACTGTCTTTAAAGAATCATATTACTAATAAACTTAAAGATGGATACAATAAACTGCACACGTTAAAATGACTAAAACCTTTATTGGACGAAAATAGTTTTAGAACAGTACTTCAGTTATTACTATTCGCTAATACTGACTACTGCAATACTCTACTTCTTGGTCTTCCTCAAACTACTATTCACCCCCTCCCAGTTTTTCAGAATGCAGCAGCACGGATTCTCACAAACGCTAGAAAATATGACCATATTGCACCAGGTTTGATCAAACTACACTGGCTACCCATCAACCGACGCACAGAGTATAAAACTCTATGCATTATTCATAAAATATTATACGGCGAAGCCACTGAATGGCTTAATGCCTCAATTAGGCTCCACACTCCACAAAGAAACCTCCGATCAAGTAACAAGGCCCTGCTCACTATTCCAACCATAGAAACAGCACGACTAACGCGAGTGAGAAACAGAGTGATCCCTATAGCTGGTCCTAAAACTTGGAACGAATTACCTGAAAAGCTAAGACTCCAACATAATATACGAGATTTTAAAAAGGAACTTAAAACACGGCTCTTTCATAAAGCTTCCACTGAATATGAGCAAACCCAACAAGATAACGTACAACAGCGAGCAAGAACAAACCTAGCAACCAATGAATAGCAGAGCTGATATTAATTTACTTTTAACTGTGCTCTTATCTTTTATTTATTGAACTTTTATTTTAGTTTTTAATTAATGCACGTGATTATTTTTACTTTTATTCCTCTTTTATATTACAAGTCCTATTGTTTCCGCAATTCTTTTATGAAGTAATATTATTGCAATGAACTTATTATTATGCTTTTATTGCATCTTTTCTCTTTCATATCTACTTTTATTGATTTGATTGTGATAGATTTTTATCTTAATGACAATATATAAAACCTGGAAATAAATAAAATAAAGAGGGGGCAGGCTGGCGCCAGGGGCACCACTTTTCTCTGAAGTAAATCTGATAGAGGGTGAGGAGAGAGGTGAAGTTTGCAGTCCCCATCGGCCCATACACACTCAGCCCTTCCCTTTCCTCCCTCCTATCATGACTGCTCCAAAGCAGCCTTGGCCTGTGAGCTAGGGCAGTCCCTCCTGACGCAGAAACTCATGTAAAAACCCTGCCCGCTGATGTCAGGCCCCATATTAACCTCCCTTAGTGCTGCTGCTGCCCCCTGGAGATATCACTGCCGTTTGGGGCACTTGTCACACCAGCTGAGAGATTTGTGATCCCATTTGGTGCCCTCGCTCACGGTTTGGGAAGCCCTGAATTACACATACAGTGTACATGATATGTGAATGCAACAGTGTCCTGGGCTAAGCAAGGACCTCCTGATTCCCGCATTAATGTTGCAGAGGCGCAAAGGCAATGCTCCAATTCATTCTGTAAACACACTGCCCCACCATACTCATACTGCCCCACTGCAGAACCACTGCAACATGGGCAGCGGCAGTGCAGACTCCCCTCACACACATGTTACAGCCCTATGACAGAACAAGTACAGCACAGGCAGCAGCAGTGCAAGCTTTACACACACACACACACACTGCCTCACAGGACAGGTACAGCATGGGCAGCTGCAGTGCAAGCTTTACACACACACACACACTGCCTCACAGGACAGGTACAGCACGGGCAGCAGCAGTGCAAGCTTTACACACACACACACACACACACACACTGCCTCACAGGACAGGTACAGCATGGGCAGCTGCAGTGCAAGCTTTACACACACACACACACTGCCTCACAGGACAGGTACAGCACGGGCAGCAGCAGTGCAAGCTTTACACACACACACACTGCCTCACAGGACAGGTACAGCATGGGCAGCTGCAGTGCAAGCTTTACACACACACACACACACACACTTCCTCACAGGACAGGTACAGCACGGACAGCTGCAGTGCAAGCTTTACACACACACACACCCACACTGCCTCACAGGACAGGTACAGCACGGGCAGCTGCAGTGCAAGCTTTACACACACACACACTGCCTGACAGGAGAGGTACAGCACAGGCAGCAGCAGTGCAAGCTTTACACACACACACTGCCTGACAGGAGAGGTACAGCACAGGCAGCTGCAGTGCAAGCTTTACACTCACACACACACACACACACACACACACACTGCCTCACAGGACAGGTACAGCACGGGCAGCTGCAGTGCAAGCTTTACACACACACAAACACACACACTGCCTCACAGGACAGGTACAGCACGGATAGCAGCAGTGCAAACTTTACACACTCACACTGTCTCACAGGACAGGTACAGCACGGGCAGCGGCAGTGCAAGCTTTACACACACACACTGCCTCAGAGGAGAGGTACAGCACGGGGAGCAGCAGTACAAGCTTTACACACACACACACTGCCTGACAGGAGAGGTACAGCACAGGCAGCAGCAGTGCAAGCTTTACACTCACACACACACACACACACACACACACTGCCTCACAGGACAGGTACAGCACGGATAGCAGCAGTGCAAACTTTACACACTCACACTGCCTCAGAGGAGAGGTACAGCATGGGTAGCTGCAGTGCAAGCTTTACACTCACTCACACACACACACACACACACTGCCTCACAGGACAGGTACAGCACGGGCAGCTGCAGTGCAAGCTTTATACACACACTGCCTCAGAGGAGAGGTACAGCATGGGTAGCTGCAGTGCAAGCTTTACACTCACTCACACACACACACACACACACACTGCCTCACAGGACAGGTACAGCACGGGCAGCTGCAGTGCAAGCTTTACACACACACACACACAAACACACACACTGCCTCACAGGACAGGTACAGCACGGATAGCAGCAGTGCAAACTTTACACACTCACACTGTCTCACAGGATAGGTACAGCACGGGCAGCGGCAGTGCAAGCTTTACACACACACACTGCCTCAGAGGAGAGGTACAGCATGGGTAGCTGCAGTGCAAGCTTTACACACACACACACTGCCTCACAGGACAGGTACAGCATGGGCAGCAACAGTGCAAGCTTTACACACACACACACACACACACACACACACACTGCCTCACAGGACAGGTACAGCACGGGCAGCAACAGTGCAAGTTTACACACACACACAGGGGTACATTTTTAAAAAAAGCACGAGCGCAAACAAAAGTACGCTGGATTTCAATAGATACGTGCGTAGCCATGCTTATCTTTTAAAATCCGGGGTCAGCACGTGCAAGGGGGTGCACATTTGTGCACCTTGCGCGCGCCGAGCCCAGTGCGCACGGCCCGTTCCCTTTGAGGCCGTTCCGAAATCAGAGCGGCCTCGGAGGGAACTTCCTTCCGCCTCCCCCCACCTTCCCCTATCTAACCCACCCCCCAGCCCTACCTAAATCCCCCTCCTAACCTTTATCCAGGAAGTTACGCCTGCCTCCGGGCAGTCATAACTTGCGCGCGCCGAATGTCTGCTGGCACGGCAGGCCCCGACACCAGGCTGCTGTGTCGGGCCACTCGGCCACGCCCCCGGACCGTCCCGGACCGCCGCCATGTCCCCGAATACACCCGAACCGACACCACGCCCCCTGGCCATGCCCCTGAACCGCCCCGTTTTGCAAGCCCCGGGACATACGCGTGTCCCGGGGCTTGTGCGCGCCGCTGAGCCTATGCAAAATAGGCTCGGCGCGCGCAGGGGCAGATTTCCTCAGGTTACGCGCGTAGCCTTTGAAAATCTGCCCAACACTGCCTCACAGGACAGGTACAGCACAGGCAGCAGTGCAAGCTCCCCTCTCTCTTACACACACAAACAAACTACAACCAGGGGCGGCTCAGGGCGATGTGCTGCCTGACGCGAGGGATGAGATGCTGTCCTCCCTCCTTCTCCCCCCAGGCATGGCACGACACGACACAGGTCATATCATCGAGAGGAGGGTCTCTTTGTAGTCTGGCTACTTTGGTGATTTTAAATGTTGTGGAACAGAGAAAGCAGGGATCAGAGTTTCCACAGAAGTGGCAGACTGGCAGTGATAATGTTTCTGGGAAGCTGGCAACCCTGCCACACTCCCAGGAAGCCTAAGACCTGCCTCCCACCGTTTCCCCAGCATTTTCCCCTGGAGGAGTGGGAGATGGGTGAGTGGTAGGGTCCTTGTGTCACAAGCTCTCTGGACCAGTGCAAGGGCATTAAGCACTCTAGGCAAATTTTACAGCCTTATGACCGTGCCACCCTGCCCTCACCACACACAATTGCAAATTCTGCATTTATAATAAAGTTAACATTAAAAAGGATATTGAAAGTATAGTATTTTGAAGTAAAGTTATCACAAAATATCAGAACAATGAAAAAAAAAAATCTCATGCAGAATGCATCTGGTATTAGGCCTATTGTAATGCATGTTGGGTGTAATTCAGAATAAACTGAATTACAATTAAAATATTGTAAACCTCTCATACTAAAAGAGCACTGACTGCCAGCACTCAAACAGTAAAAACCCTAACTATTGCAAGTATTACACTAGGCCTTAAACACCAATACACCTGCAGAAGAAGCCTTACACAGAAACTACAGATTAACAGAATACCTATCCTTGGATACACATGCAGAACACGGACAGAGCCTCACCAAATACAGACCAAAGAGACCATAAAGTATAAATAGAAACGTGCAGACAAAAACTGAACTGGAAACCACAGCAAGCCAGCCTCTGTATTCAGTGCAACAATGTAAAAATCCCATTCTTCGAAACAATAAAATCAAGGACTATAAAGCAATCAATCATAAGAGAAAACCATACTAATACAAAGAATAAATATTTCAAAACAGTTAATGAATAGGGATGACTTTTTTGGCTTAGTTTTACAAGCGCTGATTCTCACTGGTCTAGATTACAGTAATGCCCTCTATATAGGCCTTCCAGCCAATTCAATCCAAGTTCATTCAGTTAATTCAGAATGCAGCTGCTCTTACATTTGCGAATTCTACCCGCATGAATGTATCACACCCATCCTCCAATCCTTGCATTGGCTACCTATATCCTTTTGTACACAGCATAAAAAATCTCACGGTGATTCACAATTTAATATGCAGTAACTCTTCTCTCTGGTTATGTATCACCTCACGTATCTACCAACCTGGAAGCCACCTCTGTTCAGCAAATAAATACTTCCTTGGCATTCCTACAAGTAAGATAGCTCGACTTGCCCTCACTAGAGAGCGCGCTTTTTCTATCGCTGGGCCCTGATGTTTAAGAGTCTAAGAAAAATTAAAAAAACATACCTCTTTAAAACAGGCTTTTAGCAACACAGGTTGAAAAGGTTTCTGTCAGTTTGGATTAATATTTTTATTATTTAAACACCGAAGCATGTCCGGAAGTAAATGTTTTCATTTCTTTTTCTGTAAATTGTAAATTGGTCACTGTATATTTTTTTAATTTTTAGTTTTAAATGTCCCTAAGTTGTTTTATAATTAACACTGTGAATGTCATATTGTAAACTGCCCCGATCAACATTGTTTGAAGGGTGCAGTATATAAAAAATGTTAAATAAACAGCTAATAATTAAAAAAAAATCATATAAAATTATATATTTTTTCCCAAATATCAATAAAATTTCACAATAGCAGACATATCAAATAACACCCAATAATTAAAACTTTTGATTTCCAGTCACCCTGTCATTGCTGTGGATTAGTGTGTGAGGCAGGGCGGGGGAACTTTCTCCTCTCATATATATATATATATATATATACACACACACACACACACAATGATGCTCTTACACATGCTCTCACACATTCTCTTTCATACACAGATACACTCACACACACATGCTCTCTCACACGGATGTGTGCACACTCTCTCATAGGTATGCGTGCTCACATGCTCTCTCACACGTATGCGTTCCCACATGCTCTCTCACACATATGCGTGCACGCATGCTCTCTCACACGTATACGTGCACGCACGCTCTCTCACACGTATGCGTGCTCACGCTCTCATACGTATGCCTGCTCACACGCTCTCTCATACGTATGCGTGCACACACGCTCTCTCATACGTATGCGTGCACACACGCTCTCTCATACGTAGGCGTGCACACGCTCTCCCACATATGCTGCCTCTCCCCTTCTTTTTTTTTTCCTGTGGGTGGGTTAAGTTCTGTAGGCAGTAGAACAGAGGCCACTCATGTTCTCCTGCTGTGTGCCTGTCTTCTTTGCTGCTGCCGGCCAGCACGGCTTCCACCCTTCTTCACTGCCACCAGCAGCTGGCACAATCTCTGTCTCATCTTCGCCTCTGGCAGGTTGGGCTCTGCCGACGCAGCCTCCCTTCTTCACCCCCTGAAATGCCACAGACCATTCCATTTTACACAAACCAAAATATCTATGCCACGTGCTTGGTTTTTTTTTTTTTGCTTAGGCTTTTTATGTCTTCCTTTTGCTTTATCTCCGAACAGTGACCGCAGGGGAAGGCAGGAAGACTCGAGATTGGTCTGCTTGGGCATTCTTTCCTCTTCTTTTCATTTGCTTACATTTTTACTATGCCATAGCATGTCACGCGCACCCCCTTCCCTGAGCAGTGCCTGCCTGCCCCCGGCCTCCCCGCAATGAGGAGCGATGTCTTTAGCCTGGGCCCAGAGGTGCAGCTCTTTGCAGGGAGACGGATGCCGTGCAGGCTGGGTGCCTGCCAGTGCATGCTAGCTTGAGGGGGTGCATGTCCGTTCCCCCCCTCCCCACACACGGACACAGACACACACATGTCTGTATGGGTGGAGGGAGGGATGGGGGGAGGGGGAGTCTCTGCCTGCGCTCTGGCTTTAAACAGGCAGCCTGCCAAACCTCTGCGTCCCTGCCTAAGAAAAGGAGCAGTGTGACCTGCAGGCCGCCGGCCCCCCAGGGAGCTGGAGATGTGAAAACCGGGCCAATGTTCCCAGTGAACGCTCTGAAAGGTGGCAGTGTGTCGGCAGAACTGGAAACAGGGCCAGGCGCTGGCAGAGCAGGAAGCTCTGCACGTCCTGGCCCCAGGGACTGTCCCTGCTGCCATCTCCCTCTTATCTGTGTTTCGGCCGCGCAGCACCGTTAGCATTCGCCGTTCCTCCGCTGGTACCACCCGCCCTTTGCCCTGTGCCAGCTGCAGTTAGCTTTTTTTTTTGTATTGCTTTCTGGGTAAACTTTGAGGACATTTGGCATCTATTCTATTTTGTTTACCCTCACGGCTTTCATAGATCGCTTTCCTTATTGCTTTCTGAGCTTTTTTTTTTTATCCGGTGCTGTCCCTGAAGACGCTGCTCTTCACTGACTCTTCCACAGCTCTGCTCCATCACTTCCTCTCAGCTATGCATTTCTGCTTTCCAGGGATGCAAACTATTTGTACACATGACAGAGAGTTCCCAAATATTG
The DNA here is from genome assembly GCF_901001135.1 of Rhinatrema bivittatum. Classification (NCBI taxonomy): domain Eukaryota; kingdom Metazoa; phylum Chordata; class Amphibia; order Gymnophiona; family Rhinatrematidae; genus Rhinatrema; species Rhinatrema bivittatum. Next base: position 182,630,125 of record NC_042623.1, read on the forward strand.
TGACTAGTGAAAATGTGCCAGAAGTGAAGGTCGGCACAAGCAGCATTTGCAGAGCTGTAAGCTAGGACACTTTCTAACCAAGTGCAAACCAATTTGAGATCTAAAGACCGGACCCTCGTGACCTCAAGCTCTGTAACTATATAATAAAGAGGAAAACTGCTCCGAACCTGTATCTCTGGAATGCAAACTGAGCTCCAGCCCTCCATACTCTCCAGCTCCGCCCCCTCGCTCCCTGTACTCTCCAGCTCCGCCCCCTCGCTCCCTGTACTCTCCAGCTCCGCCCCCTCTCTTTATTGTCCAAGTCACTGTCTACTACCACATATTGAAACTGAGTTCTACCCCTCTCTCTGGCTTTACTCTTCAGCTGTGCCCCCCTCTCTCTATGAATTATCCAATCCCTTCTCTACTACCATTAGTACTCCCCACCCAGCGTGCACTCTCTACCACCACACATCTCAGTTATGCACTTCCTACACTTCACAGTATTTCCCCATCCCTGGATGGGCTTTTACTACTACTGTGTTATAACTTCCTGACCCTTAGGGGGTCTATCAACTGTGCCACAGTAACACTGGAAGCTAAGTGCATTTTAATCGCAGATTATGGTTGCGTTAAACTGAACACAGTCATTTTAATGTGGCCACAATCTGGGTCTTGCTCTGCAGCCTGTGCTACGCGGCCTGGAATTGAGGATCTAATTAGCATGGACCAGGAAGAGCACCAGAACCAGGGGGTCCCTCCATCCCACCAAACCAATGAAGACCCCCACCCCCCATCTCCATAAAAAAAAAAGGTTTCCCTTCACCCCACCAACAGTGAAGCTTTTCTTCACTGATCCAGTCAAGGCCTCTCCAGTCCCAGCCACCAATGAAGATGACCCCCAGCCTTTCTCCACCACCATAGTTCCTAATGCCCTGAAGACCCCTGCATCCACACTTCAGAATGACCTGACCCTTATGGAGGTCCAAAATCCCTGCCTTTGGCCATCCACCCCTCTCCAGGGCTGGAGGAGTGGGGAGAGGAGGAGAGCAGGCCACCTGGTTTGACCTGCAGGTATGTGCAGTGCTGCTATTCAGTCAAGGAGCGGTGAAGCGGCAGGGGTCAGGTAGGCCACTCTCCTCCTCCTGCTTCCCCAGTGCAAGGGAAGTTTGGTATACCCTGGAAGGGCGTCAGTGGGGGAATCTCAGAGCATATCAGGGACTTCTGCTCAGGGTTAGAGGAAGTGTGGGGGAGGATGGAGGCCCAGGATACCTCCTTCCCCAGAGGTTACCCCACATTCACAAAGTATTCAGACCTCCTTCACTATTTCCACATTTGTTACGTTACAAGCCTTATTCCAAAATGGTCAATGTGCATTTTTTTCTCCCCTCAGTCCCAATACCCCATAATGACAAAGCAAAATCAGGTTTGTAGAAATTTGTAATTTACATAAGTATTCAGACCCTTTACTCAGCAAGCGGAATATTAAATAAATTAAAATAAATACGTTGTTGATTTATATTTATTTATGATAAATATTTTGCAGCGATTACAAGCCTCGAGTCTTCTTGGGTACGATGCTACAATCTTGGCCCACCTGGATTTGGGCATTTTCTCCCAGTCTTCTCTGCAGATCCTCTCAAGCTCTGTCAGGTTGGATGGGGAGCGTCGATTCCCAGCTTTTTTCAGGTCTCTCCAGAGAAGTTTGATTGGGTTGAAGTCCAGGCTCTGGCTGGGCCATTGAAGGACATTCACAGACTTGTGCCGAAGCCTCTCCTGCATTGTCTTGGCTGTGTGTTTAAGGTGCTTGTTTCTATCGTCCGCCCCAGGCTGAGGTCCAGAGCGCTCTGGAGCCGGTTTTCATTAGGGATCTCTCTGTACTTTGCTCTGTTCATCTTTCCCTTGATCCTGACCATGCTTCACCATGGTGATGGTATTTGCTAGGTGATGAGCAGTTCCTGGTTTTCCTCCCGACATGACTCTTGGCATTCAGGACAAAGTATTCAATATTGGTTTCATCAGACCCACGGAATCTTGTCTATAATGCTCCAAGAGTCCCTTAAGTGCCTTTAAGCAAACTCCAAGTGGGCTGTCATGTGCCTTTTAATGAGGAGTGGCTTTCATCTGGCCACTCTACCATAAAGCTCTGATTGGTGGAGTGCCGCAGAGATGGTTGTCCTTCTGGAAGGTTCTCCCATCTCCAGAGTGGAATTCTGGAGCTCTATCAGAATGGCCATTGAGTTCTTGGTCACCTCCCCTGATTGCTCAGTTTGGGTGGGTAGCCAGCTCTAAAAAGATTCCCGGTGATTATAAACTTCTTCCATTTAAGAATGATGGAGGCCACTGTGTTCTTCGGGACCTTCAGTGCTGCAGCAATTTTTTTGTGCCCTTCCCCAGATCTGTGCCTCAATACAATCCTGTCCCAGAGGTCTACAGATAATTCCATGGCTTCAATTTTGCTCTGACACAAGGCAGTCCAGCAGCAAGAGGAAGGCCTCCCAGTCTTTTGCATAGAGTGTCACATGTATGATTTTTTTACCTGCCGGTGAGAAACTGTACATGTGCATGCGATGCAAAGAGCTCCTGGCTCTCAGAGAACGAGTCCGATCTCTGGAGGCTAGAGTAGCAGACCTGGAGGAGCTGAGGCAGACAGAGAGGTATATAGATGAGACCTTCAGGGACATAGTAGCCAAGTCCCAACTTCAGACTGCAGCCCTGGTGCTGCCTTGCAGGAGGAAGGTCTCATGATTGGAGAGCACCAACCTGGTGCAGCAGGAAAGGATCCTGTAGCAAGGACCTGATCTCCAGGTGGTGAATTGTCCTCTTGCACCGAGGATATCTCCCCAAGGCCTACTGCCCAGGAGGGAAGGGTTAGGTTGGCAGTCTTAGTTGGCGATTCGATTGTTAGGAATGTAGATAGCTGGGTGACTGGTTGGCGTGAGGATCGTCTGGTAACATGCCTACCTGGTGCGAAGGTGGCGGACCTCACGCGTCACCTAGATAGGATTTTAGACAGTGCTGGGGAGGAGCCGGCTGTTGTGGTACATGTGGGCACCAACGACATAGGAAAATGTGGGAGGGAGGTTCTGGAAGCCAAATTTAGGCTCTTAGGTAGAAAACTTAAATCCAGAACCTCCAGGGTGGCATTCTCCGAAATGCTCCCTGTTCCATGCGCAGGTCCCCAGAGGCAGGCAGAGCTCCGGAGTCTCAATGCGTGGATGAGACGATGGTGCAAGGAAGAGGGATTCAGTTTCGTTAGGAACTGGGGAACGTTTTGGGGAAGGGGGAGACTTTTCTGAAGGGATGGGCTCCACCTTAACCAGGGTGGAACCAGACTGCTGGCGCTAACCTTTAAAAAGGAGATAGAGCAGCTTTTAAACTAGAACAAAAGGGGAAAGCCGACAGTCGCTCAGCAGCGCATGGTTCGGAGAGAGGTATCTTCAAAGGATACTAATGATGCATTAGAATTGGGGCATCCCGACAGTGAGGTTCCAATAATTAGAAAAGTAGTCCAAGTGCCGATAACTAAAAACTCACCTGAGCTAAAAAATTCTAATGTATCCCTGTCAACTGAAAAGCAGAATGAAAATATAAACAAAAAACAAACTTTGAAATGTTTGTATGCTAATGCCAGAAGTCTAAGAAGTAAGATGGGAGAATTAAGGTGTATAGCAGTGAATGATGACATAGACTTAATTGGCATCTCAGAGACATGGTGGAAAGAGGATAACCAATGGGACAGTGCTATACTGGGGTACAAATTATATCGCAATGACAGAGAGGAGCACTCGGGAGGAGGTGTGGCGCTTTATGTCCGGGATGCATAGAATCCAACAGGATAAAGATCCTCCATGAGACTAAGGGCTGGATATTCAGAATTACGCAAGCGCATAGATTTGTGCACGCAACCCGGCGCACACAAATCTACGCCCGATTTTAGAACATGTGCGTGCATGTTATAAAAGCAGGGGTCGGTGTGCGCAAGGGGGTGCACAATTGTACACCTTGTGCGCGCTGAGCTGTGCTGCCTTCCCCCGTTTCCCCTAACCTGACCTTCCCACCCCTTTCCCTAACCTTTCCTCCTCCTAGCCCTACTCTAACCCCCCCCCCCCAAAAAGTTTTATTTTACCTTTTGCTCCTGCCTGCAGCCTGCCAGCATGTGATCCTTCAACACAGTGGCAATGGCTGCTGTGTCGGAGGCCTCTGGCCCACCCCTTTATTAAAGCATCCCGGGGCTTTACACGCATTGCCGGGCCTTTTTAAAATCCGGCCCAAATTGCAGAAGGACCTTGCAAGACTGGAAGATTGGGCTTCCAAATGGCAGATGAAATTTAATGTGGACAAGTGCAAGGTGATGCATATAGGGAAAAATAACCCTTGCTGTAGTTACACAATGTTGGGTTCCATATTAGGTGCTACAACCCAAGAAAGAGATCTAGGTGTCATAGTGGATAACACATTGAAATCGTCGGCTCAGTGTGCTGCGGCAGTCAAAAAAGCAAACAGAATGCTGGGAATTATTAGGAAGGGAATGGTGAATAAAACGGAAAATGTCATAATGCCTCTGTATCGCTCCATGGTGAGACCGCACCTTGAATACTGTGTACAATTCTGGTCGCCGCATCTCAAAAAAGATATAGTTGTGATGGAGAAGGTACAGAGAAGGGCAACCAAAATGATAAAGGGGATGGAACAGCTCCCCTATGAGGAAAGACTAAAGAGGTTAGGACTTTTCAGCTTGGAGAAGAGACGACTGAGGGGGGATATGATAGAGGTGTTTAAAATCATGAGAGGTCTAGAACGGGTAGATGTGACTCGGTTATTTACACTTTCGAATAATAGAAGGACTAGGGGGCATTCCATGAAGTTAGCAAATAGCTCATTTAAAACAAATCAGAGAAAATTCTTTTCACTCAATGCATAGTTAAGCTCTGGAATTCACTGCCAGAGGATGTGGTTAGTGCAGTTAGTGTAGCTGGGCTTAAAAAAAGGTTTGGATAAATTCCTAGAGGAAAAATCCATAAACTGCTATTAATTGATTAGCAATAGTAGCTTGAGATTTATTTAATGTTTGGGTACTTGCCAGGTACTTGTAGCTTGTTGGAAACAGGATGCTGGGCTCGATGGACCCTTGGTCTGACCCAGCATGGCAACGTCTTATGTTCTAAGCGTGGGACCTTATGTAGACAGGCGTGTGCCTTTCCAAATCATGTCCAATCATGGATGCACCTGAGCTCAACTTTGAGTGTCCTAGCAAAGGATCTGAATACTTATATAAATATATATTTTTTAATTTATTTGTACAAATTTCTATAAACCTTAATTTGCTTTGTCATTATGGGGTATTGTGTGTAGATTGAGGAGGGGAAAAAATGCATATTATCCATTTTAGAATAAGGCTGTAACGTAACAAAATGTGGAAACAGTGAAGGGATCTGAATACTTTCTGAATGCACTGTAAGTACACAACCAAAGGTGCACAACATGGCCAAAGGAGATGTGTAACGCACCTTTTACACAGCTTAATTGATAGACCCGCCCCCCCCCCCCCCCCAAAAAAAAAAGGCAGGACGACAAGTGCACAGCCACAACGGAGGGACAGCAGGACTGGCTCAGCTTGCTCTTTATCACATGGGATAAAAGCAGAGCCCTCTCAGGAAAACTGGGGTACAGGGTAACAAGTCAAAGGGGGCTCCAAAATCTGAGCAGTAAGAACAAAATCTAAACTGAGGATGACGTTTTCTCAGGGCTTCCCCGCAGCCCTCTCAGGGGCTTTAATGATGATTCCTACAGGCTGAAGCTCTCTCTGAATGCCAGTTCCCAATGCAATCATCGTTCCCCCCCCCAATATCCTTTTATATTGATATTTTCACAGCTCAAACAATGGAGAGTCGATTTTTATTTTTTGTTAAGGTGCGTTCAGCAGTCAGGTGTCAAATTTACCCGTTCAAGGCTACGAAGTTCTTGGAAGTAACGCGGATGGCGATGCAATCAAGGGTGCTCGGCTCTCTGCCCAGGCGAGCCCCGCAGGTGCGCTCACAAATTATCGCGCGTCCGCGTAAATCCCACGCTAACCACCAGGGCATTAGCTGTTTCCCCTCAGGGCGGTGCTGGGGATTTAACTCCCGGTCAGAGGCGGAGTAAGGTTCCCAGGGCCAGTGTTAGTCTATGGAGCTGTACCTGGAGATCCTGGGCTCGGGATTTACACGCAGAAAACGGGATTTGGGCAGTGACCTGGACATGGCGCTTGTTCTTCTTGATCTTCGTTCAGGGTTGGATACGGTGGAGCCTTCTGTTTTATTATCTGCATTGCAGGCCTTGGGTACCTGTGATTTAGCTCAGGTTTGGGGTTGTATTTTTTTCACAACTCGCTTTATTCCTCTCTTTCGGATAGAGCTGAGTTGGTTACAAATTGGAGCAAATAGTTCAGATGCGTAGAAGCTGGAATTGGGTGTTACTTTTGGAAATGTATCTGACAACAAGGCTGTCACGGGATTAACACTGCTGAGTATGTGGATGAGATCCAGGTTCTGGGCCCTTCATTTGCAACAAAAGTGAAGCTGAATGCTGGGTTTCAGATGATTTTTGGCTGATTGGAAGCGAATAAACTTAAGTCTTAATCGATCTGAAAAATGGAGGCTTTATGGATCAGGCGACCTCCAGAGGTGGAGCTGAAGTCCTGAAAATGTTGATTTTGATGCTCATCTAACTTTCTGGTCTTCCTTTTTTCACTTGCAGAGAATTTGTAACTTGTGTGCTTGTTGAGGTTGGGGAGGATGTGATAACAACTAATCCTGCCTTCACTTTAACTAGATCGAAGTTTTTTGCAGTTCTCTGAATATTGGGCTCCCAGCAGTTCACGATACTGTGGCCCATCATACGATCATATAACTTCCTGCACTGAGCTTAGTTTAGTTTGATCGATTTCATCTGGTGCTGTTCAACAATAATCAAAGCGGTTAACAATAAAAGTAATAAGCCATAAAAACATAAAATAACAACATACAGCAATAAAAACAGAGTACAAAGTAAAAATCACTTTGTGGTCTCCCTATTTTATTTCAGATTCAGTTTGATTTTTTTTGTATTATTATTTTTATTAATGTATGCACAGAGAAATAGAATGTTAACATCGCCTTACTGAATAATTATTTTCTTTTTGCGCTCGAGTCTTACGTGCGTTCATTACACAGAGCACAACTTTTGTTTTTAATTTGTTAGCTATTCCGTAAGGGCCTTAGCGGATATAAAGAAGAAGATATTCTCCCACCCCGAAATTATAAGAATTCCCTGATTTGTAAACTCCTAAACTCTTCTGCCTTAGGTAGGTCAGCCCTGCCAGTACTCGCTAGGAGGTAGTAACGGGAAGAAGCAGCGCTTGCAAGCTTGACCCAATGTTTTTCTACCAAGGCCTTTCCGTAAGGTAAGGCCTCTCTTCTCTTTGGTGAAGGTGTGAGCTGCAGGGCTGAGCCGGCTGCGGCCCAAAAAGCAGGGAGTCGTTTAATGCCAGCAAGGCAGAGGGCAGCATTCAAGGAAAAGCAGAATAAAAGGAATGGTCTTTGATTAAGCGTTGGTCAAGTTATGGCCAGAAGAACACTGGGGCATAGGTGAAGCCACGGCAAGAAGTTGAGATAAGTTGAATCACTTGTGCACTTTTAAAGGTTTAAATAAAAAAAAAAAAAAAAAAAGCAAACACGATAATATTGGGAAATAGTAAATGAGGTAAAATCAAGTGCCAACGTACATGAAATTGGTTGCAGCCCATTGCGGGCAAGAGCCAAAAGACTGTATACACGTGAGCACATTAAAATCTGATACTAAGTCCCTTATTATAAAAAGAAAAATGGTTATAACTTTAAAGATTTTGAAATTCCTCTTCAATGCTGCTTATTGAATGTATAATTACATGTAACTATGCCATGCCTGCATGACACTTTGATATAGATCCACTCTTCAGCTGTCCGTGCTGTATTCAAGCTGTACACATATCAGTGGGATGTCTGCATGGAGCTCTGATGTACATTTTGTTTTGCCTATCTGTGCTGTATACATGTTTTACCTGTATCAGTGTGATGCCTGCATGATGCTTTGATATAGATCCACTCTTCAGCTGTCCTTACTGTATTCAAACTGTACACATATCAGTGGGATGTCTGCATGGAGCTCTGATGTAGATCGATTTGTTTTGTTTGTCTGTGCTGTATTCATGCTTTACCTGTATCAGTGTGATGCCTGCATGGGGATCTGATGTACATCCACTCTTCAGCTGTCCGTACTGTATTCAAGCTGTACACATATCAGTGGGATGTCTGCATGGAGCTCTGATGGAGATCGATTTGTTTTGCTTGTCTGTGCTGTATTCATGCTTTACCTGTATCAGTGGGATGCCTGCACACAGATGTGATGTACATCCACTCTCCAGTTGTCTGGGTGTAGGAATGGGATGCCTGTATGGGGCGCTGATCTAGATCCATTCTCAGTGCTTTATCAGTGTGACGCCTGCACTGGCCCCTGCTTTTCCTGGATTTTTAACGGTAGGAGCAGCAAAGATCAGCAGCGTTTCCTCAGTGAGAAAAAGGGACGGAATTAAGCAGAGACCTCACGACTCTGCCTGTGTAACTGCAGCAGTTTCTCCCCAAGTGCTTTACAGTGAGATCCGAGCAAGGGACAGGGGGGAGAGGAAGGGAGGAGTCAGACGTGATCGCTCTTCTGCAAATATCCCTTCATGTGTTCCTAACAAAAGTTTCCTCCAACTGCCAGGGAAAGCAGGTTTTTCTTCTTCCTCTGGGGACGGCAGTGAAAGGGTTGAATACCTGTCACAGGCTCAGTCCCTTTGACTCCACCTCAGGGGAGGAGAGACTGCCCCTGAGAGCAGAGAAGGGCCAGTGGTCAATATGTGTATCTCTGAAGCCGGGTGTGTGTGAGTTAGAGCAGAGCGTACAAGTGTGTGTGTGTCTCTATCTCTGGGGCAGGGAGTGTGTGTGTGTGAGTCTCTGGCTGGAGCAGAGAGAGAGAGAGTGTGTGTGTGTGTGTGTGTGGTGTGTATGTGTGTGTGTGTGTGAGAGAGAGAGAGAGAGAGTGTCTCTGGCTGGAGCAGAGAGAGAGAGAGAGTGTTTGTGTGTGTGTGTGAGTCTCTGGCTGGAGCAGAGAGAGTGTTTGTGTGTGTGTGTGAGAGAGAGAGTGTCTCTGGCTGCAGCAGAGAGACTGTGTGTGTGTGTGGTGAGTGTCTCTGGCTTGGCGGAGAGGGTCTGGATTCTGGACATCCCGAGCAGCCCAAGGCTGGTGGCAGCGTTTCCCCTGATGGCAAACTGCCCAGCACTCATCCAGCCCAGGATGCTCCCCATGGTGAGTCGCCTTTTCCTTCGCTTTCACGGGGCCGGGGGGCAGTGAGGGGCTGGGGCTGGGGCAGGAGCACTTCCAGTCCTGACTCTCAGAGAGAAAGCCGGGGGTGGTTTTAGCTGCTTTTCGCACATTTCATTTCAGCCTTGTTGGTGCTCTGGGAAGCAGCTTTGTGCCGCGTGAAATCCTTGCAAACTCTCAGCGCAGTAATTTTGCTAATTATAGGGAAGGCAGTAATTGCTTTATAAAGGAGGGGGGAGATCGCTTCTCGCTTACCTTCTCCTTTTCTTGTTTTTTTTTCCACTTTCTCTCTTACTCCTTCTTCCCCTCCCTCCATCAGATTCAGGAGGATTTCTTGGCTAAGGTGCTTATATTTATTAATTTATTTTTCTGGTGGATTTTTATATTCCGCTTTTCGCACTTTTTTCAGCGCTTCAAAGCGGATTACATTCAGGTGCTGTAGGGATTTCCTTGCACTGTAGGTCCTGGTGCTGCTCCCCATTGTCTCCGCTTCTGCCCCTGGGGACCAGGAGAAACCACAAAGTTGCTTGCTGAAGCCCCCGTATCTCCCCCTTTTCCATGGGATTATACCCATGGCTGCAAAACGTGGCCCCAGCCATGGAAGGGGGCGCGGGCCCCTGAGGAAGAGATTGGGATAAGCAGGGGACGGCAGCTGGCTCTCCCCCCCCCCCCCCCCCCCCCAATAGAGGAGGAGAGCGGAGCCTTTTCCTCTGCCCCTAAGGTGTCCCAGAGCCCCCAGGGTGGAAGGAGGGAAGGGGGGGGGGGGGCAGGGGAAGGAGGAAGTGACAGGGGGTGAGAGAATCCGCAGTGTGAGAGGGGGGGAGAGTTGACGGAGAAGGATGAGAGACTGAGAGAGGGGGTAAGAGACAGGCAGGGGGGAGTGATTGAGTTAGAGGGAATTAGCACCAAAGAGAGAGAGAAGGGGGATCTCCTCCCTCCCCCAGTCCCAGATCCTCCCCCCCCCCCCCCCCATCTCCCCTGCTATTTCCTCTTTCTTCTCCGTCTCCACTCTCTTCCTCCGTGTCCTCCTCCTCCTGTCCCTTCTCCTTATCCTTCACCACCCTCCTTCCCTCCCTCCCTTTCAGACCCTTCTCTCCTACCCTCCCTTCCCTGCACTGATCACTAAGATTCTTCCCCCCCCCCCCACCCCAAAAGAAATATTAGATGGCATTTGAAAGACGACCCTGGATTGGCCATGCGCAGTGAGCAGGGCAGCTCAGTAAAGAGGCGTCCCCTGCACGGTCCGGCGAGATTTAGCTGGGGAGGGGGTGAGAGAAGTTTCCATTCTTCACAGCCACAGCAATCACTGCCCCCCCCCCCCCCCCCCCACACCCGGTCAGGTCCCTTGCAAAGGTGGCTGAAGGTCCCTGAGACATTTGGCTGCTGCTGCAGGGAGATGCGCCTCTCCTCTCTGTCCCTTACAGGTCACACTAGAAGCCGGGTTATGTTTACTATGAAAAGCCATCCCTCACAGCTCGTTTGCCGACCCTCCAATCAAGGAGAAGTCAGTTAGTAATTTCCTGTGATTTTTTTCCTCGGTGGATACTTTTTGTTGATTATTTTATGTTAATAGGCATAGTTTATTGAGACTTTTACTTTTACATTTAGTATTTTAGTTCTTGTTATGTAATTTTATCAAACGCCAACAGAAGAGACCACATCACACCTATCCTAAAAAATCTGCATTGGCTTCCTGTAAGCTTCAGCATCTTACACAAATGTCTCACCATCATTCACAAATCAGTTTACAATCAAACCCCCATCGATATCCAATACCCACTCACTCTACACACGTCCCTAAGACCGATCAGAGAAGCCTACAGGGGATCGCTTCCCCCCCCCCCCCCCCAGCCAAATCCACACTCCACTCAGCCACCAAAGAGAGCCTTCTCGACAGTGGCACCGAACATTTGGAATTCCATGCCCTCTGACCTTAGACTAGAACCCTGTCTATTGACCTTCAGAAAAAAAAGTGAAGACTTGGCTATTCCAACAAGCCTTCCCTTAATCTGGGACCTCTCCAGCTACAGGCTCACTCCAAGGCCCTCTAGTCATCGCATCCCCTTAGCGCATTTGTAAATATTGTTGTATTGATATGGTTTAGTTCCGAATTCTTCTGCCATTGGCTCCTCTTATTCCCAGTTTGAGTTCCCCTGTTTTATTGTAACTTTCGTTTATTCTTGGATATGTTAATGTTCCTTCCCTATGTTCCATGTAAACCGATCTGATTTGATCAGTATCAAGAATGTCGGTATATAAAAGCACTAAATAAATAAATAAATACATTTTATATTATTTTAAGTATATATCTGATAGTTCCCTCATGATTGGTTTAAATTTTATTGTATTTTATGTTTTATTTATGAAGCACTGATTTTTTATGTATTTTAATTAAGAAACACTGTAAACCGGTGTGAAGGTATACACCAACATCGCTATAGAAAATTAAGTAAATAAATAAATATAAATTCTCTTTACCCGGCAGGAGGTGTCCTGGGGTTTCTACGGCCTGGTGTAATATTTGCTTTGCTGCCTTTTCATGGGTAGGGCTCTTGCTGTTTGAGTCCTGGGTATTAGCACTCTTATGGATGGTATGGTGGGTTGCTGCATCGATACTAAGTGTTGGTGGTGTTGTTGTTTTTGTTTTGTTTTTTTTATGGAGTTTTGTATTACTTTACAAAACCCCCTTTCCTGCCCTCTTCTCTTCTCACCTGGTCAGGAAGTGGGACCTGGGGATGGAGCCCCCTTGCTGTCCTTCGGCCTGCACCCAGTGTCTGGCTTTCTGGGCCTGGGGATGGGAGCTGACTTTCAGGGTCACTCATCTCAGCCCTGTTCAGTTTCCCAGCGGTGGTCCTGATGCTCATGCGTGTGTGTGTGTGTCTGTGTGTGTGTGCGCGTGTGTGTCTGTGTCTGCCTGTGTGTGCGTGTCTGTGTGTGTGTGCGCATGTGTGTGTGTGTGTCTGCCTGTGCGTGTCTGTCTGTCTGTGTGTGTGTGCGTACGTGTGTGTGTGTGTGTGTGTCTGTGTGTGTGTATGTGTCTGCGTGTGTGTGTGTTACTACAGAATAAGGCCCCCTTTCTTCTCGCCCTTCGCTAGTCACTGAGTAGTGCCCTGGTCCGCACGGTGTACTTGCACTGTTTACCCAGCTCCCTGGGCGGGTGGCTAGTAGAATAGCACGTCTGTGTGGAGGGATTGCCAGGAGGCTGCTGAGTCCTCCTCTGAGGCTCGTTTGCTGCCTGGGAAGCTGCGAAGCTCGGTCTGAGCAGCTGATGCTATGTGGCTGATTTCCCCCTTCCCCTGTGCAACGAGCTGGCTTTCCTTTCTCCACAAAGCGAGCAGTGTCCTCCCCTGTCGCTGCTCTCCGCAGCCTTTATCCGGTGTAGGGCTCAGCTTCCCAGACCTTTGGCCACGCTTCTCCCCATTTTAACACCAGAAAAGTCACAGTCACATGACCACTGACAGCAACTCAAATGTACTTATTTTAAATATTTCGCTCCTGCACCATAAAAAAAAACCCTCGGCTGATCACAAACATTTCTGAACCTCTCCAGCCAATACAGTAGCACAGTAATGACAGCAGAAAAGGACCAGAATGGCCCATCCAGTGCAGGTTAACCCCGTGTTTCTCTCTTACTGGGCGATGAGCTTTCTTGATAACTCAGGCAGTGCTGCTTGACGGGCTTTGCTTATGGGGACGTGGCCTCAGAAGCCGTCCTGTGCTTTTTCCTTATGGCTGTCTATCAGTTCTCCAGACTGTAAAAATCAGGGCCCGTGTTGGTTAACATCGAATCCAATTCCTCTTTCCGCCCCCTCCCCCGCCATCAAAGTGGAGAGCGATGTTGCTGTTGTGTCAAAGGAATCAAGGTTTATTGGTTAAGGGTAGTACCCCCATGCCTTATGTTAAGGGTAGTGACTGCCACACCAGCAAGTTACCCCCATGCACTCTTTTCTTCATTCCCATCTTCTAGCCTTTAAAGATCCACAGTGTTTATCCCATGCCCCTTTGAATATTTGACCATTTTCATCTTCACCACCTCCTCAGGAAGGGCATCCCAGGCATCCACCACCCTCTCCGTGAAGAAATATTTCCCGACGTTGGTTCTGAGTCGTCCCCCCCTGGAGTTCCATTCCATGACCCCTAATTCTACTGATTTCTTTCCAATGCAAAAGCTCAAAGTTTGTGCATCATTAAAGCCTTTCAGGTATCTGAAGGTCTGTATCATGTCTCCCCTGCACCTCCTCACTTCCAGGGTGTACATATTCACATCCTTCAGCCTCTCCTCATAACTTTTCTGATACAGGACACCACACCATTTTGGTCGCTCTTCTACAGACAGCCTCTATCCCGTCTTTATCCTTTTTGAGATACGGGCTCCAGATCTGAAAACAGTACTTCAGGTGAGGCCTCACCAAGGATCTGTACAAGGGGATTATCACCCTCCTTTTTCCTGCTGCTTAGGCCTCTCTCCATGCAGCCCAGCATCCCTCTGGCTTTAGCATTGCTTCACCATCTTTAGATCACCAGACACTATTACCCCAATATGCCTCTCTTGGTCTGTGCACATCAAGCTTTTACCCTCATCTTCTGGATTACCACATCCCAGATGAATGACTCTGCCCTTCCTGGCATTGAATCCCAGCTGCCAAATCTTTGACCACTCTTCAAGCTTTCTTAAATCTGTTTTCATTCTTTCTGCTCCATCAGGCATGCTATCTCTGTTGCAGATCTTAATATCATCTGCAAACAGACAAACCTTACCTTTGCTTTTTTCAATTTAAGATTTATTGAATGTTGCCACAATACAAATGAACAACAAAACATATCTTACATTCAATGCCTTGTGTTTGTTTTTTTGATAAGAACAATATTCCCTCCCTTTTAACCCCCCTGATTTCCATATAACTAGCCCAAAAATACAGAAAGTGAGGCAAATAAGACAGCTCAATCTGCGGTCCCACCCAAACCAAACGACACAGAACCAAGTAGTGGAGTACAAGATAGATTGCATAAAAAGAATACTATAGCCCAGAATGCCCAGCGTGACAGCTCCCAGATCAGCAGTGTATGAACAAGTGAAATAAGATTTCCATGAACAAGAATATCGGGTATCACAGTGAAATAAATCCCAGAGAGGAGGCCTAAGCTAGAGACTGAGACGCCTGCCAATCTACATCTGGGTTCCATGTCTTCGTAAAAGAAGACATCTGATTGTGAAAGGAAGCTGTAATGTTCGCTGTTCGCTAATGGGTATGTAGCCTAAGAAGAACATCAGAAATAGAGGGGATGAGCCGCTATAAAAACTTGGAGGCAAAAGCTACATTGATATTTATCCAAAGCCTCCCGTGGGATATTGAGCAAAATATGGTGGGCATCTGACTCAACTTTCACCCCCAAAATCTGTAATATCCAATAGTTGGAAACAGGTGTGCATGTCCACCAGATATGATATAAGTTACCAACATGCCCACATATTCATAGAAACATAGAGATGATGGCAGAAAAATCGGCCCATCCAGTCTGCCCAGCAAGCTCCCACACTTGTTTTCCCAGACTTATCTATTTCATCAACCACCAAGTTCAGGGCCCTTGTTGGTAACTGTTTGATTCAAGTTTCCTGCCATCCCCTGTCATTGATGCAGAGAGTAATGTTGGAGTTGCATCAAAGGTGAGCATAAGGCTTAATGGTTAAGGATAGCAACCGCCACATCAACCAAGTTACCCTGATGCTTGTTTACCCAGACTGTACAGATCAATGCCTTGTTGGATGTTGTCTGAATGTAAATCCTGTTTTCCACATTTCCCCCTGCCGTAGAAGCAGAGAGCATCGCTGTATATGCATTCAAAGTGATGTATCAAGCTTAATTGGTTTAGGGTAGAACCGCCGTAATAAGCAAGCTACCCCCTCGCTTATTTGTTTACCCAGACTGTGAAGTTCAGTCCTTGTTGGTTCTTGTCTGAATGCAAATCCTTTTTTCCACATTTCCCCTTGCCGTTGAAGCAGAGAGCAATGTTGGAGTTGCATTAACCGTGCGAAGGCTTATTGAGTAAGGGTAATATCACCAGGTAGTAGCCTCCATTCCAGCAAGCCACCCCCATGGCTCTTCTCTTCATTCCTATCCACTAGCCTTTATGGATCCACAGTGTTTATCCCATGCCCCTTTGAAATCCTTCACAGTTTTACATTTTCTCTATTTGTCCTCCACCCGAGAGTACATAGCAGGAAACTTGAGTGGAGTTAGATACCATCAATATAGTAATTTATAACAATTCTCATGCAAAGCATCTAAAATAGAACACTTTTGTGCATACAGAAACACTAAGTCCCAATCATCTATACTCAGGGTCTCCCCTAGATCTGACTCCCAAGCCAGAATATGCTTATGTGGCACTTGAGTTCTTTATTCAACAAGGAATAGATTTATGAGATCGCACTCTGCAAGTGATCTACATTATCACAATAATGTTCAAAAATAGATTTAGGCCCTACCAAGTGTGAGATAATACAAAGTGTCGCACTTGGGCAATGCTAAGAAGTTTGCGGTACTTAAATTATATTTTTTCAGCAAAAGAGCTCTGTGAAATAATACTACCCCTAGACAAAAGATATTCAAAGTGAGTAACACTCCTCTGCTTCCATATCTCGAATAGAGCTACCGGGAACAGAGTAATTATGAAAAAGATGAGATAAGAAAAATATTTCCCTTCCGCCACCAGTTTAGATTTCCACTGTGCCCACACCCTCAAGGTAACAGATAAAGTAATGGGGAAACAGTTTAACTATCTTCAAGTAATTCTCAGTTGCCATGGTAGAGTTGAAAGGGGCATCAATCCAATCACCGATTGTTCAAGTATTACGCACTGTTTAGGGGACCTCTGCCTGAAAACATCCAAGAAGGCTCTTAATTGGGAGGGAGTGAAATATCAGTGGAGATTAGGCACCCCCAAACCCCCACGATCTTGGGTTGATAGAGTACCCATCTCATCACCCTCGGTGGCCAATGCTTCCAAATGAAGTCATGAACCCTTTTCTGCCAGATGTGTAAAATGGCCACTGAGACAAAAATTGGCAGCATGCTAAAAAAGTATAATCGAGGCAAAATTATTTATTTTTATGATGGCAATGACCTTAGAGAAAAAATCTCTCTCTATGCCATTTATCTAAATCTTTATCTAACTCTTTTAACAAAGGGGCTGAGGCGGGATATGATAGAGGTCTTTAAGATCATGAGAGGTCTTGAATGAGTAGATGTAAATCAGTTATTTACACTTTCGAATAATAGGACTAGGGGGCACTCCCTGAAGTTAGCAAGTAGTACATTTAAGACTAAACGGAGAAAATTCTTTTTCACTCAACGCACAATAAAGCTCTGGAATTTGTTGCCAGAGGATGTGGTTAGAGCAGTTAGTGTAGCTGGGTTCAAAAAAGGTTTGGATAAGTTCTTGGAAGAGAAGTCCATTAACTGCTATTAATCAAGTTTACTTAGGGAATAACCACTGCTATTAATTGCATCAGTAGCATGGGATCTTCTTATTGTTTGGGTAATTGCCAGGTTCTTGTGGCCTGGTTTTGGCCTCTGTTGGAAACAGGATGCTGGGCTTGATGGACCCTAGGTCTGACCCAGCATGGCAATTTCTTATGTTCTTATGTTCTTATGAGACAAAATAAATCCGAAATACAAGGTCCAATACGAACTCCTAAATATTTAAGGGATGACTTGGCCCCACTTAAAGAGAAACTGAGACTTCAACAAACCTATTTGAGAGGCTGGCAGGTTGACGTTTAAAATTTCCGACATCATAATTAACCTTAAAGCCAGACACAGCACTAAATTGATTTAATTCAGCCACCAGGCAAGCTAATGAATGTCCTGGGTTAGTGAGGTTGACCATGATATCGTCCGCAAATAAAGAGAGCTTGTACTGTGCCTCCCTCACTTTCACACCTTCAGTCTGGCCGGATAGTTGCACTCTGGCAGCAAAAGGGCTCAAGAAACAAAGCAAAAAGTAATGGGGACAGAGGGCAACCTTGCCTCGTACCTCTCCCTACTTCAAAACGTTCCCCATATTCCCCCATTTACCTTCACACATGCCTGAGGCGTAGGTAAAGACATCTCACCCAGTAAAGGAAGACAGGCCCAAAACCAATCTTCTCCAATACTTTGAAAAGGAATGACCAGTGTACCCTATCCAACATTTTTTCAGCGTCAAGGGAAAGGAATAAGGAAGGAACATGCTCTCTATGAACCTACCATAATAGGTCGATAATCTTGCAGATATTATCAGCTGCCATTTGGCCCAGTATAAACCAACCTGATTGGTATGAACCAATTCTGGTATAACCTGGTTCAGTTGTTCATCCAGGACCCTCACCAAAATCTTGAGGTCCAAATTAATTAGCGAGATTGTGCGGTTCTTACCGGCCAGAGTTGGGTCCCAGCCAGGTTTTGCAAGGACCGAAATGCCCGCCACATTGGCGGCCCCCCTAATAGAGCCCCCATCTTGTATATAATTAAAATAGCAGGGCTACTAAGATATGGGAAAATTTTTATAATATGCACTAGAATAGTCATCCAGGCCTGGTGATTTACCTGATTTCAAGAATTTTATAACCTGTAACACTTCTGGTGCACGAAACTGGGCTATTGAGGAGATGCTTTTGCTCGCCTGAGAGTGATGGTAAAGGGAGTCCAGATAAATATTTATCAATAGCCACATCCTCTATAGTCAAATCCTTTTCATATAAGGAAGAATAGAACTGAGAGAAACACTTCCTAATTCCTTTGGACGAGGTGAGAAATTCCCGTTGGGTTTTTTTATTTTAGCTATGGAGCATTGCCCACGGACAGCCTTTAATCTCCTAGCTAGATACCGCCCAGCCTTATTGCCCCCTTCAAATAAGCCTGTTTATTAATCTCCATTTGGTGAACAATAAGATCATTCTCCAAAGCTTGAAGCTCAGATCTCACTAATGTCAATTGCCTGTAAATATTGGAAGATTGGGTTTGCATATGCCTACGAGAAAGGTCTGTAATTTTACCCATCAAACAATACCACTGTTTTTCTTTCTCTCGTTTACAAAAGGCAGTGCGTGAGATTAATAAGCCCTGCATCACTGCTTTGGAACATTCCCAAGCAGTGCCAATCGAGGTGGATTCCATTGTATTAAAATGGAAAAATTCTTGCATTTGTTCTTGAAGATGAGCACAAAAGGGCTCATCTTTCAGCAAAGATTTGTTCAAACGCCAACATTTATAGCCAGGATCTACATCCTGGAGGAAAACATTGATCCAGACTGGGGCATGAGCTGACCATGTAAAGTTACCTATTTCAGTAGCATGCACCCTGTTCTGCAGCAGCTTATCCACCAAAACATAATCTATGCGAGAGTATGAACTGTGCCGTGAGGAGTAGAATGTAGAGTTGCATGACTTAGGGTGTCTTTGCCTCCAGATATCCTCCAGGCTCCACTGAGACATTATAGTAGAGAGCTTGCTCCTTACCCCATGAGAGGACTTGGATATCGGGAACGAAGAATCGAGATGTGGGCACTGAATAAAGTTAAAATTCCCCCAACCAACAAAAGCCCTTCAGCACGATTCAAGAAATTTTCCCCCAGAGAGCGCAAAAAGACAATTGGTCTTGATTAGGTGCATACAGTGTGACAATTGTGAATATGTCTTTGCCAAATCTCAGTTTTAGCAGTAAAATCTGCAGTGTGGATCTGCCAAGTGAAATAGGATGTCAAAGACAAGGTGACAGGATATCAAAATGCCTACCCCTGTGTACTTCTCCCCGCAGGAGCTTGCAGCAAAATATTGATAAGGAAAACTCTTAGTAAGTAGCAACCTCTCATGCTGTTTTCCTCAAATTAGTCTCCTGCAATAAAGCAATAGAGAGACTTTCTGAGAAGATAGCTCTCGGTAAAGCAGGGTGATGATTGCGCTGGGTATTCAGGCCTTTACATTGATAGACAAGATACGACTAGCCGCTTAGAAAAAGTTCAAATGTAACCACTCCAAAGTGCCCACTAGCATGATTGGGGTACCAACAAGAGATCCGAATTGCCCGCCTTGTATATTCCAAAAATAGTTAGTCTGAGAGCCCCATTCATCGGTTCCATATCCCCCTTCCTCACCCTCAACAGAAGGATCTACCAATATCCCTCATGTAGATCTCCCCAACCAAAGTAGGCAGGTGACAATCAAAAGAAGATGAAGGCCCATCCACGCTTCCCCTCTGAAATAGCAGAGGCATGAACCTTCCAAAATACCATCACTATTACATTAAGATAAGAATAATGCAGCATAAACACCCTAATGGTCAGTAAATTAAATCTCCAAGCAACATAATCAGGAAATATAAACCTCCAATGCATCTGAAAGAGAAAAGAATGCAATTAGAGGCAGAGAAAAACTTGGCGCAGTCTGTTGCGACGCAGACCCCCAGTCTCAGCCTTGGTCTGAGAGAGCAGAGCGGGACTCCTCCGAATGCCGCCACAGGTGCCGACCGCCCTTTCCAGCCCACCACCATCTTGGAAAGGCATTGGGCTGGAGCATAGTATTAGCTGGCTTAGCTGTAGTGAAATTCACGGATAATAGCCTTTGTAAATGCATCAACAGCCTCGGATAGGGTCTTAGGCCGGTGAGTGATACCATTCAGCACAAATTGCAGACCAAAAGGGAAAGTCCACTGATAGCGAATGTTTTCAGTTCTCAGAGCCCTCAGTCACCTCCTTTAGCTCATAGCACTTGTGAAGGGCTGTTGACGCCAAATCATTAAAAATTGCGATGGTGTGACCCTCCCAGCTCCAATCTGCTTTCCTCCTTGTAGCCTCATAAATGCGAGATTTTAGAACGTGGCTATGTAGGCAGATGATACGCTTAATAGTAATTCTTTGTGGTGTATGCTCTGATTGTCTCTGTGTCTTCCGTGGAATTAGCCAGGAGGGAGTTGCAGATCGCTCAGGGACCCCTCTAAATATGCAGGTTACACCGCCTACTGTGATTCTCTAGGTCTTCCAACTTATCTAGCAAAGAATCATGCTCCATTTGCAGGTTTCTTTGTTGTCCCGCTAGCTTTTTCAAGGTATCGCTCTGACCATCTAGGTGAGTCTCTAGGCCCGCCATATCTTCCTGCACTTCCGAAAAGGATGCCAACAAATCGTTCTTATGCTGTTTCATATCAGCACATAGCTCCATAACCAACTGCGCATTTCTTCTGCGGTGGGTAACTTGGCAGACCCTGATCCGCTGTAGAGGGAGCCTTGCTCCGTTACTGTCGAGATTAGTCGCGGCCTGGGCGCCATGTTCACCCCCGTCCTTGGTGACATGTTTTGTAAAAGAAAACTGCTTTAAATCTGCTGTTTATCGCTTTGCAGCCATCTAAGATGGGAGATGAGGCAATATAACCACTTGAAAGCTCCAGAAACGTGAGGATGGTTTCTCCATCTCATTTTTTTTCCAATAACCAACATACAATAGAAACAGCTTCTCTCTCTCTCTCTCTCTCTCACATACACGCACAGTTCTCGTATTCACATTCACTTTCACTTTTTTTTTCTGTCTGTCTCACATTCTCTCACACTCTGTCCTGGACTCCCTTCCCTGCCGGAAAGAGACCAGTCTTTCTCCGGCAACCTAAACTGTAAAAACTGAATCCCCCTCCTGAACCCGTCTTACTCCATCTGTGTTGTAATTGCATTTATAGGCCACATAAACCAAGGCCCGAAGTGGCTCACAGTAAAACATACATAATAAAAATGTAAATGTCTGCAGACATTTAAAAAAAAAAAAAAAAAAAAAAAAAAAAATCCAGGAAATAAAAATCTGAGAACAATATAAAATCCAGGCAGCTGGATAATACAATAACAGTTTATGAAAGGGTTTTACATTTCTTTGGACATTCGCTTCTCTCACGTTGTGAGGAAGAGAATTGCATAGAATAGGCATAGCAATTGAATAGGGCACAATCTCTCGTCTCGGGAGAGTCTGGATTATTTCACCAGGGGCACATCCAGAAGGGCCTTTTGCGAAGAGCGCAAAGCTTTAAACCGGGTGATTAAACCTGCAACATAGCATTCCACCCAAGGTAGCGACTCGGTTCGAGAGCCAACTTATGTGTTAACATTGCTATTTTGTACTTGACTCTGGGGTGAACAGGTAGCCAATGTAAGTCTCTAAAGACTAGAGAAATGTGATCCAGAAGTCGTGCTGCTGCGTTTTGTAGTAATTGAAAGGTTTAACTGAGGATAGAGGAATCCTCAAGTAGAGAGAATTGCGGTAATTTAAAATCGCAGATAAAATTTCTGTACCACTGATCAAAAATTATTAGGGAACAGAAGTGGCTTCGGATCTCTTACTAGCCGTAGCTTGTAAAGAACATAAGAACATAAGAAAATGCCATACTGGGTCAGACCAAGGGTCCATCAAGCCCAGCATCCTGTTTCCAACAGTGGCCAATCCAGGCCATAAGAACCTGGCAATTACCCAAACACTAAGTCTATTCCATGTTACCATTGCTAATGGCAGTGGCTATTCTCTAAGTGAACTTAATAGCAGGTAATGGACTTCTCTTCCAAGAACTTATCCAATCCTTTTTTAAACACAGCTATACTAACTGCACTAACCACATTCTCTGGCAACAAATTCCAGAGTTTAATTGTGCGCTGAGTAAAAAAGAACTTTCTCCGATTAGTTTTAAATGTGCCCCATGCTAACTTCATGGAGTGCCCCCTAGTCCTACTATTATCCGAAAGAGTAAATAACCGATTCACATCTACCCGTTCTAGACCTCTCATGATTTTAAACACCTCTATCATATCCCCCCTCAGTCGTCTCTTCTCCAAGCTGAAAAGTCCTAACCTCTTTAGTCTTTCCTCATAGGGGAGTTGTTCCATTCCCCTTATCATTTTGGTCGCCCTTCTCTGTACCTTCTCCATCGCAATTATATCTTTTTTGAGATGCAGCAACCAGAATTGTACACAGTATTCAAGGTGCGGTCTCACCATGGAGCGATACAGAGGCATTATGACATTTTCCGTTTTATTCACCATTCCCTTCCTAATAATTCCTAACATTCTGTTTGCTTTTTTGACTGCCGCAGCACACTGAACCGACGATTTCAATGTGGTTTCCACTATGACGCCTAGATCTCTTTCTTGGGTTGTAGCACCTAATATGGAACCCAACATTGTGTAACTATAGCACGGGTTATTTTTCCCTATATGCATCACTTTGCACTTATCCACATTAAATTTCATCTGCCATTTGGATGCCCAATTTTCCAAGTCTCACAAGGTCCTCCTGCAATTTATCACAATCTGCTTGTGATTTAACTACTCTGAACAATTTTGTGTCATCTGCAAATTTGATTATCTCACTCATGATGAGAGGACAGGAGTGGTTGGGCAGGGCAGAGAGGTTTTTGGAACCACAGTGTGGGGGGGGGGGGGGGGGGGTCATGTACACGCAGGGTGTTTGCTGTCATCCAACCTGAGCTTTTGCAGTAAGCATTCCCTGCATATCTGTAGGACAGGAGATGGTTCAATGTTTAAAGCATAAAGCAGAGGAAGGGATCCTGCTACTGTGAAGTTTCAGGTGAGATCTGCAAAGTTTACAGCTTAAAACACAACTTTCTCTCCCTCCTGTTCTTCCAGTGCAGCAAGAACTGGAGGCCAAGTATCCTACAAACTCTTTGGTTTCAAAGCAATTAAAGAGGAATTTAAGATGAAAGAGAGCCTGTCTTGCCAGGTTAGAAGCTAAGTGGCTGCTTGATGCACTGTAATAAAAAGGCAGGAAGCAGCCAGGACAGCTCTCATCAGAAAGCACAACAAGGCCGGACTTTAAAAAATTACAAATACTTAGGACCGGATTTTTTTTTTTTTCCTTAGAGGAAATTTTAGTCCTCTGGCTTTGCTCGGGATCCAGGCAGTTTCCTGTCTCCGACGGGGGTTCAGGTGGCGGGGCTTTAACCCCTGAGCTTCCCCCCACCCCCAGTATTGTACAGGTTCTCCATGTCTGAGAAGAATCGGGCCTTGCGCAGACCCTGCTTTTGGATGAAAGCCAGAGGGCAGGCAGCGCTATGCACTTCCCTTCCAGCTCCCCCTGAAAGTAGTGCAGCTAAAAGTGACCCTTTCATTCAGCGTTTTTGTGTGTGTGTGTGCGTTGGGCCTCGGAGGGTCCTCTCCCAGGCTCTGTAAACAGCTCTGCTTGTTTGTGGGTTCCTGGGGCCTTGACCAAGCTCCGTTGAAGCTCTACTTATAGCATCAAAATGCTCCTTCTCTGGGCAGCAAACATCCTCCAAGGACGCGTGTGCGAGCTCTGTTCCTCACAATGTGCTGCTTGTTTGTTTGATTTGGAAGCTGCGATGGAGAATTTTCTCAATAAGGCCCTGATTGTCTAGGAGAAAAATATTTAGTAAAAGAGGTCCTAAATTTGTTGAAAACTAACAACAAAACAAACGTCTATTCAAAAATCACAGCGACGAAAACTCATACTGAGTGCATCGCCTATCGCATCTCTGGTGGTCAGCGTGCAGGAGTCATGCAATGAGGGGATGGATTCAGTGCATCACCTGTCACATCTCTGGTGGTCAGTGTGCAGGAGCCATGCAGTGAGGGAATGGATTCAGTGCATCACCTGTCATATGTCTGGTGGTCAGCATGCAGGAATCGTGCTATGAGGGAAATGAACTTGGTGCATCGCCTATCGCATAGCTGGTGGTCAGCATGCAGGAGTCGTTCAGTGTGGGGATAGACTCGGTGTATGGTCTGTCGCATCTCTGGTGGTCAGCATGCATCAGTCATGGGGTGTGGGGAAGTTTCCTTAAGACCTGCACAGCAGAAACAGGGCCATCTGGCAACCTCAGGAGCCAGGCTTCCTTCTCCTTTTATTGATTCAGCCTCTGGAAAGAAACACCTGTTTTTATTACCAGTACATTATAACTGTAATCCTCCTCCCACCTCTGATGAACAAAGCGAACGCAGTCTGGCCAGTTGGACTTAAAATGATAAGGACCTGAGGAAGAAGGTAAGAAATGGAGATGGTTTTTCAGCAGCGCGAGCACCAGGCCTCCAGAAGAAATCGGACTGGTTACAGACACGGTAATTCCTGCAGTCTAAGCTCTGATTTAGCAGAGTCCCACTCCCAAAATGTCCCAGTAGTGTTGTCTCTATCGCCCCCTGCCTGAGGTGTCCATCATTTATACCTTTAAGATATTTAGAAGTCTGTATCGTATCTCACTTGTCTCTCCTCTCCTCCAGGGTAAAGATATATAGATCATCTAGTCCAGTCTCATCTCATAAGTCTTTTCTTGCAGACCACCCACCTTTTTTGGTTGCTCCATTCTATCTCTTTCCTTCTTGAGATACGGGCTCCAGAACTGAACACAGTACTCCAGGTGAGGCCTCACCAAGGACCTGTACAAGGGATTATCACCTCCTTTTTCTTACTGGTCATTCCTCTCTCTATGCAGCCCAGCATCCTTTTGGCTTAGCCACCATCTTGTCACATTGCTTCGCTACCTTCAGATCATCAGACACAGTCACCCCAGGGTCCATCTCCCAGTCCGTGCACATTGGTCTTTCACCCTCATCGCATGCAGCTCTTTTGGATTACCACATCCTAGATGCGTGACTCTGCACCTTCTTGGCACTGAATCCCAGCTGCCAAACCTTCGACCAAGCCTTGTTAGATTGCTTCTCATTCTCACTTACTTCTTCAGGAGTATCTTCTCTGTTGCAGATCTTAGTTTCACCTTCTAACCCCTCTGCAACACCACTCACAAAGATACTGAACAGAGCAGGTTCCAGAACCAATCCTTGAGGCACTCCACTTATCGCCATTCTCTCTTCACAGTGGGCTCCATTTACCATCACACGCTTTCGTCTGTCAATCAACCAATCTGTAATCCATTCCAATCCCTTGGAACCCACTCCCAGCCTTATTTTATTCATGAGCCTCCCATGCATATAAAAAGCTTTGTTAAATCCACGTGAACCATTGAGTGCTCTTCCTTGATCTAATTCTATAGTCACCCAATAATAAAAAAAAAAAAATCAGTCATGTTCATTTGACATAACCTTCCTCTGGTAAAACCATATTGCCTCATATCTTGCAATCCCACTGGATTATAGATAGTGCACTATCCTTTCCTTCAACAATGAGCTTAGTTTTGCATTTTCCAGTCTATATATGTTGTTTTTCAGGGGGGAAAAAAAGTATCTATAGAAAAACTGGGTTCAAATCTCTGCAAGAACTTTTTCCCTAGGCAGCTTTCAAAGGAGAAGAACGTGTATGTTCTTTCCCATCAAAAACTTGTGCAAAGTCCATGTGGAAAGTACGTACAAACTTTGGCAATAATCTCCATAGTTTTAAAAAGTTCCTCCATTGGAACTAACGTTTTATAATGAAGACATTGAACTCCTACCTTGAAAATGTTAATCAAATTAAGGCTTCTAATAGGACTAGTGCAAGCAACTATACTCTCTAGAATATTTATTAAATTTAAAACTTTAAATTTATCTCATGTCTTTTCATTGGTTCTCTAGGTGAGTTGCATTCAGGCACTGTAGATATTTCCTTGACCCTAGAGGGTTTGCAATCTAAAGTCCCATTTACCGAACATTTTTCCCATAGATATAAAAAGGCAGAAACCCTTTAGTAAGCAGATCCTAAAGTTTGTACTTGAGACAACAGAGGGTGAAGTGACTTGCCCAGAGGATGTGGTTAGTGCAGTTAGTATAGCTGGGTTTAAAAAAGGATTGGATAAGTTCTTGGAGGAGAAGTCCATTACCTGCTATTAATTAAGCTGACTTAGAGAATAGCCACTGCTATTACTAATAACGGTAACATGGAAAAGACTTAGTTTTTGGGTACTTGCCAGGTTCTTATGGCCTGGTTTGGCCACTGTTGGAAACAGGATGCTGGGCTTGATGGACCCTTGGTCTGACCCAGTATGGCACGTTCTTATGTTCTTAATCTCCATTGGGTTTCCCATGACTAAGGGAAGATTAACCAGCCTGCAGTTTCCAGCCTCCTCCCTACCTAGCACTTTTGTGAAATGGGAGTACAATGACCCTTCTCCGGTCTTGCAGCACCATTCCAAGTCTCCAAAGATCAACTGAACAGGTTCTTCAGAGGACCCACCAGCACTTCTCTGAGCTCCTTCAATATCCTGGGATGTATCTCTCAATCCCCCATGGCTTTGTCTGCTTTTCAGTTTTGCTAGTTCCACCCAAACATCCTCCTCCGGAAATGGGTTGATATCTTTCTATTTTTTGCTAGAGACCTTGGGGTTATATCCTTGATACTAAGCTTTCTATGAAGAAACATATTTATTTATTTATTTGTTTGTTTTTCTATACCGGTGTTTGATTTTACATATCACATCGGTTTACATTCAACAGAAGAGTGCAGGAAATCAGGCATTTCCTTTATTTAATAAAATGAACATTTGTAACATAGAAATGGTTAAAAAGAGAGAGGAACATTAGCAAGGTCAAAGTGGGGGGACCCTTATCATACAGTAGGCAGGCGCAGGATTTATGTCTTACAATTAAAACAAAGTGGAAGAACTTCTGTCTTACAGTGGTCAGGCTCAGAAATTATATCTTACAATAGAACTTCTATGGTTGGTGAGAGATTAACCAAATAATAAGGATGTATGTAGTGTATGATGTCGGTTTACAGGGGGCTGGTTATTGAATGAGCTAAAGGGAGTTTGTTCTGGTGTGGGAGGTTGGTCATGTTATTGCTGCGAAGGCTTTAGGAAATAGCCAGGTTATAATTTTTTTCTTGAAAGATTGAGTTGATGGGTCAGTTCTGAGTTCGATGGGGAGCTTGTTCCACAGGGTGGGTCCGGCGAGTGATAGCGTTCGTTCGTTTGTTGATAACTTGTGTGTTTCTTTTGGTGACTGTGTTTGTAGGAGGCCGGTGTTTGATGAGCGAAGGTTCCTTGGTGGAATGTGGAAGTGAAGGGTGGATTTAGCCAGTTGGATTTGTTGCTTTGGAGAATTTTATGTACAATGGTTAAAGCTTTGTATTGGACTCTTTGATGGATGGGCGTCCAAATTGAAGGATGGCTATTTTAAATTATTAATTTTGAGAAGGTTGAAACCATTTTTAGACCAATCAGATTTTAGATCTTACAAGTGTTACTTTGCCAATATTGATTATTGTAACACGATGCTTTTAGGTTTACCAGCATCTACTATTAGACCTCTCCAGGTATTGCAGAATTCGGCCGCCAGAATATTAACTGGCCAAGAAAATGTGACCATATCACACCTACTCATCTTCCTACATTGGCTTCCGGTTTTATCAGGTTCAATATAAAACACTCTGTATAATACACAATATAATATAGAGGTAGATTTTAAAATGGGCACGCGGGAGTAGATTTGTTCGCGCAACCCAGTGCGAACAAATCTACTCCCGATTTTATAACATGCGCGCGCTGCCGCGCGCATGTTATAAAATACAGGGTCAGCGTGCACAAGGCTGCCAAAATCGGCAGCCTGCGTGCGCCGAGCTGCGCAGCCATCCTCCGTTCCCTCCAAGGCCGCTCCAAAACCGAAGCGGCCTCGGAGGGAACTTTCCTTCCGGCCCCCCCCCCCCACCTTCCCCTATCTAACCCACTCCCCAGCCCTAATACCCCCCCTACCTTTATTTTACAAGTTAGGCCTGCCTGAGGTAGGCGTAACTTGCGCGCACCGGCCGGCTGCCGGCGCGCCATGTTCCATTCCGAGGGCTGTTTCGGAGGCCGCGGCCAAGGCCCTGGAACACTCCTGGGCCAGAACCATGCCCGCGGCCCCGCCCCGATGACGCCGGCCACGACACGCCCCCCCGTCATGCCCCCGACACGCCCTCCCAGGAAAGCCCCAGGACTTGCGCGCTCGCCGCCGAGCCTATGCAAGATAGGCTTGGCGCACGCAGGGGTGGAAGGGACAGCTTTTCGGGGGTTACGCACGCAACCGTTTGAAAATCTCATCCATATAGTGAAAGAACTGAATGGCTAAATACATCTATACGATTGTATGTTCTGCAAAAAAGTTTGAGATCAAACAACAAAAGACTATTGACTGTGCCAACAATAAAATCTGCCAGACTTAGCCAAGTAAGGGAACGTGCAATATCAATTGCAGGAACAAAAGTGTGGAATTCCCTTCCAACTCAATTGAGATTGCAAGCAGATAAGAAAAAATTCAAAGCAGAGTTAAAAACTTGGTTCTTTAAATGTGCCTATGCAGAGCAAGAGCACTAGTTACGCATTGGCTTAACTTTTCTGCCTGCTTAATAGAGATGGAAACTGTTTTTAGTTTAGTAATAATGTCTTTTGCTGTTCTTAATATTCGTTTTATGAAGAGTGATGTGTGATGTTTATATTTTAGTTTTTGAATCTTTTAACAGCTAAGTTATGTGATTTCTGTACTTTTTATCTTTTTAATTTTTAGC